>NW_024545578.1:20000000-24800000 GCF_018152505.1 Drosophila elegans | reverse complement strand
CACTCTCAAATAAACAACGATTGTTTGCAATGCATTACAATAAAATGGTGTGAAGCGATTTCTGCAGTTGACAGTGGCACAAAAACCCCAAAAAAAGAAACAAATGCAAGGGTTAAATAAAATAAATAAACCAAATGCGGTTAGCCGCAGTGTGTAACAAATTAAATTATTGCACGAGCAATCAGCAGCAGAAATTTAATATGACATGGAGCAATGACTTGTCTCTGTCAATAAGTTTGAATTTTTAAACTTTGACTGTATTAGATTGGAGTGTTCAACTAAGCGAATTGGCACAACATCTTTCTCTTCTGACTTCCCGAAATGTTTGCTGATGCTTTTTAATTGACTCTGCACTCTCCCAGCGTGAGTTTAAACTGGACATTCTTCTCCATGTACAACATGTTTCAAAAAATTAATGGATACGGCAAGAAACTATTTCTTTTTCTCCTTCTCTCTTCTACACTGCCAGCTCACTTTCGTTTTAAAGCTGCCAGGTGAAGCCAATAAGCCAAAGTAACTAGGTAAACACATGTCCCAGCACCAGCACCCAAATGGCCAACAATTTTTAAACAAGATAGAAAACACCCGGGAACACATGTACACAAAGATACACCCGCACTCACGCACACACACACACACACACCCGGGCACAGACTTAAACTCTGTGAAAATAGTTTCAATAAAGGCAGCAGCAGCAGCAGCAGCAGCAGCAGCAGAGGCAGCAAACAAGCTTGCTACACGTGTTGGTGGCCGGCCACGCCCACTAACCCGTCTCTTGCCATTGTTATTATTTATGCGAGCCAAACAGCAGCTTCCGTTTGTGCCACATGCGGCTGGCGGAGGCATGCATCCGCTGGAGGTTCGGTGGGTGTGGATGTGGGTGTGGGTGTGGGTGTGGGTGGTTAGGAACCAGGAACTACTAGGGGCCATGGGACCACGGGGCCAGGAGATTTCGGGAAGGAAGCGGAGAGCATTTAAAAAATGCACGCAGCGAAGGCCTTGACTGCAATATGTTGCCTAACAGCAGGCGCAGTCCTAGCTGCATTTTTATAGATTTTTTTTTTTACCAGGTCAGCAGAGCAGACAAGTGGTGAGTGGCGGGACGAGGGGCGGAGGGTCGGAGAGGCGGAGGGGGCTGGTGTCGCCTCGTCGTTGGCTTGTTTAACATTTTCAACAATTTCCTTAATCACGGACCAGGAACCAGCTGCGGCGCTCACTACCCCCTTGCATGCCATTAAAAGTCAACTGTTTGTTTGCCCGCGAGTGTGTGTGTGTGCGCCTCAAGTTATGCTGCGTTTGGTGGCTGTTGGGTTTTGCCTCTGCAACATTTTAATTGCTATACATAATGCAGCGACGCAGGCCGAAGCTTGGGCTGCGACTCCTTACTCAATGTTCGTTTCTCTGCAGTTTTTCATTATTTTTAATTGTTTGTGCAACCGTCTGTGCTGGCACTATAAAAGAGGCACTGCTTAATTGCTAAATTAATTATCGAAACAAAAAAAAACACCGATCAAAGCTGGGGAAGTTTTTGAATTGAGTGTTAGTTACGATTGGACTACCTAGTTAGAAAGAAATGGTGTGTGTGTGTGTCCTTGTCGTTTGGCCACACAGTGCAACATCGTTATTCACATGCCTCACCCAACTTTGCTGCTCTGCTCGAAGCATAATTACCAGGATGAAACTTTTCGCTTGCAGTTGCTCCACTCCACCTCCTTTTCCGAAACAGGATCAGCATGAGCAACACCAGCAGGCAGAAGTAAACTTGAAAAATTTCGGGCAGCAGCAAAAGTTCTTCAAGACGTTCAGAGCTCAGAAACAGAAGCACAAACATTAATAAAACCGCAAGTTGCCACCCCTTGAAGGCAGGAAAAAGAAACTGAAAGTTTCGCCACTTTTCAATTTTGGGAGCACTTCAAATCCCCCTTCCCATCAGGGTCAGTTCGAGGGTGCAGAGCCATTCGAAACTGGGGCCTGGAAAAGAACTCCAAAAATTTAACGACTCTCCAAAGCCCTCTAAAAGCTGGAGAAGAAGCAATCCGACAAAAGAGCAGTGCAAGAAATTTAAATTATATTAGGGAAAATGAAGGGCCTTCAAGACCCTCCGTCCGTTCGTACGTCCGTCCGTCCGTTCGTTCGGACTTTTGCCATTGGAGCGAGTAATAAATAAACAAAACGACAAAGCTCAAAGCTAAAAATCTACACAAAGAACCACTTGACCAGGGCAGAAGCAATTGAGAGTAGAAAGACGACATGGAAATAGAATGAAAAGTTCGCTTTCAAGTCGCTCCAATTAAAGTTGCCCCGAGATGGAAACGGAGCCATCCCCTCCTCCCGCCCCTTTTCGCCTCCCTCTCCCGTTTTTCCCACATTCGTAACGCGAAACTTGTAATGTATACATGACAAACATTCCATCAAAAAAAAAAAAAAAAAAAAAAAAAAATACCCTCACCTCAACCCAGCACCTCCCCCGAAAAGTTTTCCATGTACTCGCATTATTCTCTTACTTGCCCCACGTGACGAGAAGTTATCCACTCCCTGGTCCTTTGTTGTTGGACTTCGATAATGATTTGTTGTTGCTGGTGCCCAGCTCGTTCATGTTTCGCGTTTGCATAGCAACTTTTGTCAGCTGGCAAATTGAATGAGATTGCTGCCAAAGATGGAATCCAATTAGAATTTGAATCAAAATAGAAAGGTTCCTTTGAACGAGAAGCGAAAAAAAAAAATGCGAGAGTACGAGAGCATTAAAATTGTTCTAATTGCTTCAACCAGTTGGCAATTCTAAAGGCATCCAGAGTTGTTTGTCTCTCGTAAGGTCCCCATTTCGCCATTTCTCCCAGGCAGCCATTGTTCGAGGGAAAACAAAGGCAAGAGCTCAGCAAGAAGCAGAGAAGACCATATCTGGCCACAAACTAAACCCTCGAGTGGCCCAAACACACACAAATGCAAGGGAAACCGAGCCAAATAGCTGGTTAGGTTAGGTTAGGTCATGTTGTCAGCTTGTTGCACTTGGCCCGAGGCTCATTAATAGAGCGATTATTTTTCCTCTATTTGGTCCACACACCCACATGTACAGTTGCGGTGAAAATACTAGCACTGCTCAGTTCAATTCTTTTTATGCAAAAGGTGTAACAAGTGTTTAAAAGATTAAAGAAATAAAATGTTGACAGAAGATTATAGAGTTTAGATTCTCTAGAAAATAATGGTCTTAAGTAAATGTCCTCATCTTAAAACCCACTTTAGCTTACCATGAAAATATGATTTTACAATCACTTATTGATTTAAATGTAGCTATACATATTTTTAAATGATTTCTAATATAACTTGTTTTATAAAGTGTCTTGAATATGTGAAAAGAGTAAACAATCATTGTTTATTGTTAAATAGATTCCTAAAACTCAATGGACGGTGCCTCCTGTTCTTGACCACCACTGTATGGACTCGCATGGGTGTGTCACACTTGACTTGTGTCGCGTCGCCTCCTCGGGTCGCTTGTTGACACTCATTGAGACAAAAGTGCTTAACTGCCTGCACTTTTCCGACGGCTGCAAGAGCAGCGGACTGAAGAAACTACGAATTCTCCTTCTTCTGTCGGCTCTTCTCTTTCGCTTTTACCACTTGCTTTTAAGTTTGCTGCCCCACACACACACACACACCAGCTCACAAGCACACAGGCACATATGTAAAGATAAAGCTTTTATTTTATGCTTAATTTGTTTGTAGGCTTTTGTGTTGTGTGTGTGTGTGTGTGCGAAAGAGTGCCAGACAATGATGGTTGCCCCTCGTTCGTGCGAAAATGTGTTGCATAACTGAGGGCGTTCGCGAAAAATGTCAAGCACCTCGGCTGGCATTACGACACGTACAACGAAGAAGGTTAAGCACGCCTGACACGCCGTGAATTATGGCGAAGCGGGCGCAGCGACAGCGAAAGCAGGGCGAGAAAGAAATGGCCTGAAAAGTGTGTGTTTTGGCCCCTTGACTGCCACTTTGAAATGTTAATGAGCCGCAAGCAAATGTCAGTTATCTATAGCCTACTTTCGGTCGGCATCCGGCACAAACTTTTCGCTGCATTTCCTTTTCTCATTCACCCACACATACATATTATAGCCTTGCCAAAGGAGCACTTATAATTTCGGTGTAATTTCCAGCGAATCAAATGGAAAATGGCAAAAGGCGAAAGGCGAAAGACGAAAGGCAACGGCGTTGTCGACCCACTTTTGCTGCAACTTCCACTGGCAACTTGCATTGGGAAATGTGTCAAATAAAGCGTTAAATTAGATTTCAGTTTCGCCGCTTTTTCCAACCATTCATTTGCCCGAAAACTTTTGACTACTGGGCTGCGTCGGAGCAAATAAATCTTCAGAACTTGCAATTTTCCGAAACTGTCACTTGACGTTTATTACGTTCCCGCGTGACAAAGAGCCCCAAGTTATGCCAGGCCCACAATTGAGTTGGCGCTTTAAAACTTTAAGAGTTTTTTGGGGTGGCCCATCCACCACCCTATACGACAAAGTAAAACCGCAAAGTATGCGACACACAGAGCTGAGCGGTGAGACAGCGTCTAATAGGATTAGCGGGCGGGGGGTGAGGCACTTGCCACCAAGTAGGACGAAACGAAAAAAATGAACTCAAATCGGCTGACTTGCGGTCGTCTGCTGAACTTTGCATGCCACAACATCAATTAACCGGCGTCGCGTTTCGTCTCTCTCTTTCTCTTTCTCTCTCTCTGTCTCTGTCTCTCTGATGCGGTGGCAAAGACCGCTCGACAGCTGCCAGAGTTAGTTTTGGGTGGATGGCTGCCAAGCAAACCGGGTCAGTGCTGGAATTAGATTAGCTGCAGCTGCAAAAGGATTTATAGGCGGTCGGTGCCCAAAGGCTGTGTAGGAGCACAACGTGGCAGAAAACGTGGCAGGCTCGAATCAAAGTTTAATCCTCGCCAGCAGCAGGGACTAAGACTGCGGTTAACTAGCACACAAAATTGAAACTAACGCAAACAAAGCGTAAACTTCTTGTTTTTCTTCGCTAGCTCACTTCTTGCCGCTCTGCTTTTGGCCCGTTAAAATATTCGCATCGCGTGCCTTTGGCTTTCTACCTTTATGTCGTGTTTAGCATTAGCGTAGCTCCTTGCTCCTTTCTCCTTTCTCCATGCTCCCTGCTCCCTACTCTCTGTTAGTAGATATCCCGGTCGCCTGGATCCGTCGACACATGAAACGTGACTAAGCTGACAATTGTGTCGAAGTAAATCCAAGTTTTGTGAGCCCGACTAAATAAATCTCCTGGGCGAGCGCAAAACTTTGACAAACAAAGATTGTGGATGCGCAGGGCTTTGCAAATGACGCACAAAGGCCAAGTCTGCATGTGTGCGTGGGGTGCGGGGGGCGGTACATGACAGGCGACATAAATAGTTGGGCTTTAGCTTTAGCTTTAGATCGTTCCTGGCCGGAACTCCAATGGCCGGGACTCCAATTTAATAAACTGTACACAATCACCTATGCAAAGGAATTACTTGACCGGACTGGCACAAGGAGTTCCCGACTAAACTTTGACAACATTGTGCGAGTGTGTGTGTGTGTGTGGCGGCCCTATTTATATGTCAATCGCAGGCGGTGCAAACACACGTTTACGCACAGAGATACAAGTCTGGGTGGCTGTGTGGGTGCCAGTGTAAACAGGGTCTATGGACGCGTACACGCATACAGATGACCCGCATAATGCCGCCACCCAGACCCCGGGGGTCAAGGGGTGGGCACAGGTCAAAGTCGGCCTCTAACTGGATGCAATCAGACACCCACACACACCCCTAAAACACAGACACGCTATAAACAAAGCGTCCAATTGTCAGTTTAGGCGCCTTTTGTTTGCTCCCCTTTCTGCTGCTTATCAACAAAATGGCAGCAGCAGCAGAAACAGCAGAAATAGCTGTCTTTTCCTAGGGAATACCAACCAGAATACCAACTCACAGCACTACATTGCGTATACGCAGCGTGGCACACATGTGCACTTGCATTTGTTCATTGGGATTTGGTACACTCATAGAAAAAATCAAGAATTTCGATGTCAATTCAAGAGCGAACGATGTCAAAAGTAGGGTAAATTCGAATTTTTTTGATTCAAGAACGAAAGGCTTTATTCAAGAACGAATTATTCAATCCCGAAGTTCTACATTTGAGAACGAACGTCATCAGTTCAAGTACTCAAAAGTGCTTGAAGAAAGAGCGAAAGATATTAATTTGAGTACGAAAAATTCTTAATGCAAGTATGAAAGTTTCTTAACTTAAATTTTTTTAAAAAATGTTTTTTTGTCTCTTTTTCTTGTTTTTCTTTTCTCTTTGACTCCATATGAAATTAGAATGAAAGAGAATATGATAAATTGATATGTAAAGGAAACAGAAAAGCAAACCTTATTTATTTTACTGCAAGTCGACCCAACCGGGATTCGAACCGAGGCCTTTGGATTCGTAGACGCATTAGCCGGTTGCGCCACACTGGCATCACAATTTGCTGTGTACTACGCCCGTATAAGAATTCGAAGCAATTTGTTTGCAATCAAATTGCTTTTATTTGCTATACTTTTGAGGTCAACTAGATAAAAATTTAAATAAAATTGAACGTTTGAAAAAAAATCATAAAAACCAAAAAAAAAAAAAAAAATTGATAACTTTGTCTGGGATTTGAGCTCGGGTTCTTAATAGCTTACCCAATGTTTGATGTTCCAAGACACTTACCCCCTAGGCCAATCATTTTAAGAACGAAACATTCTTGTTTTAAATTTATAGTTCTTGTTTTTTTGTTAAATTAATAGTTTTTAATAGAGTTTACTGTTTTTAATAATTCTGATATTATTTACAAACACTATAAGCAGGGATATAGCGAAAAATATCGTTTTCTCTATGTATTAAAAAAAACATTTTAAAATATTATTATCAAGTATGACTCGTACTTATTCTGTACACGTTCGTTCTAAAAATTTTAAGAATTATTCGGGCGATTTTCAAGAACGTTCGTGCTATTCGTTCTACTTTTTTCTGGGTGTATGGACTGCTTGCTTTTACCTGTCCGCATAGCTGTCTCGCCGGATTATTGTTATTATGGATGGTACTGATGGTGGCTATGGCTGCAACGTAATGAGCTAGAAAACAGAATTCTCCATCGATTAAGCGATTGTCATCACCTTTTTCGGACCCCGACTGCAATGCAATTTCCCACCTGGCATCTTTATCTTTCGTTTCTCACTCACTTAACTCGGGCAAAGGGAAAACAGGACAGTTGGAGAACGAAAACTGTAGTTAAGAAGCGCTTCAGCAGTTGTCAGTCTGGAACCGCCCACCTGGGAACGCAGGAAGGTCGCCTCATTTTCATTACTCCGGCCCAGCTTCAGTTTCAGTTTCAGCTTCAGCTACAGCAACAGCTTCACCTTTACGCCGCCAGTAACTCTGCTGGCAGCCATTCATGCTTAACTGGCATTTCAGCTGTCATACCGAAAGTGTTTTACATTTCTCTCTCGTCAAGGGAGCCGGGAGCTGTGGAAGAATTTGCCGCTGCCGAAGGTGTTGGCATGGCCCCGCCTTCCCCACTGCCCATTTTTGGCATGCCACAAGCAGCTGGTGTCGCTTTTCGATGCCCGCAGTCAGCAGTGCGCCACCCAGCCCTTAATTTAATTAACATATTTCACTCGACTGCTTGAATGTTTTCATTACCCGGGACCGATTGGATCCCTAATTGAAGTTTTCCTGGAATTCGATGCACACGTCACTTCGTCAAATTGTCTTCAATTTGGCAAGGAACTTGCGAATTACTATTTGCCATTTTCGCCGATTTAACATTTCGCTCTGTGGCTCTCTTTTTTTTCTGCTGAGTGCATTATAAAAGCATTAAAATGCAAGCCAAAAAAGCATAACCAAAAAATGGCATGGCAAAAGAGTGGCAAGCAGAAGGAAACAAAGCAAGCCCAGCAGGAAAATTCGCTTTGTCACATACAAACTGGGGGGGAAACATTGGCCTCCGCCACCCTCGCCCCCCGCCCCCGAACCACCGCCCCTGGCTATCACTAAAGCTCGCCTCGCTTTTTCATGCTCCGTCTGACGAAATGCCATTACACATTTTGCGTACCCTAAAAACAGCAGCAGCAACAACTATGCTCCAGCTATAGCTATAGCTACAACTACAACTACAACTACAACGCATTCGCATTCGCATTCAAAATGACAACGGCAACAGAAGCGCCAGCAGAGAAACAACAACAGGAGCCACACAAACAAACAGCGGAGGGGAAAAATAAACGCTGGGGGTTGTAGAAATGAAGATAAGCTGCTTATCAGCGCCATTCCCAGTAGTTGCCCGTTGTTCATTCGCCTGGCTGTGCTGATGCCACAGCCTCCACAGCATCCACAGCATCCCATCCTGCCACATCTTCTCCTGCTTCTTGCCTCCGACTGCGCTTTAAGTGGTCGCTTGGCATTCGCATTGGCTCCCGGTTCATGGCAGCTCCTCTACGCCTGTCTGCATGTGGATATAAATGCGGATGGCGATATGGATGGGGATGCGGATGCGGATGAGGATGTGGATGCGGATGTGGATGCGGATGCCAACTGGCAGGCAAACAGGCGACAGCAGCCACGGCCAGTACAGAATCCTCTCTTCTAGCCACTTTCGTTTGGCCCAGAACGTAGCCATTGTCGTCGCTGTTGTCTTTTTTTGCCATTTGGCTAAGCCCTTGACTTGGCCAAGTCGAGGGGAACGACGTGAAGATACCCTTCAATGCTTGTCAGTAAATATTAAAAAAATAACTTGTTTATTTAGTCAACTGAATTTATTTTTGTTTTATTTCTGACTAAATTTACTTACTACCTACAAAAATTGTAATGTTTTGAACCGAAAGTACCAAAATGCCCGCCAGAAGAGCTGTAAAAGAATGGACATTTTTGCTCTTGCTTAATATTAAACTAATGCATGCAGCACGCCACAAGCTTCTCTCCATTACCCGTCTCCCCAGATCTTATGTGTATTTAAATGACGCCATCGCCTGTGCAAGCAAATGGGGCTTGGTTAGCTACTTTAGCTTAACTTTTGCGCTTGATGGCAACTTAATTGGAGGGCAATGCAGCGTCGAGCAGTGTAACTTTCCCCAGTTAATGATAAGTTGGAGAATGGAACAAGGCCAATTCCATACGCACCGCGCAGATCGGTGACGGCCAATTTCAATTTCCATTTTGCTCGCTTCAACAGTAAGCGCCTCAAATCCAAAATCTAATTACACGCAAGGCAAAGACAAAAGTCCACAAATATTCTCCGCCCAATTTTAATCACAGATGACCGACCGGCAGAGCAACTTTCCCGCTGCCAAATTTTGAGTGAGCATTTTTTGGGGCAACTTTTGGTGCTTGTGTGCTGCTGTGTTTAACCGCGTGAAATAATCTTTGCTGGCAGGCATTCGTTGTTGTTTCCGGGAGTGAAGAGAGAGGCGCCTTTCATTATAACGATAATGCGCAGGCCCTGCGGCAATCCGGGCAGCAGGCAGACAAGTTGGTGTCATATTTTCCGCAGCTTAAACTTCCCACAGTCGGGCCAGTGGCTACTTGTGCGCCCAGATTCTTCTTCTTTTGGCTCCGGCCCCTGGTCGAGCTTAGAGCAGCGCCAAAAAAAGGAGCAGCAGGAGGACGGGAATTGTCTCGGCCTAGCGCAATGCGATTAGGACAACGGAGGCTCCACAAGGGGCCTAAGCCAGGGGCAGCTCACACACGCACACCGGGTCCTTAGAGGGCGGATTAGGAGGATTTCGTGGGGCGGGCAAAGGACGATGGCAAAGGGGAGGGGGAAGGAGACTGGTACGATTTTCGCGCCCGGCAAATCTCAACAAATTTGAAATTTCGTTCATTGGCCGTTGGCGCTTCCGTTTGTTGCCGCTTTTTATTAGGCACTCTTTCCGCTGTTCTGTCCTCTTTCGCTTTTGGCGTTTGAATTTGTCGAGCATCCTGTTTGCTCGGCCCCGCCCCCGCCCCCTCCCACGCCCACGCCTACACCGCCCTCGAAATGCTTTTTAAGCCTACAAATGAGCTTAAAATTTTCTATGCGAACGAATGCGAATGCTTTTGAAATTTATTACAGCGCAAGAAGTGAAGAGGATAGGAGGGTGGGGCGGCATACACACACACACACACAAACACACACCGACACCCTTGGGGCGGCAGTGTGTGGGTGAGTATCAAAGGCATTTCGGCACTCGATTTTCTCCATCCACGTGCTCATTGTCGCCTTCGCTCGGCATTGAAATTTTTGAGCGCGCAAATTGAATTTCATTTGAATGTTTTCCCTTATTTTTATTTATATCTTGTAACACGATTTGGAAATTGCCTCTTGCCTGGTAATTTTCAGTTTTACAGTTTCGTATCTATTTCCCGGGCCTGTTTGTTTAGCAAACGCCCCCAAAAGGAGGGACTGCAGAAGGAGATAAATTGAATTTTCTCTGCTGTTAAATAATTTCACTTCGATTTGTTCCTTTCGCCTGATTTTTGTGCCTGGCTTTCAATGCGAACTGATTGCAGCGCCCTGCCGCCATTTCGCCATTTCGCCATGCCACCACTAAATCCATTTGTAGTTTAAAAATTCACGAAATACTTTTAGTGCCAAAATGTGCATTGATTTCGCCATTCACACAGTGAATGCTAAACGTTGAAGAGCGAAGGGCGAACAAATGCGATTTGTCATCGGTTCGGTTATTTTTGCCAGGGAGCCCCGGCTGTGAAATGCAATTAAGCTAAAAATAAGTTCTCGATTTAAGCACTTCACTAACGCTCCCCGTATTTTTGCAAACTTTTTTTTCAGGCTTCCTCCTGGAAGGAGTCACGCCAACGGCCCCCCCGGATGTACCGCCGCGTAATCCGACAATGAGTCGCATGCAAAATGGTCGTTTAACCGTTAACAATCCCAATGACGTTGACTTTGAGCCATCTTGTTTGGTGCGAACGCCATCGGGCAACGTTTACATTCCTAGTGGAAATCTAAGTGAGTAAAACCCGACAGATCGTTATCCACATCCACATACCGACCCACCCCCATCTACATATAAATCCCATTTGAAAAGTGTGCCGCTTGGCCGCTCGTCCGCCCGCTCTCAAAAGCTGGCTGCATAAAAGCCTCCGCAAAGCAATTTTTCCAGCCATATGCAAATCCAACCCGCAGCGAACCCAAAACCTCCCCATTCCGGGGCGACCATCAAAAAGCCACTTGACTCATTTAAATGTTTAGCGCTCGCATCGTGCACAAAAATTCCATTTGCCATATTGCTATAAAAATGCAAAATAAAAAAAATAAAAATATCGAACCGACCGACGGAAGGGAAAAGGCCGCAGCATTTTGCAAATTTTCAGCTCTTTGTTTCCTATGCGCCATGCGCCTAAAATGCCGCCATACATTTGCCATTTATTGTTTTTCCAACAATGTTCTTGGCCTCTTTTTTTTCCTCTGGGCTCGGTTCAGTTCGGTTAGAGTTGGTTTTGTTTGTCTTTTCGCTCTATGCATATCCGCAAGCAGGCTTTAGGGATAAAAACATTCGAAAGTGGAGTGAAAATAGTTGGCAACGGCAACGGCAGCCCAAAAAACCGAAAAAAAAGCCAAACGACCGCAGGGGCCTAAACAGAAACCCGGAAAAAACTGACAAACAACTGCGGCTCACACATGGCGAATGGCGAATGGCGAATGTCCGTCCGAAGATATGATGTAAACGGGTACAAATTTTTGAGGGAGAGAGCATTTATGGATCTATTAATTGATTGAAGCCTTATCAACGGACTTTCATTAGGCAGGCATCAACGGTGCGGATACTTGATGCATTCTGCATTACTACACTTGGCCGCCCGCCCAGAAATATCAACGAAATGCGAGAAAGTAACAAAAAGAAAAGCAAATAAAAGAAATAAACAAAGCTCGTTGTTGTCCTGCTGCCACGCCCACCGTCCTTCACCGCCCATCCACTTCCACTTCTTTCGGACAACCAGTCTCGTGCGTATTCATTTGTGTAGCACACTTTCGGGCTGCTGTTGCTGCTGTTGCTTTTTCTACTGCTGCCTGTGTATTTGCTTTATGCCGCCTTTTGTTTTCCTTTTGCATTGTGCAAATATACACGCTCGCTCACACACTGTTATCGTATATATGTCGAGTTTTGTCTTGATTTTGCTGCGTGCCACATAATTTCCCCATCGTCTCTCCCTGTATTTTTATCAAGTCCTGCGAGAACGCAGCCGGGCATTTGGCTTAGTTTCTGCCTTTCAAAACTTTCATGTCCCAGCCGTCTGTGGCCTGGATTTAATGCAGAGTTTCGTCCGTTTCTGAAATTGGGGCACTTTAACCTGGCTGTTGCAGTTGCAGTCGCACTCATTCCCCGGCTCATCAATGCGGCAGATGGACTTTGCATATGACACTGCCTAAGTGTTCTTTCTGGCCGCCAATTTGCATTTTGCATATCGTTTATAGGCCAATGCCCCCCGCCGTCCCTCTCCTGCGGGCCCAAAGTGCAATTAAATGACTATTTATGAAATTCTATTTGCATTTATGCATAAATTGATAAACATTCTAACCTGCCAGCTGCAAAGTATGTGGCAGAAGGGGATGCCCAGCAGGGGATCCGTTGTCATCGTAACACAAATATTGATTAAATTCTATATCGAATTGAGATTCACACACACACACACATGGCAGTGTATGAATAAACATAACCGGCACACACAAATACATGACATTTGGCAGCGGCCTCTTCATTCACTTCCTGCCTCTGCCTCCTTACAGAGCAGAGAATATTTTCATTTCAAATTTTTCCAACAGTGCCAATTTTTATGGAAAATATTATTTGTTGACTTCTGGCGCCTGAAAAACGAGTAGGAGAAGAACTTGCAAATGAATGAATGAATCAGGCAGAGCCAAATGGGGTACGACGACGGCCTATAATATTTTTCAGGAAAACTTTGTCCGTAATACGATAGCTCTAGCTCCCATGCACGTAGCTTAAAACTTCTGGCTGAGCTTCTGAACGGGGCATGAAAAAATGCTTATGCACCATATGCAAATACATATAAAAATGGGCATTCTGCACGATTGGATACACACGCGTGTACAATCACCGATGCAGACGCGCACAACACACACACACACACTCACACAAACCCAACCAACCACCCACCCACCGGGGAGCGAAACAAAAGTTTGGCCAACAGTTAAAAATATATATGTGCACATCCCGGTAGAAAAATTGCATAAATTGCCACAGCCAGCGCGTAAAAAAACGAACATCTGGAGTGGAGCATCCCAAACAAAAGTCGACACACTGTGATTCGGGGGGTCTACCAAGCGGCAGCTGCTCCTGATTCCGATTCCGATTCCGATCCCGCTACGAAGCTCGATCCCTGACTGCCCCTTGAAGCTTTGATAAAACGCTGGCCAGATTCACGTGCTGATTGGACCATACTTTACACCTTAAATTGTTAATGACCCGTGAGGGGACCTTTTGGCCCGGCTACAATCACTGAGCCATGCACTTGAAAGGACGACTGAGCATTGGCCATGCAAATGCAAACGGCTTCCGCTGTTGTTTGAAAACTTTTCAGTCCCACATCTCGTCTAGTGCGGTCTCCACCATTGCCTGCTTCGTTTTCATTATAATAACAGGCCATTGCGGCATTTTGATGCGGCAGTCTGCACTGCTCCCCACTTGGCCACTTGCCTACCTGCCACTTTCCCCTTCCTGTTGCTTTAATTTTTCATCGCTTTCGAGTTTAGTTTGCAGAAAAACTTTCCGCTGTCATTGACCGCCTGCTTCCACTCTCCCAGAAGGCCAGGCTAGTTCAAGCGCCTAGACTAGAGCCCGCCACGCCCCCGACGTCTGGGCGTAGGTCCTGTCTCCGCCCGTGTGTCCTTCAGCCCACTCTGCACCGTCCAGTGCAGTCCAGTCTAGGCGAGACTCGCAGCTCGAAGTTGGAGGGGTGGGAGTCGAAAGTCGAGAGTCTAGTTCACTGTCTATTGGCCGGTCGTTATTGCTTTCGACTGGTTCTGGTTCTGGTCTATCGCTGCTGCCAGCCATGGAAATACTCGTAAATTTGCGAGCATTTTTCCAAAAACCTCAACTGACCTCCGCTCCCACTCTTTGGGCTGTGGGTATCCCCAGAAAGTGCTTTAAATTTGTATAAATATAAAGAGGCGAGTAGTGAGGGGCCAAGAGATATGGATAGAGTAGGAGCCGGCACGTTTTGGTTTTTGCTACTGCTTCTGCCGCTGCTGCTGCTGCTACTAAATTCATTCATAATGGGTTTTTGCCCCATTTCGGCGTAGCTGCAGCACCCCTTTGCCAGCCCTGTATAGTGTATATAAATTTAACGTTTTTACGCAAACTGAAATTTATTATGGCGCAGCATAGTAATTTATACTTTATGCCTGCTAAGTACGGGCCACTCTGCTGCTCCATTCCTTGGGTATGTGGCATATCCTTTATCCCCGCAGTTTTCACGCACAATTTTAATTTTGTCTGCAGCGGATGAGGAGGAGGAGGAGGAGGAGAGCGGTAAGAGAGGCGGAACATTGACCATATCCATTCGATCTACGTTTCGACTGCCATTTTTTGTGTGACGCAACAAATTGCCTTCGTGTTCCGCTTGGCACTTAACTTGCCAGACATATATATGCTATATATGGCCTGCGAGTGTGCCAGTGTGCATATATCAGCATACATGCATTTGGCTATGGCTATGGCTTTGGGTTTGGGTTTGACTTTGGCCGTAGGTAAGCGCCGTGGCCGATTCGGTCCTCGTACGTGAATTTAAGTCCGGCAGTTGTTTTTTGCTGCTGTTTGCTGTTGCTGTGGCTGTGGCTGTTGCTGCATTTATAGACCAGGCAATAACCATTTGGCAACTAGAAATTGGCATTTTATGTTGGCCTGTCTGGCCCGTCTTCCCGTCTTCCCGTGTGCCCCGTCCCCCGTCCCCCGCTCCGTGCCTGTGTGTATCCTTTGATTTTTGAATGCAGATTGTTGCGGGATTTATTGATATTGAGTGCGATTGGACTGAACGACCCAAGTGGGGCCTACCGAAAGCTCTGCTCTTTGCCCGAAATACCTGAAATTCCGGGGCACTAAAGGTGCCTGAACTTTACTACTTAGACGACTTAATTAGGCGCAGGGATACGGGTTAAGTTTTGCGCTGTCTGGGCTCCTGAATTTCTTAAAGCATACTTTCAGGTGCGCATACGAAATTTCCTTTGAATCCTTCTCGTCTTGGCTCAGCGTTGGCCTCCCCACGAAAATATGCAGCGAAGTCATGCAGAACATTAACAAAACAATGTTTGCTTGCGTCCCCAGCATCCTTCGCATCCTTCGTCCTTTCTGGTGGCATCTATATGCTGCATAATTATGAGGCAGGCATGTGCATGGCTGATGGGGTGGAGTTGGGGGGGCCTGCATAATTTATATGTTTTTAATGATTTCGCCCTTCGCAAACAATTTTTAATGATTTTCAGTCGGCAACATTGCTTTGCTTGTGCCACAAGATTTGCCGCTGTGGCATCTATGCTGGCGGCTGGGTGTTGTGTGTATAATTAAAATTGCAATGCACACGGACCGTATGTGGGAGAGTGACTCGGCTTTTGTTTGTTGCTGATTATCCCCCGCCTCGCATAAATATGTTAATTAAAATAATGTTACCCGGTTGTACAAAACAAGCCAATGCCAAGCAAATGGCTTAGAATAGCCTGCCACACAGAAGAGCGGGCCAGTGGGGCGAGTTCCCTCCAGGCTCGCTTTGTCGCCATTTTGCATTTACATGCCACGCTCGACGCCTTTCAATAGGCACCCCCACGTCACATTACGTATACGCAACCGAGCTGCAAGGAGCGCCTGGCCGCCGCTCAGAATGTAAACAAGCGGCAGCTTCAGCATCAGCATCTGCAACAGCTTCCGTTGGGGGAAATGCCAACAGTGTCTGGGCAACGTCTTTTGTGCCTTTTCTGCTTATTCAAAATAAATTAAAAATGGAAGAGAAGGAGGAGGAAGTGGTAAGAGGGAAAGAGCTGCTCCGGGAATTCAGCCAGCCATCGCATAATTATGAACTTGAAAATTCCTTAGGACGGGGAGAGGAAGGGGGGATTTTGCATAATTATTTAAATAAAAAGAAAGCAGCGTTTACTTTCTCCGTCAGCATCTTGAGACACGTCGAGTGGTTCAATCCTTTTGGGGATCGGCTAACACGAAGCAAGCCCACTGCAATCCGAATTTAAATCCCAGCAGCACAAAATTACTCCATATGAATTTTTAATTGGAATATTTTTAGAACGTTAGTGGGAGTCGGCAGCACAAGAGCAGAGCACTGATAAATTATATATACCCAAAGACTATTCCAAATTCATATTTCATTCGACAGCTTTGCTGGGATGCTTTGGGGTCTTAAGGCTTTCAGTTTCCAGCTTCCACTTCCACCCGGATGATAAGTCATTCAACTGTGTGCGACGTAGGATCTTGTGATGTGCCAGCATCCTGGCTGCCTTTTGCCGTATATTTCCCATATTTGGCTGCAACGCTCTGCTTGTTGCCCGAGGTCATTGCAATTTTGTGCTGCGACACGAAAGTGTCTGCCACTCACACTCACACTCGCACAATCGCAAACTCGCACACCCGCAAATGCATGTGGGCCCAAGTCAACCCACATCCTGCTGCTCCTCTTTCTGGTGTATGAAAATTCATTTCAATTAGTGAAATGGTTTTGGGATTTGTACGGCAAGCCACCAAGCTGGAGAGGGCGGAGGGAACACGTCACTTTGGTGGCATGCAATGAGCGAGCTGCAGCGCTTGTTGCAACTTTATTTACCTTTACGTGGGACATAACTCGTAAATAGAGATACAAGCGGGCGGGTTGCATGTGTATGTAATTTTGCGGCATGGGATTTGCGGCAGGATTAAGAGGCATGCGAGAAACTTATGGCGAACTTTCCCGCCCTGGCGTCTTGAGGAGGCCATTGAACTGCAGGGCCCCATTTGTGGAGTGAGTGTTGGGCCGACAGCTAAAAAGTATGCCAAGGCAACAAATATTTAAATTTTAATGCTAGGGAAACGAGAACAACTTTGCTCAGCGTAAATGTGTATTTAAAACTTTTTTCGTTTGTTTGTCGCTCCTGCGGCTGCTGTTGCTGTTGTTGCTGTTGCTGTTACTGTTGTTGCTGTTACTGTTGTTGCTGTTGATGCCGCCCCGCAGCTTGTTTAGGCAACGCAGCAAACCCGTTTTCCTATCTGGCTACATCTCGCCCTGGCCCGCACTTACCGCTTGGGCTCTGCGCAGTTTTACTTAAGTTGCTCCCTCGACGACACTTTTTCGACGCTGTTTTTATCAGCGAACCGGCGGCAGTGGCAAATATAACAAAATTTATGCAACTAACCAAATGTTTTTGTTTCTGCATTTTTATCGCCCCAAACGTTTGTCGAAAAAAACGACTCGTGTGGGGCGACTGCTGTGCCAGAGTTTCAGTTTTTGCCCAGTTCCAAAGGGAACTGGAGCTGACATCAATGAGAATTCGCAATCTGGTGGCGGTTGAGAGAAAGTCCTTGGCGAGAGAAGAGCGTGGAAGAGCGTCTTCCAGATACCCTTATGGTAATAGCCTTGACTTCTGCCTGCTCTTTGACCCCCAAAAGTGGACCGCACACGCAACGCACACACTGGCACACACTGGCACACTCAAACTTGGCAGCTGTATCGGTCAGAGAAATCTTACTTTCTTGAACGGGAATGGAAAAGTTTTCTGGGGAGCCAGACAGAGGGCAACATATTGTCGCACTCTATAAATTATGCGCATAACCAGAGAAACCCGAGCAGAGAACCCAGGAGCATGTAAAGCAGCCACCCCCAGGAACCTTCGGTTTTGTGGTATTCGCTTCGGCTCGGTTTCTGTCTCAAAAGAAAGAGAAACCAACCAAGCAGAACTATTACAATGGCAAAAAGTTTAACGTTTAACTAGTCATGTGAAGGCTCTCCGTCCCCATTTCCGCCCAGTTGGGTGGGTTTAAATTTACTATTATTGCTTCTACCTTCTACTTTCTACCTACTACATGTGTAATGGGCCTGGACTGGTGGCAGGAAACCACAGCATTTTTGGGCGGGGGCAGCCTGCCACTTGGAGTCGTTCACCCAAGGTGAGCTGGGAGTTTGGGGTGGCTGCTTTGCTGCCTTAGTTATGGGCCTTAAAAACTTGTCACACTTCTCAGCAAAAAGTTTGCGACAAGCCGAAGATGAATCAGCCCGAGCAAAAGGGGTGGCCAAAGTTTTGGGAGCTGAGTCGGACGGAAGTGGGGTTGTTTGTTAACCCAATCATCGTCGGAATCCGGAGCGAGCTGGGATTATCGATGATGACTTTGGCCAATTATCGAACATTGTCGCGCCAACTGGCAGAGTACACGTTACACGTGATTGATAAATGAGATTTAGCTTTTGCGGCGCCTAATTGCATGCAACGTGTGCCGACGGGCAACTCTGGACTCTCCGAAGACGAGAACGAGAATTGGAGCGGGAATGGGAACGGGAATGGGAACGGGAATGGGAGCGGGGACAAGGACTCAGGGGCGCACTCAGATAATCACAAACGACATAATCACAGCAATTAGGTGCATTAGTTTATGGTCAAACAGTAGACGTACAGCAGGGACAAGTAAACTGACATTCGGACACTTGGACCGATGGACAAATGGAGAGACGGACCAACAGGCTGGCCAATTGCCCCGCCTGGTTACGTCAGTTAGTTGGTCAGTTAGTTAGTTTGTCAGCTGGCTGAAACAGGCCACGCCCCAATTAGTTGACCTCCACTTGCGACGCCGCCCGAGTCCGAATCTCTGCGCCTCAGATTGGCTCACAATTGACAGCTGAGTGACATTTGGGACTTAGGCCGGGCTTATATTTTTCCCCTTGCAAGACGAACATCGAGATGACATTCATTATTCAAATGTCGCACCCGCATGGCAGACATTCCGTAATCCCAGCTTAGTCTTTCATCACACAAACTGATTAGGCACAAGAGAACCTGACAACTGATGACCACAATTGCCGTTTAATTAAAGCCCAAGCTGCCAGGAAATCTGGCCCAAGTACAGGGAGGACTCAGTGCGAGTCGGCAAAGAAGCTGTCATAATCATTGCGTCAGCCTTTTGCTCCGGGAAGGGGTTGTTTTCCCCGCGGTGGCGGTGGTAAATACAAAGGTAGGCCTTCTCTATTATTCAGTCCGTCCTCATTAAACATTGAACCAAATGCTTTTATGGGGAGTAAACTTAAAGCGCCTGAGGGAGGATAAGTTCACCTTGGACTGATTGAAAAAAAAAAAACTCGAATTCATCGGTTCGACCTACGTAACAGCACTTTGATTGATGTTCAGTGGAATGTAAATGGAAACTTCAGTACCTTCCATCTCATATCGGCCCACTAAAAACGTTAGATTGAGAGTTTATGCGTGTGCATCCGACAAACATGTTGAGCGATTTGCCGCAAATAATTAAAATAGTTACCCGTTATGCTCCACTGTTCTTTTGAAAACATAATTTAAATAGTTAACATTTTAATGCGTTTGGCATTTCTAGTTTTGTCTAGCTTAATTTGCTTATATTGTTATTTTCCCTCGTGTTGCCTCGCAATACATTACCTAATGTTGATATTCGTTCATAATTTATCTGTAATTTATTAGTTGTTTGATTGGTTTGTAATTAGCACGAGATACCAGCTATTGCAGGCTGATTCGTTTTTGTGGTCAACCACCGAGTGTGCTGCATTTAAGCCCCGCTTCGATTGGCCTAATCCCTTCCATCTCGCTGGGAGGCCTGAAGCTAAGTGCATGCAATTTGTTTATTGCCAGTAAAGCGGTACCCAAAACTCTGCAGTCTCGTTTGCGTCTGACATTAATGCCTGCGAAAACAACACCCCGCCTACCTTCACACACATTTGTTAGCCAATAAACTTTTGACCTCATTTCACCGGAGAAAAAGGCAACACACCCACACACACACACACAAACTAAATGCAGGCAAGAGGGGGCGTGGCATAGGAGAGGGGAGCCAACAAAATATTTGTGCTGCCAACCTGAGTGAGGCTGGCTGAGCCGGCGAGATTCCGCCTGGGCAGGTTTCGAATAAATAAAATGCGACAAAAAAAGAAGTAGGATCATAGAGCCGGAGAAGAGAAAGCAAAAATATTTGCACTCCCCGTGGCAGTCCAATGTTATTTCTGCTCTTGTTGTTTCTGTTCTTGTTGTTGTTGTTTGTCGTGGCCCGCCCACAGCAAGGATTATAAATTATAACAGCCTCGCACGGTTATTTATGTCGTGTCGATGGGAAATGGGAACTGGGAAAAATGGGAAGGGGTGTCAAACGGTCGGGGGGATATATCATCAATGCATGCGCTTAGTTGAGTGGAAATAGCTGCAAAATAAAACTATGAATCCGGGGCCTCACTTTAAAGTGGGGCAGGCGAAATGAAAGGGCCTTTAAATCGCAGCCAGCCACAGAATCCATCAGCCACCAGCCATCACACCACCGAACTAAGCCAGAGATCTGCTCACAAGCTGAAGCTTTTGATTTATTTGCTTGATGGCAAATCATTAATTTGTTGCCAGAGCCAAACCAAAAAGAAAGTGGGAAAGCTTAGCATGCTTTTCAGCTGCTGTCAGATTTGGGGCGACAAACAACCACCGCACGAGCAAAAAGGCAGCCGAAAGCAGCAAATTTAAATAAAACGCAAGCCAACAAAATAATCCGACACATGCGCTGCCAAATGATTGCCCAAGTCCTCGCTCCAAACCCCGCCCTAATCCCATGTGCAATGTCTTCCCTCTTCTTTTGTGTGCGGGTTTGTCTGTGTGCTTGCGCCAAATATAAAACCGGAAAATCACTTCATTTTATTGCACCAACAGAGGCAGCCGAAAGCTGACACTTTTCCAGCCGGAGAAAAAGGTCCCAATCATTAAACGAAATTGAAGGATCTGAAAACGATTTTTTTCTTTAAGCGGATACAAAAAAGGTTGTTCAGGCTAAATTGGAGACAGCGAAAAGTCCCTACTGTGCTGTCTGGGTTTCCAAACCGGAACGTTCTCTGATCGTGTTATCGATTTGCTCAACCAGGTCTATCTGATTATCCAGGTAGCACTTGACCTCCTCATCGCAACTATTTACGTTGGTGAATTTGTCGCTGGATTCTGGTTCAGTGGTCTTTTTTCCTTCCAGAAGGGGATCAGGAATGTCCTTTCTCTTCCATATTCCCTTCTTGTACTCCGGGCCGTACTTGGCAATCATACGCTGCTCAAGCTCGTTTAAGCGCTCTGGTGACGTTCGAACCACACGTTTCTGTAGGTCTCGGATAAAATAGTCAAGTTCCCCCCAAGTACGAGCTCAAAAACGTACCTTCTTCAGCTTATACTTGTACACCGCATAGCCAAAGCTGACCAGCAACAGGGGGCAGCCCAGAAACAGTGCCGCATTTAGGCCGTTCAGCTGGGGATCGCCGACCACGTGGGTGACATGGACTGCTTCCAGGGCGAAGGGGGGATAGAAGAAGCGTATAACCTTGTAGGTGGCATTGGCCATCACCTGCTGCGGAAAGGGCCTCCAAACCTCCACGAAGCGCAGAGACCAATGCGAGTCCGCCGTTGGTATAGTAAGCTCCATGGTACAAACGATTTGAAAAACAATATAAAAACAATGTAGTGCAAAAAGAGGCAACGTGAAATTTGAGAATCGTTCTGACTGAGAGGGCAACACTCTAGAAATGACTGATACACCAATGGCAACTCAATTAGGTCCGGGAATCCTGGGAACCCTTTAGCCAGACATAAATCATTGCCTACTTTGGAGTCGCCGAATGGCGTCATTGATTTATTAGCAGGACAAACTCTCGTTGCGCAGCAGAAATGGCCGTGGAAGCTGAGGCCGAAGCGGGAACTGAGCAAAACCCGGCAAACCATCATCAGTCACCAGGCAAACAAACACGCCGACGACCCAAAGCGCAACGGCGTCATATACAAAAAGTGCTTGCATACATTACTCCGGAACCCATGAGCCGGAATAGATCTGGGATGCAGGATGGCTGAGGAAAGGACGCGTGCTTTCAGGCAGAAACACGTACAAGAAATCATGAAATGTTGCCGCCATCATACCGAAAATTGTACGGGTAACGTGCAAGCAATCAAAGTACATGAAGGCAGGACTCGACTTTGCTCGGCTCGGCTGCGGCTGTGGCGCCCACACGTCTGATTTTTACTACACACGTGTGCTGATGTGACGTCGACAGGATTGCGACTGCCTACTGACAACACCAGTGGGCCCAGACTCTGGCCCTGGCTCAGACCGAGACTGAGAGGAAGTCTAAGAGCGGGTCTGGCCAAAATGTAAAGCATAGTTGAGGCAGACGTGCCAAGCTCGACGTGGCTGTCGTAGAGTAGAGGCTGCTTTTTGCTGTTTAAGTAAGCATGCAAATGTCACATGCAGTTGTCGGCAGGATAGGGTTGCGGGGCAACAGGGCAGAAGTGGGCGTGATAAGCACTCTCAGTTATCAACATGGGCATGGCACGGTTTTGGGGCTTGCCTTGCCTTTTCTTGCCCCTGCCACACATAAATGATGAGGTAGGTAGGTACTCGTTGCCTCGGGCTGAATTTAGTGATTTCCCCGAGCATGTGGCATACTTTTTATGCGGCTCCCACCACGTGAGCATAAGGTATTTCTGTTTATGGTTATTGATTCTGCCGAATCGAGCGGAGGTGGAGATAGTTTGAGTTATGGCCGTGGGCTGATTTGTGTCAGCAGGAAGTTTAAAAGAAATTGTTGCATACTTTCGGGCGCCCAAAGTGGATTACTCTGAGGCTTGTGGCTCGGCCCCTGATTGAATTGGTTGGGACCGGTTTGGATTGGATTGGATGGGGGACTGGGTTGGATGGGGACTGCGTTGGAGAGGTGTCAATAACATTGACTGCTCCACTGACACTAACCGAGGAGCCCTGTCTGTCTGTCTGTCTGTCCGTACGTAATTTACAATTACCGCACGCACAGACAATTTATTTTCCAGCGCTAACAAATAAGCCAAACATTTTCGTGGCCAAGAGCCAAAGGGCCAAGGGCTGTCTCGCTCCCAGGTGTATTGCAAATCAAAAAATCAGCCAGTTCTGGGCACGAACACACGCCCAGGCAATCAGTTAAATGTTTATTGAACCCACCAGCGCCGAGGTCCTTAAGTCCTGGAGAACGCAGCACTCGAGGAGTCCCCAGGGCTTCGCGTCTCCGCTCTCGATGCGTTTCTGCCGTTTGTCGAAAATTGAGTTTCTTTTGGCGCCCAGTAACCGCAGAACGGAGTAAAAAACCAGAAAACCGGAGCGGCCAAACCAACACCAGCAGCTCCGGAGAACGATGAAGCGGCAACTTGAAAAATCGCTTGTCGCCATGCAGCAGCATGGAGATGGGGGTACACTCACGCGCAGACGTAGTGATTTAGCTTTAAAAAAAAAAAGCAAGGAAGCCAGGAACATTCCGTAGGAGGAAGCGGCAGGAATGGGCAAAGCTGCCACGTAATGAAACTGACAATTTAACTCACAGTCAGCCAGTTGTTTTGGATTTCCGTCTGGGTTCGACGACGTTGTGTGCGTGCTGAAAAATCGTGTTATCGATTTAATGCGTTGCGATACATAAGTATATACCCTATGCCCCATGCCCCATGCTCCAGTGTGTGTTAGGTTGAAGGGTTGTGTTCGAAAAGGGTCGCTTGCCTTTGGCTTTGGCTTCCATCGTTCGCCTCTATTTTTGCGACTGACTGACTTTATCGTGTTTGTTTGCAAGTCTTGTCTTTTGACCGTTTTTCCCCCGGCCACCCATCCCGCTGGCCTTCTTCTCGGGCTGCACAGGCATTTGATTAATTTGCAGCAGTTTTCAATTTGGAATTGCTTTAGTTTCCTGCAGTTTCTGTCGCTTTCTCCGCTGCTTTCTCCCTAAGCCTTTGGCCCCAAAGTTAACTCCGTATGTGTGTGTGTGTGTGTGTGTGTGTGTGTGTGCGGGCATGTGAAACGTTGAATGCTTCTTATGGAATGTTAAGTGATTTTTTATTGAATTTTTAAGCCCCACTTAGGCGTTGTCACTGGAAGTATCTTGAACCTTTTGCCCAAACTTATCTCACTTCCGCTCCATCCTGCTAACTTGCCTACCAAATTAACAACCTTCTCTTGTTCTCTTTTTTTCTCTTTTTAGGTACGTATACGCAATTTTATGACTTTGTCCCCTCGGGTGAGTGCGAAAGATTGAACATCGGGGCAGATATGGGGGGGGGAGTTTTATGGTATTGAGAGATAATGATGTGCGTTAGACGGAGCTCTAACCGGTTCACACTTTCAGCGGCAAATGAGAGCGCAAACAATGCCGCCGCCGGCAACAATGATCAAATTTAACGCGCTTTTTAAACCAAACAAAGGCAAATTGCAACACCCGCCCACTGCGCGTATATGCACAGGCACAGGCACATGCACAAATACGCATCCCCAGATGCGATGCACACATGCATACTAATTATGAGTGTGCGCCGCACATTTAAGCAAATATAAACAAAACGTTAACGACAACAAACAGAGGAGCTTCTGGCTTCTGGGTTGGGGCTGCATGGTGGGTGGTGGGTGTTGGGTGCTGGATGCTGGATGGTGGGTGGCTCTGGGCGGAAAGAGAGATGTAAATGCTGAAGACGGAATGGTACGTGCCATTGTGGGATCCGAGAACTGGAAACTTGATGAACTGCAGCTCCGACAGCTTATCGCATTGCATCGCATTGCATCGTCTCCCGATGAATGTGTGATTGCATGTGCTTATTGTTATCATCGTCGTTGCCGCTACTGCTTCAGCTATTGTGCATTACTGTGATTATTGTTATTAAAATGCAAATGAGCCATGCAGACTTGTCATTCACACCCACATTCGCCCGCTGTTCGCCATTAATGGGCGAAGGTGGAGCACGAATAACAAACATGCAAAATGCTTTAAGCAACACAGCGGACAGTCAGTCAGCATTCGAAAGGATGCACTTGCAATGGTCATCGTTGCAGTTTTTGCAGCCACATAGCCAGTGCCGTGCCGACGTCATCATCAATTGCCGGTTGACTGCCCATTAACATAATTTCAATTTGCATAAAGTGGCGTTAAATATTACATTTTGGACAGCTGCCGCCTGCGATGACTGACAGCGCGGCTGCATGTGGAGGGGGCTGTGGCAGGTTCATTGAGCTAATTGCAGGTGCGAATGTGTCGCAATGAGCATTGCACGGTTGCACTGTTGCACGGTTGCACGTTTGCACGTTTGCACGGTTGCACGCCCCGCCCCAGACACGCAAGGCGGCGAGGGGAGTGGCCTTTTGGCTTTGTTTGATGTTTAATTTAGATTGAATTTCTGCATAAATTATGGCGCACAAAAATGATTTCAAAATTATTGCTGGTTTGTTTGCGGTCAATTTGGACTGCAACTATTGCATAATTTGAGACTTCGGGCCAATTAAACGGAGTCCGTACACACAAGCTTTTAGCATTCGAGTATTCAGTTTTCAGCATTCAGCATTCGAGCATTCAACATTTATGGGCTGAATTTTTTATTGTTGCCGAGCTCAAAGCGTTGCTTTTGGGGGGCGCGCATCCATTTAAGACCATCTCCAGGCCGGCCCAGTTGCCACTCCGTACTCCTTTTCAGGCAATTTCCCCAAAACGTCGACTGCCATGGCTGTCTAATGTGCATTTACCCGCCGCTTCCCCACCAACTGACACTTCACACGCTCAACGATTTTTGATTTGGCAGCTCGTTTGCCAAAATGCAGCAGTGGCGGCAACAAAACTGAAACGATTCAGCCAGCCACCCATGCCAAGTCGCTCGCTTAGCGCATTTGCAAGTGATTTTATGCATATTTCATGGCATACTTTTGCGCGCTATTAGCAGCTCCGAGAGCAGCCTCAGCAGCTCCAGCTCTCAAGTCGGGTTATTCATTTATTATTTCGACTATTTCGAACTGAAAGCCTTTCAATGGCGCTGAATCGTAGGCATCGTAGCGACAAGGCCACCCACCATCGTTATTATCGAAACTTTGAAGTATTTCCAACTCGATTACCATAACCCAACTAAGACTCGTAATCAAATTTACCCATTTGACACTAAACTTGGAACGGAACGGGGTGGGGTACGCAGAGTTGGCTGGGCCCTAAATTGAGTTAGACAATTAGAAATTGTGCGTCTGCATTCAATACGCCAGTGAGGCGCCCTCAGGCATGTCATAAACTTTGGCCTATTTCCATTCGACATCTGTGAAGGCACTCTGGGAGCTGGATCTCCGGCAATGCATTAAGCGCATGCTTCTGCATAAAGCGCTCTGGTACCGAAAATACCCATAGCCTTAGCCAAGTTAAGACCGCAAAGGCTTTGCCAATGAGAGACCCGAAATGTGGCCGGGTTGGACTGTTTCTTCGCTTCTGACATTTTCACAGGCATATTGCAAGGATCTTGCCGAGTTTATAAGCATATTTTGGTAGTTTGAACAGCCAATGCATTAGTAGAGGATATGCAGGCCGTAAGCTCAAAGTCTTAGGACTTTAGCAAGGCTATGCAGTGAGTCTCGACTCTATCAAGTAAAAATGCTCGAATTGTTGCGTTGTCCGGTCAACAACCGCTCTCGATTTTGGACCAGAAAGCCATGCAAATAGGCCATAAATTCATATTTTATTGCCTTGGCCAACAGTCTCCTCTGGCAATTCTGATGGCCATGACTCTCTACCGTCTCTCCCCTCGTTCCATGAGCAGTCCAAACTCAAGCCAAACATTTGGGAGCTGCATGCACATACTTCGGGGCTCAACTCAGGCCAAAGGAGGAGTCGACCGGCAATGGGAATGTGTTTGTTGACAATAGACTTTTGGCATTATGTGCATTATGTGATTGCATACTTCCAGGTGACTGGCCGAAATGCCAAAGAACACATCCTAAGCATATTCACACTCTGCACAAATCAATTTGCAGTGATAAACATGGTTTTTGGGAAAGACCTACTTAAAAAGCTATTGAAGAGAGCTTAATGGAATTACTATTACAACTATCAGCACAAGCCGTTTTAGTCTAATCTTTCAGAAAAAGAAAGTTATTGCCAAATTATCCAGCTTATTTTAGTGTCTTGCCAGTTCGTCGCTACTGAGGAGGGTAAAAAAGTAAAAGTGGGATCTTTCTTTCTCGCCCCGGAGAAACCAAGGTTAATAAATAATCCAAAAATTGATTAATATCTATTTGGGCAATGCAATAAATCGAAAACTGGCCATCAATTAAAGCCACAAATGCACCGTATGTGACCGCGACTATCTACTTACCTAATTTCTATGCACATTTCATATATCATTTATATACGCACACACTGCATTTATCTCTCACTTTTATGCTTCCCCGAGGCATTTCACATGGACAAAAGGCTTTAAAATTCAGATTTCGCTTTAACAAAACAAGGCAGCACGAAAAGCGTGCCACAGATAATGCAATTTGATTATTTTTGCACTATCAACTAATTAAAATTATGGAAAATATAATAATTACTCCCCCGCTTCCAGGCTCCGGCCGCTTTGAATCAGTGGCTGCCCTATAATCGGCTCAATAAATTAGAGCGATAAAAACAGCTCGGAAATGAGGCGAAAAATTGCAAAGCACACTTTTAGGCACTTTTCCCATTAATGCCACGGTTAGCCCACAAAGAATGGAAATCGAATTTCAACTTTTTCAGCTCTTGCATTTTTCCCATTCACAGCAGAATGAATATTTCAATGTTTATAATCAATTAAAAACTGACTTTTTGCTATTGCAGCTTTGAATTAACTAGCAAATGATTTGACCTCACCTAGCGAATTCTCCCACACTGTGTCTCTCTCTCTCTCTCTCTCTCTGCCCATCTGTCTGTCTCACTCTTGTGCCAGCACACAGAGCACTTAATACAATTTGCATTCCGATGTTTTTGGGTTTGCATTTTGCATAAAAGCAGAAACTCTCCATTTCCACTCCCCCCCGTAGATCTGTTCGCTCTGTATAAATTTCAATTTGGCTTGGGAAATTCAGCATTTTGCAGCTGTCAAGGAAATTATTGTCTGCCAGGCTAAGTCCTTGATATGTTGTTGCTTTAATTAAACAACCACAAAAAAGAACAAGATTTCTTCTCGACTCTGCATTGTGAATGGTGAGTTGTGAGTTGTGTAAAATATGCATATTCCTTGTGCACTCTGTCTCTCGTTAAAGTGTTAATTTTATTGTCATGTGACAGCCAAACAAACAATTTGTTTGCCTCCCGGCCAAATTGTTTGACTGCCAATGTTATTTGTGGTCGCCATGGACATTTTAAATGAATTTAATGAACGAACAACTGCACGCCCAAATGAAACTCCCTACGAAAAGTAGTCCCTCCCCTGACAGGTAGTAAGCCCAACCCAATGGGAGTGGAAAATGGAAAGGCAAACTGTAAAAAAGAAAACATTAATCAGCGTTAAAAGTCGCATTAGCAGTAAACAAAATGAGGAGCGCCAGGGGCAAGAACAGGAAGGGATTTTTGGACAGGAGCTAGCAAATTACCGAACCGAACCGAACGGAACCAAACCCAAAAAGCAATCCAGTGCGAGTAGAACTGTCGAAACACAAAACGCAAAAGTCAAAGAAAATCGGTGAAAGCTAACGAAAAGCGAACGCAGGGCACGCGATGGTGGCGAAATGAGTGACTGGCAGTGAAAATCATTAAAAAGACGTAAAAATCAAGGAAAATGGTAAACAACCAGCATAAAAAAGAAAAACCCAAAACGGGTGGCAATCGTGGAGGATTGATGGTTGGGGGCTGAGGGTCGAGGGGAATTCCAAGCGGAAGAAGGAGGAACCAACCGAAAATACGCACGCTTTATAATTAGAATTTAATCAAGCGCAAATCGCAACCGTTCGCAATTTCCCCGAGTGGGAAAGGGAAAGAGAAAGCGAAAGGAAAGGAAAGCAAAGGGGTGGCGTGCTGGTGAGCTGACTGCGTGCAGCCATTGTTTAAAGTGTAATTAAAAGCGTCGTGGAAACCTTTTAGTGTGCAATGCAGGACGCAGAACGATGATATTAAATTTCCCCCTAAAACGCACAAACAACAACAACAACAAGGCCAGGCCGGCAGGGCTTTACAGCATGCTCTTAGGCACGGCTTAAAAATAAAACTCCATTAGGCCCCGACCCGACTAACCTTTGCTGACCTTTGCCAATTGATGGAGCAGATGGGCAGATTGGGCATGGCCCAAGCGCCAAGAAAGGACAGCCCGAATGGGTCGAAGTTTTGCATGAGTCATCTAACAAATGATGCGGAGGGTCGGTCGGCTTTGGGTCATTCAATCTTTGCCAATTACAGTAGAGCGGTGACTGATGGAAGGGAAAAGGCGATGCTGCGTGTGGACCCCAAACAATCGATCCATCAATGTACCGGCAAGTGGCCACCTTGATTGGTCCACATTTATTTAGACCACCAACACGTCCACACGACCTTATAACGCTAAGTGGGCCAAAAATAGCAACCCCAACTATGGCAACTTTTCTGACATTCTAATTACTGGCAGCAAAAGCAGGAGCGACTCACGGCATAAACTTTAGCCATAAACAAATTTTAATGGAGCAATTATAAGCAGCGTCTGAAAAAGCCACGCAACAAACTGGCAAAGAAAAACTGCGCAATTTTCATAACTAAAAGTCAAACTATTTTTGCACACTCTTTTATTTGGCGGAAGGGGGCGAAAAACGGTACGGATTGGTGATCGCACGTCAAATGCAAATGTGTAACACTTGGAGCCACGCACGGCCGGCACACGAAAAGGGTACTCTGATGACGCATGCAAGTGTAAAAATGCCGTTAAACGTCTTTAAAATGGCACCACCCCCCAACCGGCCAAACATGCCGCCTCATTGACATGCAGCCCGGCCAAACGGTGGAGCGGGTTCTTTCTGGGCTCTCTTTTCATGCTTATCGGCGTACGAAATCAGCAAACAGCCAGCTGAGAAATATCTTTATAAATACCCTGCCTGCCCAGTCATTCATGCAGTGACTCATAGAACAGTTAACCCCTTGTTCAACTCGTGGCCCATCAAAAAAAAAAAAATAAATAAATCAGGGGGCTCGACAGAGTACTGCGGCCTTTTGTCTATGCCAGGAGCTTTTTCTATGCGCACTGTTTGCTTTGCCTAGGCATTTTTCTATGCCAAGCCCCAGACAGACACGCCCACCAGCCCACCGGCCTGCGCTTTGGCAATCTATTAAATGTTGTCATTGTGTTTGCTCTTTAGGCAGCAGACAATGGAGAGGAGCAACAAAACGACGGCAGCAAAAAATGAAACTGCTGAAGTGATTAAAAATAGTAGTTGCAAACTCCACACCCCCCGCCCCCCCTCCCACACGATGTAAAACTGAAGAGCGTAAAGACCGGACCGGACCGTACCGGAATGCACTTTTTCAAGGAACATTCTGTGCGTGTTTGCTTTTTGCGAGGCAGCGAGGCAGTGAGGCAGTCCCTTGTTCGCTGGACCGACCATCGCTGCAAATCGATCACGTCTACGGGGCGTTAATGGATTTCTGGACTAGACAAAAGTTTATTGAACTTATAGTCGCCGATGGACGCGGATTAAATTTGTCTGTGCGGTGAATACTCGCTTTCCCGGGGGAACTTTCCCATATGGAAAGCGGCAGCGAACCCATCTCAACTTTGGGCCCATCAAAGTCAAATCTTGGACTAATCGTTTTCTGATTTCGTACCCAAGCCAAGGAGTTGAGTTCTCTGGGGAAGTGGGCGGGGCATCTAGATAGTCTGCTTTGGCGCTGAGTAATAAACGCCTATCTGGTCGACAAACAAGCCGCCCGCGACAGCGACCTTTGGTCCCAGTTCCCAGTTCCCTGTTCCCAGGGTCGACCCTTTTCGCTGAAGTAACTTTGAATAATGTCGTTTTAATTACCGCAACACTCAAATCACAAGGAAACGCGCAAATAAATAAATAACGTGCCGCAGGAAAAAAAAAATCCATTTTAATTAAACTCGTCGAAAGAAACGCGCAGAACGTGAAAAAATGCCTCCTAATTACTTTTGTGTGTGTGGTCGCGGAAGCCCAACTCGAACTGGAGCTGAAAACAAAATTGAAATTACTTAAAGCGGAGTGGAGCGAAGATTTATTACCGCAGAATGCTGCATTTTTTTAGCACTCGGATAATTTGGCAAGCTGGGTTCTTGGGTTGGCTTTGTTCTCGCCTTCGTCTCAGCTGTCGTCAATTTGATTTGCCGGTTGCCGGTTGCCGGTTGTCGGTTGCCTTGGCTCCGTTCTAATTATACAAAGGCAACAGAAAGCGCTGTCTCTGGGTTACCTCCACAACCACCTCCACCTCCACCATCCAGCAATCCGACAATCCAATGAGCCGCTAAGCCGACATCGAGGGCTCTGATTAAAAGGCCATTTTTTCTCGTCAGCCCAGCGAGCCCACAAAAGTATGCTACCCAAACGCGATTCCAGCTCAGGCAGTCGGCTAATTGGCTGCCATTTTAGAGGCCCGGACCCGGTGAAACGATTTGTAATTGAATTGGATTGATTTAGTGGCTGGGCAGGTTGGATTCTTGGCGGCCTTCTTCACGTAGAGTGCGTGGCGGACAGGTGCTAACAGAGCAGACGTGCCGCTAATGAATTTCCCCCCATCCCCCCTCCAACCTGGTGATTGAATGTAAGCCGACTCTTGGGGTGGATTTCCAAACCGAAATCCCTCTCGCGCTGAGCGACTAATTCAATCCGCCCGCGACTCGCACGCTACAGTTCACAAGCAATTACATTTCCATATGTGTTATCATCATTTTCAATTAACTTCCGGCTGCAGCAGAACCAAGCCGCTGCCGAATTCTAAAGCTCGTTGGCCCGCATTTAGCATTAATGAAATGTCCAGTGAATGGCGCTTTTTTGCTCTGCTCCGGGTGGTCTGGTTGTTCGTGGCTCAGAGCATTACCAATGCATTTGGCCGTGGGCTATGTGTCGGCATAACGGACGGTGAGTGGGTAGCACATCATTTTTATTGCATATCGAAAATTGTCAAAATTGTCAGCCGCCTCCTCCTCTATCCGATTCCTCCGCTTTAACCATGCATTCATTGATGTATGCGGTTGAAGCCGCCCCATTTCGCCCTGCTATCATTGCAAAATTTCATTTCCGGCCAGGAGTGACAGGTAATGTGCCTGTACCCCGTACCCTGCACCCCGCACCCCAACCCTCCAAATCACCCACTTCTCCTGCGTGTCAGTGTTTTTGACAATCTCATGTTTCAATTTTTCATTATGTGCCGCGGCAGCCTTTGTTGTTGCCCGTCCGCGGGCTCTGAAATTATTTATGCACAATGCTGGTGGGCGTGGCAGCATTATGCCTCCCTCCCACACACACACACACAAGCACACACCCGCAGAAAACGCACCGCAAAATGCAAAATTCCGAACGGTTTTATAGAATGCAATAGTCGATGCCGCTTAACGCTTTGCAATCGGTCGAATTTCATCGATTATGTGGGGCTAAAATGTGCTGCCACAGGCACACAGGCCAGTGGAATTCCCCACTTTTGGGGTATTCTGAGCGAAGGAGGGAAGCTCGACTCGACTCGCCTTGACCAAGTTTCCCCTTCCCGCAAAGTTGCCGGCAAATGAAGGAAGAGCGTGCCAGCCAAGTCGCAATCCGGCCAAGAACAACCCAAATACAAAACACAATCGATGGGGGAGGGAGGAGGGAGAGACTTTGACTGGGCGAGGCAACTGTGCGTTAATGACAGAATAAAACGAAATCCAAACATAAATTACGCGCTTATCAATTTCATTTATCTTTCGGATTTCGTTCTGCTCTCTGCAAGAGTTTCGTTTCGTTTCGTTTCGTTTTCATTTCGTTTTCATTTTGATGGTTTTGTAATTGAGTAATAAACTTTGGTATCGTTTCGTTAAAGTTCCTTCGACTTTGGCCAATTTCGCCAATAAATTTTCGCAACTTTTCTTTGCCGCTCCTTTGGGCGCTGCTCCTGGTCATTGCTTATACTCTACTCCTTTGCGATAAGAGCGCGAAAGTTTGGTCCCGGCATCATTATACTCACTCGCTTTGGAGCAACAAACGGTTATACTGGCGTTTATTGTCTGCGACGCCTCCGATAAGTGACCATAAAATGTGCCATTATCAAAGTATATACTTTTGAGTGTTTCGTTTCGATTTGGTAATGAGTTTCCACTGGGAAAGGAAAAGCCCCTCCCAGCAGTGCACTCCATTTATCAAGAACCCATGCTCCCCAAATCCGTTTTTTTCATTTTAAACTTTGAGGCAATTCGAGCGCAATCCATCAAGGTGACACGCGCAACCCCCAAAATTCGGAATGCAACCCCCACAGATGCTCATCCGCCCCCTTTTTACCCCATATCCCCCTATCCCCCCTATCCACCCTCGCCAGCCAGTGCATATCTCCATAAACAGAGCAATTTATTTCAATCAAATTTTAAATGTGCAAATAAATCTTGAAGAGCTGGTCGAAAAAATGGCTTGAACAGCATCTCCAGAGCGCATTAAGCTTAGCTCGGAGCTTCGGAGCCCCGTCGACCGGAAATTGCCGCCTATCCGATGAGCAAATCAAAATATTGTCGGTCATTGTCGCTCGATGGCGATGGCGATGTCGTTGGCGATGGCGATGGGTATGTCGTTTGGTGCTGTCGCAGTGCGCCTAAAATGACACACAATAAATTTTTATTTGCCGCTTTATTAAATTTTATTTGCCCTCGGTTGTGGCCGCCGAACTATGCCATCATCTGTCCAACCTTCTGTCTACCAATCGTCTGGCATTGGTTCTGTTTTGTTCTGGTCGTACACACAAACACACACCCACATCCACATCCACATCCACATCCGCAGGCTCTTTCTGCCCGATAACTACGGCCTGAGTGAGTGGGCGCGGGAAGGGGCGTGACTCGTCGCGGAAAAAGGCAAATTCATCAATTACTTAATATAATTACTTTTGGCTTTCGGATTATGCAGACACATATACACAAACACACACACACATATATACACACCGGGAGCAAAGCGAGGACCAACATTAATACTTAATATAATAAATTGTAGCCAGTCGGTGGGCAATGGCATCCAATCCCGTCCAGAGCCACCCTTGTGGCCATATCCCATTGCCCATCTCACAGTGCCCAATCCCAAAGCCCCCTTTTATTGCATATTTTTTGGACGGAAAAACAGGACCCAAACAGGGAGCCACAGAAGGCTGTGTCTGACTTCTGGGTACTGAGACTGCTTCTCCTGCTCCTGCAGCTCTTGCTGATGCTATCCTGCCGGGAACTGCAACTCCATACACGCAATTACCAGTAGCTCTGATGAAATTAACAGCGCCGACTGGACGCAGAGTGCGGTGGGGGGGCACTTTGGAGGGGGAAACATTTCGGGGAATCCGTGGACAACTCGGGCAGCCTGTTTGCCGTTTTAATGGCTTTTAAAGTGCAGCAGCGGAGCAGGGGTTTAGTTCATGGCGAACATGCCATGATCGTAATAAATAAGTTCACAAGAAAATGTAGCAGTGCCGCGGGTTGGGGGGGAAAGAAAGAGGTAGAAAGAGGTAGAAAAAGGGCAGTCACGCTGTTGACTTTGAGAATGATTGCGTATGCCATGTTTGCAAAAGCTACGAATGGAGCAAAATGCAAATTGAAATGCTATAAAATCCCTTTTTTTTTTGGTCACAGTCTTCTAGAATGGCAATTAAATTCATCCGTACTCATAAAACTTTTCGATTCTCTTCTCCTTTCAGGTACGTATGATACGGGTTTAAGGAGGCAAACTTTAAAGACTTCGCCAACGTGTGAGTGGATCAAATCAGCAAGCAATTTAAAGGCCATTAATGTCGGAATTGCTAATCCGAATTAGTGTCCCCGATATTAGTATTAATATATGCCAACACTTTGGCCTCTCGGTTATCGGCCAATAAATGCGCCATTTTATGGGCCGGCATAAATTGCCATCATTTTACCGTTTGTCAGTTAATAATTTTACATTAATTTATTGAAGCCCATAACTCTGTGGCCACCGGCTCAAAGGCAACTCGACTGGCCATCAACTTTACATCCTACCACAATTAAAGGGCTTTTGGGGTTAGAGCGGTGAACGTCGGTTGTTGGCCTAAAAAAAAATCAAATTGTAATATAATTAATTCGCCTGACAATTAGAGCCGGTCATAGAAAAATTATTAATTTCATAAATTTCATAATGTCAAATCCATTTCGGCTTTGGATGCTCTTATAGCCGTTGTTGTTGCGCATATTTAATGGCCATTGTTGCACGCAATTAAAACAATTAAATGCCATAAAAATGGTCAAATAGCAACAACAATGGGCCCTCATAAATAATGGCAGTTTTAGTGAAAAACAGGAAGAAAAAACACGAATTATGACAATTATTGGCAATAATATTAAAGCAATATTAATTGACACGCCAAAGCCCAGGGAAATGTTAATGACAATTTTAATCACACTTAATCTATTTATGCTCCCCTACAGAACGGCAAAATAGGGCTGAGCCTCAGAAGGCATAAGCCAAAGTCAATGTTAGAATTAACCCCAGCCTTTTTTTCTCCGATTTCCTCTACTTTCCTCCGTTTTCCTCCGTTTTTCTCCGTTTCCCGTGCTCAACGCGACTCAGCCAACTGAAATTGACCTCATCACACTCGCCACTAGGCAGGCAATTGGCGATTTCACACACTCACTCACACACACACACCGAGGCCACTGGCACTGAGATTTGCCGAGTTTTTCCTTTCGATTTTCCTCACAATCACCCCGACTCGTTGTCGCCGTCGGTTTAACTTTATTAAATATAATGGCAAACCAATTTTTTCGCTATGATTTTTATTAGTGCGCCGTTTATGGATGGAAAAAGCGCAATGCTCTGTTGCGCCTGACGCGCTGTTATTTTAATGCAGGTATTTCAGTCACAAGCCAGAGAGCAAATAAAATATGCAGCGGAACAGGCCATGGTTCATTAAGTATGCGCCATGTGGCCGTCCAAACAAACGAGTGCGCTCGAAAGTATGCAATTGAATTTAAATATTGCAAGTGCATGTTCTGGTCGTCGTGGGGGTTCGCGGGGGAGCGGGGGAGCGGGGGTGGCTCCAACAGGACGCCCGCTCAATGCTTTTTGCAGCTGTGTGCGTTAATTAACACAAACTTTATTACAAAATGTCTGCCGCGGCAAACTTTAATGGCCGCACATTGCGCCCTCATCGCAATGCATCGCCCAGCACCCCACAGACTCCGCTCACTTGTATATATCAACATAATGAAATTATAAGCGGTTTGATTTTAATATAAATTACTTTTTATGAGACAATAATTGATGTCCGCACAGGCAGCTGCCGTTTAATGATTGTATGCCAGTCATGGATATGACGAATCCACAGCCCAAGCGCTGCGCTTTCACACAGTTTATTCTGCAGTATATAAAATCTTCTGCGAGCAGATCTCTTGATAGACTTTCTACCCTGACTGCCACAGATGCACGGAACTAATTTCAATTAAGGCGATAAGGCTGACAATGTTTATTGACTGTAAAATAGGATACCGACCTGCGATCGGAAAGTCAAGGGGAGAAAACAAAAATAATGCAAATAATAACGATGATAAAATAACGCTTACAGTAATTCAAATTAAATGCATTTAAATGATAAAGGTGCACACAGAAAGCGCAAAAAAACACCGAAGCCAACAAAAAAAAAAGCAACAAACGTGCAAATAAACAATAACGCAAAAAAGTACGCAATAAATATGGCTGCGCTTCACAGTTCATTAAATCGAAAACAAAAGGCATCCCCAGCATTTATTTTTACCTTCGCTGCGGCCCGAATAACAACAAACAAACAAACAAATTTAAATGCGTAATTAAAATGTACACTTTTTTTTGCGGCCTTTTATTGCACTGCATTTAATGCTGGCTTTATCGCAATTATTGTTATTAGTTTGCCAAAAGCGGGCCGCTTTTTCCCCCAAAACCAGCGGGAAAATTATGCAAGCATATAGAGCTAATTAAATTTAAAACCGGAAATGCCAAGCTGCAGACAAGAGGCGACTATCCTCCGGCCGTTAAGCACTAATTTACACGCGTCGTAATTATAAGCGAATTTCGACCCTCGAAAGAGGATCAGAGGAGCCACCAGGAGCCAGGATGCTCCTGGACAGAGCACGTTGCAAAAGGCAAAGCCATGTCCTTTCGATGCTACCTCCTCACCGTGCTCTGCTCAGCTGTTTAATTGGCCCAACAATTGCACGTCAACGTAGATAAATTTTTATTTGAAAAAGTTTATTAAACATTTGCATTGCTCAGGCACCTCACGTACCCACCCCCGCCACCGCCACCGCCTCCCCCGCCACGCCCCTCTATAAGCACTTGTGTGACGTCGTTCTGGCCATTGGCGTTTTTATTGCAAACTTTTTCACTGTTGCCTTTCGGCATTGCCATTTGTGTCCTTCTCTATTGCGCTTTCTGCTCGTTTCATTTTTCGTTTTGTTTGTGCAAATTTTTGTTATTGAAAAAGTTTTCCGTTTTTGTAGAAATTATATGCGAAACTTTTGCTTTGTAATTACATGCAGGCAGTCGCACTGCAATGCCCATGTAAGCAGGCATAGAAGTAAAAAAGTCAAGTCAAATGCCATCCCTACGTGTCCAATTACACGTGAGACCGACCAAGCTGGGAAGTGGGTGGGAGCACAAGTCCGCTGGCATAAAATTTAATCTGAGCCAATATTTGGCCAGGACACACAACCGAACACGGAGAAGACAGAGCTTGAGCTACCCTACACTATTAAGCCGGGCATTAAGCGACTAACGGTAAACAAGCCACCCGCCATGCCACGCCCCCCAGCTTCGCTCGGCAAACAAAGGCGAACGCTCGAGAAATCTTTATTTATGCTGGGAAAACTGAAACTGTTATCAAATAATTTATTCGTCTCACCTGCAACAACAAATTAAGTTTTGTTTTCCCCCCCCCACCAGCCCCAAAAAAGGCGAAGAAAAATGAAAGGACCTGGGGAGCAGGCGGCGAATGGTCCGTGGGGCGGACAAAGGAGCATTATCCACGTGCCCCGCCACTTTCAACTCATTAACTGCCCGCCCTGGCCATTAAGAGACTTATTTTCACACTTGCATAAACCCATTTAGAGCGGGCACAAAACTGAACTGTAAAGAGCTACCCCCAGACAACCAGAGACCCCGACATCCAGACATCTAGACACTCCGAAGCAGCAGAAGAGTCGCCACCTTATCACACGGCACGTCGGCTGCGAGCGCATCGTGACATAAAATTAATGCCCAACCGACAATTTTAATCGGCAACAGTTTCTGTCTTGAGTTATAGCACCGGGAGCTGAACAGAGCCAGGGCAACCTGTAGTCAGGAGTCTGTAGTCTAGAGTCGGGAGTTGGGAGACTGGAGCATGGAGTGCGCGCAAACTTTTCTGCAAGATTGTGCCAACTTTTCGGGAGACAGACAAAGACAAAGACAAAGAGAGACCGAGACCGAGACCGAGTCAGCCGGATGCGTATATTTAAAACTTATTAAATTGCTATAATTTATACGACTTATCTCGCCCCGAGGGTGGCTTAAGCAGCAAAAAAAAAAATCCCGCTGCATGGCTGCGGGCCACGGGCACACGGGCACACGGCAAGGGCAATTAATTTACATGCAAATCGTGCCGAAAGTTTGCTCCCCCCACCCGAGTGACACTCTTCTTGGCGCGGCCTTAAAGCCGCCATCCGGAACCCGGAATCCGGAGCCCGAAACCCGGAGCCCGGAATGTGGAATGTAGATGCGCCATCCGCCCACACACTTGATTAGAGCTTGAGGCGGTGCTCAGGTCGCCCGCTGTGCGCCGCCTGCTTGAAACAATATGGCGCCAAGAACTGCGACCCTTTTGGTTTTGGGTCTCCTCACGAACGTCGACAGGTTGCCGCATCGTTAGAGGGCCTCAATCCTCAGTCCCCAGTCTTCAGTACTTTATTGTCCTTGTCTGTCTGACGGTCTGTCGGTCTGTCTTGCTGTCTTTGTGCGCCTAACAAATTGCAGTATTTTTTTGTGTTGATTTATCGCTCAACGCAGCAACGGTGGCAACAATAAAAACAACAGCAACAACAACAACAACAGCAGGGCGAGCGTGAAACGAGCGTACATTAAACATTTAGTAATGAGTTTAAAGTTTTAAATGGAATTTTTGATTATAAGCAGCCGAACGAACAACAAAGGCCGAGGCGGAAAAGCCGTTCGCAGTATCGCAATTTGTGGCCACTTGCGGGTGTAATTACGAACGGAGCAGGGTGTTTCTGCATTATGCCTACCATAATAAGCGGCCCATGAATGCGGGATTGGTAGTACTTGTATAGGGAATATGGCAGTTTTCACTCACGCTCACAGGGATTCTCTGCACCTTTCGTGTCCTACATTTTGCACCCCCAAAGGCTCCCGGCCTTCCGTCCCATTGTCAATCCATCACAGCCCTTTTCGCGCACAGCCCCTTGCCTGGGCCCAAAAATCCAACCCCAACAAATTCCAAGGCAAATCTCTGGAAATCCCAACACTTTGTTCAAACACATAAACCCAGATCTTCTGCCTGCTGCTGAATCTTCATCTTTCACTCGCCCGGAACCAGTTTTCGGGCGTTTTCTTTTCAATTTAGACCGGGACACACAGCAAAGTTAGGCCATTAAACGCTTTAAAATCAACATCAACACCGATGACGACGACAGGGGCAATAAAGTCGACCCAAAAATTGCTTCCTGAGCACATAAAACTCAGTCGGAGCCAGGGCACAACCCCAAAATACCTATACACACTTATAGCGTCGAACAACTGCTGAGCCTCGCCTCGCCAACAAACGCGGTAAAAGTAAACGAAACACTTTGCCGCCCTTCCAGCCCAGCCCACTTAATACTTAAATGCAAACGTGTAAATTATGTGATTTTTCCCCGGCGGCCATGTTTGTTTGCAAACTCCATTACCAACATGGCGGGAGCTCCCAATGCCCTCGTCCTCGTCCTCATCCTCGTCCTCCAACGCTCGTTCACCTGTTTGTTTCAAGCAATCGTCGCGCTTTGCCATTAAAATGCGAGGAATAACAAAAAAAATACAGAGCCCAAGCTGAATACCCCTTTATGTGCCTTTATGTGTTTTTCATGTACTTTTATTTGATTGTCGCACGCTTTGGCGCCCAGAACCCGGAGTGGGAATGGGAAGGGGGCGTGGCACCTTCCATTTAATGGCGTTGTTTTTTAGTGCTCAAAATATTAGCAAATGTTCATTAACGGCTATGCAAATTGGTTGTAGCCAGGACCACCGAGCCAGCCCAGTCTGGACTCCGAAAAGGCAATTACTCAAAAAGTACTTAACACACAATTGTTGCGTGTGCCCAACTGATGGGAGTTGGGCCAAAATCCTCGCAAAAGGCACTGCCTTTAACAACGTATTGAATCTCAATAGGTTTTGGATCTTCTGGGACAGAGTTCATGTTCGGTATCCGCCTAATTCCTCGGTCTGTTAGCCTTGCTTCTTTTCCACACTTGAAATCATTTTTAATAACATGCAGAAGAATTTCAAATGTTTGCTTTCAAGTTCATCATATCATCATATTTGTTAGGATTTAAATAACAGGGTGGGGATGGCATTTCAGGCTAACAAGTAGCACAATCATAAGTTAGGATCTGAAAAATAGTTAGTTCATAGTCACAAAATAGTGCACCAAAAGGGTATTCCATAGTCGAAGCACTTGTCTTGCACCTTGATTTCATCTTCGGGCGCACTGAGAGTCAAGTGGAGGACTGGTAGGACGAAATCCATCCGCCTGGAAAGCCAATTAAAATGAAATCAGGCCACTCACTGCTCTGCCTTTTCGGCCTGCCTTCGCACATCGGCACCTCGGCACCTGGGCACCTCTCGTCCCAGCAGCTTAGGCAGTTTATTGGACTACAACACCTTGGAGCGAGCTCACACACAAGTGGGATATGCTTAAATTTGTAATTTTAATATTATTAAAAATGTTAAATTGCACGCAGCATAAATCACATTTGAGTGGGCTTGCCGAGGGGGTGTGCAGGCGCCAGCTTGTTGCCCCCGAGGGTTGACACCCACCGAAGGACACAACGACACATTATACGCTCGCCATTACTGCCAGCTGCGTTTGCCACACTATTTATACTTTTTATTGTTGTCGGCGCTGCCGACGCTGCTAAAATATCGCCAATCCCACCACCACACTTACTGGCTGCTGTGCTGTTTTAATTTAAGCGATTTACTCTCGGGTTCATAAAACGGCCGCAGGCTTAATCCGCATTTTGCATAAAATGTCAGTGTAATAAAATGGAATGAAATTAATAAACCGAACTTTAATGTCCCGGTTGCCAGTTTGCCAAGGCGATAGGGCTAATCACAGCGAACACCTAAGAGTTCATTGAATTTATTCGAATGCTGCAATCAGGCCGAGGGTTCAAGCAACTGGGGTGAGAGATCAGGCCGAAGTGATTGGGATTGGGTCGTTTGCGGAGCAGAAACGAGCTAAAGCAGACATATTTGTGATCTATTTGGCCGATAAATTGACCCCGTGTGGGCGTTAGCTGCCATTTATCGGGCATACTTTGTCGTTTCTGCCATTACGTTTAATGACCCCGCAGCACTTTCATCTCATCAGCCTGCAAACACTTCCGAAGGGAAGCGGAGCCTCCTTTTTTTAAAAGCATCCAGCGCCCATTAACTTGTGTGAATTTATATCAGTCATTGGCCCAGCAGCTCCCACTACCGACTACCGACTACCGACTACCGACTGCTGACTGCTATTATGCGTTCGTTAATTATTCACACACAAATACTACAGCCTGCCTCCCTCACCACACGTTTCGGTCATAAAAACTGCCCGCCCCGCCCGCCGGCCACGCCCCCTTAACGAGGCAACTAACTCTGGGGCTCGGACAGAACTCTCGACTTAACCTTGCCAGTCCCATCCGCATCCAGTCCCCACTGGATTGGGGATCTCCTCCTTGGACATTTATGCCATCCAGACCCAGACCCCGCGCACATATGGAGAGATCTTGACATTAAATAAATCTAACATCCCGTATGCGCTTAGTGGGCGTCTTTAATACTCATCCGCACATTCCCGCAAATGGCGTAAAAAAAATGACGCAGACATTATTCACGCTATCATTGGGCACACACAAAGGCAGGCAGGAGACAGGGATGGGGGAGATTTGGGTTAGTCCAAAAAGCGTCCAAACTATGCTCTTATGGGCTTGGGGCTTCCACACAGCCAGAAATTACAACGATTTTTCGTGAAAGCGAACGTTTGTCCACACTCGCTCGCTCGCATTTAAGCCACATGTCGCCAGTAGTTGGACCGTCTGCCGCAGAATGTTTAGCCGCGTTGCCATTGATAGCATGCGAAACCTCGAAAAACGAGCGCCCCAAATTTATTGCGTGAAAGTGAGCGGGCCAGCGAGTTGACCTGGACTCCTGTCCAGCTGACTGCTGCGCCCAGTCATCGGAAGAGACCATTTCCCAGTCACTGGAGGAAGGGGGGAAGGGTCCTCAGCTCCAATGAAAGCCACCCTTTGCGGCCGCTCCATGTCACATAATCGAATTATCATCGTGGCATCAACAAATGATTTCAACTTTCGCTGTCCTCGGTCTTTTGGTCCTTCGATCCTGGTGCTGTCACCGCTCTAGCCGTTCGGCGGCGTTGCCTTTTTTCACTTCACTTCATGGCCCAGCACACCGCACCACAGCACATCCTAGGCCACCCCTGGATCCACATCATCAGCCTTTCTGCTCCTTTTTTTTTATCATTTCCCTGTTTTGCCAGCGTCATTGTCGCTGGTCATTTGCGCTGCTTACTTCATCCATTCATTCGCAGTTGGTCCGTTTCATTTCGCCTCGTCCTTTTGCACTTCATTTTTTGAACTTTTTTCACCGTTTTCAGCTTTGTTCTGTCTGTCGTCTCGTTTGTTTGAGGTTATGTTGAATGTCAGTTTGTTATCCTTGTGCAAATCCTTTTATACAAATGAAATTTGCGCCAAATGGCGATAAGCAAAATACAATAGTGTGCGCAGACCACCCCCGCGGGCTTGTGGTTTCCCCGGGAAACGGGACTTACGGGGCTTACGGGGTCCGAACTGGACTTAAATGGGAAATCGCACGGTCAAATGCTCGAATCGATTACTAACCCGGTGCCACCCACCCACCTTCTCCCGTTGCAGACATCAACAAGGGCTCACCCATCGACTTCAAGAGCGGCTCGGCCTGCTCCACCCCCACGAAGGACACGCTGAAGGGCTACGAGCGGAGCACACAGGGCTGCATGGGTCCTGTGCTGCCGCCGCGCAGCGTCATGAACGGACTGCCCGCCCACCACTACTCGGCGCCGATGAACTTCCGCAAGGACCTGGCCGCCCGCTGCTCCTCGCCCTGGGTGAGCGTCGTCGCCATCTCGGCGCTGCTCGTCGGCGTGCTCATGCTGATCCTGCTGACCACCTTCGGCGGCCTGCACTGGACCCAGTCGGCGCCCTGCACCGTTCTAGTCGGCAACGAGGCCTCCGAGGTCACGGCTGCCAAGAGCACGAACACGGACCTCTCCAAGCTCCACAACTCCTCGGTGCGCGCGAAGAACGGACAAGGCATTGGCATCGGCACCGGCACCGGCCTCGGAGGACTGGCCCAGGGACAATCGGGACTGGGAGTGGCAGGTGGAGGCGGCGGCGGTGGCGCAGGATCCGTGTCAGGCGGATCGTCGGCGGCCACCGTGACGACGGCCACCTCGAACAGCGGCACCGCCCAGGGCCTACAGTCGACGTCCGCCTCCGCGGAGGCCACGTCCTCGGCGGCCACGTCTTCCTCACAATCCTCGCTGTCGCCGTCGCTGTCCTCGTCTCTGGCGAATGCCAATAATGGAGGTAATTATGCACAACTTTTAATTATTTTTAAATGAGTTTTCGCAAGTTTCGCAAAGCACTGGGAGTGGGAGAAAGCCAAGACGTCGGAGTATTTAGCGCTTAGCGCCCTCCGGCAGAGACAAAAAGTTTATTGTTTTTGCTGGATTTTTTAGCTTGAAGTTTGCGCCTGACAGAAAGACAGACGCCTACGTCGGATAGGGATTATGCGAATGCCGTTTTCATTATTTCTCGGAACGCCTTCTCATTTCTTTCAATTAAAGTTCAACTTGAGCGCGTTCTTTGGGATTTGTCGGGCTAAAATATTGCATTAATTACTTTTACGGAATTGACAGCAGTCGAAAGTTTTCAATGCCACTGCCGTGGCATTCTTCGTTTTCTTCGAATTGTTAGGAGATATATCGCTTTCTCCCACTCAAAGCCCTCTTTAACCGGCTCAGAGCTAGACAACTGGGATTGAATTAAAAACACATTTAACGCTTAATTTAAAGAGGTGTGGGAACGGGCTGGCTTTGGACGGAGCGCCCTGCCGCAAGGGCACTTTGTGCGCCTAAAGCACTCCCCTGTCCTTTTCGATTCGATTCGTTCGCTTTGTTTACCTGTAGGAAGAGCAATGTCAACGCAGCTGTCAGTCAGTGGGGCAGGAGGTAAGGAACGACGCCGTCGACGACGAAGCTTAATCGAGGGACAGGACGAAGATGATGTGGCTACAGACGAAACTTTCAGCGACTTAATTACAATCGAAAGCCTCCACCAGCAGACGACTGAAAAGTATTCCACCCCGGACAAAAACCCGCCAGACGTCGAGCAAACTTCGCCCCGAATCGATGGTGTATTGGGTCCCCAAAGGAGCGATTCAGACCCCAGCGACTATGTCTATGAAGACGAAGTTGAGCCGGAGAGCCCCCATCCGCTCGGCCGAAGAGCCAAGAGGGGGCAACAATTTGGCAAATCATTAAACAGCAATTTACGCAGCGCTGCCAAAACACTGGTCAACAAGAGTAGGAAATATGACCACGGGGCGGAGGCGGAGGCGGAGTCGGATGCGCACATTAACCAGCAGAAGCAGGAGCAGGAGCTCCTCAAAGCGATTGGGATGGCAACGGAGACCAGCACATTGCTCGCCGTTATTGATGACGATAATCAAAGTGACAAGAGCAGCTCAGGCCCCACGCCGGAGACGACTGCGAGGAGTGACACCGATGACATTGTTGAAATCAACACCATCACCCAGTCAGCTCCGAGCTCTTTCGCCGATGTCTCGAGCCAGCCTGGCGTTGAAAATGATTTTCAAATCAAAGGCACGGAGGCTGGGGGGCCGCAGACAGGGAAACCTGCCACTGATGATATCAATAATGAGTGTGATTTAGCTGACAACTATGAGGTAGACACCGAGGAGCCGGCATCACCAGCATCACCAGCCACACCCCCACAAGGTATAAATCAAACGCCCATCGACTGTAAGTCGAGCCAAGCGAGTGGTATAGAATTGCGACTTCAGTTCAGGCTCAGGCTCAGGAAACATTCTTCCGATGCTTTTATCTTAGACACAAAGGCTTGTGTTTGCAATGATTTCGGAATTAAATCGATCGTTGTTAAAAGATGTTACCTGCCAAAACTAAGTTGCAATATTAAATTAAGATTATAGGTAGCAAATCACAATGCATGCTTACTTAAAAGTATTGTAAAAGAGGTTTTCTGAGCCGGAACATCCAATTCTATGCCACTTGTGTCCAATATTCACCCCAAATTTCGGAATCTAAGGTAAGGAAAGTCAGCAGCCCAGCAAGGAGTCACCACAAACCAATCATACGGAATCGGATTTGATGATGAGCGATGCCTCGCAAGTTGAGGATATCGACATAGTCAAACTAGATGGGGTGCCCAGTTCCCACGAAGAGGAGGTTTACAAGACGGCAGAGGAGGAGAAGTTGGCAGGCAAGGGTCAAGAGTCACCTCAGCCATTAGTGGGGAGCGAAAACGAAGTGCTCAAAGAGCAGCAGAAGGACGCCGAGGAAGTGACCCCGCCCCCTCACCTAAAGCCCCTTAAGCCATACGTGAGTGAACGCGTTGATCTGCCGGGCAAACGCATATTCCTCAACCTGACAATCGCCACCGACGAGGGCAGCGACTCGGTCTACACTCTTCACGTGGAGGTGCCCACGGGAGGAGGTCCGCACACCATCAAGGAGGTGCTGACCCACGAGCGAGCGGGAGGCCAGACAGGCCACACGGACAGTTGTGCCCCGGAGCCACCACCCCGCATGCCCGACTGTCCCTGCAGTTGTCTCCCGCCTCCGGCGCCCATCTACTTGGATGACAGCGTTGACATTGACTCTCTCCAATCGACCACGACATCGACAACAGCTCCCCTGGAAAGGGCGACCATTTTGAGCCATGTTCGCAGCGTGGAGGAGGAGAAGGAGGATGGGGATACCGCTGCCTCAAGCACCGCTACTAACACATCTAGCACTGAGATCGATAACCACATTGTCGCCTCCTATACTGAACCCACTGTTGGTGGTGGTGGTGGTGAACCGTTTGCATGTCCTGATGTGATGCCAGTTCTGATACTGGAAGGTGAATTGTGCACAATGCATTTGTTGCTAACCCCGCTTTGTCTAACCACAAACTTAACCGTACTAAGCGCTGTACAGCCTATTAACATCTAGTCTTTGTTCTCTAACTAAACCCGCTCATCTTCCATTGGTTCTGCATTTGTACATATAAGACTGGCATCACATCAGCATCAGCATCAGCACTAGCCCCACTGTATATTTCGCGGGGACAATCGAGTAGGACTATAGACTATGCCACACTACACTACCAAACCATACATACACTAAGCATAATCAATGACTAACAAGGAATCTAATCCTCTTTGTATCCCTGTCACCCCTCATTGCACCCACGAAAACATTGCGATCGCTTTGCCGCCGCTGCCAACCTTCAGGAGCTCGAACATTCCCGGCACGCAGTTTTCCACCGGACGGCACCACCTTTGGCCAGATCACGCTCGGCCAGAAACTGACCAAGGAGATCCAACCGTACAGCTACTGGAACATGCAGTTCTACCAGTCGGAGCCGGCCTACGTCAAGTTTGACTACACGATTCCGCGTGGCGCCTCCATCGGAGTCTATGGCCGGCGCAACGCCCTGCCCACTCACACCCAGTACCACTTCAAGGAGGTGCTCAGCGGATTCAGTGCCAGCACGCGAACGTCCCGGGCCGCCCACGTAAGTAGTAGCCACTGCACCGTAATGCCCATAGCCGATCGTCTACTAACTCTAACTCATGTCTCTTTCATGCACCCCTCATGCCTCATGCCTCGTGCTGCATCCCAACCGTCCACTGCATCGCGCTTGGCTAATCCCCCGTCCAGCTGTCGATCACGCGGGAGGTGACGCGCTACATGGAGCCGGGCCACTGGTTCGTCTCGCTCTACAACGACGACGGCGATGTGCAGGAGCTGACCTTTTTCGCGGCCGTGGCCGAGGACATGACCCAGAACTGCCCGAACGGCTGCTCGGGCAACGGGCAGTGTCTGCTCGGCCATTGCCAGTGCAACCCTGGCTTCGGGGGCGACGACTGCAGCGAGAGCGTGTGCCCCGTGCTCTGCTCGCAGCACGGCGAGTACACCAACGGCGAGTGCATCTGCAACCCGGGCTGGAAGGGCAAGGAGTGCTCGCTGCGGCACGACGAGTGCGAGGTGGCCGACTGCAATGGCCATGGCCACTGCGTCAGTGGCAAGTGCCAGTGTATGCGCGGCTACAAGGGCAAATTCTGTGAAGAAGGTAGTGCCGGGATCTAGGATCCTCTCTCTCTCCCCCTCCCCCCAGCTTGTCTACTTCACTGCCATAGCTGACTAACTAATACTGTTTCCCGCTTGACTCCTCCCGCAGTGGACTGTCCGCATCCGAACTGCTCGGGCCATGGGTTCTGCGCCGACGGCACCTGCATCTGCAAGAAGGGCTGGAAGGGTCCGGACTGCGCCACCATGGACCAGGATGCGCTGCAGTGCCTGCCCGACTGCTCGGGCCACGGCACCTTCGACCTGGACACGCAGACGTGCACGTGCGAGGCCAAGTGGAGCGGCGACGACTGCTCCAAGGAGCTGTGCGACCTGGACTGCGGCCAGCACGGCCGCTGCGAGGGCGACGCCTGTGCCTGCGACGCGGAGTGGGGCGGCGAGTACTGCAACACCCGGCTGTGCGACGCGCGCTGCAATGAGCACGGCCAGTGCAAGAACGGCACTTGTCTGTGCGTCACCGGCTGGAACGGCAAGCACTGCACCATCGAGGGCTGTCCCAACAGCTGCGCCGGACACGGTCAGTGCCGCGTGAGCGGCGAGGGACAGTGGGAGTGCCGCTGCTACGAGGGCTGGGACGGACCGGATTGCGGCATCGCTTTGGAGCTGAACTGTGGCGACAGCAAGGACAACGACAAGGGTGAGTTGGTCATGGTCATCATGGTTGTGGTCAGCATGGACTTAGTTTAAACTTGAATTTCACAGATGGCCTGGTTGACTGCGAGGATCCCGAGTGCTGTGCCAGTCATGTGTGCAAGACCTCGCAGCTCTGCGTTTCGGCTCCGAAGCCCATCGACGTGCTGCTCCGCAAGCAGCCGCCGGCCATCACGGCCTCCTTCTTCGAGAGGATGAAGTTCCTCATCGACGAGAGCAGCCTGCAGAACTACGCCAAGCTGGAGACATTTAACGAGAGGTAGGTGCTTCCTGGTAGCCAGTTTGCCCTTGTCACTTTTTAGTTACAACCGAAATCGAGCCGTTGCGAGGCTGTGTATAGTTTTCACCATTGGCAGACAAGATAAAAACCTTTACTGTAAATTATCGAGAGTCTAGTTGGTTACACTACTGTAACTATACATATACTACTTACCTATAAAAAAAAAAATAATAATCAAATAGTTTGCATACTTAATGATTTTCTATGTTTAAATATTTACGTTTTTCGTTTTCGTGCCCTCGTCTAAAAAATATCCCCCAAAATAACATTTCCCACCACACCACATACCAAAGATCCCATTTAAATCTTGTAAATAAAAACCCTATATGTCCTTTGTTTGAAACGAACCCAGACAGAAACATCCTAAGTTAGTCTCTAAGTGCAATTGAGTTAAGGAGCATTGTAAGCACCCTAGGTATTCGGATAAGTTAGAATTAAGTACCCATCTAAGGTCACAGATACCGCTTCGGACCCTTGTGGAGGGCTCTCGCGATTTCGGTGTGATCGAAACGGAGCTAAACGATCCGCTCTAGGGGGCAATTATCAACACACTTAACTAGACCATAGACAACCATGCTAATTCAATTATTTTCTCTCTGCTCTCTTTTCTTCTCTACACGCGCTCCCTAAAACGTGTTGTAATAATACTAAATTATACTCTTCTACTCGATACTACCACCCACTACTAATTACGCATACGCACATACTCACCACTACACTACTACCCGCCACGCGTCATGAAATTCCGAATTCTTTGCATTACCCAACGACTGCTAAACGCTCTCGTTACTCGCTACTCGGTACTCGGTGCTCGATACTCGTTTCCTGTACTCTTTGTTAATCGAAAATGAAATTCAAACCAAATACTAACAGCATTTTTTGGAATTATTTCAATGCAAGGTAAGCAAGCGAAAAGCGGTACTAAAACTACTACTCTACTCTACTCTACTGATTCTCAATGGTTGTTTGGTACACATTTGTATACTTTTGTTCTCGTTACCTCGACGCCACTCGCTATTACTTTGAAAAACTTAACCATTATCATTACCATTACGATTACACTTTACCCTTGTCATTATCATTTCGTTTATAGTGTAGCTAACTTTGTTTCTTCTTATAAGCCGCTCAGTTGGTAGTTTGTTTTAAGTTTATTGCCCAAACTGATTACTGATTATCCAGACAACCAGGCCAACATACTTTGGGTTTTTAGTTTACCACATAATAATCTAAGCTATGGAAACTCGTTCTCTAAGGTCAATGCTAGGTCACAAACATGAGCCATACCGAGATATACCATACATTACATACCATATATACATATATATATTGTTCAACTTGTAATACCTTTATGTGTTCAAACGAGTCTTATGTTCTGTGCGTGTGTGAATTCTTATTATTTGTACTTATTTATTGCTCAATAGTTTGACTGCTTGCTAGACTAGCTAGATCTATGCCCAGACAAGCCCCAAAGTCCACCCACATCCCTGCTAGACCCGACTAATCCAGTTCTCTGTCCTCCGCAGTCGATCGGCGGTCATCAGAGGGCGCGTGGTCACCTCGCTGGGCATGGGCCTGGTGGGTGTGCGAGTGTCCACCACCACGCTCCTCGAAGGCTTCACCCTGACCCGCGACGACGGCTGGTTCGACCTGATGGTCAACGGCGGCGGTGCTGTGACCCTCCAGTTCGGACGCGCCCCCTTCCGGCCGCAGTCGCGCATCGTGCAGGTGCCGTGGAACGAGGTGGTCATCATCGACGTGGTCGTGATGAGCATGTCCGAGGAGAAGGGCCTGGCCAGCACGACGACGCACACGTGCTTCGCCCACGACTACGACCTAATGAAGCCGGTGGTGTTGGCCTCGTGGAAGCACGGTTTCCAGGGCGCCTGTCCCGACCGCAGCGCCATCCTGGCCGAATCGCAGGTGATCCAAGAGTCGCTCCAGATCCCGGGCACGGGCCTCAACCTTGTCTACCACTCGTCGCGTGCCGCCGGCTACCTGTCCACCATTAAGCTGCAGCTGACCCCAGACGCCATACCGGCCTCGCTGCACCTCATCCACCTGCGCATCACGATCGAGGGCATCCTGTTCGAGCGTGTCTTCGAGGCGGATCCGGGCATTAAGTTCACGTACGCATGGAACCGACTCAACATCTACCGGCAGCGCGTGTACGGCGTCACCACGGCCACGGTGAAGGTGGGCTACCAGTACACCGACTGTACGGACGTCGTGTGGGACATTCAGACCACCAAGCTGAGCGGCCACGACATGTCCATCTCGGAGGTGGGCGGCTGGAACCTGGACATCCACCACCGCTACAACTTCCACGAGGGTATCCTGCAGAAGGGTGACGGCTCGAACATCTATCTGCGCAACAAGCCACGCATCATCTTGACCACCATGGGCGATGGTCACCAGCGACCGCTGGAGTGTCCCGACTGCGACGGCCTGGCCACCAAGCAGCGCCTGCTGGCACCCGTGGCCCTGGCCGCCGCTCCAGACGGCAGCCTCTTCGTCGGCGACTTCAACTATATCCGGCGCGTGATGACCGACGGCAGCATACGCACCGTGGTCAAACTGAATGCCACGCGTGTCTCGTACCGCTACCACATGGCGCTCAGTCCGCTCGACGGCACGCTGTACGTCTCCGACCCGGAGTCGCATCAGATCATCCGGGTGCGCGACACGGCCGACTACTCGCAACCGGACCTCAACTGGGAGGCGGTCGTGGGCTCCGGCGAGCGGTGCCTGCCCGGCGACGAGGCCCACTGCGGCGACGGGGCGCTGGCCAAGGACGCCAAGCTGGCCTATCCCAAGGGCATAGCCATCTCGAGCGATAATGTGCTATACTTCGCCGACGGCACCAACATCCGCATGGTCGACCGCGACGGCATCGTGAGCACCCTGATCGGCAACCACATGCACAAGTCCCACTGGAAGCCCATTCCGTGCGAGGGCACACTCAAGCTGGAGGAGATGCACCTGCGCTGGCCCACCGAGCTGTCGGTATCGCCGCTGGACAACACCCTACACATCATCGACGACCACATGATCCTGCGCATGACACCCGACGGTCGCGTCCGCGTCATCTCCGGCCGCCCACTGCACTGTGCTACCGCCTCCACGGCCTACGACACCGACCTGGCCACCCACGCCACCCTGGTGATGCCCCAGTCCATTGCCTTCGGGCCGCTGGGCGAGCTGTATGTGGCCGAGAGCGACTCGCAGCGCATCAACAGGGTGCGTGTGATCGGCACGGACGGACGCATCGCTCCGTTCGCCGGCGCCGAATCGAAGTGCAATTGTTTGGAGCGCGGCTGCGACTGCTTCGAGGCGGAGCACTATCTGGCCACCAGTGCCAAGTTCAACACGATCGCCGCGCTGGCCGTCACGCCCGACGGTCATGTGCACATCGCCGATCAGGCCAACTACCGCATCCGGTCCGTGATGAGCAGCATACCGGAGGCGAGTAACTCGCGCGAGTACGAGATCTATGCGCCGGACATGCAGGAGATCTACATCTTTAATCGCTTTGGCCAGCACGTGTCCACGCGCAACATCCTGACCGGCGAGACGACGTACGTGTTCACCTACAACGTGAACACCTCCAACGGCAAGCTGAGCACCGTGACCGATGCGGCCGGCAACAAGGTGTTCCTGCTGCGCGACTACACCTCGCAGGTGAACTCCATCGAGAACACCAAGGGACAGAAGTGCCGCCTGCGCATGACGCGCATGAAGATGCTGCACGAGCTGAGCACGCCGGACAACTACAATGTGACGTACGAGTACCACGGCCCCACCGGCCTGCTGCGCACCAAACTGGACTCCACCGGCCGCTCCTACGTCTACAACTACGATGAGTTTGGCCGCCTCACCTCCGCCGTCACGCCCACCGGTCGCGTCATCGAGCTGAGCTTCGACCTCAGCGTCAAGGGTGCCCAGGTGAAGGTGTCGGAGAACGCGCAGAAGGAGATGTCGCTGTTAATTCAGGGTGCCACCGTGACCGTGCGCAACGGTGCCGCCGAATCGCGCACCACCGTCGACATGGACGGCTCCACCACGAGCATCACGCCGTGGGGCCATAACCTCCAGATGGAGGTGGCCCCCTATGCCATCCTGGGCGAGCAGAGCCCGCTGCTGGGCGAGAGTTACCCGGTGCCGGCCAAGCAGCGCACCGAAATCGCCGGCGATCTGGCCAACCGGTTCGAGTGGCGCTACTTTGTGCGCCGCCAGCAGCCGCTGCAGGCGGGCAAGCCGAACAAGGCGGGACCGCCCCGTCCCGTCACCGAGGTGGGCCGCAAGTTGCGCGTGAATGGGGACAATGTGCTGACTTTGGAGTACGACCGCGAGACCCAGTCGGTGGTGGTGATGGTGGACGACAAGCAGGAGCTGCTCAACGTGACCTACGACCGCACCTCGCGTCCCATCAGCTTCCGTCCGCAGTCGGGCGACTATGCGGACGTGGATCTGGAGTATGACCGCTTCGGCAGGCTGGTCAGTTGGAAGTGGGGCGTGTTGCAGGAGGCCTACTCGTTCGATCGCAACGGACGACTCAACGAGATCAAGTACGGCGACGGATCGACCATGGTGTACGCCTTCAAGGACATGTTCGGCTCGCTGCCGTTGAAGGTGACCACGCCCAGGCGGTCGGACTACCTGCTGCAGTACGACGACGCGGGTGCCCTCCAGAGCCTCACCACTCCGCGCGGTCACATCCACGCCTTCTCGCTGCAGACGTCGCTCGGTTTCTTCAAGTACCAGTACTACTCGCCCATCAACCGACATCCCTTCGAGATTCTCTACAACGACGAGGGCCAGATCCTGGCCAAGATCCATCCGCACCAGTCGGGCAAGGTGAGTGAATTTTATTAACGATGCTCGGATGATGGTTATCACAGGCAGAAAGCACTTTTGCGATTCACATTTAGATGATGTTCGGTTGAAGGATAAACTCAAAAGAATAACTTACTTGTGTTGCCCTTATATAATACAGACATGGGTCACGAAACATTTAGATCGAAATGACCACAATTCATTTAAATTATTTATATTTAAACCACAATCGAAAAAACGGAAAATCTTGTGGCTTAGTGCTATCGAAATTAAATATCAACTTGGTCTAAAATTTGTTTTTAACTTAATTCAAAGAACATATAATCTAACAATAGAATTAGGTTTCATTTTTTTTTTACTTGAAGAAAATTAAAAAATTTATTGTGACCCAAACTTTCTGATAATTTTGTCAATAAGTTACAGTAATAGCCATAGAGTTAAAAAAAACGGAAGCCCTATGCAAAATGCCCTTAAACAATTGTGCCAAGAATTAAACGCATTACAAAATTATGAATTTTGCTCTTAAAGTAAATAGATTAGCAATGAATACACAAGCCAACAAAAGTTTTGTGCAGGCCCAACCGCATATGATTATGATAAGCAACGCTTATCCAATTATAGTTTATATACATTTATAGTCCATCAGCTTTGGTATTTGCGTTATTTTAAATTTAGGAAACCGTGACCTTTAAATACAAAAATTAGCATTCGACATCCGACTTTTTAAATGTTAAAATGTTGTTAATTTGATATTAGATATTCTGTATAATAAAGGTGCGATGGTCACGATTTTTTTACCTCGACACTGCATGTGCTTTAAATTGCTTTCCTAATTGAATTGGAAAAGTATGTACATATGTGCATTTTAGTTTTTAAAATCTAAGATGTAAACAGCAATTATAGACAAAAAAAAAATTAAATATTTTTGGGTTACCTTTGGGTTTTTCCAAGTAACGTAATTCTTTTGTGTTGATTGATTCAGCCATGAAAATTTGAAAGCTACCATTAACCATTTGAACAAGTCTATAACTTACGCCCATGTTTACTTTTGTATTGACCAAAGCGTACAAATGCTTTAAAACATTTTTTTGTTACTAAATACTGGACACAGTTTGTAAAGTGACAAAAAATGATCAGAAGAACATATTTTTATTTGACCTTTAAAGCTGTTTACAAAAAGAGATTTTTTTTTGCTGCGCTTTTGACAATAATAATGCGCATATCTTCTTTTCTTTTTAAGTTAGGAAGTCAAATCAATGAAATTAAATTGGTTAAACCTTCTTAAAGATATAATTAAATTCTGTTAAAAATAACAGAAGTACCAAGGCTGATGGACTATTGTTCATAATCAAAAAAGCGAAACAGTGAAAACTGGAATAAACGCACATTAGGAATTGTCAACACATTGACCAGGTCACTATGCACTATGTATACTAAATGAACTCGATATTTGCAGGTGGCCTTTGTGCACGATACCGCCGGACGACTGGAGACCATCCTGGCCGGGCTGTCGAGCACCCACTACACGTACCAGGACACGACCAGTCTGGTGAAGTCGGTGGAGGTGCAGGAGCCGGGCTTCGAGCTGCGGCGCGAGTTCAAGTACCACGCGGGCATCCTGAAGGACGAGAAGCTGCGCTTCGGATCGAAGAACTCGCTGGCCTCGGCGCACTACAAGTACGCGTACGACGGCAATGCGCGGCTCAGCGGCATCGAGATGGCCATCGACGACAAGGAGCTGCCGACGACGCGGTACAAGTATGGCCAGAATCTCGGCCAGCTGGAGGTGGTGCAGGACCTGAAGATTACACGCAACGCTTTCAATCGCACGGTGATCCAGGACTCGGCCAAGCAGTTCTTTACCATCGTGGACTACGACCAACATGGACGCGTCAAGAGCGTCCTGATGAACGTCAAGAACGTTGATGTGTTCCGGCTGGAACTGGACTACGATCTGCGCAACCGGATCAAGTCGCAGAAGACGACCTTCGGCCGGTCGACGGCCTTCGACAAGGTCAACTACAATGCCGATGGCCATGTGGTCGAGGTGCTGGGCACCAGCAACTGGAAGTACCTCTTCGACGAGAACGGCAACACGGTGGGCGTGGTCGATCAGGGTGAGAAGTTCAATCTCGGTTACGACATCGGCGACCGGGTGATCAAGGTGGGCGACGTCGAGTTCAATAACTACGATGCCCGCGGCTTTGTGGTGCGGCGTGGTGAGCAAAAGTACCGCTACAACAATCGCGGCCAACTGATCCACGCCTTCGAGCGGGAACGCTTCCAGAGCTGGTACTACTACGATGATCGGAGTCGTCTGGTGGCCTGGCACGACAACAAGGGCAACACCACGCAGTACTACTATGCCAATCCGCGCACCCCGCTGCTCGTCACGCACGTCCACTTCCCTAAGCTGGGCCGCACCACCAAGCTCTTCTACGACGACCGCGACATGCTGATCGCACTGGAGCATGAGGAGCAGCGCTACTATGTGGCCACCGACCAGAACGGTTCGCCGCTGGCCTTCTTCGATCTGAACGGTGCTCTGGTGAAGGAGATCAAGCGAACTCCCTTTGGTCGTGTCATCAAGGACACCAAGCCGGAGTTCTTTGTGCCCGTGGACTTCCATGGCGGTCTGATCGATCCGCACACCAAGCTGATCTACACGGAGCGGCGACAGTACGATCCGCACGTGGGCCAATGGATGACACCGCTGTGGGAGACGCTGGCCACCGAGATGTCGCATCCGACGGACGTGTTCATCTATCGGTATCACAACAACGACCCCGTCAACCCAAGTCGGCCGCAGAACTACATGATCGACCTGGACGCCTGGCTGCAGCTCTTCGGCTACGACCTGGACAACATGCAGAGCAGTCGGTACACGCGACTGGCCCAGTACACGCCGCAGGCCTCCATCAAGGCGCACTCGCTGGCTCCGGACTTCGGGGTCATCTCCGGCCTGGAGTGCATCGTGGAGAAGACGAGCGAGAAGTTCAGTGACTTTGACTTTGTGCCCAAGCCGCTGCTCAAGATGGAGCCCAAGATGCGCAACCTGCTGCCGCGCGTCAGCTACCGCCGCGGTGTGTTCGGCGAGGGTGTTCTGCTCTCGCGGATCGGCGGCCGGGCGCTGGTGAGCGTGGTGGATGGATCGAATAGCGTGGTGCAGGATGTGGTGAGCAGCGTGTTCAACAACTCGTACTTCCTGGATCTGCACTTTAGCATCCACGACCAGGACGTCTTCTACTTCGTCAAGGACAACGTGCTGAAGCTGCGCGACGACAACGAGGAGCTGCGTCGCCTGGGCGGCATGTTCAACATATCAACGCACGAGATTAGCGATCACGGCGGCAGCGCCGCCAAGGAGCTGCGTCTGCACGGACCCGACGCCGTTGTCATCATCAAGTACGGCGTGGATCCCGAGCAGGAGCGTCACCGCATCCTGAAGCATGCCCACAAGCGAGCCGTGGAGCGGGCCTGGGAGCTGGAGAAGCAACTGGTGGCCGCCGGCTTCCAGGGACGCGGCGACTGGACCGAGGAGGAGAAGGAGGAGCTCGTCCAGCACGGCGACGTCGACGGCTGGAACGGCATCGACATCCACAGCATCCACAAGTACCCGCAGCTGGCCGACGATCCCGGCAACGTGGCCTTCCAGCGGGATGCCAAGCGGAAGCGCCGCAAGACGGGCACCAGCCATCGCAGTGCCTCCAGTCGGCGACAGCTCAAGTTTGGCGATCTGAGTGCGTGAGTGGAGGCAGAGATGGAGATGGAGCGGGAGATGGAGATGGGGACAGATAGTGACATGGCCGTCGATGAGGAGGACGGCGAGCAGGAGGACTATCTAATTGCCGTGGGCAGGAAGGAGCCAAGGGACAGCAGCGAGGCACTGGATGAGCAGATTTTGTAATTAGGTGAAAGGCGCATTAGCGACCACGACAGCACAACCAACCAACCAATAACACTCGACGAAACACTCGACACACGAATAGAAAAAGCAAAAGCGAAAAAGCGAAAAAGCAAAAAGCAAAAAGCGAGCATTCAACACACACTAATTAATATAAACTTTAATCATGCTTAAAGTTTAGTATTAGCCACAACGCAGCCCTCGAATAACCGAAGAAACTTCTTATATGTACACAGGAACAGTAATATGTATGTTGATGTTGAGTTTAGGCTAACAATAGGCGTATGTTTAGTCCATGTGTGTGTAATGTTTACAAGTAATGTAATTTTTTAAATCCGAATCAGTGGCATACGCTAGGTATGAAGATTGGTAAAACAAACAAACCGAGCAAATTGGACTCGTATGAGTATTACACAGCAGAATATGCGTACGATAAGTTACATACAGATGTTAAACCACAAAGCGAATAAATGTAAAAAGATTAAAGTTCTCTGTAGTAGCCCCCTAGTCCTTGGCCCCCAGTTTGGCCCACACTCGAAAGGCAATGAAATGTTGATCGCTGCTTCTCACCTGCTCACTGGCTTTGTGTACATAAGACCGAATACTTTTCTATCCCAACTAATATCCCCTAATATCCCTTTGCTGCCGAACAGCGCGCATTTATCCTTTAGTCTAACGATCTTTTTAGCAGAATAGGTGTCTGTACCGAATGCTCGAATTTAAATTTATCAGACGCGTCTACCTTATTTGGATAGCCAAGAATCAAAAGGAGTTTTTACCAATCACCATCCCTACCCCTTCAATGCACAATACAATACTCTACCGACTCTCTTTCACTCATTTTACAATGTTAACTGTTGAATTTATTCAAAGGAAGAATGCATTAAAAACTTTTTACAAATTGTGATATATATTTCTAAACATTTCATTTGACAACTTGAAGTGTAACGAACGAAAATCGAATTAACTCAAATTGAACCGAAAATGAAAATGAAAATGAAAAGCAACCACATGTACTTTACTCATTTTTTTTTAAACATAGTCTTTTACGATTAGTTTTTATGCTGCAATATTTAGTTCTTACCATTTGCCATGTTAATTTGTAAAAGCAATACTGTTTTTAGTAATGAACCACCCTTGTGGGAATTTCACATAGAGCTTAGGGTCTTTTAATTCTGATTTTATTTATGATAATTATTGCAAGAACAATTGCTGCTTTCAAAAACAAAATTTTTTCTCCCTTCTGTGTGGCTGACGTTTTGTCGGTATCTTGTGTTTATAATTATTATTAAACTATTTATAATTGAAGCTAAACTATTGACTATTGAGATATTAACTAGCATAAAACATAGTGCGCATAACGTCTTGCGAAGAACTTAAACATACCCCCTATAACCATAAAACACACCTTGTATTATAAACACCCACGCATACAACTAAACATAGGCTTAAGAACTAGGCTAAGGACAAAGCTCGTAAGGACAGAAAGGATTAGCACCTAACTACAGTGAAAATAAGCGATTGGTTCTGTTGCGATCGATCTGAGGCGGATCGAAAGAGTACAGAAAATAACTGCGTAGTAATTAGCTAAAGTGTTAGTAATTTTATTAAATAAAATTATAAATGAAAAATGGATAAACACTTAAACCCTACATTTAGGAATATACATCACAATCTGAATTCGTTTACTCGAATTGTAAGTCTAGTGCTGTGTAAGAATTGTAATCCTTACACAGAACAAGGTCTTACAAGCTAACGAAAATTGTAAAAATCAGAAGAAACCCGTATATGAATGTGTATGTAATAAAATTAAGCAGCATTATATTAACCAAAAAGCATATAACGAAACAAAACGATTGAAATCAGCATAAAAAGCGAATGCAAATAATTGTGACTGAAACAAGGAAAAGGAAAATTTCTAGAATACCAACCAAGCAGTTGCAAATGGTCGTCGTCAAACTCCAATCTACGTACCCCAAGTCCTTTGTTCTTTAAGTGTACTTTGAACTGTAAATTTCCAGGCAGGGGAAAATGCTTACCCCAATTAATTAGTTGAGATCACGATTAGACTTATTAACTGATTGTAATGAAAAACACGCCACTTTTGAAAGCAGTTTGTCTGCAGTTCGAGCATGCATAAATTGCAACCAATAATTGTATTCAATGTACGAAATTGTCTTTAAAGTATACAGACACCGACAGAAGTGCAGAGGGTGTTGGCTATAAATTACAAATCGATTGCAGAAAACAAAGGACAATTGTATACACAGAAAATACCTATAATTATGGCAAGCCGATATACATACATGATAATACATCCATATAAATACATATAATAACTAATAATATTACGAGTAAAAAGCGATTTCAATAAAAATGAAAACATAAAACAATTTTTTATCATTTTGAATGGGATGTACAAAATAAAACATTGGTAAGTAAGAAGTTAAATGTTGTGGTTGCATGACGGTTACCAATTAAGTCTACTTTCAAGATCTCGGTGTTCATACGGACATGGATATATCGACGAGGTGTTTGATGCTGATCAATACCATAAAATACCAATTTCTTTAACGCAGCTTTGCAAGAACACTCAGATTGCTCGTAACAATTGTATCTAGATTAATAATAATAATCATGACATTTCAATAATCAGACCATAATTAATTTCTGATACGATAAATTATACACGTACGGCGGATTCCCATTTTAAAGTGACATGAATAAAATTCAAGCATTAACAAAAAGGAAGACTAAAGCCGAGTGCAAAGACTATTATATACCCATAATTTGGTAACCCAACTTCGAAATACATATGCCTTCAGAAAACAATTTGGTTTACCTCGGCGCCATGCATCTCGAATTTTTAAATAACCAATCGTGCGTTTATGCCAATAACTGCTAAATTAATGTTTTTTTTTTTTGGTTAAACAAAAGATTTTCAGCCCGAGGGAGCTTAATACAGTAAAATCAGTTCTCTACCTTATAACATCGATTTGATTCAGGCAAACAAACAAAGGAAAGGGATAAAAATTTGTATTTCAAAAATGCCGTCCAACTCTTGATTATTAAATATCCTTTGAACGCAGTATCGGATTGAATTGGCTGCCGTGTCGTTGGACGCGTATTTAAAGTCTTAATATAACCATGGCACAAAAGTCCGACTTTATGCTCCACCGACCCCAACAGCTTCAATATATGCCAACAAATTTTTACTTTCTAAAACTCGTAGTATGCACACTGTATAACGGGCAATAACTGTTCAGAGATCGCCATAAAAATTTTTTTAGATCAGATTTTTCATTGCTGATTTCCATTATTGCGGCTGTATCGTCACTACGTGAATGGCCGTCCACAGTGATTAGGGCACGAATGGTTTAGAAGCACGGATAGTTAGTATCCCAAGCAGTCAAAAACAATTTGTTTATTTTATATGTATGAGTCTGTAAAAATGTGAGTTATACACAAAAAAGGTATCATTTTAAACTTTTAAAAAATATTACTCTTTTAAGACCAATAAATTAAATATTAGTTTATTGCGTTTAAGCTTAATTTATCTCACGTATATCTTGTAAGCAACGGTCGACAATCGATTTACTCACTCAGTTTTAAATTTAGAGACTTGAAACTTTCGCAATCTACTTTTGTTGTACAATTACAGATAAGGGAAGATAACTGTCAATTAAACAAACATTGGTTAGCTTGGTTTTTGTAATATAGCAGGTATCAGGTATGCATATGTAGTTATTTTAACGGTTTATAGGAATTAAAATGTATATCTTTACTGCGATGTGAACTTTTGAGTAATACCATCTGCAAGGGTATAAAAATACAAATTTTAAATTACGAAACCCATATAAGCCCTTATTACGTAGAAACGTATATAAAATTTCATTTCGGTACAAAGAATTAGTTTACAACTTTTCCAAAAAGTTGACGACGTATATTTTATTTTCCTTTCGTTTATAATTTAATACAAAAAAGTACCGAGTTTAACATAAGGTTCGGCCCAACGGGTTCTCCGTGAAGACAACGTTCCCTGAAGGCTGGTTAACGAATTTGGAGTAAGGAGCTGGGGCTATTTCATAGCCTGCTGCTTGTTTCAGTGCGTCCTGGCTACGAGCCAGAACCAACAAATTTCCGCTAAGGTTCTTATCGATGGACTTCAACTCGGTAACATTTTTTTGCTGATCAACAACATAGATATTAAAGTTGACGCCATAGAGGCCAAACAAATGCTCTAACTCGGTGCGAAGCGTGGGCAGTGAGATGAGTTCCTTGCTAACGTTGTGCTGCAGAAATAGCGATGCTTTGTTGCTGTTACCAAAGCGTGGGTTTAGGTCTTCGGCCAAGGATACATTCAACCAGGGCAGACTTGGAAGCTGCAGTTCCTCGGTGGAACAAATGGTCAATTTTAAAGGAACTCCTTTGAGGTCGACGAGTTCGCTGGCTATTACTCGTTTTTTGGCAGCCTGCTTAGATGAATACGGAGCAAACTCCGACTTAACGGCCGTCTTGATCATATTCGTGTAGCTGGCCAAAACCTTTGTTAGCTGAGCCTGCGTCTCTAGGGTCTCCTTCTTGGCTTTGTTGTCGGTAGAGAGCTCATGGAAGATGAGAACCGGATCAGTTGGTATAAGCTGAGCCTTCTTCTTCAATTTCTGCACCCGATTGATGACCTCACGGGCCAGGCCTTCTTCAAGCAGCTCTTCGTTTGGCGTCATGTCCAACAGTACCAAAACATCATTGTCGCTGTGGGCTTCAAAGTTTCCGCCCATCTGCTCTGAGGTGCAGTAAATGATACGAACTTCCTCGAGTTCGACACGCTGATCCAGTATGTTGAAGTATCCCTGCGACACTTGCTTCTGAATTTCCTCATCCTTCAGCGCCTTGATAGCGGCCATTACAGCCTTGAAATTTCCCTTAAGCCGCTGACCCAGCGCCTGACAAGAGAACAGATTGTTATCATATTGCATGCCAACTAAATCCCAGCAGTACAAACCTTGTGATCAGGCTCTGCCCTTAGCGAGACGCCGTATTTCTCTTTGTCGGAGCTCAGAGTGAGTTTGCGGACGTTGAGCTCGCTAAGAATGAAGTCCTCCAAGCTTTTAATAGCCTCCAGGGTCTGTGAGTCCTTGTGGATAACGATAATCTCCGAAACCGGGTACTTAACAGGCAACGTTCGTCGATCCCGCATAACGCGACCCAGCTCGACAACCGATTGCATCAAGGCCACCGAGCGCTCAATATCGCTTCGAATGAACTTGCTCTGACTGACGGGCATCATCTGGTAGTGAACTGAGCCAGCATGCTCCAACGAGCCCGGTGGCTGGAACAGCACCAGCCGCTGGAATATGTACTCCGTGAGGTAGGGTGTGAAAGGAGCCATCATTTTGACCATTGTATAGAGAACGTCGTAGAGCGTGTCCAGTGATTGGATGCACTGCTCAGCTCCCAGTTCTCCCTTGATGCGGCGACGGTTAAGTCGCACATACCTGCAGGAGAAAAGACAATTTTGTGCTTTACCTTGATGGTCTAATCCGTAGTATTAGAGAACCTACCAGTTTGTTAGTTGATCAATGAACTTCGTCAGCCTGGGCACGACCGTGTACAGGCGATACATTTTCATCTCGGTAGCAAAGAATTCGAGCAGAGACTCTTTGAAAGACAAAATCCACACATCGATGACGGAGGCCTTGTCCATATTCTTCAAGTGCCGTTCACGCTCGTATGTGTATTGCCCCTTTCCTGCCAGGTCCTCCTTCTCATAGCGAATAATGTTTTGAAGCAAGAACCGATAGGCGTTGTACCAGGGCAGAAACACGTCCTTGATGACGTCGCGCACACCCTCTTCCTTGAACCGCAGGCTTTCAGCCCGCACCACGGGAGAATTGATAAGGTACAGTCGTAGGGCATCCGCTCCGTACTTATGGACCACATCCATGGGATCTGGATAGTTCTTCTTGCGCTTCGACATCTTTTGGCCATCAGCGGCCAGCACCAAGCCACTGGCAATGAGGTTCTTGAACGGCGCCTTATTGAACAGAGCCGTTGAGATTACTAGGAGCGTGTAGAACCAGCCGCGGGTCTGATCTATGCCCTCTGCTATGAAGTCGGCGGGGAAGTTGTTCATGAAATCCTTCTCGTTCTCGAACGGAAAGTGCTGCTGTGCGAACGGCATCGAACCGGACTCAAACCAGCAGTCGAAGACGGGAGCTATGCGACGCAGTGGTGGATTTCCGGGAACTGCCGACGGTATTTCAATGTCATCGATGGTCTCGCGATGCAGATCCTCAACCTGAATGCCCGATAGTTCGGCCAACTGCTTGATGCTGCCAATGACCACGGTCTCATCCCCGTTGGGCGACCTCCAGATAGGAATCGGCGTGCCCCAGTAGCGGTTGCGGGAGATCTAAAGGGGAATATGTTTAGTCTAGCAAAGAAATTGGGATAACATTGCCATACTCACAGCCCAATCTCTTGCCTCCTTTAGCCAGTTGCCAAATCGTTTCTCCTTGACAAAGTCTGGCACCCAGTACGTCTGCGAACTGCAGTCCAGCAGGTTTTTCGACATGTGCTCGACACGCACAAACCAGGAGGGCACGGCCTTGTAGATTAGCGGTGTGTCTGACCGCCAGCAGAAGGGGTAGCTATGCTTCACCTGGCCACTGGACACCAAGTTTCCCCGTGCCTTCAACGCGGCCATGATCTGCTTGTCGGCATCCTTCACGTACTGACCCTCGAAGTCAGTGGCCTCTTTGGTGAACCGTCCCGACTCGTCAACTGGGCAGATAACATCACTGGACTTTGTGATGAGCCCCGCCGCCAGACATACGCGATAATCGTCCTCGCCGAAGTAGGGGGCATTGTGCACAATGCCCGTGCCGGAGTCCTCGGTGACATAGTCGTCCGTTAGGACGCGGTAGGCTTTCACCTCGGCCCCACGTTTCGCGAAGTACGGGAACAGCGGCTTGTAGTGCAGATCCTTCAGGGTTTTGCCCGCAAACTTGTCCTTCACTTCGTACTCCGCCTCCGATTTGTACACGTACGAGAGACGCGACTCGGCGAGCACGTAGAGTCGATCGCTCTTCACGTCGCGCACCTTAACGTACGACATCGTGGGATGGACACAGCATGCGAAGTTCGAGGGCAGGGTCCAGGGCGTGGTGGTCCACACCAAGAAGAATGTGTTGGGCAGCGAAACTGCCTCTAGGGCGACCACCACACAAGGGTCAACGACCTCCTTGTAGTTTTGGTTCGCCTCGAAGTTGGACAGCGATGTTGTGCAGGCGGTGGAATAGGGCATCACTTTGACGCCCTGGTAGACCAGACCCTTGTCGAACAGCTGCTTGAAGATCCACCAGATGGACTCCATGTACCAGGGGTACAAGGTCTTGTAGTCGTTCTTGAAGTCGATCCAGCGCCCAACGCGCGTCACCACGTTCTCCCACTCGTCGGCGTACCGCATGACGATCTTGCGACACTCGGCGTTGTAGGCAGCGATGCCCATCTTGGCCACGTCCTCGGGCCCCCGGATGTTCAGCAGCTTGTCGATCTCGAACTCCACCGGCAGACCGTGGCAATCCCAGCCGAAGCGGCGGTCCACATGGTATCCCTGCTGGTAGGCGTACCTCGTAACGATGTCCTTGATGGTGCCGGCCAGGATGTGTCCGTAGTGGGGCAGCCCGGTGGCGAAGGGCGGTCCGTCGTAGAACGTGTATCTGGTGACACATTTCCAGGTTAGCTATAGGCTGATGCAATCGACAGCGGCAATTGCAATTGCACTTGCACTTACTTGGGCTTTCCCTTCGACAGCTGGCTGCACTTTTCAAAGATATTTTCGTCACGCCACTGCTGCAGAACGCTCTCCTCCTCGGCCGGAAAATTGATGTTCTCCGGCACTCGGCCAACGTCGCTGCGCTCCAGTTTCTTTCCCATGACTGTCGAAGGAGAATGTTGAAGTATTCATAAAGCACAATTGCATATTCCCCACCTTTTATATCAGAAATCAAAGCAATTTGCGGCGATTTTGCGTGGCACACAACGTGCACTATGGTAAGGAACTACTGGTTCGCTCCGTTCGTTCGCTCACCGGCTGCCGATATCGATAGTTCGCACCGATGACCGGTTAACGATAACCACACTGAACAAATAAGTTCTACACTATTAAGCATTAAAGATAACGAAATCAATTTATAGCAAAATGACCCGCGTTACTGAATTGTTTTTTATTTTTAAAACTTAAATAAATTTGTATTATATGCAAGTATTGCGTTATTGATTAATTGCTATATCTTGTTCGACAAATGTGGCTTTTAATAGACTTGGGATGATTGAATTTTGGAAATTTCAGAAAGTTAATTTTGTACGGAACAGCGGGCAAACAGATTTACTATAATTTAAAAGGCCAAACTTTTTTTTTAATTCAATTTTTTTGCCTAATCGGCAAGGTCGTATCTTAAATAGTTTTTGAATGGCAGCGAACTAAAGAGCAACCGCTCTACAAACGCGATTTCTCGAAACGACATTTTTAAAAACTGCTGATATCATAGCTCGACTATATATGCACCGATCGGTTTGAAATTATAGCTCAATCATCTTAAAATGGTCCCATCTATAACGACACACGAGTTAGACTGGTTGAAAATGTTCAAATTGGGATAATTTAAAAGGTGATTCTTAAACCACAGAAGACAACATTCTGTTTAAATCTGGCATCGGGTAATACTGTTAATATTTTTAATTTTTTTTACGATCTTAGGTCGTTGTACTGGAAATATATTTAGCTTTCTCGATTTTAGCCACTTTTTTGACCGGAATCATATCAAACTTCCCTCATTAGTCGATATTTTTGTGAAACCAAAATCTTAAAAAATAGTTAAAAAATTTAACTTTTAATTTGCAAAACCCTTAAAATCCCATAAACCCATAAAAAAAATAAAAAATTGCCACTTTTCATGTGTTACACTGGTATAGCCCCTTAAATTGCTAAATATATGAAATCTTAACACTTGGAAAATAAAATATTTATGAATAAGTTTGTAAACAGATGAGCAAAATTCAATTGTTCAGCTCTGATAGGCAGCGAATACCCCAATTAATATTATTACCAAATTCTAGCTATTTTTCTATATGACTATCGATATATCGGCAATAGCAGTGATTTTCTCATCACTAGCCCGAGATCAAGAAGAAGAGTTATGTGTACACTTTTGTGTCGCTCTTTTTGGCCAATTTAAGAACCGAAACAGCATTAGTAACGGGACAGATTAGGGCTTATCGCTTGCCAACGAAGTTCGCCAGCGCACATTCGTGTTCTGGGATCCAGCGGAAACGCGTCTTCAGCCAGTCGTCGTCGCCAACAGTCAGCGGAGATGGCACGCCCAATTTTTCCGAACCAGCAGAAGATAGCTGAGAAACTAATCATCTTGAACGACCGCGGACTGGGCATTCTGACGCGGATATACAACATCAAGAAGGCCTGCGGCGACACCAAGTCGAAGCCGGGCTTCCTCTCCGAGAAGTCGCTGGAGTCGAGCATCAAGTTCATTGTGAAGCGATTCCCCAACATCGACGTCAAGGGCCTGAATGCCATCGTGAACATCAAGGCGGAGATCATAAAGTCGCTGTCGCTGTACTACCACACATTCGTCGACCTGCTGGACTTCAAGGACAATGTCTGCGAACTGCTCACCACGATGGACGCCTGCCAGATCCATCTGGACATCACGCTGAACTTCGAGCTGACCAAGTACTATCTGGACTTGGTGGTGACCTACGTGTCCCTGATGATCGTCCTCTCCAGGGTGGAGGACCGCAAGGCGGTGCTGGGCCTGTACAATGCCGCCTACGAGCTGCAGAACAACCAGGCCGACACGGGCTTCCCTCGCCTCGGCCAGATGATCCTCGACTACGAGGTTCCCCTCAAGAAGCTGGCCGAGGAGTTCATACCCCACCAGCGCCTGCTGACGAGTGCGCTGCGCTCGCTGACCTCCATCTACGCGCTGCGGAATCTGCCCGCCGACAAGTGGAGGGAGATGCAGAAGCTGAGTCTGGTGGGCAATCCCGCCATTCTCCTCAAGGCCGTGCGCACGGACACCATGTCCTGCGAGTACATCTCGCTGGAGGCCATGGACCGCTGGATAATCTTCGGCCTGCTGCTCAACCACCAAATGCTCGGCCAGTACCCGGAGGTCAACAAGATCTGGCTGTCTGCCTTGGAATCCAGTTGGGTGGTGGCTCTGTTCCGCGACGAGGTGCTGCAAATCCACCAGTACATCCAGGCCACCTTCGACGGAATCAAGGGCTACAGCAAGCGGATCGGCGAGGTCAAGGAAACCTACAACACGGCGGTCCAAAAAGCCGCTTTGATGCATCGGGAGCGACGCAAGTTTCTGCGAACTGCCCTGAAGGAGCTGGCCCTAATCATGACGGACCAACCCGGTCTGCTCGGACCCAAAGCAATATTCATTTTCATCGGTCTTTGCCTGGCACGCGACGAGATTCTTTGGCTCCTCAGGCATAACGACAATCCGCCGTTGCTCAAGAATAAAGGTTAGTACGCCAACTGATTTGTAAATATTGTTCTAACTCCATTTACTTGTGTTTCAAAGGAAAGAGCAATGAGGATCTGGTGGACCGGCAGCTGCCGGAGCTACTGTTCCACATGGAGGAACTGCGCGCTCTGGTGCGTAAATACAGCCAGGTGATGCAGCGGTACTACGTGCAATACTTGTCCGGCTTTGATGCCACGGATCTGAACATTCGGATGCAGAGCCTGCAAATGTGTCCGGAAGACGAGAGCATAATCTTCAGCTCGCTCTACAACACAGCCGCAGGCCTGACTGTCAAGCAGGTGGAGGACAACGAGCTCTTTTACTTCCGACCATTCCGCCTGGACTGGTTCCGCCTGCAGACGTACATGAGTGTGGGCAAGGCTGCCCTTAGGATCACAGAGCACGCGGAACTGGCCCGCCTGTTGGACTCGATGGTGTTCCACACGCGAGTGGTCGACAATTTGGACGAGATACTGGTGGAGACGTCGGATCTGAGCATCTTCTGCTTCTACAACAAAATGTTTGACGACCAGTTCCACATGTGCTTGGAGTTCCCCGCCCAGAACCGCTATATTATAGCCTTTCCATTGATCTGCAGCCACTTCCAGAACTGCACGCACGAAATGTGCCCGGAGGAGCGCCATCACATTCGAGAGCGGTCGCTCAGCGTGGTGAACATCTTCCTCGAGGAGATGGCCAAAGAGGCTAAGAACATCATAACCACCATTTGCGACGAGCAGTGCACCATGGCCGACGCTCTTTTGCCAAAGCACTGTGCCAAGATCCTGTCCGTCCAGTCGGCCCGCAAAAAGAAGGACAAATCGAAGTCGAAGCATTTCGACGACATCCGAAAGCCCGGCGACGAGTCGTACCGAAAGACGCGGGAGGACCTCACCACGATGGACAAGCTGCACATGGCCCTGACGGAGCTCTGTTTCGCCATCAACTATTGCCCCACTGTCAACGTTTGGGAGTTTGCATTCGCCCCACGCGAATATCTCTGCCAGAATCTGGAGCACCGCTTCTCCCGGGATCTTGTGGGCATGGTGATGTTCAACCAGGAGACAATGGAGATCGCCAAGCCGTCGGAGTTGCTGGCCAGCGTGCGAGCCTACATGAATGTGCTGCAGACCGTGGAGAACTACGTGCACATAGACATAACCCGAGTCTTCAACAACTGTTTGCTCCAGCAAACGCAGGCCTTGGACTCGCATGGCGAGAAGACCATTGCCGCTCTCTACAACACCTGGTACAGTGAGGTGCTGCTAAGGCGAGTGTCCGCCGGCAACATAGTGTTTTCGATCAACCAAAAGGCCTTTGTGCCCATCTCGCCCGAGGGCTGGGTGCCGTTCAATCCGCAGGAGTTCTCCGATCTTAACGAACTGCGAGCCCTGGCCGAACTCGTGGGTCCCTACGGCATTAAAACACTGAACGAGACCCTGATGTGGCACATAGCCAACCAGGTGCAGGAGCTGAAGTCGCTGGTCGGCACCAACAAGGAGGTGCTCATCACTCTGCGCACCAGCTTCGACAAGCCCGAGGTGATGAAGGAGCAGTTCAAGCGGCTGCAGGACGTGGACCGTGTGCTGCAGCGCATGACGATCATAGGGGTGATCATCTGCTTCCGCAATCTGGTGCACGAGGCTCTCGTCGATGTGCTGGACAAGCGCATACCCTTTCTGCTCAGCTCTGTGAAGGACTTTCAGGAGCATCTGCCCGGAGGAGACCAGATCCGTGTGGCCTCCGAAATGGCCTCGGCAGCTGGGCTGCTCTGCAAGGTGGATCCCACATTGGCCAGTACGCTGAAGTCGAAGAAACCGGAGTTCGATGAGGGTGAGCACCTCACGGCCTGTCTGCTGATGGTCTTTGTGGCCGTCTCCATTCCAAAACTGGCCCGCAACGAGAACTCCTTCTACCGGGCCACCATCGATGGCCACTCGAACAACACGCACTGCATGGCGGCGGCCATCAATAACATCTTCGGCGCGCTGTTCACCATCTGCGGGCAGAGCGACATGGAGGACCGCATGAAGGAGTTTCTTGCCCTGGCCAGCTCTTCCCTGCTGCGTTTGGGTCAGGAGTCCGACAAGGAGGCGACCCGCAACCGAGAGTCCATCTACTTGCTGCTCGACGAGATCGTCAAGCAATCGCCCTTCCTCACAATGGATCTGCTGGAGTCCTGCTTCCCCTACGTACTCATACGCAACGCCTACCATGGCGTCTACAAGCAGGAACAGATATTGGGGCTGGCACTCTAAGAGCTGTGTATTCCGAACATTGCTTACATAGTTTATCCGCCGATCGACGACTGTCGATCCTTATGCTAATCTAATATACTTTAAAACTGTTAAACATACCCTAATGTATTCTATTCTAGACACTGCATTTTTATACTCGTGCAACTTCGAATAAAGTGCTTATGTAAACCAAAATGATAACGAAATGCTGATTTGTATGTTATCTCTTGATCGGTATGTATATTCTTTATTTCGGCTTATTGAAATATGTGCCCACTCCCTCGAACGTGCAGCTTCTCGGCTTAAATTTCTGTTACACTTTCTTTGGACACATGCGCACATGTGTGTGTATATTAAATGTGTGTGTTTTAGGGGAAAAACCTTCCACAATATTAAATTATTTGGTCACGTTCAATATTACTTTGTAGGCTTGTGTACAAATTCGAGTAGGCAAGTAGTAAAATATGTTTTCGTTATTGGTAATGCGGTTTCTCTCAATAATTATCATTGGTAGTATTTAAGTTTCGATTTTGAGTTTTCAATTCCGATACAAAGACTTTTATTCAATACTTTATTGATTTTTCTCATTTTCAGTGAACTGGAAAAGGTTCGTTTTCACGGATGCTAAGAGCATTTTCCAATTTTGTGTCAAATAATAAGTATTGCAAACCGAAAACGCTGAAATCTTTTCATCTCCAAAATAGGCTTTTCGATCTAGAATAAGTTTCGGTTAAATGTACCAAAATCACTACACGCTGCTAAAAAGCTGTCAATATTTGAATTTTCATCTGTATTTCTGTTAAACATTACCGATATCTACAATTGGGCTTCGTTAATTATACACATACCATATTATTGTATTAATTTTATAGAAGGTATCATTAATTATGTGATGCTGAATATTTTTCTAGTTCGTATAATTTATTTAGCATGTCTCATTTGTTTGGTTTTATTTTTGGTTTCGCATGAAAATGTTTTCCTTTTCAGTCAGTCAGTTTAGGCATCTGTTGACTTCAAAATTGTCGTCATTGTCTTTTGTTTTTTGTTTTTGTTTCACTTGTTTCTCATTTAATAAAAAATATATATATGTATGTATGTATGTATATGCTTATATGCACGTTGTCGAAATAAAAACTTGAAAAACATTATGCGCAACTTCTCGTGTTTGCTATCGTCGTTAAAAATAAAATCGCTTCTTTAGTAATTACATTTTAAAGCTCTCAAGTACAAAAATTAAAAAGCTTAAAAAATTCCCCGCGTAACGGCCTCTTCACATGTTGTGTGTGTGTATAAGGTGTGTGTGTATCGAGTCCTATAATGCTAACTTTCCTTCATCGGATCTCCTTGCTATCGTACATATATATTATTCCTCTTTATAACAAAGTGGTTTGCATATAAAAGTTAAGCCTAGAAATACAATACGAGTACGAAATATGTACGTATGTTATGCATGTATTACTTAAGTGTGCCCGTGTGTCAGTTGTCTTCTGCTTGCAGCTTCTTCTGCGCGAATTCTTGAGCATCTAGACGAACCTTAGACGAACTCCTAGACGAACTCCTCCTGCTCCAGCCACGGATGCTGCAGGCACTCGGCTGCCGATGCGCGTATGACTGGATTGTACTCCAGCATGGGCAGCAGGAAGTCGGAGAACTTCTTGGCCTCCACCGGATCCCAGTCATACTTCTCCACCAGCACGTTCTTCAGACTCCAGGGCTTCAGCTTGGTGATGTTCCTCAGGCTGCCTGCAAACGCAAATCGCCGCGAGGCTGTTACCCCACTCTGTCCGTCGGATATCTACCGCCAGCGATACCTACCATAGCTGGTGAAGTACTTCAGGCCGTGCTTGCCCCGCAGGATCACCGACTGCGGAATGGAGCCCAGCAGCTCGACGATGTGCGCCAGGTGGTCCTCGTCCCGACTGTACGACTCGCCGGCGTGCGGGTCGAACAGGTAGTCGCCCGTGGCCAGCTCGAAGGCCAGGCAGGCGGTGCTCCAAATGTCGGCGGTATAGTTGTACGGCGCACCCAGCAGCACCTCGATCGATCGGTACTGACGCGTCTGGATGTCCTCGGTGAAGTGATGATACTGGGGGATACAAATAAAGTCAGTTTTATTTTATAACTTTAGCAGAGGATATTCTAATTTCATTCAAAAGTATGCAACTCAGTGAAGGAGACGTTACAGACCCTTTAGAGTATATATATTCTTGATCAGCATCGATAAGGGAGTCCGACTGTCCGTTCGTCCGTTTCTACGCGAACTAATCTGTCAGTTTTAGGGCTATATTTCCCAAAACTGGTCTTTCTATGGAAGGTAGTACAGAAGTCGGAACGAGCCGTATTGGATGACTAAATCATATAGCTCCCATGGGAACAATCGGAAAAAATATATATATAACTTCTGTTTTTTTTTTTATATTTATCAATATATATATAGTAATGGTTAGACATTTGAAAATTACGTTTTTCATATCATTAAATTCGGACGACTATATCATAAAGCTCTCGATTAAAGAAATTATAAAAATAAATAAAAAAAATTCAACTTCGCTGATTTTTAATTTTTAGCATTCATTAAAAATAAAGTAATATTTTAGGAACATTTTTTTTTTATTCTTCTGTCTGTCCCTCTGTCCGTCCGTTCTATGCAAACTAGTTTCTCAGTTTTAAAGCTAAATGGATATAGTTTAAACAAAAAACTTCTTTTTTTCAGGTAGTATATAAATTAGGAATAATCGGATTAAAAATAGACATTTTTCAATTTCAGAAATACATTTAAATTTTATAAATAGTGGACTTTTCTAAGGCCATTGAAAAGATCCGTAAAATGAATAGGAAAATAATTAGAAAATGGACTGAACTTAGTTGTTTCTATAAATTAAATTTAAATTAGGTTTTTCATATCATTAAATTAGGACGACTACATCATAAAGCTCTATAAAAAAAATTATAAAATTAAATAAAAAAATTCAACTTCGCTGATTTTTAATTTTTAGCACTCATTAAAAATAATGGTTGCATTTTTTAGAAATATGTTTTTTTTTCTGTCTGTCCCTCTGTCCGTCCGTTTTATGCCAACTTGTTTCTCAGTTTTAAAACTAAATAGATATAGTTTAAACAAAACTCTTTTTTTCAGGTAGCATATAACTTAGGAATAATCTGATTGAAAATAGATATTTTTCGATTTCAGAAATACATTTAAATTTTATAAATAGTGGACTTGTCTAAGGCCATGGAAAAGATCCGTAAAATAAATAGGAAAATAATAAGAAAATCGACTGAACTTAGTTGTTTCTCAATATAAATTAAGTTTAATACAATTTTATAAAAATCGAACAACACTCTAATATAGCTTTCGAACAAAAAAGTTACACCTTTACGCCTTAAAATCGATCACACTCGAGGGTAAGAAAGTATCCTGTTTTTAAGAATCAAGGTACTCACGTCGTAGCAGGCGTTGCCCAAGTCGGCGATCTTCACGCGGACGTTGCTGTTGTTGATGAGCGACTGGATCGTGTATGTGTTGTTCTGGCTACTCTGACTCTGGTTCTGCGAAGGAATGGCATTGGCATTGACATTTAGTTTAGCGATGGCTGGTGTCGTTGTTGTTGTTGTTGTTGTTGTTGTTGTCGCGGAGATTGTCGATGTGCTTGTTGTTGTATGATCGCCATTAAGGAGCTCAGTGATTGCGGTTGCTGTTGCTGTACAAGTTGTACTGGTAGTTGGAGCTTTTGGAGCTGTTGCAGTGGGCGCTGTATGCGTAAACGAGGGCGTGCACGTGCTGTGGGGCGTGGCAGAGGCTGTGGCGATGGCGATGGAGAGTGTGGCACTTGGAGGGGCGGAAGTGAAGGCTGTATCGCTACAGGTGTTCGTGTTCGTGTTCGTGTTGGTAAGACTGTATTCGTTGGGCAAGGACGTGCACGTGCTCGAGTTGATCTTGGACTTGGCTATCGTGTGGGTGTTGTGGGTGTTGTGGGAGGGACAGGAGGTGTTGGTGGAGTTCGGGGTGGGCAGCTGCACCGTGTGTACACAGCGTAGTGTTGCATACAAATTGGTTCACACAAAGAAAGGAAGAAAAGAATACACAATGTTGGTTGCTTATTGTAGGTTTCTCTAGTTGGTGCGTATAACAAAACACATACGGCATGGAGATCAAAACTGGGATTCTCTGTTGAAACCCCAACGGTGATCACCACTGATTAGTAGCTCAACGGAATACTCTAGTGTTGGGTAAACTCGATCACTTTGGTGAACAAGTTCAGTTGCTCACTTTTTATGGAGTGAACAAACTCACTCACTTTGATCACTCACTTGTTGAGTTTCTCACTTGTTCAATTATTTAGTTGTTCAGTTGCTCATATGTTCAGTTGTTCAGTTATTCGGTTGCTCATTTGTTCAGTTTTTTTATTTTCTCAGTTATTTAGTTGTTCAGTAAATCAGGTTTGCTTACAAAATTCACTTGCTGACAATTTTTTTGGTATTCATGATGTCTTATTTGGCCAATGTTATTGTTAACATCCCTCTTATCAAAGAATTCAATATCAGTACATTGTTAAATGTCGTGTTATTTCAGATCATATAAATATTTATGAAGGTAATATAAGGAAATAACTAGTCAGCAAATAAAACAATTCAGCGAACAAAGATCATTAAACAACTGCTTTACTGAATAACTGAGCCACTGAACTGAACAAATGAACTGAACAACTAAGCAACTGATCAAATGAGTAACTGAACAGTTGCAAAAGTGAACAATTGAACAAGTGAGCAACTGAACAAGTGAGTTACTGAGCAAGTGAGCAAAAAAAACACAATTATTTAGTTTCACTCACTCACTTAAGTGAACAACTCTTTTTTGTTCACTCATTCATGAGCAACCCAACTCTAGAATACTCAGATCGGCATTCCGTTTTGATTTAATATAACCATATATTTGAGTACGACATCGGTTATTTTAAGAACAAAGCCTACACATTAACCTACATCATTCACACAGTTGTGGTCAAAATAAGTTTACATTTATTTTAAATAGGTATGTATATAAATATGCATTAAAGTTGTGTATTTTGAAGTACAAATATTTGTATTGTAATTGATTTTCCAATTTTAATTATTAAGTTATGAGCTAAAAACCAATTTATAATTCATATAAACTCAAATTTCATTCGTTAAAATACTTTGTTTGTCTAGAAAATTGATTAATTAATTTGTACTTATCAGATTACTTTGACCGCAACTGGATATTTACACCAAGAAGGTTTAAAATTAACAGGTAATAATGGAAGCATTAAGCATTGGGGTAAAGCCCGTGGCACAAAACATCTAAAGCTGGCAATGTCCACATTCCATCAAGCATTTGGCTTTCGTTCCAGGAGTTAATAGACGAAATTAGGCATGTGGGATAATTGTGGGTGTGGGGCAAACAAATGTGAACTAAAGATTGGAAGTCAGAATCGGTAAGTAAGCAGCGGAGGCGGGGTATCCCCCTCATGGCAAAACATATAAAGCTAAATCGAAAAGCGAACTCTAGGGACCGGGTTACCACTAGCGCCTATCCCACATCCAAACGCACATTACCTCAGGGACCTTGACCTCGCTAGGATTGGCCTCGGGTTCGGTTTCGGTTTCAGTTTCGGTTTCGGTCTCGGTTTTGGGCTCGGTTTTGGGCTCGGTTTCGGACCCAGGCTCGGGCTCGGGCTCGGGATCGGTGGGCGTGTCGGTGGCCATGCTCTGCTCGCCCAGCGTGTCGGACTCGGCACCTTCCTCACAATCCCCAGAAGACTGTTTCGGGGTCAAACCAAAAACGCGAAAATAAAACAAACGAAACGAAACGAATAAGAATAAGAATAAGAATTTCGTGTTTCTTCGGTGTGCAGCAGTGTTTGGTGTTGCAGGTGGGTCACAATATGAAGAGTGCAAATGCTTGGCATGCACACCACGACGGGTAATCCTGGCCAGAGCTTTCGAGTGTGGGGGGGGGAGGGGCAGGGGCAGGGGCGACTGGAGACCTGTTGACCAGTTGACCTATTGACCCGGTCACACTGGAAACAAACTCACCTTGGCAGTGATTTTCTTCTCGGCTCGATAGCGGTTGCTCAGACTCGCCGATCCGCCGAGGCCTCCGTTGCACTCGCTGTCCCCCAGCAGACTGGAGTACTTGGAGGCCAACGAGGAGGTGGTGTTGGAGTTGAGCGTGGACGAGGTGGTGGTGGTGTCTTCTTTGTCCAGCGAGGACATGATCACGGCTGCGAGCGGCGTCGACGAGCTGGAGTTGTTCGCCGTGCTGTTGCTGTTGCTGGTGTTTGTGGTGTTGTTGGTGTTGGTGTTGACCGACCCATTCGGCTCAATCAGTGGCCACTTGGCCCGCGACTTGGTCTGCTTCTCGATGGAGCTGACTGGGGAAGCACAAAGTCATGGCTACCATGGATCATGGTTGAATGATTGAAAGGCGGTTCTACTCACTGTACGAGTCGGGGAAGTCGGCACCCTTCACCCGCAGACTGTTGATCTCGTCGTCGATCTGCTGGTTCATTGCGGCCGCGTTGTCGATCACCAGCAGGATGTTCTCCGGCTTGATGTCCGTGTGGATGATGCTGCACTTGCTGTGCAGGTAGTCCAGTCCCTCCAGCACCTGGCGGATGATGTTGCGCACCTGGGCGATGGCCAGCCCCTGGTAGTTGTTCTTCACGATCAGCTTGTACAGGCTGCAGCCGAGTGCCTCGAAGACCAGGCACGTGTGCATCCCGTTCACGCCGCGCACCGTGAAGTGGTTCATCAGCCGCACGATCCGCTCCCGCTTGACGTCCATGGGATCGGCATCGCGGATGGCCTCCAGCAGCCTGATCTCATCCGCCGCGGTCTCGATGTAGTGCGGAGCACTCTTCACCACCTTGAGGGCCACGTACTTCTCGTCTCTGCGGGACAGGAGATGTGCGATTGGTACCTTGTCATGACTCCCGAGGCGAAACACTCACTTGAGATCCCGGCAGAGCCAAACCGTGGAGAAGTGGCCCCAGCCCAGTTTGCGCACCACGCGAAACCGATTGTCGAAGATGTCCCCGATGACCACCGGGTGGTAGCCACCGCGACAGTACTGAGAGGCGTCCTCCTGCTCCTCGTCCGAAACGTAGAGGCTGCTGTCGGACGAGTCCGGGTAGATTTCGTCAGTGGTGCTCAGCGTTCCGCGGGGCTCCGATCTAAAAGTAGATTGGAAAGTTGAGTGAGTTTAGAACTTTTCGAATTCGAATTCTGTCTTCCAAAGAGCATAGGTTATAAGGTCCCCCCCCCCAAAACACACTTAAACTCGGGATGTTCCTCGTCTGCATCTGCGTTGGCATCCTCCTCTCTGACCGGCTCTGGCAACTGAGGCAACTTGATGGTGAGCGGCTGCTCCCGCGGCGGCAAGTAGGTGTCCAGGACCACTTCTCCGGGCGACACGGGCTCAAAGATCAGGGCCAAATGCCGGTGGTGCTTGGGCCGCTGGGACTGGTGGCGCAGGGCGACGAGGATGGGGCCGGCGGAGACGCAGTTACGCTTCTTGGTGAACCGCTTGCGCCGTTTCTTCTCCTCCACCTCCAGCAGGGCCTCGGTGGCCGCCTCCTGGGCGGCGCGCTTCTCCTGCTCCGACACAAAGTTGAAGTCGCGGCTCAGCTCCTTGGCCACTTCGGAGGTGGCGTCCAGGGACGGCTGCGGTCCGGCGCCGCAGCTCCACAGGCGCAGCAGATGCATCAGGAAGAGGAACAGCAGCAGCAGACTGCCCTGGAGCACGCCCACGAAGATCGGGTCCTGGGCGAGGGTGGCCACGATGTGCCGGCCCAGCTGGGTCAGATCGCCGGCCACGGAGGCCAGCAATTGCAAGCGCTGCAGACAATCCGGGTAGAGATCGAACCACCAGTGATCCAGCAGGGTCCACCTTGTGACATTGGCCTCCACGGGGCAGGTGGGGAGTGGCCCCCAGCCAGCCATGGTGACTCGCTTCACTGCTTGATTCGACAATTGTACTTCCTCCTCGGCGTTCGCGCGTTCATGGCCCCCGCTGCAGTAACGGGGGGCGGCTGTGGGCTGTGGGCGTGCGTGTGGGCGGGAGGGCGGACGACGACCTTGACTTTTGTAGGCCTAGGCCCCAACTTGCATCACGGACACCCCCAAACGAGTTTGGTCGAAACTCAAACACTGGGCTGGCACACACACACACACACACACGCGCGCACACACACACCCCTTACATAACAGTGGACCGCGCGGGGTAAATAAATAAAATATCGCACAGCGGAAAAAAAAATGTGAATTATGAAAAGTATCTGTATCTGCGCGAGTATCTTTCTTCGCTCGTCCGATTCGTTCAGTCGCGTCCGCGAGAATGTCGAAATGCTTTTCGCTTTTCACTTTTCACATTTCGGTTCTCGCTTTTGTTTTTGCCGCCTCTTCCTGAGCGGTTCAAGGCGCAGTCGTTTCCAACTCGCGCGAGTATTTTCTGTTATTTCTGTTCCGTTCGCTTCGGTTCTGCTCTGCGCTGCGCTGCTCTGCTCTGCTCTGCCTTTTTGTCACAACTAAGTTTAGTCTTCGTCCGCTCTCCTTTCGTCCCAATCCCCCCTTTGGCCGCCCTAGATCACCTAGAATCCGTGCCCACCGATAGTTTTCCGTAAAGTGTTACATTGAGAAAAACCCAAGAGCACGACAAATTTCAGATAATATATACATATAATAACATCTTCTGTCTCCCAATTTCTATCGAGTATGTCAAAGAAATAATGTTCGGGAAAATAACAACAGATAACAAGTTGGAATTGGGTTGGTCTGGTCAACTTGATTTAAGTAAATAAATTGATTTAAGTAGTACGTGCTTTTTTGGCAACAAAGTATTCAAATTGACGGATAGAGCGAAGGTCCTAGTCCTACTAATTAGTCCTTGCATTCTACGCTTTACGCGTAACTACCCCTAGATGTAATATTGTATATCATATATAATGTTATCCATTTCTTAAATCCCGAATCTACTGTCAAATATTCTTATTCTGAGCAGTAAAGGACAAGAAAAACTATTTAAAAAATTAACCTTTTTTATACTAAATTAAATAATATTTTGAGCTAAAAAGTAGATTCAATATATTAAGAATATCTGTGTTTGCTAATATTAAAAAAAATATTTTTTTTCATTCGCGAGAAGATAAAAAAGGGGTTTTAAACCTCTAGTTTCTTTGTCAATGTTGCTTGAAATTGTATATTCACAGTTTACCCTCTCTTATTCCGTAGGCACCCAAAACGATCTTCTGGAAAGTGATTCTACATAGTTGTGCAGTTTAAGTAATATTTTATCAAACTACAGGCGCTTTTTTCCGCTGTGTATTTTCTGCTGGCGTCATTATCCAATGTACTTCATCAAGTCGATGTCGTTGCCGTCGTTGTTCGGCGCCTTGGTCGGTCATGGACTGCACCACACCAGGAAAGAATCCACCAGCACCACATAAGCACACACATGCGGGGCCCATCCACATCAACATCACCATCATCATCATCATCATCATCATCATCGAGTTCCTCTAGATTTGCCGGGCACCGTGCCAAGTTTGCCCTCGCCCATGTGGATGAGTGTTCGACAAGCAGGATTTCAAATACCTCGAATTCCAGAAGGTTTCGAAACCACATCGAAAGGTAGCTTTTCGAGCGTTCGGTTGCGATTGAAAAGTCCCCGCAATGCAATTGCAGCCCGCCTCGTGCACAATATGCAAATGTTTGGGCTCACAAAATGACTAACCAGACTTTATTGATTTTTGCCACCCCTCCTTACTTGGGCAAGTCTAGTAAGTCTTTGTTCCCAATGGAGCTAGAACGACTCCTTTAAAGGCGAACCTCTTGAGTCACCCTATGTCGAACGCACCCTACTCGGCGCTGTAACCTCCACATTACTATTTATAGGCGCCCGAAGATGCATATAAAATCGCTGAGGAAATCAGTGCGAAAACAGAGCATCTAGAGGCAGAGAAACGTCATCGTTTTGCTCGATTGCACTGAGTTTTTGCGATTTCGTGGGCAGACGTGGATGGTGGGGATGGGGGGCGGTGGTTTCGGGGTGGTTGGGGATGCCTGTTGGTTACCCACTGGCGTCACGTGGTGCCAACTTGCGGTTAAGGCAAATTAAAAACGTAAACAAACCGAGCGGACAGCGTAAGGGAAGTAATGGGGGCGGTCGGCTTAGGATTACGATGATGTTGAAAGTGGGAGGTGGGAGGCAGGAGGGTGGTGGGTGATGGTAGTTCGCTTGCCACCACAATTGGAAAAAACTATGCCACACAAGTGGTATGTGGGTGATGTGTGGAATTGTTATCCCATTTTGGGTTTCACTTGAAAGCCAGCGCACTGTGGGACGGAGGGGATCGATCGAAAGTGCTCCACGTTTGGCCGTCTGTCACCTACCAAGGCCCACTGTACCTGCACAGTGGGAACGCAAACAGTTGGCCGGGCCAAGCACACAGATATTGAAGCCGCTCGTCACAGTTTGACGAATTTATTGGTTGTGCGAGAGACACGTGGCACACACGGAGCGTAAACTTTATTTTCATAACTTATCCGCATGTGAGTGAAATGAAAATCCAGAAAGAAAGCTTACTTCCATATACCCTTGTAGCTCTAAGAAAAATGTATTAGTTTATTCCATCACTTCCTATAAATAAAATTGTATAAACTCCATTCAACAAAAACCCCTCAAACGATTAAAAATGTCTTTATATTTGCGTTTTCAACATATTTACATTCTGGCATCAAATGTTGTGACGAAAACTGCTAATACATTGTACTAATCTTATACAAAATATTGTAAAATGTTCACTTAAGAACCGCTGCAGCAAAACAACAAGCAAAACAAGAGCAAGTTTCTTACCTATACAGGTATTTTGTCTTGTAGCGTGCCCTAATGGAAAGTCGAAAATATAAACTAGTTTACATCAAAGTTGGGTTATTACATGTCAGCAATATTAAAAACTGGTTTTCATTTCTTTGAAATTGAAAACGGATAACCATTTCTATTATTTATATTCTATTTTGCATTGCAAAATAAAAAATAAATAAACTAAAAAAAAAAATCATAGCATCCAATTTAATTATTTCAACAAAGTTCTGGAGCAATTCTATGCGTTTTTTTTTTGATGCATGTGAAAAATTTATTTAAAAACTTTCAAAAACCTTTCACTAGCTTTGTGCCTGAATAAATTTTATACCCTTGTAGAGTATTATAATTTCAGTCAAAAGTTAGCAAACGCAGTGAAGGACGCATTTCCGGTCCTATAAATTATATACAATTCCGGTTAAAATAGTAGTAGTTTTTTAGCTTTAGGATATATCAATCAAAAATATATCAACTTTTAAAATATTATTTGTATATTTTCGTGAATCTAATACGATAAACTAAATGGGGCAAAATAAGAATTTTAAATTATCATAGGTAGTTTTATCAAAGATATATAAAATTTTGTACGTTTTTAATTTGAAAAATTTTATAAACATTTTCGTTCCGACTCAAAATACAGACGAACGACGATTTTCCCTAAAATTACTACATTCAAAAGTTTATAAGTTTTCAAATTGCTTGAAAAACTAAAACAGTATCAAAAGGGTTTTAGAGTGATTTTGTTTGTTGTTTAGTTAGCATTATAATAAATATAAAGCACTTTATTTTTTCCCACTACCATGATTTGGACCGCTGCTGTACGCTCTTGATCAGGATCGACAGCCGAATCGATCATGCCATGTCCGTCTGGCTAGAGATTTGGGATTAAAAATTAGATTATGTGACGCCAAGAAATTGCGAAAGTCTGTCACTGCACAATAATATAGTAAATCATGGCAAGATTTGGACAAGAAATACCATAGCACTTCTATTACTTTGACCGGAGCTGTATATATATATTTGGTCAACATCTATTTATTTAGTCAATAACGAATAATTAATCGGTAATAAATATTAATGTTAATTTTCCAGCAGATGACGCCACCTAAACCCCGATTATTTTCAGGGAGCCAATTTATTATTTTGAAATTGGTTAGTTGTTTCCAATAGGGTATCCAATAGTCTACGTCTATAGTGTTTATTCTTGTATTATATATAATAGCTGCAAGGGTATATATACTTTGGCTTGCCTGGCACGAGCACTGAAGGAAGCACAGGTTATGAGGTGGAAATGAGCTAGAACTTGTTAATGGTCCTCCTTAGACTACATTAATCCAAGGAACAGTTAGTGCTCTGGCCAGTGACATCCCCATTACCATACCCATTACCATACCCATTCCCATTCCCAGGATACTTACAGGCTGACGAAGGGACCGCGCAGCGCCGGCATGTCCCGGCGGCGGTTGAGCGGCGGCGAGAGCGACAGCGAGAGGAAGTCCTGCTGCGCCTTGTCCTCGTCGACGATGCTGGTCGGGGTGCTGTAGATGCGCGTGGTTGGCAGGTAGCCAATCTGCTGCAGGAAGTCGTCGCGGTACGATAGCTTGGTGGTGGACTGCGACGAGGTGAGCGGCAGGGACAGCGGCGACCCGTAGAGCGGCGCCAGCGGCAGGGCCGCCGACATCGTGGCCAGCGACAGCGGCTGCTGGTAGAGTCCTCCTCCCCCGGATCCCACGCCAGGCCCCGATCCCGATCCCGATACCGATCCCGATACCGATACCGACGCCGATCCCGATCCCGCTGCAGTGCCGTTGCCATGGTGGTGCAGGTGCAGGCTGGGCGGAGGGGCGTGGAAGTGCGGGTAGGGAATGCCGTGGGCGTAGGCGCGCGACAAGTAGGGCGGCGTGACGACCTTGTCGTCGAAGCTGCGCCGGAAGCTGAAGCCCTTCAGCGAGTGGCTGTAGTTGCGGTGCGAGAGCGGTGAGCTGCCCAAATCGATGCTGGCCGCCGGTCCGAGGACTCCGCCGCTGGCCGTCGCCGTGGCGCTGCCCAGCATGCTCAAGGCGGGCGACGTGCGCAGCTGGGGACTGCCGCCCACGCCCACGCCCACTGCCACTCCTACTCCCACTCCAACCCCGCCCCCTGCTCCGGACGCCGTGGTGGTGGCGGCGGAGAGCGGAGGCGAGATGGCGCTCAGCGTGGAGATGCCGCTGTCGCTGCTGCAGATGCCGGCCGGCAGAGAGGAGTGGGTGGGCGAGATGAGGTGGGGATGGTGTTTGCCGTTGGCATTGGCGGAGCCGACGAGTCCGCCCATTCCGCCCATGCCGGCCATGCCGCTGCTGGGCAGTACCGGCGCCAGGGTGCTCCTCGTAGTGGTATTTTCTGCGCGAGATGAGTGTCCTATCCGGGTCCGGATCCGGATCGATGTCCGTTCGGGCTGATCCCTGCCTGGTCCTAGAAGCAGCTTCCTCGCGTCCGGGTCCTCATCGCTGGGCGGCGGCTGCCTTTGATCCTGATCCTGTTCCTGTTCCTTTTTCCGGCTGGCACTTGGTGTAACATACTTTTGTGCGTAGGAAAATCAATGAGGCCCGTGCCTAAAACATTTTAATGCATTTTAAGCAGCGTTTTTCTCGCTTTGTAACCCAAATTGCGCATGAAAAAAAAATAAGTAAGGCGAAAAGCCACACACACACACTCGAACAAACTCGCACACACACTGCCACGAACTGGTTCGCGAAGGGGGTTTTTCCACGGCTTTTCCCCCCAACTTGGCCCACTCGATTCCGTTGCTCACGTGAAGATACGCGTCCGTAATCTAGTTAACGGCGGAATTGATTTATCCTCGACAATTAACGCGAGCACATCACATTTTCCAATTCTGTATTTTTGACAGGAAACAGCAGCAGCAGGAAAAGTGGAAAAGTATTTTCCTTTGTCCGGACCTCACTCGAACTCTCCGACGGACTGCCCTTCGGGTTCTGTCACTGCGGCGGACAACTCTGCGGCGAAGTTTAGAGAGTCCGGGGAGCGGGCAGTGCGCATGTGCCGGCGGTCGTCGTCCGTTAGCTATTACTGCCCGAAAACGAAACAAAACAAAGCCCAACGGAGAGAGTGAAAGCTGGCAGCAGTCAGCTGCGCCGACGAAAGTTCATCCCCAGCACGGGTTTGTTTACCATCCTGGCGGAGCTTTTGCGAGGTGATGGAGGTGGTCGGGGGTAGAGGGTAGAGGGTAGAGGAATTCAACAGCCTTGAGTTTGTATAGTAAATTTATTTCGGTTTCTTCGTGTTACACCAGAGTACAATTGAAATTCGGAAACAATTGTTAAGTTTAAATTTAGTTTACTTAGTATTTTTGCTTTTGACTTGTACGAACAATAAATACACACGCAAGACCGCAAAAAGTTATTATCGTTAATTGAATTTCATATTTGCATGTTTATGCTATGGGTGAGTCTGGGACCCTCGGATAAACGATCACGATCCCGATCCCGATCCCTAGTCCCGGCCCAGCGCTGATCCGCAATTATAAATGTCAATGATAAGAATGGAGCTTCTAAGTACAATATATAAAAGTTAATTACTGCTGGACTAATCGCATTCATTTACATTTAAAAGCGGGTTAACAGTTCAACGAAAACCAATCGGATACAATTAATTTAGAAAATTATTTTAGAATACATATGTGCAATACTTTCGGGGGATACAATCGAACTTTTGATTACTCGTATTTAATTTATATATTATATATATATATATATAAAGAGGGATTATTAATATCTGTTATATAATTTATCTTCCATTAAGTTTCGCCATCTATAGTGTCCTTCATCGTCCTCCCCTGCGTGACTGTGTGATGCTTAATTGCTTAACTCGACTTATTTACATTTGCATTAGAATCGGATCGGAGCAATCGGCTCGACAAATCATCTTCTTTACATAAGTAGCTCTTTCTGGCTTCAACAATTCAGTGCAAATTAACAGAAACAATCGGTGAAGGCGATCAATTGCGAACAATTAGCTAGACTAGGCGACAGGCGACGACACAAATGCAAACTAGATACACATATCATATACATATATATAATTACAGTGCCTCTCTTCGCGAGAAGTCGATTCATTGTCCACTGCGGCGGAGCTCGCCGTAAGGGATCCGATCCCCAAGCAAATGTCTAGGTGAACTCCCGATGTACAAATTAATAGACAGCGCAGGTGTACTTAGCGTGGCTGGTGGATGGTGGATATAGTGGTGGAGATGGTGTTGGCTGAGCAGCCTGGCTATCGATTCGAGTTGCATATGGCTGCGGCTGAAGAGCTAGCCAACTGGCCTACACAATGGAATTGGTGAAACGATTATCCGAAGGCCACAAGGCCGCCGGCACGTAAGACTGTTTAAAATTAGAGCTAAGTGCTACGACTTAAAATAAATACATAGGTTTATATGTTTACTCGCTTCAACATATCGCGCATCTTAAAAACAGCTTTAATAATTAGGATATATATCTGGTTTTCTCTTTCGGTTACGATTTAGGGTTTTGTATTTTCTGTGTCTGTATCTGTATCTGTATCTGAATGTGTGGCGTACGCATGCACATGGGGCTTGGGTTTGATTCGCTCGCAGCACTTGACTAATATTTTTGATTAACCATATCTATAGGTGAGGAGAGAGAGAGAGGGAGAGAGAGAGAGAAAATAGTAGACAGTGATAAGTGAGAATAAATCAAAATAACGCGTTGCATAACAAACGATAAAATCAAAGTAAACCAATCAAACTTAGGCTACATGAATTTGACAGACGTTGATTTCTTAATGCGTCATACAGATGGTAAATATGATAATCCAACGAAAGCTTGCAAAACACTGAAAAGGGGTCTTGAAAACGGTCCTTTCAAAAGTGGGTATTCGGAAACGGCTGCCACAGACCTAGGGAATATGGGGGTCGGTCAATCAATCGATCGGGCAGTGTGTGGTTAAAGGATTTTGCATGCATGTCTATGTAGGTGGACCCCATCTTCGCGTGGACGTATGGTTGTGTCTGGGCATGTGTGAGACGTTACACACACAGGGAGTGTCTAAAAAATACCCTGCAGAATGCAGAATGCAGAATGCACGCGCTTAACTGCTAGGCGGTGTTAATCTGATCGCTGGACGGGCTACGTCGAGAGGTGACTGAGTGCCTGCGCCACCAATCACCTGTCCAGCGACCGAAGGTTACAATATTTGTTCGATTTATGCACAATATCAAGTTCGATGGTCAGAGACGCTAGACTGGCTGCCTCCTCTGCGGGCTGGCTGAGAGGCTGACTGCTGGAGCGACTGTTTATATACCTGGCGTGTAAGTGGTCTGCTCCGTGGTGTTCAGCGATGTGTTCTCGTTGGCTGCCACGGGGGCACCGGTGAAGGGGTTGACTCCCACGGCTCCACTGGGCGGCGGCATGGCGAAAACGGGCTGTCCTCCGGCCTGCTCGCGCGGCTGTGAGGTCACGGGGGCTCCGCCCGCTCCAAGGTTCACGTCGTCGAGATCAGCGTCCTCCTGCGGCACACACAAAAACACGGATTAGTTCAACTTTAGCTTTAAGTTAAAGGGGCGCGAATATTTTTGAGAGCTTGGAGGGGTGGTCCCTTTGGCAATGTTTAGTCAATAACATTAGGTGGGTGAGCAGCTGTCTACAAGCCGTGATCGCTAATCTACATTTAAGCTACGATTATATTACTGATGTGCTTACGGTTACGGGACACTTCAAGCCAAATACTACAAAACTATAATCAGCCAGATGACACAGCAACGCAAGAAAATCATAACACATTTACCCAAGCATTTACAGCAGAAGGATCAGATCAAAGAACATTGCCTTTTTGTCATCTCTTCGTGGGGGCTTCGATCGAGTTTATTTTGCGACTAAATGTTAGTAGGACTTGTTCCCTTGGAACATATCGATTTTGATTGTTCACCATTTGAGTAGAGTTCGGATTGGGTTAATGTCGTTGCGTTAGTTAGTTGGTTGGTTGGTGGGTGGGTTGGTTGTCGGGAGGTGGCAGGTGATGCTGACCCGAGCTCATGCGGTACTCGTGCTGATATCATTTTCGATTCGCATACTTACAAGGCGTGGCGGCTGTCCCAAGTGCGGTGGCATATCGTTGACCTCTCGATTGCCATCAGGGCGCTGACGGCGCGGTCGAGAGCGAGTGTGTGGTGGTTGTGGGTGGTAGTAGGTGGTGGATATGATGAGTCGATCGCAAAGAGTTTTGAGAAAAAAAAAAATGTTAAACAAAAATAGAAACTTAAATCGTCGGCTTCTCTTTCTTAGCTTGCAAACAAACAAAGGAAGAACGCTGCAGAGATGTAGGTGCAAACTAAAACCGAATGCGCAATGGGAGACGTAAAAACAAGAAAAGCAATCGTGGACGAAATCAAAATCGCTGGATTTCTGTCTGGGTTCGATGTCGCGAACACTCAGTCGCTAGAAATCCGAGTGTGTAAGTGTTTTCGTTATCGTTAGTTTACATCAAATTGATAGGGAGAGAAAACGTTGAAGCATTTGATGATTTTCGTGAAGTACACATTACAAAACAAGCAGAATTAACATGAAATTTTGAAGTGTATGTAAGGAGAACTTAACTCGAATTGATCGTAACAGTTTGTGGGTGGGTTAGTCGTGTTTACCTCTGACCCCAGAAATCAGTGTTCTGATCTCTGCCGTGTATAGAGTGTTGAGAACCAAGAACCAAGAACCGAGAACCAAAAACCAACAACCAAAACAGACTGCATACTTACCCCAACGAAAAACTAGGAAGAAAGCTGTGCAACCAGAGATTCGAGTGTTTTTGGGGTTTTAAGAGCAAACAAAGTAGGAGCGTGCCAAGAAAGCCGATAAATTATACTATTAAATTATACTAGAAAATGGTTAGTCGTTTATTGATCGGTTAAGCTGGTGGGCAAGCGTTGATGTCAGATGTAGGAGCATGTTTTTGACTAAACATTAGCTTCTCAAACGGAACAACAATATGGATCTCCTCACAAAAATCATCAAAATTGGTTTTGTGTTTAGTTGGCAACATTACAGTGTGGGTGTGGATGGGAAGCATGCGTTAGAGCCTGATTATTGGCTTTGCACCAGATTGGTTTTCTTGTTTTCTCTTTTCTCAACTAAATTAAAATGATTTCATTTAGTAGCGGACTGAGTTTAAGGGGCGGGAAGGAACTTTAATTTGCCTGCCAATTGGCCAATTCAAACATCACTCACATTCAGATGTGAATACTGATCGTGCGACTCGTTGACCGGCGGCTTGAACTTGCCGCAGCAGAAGTTGCAACAGCAGCAGCAGCAGCAGCAACAGCAGCATCCAGTGATCACAGCGCAGCAAATGAACACCGCCTGCAAGGAAGATCAGAGATTACTTAACGTGACCAGCGATGCCAATTCCACCGATTCCCTACCTTCACAGCCGGCGACGTGACCACGAAGTACGCGTTGACATTCTCCTCGCCAAACTGCTCGGCAATGTACAAGCCCAGGGAGCCGTAGTTGTCGTATATGTTGCGCTTGGTCTGGTCGCTCAGTATCGAGTGGGCCCGATTCACCTCCTTGAACTGCAGAAATTAGGGCGTTAGGAAGTGCCTATGCCTATGGACTCGTCTATACTTCACCTTATCGGCCGCATCGACATTGTCGGGGTTCTTGTCGGGATGGTATTTGAGTGCGAGTTTCCGGTACGTCTTTTTGATATCATCTCCGGTGGCTGTCTTCGGAAGTCCCAGGATTTCGTAGAGCGAGTCGCCCGATGTGCTGGATAAAAAAAAGGGAAAGTACCATTATGACGGTTGCAGAATTGTATTTTGACTGCTATTCACTGTGCGGCATTTGGAATTAGCGGCTGATAAGTGCAGTCAGATAAGACTTTGTGCCTCCTAGCGTAGTTGTACTGTCCCTCCGACATTCCTGCCGCAGCGTAAGCAGTCGCTCTCTGGGCGAGTGCGATAAAAGCCCAAGCCCAAGGCAAGTGCCTTTGGCTATGAGTCACCAACAACAACAGCAGCAGCAACAGTTAGCTGTGGCACGCGATGGTAGCGCACCCAGGTGAGCACTTGGCCCTCGGGACTTGCCCGTGCCCGCGGGCCAGGCGTTGGCATTGAGGGCGTCCAGGTCGCAAGCAGATGGCATTGCTGGCTCGGCAGCAGGGTCGCGTGCAGCATAAATTGCACCCTTCCGCATGCACACCGTATGGATTTTCTCGAGCAGGTGGGTGCTATTTATAAGCTGGGCGCCAGCGGAGGGAAGGCAAAGCTTTGACTCTGCGAGCTGATAAGACGGCAAGCGCTTGACAAAGTGGTTGAGGACCACGATGATGAGGGTGATTAGGGGCTCAAGCGGATGCAAGCCCAGGGTCAGTGGGCAGTGGGCGGTGGGCGACTGCACAGGGCCAAGGACGCTGGCAGGCGTCACTACAGGCGTCACGGCAAGGCGCATTCCATTGCCTTGGCTGTCCAAGCCCAGAATTGGGCCAAATAGAAGCGGTTCGTGCTGGCGTTACTCATACCAGGTCGAAGGGCTATAAAACTCTCTGGCTGATAACGGGCTCCGGCTTGTTGGCTGGTTGGCTTGTTGGCTGGTTGGCGAACGGATCTGTTATCGCTCACTTATAGCCAATTCTGTATGTGTTGCACGCAAAGCCAATATAAATATACTAGTACGCTGCCCCGACTATAAGGGTACCCAGTATCGCGAAATTGCAAAATTCGATGCCTTGACAGGCGGCGTACTACCAAAAGCAATCATTCATGGTAAATCCCTTTAACATGGTCAGATTTGAAACACTTTGCTACACAAACCTACTTCAATATTGGGAGTGATGTGAGTCAGTGAGTTGGTCAAGAGGCTGCCTAGTAATCTAGACCGATATCTTGACCATGTCGACGCGGCTGTCGATCAAGAATAAACATAAATGTATGGTATATACATATGTACCTGATGGGTTCGGAAACGCCTCTCTCTACCTGTTACATACTTTTGCATTAATACAGTAGACCCACTAAGCTCTACGAGTACCGCGTTTAACAGCGATTATCGAATTTGCCCTGGGACACAAATCCACGTTCGTCAAACTGCAGGAGTTTGTCCTTGGCCTTGCCCAGGACGCAATCGTTTGTCCGTCTGTCGACCTGTCTGCTCCTGCCGCAGCTGCCCAGTCTCTCCCCCCTCCCCTCCCATCCCCTCCCATCCCATCTGTGCAACACAACCCTGATCCTTATCCTTGTTTATCCCGACGCAAGGGAATAAATGCGGGGCAGGCTCGAGAAAACTTCTGCCGCGAAAAATCAATTCGACGCCGACCGCGCTGCCTGTGCGCAGCTGCTACTCACACGCACACACTGGCGGTTGTGTGTGAGTGTACTCTGCGTGTGTGTGTGTGTGCGCAGTGGAGGAAAAACGAAGGAACACTAGTGCCAATACTTACGAGAGTTTTCTTTTATCCATGCCAGGGGCGCTCATTGTGCCGCCGTGCCGTGTGTCACTTGGCCTGCGAACGGTAAATTAGCACTGCACTCGCGATCGCTGTCACACGCCCTGAATCTCTGAATCTCTGTCTGCCAAGCACCCACAACTATTCTTTAAATTGCACTTGAGTCGTTGTCGCCGCACCGATGTCTCGATTCTTTTATTTTTTTCGCAATGAAATTCTGGACGGTGTGACCGTAGCAGCGCCGTTCATAAACACCATGGAACCTCGGGAAATATACCAGACACCAGAGCAGTGCAGCCAGCTTGGCCAATTTCAGGCTAGATGTAGCATATCTGAAAATGAAGCAGCTTATACGAATTGGAAGTCGCTTTTACACTCCAGTCCCACTGGTGTTCACACAGAGCCACCATCAACCATCAACCTTCCACCATCCACCAACCATCAAAAGTCACAGTGGCGTAGGTGAAATTTATGAAGGGGGGTCTTTCACTCAATCAAACTCTTTGAAGTACTTTTTTTCGGCTCTGATTTTATTTCATGCTATGGATTAGTTGTTAAATGGTTATCTGAACTTTTAAATAATGGCTTTAATCTACTCTCTATTCAAATTGCTGCCTGGGGGAGCGGTAACTATTTAGCTATTTTGCATCAATTTTTATATTTTCATGTGGCTACGAATGAAGTGGGCAGTACTACAGTATCTGGTCCACATTTAAATAAGCTTTGTCTTTCTTCAAGTTAAAATTTTTTAAGTTGAACATAATCAGCTCTTTTTGACGCGAAAAGTCTCGATACCGATAATTCTTACGACGGCGTAATGTATCATTAGCGTTCAGCTTAGAGATCACTTGATCAATGATTAGTGATCCATCATTGATCAGTGAAAATGTTGTTCTGCTGAATACGCCCATTAGAAATGTGGTAAGAACATCGATAGTCGCCAAAAACATCGATGTTCTCAACATTTTTAACAATACTAAGATAAATGTTGATTTTTTTATGTTAACAAGATTATTATTAAAATTAAAATATTATTATTAAAATAATACGTTTGGAAAAAAATGGGCGTGGTCTTACCCTTGTACAGGTTTTTTTATTTTGGGAGAAGTTATCTTCAAAGTAAACGCAGTAGTTGTATTGAAAAAAGTTTAAACAACTCTGTAATAATGAAATCTATAACTTCGTTTTAATTAATTCGGGACATAAAGTTAACATTTTCAAAATATAGGCAAGGTCGGGTTGAGCGCGCCTTCGAGCAGCTGCACTTGCAGCTTGAATTAGTAATCTAACATTGCCCGCCTTCAGGAATGCTAGATCTGTCGGTTCGATTCTTTACGTTCTATGTTTTTCGATAGACGGGACCGTCAACCGCTCTTAATGTTTTATTTATTCGAACATTTGAATGCGAGCTAAGGCGAGAAGAATGCCTTTGGTTGAACAGATTTAAGTTTCTTTTGCACTTTGCCCACTTCTGTATTATATTGTAGCAAAGACTTTGCATTTTTTTAAACAAAATTGCCTCATCTTGCTTGGAACAAGGTTGACGCTTTCGTAAATTCGGAAATGGCAATCATTGCAGTCTTTGTCGCCTCTGAGTTTGCAAATTTGAGGTTAGAACCTAAAAAGTTATATTTCAGGAAAAGTGCGCAAAAGTGCACTTTTGCACTAATATAATAGAATAGTAATTGAATAATCTACAACATGTAACTCACACACTTTGTAGCTCTATTTAGAAAAACAACAAATCACTATAAGCTTTTAATTTTTTTACACATTTACAAACACATACATATATATTACTATTGTTGGACTGCATGCCAAAAAACTGCACTTGAATTGGTTTAGTTCTCTTTTGGTGTTAAATTAAAAAAAATGGGTTTTGGCCAAAAAATGTGGTCGGTGGCCCCAAATTGCGGAACTGTCTTCCGCGTTATCGAAACAGAAAGTACTTTAATTACTGACATGATTTCGGCCTAATGAGTGGCTGAATTGAAGGAATAAGGGTGTTAGAGCTAAAAGTGCAATCTTTTAAAAATATTAAAAATACAAAAAAAATTTTATTTTTCTGTATATTCTTTGTTTTCGTTAACTAAGTTTTACGATTTTTGATAAAAATCCCAAAAAAGCTAGACAATGCTTAAAAATAGTAAAATAAAAATTATCTTAATAATTTTTTAAGTTTTTCTGGACATTCTTTGTTTTCGTTAACTAAGTTCATTCCATTTTAGGCACTTTATAGTTGTATCAGCATTTTTCCAGTAATCACAAAATTAGTTATGAATGCCTTGTGACTGGCATTAGGGCTTTACCTTACTCAAAGAAGGTTTTTTTAGACGCACATTGTGGAAAAAGCTAAAAAAAAACAGCTAAACATTTTTTTAAAAATCCACAATTTCCGCAATTTGCCAATTTTTCCCCTTCAAAAACAACCAGATTTCACAGTAAAAAAGGCGGAATCGGCAGATTTGGTTGCATTGCTAAAAAGCCAGGTAGTAGTTGATAATACAGCTGTTTCACAATTTTGGCAGGAAACGTTTTGGGTCAAATTTTTTTTTCTATGGGAATTTTCAGCAATTTGGAGATTCAGTCGTTAAGGAGATATCCAAAATATTTATAAACTTTGGATAAAAGTTGCATGTTGGCGGTACAAATTGTAATTGTTTTCTATTTGTCTGTCGCTCTAGAAAGAATTAAGCTTTTCCCCTTGGGAAACTGTTTTTCGATCTAGTGAAGTCGGCCATTGTTCAGAGAAAACGAAAGTCGGAACGCACCACTGAAATGTACTAACGCGTGGTAGATGCCAGACAGCTGCTGTGGCATATGGAAAATAAAAGACATGTTGCGCCTGTAAAAACCGAAAGAAGTCGACTGGGATTCAATTAAAAGGCGAGCCAAAGCTTTCCGTGCGAACCTGACAGGATGGGCGAACCGAAAACCGGTGCGGAGCTTGGGGAGGAGGAGGAGGAGCAACCCTTCAACTGCGAGGAGGAGGCCAACGCCATCATCAACGATGTGAAGGCCCACGTAGCTGAGATATGCGTCTCCTCCAAACTGGCGAGCGATGCCACGCAGATCTACCTGAACATACGCACCATCGAAAGCGCCACCTGCTGCGTGCAGGTGAGCAGTCGCGGCTTCAAGATCGTCTCCTCCCAGTACGACACCATAGACGAGGATCCGCGGATCTGCGCCCTGCTGCGCTACGGACAGCACCAGGACAGCGAGGCCGATGAGCAGGAGGAAATCTTCGAAACGCCCTACGCGCTGCTGGACAAGATCAGCCCCCGCTATGTGGAGTCGTTCGGAAACCAGCTGTGCCAGCAGCTCAGACAGCTGCAGCAGATGCGGACCGAGTTCCATGAGGAGGACGAAGAGGAGGAGGATGAGGAGGAGGAGTGATGGCAAGCGGTCACCATCCACCAGCTACAACCACTCAACCGAGGCTGTTTACTCTTTAGACAGAAGATTTTAATGTTAGTTTAATTGAATGTTTACTCGTAATGGCGAAGCTAGAGCTCCGATTTCCTTAATATTTATGTGTGAGTGTGTGTGTGTCTGTGCCGCAAAAGTATTCCCGCGCGAGTTGGTCATGCAGTTGACTCATTTCACCATACCCCCCATACCCTCTCCTTGCTTAGCAAGCGAATACCGCTCCAGATCCGCTCTACTAGACCTTAAGGCGCTTCAAAAATAAAGATTGTGATTGCAACTCCAGGTCGGTCAGTTTGCGTACGGTGGGCACCAACTGCTCAACATGATCCTGATAGCCGCTGCCCGTGTTGAAGTTCTTCTGGCCGTACACCACCTTGCCGTCGAAGTCGTTGACCGGCACCTCCATGGCGCGGTCCACCTGCTGTATGGTGATGTTCAGGTGATCCTCCACCTCGGCCAGCAGATTCGGCTCGTTGTACCAGATGCAGCATCCTCGGACGTCGGTCAGATTGGTGTTGTTGCAGTTCCGGCCGCGCGACTTGCACCACTCGCCGTGGTACCACACCTTCTCCGGCACCGTGGCCACCAGGCTGATGGCCAGACCCATGCGCTCCGCCCTGCCCACGCGTCCGATGCGGTGCACATAGTTGGTCTTGTCGTCGGGCAGCGTCACATTGATCACTATGGGCGAGAAGGAACATAAACGTGTTAGGAGCAGCTAATGCAATCTATAATTTAAGAACAAAAACATCTTATTTGTTAACTAGGAAAATTAGGGGTTTCAATATAAAGTTTTATAGGATTCATAAGATGTACATAGCTCTATTTCCTCAATGGAATATGAATCCGGTGGCGAATCAAAAAATTAATTTAAAACATTTAACCAATATAAGTTGCATCGGATAATAAAATTACGTCCAATTCAATTTAGCCCTGAATTAATTTTTAGAAAACAAATAAACCCGCAATTATCCTTTTTCGTTTGCAAATATTTAAGACTATCTGTGCCTGCATTCAAGTGGAAATGAAAGACTCACTGAAGGGCAGTCCGGTGATGTCGAGACCGCGGGCCGCCACGTCCGTGCAAATCAAGAACTTGACCTGCTGCCGCTTGAACATCTCCAGGTTCTGTTTGCGCTCCTGCGGCTTGCGGTCGCCGTGCAGGCAGACACACGAGTACCGCTGGCCTCCGCGCTGACGGAGGTATCTCTCCAGGTTGTCGCAGTCCTGCTTGGTGCGGCAGAAGATGATGGCCCGGTCCATCTGGTGTTTCTCGATGGCGAGGACGCAGTACTCGCCCTTGAGCAGCTTCACGGCCTGCGACAGGGTCTCCTCGGAGCCATTAGCCGGATGGACATTGTCCCGGTCGTGGACGCCGTCGGTGTTGATTGGCTGGCGCAGCGAGTGCCAGCTTTTGTCCGCCAGTGGATCGACCAGGCAAACCACATGATGCACAGTCTCGGGCACAGCATCCTCGCCCTTCAGGTCCACCCAGGTGGGGAAGTGCATCAGGCGTTCGGCCATCTTCTTCACCTCGAAGGCATGCAGCGTGGCCGAGCAGACAACCATTTGCAGCCGCCGACCGTCCGTGGTGATCTTGGGGATTTGCTTGTGCAGACGATCGATCAGTTCGGTGTAGCCCTGCTTCAGCAGGGCGTCCGCCTCGTCCAGCACGAAGAAGCGGCAGTGGGTGAGCAGCACCAGGCCGCTGTTGATCATTTCCTCCAGCCTGCCGGGCGTGCCAACAACGATGTGGGTGCCCTGCATCAGCTGCGCCTTCTGTTCCTCCAGCCGCACGCCGCCAATGAGGAGCAGGGAGCGCACCTCGGGATTGCTCAGGTGGTACTTGAACTTTTCGATCTGGTTGTAGGTCTGCTCGGCCAGCTCCCTGCTGGGCTCTATTATAATCGCCTGGGGCGCATTCGGTGCTGGCTTGGCGGACGCGACACCAGCGGCGGGACTGGCCAGCGGATTGGCCTTACTATGCTCCGCTCCAGCCTGGCAGGCGGCCACGAATCCGTTGCCAGGAGCGTACTTGAAGTCCGTCTTGCCCAGGTTGAATTGCATTTCGGCGTTCTTGAGGACCACGGCCGGGTAGAAGGTCTCCTTGGCGAGGTTCTCCGGCAGGCGAAAGGCCACTCCCAAGTGCTGTCCGTTCTTGGTGAAGCTCACCTCCAAGCGCTGCAGGTCCAGCAGGCAGCCAATGACATCCGCCTTGCCGAAGGCTTCGCCGTAGTCGTCGAACTGGCGATTATTGGACTTCTTGCCGGTGCCGCCGAACCCGAAGCCCATGCGGCAGGTGCCCAGATCGAGGTTCGCCTGCTGCGTGGACCAGCCGACGCGACACAGGCCCTCGTCCGTGACCGTGGCCTCGAAGTAGAACTTTCCCTTGCCCCGAACTCCGGTGGTGGCCCGGCAGCCGTGCCACTCCTTGAACTCCCGCGACTGACAGCGCAGGCCATCGGGAGTGACGGCGAGGGCGTTGCCGCGGTCAAAGAACGACATGGTCCAGGGCGCCACCGATCCTCCACCTCCGCCTCCGCCCGAGCCGCCCTTTCCCCCCGCCTTTGCCTCCTCCAGATCTCGCAGGGTCTCCCACACGATCTGCAGGATGGGCAGGCAGAAGGCACCCGTTTTTCCCGACCCGGTTTCGGCGGCCATCAGCACATCGCCGCCGCCCAGGATCAGGGGTATGGCTTCCGCCTGGACATCGGTGGGCAGGCTGTAAATTGAGCGGATTAGTGTATACATAAGGACACTTTATTGTTTTTCTCCTCACGTCCAGTCCAATTCATCTGTGGCCTTTCCCAGCTCCGGGAGCACGCCGAACTCTGCGGAAGAGAATAGGTTAATTTTCATTTTTGTGATATAAAGATTTTTACGCACCCTCGAATGCAGTCATTTTGGGAATAATTTTTAATTCTCTTTTTTTGCTGCTTAAAAGCCGGCTGATTTATTTGGTGAATTAAGTTCAATTTGGAAGTGGTTCGCGGCTGAACCAGTTAAGGAACCAACATTTTGAGGTGCTGCCAACTTATTCGGGCAAGAATCTAAGAAATTGATAAAAAAGAAAAAAAAATTCCCCCAAAAGGCATTTAAATAGTTGAGCACAAAGAATAATAATTTAAGTATTCCCTAAAAGAGTAAATCTCTGAAATTCTGAAAGTATTTGCTACCCACTGATGTATGATAGAGAGTTGATGCGAACTTTTTTTTCTTTCTTTCTAGCAGAAGTACTTCCTGTGGAAGAAAAAGGCGTTACAGACAGGTGGCTTGTTTTTTTTTTACCTTTAAAAGACCAGTGGATAAATCATTAGCAGAAGAAAAACCTTGCGTATGTTAAAATTGTATTTAGTTTTGCATTAATGTCCATTTTGTTGGTGGAAACATTGTATTTTGTATACTCTTATTTTTTTAGGTTTGTTTACTTCTAGCATGGGTCGCTTCAACTCTTTCGCTGCAACTCTTTTTAAGCGGCTGTGTGAAGACGCTATTATGGAATTTTGCCGTGCCTCTTTTTGAACCAGTTTTCAGGAAATAGCTAAGCTGTCAGCACTGCAGCTTGAACAAAATCAGTGGTGCGAAACGCGATTGGCAAACAGCTGTGATTTCGGGACGCTTGCCAACACTGTCATTTGTGTACGCGTAAATCGCGCAGATTTTTTGTTGTGCTGTGGAATGTCTTGTAAAAGTGTTGATTGGGCGAGGCAGATCATGTAAATCTGGGCGCACCCCACAAAATGTAAATGCACCCGTACCCGGCCGCAGGTTGAACCCGATTTTCCGCACCCCTAACATTGCTAATGCAGTTTTCCGTTTGCGCAGTAACTTTTCACTCGGAGGATGTACTTTCCCGTGGGCTGGCCCAAGCGGGTGGGCCTGGCGCTGCCCGGCGAGAGCGCCAGCATCCGGCACATTTGCTGCGACGCGGTCAAAATACTCGTGGCCGCCGTGGGCGATGGCTTCCTGGGCATCTGGTATGCGAATCCGCTCATTCCCATCGCCTACTTCCGGCGCACGGAGGACTCCCTGCGACAGTACGGCGCCAACCAGCTGATCGTGTGGAAGCCGGACTCCCGGCAACTGGCCCTGCTCACCGTCTCCGGCGCCCTGTTGCTGTACCAACTGGACTTCGACGCCAACGGCAGTGGGATCCTGCTGCAGGTGGATCCGCCGGCAGCCAGCCTCAAACGCGACTCCGCCGAGCTGTTCATCAAGGAGAACATCCCACGACTGAGCCTTCGCGAGATGTGCAGCGTCACTCTGGGCTCCGTCATCACCACAGTGTGCTGCATCAGCCTCAGCGAACTGCTCCTGGCCACCCAGTCGTGCGAGCTGCTGCGTCTGCAGTGGTCTCAGCTGGAGCACGCCGAAAACGAACTGGAGCTGCCGGCCCTAGCTGCCATTAAGCTGCGCGACATTCCCTTCTACGTGCAGCAGCAGTCGCAGCAGGCGTCCGCCCGGAATGTGCCGCCCCTGAGCAGGGACTCCTACGTAGCCTCCTTGGAATACTCGCCGTTCATCGGCGGCTGTGCGGCCGTCTTCAGCGACCGTCGGGCCGCCTTCCTGATTGCCAACCATCTGAGATTTGAGACCGACCACATGCACGGCTTCTGGGTGCCGGACGTGGAGGATGCCAGCGTCTGCAGTGTCAACCACAAGTTTCGACTGTTGGCCTACGGGCAGGAGAGTTCGGCGGTGAATGTGTATGCGATTGATGACGCCACCGGAGGACTGGAGTTCTCGCACCGTCTGATGCTGACGGAGAATGTGCTGCCCGGCAGTCTGGGGGCGGTGAACGAGCTGAAGTGGAGCCCGGACGGCTGCGTCTTGGCCGTCAGTTGGACGAATGGCGGACTGTCCCTTTGGAGCACCTTCGGTGCATTGCTGATGTCTACTTTGAGCTGGGACTTTGGTCTAAACGTAGATCTAGTGCGACAAAATCCTCTCAAACTCCGTCGTCTCGAGTGGTCTACCGAGGGCTATCAACTGTTCATGCTGACGCAACAGCCGCCGGAACAGCAGGAGAAAGACAAGGGCAATGTGCTGCAGCTGCAGTTCGTGAAGAGCGCGCTAAGCATGAATCCCTGCATGACGACCAATCCGCACATCCTGTTGCAGGGAGACGACTGCCTGTACCTCAACCAGGGCAACAATCTGGAGCTGACATACGCCGGCAGCCAGGCCACGTTCCCGGCGAGCGGCGTGGGCTCTGCTGAAGAGGCCGCCGGAGATGGCGACTGTCTGGAGCTGAAACAGAGCCCGCACACGGGCAGCATTCTCACGGAGAGTAAGTACTGGACCGTCTTGCAACTGCCACTGAACTACGCGGCCACCAACTGGCCAATCCGATATGCTGCAATCGATCCGGACGGCCTTCATTTGGCGGTGGCTGGGCGCACTGGACTGGCCCACTACTCGCTGGTCACCCGACGGTGGAAGCTCTTCGGCAACGAGTCGCAGGAGAAGGATTTCGTGGTCTCCGGCGGACTGCTCTGGTGGCATGGCTTCGTGGTCATGGGCTGCTACTCACTGCTGGACCGCACGGACGAGTTGCGCTGCTATCCGGCTGACTGCAAGCTGGACAACCAATTCGGCCACAAGCTGCAGGTGCGAGCACCTGTTATAAGCCTCAACTCATTCCGAAACCAATTGATTGTACTCACGGCCGATGGGATCGTTAGCCTGTTCAACATGTCTAAAAAATCGGCCTACGCCCTGGATGTTGAGTGCGCCTACGAGCTCGATGTGAAGAGCATCTGCATCCACCCTGCCTGCATTGTGAGTCTGACCGTCACGAACCTCAAGAACGAACTGAAGCCGCAGGGGCAGCAGCCGGGTGGGGAGCAGGCGGAAACGATCATTGTAAATGTCTGCGGCCGCATCCTGATGATCCAGCGCGACGTCGGCGAACAGGTGTGTACTGGTCGATTGGCGTTTGGTAAAACAATACAGTTTAGAGGTCCCAAACTTTTTATATCCTTGCATTTGATTGCTCAAAAGTTAATAAGGCAGGAATGCAGACATATCTCCGCCTATAATGATCATTTATATTAGAGCTCTGCACGAGTTGAATTTAGAATCAGCTCCGAGGTAGAGATCGATCTGTTTTTCTATGACTTTGGAATTAGAGGTCACGGATAAATGGAAACATCGAGTAACAGATTCTGTCATGAGCTATTATTGCATTGATTTGTTTGACACCGATCAAATCGAGTAGCTCACAACAACAATTTGATCAATTTAATTTAAGCTCATATTACTCAAAAACAGTCAGCTCAAACAGTTCATGACAAAATTCCTGGTCAGGCAGAAAATATTGGCGAATTCTCGTTTAACTTCTTTAAAATAATTAAAACATTTATTGCAAGCTCCTCGTAAAAAGACTTTGATTTTTTGAGTATCAGTGCAAATTCTTCAGCTGAAGACAGTCAGTCTAATATACTCTTAGAATGCTTGCCAATAATAGCGAAATAAATAGCAAAGCTTTTAAGTTCTTAAGGAATCGCGGTCCATCGCGGGTATTGGCTTTAATCCAAGTGTTTTTTTTTAAATAATTGAATCTCCTTAAGCTCAAGAATAATAATACAAATATATCCCCTATTTCTTTGATTTCTTTGAGCTAATCGAGTTCATGATTCCATATGTTTATGGTTCCAATTAGCTCTTTATTTCGATCAAATCGAATAACTCATTGTAAAAATCTGGGAGCTGAGCTATTTGAATCGAACATTTTTGGAAGCTTATTTACTCGAGCTGTTTTCCTGAAAGTAACTCGAATAGCTGAACAAATATCTCACTGATTTTTGCCTGATTTGATGTTTTGCGCATACGGATTAATGTAGTTTATTTTCTTAGTGTAACGTTATCATCAACGTAAAACTTTCCAAATTGTCTATTTCATGTGTGCGCCAATCATGTTTAAATAATCATTCAATTTAAAGAATATAGCATAAAGAATAATGCGTATATATCGACGTGTATGCATGTTATTTAGAATCGAATTTCATCGTATAGTTATCATATATCTGCCATACTGACCATACACTTTTTGCTGTGTAGTTTGAGATCCAGATACCTTATTACCTATAACGCTCTTACTTGCATTTGATATGTCGACAACTTCGCTGCCAATTTAATGCTCATATAAATATTTATATTTTTAAACGTAGCTAACGCAAATTCTTTTCCGAACAGGTGCCCAACACCCTACTGGCCACGTGCCTGGCCAGCTGCGTGGAGGTCTTCTGGCTCTCGCACTCCCTGGAGCGCTGTGCGATGCGTGACTGCCTGTGGCTTTACTCGGGGGCCCACGGAATGCGCGTGTGGCTTCCTATCCTGCCGCCGGGAAGGGAGCGCCGCGAGGGAGGACAGGGCGGTGCCCAGCGACTGCATAGTTTCATGTCGAAGCGGATAATGCTGGGCTTTCCGCTGAAGCTCTACCCGTTGGTCGTGCTCTTCGACAACGTCATCGTGCTGGGGGTGGAGAACGAGAGTACGCTGTACGCCAACGAGCAGGGCTCCCACTTCTCACTTCCGTTCGCCGTGATGGAGCGCAAGTCGCAGATCTATCTGCACATGGTGCTGCGCCAGTTGATAAAGCGGAACCTTGGATACTCCGCCTGGGAGATTGCGCAGTCGTGTCGCTCGCTTCCGTACTTTCCGCACGCTCTGGAACTGCTCCTGCACGAGGTTCTGGAGGAAGAGGCGACGAGCAAACAGCCCATACCGGATGCCCAGCTGCCCAGCATCCTGGATTTCATAAGGGAGTTCCCCGTCTACCTGGAGACGATTGTGCAGTGCGCACGCAAAACCGAGATCGCCCTCTGGCCGTACCTCTTCTCCATGGCCGGCAAACCCAAGGATCTGTTCCAGATGTGTCTGCAGTCGGAGCAGCTGGACACGGCAGCCAGCTACTTGATTATTCTGCAGAATTTGGAACCCTCGGTGGTGAGCAAGCAGTACGCCACCATGCTGCTGGACATTGCGCTCCAGCAGCGCAAGTGGGAACTGGCCAAGGATTTGATTCGCTTCCTGAAGGCCATCGACCCAAATGAGATAGACTCACCGCGCTCCTCCATGGTGGTCAATGTGAAGATCGCTCCGCCTCCCCAGGTGAACACACAGCAGCAGGTGAATCAGAATGCGGACGCCTTCAACATGGTCCTGGGTCCCATTGCCAGAGAGCGCAGCTTCTCCACCACGGTGACCAGCAACCTGCCCAAGGACAAGCAGGTGGCTGGCGCCTCGGGAGTGGCGCCAGTGACCGAAACGAGCAGTTCGGGAGCCCCCTCAGTGGTGCGTCGTCGGTCCACCAAGCAACGGGAGACGTTCTGCATTGATCTGATCCTGCAGCGTCATGCTCGTCAGCTGCTCCAGAACCACAAACTGATGGATTTGGGCTATATGTGCGCCTACCTGGACTTCCACCTTGTCAGCTGGCTATCGCAGGAATCGGAGCGTGCGGCCAAACTGGACGACTTTGCCGGCGCCCTGCAGGCGCTGCACGAGGAGCTGCAGCTGCCCAGCCCATTTCCGACTCCGGTTAAGGACGACATTGCCCAGCTGCGCGGCAGCATTCGGCAGACGGGCGGCGGAGGTTCATCGCAGACCTCGGAGTCTGGCTACTTCAGCCTAGCCACGCCCAACGGAGCAGCCACGCAGTCGCCGCAGCTGCAGCCGGCCATTCGGGAGGAGGAGGAAGAGCTGCAGCAGCCCAGCTCGCTGCCGGCTCTGAAGACGCGCTCCGGATCGCAGTTGTCGTTCGACAACTTCCGCTACCGCCGATTGTACTCCCTACCGGCGTCGGAGGACGACTTGACCGTGGACCCGCTGCCCGGGAAGCTTTCCATCAAGCTGCGATATCTCTTGCAGCTGTTCATTGAAGCAAACTGCACGGACTACGCGCTGATTCTCTCGATACTGCTCCAAGATGCGGCCTCAATCTCGCGGATTGTGAACGGAATCATCCGGAGCGAGTCGGTGCACACCTGTCGCCGCACGGAGACGGCCCTCAAGCAGTTGAGTCAGAGCACCTTCGAGCATAGCGGATCCTTGTACCGGGGATTTGTCCTCACGCTGCAGCCGCACGTATACCTGCTTGAACAGTACATACAGTCGTTGGGGGACGCTGGCTGCTCGCCGCTGCAAGATGCCAGCCCGGGCGCCGAGCAGGGGGTGGACGTCGCCCCGGGACTCCACGGCATGGAGGACGAAGAGGGGGAATTTGTGCCAAAATCGCAGCAGGCCAACGGAAACCCATGGACGGTGGCGGACCTTCGTCCAAATCATCAGCGGCTCACGCGGCACGCAAGTCTGGAGTCGAACGGAAATGCAGCGGTGGCCAGCGGCTCCTCCGCCCAGTCAACGCCCACCCAGCGACAGCTGCCCCGGCAGAACAGTCGAGATCGGGAGGGCTGTCGCCTCATGTAAGCCAAGCCGTTAGCCGCGTTCCGTGGGCTATAACCGTACTCCACATACTCAGCGCAAGGATGTAGATACGTACTCTAATGAGCATTTGTTTGTAAGTCCGTGGTGGAAAGCGTTTTGTTGCTGTAACTCGTTGATAAATTTTCCGTTAATTGTAAGCCAGCGTTCACACTCACATTCAGACAACGAAGCGTCGCCGGCAAAAACAAAACATAAACAAAACAAAACAAAACAAACAACCGTATAACCGTATGAAGCATACGTAACGTAATCCATAATTTAGTAGATGAAATTGCTGCAATATTTGTTAATTAAAATTATACAAACAATATACTTAAATATACAAATCAAATACAATTATATTTTTACTAATAAATGAAACTATTTAACAATAAGTCCTAAGGCATTTTGAACTAATGTTTCTGTTTTCCTGTTTTGAAATTTTAGTCCGCTTCTACGCGAACTAGTTTCTCAGTTATAAAGCTACCTGCTTAAAGCCTTCCCAAATATTGTCTGTTCCAGGTTGTATATAAGTCGGAATAAAGCTACCACAGGAACAATGGGAAAAAACAAAAAAAAAAGTTATAGTCGAGTTTCCCGACTATTAGATACCGGTTACTCAGCTAACAAATTTCAATCAAAATATTACCCCACTAAACAATCGGAGTTTAAGTGGCGCCATCTGTTAAGCTGCACAGCCAACACCAGAAGCTAAGAGCGTGCAGCATCCCCACCCTCCGCTAACAGTACTTTCGTTCTCTCTACATCAGCGATAACCGGAAGAGCAGCGGCAGAGCAGCGGCAGAGGACTTAATAACTTACATATCAAATAAAAGCTCGATTTTGAAAATGTTGATGATGATGACCAAAACATGTCTCAAAGCGACGCGATTTTCACGATTTTTGGGCTCTGTTTTGAAAAAAAAACTTGCGTTGCGTAGGAAAAACTAGAACCTACATACCAAAACCCAAATCTCTAGCTTTTGTAGTTCCCGAGACTTGGACTTGGCTAGATCGACTCGGACATTGAAACACTTCAAGGATAACTGCTTTTCAAGGATAACTGCTTTCCAAACTGGTTGGACGAGCTCTTCGATATTTTTCCTAGCGATGCAAAAAGTCGGGTAATTTTATTTTCAAATTATTATTGAGTGAATATGTACATATATTGAAAATGATGGTCTATTGCTCTCGTTGAAATTCGTCAGAAAGATCTTTAATCTTTGGCCATAGTCGTGGAGTAATTAGAATGTATATGTTTGTCCTCAAATAGGAATATATTTTAATGTATAAAATATCCCTTTATTTAGATTTTTTGCTTCTGGAGACCTGCAACGCCACGTTGGATCAACGTATCGCTTCAGCAAGCAACATTTTGGAGAGATTCTCTGCCAGGTGACAATGGCATTTTGGACTGCGTTGCAGTTGGAGCGGTCGTCGGACCGCCAAATAGCGGATGCTTTTTTACAATTACAAGGTATGTACCTTCTAGTTGCCAACAGAATTTAATAACGAGATTTTTTTTAATGAAGGGCTTTCATTCCGTCCGTTGTCGCTTTACTAACATTGATGTTGACGCTTTTAGTAGGGCGGGAGACATGAATGCCTTCTCCCACAGTGACCTTGGCCATCTTTTGTTGTTGGACCAGCTGGCCTTCCCGGAGGACAATGTGATTTACGGAATTAGAACACCATTGTACATTGTCGGTGATAGTGAGTTCCCCCCTTATGAGCGGATAATGAAGACGTACAGTGGCAAGGATCTACGTGGTTATCCATTTCTGCAGGTAATATTGTCATTTTTTTTTTTTAGAAATTAACATACATACTGCGATTTATGAAACGATATTGGTAATATTGGTAAGGCAAAAACGAAACGAATTGTTTTTCACTTAACTCATCTCTTACGTTACGTTCACATAGACACTTAAATTTAAAAAAATAAATGTTCTTCAGCAATGGAAGTCGAATGTATTATTATAAAACAAAAAAAAAACGATCGCACTTTCAACATACAAAATTTCTGATATCAAAATATGTTTTTAAAAATGGTTAATCATTCGACTTTGTTAATTCACCTGTTGAAATTTTCTTATTCGTCCCGATTTAACAAAGAACTTAAGCTTGTTGTAATGCTTTAGCTTGTTGTAATGCTTTAGCTTGTTGTAATGCTCTGCCGGTAATCGCTGCAGTAGAGAGATAGAACGAAAGCACTGTAAGCGGGGTGTGGGGGTGCTGCACGCACTTAACTTCTAGTGTTGGCTTCGCGGCTCAACAGATGGCGGCACCTAAGTTTCGATTGTTTTGTTAGGGCTGATTTCTTAGTTTAAAGTTTGTTGGCTCAGTTCCCGTGTATTACCAGTGAGTTGGCTGATATACCCGTATATAATAGTCGGAAAACTCTTGTTATTTAAATAACTTTTGAATAGAGCATTGAACGGTTTGAAGTAAATTTGATTGGTTTTTGGAAGCTTTGTCGTTCGGTACATTTTTTCTCGTCGTTTTGTTTTAGTTTTGTTTCTATATTTTTATCCTTGTGGAGTTTTTGCCTTATTTCCGTTGTTGGATCCGTGCTACTGTTTCGAAAACGAAAATGTACTTAGAATAACAGGAGCACAATATCTACAAGAATCCAGAAGTTCCTTTAACTTTTCATTCCGTTCACCTCAGCGGCTATTGTGACCGCGCTGGTTGACTGTGTGACAACGCCAGTGGTAATTTGTTGGCTGGTTGCTGCTGTAAAAGTTAATCGCTGTGACTGATTCATTACGTGCTCTGCTTGATTTGGTAATGCAGGTGGTTGTTAGGATAGTGCCACTGCCGGAGTCTGTGTTGCGCGAGTTGCGCATTTGAAGTTTTCCCACCAAGTTTTCGCATTGCCAATTCACAACGTTCGAAACACATATGTATACTTTTACTGCATGCACTTGAAAAAACTTGGAAATTTAATTTACTGCTTAGACCAGTTATATACAAACACTCCATTTAATACTTTTTAATAATTAATCCGGGCTTCAAACTTTTATTTACTACATATAAAAGCGGTTTAAAAAAAAACAAACAGATTTTGTATAATATTGAATAGACACCAAGAACCAAGATGTATAGATGTATATTTTGTAGTTTAGCTACAAGGGTATAACATTTTTATAACTGCTGTTTTTTAATTTTTTTTCTATTTCTTACTACATAGTAATGTTTAAATATTTCTGAATTACTGTTTAAATTGCATCAAAATCTGCCGACTATATAATAAAGCTCTCATTGAAACAATCAAAATATTAGAAAAAAACTTTTAAAAAAATTAAAATAATTTTTTTGAATTTTTGGAAATAGTAATAATTTGATAGTTAAGGTTTACGCTTTTAATTTTATTCAAATCGGAAAATTACATCATATAGCTGCCATAGGGAATGAAAGTGTTTTCGAGAACATTTAATTTTTGCAATAGCTACAAGCCGAAGTTTGCTTCCCTTCTTGTTTCATTTTGGTTTTGCAGCAAACAGAATATTTTAATTTTTGCAACCTGTATTTAGCAACTGGGGACCAAACCATTGCGATACCACATTTTTTTGTTCAGTGCAGTGCATTCCGAGTGTAAGGATGGCGGACTGTGCAGCTTACAATAAAACCGTAAGTCTCACTGAGCGTAATCACTGTAATGCTACGATGCGGCAGGCGGGCGGGTGGTCGGCAGAAGTCGCAGAAGTTGCGAGTTTGCTCTCAAACGTGGGGGCCCCCGGGGCGCAATATTTAAGTTGGAAAGCAGGAATTCGTGTACCTCGCATCCTTCCGGATCTGGGCTGGAGCAATACAACTATTGACGCTTCACCGAAGAGTCGGCCTACAGTTGCGGAGGTGGAGAGCTACGGCAGCTACGGCAGCTACGGCAGCACATAAATAAAAGCATCAACACCAGACACATTGCAAGTTGCAGCGGAAGTCGTCGTCGTCACCGTCAAGTGCGCAGACGTTTTTTTAAAAACTTTTGCGATTTTCTTACATTGCGGCCAGAAGCTGGCAACCAGCAACGACCATAACAACTGTAATAACGCCGCAGACAACGAAACACCCGGCAGCAACAACCACGGCAGCCACTACAATGTAATCAACAACGCCACATGCGACGCTCGTCCTGCAGCAGGATTGCTGGAGGCAGGGGCGCCAAGTGGCTGCCCGGCCAGTCAAGGGTTAAGAATGCACTCAGATAACCGATTTCCCTAAAAGTATTGTAATGCATATGTAATGCATAGGGGGGAGTAACTATTTTCTTTAATATTTTTTAGACCAGTTATCGACTTTTAGTTTTTTTGTTAGTTAGAAAGTAGAAATTTTATATCAAAACAAATATATTTTTTTATATAGCAATCGTTTTTGATTTTAAATTATTTTATAATAAATTGATAAACATTTAATGTCTTATTCACTTGGATTTTAATTTGTTAATATACCAAGCCAAAAATATCGAAAGATAAATATTCCGTAAAAAGTATTAGCATTTTATTGCATTTTATGAATTTAAGACATTTAATTTTTGCAATAGCTGTTATTTGAAAAGTAGAAAGTTTATATCAAAACAAATAAATTTACAAAGTATTTTTTTTATAAAGCAATCGTTTTTGTTTACAAATTATTTTACAATCAATTAATATACATTTTATGCCGTATTCACTTGGATTTTAATTTGTTAATATACCAAGCCAAAAATATCGAAAGATAAATATTCTGTAAGCAGTTGTTGCATTTTATGAATTTAAGACATTTAATTTTTGCAATAGCTGTTACTTGCAAAGTAGAAAGTTTATATCAAAACAAATAAAAAGTATTTTTTTTATAAAGCAATCGTTTTTGATTACAAATTCAATCAATTTTTCAATCAATTTTTTCAATTTTACAATCAATTAATATACATTTTATGCCGTATTCACCTGGATTTTAATTTGTGAATATACCAAGTTAAAAATATCGTAGTATAAACATTTCGGAAAAAGTATTACCATTTTGTTGCATTTTATAAATTTAAGACAGTTTTTTGCTAAGTGCTTTATTGAGTGTTGTGGGCGTTGTAGTAAGAAATTTTGCCAAATATCCGATGAAAATTCGAGTTGCCTTGGCGATTTTGATGAATTCCTCACATATGCATGTGTGGAGGCATGTTTGTATGCATGTACCATTCGGTTGTTTATAGTTGCAGCTTGCAACTGCAGCCAAAGTTTATTGCAGCTATGGGAAGTATCGCTTTGTGCGGAAGGATGGCATGTAAGCTTGTTGCGGTTGCAATAAAAGTCTTCTTGGCATTTTGGTAAACGATTTAAGCACCCTGGATGCTAATGGACCGCATTGTCGTTGACCAGCTGCTTAAGACATTGATTGGCAAATTTGGTTCAGGAATGAAACATATCGGTGTCCGCATAAATCCTTTATACAAAAATAAAACGTTTGTTAGGATACACGAAAATTTTAAGCAAAATATGTCTGCAGATGCCAAAAGGACATGACTACATTAACTATTTAGATTTACACTTCGCACTAAGAAGTTTACGGTTTTTTGTATTAATTAGCAACCAACGAAAAAGTGATATCATTTAAATTTAAATATATAATTAAATTTTATTGAGAGGGCTATCAAAATGCGCAGAGGGAAATTGCATTATCTACAAGTGCATTACACTTGCTTTTCAATTTGAGCCAACAGACACTTTGATTATTTATCTTGGCACCCTTCGTAGTTTTGGCTGTTATGCGGAAAGTTTTTGTGAGTTGACTGGGGTTGAAGTTCGTTTCTTTTTTTCAAAAAACCCGAACCCAAAAACAATTTCATTAGCATAGATTACGAGTCATTCAGACAAAACAACGGCTTGCATTTCAAATGAACTTTAAAAACAGACTGACGCCGAGGACACCAGACCCCATACTCCCCATTCTCCCCTCCTGAAATCCCGTCTGTTTCTGTTTCGCAGTTCAATGGAAGGAAACATGCAGTGCAAGTGCCCATTTCTCCCCCAAAATGCAATGACGCTTCCACTGAGTCTACTATTTTTTGGTGTAAAAATTTCTAAATTGTACATTCATTGCATTTGCATTTTACAAGTAAATCCCCAACTGCCAATCTAATGCATGTTGCAAACGCTTCCCAGACTCGATTCCTTTCGTCCGTCTGTGTGTCTGTCTATTTGTTTGCAGCCAGCCAAGCGTCTAACCATTCGTCCAGCAACCCGATCCCATTCTCATTTCCAGGCCCAAGCACCCAATCTGACCCCCGATCCTCGACCTTTCGGTCGTGTCCATGCCGGCGCTTTTGTGTAAAACACTAAAAAGTCTACACTTCTGTTCGTTTTCACCCCCATCTCCGGTGCAGCTTCAACTTTGAACCAACACGAGGCGGAGAGCTTCCCAAAAAACATAATAAAAGCTCAAAATGCAGCCACGAGAAGGACGAGTGCCAGGACGAGCCACGGATAACTTTTCCCCCCGAAAATCACAGAATCAACTTACACTGCAGTCCATTGCGGGCACAGCAGCTCCATCTCCATCGCCATCGCCATCTCCAGCTCCAACTCCATCTGCAGTTCTGATTCTGTTTCTGTTGTTGTCCCTACATCGTTAGCTGCATTGAAGTTTGTCCTGCCCCCGGACCATCCCCTTCCATCCCCTTCCATCCCATCCGATCCAGTCCCCCTGCGGCTGCTCCGTTCCCGCACCCGGCGTTCGAATTGCTTTTTGTGAGCATGAATAGATAAATACGCCGAGCAGTCGCACAACTGGTAGGTGTCGGCTCCCTGTCCCGCTCCTCCTCGTCCCGCCGCCTCTTCCCGGAATTCATCCGAGCCTCGGCTCGTCTGGGCGAAATTTGAAAGCCACAAAGTTTTTGGTTCACTGTGAAAAATATTAAAGCTCACTTGATAAACCTTAATTCAAGGATATATTTACAGTTCTACTAGAGGCTTTCATAATATTTATTTTTAAGCAAGAGAAACATTTAATAGACCAATTTCATACAAATCTTTTGTAAAATATAATAAAGCTTTTAAAAAAACATCCATTAATTTTTTTTATCCGAAACTTTAATTTTAGCAGAGCTTGGCACAAGCTTCAAGTTAGACTGATAATTACAGTAAAAATGTTGGTGAGAACGGAAAGTTTCGAACTTTGTGCATCTGCTTAACCGGCGTATAGCAACGAAATATATAAATAATAACTTAAATCGATTAAAAAAATACTCTTGAAATATAGAAACATTATAGAAATGTATAGAAACAATTAAATGTTGTCAAAGTGCAAGAAACATATTCATCTTTTTCCTTTATTTCATCAATTTATTTTTTGAATCATGCAGAGCATTGGCCGAGCAGCGGCAGATCGGCGGCAGAGTTCAGGCAGAGCGACGGCAGAGCGGCGGCATAGGACTTGATAACTCAATAACTTCAAAAATAAAAGCCCAATTAGAAAAATGTGTATGTCTGCCGATAAGTTTAACCGAAACAAACAAAATCGACTCAATACAGACTTGGACAGGGAGAGGTGACTTGTTTTGCATACCTAGATAATTTTCTAATTCGTAATGCTGCAAGAGAAAATACATGTAAAGGCACAACATTTGTCTCCTGTGAACAGAAAAAAAGTTTTTTAAAAATGTTTTTTTTTTTAATCGAATATTTCTTTACATAACTTTTCCTCAGAAACTTCAAAGATCCGAAGGTCACGACTTGCTAACCTCGTCATGAGGTGTTTATGTTTGATTGGACACAGCGGTCATTGCGGCACTTGGCTGAATCTGAATCGCTTTTTCGTGTTTCGCTTGAATCTAGCAGAAGCATAGTATGTTTATAGTAAGTTTCTTGCAGTGCTTGAGATTTCACTTTGCGAAATCGAGGGGTGGTAACGATGTGCGGAGGTGTCTGAAGATGTCCATCGCAACTGTCGAATTTTATTTATTTCGCTAAGGCCAAAAGCTCACAATAGAAACGTTAATGGCAACGTCCGACCCATGGATCCAGGGATCCATGGGCGTCCGCAGCAGAGTTTCCGTTGCTTCCTTGAGGCGGTGCCCACTCCCTGCAGGACCGCACATTACCTTGTGGACGGATGGATAGCACAATGGAGGGTTCGGGGCGCCTGTGGTCGTCCCGTTTCCCCCCACACAAAAGAATTGCCAAAGTTTTGGCTGTTGTTTCTGCCAAAGCCCCACTCCTCGCAGCAGCAGCATGAGTGCGTGTGCCATGTAAATGTTAATGCCTCATGCCCTCATCACCTACAACGTACCGCTGGCCTTTGCTAAGGGTTTGGGCAGGTGTGTGGCAGTGGCAGTGGCAGTGGCAGGGTGTCGGAGCAGCGTTTTATCACGTGTCAGCAGTAGCATTGACGTGGACTTGGTTCGTCGCCTGCGAACGCCCTTCGGCAGGATCTGGATCTGGAGCTGGATGGAGCCAGATGGATATGGAGATGGACATGTGAGGAATGAGCCAGCTCATGTAAATCACAGTGGGAAATGCCACGATTTTTCGTCAGCTTGATGACAAACGGGTTTTTACAAATCATTTGGCATTTTCGTTGATTCTCTCTCGTGGTGGTATTTTCCATCTGTACACCTTGGATATTTGTTGAGAAATTAATGTTGGAGAGCGGTTGCAGAGAAAATAAACAACAATACTATTGGCCTTTCTTAACTACAGCGGTTTAATAATTAATGGAATAGTATGTTCTAGTTATTTATTTTTGATTAAGGTCTTAAAATGATGATTATCTCAAGTCTTATAAATTTTACATTTAAAAAGAAAGAATTCCAAATCACCAGTCCAATAAAGTAATGTGCGTGTGCATCCTTTAAGGATCGTTAAATTAAAAACTTGGCTAGCTCAGTGGTAAAAAAGCGTATCAAGTACGTTTGGTTGATTAAATCGGACAATTTTAAACGCAACATATTTTAGCCTTTAGTTATAACTGAACAGTATAAGCATTAGAGCAGATCTAGCAGTGACTGTGGCGAAATAATTTGTATCAAGTAAATGGGTAATGGGTATCTGATTGTCGAAGCCTTCTTTTTGTTGTTCTTCCTATGGCGGCTGCCACCAAGTGACCTCTTGAACCCACAGACCAACAAACCAAAATCAGAGACGGCCCAGAACAACGTAACGATACGCTTAACGTAACGTGACGTGACGAGGACATTAAAAGCAGAAACTCCTGGAGGGAGCACCTGCAGACTGCTCCGCCACACCGCCTTTTCTGTCATTGAGGTGCAAAGTTTAGCTCATTAATTCATTAATCAATGTGTCTGCACCCTGGCCCTTGTCTGTATCAGAAGCAGGGGATTGTGCGTGTGAGCAAGTGCGTCTGCTTTGTTTTGGCACTTTTGGACGAGCAGCACCTGTACATAATGGCCTTTGTTCTACGCCTCGGCGGTGGGTGGTGAAAATGGGTGGGCGCGGTCGAGGGGCGGTCGTTGCAAGCCCAAAAAATAGAGGGAGAGGGGGAGGGGGAGGGGGAGGGGGAGGGGGCATGACTCGACGACTGCGAAAACTCGAATGAAGATTTATGCTTTGCTCCAGTTACCATTCACCATTAGCCGAATAGCCTCCTTTTGCCCTTCCCTTGCCGCTTTTCGTCAATCATCTCCGTTTGCTAGTTTGCTAGTTTCGTTTTCGATTCCGATTTCATGGCTTTTACACGCGCTTTAGGGCCAAAGAAAGCGAGAAAGCGAGCAGAAGTTGGGTGAAATTTATGCAACTCACTTCCGTGGGAACTAAAAAGCCATTTACGCAACACAACAGCACAAAACTTAATTTCCTGTCCTATTCTGGCCACTCCGCTCCCCAGAAAGCTACCTCCCCAGTGACCTGCAACATATGCCGAAGATCATTAACTTGTCGGGGGAGGAGAGGGGGGGGCGGTGGTGGCAAATGGGGTGGCGAAGTGGGGCGAAAGTATGGCTGGCTGGATAAACTGCAATTTCGTTGCAACACCTGCGAACTGCTTAAGTTCTACCAAAAGCATCGCCAGTTATGGCCATGGCAATAAGCTTCATCCTGCTCCCAGGCGCTGTAATCCGAAAGATTTCGCCCTTTATGAGCCTGTTTGGGTATCAGTGTGTTCCTATGAGTCAGTGCAGCAGTGCATCAGTGCATCAGTGGGTGTGCTGCCGGCGCATAACACTTAAGCAACATAGCAGCGGGCCAGGAAGACATAAAAGTCCAGCCGACAAAGTAACCGAAGTGGCAAACCTGCACCAGGGCCTCAATCCAAACAGGTAAGTGAAAATGCGAACGGAATATACTAATTGGCGGTTAAGCAACGCGCATTGGGAACTTGGATTATGGAAAAACTTAAAAATATTTTAGAGAAATTCTTTTAAAAACACTAGTATACACAAAAAAAAAAAAGTTAACTTTAGTCTTGTTTAAGGTACACATATAACTAATTAGGCATACGGTTAAATAACCAGTCGATACTAAATTATTATTTTCGTAATTGTAACAAACCAATGTATATCATTATAAAAGTAAAATTGCAAAGCCATGTACTTTGTTTTGTTTTATAAATATCTACTACTACTGTACATAACTTCTTATGAATCAGTACTTATATTCATCGGTCAGTCCTGATCATAAATGTAATATCATATATTTTTGAAACGATACGTCAGCTCTCTTTTAGGCAGTATCTGATTTCGACAGTTGTTGTTATTTATAACAAATACATTTAATTCTTACTTACAGTTTACTTATCCGTGTCTAAAAAGTATTCAGATATTTATCAACCTTTTGTTCTACAATTATTATTATTAATTACAGTAAGGTCTGCAAAAAGTACTTAATTAATATTGAATTTTTATTTTTGGGTTATTTCTTGTAAATTTAATGTATTATTTCGCTAAAAACTTTTGTGAGAACTAGGTATAAAATATTTTACTTAAGATAGCCGCATTTAGGCTTACAAAAACGAATAACATATTTAATTTATAGAAAGTTGCGATGTGTTAAGAAAATACTTAATAAGAAAATGTTAACCAAAAGTAAAGTAATTTACAATTTATTTTATACTTCCGCAAAAAGAAATATCTGGCTTAGGCTACGGACACATTTGGTCGCCTTGGTGTGCTTGAGTGAGTGAAAAATAAGACACAGGCTTTTGGTGTGTGTGCTTTGCTTAAGATCATTTATTGCAGAATTATGCATATTTTTATTACACTCGACTTGCATAAATTCAAGCATTATTGCACTTTACGACCAGCTGCTGTTGCCGTCCTGCACTCCCCATTCAGGTGACTGCCATGCAATGCCAGAATCAAAAGCCACAGACAGACAGACAGACAGACATTAGGGGACCAGGGAAAGTGCTCGTCATCGGACATTGAAGGCATAGATTTTTGCATGCCTTGGTCTGTCACCGGGGTGTCCCTGCTGCAGCTGTCCTGGCTGCACTTAAATACCGGGTCCTTCGTCCTTAGGCCCTTGCATACGACTTTTTGTCGAAAATTTCTGACATTCGGATCGCTCGGCAGCGGCCCACTCGCCCTGCCAAAGATGTTTGGCAGGCGGCTGCTTTGAAATTTAGATTTTTATAACATCTACGGGGGGATGGATGCTGATGATGAGAGTGCTGAAATTGGCTTTCGTCTATTAGAAATTCACAGTTGGGCATCATTTGCCATATAAACTGTGGAAATATGCTAAAATTTTGGCTTGTAAATGCACAGGTATTCTTGGGGGTGTGCCGTGGCTCCCATAAAAAGGGTTAATGGCCATAGAAATGCGAAACTTGTCAGCAGGAATTGCTGGGGAAATTATTGAAATTCTTTTAGGTGTTGTTTGCCCTGGTCCGTTCTGTTGATATTGCCACTCGAATCGGATGTGACAGCATTTTACTTTTATTTCTATTCCTGCTGCATAATTTCCACCCCTTTTCCACCCCTGCTAAGTGTTGGTTTACAAATGTTGCACGCTTTTAGGCTTCCATTATGCCAAGGGTTTGAGTGAGTTTCGAGTGTTGGGTTCGGATATCCTCACACACCCAGACTCACCTATGAACTGCCGACTAATGTGGCTGCAAAGTTACCGTGCCAACTTCATCAAGGGATCGAAAAGTGTTAGGCAAATGAGATGTGATAGTTTTCGGAGAATTAACGTGAAAGGTGAATGGTGTTTCAGGGTGAAAAGTTTGGAATGCAAGGCTTCTGTTGGGTTAAGGAGGCACCTCTGCCTTTTATTGAATTGCTTTTAGGTTCCCTTATCGACTCTAATTTAATGTTCGCCACAAAGCTTTCGATTGAACGGAGCTCATTAAGTATACGCACTGTTGGCAGCTCGCCAAGCCAACACATAACTCTTATTGCCTCTGTCCAGGGGGAGTTTGTTGTTTTGTTCACATAATTCCATGAAAGCCATTTTTTGTTAAATCGAATATTGTATTCGTAAAAAAATTAAAACATTGCTTAATGATCACAAAAAGTTGGAAATAAAATGGAAAACGATTGCAGATTATATATCGCAAATAATGAAACGCCCGTCCAACGGACAGCCGCCAAAGCTTAAATCCCTGGCACATTAAACGCTTTTTAATTCGATTTTTATACCCGTTACTCGTGGAGTAAAAGGGTATATTGTATTCGTTGAACAGGTAGAAGGAACCGTTTCCGATATATTATATATATATATATATATTCTTGATCAGGATCAAGATCTGTCCGTCTGGCCGTCTGTCCGTCTGTATGAACGTCGAGTAACGCTCTTAGCTTCTAGTGTTGGCTATGCAGTTCGACAGATGGCGCCACCTAAACTTCGATTGTTTTGTAGGGGATATACTTAGGTTATAGTTTGTTGGCTGTTTAAAGGGTATCTAATAGTCGGGGAACTCGACTATAGCGTTTTTACATGTTTTGCATTTATTCAGGCGCTGTTTGTTTGCGTCTTTGAGGTTATTTTATTATTTGTTGCTGTCGCCGCTGCTGATGCTGAAAATCATTGTCCAGCCATTGAAAATAATTTAATATGCAAATTATTATAAATGTGCATCACTTTGCTGAGTAGTTTTAATAACTGCAACTGTCGAGCCAAAGCAAAACCCGCAAAAACGGCTTCAACAATTTCACAGGGCCAAATTCAACCGCAATCGATGAATCGTCCCGGCTGGAGAGGCGGGCTGAATATATAAATAAATAAATAAGTGAATAAATATTCCCGGACCCCACTCGAAATTTGAGCTGTTTATATCGATGCATATATTTTATATACACATGTTTTTTATGCACTTTAGCGATAATTGTTTAAATACGCTCAGGGCTTGGTCAAAAAGTTGACAAACTCTCTGTTGTGCTGGCTCACTCTCCGGGTATTTCTCTTTGTTTGTTGACACAGTTTAAGTGGCCATGGCAAATGTGCAAATGCGTATTTTAAATGGTTAATTAATAGAAATGGTTTATGAGCCGAAAAGCGAGATTGCCTTGGGCAGTGTGGCTAAATGATAAACTGCGTGAAGCTCTGATGTATATATCGACAAGCAGAGTTTTATCTCATAGATATCGCAAAGAGTCAATTGGTTTAGGAAATATTGCGGTAACATTCAAAATTTAAAAGTTTAAGAAATCGAACTACGAGTCACCCAATCCGACGCTCCATAAAAGGAGTATTACATTTTTTAAGATTTGTAGGCTGCTTTCAAATTGAGACTTCAATAGTGTTATCTGGGCAATATACCCTGCAGAGGGAAATATAAAAAATAATATAAAAAACGCAGTGCATTCCCTATTTCTAGTTGCTTATTTATGTAAATCGCCGCATCAGAGTCACAGCCCACAAACTTTGCTTCTCGCCGACATGCCGCGATTACTCATAGAATATTATAATTTCAGTCAAAAGTTTGCAACGCTGTGATGATGCATAAAAATCATATATAGTGGTTTTAAAAACTAACGGGAACATGACCTCCAGCTTGCCGAGGCTTCTTGTTTTTATCTTAAGCGGCATGAACTAAAAAAGTTTTCTTTGCCAACGTTTTTGAAAACCTACGACTTAACATGCAAACATGAGTTACTTTAAAATAATTAATTCATTTAAATACACTTTGATCTATAATTCATTCATTTTATACTTATTTTTAATTTACTAAGCCCAACAATTTCCATTTTAAGGTTTTGGAATCTCAAAAAATTTGTATTTTCTTGCAGAGGGTATTGTAATTTCAGTGAGAAGTTTGCAACGCAGTGAGTGTATATATATTCTTGATCAGCAAAACTAGGAGAGTCGATTTAGCCATGTCTGTCCATCCGTCCTTCCGTCCAGCTGCCATAGGAACGATCGATACTCATATAATTTGAAATTTAAATGTTTTAAAGATGATTTTTTTTTGTAATAGCTGCAAGGTTTTTTAACATCATATAAGTTTGCTTAATTTAAGATTAGTTTAATTTTTTTAAAATAATAAATATTTTACAAAGATTTAGGTAAAGTTTTTCATGCTTGAAAGTATTTTTGTATAACACTTTTCCACCAAATTGGTGATGCATACTTTTAGGAGGAAATTATTGCCCGAACAGCGTTAACTGTATTTTACTGAGAAATGTTGCCGTTTTTGTTGCTTAAAGGGGCAGAATGGTTTCAGAGGCTGAAAAAAACAGATTTTTGCGATTTATTTTCTCATTTCTGATTGAAGAGTATTTATGATTTATTTTTGGATTTTTTATTTATTATTTATCGTGTAGCGGCGGTCGGTCGCAGTCTCCTCAAAAATAATTGTATCAGTCTACTATTGGCTGTAAAAATATAAAAAAAAAATTTGCATAAGTGTGTACAATATTTTTTAACGACATAAAGCTCTTATCTGTGTTTTACGAGCTTAAAAATTATGCGCTAGTTTAGCTATTCTATTGTACGCTAAATAATACATATTTTCAAAAGGTCGTTGAACAAACTTTTTTGTAACGACCTGTTCAAAACAAGAAAAATTATTCCAGAACTCTAAAAATAGTCCTTAACATTTTTTTTAAACTGTTTGTCAGACAACCAAAAAATTCCATATGGAGATATGTAATAAATATATATAAATATATTTATAAATAACTTTGAATGATGCATCGTATCCACGCGTATTAAAAAATAAAATTTATACTGTGCTAAAAAAGTGGATTGTTTTTTAAAAATTTTTCACTGAGCATCGGACTCAATTAAGTAATTCATCAAATTGCATCCGCCTACAATGCCAAAAACAAACTTATAATTTATGTACGAAGGAGCTAAAAAGATTAATTAAATCCCCCGAGTAAAAATTATTTATAACTAGGTAAAAGAAACAAACGAAAAAAAAACCAAGACGGGAGTATATTAAGTTTGTTCCCAAGCATTCAATTTGTAAAAATAGTTTGAATGCGGAATATTTTGCTGTTACTTGTTATGTGTACGTTTTGTAATTAATTTTGACTTATATTCATTAGTACTGATACGATTTGTTAAGACTTTATGCTCGAAAATTTTGATCACAGACGGAGTATTTCTTTTGACAACTATTGCTCTCACATTGTAGCTTGCCGTGTGTTTGCCAAGTGCCACGCCCAGCGGCATGACAGGCACGCGCCTTCCATCTGGCACAACTGCAAGCCCTCCCTCGAACCCCACCCCCTCGTTGTTGGCCACCCCCTGGCAATGTGTTTGCGCTTTAATTGAATATAAATGTAAATTAATGATGCAAAAATAATTTTTGCTTCGAGGCTTACCTCGCTTTTACCCGCTTTTCTGTATTGCTTGTTTATATTAAAGTATGCGCGTACGTGTGTGAGGAGTCCCCAAACTCGCTGTTTTTGTTGCTGCATTTTGTAAACATTTTCATTTGGCAGCGTTTTCAGCTTTTACAGGCAGTTATGTAATTAATTTGCATTTAACTAAATTTGCATAAATAAATTCGCAGGAATTTAAGTGGGTATAATCTACCTATACAAAAGTATATTTGTATAAATACTTGTTCCCTTGTAGACGCCACGAATATAAAATTTTAATTCAGACAAAAAAGAGAAAAGACTGTCTCCCAACAAGAGCTTTAACATTTTATTTTTTCCACGATGGTCCAGAAAGAGAATAAAAACATCTGTCGATTTCTATATATATATATTTAATATATATTTTATTTTATTGTTTGTTTTCCTTTTTATTTTTTTCGGTTTTTATCATTTGTTGTTATAGTAAAAGTTGCTTAGCTTGCGGTTTTAGTATATTACAAAATTATTTTAGTGAATAACTTAAAAACATTCATAGAGAGTAGTGGTTGTAGTAGTCGGAACTTAGCTCACAATCAAACAATGTAGTTCACAATAGATAAATGATGTTCGTCTGCCTGTCCAGTTGTTCTCCTCATCCTGCTTCTCATTATCAATTAGTTTGGTATCAAAAATGTGTGTAAAAGGTGTGTAACTGTGTCCAGAGTGTGGCTATACGTGACTGTTGATTTGGCTGTGAGAGTAGAGGCAACCGCTTGCATTTCATCCTTAGACAGATTGAGGTTAGGTTGAGCTCAGTTTGAGGTTAGGTCGAACTGAAAATGTGCTTGGGCCAGGTGGCGGCGACTGAAGAGCGCTTAAGGTAAGCCCGTAAAGGGATTTACTGGCATTATGGAGGTTTTAACTGTGGTTTTTGCTGTCCTTTACTCAAGTACAGTTGCCTCCATTCTCCCAGAGCTCGATTCTGTTGTCTGTAGCTTATGATCAAATGGTGTTAACCTTATAGCGGGCTTTATTTTAAGTTTCTTTTCTGGGGACTGATTTCTAAGATTTTTTTGGGGCCTGCTTGGGGTTGTGAATGGTTGGTTTCAGCTATATTTATCCGTACTTTACGATATTTATATGTTTGTATGCATATGTATAAGTATTTATGTGGGCCTGTTGTATGTATTCCGTTTCATGCAGGGCTTATACACAAATACTGATGATTTTACTAAGATGCCGGCTATGTTAGTTCTCTTTGATTGATGTATGGTATGTATGCTTCTTCCTCCATTTACTTTTTGCTCCTGTGTACTCGTCCTCTTTTCAATATGTAACTTTGCTACTATGGCTAACGACAATGCAACTACAATTTTTGGGGGTTTTCTAACGACACATTTAAATACTTTTTGCAAACTGCTCTACTTTAAAATAGTTTTTGTTTTATGTTTTAATCATATGCAATTCGATTTCTGCCTTCTCTATCTTTCATTAACTTGCGTACTGCTTGCCCCTGTTCCTGTTCCCATTTCCGTTTTCGTTTTCGTTCCCGTTTCCAATTCCGATCGCTCTTCGCTCGGTTCATTTCCGTTTCCGCCAATAGGCTGCCCAAAAAAGTATGCTACACGTTTCACTCATCGATCCTCAACTATGTCTTAGTGTTATATTTTGCCTATAGTTAGAGTATTTGTTTAGCCTACTCCCTCGATCCTCCTATTGATAGCTATGCGTTTGTTCATTATTGCTTTTACTTTTACGTTTACTATATTACTCATATATATATCTATCAATATTAGTTTTCCTCGGGGTATCTCGCTGCTTCTCTCAACGTCCGCTCAGGGTTTCTTTCGCTTTGAAAAAATCAAGGTACATACTAAAAATAGTTAGGTTTGTTTTATCGCTTTAGGTAGGTTGTGTTTTGTTTTGGTTTCTTGTCTTTCTCCATTTCCTCGTTCATTCACTTTCTCGCCTTTCCTCGTTCGCAAAATAAATACTTTCAAAAGAGGGCCTAAGAACATATACACATATCTTGGTACTACTAACGTGCTACAGTGTTCTCTGAGTGTGCCGGTGTGTGTTCTGTGTGTGTGCTACTTTGCCACTTTGACAGCCTCCAATCTGGATTCCAGTGGAGGTTCTTTGCCTGGTTCTCGAGATGCTTTTGAGTGGACGAACAAAAGGTGTCTTTGAGGCATCTACAAAATGGGGAAACAAGTTAAACGAGCTAATTGGGTCAGTTTTAAAAAACTTATTAGTTTCCTGAATGGAGTCCTCTGCATCTGCTTTTTCTGCACCAACAAAGGACCAAAGTCAGAGTCGGGCAATGCGGAGCGGGAAACTGTTAAATGCTCATAGACGGATAGAAGATTGAGCCACCAGTGGCTGAAAATGGCCAATGCCGAGGAGCATAGACTCACTTTAAAGCTCAGCTCTGCATTTCAAATAGGATTGTTGTCGTGCCAGCAAAAGTTTGGCCAAGAAGCCCGATTCATTGGCTTAATCTGCGCAGACTTTGGGTCAAGTCGTTGCAGCTCTTTATCAGATCTATATCCCCAAGACACCTTTGCCCCAATGTGCTTTTCCAGTATAATTGTGTATTTTTGTTTTTTAGCTTTAATTAGATTATTTTAGTTTAGTTTTCGCTTTCGTTTAGTTCCTTTTTATTACGCTTTGTATATGTAGTTTTTGAAACTATTTTCCGACTTTTTTATCGTTCTATCGCAAGTACATTTTCCAAAACCGTTTTTGTTGTTTGCATTTAATTAAATTATATGAATACATTTCCCTCTGTCTTTGTGTGTGACTTAGTTTGTCTTGTGTCTGCCCGCCAGTTGGCGAAACTAATTTCCAATTGCCGAGCCAAAGAAGGAATGTTTTCGTTTTAGTTTCCTTCCGCTGGCCTTTGTAATTGTGCGCCTTGTTTTTGCCCAGTTCCCCTCTCTGGCTTTTCCCGGGCAAGAAGTTTAATTAATGTGCCAAACAAAGGTAAAAAATAGGCAAAGGAAAAAGTGGCCAGGTTGCTATGACAAAGGACAAAGCGGGCGAATCGAAAGCCAAAACTATGAGGACGATGTCGGTTGCTCATCGCTCCTAATTAGACCTAGTTGGGGCCGCCAACACGGCTGAAGGCGCTGGCATTCAACTGGAAGGGATGGTATGGGATTCGGGGTGGGGTGGGGAGGGGAGGGGTCCATTAAAAAGTTGGCCGACAAGTGGGAAAACCTCAAAAACAGCATGGCCCATATATAAAGGCCGCGCCTCTGGCTGCAGCAAAGTTTCACTTTTTTTCCGCCAACAGGCCAAAGTTTTGTCAGTGTGAGTGTTTGGATGTGTGTGTGTGTGTGTGTGAGGCAAACTTTTAATAGTTTGGCGCAAAAAAGTGTTTTCTTTTTTATGTTGCTTTTTGTTTAAATGTTATTTTGATTGTTTCAACTTTGCATTTGCATTTGCTTACTGCTTACGCCAACTTGTCTCTAATCTTAGTTACAGCAGTTATCCTAAAATATATATGATTTGTGTATATAGCATGCGACTACTCTCGATCGCTTTAATGGGGCTTATCATCTTTCGCTCTCGTTCTTTTGGTATAAAAATGGTTTTTCTTGTTATCGCTTCATGCTTTGCTTTATTTCTTTTTTATTTCGTTTCTTTAGTTTTGTATAAAATACTCACATTCACATTTACAACTACGAACCACGTAACTACTTATAGATGTATGGTATTGTATATATATAGACTTTATAGTATAGTTATCGTATGTGTATATATAAATTTACTTTTTGTTTATGTCGTATGTATATGGTATATTTTTACTACTTCGAGCAGATCTTGGCGGCGCCGTCGTACATTGCTAAATGTCCTCTAACTGTCTATCTGTGTCCAACTATATATATATAGAACCCTAGTGAGACATCCAATCCTACGCCTAGAGCTGCTAGAGCTGATCGAGAGCCATACCTAATCACACACCCTGTATAATGCTTAAACTCCGCCTTTCCGCCTTTCCGACCTTCCGACCTTTCGACCTTCCGGCCTTCCTGCCTTGCAATTCCGCATTTAGTTTCCCGTTCTCCGTCCGCTAGAGTATATTTACAACTTAGGTCTAGGAGAGTTATAGCCTATCGTGTTAAACGTAGAGATATTAGTAGAACGACAGCGAGTAAGAAAGAGAGGAGGCAACACTTTGAGTGTATTGAATATCTATGCTTCTTTTCCTTAATTTCGTTTTGTATCTGAAAGAGCAGGTAGATTTGCATTAGGTAACTGAATAAAACTTAGGATTAAAGCGCGAGTGTAGTGTTGTCAGAATAAACAAAACGAGAAAATTGCATGTGCAAACTGCAGTTGGATTATCCATTGGATTGGAGCTTTCACTTTGCTTATCCTAGCTGCAACCTGCTTTTAAATCAGCCTAAAATATTTATAAATTGTGTGAGGACATGATTCTCATAATATTAGTACAGAATCTCTATGGAAATCGAGTCTTAGTTATCGCTTTTGCCATTAATGAATTTCCTTTCTTAGTCTTTTGCAACGCAGAGTAAGTCTTTTCTAAAAATTACGTTAAACTAAATCATTTTCTTCCGCATCTCCCTCTCGATTCGCTTCTTAAATGGACGTATAAGTTTATGCATGCTTGTGTTGTGTGTTTGTGTGATGTATTTATGATTTTTTCGCTCGAACTTAGTTCCACCTAGAGCTCGGACCAAACTTAACTGGGGAGGGATGAAGGGCCTGATGCGCGTTCCTCTACTTGCTACTTGCTACTTGCCACTTGATGCCATTTCCCTTCTACGATTGTTTCTTGCAATGCCCAACAAAACCCATCAGACGCTCAAGCTTTACATAAGTCAGACCCTATATGTATACATAGATATCTAAATATAGGTGTATGGTTTATATCCGTTATGGTAGAAGGAATGACTGCTTCATATATATGTAGTCATGGTGTATATCTATAATATCTGTATCTTTTACAATTTCGCATTTTGTATATTTAATAACGACAACAACAACTAATTATTGCTTTTCGGTTTTTTTCTCGACATTGTTTTGCTTGTTTTTGCTTGATTTTTTTTTTGTTTTTTGTTTTTTTGTAATTTTTACTTTTGTTTGTATTTTTTGCAGCTTAGACTACTTAAAAAAATCATTAATAATTTACTAAAACTCTAGAACAAAATCAACAAAACTGTGGAGGGAGGAGCTTAAATAAGTGGGCGTTGGGGACCAGCAGGTGTACGGGGGAGGGAGGGGGTAGGTCGGGAAAAGCTGTTATACGCTAGCTTATTATGAATATTTCATGTTGTCCTCCTCTGCGCAGAATGAAAATTCTGCTTCTATTTGTATCTGTAGTAGGATTAAGGATGTCATTTGTAGTTAGAGAGCTGTAGCTATAGTTGAGTTGCGTTCGCTATTTCAGTACTCCATTTTCATATTTTGTTTTTGTTTTTCACTGATTTCCCATCTGTTCTGCAGCTGTACGGTTAGTTAAGTGTGTTGAGACGGTGGTGCCTGTGATTCCCGCTGTCGCCGGGCCCCTTCAATTCCCTCACGTCCTGAGCATGAGCAGGAGCCACCAGGACGAGGCCCCCAGCCAGAGCAGGCAGCTGACGAACTGGCGTCCGCTCCCGCGGCTCAGCCCGTGCACGTCGGTCGCCGAGCTGCGACTGCTCCGCGCCGCTCCCTCGATGATGTTGTTGTTGTCCAGCTCGTGCAGCACCGGCAGCTCGCTGAGGTCGGAGGCGGGCGGCTGAGCGGTCCGCTCGGTGGGCGGGGCCAGGGGCCGCTTGGGCTTGCACCGCCGGTGCTTCTTGTAGGTCTTGGTCACATTTATGCTGTAGCCCTCGAGGAACTCGGAGCCCTGTGGACGATAAGAGCAGAGGAAATGGCAAACATTAGCGGGCTGCGGCTCTGGATCTGTATATAATAAATTACGACATTAATTAAATTTTTCTCCTTTCCCAGCGCTGTTTCGGTTTTTGTCCTTTCGAGACGGAGCGAGCGAGCGAGCGCGGAAATTGAAAAGCTTATTTATGCCGTTGACAGAGCAACAAAAACGGAAAAGGACCAAAACCAAGGAGGAGGGATACTTTTTCCACTTTTCGAAATACCAAAGTTTTATTTAGAAGCTATTTTTGTTTTGATATCTCAGTTTTGTATCTTGTAAATTTCTTCTCACTGGTAAGAAAAAGTAATAAATCCAAATATTGTGTATTTAATTTCAACATTTTTCGTTTGATTTTAAAATTCACAATTTTATATTTGACTATTTTCGGAATTAATTTTAATATCTGTAAATCTAATTTAAATTTAAACCATATTTGGATTAATAAAATGTATTTAAGTAAAAAGGAACTAATTTAAATCCAATATATTCAGCATTAATTAATGTATTTAATATTATATCTCGCTATTTAATAAGCATTTTATATATTAGTATTTAAACGAAATATTAAGTATATAGTTTTGAGTTCAAAAGTCAGATATTTATTTTTACTATTCCACTTTTTTATCAGCGCTAGAGTTAGATTTCGTTTTTAAGGAAACAGACCTGCAGAAGTCTTAAAACATTGTTGTAAATGAAATGGATATATCGAAGAGTCTAAAGAGTCTATCACGGAAATGGTTTCAACCAAAACATTTTCAAAACAGAGATACAAAGCGTTAAAGTGAATAGCAGCACCCAAGCTTAGGTAAAATCCTGGTACAATTGCAAAACAATGAAGCTTCAGAGCCGCTTCAACATCCACTCTTCCCACGCCCACTCGGTGTTTACTGCTGGAGTCCCCAGTGAATTCGCCGGCAAAATTTTGTGTTTTAATTACGCTGAATAAATTTGTGTTTATAAATAGGTGCGAGTGGTGGCGGGCAGATCCTGGGACTTGTGCTGCGGTCAAATATTTTATGCCCAGTCGAAAATCTAAATCTAGCAAATGTCTGCATTTGTGTGGGGCGGCATCGGCGGTTGGGGGCGGCGGTCGGCGGACGGTGGGCGTGGCTGACTTCATAACGAGTGTTTACTAATAATATTATGCAAATCGCGCGACGGCCACGACGACGAGGATGGCAAAGCTCGTTGTAGGTTGTTGAATTTTTGAAAAGGCATTTTGTGAATCGTTTTGGGGGCGATCAGGAAAAGTCCGAATAAAAACCTGAGCTGAGTGGAATGCCATAGAAGCGACGTACGTATCCAGGTGTGGGCTTGAGAAGAGTTTGCCTTCTTGCCACAGACAGACATTTTAATTGAAAAGGAATGTGTGTTTGTTTGTGCCACCGCCGCCGCTGTTGTTTCCATGGCCATTCAGGTTGAACTGTATAAAATGTGCAATTTTGTTTTATGCATAAATTTGGGGCTTTAATGGCTTACTCTTTTCCCATGCCCCAAAGCTGGGCCATAGATTTTTGCCCGTGTCTGTGTGCAGAGATTGACATGCTAATTAGGTTGCTCTGCTCTGGTCTTTTTTTTTTTTGTTGGGCTCCGCTTTACCGGCTTTGATAGCCAAAGTAGGCCCAAAAAAGTGTGCTATCATATTTTATATTATGCTAATTATGTTGACCTACAGCGAGGGCTTGCAAAGCAGTTGGCACTAAAGTCTGAATTGCTCTGTATGGTGCTCAGCCTCGGTCATAACTTTATGTCAATCAATCAGTTTCCAGGGCATTTCTCAGTTGGTTAGGTGTTCGGAATCCGTTGACCTGAGTCCCCAGCCCGATTGCTCACTGAGCCCCATCAGCTTGTCAGCCGGAGATCTTTTTGTGACCAGGAACTAGGCCTTCCGACTCACCGAGCCCCGGAATCTGAGGGCTTTGTGAAAACTAATCACACACAGACTTCTTTACTTCTTTGCTCCTTTGTCACCTTTTTGCCGCTGTATATTTTCCGCTACATTTAACTGCCGTTCACCTTTCGGCCAACACACACAGCCACACGCAGAACTATGGCATTTTTTTGCCCGCTTCTCTGCTAATTTGGGCGCTTCGAGGGTTTTTACAAATTCGATGGGCCTGTCCGTCAAGTGGGTGGCGGCAGAGGCGGCAGTTCTGGGAGAGATCTCACCCGGGTCCGGGTCCGGGTGAGTTCCTCAATGAATTATTGACTAAAGGACAGCGGCAAAAAGTGGCAGGGACTTAACTGAACCGAACTGAAGCGACCAGGCCAACAACATTTAACGCAATAGCACGGAAAATCGATGGCAATTCAAGCGTTGATAATTTCCGAAGCCAGCGCCACAGCCGAAGTCAGAGCCACAGGCGAAAACACAAAGTGAACGGAGTCAGTGGCATCAAAACGGCAACAATTTCCAACTTAAGCAATTTCCCGCAATTTCCACAGTGCAAAGCAGCATTAAAGGCAGCCCAGTAAAGAGAATGCAAAAGAATCATGCTCATATGGGAGCATTCAGTCAGTCGGTCTAAACCATTTTGGACGTGAATTAGAGCCAGCTGGCTGGGAATCGTCCTCCGCCGGCTGGTCCTGTTCTCAGCTCGGCTCGTTCGGCTCGTTCGGCTTGCTCCACTGTGTGTGACCCATTAGAATGATCGTTGTCGAAGTCGTACGTGTGCTGGCCTGATATATGTGACTCAGTCGAGCCAAAGGGAAGCCCACCATCTACTATCCACTCTGTATTCCACACTCTACGCTCCAGACTGCCGTAAAGTGGCGCCTAACAAACTCGAACGAACGCCGCTGCCCATGGCCGCAATGCAATTGATTGCACTTTATAACGTGCGGTTTCCGGTAGACATTACCCGCATTTTGCCCCAACCGATGGATGTGGGATGTGAAAAGTGGGGGATGTGGGGGTTGTGGAGGATGTGGACTGGCCCTAATGTCTTTTCTGCTTTAGGTCCCCCCGCTCGATGAATAAATGAGCACTTGTCTGCGTCCTGCTCCTCTTGCTCCTGCTCCTGCTTCGTGTGGGTGGGGCCATCAAATGGCAGCAAGAAAAATTATCCCAGATATTGTCTAGCAATTTAGCTGATTAAGCTGATGGATGTAAAGCAGCAGGGCGAGCGAAATGCTCCCTGCGATTAGGGCCAACGAGCGTGGTAGTGAGAAGGACGAGATTGAGATGCCCAGATAGATAAAAAGGGTTAATGTGATTTCGACTGTGACAGAGCGGATTGTGAGATTCGCCACTGGGAGATTCACCATCTAGCTGAAGCACTCCATCTTCGGGCCATAGCTGCCAACCAAAAAAAAAAAAAAATGCTCCACAAACCAAAAAATCGGGCTTTAACTTACCGGCACCACATGATTCTTGGCGCCCCAGCAGATGGGCTTGAAGCTGCCCTTGCGTGTGGCCTCCTGGAACTCGCCAAATTGATTTTCCCAGTCGTAGGATATCAGACGTGCCTCCAGTGTCATTCCGGCCAATTCGGGTGGCGATGATATAAGCACGGGGTTCGAGTCGCTGCAAGATAAGAGAAAAAGACACCAGAGCGTTAGAGGGCGAGACGCTAAATAACATTATTAACTTTATTATTATTGTCAACTTTGATTAGGACTTAAAATTTATTACACTCGCAAAACGCAGTAGAGATGGAGTGCCACCCCGAAAAGGCGCTTTGCCAGCACATTTTCAACTTTTATCCCCCAGAATCGAGGGGACGGCACCCCGGTGGTGCGGGGTCCTTGCTCTTGGTAAGTCCTGGCAGATTTGCGCTCGGATTTTGCGTCGGCAAAGGCGCGCGCTCAACAAAAACTTGAGCTAATTAATCTTTTAGATTTTCATTTGTGACGCGTCAAATACGTTGTTACAATTTCGGTCTGCCAAAGCGAAATAAAAACCGCACACGGACCGGCACAGAGACCTCGAGGGGGAGGAAAAACCTAACAAATGGGCCAAAAGTGTAAAACCTCAGCGCCAGGCAATCAGTGGCGTAGTCCGGGGGGGTTGCCAACCCCCCGACCGGAAAACCAAGGGAGATGACTAATGGATTGGCTCATGGAAGTCATTTCTGTGGCTCCGTTTGTTTGCTGATTATTCAATTGTGTCAATGCTGCTGCTCCGGGGGTCTTTCTTCTATAACAAATATGTATAATCTGGCTGTTTAATTTGATTTCTGTTTTTACTCAGGATTCCCTATTTATCATGGTTTTTCAAAGGCTTCGAAGAAATGTGGCTTTTTTGGAATCAGACTGGAAGCAATTTATTGTCATTAGTTGCCATCCGATTGTTCCGATTTTACAAAAGAAGGAGACGAGAACACATTGATAAATGGAACCGAAAGATCCTTTTATGTATCCCAGATAAGCAGTAGTAAAGTGAAAGTCACCAAGTTGAATTAGTTTAGAAAAAGGAGCATATAAAGGTCGTATTTCACCTTCTGTAAATCCCCTTCTTACTTTGGTTAAGCTATAAATTCTTTTGGCTAAACTATCGGTTGAGAGTTAGTTATCATAAGACTAGATGTTACTAGATGTTATGAATATCATTTAGTGGTAAAGCTTGTTCTAAGAATCTAACAACAATGTTACCAAGACAAAAAATTAGTTTAAATCAACGTTTAATTACAATTATTTTACTTATAAAATCTGTTATTGGTACATCTTTTTGGAAAACAAATGCCAAATGAAATCCCTTAACCTTCTGGGTTTTTAATACTGACAAGCCTATAGCTAGCCAAACTACTCACTGAAAAGTAACTCTAAAAGAGTTTACTTTGTAATCCCCTGTGAAAGATAATCCGTGCCATGACTTCACCCCTTCTGTGCGCTACAACTACACCACTGGCCGGGATGTTGTGCAATATAAATTCCTTCTATATATTCATCTCGTCTCATTCATTCCCTCCATTCATTCATTTCGCTTCGTTTCTTTTCGTTTCTGGTCTGGTTTGGTTTGGTAAGGTTGGTTTTGCCCAGCACTGTCTGCCCCTCGACATGTCCGTCCGCCCTTACAATTAGGCTAATTAATTTTGTTCTTTGCCGGGCATTACGAAAAATGTTGCTTTAATTTCATAGAGCCCACACACATAGCGGGCTACGGGCTACGGGCTACGGGCAACGCACATTTTCTTTGTGCCCTCCTGCGAGTTGTTTTTGGCGGCTGGCAGAATCCTTTGGAAGCCGCAAACAAATCTCTTTTAATTAATTTATGATTCCACTCAATCCGCATCGAGGGTTGTGTCTGCGATAGTCCGCTCCGCACGGAGAAAGGTGCTGGCGGGTGAGGCAGGGAAAGCAGGGGAGTCAGGGGTTGACTCTTGCGGCTGGAAAACCAGGGGGGCGGAGAGGGGTGGAAAGTGGCGCTGCAACAGCCGCAACAATTTGCGGTTGGAAACACGAAAAATATTAATGTCTGCGGATTGATTGCAAAACCTCCCCCTCGCCTGCCTCCTCTAATGGCGCTGGCCACTTGTGCGAGTCGTCCGCATGTCCATGTCCATGCGGTCCGGATCCATGTCCTGCGTCCCGCAATAATAATAATATAAAATAATATATGGCACCGCCCATCCCCGACCATCTGTTTTGCGGCAGTGCAGTGCACTAGAAAAAAAAATTTACTGGTAGTGATTTTTTGGCAGTAGAACTGAATTTATGAAGACTACAGCAAAACATTTTATATTTAAACTTATGTAGAAGGAAAAATGAATGTTTTCTATATTATTTAATGGTTTAAGCCAGAAGAAAAATTTTTATAAACGATACCATGTAACTACGAACTCATAAAACTCTTTAACCTTTTATAACCTTCACTGCCTGGTTGGTCTACTTGGCTTCTCATTGCAAGCATAAGAACAAATTGTAACCTAAGTTGCTAATTATTATTATTCTTATTTCCTTATTATGCATCATAGCACGTTGTGTTAAGACATGAGACTACAATATTCTTATTCTAAATTACAATTTTCTTTGAATATTATTTCTATTCAACATTAATATAAATTTAAATTAGGTAGATTAGGTTATTTCAGTTTTTCTATAAGATATTATACAAAATTAGCATAAGTAGTAGCAAAAACCACAAGCTGGAAGATGAAGGCTGGGATTCGCACAATTCAGTTGAGAATTGTTTAACTCAATCCACAGTAGAACAAGTCCTATGCTTTATATTGGTTTTGAAAAATCACACAACTAGAATACTTCGATTGGTGATCAAATGAATTTTTCATTTTTAGATTTTTTCAAAATAATTGTTAGAAAAGTCTTCGATTTATTTAGATGTAAAACAAGCCAGACAAGTACTTCGTTGGCCAAACATTTTTCCGCCAAACTTATTCAGAAGTCACGCATTCTTTTATCTTGAAGATGCTTCGTCTTTCTCGCTGTGTATCTGCAGTGCATCTCCCTTTTACATTTGGTGTTTTGCGGTTCATTGGATGGCAGTGGCTGGGAGGTTGAGGGCGGGGTGCAAGGTTCGCTTGCTAATATATCCGGCCTGCATGACCGTAACCGAAGCTGCCGTGACCTCCCACACACACACAATAAATATAAATGCAGTGGAAACCCCCACAGATGTCGGTAATGTAAAAACGGGATAACATCCTAGAGAGGATGTTGCCCCGCCCACCACTCACCATTCACCACTCACCACCTACCACTCGCCACTCGAACGCCCCGCTGTGCGGCATCAATCGTCGGCGTTTTAGCCTTATCGCCATTGACTTCATTGGCACTCAGTATAATTAAAATGATGGCCCGGCAGCAACAGGAATGCAGCCAACTAGCCAACAGCAACATTCGGCAGGACAAAGGATCCGGATTTGGATTGCGAGTGGGAATGGCAATGGGAACGTGAATGGCAGTGGGATGGGAGAGTCACTGGTTTGGCATTGTTGATTATAAAATCCAATGGCATCACAATCACAATGCCAGTCCCAAAATGCATTTCGAGCGGAACCAGCTCTAGGCCATGGTCATGGATTCCACAGCAGCAACTCCAAGCTCCTGCTGCACTTCTTGTGCCAATCCGCATGCACATCCATTTCCACACCGCCTTCCAACTGCAATGCGCTCTGCAATGGGTTTATTTATGTAGCGTTATGACGACGCCGCAATTCCGCAAAGGAGGCGGAGCCGAAGTGGGGGCGTGGCATAGTGTGTGTAGTGGAAGCCAAGTGTATGTTCGTGAGCATTTATGACCTCCCGTTCGCATGGGGGCAGAATTCAATTTTGAACCCGAATGCAATTGCAATTGGCATAACGACCAAATGACCGTTCTTGATGACAAATGAAAACTTAAATGGCCAGGGTCGGAGTAGCAAAATGGATATAAGATAAATCTGCCAATTTGAATCAAGCAACAGAAAGAGAAAGTCCAAATCAAGCTAGCTTTAAGTTTGACATAGTGGGCAGCATTAGTTTTATTAAAATTTACACACGACACAAAAGATTGGAATACTTTAATGACTATGTACATACAAAGTGCTTTATTCTTGCGAACTAGATTGAGATTGAGAAAATTAAATCAGCATAAATATGGTATTCTCAAAGAAAGCAAAATATAGTCACAAAGCCGTTGAAACATCAACGAGATTTCCTTTGCCTCGATGTTAACAAACTCAACGCAACTTTTTCGCGACTTAAAAAAGTGTAAACCCAACAAGATGAGAAGGACACGCCTCGCAGGATAATTGCGATGAGCCACGCAAGGAGTATCGATAACAAAGCGAACGGAGCCGTAAGACCGAAAATTCCGTGTGTGCAACCAAGTCATCCGATATGCAAGGACGAAGGAGAAGTCATAAAGTAATAAAGGATATCATCATGAGCCTTAATGAGGCTCCCGTTTGGGAAGAGGAAACTGGGCACAAAGAGGATATCTATATCACTCAGCCCCAAACAATTAACGAAAGCTGCGACCCAACGGCAAGCACTATAAAATGAAGCCAATTTGCGTAGCTCAACAAACAGAAAACGCCAATAAACAAAGGCAGTCAGTTGGCCGGGAGGGGAGTTGAAAACAACAGAGGACACGGGAAGCGGGAGCGGGAGCGGGAGTGGAAGTGCACACAACTTGAATAATTACTTTGATTTTAATGCCGGCACCAGATCCAGGCCAGTGGCGAGGCAGATACAAACGCACGTACAATTAAAATTAATTTCAGTGGCCATGGCAAGTGCGTAAATTGTAAAAACCACTATCACATTATTTTTTCTGGTTTTCCCTTTTTCGAACGCGCTCATTTCGCTTGGCGCTCGAAAAAAGCGCACCCGAAATGGTCGTCGGGCTGCAAGGAAAAATCAGGCAACAAAACCCCAAAACGTAAAACGTAAATTAAGCCAATAACGGGGCAATCGGCCCGGGCATCGTAGCGATTCAGGAATCAGGCACTGGCCAAAGGACTCGTGAACGGAATGAACCGTGTGCGAGTATGTGGCGTTGAGCGGTGAGGAGGCCGCCCATTGGGCGCATGATCAATGAAGCTGTGCGGTTCAGCAGGTGCACTGAAAGAAAAGGCCAACTTAACCAGTATGTATTGTGGCAAAGCTATATTCTAATTGTTTCGACTTATATACTACCTGCAATAGGAAGACAACTTTTGAAAATTTTTATGCAGGTAGCTTTAAATCTGAAAGAAAAGTTTGCGAAGAAACGGACGTGGATTGACTCTCCTAGTGCTGCTGATCAAGAATATATATACTTTATAGGGGCGAAAATGTAATTGTAATACCTTCTGCAAGCGTACAAAAATCACTTTTTAATTGTAAAATGTTCAAGTCACGGTCATTAGTTGCTATTATCCGTTACTTTTAAAATAATATGGAAAACATGCTGGTAGACAATTAAAAGGATATATATGCCTTTTGAATCAGGTGGGCCCTTTTGGGTGTCTTATAGTTTACTCTATAGCATTTGAAAGAGAAGACCAATTTTGTGAAAAGAACAATGTCAAACTATTTTAAGCACTGTAACGTTAAAATTATTCCAATAAAAACAATGGGTTTATAAATTATTTCTAATTTGGATCTAAGTATCAAACGCTGAATTAAGAGAGCAACGAAATTGTAACCTCTTTACGAAGTACAAACCTCCAGAATCGTTTCTCACTGTGCTGCATTACATTTGGCAGTCAGGCGATGTCCTGTTGCTACTGCACATCCTCGCAGACACCCTTGCACCCCAGAAGCCGCCTTTTGGCCCCCTCCCCGCACGCATTGTGTGCTTTATGTCCTTGGGCCTCGACGCTCGCTAACGACTTCAATGAGTTTTGCATGACGACGACGACAACGACAACGACGACAACGTGGTCCAGCCTTCTGATGGGCGCCCATAATTCTCCCCTCCACATCTGCACACCACCCGTCACCCTCACAACCCCCACAACACCCCCCCTCGGGCCTGCTCCATCATCACCAATCTCGTTATTGTGTCGCATCTCGCCCTGACTCTGACTGAGTGTGTCCGTGTGTGTTGGTCAATTGAGCCACAGTTGAACTGCAAACAATTTTGGAAACCCTTTTGATACACTCGCCGAAAATCTGTGCGTATCAAATTAAATTGAATTTCAACCACAATAAGCACAGAGTCAGACGAGGAGGGGCAAGGGCGGGTCTGATTGGGAGGATACCGGCTGGCATTTGCAAGTGGCTTATAATTACATTAGTTGCAGACCAATTGAGCCGCAATTTGGCCGCCCGATGCTGTTGGCTACGACCTGTGTGCATCATTAGCTTATCATTCAACGTGGCATGCCAAATCGAAACGAGCCACCGGTTGTATATAGCCACTGTTGTGTGAACCAGGAGATAAAAACCATCAATTATGTTCAAGGATTTCACTGAAGTGTTGTGGAAGCGTAAATGCTGAGTATAATTTAATGAATGTGCCAAATATGTAGTGATAAAATAGTTATAACATATGGGCGCGAAGATTTTATTATGGCATTTCACAGTCGGGCTCACATGGTGTATATATTTTAATTTAATAACTACCTTTTTACGACTGTCTTTTCTGTGCTTGTTTAATTGCCCTAAAAGGATTGAAAACTTCTGAGTGCACAGGAGCCACTCTATAAATGAACCGCATGTACACAGTAACCTTTCCAAAGGAACAACGATGTTATTGTTTCGCATGTGTTCGTTTCCTATCATTGTTTAATTAAACCTGATGCGCACAACATGCGGTACCTGCGGGCCATCTAGACATAGAACAAATAGGAGCCGCAGTCCTTGCCACGCCCCAACCGCTCCACCGCCCCAACCGCCTCACTGCCCATTCAAAAGTTGGGTCTGTTGAATTTCCATCACCTCCAGTCGCTAGGCCCACCGAATTCGTTCGTTTGTTGCCGTTCGGGTTTTCATTATGAATTTTAATCCTCATATCGCATTCGCATTTTCGGTTGCAGGAGCTGTGGGTCCGGATCCGGTGAAGGGGCTCAGAGCCGTAGCCGGACATTAAGCGCTACAAAATTGCAGTGGCCATAATAACTGACCGGCAACAATAACAGGAACAGCAACAACGCGGGCCGGCAACGTATTAAACAAACAACAACAAGCGCGTGAAACAACAACGGCAACAATAGCACAAGCCGAGATGGCCCGAAACAAGGCCTGAACCCGTACCCTTCACCGATTCCGACCGTGGCAGTCCCATAACGACAGACAATTGCAAATGACTTTATCAATTCATGTCGATTTCGGGTACACGCAGTTCAGTTCAGATGTCGTCGAGCGGAGAGGAGAGGAGTCTGGTGTTTGGGGTCCATGGGTCTATGGGTCCATGAAGTGGACATTGTCTGGACAAAGAGCCAATGTATGCGCCCTGGGCCTCCGCTCCACAATCACTTACACAACAAAAAGCTGTAAGCAGACAAAGCCGCTAGATGATGGGTTTGCTTTCGCCCGCTTCAATTGTCCGGGCTAAGTGGCATGAAATTCGTTCGAATATGATAGGATCCGGCGTGGTTTGTTGAATTTATTGCAGGTTGTGAAGATCTCGGCCAACCCCTTGCGAAGATGGCGATTGGATTGGTATTCCTTTATATTCATCGCATCTAAAACCAATCAACCGCAAATACCTAACTAACACTTTCAATCGTGGCTTTTCATCTTACGGCAATCGCAGTCTCGACTGTAACTCATTTACGTGGCCTTGTTTTCCGCTCCTTACCTTTTTGCCCACCTTTTTGCCCACCTTTTTGCCCAAGCCAACCGTAATCCATTTATGCCGTTTACTTTGATTTGCGGTGGAGAACTACGGCAGACCGTAGAAAATTATCTTTGATTTGGCTTGATTCGATTCGGACCTGGCCTGTGTCAATAGGAAGTGATTAATAGGGCGTGCCTCGTCCTTGGCTCGAAGGCTCTGGCTTAATTTCGACTAATTTTCAGCGCACGCTTTAATACAATATTTATGGGCTCGTGCTGATTCATCCCAGACCGATTGGGGCCGCACCACCAAAGCCATCGAAGAGTCAAGTGCAGGGTGGGGGTTAAAGGACCCTGAATGGACCCTGAATGACGGCTGAGTGATGGCTGAATGGGTGGCAGGATGGCAGGATGGCAGAATGGCAGGGTCCTGTTCACTGTTTATTTAGCACTTGACGGTAATAGAAATCAATATTTTCTAAATAAAAAGCGAGGTCTCTACGGCGAGGTCGTGGATTGCTGCTGTCTCGTAATTTATTTTTCCACATTCACAATTCTCAATTAGAGCAGAGCTGGGTGCAGTGCTCAGTTCATTTTCCGATTGTTTGCTAGGCAAATACTTCAGAATTGAGAATACCCGAGTACGGCGACGAGGACCCGACCTCTCGTCCTCCCACTTTCTATCCGGGCGCTCTGTTTGGCTGCCACTGCGAGTTCGTTAGGTGATTTGGTTATGCAACAACATCATTAAATCACCAATTACTTTAGTCAACAGAGGAATAAACCGAATTTCCTTATACACAAGTCGGCTACGTAGAGTGGGCGGAATGAAGAGTACGGGTCGGAGAATAGGTGAAGAGGGCGAGAGAAGCTACAATGGGTCCAAATTAAATGTGAAAAGCGAGTAAATTGATTGGAAGAGTTGGGAGCTAGCTTTCTGGGTTCAAACTACAAGGTACTACAATTAATTATCCAAAAGTGCCCGTGCATATATCTCTTTAGAAATACAGTCCTTTAAAGTACTCTTTTTACCTTTGTTAGCCAATTACAGCATTCGAACTATTGCTCGATAAATCCTCGGCATAATGGATTCCATTTCCCTTTGAAATGTTCTTATATTCTTATTCGGAATGTGTCAATTTTCATTAGCCCATGATCGGCACCGGATCCGGAGCCGGATCCGGATCCGGAATGCACCCACCCAGGACTGTCCATGCAACTTTGATGGGCGGATGGGGGGAGAATATGAAGTACTTACGTTGCCAGTTGCTCGATGCCAAGCGAGTGCAACACTGTGGGCAGACTCGGCAGTGAGTGACACGTTGTCAGCTTCTTCTGGCGTGGATAGTAGAGTGTCAGCACCGTGCAGCTTTCTTCCTTCATGGTAAGTCCACCTGTGCGAAAGGAGGGAGAGAACAGCGAATCAGACAGAGAAATGCATAAGAAATGCAGCTGTGAAAAACAAAAGCAGGCTTTCCCCGAACCCATGCCCAGTCCGTAGAATGCAAAAATTGTCACCGACAGGGTGGACAATTTCCTGGCTGGCTGGCCAGGTAAGACCTCGTCCTGGTCCTCGTCCTCGTCCTCCCGCTCAAGTCGGCTGGCTTGGCTGGCTTGGCTGGCTCGCAACAAAGGAGAAAATTAAGCGGCCGCTGCAGCTGGCAGCCCAGTAAAGCAGCCAAGACGCCATCATAATAATATTGCAAAATGGAGACAGCGTTGATGCTGATGGCTGGGAACAGAACGTCGTCATTTGCTGCTTGTACGGGTGTTATTTGAGTTCCAGTTGGGCGCCGTTTTATTTTTCCGGGCGCACGCCTCACTGACTTGCTCACTGTCTTCGGATTTATTTTGTTCTGTTCCATTCTGTACGTTGCAACATCGTTACGTTTGTCTATTAAGAATCCGAGTGTCTCTATTGAGAGTTGTCACCCGCCTCGTAAATCCCCACTTCCCCCATTTGTTCCCACTCGTCGGCTGAATTGTGTTTGAATTTGTGCAAGCAAGCAAGAAAGTCAAATTTACGTTAGGTGCTTTTTTATACCGCTCCACGGGGAAAATAATGGGACTGTAGTGAAGTGTTTGGTTCTTGCGACACTGGCATGAACTTTGTAGGACTAAAACATGTTAAACATATGAAAAACATTTTAATAAAACGAAACATTTCAATGACTTTTTGTAGGAATGAAATAAAAACCGAGATCAACTTAAGTTTTTTTTAGTTAACTTTACTTTATTAACTCAATTTTTAAAAGATACTTTGTGTACTTATATTGTGAGATTGTTATCACTTCATTTATCTGTCTGGTTGAATAGATGGATCTCATTAACTAACGAATACAAGTAGCTCCCTCCCACCAATTCCCCTAAGAGCTCACATTGAATTGAATTCCAGTTGGTTCACTATCCATTTCCCCATCCTTCAAAATCAGTTCTTTCCATTATCGTTGTCTGTTGTGTCAGCTTCACATTTTGCCATCTTCCACTATTCCAATCTCATTAATAACAACCTCTATCCAGACTCCACTTTTGCTATTGTACCGCATTGTCCATTTCGTTGGAGCCCTGAGCAGCTGTCACAACAGGAGCAGACCTGGTCTGCATTACACCCATCACACCCACACCCACACCCGCACCCACACCCTCTATAGCACCTGTATGCCACCCCATCCCTGTGCTAAGTGAAATGTTTCCCCTGTCTTGGCTTATGTATTTTACAATGACGTGGCTGCTCTGTCTTCGCCAGCAGGATCCACCTGCTCCTCCTGCTCCTTCTCCTCCTGCTCCTCCTCCTCGAAAGTGTGGCCGTCGCCTTTGTCTTGGGCCTTCGTGTGCAACGGTTCTCGCGCAGGACTCAGGACTCTCCTCAGACCGCCGACTGTCGCATATCGTTTGGCTGATTTAAATGTGTCATAACGACGATTGCTCACCGTTGCCACTGCCTGTTTACATAGCCCCCCTCCCTCGCCACCACCTGGTAACGCCCCAGCGCCATCGGCAATTTTATAGAACATTTTCGCTCACGACAAAGCTGGCTTCGTCGTCCTTGCCTTGTGCAATTTACTGAATTTTGTGCAATCTTTATGGCTGTTTTGGGTCGGGTGCACCCACTTCTGAGCAGAACTGCACCAAAACCAAGTACACATAGGTATAGGTATACATATATATATACAGTCCCCAGCACTTACCCAGGGTAATTGCCTTTCGTGACGAACTGTCATAAATGCATTCGGCGATGAGTCTATCCCCGGGCATGGAATGCACCGATTGTGGCAAACGTCGAAAGTCCTGATAGGCAACATCTATATTGCTGTCGTGTGCAATTGGCGGCAGCTCCTCGGTTTGTCGAATCTAGAGTGGGTGGGTTGAGAAGCCGAGGTTAGCTCATTAGCATTGCATTTAAGTACGGTAATGGTATCCCAGTAGCCAAGGGCACTCACCTGACGCAGCTTAACCTCCTTGCCGATCTGGTGGGTGCGCATCATCACGGCGAATATGTTGATGCCCTGCTGGGGGAAGGCGTAACCGGTGCAGTCCTCCATGCACTGACCCTCGGAAACGACCCGCTTCTGGCCCGGCGGTATGATGTGTCGCCAGTTGGGGTCCATTCCTGCGAAGAGTGGAATTCGGTTCGGTTAGGTTCGGTTCGGTTCGGTTTCAAAAACGTTTCACTGCTTTTAATTAACGCTGGGGATCGTGGTGTGGGAGAAGCTCTGCTAAAAGCTACCGTGGTAAGCGCGACAAGCGGAATGTGAAAACCCCAACCTCGTTATCATCGCTCATCAGTGTCTACCCATCGCCCGCAACCAACTCGCCTGCACTCGACACTCTATTTAACTTTGAACGCTGATTTTTTAATTCGATTTGGCGCAGAACGTGTAATTACATTTTAATTGCTGCTTTTGATGTTTTAACAACTTTGTCAATGCTCTGTCTGGCTCAGACTCACACTCGCTCCCCGTACGACCCACATATCAATTAGGGACCTTGCTTCGTTCCAAGAAATTCTTCACAAATCAAATTTTGCATTTTTGAATTTTTTTGGGGCGCGTTGTTTGCCTCTCGCTGGCTCAATTAGTTAAATGTTGTGGAATATTGTTCATACACAAGACCTTTGCACCCCGGGCCATTTCCCCGATTTCCCCGATTTTCCATGCTCCCCACACCTACAGCCACACCCACACCCACACTCAATTAGGGCCGCGTGTCGCCTGCCAAGCCGAAAAAATATTTGAAATTCATGTGCTACATATAAATTTGGCGCTTCTTTGCCCGCCTGCCACTCGGCTGTTTGGCATTTCAATTGTTGTGCGTGGGAGCCAGTGGGTGGGATGGAGAGGGGGTGTGGGGTTATAGTATGCCAATCAAAATACTCGCGGGAAATGCTTGGCATTGCTGGAGGAGCCCATTTCTGAATTCAGCTGGCAATTGATTTCCATTTTTGCGTTTCGCGTTATTCCCTTATTGTGGCGGCCTCGTAAATCTGAGCTTAAATGTTGTTTAAATCCTTTATCCCTACAACTTGATTACAACAATAACTTATCAGCTTAAACTTTTGGTGCATTTTAATGGACCGTATTTCGACCAAATCCGCCTCTTAATAATTTTTAAAAAATATTTCCCCTTCAAAATTTGATCAATTTTGTTCGAAAGGAAGGCCAATTAACGGACCGGAACTATTTGAATATTGAATGCACCAATTTAAGATTAGTATGCAAGCGCATTAATTATTTTTGATTGCGTTTGTCATATATATTTCTACCCCAAGCCACTGACCTACTTTCCTTCTGCTCCTTTTCCGGTCAGGCTCATCCCCTTTAATCGCATTGAACCTACGTAAAAATATTAACTTTAAAACCTTTTGCATAAAATATCCATTTGGCGTGCCGATGTGTTTTCCTTTTTGCAATTTAACAACCTCAACGGCCAGAATATTACGTAATGAATTGAATTTTACGCCCGCTGCTGGCACAGTCGACCCATAACTATATGCATATATATATATATATGCATATATTGGAATATATGTAAATTTGCTTTGCACATTTGCAGGGGAGATTATTTCTATTAATTTTCATAGTTGCCACCGAATGGGTTTTGGCTTTGTCGTGTAGCAGCGAATCAATTTTCAATTACCAAAAAATTGTTTAACTATGCCGTGATGGCTTTAAAAGTTTCCACACAGTTCGACCACCTAAACGCCCCTGGCTCCTACTTTTTGGTCATTTTACAAAATGTCACGCGAGCAAAATCAATCAATCTGCCATGCGAGGGGCAGTGGCAGCGTGTGCGGCAGGACTCTATGGTACTATATTTCTCAGTCATCAATTTAATTGAAAATTACGATTCATGCGAACCAACCCAAACGATAAGCTGCCATTTAAGAAGTTTTATCGTCTTCTTGGGGGTACTTTGACGAGAGTCGGTAAAAGTTTTGCGGCCATCCTTTAATTGATTTCCATTAACTTTCAATTCGATCAGTCCATTTGAATATTATCAAAGCGCACAGCACTGAGAGCTAGAGCTCTTGCTGTGAAATGGTCGACCATCAGAGTTTCGAATTCGTTCGAATTCATTTCAATTGCGTTTCTGTCTCTATTCCTCGCATTGCGTCTCTGCAAATTTCCATTCATTAAATCAAAATTCAATATTGGCCATGCGAAGCATGACGAAATTCACTGGCGCGGCCAAAAGGACGGACGGACGGACAGACGGACTGATGGACGGACTGATGGACGGACGGGAATTGGCTCTATTTCTATTTGATTTGGCCCAAAAGCGCGGCGGGGACAAGCTCGCTCGCAATTCATAACTACACATATTTTTCAAATCGATATTTAACGCTGCCATCCAGGGCTTTTCAGCAGTTGCATGCTGACAGCCAGCACACGGCAAATGGCAGAATGCATAAATGTCCGATTGCAACTTTTCTAATTATTTTAAATGGCAATTTGTGTCAAAGCGTCAGCTCACTCACTTTATGTCCCAAAAAGAGGAACTGCCGTTCGGCAGGCAAAACAATTTGATTAGCGTCCGTGGGCGACACAGATATCAGCCATATATATTTGTATATTTCGGCACCGCAATGGCTGACTGCAACTTGGCCAAGAAATCGTATTTTATAAAAACATTTTTGGGTCAGATAAACTCTGTGGCAGCAATTTCATCGGGTATTGCTATCAAATTTTAGTATAAATTCAATATACCGCACTTCTATGGGGAGTGATATATATACTTGATGGTTCATATGCGTATTCTTGTTCCCATTTATGATTTTTTTATTCTGTACTTGAAGCGCTGATGAAAATGTATATGTATCTTGTTGTTGAAATGCAATCTATTTAATGTCCTAACTAAAAAATGAAAAATAAGTAAATAAATGATAGCTGTGCGAAATCTTAAAAGTTCTTTATATTGTGGGTTACCAACATTTCTGTGCTCTGCTTTCCTTTGCCGATCAATGGATGTTCACTCATTTTCCGATAAGCTTTGAGCTGCAGATTACAATCCCCAAGCAGGCTTAACATGTCCCAACCTCATTTGTTTCGCCCCATCTCCCAGCTGCCATCTCCAAGGTGCCATAAAAATTCGCCAAGCCGCAACATTAATCACAGATTCGCTGCATACACCAGGGCGCTATATCAATAACCAATTAAATTGAAATTAAATTTTGCCCCAGCCATCGCGCGAGTGAGATGGCCGACTCAGAGAGAGAGGGACGGAAACAGACCGGAAACGTAGCAATTTCGCAGCTACTTATGCGTGTGGGACCCGAGAGCTTTGGCTTTGGCTTTAGCTCCCATCACCTCCCCCCGCCGATTCCGTACGCTCCGTAATTCAATTTATAGCAAACCAGGAGAAAATTGTAGCCAACATTTTATTTTTCGCTATGGCTTTCCTCATTTTTTATTTATTGACTCGTGTTTGTGTGCGTGGTATGCGTTAAATTCCAATTAAATATTTCAATGGCAAATGCCGTCTGCCGCTCCTAAAGCCCACCGAATCGGATCCGAATCTGCCCTGCCATACACCGTAATGTTCCTCTGTTTTCGGCTTTCCCAAATTGTATTTTTCTATCAAGATGTATTAATCCACTTCTCATTCTGTTTTTCGCCGTGCTTCAGCGTTCTACTCGGGAAGTTTTGGCAACACCTAGTCAACAAAAAAGATGGAAGAAGTGTAAGTAGACGAAGTTTTACCAACCGTCCATAGGACACACACCACATTTCCCTGCCCACCTTCTTGTTTGGCGCTTTGGCCATGTCTCTCTGTGCGGTTGGGCAAAAGTTATATTGGTTTGCGTGACTCTCAACAAAAGTGAAATAACAATTGCAGCAACAACAGCAGGGACAGGTCCCACCACCCACCACAAGCACCAGAAAATGCCAAAAACAAACAGAAGAAACAACCAAGCACGGCCAACGGAAAAAAAATAGAAATAAATTCTAAAGTGAAATTAGTATTTTAGTTATCCTCTGCCTGCTCACGAACCACGCAATGAATACAAAAAAATTGAGTACCTGAAGAATTTTCAGGTGGTTCATTGGGGTCGTTGTTGGCTATGGATGGGCGGTGCAACGGAGTGTGGCTGAGAAGTACTCAAAAAGCGCTTAGGCTTTGGGGTGGGGAAAATACGGGGGAAATACGCCGAGGTGCTTGTAAATTGCTGTTTTGCGGGTTTTTTCCAATCGAGAGTCGGTTGGTGAGTCGAAAGTGTTCACCTGATGGATAAGCTAGAAAATATGATAATTGAGGGAGCAGCGCCGGAATCTCTTCAAGGAGATTGTCTAATGAACAATGTTTACGCAATCAAAATGGTAGTCTTAAGTTATCAAGTGTTTAAGATGATACATTTTACTACATCGTTGGGGTTAAAAGTCATGTTTGATTTGATGTGGAATTTCAAACTGTAGCCACTGTCATGTTCATTTCATTATAATATTTGAAATATAAACATAAATCATATAAAAAACCCAAGGAGAAACCCTCGCTGCAACTATTCACAATAAACTGTAACTGGCAGCACCTAACCTTTGGCTTTTTGAATTATTTAGTTGCTTGGCTAGAAAGTTTCAGCTTTTCTGCTATTGTTTCGGCTACAGACACATGCCAAGTCCTGCGAGTTGTTTGATTTGGATGCGTGTCCATGTCCATGTCCAGCTAACGCCAAATTTAAAATTGAAAATCTATTTGTTGGCAATTTGCAGCGGCTGGAAAAATGCAGGGCCTTCCCATCGTCTGACAGGCGTGCTCGTATTAAAATTGTGACGATATAAACTTTCATGGTGGATAAAAGGTAGTTAAATTGCTGTCTGGTTGCTCCTTCCTAGGATTTATCTCCTTTGTTTGTTGTTCTGGCTGTTTTTGCAGACAACCCACCTACATAGATACACACACCCATACCCACACCCACACCCACACTGGAGCGCAGCTAAACCGCATTTGGACAAGCTGGGTAAAGTCATAAGCTTTTGTTTTACTAGCCCCACCAATGCGGTTAGAGCTGCCAGTCCACACCCATCCTTGGCTGCTCTAGTCCACTCGGCAATCTCATAAATTGCATGACATGAGTTGCATATATATATATATACGTAAAAGTCCTTCCTTCACGCCGCTCCGTCGCATAAAATATACAAAAGGGCAGCAGCTGCCTCCCACTCTGCTGCAGTTTATACCATATGCATATGGCTAAAACCCTGAATCGGAAGGGCAGGGGCTCGTACTTACCGATTGACAGTATGCCGGCATCGTTGGGTCGCAGGACGTGCGTAAAGTAGATTTTCAAACCCGAATTATCCGCCATTTGTCTGGCATGCAATTGGGCAAAGTCGGGCTTCAAATTGTTGTAATGGGTCTCCATTAAATAATATTTCGCCTGTCGCGACTCGATCGGGTAGCCGGCCTCATGTGGATACGTAAAGCCCTGCGAAAAGAAGCAAAACAGAATGACAGCAAGCAGCGGAAAAGCGGAAAAGCGGAAAATATATGGTAGCACAAACGGGTTGGGGGAATATGTTGAGTGTTTGTTTTTATACTCGCGCATGAGTGTATATAAGTTGGGGGCCGGGCTGGGCGGAAGTGGAAGTGGATGCCATCGCCATGTGCAATTTAAATGCAGCCATCGGAGGAGCCCTCCGTGCACCACCCCATCCAGTCCCATCCAATCCCATCCCGTCCATTGCCATTCAATTGCATTCCGACCGCCTCTGGCGGACAGCAGCCATAGCATGCCACTGCATTATGGCGCTCCTCTGATGAAATTATGAAAAACCTGCCCTGAGTCGTCGGAGCTGCTCCAAAACGAAAAGACGAGCCCGGGCGGAGAGGTCAGGGGCCAATAGGGCCAAGGCATTTATTTTTTCGGTAGAAATGGGAGTATGCATTCTCTGAAAACAGTAAGTTAAGTCCTTGCATTGACGTTTCAGTCATCTGCATTGAATTTATTTGAATATATATTTATTTAGTTTTATTTTGTTTAAATGAGACTTTACTTTGAAGGATAGATATTTAAGATATGATATCTATTATTAATTTATAGCAAGACAATTAAGCTTAAGCTTGGAAATTTACTATGGTATTAAAATAAAGATAATTCTTTAGTCCTGTACGGATATATAAATTTTCAAGGCATTTGCCTTGTTGAATTTAGGTGACCTAAGTTCGGTCTTGTGAGCCCTGGAGATTGCTGAAATCTTTTCGGATAATCAAGAGTAATCGAGCCATCGTGTAGACTCTCTTTCTGACGCCTTTTTTTCGTGTTGAAAGGAAGCATTTGCGAAGGTTAAATTAATATTGCATGGTTATGGTTATGACGAAAATGGTTGAGGGTATGGCTAAGGGTATGGGTATGGGCATGGGTATCCGGTATCGGATGCTTATGCTTACCTCGCTGCCGCGCGACCAGGAGGCCACGATGGCGTTGCACGCCAGCGGAATGGATCGGGCGCCCAGGCACTGGCGACCCTGCTCGCGTGCCATCTCCTCCAGCTCGGCGTGGGCTCCTTGGCACTCGTGCAGCGTGATGTGCTGCAGGTAGTGAACACTGGACGATGAATCATAAATCGGCTCGTACTGCCAGCCATGAAAAGAAAATGAAGCGGGAGACGAGAGACGAGAGACAACGGTTAGCGAGATGTGCCTTGTGGGATGGATAGGGTGCGCGAGACGGGAATAAATTTTTAATATTTCAATTTGGTTATGCCGAGGCCAGGAGACAACGACAGCTCAGAATGCAGAGTATAGCATTCCGAGCAGAAGGATGGCAGACAAAAGCGGCGGATCGCCAGAACGCGTCACTGCACTCGGCCTTAATTATGCATTGTATTTAATATCGTTTAGTACTGCACCTCGACCAAAATATATATAATTTTCGGAGTTTCGACTTAAGCACACCCTCTTTTTTCATAGCGTAGTTATTATTAATTTTATGTTCTTATTTTCTAAAAAACATCAATTTACGAAGACCGTTCATAACTATATATTAACTTTAAAGAACTGAAGAATTTTAAAGAAACAAAACTGTTGTGCTGAATTTGTTGGAAGTTAATGGTAATTATTAACTCTGATTAATATGCAAGGCTATTTACATTATTATTCAAATTTTAAGCTTTCATTTGCAAACGCTTTTACTGTGCTTATTGGTGCGTATAGAGCATTACAAAGGATATTATTTTGAAAAAATTACAATTAAGATTTAAAAATTCATCTTTCCCTTTGGAAACAATTTTAAATTACAAAAAAAAAATTTGTTTTTGTTCAATTTTGATTGTGTTTGAACCAAAAGAGACCACTATTTTTTTTACAGCATTTTTACTGGCATACATATGGACGTGTAATATTTATGGACAAGTGAAAGTAAGCTTTTTTTCACAACGCTAGAGAAAACCGTCTCCGTCAGAGAGATTTTAAACAGAATCACAGCTCGAACTCGAGCCCAGTACCCTTGGGACTACAGGGTATCTGGTGGCGCGAATCGAGTGAACTCCCTTACCCGGATCAGGTGGTGCTTGCGATTGATGTCCTCCAGCTTGAACATCTTGCACCAGAAGAGCGGCAGGTCGCCGGCGGGCAGCTCCACATCCTCGTTGCGCAGCTCGAGGACTCGCACGCGTTCATCGTGCGTGGGCGAGGGCATCGGCAGTTGGGCGCGCTGCATCAGGACCATGGGGCGGTAGGGGCGGAAGGCGCGGCCCGGATCCGGAAGGGTGCCCGGGCGCACAGAGCCGTGCGGCGGGTCCTGGCCGTGGTACATGTACAGCAGGCGCATCGTGTCGTTCTGCAAGGGAAGAGCGGATAATGGCGGGTTGAAAAATGAGAAATGTGTAAAAAATTAGTGGCCAGAGGTGGTCAAGGTGGGGTACTCGAAATGGCGTTATAATGGCGTTGCAACAACCCAGCAACAGCGGCAATAATGTCGTTGCTGACGTGTACACGGATGCCCTGTCTGGCTGGGAATGCCCCTCCAGCTCCGGAAGCCCCCGTCTGTCGGTTCCCCACTCTGGACTGGACAAGGTTCGCCTGCTAAATGAAGTACACACTCACCAAAAAAAAAAAAACAGGGAGTGCAAGCACGGCAGAAGCTCGCGCTTGCAAGTTGAACAGCCGGGTCGGCAACAACAGGGCAGGAAGGAAGCAAGGATGTTTGCCTGTGGGCAGAGCTGGCAGTGCTGGCAGAGCTGGCAGGACGAAGGAGAAGGGCAGGTGGATGTTTGGTCAGCTGCAGTCGGAAGCTGAAGCAGGCCATTGTCGATGTTGGGTGGGTTAATGGTGCAAATTGCAGCGCACGGTAAGCGTTGCCGCACTTCACCCGGAACGGAGGTGGAGAGCCTCGAGCCGCTCGAGGGGGAGTCCTTCATTGTTCGCCACTGCAGCGTGATCCTCTTGCCTCCGCCCGAAAATTGCTCGCCGAGTGACCGCATTTCATTTATTTAATTCCCATTTAACGAATTAATTCGGCGCTGCCCCAGCAGTGCACTCATGGCCAGCCACGTTGCCGAACTTCACTGGCAGACTGTACTTCAGCTGACTGCTCCGTGCATTTAGCTGAATTCCATGCCCGAGCTGCTCTTGTGTAATTTCCACTCCGCAATTGCATCTTTGGGCAACCAATTTACACTTCAAGTGGGTGACCCCGAACATTCGTCTAGCTCGACGAAATATTCCCATTTCCCCGAGCCTTTTTCGGGTTGAACCCCGCCCCCGACCCCCCCCGCCCCCCGGGGAACTCTACCGCCTTTGTATTATGCAGGCTCCGTACTGCATGTAGTTTTCATTCGCCACGTAGTTTTAATTGGTAAGCCCGAAAATTAAAGCAGCCATTAAAGAATCACGGCCTGCTCTATGGCTCCTCCCAGCACCTCCTGATTCACCTCTGGCCCCACCCCCATCCCCATCCCCATCCGCATCCGCATCGGCATCCGCCCCCTTCTGAACTCTCGTTTGTGGACTGCCATGGCCTCGGGGGCTTTTGGAAGCCAACAGTCAGCTGTCATTGTGTGCACGTCATGTCCACGTGTGTGTGCAGCGACACAGCAGGAACAACAATAACAACACATGTAGCACTCTGGGCAGCAGTGCTCATAGCAGTGTGTGTGTTTGTGTGTGTGGTGGAGTGAAAAAAAAAAAAAAAAAAAAAAAAAAAAAAAAAACGAACGTCGGGGGCATCCATTTGAATTCATTGTGGCAAAGTGCCCATTGTAGCTGTTAAGTGGAACTGTAGAGTACCATGTTCGACAATTGACGGCCCAGGACGAGCAGAGCAGCAGGACTAGTGGGGCCAGGTCCTTGTTTCTACTTGTTCATTTTGCCAGCAACGAGGAGACAATACTTTAATTAACAATTCCCTTTCCCCGCCCCCTCCCCGCCGCCGCAGCCACGAACGGGGCGGAGAGTGTGTAAAAAACCTGTACAAATGAGTCGGTTGTCCTGGTTGTCCTGGCAAACACTGCGGGCGGTAGCAAACGCGGCGGACTAACCGCCCGGCAATCGCCAGTAACAACAACCCACAATAACAGCAGCACGGCAGCAGAGCAGCACGGCAATAGAGCAGTACGGCAACAAAAACTGTTGGCCAGTTTTAAAACATTCGGCCAGGCGAGGCGGAGACTGAAGGGGCGCAGCACAAAAGTCATTAACGCTGAGGCTACCGAAGCTGACTGGGCCTGGACGTGGACATGGCCCAGATGTAAAAACACGACCACTGTGGCAAAAAACTTCAACGGTCGGTTCGGTCGCCGGCAACAAAGAAAAAAAAAGAGGCCGTCGCCGGGTCACCGCTGCCTCCGGACTCTGGAGTGACCTGTAAATTGTTTAATTTGCGAGCTGAAAGGGATTTGGATTTCAAGAGGCGGCAAAACAATGGCACAGCATTGAGGGCTGATGTCCGGAGTTCATCAAAGTGCCACCTACGGTTGAGTGGTCAAAGCTACAGCGATGATGGCAGGGGAAATTAAAACTGTAATTATTGAGTAACTAGGAAATTTGTGCCCCTTCTTTTATATAAAAAATATCTCTGATTTCGATTTGTGGAATAAAGCAAAGAGGTACAAGTAAAGTACTTTATATAGATGAGACAGCTATGATCAAAACTGATGGAAATTAAAACTGTAATTATTGAGTAACTAGGAAATTTGTGCCCCTTCTTTTATATAAAAAATATCTCTGATTTCGATTTGTGGAATAAAGCAAAGAGGTACAAGTACTTTATAATGATGAGACAACTGTGATCAAAGCTCCTGGATTTTAGCATAACTTAGTTTAAACAAAAAAAAAGCCTTTAAATTGTCTTGTGTCTTATGTAAGCAATGGCTTAGTTTCATTGAAATTTCTTACTTTTTAAATTCAACAAAGGTGATGAAGCAACTACATCGAAATATAATGCCTTTATGAATGAGGCTTGCTAAACGGAAGCTCTTAAAGTCTTCCAGCTTCTGGCTAAAATCGGAGATTATAGTACAACAAATTGGCTTTGGGTACTCCGTCCCCACAACCCAGACAACTCTGCCTGACACTGGTCATCCCCACTAGGTATGTGCCAAGTGTGAAAAAGTGTGCACCGAACTATGCACACGCACGACAAGGATGACGAGGAAGAGCCCGGAAGGAGCCGGGTCGTAGCCAGTGAAACAACAACTGCGAGGCGAAAACTAAAATGAAATGAAAAGCTTCAGCAAGGATTACAACCGAAAATTAATGAAAGCAAACTGGCTGCGGTCATTTGCCGTGGTCAACGGTCGGCCAAGGCTTAATTGCCAAAGACGATGACGATGTGGTGGGCAAGGTGGGAGTGGGGTGGGGGCGTGGCACTGAGAGGCAGCAAGGGGTGGGGCGGTGATTGTGGTCAAGAATACAGGTTACACTTTAGTGACTGCTGCAGGCCCAGAAGGACTCGAGGCTAATTGTGAATGCGGCGGGACTCGGGCTCGGACTTGGACGACTCATTAGAGTGGCTTTGGTTACGGCCCAAAAAACTTGCGAAGGGTTGCAGGACTCAGGACTCAGCACACACAGTCATAGCGATACAGCCTCGAACGGAACGGAACGTTACGGAACGCTCGGCTGAGCCTTGCTGCCTGGTTAAGTGCACTCCAAAGGTCGTTTAACCTCTGACTGGGCAGGTTTCCATTGCTCTCAATGCAATGGGGTGGCTTTGGCCCCCTGGCGATGCTCCAAGGGGTGGGGTTCGTTCCGCCTTTTTGGCCCGGTTCACATTCAATTAAGCCTTGTTAACAATGCTGCAGATGTGGACGGATCGAATTTAATCGGGGCTCAGCACAAAATGTCATAAGAACTTCAAGAACGAAAATTATTTCTGTACCTACGTTTTTAAAGCTTTCGTAATTTTAAAATATTATTTTCCAAACAAAACTTCTGAACTAAAATAGGAAACTTCTTTATTCTGCATTAAATTGGTTAAATTTGAAAATGAGAACTAGTCTTGGCACTTCTAAACTTGCAATCTACAGAACAATACTTTCAATAGCTGCTTAAAGCTTTATAAAACTTTTCGATAACTACCTTCATCACTGCTTTATCTGCGGTGGAAACTTCACTTGCAAATCATTGCAGTTTGTTTCTTATTTTTCTGCCCGCAGCAAACTCTTGGCTGCTCACTCGTTGGCATTCGTTCACACATTGCACCTTTAAGAGCCATTTGTAGTAGTTGTTAATGGCATTGTTATCCAGAACCAGGATGCAACCCAGCCCCCGTCCCTTGTCTGTTTTCCCCCATCGCACTCATTGTTTTTTTGCCCACTTCCATTTTGCCGTTTCAACGCGTTGCCATAGTGGGCCAATTGTCCTTAAATGTGGAGCGTGTTCCGCTCGCTAAGTTGGCTCCGGCTCAGACTCCAGCTCAGACTCCGGCCAGCAATGGCCGTGGTAATGGCCATGGCCCTGGCACTGGTCTTGACCTGGCTGGGCCAGTGGTCAAGTCGGAGTCCTTGGTCCGACACCGAAAACTTTGTCTGTGCTGGCCCTGTTTAATGTGCACGTAATTGAAATGCATTTACAATTGAATTATAAACAGAGCAAACAAATGCGGCACAAGACTCGCACACATTTACATGAATTCACACTTGAGCGGGGGGAGTTGGCCCGCTTGCATTGTGCAAACTTTCTGCAGCAGCTGAGCTCAAAACTCGAGGTCTTTCGATTTCGTTTTACTCTGCTTTCTCCTTGCTCGGCAATCAAATCAACCGTTCCCCAGAAACCCGTGTCCTTTGCATATGTGTGTCTGTCCATCTGAATATATAAGTCGACATTAGGGTGGTTCTCAGATGTTCATCAAATTTTTACTTTTTATAAGATTCCTATTTTCATGCTAAATATATAGTTTCAATAAAAACCTCTCTTAGGCAGTGTACTCAAATAAATGAGGTGCCTAAAACTATACTATAAGCTGGAAATCCGATAGATTTTTACAAAAGACTACGTTTCCACTTAGCATTGCATACTTTTAGACACCTTTATAAACTAATTTGAAACCCATGTGGTTTCTGAAGCTTAAGTTTATCGAAATTTACAGCAGAATTTGGGATATGTTGGCTCCTAGAATGGTCAATCCGCTTTTCTGGTCCACCCCAGCGTGCATGTGGCTGTGTCGAACAGGTTACCATGGTCACGTCGGCCATTTTTGTGAGTGGCTGTCGAGGGATCTGCTCTTCTAAGCTATTCTACACTCGCCAAAGCCCATTGAATATCAATTTTGCATGTGGGAAATGGCAACGGAAACTTCGATTCCCATTCAGACGTGGCGAAGTTTCTTCGACATTTCCTCGATTTCTTGCAGTGTGTGTCAGTGTTTTCCGTTGCTTTGGCATTTATGCCATTCCAGTCCTCAGTTGGGACTTGTGCAATTTTCGGAACTTTCTGACAGCTGATTTCAATAACTAATAGGCAGAAGTGGTCACTCGCCCCCTACCCCTTTTGTTGCAGTCTAATTGCCGTGTCAGCCTCTGTGATTGCCTTCGACCGGAGAGAAATCATTGCACATTGTTGACAGCCACCTGAATCGGGCCAGCTCACATACATCTTGGGGCACAGCTGGAGGTCCAGGTGGACAGGTGAGATCGGTGCTAGAGAAGCCGGGGTAAAATAGGAAGCCAACGGCCCAGGAATTCGTAATCCCATGGCTGTAATCGTTTTTCGTCACTCTCTCCATCTCGGCTAAGTGGCTTAGTGATTTTTGTTTCATTAAATTGAGTCGTTTTAGCAGAATAACGTCTGCCCAGAATGCCTGGACACATTTGTCCTTAGCGCTTCTGTTGTTGTTTTCTCTGCAATTGACATTAATTTGATTTATTTATGGTAGGAAGGCAAAGGCCATTTGGCTCAAGGTGCAACTGCTTTTGGCAATTGCATTTAAATTAACAAATCTAATACGGTTTCTCGTCTGAGTGCTCGGAGGTGTTGTTTCGGCTCATTCACTCCACACTCACTCACTCAACTAATTCACCCATTCACGTGTGTGTAAATGGAAATGTTGTTTAAGCTGTGGGGAAAATTAATGTTTCTGAGTGAACAAAGCGACAGTATTTGAATGCGAAACGCATGAGGGAAATGCAGTGTAAATTATTGCAGTAAAGATGTTCAGATTTACTCATACTTATGCATACGCATTCGTATACGATTTTGGAAATGAATTAAAATGGTTTCCCAAAAGAAAATCAAGACAAAAGTGGCAGCTTCAAATGCATCGAAAGTAAAGTGCAATTCAGTTAATATTAGAGATCAAGCCAAGCTAAGGTAAGGGTCGTAAATTTTAAAGTAAAACACTTAATTAGTTGTTCGAGTAAAATAAACCACATATAACCACAGAATTGATAATTTGTAAGGACTCTTGTTAAAGAATTTTCCTGAAACTAATTGGTTAAAGTCGCATTTATTAATCGTTTTATATGGTGATGGAGAGTTATTCAACCCATATACTGCCGAATTTGTATCTGTTTAATTTGGCATCCCCCTTGTTTCCTAATTCATATTCATTTATTGTGTTGCTGTAGCTGCAAATGCTTTTCACATATCCATGACCCCTCTTTTCTGATAGTGGGGCGGGGAGAGGGGGTTTAAGCCAAACTAGCATATCCGTTGCTTTATTACATTTCGTTTAGTTTTTGGCCAACTGACCACTTTTTTGCGGTTACTTTGTGTGTGTCTGTATCTGTGTCTGTGATCTTCGCCCGTGGTGCATGTTCATGTGTGTGGATGTGTCTTGGCTGCTCGGACTTTGCGGTTGCTTTGGTCACTAGCGCGCTATTTGGCTTACATCAGAGTATGGGCGAATAAAAAAAAAACAAACATCAATGGGTCGAGGGGGGTGGACGACCAGTCCCTCTTGGCTTAAAATGAATTTACTAACCGAGTTTGTTCAGAGAGTTTACCAAATGAAAAGCGGAAAAGCGGGGCGAAAAAAAAGGCAAGTTTACTTCGCCATTTGACCATAAATAATATAATAAAATAACTACACAGGTCAGGCAAACTATTGCATACTTTATGGCGTCCAGCAGAGTCCCACAACCCCGCCATATGTGGTCTAATATTTTTATAAACAAATTGGTTTTGCACAGCTCAACGAACGAGGATTCGGCGGGGGGCGGGGGGAAAAGGGGCGTGTTTGCGGTTTCCATATGTGAGTGCATGCTTTTTTATATGTTGTGAATTTTCAGGTGGCGTCCTTTGCCTGTCAGCGTTTGCCACTTTAATTACTTTGGCTCTAAGGATGCGCAGATTTCCACGTTTTTTTTTTTTTTTTTGTGAGGTCCTGGCTCGGCCGTTTTGGTTTGGTTTTTGGCCCTGTCCTGTTGCATTTGACAGGGCGTCTCCGTCCTGGCCATATCCTGCTGCGCCGAAAAGCAACTCAACTGGGGTCGTTATTTACGGCCCCTCGCGTCGCTAACCTCGAAAAACGTTTGCCAAAACTCGCACGGAAAAATGGTCAAAAATGTGCGATCCCTGGCCGAGCTGCTCCACTTAAAACCCTGGAAAAAAAACTGAAAAGCTCGCTGTGCCGGCTGTTTTGTTTGTCATTGCATTACTTTGGCTGTTAAATCGCCTACTGGAGTTTAGTATTGCAGCAGCTCAGCAACCCAGCACCCAGGCTCAGCTTTCTCTTTCGCTCTCTCTTTCAATATTTGTCGCTTTAGGGCATTAAAACAAACGTTTCCCATTGCGTTGTGTTGGGTTTGCCTTTTGCTTTGCTTTCGGTTTTTTGGCGTGCACGTTTCACATGCACTTCTAGTGCCACAACACCATCAACATGAAGCCCATCCACACCCATGCACACCCGTCACCCATCACCCATCACCCGATTCCGAATCCAGCGCACCCACTCCGGAACCGAAACAACACAGGGAATGCAAACTTCTGAGCGCGAATCGTGAAAATCACAGTCCCAAAAAAAGGGGGGCATATTTGGTTGTGTGCCGAAAGCGAACCGTTTGGAAATATACTCTACTTTTGGAATATTCAAAATGATATTGCAAGTTAATGTTACAAAATCGAATTACTACCAAAAGGCCTCGTGAATCAACAAGTAGTTCAACAAATTCAAACCCTAAAACTAAAGCATTTATTATATAATTTATTATATAAGTTTTTTTAAGTTGCATATAATTGACGAAATCCTTTTTTATTGAAGTGCCAGAATTTGCTTATTATGTGTTGTGTTATCAATTTTTATTGCATAAAAGCTTTGGCTTTTGTTGAACTCTTGACAAGTTATATATTTTTTTTTCCCTCCAATACCCAGGATAACTGACCAGTTTTTGCCCTACAACTCTTGAATTGTTTTCTGCGTTGGGTGCAGCTGCAAATCTGGACGCACGCGAATCCCTTTGCAGTTTATATGTGCTGCGCCGATGCTACCCCAGACTTTCGTTCCTGCGAGTGTGTGCATTCGTTCGTTGATTTGCTCGCTCATTCGATGCTCGTCAACTCGCAAACTCATGTGTAAAAAGGGACAATGCTGGGTTTTAACTTTAATAAAGCGACTCTCCAGGACCGAACCTCGCAGACCACTTTTCGGGTACCAGGCAACATCAAAATCCACATTTCACTCCCTCCAGTGCGGGCCGCTGGCAGGAGTTGGTTTTGGGCCGGGTCCCGGCAACGGGTTGGTTGTGTACTTGATTTTTGGGCAAAGCGGCAAATAACATTTTTGTTTGGCTCTGACGTTGTAGCAATTGCAACGGTTATTCCATTTGCTTGACAAATATACGACGACGTCGACGACGACGACGCTGGCGGTGTCGGGTTTTGGGGTTTGCGTTTGTGTTTGGGTCCTGGACTGGGAAACGTTTAGGACTTCATGGATGGAGCTCCGCCGGAGTGGTGAAGTGGCGGAGCGCAGCTCAAAACTCGAAACTTTTACCGAGCCGGAATTATGCGCAATTTTTGTTTGGCTGCGCGGCCAGTGTAAAGTGGTCTGGTTTAGATGAGTGTGTTTGTGTTGCAAAAGAGGCTTTCAGTAGGCGGTGTGCGAGAAGGGCATACTTTTTTTTTTGGCCCAGTATTGTGCGCTTCAAAGCAATCAACATAAAACGGTTCGCAAAAAATGCGAAAAACATTGCTAGGCGTAATGAGCGGTAAGCGAAAATGTATGGCAGGGGTTCGGAGCTATGTAGTTCAAGCCCCATTCACATTGCGATGCAAACTTTTTAGTATTTACCTCTGCCATTTGGCTGAAGGTTAATTTCATCATTTTTTGGCGACTACTTGAACCTTGGCGCTGCATTAATGGCCGCATTTTCGGGCGGGCTATGAAGCTGCTGACCACCTTGTGCACTTAACTTGGCTTTTAGTTGGCATTTATTTTTTTTTTTTTTGGCCAAAGGCTAAAATGTTCGGTTCTGCTCTTGTGACTTTGGCACTAACAAAGTGCCAAAGGATTTCCAGTTGGCTGGCCCGCCGCACGAGCTGAGCTCAACACAAAAACCTGAAAAATTAAATCAATTTAAATTCGCTGCATACTTTTTTGAGCTCTTTTTGGGTTGGGTTGGTTACTCGCCAAGCGAGCGGGTATTTTTGTTGCAGCCCTATTAAATTTTTAAGTGCCAAGCTGAAACCGCAGGACCCGCAAACACCACACAAGCAACTGCCGCCCAGCCCCTGACCCCTGACCACTCCACACTAATAATTCATTATAAAAGTCAGTGCTTTGGCTTTGGTTTTTGCGTTCTGCTGTGACGCGAATCCATAGTTGTACTCCTTGGTGCCCCCGAGCCCCGACGTCGCTCCTCCTCAAGTCGAACAGCTCGAGCTTATGCCGTGACAAACTGCACCCATATGTGGCCCGTAAGAGAGATGTCTGGGTGTTGGTATTGGTGTTGGTGTTGGTGTTTAGTGCTGGTGTTCATGTTTATGGCACGATTTGCACAAGAGTCAGCGCCAGGAAGGGAAATGTCTGCGAATGTCTTTTCCCCAAAACGCTTTCTCTGCGGAATCGCCGGCTTTCCATTAGAGCCCACTTTCTTGTCCTCCTGTGTGTCGCAGGATTTCCCCCACCGCGTTTGTATTCGTTTCGAAGAATTCACTGCTTTGATGTAAAAATTGCAATGGCCATTGGGGTTCTGGGGTTCTGGGGTTCTGGGGTCCTGGGCTCCCCGGGTCCTTAGCCCGCTGGTAAGTGTTGAAAATTACTGTCGACTTGACTTGTTGCCTTTTTGTTGTTGCTTTTTTTATGGCTTGTGGGGTACCAACAATAACACTATATATACATATGTGAGTATGCAAGGACCCGCCATTAATGGGCAAAAATTACTGTTTACAAGTGGGGAAAACTCCATCTGGCCCCCACCATTCAGCTCGAGTGCAAGTTTCGTGTTAAAATAATAAACACATAGCAAAAATTGTAGCGCCATGTGCGGATCCTATGAGGCAGAAGGGCGAAAGACGAAGGGTGAAAACAGGGGCATAATTCCATTACAGAACTACTTCGACTTGGGCCCTGGTCCGGGCACATAAATTATATTAAAAACAATATTTTCACCCGGCTTCGAACTCAACTGAACTTCACACGGCAAAGTTCTTGCCTCACGACTTCTTTCTCCACTCTAGTTTGTGCATTTTAAATTGCCGGGACAGCACAATGCCGTGGCAAGCTTAAACAATTACGCCAACAACAAATACAGCAACAACAACAGCACCGTAACAACAACTAAGAGCGAAAAAACAATATGAAATTATTATAATGACAATTAGTGTTAATTGTCACTTTCGGCGCGGAATGTTGCTTTCGGTCTCTGTTGAATTATAATTTGCCCAGTTTAGATGAAATTTGCATTTTAAATGAGTTTGTTTTTGTTCCTCACTTGTGTTGCTTGTTGGCCTAAGCAAATAATAATAACAATAATAATAATAATGCAACATGAAAGTCAATGAGAAATTAAAAATTGTAATTACTCAATTATTATGCATAAATCAGAACAAAAGCTTGGAGGAGCAGACAAAGTTCCCCTAAAAGTTGAGTTGAGGAACGAAATGGTGGCTACTTAATGACATTTTTGTGTAGCTCGTCAAATTGAGGGTTTTTATTAGCAGGGAGAGGCAGGCCCATAAAGATTTTAATGATTTGCAGTGGGCGTAGAGCAATTAAGCGAGTTTGAGAAAATTTAATTAATCCAGCTCTCATTGTTGGCTTGAATAAATTGAAAACCATTCATTATCAATCCAGGAAAAGAATTGAATATGGTGGGGGAAATTAGGAGGAATAATTAAGCCAAACGACTCAGCGCAGGGAAGGAATATTGAGTGATAAATGAATCCCAATCTGTGCATGCCAAATTTATCTGACGACAGTCGCTTCCTAATCCTTTTGTGATTACTTCAAGCCATAATTTAGCATTTGCCAGTTGTCGTTTAGATTTAAGTGCAAAAGTTGGTGGATAACGCAGGAAATCATTAAAAATATTTCAATGAGTTGGCATTGACCGACGCAGAAATGGAATACAGAGCGGAAACTTTACAATTCCAACTTTTTTGTGTCCTTTTCCCTGCCATTCCCATTCACTCGCATTAAGCTAAGCTAAAGGAAGCAAAATAAAAATCAGAGCTCTGAAATCAAATTGAAATGACGCACTTAATGGCATTTTATGGCTTATGCGCAGTATTCCAATTCCATCTCTGCAACTCACCCACCTCCCCTTTTTATCTACCGTCTATATTTCATTCTGTCCAATCAAACACTTTTTACCCATGGAATGTTCGATTTCTTTTCATAGATTTTTCTCCCAAAAGTTTCCTTCCTTCCTTCACTTGCAATGGGTCAAGTTCGAGGTGGGGCAAAAAGTGACGTCATCTCTGCGTTGCGGTCTTGACTCTTTTTGGCCAATTGGTAATTTCGTTATTAGTCACGCTCTTTGCGCTTCATTAATGTTCATTACACATAAATGAACCCACATCGATTGATATTTTTCAACTTCGTCGTCGCCGGCGTCGTTGGCGGTTTTTAGTGGCCGTAATTTTTGTATTGTGGTTGACGTTTTTGCGGTTTTGTCTGCCACCCACCACCTACCACCTACCACCTACCCACCCCCTCTGGCTATATAGGAAAATGCGTGCGTGAGTGTTCGCCCCTCCGCACCCCTGCAGTTTTATTTATTTATGAACCGAAAAGAGAGGGGGCCAGCGAAAAGGGTTGCTCGCATGGCCAATTTCCTCCGACTGATACAATTAATTATATAAATAAACATTTTTATTTATACTGATAGGAAAATTGTCCGAGACACAAACTTTGAACTTTTCCCGAGATCATGCCCTCCGCACATATGCTCAGCGTTTGAGTAACCGTATCCCCTATATAGGGGTTGCTCCACGGCCATCGAATTTATCGTACACGCTTAATTGAACACTGGCAACTCGAAAGGTTGAGCAGCTGATTGACTCCGCCTCCGAGCACCCTTGTACCATTTTTATTCCATTTTTTATGACCTTTCGCTGGAAAATGTGGTCCGCGGGGGTTGGTGAAGCGAAATTCTTGAAATCGTTGAAACTTATTTAAAATAGGATTTTATATTACGAGCTTAAACAGCTGGAAATTTTATTTTGGTATATGAAAAATGCAGACTCTGTGCGAGTTTATCTCCTGGCGGGGTTAATTTTGGGCATTCTTATGGGAAAATGGGTCAGATCTGGTGGGGTGAGCTGAAATGATTATGCCACTTGAGCGGCTCAGGCTGATAAATTCATATGGCTGGCTTCAGTGCGCTTTGAAGTGGCACAAAATCGAAAAAATAATATGTGATGGCCTAGAAAGATTAGATTAAAAAGTTTTGGAAAAGGATCAAATTTTTAATTCGGCTCAAACTGTAAACAATGAGTAGGTACTTGAAGGGGTTTGACTATTTTCCATGGTAAACAACGAATAGGCACTTAAAATGGTTTAAGTGTTTTGCTCCAAGCACTTAGGCAGACAACGAGGAATATTATCTGTTGAAAAGGTATTTCCCATAGCAAGTTATTGCAGTAATTTGCACAACTGTCGCTCATTAAACGCGAAACGAAAGTGGATGGAAGTGGTTTGATTTAAGGAAGGGGGCTTGGTGGAGCTACTCTTGGAGAAAAGCAAACAATTAATAAATTTTTAAGTGCACGGCAAATCATGCCCCGCACGCTGACCTCAAAAGTTCTGGACAAACCAAGCTCAAACCTAGAAAATGGTTCTGCACACAATACATTATTAATTTTCGCCACCCCCCCCAACTCACTTCGCCGGATGCACAACAAACAGCGCTTAATTTGCCAAATGGTTGCTTCTGCTTTCCCACTCCAGTCCCCTACTCTATTGCACTTAATGTAAAAAAATGCAAGTTGTAGTTTACTTTTTATTCATGGCAAAGCGGGGGAGGTCAAAAGTGGGAAATAGGGGATGTTTGGGGGGGAACGCAGAAAGATGCAAAATACCTTGCCCAAAATGGCGCAAAAACGGAAATCGGTGAAGAAGTTAGGGGAAAGCACAAAAGCAAAGCCAAAATGGGGAAAAACTTCTTATGCGAGGAGGACAAGGATGATGGAGTTTTAAAGTTAAAAGTGAGACCTGCGATACCCAGTCTTAAAAATTATAAAAGTGATACATTTATTAAACAATATTTCTTGATCTTTTAAACGTATACAACAAACACATTTATAAATGATTAACAGAAAATTGTTCATAGAAAAAAATGTATACCATTTCAACACACTTTCAAATATCCTAAGCAACTAAATATAAAAACAGAGCTTGTAATTTGAACAGAAATAAAATATTGTACTATAAAATATGTGTTGAACGTGAGAGCAAAATACTCCTGATACTCCTAGGGTATTTTGATTGTACAAATAGTTGCAAAACTGGCAGGTCCTTCTGGAACTCCCTTTATCCACTCTCAACTTTAGGGTAAATTGTAGCGGCAAACTTAAACGAACTGCGTAGAGCAGGGTCAGCTAAAACAGAAATTCATTAAAACTTTGCATTGTGCTCCAAAATTGCCCCACAACAAATGCTGGCTAAAGCTACAACAACTTTAAGTACTGGCTTATTGCAAACTAATTTGTCTGGGGCGATTTAGCCAAAAGATTTTTCCTGGTTGGCTCCCTCCACTCGTCCGTTCCCAAATTCGCTGTGTCGCTGATGACGCGACAAAATCCAATTAATACGCTAGACAAATAAAATGCTCGACTCCGTCCCACAGAAACATCCTTAGAGCCTTAGAGCGGGAAAGGGACTTGGAGCGTTTAGATAAAGCAATAACCGAAATGTGTCTACGAACAAACACACTATGCGACTATGCATAGCATTTTTAGCTTGCCGCTCTTTTGGGTTAGTCAAACTTCAGGCACACTATATCTCAATATGTGTGTTCGTTTTGTGGTCGGGTCGGGGGTATTCAGTTGCCCTAAGTCTTTGTCGCCATGTCTGGCATATGTGTCCTTTGCCTTCCCCTCCGGGAAGTATTTGTGTGCTTGCGCCACGCGCTTTGTTTACTTAAGTTAACCAGAAAGTTTTCTTTAAGATTTACGCTTAAGTTATACGTGATAAAACTTTTATCACTATGACTTCTTCGCCCTCTTCATTTCCCCCGATATCCGCCGGCTTTGATAGAGTGCTTAGAGGTGGCTGGCGATGAAGGGATTTGGCAGCTAATTGCACAACCAATATTAATCGATTGGACTGGATCAGGAGTGCAGCTAATAATAATAAGCGGCAGCAGGGCTTAGCTCTTCGAATGCAACCCCTAATCCGTAATCCTTAATCTTTGGGCCTTGTTTTTCTAGTTTGGGAAGAGATACAGCCTGTGGACTGATTCAGTATGCTTAGCATGCCACAAATTTTACCGCTTTTATTTGTTTAAGTTTATGGCCGAGTCTGGAAACACTCATCCTCCTATACAGAGAGACGAAAACATTTTTAAACTGCACTAACCTGATATTGTTTAAGAAATAAATTATTATCGCTTATCAGGGATTTTTGCTCATTGAAAAGAATTTTTTTTATCTACGTTAACTACTAAAATACAAATCATTTAATTGAATTCTGAATTTCTTTATACCATTTTCGTCATATATTTCTTTACTGACAGTATTCGGAGTTCCTAGTTTAAACTCATAGGTAAATCATTTTCTCAGTGTACACTGTACTCATTCGTGCAACTCCACCCAGAGCAAAGTGGAAATCACTTGAGTACTTTTGATGGCAGCCGCTTATATCATTGGAGTTCTGGTGGCGGCACTCTGAAACTTTTATTAACATAAACTATGAGTCAGGCAGGACGTCACCACCGCCGCTGGCAGTGGGCATAAATTTCACTTGGAGCTGGCGAAACTTTGACCAGTATATCTATTAAACGGTTGACTCCTGATGGACTGAACTCACCGTTATGGCGATGTCGTGACTGGGGTCGCATGTGTCCAGCTTGCGTCGGAAGCGGAGGACCGTGTGCGTGGCGTTCTCGTAGCCCAGCATCAGCATATAATCCTGCGAGGGATCCACCACGGGCTCGGGGTCACCATTCCGTGTGACGTGTCGATCCTGTAATTAAATGCAGCGAAAGCGAACGGGGATTAATGAATGGGGAATGCGAGAGAAAAATGAGAGAAAAATGCTTAAATAACCCAGAGCCTTTGCATCATTGTGGAGATTCTCGTTTTCATCCCGGGCGCGATATCAGACATATTTTCATATCATTAAGCAGAAAGGTCCCACCGCCTCTGCCAGTCGTATGTTTATTGCTGACCCCCCTCCTCGCATCCAAGTGCTCAACTTTCCCAGCATGTGGGAGCCCTACTTGTTCTTCTTTTTCTGGTTATATTTTGGTAAAATAATTTGCATTTTGCACTGAATTGGCGCAGGCCGTTGGCTTTCTCACTCTCTTGCACGTTTGGCTTTTCCAACTGTTTTGACAGACTTGCCAAGTTTAAAGTTGTATAAGTAGTTTTGCCCAGGCCCAGGTCCAGAGGAAGAAGCAGATGAGCAACCCTTTCTCGGTTTAAAAATACAAAAATTTGCCTGTGCTCTTGCGTCGCAAGGCCCTCCTTTCTCCCCCTTTCTCCCGATTTTCTCCTTTCTTCTCCGATTCCTTTTCACATGTTGGCCAGCCTCGTCGAACACAGAAGCCAGATATCCGTGGGTGTATGTAAATTCTTATACATATAACAACATGACCCCTGTTGTCTGCCTGCTCAATATTTGGAAAATGTTCTCTCAGCTTGTTGTGGCTGAGTGCTGGGTGGTGTGTAATGGGTGATGATGGGTGGTGCGTGGGAGGTGGGTGGCTAGGCGGCTAGGTCGCTAGGTGGCTAGGTGGCTAGGTGCCGGGTAAAAGGATTCGGCTTTTCATATTGGCAGTTGACTGCAAATGGGCGTTATGCCTGCCATCTTCCCTTGTTAGCCCCCATCCACAGTTGCTTTTCTCTTCATCTTTTTGTTGTTTGGCAAAAATTTTGATGATGTTGGCAAAGTCAAAAGTGAAGTGGGATGGCGATGGAGATTGGAAACCTCTTCCACCCAGCGACCGTAATTGAAGCTGATGGAATTCGGGGAGTTGTTTTCCATGTAGATATTTCAAAAATTTTATTGATTTAATTATTGGTTTTCATGTGGAACTGCGTAGGCAGAGCATTTTTCAATTTATTCATTTCGGTAAAATCATTTAAGGGTTTGTTTTGGTTAACACTTTGATAGAATTGGATTGAAATTGGAGACTATTTTCTACTTATCATTGAAAATCTGCATAACTGCTCGAAGAGTGCTTTCAAATCTTGTCTTCGTGGAATGCGAGTTAGTCTCCGAAAAGATTTCATTTGATTTTCACATTTTCCATTTGATAATTTCGCTCTATTCATTTGGTAAATTGCACTCTCCATCATTTACAAGGAAACTCGCAGCTGATGGTCAGTTTTTCCTGGCCACCCTCCACCTGAGCATTTGATTTATTTCTGTTAATGCCCCATCTTTTATCACACTTAACAGGATGTGCACTTTCCCAAGCTCTTTTATCCCGGCTGACAGATTATAGCGCATAGAAAAAAGTTATCCATCTGTCTTACCCTCGGCCAGTCCCCCTCCTTCCCACCATCTGATAGCAAAATGAGCGTTTTCCATCATCTAATTACATCGAAAATTTCCCACGAACACACACGCTAGCGAGGAGGCTGGCTCAGCCACACACACACACACCTGAGACTGTTGCAATTAATTTGCCCCAATTTATATCATCTGGATCCAGTGCTGCGTGTTGTTGCCGACCGAATTACATGCCGCCATTTAATTAATCATATCTCAGACCCTGCGCCATTTCCCATTTTAGTTGGCTAATTAAAAGTTTTTCTTCCGCCGCTGCGCTGTTGCTGTGGCGAAACATTAAACATAAATTTTGTAGAATTATTTTCCATCTATGGCGCAGATAATAGTCCCGCTCCCCGCGCTTTCTGTCTATTTGCTGTCCTTTTTTTTTTTTTTTTTGGTGGGTAATCTGGGAACGCATAATTCAAGATCGCAGGCGCGCAGTTCCTCTTCCTCTGCCGTTTTGGCTGTTTTGCACAGTTTCCCTTTTAATTTCACATTATCTACCCACACCTGCACACTCACATAGATTCATACACATAGTCATACCTTGACATGTTGCTCGCTTATCTAGAAAAAAGGGAGAGAGACAGCGCCAACTGACGGAAATTAAAAATACGCGCTGCAATGTTGCAAGCACCCAACATGAAGCGACGTTATCAAAATCTGTGTGTGCGTGGGCGTGGATGTAGGTGGGGGTCTCTAGGTGGGCATGGTCGCTGGGTGAAAGGAGGCCGGAAGGGAGCTGGATGGTCGGGCAGGTTACCCAGGGTCGTTGAGGGGTAATTATGCAAAAAGGGAAGGCGCATAAATTTGCAATATTCTTGGCGCTGCTCTCAAATGCCAACGACGTTTAAACTGCTCACAACTTTCTTTTTTAGGTGTGTGTGTGTGTGTGTGTGTGTTGGCAGCACAAGGACGTCGAAGAAGAGGAAGAAATGTCGCCAATGTCGACTGAAGGGAACTGTGGGTGTGTTCAACGAGGAGTACATGAGTTTTTGTATAGACTTTGTGTGGACGCTAATAAGTATGCTACATATTTCAGCGGTAATGATCAATAGATCAAACGCCCCAAGGGAACATTAAGTTAGCGAAAGAAAATTTGATATTATTCATCAAACGTTATTCCTTCCAATTTGCTTTGATACTTTTCAATCATTTTAAATGTCAGCTTTTCCAAAAGCTTTTCTGTAGAGTCCCTTACACCAATTAGACGCATAACATTGTTAAAGTAATTGGATGAGACACCTGCAAACTTTTTCTACTGAGTGAAAAGAGTATTCTTTAAGGATCTTTATTGAAATTTGAATTTTGTACTTTCTTTTTAAGTTGCATGCCACGTTGACTCGGCCCTCTTGTTGTACTTGTCGCGGGTCCTCGACACTGCGTTTCCACCCGCACCCTACCACCTCTGCCCTTACCATCCGGATCCCGTTCCCGTTCGCTTTCTCGTTCTCGTTCGCGTTGTCGTTGTCAACGCACACGTTTTTTTAATTGCTGAAATTTTATCACACCTTCATGGTTCGCAGGACTCGTAAATTGTAATCCTTGCGCGGCTCTCGTCGCGTCGCGTCTGCCCGACTACTTCTGCTTGAGCAGACAGCTCCTTGCCCTGGTTTGGCCTTTTTGCGATGTTGTCATTAACGTCGCTGCCTCTTAAGCATTTAATAGCCTTGTCAAGACTTTAATGCCTTTTAGCCGAGCTCCTCTTCTAATATGTGGCAGGGGCAGGGGCAGCAGCAGGGGCAGGGTGGCTGCTGGGGGAAATCAATAAAAGCAGCGCACAAATTAAGCACCTTTTGAGCTTTCGCCCGCCCCTCTCCCGCCGTTTGGTTTACTTTGCTTTTCCAGGCCGCAACGTGAATTTGATAGGATTATGCAGCAAGGATGGCTGCTGGCTGATGACAGGGGCAGGGGCGTGGCTCAAACTTATGCAAAGTCCTTCCACTCTGTGTCGCTGCATTGGTGGAAACCCTTTCTGCCGCCACACGACATGAGCCTAATTGTACTGATTTTCGCCTGATGGGAACTTTTCACACTCCCACCGCTCGCAGAATGCCCAAGTTTTGTTATGCCAAAAACAAACTTCGGCAATTTATGATAATTCAACGTCAGCTGGGACAGTTCAGTGAAGTACATAGAGGGGAACCGTCATCTCGGCAAACTGAGCTCGACTCCGCTCAAGTCATCTGAACTCAGCTGAACTGACAGCTGGCTAGCAAAAGCCTTAAAATATGCTCGAAGCACACATTAAACTTATTGCCTGCCCCCTGCCCCCTGCCACCCGCCCACTAATGCCCAGCATCGTGTACAGATTTACTCCGGCGCAGACATACAACAAAAGGGTTGGTTCGCTCCCACTACACATATCACACGAATATCAAAATGTTAGCTCTCCATTCTGTATACACACAGTCGTACTAATATGTGCCTTCGGAGAGTTGCCAGCAAAGTTCTGCAGAGTTTTCACGCTTTGAGAAAGGTTTGCGACTTTCGACAGGTTCCTATGATTTAGATGGACCGAACTCTGGGGAAAAGGAAGAAAGAAAAAAACGGGGCACAATGTCTTGGAAAAAAAAAGGTAATGAATAACCCCGATGCCCTTAGTTCTTCAAAACTATCGATCTCATGTGTTTTGGAAACTGCTCGAGCCCACCTCCGACTTATGCCCCTTCCTGCTGCCAACTGTCTTAGCTATCTATATCTATTGCCATTTGCCAGTGCCAAAATTGTATGCAGCTCTTGCCCCTTCCTCCCACACCCACACCCTCAGCCTGATACCCCACACATTCTGTTAAGTTGGTGGCATTGTAAATTGTTTTCCTGTGCACTGCTTGTCCTTCCTTTCCTGCCCCATTTCCTTGGCTGCCAGCCTGCACTTGATGTATGCTACAGGAGCTTCTTTGGAGCTCTCAGTTTTCCTGCTCACACACTCGCACAGTTAGTGGCCCGCGCTTGTTTTGGCTTAGGAATTGATGGCGTCGCCGCCGTCGTCGTCGCCGTTTGATGCCTTATGTACATTTGATTACGTATACGCCATGTTGCCTGCCTATTTGCCTGCAGGAGTGCACAAAGTCTGCTGTGTGTGTGTGTGTATGTGTGTGTGTGTACACTGTACATCTATCAGCTCCCCCTTATGTCGGCGCCAAAAGAGACGCGCCTCTGGGCAAAGTCATCAAGAAACGAAATCTCCACCCAGAATCCGGCTTCAGCCCAACCAATTCCAATTCCAAATCTCCCATCCTAACCTATCTTCCGATGATGCTGATGAGTAGTTCGAGGGGGGGAGCGGGACAGGCTGATGATATTGACATTGGCAGGCGACTTCAGTTTGCTTAAATTACCGCTGCGAGCAAGTATATCAATTAATATAGTTAAAGTGTGTTCGAGACGGAAGAGAGGTCCATTGAGTGCCAGGGATTGCATTGAAGCATGAGCCAAAAACCCAAGGAGCTTGTATCTCTCAGCCAGAGTGCTCTTCAGCCCCGGACTCAGGCAAATTAAATCGCTTTCAGTTGATTTTGAGCCATCTTGTCCGCCTGTCCATCTGTCCGCCTGTCTGTCCATCATCCAGGCCGAGCTCATCTTCGAGAGCTGCGTGTGTTTGCCTAACCCTAGACATTGGCCAACTTTCCACATAAGGAGCAAACATATATATATATATGCAGACACTGCAAATTGCTAGTTAATATTTTATGAAATCAAACAGCAACAAATTGTGCAGTGCAATGCAACTTGGCCGGCACCCTCTCTCCGATTGTAAGCATTGCATAGATCCGGGCGAGAGAATCCTTCATTCATCTCCCAGTCGCCCAGTTGCCCAGTTGCCCAAAAGCAAACCCAACGGCCCACGACCACCCACTCCACTTCAATCTATCCCCCCTCCCCCCCTCCTCTCCATTCATGCAGATAAAAGGCATTTTATTAAAATTGAAATTGCCCAACGAACTTTTGGCTTTTATTTTAGATTAAATATCAATCACTTTGTCTTGTTCAGCCAGTGTGGCAATTTGTATCTCAGCGGAAAAGGGCGAGCGGGGAAGTGAATGACAGCAATTGAACGAGTTAAATGTTCTTCAATGGTCATATTACATTAAAACGTCCAGTGATTATTGCCCGACTAAGGCTGCATGAATGCATGCGATGGCATTAAACACATATAAATTAGTCCCTGCCATTTGTCAGCCTCGTTCCCCCTTCCCCGTTGTTCCCCCCTCCCGCTTCAGCACTTGTCCGTTGATAACTGTTAAATTCATTGATGCATTAAGCAGCGTTGGACAGGCAGACAAAAAGTGGCATATTAAAATGATTAAAAACGGGCGGGGACGCGACTCTACGGCATGGCACTGGAAGGAACGTGGCCGCCGAGTGAAATGCAGCTGCAAACAATCAAAATCAAAGTGGAGCACAGCGCACTGAAAAACCGACATCCGGATTAATGGAAGTGAACAGTGGTCATACGGCAAAGTAGTCCAAATGGGTAAAAGACAATAACTTGGCCATGACTTAAAAGTGTGAGAATTGTTGACTAAATAAGTTTGGGAGCATTCAGCATAACAAAATATGAAAATAATATGCATTAACATATGATATTAACATGGGCCACGTTTGATTTGAAGTCACATAACCCTCTGTCTGTGTAATAGAATTGTTTTAGCAATTTATTCTAAATTCGTAATAGAGTTATTGGCACAATTTGAAAATGTTGCATTTAATGGCCAAAAGCGAAAGATAATTTCATTGTTGTTTTAACCCCTAATTGGACAGCACTCATCAAAGGGATTCTTAAATTTTGAAAGTCAACGCTTGTTTAATTTTCCACTTCTGGGACCGCTCCCCATTGTTTTTTAGCACTCTCCTATCCGAAATCTCAGTCGCTCAGCCCCGAGGGGGAACTTGATTTGCCCATTTGCATTAAACAATTTCTCGAAACCCAAACTCGAACCCAAACTCCGAACCCTCAACTCTCAGCCCGGCTGAACTCGTCGACTGTCCATAACCGGAGGGGTGGTGACGTAATGGGGGAAGCAATGGCAACCCTTTTAACTAGTGCGCTCAATTAATGTCATGTACACAACCCACTTAGCTAGTCCCCACTGTACTGCGGCGTCGTCATCAATGTGACATACATATCAAAAAGGCAAATTCAATTAACAAACTTTGCACGTCACTCAAAATTAACTCTAGGGCGTTCAGCCAGACGCTTTTCCCCACCCCACCACACCCCACTTCCCACATAACAATCCATCGCCACCCCGTGTTGACAAATACCGCAAAAACGAACTCATAAAAAAGCAAAGAATTATGAAAAGAAACAAAGGCAGCGAGATAGAGCGAGTCAGGGTAAGTGACTATTTTTTTATATATCGCTTTCAATTGTCCGAGAGTGTGCCGCCCAAACGCTGTTGGCTCTCTGCCTCCGGCCACGCCCATTCGCCTGCGGATGCGGATGCGAATGCGGATGCGGATGCGGATGCTGACGCTGATAATGGCACTCTGCTTTTTTGGGGGTGGGGCCGTGAGGGATAGCCCAACGCATTATATAATAATGCGTTTTTATAGTAAAATGAAATTATGAAGACGAAAAATTGTATTTGTCATATTGTTAAGCTGACGTCTGTCAGTTTTTGTCTGTGTCTGCGGGTGTCCCTTTAGCAGCTGCTGTGGGTGGTGTTCATCCGATACCGTGGAACGTCGATAGGGTTGGTTCCGCTCAGACATTTAGGATATAGTAGTCAGAGAGCCATGTGTTCATACCGCATTTGAATTAAAGTCTTAATGAATTCTCGTATCGACATATTTGCTGAACAAACTTCAATAACCAAAAAAGTAAAATAAAACATAGGTTCTTGTTTGATCAAATATTTTTATATACACTTCTTTGCCCACTAACAATTCGGCATTTCTAAGAATGACAAGAGTTGAATTCATATATTATTAAACTTAATAATAACAACAACGGATACATTAAGCACAGGGTACTTTTGACGTTCGTCACCCAATCCAATCCACACGACAGACATCTCTGTCACCCAGTTTGAGCATTGAAACCACTTTTTAAATGCGATCCGTAACGGCTGCCATCGAAATCTGTTGAATGTATCTCACACACAGGCGGACCCGAAAAACTAAAAGCAAATTCAAATAAATTTCCAATCCCCCAGTGCATTTTTAGCTCTTCAGCCTGCTTTGCGTGGGTGGTGCGATTGGTGGGCTGTGGGCTCTGGAGTGGGTTGTTTGATGGGTTGTGGGATGGGACAGGCTGTCTACGTGTCGTTTAGCATAAAGGGGAGGGAGGTGATTGGGGGAGAGCTGCCCTTAAGGGCTGCATTTATGACACTCCATTTGTCAAGCGAATGAACGACGGCTGAATGGGACGAAACGAACCGAACGAACCAAACGGAATGGATGGAAGTGAAATGGAATGAAAGTGTGTGAAACCGAGAGCCGAAATTGAGGGATTGCCATCGAGATGTGTGTCCTGGGTGTCCTCGGATGCTATGGCTCCTTTCCCGGTTCGCCTGACTCTGCGAATTCAATTGCGCTTTGGTTTCCAATCCCCAATCTACAATCCTCAAACTCTGACAGCAACCCCACCCCACCCCCTACGACTCATTTTCCCCAACAGACAGGAGTGTGTTTTGTTTGAAAAATTTTGAATTTCGCCGCTGACTTGGAATCGCCTGACATTGACGTTTATTAAGCGTTTTTGACACTTTCTGTGCCGCCAGAGAGTTATCTCAGAAAAATGAACTTCCACTCAGCCCTCAATGAAGGTCCCCCGGTGCCCTCAGGCATCGCAATGTTCACTGCTCACTGCTCACCACTTAACCACTCAATGTCAGTGGCAGATTGAGGATTGCCAGCGACATTCGGATTATATGCCTCGGAACGTTTTCGGCTATTTAATATTTGTGCAAAAATTTTATTTTAATGAGCAAATGGTGTCTGGCCACCTCCCGCATATTTTCTGTGCGCGTATGTGTTTGTGCACCCTTTGTGGCAGCTGCTCCTTTTTTTTTTTTTTTTGGGATTCTGTTGTTTGTGACTTTGTTGGGGAGTTTGATAAGCTGTCAGCCCTGAGGGTCGCTTCGTTTCAAAGGCGAAAATGATGAATACCTTCCGTGGGGACGAAGGGATTTTCACTTTAATAAATGCGACGTTGCCAAAAGAGTATGCGCAAATTCCAAGCAGTTAAGATTTGAGATACAAACTTCTCGCTAAACTTTTTCCGAGCCCTTAAATGTTTGTCATTTCCAGTTTGCCAACTGCTCACGTATTTTATGGCCTACTCTTCTGCAGAAAAATGGCTCATTTCCCGAAAAATGCGCAGGAAAATCCTTTCCCTAATTACTTGTCCACTTGCGTGCTCCCCTTTTCTGTCCAATTTAGTCAGCTCCGTCCCTTCCGTTTCGTCTATTATTAAGGCCATAAATCCATGATCGCTTTGATATGAGGCCTCATCTTCTCCGTTTTTATTTCGCTCTTCGCCAAATGCCCCCAAAAACGTGTCGAGATGCCGGGAGCCCTTCGGCTTGTTTCCAATTTCAGAGGGAAATGTACAAAGTCTGAGTGGGGGGCCCCACGACCCCTGGCGAAGATAAAAAATGTAAATATCATTGTTTGCGTCATAGTCCAGGCAAGTTGTTCTGCCGTAAAGGGGACGATAATGGGTGTTGGGTGTTGGGTGGTGGATGCTCGGTGCTCGGCAGCCAAGCGGCGAATGCTGAAAAAAGGTTAACAACGACATTGGCATTGTTTTCACTGCCGGCGAGCGACTCGGAAAACACGTTTTTTGCATCCCCTCCCCTTCCCGGTTCTCTGATTTTTGACAAGTTTGCAAAAGGTTTTCCCCTGCGGACCCCGGGGAATGAACACCTTATCACCAACTTATTGCATCCGCCGGCAACAATTTCAAGAGTCTTCGCCCTGTTTGTGTGAGTGTGTAAATGCGGATGCGTGAGTTGAAAACGCTTTCCCCTTTCTGGACACACACACTTACACGCATAGAGTTTCCCCCATACACTTTGTGTTGTTGGTTCTTGTGCCTGGCGGCGGATACGTAAAACGTTTTAATTACATTTGTATGTTAAAACTTCAATTGACGCAGGCATTGCCTGTAGCCCCAAGCCAACTTCACCCCTTAAAAACCATTCGAACCCTCGAACCCCCGAGCCCCCAACCCCACCCTTACAGGTTTTGCTCTGCCGCTCAAACATTTTGTTGCCTCAAACGCTTTTGAACTTTAAACAGGGTCGGGGAAGGTGTGTGCGAGTGTGCGAGTGAGTGTTTGTGTGGGAGTGTCTGAGTGGCGATTAGGATATAACTAGATTCCACTTGCAGGCGAGTTTTTTGATGAAGGTAAATGGCAGTCTAGGAATATATTACCCTGTAGCGGTTGGGCTGTGAATTTGTACTTTCCCCAAATGTAAACAAACCAAATTAACGTCCAAAGTCAACTTAATCGCTTATTTAATTTTGAAAGGAATTTGTTGCACAAAATCTTGATTTTATTTTGATATTTATAAAACTAGATATATAAACAAAATTCTTTAGTAATTATTTTAAGTTTTTGAAGTAAACAATTAAAATCTGTTGTTTTGCAGAACCATTGTTGATTCTGATCTTTGGTTTTTTAATATCTCATTATGTATGTTTTTTTGGATTTTCCAGATAATTTATGATTTAGTAAGTTTTAGAACAACTTATAGGGAATACAGGGCTTCGGTTCCTTAAATAGATTTTCAGTTCGTTTTATTTCTTTTTGTTTTCATTTGTCTAACCCCAATTTAATTTAACTAAACTGTCAAATCAAAAGCTCAGGCCTAGCACAAACAGCCACAGAAAGGAAGGAGGGATAGAGAATTAACCAGGCGCTCAAAGCCAGCTGAGGGAACGAAGGGCCTTAGCTGGGTCCTTAGCCATAGGATCCGCAGTTCCCCAAGGCGGGAAAGCCAAAAAGAGCACGGAGCAGATGTGGGAATCGAAGTAAAGGGAAAGCTGTCAACCTAAGCGGCTAACACTTGTGTGTGTCAATTTTATTTGATGAAAACACAAACACAAACGCAAACGCAAACAGAGGAAGAGGCAGATAGAGCGAGATAGGGGAAGCTGGCTTGTTGCTATTTGTAGAGCGTTCTGATTGCTGTCGCAGGCCAGAGCAACCAGGACATTGTGGGCCAGCTGCCATCCTCGTGGTCCCCTTTTAGTGCCAAGTGTTATCGGTAAACAAATAAAAAAAAAATACATTCGAGTGAATGGCGAGGAGCAGCCGGAGAAAGGCCTTAGTCATGGGCTTCTTCCCGCCAGTCCTCCGTGTGTTTACTTTAGGGATAATTTTCCACCCATAGACACTCGCATGTGGCAAGACTTTCCACTCACTCCATTGTTCGAGAGCAATTCCCCAATCTTAATTCACTCAAATTCGATTATTGCTCCGTGCACTTTTGGGCTCCGAGGTTAAAATAAACTTTCCAGCCAAGGAGTCATTTATTTCCACGTTTAAATGGCAGGAGCAATGGAGAGCATGGCAAAGCCAGAAATGTACGAGCAAGCAGCAACAAAGCAACAATACCAATAATGGCACGAAAACAGCAGGAGAATAAGGAGCTACATAGAATGGATTGCTTGGGGAATTGAATCGAGCGTTAGTGCAATGAGCAAAAGTCCTAAGAGTGCAGATATAAGATCACTTGATAAACCCATTGAACAGCCAAAGCTTTGGACCTAACTTTAAATCGAATCAACACTATTTGTTGTACACTCAAAATATTTGGTAGGAGGAAGACCTAAAATATTGCCAAGTTTTTAATCCAATCAGAATGTTGAAATTTCAGATTCCGTATAACGGCGAGGCAATCTTCCCAGATTAAATGGAATTATCAAGGTCCGAATATAATATCCCAAACAAATCAACTTTTATTTGGCTGACTTCACTTTCAATATCCGGGCATCCAATTACGTTTTTTGTCTTTGCCCCATCCCCGGAATTATTGTTATTTATCAGCAATTATTTAGGCACATCTGCTATCTGCGGCAACCACACTCCAGAGACGCCCACATGCCACCCCACCAGCAACAATTTCACACATCCCCAATTGCTTTACCTGCCCCACCAGACCAACTCATTGCTAGATTAACTCAATTGCCTCGAACGCGGAAGTATAGTGTTCCACCCCCGTCTCAAGACTAACCCCAATAGAAGTGGCCAACCCCCGGGGGCAGGATCTGAGCTGTATCTGTTTAAATTTTACTTTTGTGCATTTTGCGCTTTGTCCCTGAAAGCGTGCTGTAATTTCTGGCTCTGTTCTCTACCAATGAGTCACTCCCCCAAAAAGTGGCAGAGCTCGCTTAGGTTGGGTTGAATGTTTCGGTGTTTCTGTGTTTTGGTGTTTTGGTGCCCACCTTGCCACAACGACTCAAATTCACACACACTCAGGGCGGGGCACGCACACACCGTTGCCTGCGGAGAGCAATAAAATAAAAATTGAAAACACAAAGGATTTATAGCTCCAATAGGTTTTCAAGGAGCCTTCAAAAGCTCAGTACAATTGCTATGAGGTCTAAAAAAAACCCCAGTCCGCTTGGTTCTTCTGCTCTCGGTTTTCAGGGAAGTGAATCGAATTTTTGGACGAAAACTGATAGAAACCGACAGAAAGACACTCATTGCTTTGTTTATATGGTTTTTGTTTTAATAAATTACATTATTCCTTGAAAGTGTACGTGTACGTTTAATTTTAAAGTCAATTTTATTATTTTGGGATTAAATTAAATTTTGCATTTAAATTAATTTGTCTTTAATATTCTTGTACATATATTTTCTTTTGAGAGCCATTATTAAATTCTTATTTTTAGAAAAATATTAATTAATTAATATCTTTCATTTTTATTAATAAAGGTTAAAGATGATATGAGACTTTAAGTCTTTTCAATTTAGTTATTTGATGAATTGAGCTATAACTGATTACACGTTGTTCTATAAATTAGTTATAAAAGTATATAATGGTTAGATATTTATTTGGCATTTTATTTTGCTAAAGAAAAATAAGTTGTATATGCTTGTCTCTAGTTAATACGCCCTAACTATCACACTTTGTTTTTGTACAGGGTAAACATATATAAAAGGAAGATATATTTAAGCAGCCATTTCATTGTCTATGTGCCTGGGTGTGTCTCTGTCTGACTCCCTCGCCAAAGGTCTGACTGTCTGCTCGTCGGTGGGCATATGGCGCCCACAGATTTAACTTCTCTGATTATTTTTCCACTTCCTGCCGCTTACGACCAAGCCGCCCAATTGTACGGCCGTTTCATTCCCACCAACCTTTACCTATATGTTCGGCCTTTTTCGCCCAATTTTTACATTGATTGAAGTATTTTCCGTTTTGTCGGCTTTCGCACGCCTTGGGCCATGTGGCTAACGGATTTAGATTTGGCTTTGTCTGCCTTTTAGACACATGCAAAACAAACAAGAGCAGCGGGGAAGTGTCGAAGAATGGAACTTTTTATCCCTCGGTAAAGGTGTAAATAAATATTCAGAAAATTCAGACAGCTACAAAAGTTTTGTCTTTTCCCAGTGCGACTTTAATGAGACGGAAGCAGCTTTGGATTCTCCGAAAACGAAATTTATATAAAGTAAAAAGCCGCTTTGACGACTTTGCTTTGTCCTGCTTATTGAGGGCCCTATTTTTTTTGGATTTTTCTTTGGGCTGACTTTGTTTTCTCGTCCTTTTCCTTGGCTTTGGGCCTCAAGAACAATATAAAAAGTTGGAGCTGTTGGTGAAATAAAAATGAAATTACTTAAAATTTGTCACAATAAGCTGGTGCTGTTGCCGCCGACTCCGCTTTTTCTAGCCACGATGTTTGCCTTTCTGGCTTTTCTTGGCAATATTATTTTGTATTATTAAAATTGTTTCGAATTGCGAGGGACGAACCTGTAATAGCTCAACAACAACAACAACAACAACAACAACAACAACAGCAGCAGCAGCAAAGCACCCTAATGGACCATATTGTGCGTTTGGTTTTTCATTTTTATTGCGAATTTAGGCATCATTAGTTACGGTTTTTTAATAAAAGACCAACGGAAGGCCACGTTGTGGTCTCCGTCTGACCGCACTGCTGAGCCAAGTTTGATTTGTGTGCATTTTGACCGCCTTAAGTGCGCCTTCGGGTGCCATTGTCTCGCTCGATGTGGTCAAGCTTTGTTTGACTTGGACCTCGTTTCGGGCCGCAAAACTTTGACAGAAAAGTTGAAAAATAAAAACTTTTCTTCGGGGGCATTTGTCCGAGGCAAATGGACAAATGTACGAGCATTAGCCACCGATGTTGACCCAAACGATTTCAATCGCCTGAATTATTGAAGCTCTCTAAGAACTGGCGACCCCTCGCCGTCGCCTGGATTTCTAATTAATTTCCCATACTGAATAACCCGAATGCTTGGGCATATTTTCACCGCCTTAATCGAGTCACTGAAATTCCATTATCGCCGTACATCAGAAATACTTATGCAAATAACTCAGAGGCTTTGGCCGCCCGGCAAACGCACCCAGTTCCCAATCCCGGCTTATAGACCCGTCACTGCACTTGTCTTGGCTGAAATCGGAGGAGTCCGAGACGGAGGCCACAATCTGTGGCACTTTAACACCTACCCAAGAGGGCAGGGCTTATACAAAAAACTACCGGCAATCATTTTTCATGCTAAGCTCCAACGTCAGCCATTTGGTTTATGGCCTTAATCCTTTTCTACATAAATGAGACTCGTACCCGTACCAGTACCCAACCCAGCTCAGCGAATGCCACGCATTTCATCATTAGTCAGCGGACATTAATGCCCAGTTCCAGTTCCAGTTCGCAGTTCCCAGCTCCCAGCTCCCGTTCCCAATTCACCCTGTCTTTGGCTACTGGGCATAGAGAAGGGATTTATGGGGCAGTGCATGTATTGAGGCTGCCTACGCATTTTCATTCGAGAGTATTTATATGTGGCGCGAGTGTGTGTGTGTGTGTATGCACTACCCCAGCCACAATCAAGAGGCCGAAGCGTTGACTAAGTACCCAGGAAGTGCCAAGGTTGTTGCACTCACTCCCCGTAGCCTCTAATCGCTTAACCCCCCCTCCCTGCCAAACCACCGCCTGGCCCAGCGTCCAGTGGCTTTTAATTAACACGCAGCCCAGGCAGGGGATCCTCGACCACAGCATCCACAATCCAGCAGCCTCATCATCATAATCGTTCGCCCCATCATCATCATGATGGGCTGCGACGGCTGCTTCTATTTCGAAATCAATTCCGTGCAGTTTTTAATAAGTGCAGTGAGAAAAAATGTCACTATTCAGTTACATCAATTGAAATTTTTATGTCGAACAAACCACAAGATAGCTCAAAATTTGATACTTATATGATAATAGAATGGTATTGCATATTAAATAAAAACCTGATGAATTGCTGAACACTTAAACGTAATCGACGTAAGATCGAAAATCGAAATTTGAAAAGAATAATTTTGGGAAACATAAGATGAACTGACATTCTAACATTTCTCTCAGTAGACAGCACACACACTATTCGCCCCCTCGCTGCATGCATGCACATATGACTTCCCTTACCAATTTCTTGAATATGATGTCATGCTGTGCACTATCCGCAATCCCCACCGTACCCCGATGAAAATCCCCCGGATGCTCTTCACAGCGGGCGTCTGTTTAGCGCTTAATTAATGATGAATATAAAAATTGCCGCCGCACAACAGAGCGAGCTGACTAAGTTGTGGCGGGAGATGCAAGACATGGAGTTTCGTTTAATTTCTTTCTATTTTAGCGTTTCGCCTGGCATTTGCCTATTTCGATGTCATTTAACTCGCAGCTTAGAGGCCTTTCGAAAAAACACACGTTTTAACATAAATATGCTTTCACGCAACTCCTTTTGGCGGCGAGGCATCTGTGGTTCCGTTAGCGATCCAAGAAGTGAGTGCAGATATCAGATGCAGAAAAGCCAAACAAATGTACAAATAGCTGCGTCTACAAAAGGTTACACAGTTCAGGAGAGTCGAGTCTGTTGAGAAATAGAACGACTGGCTGTTAATCCCCAGCCAAGCCACAACTCTTTCAGGCATCGAGAGCATCTCTATCTACATCTTTTGGGCCGGGTGTGATTTCTGGTACCACTGACAATCAAAAAGTGATTAGCAAGACACTCAACAACATCGGCGACAACTACAAAAACAATTGGGAATGTCAAGCAGCAAGGCCTGGGAAACGAGAAGTCGAACGAAGGCGAAATGCTTAACATACAAACACACTTAACGTGTAAACATGGCTAAAAGAGCGTTGACCATATTGGGCTGCAGTCCAGCGCTTTACGCACTCAACGGCAACGGCAACAGCAAAATCAGCAATCGGGCACGGCAGCAGCACAAACAACACGAACAACACAAACAACACGAACAACAGGTACAACCAGCGACAACGGCAACGGGACAGGCTAATATGAGTGGCAAAGAAGATGCTGCCTGGGAACCGGTTGGAACTGGTTTGGTCCCCTCTCAGCCCCTCTTCTTCACCATTTCTCCCGCTGACATTATCAGCATAATCAAGGGGCCACTCCCCCTTTGGCCTCCCCCGGCCCAATTTCTAAGCCTTTTCAGCGCTCATAAATTGCGCGGCTCTTGGACACCAGCAAATATTTTGCAAACGCAGCGAAAATTGCGGGAAGGAGATCTGTTGGTGGGCCAGCGGGGCGGGGCGGGGCGATGCGGGGCGGTTTGGGGCCGCGCAAAAAGAATCTTTCGCATATGGGCAACGGTACTTTCTGCAATTATCCGTTGTCTTGGCCAAGAAGCGGCCGTTGTCGAAGATGCGCCTTGCCGGCTAAAGCAAATATGCGCACTTGGCATTGTCCCGCCGAAGACAACGACGCACTAATAGCCCCGCAGAAGGGGCCTTGAGCAGGGGACTCGAGTCTTGGTTTCCAGGTCCCAAGTCCCAGGTCTCAGTCAAGTGGAGTGTCCCGGGGTCTGGCGGCTGTTTTGCGGTTTTTGAGGTTTGCGTTATGTGCAATAGATTATCAAAATGCTTAGAGGAGAGCTCGGTAAGACGTCACGACCAGCGGCTTTTGGCCAGAGTTTGGCCAGGACCAGCCTGAGCATCCGACAACGGTTTATGTCACATGAAAGTAATGAAATTAAATTTCTCCCTGGCACACACACACACAACACACTTACACACAGTCGAGCAGTTTTGATATGTGCGATAATTTTAAAAGTCAACTAACTTGGCCAGGCATGACCAGGCCAAGTCTTAGCTCAATCCCGAGACTTAGCCAAAGACAGAGCCGTGGCCAGATCCAAAAGCCCGGCCATCTACGCAACATTCTGCAATCAAGTGTGCATATTTACTTCCTGTAATTGAGCATTTATGGCTTTTATGGCCTAACGGATTCGCCCGTCCTCGGTCTGCGCCCCTCCTCCATAATTGTTACGGCTTTGGCTTTAAAACTGACAGGCTGGCAGGGAGGAGAGTGGATCGAGGCGGAGTTGTATGTCGGTCGTCGTGCGCTTAAGTCTATTGATTATAAAGTTTATGCATAAATTGTAAATTGATTTGGCAGTTAATTGATTTGCCAGTGTCTGCGCCCAGCTCTCTGTGAGCGTGTGTGAGCGTGTGTGTGCGTGTGTATGTTAGTGTGTTTTTGGGCCCAAAACTGATGAGTAATGACTTTGATATTGGCCAAAAGTTAACATAAATCGATGCATTTTGAACCGCTTAGCTCGACTCGATTCAATTCGCCTCGATTTGCGGCACATCCTGAGAAAGTTTCTCATGCATAGTTTATGGCCTTTGAAATGTGTTGGGTCCATTGGGACAGGAATGCGAATGCGAATGCGAATGCGAGAGTTGGGGATAAACATTAATAAGTTATGGAATTTCATTAGATGATGAGTTGGTGATTTGAGTAATGTCAATGGCCATAATCTCAGCAATTTCGTTTTGCAATGCTGACGTGGTTATTATACTCGGCATTCGTAGTGTTCATTGGATGCGTTACAAAGTAAGTAACTTTGAAAAGGAAACGTCTACGCTTCTGTTAAGTACAAATTCTTGCTAAGCCTTCTAAGCTGGAATTATAGTTCTGTGTATATATGTATACATATTAAGCCATGCTCAGCCCAAATTAATTAAGTGTTACTAAATGGCAAGTTACATCGGTATAAATACGAACAAATGAGTAGCAATTGTTAAAGAACCTTAAGCACGGTAATGCTGTTATTATTTATGTAGTAGTTGGCAATTTAAACAAGAAGCAATAAAAGAATCACCTCTCCAAGACAGTTTATCATCATTATACGTAACCCTCAATTCTTATCCCATTCATAGGCTTTAACACATATCACAACTTGAGCAGAACCTCTCAACTTCCCATAACAATTGAAGCAATTTGGCCGGTCCCCACTCCCACACTCAATATAAGAGCCTAAGGCGAATGTCGAGGGTAAATATCACAAAATTGAATAACAAAATATTTATGCGTCTGGAGGAAAATAATAGAAAAAATTTAACTATTATTTATTTGGCTTGGTGCTCTCAATGCGCGAGCAGAGAAATCGCTGGAGGAGAACCGGAGGGGTTTCTCATCCATATAATTTGCCAGCATGTATTTATGATTTATGAAGTGAATGCGAGTGTGAGTGTGTGTATGCGTAGGCGTACACCCCCAACTGGCGCATTGCTGTGTGCGTGTCCTCAACTACAAATAGTGCTTTATGGAACAATAGACAGTGAGATCTAGAATGGCCATTGAGTTTGTCCGCAGAATGCTCAGCACGCGAATCGCTTCAGTTATAGATACCGGGCTCACACTCCCGCGGAACACGCACCCAACTATCCAACAACTTTGGAGCGAAATAGAAGAGGAACAAATTGGATAATGTCTATAAAAACTAATTGAATTCTAAGCGCTGAGCACGCCACAGGGCCACAGCTGTGTGAAAGTAATGAAAGCACCAGCGGACCAATGAAATACATACAAAAGGCGAGTAACGAAAACTGAAAACTGAAAGAAACGCAGAACTCCCAGGTCTGAAGTGATGACATGCAAGCTGCTGGATAGATATATCTACGAACTGATGGCGAGTGTGTGTGGGCAGAAGATAGAATTTGTGGTGGGGCCAGGGGGGAAAAACAATTTCACACACAAATCGTACAAAGAGAAAAATTACTCAAAACACTCTAAGATGTTCGCATGTCATGGCACCCAAAAAGAAAAAAAAAATAAACTGAAAAAACCCAGAACAAAAAGCTCATTACTCATATGCCAATCAAAAGGGAGAGAGCCGGGGGGAAGCCGAACCCCAGACAAGCCGCAGATATTCCGATGCTCGAACTGGACTGAAATGCCATAATTAATCATCCGCCGATAATTAACAGCGCAGTACGTCCAAATAGAACATCGCGCTAATGCTAATGCTAATGCTAATGCTAAAGCCAATGCCAATGCCCAATGTATCCGTCAGATACACTTCAATCTCGGGGAAAAAGTGCGCACGCATGCGGCGAGCACGGAGTTCAAAAGGTTGCCAAAACTGTTGTTTCATTTTCGTCCAACTTTAATGAGTTTGTAATGAAGCCTCGGCAGCGCTTCGTCTTATTTTTGTGCAGCGTAACCACTTGAAAATGAGTCAAATAGATTGACACTGGGCCACCCCTCCCCTCCCCCATTCCACACTGCTGTCAGTTCCATAAGCAACCTTCGGCTTGAGTGATGTACTACGATGGCCACAAAACATCGACGTCCATCGCCATCGATGGTCATTAGCAAAAGATGACGACGACTGTGATGTTGATGGCGCTCCGCTGATGTTGCGCACTCGTAATTCTTCTATAATGGATCTGTTATCTCTGCGCTTAATGGGTTGCGTCTCTGGCCGCTGGGGTGCGGTGCCCGTGGGGCACAAACAGCGGTGTGGAGTGACTGACAGACTGGAAGCCTGCTTAAAACTTGAAATTAAATAATTAGTCGCTGGCTAAGTTCGCCGTATTCCCTATATTTTTTTTTTTTGTTGTTGCGCTGCGTATTTAGATGGGGCCAGGGTAATGACCTTTTAAGTACTTTTAAGATACTAATCGCTTCTTGGTTTTTGTTGGCTGCTCTAAACAGCTAATGGCATGTTGTGGCTTGTTTGCTGTAGCTGTAGTTCATTCCGCCAGCGAGTGCAACAAAGTCGCCAGCCACTTTGGATGGCACTAATTAACGTCAGAGGGAGCTTTTGGCTCTGGGCCCTTTCGGCCTTGGCCAGGCGGCGATGAAACCATTTTCACAAAACTTTTCTCAGATGCGTATTAATTAAAATTTTGATAAGACTCCCGCTCCTCAGGGCGCGTGTAATAAAAGTTGAAAATAAATTACACGAAATTAGTATTTCTCTTTAGGTGTGGCATCATCATCATCATCATCATCATCATCGTCGCTTTTTCGGCGGCAGCGACAGCGACAGCGGCAGCGGCAAAGGGCTTATCGCAAAAGTATCTACAAAATAATGGACGACTAATAGGCCGGGACCCCGTCCCCAGATCCACTTCTTGGCTTGTTGATTATGTCAGCTTTTAAAGCGGATTCGCCGAGGCCATTTACTGCCTGTCTCCGTCTTGAGTTGAGTTGACTTGACTCGACAAGACTTGACTTGACTTGGCTTGGGCCGACTTCCCCCGCTTCTGCGGGTGAAAGTGAGCAAAGTTTCTGCTCGCAGGGGAGCTCCGAGAACGGACTTATAGAGTTACACTTGTTGTCGTAGCCGGCGCTGTGGGAATGTCAACTTCAGATGCTGGTCAACTGGCCAATAAATGATGATAGTTCTGGGTGAAATCCGAGCCGTGCTGCTGGGAAAAAACCAGGCGAGACAGAGAGAGAGAGAGAGCTCGGGGAAACTTATCAAATATTTGTCCCACTTGAGTGATATCCCAATAAAGCTGCGTGTGGGCGGTTGGTAAGACTTTGGAATGCTTAAAATGTCGCATAGATGCGTACTTATCTGTGAGATACATTTCAAATTTCCTCAAAGCTGCTTGTTCACATTTAGAAAACACATGTGCTGATGAGTCGGATTTCTTACTGCTGTTTCTTGCATTCCAGAAGTGTTTACTCATTTCTGGTATGCATTTAGTTGAGATGTTTTATATGCAAGTGTTGAAATTGCTAGTGCTTAAAATTCAGGAATGTTTATCTTTTAATAAGACACTCTCGTTTAAGTAAAAGTTCTTTCTCAATTTCTGATAAATGATTTGATTAAACCTCTAGCTAGCTTTTGCTTAAGCCATGAGACATTTTATTTAATTAAAATTTGATTTCCGCTCAATAATTAGCTTTAAAAGATATTTCATCTTTTAGTTTTTCTCACAAGCCTTGCGATTTTTATACGGCTCGTGAAACAATCATAATCATGGTAGAATTTAAAAACCATGCCAGCCAAAAAGCATTCCAAGTATGCCAAGGCACATGGCACTTGCCCAAAAAACCGAACTAAGGGAAACCCAAATTGAATGCGAAAATTCCCACACATTGTTCAATCTAATGAGAACTATGTCAGTGGCATCGTTTATCCCCCTCTGCGAGTCCCTCCACAGATCCATACTTAAGCTTATGCTTATATATTTGCCCTTGGGCTGACACTTAAGATAAAAACTCTTGACAGAGAGAGAGATACTCTGGTCGCTGGCTCGCCCGCAGGCTTTAGGCTTCGGTTTCTGCCCCCTCCGACTCCGCTTAAAGTCAATTGAACAAATTCTGTGAGCAAATATTTTATGGTCAATGTTCTTCTCTCACTCTGCCGATGTGTGTTGAATTTTAAATGAAAATTCCATAAATGCCAGCAACATAAAAATGTACTAGGCCATCCATATTTCATCCGCCTGCCGCCCCCAAACGCTTTATGTCCTGGGCAAAAGTCGTTTTGACAATTTAATAGTATTCCAAAAATTAGCCAATTAGCTGCTTTGCTTTCCATAAATATTTTCATATCAGAAACATGCATAATTGCATAATTTGTTTCAATTAGCATGCTGGGCACTGGACACTTGTAATTAAGAACTTATAGGCGATAAGCTCCTTTGAGCAGGGGGCCGAGTGGAGGAACGGGGCCCGAAAACCCTCTGCCCGAGGCAAGTGTAAACAAGTGCTGGTCCTTTGACATTGCTTTGACGCAGGGTCCTTCCAACCACCTGGCACCCCTGGCACTTAATTGATATATTAAATCGGCATATCTATTTCAGCTCTAATTAACCTTTGAACCTCTCCACAAATCAGCGCCCATACAAAAGTCAAAGCAAAGCTCCACACCCTCCCTCCGAAAAAAACGCACAGGGCTGTTGGTGGCGAGGTGACAGTCACGAGTCCCATTATACGATATTGTATGTACAATTTGAAGCAACTCGCAATTACCAACGACACGTCAAGATGTGAAATTAACACCGTCACACAAGCAGACAGTCTACCGGGCAGCGGGGCGGGGCAGCGGGGCAACGGGGGCGGGGAAGGTCGGTGGCGGTAGACAGACATATTAATGTATCTGACTGGTATTTAACATTCAACAACAATAACAATCACTATGTGTGTGGGTGACATTTTCGTTGGCTGCCTCGAAAATCATTAAATCACACAGCAACAACAAGGAAGGAAAAAAGCTTTCTCTGTTTGTGTCACCCGTACAATTGGCCATCCCACCCACCACCACCCACCGCTCCTTCCTGCCCCACGCATATCCTGTCAGGCCAGGAGTGAAAAAAGAAAAAGAAAAGGAAAAACGAAGAGCTACGCAACCACAGCACGCAATACTCGCATTTCATTAGACACTTTGCAGTGACGACTCCTATTACTCTGCCTGAAGAGTCCCCATTGAGCTGGTCGAGAGGTGCTACCACTTCTTAACCAAATGACGTCGTCTTCTACGACATTTCCAAATAAAAACGAAAAATTAGCGTTTTATTTGCTGGCAGGGTCAAACGTTGGCAGTTGGTGGTCCGATGAAGGCTGTCACACGAAGTGAAACGGTATGGTTGATCGGTCCCACAAATTCGTACAATCTGATGGCTGAAATGGAGTTCAAGCTAAGTACCATATGAAATTTGATCCGATCAAGCTGCCGGAAGCCAGATGCCATAATTTTGTGTAATTTTTCGTTATTTCATAATTGAAAAGGACAAATCAGTGGCCGCCCTCGATTTGGTTAAGCACATCCTAAGCGAGTGACATAATTCGGCAATAAATATCTGGCTATAACTCGCAAGCGGTCAGATTAAGTGATATAATCAAGTAACAGTGACAAAACCCCAACTATTCCATTAGCTAACCGGGACTGTGCGGCAGAAGGGCAAATAAAAACTTTTCTGTCCAACGCCGCAAATGAGTTTGTCATTATTCAAGCGCCGGACAAACTGTCTGCATACATATATACATAGTATTTCGCGCACCTTTTTTGTGTGGCTTTGTTTTTGCCACAAATTAATTACAATCCAAGTTGAGTGGCAAAATGTTTTTCTTGTGTACTTTTCATACAACATATTTATCAACACGGGGCAGAGCAAAATGTTTGTCCAGGGAACGAGACTTTGTGAGAATAAATTGGATGATATTAGGGCGACAACTTTTCATTTAGTTGGCCGGCTGGGGCTGCCCTTAATTTCCGGCCACACGCATTGGAAAAATGAAAACGTTAGACGGGAATGAAAAATCGTTAGGCGTGCAGATTCCCCCTTCCCCCATCCAGAGTGCTTTCTTTCTTTGCCTTTGCCTTTGCCTTTGCTCTCCCCCCGCCCTTCCCCCTCTTCACTTTCTTTGTGGTGGGCTTTTATTTTTATTTTGCGCTTCACTTACCTGAAAATAGGTTTGACCCTTGTCCACCCAGCCGATGGCCATATCGGCACCAGCCAGATTGCCATCGGGCGAGAATCCGAAGCCGACGTAGCCCAGGGTACGTGCCTGTATTTCAAATGTTATATCCTGATTAATGATTTGCCATAGTATGCGAAAATCCTCATTCAAATCGATGGCATGATCCCAAATGGGTGTTCCGGACGCAGCCGCCGCCGCAGCCGATGTTGCCGCTGTTCCGGCTCCCGACGCCGCCGACGTTGCCGACGAGCCCGAGGTCTTGTTGCTGCGAGTGGCAAGCTTGCCGGCAGCACGGGCTCCGCTGGCCAAAACAAGGAGGAGCAGCCAGAACAAGCTGAACGTGTGGCAGGATATAAAACATGTGATTAACGATGACCGCCTTGAACTTGAATGCGTTGCTGTTGCTGCTGTTGTTGCTGTTGCTTTTGATGGTCGTCTGCTGCTCCGCCGCAGTGTTGCTGCCGTGCTGGGTGTTGCTAGTGTTGCTAGTGTTGCGAGTGTTGCTGGTGGGGCAACGAGTGTTGCTGCCGTCGTGACTGCCTTCCTTGGATGAGCCATTTTGTGCGCTGGTTTGCTGGGTGCTTGGGCTTAGCAAATAGTTGTGATTACTTTTCTTGTTGCCACGTTGACATTTATTGCGCGCAAAATCACTGGACGATGGCTCGTAATTACGCAACTGCTTCGGACTTTGTTATCTGCTGTGCTGTGCTTTCTTTGGTGTTATCACAGTTACGATTATTTACTTAAGCAATTTTACTTTCGTCGCTGCTTCCTGTTTCCGATTTGCTGCTCATTAGTTTCGCTTGTCACACGAACAAAGCGGCGGATGGACAAAGCTGAAGCCGCGGTTGGCCTGATCTGGCGGATGCAACCTGAAAGTTGGTAGGAAAAGGAAAAAATGTTAAATAATTGCTATAATTTGTTGTCGGCTATAATAGTGGAAAGAACTCGATTCCTCCTGCCCTCGGACATCTTTCCTGCTGCAATGCTTAAACGCATATAATTACATAAATTATGAACCGGTATCTATGAGATACACATCCCCACTCAGTAACTCAGCCACTCAGCCACTCTGCCACACAGACATCCATCCATCCGTCCATCCATCCGACCAACCATCCACACATCACAACAAAGTTGACGGTTCATTTTTGTTGCCGTTGCTGTTGTCGAGAGTTCGTCAACATTTTCCTTGAAACGTTAATTAGCCTGGTCACGCAGTTTTCACAGCAATGTACATCGCAAGACGAAATTGCTCGAAGTACTCCGGTGAGCAGGGAATTTAAAGTCAGGGGGGAAAAATAACTGGTATCAAAGTGACAGGAAGAGGGCAAATAAAAGTACAAGGATAAAAACTGGTAAAGAAATCTGCTCTAGCCTTCTGCCGAAATCCTTCCCATGTCTGCACTCAAGCGAGCCAAGTGAGTCAGACCACCCCTTCCGTCCCCCGTCGCTCTATATTTCGGTATTTGAATGACTAATTCCGGCTTTCCCCGCTCGGATATCAAGAGTCCACTGTCTCGCACGCAATTAGTGCGTTGTGGCTCGGTCAAAGCAAATCGAAGATAATTACAGCTTGTCATAATTTTAATGAAGAAGGTCGCCAAGAGCCGAACCCGAGTCAAGCCGTCCGTGTCCCTGTCCGTCCGGATGGCGTTAGTGAGGGAGCCAAGTGGGGGCGACGACGGACCAGCAGTGGGACTAGGTCAGTTCGGGCAGGGGGATTTGTTGTATTAAATCGCCGCGGTTCAGCCAGACGAACCGTAAGCGCATTGACGACGTCGGTCCGTCCGTCCGTCGGTAGCAGCCCTCAAATCGCTTGACTCCGGGGCTCCTGTCTACTGCCTCCGTTGCCATCGCAGCTGTCTGCCCATATTGGGTGTGCGGTTACATTTGATTACATGCCAAAAGTGTTCGCCCACCGCCCCTTTCCGCCAACACTCCACTCCACTCCACTCCGCACACAAATCTTTAATTTGATGTCGGCGTTTTGGGTAAATGTCAAATGGTTGGTAATTTGTTATAAATAGCCAACTTCCGCTGCCTCGACACAACTCATAGATACCTCCCGCCGCTGTGTGAGTGCGTATTGCGTGGATACTGAAACGTATTTGCGCTAATTCCAAGTGCTTAGTCGCGTGTTCAAAGTTTACAAAGGTCAACAAACGCCAGGCAAACAGAGAAAATTGAAAAGCCCAAACGGAAAACGAATTAAGAGGAAAGTGTTCTGTTTGCCGAAGCGAAGATGGAATGCCCTTCCTCAGCCAGAAAGTGTATAGTATTTCTATCGTCTGCCACTCCACGATACACCCTTGGTAAAGTTGAATATCTTAGCAAAATGTGTGCCGCCATAACAAGCTCTTCCTAATGTCGACCAATAAAAGTAATTTTAGGAAGTTCCTGCCATCGGACAAATGGATATCAAAGATACTACCGCAATATCTAGCAGATTTCTATGGCATATTTATAGGTGACTTTTATGTTTTACTTCCTTCCCAACGACAACGTTATTGTGCCTGCCTTCCCGAGTGCTGCTGTTATCAAAAATGTATCCCAAAGATACATAACAATGAGCTTGATGGGGCAATGTAGCTTTACATGGCTTCTCCAGTTCGTAGCTCTCAGCTCCCAGCTCCCAGTTCCCAGCTCCATGGCCGTAGTGGTTGGGATGGCGCTGAGTGACGGCCGGCAACGTTAAATGACGTTGATTATAATTATGCGGACTTGTACTTTGTACTACACAGGGCTACAGGGTTTCCCTGTTTTTGCTGTTGCTTTTGTTGTTTTGCTGTTTGTTATTATTATTACTGTCGTCATCATCAGCATCATCATCATCGTCATGAGCGTCAGGCAGAGTCGTTGTGCAGACTTCGACTGTCGTTGATGGGGCGGTCAGATGAATGATGTCTCTTAAATACAGACCGAGCTGAGGCGAGGCCAATCGTCCTCATCATCATGATTGTTGCTCTGTCCGTCGCTGCTGCCGTAAAATTCAAGCCAATTTAGCCTGGAGGGAGGCAGGTCCGGCAGGTTCCTCCTTTGCCAGGCTACCAGGCTGCACAGCATGTTGCCCAAGACGAAGACGACATTCATAAGTACAAGTGCTCGTCGTCGAGTTGCAGCGATGGCAGCGTGAGCTTGGCAGCTGGAATGCGTGTTCTTGGTTCAGGCCTTTAGCCGCGTATCGATCATTTCTGGTTTGCAAAGCTACCATCTCCAGAGGACATTCATAAGCACAAGTGCTTCGTCCGGCCGCTCGTATAATATTATTACTTGGCGAATTAACTACGCCAAAAGCAAAACAAACACAAACTCGAAGATTGCTCTGGCAACTGGTTCTAAAAGGCACGAAATGGCTTCCGTAGACACATTAGTCGCTTTTACACAAAAACCCAGACAAAACGGACAGAGCCCCCCGATTCACCCATCGCCGACTGATGGGTGAGCAAAAAAAGATGCAACTGAATGAGGCATATAAAAGCCTTCCCAAGCGCCGTGCGGCACAGAAAAAAGAGCCAACAGAAGCGGAAAGAAAGAAAGAAAAGAGGAGCGAAAGAAAAGCAAGAAAAAATGAATACAAGTCAAAGACTTTGTCCAATGGTTTTCATCATTGCACGATTTGTAGATGGAGCGGGTAGTTCCGCAGAGGAGGAGGCACTGAGGCTGTGGCTCCAGATCTGGTCTGCGGCTGCTTCTGTTCGCCGGCAGACGGACAACGACATTGATGAGGATGTTTTGCTTTAGCCACAGTGGGACAAGCCCACATGGAACGGTTCTCGATGGTGCCAAAGGTGTTTAGACAAGGTCAACATGTGAACCTCTCCAACCTTATATTCATACGATTTTCGAATTGGAGTGGTTACAACGTTTCGTGGAAAGTTAAGTAAACAGTTAAGTCGTAAACCAAAAAGTTCAAATTCATTTGGGCGGTCAGCTCGATAAACCGAAGCTTATTCATGACGTAAATATTTCTTCAAGAAGGTAATCTGCAATAGAACTACCCTAGAACAAAATGCTGCCCTAGACTGATAAATAAATGCGCAGATACTCATTAAAAGAGTTTAACTAAGGCACTAATTTGTCTATAGCTAGCAGCAAAGATTTTTGCTGCAAAAGACTAATTAACAGGAGACTAAAAGGTAAATGTACCAATCTATTGTATTCAGCTGTCGATGCTTACAAGAAAATAAATGATTCTGTTACCCCCTGGGAAATTGGAGCCAATACAAATTGTTTTCTTGCTGCCGTCATTCGGTGGTATTCCTTTCCCTTAATTGATTCCATTCTAATTACAATATTTAGCCAACTCATTGGCCCAATCACAGAACATTCTTGCCCCCTCCATTTCACACATCATTAATAACGATGGGTTCAGATTTGTGCGAATCGTTTGTTCCTTTCACCTTCCACTTGCGTGGTAATCGAATGCTTTCACATTTTAATATCTCTCACCAGACGGAATTCCAATTCCCCTCGCCCGCTGAGGTGTAATTAGTGATTTTTGGCGCATTTCAATACTTTCTAATCGCATCCCAGTGTGCAGTTTGTGGCAATTTCTTTTGCTTAGCCGCTAACACAGAAGGCTGTATGGCTGTGGGGCAGTCTTACCGGGTATGTTTTCATTTAGCAGATACAAGCTGCAAGTACACGACACACACACACATACACACACACGGTACGCTACCGGGCCTTCGTCATCATCGAAGATGCTCCATCATGTGGCAGCAACAACGAAGCAGCGGCAACAACAACGGCAACAACAACGACAACAACGACAGCTATGCAATGCGTTCTCGTGGTTGTTGTCGATTTGAGAGCTCTGCGGTTGCCGCAGCTTGATTATAAATGTACGAGGCAACTTGTATGACATGTAAGTTGTTGTACTTGCAGCCGCGCGAGTGTGTGTCTGTATCTGTGAGAACGTGTATCTGGAGGAGCGTACATGTGCATGTGCATGTGCATGTGTGGTTGTCACTGCACCTGTCATCCTGCAGCCTGCCAGCGAAAATTGCCATCCAGTGCGGTGGGGGGGAAAAAAATTATTATTTATCATCGGCGGGGCAAGGTTTCCGAGACAAGTCAAACTGGGAATTATACGGGTATGCATGGTTATACAGATGCGCTGGGACTCCACTAATTACTGCACATCATTTGCTTACTCGAGTGCCTCTTCTGCCGCCCATCGGGCCGACTTCCTCCGCTCGCCGCCTTGCAGATTTAATTGAGTAAAAAAAATTGACTAATTAGAGTGAGTCCAAAGCACTTGGCCCCGGGCCACAGAAGCAGCAGGAAAATAAAAACCAAGTCGGTCCGGGCTCGAGTTGAGTGGGCTTTTTGGGAGGGGCAATAAAGGAGGGGAGTGGAGGGGTGTGGAGGGGAGTCGAGGCAAGGAGGGGTTGGACTGGACTACCTGTTCTCATTTATTAAGGCCTGGTCAAGAGCGGTTTGAATCAAATCTGCGCCTCCGACCCAAGGCTCCTGTGTCGTCGTCCATCGTCCATCGTGTGTCGTCTTCGTATTTAATGATCATTAAACAAGCTGGCAGCCAATTGCACTAAAAGCTGCAGGCTTCTGCTTCTGCCTTAGTGCCGCTACAGTGGGCCCTCTAAGCCGAACAGGCAGCCAAAGAGCTCACTGTGGGGCCATCGGAGGGCTAAGCCAAGCTCGTGCGGACTTAGCCCACTGTGAGGGGGCCAGCCGGCTGATGAAAACTATTAGTGAAGGCAGCTATGGAGCTGCAAAGTGGCTGCCTTTTGTAAATTGCACCGACATTCCAGCAGTTCCTGCCTCTCCTCCTGGAACGTCGCGTAATTTAAATAATCATAAAAAATAATAATTCGTTCTATTGGATGCCTGGCCTGGCCGTGCTCAGCGCCCTGCCGCCTGTTGATTATTATGGCCCTGGTAATATCTTTTGCTCGTTAGCAATTTTCGTTTCGAATAAATAGTAATTAGTGTGCCGAAAAGAGTTCTGCCCGCCGCCCTCCCGTCGCTTTTTATTGGCAGTCTCGAGGCTCTTGCCTCTTTCCACCTGCAAAACTATCGCACAAAAGCTTTTTGCACTTTGCTGACGTTTTCTGTTTTGGGCACTTTTATTTGACATTTTTCATTAAACACGAAATGAAAAAAGGTTTTCTTGCCGTCAGGTGGGGGGGTTTGGGGGGTGGGGGGGTTTGGGGGCTGTCGGCCTCAGAGAGCTGCGTTGACATAACATTTTTGTATAGCTCCCCAGCCCCTTCTCTTCTTTTCACCACTTTGGCATGGAAGTTTGAAGGCATCTGGGGAAATATGTCAGCGTTGTTTAAGTTTTTAACATTTTCAACTGGGTGCTGCTGGCAGGGTGGAGATTGCTATTTACTCTGGCATAATTGGCTTGTCGGCATAGTTATAAAAAGTTCTACTTGGGTGCAATTGGATTAAATGCACGGATATATAAACACACTCACACACTCACAGATATGTATATAAAAGTTGGCAAAGCTTTGGTTATCTTTGGTGTTGGCTCTAACGAAACTCAAACAAGAGCCTGTTCAAAATTCCGACTTTAATTCGGAGTATCTCAATCTACAAGTATTTGCGCTGCAGGATTTCAATCTCATCTCAGGGCAAACGTTAATATATCATGAGAGGGGTTCTATCTGCATATTTAACTCTTTCTGGGGATGATTGATTACATTGGCGGGTCGGGATGCGTACGGGGGATCATTTGGACAGTTCCCAATCTCTTGGTGGGTTGATAACCTTTGCCGTCGCCATCGAATATGCAGGATTATGCTGGGCAGAGCATCATCTTTGAGCAAGTTGTAACTGAAATCGTGGAGTTCGTCTGTCTGCAAATTTCAACTTGGTTTACTCTTGGTCTGTTTGTGCTGTTAGTGTGCAATGGATACACAAATAGTTGGAGAAAGCTGCCTGCCGACGGCTTCCCGCTCGCTCTTTCTGCTGGCTGTGTGTCATCTTTTTGGCTTATCAGCTGCGCATCATAAAATTTGCCTCTTCTTTTAGCTCTTACTCATTCTGCAATTGCGAACTCCGTTCACTTTTCTCTGGCACTCCGAACGCTCCTTTTCTATTCCCAGACCAGGAACTTTCTTTTGTTTCTGTCTATTGCTTAGAGTCGGGACCCCGTTACTACTACACTACTTCCCCGGAGGCCCCTCATCGCAGCCCCACTATTCGTAGTTGTGTGTTTCTGAACCAGGCAAGTGAATTTTCTCATTTTGCACTTGATATTGTTGCCGCTTTTTGCTGCCTCCTGCCTGGGAAATTCTTCTGCTTTTCTGCTTCTTGTTGTTGTTTTTTTTTATTTTGGCAGAGTGAAACTTTTCAACGCTCTCCCTTTTTGCCCCCCGCCACCCTCTTGTGTCTGTTGCTGCTGCCTTTTGCATTTTCGGTAGGTATGAAGGTAGGAAATTTAATCTCAAAGTCGTCATCGTCAACGCCGTCGTACTCCCCGTACTTGCTGCTTGTACTTGTTGTTGATGTTGTTGTTTTTGTTGTTGTATATCCCGGCAACGTCACAGAAAATATTTAATTAATTTTTCGAATTTTAATTAAAAAGTTTCCGTTACGTTACGTTACGTTACGTCATCAGCACGGCAAAGGCAAAAGGCCCACAGATCCAGATTCCGGAATCCGCATCTTGTAGCTGTAACTTCTATGTAGTTTGGTCCCTTTTTATTGCATTAAGTAGCAAAGTAGCAAATATTTGATGGCGGCAGGTAACCGGAGACAACTCTTCCACCCAGCGCCATCAATCAATTCGCTAAGGAGCGCGTGGAGCAGTCCCCCCCACCAAAGTCCATTCCAATAAACATAAAGCAAACACTTAATTGTCTGTCAGCGTTAACAAACCGACAACACAAATATCATATGACCAAGGGGCCCGAGCAGTATTGGGAGGTATTGGCCGCTTGTTGTTGTTTCCATAAGCAGACACACACACATATATCACCTGCTGCGCACAGAAATGTTTTTTCCACAAAACTTGTAAGAGATGCCAACTGGCTGATAGGCCCGCAGAGAGAACTCCCAGACCAGGCCCAACCATACCATACCATCCCATCCAAACCATCCGAACAGAATCCAACCCAAACCGAAGCAAACCAAACCAAACGAACTAAACTCTCTTGCATGCATTTTGTTATCTGTGACAAAGATCTCCTGGCCATTAAATTAACACTTAATGACTTGTGTGTGCGTGTGTGTGTGCGTGTGTGTGTGCGTGTGTGTGTAGGTGCAGACGACAATGATGACTGAAGGAAAAGCAGCAAAAAGAGGAAAAAGATTCTCCGCAGCAGCCACACATCATTAAGAGACAGCGGGGAGGCGTTGCCTGGGCTTTCGTTAACTCGGATACTCTGCTACATCTCTTTGATACCCTACAATAGGGCCAAGCCGGGCCGGGCCGGCCTGATGACTTTGTTAGCCAGGCTGAAAGGCCTGGCCGAAACAAAAAGGGAAGAATGGTCCGTCTGGCATGCATAAAGGACTGCCTCCCGACAAAAGACGTATGGGAACACACCTTGCCCAGGCGAAGGGTCTTTTGTTCGATCCGGGTTATCATCGTGAAAAATGGAATTATGGCACAAGGAAATGGATTAAGAAAAGGAAACATTATGTCTAAGATCTGATTGCTCTTTTAGAGTTCGAAGTGAAAAAGAAGACAAGTGAAATATAGATTCAGAAATTCAATTTCCAAGGTAGTTTTGAAGGGATTAGAAATGGATGAAATTGTTAAATAAAGGTGAGTCGGTCTTTGTTATTTCAGTGGCATTTAAATTAAAAATTTTAAGAAATAATTCTTTCAGCTTTTCAGTTGTTAGGTACTCTTTATTTCTTCTTTAATATTGAAATATTCCATTATGACTCACTTTTCCGAGTTTTAAAAAACATTTCTTGAAATAAAATACTCTTGTGATTAAATTTAGAAGACAAGACAAATATAGCTAGAGACCATAAATTGAAATCCTATAGGTAAGTTGTCGGGTTTCTTACAGTTCCCCCAAGCCTACAGAGCATCAGATGTTCGATGCGATTGGGGCCCGAATATCTCTCCGATTCCATCTCATTTGTATCTACATCTCGGGCGGAGTATCTTGTTTGCAGCCATAAGTTTTCAAATTGTTTTTAGACTGACAAAATAAATGATGACAGGCGGCACGGCGGCTTTATCGCTGCTCTTCTTCGTCTCCCCATGCTGCTAAGTTGTTCTAATTTTTTGTTCCCCACGAGATCTCTAATGGGCGGGGGGTGGGGCACGTTACATGCCTATAGTATGTTAGATGAATAGATAAATCTGTTTGGGACATACTTGGAAACTGCGTTTCAGAGAAGAATCCACAGGGAGGACGTGTGTGTGACGACGTGTGGGCAGAAGTGGAACACAATTTGATGTTTCTCACTTAATTTGTTATGGCGAGCGCTAACAAATTTCCTGCCATTACAAATGTTTTTCTGGCCTCGACAGAAAACTTTTATGATTATTTAAATGTGTCCCGGGTATTAATTAATCGAATGCAATAATCGAAGGAATGCGGCAAGTGGCATGAATATTTCATTTGTGCCGCAACAAAATCAGTGTGGAGAGCTACCTGTGTCGGTGATAAATTTATTGCATAATTGAACAGGACTAAATCCTCTTGAAGGCTTTAAAACGCAATGGTTGTTCTTGGTTTTCGCTTCAACTTGCCGGGGGATCCTTCCTCTGGCTTCCCCCTGCTGTTATTTATGAGCTTGCGGTAAGCCAACAGTTGGGTGAGGTGTTCTGGGGACCGGGGGACCGGGGGATTGTGTGTGGTGCGTGCTCTCGTTTTGTTTAATTAAGTAGCATAACTGTAAACAAATTAATTTCAATATTAACACAGAAGATTATTGAAAATCTCTCGCATTATTTACAATGTTGAATGACAAAACAAATAAATTATTAATTTTCCAAGAGCGCCGCCACTCAAGTGGATGACAATGCATGATATTTCCCTTTGAAAGGCGGGTAGGTTCTGGGGGTGGTTGAGTAGAATGTGCACAAAGCAGCCATTTGAGTGTAAACATTCTGCAGATTACAGCTTCGGTTACCGTTTTAATTGTCCCTGCCACAAGCTGAGATGCCGTCACCCAGGCAGTATTACCACCCACCCATCCGTCCATCCCCCCATCCCTCCAAGGCCCTCAGCATTTTCTTCAATGTCATGCTCAGCAGGAGCAGAGGGCCACGAATGGGGCAAATGTAGCTTGAAAACTGTGGCTTTTGTCGGAGAACAGCTCAGTTGGCTTAGCCAATATGACAACATCTGAGAGATGGGAGCTGTGAGCTGTGAGCTGGGAAATGGGCGGTGGGAAGGTGGGAAGGTGGTCCCCTGGGTGAGTTTAGCTTGATGATGGAACAGCAAGTCACTTGTTGAAAGGGTTGGCAAACAATAAAAACAATTGCGGGCACGGATTAAATTAGGGAGGTGCTCGAAAGATGGTGAGAATTATAATTGGAGGGGATGCACGCCTCAATCCCCTAAAGAGTTTGGAGTTTGCAGCTTAGAAATGTTTTCGGTTAACTTATTCAGAGTAAAAATTTGCGTTCTGTGCCGAATCCCAGCTGTAGCTTTATATGTTTATAGCTCTGGTGCCATATATCTTAACTAACTCTGCTCCGTAATCCTAATGGGTTAAGGGGCTTCGTTTTGCGTTTCCCCACTTGTAATGGTTTGTCTGATCTCTTGTCATCATATGCGTTTAACCTCCAAAGCAGCCTCGACATTTGCCAGGCTTGGCAGGACTTTTCATCTTCTTCTTCCGACTCTCGAGAATTGACCTTGTCCCCTTACATAACCTTGTGGGTAATATTCAGCTCCCTCGACTGCTGTCGACTGCTGTCGACTGCTGTTTACATGGAATCAGCGCAAACATGGGGGCAGTTGGGGGAAAAGTGCTGGGCAAACAATTAATAAAGCTCAATGTCGGCTAAGTCTGTGTAATAAACCAAAACCCTAAGCTAGACAATTAAAGCACAAAGCCCTTGGATCGCTTTCGAATGCCATCCGATGGGGGCTGTCAAAGCCAGTGACACGATATTGAACATCTCCGGTTCTTGCCGACAGGAAACAGAGAGCGGGCCACATAAATATACTCCGATATGGAGGAAATCTTTTGCTCATTTAAAAAATTAACTTCGAGTACCTTGCCAGCGGCAAAAAAGGGAGACGGGGACACAAAGGCGATTTATTGGCTACGCAAGATAAATGGCAAAATGTTTACAGTTTCCCAGTTTCCCCGCTCTCACATTGAAAACGAAATGTAAGCATTTTCCGCAAAGGTTTTTTGTTGCTGGCTGTCGAAAAACTTTCGGCAGGTTTTCGCTTCTTTCTGTCTCTTTTTTTTCCCCCACTGCTGTTTTTAGTTGTTGCTGCCCTTGCTACACATGCGATAAAAATTGCTCAAATAAACTGAATAAAGGGACTGTAAGCCGGGGAGTAGGTAGCGGGGGAGGGGGAGGGAGAGGGGCAGGGTCCTGGACTGAGCGACAGGAGGCGGTGACTGCAGCAAAAACATCATTAGCATTACCAAATAAATCACATCCGTTTTTCAGACACAGTCCGAGTCTGAAATGTAAGCGAGGGACACGGGGCGGCACTTTGGCCAAAAAATAAAATGATAACAACAGGAACAAGCTGTATATAAAAAGGTACGGACTACAAGATACCACAAAATATATTCTTTTATATAGGGCTGATAAGATAAGCTAAAAGGTATGTTTTGCGTGCTTCCTGCTTCTTTAAAATGTTGTACTAGTTTGAAAAGCAAATTATGTTTTGTTTGTTAGTAATAATCGTGAAATTGGTCCGTAAGTTTTTCAAATAAACTTAATAGATTAACCATAGTTATAGTTTGAAACGGGGAACCCTTACAAGATCACAAGATCTACTGAAATTGCTCTGTATTTCTGAGAATCCATTTCAGCATCATGTACATTCTTCAAGCTTTACCTCCTGTATATTTAGATTCCGATTTGTTTACAATACTCTTCTGACACACAAGACATGCTTCATGGTGCCCGTATACCCTTGTCATATGTGGCTAGCCGTACTGTATGAAAAGGATAAAAGCTTTGAACACCGGAGTGCAATAAATTTCTCTCGTGACGAGCATAAAACTTTTTAAACACAGCGCGCCCACAAGAGGAAGAGAGACAGGGAGACGATGAAAGAGATGGCACAGTAGCAACAAAAGCAACAAAAGCAACACAAGCGCATAGCGAAGCGGCGAGTTACGTTTAAAGTCGCCTTTGCCACCCACTTCCCACAGTCACCGCTTTCTCCTTTCTCCTCCTCTCCTCTCTCCTTTCTCCACTCTCCAGTAATGCACACATATGAAGAGGGGGCTCAACTGTGTGCTGTCGCTGTTTGCTCGCTTCTTTCTCCGTTTTTTTTTCCTTGCCGCTTCTCGTTTTTATTTGTGTGCATCAGTTTGGATTTTGTGGTTTGATCCTGCATCCTACTTGCTACATACTTCGGCCATCCCTCAGCGTTGTCGTTGCCTCGCCGATGATAAAGTATGCCAACTGTCAGCCCGCTCCCGCCTGCCACGCCCACTAGGCAAACCGAGCAAAGGACCCACCGCCCACCGCCCACCCGCCTACCAGGCAATACATCAGCTCAGCAACTTTGCTCAATAAATTTTCCTGCAGAGCGCTCAAAAGCCGGCGCTCCGCAGTATGCTATGAGTTTTGTGATGTGCAAACGGTTGGTGAGGGAGGGGGGTGGATCGCATTTGGGGGGAATGCAATGGGCGGCTGCCTAAACAACTTGCTTTCCATAAGCAAAATAGATTATGAGGGCCAGAGGGTCCGACTGACAGGTTACCTGTGGCAAAGTTTGTGCGAAGTTTTAAGTACCTCCAAAAGCAAATGGATTTATCGTCTTGAGAAAATATATACATTTTTTAATCTGCCAATACTGTTTGCCACTCTTTGGAAAGCAACAGTGTCTGAATTCAAATTGTTTGTCGTTAAATTATCAGAACTAAAAATAAACTTCTTACTTGGGGCTTAAACCCAACTTTCGACGTTGTGCTGCGAGGAGTGAAGTTTCCCAAAATCAAAGGATTTATCGGTTTTTGTAAAATATCTTTGTTTTTATCTGCAAGTGCTGTTTACGGAGCTTGGACTTAAATTTATTACAAACATTCTGATAGGTTAAAAAGTAGTAATGCATAAAACTGAAAGAAAAGTCAAAAGACGTAGCTTATATACCTACCCACCTTCCGGATCTACCCTCGATCCAAAGGGGTATGAAATTATAACAAGTTTTGAAACAACACGAAGCGTTTACATTGTTCGACCACCAAGCAGGAGCGACTGGGACTTTGGCCTGTTTGACACAGGAGTTCGTGCTGCCCGTTTTCCTGCCCTTCCGACCGCACGGCCCGACCAGTCTGACCATCCTGCGTCCTGTTTGTGTCCCGTCACAGTGGCAAATTTTATTGTTGCCCCTGCTGGGGCCAAATCGGGCAACGGATAACGGTCAACGGGCAACGGATAACGGACAACGGGCGGAGGCAGGAGCTGTCTGTGGAAAAATCTGCATTGGACATAAATGTCAACACCCGAGGAGGCGAGGCAGAGCGGAGAGCAGTGAGCAGTGAGATTTTCCCCCCATGTGTGTGTGTGTGTGTGTGTGTGGATTCCTATCTAAACCAATCTGCAATCAGCTGCAGCTTTTGGCCTGGTCCGCCACAGTCCCCCCTCTCCACCCTCTCCACCCTTTCTCCATTTCTCCATTTCTGCTGCATTCTGTTCTGTTCTGTTCCGTACTGTTCTGAACTGAACTGAACTGAACTGGCCAACTCTCGTATCTTAATTTTTGGCCAGTGCCCTGCCTGCTTTGACGAGGCGGGGAAATGGCTCCAAAAGATGCATTCGAGAACGTTGCAGACATTTTTGGCCAATTGGCAAAATGGGTCAACCGAAATAAGCGCAGTTCGGCACTGCAGCACCCGTTGGCCCGGTGGTGCCCTCGCATCATAGTCGTCGTTGCAATTGATTGAATACGTGATGTCCATGCGAAAAACAAACTTAAAATCCTCGCCAGACGACGCCTCCAATCGAAATCGGAAAGTGGTTTTAAAATCGAAATTGCTGCGAAAGCGTTTGCACACTTTTAATCAATAATAAAAGTGGAGTACGACGGCGAAGAAGGATGGTAGTTGAATGAGCATTTGGCGTGTCTAGGCCCTGGTAAATCGGTTTTGGCCACTGCACGAATGGCGAAGTGTGGGTCAGTGGTTTCCGGAGTAGGGCAAGTGGAACGCGAGTGAATGAGAGTTGCTTAGCCCTCTTCTCAAGGCACCACCCCTTGAGACGCCCACTCAAGTGGGATATTTCCTGATGCATATTCAATTAAGCAATTGAGCAATTATCATAATTTTCAATAAGTTATGACCGACTGATAATTTGGCCCCATTCCAGCGGAAAGAGCGGGTGAAATTTCCATACTTTTCGGTGTATATAGCCTGGTGTGGAATGTTCGGAACGACCGCAGATTATCCGCAGAGGGCAACCAAATAACCATATAACCCAGGCCCAACAATAGAAACAGATTCGCCTGTCTGACCCTAACTGACTGGGCGTTATAATTTATAGGAAACCGCTTAAAATGAATTGCTAAAAAAGAGAATTGGCGGCTTTTTCAGAATGGTAATTATATAAAGTGCCATATACATGTGCATATATGGAATGGTAATTGTTAATTAAAATTGAAATCGAAATGAGAAACTTGGTTGGCCATTGAAGCAATTTGCAGCCTGGCGCTGATTAATTTATTTGTATTAATAGCTGGACGGAGAAAGAGCAGTGAGAGCTTAATATAAAAATTTCATTATTTTTTAAAAATTCCTTATAACTCCATAAATATCTGGGTGGCGCCTGGAAAGGGGCTGTACGTAAATTGAATAAATTTTCGTTAATTGTTGTCGCGCACCTGTGCGTATCTTTCGTGTCCTTTGGCGGAGTCCAGTGGCGGCCTCCGATCGTCGTGCGGTCGATTTGTGGCGTATGAAAAAATATTAAGTGGCACCCTCCAAGCCTCCAACCTCCAACCTTCGCCCCCCCTCCTGACCCCCTGCGGGCACATTGTCTGCCCTTTGACATGCAATATATAATTTTTACGCTATGGAGGAGGCCCTTCATCCATTCAAACCAAAACCGAGATGAGGTGGGTCAGGACGGGCTCATCCCAGATGCTTCTGCCAATTTGTTGTCTTTTTTTGTGGCACGGCCAGCGAGTTTAATTAATTTACATGGAATTTACAACAACAAGCGAGGGCCACTGCAACTACACGCGACATGTGAAAGTTTAAACGGGAAAGGTGAAAAATGAAAAATAATCGAATTGACCGTCCGACCACGAAGCGATACAAAAATGGCCATCGATATATATACATACATAGTAAAGTCGTCCGAATGTGTGGGCTAGAGGGTAACAGGCCTAACGCTGATTCACATGACATCCGACATTTTCCGTGACCAGACATGGCCGAAAGGGAAATTGATAGAGAGGGGAAAGTGCCACCTCACGCGAGTTACATTAAATTTTAATTAATGTGACTATGAAATGCTAGTTGGGTGGACTCTTTCACCCCACTGAGCCCAACAGATTTACGGATACAGTTTGACGAATGGGAAGGAAAACTTTCAACGCTTGACAAAAGTTTAAACTTCGAATTTTAACCACTCTAATGGGGATGGGAGGAACGCCTTAAAAGCACCCTTAAAGTATTCTTATTGATTACTGGGGGGCATGTGCGCCATTGCTATTGTGTGGGGAAACCCTTTGAACAACTTTCAATCATTAAGCCGATTTACATTGTCCGAAATCCGAGCATAAACATGTGCGTGCTATTGTGCCCAATAAAACAGGAAAGCACAAACAAAGGGACAGAAAACCATTTAGCCAGAGCCACAAAACATTTTCATTTTCCAGCAATGCTGTAATCCGCAAGCTAAGCTTGAAAAGTGCAAAAATATTTGGGCAACAATAATACAAGTCTGAAATTTAAATTCGAGCTGTAACAAAGAATTCTGCGAGGTAGAAAGATATTTGGCCAAGCGTTAGACACAAGATTTATCTGCGTAGGTGTCTCTAACCAGGCTCTAACGATTTAGTCCGCCTGCGACTGTGTGTGTGTGTGTGTGTGTGTACACACTCTCATGCATATGTTAATGGGAAAGCATTTCTCTGCTGCCGGCAGGACCGTATTCATTTATCAAAAATAATATATTAAATTGCCAGCATTGAATGATATTTTAATTTGCATCTTCGTCTCTGAATGTTTCCTTTTGAATAAAACATTAAAATGTGAACATTTACTCTATGTCCTATGTCTGTGTCAATGTACGTAATGTTCTATCTATGCTCCCAGTGTGTGTGTGTATGTGTGTGTGTCTTCCTCTTATCTTTATTTATTCAAAAGATAATTTTATGTGTTCCGCAGTCGAAGCATAAAATTACTATGTCGAATATTGTTTGAGCAAATAAAAACGGAACTGAATAAGAGTCACATGCAAAGTGGCGATGCTGTGTGCGAAGTGGGCGGCATGAGAATCATGCATCACCAAAAAATGGCTGCCTAACTGGGTCTGTGTGTGTGTGTGTGTGTGTGTGTGTGTGTGACAGGAAATGCCATGCAGACTACGAGAAAGCGGAAACGGCATCAGGAAAGTTCATTTACATTTATATGGTCTGCTTACAATGTTAACGCTCGTGTAAGAGTATGTGAAGCTGTACCCAGTCGCCCCCTTCAAACATTATCCAGGACACCCCTGAGCTCTGTTTGAAGAGTCAGTGAGTCGTCCTCTGGTCTATTTGTCTATTTGCTTTATCATTGCTGCCTTTTGCCAACTGATAATCTTTATTGCAGTGAAATATTTAATTTAATAAAATAACTAGCAGTCTTCTTTCCCCTCTCTTTTCCTCTGCGCCCATGCAATCCCCCTCTGATCCCGACAACCCTTTGGAGTTATATTTTACAATTTATTTAATTTATAGGCTTTTGTTCCCCCTTGTTTTTATTGTGTCAGTGTCTGTCTGTGCGAGTGTGAGTGGGTAAAAAGCATATAAATGATAAACACGCATAAAATATGCCAAAACAACAATTGAAGCTTGTGTAGCCAATAAGCCAGATATAGCCGTTGTTCTGTACGAGTGGATACTCCAAATATGTGAAGGGGTTTACTGGCTATTTACAGAAGGGAGTCGCAGATATATTAAAGAGTCCCCTTTGCAACTTAAAAATTATAAATAAAGAGGAGTACCACTTAGTTTGGTAAAGTAAAACCTATTTATAAACTCGATTTTCTTAAGTTTGTAATATAAGTTTAACTTTGATTTCGGTTTCCTTAAATTATCTTTTCAAACGCCTTTAGTGATTTTTAAGATGGATGATATTTGTAACAACTCAAACCTGTTTATGACCTCATTTCTCGGTTTCCTTTGTTTATGGCAAATCATTTTTTTGCCCCATCACTTTTCTATGCTAGGCAATTTTTTTTATGATTTTTCATTCCAACAACATTCAGAGCATGAAATTTATATTTTCTGCATGCCGTATGCCACGGCGAAATTATTATTTGTCGCGTTAGAAAATGTGTCGTGTAATAATAAAAATTCAGGAGCAGACCGAAAGGGAGCAGTTCGGCGTGCAGTTTTTGGTTTTTGGTTTCCGTTTTTGGCAGCCAACTCGGCGCCTTTTGTTATGGCCTCTGATAAATTGTGGCTGATACAAATACTAAAATAAAGCAGAAAACCGACAGCAGCAGAAAAACAATCTAAATAACAACAGCGAGAACAGAAGTGTGCAACATATTTACATTGAGCGGGGCTGAATGGACGGGGAGTGGGGCAGGTGCCTAGACAGAGTAAACAGTAAATAAATAATGTGGTTAAAAATTTGCCTCCACGCATGTGTGACTGTGAGTGCGAATGAAGTTTGACTTTGAATAATGTTTGGATTGTCCCTGGCAGCTGAGAGAGACAGCGACAGCGACAGCGACAGAGACAGCTAGTGAGCCCAAGCAACAAGGACAAAACACAAGCTGTCGCTGCTGAGAATAAATCGAGAAATTATAGAACTGTGACTAGTATAAGAAATGGTCTAAGACCGAATTTCAGACCGAGACCAGCGAGCGTGGCAAGATATATGGCCGTCAGTTAAGAGCCAGCAGCCGAATAAGAAAGCTCCGGGCTCAGGCCTCAAAGTCAGCCTCGTTTCCTCCCCCTCAAGGTGCCACATGTTCCAGCCTCAACAACTGCGAAAGGGAAAACGGCAAATGCAACATCTGCTGTCCTCGTAGTCAGCAAAAGTCGGGCCAAAAGTTATTCGATAATAAGGTGGAAAAAAACAAGTGAGTCTCAAAAGAGCTAAAACTATGGAAATGACCTAAAAGCGACCTCAAGCGACCCCGACAGCCCAGTGATCTTAGACTGTTAAAAAGTAAAAGTCCATTAGAAAAAATAGCAGCCCCAAAAAATAAATATTACATACTAAAATAAACAGATTAAATTGTCAATATATATTATGTTTATAATACCCTTTTAAAAATAATAATTCAAAATTTTGTCAAGACTTAGAGAGCCTTTGTAGAGTAAAGACTTTACCAATTTTTACAAAATTACCATTTGAAAGGGTTTAACCGAACCCAACGAAACGTTAAACCTCTAAGATCAACCATATAACAGGGTATCGTTCCATAAGCCTACCCCACAGTCATAAAAATTGTTTTGGTTCGTGTGAGTTTTTTATATGCCGATGGCCGGCAGGACATAAAAATTGTTTATTAACAAATCAACAGCAATAACAAAAGCAAAGCCCCCGGCTGTCGGAGGGTCAAAGCGAGAGGGCTGGGACATTGACAAAACATTAAAATCAGCAAAAATGTTATTTGTTTCCCTTCGTTGTTTTTATTTTGCTTGCTTTTGCTTTTGATGCCGGTGGCATTTTTCAAATCGCTCGACTTACGAAAATGCAATAAATTGCAGACGTAGTAGGGATTTTTGCGCATAAATTTTATAAAAACGAGAAAACTCACCGACTGATGATGATGATGATAAAAGCGAAACGACGCACCAAAGTACGAGTGTATATACAAGAAAAAAAAATGATATATATGTGTGTGAAAGGCCAAGACGACGACCAGTGACTTGGAGTTGAATCACAAGAAGGGAAAGGAATATTTATCGAGCAAAAAATGCCAAGGCAGCCCAATGATTGGAGGTTCAGTAGGGTGCTGGGTGGCGTGGGGTTAGGTCGTAGGGTTTCAATATTTATGCATTATGGATATTAGTTTGAACCACAGGAAAAATACCATTAAAAGCAAAAGCATGAAGTCGATTACGCGCCAAAAGCAAAAATTGCAAGGGCTCCTGAACAACGGGCAGTGGTTGAGTGGGGGAGTTGAGGTCTGTTGGAATGGAATGGAACGACGACGACGACGAAGCGTTTTCAAACTGACAGTCCCAGTAGTCAAAGCCAAGAGCATAGAAAAAATCAATTTACTTGAATTTCTTCTCCTCCGACACACGCAGCCCCAGCATCTTGAATGTGACAAAGCCTCGGTGGGGCAGCAGATAGTGGGGCGGTGGCTGAGCGACAGCAGCATCTGCTGCTCCACCAGCCGAGGACGCCCCACCCAACCGCTGTCGTTGGCATTTTTCCTCTTTCTTAGATTGCCAGCGACATTTCGACTGAGCTGCAGGATTATTGTGGCGGTGGCGGTGGCGGTGGCGGTGGTGCTGGCTGCTGGCTGCTGGGTGTTGGGAGCTGAGATGCCCGCCAAGCGGAAGTAAATCATAGGGGAACGGGGCAGCTCACTGGAGACAATTTGTTTGACGTGCAACGTGTGGCGAGCGGAACTAACGCAGGTTTTGCCACCAGCCAAATCCGAAGGATTTCTGGATACAGTATCCATGGGTGAGATTATGTGTGTAGTGGTTACATCGTTAGTGGGGAAAAGTGTCAGGGAATTCTTGCCGTCATAAGTCAGAGTGGCAGGGAAGAACAATATCAAAGATAATAATCGATGACTGAGCGCAGCCTTTCCCAGAAGAAACATTGAAAGAGGGAAAACACTTTTCCAGCGCTATCTGCTCGATCGAGAAATCCACTCACCATGGCCTTAACCCTTGCACACACTGGCGCATAATTATCCCTATCTAAACCCGAAGTACCTTTATCCCCTGTAAGTTATCACCACCACCACCGGTAACCACTCGAATCAATCGACCAACCCCCTGACCACACTTTCGCCTAATTTATGCCGCTTTTCCTTCGTTTCCGTTCTGGCCGCACATAAATATTCATCATTAATACGCTTTACGCTTTCGCCGACTGTCCCGCTCCGCGGCTATTGACATTGCCCCCAGCCCGCTTGCCAATAACCATTTAATTAAAAGAGTTGAGAAAAAAGGAAAGAGCGGAAAAGTTTTTGTACCCCCGCCTCGGACTCAAATTAAGCGAAATTCTATTAAAAAGGGCCCAACCAGTGAACGCAAACAAAACAAACGCAAAATGAAAGCAAAACAAACATTTGCTAGTTCTTTCACTTCCGACCCCACGCACCCATCGTTAATTTTTATGGTACGGCTTGAGAGTCGTGGAGTTTTATGACTTTAAAAGCTATTTTAGAGGCCTCTAGTTTTATTTGACAATGCTAACCGCCCGCCCGCCCCCTCCATAAAAATTGGCTCACAATATGGGTATGGGTAAGTGAACGAGCCACGCTGATTCGAACCAGGTTTTCACCGTGTAGCCATCAAATGGGGCATTAAATGGATGCAGGTGGCCAACGGGTTAAATGTGAGCCACACACAGCGCAAAGCAAAATAAACTTCTGAGGAACCTCTGATAAGGAAAGTGCTACAATAAAATGGTTAAAGAGCAGCCATTAGCCAAGTTAAAACCGACCCTTATCTGACCCCTCCGCCAAGGCAGTGCATTCCTGGCTCCTTTTATTCGGCTGAGTCACCGACATCTATGGAGTAGAGCCGATAAGCACTAGCCATCTACATATCGGCCGCTGATGGAATATTAATGAAAAGCCAGTCGGTTTTTAGGGTCAAAGTGGTAGCAAATGGAATTAGTAAATGGCCTAAAGACCGAGATGGGGTGGCTCAGATAAAACTGTCATAATTCCGGGGTCGATCGAACAAATGGAGATGCATTAGCTCGAACAACCTCGTGTTTGCATAACAATATATGTTCCTTAAGTAAACAACTTACTCATCCCAACGAACTTCAACTTTATCATTCGATTGCTTTACGAACCTGTAACGAAAAGAGTAAATAAATTAGTGGGAGGCTTAAAATGGTGTCTTAATCTATTATTATTATTTGCTTGTTGATGTATGTACGCACTACACAATCGATTAAAATGGGATTTATGTATCGAAAAGACTTGTCAAAGGCAGAACTCTGGCCGCAACTTAAATCAACAACTGAAACCAAACAAAACCAAGCAGCGCCAGAGTACATAAAAAATGTTGCGCAATAATTTTTTGAATAGTGTGTAAACAGTGGCAAAATGCATAAAGTCAACTTCCGGTTGTAAAAATATGTATGCACAAGCAGCGGCAATGCAAATATTGTCATAATCATCAGCAGCAGCAGCGGCAACAACGAGAGCAACACAAGCCACCAACAATCACCGCCATGAGGCATTTGGCTTTGTTTGTTACGCAAATAGGTTTCAATTCGCCAGGAGAGGCGGGGCATGGGGAAATGCACTTGGTTGGACTTGTCTGTCTCATTACTGGCTCAAAACAGTGGAGAGCGGGCCATAAGAAATGTCAACGAGATAGAGATGCAAACAACTTTTTTCCACACAATTTCCCGTTACATTACAATAGTCAGAGTCACAAAATGTAACAAATGCCAGTATGCAGCGAACCAAACAGGTAAGGGAGCTGTTGGGAAAAACGTAACCAAAAAATGCTTCGAAATTTCCAGCTGAATGAGTTCCACACAAATCGAAAACCTTTGTTTGGAGTGAAATAAAGAAGGCACCTCGATGAAAAAACAGGTAACGCAACTGCCAATAAACAAACGAACGAAACCTACGACTTATCTGACTCATTGGTTCAACTCACTTCAAAACCACATTACCATCGCGAATTATTCATCCAAATTGATCTGCAAATGAGTCACTCGACTTCTCTGGAACCCCCTTATCAGCGAATTCTGCCGGAAATGCTCCTCTAACGAAGTAATCTCTGAAATATGCTTCGGCTGCGTAAAATCCCTGATGTTTATTCACATTTGCCAATCGCAAATAAATTCTACATCATTATTTAGTAAATCTCTTGACTTTTGTACTCCGCTGCGACCGAGAGTAGGAAATAAAAATACAAAACAAGGCAAAAGGGAGAGATGCTCCACTTCAGAGCAGCTTCCAACTTGAAGTTGGCAAAAAGTTTTTCCTCGTTCCTGCTCCTTTCGCTCCTTTTGGACTGCTTGGCAGGATGAGGGCAACTTTGTTTTGCTTTTTAGTACTTTTGATGACTTTCTGCCGAACAAATGTCGATATAATTCTAAATGTAGTTATATGCCATATACACAGCAGCAACTGCAGCACCAGCAGCTACTGCAACTGCTAGAAAGAGAACTGTACTCAGAAAAATAATGAACTAGTATTGCCTAAGTTATGATATGACCTAAATTTTTTTCATATTTTCTTGAGTTCTGTAAAGCGACAAAGTAGAGTGTGAGAATACAAGTCTTACATTCTGTTTAAGTATTTCTCAGTAACACCATATTCGCTTGAACTCTTTAAGTATAGGGTACAAAATTGAATTCCGAATTGATGAGGAGATTTGGTTGTGTTTTTTTCCGTGCACAAACAGCAGAAAGGGAATCCTGGGGCCACTTACATGCAGGCAGTCGCAGCTGGAGTGGCCCAAACCACAGGATGAAAGCCGAGCGGGCTAAAAAGAAAGTAAACGAGGGAACTTCAATGAGCAGCAGCAGACTTTTCTCTGTTTTGTTCTGCTCCGCCGTTGCTGCCTGCACACACTCATCTGATTTGAAAAGATGCAGGCAAAGGATGCTGCACAGGGGCGACGGCAGCAAAGGGAGGCATCCAAACAGCCATTAAAGTCGCGTTGAGTCGCAGCGACGTTTTTATTATAAACGACATAACTACGTCAAACCAAGTTAGCCAGCAGCAGTTGCACTGAGCGAAAATGAACGGACCACCGTAGCCCAACTGGAACCGCTTTCCACTCGCTTTTCTCGCAGTGCCTTGGGCCACCTTTGTGCATTTTCCGTCATTTATTGCTACTTTGTTTGCCAGTACCAGTACCAGTACCAGTCCCCATGAAACGCACTTAGTTGCACCTTCCCCTAGGCTTGCCTTGCAACAAAGGCGCCCTCTGCCAGACGTTTTTAACAAAATGAACAAGCTGGCTGAAGAAGAAGAAAAAGAAGAAGAACGGCACGGCTACAGGAATAACAACAATGCTACTCCATACTTAATTAGCTGTTTGCCAGTTAAAAATAATCAGCCCCAGCCAAGCCAAAAAGCAAATGAAAGTCAGTAATGAAGAGGACCAAGTGAGGGATTGGAAAGGCGGATGGCGAATGGCGGATGGCGGATGGCGGGGGCGGGATACAAAGTTGCTGTTATTGCGAGAGCTCTGCCTGCATTTTGTTTGTTATATAAAACGATGTAACAAATTTTTCATTAAAAGAAATCTAGATGCTAGAAAAAGAGCTAAAACAGGAGAGAGAGAGCCATAAAAAATGGCTGTGGCCAGCAAGGAGTCACTGCAAAAGCGAATAAAAACGAACGAAAGGATAAAGGAGCCGTGCGGCAGGATGGGCGAAGGCAAATTGAAACCAACTGCTCATTCCGGACAAGATGCAAACAAAAATCTCGGGTATAAGTTGGCGGACTTTATGAAGAATTTAGGTACAAGAAAATAAAACCATAATTCCATTCAGATGATCACAAATGGAGAACTTTCTCCGAGAGAACTCATAGTTTCCATAGAAGATGAATGGGTTCAGTTCCGAGCATCTTGAAAGTAAAATATATTCATATACCCTCAGAATGGATCCACAAAAAAAACGAATCTTACCCCGACCACAATGTTGTGACTCGCCATTGAGTTTCTCCATAAACTTCACTTTGTCCGGGAACATCTCTTTGTTATGGTTTCATCTGGCTTAGATGTGATCCCCTTTGCTTTATTAATAGATCAACATAAAAGTCAGATTTCAATGCCTTATGGATACCCATTCATATGCTGATTTCCACTGCCAACTACTATGCCCCTCCGATGATCTGAAAGCCCTCATATTACCGACAAATCTCGCATCCCTGCTCCAGCTGCGTTACTAAAACTATTAACTAAAGAGCTGGCATAATTAAGAGGCGTGATGGACTCATCGCTACCAGTCCCCATGGTTAATGCTTCCATTTCATCATATCATGACGTCTCGATTTCCCCATTCTCGATCTCATTCGCATTCTCAGTTCCAGTTCCAGTCCCAGTCCCAGTCCCATGCCCATTGCTAATGCCATAAATAAAAATCAGTTTATGTGCGGACTCTAAAAAACTTTTCTTTATGCGCTTTACATAAAAATAAACCACACATAGAGTCGGAAAATGAGATGGAGATGGAGAACCAGAAGGAGAAAGAGGGAAAGATGCTAGATGAGGAGGAAAAAATCCGCTTGAACGAACGTGATATCAAGTTTCGAACATAAATCAAGCTCACGCCCCCGAATTCGTATATATGAATGTATATATGTAGGAAAGGCGACCGCAAAGAGTTCCCCCCTGACTCCCTAGACTTCACTCAAACTGCGGCTGAGAACGCAACTCAAAGTTTTGGCCAAAACACTAAAAACGACTAATTTATGACGCCAACGATGTTGGACGGAACACATAGTAAATATTTTTATTAAATATTTTATGGTTTTCATTACACATCGACACCAATTTTAGCTTGTGCTTTATTAAAGCCTCTGGAACACATGATGCATAAATAAGAAAGCGCAGAAGTGGAGGAGGCGGGCGGGAGTGTGAGGAAATGGCGCCAAGAAGAAAAATTTCACTTTCGCCAGAGCCAAGTCAGCAAAAATCCCCGCAGATGTCGAATCGGGATGCAAAAGTCTCGCAGCAGCCCACAAATAAACAGAGTGACAGGGGAATGAATGTGAGAGTGGTTATATTAGACTATTGTAGAATATATTACGCCCTTAGACGATCACTCTTTAAAATTGAACTAAAATATATGCAAATAAATTAGCAAATATTATACTTGTAACTACTCATCGAAAGAAAGTAAATTACAATGGTTTAAACCATTCGTTTAATTGGTTTTGGTGTACACCTACTTCTCCTACATTTTATATACCCCTCGCACACCCTGCAAAAGCGACTAAAACTTTTACTTGTCAGAAAATGCGCTGGAAAAAGAATATAAAAATAATAAAATGTGCGAAATGCTTTTGACAATTTCATTCAATTTCCAACTTATTTCAACAAATTGTTTGACTTTGTCAACGAGACGACGACGACGACGACATAGAGTTCTCGAGGAGGTGTACGAGTACTTTAGTGACGGCGGGGGAGTTGGAGGGGAAGGGGCAGGGTGGACGAGAACCAGCTTCCAGTCGCGATTTGTCACCGCAGACAAAAAGCAATCACATGTGTGCACAGCACCGTCTGAGGAGAATCGGGGAATATCCCTGGGTCGTGCACCAGAACAGAAGAACAGCAAATAAACAGGCAGGCATAGCATAGCACACAATTGTCTAATTTTAGAATCTTTAAGATACACTCAAAAAGATATCAAGCGAGCGGGGGAGCAGTACTGGCAGACAGGCTGGAGGCCTTGTCATCGTATTAGGTGTAATATAAAAGTCATTTAATGACATTGACTGACATTTTGATGTTTCATAAAAAGCAACTCGAGCAGACCATGAAGCGGCCTATAGGGGGATACGTGGGTTGGGGTATGGATGGAGAATGGATGGATGTTAAGAGCACCAGCCACACACTCACACACACACACACACACACAGGCTCAATAGTTTGACAATAGCAATAAAAGGCCTACGCAGACACTGCCACACTCTGAAGTCCTTGCCCATCTTCTCAGCCTGACGTACTTGTCGTATCGCCTGGCATCTTCATTGTTGGGGCTTTTTCCTGGAGCTGTAGATGTAGCTGTAGCTGTGGGTCTGTAGCTGTGGGTTTGTAGCTGGCAAGCCACCCCGGCCACCCCTTTTTGGCAGGCATTATTGCCGGCATTTCCTGCTGCGGTCCGTACATTGGCGTGCGAGATTTTCCACATATTCAAAATTAATACGTTGCCTTATTCATATCCTAGACACATTTGTACCGACCGAGCTCCTTTAAGGGAAGCACGTGCTCCCGCGGCGACTTTCTAACAGCAAAATGCCGGAATGTAGGCGAAAGATACAAAGGGAACTGAAATCTGTGCCGCGGCTTCTTTAAAATACACGCCGAGTAAAGCCCAAAAACTTTAAGGATCCAGCAGGAAAATGGCAAGCGCATCGAGGCGAAGGAATTTTGATATATGCAAGCCGGCGAGGGCTGAAAAGAGTGACTGAGGCTGCCATCCTTTAGGCGGAAGGCCCACCATTGTGCTTTATTGTATTGTTTCTAGTTTTCTAAGAAATCTCCAGAGAGCCCCACGTTCGCTGCATTCCAAATGGTTTCTAAAAACATGTTGAAGAGACCTTGGACCTTTAAAAGTTTTTAGGTTATGATTTTGAAGGCATGACTTTAAAACAAGTTGTTTGCTGCTCAAAATGCATTCTATGAAGGATAACCGAGTCTTTGAAAGGGTATAGTCATATAGATTAGATTTTAATTTAAATCATTTTACAGGTTAAACAAATCCAAAATATAATGTTTATCAAATAAACTTCACTTTGAACTTTGCTTTCAGCGATCGTGTTTCTGTGCATTTTTTTTTTTTTTGGCTTCAGCTTCTCTGAGAAACCTTTCAACCTTTTTATAAAGATTACCTTCATTATTATAATTCCTCAATGAATTTCCAATCGATTGGATTTCTTTCAGATTAGTTTTCAAGCTACCGAGATTGAGAAATCCACTCAAGTTACGTGTCTCCCCCAGTCTCCCTGGCTGCTAAACCCTTCTTAAATTTCCATAAAACCCGAGTATTGATGCCACTTAATACCGCCTGTCCAACTACCCCCCGCTGACCTTTCCCTCCCCCTCCTCCTGCCATGTTCCCCGCTCCACACTCCCCGCGATTCAATTAAACTTTGCACTGCTGCACCGGCTAAGTCCGCTTGTTCACAACTTTCCACACAGAGTGGGTCCTCATCTTGTTCGGCGCTCGCTGCCTAAGCCGCGTTTAAATACCTCGCCCTAATATCCCCCGCTAATCTGCATGGCCACCGCCCTGCGAGTGGCGGGAAAAACCTTTTAGCGTGCATTAACTGTAGCAGACCCACAACAGCAAAAATATTCAAAAAAAAAAAAAATGGGGGGGAGGAGGAGTCGCTGGCCAGGAGAAACTGAAATGTTTCTTAAATGCTCGCCGCCTTCTTGCTCGTCAGCTTCTTGTGAATTTAATTTCAGGTACGTAATTACTTTGTAAACACATGAGCAACGAAAAGGGAAAACGGAGGGGATGCACAAAGAGAAATCTAGTGTTCAAAAATTAATAATACGCGTTCCTTTCTAAGAAAGAGCATTTAAAATAAATTAACCAAATTATCATCATTTTTCACAGAGCAGTTATTTAAAATGTGCTCACAAGTCGATTAGCAAATTACTTAATTATTATTTTGGCTTAAAGAAAGTTTTTAGTTTGTATTAGGAAAACTAAAAAGTAATTTGTTAATGTATTGTTTTAAATAACTAATTTTTTCATTGTGTAAATGTGTAGCACTGAAACCTATAAAAACACCAGACGCGGCTGAGGAAAAACTTAAAATTTTTTTTTTCTGGCCAAAGCCAGGGGAATTGGCCGAGTGCTTGAGCCACCGGCAGCCACCACTCGACTGCATCTTGGGGTGGTCTCCGGTCCACCTTGCCGCCCGCCGTTCCCTTGGTCAGCGCGTCCAGGCTGCAGCGTTACTGGGTTCTGGGTTCTGAGCCTCGGTCTTGAGCTTTTGGGCTCTTCGGGGTGTGTGCAACGAACCAACATAAAAAGTTATGAGTGTCTTGTGAGTTTTGTGCCAAAGTGCGGTTTGTAAGTTCGCCACACCCCACACCGCACACCACCCCTCGGCTGGCTACCTGCAACTTCTGGCTTTTACCTCTGCCTCTTTTTGCTACTTGTTCAAAATTTATGCGGTAAATTCTTAGCGCGCACTTTATGTTCGAAGCAAAAGTTAGGGCAACGTGTAGGATTTCCCCCTCCACTCGGAGCCTCCAGCCCGGTGGCCACAAAACTATGCCAAGTGTCTGAGAGTCTCGGTTTCGGTGCAGCTCCGGCCCTGTCGAGCGGACTTGGAGGCTCTCTCGGCAAGGTGATAAATTCCTAGAGGAGGCTACCCTGCAAGTGTTTTAGGTCTTTAAAGTTTTGAGTTCTGTATTGAGGATTACCTTTCCAAATGATAGATCTTGCCGAGATTTTACTACATGATCTTTAAATGCATGGTATTAACTTGAAATCAAAGGTATCGTTAACTTTTGTAGCTCGAAGACTGTTCATTATACAAGAAATCCGGAAGCCGACACTTAAAGTAAGTTTAACTATGCTGTCTTACTGTAAGATTATCGACTTCCCCAACACACGTTTCTTATTTTATTGACAAATGCATTCTTGCAGTCCAATTAGCTAGATAAAACGTATCGATTGACTTCCCCCAGAAATTGTTTTTTATTTCGTTTCTAGATGCTTACTTTCACGGCAGTAAGATCGATTTTTATTTTTTAGGTTAATACGTCTGCTTGTCATACCTTTTCGGTTGGCATGCATGACGAATAGCAAACGAATCTTGGCTCAAATAAAATTTATTAGCTTTTCTTTAACATAATAAAATAAATTGATCGGCATTGACCACCCCATTTTTTTATTATTCCCCTCTTATTGAAACACTTAATTGAATGCAGTGAGTGCCGCCCACTTTGGGTGAATATCTATCAGTCTTCGCGCATTCATTGCGTCCCTTCCTCCTGCCAGTGTCCTGTTCACTCGCCGTCCTTGTTGTCCTTGCTGTCTGTTAAGTGCCGCGGCGCAAATATTATTAAAGTTTTTGGTGCGTTTCAGCGTGAAATTGATTTTCATACGCCTGCTCGGCCACAATCAAATTGCCGAAGCATGCACACGTTAAATAGCAAGAAAAAAAAGAAAACACAGATATGTATTCCTGCTGTGTACATACGTACAACCGATACCCTGTAGAAGTGGGGTTGTGTGTTTTTAATTTAATAAGTGCAGCATCCACCCACGATATTCAAACTCTCGTCCCCCTCGCATTGTTTCGGTTCCGCTCCGTCGAAGAGGTCCCTCCTCTCGCATGCAAGTCACATTCTCGATTGCCAATCAGCGTACAATTGAAGCAGCATTAATATGAAAAGGGGTTGCGGTGAAGGGGCGCTGCCAAAAAAAAAAAAAAAACGATAGGGAACCAAAAATGTCTGTTGACATTTAAAAAAATATTACAAAAACTTTGTGGGGCTGGTGATGAAAAATAGTGAGCAACGAGTTGCAAATAACAAACATAGAGATTTGATTTTCATGCACGTATAGCTCGCTGTGGAAGGGTGAAGGGATTGGGAAGGTGGTTTAGTTGAGCGGAACGTGCATGCGGTTGAGGTGCAGATATTTGCCAAAGGTAAAGCCAAAGTGAAGCTGATCCGAGTGGATAAATGGGTAATACTTTCATTCCAATTTGCCTGCTGAGAAATGGCAACGCAAGTGTATACAAGAGGTTGAAAAATAAGGACTACATACTTCAAAGTAAGAAGAGTTAACGAGGGACATCATTAATGACTTCCTCTGCTCAAAAAAAACACCCAAAAGAGTCGTTCTCAGCGCTTCTTTCGTAGGCCATAACCATTTCCACTGCAGGAAATCGACCATAAGACTGAAAAAAAAACGGATATAGCCTGGCCAAAGTTTTATTATCTACCAAAACTAACCCCGCTCAAAGGGAAAAAACCCCTTCAATACCAGACGTCGGAAAAAGCTATCTCCAGCAGCATTGATTTCGAATGAACCCAGCAAAATTGTTTTTCTCGACCCGAATTTGTGCGAATGCAAAACCCAGTCCAAACATGCAAATGCTTGAGCCCCCCCTCCCTTTCTTCCCCTTCACTAATCAAAACTAAATGCACAAAACTAATGCCATTAATTCCAGTAGACAAAATCTGAATGAAGTGAGCCGGGGAGAAGTTCGCTACGCTTTTGGCTGCCATAATTGACCCACATCATTAGCCAAAAGGAAATGAGCTGCTGCAGCTGTGTTGAGCTCCAAAAAATAGGGAGCAAGGACTCCGCAGCTTTGAAGCTCCAATGAAAATGGGGCGCACCGTAGATGAAAATTTGAACGATGGAAAAAAATTGTATTTTGCCATACTTCAAATGAAATTATCTGCACTTTGAATGGAGGTGCGGGGGGTGACTGCAGTTTGTTGTGTGCAGCTGTTGAAAGGGGGTCATATGCATCGCAGCCCCTAAACCCACCACCCCACCACCCCAACCCGCAACCCCTTATGGCAGCAGCTCACGCACTCTGCCAATTTGTGTGGGGCGAAGGAAAAAAGACGAGGATCGAGGAGGGCTAAAACTGCACTGGCTCCTTGCTCCTGCGCTGCTCGCCTCTGTTTGTACAGTCCAGCAGGACACCTAACCCCTTCGAAAGCACTTTCACGCCCCCTCACCCCCTCCGGCAGACGGAAAGTAAACTGTGCTCAGGCAGCCGAAGCAGCCGGAGCAGCCAAAGCAGCCGGAGCAGCAGCATCCCCAATGCTTTATGTGTTGTCCTTGCCTTGGAAGCTGCTTGCCGCCCCCCAAAGCCCCTCTCATCCATCCAGCACCAGCACAAACACAACCAAATTACTTTGCATAACCATGCAGCTTCAATGGCCGGGTGTGCATGTGAGTGTATTTTATAAAGTAAAACAATCCTGGCGAAAACGAGAAACTTGGGACTTCATGATGGGGCACTTAAACTAGTTCAAAATTTTGCTGCTGCTTCGTCAACGGCTTTCTTTTCGCCGCTTTGCTATCATGTCAACCGAGGGCTCACATTGGAGGGTCGTTCGTGTAAATAAAAACATATACGAGAAAACGGAGAGCGAGGGGGAGGGGGAGGGGGAGAGGGAGAGGAAGAGGGTCGGGGCTAGGACACCTCCATGCGGGTCATACGAGTTTGGTGTTTGAGTTTTGTTTATGGTCTGGGTCGGTGTGAGCACGAGCTCGAGCTCGAGCATTTTATATTTCAGGACGCTGGGCGAACTATAGTTTGCTTTATGGCACCCCAAAGTACACAGTGTCTGCTGCAAGTACACACACGCCACGCCACGCCACGCCACACACACTGCACTCCAGAACTATCATGCTGCGTCTGGCTTCGATTTTTGTTGACCTTACTCTTGAGGCCTGAAGCTTGCCGCTCGTCGAGTCTCTCCAGACGGTAGAGTTTGCCCAAAGTTCAGTGCCAGTCTACCCCAGATCCTTTGCCCAGGGTGAGGATCTCACAGCTGGAACCACTGCGGGATCTGTGAACCCAGCCCCTCGACCAACAAAAAACCCTCAACCATCTAACCAATTATAAGTAAAAACTTTCCGCTAGCACAATTCCGTCCAGTTCGCTGGGTATTTTCACTTGGCTGCTCCTGCCAACACCTTTGGTCGAGGGGTTGAGAACCCTAGTGTTCTAGCCCTAACCCCCAGCTGCGAGTGCCGCCCTCCATGACCGACGCTATTTGTATGCAAACCTCGGAGTTCTTCTGCTGCTGCTGGGGGTTTCGGATAAAAAGGGTGGCTGCCCTCCAGTTCAAGATTGCACCCTGTGCCATCAAGTTTGCTTATTGCTCGGCTCAGCTTCCCCCTGACACCCCACAAAAAATATACCAAGGAGCTGCTGCTGCTCCTGCTGCTGCTGCTGCCGGTGCCACTTCACCTCCTGAATTTACCTTTAATGTCGTTTTGTTGCATTTTTATTTATTTATTATAAAGTCACCTCCTTTAGGGCTATCCCTATCCCACTGCCCGCCATCGCAGCTGCTTCGCTGCAACGTGCGCATGGGTACTTTCGTTTGGCACTTTATTTATATTTAAATTTGTACCTCAAAGAGTGTTTAGTTTCGCCTTGAGCTTAACTTATTTTCCATGGTCGTAAAAGTTTTATTTTTTTTTTTTCTTTCTGCCAGCGGGCAAGAAATACGGTCCTGCCAGGCGAGATAACTTGTTGTCGGCACTGAATATAGACAAAACTGATTGTCGAAGCAGCACCTAATAGCTTCGAACCCCCAGCCACTCAGCTTCCTTCTGCGGCTGGCTCATTCCCCATCCAAGTTTTCGGAGGACTTCCTGCTCGGTATTCAAAAAGCCCAGCCCCTTCACTCTGCATAAGTTGGATGAAACTTTTAATCAAGAACAGTTCGACTCACAGTTGGTTGGCCCGGATATTCGGACCTCATGCATTCACAGATACCAATTCCTTGGCCAAACGGGGATCTTTGTGGCACCCATTGTCATTGGAGGTCCGCTGAGGTTGCCGTTTCATAAACTTTAATCGAAATGTTTTACTTCCATCAGCGTTCTCACCCCGGGAGCAGTGCAAAACTTTCACCACTTGCCAACCTGGGAGTGGAGTGTCTGTCACCTCTCCCACTTTCCCCGGAATCCCCTGCATGCCTGGCGCTTTTTCACTATTTATCATTGTCAACTTGAGTGCGACGTTTGGCGCTGCTGATGCTGCTGATGCCGATGTCGGGATGTTGGGATGCTGGGGATGTTGGGTTGCTCGGTTGGGAGCTGAATGCTGGAGCTGGCAACTGGCAACTGGTAACTGGTAGCTGATGCAAGCGACGGTCGCCGACTCTGTTGATTTATCTTTCCGCTAAGCAGATGTAACATTATACGCCACAAATACATCCGCCGCCGTTTACTGACAACTCTGGCCAGGATGGAGGGCGACGTGGCATGCCCAGGGGTGCAATATTTCGTATATTGTCAAATGGGCAAAGAAGAGACCCGAAAATACCCAAAACTCATTGGTTTGGACCCAATGGTCAAAGTTTTCGAGCGCTGGGGGTGGGGGGAAATGTGGCCGAGGAATCCATCCCAGGCTGTGGCTACCTGAAAGAGGTTTCGACGGAACCAGTGACATTTCATGTTTTGGTAGCTCGCAGAGGGAGAATTGCCTCGATTTCGTGGAAGGATGAGACATTGACAAGATTCGATACACAAAGAGGATGAAAGGAGAGCCTAGTTGAAACAATCATTTCAATTTCATTTCAAAGTAGAAGATTTAAATATGTTAAAACTTCCTATTAAATGGTAATGTGCAACTCTTTGTGTTAAAGTCATTTTTGGTGGGGTCGTTTACCGCCTTTCAAGCGACCTTCCCTCAACTATTAGCTGAGTATCACCGCATTCGCATACTTCAGCCACCTCCCCCGAAGCTATGACATTCGCTTTATCTCTCGCTGGTGTTTAAATTTTTTAACAATTGCCGCCAGCAGCAACAGTGCAAAAATTTCGAACCCAACCGAAACAAAAAAGCAACTACGAAAAGAGAAGCGAGCGAAATAAATATAAGAGCTTCCCAGCAAAGCGTCGGCAGGTCAAAACCTGGGCACGGCCTGGCCAGAAAAAGACTGTCTGTCTGTCTGTCTGTCGGTCGTCGGAGACCCGAGAGATTCCATTCCAGAGACTCGGACTGCAGACAGGCCAGAGACTCCCCCAGCAACGTTGTTGCTATTATATTTATTATTATTTTGCGATTCAAACGAAGTGATATAAATGTGTCACGTTTTGCGAGTTCACACATAGTCCGCTCCAATCCGCTCCAATCCGCTCCGACCGCCTCCACTCGCCCTCCTTTAGCAAGATCTACAGATCCGCAGACACCGCACCGGTGCCATACAGGTAACAGGCAACAACAATCAGCTAACACCAACACCAACGCCTCCTTTTGTTTTCCAGGCCAGCCCCTCACGCTTTGCCGGTTTTACTCTGATTTTGGATACTCTCTAAAAGGGGGTATTATACTTCCAACGGCGGATTTGACTTGGGCTATTAGAAAACTGACTTCAAACTTTTCAGCTTGCGTCGTTGGCCTTAAAAGCTCAGTCAAGGGTCGCAGCTAGAGCTCAGTAAACGAATTATTAGGTTGAAAATTAAATGTTAAGTATTGTTTAATAATTATAAACATACAATTATTTTGAAAAATTCTAGTCAAACACTTTTAAAAACAATGCCCTTATATATTGCATTTTATACTTTTCTAATAAAGAAAATTTCAGATCATACGCATTGTAAATTTCAACATATAAATCGACTTTTAAGGGTAGGGTATCCCAAACTTTGACCATGGAGGCCAATCTTTTCGTTTTTGTTTTGTTTTTTTGAGCTCTGTTTGGTTTGCTTTTCTTTGGGGGGTTTTTGTTTCTGTTTCCTTTGAAAGTTTGCGCAACAATTTCGTGAGCGCTGGAAGATGATTTGTGTTCCGAACTGAACTCGACTCAGCTCTCAACTAACTCGGGACTGGCCGAGACTCTCCACTGGCTTTGTGCCCTATCAGATACACGTCCAGCGGGCGTTTCGACCGGTCCCCGTTGCATCCACAATCCTCTATCCAGTACACAGTATCCAGCATCCAGCATCCAGCATTCAGCATACAGCATACAGCATCCATCACCCAGCATTGGGCATTGTTCGCCAGCCGGAGCTGGACTTAATTCTGTTGTTTTCTTGGCTTTGCATTGTGCTGGCTGCCGGCTTCGAGTTGGACTGGCTTCTTTGCATTATTCCTGGCCCGGACCCATGTGGTATCAGTTACTGCTGATCAGCATTAGCACCTCTGGTGGAGGCCTCGCCTCGTGAATTGCATGTACGTGTTGGTTATGAGGAAAAGGCCATTGTGCATCCATAAGATAGCCGAGTGGGGCCATCAACGTCGTCATGAGCACGGCGGCGGTGTGCGAAATTATGCGCCATCGGAGGGAAAATATGCCATCTGCCCCTCAAGTGGCGAGCTTGAAACCCAATTTGAGCCAGGCCGGGGATTGATCCATGTGTGCCAGACTCCGACGCGAACTGCATCTAATTTGTGATAATCTGTGGGAAGTACACCGGCAGACTCCAATTGCAATCGCAGCAGAGCAATTGTGGGAAGATTTCCGAAGAAGCTCGAGATGCTGGTGGGGCACAAACAGCCAGATTGAGAAGGTGTTGATAGTTGGCTTAATTATGATTATATAATGAAATGATTGGCAAAGAAATAACATATGTACGGTGGTGTAATTCCATGGAAATGAGTTGATTACTGCATGAGTTGATTGCTGGTTATCGAATAAGGAAATTATTTGGGAGCAATGATTTATGCAATCTGACTGTTGGAAAGTGAGTGATCTAAGTGAATGGAGTTTTTAATAAAGTAGATTGTCAACAAGTCTTTTTTAAACGAACCAAAGTATTAAAGTCTTTTAAACTATAATGTTATTCCTAGCTTGTTAGAAATGAAATGAAAATTCTGCTATTTATATTTTAGGTATATCCCTGTAAATCTCCCCCATCTTTACCTTTCCAGTCCGGCAATCCTTTTGGAATTCCATATAAGCTTCGCTTCACCTGTTCAATTCCAATTCGAATTCCGTCAAAGTGTGTTTAACCCAAAGATCCCACATGCAGCCCATTATAATTGAGCTCAACCCTGCTTTGCCTTCCCTTTGGATGGAACCAGTTGCCTTGGCAAGCAGGCAAACCGCAACCCAATCAACTTTCTTGCCAACCCCATCACACTAATTGTATGTCCTGGCTTGACTTTGCCAGGACTTTTCCAATCCTTTCCTTTCCCTTTTCCCTTTTCCCGCCTCCTCAATCCCCTGCTTTGCCCTACCTGTCGTTTGTTTTGTAATGCAAATCTTTTTGCTTTCATCTGCTTGTTATAAATCGAAAGCTATTAACCAAAAAAAAAAAGGGGAGAGCTCGAGGAGGGAGCAACTCAAATTTCTATGCCAACTGAACACCCACCTCAGTCGCATTTTGTGGCATGTGTGTGCGTGTGCGGGTGCGTGTGTGCTTGTGTTATTTGCATTTGAATCATTCGTTTGTGCGAAATCAGATTAAATCGTATAATCGAATCTGATGTTATATGTATGGGCCATTGTACATATAAAAACGATGACAAAGAACTGATGCAGGCGCAGGAGCAACCAATCAGATGGACAGCAGCGCAAAAAAAAAAACGGAAGAAGAAAAATTTATATATTGTATAAAAATCAATAGCGAACGGAGGCATTGAAAATCCTATGCACATAAACCCGGGCACGTACAAAACGTTTCTGGCTCCAAAAAAAAAAAAAAAACACAGAACCCAAAAAGGTGGAGAGCGGTAAGCTCGGCAAAAGGGAAAAGCAACCACAGGAGCTCACCAAGTTATACCCGACACATGCGGCGGGAAAATACTTTCCAAAGTGAATCAACAAAGTCGCAAAAAATGGGGAAAGGAAGGGTTCTTCAGGCAGAGCTCCTGTTGAATCCGATGGCAAATGCCAGAAATCTTTTTGTCTCAGCTGATCAAAAACAGCAACAAAGTAAGGCGAGAATACACAGAGAAGTTGGCTTGTTGAAAATTCAAATTAACTCGATCATAAAAGCCAAAATGAGACCCGTTCGAACCCCTTTTCTTCAGCCTGTTTCAACTGCTCCATCTTCTCCCCACAACCCATCCTTGTTTGCCTTACACTTTACGCTACATTTTAACTTCAAATTAAGTTTGTGTGCACGTAGCAAACACAACAACAACAACAACAACGACAATAACAACAACTGGGGGTTTAGGGGGAGGAAAACCTTTTTTGCCTTTGATTTTCTATTTCTTTTTGGCCTGGCTTGCACTTTTTTTTGCCGCCTCAAGTGGCCTCAAACAGCATTCGACTTCGTCTTGGCTTTGGTCGTCTTGGTTTCTGTGAAAATAGTTCGTTAGCCTTTCCAAAAAGCAGAAAAACTAAATTGTGTTCGCCCAACCACTGCACAAACCCCCTCCCCCACCCCCCGTTTGCCATTCAAAAAAGCAAAAAAGGGCAAAAGACTTCTTGGAGTCAGTGTGTGGGTGATTGGTTTTGAGCGAACCAAATTATTGGCATTTATTTCTCGTTTTGACTTTGTGAGCGTCACAACTGAACCATCTAATGCGCTTACATGTCGTGGGGCGGGAGGTGGTCGGTTTGGTTCAGTTCGGTTCGGGGTCCAATCTTAATGCCGCCTAATTAGCAGCCTGAATGCGCTAAGACTACAATAGCAGCCAAAATCAGCAGCCGGCAGGAGAAGCTCTGCAGGGAGAGAGCGGCGGAGGAAACGAAAGTTTTGGCAAATTGAAAATGCGCAAAATGACTTTGACCAAATCCCCGGTGCCAATTGGCAAGTTACAATGGTTGGGCTGCATGGCCACGGGGCGGGTGGAAAATGCTGAATGAGCGGAAAGTGGCACAAGGAAATGCTCTGCCAAAGAGGTAGAAAATGACACAAGGCGGGAAATAGTTGGATTGATGGAAAATGACTTTCGTTTGGTGCCGACAAATCCTCAATTTATTAGCCTTATTTGAGATTTTTTATTGATCAGCATGATGTAGCTTTTATAGCTAGGTTGAAAACTCAAACCTTGTTTTTATGGTTTTATATTTCCATTAGAAAAGACACATTTTTACTATTATATAATATATTATATTGCTTTACAGACCATCTAAGTTTATAAATTTAAGTACTTATTAAAGCATTAAAGGCTACGAATTACTTTATATTTTAATTCAAACTACTCTGGGTACCAATTTTAGCCATTTATTTCACAACACTCTTTTATGGGCAGATCAGTTTCAATGTTATTTGCCATCTTGCACTTTTCCAATTAACTTAAGCTCAGAGCTAATCCCAAATTCCATTAACACGAGAATTGAAACATCGAAGTGAGCAAGCAGCCGGCGATCTACATTTATGACATTTCGTTTGTTCAGCGATGATTTGCCGGATCACGAAATGACCCAGCAGATCCTTTGATAGGCCTTGTCAAACCCCCTGTCAATGCCATTAAACCCGCTCTGAAACCGGCAATTCTGGCACTCCGAATATGTGGCAAATCCTAAGCCAATGCCTATGCCAATGCCAATCCGATCCCAAACCGAACCGTCCACGGAAGCATATACTCATCGCAGCCAGCTTAGCATCCATCCCCTGAGAACGTTCGCCGTTTTCACCCCTCACCTACGGATACCCCTTGTAGCCTTGTAGCAGATCCTCAGCTGCTGCTGGCTTTGTTTTGTATTCTTTTTTTTTTTTTTTGTTCAATTTGAATGATTTAACATAAAGCGAAAAGGTAAAACCGAGCAGACACACAGGAACACCCCTCTGCTGTTGCTGTTACCGCTGCCGCTGCCATTGTTGCTTCTTCAGTCTTTATAAGTGCGATTCTCCGACTCCGAATCCTTGCAACACGCGGCCAGAAAACTTTAACAACCCAACAAACAACAAGCTGGCAGCGAACGAGCGCGCGCAAATAATTTCAATCGTCGTGAATCATGAATAATTCAAAATCATCATTACCAACACCTTTTGAGCCGGGCCTGGGAAACAGGATAAGAGGCGGGGGCGCGGTGTTTGGTGTTCGGTGTTCGGCACGCGGAGTGTTGCCCAAAATGTTCACACTTCCCAGAGGCTGGCAAGCTGGCAAACAACAACTTTTGCTCAATCTGCAGTCAGCGCTTCGAGTGGACAATGGGGGTGAGGGTTCGAGCAGGGGGAAAGGTGGTGAAGGGCGGCAGACTGAGGAGATGCCGCTCAAGTGCTAAAGTGAGGCGGATTACCAAACCAGCAAAAGCAAAAGCAAAAGCTGAAGCTGAAGCTGTAGCAACCACCAAGGCATCGACTACTTGTGCAGCACCCAAAAAAAAAAAAAACAGAAACAACAACTGAAAAAAAAAAACACAGGCAGAGAAAGATAACACTCGAGACCGAAATAGGTTAATACCCTAAAGAGCTATTGGCTACTTAAATTCTAAGTAAATGGAATATGATACAAGTCTATTTTATAAGAAACAAATAAGTAACACGATCAACTGAACCTACGAAATCGTACATACAAAATATATATTTATGTTTTGTATCCGATCTTAAGTTTTCATAAATTGGGAAGGCCACAATCGTCTATACAGTTTATAAACACAAATTGGGAAAAATGGTTTTTATATAACCAGTTTCCGTTTATTATAATTTCCAAATAGCAAGTTGGCTTAACCTTTTGTTCTGATTCCTTCAACTTAATCAAAATACCCTCAGCAAGGGTATACAAAACTGAAACAACAAATACCAAAAACACCTCCGCCCCCTCGGCACGCCTTAGTTTGAGGCTGCTGCCGCTGTTGTTGCAGTTGTTGTTCCATCGTCTATTGTATTCCATCGTCGAAATATGAGGCACGACTCTGGCATTAAACTTCAAAATAAAAAAGATACGAAAATAAAACGACCGCTGCAAAATGCCAAAATGCATCCGTGTCGAGGACCCTGGTGTTGGCCAGGCCAAGAACAATAAAACGGGCACAACACCAGCGTCGAAAAAAATACAGAGAACAAGAGGAGCGCAAAGATAAGCAGGCGGAGACGAGCGATGGATGCTGCCGAGGATGGGGATGAGGACGTTGGGCATAGGTGGTGCTGGCGGTGCTGGTGGTGCTGGTGGTTGGCGGATGGCGGAGCCACTTCAGACATGGGATGTGCAAGTGTTGGCCAAGAAATAAAAGTTGCTGACCTTAAGCCAAGTCTTGGGTCTTTGTCTTTGTCTATGCAGGCGGAGTAAAGTTTTATTTTTTCCCATTCTGCTCCCCGCCTTTTTTAAGGATATGAGGCAAATACGGAAAGTTAGTACTGCAGCTGTGGGTGCGCGGAGGGAGATTTGTGGCAAGCTGCAGTGGCAGCTGTTTAATAAGTTCAAGCAATTAAAAGTGTTCTCAGAGGTTGCCACAGGAGGTGCTTCTTGGAGAAACTTCTGCTAGTCGTAGACATTAATAGGAGCATAAAACTGGAGTGGCGGAGAAGGTGGTTGTGAGCAGGGTTATGGCGTTGGCTTAACGATGTGAGGATCATAAATGCAGCTTAATGATGCCACCACTTTGACTACACGAGGGCATTTTAGTTTTCTTCGAACCTGGAGAGTAAGCAAGATGCTTGCGGCATAACTTTAGAGGCCGAGGTTGCTAAAACACGATCCATTAAGCGTCCTTCTCTCAATTCATTGCCTTAACTTCGAGATTCACCCTCTTACACATTAAGAATAAATTGCAGCTTTACTTTCCGTTTCAAAATATCAAGACCAGACTCCGGTCCGTACATTAAAAGTGCCCCAAACAAAATCCCACATCAATTTGGGTCATTAAAGTTCCGAGCAACACAAAAAACTTTGCCGCCAAATGCAGCCATTAAAAGTGCCAAACAAAATAATTTCCGATGGCCAGGCACTGACGGCAACAACCAACAACAATGAACTATTAAAAAAAGGTAGAACGCGTTAAGAAGTGCACACAAAATCAAACATAAAATTAAATTAATGGTCTAAACACTCACCCCCACCCCCACACTTTCCGCGCTGGCCAACTTTGTTTGCCAAAAAAAAAAAGGTTCAATTTAGTGGGGGGGGGGCATTAAAATTATGGAACAAAGTAAGGGAATATTTCTTTAAGCTCTCTGATATTTATGTATATATAAATTGGATGTTTACGAGGATATTTTTCCGATGTTTGTTTATGGCCGGACTTTTATACGGCCAGCTGCCGCGGAGTAGGAGGCCCTCCTCCCGACCCACCAGTCGAAGATAAACGTTCCATCGCTAATTTGAGTCTTTGTCACGTCTTACCATATGGAAATATTATTTGTAAATACTTTTATGTTCCGTACGTGACCAGGACGCGGGGTTCCGGACACATGTGGATGGCATGCGGATCGGGGGTCACTTCCTAGAGTGCGTAAATGGTGCCCGGAGACACAAGCTCAGTGTGAGTGTGAGTGCGATTGCGAGTTTTGGTTTTTTATTGGGGCGACGAAATCAAATAAAGCGCTTCGAGTGGGTGCGGAAGCATTCAGCCGTTGTGCACAAGTATGAAAAATGTATATTGCAAATTTGGCAAACGCAAATCCCTCGAAGAGGCAGAAATGTCATCGTAAAATTGCCAGACGGCTTAGCGATGGCAACGAACGAATAAATAAAAATTATTTCCAGATGACATATCAACGCGACTCGCTCGCTGCTGACACCTTAAAACCCAAATGCGCTTATAAAACAAAATGTTGCGTGTGCCCTCTCAGGAGCAAAATCCTCGGAAGGAAAACCAAAAATAAGCGGGCCAAAATCCAGACCGGTACAAATTGAAACGTTGAAGAAATTACAAAACTGTGCAGACTCTCGTCCCGTCAAAAAATGGCTGCAGATCCGGGGACCAAAAGTGAGGTGGGCAGTCTGGGACTCGAAACGAAGTCGGAGCCAAGGAAAAAGTGGATGCGGATGAGGATGAGGAGGCCGAAGAAACGGAGGAGGCAGAGCCAAGCGAATCGCAACTGTCAGTTGCCTGGGCTCCCCGTCTCAGACGTCAACTTAACGTGAATAATTGTCTAAATCCCAACGACAAACACTTATTGTCCTGGATTAGCAGGCAGCCGGGGAAAGAGCCCTAAAGATAGGGAGAGCGAAAAGGAAACCGAGAGGGAAACAGGCGGGGATTCGCACCAGAAGCCCAAGGACTGCGTGTAAAAAATGAGTGGCACAAACTTTTCCTCTTCTTTTTATGCCTCAGACTATTTCAGGGGATAGCAAATGGGTATATAAGCTAGGTGTTAAAAGAGTAAAAAATGTAAAAGCACTTTTCACTGTTTAACAATATTTTAATTACATTTTGATTGTAGTTATGCATAAATGGTGAGTTTATCATCATCACCATTCATCATCAGTGAAAGCAAGGCAGTGAAGTAAAACCAAATAAAGTCTCAAAAAACCCCTGTACCTGTGATATTCTCCAATTAAAAACTTGAAAGCTCAGTGAGCACTTCCTAGCCGTCGTAACCTTTTACTCCCTGAGGTCAGTTGAGCTCTTTCTATTTGCCTCACTTAGGGTTTTCCCCAGGTGGCAGGGCATTGCAGACTGGTAAGCGTTTTAAATTTAACAAGCTAGCAGCGTTTGGTCGGGATATCCACCATGGGCGACATCAGGATGGGTACACGAGTACATAAGGAAGAAGTTTCAGCGTCTTTTCTATCTTCTGTTTACCTTCTGCATTTCTTTGCGTTCAATTAATTTGCTCACAATTTGGATAGCAAAGAGCCCAAGACGAAGTATAGCTGACGACCGTAGAGGGGGTGCAAAGGGGGGAGGGCTTCGTATATATCTCCCTGTTCAAAGACAAAAAGGCAAACTTTAAGTAGCAAAAGTAGCGGGCATGCAAAAAGAAACCATAAGGGAATGGTAGCCGAGAGGACTCAATATGTAAAAAGGCATTGTGGAAAAGTTTCTGCAGCAGGAATCGGGCGGAGGAGCCTGCGGAAAAGTTGCCCAAACAATCCGTGGAAACCCCTTCACAACTCGCATTCCCAGCTGCAGGCAGGCGAGGAACTTCTGCACCAGGTGAGCATCGGCAACTTTTCGATTTTATTGCTGAGATGGCAAGTGCGTTGCCAGCCGGAGAATGCATTCTGTGCCATTGCAATTGCTACTGCATTGCAATGGCATCCCATACGTGGGGCAAAACTCGAAATTGAAGGCACTTTATGTTCATTAAAAATTGGAACTTAGAACGTTTAAGATTAAACTACGTTTTTACCATCTTGTTTAGGGTAATTTTAATAAAATATAAACAAGGCCACATAAACTTTTAAAAATTAAAGCTTCTCTTGATAATTTCAAATAATTTAATATGTGTTGCGGTTATATCTGCCTGCATTTGAAGTAGGGTTTCCATTTTGTCAAGGTGTCTGAGGTATGTAAATTGTGTTATATGGTTCCCCGAACCCTTTTCCAACCTCGATTCATGCTTCATTAACTTTGTTCCCGAAATTTCTTAATTAAAAACGAGTCCACCCGTCAGGGAGTGCATTCAATCCAAACAAACCCAACAATCCGAATTCGTTTACAATTGCCAGTTGGCTGCAAAGGATTAGTTTCAGATTTGTTTACCTCTCTAACAAGGAGCACAGGGGTAAGCGTAACCCCAGTGCCGAAACCGGTTATCCGGTTATCAGAGTTAGTTTTTCGAGGAGGATCGGAGGGTCGAACCTAGCACGGCTCTGACTGCTGACTGATATATGAGCACTGGCACACAAGCAAGGAACTTCTACGATACGGCTGGCTATGCAAATCTCGGGGCAGAAAGGGACAAAGTTTTTAACACACCGTGCAAAGCCCGGGCTCGGACAAAAAGGATATACGAGATGATATATATGCAAATGCCATTTGAGAGGGTCGCCGTAGGAGTGGGTCCTTTCTGAGGCGACAAGTATCCTCGCAGCCTGCTGCTTGTAATGTCCTTCAAGGCCTACGAGGGTCCTGGCCTGGCAAGCTTTTAAAACTTTCTAGCCTGCCGAGGCCCAGGCTTTAAGCACAACGAATTTCAATTAATAGCCAGAGACACAGAGACACAGACAGACGCACGCAGACACACACAGACACACGCTCGCCGGGCCGAGAACCATTTCCTGCCAGTGTCCTTTCGGCCCCGCCCACTTCCTGCCGCCCGCCGGCTGGGCTGACACTAAGCCCAAAGGCTACCATCAGCTCAGCTGTGTGTGGACCACCAAGTTCACTAGACAATTTATTTTTGCTTTCGATTTTCCAAGCTGTCAGTTCACGCTTAAATGCGCACAGTTCAATTTAAAATGGGTAGCCCAGGACATGCACAAGGATACGCCTCTGTCAGTTGCCGCTGCCGATGCCGCTGCCGATGCCGATGCTCCGGCAGTATCTTGTATCTTGTATCTGAGTGTCTGTGTATCTGTGGCGCTGACTGCGTTGCCTGCGTTGCCTGCTCTGCCTGCAGTCGCACTGGCAAACTGGGTTAAGAGGTTGTTATCCTTATGCCGTGTTTTTGAAAATAGGCAACCAACTTGGTGGCCCGAGCCCCCCTGGTGGCCTGTTTGTGATGCCACTGGCTCATATCCGCTGCAGACACACGAAACGTCCTGGCTGCCAAACCGCAGAGGGAGCAATAGTGCGAAAGAGAACCCGAGCCGAGAACCGCTGTTGATCATCACAAGGATGATTCCTCGTCATCCTGCCGTGGATGATGATGATGGTGAGGATGATGATGATGAAATTATGAGCGCAAAAGCATTTGCATTCATTATGTATGATTTTTTACTCCTCTGCTGGAATGTTGCTCTAGAAATTAAACTAACGCCGCTCGTTAGTCTCAGTCGCTGCTCCGGATGGGATGCTATATGCGATGCTATATGCGGGGCCCCCAGAGGGGCCGACGGTTAAAATGCAATTGCAAAAAGCGTTAATGGATTCTTTCGCATTTCCTTTGCAATTTGAATTAATATTTACCCTTGGAAGTGCCAGGCGTACGCGTATTTCTATCTGAATGTGGTCTTAGAGTAAGCACTTAATTTAATACTTGGGTAACTAATTAAAGACGCGTGAGTAAATGCACAGACTATTCAGTCGTATATGAAAAGTGGAAAACTAAAGCCGTACATTAAATGTGTAAAACCAAAACTAAAACCATCTTATCTACTCAATTATTTACGTCGAAAAATTATGGCTCCTTCCTGAGCTTTAAATCCCATAAGTTCAAGATAAATCTAAGCCCCTGCTTCCCATTCTTTGCTTGTTAGGTGACTTTTCCTCGGAGATTGAGGCCAAGAAATGAAGCATTTATAACTTTATTATCGCCTGGCCATTGTTGATAACTTCCTTTTTGTGCGTTAAATGCATTCAAATTCTAATTTGCCGAGCCAACTTTTTGCAAAGGATGCTCCTGGCTTAAGGTCCAGGTAGCAGGAGGGCCACTTTTTCTTGTGCTAAATGATTACACTTAACTAGATTTGCATATATTTAAACATTTCCTTATGCGCACGCAACACGAATTGTGTGCACGTGGTTCTCGGCTCTCGCCTCTCCGCCTGTGTCCTGTGCACAAAAGGATTATTAAGGAGCTTCATATGTAAATGAAAAGCAAATGCACACGACAACGACGGCAGAGCAATGGGTGGAGCGGATGGGGCGAATGGGGCGGGGCCGAGACAGATAACCTGGATGCCACAGTTTGGCAAACACGGCGGCTCCAGCTCGAGCTTCAGCCGCAACTCGGAGCCAGACAATGTTTGCCCTGGGATCCGGGGGAGGGGGGGGAATCCTGCAGAGCCGGGGATCGTGCGTGTGCGGGGCGGGGCGGGGCGGCTACCTTTCGAGCCAGGCTAGAAAGTAGGTGAAAGCCAGAGGCAGACGGAAAGCCAAATGGAGTGCCCGCACCCGTTCGCTCGTTCGTTCGCTCGTTCGTTCGTTCGTTGGCCCGTAATTTATGCTTAAGATAAAGTCCTTGAATAAATACATGGAAAATCCTTTGAAATTGAAATTAAATACGAATATCATCTTTTTTTTATACACATGAGAGTGAGACTAAGAGAGACTGAGGCTGAGGCTGAGACCAAGGCTGCGGCACAGAGAAATGCAGACAAAAGGCAAACGGGAAATGAAATTAACATTTGAGTGCGCTTTCCCAAAATTAAACGAGACTCCACAGTAATCGGGTTGCGGGAAGGGTGTCCGTCCCAGGCACACACACACACGTATTTATTTATTGAAGCTTCTTTGGGGTCTTAGATATGTGAGCCATCTTATTTAGCATTTCTGGCATTTTCCCAGCTTGCCTCTCGCTCGCTCAGCCGATTTGAGTCTGCTTAGATTGGGCTAAAATTCCCATAGATTGTGTGGCAAAACATTTTTCTTAGCCATTTGCCATATGAAATTAATTTTACAGTCAGCAGGCAGAGCTCTGTGTGCAGCTTTCAGTGGCAAATAAGCAGAGAAACCATTTAAGGCGAATTTATTTTGAAAGTGGCGAGGTTCGGTCTGTGGTTACCTCTGAAAAATTGCAGGGAAAATATGGGGAATAGAGTATATTCTTTTATCTAAATCGTTTGGGCGACAAGCCTTCCCCAAAACGCACTCTAAAAGTAATAAATGGCTGAGTGAATTGCTGACTAAAATTTAATTTCGGTGCCCCTCAACTGTTGCATACTTTTCAACTAGTTTTAGCTTGTCTTCTCGTATCCTTTTCTTCAAATTTCTATTCCCATTTGTATTCTCATTTTGGCAAATGCAGTTGGTTCAGCTTTGGGTTTTAACATTCACAATTCAGATGCAGTTTGGATATGATTTCCTTGCTTCTCTGCGCTTGCATTTCCCTTGGGCATTACATATTAACAAGCCTTTTTGTACTCGACCGGGGATACAGTTTGAATCAGCTTTTCATTAAAATTAATATTAATTTTGACCTGAACACACAGGTTTAAATTGCATTTCCACAACCGAAAAATCTCATTGAAGTTGCAGTTGTTGCAGTTTTGTAGCTTTGACCAATTGGCTCATATAAATTGCATTGCATTTTTCCCAGCTCCCCTTTGGCAAAGTTTTATTATTGGAAAAACAAACATATTGCCGCTTCTCTGTTTAAACTTTTGTTATTGCATTTTGAATTTGCGGTCGGGCAGAGGGGGTGTGGGGCATAAAAGGCCTCTGGCTTGGGCATTGAAAAGCAAAGCACAAAAATTAATTATGAAACATTGTTGGAAATTGTGTAAATATGTATCAATGAAAATGCAAGGCAAACAAAAGCATTCTCTTATCGAAATTCAAAGCCGTGCTCGTCCCAGGTGAGCCACCAATAGTTAAATGGTATTTGAAAGTGATTTTCAAATCAATGATAACAGTTTACAAACATTCGAAACAGAAATTGAAATATTTTCATAAGAATTGCAATACCCCTGGCCCAGATTTCTCTTGACTGACACCGAAATCCGATACTAGTTTGAACAAATAAATCCCTGAAATAATATTGCAAATTTTCCGCTTTCCCCGCCGCGATTCAAACATTATTCAGCATGCCCACCAGTGGCAAGAGTTAACCAGCCTGGAAATTGCATCGAAATTTCGGGCGCGAAAATAGATACATCATAGATTTTGTTACCTAGTCAATTTATATGCCAGGGGTTTTAGTACGCCGGCACTCACTGCCGCCCGAAAGCAAATCAAAAACCATCGAGAAGTGTCTAAAATGTGCAATATATAGGTGCGGAAGAGGGGCAACGAGGCCCATAGGCTATATAAATTTCAATCTATCATTTATTTAAGTCCTAGGCCAGCGGCAGAGAGCTGCGCCCGGACCGAGGCTCTTATTGCCATAAATCCCCATCAGAGATACGCGTATATTTATTTACTGCAGCTCGCCCAGAAACAGAACAGAAACAGAGATAGACACCCACACACCCGCACAGCCACACACAGTCACACACAGCCAGGCGGTGAGGACAACGCTGGGCGACAAAAATTGTAGCCGAAAAATAAAATAGCTTCTACCGCCCAACGCCGCCTTGTTTCATATTTTATTTGTGTTTTATTTCAGCCTTTTTTTTTTTTGTTCTTTTTCTAGTTTCTCCACCGACGCTTCTGTTGTTCCTTTTTGCTGTGTAAATATTTTGGAAAATGCGTTTTTCTTTACAGTTGCTGCTGCCACTGCTGTATCTTTTTATGCACCTCGCTTATCCTATATATATGTATATAGCGCGCAATGAAAAAGGATTTTTTGCCGATTCCCGCCGGACTGCCAATTTTTATGGTTAAAATATTTGTGTTGCTCTCGTTGGAGCGCGGGAACCTGCTAAAATATTTATGACAAGCGCCGGGGAATACCGGGCATACAATATTTCAATATAGTGAAAAATAAAATTCTTAATGATTGGTTGGTAATTAAAAAAGTCCAATTGAAAGTGCCCCGAAGTGGTGGCAAAAAGGGAGTGGAGAAATGAAATTGAAATTGAAATTGAAGTGGCGGTCGTAAGTAGCCCAAATGAATTTTTATTGCTGTTCATTAGGCATCGAATGGCATCGAATCAATCAATTGTGGCATTTCAATTCCAGATCGGAACAAGATCGCATAGGGGTGGGTCGCATATGCAAAAGGAGAGGGTTTATTGAAAGGGAAAACTCTGGGCTAAGCCGGAAAACCTTTCGATACATAAGCTACAGTACTGTATTGTATTGTACTGTATTCAATTGTGTGCCATCGGGGACCTTCAACATTGGCCACAGTATCCCCGACAAAACTTTTAATTGCCCTCTCTACGTTCTCGCTATTTTTCTCTCTGGTTTCCATTCTGTACTCGCCTGCATTCGGCAATTCCAATTAAGCTATCATATTCTTGTCTCGGAAACTTTTCCCAGAATCAAAACTTGTGGCTCCCGCACCCCACACCACCCCCGCCTCATATTTTACCATCGTAACTGGGCTAACGAATATGTTCAATTTGCTTCCTGGCCACCAGCCGAGCACAACAAAAACTTTATCTTAATAATTTCCATATTCCACAAGTTTAACATTTCTACGTAGCCAAACTTCTATAGTGCAAAATATTTTAAAATCCGTACAAAACTAAAAGCACCACACTCAATTTCTAGACCTAAAGTTAGGAAAATTTAAAAAACGTAACTGTAAAATGTACTTTTAGCTCCAAAACTTTAAAAAATGAAATAATGAATAAAATTATCTGAAATCACTCAAAAACATTTTAAAAAGTATTCTGTAAAATGAAAATACTAGCATTGAAACTTGTTTTTAAAACACTCTTTTAAGTTATTGTAAACTTTGGTAAACGGATTAATGGTTTTCACTTTCAAGAAATTCTTTCGGAGTTCGATTTTAGTTTGAATTGCTTTTCTATGTACTTATGTACCTTGCAAACGTTTTTACAATACTTTTTTAATAATAATAGTAATACTGGGATTTATTTTGCTTATCGAATTCAAGAACATCTTTCCAAGTGAAAATGTTTTTCCAGCAGACCTACTTTTTTGAATTTAGGTTTCAGTCCCTAAAAGCTGTTCTACTTATGGATGTACGACTGTTTCCTTAAGAGAAGATCTGCAGCAAGTGAATAAAACTTTTGAGCGTTGCACCTGCTGCTTTTCCGCTCTTAGTTGGGCCACTTTTTCCAATTTCTTTTGTGGCGAAAATGCAGAATGCAAAGCGGCAAAACCTTAAAAAAAAAAAAAGAATTACTGATTGAATGGCATTCCATTGAAGTTGATGGATGCATTAACGTGTTCCCCCCGTGCCCTTCCCCACCCCCCCTGCCCCACTATTTCCCAGATATCACACACACTAGCGCGGCGAAGTTTTGTGGCAACCGAAAACTCACACAAGGCAAGCTCAGAAACAGAATCAGAGACAGAAACAGAAACAGGACGGAAAGGGACGGAAAGGGACAGAAAGGGACGGAAAGGGACAGAGACAGAGACGGGGACAGAGAAGTAGGAGACGAGAGCAAACCTGCATGTGCAAGGCACATATCTGTATAATGGATTGCACTTAACATGCCACACACAGCAACCACAAGTGCCGCCACAGGACCCCCCTCTCCGCCCTCTTATATCTCTCGCTCTCTCGCCGCCTCCCAGGCAATACATCATTTACGGTACCGGTACTCACCTGAGGCTATCGGAAAAGTCTGTCGCTTCTGCTACTGCTGGCGTAATCCCGCTACGTAACGTCTAATCCTTTTGTTTACGTTTATGGTTATGGTTATGGTTATCCACACACACACAGTCACAGTCACAGTCACAGTCGCATTTAAATTTCGGCACACATTACGTGGGCATCGTACAACATCGCGTTGCTCATACGCCCCGTTGCCAATTGTTAAATCCCGCCACTCACACACGCACCCACCGCGCCCAACGTAAACCGTAAAGCGGAAGCGTAACGGTTAACGGTTCGCGTCGCGTAACGTTCAACCGGGCGTCCTCGTATTGTCCTGCAATTGTTGTTGCTGCCGCCGTTGCCGCTGCCGCTGACAGGATGCCGGCTCAAAAGAGCGAGACGGAGCGACGTGTGTTTTGATTTAATTCGCAAATTATGTGCTGCTTAGTTTTGCGGCACCGATTCCGATTTGCATATGAATGCCGCACTGTGAAACCGAGTTTTTTCGTTTACAACGTTTTATTTACATATTATCTGGGTGTTTTGGGCAGAAGAAGCACTCGCCACACACTGCACAATATTTAACGCACAGTTCTGTCTCGCCTTTTCGTTTTTTATTTTGAGAGTTTTGCTTGTCGTATCGTGCTGTCTTCCAGCTCGCTGGGAAACTTCTTCGCCGGCAAAAAGTAACTCGAGAAACGCGCAAAACACGTAGAACAATTCGGTGCCCGGAGCACGGAGCGGAGACGCGACCAAACACGTCCAAACGCAGAAACGGTGAAAACGGTTCTGACGAATCTGACGGGACGAGGAACACGAAAACCGTCTCACTCTGTTTTGGTACGATTCGTAACAGAAAATTTTAACATTTAACATTTCTGTTAAAGAGAGAGAGAGAGAGAGAGAGAGAGAGAGTCGCTCTGCAATTTGCTTACATTTTCTGTTGGGAAAACCTTGATTCTTAACATTTCTGAACTCGTCCGATCTGCGAAACTTATCCTTCCCAGGGTCCTATTGGTTTTTATTCACACTTCTTATTGTAAGATGAAAATATAAAGTTGCTAGCATCAGCGAAGGAAGGAATGATCGTTGAAAACTCACACCAGTGAAAATGAACGAAAAAGTCGGGATATAAGCTCCTTAGATCAGGTATCTGAAGCCATAATACGAACATTACAATTTCCTTACAGAAATGTTAGAAATTAACGTTTCCTAACAGAAATGTTGGCAAAACATTGTTGAGAGAAGAGAAAAGAGAGGGAACACTTCGAAAGTAACTGAACTCGCTTTCGGCCACCTGGTAACGTCACCTCGGCATAGAGCAAGAGTGAGAGAAACTGGGAGAGAGTGAGGCTTTTGTTTACAACGCTCTCCCTACCGTTGCGCATGTGCGAGAGAGCGAGGGAGAGAGCGTCTGTTAGCGTTTACATAATTTAATTTTCCTCCACTTGGGCAATTACAGAGAGCGTCCGCTAACAGGGCTATCCCAACAGCGGCAGGTGCATCTGTCGGGGCCCGCTGTTACGGGAAATTGAAATGCCAGACGGCCGTTGAAAAGGTTCAAATGCCATGCACGTAGGCTAATTACCACAATGTAAACAACATTTTTGTGCCGCGCGCAATGCAAATTAACATTAGACAAAGGGCAATTGTTTTCGGCCACCGGATGGGGGAGTGGCACGCCCCGGCCACTGGCTGAGCTTTATTAATTATACTTTATACTTTTTCGGCGGCTATTTAGCATGCCACATATGAAGAGTCATTCAGGAAATGGGACTAGGAGCGGGAATGCTTTAATGGCTAATGAAGTCATCGACGTGAGAACTTCAAACCTTTTCAACAGTAACTCGATCCCTATCAAATTGAGTTTTTGACAGGCCGTTGAGTTTTGCGAGATTTTGAGGTGGGAACATATTTTAAAATATTTTAATATGTTCTTAGCACATCTCCCAAAATGTGTCGCCATAAATATAAGCAAATAACTTTTTTTGTTTAATCAAGAAAACCTTTACTAAAATGTTCAAAATCTGTAGTCTAACGTTCTAATGCACTTTTGTTGGGGTAAACTTTTTTTTTTTTAGTGATTTTAATAGAAGTATTAACTTAATGTTTAATGTAAACTAGTTTATACTTTGTCGAAACAATTCGTTAGCGCAATGTAAATGCAATTCATTGCCTCATTATTTAAAAACATATTATAATTTGGAGATATACTTAAACAGCACTTTAACACACTCACATTAGTTTAAATTTAAAATGATATAATACTAAAAATGCTTTATATATATTCAAAATTGTAATTGATATTGATTGAATCTCATTTTGTAATGTCATTAAAATTTTAATTTATTTTGTACTGTAATTGTAACAAGAAATTATATACGAAGTGACTAGCGAAGTATGGAATAACCAATGGCTTACAGATTTAAATTGATGAAATCCTCCAGAGATAAAACCTCCATTTTCCGATGCAGTTGGACACCCTTATTCATAACATTATACTCAAAACTTCTTGTATGGTACCATATTTCTTTAAATTGAAAAAACCGTTTTTCACCTGTTTTCATGCCAAACATAATTTATATCTGCAGTTCTGCTTAACCGACAGCTTTTTTATGGTTCTATCGACGGATTGCTGACGTTAATAGCTTGTTAGATTTGTTTCATCGCCAAGATAAAGTGATAAAATTATTTTCGGTTTACAGGCTAGGATTTTTTAAGTATTAATTTATGAACTTCAGTTTTAGCAATTTATTAGAACTTTGTCGAGCTCTACCATCTTTTTTATACCATTCTATCCTTATAACATGTATGTCAAACGATGATCTATTTTTAATTTAATTTTTTGTCGCGTTCTCGATGCAGTGTTTTCTTTTAATAACTCGAAAACGACAAAACCTCTGTGCTTGTTTTTTTATAATTAATATTCTTATAAAATGCGTTAATTATGTAGAAACAATTTTTTTTAATTATGGTTTTTGTCCTTTTTTATTTTAAGTCGTACAAATGTCGCGTTTTCGGTCCTGAATTATATTTATCCATATGAATTATATTTACCGCGGTGGATAAAAATAACACTCCAAGAATCATACCTTGATTTTCAGAAAATCATACCTTCTGATTCAGAAAAAAAACTGTAATTTTTTAGTGTGTTACCATTTTTTTTTTACTGTATCACCTTTATCACCTTTTTTATGCATATTTTGTTTTAAATCCTTAGCTAGTTCCGAATTCTCTTCTGTCTGCAAAAAAGGACATTTTTCGTAAAAACATTTAAATTTTTTATTTATTTGCGTATATCTTTAAAAACATTGAAGCTATAATGATTTTCAGCTCAATTATTCAAATTAAAAGCGTAGTTCTGAACTATCAAATTATTATCATACCATGTCAAAAATAATTAAAAAAAAAATAGATAATAGAGAAACTGATTTTATTTTTATATTATTTAATATTTTATATTAATATTGTCGTCGAAGATATATTTAATAATATTTCGAAGAACTAAAAAAAAAATCTTAAAACAAGAAAGTTATATTATTTTCTGTCATTTATTTTTCCGATTGTTCCCACTATGGCAATATGTTATAGTCGTCCGATCTGGCTCCGGCCTGCAATAGAAAGACAACTATTGGGAAAGTTTTGTGCCCAAAGCTTAAAAACTGAAAGACCAGTTTGCTTAAAAAACGAACGGACGGACATAGCTAGATCGACTCTCCTGGTGATGCTGATCAGGAATATATACATATACCTTATAGGGTCGTAGATGTCTCCTTCACTGCGTTGGAAACTTCTGACTAAAATTATTATACCTTCTTCATGGGTATAAAAATTGGGCATGTTTCGATTTTAGTAATTAATCGTAAAATGTTGCAGATCTCGGTTGTATGCTGCCTTCACTCTTCGCCGCCTCTGTGAAAATAAATTTTTTCTAGCAGTGTATTCATTTATTTTCCAGCCCAGACATGTCAGCCATAAAATTTTAGATACAGCAAGGAAAAAAGGCGTATGAAACTCAAAAAGGAAATGGTTTTTTTAATTTTTAAAATTGTTAATACGGTACAAATTTTTTAAATTTTGTTTATTTCTTTTGAAGCCTATTTTATTTGTATCTTCAGCTATGCATAACCCATATCGGTCATGGAAACGTTTTTTTGTTAGAAATAGATTGCAATTAAAGAAATTTTAAGGAAATTTCGTTTTTCAATCCAATCCTAGTTTTTAGATTAGTTTTTCGACTCAGGGGAACTAATTCCGCAAGTAAACATGTTAATAGTCGGCTCACCCCACCTACACACACTTACTTATTTAGCAGAGCCGTAAAATGCAGGGCCTGCCTGTTATCAGACTGTTAGCGACGAATTGCGTGCATTGAACGACCCATTAACATTAAGGGAACATCTCGAATTCATAGCGGCTGTGAACGCGAAACGACTCCATTAACAGCTGCGAATGCTCTCTCCTGTCAGCCGAACGAGCAATTAACATTTAAATTAATGGCTGTTAACAGGCTGCTGTTAGCGCTGCAAAGTTTCTTGCCCTAGGTTAACATGTAAACAAAGGCGCTGTTAGGAGACTTGTTATGTTATTTGATTGATTTGAATTTGCTCTCAAAAGAAACATTTTGATGCTTAACATTAGATAAAAAGTGTTATTCCTTTTGAATAAATGTATATTGATAAATATGTTTTTTGTACAAAAAACATGATTTTAAACAAGTACAATAGATGAATACATTAAATTGTTAGGCTTTTTAATTTATATTTTTTGTTTAAAGAAAACAAAGTTTCCCGAATTCATAAAAATATATTAACTTTGCCTAAAAGACATAACGAAATAAAACTCAACAATCATGGCTTGTACATGTGTCAATAAAACGTGAAACTAGGAAAGTGAAAAGATACTTAATTCCCACCTGTGGGCAGACTTTTTGATTTGGATGAGTAATTCCATACTCTGACCGATTAAAGAAGACTCAAAAGTGCCTGCATTCCATTGTAAACCGCGCTGTGCCGTCAACTCTGTTAGTGGAAACCAGTTTAAAATTCAGCAGCCTAACATAACAGCGCAAGCTAACAGCGGAGAAGAGTGGTTTTCGCTTTACAGCTTCCAGTAACCGCTCTGCCAGGGTCTATTGCGATTCTGTTGACAAGATTTTCAATGTCAACATTACTGAGAGCGAGGAGAGCGGGCAAATGAGCGGGAGAGCAGGCGAAAGAATTTATTACAGAGTTCAAAACGTTTTCCATTTCCACGGCTGCCTCTCCCGCTCCCGCTCCCGTTCTCTCTCTCTCTCGCCATTCATCTCTCTCGCTGCCGCTTTGTGCGGATGAGAGAGGGGAGGCTGCTGAAAATGGTACATTAATAAATGAGTGTTATATGCTTTGTCCAAGTTGACTTCATGACATTTATTCATTCATGGGATCGTTTCCGATTTCTTCTTCTCCCCCAAAAAAATGGGATTTTAAAATGGCTTTCTCCTCTGTGTTAGTTAGCTCATCCTTGGGGTCCTTGTCGCCTTAATTGGGTATTTTATTAACTAAATTGCGTATATTTAAAATTATCTAATATTTATTGTCCCGCTGTATTTCGCATTCTATTCATTTCGCCTTAATTTATTTATGTCAGCTTTTTTAAGCAGCGTGCGTTTGAGCTCTTAAATTATTAATTATTTCCAGTTATTTATTTGTATTTGTTTTTTTTCCTCACCTTTATCCGTGCATTGTTGTGTATTGATTTTGCAGTCATTAGTTTCCTCTCTGTTTGTTTTACATTTTATGTGCATTTTTAATTAGCTGACAGCATTGTTTCTTTTTGCCTATTGATATTGTTCGTGTTGTCCGCTGACCTTTGACACACTCGTAGAAAAACGTTGACAGTTTATGGTTGGCTTTAATTGGTTCCATCGCCCGCTCGTCAAAGTTAATGTAAATGGCTTGTCAATCAATCAGTTGATGGCCCCGGGCCCCAGATATAGATTGAAATCCCATTTTTTGCCCTTCGCTTGGGGATTAGCGTTGGAACCACGGTCCATGGGTCAAAAAAGTGCAAAAAGGGAATAAGTTAATACCATTGGCTGGTAATACACATTGTTTTGACATCCCAAAAATAAATAAAATAACTGGGAGCATCAAATAAAAAGTGAGCTTTTGAAACCTTTCCAAGGTGTTCTTTGAATATCTGTAAGTCGGGTTAGTATTTTAAAAATTGTATTTTTCTTATTTTATTTTGTTAATGTGCATTTATTTAAGAATAACACTGAAAATTTCATCGTTACGGTAAATATTTTCGAAGTTACACTCAAATTTAAAAAGGCTTTACTCAAAATTGGGTTTTTCAAAGTCGGTGACCAACGTTACTCGAAAACGGTTAAGCCGATTAGTCTCAAGTCTCACGAGCTTCTCAAATATATTATCTAGTAAATAATCAAAACAATTTTTTTTTGTTTTAATGAACAATTTAAGACCGAAGTTTTGTTAAAAAAACAAATTTTTTGTTTAAGAAACCGCCATTTTGTCAAAAAACGTTATTTTGCTTATTCCTTCGATTAATTACTAGATTTAACAATACTTTAACGACATCTCTTTGATTTTTTAATTTCTGAGGATCCTGAGCTCCCGCTCAATACTTAGTCTTAAAACAGAGTTAAAATATAAAAAATATGTGTACAAAATATCAGATAATTAAATTTAATAGTTTTCTCAGAAAAAATTCTACATTACGTTCTTTTTCGGCCTTCTAACTGTACATAACACTTTAAGAAAAATTACCATTTAGCAGAATGTTTGAGAATATTTATTTGAAGTAGGAAAAAAAAGGACCATAACGGGATTTAAAAATAATTAAGAATGAGAAAAAAGAAAGAAACAAAAAGGTGAATCGGAATGTTAATTTACGTTTTGTTAATTTAGTAATGAGCTGTATTAACTGATTTTTTTTATATTTTTATGTAATATTTTGTAGATTTTAGTCCAAGCTATTTGATACATAATATATATTTGGCTTGCAATATGCAATAAAAAAATGAAATATCATTTTAAATACAATGATTCTGTTGATATAATATTTTTCAGGAATCTAATAATCACTACCTTAAGCTAAGGCGTTTGGAATTAAAAAAAAATAATAAGATTTATCAGGAAATAAGATCAAACATTACGTTTATAATTAATTCTAAGAATACTTAAATAGACGAATTCATAACTGCCCCTATGTATCTGAAATCACGACCTCAAAAGATTTGTATCTCTTATTTACAAGACATAAATGTCTACAATTTCTCCTGGTATCTTCGTCGCAACGAGATTGACAGATCACCACTCATAAATGTCGCCGGGGTCATTTACCAGCGCATCGCCCTCCCCTCAAAGTTGACTCGTGAGGGTCATCCATCAGATATCTACATAGTATGGGTTCATTTCACGCCCTTGCCGCCCTTCTCTTTCACTCTCACTCACAGGGCACGGGTCTCGATCTACCTGTTACCTGTTGCAGGTGAGTGAGCGCACCAATCAGACGGTTTCTTGGTTACGCTGGCCCCTGGGAACAGAGTGACCAGCGACCATTGGCGGACGAGCATAGGTCCGCTTTGGAGCAGTTAAAACGCGAATAAATTCCTGAATCCTTGGCGTTTTTTAATAAAATGACAAAAGCTTCACATATTTTTTATGTACTAAAAAAAAAACTGGTTTACTAACAGAAATATTAATCTCAAATTAACTTGATAACAATGCCCACACAACAATTTAAACTTTTGGCCAATGCAAGCTGCATAATAAACGGTACTACTTCGATGTATCATTTATATATATGAATTTGAGGCAAAAAGTGATTAGGCTTTTCCCAAAAAAAAAGAAAACATTATTTTTGAATCTGTCTATACTAGAAAGTTGTTTTTTAAACAATTAACTAAAAACACACACCAACAAGAAACGAAGTTAGCTTGTGCAAGCCTAATTTTATAAACCTTTGACTATTACAAAATAAAGAGTTTTAAAACGATTACATTTCGATTTTTATGCGTACTTGTAAAAAAAAACAGATAAACTATGGCAATTTTCTGCTAAATTGTTTGATCGTTCCTTTTATGCGATGTGATAAGATACTGTCGTCCGTTTTTAATATTTACCTATTTATAAATCTGGAAGTATATATTTCAATATATTAATAAAAGCAGTTATAAGTTTTTCATTTATTTTTTCCGATTTTTCCGATAGGAATTATAAATGTTGTCGACCGATTTTAAATAAATTAAGACCGTAGTTCGGAAACTATTACTATATCTTTTAAGTTATTCTTTTTTATTTTTTTTTATTAGTCGAATGCTAAATAATTTTTCGTCCCAAAATGTTATATCAAAAATTTTGTATGTTGGAATTTCGATGAAGAGTTTTTATCTCGTTTAGAGCTCTTATTGAAATAATTATAAAGATGACATAGGAACGATAGAAACGAAAATAGAGTGTAAAATCGTCCAAACTTAATTGTTTTTATACATATATTAATTAAAATCTAAAATTAGTCTAAGCTTACATGTACATGTTTTAATTTTATTTTGTGACCAGTTGATTATAATTTTTGTTTACAAAAGCCCAAAAATACAATTATAAAATTAACAGCAACCAAACCAATTGTAAAATCACTTTTAAAATGATACATTATTTAATCGTGAAAGGCAAGACAAACACGCAAATATGCAAACATTTACTTTCATACAATATAGTTACACGGAAAATTATTCTCGTGAGGAACGAGTTGAGGAAGTTGAGAACTTTTGCACTTAAATTTCATTTTGGCGATTGTCCAATTTCCATGATGCATTTCCATTAATTTATATAAATTTATGCAATTACTTTTGTTTATTTACATGACCAGAGTTCCCGTTCCCCCCGCCAGCTCTGCGGTCCTTGTGCGTCCTGTTTTGGTCTCGAACCATGTGTCCGTGTCCCCCCCCCCCCCACCGCTCCCCCCCTCTCAGCTCCTTGTTTGCATTGTGCTCCAGTGCATTGTCCTTGCAAAATATTTGGGTCACTTTTGTTGTCGCTGCTCAGTTTCGGCTGAACAGCGGAGGGCTGCGACGGTGGCTGGCTCAATTTTTTATTGACTTGACAGGACCTCCGCAAGTCTCCTCCTTCGTGGCGCTCAATTTAAAGTCGCATTGTTGGCGACACATGTTTGACGTGTACAAATTTAATTTAATTTATTAAAATCATTATGTGCACAAGAGCAAAACAGGCGACAGAAATTACCCATGGAATGTCGGACCCCAAACAAAGGAATCCAGCACTCGGAGCTCGAAACTCGGAACTCGAAACCCAAAACAGGACGAGCAAGGCCAGGACGAAGGAGTGTGCCGTTGAATAAGTTTTAATGATGATTGCAGCGGCGTGCAGCAAACCAAAGGCAAATAACAAAACGAGATAAATAAGGAAACATTTAACAGCTTTGACCAAATGTGAAAGTCGAAACACTGATATCCATTAAATATGTTCATAGTATGAATTAGTTTTAGATTCTATCAATTAAAACAATTAAAAATAACAAATGGATTAGATTTAATTAATTTGATGAAGAACGAAGGTTTTAAACTAAGCAAGGATCGACTATATTTTAATTTCTAAGAAGTATTTGATTTAGGATTAATGCTTTGTTAAAGTTAAATAAATGCACTCACATCTAAAACAAATGAATTAGTAATAAAAATCTGTAAAAAAAATTAAAATATAAAATTTAAGTATATCATTTTGAAGAAGAGCTCATTACTCAACATTTTTTTCTTAATTTTATATATACATTATTAGTTTAACAAGTTAAATTGCAGTTTAATAATAAAAAACTTTTAAACATGCCATTTTTTTTTAGGCAATCACTTTTTGATTTAAGTGTTAACGTTATTCCTCTAAATAAACATAAATATTAAATAAAATTATTAGTTCACGTCTGTCACTCTATGGAAATTAATTTATTTTCCACTTTTTAGAAACAGTTTAGTTATCCTGCTAGCTTAAAACCTTATTTAAACAGGATAAATCATGTTTTTTTTTTTCAATAACGAACGTTAATAAATTAAATATACTAAATAAAATTAAATTAACTGCCGCTGCAGTTTGTAGTCTTTAAAATGTGTGCAATGTACAACCTAAACTCGTTACAGCTATTTGTGGTTCTACCACCTTGCGTTTCGGATCCCTAATTACACCTCGTGCAGGTCTTGCTTCGGTTGGTCCGACCCCAGAGCAGTAGACCAGTCCAGGATATCGGAACGGAGACCGTTGACGAGGACAAATTCGTTGAGTTCGCCTCATAATTCCAGCCAGGCCCCGACCACTAAGAAACCGCATTTAAATTTGTCGCAATTGCGTCAGTGAGGAATACCTGCACAGCAGGCACGTTGCACGGGGATCGTGAGTTAAGGGTCGGGGGTGAAGGGGGTCAAGGGGTCAAGGGGCCCAAGGACCTCGACCAGAACGAGGCCAGCAGCGACAGTGGCGGTTAGCGACTTGATGGCCAGTCGGGCAGTCAGTCGGTCGAGAAACTGCCACTGCCACTGCAGCCCGATAGACAGACTTTTGTTGTGGGCCAGTACATGGGACTAAATGTCAGGAGTGCTGGCCGCAAACAACCTACGCAGTTAGCCAACCCTTTTGAGCAGGTCCTGTCGCCTCAGTCCCTCCCCCTCCCCCTTTAAGCCCCTCTGCCATGCTGCGTCCGTCAGTCGGTGCGTCAATGACAGTCAAATAATTGACAGTAGTTGCGTGTTTGTGTGGCCAATCATCCGCCACAAACACGACGAACCATCCACACAGCTGCTACCCGAAGCTACCCTGCCTCTCCCGCTCCCCCTACCCCTTCTCCTTCTCCTTCTCCTTTCTCCCCTGCAGTTATCCTTTCTTCCTCCGGTTCGGACACTGCACTTGGCTTCTTCACTGGGCCATTCTTCTGACTCTACACTGGGGAAAACGTGATGGCATTTTGCTCAATTCATATCTTCGGACTACCACTTACATTAATGTTTGTCGATAACCTCAGCTTTAATTCTCTGAAGTAAATTTTTACTTTCCCACAACACAAAGAAAACCTTAAAATAGTTAACTTGGCACTTAAATGTTCTTCAAAGTTAGGCTAATTTTAAAATATAATTCTTTGATGAAAGCACGCAAAAGTATTCTTGGGGATAAAAAACGGCAATAATTATATTTATATATATTTATTTGAGCTCATATTTATTGCACTAGTCAAAACAGATTGAAAATACTAAAAATTGTTAGATAACTTAATTTCTTAATCTTACAAAATTGTTATTATTATTATTTATATACAATATTTATTGTTATAATTACTATGTAGCATTAATCTTACTAACTTGAATTTATTTGTTATCCTATTTATTTATTTCTATACGATTTTTTAAAGTTTTTATTCATTTTTTTTTTTAATTTCTATAATTTTTGTTATATAATTATTTTTATTTATTTTATATGTTTTCTAATTTTGAAATTAAGCTGAGTTGGGCACCAAATAGTTTTTAAGTTATGTGGAGACTGTTCCAGAAACGTATAGCATTGTCTATTTAAATACAGAAAAATTAATTAACTTTTAGAAACTTTGTGAAACAGTCCTAAATTTCCAAATCTTTTAAATAAGAGGGAGATTTTTTTTTTCAAAATAATAGATTTCAGATAAATTGTGACAACAAGAACCGTTTCAATGCACCAAATTGCTACCTAAAATTTTTTTTATTCGGTAAACTCTGCAATAGGTTTCGATATCGGACCATTACGTTTTAAAGTTGATTTGGCAATTTCGCACCTCTCAATACTGGTGGCTGTTTCCGAGTGTACTCCACTCCGGGGAGGCGACAGCGTTTTATTATGGCAGACACGACACTCAGCTGCAGAGGGAGACGGAAAATGGACGATAGAAGTGGGAAGAGAGAAGAGTAAAGCGGGAAGAGGGAAGACAGAAGAGGGAAGCGGAGGGTCCTGGACTGGGGAAACGAGTTATGTCTTTGGCCTGGGCATGGATTTTAATTTTTATTGCACACCCGACCCGGCTGCTTCCATCGACCTCTTCCGGTCGCCCTGCCGCTTTTGGCCCTGGTAATGGGCGAAATTGGTTAAGAAATTAGGGAAAATTAGGGGTTGCCAATGCCTGTTATTAGAGACTCTCGGTCCGAGTGTGAGTCCTTGTCCGCAGCCTCGAAAACGAAAGCATGTGTGATGTGCAGTGGCAACGAACTGCGACATTGCGACACTGCGACTTTGTTACTTTGCGACTTTGTGACATAATGACAACTCTGGCGCGGACGAGGGGAGTGCGCAAAGTGTTATATATGTATATATTTGGCAGTGGCGCAGATCGGGGATCGTTCTGGGGGTAGCTTTCCGACTTACCAAACACACTGCACAGGGGTGTGCGGCGTAATTAATGATAGCGCTCGGGGCGGAAAGTGTTTGACTAATCGATTGTCAATGAATTGCATTTGGATTGCCGAGGAAACTCGTGACTCAGTCACTTAACCGTTACAATTGCCTCGCTAATTAATTCGATTCACGATTATCCAAAAGTTGAAGAACACCAGCCCAGAGAAGCGAAGCCAACCGTCAACACACACACACACACACACACACACACCATACCAACTGTCCAACCAACCACTTTCGGCTGACGATCCATGCCTGTTTTGTTGCTGTCAAATGTGGGAACATTTGGTCAAATTAGCTGCGCGAATGAACCAGATTATTTGTGTAGTTTGGGCAGAACATTTTGATAAAAAATACGACCTGTACAAGGCTGAAGAGATTCTTAACTTCGTTAAATAAAATATATATTCAAATATATAGAAAATTATATTATAAAATACATAGCCAAGTCAAAGCTTAAAGTTTAGAATACGCTAATTTCAAGGTTTCTATATCGAATAAAAAGTCATTAGAATCAATAGTATGACTGGTTAAATATATGAGTTTTCCTGAGCTTTTATCAAACAAAAAAATGTGTGCTTATTAAAGATTTATAGTACTCTACTTAGATTAAGTATTAAAGGATTCTAATATTGTTCCATTGTGATTTTGATTTATTTATGTTTGATTTATTTATGGTTTTTATCCTAGCATTTCCAGCAAACTGAATTCATTATCAATTTTTGAAGAGAATAGCAATAGTTTCATGCAAAATCAAAACACGAAAATCAAAACATTAATCAAGAACCAATCAATATATATGCATAAATGTTTTATTCTGTGTAAACTAATGGAAAATTTAAAGTGATTTATTTGCTTTTAGGTTTAGAAGCCTAAATTTAATACATTTTTTCAAGTTAGTTAAAAAAGAAATTAAAATCATTTTTGGTATACAGTTTTTTATATGGTTTTTATTGACATTTTAAAAATAAAAAAAAAGAAATGAAGACACAAAAATTTCAATATTCGCCTAGATACAGGCTTGTGGAGTGGGGTCTTCGAAAAAATCGCTGCGTCTTGTTTGGCATGAATTAAACTCTTGTAGGCATCGCAAAAAAAAATAAAACAATTTTTTATTAGTACAGATGCCGTTATCAGGTTAACAACTTTCAAACAAAAATAATTTAAAATAACAAAACGGCGTCGACTTAAAAACATAAAATGTTTTTTAACAATTTTTTTTGACTTTTTCGGATATTTTAAAAATACTTATAATCAAAATTTTTTAAGTTTAAGGCAAACGCGATAAGAATAGTATAAACAAGACATATACAAAGTCTCAAAGGAATCGGTTAGGTGGAATTTAAAATATATCATGTCAACCACCTCCAAAAAAGTAGTTTCCAGAAAAACGCGTTTAAAGTTTAGGAAACATATATAATGGATCGGACGTCACGTCACAAAATCTCATAAAATATTTCGAATTTAGAAAAATTTATCAAATTTCTAGACCAGAATACACCCCAAAGAACTTAACACTTTGCCCAGGATTGAATTGTCAGTGTAAGTAGAAATGTATATCACCTTTAATGTCAAATTTAAAATGTAGTTCAAACTCAGGTTTGATATTTATTTAAAGTGCTAATTTCGGACAAAATAAAACGTTATATTTGAAGTACATTTTTTTCTTAGTGCATGCCATGTTCAGTCAAACCTTATCTTTTCGTCCAGCCATCAATTTATTAATTTGGAATGGAATTTTTGTATAACCACCGGCTGGGTCCGATCCTGGGCCCAGTGGAGGGGCATTAGCCTGTTGCATATAATTAGAGGCGTCGCGGGGGAAATTGGTGCTCTGGGCTTGCACTCAGATTTTTTCCAAGCCCGTAATCGTCGTCATCGTCGACTTTTGGGGGCGTTGACGCTGCCTGTGACACAAATTACCCCCAATCGGCGAAAGCTAATCAAAGCAAAACATGTCCCAGGCAAATTGCTCAGCGAGCAATAAATGGAGAAAAAGGAAATAAAATCGCATGCAAATGTGAGTAAATATTTAATTTAATTTAGACGGCCTCCGCCCCTTTCCCCCCTTTCCCCCCTTGTCCCCCCTTTCCACCTTTTTCATGTCCAATGGGGCTTCTGCGGTTCCACACGAGGGCGTTCGACATTTGGCCTTTGACGTGGTGTGTGTGTGTGTGTGTGCTTTTGTATGGGTAATAGCAGGGCCATATCAATTTGTTTTATGAATTGCAATGGCAATAACTTGGAGTTCGCCCTATCAGCCCTATCAGCCCAACCACCCAACCAAGAAACACACACAGAAAGACAAATCTATGGCGATAGAGAAGGACAGGCGAAAAGTATCTCTTGGGGTGGGAGTCGCCAATACATTTTGCACATTTCTTCCGCTTCATTTCCTGTAAAGGAGCGTAAATTTCATAGTGATTGGATTTTATCAGTGTGGCCTCATCTTTGACACTCCGCACCGATTTCCAGCTAGGGGTAGGACACATGAATCGATTGGTTACGCAAGTGAAAAATTATTATTATACCGGCGCTACGGCCACAGGGTAGCGGGGGTATATTGGGCATCGAGAAGAAGTTAAAGAAAGGGTTACGCTATCGATCCGGTTTCTTCATTGAGGATATCCGGGTACCTATATTTATAGTAGAGCGATTGCATATAATAGTTTGCCATATAACGTTCTTCTTATTTATGTTTCGGATCTACTTTTTGACCCATTTAATTTAAGCTTGGTACTTTTATTTATGTGGGAACATAATCTGATCTTAAAGGAGATCAGTGGTGTCCACGGCCACAACTCGCGAGTCAGCGATTTTTTCTGCCGGCTCTCTGCCGACACCGACAGTGTTAACGGCAGTGTGGCTTCGGCAAGCGTCTTCGGTTTAACGCACACAAATGCAAGCTAACATTTCATTGTATTTGTGTGAACATTACTAGTTTAGATAAACAAACTACACAGAAGACAACTAAGAAAAGACAAAAGGAGATTGCGGATATCCATATTTTAAGCGAATTTAAACTATCAAATATTATATCAAAACTAAAAGCAGTGGCATTTCTCATTCAAAACAGAAAACCAATCACACATTTGTTTTTATAAACACATGGACAATAACCTTTTTTGATATTATCCCAGTTTATTTAAAATGTGTGGGTTACCCATAATTAAAAATAGTTTATAAACGAAATCAATTTTGTTATTTCATATAAATGGAAACTATCACTATTTAAAGCGAATTAAACTATATAATATTTTAAGAAAACTAAGTTCTCATTGAAAACAGAAAACCAATCACACATTAATTTTGGAAATCTATAGGACACTAAGCTATTTGTTATTTTATACCACTTCATTTTAAATGTTGGGATACCTTAAATTAAATAAACGAAATCAATTTATCTATCATTTCATAAAAATCGGACGACACTTTTTTGAAGGACATTGGGTATCAGAAAGTAGCTACAGTGACTATTACAGGATATCGGAAGAGCCCATAAACCGCTTCCTGAAGTCGAAGCCCTGCACTTGTTTTGTTGCGTATTTTTTATGTCTGGCCATTACTGCAAAAATTGTTAGAGATATTTTTATGATACGAATGGTTCCGAGTTCTTGGTTCGGGGTTCGTTTTTGACTTTTGTCAAGTCTGCTCAATGCAGCATCAAATTGCCGGCTCGTGTGCGCGTGTGGGAAATGTGTTTTGATTTAGTGCAGCATTTACATAAAAAAAAATTCATCAATTTCCCCTCGGCTTTAGGCCGGAAAACGGGGGTAATTGCTCAAGGGACGAGGACTATCTCAGTTAGCTCATCGCCTCGTGACTTTGATGCATAACTCTGACTTTTGTCGATCGGTTACGCTGATAAATGCTTCGATTGGATTAGAATATTTCTGCCATCTCTCCCGCCTTAAGCTTGTGGGCGTGGCCGGACCTCTCGATGTGGCGTGTGCTTTGGAAAATTGAAATTGCGAACGAGGGGGCGGTCATGGAAATTGAAAGTTGTCATGGTCTCGAAACGGCAAAAAAAAAAAAAGAAAAGGAAACCGGAGTGGAAAAATGGAAATAACGCAGCTGTTGAACATATCTAACACATCTAAGCCAGGGCTTAGCTGGGGCGTTTTTTGAACCTCGGGGGGCTGCAAAGGGGCTGTCGAGCATTCATGACAGCTGAGGTCCCGGCAAGATTTGTCACAGTCTCATATCTGTTTTGGTCGAAGGATTTGCGAGTTTGATAAGCCGTCCACTTATGTCACAATTTGCATTTTTGGCTTTTTGGGGGGGAAATAGAAGCGCTGAGAGAGACTGTCGGACTCACCTCATCCCCAACTTTTTGGCACTACTTTGCCATTCAATTGAAGCCTTGACCTGAGAGTCAACTGGCAACCGGTGCTTTAATATTAGACTTCGTTTGACACAAATTTTATTAAAGAAAATCAAACTAGGTTCAACCAGACAGGGTAGCTAATTTTTATGGAAAAAGTTTGAAGTTCCGTACAAGATACTGATATCCCACAGGCACCAGCGAGCTTTACCTTAAACTAACTAGTTGTTTTTTAAATATTTGGATTTGTACCTCTTATATCACTTAATATATGGGTTTCTTATATTCTCACGTAACTGTATTTCGTGTATACAGAGGTAAAAAAAGTTAGAATACCAATTTGATATTGTCTCCTCCACCAAAACTATATTTTTAATATCAATAAGTTACGAAAACTTATCAAAGTTAGTTAGTTAGAGGTCATTGGAAAAAATGATTTCTTGGGGCATTCTAAGAGAAGTGTTAGAAACTGAAGTAAAGTGGTTGTGAAGTAAAGTGGTTTGTAACTTTTTTTTCAGAATGTAATTTACATTATTTATAACTTTTTACTGATCAGAATGGAAGGTCTCATATTACCTTCTTTTATGTTTTTATAAATATTAATTTCAGTCGACAGCATCAGGGTCTTAAGAAGGAGTTCCTCGAAAAGTTTGCCAAATGATATATAAATGAATAAAATAAAACACGATTTTAAATCCCATTTCAAAACCAATTAATTTATCTGTAGAACATATAAAATTGGTATTAAAAATCGAATTTACCTGATCTAAAAAATATAATTTGGGTATGAAAAACAAACAACCTAAAATGGTAACAGAAATAAATATAAAATATTATATTGATATGAAAAGAAACGATCCTGATCTTAAAAATACCATGATTATGTCAATTTGATTTGAGAAAATACCACAACGACAAGACAATAGCATTTTGAAAGGATCTTGACAATAACTAAGCCAACATTTCATACCTAGTCAAAAATCATCCCCTTGAGAACGGTTTCGCAGTTTCCCGCATCCAATTCTGCCCTAATGGCATCTTTCAATCTGACCAAACCCCACAACTATAATTTAAATTTGATTACAACTTAAATTTATTGCCCACATCCTGAGCAACCCGGCACCGCAGTAAGCCCCAAAAACAGTGTCCACATGAAACACTTTCTAGCCTACGCAACATATGTAGCGAAGGGAGAAAAATAATCCGGCGGTGGCCAAAAGCGACGACCGTCATTAACCACAAATCCTTTACTTAACAGTACGTAAATTTTTGGCCCAGCACACCCCAAAAAACAGCCCCAAAACCCATTCGAGGCGGACCCTGGGCGGGGTTATTTATATGCGCATATCATTTGACCTTGACGAAAAGCGAACCCAACCTCTGGGAGTCGTAAGGACCACCGAATGTCGTTGCGAAAGCCGAAAAGTAAGGGGAACTTGTCTAATTAAACACTCCACATGAAGAAATAAATTTGGGTCACATCGTTAAATAAGTATAAGTGGGTCGGTAAGGTCGTCTGTCGGCTAGCGCTTTCCATTTCACAATTTACATAGAATCACCAAAAAAGTTAATTTATTTCCAGCCTTTTGGCATTTTGGCTTTCAGTCCTGTGGGTGTGTGTTTGTTGTGCTGGTGCTTATATACGGCTGAACTCATCTTTAACCTCCTTTATTTTACTCCCACGCCCAAGGAAAGCCAACGTCTTTAAAGCGTCAACCTCAATTAACTTATTAAAGGGTTAGCAGACTTAATTAAAGTCGTCGTGGCGGTCGTTGGATAAACCATTTTGTAGTGATGGGATTCTTACAAAAGCCAATAAGAAAGATATTATAAAATGTGTGGTATTTAATGGATTAAGCTTAACACGATTATAAACAATGCTACTTTCCCACGAAAATAAAATTATGCAACCTATTCTGTCTTAGGGACGATCTGATCAATTTAGTATAATTTTATTGAATATATTTGCCATGGACAGGGGGCCATAAATTATGTATATGTACTTACATTAAGCATGTTACATTTTCATAGATTGCAGATTGTATTATAATTTTAAACAATAAATAGCAACCCAGTATAGGAAACATTTCCGACTCAATGATGTATATTTATTCATGATCAGCATCACTAGTCGATTCATCCTTCTGTCCGACTCTACGCAAAAATAGTCTCATAGTTTAAAATTATATATTCGTTGTTTTAGAAATATAATATAATCAGAGGAATTTTTTAGTTTAAATTTGAATCGAATATCGTGTAGCTGCCATTGGGTCATTCAAAAAAAATGATTAACTCGACATTTCTTTATTGTATTTAAACAAGTAAGCATTCAAATCGAAATATTGTCGTTTATATATAAAAGAACATTTAATTTTTCTTATGGTTACGAGAGTATCTAAAGTTTTTCTTACTGCAGTTCGCTGGTTTACTATTCCTTAATATATACCCGGATTTACACGAAACAAACGAGATAATATGTCAAAAGTATAGTTAGTAAAACGAATTTGGCACATTGCATTATATTTACATACCTTGCCTTTATTATAATCGCATCTCTAGTTAACCTTTTTCCTGCTCTATTTATATATCTCTGGAATGGCGTGCAAATATTTAAGCTTGAATTTCGGAAACTGTGGCCGGGCTTAATTTAATTTTGTGCCTATTATAACTATGTGCGTGTCAACTTTTGGAGCCAAGCGATTTACGCCCACACATGCTGCACACGCACACGTGGACACACAGAGAAAAAACAATTTAAAATTGAAAAATCTTGAATTAGACAAATTGGTATTGATTTAAGAATATTCTATTTTCTTGTCGTTTTTAATGTTTTGTTTTGTTATTTGCAATATTTTACACAAGGTATTAATAAGATCTATTTAAAAGGTTAGCAGGTCTCTAATATTAAAAGGAAATGCAGTAAAATGAAATTCATTTAAATATTGTTGTGTAGTAGAAAAATAAAAAAAGTGAAATAGGAAACAAAATGTTAGCAAACTGCAAGTAGCAGTTTGTCTAATTGTGTGTCTAATTGTGTGTCTTCTACCCGTTAGGCCGCATCAAATTTTCATATCTTATTTTAAAAATTAAACTCAGACCGGTCTCAGATCAAAATTGTTGTTCTTGAATTTACCACAGATCGTGTTTTTTTCCTCAGTGCAGGAGAAAACCCACACCACGCATCGGAATCTGTACAAAGCGTTAAAGCTCAAAGCGGCTTCACTTGCTCCTCCACTCGGGGAGCCCGGGAACTCGAACCACCTTTCACCATTCGCCAGCTTTTCCCCGGCTATTTCCCCGCCTGTCGACACATGTTCTACATTTTGTCTGTCCCGTTGGTTGCACTTGTATTTGTTTGTTAGCACTGCCAACGCTCTAACTGGGCGTCCAACTTCGTGGGAGTGAGTGTGTGGCAGCGTGGTTGGAAAATGTTATATAATTACACTTTGCGCATTTCCACAATGAAGTAACAATGTTTTAATTAAACCATTGGAAGGCCAAATAACTCTTGTTTGCCATGGAACTGTGTGCGCCACAAGAGGTTCTGAAAACGGCAAAGAGGAAAGGTCCTCACCACCTGTAGTGCTGGTAAGAGACGACAAAGTATTGCGGCTTTTAAAAAACAATATGTGTAATTTTCAAATTTACTTAAGTGACATTTAAAACTTTAAATGAATTATATTTATTTATCTATTTAGTTTTGTTAACCTGACGTTACAAGTATAATAATTTTTCATTAATGTGCCAGTTAATATATATATATAAATAGATAAGCTTAACTTAAAATTAACATGGTTTAGATGACTTACTTATTAATGATTAGTTGGGTAGCTTGTTCCAAAAATTGCAAAGCATAAATAAGAAACTGTCTGTCAGAGCTTGCAAGTCTTGAACGTATACTAACGATATTGTTGGTTTGTTGCGAGGAAGAACATCTGATTCGGTTAAACAAATACTCGGGTTGCTTTTTTCTATAATAAAGGAATATTAAGATTATTAAATCGATGAGATGAGCATTTGTAATTAGCATGATTTTTGCAATTTTCCAGGAGCTGGGGAACTTAAAATATCAGTATGATTTGAGGAGCAAATTAACAAAACCTTAGGGAAGTTTAAAAATTGACCCTTTTTGTTGTAAATTTTTTTTTTCAAATTAATTGTGGTTGAAACGCTGTTTTCCTGTGGTTTTTTGATTCCGAACCCTTTGCCATTAAATGAAGTTCTAGGAAAAGCTAACTTTTCCTTGCATATTGTTTCTTCGTTTTACGCCATGTACCCGTTTCGTTCAGTCTACAGATCACTAAAGAAAATTGCTGGCAAAATGTGTAGCGTCTTAGATAAAATACAAACAAAATACGCGGGGGAATAAATGAGCCAGTTTCACAATTACCCAGTTCGCAACACGCGTAAGCCCGGATGCGCGGATTTCATGAATCTGGGACGGAGGGGAGCGGAGGGGCTAAGCGGTTCTTTTGCCGAGTAATTCTTAGAGCCAAGTAGAGCAAGCTGTCTGCCATATGAATCAACTCAAGTCACTTGCATCCACGCAGGGCAACTGTTCTGGGCCACGCCCCCCGGCGCCTGGCATTGCGCAAATTGCGCACGAATCTTAAATTGAATTGTTGAGCTGCTCTTGCAGCTGCTGCCACACAATAGCCCGCATCTACCATCCCCCCCCCTCTCAACTTTCAGTGCATCCCATCCGCCGCCCACTCTGACCACGCATACTTCAAGTTGCGGCAACAGCAGTTTTGACTCCTCGTTTCGCTTCTTTGGCTTGGTTTTGCGGCCTCGACTTGGGGATGGGCACTTCAATGGAGATATATTCACGTATAGCTATCAGCGGGAGGGGTAAACAAGAATTTGGACATCAGATGCACTGAGCTTTAAAACGCTGCCTCCAGGATACTCTTCAGTTTTATTGCGGCCAAATTAAGGGGCTATTCAAGTGTAATTTTTTTTAAAACTGCTGATATCATAACTCGACTGAACGGTTTTAACGGGTCCTATTAAATTTTGACCTACGAACTTCTGTATGGGTTATTAATTGTCCATTTGGCAGAATTTAAAAAATTATTTTTTCACCTTAAAAAGCTAATTTTTTTTGGACCGATGTCGTCGGTTGTTATAGGACAAATATATTTAGCTTTCATAATCTTATTGCATTTTTGTCAGCAGTTGGAGTACCTCTTTTTACCTTCTTAATATTTCTGTAAAACAAAAACCTTAAATTAAAAATTGTTGTTACACTGTTATAGCGTCTTAAGAGAGATTGAAAGTGATTTAAAACATATTCGTCGTATATTAAGGAGAAATAACATTTTTAATATAACTAGATCACACGTAAGTAATAAGGATAAGGATCATATGATTTTTAAACAGTTATAAGCAGTTATAAGCAGTTATAAATTAAAAATTAAAAATTTTTAGAATTGATGATTACAAATATATCTGTTTATATCTTTTTAAAAATATGTTAGGTTTAAGCTTTAAATAATGTAAACAAATTATTATAAAATTTCTCAAAACTGTAACCAAAAAGCCACTGATACCTACAATGGGTATGGCCAAAATATAGAGTAGCCAACTAAAAGACACGTTTTTAAAAATGTACAAATTAGGGCAAGGGTCTTAATTGTACTTCTATTTTAAATGCTTATTTAATTTAAATTTAAGTGGTCCGTTAGGTCCCAGCAATTATTGCAATTCCAAGCTACCCTATACACATCTTGGTTGAACTCCCACCATATTTGAGATGTTTTCAACTTTTGCTGCGGTTGGCAAGCAAAATTGCATTGCCTTTGTCAGCATTGCGTTTGTTTTATCTAATTGCTAGCCCACCCCCACAAACGGCGGGTGCGTTCCGTGCGTGTGTGTGTGTGTGTGTCTGTGTGTACATCTAAATTTCCACACGTCGTCTGGCATTAGATAAAGTATCTGCTTATGTATGAGCTCTATACTTGTACATATATGGACGACGCATAGTTTATCTTCTTGTCGAGTCTCAGCTGTGAGCTCTTGTGTGCTGGTCAACAGCTTTTTACAAATTAGCTAGCTAAAGGAAATGCAAACCTGTGGGTGGCCGGTCCACTGGGGTGGCAGTGTGTGTGTGTGTGTGTGTGTGTGTGTTTTCGCCTTTTCATGCTGACTTGGAACTTCCGGCGTATTTATAATTTATTTCCTTTCTGCCCAGGGCCCGCTTCGCAGCTGCTGCGGCTGCTTATTCTGATGCCGATGCTGCCGGCCAACCCCAAAAAGCTCGCCCTCGGTCGGCCTGGTATATATATATATATGTGTATATATATGGTTTCGGTTCGGGCCAATTTATTATCCGCAGTTTAATTGGAAAATTCTGATTTCCATTTTAACGAATTAGCACCTGCGACAAGCGCTCTTAATGAGTTATACGGCAACTCGCTCGAGATGACAAGCGAAAACGAAAAAGAGAGTGTATTAATGACAGAAAGCCTTGCAATTGCTGGTTACCCCTTAAAAAATTTCAGGGGATAAAAATACGAGCCCAAAAATGTATGCAACACATATAATATACGTAGTGTATTACTTCAACCACAATTCAACTGGTAAAAAAAACGTTGTGAGTCCACAAATTTGTGCTTATTTTAATATAATATATTTTCACATTAATAAAATGTTATATATTAAATCATTTAATTATGTATTTGTATTTAATTTTATATATTATTATTTCATATTAAATTTTAATATTTAATATACAATTTAATAGTCAGATATAAATTTTTAGTACTCCATTATTTATCAGTATACTAATGATAAATATCCTGTAATCGAAATATCCTGTTAACTTTCAGGTTTATTCAGTGAACTTTAGCTACAATCAATGTTATTTACTTTTACTTTTAATTTAAATGTTTAGTGAATTAATATTTGCAATAATTTTGTATACAAGTATTTAATCAAACAATAGTCTAGGAATATAAACTAAATCATAAGCTCAACTTTACCTCTCAGCCTAGAATACCTTTCAAATAGCAACACCTACTTACTTTCCAAAGCTTTTGGTCTGTAAATTACATTTTTCGGGCTACTGCAGGCCACACAACACAAACATATAAATTGCAAGATTTATATGACAAATTTTATTTAATGCATTTTTATGTGGCCTTTTTGTGTACACCTCTGCCTATGTGTGTGTGTGTGTGTGTGTCGGAAAAGTACCCAAAGGACAGGCGGAGGTCCTCGCGGTCCTGTTTTATCCACGACCAACAGCCTGAGCCCGTATTTATTTTTCCCATTGCGGCCAGCTTTTTGTTGACCGCACGAGGCTTAAGCTTTTGGCCTTTTTTTTAACGCTTTGCAATGGAAAATATCCTAAAAAAAAAGAGCCAAGGTGGAGCACATAAAATTATACTAGCGAAAAAACGCTCGTAAAGCGATTCATGTATTTACAATTAAATTTGGGGAGTCATTTCTGCGAAGAGTGTGGCACATTATTGTCCACCGTTCGATGGGAATCCGATGCAGTCCTTTATAAAGGGGCAAGAACACGGAGAAAGTGGTACAAGGAGTCGCATGAAATGCCCTGCAAAATGAATGAAAACGGGCAGAAGGGTTGGCAAATCGGATTTCCGGAGTTTACTGCATTGTGATGGAGTTTCAGGACAAAGTCGCAAATAGAGAATGGAACTGCAAACTACATTCGATGTAATTATTATTGCCGGTTCCCAGTTTTCCGGGTGGCTCGTGTGTTCGTGTTTGCGTTCTTGTTATTGTTTTCGACCGCCTTGTTTGCTCTCGTTTTAGCCCTTGTTTTATTTGCTGGCAATACACAGGGGCCACATTTAGTTTCAATTAAAACATTTCAATTTTGTGGTTGAAAATAACACAATCGTGGATCAAACAAAAAAGGCGAAGAAAAAAGTTTTAAAAAAATATAACACGAAAAACATCAAATTAGTTAGCATGTAATAATTTTACAGAGGCACTTGGAGGCGGAGTGGGTTGTCGAAACTTCCCAATGAAAAGCAGCCAACTGAAAATAATATGTTTTGAAAAAATGTTGACAGCAATTTAATTAAAAATCTAAAAAATGTCAACGGCCATGTCGCCAAAGCATTTCAATTAGCACCCGCATGACTTTCTGTTTGTATATGCGCAATGTACATCAAAATATTCATACATAACATATATATGTTACTTTTGAAATAATTAATTTTATATAAATATTTGAAAGCAGACTAATCCTCTATTGCAACGTAAACAGCTGAAATATGGCAACATATGACTGCGAAGTTTTGTCATTTATGAATATGCAGCGACATAAAGCCTCATAATCGTGTTGAATCGTTAATGAAACAAAGTTAGATAGTTCAACGTATAATTCCTTGTCTGTATTGCCATTTACTTGTCTAATTTTGAAAACGCTCCACAAGCAAATAACTTTAACCACCTTAACTGTTTCAAGCTTTCAGCGTTGAACACTTGCCGAAACATAGACACAGTGCCAAAGTTTGATTCCTCAAACTTGGTAAAAGCGAGTGTGGAGACAAAAACCCAGAGCTTATCTTGGCGATTCACTAACTGAGAGTTTTTGAGTCACAGACAACTCCTCCTGCAGTCATCAACAATGTCTCAAACAGATTTCTGATACTTGACCCCAGGCTCCCATGCACTGAGACCAAGATTGGCAGTTCGTTTTTAACTTGAGCTTATCAAAATAACTTCGCTTTCCATGAATCAACAATGGGTTGTATCACTTAAACATTTTTTTCATTTAGCTGGTTCATATTTAGAAAAATTGGTACAAAAAAGATATGTACTCAAGTACAATTCTGCTTTAGTTTTGACCAATTTTACATAAAACATGTTGCATTTGAATGCTCACTGGGCTAAGAAGACTTGATTTTTATAAAGACACTCATAATTATTGTGGTCTCTTTTCTCTGGGTGCATCCGTCCATACACAAAGGACTCTTGGGTGCAGCTTGGTTTTGTTCCTTCTCAGAGCTCTCGTTATCATTATCAGAGGAAAGCCAAGGACCAAGACCCGGCAATAAAAACAACTGAGCCAACAGTTTGAGTTATGTTTCATACGAATGCTGCTCCCAAGGTGAGGGGTGAATTCGGGGATGGGTGTGGGTGTGGGTGCCATCCATCTTAGAACTCATTATCTTTGGCAAGTTTTTAAGTTAGTTAACTTTGCTTTGTTTCGCAAACCCTCATGTATTTATTTCGAATCAACTCGCTTTCCTCTCCGACCAACTTCAACTTCATATCTGAGCTATCAACACACACATTTGCCCCTCCTTAGTCCTTGGTCCTTAGTCCTTTTTTACTGCTACGGCTAGTGCTGCTAACATTGTTTTCCTTTTACCATTGTTGCTTCTCTTTTGGGGATAGGAGGAGCCCGCAATTAGAAGCGAGTAGCAAATTTAAGTGGCAATCCCTGACCCTTCACCATTCCCAGCCCCATACATTGGGGTGCCCTTAACTAGTTGTCGTAAAAATAATTGCCCACTACTTAGCCGAGTAAAATGGCCAGCGCTGGCTTTCCCTTCCCCAAGTTCCGTCTTACTCCAATCTGATTCTGTCTTTTCTTGGCTGAGTCTAAGCACAGGCATTAAGGTGTTCGGGGACTTTCAGATACTCTGAAGAAGATTTAATTGACGTCTCTTAATACTGTATCTAAAAACAAGATCTAGGCTGCTAGCTGTGATCGGCTATAGAGTACCTAGTACTAGCTGTCTGTTGGCAAATATATCGTTTACCTTAAAGCCACCTGACTTTCTTCTTTAATAATAATAATTTATAATGAGGTTTTTCTAATGAGAATATTTTCATAACATCAACTTAAAATAAAAAGAAGCAAACGACTAACAGCTGAAACAGCTGCCATAAACAATTTATTGCTTTTAATCATGAACGCATAAATTTATAGTCGTTTTACATAATAATACATTCTTGCTAAATCTGCGAGGGTGCATAAACGTCGGCTTACTGCTCACTTATGTTGTGTACCTATTAAAAATGGGTATTACATTTTTACTATCATGAACTGCGGTTTAAAGCTTTAAAGCTCAAGTTTACGGTCAAACGGACACATTAGCTAAAGTCATTTTTCATAGGTAATGACAGACTTGAATATGAATATGACAATGGATAGACTATGGCTAAAGGCCATAAAAGCTAAACAATTAGTACAAGAGAATATTAAATTTAAGTAATGTTGACTTTAAAAAAAATTGACTTACCTTTAAGTTTACTGAGTTTACATTTAAAGTCACCGCTTTTGCGATCAATCAACCTGGTTTGGGCATGCCCGTTCGCGTTTGGACTAACCAAAACAATAGAAAACTCAAAGAATAAAAATATAACTGTATTAAGGAAATAAAGAAAAAATCAAACAACTTACTTTGTTGAGAAAATACTTTTTGCATGTTTGGAGTCGAACACTTAACTTCGCGCCACCGAACCATCGCTTTAAAAGGTATAAATCTTATTATTTTAGAAATTAAATTACTTTAAAAAAAACAAGAAAGAAAGCAAACTTCGGCAAGCCGAAGTTCATATACCCTTGCAGCTATCGCAAGAATTAAATATTTTTGAAAACATTAAAATTACGATTTACTTGCGTATATGTTTAAAAACATTGAAGCTATGACGATTTGCAGCTTAATTATTTGATTGTTCTTTTATATATTTTTATTATTTGTATGGGAGCTATATGCTATGACTATCCGATTTTGATGAAATTTTAACCATAATTCTGAAATATTTAACCATTGCTATATGTCGAAGAACTAAACAAAAAATTAAAAAACAGCAAAGTTATAATTTTTTTTCAATTATTTTTCCGATTGTTCCTATGGGAGCTATATGCTATAGTCGTCCGATTTTGATGAAATTTTAAGCATAATTCTGAAATATTTACCCATTGCTATATGTCGAAGAACTAAACAAAAAATTAAAAAACAGCAAAGTTACAATTTTTTTTCAATTATTTTTCCGATTGTTCCTATGTGAGCTATATGCTATAGTCGTCCGATTTTGATGAAATTTAAACCATAATTCTGAAATATTTAACCATTGCTATATGTCGAAGAACTAAACAAAAAATTAAAAAACAGCAAAGTTATAATTTTTTTTCAATTATTTTTCCGATTGTTCCTATGGGAGCTATATGCTATAGTCGTCCGATCCGGCTCGTTCCGACTTATATACTACCTGCAATAGAAAGACAACTTTTGGGAAAGTTTCATGCAGATAGCTTTAAAACTGAGAGACTAGTTTGCATATAAACGGACGGACAGACGGACAGACGGACGGACAGACGGACAGACGGACGGACAGACGGACATGGCTAGATCGACTCTACTAGTGATGCTGATCAAGAATATATATACTTTATAGGGTCGGAAACGTCTCCTTCACTGCGTTGCAAACTTCTGACTGAAATTATAATACCCTCTGCAAGGGTATAAAAATCACATGACGACCATTTAGAGGGGACGAAACCACGCTTACCAGCTTTCTAAAATGTATTGTGCACCCCATTAGACCGCTGGGCCAACGAATAGAGATTTAACTGGATTACTTTTAAAAAGTTTATTCTTTAGAAGTTAAGTTAGTTTTTCGAAGTCCACGAACAGCCTTAAAACTTCATATAAGGCAATGTAGTCCCTGATTACCATAAATCTAAGCATTTTTTTTTGAGTGTATGTTATTTGCATCTGTAGAGATATCAGGAACTGTACAAGCAAATAAATTTAAATTAAACGTAGACTGTACACGTAAGTGCCCACTTATGCTTTATAAGTTTGTTTCCACATCGTACATAAATATTTTAGTTCAGACCATTGTTAAAAATATCCCTTAGCTTAGGCCATTTTACAAATCGGCTTAAAAAAGCTTACCTACCTAAACTTGTATATTACGCTCACGAGTAGTAAAAAGATATCGGCGGATACCTTAAACTTTGATTTCAACTTAATATCAGACCGAATGAGTTATTAAAATAGACTGTTTTTAATTGTTTGATCGAATTATATTCGGGAGTGCTAGAGAAAGAGTTTTGATTTTTATTGAAAAGCTTAGACTTTTCCCCAAAGTTGCAACCTTAATCTTATAAAGTATAAAATAAAAAGTAACCTTAGGAATCTAGGATACTAAGTTTATCTTTATTAAAAGTAATTTTTTTTCGGCAGAGGCACGGCAGAAACGTGGCAGAGCGGCGGCAGAGCGGCGGCAGAGTGGCGGCAAAGAACTTCAAAAACACATAACTTCTTAAATATTAACTAGATTTTGAAAATCTACAGAAACACACACACAGATTAAAACACCTACTCTCTAACATGTTTTAGAGCCAAGTGACTGACCTGTTAAGTGTTTTGCTATTTGTGGGCGTTAGAGTGGACGTTGTTTTTGATGACGTCGACAGCGAGCGAGAGTGAACTCAGAGAGTATAATAAAAGTATATCATAAGAACAGTCGGTGCCAATATCTCACGCGCTTCGCATACACACAAGCATATCACACTTATAACTTATTAATGTTAAAAGCACAACTTAAGTTTGTTAATTGAAATCCATATATTTATAATAATAATAATAAACATTGTCATATTACACGTTGTCTCAAGAGTATTTGCATCACTGTGGAATTCCTGTGGCCACGTATATACTTTATATGGTCGGGAACGCTTCCTTCTACCTGTTACAGATTTTTTACCGAGTACAATATAATACTCTTTTACTCTACTATGTAGTAACGGGTATAATGATTGGTGTGTAGATATATATTGACCTTTTGACACTTACAAACCAAAGCTGGCCTTTACCAAGTCTCAAAGTGACATGACACAGTTTCGCGGCTAAAAATAATCTGCATAGGCATATTTTAAATTTACATGTTTAATCTTAAATATCTGCTTTTATAGTTTCCGAGATCTTAACATTACCATGACAAGATCGACTTGGCTTTTGTGGCGTTACATACTTTTCAAAAATACAACCATCCCTTTTACACTTTTAGAAGCAGATAATAAAATGTATTAATTTTCGGGAAGAGCAAAACTTACAGATTTTTGTCGATGCAAGCAATGATATGCGATTATAACAGCTTTAAGCTAAGTTGTTCTTCTTTTTATAATCACCCACCTCATCTCGTAAAACACAAACAACTTTTCTTCCACTTTGCAGGCCCATCATGTCCTTCCTACACATTTGTTTGCCAATTTGATCGAACAACTCTCGCATCATCGACTAGTTATTACGCCCGCAGGATAACGAGCGACTCCAACCCAAGGTGGTTTCCTCAGTTTTACCCTTGGGCTTATAAATAAGAATGCCATCGCAGCAGAAAACGGAAAACTGTGAACCTTTCTGGCTGGTCGGTTCGGTTCGGTTTGGGTTGGGGGCTGTAAAATGGGGATGGGAACGGAAAGAGTTCGCAACCTTTTGAGCCCGTCCAAGCATTTGGATGGGTCGTAGTTCATTTCGCTCTCTTTGCCTTTCCGCCTTGCTAGTAAATTCAAACACTTTGGCCTCTTGGCCATGGAGCAGCGGCAGGAGAAGACAATGGTTCCACAATTTGCAGAGAAGTCGCTTGTAATAAAAGTGCTGGCTGGCGCTGCTGCTGCAACCGAATCGTATCCGTAAGATACACAGAGCACAGAGCATGGGTAAAAGACACAGAGACACTGACTACCAGCATTTATATTGTATTTACCTACTTGTTTTTTATTATCTACAAATGCTCTTACCCACCTTCCGCCTCCCTTAGCCCCCAGCACCCAGCCCCCTTCCCTCATACTTTCCAGTACCCCGTTGGTTGGGATCTAGTTCTATACGCTCAACGAAGCTGAAAAAACAAGTCGAGCGTCGCCTGCACTGCGCTCGGGGTATAAATATTTATCTTTTTCTACTCCTTACACAAGTTCTGTCTATTCTATTTCTATCTATATTTTTTTCACCGATTTTTTCATTGTTCGCTCTTTGTTTTAAGGCAATCGGAATCGAAAACAAAATCGCTGGCAACTCGAAGAACAGGCCAAAGTTCTGCGCAAGGGGCGAAAATATTGTATATTGTATATTGTATATTGTATATTGATTGATTGTTTGTTCTACTGCACGGTGCGCATTATTAGATACAATTTATTGTGCAGCTATGTGGAATGGCAGGCGCTGCCTCGGATTATTGTTTATTTTATGACACGTGCCACATCTCCTCACCCGTTTTGAGCCACTGCCTCAAGCCCCATGTTCTGTCCAATGAAGCTCATGCCAGGCCTCCTGACACACGCTATGGCCTAAGCCTTTTCCTAATAACGCCAATAACTTGGAGTCCACGAAGAGACAACCAGAGTTTGACCGTCGGAAGGGTGGCATATATTTCCAAAAACCAAAAGCAATCTAAAACTAGTCTCGCAACCAAGCTGCCCTGTAAAATGAATTGCGAAGCAATTCTCAACACATTTTTATTTATTTCACTACTTTTTGTGAAACACAAGCGAGATAGGATGTTCCTAATGGGATACATTTTAGGAAGGTCTGTCCTTGAACAAGTGTATAATTATTGATGAGTACATACAAAATTCTTTACACCATACCTTCTACACTAACCAAATCTATAATACTCTTAAATAATGTCTATGTTACCCTTTTTGATTTTATTCTCTCTTAAAACTTAAATGTTTTAAAATTCAATTAAATATCTATAAATATAACTAACCACATAACAAATCTATCTCAAATCACAGTCATTGCGCAAAGCTGCTCATGTAATCAATATACCCCACTTACAGCCGGTATAATACAATATTAGCAATATTTTCTTCAGACAAATTCCCAATGCAACTAACTAGAGTGGGCGAAAAGAAAAGATGTGAAATCAACTACACCCCAACCAATGACGAACTCAAAGTTTTCCCTTTCTATATACATTTCTCTCCCCATTTTGGCCAGATCTCCCCCATATCTTCATCATTTTCAATCCCTATCTCTGCTATGCAAATAAAACAAAAAGTTACCGAGCAAGACGTTTGTAATTGTTGTTGTGAGCTGGGCTTGACAAAGACCAAAAGTTCCTTCAGCTTCAACAGTTGGCATTAGCATAGACATGGACATGGGCACATGCGAGTGTGCAGGATGTGCGGCATGTGTGGAAGGCAGCAGCAGCAGCAGAAGCAGCAGTACAAGTGGCTTCGGAATGGTCTTCATCAACTGCTCTCTCTTTGTTGCCAACGTCAGTTGGTTTAGTTACTTAATTGAATAGTTTGTTTTTGACATAATCTTTAGGGGTCTTTTGTTTTTAATACCAATCCACACACACCCACAACTATGGGGCTATGGGGCTATGAGGCTCCAATACTTGACCGCTCACGCTCCAGAGGAACCTGACCAAGTCAGGGCCGAACAAAGACGTCACACGAGGCTGACACATCGTTAGGCATAAAGGAACTTGATTACAATCAGAAGGAGCCCGATAACCAACATCGTAGAATGCGTGGGTGGTATTCAAAGTTAAGGTTTCCTTTTAATGAATTCAATTTCAATTTAAAAAGTCGGTTCGCTAACAAGGTAATATACAACTTTCTTTATATTATTTCTATAAAACCTATAAACCTATATCGCTATTCCTTATAATACCAAAGGTTTCTATATCTCTTACTATACTTGTAATAAGAAGAATATAATACTTTCCACAAAGTGCTAGATTATAATAAGCTTTTCCAAGCTACCAAAATGTAAAGGAATTCAGAAACTTTAACCCCAAAAACTATTTAATTTTGTAGAATGACTTTTATAGCCCCCCAAATGGATGTGCCTGCCTTTAAATTTTAAATAAAAAGCTTTTGTAGATCCTGAAAGTCATATTTTATGTGTTAAGCTAATTTTATGCCCATATCGAAACCGTATAATATCGGTTTACCGGTTTACCATCTTAAAGATAAAGTTATGAAATTATTTTTGGTTTTCAAGCGTGTATTTCAAAGAATTAATTTATGTTGTCGCAACTTCAGTTTAAGCAATTTATTCAAACTTTTTCAAGCTCTATCATCTATATAAGTAAGCCTATCCTTGTATCATCTACGGAAAAGTTTAAGAATGATCTATTTTTAGAGAAATAAGCTATCGATGACCAAAATCGGTTAAGCAGAACTGGAGACAAAAAATAAAATAGGCATGAAAACAGGTGAAAAACGTTATTTACACCACACGAAATATGTTGAGTGTAATTTTTTGAATCAGAAAGTCCATCTGCACCGTAAAATCAAGGTTCGATCTTTGGAGGATTTTATCGATTTAAATTTGTAAGCCAGTGTTAACACTAATCCAGTGTTAACACTAATCTTAATTTTATTTTTAATACCCATTATTTTTTTGAGCATACTGCATTTATGTTTAGTAATCAAACAAATATAATTTTGTTACCGACTGAAAATAAAATGTATTTGAGAATTTTACTATTAAAGGACACTGATTCATCTACTATTTTGTTTCCAATTTGACTAAACTACTTCTGCTGCCAGAGTAAACAACTTTGTTACGTTTATGAATTAAAGGGGCAAAAGTCCTTAAAGCCTTAAACAACGAATACTTTCCGGCACTGGGTTTTATCAAGTTTTATTTGACATTACATACTGAAGCTTGGATCTTTGGTAATGTAACGATTTAAATATACTATTAAGTCCGCAACTTATCGCTTCACCCACTGTCTCACCTTAGCACAGTACTGAACCAAGTCCGGCCTCGTCATCGTCATCCTGCTGATGACCGGCACAAAAATCTTAGCCCACATGGACGAATGCGTCCATAGAAAAGGCATTTGAAGCCTTCACATTGTTGGGATAGCCCGGTTGGTCAATGAGGTCAGAGAACAAAAGGTCCCGACCCGCCTCCGACAGCATTGCGAAAGCCCCAAATGCTGTGAGAAAAGCGCCTATATCGCCTTTGAACTAAAACTGAACGCAGCAAATTACACTTACTGGGGCTTCATCATCCCGATCATCGTCAACTCTGCAGCCTCATCATCATCTATGGCATCGTTATCCAGGGCGTGGGTGTGTGGGTGTGTGGGTGTGTGGGTGCAAGTGTGCGAGTGTGGGTGTGTGTTCTTGGCACTTTAGGCGCCGTCGATGGCAGCTTATTGAGTGGCTTGTAATGTGTTGATGAGGGGTGGTGTAGGTGGTGGTCCTCTATTATTGTTTTATTGTATGGCCACTGCCAGTGCTGTTGCTGTTGCTGTTGCCTAGTCCTGGTCCTGAGCCTGAGCCTGGGCCATTGAAACTATGGCCTGTGTGTTCCTGGTTAATTAATTTCTGAGCTGATCAACAAAGGCCTTCCACCAGGAGTCGTCGCCTCCTCCTCCGCCCGCCGCCATTCCTACTCCGATTAGGACAGACTGATGAAGTGGCGCCTTGGTGAGCTTACACGCAGCTTAGCTGCTCATCTCCGACTTCGATTTAGTTACAAATTGGCCGAATAAGGTAAACAATCGGAGGGCCTCGAACCGTTTTCCCTCATATTTAATCAACCCGGGGCGCAGGCCTGGAAATTAGTAAGACTTCCCTTTCATTCGGTCACAGTGCTGCGCGTGTGGTTCTTCGGCTACGTTTATTGAGTTGCTCCTGACCCCGGGGCCATGGGTTTTTATACGCTTCTCGGGTACCGTTTTGCTCCTTTCTCCTTTGAACAAAACACACAACGAAGGGTATAGCTGGATGGGTCAGCACAAAAGCGCATAAAGTCCAATAAAAAGTGTGCAACAAGGGAAGGCAACAAGAACTATCTTTTCCAAAGCCGGCAACTCTCGTTATCTGTTTTCGGCCTTTTATCTCTCCTTTCCCCCTTTCTGCTTTCTCCTTTCTCCTTTCTCCATTCGCCTTTTTTGCTGCTGCACTACTAATCCAGGCCATGAGCTCTTTCTCGGTCCTGGCCATGAAGGGGGCAGTGGCAGAGGTGGTCAGGACCATCCTTGTTTGCTTTTGGCTTGTTACATTTTGATTAAAAAACGCCCACGCGCATAAGATGCCGGGGGACGCGGGGACAAGCGAGATGGATTGATAAGGAGAGAGGGAGAGAGCGAGATGCGGACACTTTCATACACCCGTAAACTGTCTAGCAATCGAGTCAAATGTTTGACCCCGAAAAAAAATAGAAAAACAAAAAGAAACGTCACAATAGTGCAGTCGTCGACAAAAAGGAAATGTTAAGTTCGCATGGGGCAGTAGTTTGAAGTTTTAATTGAACATTTATCAAGTCAATTGGGTATATGTTTCTCAAATATGTTCAAAGGGGAAATAGACAGCAAGGGTCTTACATTTCCTACATCTTCTCACATTCTTGTAACGATGTCTTCTTAGTGAGCCAATTAAAAGAGATCAGCAATATACTAGAGTCAATTTTACAAGAAAGACAAATGAATCAACTGGATGTTAAACCATTTATCGGTTTCAATGTAGTGAATCGCACTGATTGTGGATCATTTAATATTTTCTGAGCTGACCTTTCATAAACAACTTTTATAATGTAATTATTTGATCTAACTTTCCCCTATTTCAAAGTCTCTCTATTAAGTGATATAAGTCCGATGAATACCAAAAGTGACCCAAGCAAAAGTGGTAGCCGAATGTTTCACCATCCCTCCGAAGTCAAAATCCAAACCCAAACAAAAGATTTATCAAGTTTTATTCGAAAAACATTCTGTTCCTTTTTGGGGAATCCACTTGTTCTCTGACTTTTAAGATGGAGCACGAAATCCGGCTCATCCCAAGACCCGTCCCGAAACCACTAAAGTTGAGCTCCCAATAACTGTGATTGTGTTAATTTAAATGTCAGTCAAGTAATATTTTTGCACACAAGCAATGGACGATGGGATCACTAGCCTGGACCCCAAAACGCCCCCCTCTTCGCCTCCGTACATTTGGTACGTGCTTTTCGTGCATTGTGTGGCATTTGGGGCAGGCGGGACGTAGGCGTGGCCCGGTCTAAAAGCGGATAATCTACCGGAAAAAAATTTAAAAATTCGTAACAGGTTCAAAGGAAGTGAAATTGTGTTACTTGTTTATGGCGCAAGAGGAGCGTGAGGTATTTTATTTGGCCGGGGGATTCCCAAAGCTAAGCTGAGCAGGGGGTCACCGACCAAGAGCAAACGCATGTGCAAACGCATGAAATTTCATTGCTTGATTGTCGGCCGTGTGTATGCGTGTGTATGCGTGTGTATCTGTGTGGCTACATAATTTTGCGCTTGAATTCATCTCCGAGCCGTGCCACGCTTAGATTCTCAGGATGGGACGGATGGAGGAGCAGCTCCAGTCTCTGGAGGCCCAGGGAAGCGGTCCGGCGGGCCGCCTGCATTCGTTAGGGAAAGCAAATACTAAGCATCAGCCCCAATGGCCAGGGGGAAGAATTAGCCCCTCTCCACACGCGTAATCTAAGGTTGGCTGCATTTTCAATATTTTGTTTACTTGACTAAGGGCCTTAGGCTAAGTCGATATATTTGATTCAAATCAGAACTACGAATATTGAAAAGCCTAGTTTAGGACTTACCACATTGAGCTTATTAAAGCTGTTGAATTTAAAACCAAAAAGAAGAAACTACTTAACAGTGTTGGTTTTTTGTTCAAAATGTAAGATATAATTTAAAAAAAATAGTAATTTGAATACATGTTTAATTTTGTCAATTATTGTTGTTACACTACCTATGTACATATATAATGAATTAAACAGAAAGTTGTTTAATCCATTAAATTACTTCATAATGATATAAATATTTATAAGTGGTAACTCCAACAAATAAAAGATTAAACTTCGAAAAGTCAGTTTTATAGTTTTCAATATTTATTGTAATTTTGTGTTCATTTCATTTACCTTTGCAAATATATGATAAAATGTTTATAAATAAATATTTAAAGAATTTTACTTATTGCCGAAAAACATGTTCACTAAAGTTTTCCATTGGTATAGTTTAAGGAAAAGATTGCTACCTGTAGGCCGAAAATTCTACACAATTACCTAAACAATTTAAAATTTGAACCGCAAGTCTATGAAAGCTTTTTTAAATTTAAAAAAAATTTAAAGAGTACAACAAAGTCGCAATGCCCAAGAAATAAGCGTCCGCATATAATTTCCACACTTCACATTGTTGAGGGCAATTGTAGGACAACAGAGGAGCGCCAAAAGACAGTTCAGGGAAAGCGACTGAGGCAGCGGCAGAGTGGTTCATATCCCGGAGGAGCGTCCCCAGGACTCCCTCAGGACGGTGGCGTATGCGTGATTTTTTCATCCGCCTGCTATGCTAATTCAATTTTGTTTGCCTTGTCTACACGCCATGTAATGAGTAGCACAAACAGCGGCAAAAAGATAATGATGGCGATGATGATGTGTTCGCAATTCCCACCCCAAAGCGGATGAAGCCCAGTTGCCCGGCCACGTGGCTGCCATCCGGAGTCACGTGCCCCGGGTCCGACGTCCTTCGTTTGGGCATCTGGCGCACATCATTTTTTACACACAAATGCATATTTATTTTTAATTAAAAACTTATTAAAAACTAGTTAAGCATCAACTGCAGCATTTTTAATTACTTTCTACAATAGCTCCACCATCATCCACCTCCATCGCCACGCAATTTCTGGCACGCTCTTTTTGCATTCTCATCAATGCAAAAGACGTTGGCAAAAAACTCTTCAAACTAAGCGTCCAGAATCCTGAGAGAATCCTCAACCCCAATAACTTACCCTTTGGCGCCGATCAGCACAGTGGAATCAGGCGTTAAGAAAAGGAAATTAAAAAAGCACAAACGAACGAGCACTGCCTTTCCAACTGCCATCGCAAAAAACTATATTATGTTTTTAAAAATGTTTGCCTAAATAATATTGGCTTTCTCATGCCTTTGAAAACTCTGCACTCAGAAAATGCGAAATAACAAAATGACCTTTAAAGTTATTGAGCCAAAAAACCTGTAACAAGAATAAGTGCGTTTTAACTGTTCGATTCGACCTTTTATTTCTGACTGACTTCATAAAGTTTCTTGTACTCTTTAACAGCATGAGAGAAGGGTGTTCAGACAAGAATTTCAATAATTGAACTCATACATTTTAAGGACTAAGCATTGAAAAAAATAAATAAAGCTAATTTTTCACCATTTTAATAAATTTCGATTTAAAGGTGATTTTTTCTAAAATGTAGGTAATTTTGAATTTTTTGGTAATTTTGATTGTAGGTTGTTTTCTGAGTGTAATTTATTGGAAGAAAATCAGTTTAATTTTTGTAATTAAATTATAATGAGACGATTTAATATTAGAAAATTATGAATAAATCCGACTGTTTTGAATTAAATACTTAAACTGTTATTAATAAATTTAGCCCATGTCTAAACTTTTTAGATTTTTCATCATAAAGTTTTCTTTTCTTTGCGAGCCCAAGTTCCGCTTTGGAAAATACTTTGCATCAGATTCGGACTATTCACCCGAACTTTCACTCTCTTCCGTTCGCAAAAAAATGGTTTCTTTATTTGGATTTGGATGAGGAGCAGCAGGGTCACCCTCCGCCGAAATCCTGGCTCGCATTTTTCCAATGAACTTTTGTCCACTGTGACCCGCGGCTGCGGTGCTGACCCTATTGACTCATCGTTGATGGCTCGTCCGGCGGCTGCTGCCTTGACTGCTAGTTGTGCATAGATTTCAATGGTTCAACATTTGCCTTCGGGTGGCGTTGCGTCATCAGTTCCCTATGCCCTCCCCCCCCGCACCAATACCCGCTGGCCGGCCAAATTTGCATTGCTGATATTGAAAGTTTTTTGTTGCCGGCCGCACTTTTGCCCTCCCATCCTTTTTTGTTGTCTATGATTTATGTTGGTTCGTTGTGTGGGCGTGGCACGTCTGCATGTTCTGCGGTTGCGTTTTCGTTTTTAAGGCTGACAAGCAGCATCCCTTCCGATATTTCGCCCCACCCCCTGGGTCCCCTTTGCAATTGGAATTCAAAGTCCTTTTTGGTTTGGCAATTTTGTAGCGAAATTGCCGCTGTCTCGTTTTTCTGCGTTTTCATTTTCATCGCTCGCATCTTTTTTCTGCCGCGCAGTTATTAGAAGAAAATGTTTTCCACTTTTTCCCCCAGTTCGAGGGTCACAGTTGGCCTGCGTTTTTCCCTGTGTGATGAGGGTCCTTCCTCGGCTTCAACTTCTTTCAATTTTCGTTGGAGTTTTTTGCTAAGGGCTAACAGGGTTGACATCTTGTGCTGGGAATTCCGGCTTCCGCTGCAGTTTTCTTTGAACCAACGCGAACTTCCCACTCTCGTTTCTTTTCGCAGCTCTCTTGTTGCATTTTGGGCAGGACTTCGAACCCTCTTTGCGAGCGGTGGTCTCAAAAACTTGAAAGTAATATAAAAGAACAAACCACTCTACAGCATCTATATACTTCAGCCAGTGATCAAATGTTTTTTTAACGCATGTCAGATTAGGTAAAAATATACACATTTGAGAAACATAAGACGCGGCTTGATATATATATCAAACCTAATCTTTTTTAAGCTGAATAAACTAAGTGAGCCGCACACTGCTCTTCACTGGAATCATGTATATATGTAAAGTCTATATAGTTGGGTGAGAAATTGCATAACTGATGTTTCATGATCATTGATCATTCATCTAAAAGTGTCTCATGATGAAAAGGGCATGTTTCTATACCCTTGCAGATGGTATTATCATTTTAGTCAGAAGTTTAAGTTGAACGATTATATCATAATTGAAAGCAAAAATTAAACTTCTCAATTTTTTACTTTTTTGTTATTTCTTTTGGATATAATAATGGTTTTATTATTCTAAAATACGTTTTTAGTTTTTGTTAGAATTGAAAAACTATATCATACTATATCATATATCACCTTTTAAATTTGTATTGGATTGAAAGGAACTATAATAGTTAAATACATTTTAATTGTGTTGATAAAGTTATTTGTACCACAAAAATATAGCAAGGGGAACCACCCCCTAATAAGAACACAAATTTTTGGTTTAGATTAGAAACAAAATATAAAAATTAAAAAAAATGTTTGTGCTGTGGCCAAATAGATCCATTAATCCCCCCTTCTGTTCCATATAATAATCTGCCCTTGCCTTCTTCTATTAGTTCCGTCCTAGTTCCATTTGTCAGAGCTATAATATTTATGTATCTGGCAATTCAAATGGCTATAAATCAAGCACTTAAGTCCCACAGTCCCCTTCTCAACCGACTTCACCATTCCTGGATATTTATGCTGTACAAAAACATTTGGGACTTTTAGAATTATTCGCTTCCTTCTATTGAACCACGAAAGCATAGAACACAATTGTCAAATATAATGCCTGAATAGGACCTTGGCATATTTTTGCTAGCAATTTATGTTGCATAAGCTCTGACCCGCATACACATGCAAAGTATATATTTCTATATACTGTTGATGCCACTTGCTGATTTCACAGTTGAAGTGCTGCTCCGAAGCTGGCTAAAATTAAATGGCAAAGTCTGAGGCGATGGGCCAAAAGCAAAGTTTCCCAGCACTCTCAAATATTTTGGCCAACAAACAGCTGACTCTGACTGCTCGTTGGTCCAGTTTTTCTTGTTATTTTTTATATGCCAACCCAGCAGCAACAAAAAGCGAAAGCTCACACATAACTCGTCCTCCCCTGCCCCACCTTCCCATGTGTGTGTCGGTTGTCCTGTCCGTCTGTGTTATAAAAAGGTTTGTGCTACATTTACATTATGGCGCTCCAGCGACAATAACAAAAACAAACGGCATAATCTACAAGAATAATTGAAGAGGCCAGAGAATAAAAGGAGAATGCCGAACACCCTTATTTAATATAATCTAAACAATTATGCGTATAGAACTAATAATTGATCATTAATTTTGTGAGTGACACAAAAAAATGCGTACTACTTAATTCCAAAATAAAGCCGAAACTTAATTTAACAATTTCCTTTTTATATTAACAGTTTTAGGTCTGATTTTCCAATGGCATGTTAAGGTTATAGTTTGTTATCTGTAAAAAAAATTAAATAAAGTCAAAAATTATCGAAAACAAACTCGATTTCTTGAGGCAAGTTTAATTTTTCGGATAATAAACCTTTACGGTATCTGTTTGTTAGAAGATTGGATAAAAAACTCGAGCTTTAAAGCCTGAAAATAAAAAGTAGGCGATCTCTTCTTCGTAATTTTCGTTTGCCAAACGACAAATTTGAAATAGAACATTGCCTCTTGTTAAAAGCAGGTTATTGATAAGTCATATGATATGATTATTTTTTCATTTATTATTCGATATATTGAGAAATCGGACCGTAGTCAGATAAACTTTATCATGAAATATCAAAGAATATTCATTGATTTATAAGATCTCATTCACACTGGCTGAAATAATCTAGGTCAGATGAGATGAGTTTAAGCCGACAAAATGGATTTAAAAATTAAATATTTCTTGATTCGACTCTAGTTGATGTGCCCTAGATCCGAGCAGGGTTGCCACAACAAATAGTCGCCTTTGGCTTGGCAGTCATCTCGGCTCAGTGTGGTGCACACACCCTTCACACCTTTCCGTGCCCTTTGCCACCCCCTTTCCCCCGTTCAGCCCCTTTTTTTGGCGGGCATTACAAAACTTTTGCCTCGTTTCGGTCTGTCCCGGTGTGAGTGTGTGTGTGTGTGTGAGTGTGTGTGTGTGGGCAGGAGTGTGCTTGTGGCAGGCTCAGGGATCGCAGACATACATAATTGAATGCTTGAAAAAGGCAGGCCGACAACGGCAGCAAAAACAACAACAGCAATAACAACAACAGCAGTAACAACAACAGTAAGAGGGCCTTCTAACATCCTGGCCATGTGTCTGGCTGTGCTTTGGCCTCCATTTGCAGGCTGGTTGGCCTGCTGCTGTGGTGATGGTGGTGGTGCATTGCTTTGGGCCAAAACAAGGAATGTTACAATTATGTTCTCTTCACACTTTTCAGCAATTTATGTTTGGTATGTGAATCCCCCAGCGCTCCTTTTTCCCGCTCCACCGCTTAGCCACAGCTTGACACTTGAAAACGGGGGCCCGCAATAATAATAATAAGGACAACAACAATGGGCCCTGCTTAGTTGGCCTTCTTTGGACTGTGGCCTTTCGGCCTGTTCGCAATTATATTTTTCCCTCTGGTTAGTTATTGTATTTATGTCGCTTAAAAAACCTTGCAACTTTTGGCCATGATTTATGCCTTTGGAATTGGATTTTCACTGTGCCTAAGCTTTGGTGCGCCACCCCCCCCCCCATCCCGTTACTCCCCATTTTCTATTGTTTCTCGGCCCTTCTGCTGGTCGAGTTTCTTTTGGACTGGTCGGCCTCATTTTCGTTTTTGCGGGGGTTCCCTCGTTTTCAGCCTGCGTCAACAATAATTCATGACAGGAACACAAGTGGCAACAGTTTGTCAGCAGGGCGTGTGCAGCTTTAAGCTTTTCCGTCAGTTGGATTGCCTTTTGAGCGCCACCCGAATCTCTGTGCCAAATGTCTGGTTCATGAAACAAAGCCAACCACACTTTAAAAGGGAATGTGGATTCATCACTTTCCTCATTAAAAAAAACTTTAAGGACTTTGAGTTCTGAAATGAAATGAAATATAAAAAGCAAAAACAAAACAAACTTATAAACATTTCAACAAAGGAATAATTGAGATCACAACTAGAAAACGTTTGATTAAGTCCAGTATAACCCCATTATTGAAAATTGTTTTTTATTAAGTCATTCACTATCCAAACATTTTTGTAGAACAATATTGAATCAGTAAATAAATACTTCTCTATTAGGATCCCGTTCCCGCGACTTTAAAAGGGAATGTGGATTCATCACTTTCCTCATTAAAAAAAAAACCTTAAGGACTTTGAGTCCTGAAATGAAATGAAATATAAAAAGCAAAAACGCAACAAACTTATAAACACTACAACAATGGAAAAATTGAGATCACAACCAGAAAACGATTGATTAAGTCTAGTATAACCCCAATATTGAAAATAGTTTTTTATTAAATCATTCACTTTTCCAAACATTTTTGTAGAACAATATTGAATCAGTAAATAAATACTTCTCTATTAGGATCCCCTTTTCCCTCATGATAACCATTATTAACAAAATCCAAATAAATTGTTGAGTTACTTTGTTTCATCTTTCTTCAGTGCACCAAGTTACACATCTGCAATTATCCTCTGGAATTCATTCGTTACGTAATGTTGGCTTACCTACGCAGACCTATCAGCTGTCCCCATTTTGTTTTGAGAAATGCGAACGAGAGTTGGGTGGTGACTGGGCGGATTCGGATTCGCTGGTGCTCGCCCGACTGCACTGAAACACACAATGGAGTTATTCCAACGGAAAAACACATGCACTTCCGTCGATGTTGACAACGCCATGGCGGGCATAACTTGTGCGGCTTTAGGGGAACACGGCTCGGATCCAGAGGTGTACCTTTGGCCGGCGAACGATGCCATCGGCATCGGCATCGGCATCAGCAGCAGGCCTCAGCACCCTCGCAATGGCAGAAGCCTTCGGGAGGTGGGGTGAAAGCGGTGTAGGTGCGGTAATTGAAGCATATGGTGTGTCGGCGAAAGTATAGCTACTGGCTTTAAATATGTTTTCAGTAATCGAATCAAAATGTTATGGATATTCATTGAATTTTGTGCAACAAAGATTGTCAATTGAATTGTTTTGTAGTCTGTGTTATAATTTGTTGAAACACAAGAATTTCTTAATTACACCTTTAACACAGTGTAAAAAAAATATTGTTTTTTTTCCTAAAACACAGAAGGTAATTGGATTGAAAGGTGAGTAACATGTGTAAACAAATTCAAGCCAAAAGAAAACAATCTTTAAAATTTATTTTCAAAATTAAAACAGAGCCTTCAGGCATTTTCACCACATTTTTCAATGACTACAAATTTAGAGAAAACAAATCGGAATAATAAAATGCCTAGTGTAAATGCTAATAAAGTAGCCCATTACTTTAGGCGTTAAGGATAATTATCCTTGCAGACCCAACCAAAATCGCTACCTAACACAATTTCGTCACTATCCTGGACCCATTAAGAAGTCCCTCCAAAACCAGCACCTTTTTTGTTCCACCCAAGCGTGGCAACCTTCCCAGTGCCAGGCAACTCGTAAAATGCAAATAATGCAAGCAGCTCCGAGAACGGGAACAGCATTGGGCAGGAGTTGGGTGGAGTTGCGGTATGGGGACGGCAGTGTGACGTCGCCCAGACTATCGCAAACGATGCTAACTGACGATGGCAACTGGCACTGACTGCCAAAGCTTTTTCTTTTCTTTTCCACTCCACCTCGCCACCGACCCCTCTGCTTTTTAGTATTCCAGTATAACTAGAAAATTTTTCATATTTTCTGGCTGCTGCTACTGCTGCTACTGCTGCTGCTGCTGCTACTGCTCATGCTGCTGCTGCTGCTGCTGCTGCTGCTGCTGCTACTACTGCTCAGCTCCAAAAAGGAAACCGAGCATGCAAAACGGGGCGACGAAGATGCAGTCGTCGAAAGCGGTCGGAGAGGTACTGCAAGTGTGAGTGCAGATTAATGGATGTTGATTTTACAAATTCAAATGGCAAAAATATGCAAGCAAGTGTAAAAGATGCCATACACGGAAAGAAATTACCAAACACAAGTAATGACAATGTTTTACTAACTATGTACTATGTAGTAATCGTACCAAATTCTTCCAACTTATCATCGTTTAGTGTACCTAACTGAACCAAAGTTGATATATGGATACCATTTAATTGTCAGCATTCTATAAAGTGCCTTTAAAATTGCATCATCTTGGATTTCTGTAGCCGCAAATAGAAAACTATTGCAGTTCTTCAGTGGAAAAATGTTGAAAAACTGTTTTAGGAAAACCAATTTTAGTTTAACTATTTGTATTTACTCAGATAAGGTTTACCCATCATTTAAAAGAAGAATTTTGTTTCTAATTATATGTAAAGCAATGCGTTATTTCAAAAATAACTGAATTAGGTATGTTATACTTTCGGGGATGGGTTTAGGGTAATAAATTTTATTTTTTCAAAAATAATTTATTCCAGTGCATTAGTCACTGCGACTGTGGCTCTTCGTATCTTCAGTTCCCACTATCACCTTCCATTCCCACTCCCGATCCAACATCTCCACTGGCTCCCCTGCTGGAGCATTCAATTCCGATTCCGATTCCGAATCCGAATCCGAACCTGAATCCGGGTCCCACTGCTCCGTCGCAGATCTCTGCCGCGCTTGGCATTGTTGTCGCAAATGCGATAACTTAGCTACCAATATGCGTTGACTGCCAAAGGGGAGTGGGAGTGGTGAATCGGAGGAGTTCCATGAGGATCTGGCCTGAGGCTCCTCCGCATAACTCACTGCATGTGTGTATGTGTGTGTGTGTGGGTGAACAGCAGCATATGCACGGCTGCATTTGTCAGCGAAGCACAAAAATGAGACAAAGTGACGCAGGCTGCCGGGGTTTGGGCTACGGCTCCCATCTCTGCCGCTCCACCCGCCAACTCCATCGCCATTGCCATCGCCATCGCCATTGCCATTGCCAGTAACTTGAGCATAGAAATAAATGCGCATTTATGGCTGGCAATTCAAAAGTCTTTAAGATTTTCACATTCCATGCATTGTGAGTCTGCCAGGGACAGCAGTTGGACGGAGCCAGAGTCATTTTTTTATGCACGATACCCCGCAAAATAAAATCGTTGGGAGTATGCTTAAGTTACATACTTGATTTCACTATGGTTACACTTAGTCCTCTTCAGCTTAGTCAACATGAAGTTGTCAGCAATAAAGTAGTAATTGTGAAAGGGTGGTGATGGGATGCTCTTTTCTTTACGCCACAGTTAGCTGCTTTCAAACCAATCATTATTTTTTTATTTATTGCGTAAAAAAAACATAAACTTTAAAGCTTTACAATTTTTCAAATAAAATAACTAATAAATTTTGAATTTTTAAGATTTGCGAGTTAAAACAGTCTACTACTACTAAGTTTATGCTATAAAGTTCATAAATTTTTGAATACATAAAACCAAAATGGACGCTGTTTATGCGATACAAACGAATTCGTGAAATAAAATTAGCAGTGATGCCAGACGTGCAAATTTAATTTACATGTCTGGCAGCTCTGCTAGTATTATTATTTTAGCTGATTGTTAGTTTTTTTACCATTGGAAAACTTATTTTCTATTAACACGAGTAAAAAGAAAAATAATAAAAGGGCGAGAAGAATTTAGTTTCAAATGTTTACTTTTACGTCTGGCGTTGCCACCTTATTTATAGCGAAACACCATTTCATGCATTTGATTTGAATTCATAGTAAACTTTCGTGTGTAAGCGAATACATAAAATGGTGTTTATACACACATGGAATGGTTCGAAGATACACACTGTAATAGACAGACAACAACTTTAGCAATCCTAACCTACATAAAGGGAACGAACTAGTCGATCTCACCATATCCGGTCGACCCTTTTCGCCTGCTGCTGGTGCCGCTGCTGGGACTGCGTGCAGTGCACATAAATCGAGATCCGCACCTTCTTTGGCATTGTCAGGATACGAGAGGATGGCTCTTCCTGCCACCGCCTTGGCTTAGTCCTTGGGCTGAGTTGCCTCGCAGTTTGGTGGTCCGCCCTGGCTTTGGATGTCTTGGGTGTCTTTGCTGGCTTGGTTTGGCTGGGTTAGATAGCGATAGCGGAGGCGAGTGGCATGACTATGACTGGGAGCGACATTGTGCGATATGATAGCAGAGCGGGACGCGCTTTTTATTGTCGTTGTAAATCGTTGCCGTACGTTTCGGCATTAATAAAAGTTAGCAAATAACTCGACAGACCGAGATAGAGCATGGCGCGAGCGAGATGCCACCATAGCCGCAAGTGAGTCGGGTTTCGGTTTTCATTTTTATTGTGCTCGTCATCAAGTTGATTGTTGATGACTGCCTCCAGCTGCCGATCCGAGCTCCGTCCTCTGGGAGTGTCCCCGCACGAGGTCCTGGTTCCGGGGTCCTGGGTCTGGGGTCCTGGGACCAGGGGACCCTCCTTGGGTGGCGATATTCATGCCAGGCACAAAGAAATTGAGTAATTTGTTGGGTCAGGCGGTCAGCGCTGTGGTTTGCATAACCAAACAGGTTAGCTTTTCAGTCGCCTGTTCTTGTTTCCTGTTTTGGTCCTTCGCTCCTGATTGATGTCTATGAGTGTGGAATCTTGGCCCAGTGGAGAAGAGGCTGGCGGAAATAACTGCACTCGAATTGCAGCTAAGGATGCTGTGGGCAGGAACGGTGAGGACACGTGGCTGGGATTTAGATGGGATTTTTGCTGCTCTAATCTTTTCAACTGCCTCTCAGCACAGGCTACACGTTGGGTGCCAGGTTTTGCGATACCCAAATTGAATATGTTAACCAGACTGATTTGGATTTACAGAACTTACAAATAATACGAAATTATACCTGTTTAAAAAAGATACAATTACTGCTATATTGAAAAAGTAAAACACATCTGAAGAGATTTTCAATAAGCAATAAGCATGTTAGGAAATTCAAATCATTTTAAATTCACCTTTAAAAAAATATCATAACTCATTGATTGTTATGCGAATTTTTTAAACATATTCGTTCGTTTCATTTATTTTAATAGTACAAAGTTTCATTTCTCATTATTGGATTAACTGTATGGAAATAAGTTCACTCTCGACATAGATTTTTAGTCTTTCAAATTTTAACTTACAATCCCAGTTTTTATTGTTGACAATTTAAGCATAGAAAAGCTTAAACAAAATGAAATACAATTATTATATTTTTTAATGTAAATTTTCAACTCATGTAGGACATAGTATAACCATTTCATTTTCACATTTTTACAATCTCAGATCATCCGAAATGTTGTAGATTCCTTGGCCTCGATCAGCTCCTGTCAGAGGCTTCTGGACTTGTGTAACACAACTTTAGATAAGCCGGCACGCACAGACGTCTCCTGTCAGCAGCCGAAGGACTCTAAATTACAAACACACAATCTTGCAGGAGGCAAAATGAGAAAACAACAGCGAGAACAGGAGTTCCAGAGTTCCAGAGGAGAGTGAAGGATGGAGGGTGCAGGCAGAGTCAGGAGGAAATAGATTAGGCAATGAATTGATGCATACCTGCCAGGCAAGGCCGCTGCGGAAGGACCCGGCAGGAGGTGCAAGGATCTGAGGGACAGAAAGAGTTAAGGGCTCAGAGCTGTGATAACCAAAACCGCAAGAGCCGGGAAGAAGTTTCCTGTGGGAGCAAAAGTCACAGCCAGAGCTGCATATTGAGCAGAGCTTGATAAAGGGCTTTGCTCCCGCCATGAAATTGGTTATTTTAACTCTTGCTCTTTTTTTGTTGACGTCGGACTTGCAACCTGCAAGTTTCCTGTGGCAAAGCCAGCCATGAAGATATGCAAACACAAAGGAGAAGTTGCACAGGAATCCAAAGCCCAAGACCAAGATTAATGAAGGCAGGAACACGACGAATTCGGGCAAAAGAAAAAACTGAGATCTTTAATGAAGGCAAGCTTAAGCCGAGGCTTCAGCTTCAGTTTCAGCTTTTTAAATGGCATCTCGTTAGTGCTCAAGTGATTCAACAGAATGCTTAACATGCCTAATGTCATCTGACACAGCGCTCAAATTAATAGCCAGCCACTTTTCACCTGACCAGCCCACTGCCACTGCCACCGTCACTGCCACCGCCACCCACTGGTGGTGGCTGGAAAAATGTTTACGCACAATGAAAACGTTACGTTTTCCCAGCGACATTGCGATGTTCTTTCGGCTAATCCGCAGCGCACACATCAAAAAAAGAGGCGAGGGGCGCTCAAGTACGGAGCGTTTATAACAGAGCCCTAACAATTCCATATAATAAATGGCCACGACTCGGTTCAGGACTTGTTTTCGGCTCACTCTCGGTCTCTCTCCGATTTTATGCGTTTTCCTTCGCCATAGTACTTGGCAATAAAATGTGAAATGCGAATGCCAAATGTAAGCAATTCGCATATATATACACTGTACGAATTTACAAATATAAATTTTAAAAAATTCTGAATTCTGACGAATTTTTTATGTAATGTTATGCTTTGACTTTGGTCCAATTTGCTGTTCCGGGCACTTTCTTAACATAATTTTATGAAAACTATTAGCTACAAAAAAATGACTGGTTATGGGCATTTTCATATTTTGACTTTATTAACGACTCGTGATAACAATCGATAAGCCGAAATTTTCTTTTTAAGCAACTCATAGCTCATGTTTTTTTTTAAATGGGAGAAACGTATCGAAAGGACATGGCTATTTTAATATTCATGATAATCAAGACTATTTTAAACTTAACCGATATTGCATCTCTGACTATTTAGCGTGACAAAATCTATATGAACAAAATTTTTAAATATGTTTTCTTTTATCTTGAAAGCTAAAAGTTTCAATTTACAATATCATGTATTAGATAATTGACATATAAGCGTGCCCAAATTTCATACTCAGCCATAATTGGATCGCTGTTTGTAAAACTTTTAAGATTTATTGTGATTTTGACCGAAATGTCCGTATATGAAGATCTTAAAGAGTTATTTACATTTTAAAAGCCAAAAAAAGAAGAATTTTTTCGATTTTTTTCTCAGAAAACTTTTAAATTTATAAATCTAAAAATTTGTTAACATGTTATGATATCATTTAACTGTAATTTAAGACTTAGTAGCAGTAAAAATATTTATTTGGAACGGAGTTCCAGCTGATCTCCAAGATTTCGTTAAAGTAATGTGAAAATCTAGTAATTAAATTTAAAATCAAAAAAATTTGTATTTTGACAACAAGGCGGTTTTTCACAAAAAAAAGGACGTTTGACCAAAATTTCAATATTTACTAAATTTGTAGTTGAGAAAAAATCTTCGATTAATTGTATTTAAATGTATTAATATAAATTCCTAAATGCTCGTATTTAAATTTGAGACTAACCGGTCAAGCCGTTTTCGAGTTATGTTGGTCACCGACTTTGAAAACATCATTTTGAGAAAACGCGCTTAAAGTGTGTACTTCTACTTTGAAACACCTCTTAAAATTTGCGTGTAGCTTTGAATACGATTTGAAACTTTCTGTGTGTATTCGTAATTATATATACACTGAGAAAATAAAAATATTTGTATATATTCTAACTGCTTATAATAGTTTAATACTTGAATTGTCAGGGATTTCCTTGGAGATATAAATTTGGCGTTGTCTTCAGAATTAACTTGTTCTTAATCTTATATTTTTTCCCAATGTACTGCTACACCACATACAAGTGAAGGAGAACTGGCCATTATGACTAATGGTTGACATTTAACATAATCTGCTTAAGATGATTATTGAAAATGAGTGCCACTTATGCCAAATGTTGCGTCATAAATATTCATGCACTCTCCGTAAGGAAGAAGCCGGCCAAGGAGTGGGCTGGAAAGTAGCCGCGTGAGGGGGATAAAAGGCCAGGGGCCGGGGAAAGGCAAGAACCCTCGCATTTATAGAAGACGCCTCTGCTAATAGAAAGTCGTCTTGCCAGCGAAAGGCATAAAAACTTGCCAACATGATTTATACATAAATATATGTGTGCACAGGTCCCCCGCCCCGCCACCCCGCTACCCCGCCACATTGAACATAATGCATATGTATGCCGCGTATTTTTGTATTTTTATGCACTCACTCCAACGCCAAAGAAATAAAACTCATTTCGAGTTTCGGTTTACTGTGCGTGTCGGCCCACGAGTGTGAGTGCGTTTGAGTCCAGAGTTTGATTTATTGGAATTTGGCGTATATTTTACAATTTAGCGGCCATAATTCATTTTGTCGGTTTTGCGATGCGCTCCCTCTGAGTGGAGCATTAAGATATGCATATGCAGTTTGACACTTATGATATACAATGGGGCTTACACACTCACCGAAGATGCGGCCTAACAGATCCCAAATGCGTGTGGAATGGAGGCTTAACAGGAGATCAAAGGGATGATTAGTACACTGAAGTGGAATGGCTGGCTAAATGTAATGCGCGTAGTATTAATAAGCTAAAGCAAATTATAGTTGGAACTATGCCGAACGAAATGATCTCAAAGGTGACAGTTTTGTAGAAAATACAAATTCATCTTTGTATTTTTTTCTGTATTGTTCAAGTATCTTTAAGTCAGAAATTTTGTATTTATTTTTGATATGAATAAGAGCAAAATTCATAATTCCTTAAGTGCCATTAATGTTTAAGATTTCTCATTAAAAAATCTAAAATAAGTCAAAAATTCGACTATAAATAAATCAAGAACTGTAGCTGAATAGTCGACATTTCGCATCTGCATCCTGGAATCCTTTACCCTCAACCACTTACCCTTCATCTCCGGCCTTGAACGCATCCCCCCACTTTCGGTCCAGCGCTCAGCCGGCAGCTGTTTTTTGGAGGCCGCTCCCGGGTCTCCTGGCCATATTGCACTTGCCAGCGCTCGAGGGCGTAGATTTCGGGCCTGCCTGCGGTTATGTTAATGAGCTTGCACACAATTAGCAGCTGCTGCGGGTTCTGGACGAGAAGGGGCACTGCAACGACGCGGAGATTGGAGGTCGGCACTCCGAACTGTTTCCATGTAGTGGCATTTGTGCTTGTCACTTCAATTATGGTAAATATTTAATGCAGCAGGGGCGAGCTGGGCGGGGGACTGGCGAAGGGGACAGAGCCGCAGGGCGTGACCATATAATAATCAACGCAAAATCAGTTGCGCATTCTAATAAATAAATAAATAATCCTGGTCCTTGCTTTAATTACAGAACGTAAAATTAAATTGAAAATAAAATGCCGCAGATTGTGTTGTGGATGGTGCCGGGATTTGTCAAAGGATAAAGGATACCAAAAGCAGTATTAGGGCAATCGAAATGCAACCAAAATGTTCAACTAAACCATAGCTAACATATTGAGTTGTTTAGCTGGAGTCCAAACTAAATGCATTTAAACTACCATTCAAGGTGGTGAGAATCCAGAATTAAGTACAGATTCTTTTTCCATTCAAAATGAATGCACAGGTTAATTTATTGGATTGCAACAATTGGGAAATTAAGTGCTCGTTCATTTCGCAATCCGCCATCTATAGTTACAATGTTCAACAATTTTTGGGAAACTAAGCTGAAGTTACAAAAGGTAATTGCTGCATTTTAAACTTCGGTAAGTAGAAATATAATGTGATATAATTTATATCCATGAGCATTCGACGGTCGAGCACAGTGGCGTGACTTTGCTTCGCTTTTTTCTCGGTGCGATACTTCGATAAATTGCATTTGCAATTTGCATTTGAATATTTCAAACACGAATCTAAAACCGCCAGCCAGCCAAGTTGCTAGTCAGTCAGCCATGGTCTGGCATCATTTGAACTATCGAACTGAAAAATGTCCTTTTAAATTACGGAATTGCAAATTAAACTGCAGCCGGAGAGAGGGATGGTGGAAAAAGTCCTGGCAATCAGTTCTCAGTCTTTGACTGCTCCGAGACACATGCTCTCTCTGTCTGTTTCTCGGTCACATAATTCAATTCCAAACGAAATACATGCAATTTCTTTTGCCAGAAGAGCGCCCAGCAATACATAAGTAAAACATAATTGAATTCAAATTTGTGCAATCGTAAGTAACTAAGATACAATTATGTACGTGGCTGGTCTGCTCCATTCTCTATTTCCCTCTGGCCCCGTGACTTTCTCCCCTTTCCCCTTTCCCCTTTCCCCTGTCTCCAATCTCCTTGTCGACCGAGGACTGTCAGTCTCGTCATGACTACATTTTGACACACAATTGAAAGGCACCGAGGACACACGCACACTGCACAGATATTCACATTCACACTCACACTCGCACACTCGCACACACCCCCACTCCCCAATGCCCTACCCCTCCCCCTCCCCATCAGTCAGGACTCGGGACTCGGCAGACAATGAAACGTAATCACACTAATGGCTCCAGGAGCAATGAAGCGCACGTAATTGGTAAAGAGCTCTCTAGAATGCGATGTAAGAGTGTTGAACACGGCTGGTTGCAGTGTTAAGAAATGCATTGGTAGTATTCTGATATACGAGATCTGGGATCCCATCACTCAAATATCAAAATGTTGTTCCCGGGAAGAAAGCCAAGTTTACTTTTAAGCAGAAGTTTAAAAGCCAATCATGAAATTCATGACATACAATAAACTAAACTGTTCCTGTCAATCAAATTATAATTGTAACATAAAGAGGCTTAAAGGAGAATAAAGGGTAACTCTTAATTCAGTCAGCTTAAAATATATATCTCTACAGTTTACAAATACACTTTAAATATTAAATAAATATGTTTATTTTACCTCTTTAGACATATTTCTCCATATGTGGTTAAACCATTGAGGCCTAATTAATTATTATATAGTTTCCCAATCTAAAGCGGTGTCAAACGAAGTCTTTTCTATAAAAATGCTTAGGTAATTGCCAGCCTTCAGTTATTCTGCACTGATTGCTTGTTTTTTTTACTTCGTCGCTTGAGCGCCCTGTCACTTGACTTGAACAATGAACAAAAACTAGCGCCAGGGGATAACACATAATAAACCTTATATCATATAATAAATCTAAGAGTTTAAACCAAAAACATACTGCAGTCCTTAAATTCGACTCTAAAAATTCATACACCCAAACAAAAATTGTCATAAAAACTATTGTTACATGAATTTTGAACTCTGGGGTAGACAAAATTTTACAAAAAGATGAGTACTAAATTAATACCACGAAAGTATCAGAGTAAAACTTATGTGTCATAAGCGGAAGGCCTTAATATACAGGCTTAGACTCGAAACTTAATATTATAGGTGTTTTATGTGTAGTATGTATATATGTCATTTATTTTTTAATGTAGTTAAAAGGAAAACATCAAAACTTTCCAAAATTATAAAATTTTTGAGTCCAATAACAATGCAACAAATTGATTGCTGAGTTATGACAATCGATATTACCAACTGACTGTTATGTCACACCCATCTGTCTCTATACCATTACTCTAATGATTGCAATCTACAAACGGCGAAATTTCCTTGAAAATCACTTGCACCGTATCGAATCACCCATTTTAACCCAGTCCAACCCATCAGCAGCCCATCCACCCGCAAACCGGCAGCACTTGTGCCCAGATCTATTATGTAGTACACGCTTTTGTGTCGCTATATTGGTTAGCTTCGGTGGTTGGTTGTCCTGGAGTCCTGATGTCCTCATGTCCTCATGTCCTTGAGTCCTGAAGAGTTTCGGGTCCGCTGGGGCTGCCGATGCGTTGCACTTTCGTATAGCATAGTTTTTAGGGCGTACGCAAAAGTCGTTGACGCTCGTTACCATTACACACACACCCTCACACACACACACACACACACACACACCGCCACACAAATGATGAAATGTGATGTGAAGAAACCTGCGCGCCAAAGAAATGCAATTACATGTTACCGTTGCTTTCTCTTGGCAGGATATGTATATATGTGTGAGTGGGTGTGTGTGTGTTAATGCGAGTGTGTGTGTTTTATTAATGAGTTGAGTTTCAGTTTGAGTTTGAGTTGGGGCCTGAGCTCTTGCTCGAGTCCTGCGTTCTGCGTTCTGCGAAGTTATGTCCCAAGCAAAGTTGCAACTTTTGCAACGGCATATTGAAAAATGATGCAAGTGTCTCCATTCTCTTGCTTTTTAATGCGAAAATGAGCGACTGTCAGTGGAATAGATGGATTGATGGGGGAGGTGGAGCAGTTCTACACAGTGAAAAAAAATTATTTATCACAATTTAAGATGAAAAATTTGATTTATTGATTATTTTTTGCGACCTTTTCACTGCTTAATAACTTTTTCTAAGCCGGATTAAGGTTAAGTGATGATAATGAAAACTAAAGCTTTGTTTTAAAAATAAATCTAAAATAAATTTATGTACTTGTTTGAATACTTAAAATAAGTTGAGGAAAATATAACTAGCCCGATTAAAGTTTTATTTTAACCTTATACAGCCTACAGTTACGTAAAGATCCCCAGAAGAATTAAGGACAATTTTTAAGTAAAAGAGGAAAACACTTACAACTTGGGCAAAGTTTTCCTTGTCAGTAAAGCTTGTTTTGGGTGCGATTTTAGTTAAAGAAAAATATTTATAAGCAAAAAGCTAAGATACAATGTTTTCAGGCCAAAAAAGGTTTACAATTTTTTCTGAGTGCCTCGCTTTGTGCTACAAACTGTGATGCGAGAGAAAGAAGTTTGGGGCTGATTCGGAAAGTAATGAAAAGTTTTTGCTGCTTCTGCTTGGGAATCTCGAGAAATGTTGTGTGTGGTAAATTAAAAATCAATAACTCATTTGCCAAACGTCGTCAGGCAAAGTAACACAAAAGTTGTCATAACCAATAACGGTAACGATCATCAGACCCGAGATAACCATCATAATGAAGATAAGGGGCTTAAGGTGTGCACTTTTGTAATTTTTCCCGCTGAAGAAAGAGTTATGAACAATATAAAATTGTGTAGGGGTGGCAACAAAAGTTGAATGTGGGGTAATGGGTATTAAGAAAAGTTTTTACAGTTTCAGCAGAGATTTCATCACTGCCAAGTTCCTTAACGAGCGTTGCTTTATTGAGCAAAAAATCGATTAAGACATTGTACAACCTAAAAAATTTTATCAGTATGAATTATGTAAGCTCAACTACATCTTTCTTTGGTACTAAAATCAACATTAGTTGCAACTGTTCAGAGGAACATATGTTTATAAAGGCAATGAGTAATGATAAAGAAAAGAGGTGAATTAACAGATAATACGGGACGAGAGTTAATAGTTCCTGCGAAATTCTACAAGAACAGATCGTTTAAAAGCCAACCCAATTCCCATAATTGATGCAGTTAGTTGTTAACCTACATTCTAAACCAGGCTCCTAGCAGCTATCCGGCAGACAGTCCAATCACTTTTCTCCGAAACTGCATTCCCACTCGATTTGCCCCAAATCAGACAGATAGAGATAGGCTGGGAAAGCAGAGGGATATGTATCACAATGATCCCGGCGCCAACTTACTGGTGGGGAGGGGCGAAAAACCACGAAACTGACAAATAATGCTAATGAGCGTACAAAAACTGTCATTTGCTAACCAATGAACTTCCGTCAATTGCCGTCGAGTAGGCCACACTGGGCGGGAAAGGCGCCGCGGGAGTGGGCGGTTCAAATCGGACGCAATGGTTGCAGAAACGACGGCGTTTTGGCAAGTGCCTCCAACCAGGCAGACAGCCGAAATTCTGCAGCACTCTCTGCTACAATAATAGTTAGTAGGACAACCGCAGGGCAGACGTCGGGGAAGGCGTGAAGCAAGCGGAGGAAGTGGAAGGCATCAGCAGAAGGACGTGGCTGCAAGTAGCTGGGCGTTGATTGGACTTTCTCCCATCCTCGCAGGAGTCTTCTGCTCACTGCGCCTGCCTGACTGCCGGGGGCATTTATGTCAGTTTGTCACGATAGGCGATGGAAGCACAGAGATTACCTTGGTTAAACTTAACAATGGCTCCGTGCCATGCCACACACCAGGATCCACCCCAAGCTCCATTCTGGCCCGCAGCCACGTCCAGCACCGTCCTCATCCACATCCACATCCACATCCTAGCCCTCTCCCACATCATCAAAATGCAGCGCCAGCCAGTGCCTGAGCCCAGAGGCTAACCGGCAAAACGGTCGACAATGTGGCACACTGGCTCAAAGTATGGTCAAGTGGTGTATAAAAATATGTGTATAGACTAGAGAAAAATGTAGGAGTCAAGATCTACCACATTTCATAAGAAAATATCAAAAAAAAAACACAAGGGTTGGTAAAACAATCGAAAGCGCTATTGATACTATCGATAATCGAACGTTTTAGCAAACATCACCGTCGAGACTATCGCTTCATAAAAATAAAATTGAACTATATATTTGAAGAATATTTTGAGTATGTTGCAATATTTTTCTAGGAACTTGCAGGTATTTTTAACTTTCAAGTCGGTTATTTTTTATTGATATTTCGTTATTTTTCTGAGCATAAACAATTTTCGATACTATCGATAGTATCGACAGTGTACACCAACGATAGCCAAAACTGACAGCAGAGCACACTGCCGATGTTTTACCAACCCTCGGAAACACAATTAGCCTTACAAAATACATATGTACGACTTAAATTTGAATTAATTTGTAGTGTTTTTAAAACGGTTTGATGGAAATGTTCTTTATTCATTTTCTGGTTTCAAATCAATATCAAATATTGTTTTTCATCCAGTCGACGAATTTTAAAACTGCTCCTCTGAACCCACTTTTGTAATATCTTCTAGAAGCTCTATTAAAGTGACTGAGTTGCACATTAACTAAGTTTATAATATTTAAAATATAATATTTGTATTAGAATTCAATTATCTATTATATTAAAAAAAAAAAAAAAAAGACCACTAGTTTCTTCGCTAATATGACTATGGGTTTCGTTCGATTTATTCTTAAGCCATCGTATTAAAACATCGTAAGTTTTAATGGGGTTTTAACCACTGTGAGGCTCTGGAGTTCGAAAACTAGCAAAACGTTTTGGGCTCGCGTGCAGAGCTGTTGAATCGCATTAAAATCAGTTTGCTGCATCTTCACTGACTGCAATTTTCGGGGCAAGGACAACACCGGCATGCCATTGCAGAACGGGGTGATGCGGAAGTTGGTCGGGAAAGGGGGCTTAGCTCCTCGCCTGTTCGCTCGATTGGCTGCTGTCAGCAGCATTTTATGTTAATTTTCATTAGCACTGCCAACGACGCTGGCTCTCTGGCTGGGCAATTTGTATGGAAAGTGAATTTGAGACTTGGTTACCCACGCTAGCACTTTCTCGTCCTCCCTAGAACCGCCCACCCACCGCCAACTGGCCAGTGCAAAAAAGTGTGCCAATGGGCAAACTCAATTTCTGGTTTGTCCACTGTCACAGTGTACAGAGAAAAATGCATATGTCAACGGTTATCGATTGGATTAGTTTGTTTTTATCAAAAACACAATTACCACAAGAAAAGTTAAATATTTTATTTTATAAACTGTTAATCAAAACATTTTTCTTTTCAATATAATATATAATATGTGAAATCTTTCTGATAAAATCTAACTCATAAGTTAAAAGCGACTGTTAAGGGAACAAGATGGTTTGTGTACTAATTGCTAGCATTGTGAAATAATCTGACTATTATGATTATGAACAAAAGTTGATCACAACAAATTTTAGACAATTCTTTTCTTGTAAAGAAAGTTTTTCAAATTATTCGTTCAAATAATTACGGTCATTCAAGAATCTGTCTGAAAATTTTTTTTATGAGAAAACGACTATTAAAACTGGCAATTAAAATGTTAAGTATTGCTTTTTTTTCTGTGTATACACCTTTGAGTGTGTTAGTAGGCTGCAATAAAATTGGACAACAAAGTATTTTTCAATTAGCCAAGTAGCGGGAGTATTCGGTGGGAGCTTGGACGGGTGAGCTGAGGGGTGGGCAGGAAGTTGGGCGAGATGAGCTCGTAAAAACAATAACTGCGAACGTGTCTCTCGCTCTGTCTTCCTGCCAGTTGCCCTCCCTTTCTATTGGGTTATGGCGCGTGAGCTCTATGGAACAATTGCAGCAATTGTGAGAGTTAAACGGCAGGCAAAAAACATAAATTTTTAAATGGGCTTCCCGCCGCCTTAATGCCGTGAATATTAAAGCCGACGAGCTAGCTCCAACTGAGAGGTTTCTTATCGATATCGATGCACAGTGAACAAAAAACAGGATAATACTTTGTTCATATATATCAAAAATTATTATACTGAATTCCGAATACTGAATTTCGAAAACAATAACAACAACCTCTACTGGATTTAGACTTCTTTATACTTATAGGGTTTTAATTACTTGAAGATTTTTTGGGTATAAACTAACTATAATATTGTTTTTTAGTACTTTTAATTGTGAGAGATTTTTTAGAGTCTTGAAAGCACTACGCAGCTAAAGTTCTGGAAACAAATTTAGTTCGTGGAAAGAACGCTATAGTCGAGTTCCCCGACTTTAGATACCCGTTACACAGCTATGTGGCGCCATCTGTAGGACTGCATAGCCAACACTAAAAACTAAGAGCGTGCAGCAATACAAAAACGAATACAAAATACCCTTTTACTCTACGAGTAACGGGTCTAAAACGCGATGTATTTGTTGCCCACATTTATGTGACATTTTTTCAATGGCAGTCGCATTAACATTCACTGAAAAAAACACGCTTGATTTAGCACATCATTCGTTAGTTGATTCATTTGTTGATTTCGGTTGGCCATTAGGCAATCATCAGGGCGTCATCATCTTAATGAATTTCCATAAATTTGGCGATAATAATTAAACGATAGCATTACTCGGGCCTGTCAAAGTTCATTAATGCAGCTACCGCCCAAACACCCCCAGCGTCCTTTCCACCCCCCCGCATCACTCGTTCGCTGTTTACACCAAACTGCCTAATTACAGCAATCAGAAAAACGAAATTGAATGAATCGAAAGCAAAGCAGCAGTAGCAAGCGAACGATTTTCCCACAGTTTTACACACACATGGAACTCGAATGTAGTTGAAGAAATAATTTCCACTTATTACTAATTAGTGGACTCCATGTGGGCGGGAGGATAGAAGAGCGCACAAATCGTGTAAGCAAGTCAGTGCAGTTAGTGGGTTTTATAGGCCTCTGTGCCGCTTGCTTCATTAAGCTGCATTTTCAGGCCAGTCAGCAACAGAGTCGACAGAATTGAGAACATTCATTATGCGCCCCACACAGGCATACCGTCTACAGTGTGCATTAGCTAATGAAAATCGGTGTCAATTGAGGGGGTAGCACAAAAAAAAATCGAGACCGCCTTTGGTCAGCCAGATCTGATGGGAGCGACAAAATTACGAAAAGTTTTTTATGGGTACTCTTCAAATCAACAATTTATTTGAGAGTTGTTCCAATGGCATTTTGAATTATCCTACAAAAGAGGAAAGACTTTTGGACGTAATTTCAGATATGGATATATGTTCTTCTGTAAAATAAAATATTAAAATAATTACAGAGTGAAGTAGTACTATGTTACGAAAGGCAAAGCCGATGACTTAGGCATGACTTAGACGTGAGGCATTTCATAAGTAATCTGGAAAAATCACCTTTCTCGTATGATTTATTTTTATGAAAGTGGTAATGTAATATTCCAAAAATATATCTTTTTTAAAAAGAAAATTAAAAATAAAACATCTTTAAAACATCTAAAGTTTGTATAATATTATTTGATTACCCATTAAAACCCATTGAAAACATTAAAATTATGATTTACTTGCGTATATGTTTAAAACACCGAAGCTATGATGATTTACACCGCCAATTATTCGATCGTTTCTATGGCAGCTATATGATATCAATTTCCGATTAAAAGCGTAGTTCTGACTTATTAATCCATTTATATGTCCAAAAGAATTAAAAAACAAAAAACTTGAGAAGTTACATTTTTGTTCATTTATTTTCTTATAATACGGGAGCTATATGATATAGTCGTCCGATTTTAAACATATTAAAACCGTAATTCAAAAATAAAAAAAAAATTAAAAACAGTAAGGTGTTAAGTTTTTGACTGAATTTATAATACCCACTGCAAGAGTATAAATATGTTAATAATTAAATTATCATGTTTTCCGTTTATTTAAAGTAAGTTTATTTTTTGAAACCAATGTTACATTCAAATATTTTGATGTCTAATTTAAATATGGATTTTTCTCTGTGTGTATAAAATAACAAACCATAAAAAACAAAAATTACATATAATATTTTTCAATGTCTTAAAATGTCATCGATCCTCGAGACCAATTCTCCTTTCGATCTTGACCTGGGACGATCGAAGGGTCCTTACTGTACCGCCTAATATACATGTACATAGGTGCGTGTGTGTGCAAGTGGCACTTGACTTGTTCGACATAAACATGAAAATGATGATGTCACATTTGCACAATTGTGCGTACAGCAACGCCAACAGCAGAAACAACAGAAACAACAAAATCACCAACTGGCGAGGGCATCCGTAATTGTTATTGTTGTGGAAGCTTTGCAAATGCAGCCAGCGCCCAGGAATCCAGGGCCACACCCCCCGCCCACTGTGTGTACTTAATGTGCGTAGTAGATCGTGCAAGCGTGAATCTGTTGATATGGCGATTAAAAATCGAACTGCCAAATAAAAAAATCTCTGGCACACGATGTGTGTGTACTACAATGGCAGGCAGTGCCACGCATTCGATAGGATTTTATTTTTTGCATTCCCATTTTTTGTGCACTTGCTGTGGCTGTGACTGTTTGTGTTTTTGGCATTGGACAGGACAGGCGGCAGTGGCGATAAAACAAAAGCCGATTTCAGTTGAAAAGTTTAATTGAACAATGATAATGTTGGGCGGTGTTTTTTCACCAGACACAACACAACCAAATGCCGGCGCACAAAAAACAGGCAAAAAAAATATACATAAGGATTTATACACTCGTCCACACGGGACGGCATAATAGCTGGGCACTTTGCCATCATAACAAAGCAAATTGGTTAAAAGCTGAGCCAATATTGTGATAGATTAAAGATCAGGCGCCATGCCGTGCCATTATCGACACTAATCAACCCTCCGGAGTCCTGCAGCCCTAGCACTCAGCATTCTGTCATTATTTCCCTGACACTCGCAACTAATTTGGCCCCGAGGCGCATTAACTCCATTTAAACTTATAGTCAAAGTTTCCCGGTGCAGGAGGCAAGGAAAAAACTCGGAAATCAATTCATTGCATTTCCATTTCAGGCAGTTCTCCGAGTGCGGCCTTATGGCAACATAATTCCAACGGAGCAGAAACCAGAGTGCAACACAGAACACTGGCAAAAAAGATATTTTGATTACTTATTTGAATATCTTTGGATCTCTAAAATAAATTCGTTTAAATTAGTTTTTAGAACCATTTTTTAATATTTTATATCAATCACTGTGTACTTTGCCTTGCAATTAGGATCGCAACTCTGTTTAAATCTAAAATTTAAGAATACCTAAAGTAAAATGAAAGACAAAAAGATAATTTAAATGATATTTAAATTAAATTTAAAAATCGTGAATTAAATTATTGACTAAGAGTAATAAGTAATAGTTTTAAGTCAATGCCTGTTTAAATAAGTATTAATATAAGTGAAGAACTTGCTGCGCTGGGATATTAATTATAACCAAATGAATTATATGACATGTCCTTTGTTTATTCTTTGGGAAGGGACTGGGATGTTATTTTGGTGTATTTTTCGCAGTGCATCTCTTTTTGGAACGACGAGATTTGCCCCGAGGACATTCCGGGCACTGCCCGTGACTGCTGAAAGTTTGTCGAGCTGCCCGGAAAACTCTCCATCGGTTAGACGCTTTCCCCTTTTGGTTTCCCGGCGGGGCGCTGATCTCAGCTCATTTGCTTGCCTTTGTTGCTGCCACAACAATTGGAAACGAAACGATTCTGAGGCGACGAAAGTTCTGCACACTCGCCTTCGCACTAATTAAATAAATTCTACTCCGTCCGCTCGCAACGTCGTATATATATATATATATTTATACATTAATTACGACCTTACAGTGCGGATGACACACGCAAGATAGGGGAAAGGGGGGGAGGGGGAGGTGTGGGGGTACTGGCAAGGACTGGCAAATATGACAAAACAATAATGAAAGCTTTGACACGACTAATTGCCTGCGGCGTTTGCTGTCTGCTCGAGTTTCACTCCCAAGCTCGGCGAATTTGTAATTGAAATAATGCAATTTCCGTTACTCGTTTCAAATACATTTTACAGGAAATCTCAAAGGGCTCGTCGACATTTCCCAGACCCCTCGACCTCGCTGAAAACTTAAACCAAAATTCATTAAAACTTTGCATTGTTTCCCCATCAAATTCAGTTTTCCCTCTCGCTCACGTCCTCTGTCTCCTTCTGTTTGCATCTGTGTGCGGTGTGTGTGCGGGTGTGTGGGTGTGCGGGTGTGTGTGTGTGTGTGATTCTTATTTGAATAGGTATCCATTTTATTGTTTATTCTAGACTTTTGGTATAAGCATGTCGCGACTAATTCCAATTAATTCAGCAGACAAATATCCTCGAACGACGGAAGCGCAAAACTTGCAAACTTCCTATCCGCCCCTAAGCCACCCACCCAGCACCCCCACCTCCCAACCTCCCCTTGAGCCACCCCCTAACGGCTCACGAAATGCTGAGCATGCAACTCGGTCGAGGGGTCGAGGGGTCGAGGGGCAAGATTTGGGGGCGGGGGGATCGAAGAGCTTCTGGCTTCGGCTTTGGCTAGTTGTTTGCCATTGATTCTTGTTGTTGTATCTGCTCATGTTGGCGCATTTGTTGTTGTTGCCAAGGTCGTTCTCGGTTGCAAGGCGGAACAAACAGCGAAACCTGAGAGTGATGCACAGTGGTAACGACTTCTATTAGAAAAACTCGTCAATCTTATGATTTGTAAGACTAAGTTAAGTTAAAATGTTATAGAGAAGTGGTATCAAAACTGAAACGGACAAATTTTATAACAGATTCTTCTTCATTTAATCAATAAAAATAGTTTGTATATTGAACAACAATCGTATATTTTATTTGCCCCTTGGCGTTTAGTCGGACTTTGTATATTTGGATATTTGGATAAGCCATGGTCCGAAATCAAATCTAGAACAAAAACCATTATGATCTTAAACCACTTCTATAAACGATACTCTTAGTTGAAGATCAAGAAATTTTATCGACATTTTGTATTGAAAATTGATTAACACTACTGATCAAAATCAGTAAATAAATCAGACATAAGCTGTCTATTTTAATGTAAAATGCCCGATAAGTTTGTTATTTGTCTGCTTTATCATTTATGAAAGTTGCGTTTGATTACTGTCAATATCGCTATTTCACTTCAATTTTTTTTAAGTGCGATCCAGCCACATATTAACAACTAAGTCATGGACAGAAAAACATTTTGATTTGGTCAAAATCACAGGGTTGAGTAAATAATGTACAGTCATATCGTTGTTTCTTTTCTCTCGATTTCTCATTAAATGATTTAATACTGATAATATCCTGATACTTCTATTTGTTCTTACATATCTTAGGATAATGGCCACTGTGCTAGATAATCAAATTGCCGAAAATGCGAGCAGAGCGAAGGGCAAATCGGAAACATTCAGAATCAGAAACGGAGTCCTGAAGTTCTTAGAGTCCTGCCTGTATGTGTGCATGTGTAAAATCAGCTTATAGTCCCCTCCTCCCCTTAAAACCCTCACCCCTTAACTAGGCGCGCGTGTGTGTGTGCGGGTGAAAGGGTGTGCGGGTGGGCGAGTGTGCAGCTCGGGGTTTATTTAAGCAAGTTGAAAGTTGGCTTGTAAGATTTACCTTCTGCCAGTGGAAGACAGCTGAAAACTTCTTTTTGCAGCACCATTGACTTTTGTATTTGTTACAATTTTCTTCGGGTAATTCAGATTTCAGCAATCTGCAACGTGCAACCTGCCGCAGTCAGCTAGCTTCCACTTCCCTTCCGGGAGTCTGTCTCAAGGATTTTCTATTTCTGCTGCGTTTGTGTAATTTGTTTGTGCCCAAAATGCTAAAATGCGAAAATGCTGAAATGAAACTCACACAGATCTCCTTTAAATGTAAACAAACAAACGGAACTCGAAAATGGAAGAGAAATAATCGTTTCTTTTGCAATGTGGTATAGAGTTTTTCATAGGATTTCTCTATTTTCTATATATTTTGTATATATACTTAGTCATTATTTAAGTGCGCGATACAGTTAAAAATATAACTATGATCATTTTAATTCATCCCAGTACCTTTAAACCTAATGGAACATAATTTGGAATTCAACTTTTTTTGTAATAGAATTAAAAACACATTTAAAAACCCTCATAAAATGTTAAAATCGGTTTTGATCCCATTCCAGAATTTAAATCTTTGAAGAAGTCACTTCATCGGATTTGCATACCGAAGACACCCCGCTATCCGCCTACACAGCAAATTCATTAAGCCATATCCATGCTCATTAGATGTTCAAATAACTTTCAGATACTTTGAGAGCAAACATAACCGAAAAGTTCTTGGCCCAACGGATAACATGGCCAAGGGTTAATTGGCTGCAGTCAGGCCGAAAAGTGACTGAAATGGCTGGGACGGCAGATATCGTTGGGATGTTAATCATGTTATTACTTGGCAAGGCAATTAATTAATGTGAGCTATTTATACATTATGCATGCGCAAGATACAAATGTATCTGTATCTGTATCTGCCTATCAGCGCACACTCAGTTGCGGTGGGGGAGGGGGAATGGGGGAAATGTGCTGAGCCAAGCTGTCAGAGAGTTTGGTCATATTTGTTTTTATTATTATATGCATATGTTGACATTTACAAAGCCAACAGAAGAGGAAAGGAAAGGAAAGTGGAATGGGAAGGGGGAGATTTCAGCTTGTGCAAATAACTTTTTGTATCTATGATCCATCAGCAAATGCAGTGGACGACAAAGTTTTCCTTGGCAAAAACAAGATTTTTTGGTCCCAACCCTCAACCCTAAGCCACCCCTACCGAACCCTCTCCACCGCCACCGCCACCGCCACTGAAACCATAAACCAAACACAGTAAAGACATTTAAACAAATCAAGCAATGAAGCTAAAAGTCTCTCAACCGTATCACACATGGGAACCCGTGCCGCCCCACAACCGAAAAGGGAATGCTTCATTTGGCCCAAAAACTCCAAAGCATCGAAAGGGTTAACAGCATATGGGGAGGGAGGAGAGGGTGGGTACTGGAAAACATACTGGTTACTGCTGTCTTAAGTGATGAATATCTGGAGAGAATTTGGATGCGCTTTAATGGATAGATTGCGTTAGAGGAATTAGACCTCTGGGAGTTGAGTTGAGTGGGCAGCAGAGTAACCCTGTATGAAAGCCATGCCGAGGTTACTCCTACATTGGTAATTCCGAAAACAGATGTTTCGTTACTTTACCTAATTGACCGCCAAGTGGAATCAATCGAATTACCGAACAACTGATCAACCCTGGCTCGATATCTAAAAATTACAGTTGAACAAATAGTTCAGTTCCAGTGCCATTTTGAAATCTGCCTAAGCTTCAGATTAAGATATATTTTCATAGTTTAATGGTTTATATATTGTAAATGATCATTTGATTTCTGTACCTGAAACTTAGTGCCCTTTTGCGAAATATTTTGCATCCCAAAAAATATAAACATTGCAAATTTGAAACAATGAAGAGCTAAGGTATTTAGATATTTAAGAAAAGTAATGGCGGTGCAAATTAGACACACTTATTTAAGATGAAAAGATATTTAAATTCGAATTCTATTGGTTTGAATTAATAGTTTCGTTGCTATTTTAATTCTTTATCTTGCTATAGAGAGATCCGCAGCCTATCCACACATTAAAAGACTGAATAATAAAATATTTTTATAAAAAATATAATCAGTCACTTCAGCACTTTAACCTTTTAATAACAGAGTAATTTAACAACTTAAATATATCAATTAAAGTAACACAATGGCAGCAACGCAATGAGTTATACACATTTGAGATGAGTGTTAAGCTTTGGTTAATGTGAAAAAAACCACACTTTTAAGCAAGTAAAATATTCCCATTTACGAATAAAAATTCCAGTAACTCAGATATGAACCCTACTCGCATAGAAACCTTAGAAGATATGATTGTTCTGCTAAACCTGCATCTTCATCTGTAGTTATTTAATAATATTTCGCCAATAAAACGTAATTAAAGCTAAGATAAGATTTTATTGGCGAAAGTTCTATCCGAAGAAGACGTGTTCTATCCAATTCTAATAACGTTGTGATTGACATTCCGGGCAGGAGCCGGAGCAGCTGGTGGTGGCAGATCTGGCGGGGGAGGACCCTGGGCACCGGCCAGGGCCACTGCCACGAGGAGCACCACAGCAATCAGTAGGATCTTCATATTGGCGGGCGATAGACGAATCACGGGGCGAATGGATCGGAGCTTTATATAGCTCGACGGATTAGGTGGAGCCAATAGCTGGAACCAATTCCAAGCAGAGGTAAAACAATGATCTTGGTCGTGCCGCAGATTCGGTTCATCGCGGGACCGTGGCAAATGTAGTTGATACACATTAATTTGTGTAAGTGGAAACATTTTACATGACATTTAAGCTTGCCTTGGCTGCAGCCCGGTTCTGGTTGCTTGTGGTTGTCTGGCGGTTGCCACAACCCGAAAGATACACCGCACACATGAAAGATACACATTCGAGTGCAGTGGGGGAACCGGGCAGCGCTTTGCACTTTGTCTGCTGGGGCGGAATTTGCCGCGTTCAGTTCCCACTTTGAGCTTATTTTTTGGACCGCCCCTTGCCGCCCTTTCCCAGTGCCAGCAAACTTTCCACGGAACTGCAACTGCAATGGTGTAAGTGGTCTCGGGGGGATGCGAATTGGTGAGGGGAGCGGAGGGGAGCGGGGGGAGGACGGAGAAACCAAGGAGCAACACTCCCTCAATGCGGTCGTGTAGTCAACTTCAACTTCACTTAAAATCCTTTTTGCCATTACGTTTCGATGCATATGAGGTTTTGTTTTGGAAGGCAAGTGCGCCAGTTTCCCCCTTCGAACCGCCCTGAGCTTATTTATAATTTAAATTTGGCAAAAACTTTTTCCAGGTTGCATTCCCAGTCATCCGAGTGGGTGAACTTTACGTTTATGTAAATGACACACCCACACACACACATACACACACTCGGTTCGATGTCATTCACAAAGTTTCGCCTGCGAGAGATCGAGCTCTGCAGCCCGAACCGAAGCAGTCATTATGGCCTATGATTATGGCTATTAGAGTGCAGCCCGGGCTCAGCTGCTGTAGCGGTCTGTGTGTGCGGTCCGTCGGTCACCTGCTGCTGGATCAGCCGGCGAAGAGGACTGCGTAATCGACAGAGCTCAACTGGGAAACACATTAATACACGAGTTTATCTGCGAGGCGGCAGCAGTTCTAAGCACCCGAAAATAAACACGCTTTTAACAGCTTTATCAAAGCTGAAAAAGCCTGCTATACAGGCAACGGCTTCCAAAGACAGTTGGCAAACTCCGACCAATAAAAATTAAAATATTTAAGCAAAGCGTAAAGATGCAAAGCTCTGCAGTAAAGAAAGATACATGACCCAGGGTAAACGCCAGGAGGTGTACACTTAGAAAAAATGGCACAGTATCTGATGACACTGGTTGGCTTACGAATTTATTTGATATTTTTTGCAGAGTTTCCGAATTTTATAGGCAGTGCTTTGTAGGTTACTGTTCAATTGGTTATGGCCCAATCTATTCTATAAAGGCTTTAATTCAGATTATGTAAGGTAAAAAATACTCTGTTTGACCGTTTGTAGTGGGTCGAACATCTTCATTCTCCTATTAAAAATTAGAACTTAGACCTAACTAAGCCAACTTTTCCTAATAATCGGTGGAAACAGTAGTTGAATACACTGGTTGGCTTACGAATTTATTTGTGTTGAATATATATTTTTTGGGGAGATCCCAACTTTTATAAGTTATTGTTCTATTGGTTACTCCATGTCAGAGAAAGCTATAACCAATCCATTCTATAAAGGCTTTAATTTAAATTATATAAGGTAAAAATACTCTTTTTGACTGTTTGTAGTGGGTCGAACATCTTCTTTTTAAAGCTCCTATTAAAAATTAGAACGGCTTAGGTCTAAGTCAACTTTTCCTAATAATCGGTGGCACACAGTATTTGAAGACACTGGTTGGCTTACAAAGTTATTTATGTTGGCTATATATTTTGAGTTTCGGAGTTTTATAAGCAGAGTTATAACATTTTTTGTAGGATATTGTTCTATAACCAATCCGTTCTGAAAAAGGCTTGAATTCAAATTATCTAAGGTAAAAAATAGTCTGTTTGACTGTTTCTAAAGGATCGGCCATCTTCTTTCTGTAGCTCCCATTACAAATTAGAATAGCTGTGGTCTAAACCACCTATCCCTGATAATATGGATACTGAATAGAGCTTCAGTTTTCGTTGGCAAAAGTAGATATGTCTAAGACAAATTCCGTTTTAAATATATACGTAGTTTACGGTTACTTGATTTAACCAATAGAATAACAAAAGAATTCAGCATGCTGACTCTTGTTACAAAATACTAAAATAGTTGCGTTTAATAAATTTGTCTAAAATCATTCGTATATGGCAAGTAGAAATATTTGAAAAGGCCATCCGTCCTTGCAATGCACAGATATCCTTACTGGTTTCTTCCTGTGTGAGATCAGAGCAGAACTTCCAGCTCGGTGGCGGGTTCTATGGCAGATTAAAAATTCCACACAACCTGGGTGCCGGCAGCAGAGGGGCACGGGGGGGGTTGGGCGGAGTGAGGAGTGCGGAGTGCGGACCTAAAGTATCATTGCAAAAGTTTCATTCGCTCCTCTGCAAGAGATTTGGGAGCTGCGGTAAAAATGCCTGCAAGACAGAGTCAGGGACTGTGGACCGCGGCTGCCACACTCGCCCCTTTATCCATGTGCTAAGTATTTTCTCAGTTAATTATGCAAAGATATACGCTTAAAATTTTGCAATATTACGTGCATATTTCAAATACCCAACGTGAAAATTCCCGCTTCCAGCGTAAAAACGGAGGGCCGTAAAAATGCCTCCAAGGAACAAAGGCAGCCGAAGGATGCCGGATTTGAAGGATACTCGCACACACACGCACAGTGACAGCTGTGCCAAGAAGAAGGCCAAAAGGTTATGCCTCGTACGTGGCAAAGGGCGGAAAAGAGGGGGTTGAAGGGGGGTTGTTTTGGGTGGCAGGTCCCCTGACACACGACTTTTTAATTGCTCGTTTGCCTTGCAATCATCGCTCGTCGTAACGGGTTTTTGTCGTTTATTGTTAACCGTTAACACAAACGTTACCACTGCCCCACGGAGCCTTTAAGTCTTCTTAAAACGAGTGTTCGACAGCCGAATCTTTCTTGAAGAGATTTCTTGAAAGCGTTTAAAAACTATATCTACAAATGAAATTATTTATAGAAAAACAGCAACAGTGAATACGTTTTGAAAAACATATTTTAAATAAATTTTTTTAAGTTTACTTTATTCAATTAAATTATTTTAAACCTTTCCAATGGTGATTCTGTTTTCATTTAGATTCGTAGGATTCTGCGCCATGGCTAGAGCCGACGAGATGAGCAGGACCAAAGCGATTTGAAGGAGTTTCATCGTGATTGCGAATAGTTACCAACGCGCCTGGAGCAGCTCTTTAAATAGCCTGCCAACGGATCGCTAAGATCGAGCGGAAAGAATGGAGGACTGAAACTAATGGCGGAAATACCGTGCAGTCTCCGATTTTCCCTCAAATAGGCCAAAAGTTAATCCGACACGAAAGGGGTGTGGGAGTGGGTGGTCGAGTGGGTGGCTCATCGGTAGCCTGCGAATGCGTGCTGTTGACTGTGATTTATGTGGGGCAGGGCTCCGATTCGGGCTACCTCAGCGAGAACTTGTGCTGCTGTTGGCAACTCAAAACATATGCATAGATAAATTATACGCGGTAAGCGCCCAAAAGGCGTCCACCTCCTGAATTATTCCCCCGACCACAACAACAACAACAACAATAACAACAACAGCCTCAGCAAACAGCGCGAAGAGCAAACATTTTGATGTGACGAGACTAAATTGAGCATGTTGTACCGTCTGGAGTGGGGGTGTGGGGGCGTGGCAGGGTGCCGCCCCTGCAACCCGCTCTGAACAATCCCGTGAAAGCTTTCAGATTTCCATTATTTCGTTTTTTTTCGGTTTCCCCTTTCATGTCGCCTGTGCCCCGCTCGACCTCTCGGAAAATGTTTTGTATTGCACGTCAGTCAGTTGGAAAATAGATTTCTGTTTCAGTTATCATTTCAAATCCAGCCGGCTGATGCTAACCAAAGTTTCTCCCACTTGCGGGGGTTACTTTACCCTTTAATGTTCACAGTACTCGATAACATTTTTTCTTTTTTAGCCGCACTTAGTTACAAAAACAAGAAAATAAGCTTATTTCGGCCAGACGAAGTTTATTTACTTGTTTACTAATCTAAAACGAATGAAAACAGTGAAGCTAAGCTGATTTTTCGATCCTTCCTAACGCAACTATATGATTTCGTTGTCCGATCTTAATCACTATGGACGGCAGTACATGTACTGACGAAGGGACCACGAAAAAGTTTCGTTTTAAAATGGCTTAAAAAACAAAAAAGGAAGCTAACTTTGGTAAGCCGAAGCTTATATACCCTTGCAGCTATTGCATTCATTTAATATCCCTTAAAGCATCAAAACTTCGAATTGTTTGAGTATATGATTAAAAACATTGAAGCTATAATGAATAATTATTTGATCGATTCTATACCAGCTTTATGATGTTTTCCTATTTGAATTAAATTATTAGCGTAATTCTGAATTACTAAACCATTTCTATATCCAAAATAATGAATAAAAAAACCAAAAATTATAGATTTTTATCAAATTTAAAGCGTATTTCTAAAATAATAAACCATCACAAAGAACTAACAAAGAAATTAAATACGTTTTTATAATTTTTTTTCCCATAGGAACCTGTATGATATAGTCGTCCGATTCGGACGAGCAGACAGACATGGCTGAATCGACTCTTCTAGTGATGCTGATCAAGAATATATAAACTGTATATGGTCGGATATGTCGCCGTCACTGCGTTGCAAACTTCTGACTGAAATTATAATATCTTTAGCAAAAGCATAAACATTATAACTTCGCTATTTTTTAGTTGATTTGATAATACGTCGATACATTGTAATGGTTTATTATTTTAGAATTACGATTTTCATTTTATTCAAATCGGACAACGATGATAAAAAGCTGTCAAAGAAACAATTAAATAATTTTGCAGAAAATCATCATAAATTTACTGTTCTTAAACATACTGGCATAAAAATTTAAATATTTTTGTTTTACAGAATACTACATTTTTGGACGAACATACTAAATTACTAAAAACAAATTTGTTGACGAAAAATTAATAAAAATTCGACTTAATAAAGTTTGCCTGCACAGGCATTTTCTATCGCCGTGAGATGAATGGGCATTTTCCTATGGCAGCTATTTGAAATTGGTGTCAGATTTTAATAAAATACACTTGTAATACCAAAATAACAAACCACTACTTTGTATTAAAAGAAATAGTGAATTTAAAATGTTTCCATATATTGTGATTAAACTATACACTATTGAAATTCAAAAAATATTTCTATTGTTCCCGTGGGAGCTAAACTAAAACCGTACATCTGAAATATTAACCCTATTATTAGATTTTAAGGAAAATTAATAAAAAATTAAAATACAGCTAAGTTATAATTATACTCGTTACTCGTAAAGTAAAGGTAGATGGAAGCGTTTTCGACCCAATAAAGAATATATATTCTTGATCAGGATCAAGGCGGTCTGTCCGTCTGTATGAACGTCGAGATCTCGAAAACTATAAAAACTAGAGAATTGGGATTTGACGTGCAGGTTAATGTAATTCTTACGGAGCGCAAATTTATTTCAAAAATCGGAAAAGTATATCAGGTTACCCTGAGACATGTAAAACCTGAGTTACTGTTCTCTTTTGTTTAGATTTGAATTAAACTAAAAGGTGTGCATTCTAACTTTGTGTTTACTAGTTATAAAGTTTACCTTCGCTCAATATATTACAGAAATGCAATGAATAAAATAGTTTAACCTTTAGAACCGAGTAACTTACTCGTACAATATTGCGTGAGTGAAACCATGGAAAGTTTGTTGGTGTGGAGTTCGTTTCGAAATTCCATTTCCATTTCCAGTTCACAGTTCGCTCGAAGAACTCGCCGGCAGGAATCGTTTAAGCCATTCCGCAGGAATTAAACCGTTTTGCTCCAAATCTTTTGGCCAAACAAATCACAGCTGAGCACACATGGATGTGGAGTAGGATGCCGAGGGAACATGCATAACAGGAGCAGCATCGTTATATCGATGGCATTCACATGTTTAGCACACAAACGAAATGCCGAGCAAAAATATGCATACAAATCTATCTGTGCGCATTGGATAGCCAAAATCGAGTCCAGTTTCAGGGGATTCCCGGAAGGCGGAGGGGTTTGGCACTTGAACTGAAGTCCTGAACTCGGATCTGAATCTGATTCCGAATCTGTCGACTGCTCCACATTTTGTTGTGCATGGCAAACATTGCGATGGAGTGTGTGATGTGATGTGATGTGTGGTATATCGTACATTGTCTATATGGGTCTCGAGCCACTCCTTCCGGTTCCCCGCTCCCCGCTCCACAACACATGGCTGCTGTCCCAATCAATTGTCCAAATGTCCAAATGTCCAAACTTCATTTGTTATGCGCATCACAAAAATTGAAGCAAATCATTTTGCCAATCGCATTTTGATTTCAAATGTCGCTTGCTGCTGATTGAGTGGCAAGCGGTGGGTGGTGGGTGGTGGGTGATGGTTAGTGGTGGTTGGGAGGCTTATGAGAGGGATGGGAGGCGAATGGGGCGGACGATGGGTCAGCCGCCCCACAGTTTATGCTAATTCCTGTGTATATTTGCCACCAGCGGCGCCTGAAATTATGCAATGTCTTTATTAATTTATCCCAAACCAGACATTCCGAACAAAGCGATGGAAACGTGTCACGTGGAATAATAACAAAGAATAATTTATGAATTATTAATCTGGCCGAAATAATCACTTAATTGTGTAGTTAAATTATTTTTTTTATGAAGTCGCTTATATTTGAATTTGAAACTTCCCCGTTACAACATATATTAGGGATAATATATATATAATTTCCTTAAAAGGGTCTAATGTCCAATGTTTATACATAGATTTATCACACGCAAACTATATTAAGGCTTTATGGTTTAGTCTGCTTTAGCAACTAAGTTAGTTCTTTTAAATTAAAAATATTCCTTTCTGGTTTACTCCTACCAAAATATTAATTATTTTTAAAATTGTTAAAATATATTTTCATTAGTATCTTTTTAAATATTTGGCAAAAAAAATTATTTTAGCAATTTTGTTAATAGTTATTTTTACCTAAGTCTTTTTAACCCAATTTTCAATATAAACTTTTCAAACTTTCTTTTTACTAATCCAGACACCCTAGTTGATAATTAATAAATTTCTTTAAATTTATTTATTTAAAAAAAAGAAGTATACCATATCAATTTATAAAAAAAAAGAATGTCAACTAGTCGAACAGTCGCAACGAATAATGTATAAGGTTAATATATTTTAAAATACCAGCTGACCTTCAATGGGTTCCAGTACTAAGTACTAAGTGTATAATAATAATAATTCTCTCTCGGCCAAATAATAAGGGAGCATTGCTCGCTTTGAGCAAGGCTTTGATTTAGCGGGGAGATCTGAGCTGAATACATTTATTTGTACCTAGATAATTGACTTAACTGGTTTTTCACTTATTTGCATCAAATTTATCAATGATTTAATTGTACCAATGATTTAATTGTACCCAGTCTAGATAATGGGCTGATTTGCAAGGGCTTTAAATGGGTTTTTTCTTAACTGGGAACTCAAACTGTAGGCGCACTTCAAACCGATTGGTTGAATACTGCTAGGAAACGGATTAAATTTCGAGCTGCACAAGTGGATAAGGATTACCGAACCATGCTCACCTGGACCCTCTGGTGTGGATCTCTGTTCCTGCTGTGCCTCTACTTTCTGTGGAGCCGGCGCAGGTTTTACCTGCTCACGCGCAAGCTCCCGGGGCCACTTGGATATCCCCTTCTGGGCATGGCCCACATGCTGATGAACAAAGAAGGTCTTGGAAGATTTCCTGTATTATTCAGCTAAAATTTGTATAATTTTTGGTCCCTGTGAGCAGATATCCTCAATGGTTTCGGACGCCTTCAGGACGAGTACGGTTCGATAATATTCTCGTGGCTCGGGCCAATTCCCTTCTTGCTTGTCAGTGATCCCCAGGTGGTGCAGGAGATCTTCACATCGCCCCACTGCGTCAACAAGGGTATTATTTATAAGGCTGTGGACGATGGCGTGGGCATTGGACTGTTCAGCATGCATGGTGTGTCTTCGGAATTGAGAATACAACGTTACTTAGGTATTTTGTATTTTGTAGATCCCCGTTGGAGCCTCCATCGAAAGCTATTGAATCCCGCCTTTGGTCACAAGGTTTTACTTAGCTTTCTGCCCATCTTCAATCGAGAAACAGCTCTTCTGCTGGATGAACTGAAAACATTGCAGGACGATGGAGAGAAGGATCTTGTTCCAGTGCTGCAGAGCTTCACTCTGGGCATAGCAACCCGTGAGTATAGAAATTTTAAGTGATTGTGTTAACTAGAACTAGTCTAGTAGAGTGTATCTGTAGGAACTATCAATACACAAAACAAAAATACATAACTCTTTATTATTCTTAGTTATGTTTGAACAACATTAAACAGGAATTAATATATTATAAAACTTTTAAAATTTTTTATTTAAAGAAACTACCATGGGCAGTGACGTTAAGAGCCAGGAGAACTTAATGAGCAAATCCCTGCTGGACCAATACCAATGGTAAGTGTTGAGCTGGATTCGGACCGATTCTATCCATTAATAGTATTTTGGAAAACATGACAGACATGTGCTTTTCGCCATGGCTAAACAGTCGATTTGTTCGCCAGCTGCTTGGGAGGGAATCCCACTACTTTCAGGCCAAGAAGGAAGTTCGCCAGTTTACCAAGAAGGTGACAATGAAATGCTTAATAAAATGACTAATAAAAGACTACGTAAGACTACTTTCAGCTCATTGAAAAACATTTATCCGAAAACCAAAAAGAAACAATCGATAAGAATATATTTCTTAGCCTGGCCGCGGATTGCCTGAGACGTGGAGTGTTCAACTTGAAAAATGTCGAGGATGAGTCGAATAGCATTGTCTTTGGAGCTTTTGAGACCACTTCAAATGCCTTATACTATGCATTGATGTTGCTAGCCATGTTTCCCAATTGTCAGGAGAGGGCATTCGAGGAGATAAAAATCCTGTTTCCCAACACCGGAGACTTTGAGGTGACCTATGCTGACACCCAGCAGATGGTGTACCTGGATATGATACTCAACGAATCAATGAGAGTTATACCCCCAGTTCCAGTTGTATCGCGACAAACGTCGCAGGACCTAAAACTATCCAACGGGGTAGTGATCCCTCGGGGAGTTCAGATCGCCATAGACATTTACCACATACACCGGAGCAAAGAAATCTGGGGCCCAGAAGCAGAAACCTTCAATCCGGATCATTTCTTACCCCACAATATTCAAGAAAAACACCCTTACGCCTTCATACCCTTCACGAAGGGTATCCGAAATTGCATAGGTAACAAAGCTATGGGTATACTCTAAATTAGGAAGTTGTTTAAATCATGTTTATTTTTTAATTTCAGGCTGGAGATATGCCTTGATATCGACTAAAGTTACACTGGCCAAATTATTGCGGAATTATAGGTTTAAGACGAGCTTTCCTTTTGAAGATCTTTGTTTTGTTGAAGACATAGCTATAAAGCTTAAAACTGTGCCACTGTTGGAGCTCCAGAAGAGAATTTAGATATTTGTTAAACAAAACGGTTAAAACGGTAAAAAAAAATCAACCTCGATCGGGGTCAAAAAGTATGTGTGCCATTCTGATACCACATTCAACTATGTACTATACTCGTATAAGAATTAAAGTTAAATGTTTGAAGGCAACTTAAAAAAAAATAGAGTTACAGAATTTACAAAAAAAAAAAAATAAATTGATTGTGGATGAGGCTTAACATTTTAGAACGATTTTTGATTTTTTGAAGGTGGTTTTTTAGAATGACGTTCGATTTCTGTGAGCAAACTGTTGAAAAATGCGAGCGAAAGCAGGCGAGCGAACTTTTATGAACGAAAAGGTATGTGTTTACGATTTCGATCGATTTTGGAGAACGAACGTTTACAAATTAAAAGGAAAAACAGGCATCGGGTTGTTCGTAAATCAAGAACATTTTTACTCTTTTCGTCTAGCCTCTCAGTTTGCTATCTGCAAATTTGCCAAAAAAATTTATTCAGTTGCATATAGTATATACGGGAGAACAAGTCAGATCGTACGAAAATATTCTATTTTTTTATGTCTTTAAATAAAAACAATCGGAATATAGGTGACATAGAAACAATCGACTTATTTAGCTGAAAATTCTCATAGATTCAAAGTTTTTAAAAATACAAGGATATAAATTGAAATGCTGATGTTTTAAGGAACATTTCATTTTTGCAATAGCTGCTAGGATATATAAATTAGGCTTGTCGAAGTCTGCTTCCTTTCTTGTTTAATTTTAAAATACTTTATGACGATTCCCAGAAGGATATGCATTGTTATATGTTTTCTACATGTCTATTAGTTCTCGTATGAGAAGTTATAATGGATGCACCATATGTTTGGCCTCCATTAGACTTCTAGATCTGCCTCTCCCTCAAATTAAGTTCAAACTTAATAGTTCTCGAATTCTCGAAAACTAAAGCAAAAACACTTTTTTTTAAAGAAAAGGGGATTCGAAAGTACTCGTAAAGCAAAGTATCCATATGCGAAAAATTACTTATTCTTTAAAGTTCTTCTCAATTATTATAAAATAAATAAGAAATTAAGCTAAATTAAATTTTCCACTTGGTATGTTTATAAATTTCGAGGGCCTTACAAGCATTTCGATCATCTACGTCTTCGTCTCTTTTTACCAGAATTTTGGACTTTGTATTCAAAATTTCATGAAATTTAATTGTTTTAAATATGATAAAAAAACATGCAATGAATTTTTTTTCTAAAAAAAAAAACGAATTTTTGGTTAAAACTCGGGCCCAGTATATTAAGACTAAAGTGACATCAGATACTTTCAGACTGCGCAACCATAAGTCCCTAATTTCTGGATTTTAAAGTTACGAGATCTCAATGTTTATACGGACAGACAGACGGACATGGCTAGATCGGCTGGTACATTGATCCTACTCAAAAATATATAGAGTCGGGCGCGATTTCATACTTTATAAATAGCAATCTACAAGAAACGGGTATAAAAACGTACATTCATATGTACCTTATATATCACATCGTTTCAAGCTTTATAAATATATACATTGAGTTTACACTGGCACTCTTGTAAATTAATATATATAAAACAATTCTAAGAACTCGATAGGCCAAACTTCTAGTACATTGTATAGTATGCAATAAATCAAATTTCTAACTGGTGAAAATCAAAATACACAAAGTGAATTCAGATTCAATAATACATATATTCCCATCCAATTTTCAAAGCTCACGGTGCCATCACTGCGGTCCGCAGAGGCCTGCGAAGGATTTATTTTCGTCAGGCCCTTTCATTTTGGTCCCGGCTATTTATGCAGTGTTTAACTTGGCCCGCGGCTCCTGCTCCGCCAGCTTCCATTTCCGCTTTGCCGCCCATGCCGCCCTTCACTTTTAGTGGGCGACACATTGCCGCGAGGGCGTGGCAGCTTCACGCCCCAGTCGCGTAACTCATTTTCGCTCGCCAGACGAACGAGCAAGCAATGTGCAGCAGGAAAATGAGGGAAAAGGGAAAGAAAAGAAAGTTTCTTTTGCCGCCACTTGGCACATTCTTAATTTCTTGCGTATTTTGTCAAGACAAATTGAATTTTTATGAGCGTCGCCAGCGCGTCTTTTGCGAAAAGCAAAAGAAATCGCAAAAGTCGCCGACGACGGGGCAGCACAAACTTTAAACTTTTCTCATCTTGTGAAATTCGTTTTATCGCAAGTAATTACTTTGTAAATATCCAGAGGGTCGACAGCAGTTGCAGGCCGTTTAAAGGGGAATACATATATTGTTTCAAACCGTAAGGTTTTCCCGATCTATACGAAATCAAAACACATTTGCGTGGGCTTTCGCGCTGTTTACCGCATGTTTAATGCAACTTGCCATTGGGTCCGTCAAACCGCGGCAATGATTTGCAGCACATAGAAAACATAATCGATGGTCTTAGTGGGTAAACGTCGAAAGCAGAAGCGTTGGCCCGTGGGCGCCGCAGCTGGGCATCCTGCATCCAGTCTAGTCGAACAGGCCGAAACCCATGTCATCGTCCTCCTCCTCGGACTCGGACTCGACCTTCTTGGCCTCCTCCTTCTTGTCGGCAGCACCGCCAGCGGCGGGGGCAGCCGAGGCCGAAGCGGCGGCGGCAAACTTGCTGGGATCCTTGATGTACTCCTTGATGGTGGTGGCCTCCTTGAACTCCACCTCGGTGGTGGCGGCAATGGCCAGCAGGTTCTTGAATCCGTTGGCAATGCTGTGCGGGGCCGAGGCGATGGTCGGGTAGCCCACGGACAAACAGACGGCGGCCAGATTGGCCACACCCTGCTGGAACTTGGCGCGCAGATCCTCGGGCTTGATGTCCAGAATCTCGGGCGAGAAGATGGAGCCGGAGTCGTACACCTGGCTGACAATCAGGCCGTACGAGAAGGGCGAGATGTTCAGCATGTTGAGCAGCGTGGCCTCGGATGCGCCGACCTTGTCGCCGGGCTTCAGGATGGGCACGTCGTTGATGATTTCAATTGTTCCCTTGGAGATCTTGGTCGGGATGGACAGGGCCTGGAAGAAGCTGGTCTTCTCGGGTCCCAGGCCAGTGTTCTGGGCCGGGATGATGACATGCAGCGGGGCAATGGCGCCGGGACGGGCGGGGGCGCGCACCTTGGACTCCAGCAGCTTGTCGCGCACCTCGGCCAGATCGCCCTTGGTGAACACAAAGCCCACGTTGCCCTTGATGTGGGGCAGCAGCTTCTCCAGCTGCGGGTTGTTCTCCAGATGGCCGCGGATGGCCTTGCGCATCATGGTGTTCTTACCCATCAGCACGACGGCCAGTCCACGCAGGCTGGTACGGATGTTCTGCATCTGCTTGGAGCCCACGTTGTCGGCGCCCACGATGAAGCACTTGGGGAACTCATCGAACAGTTCCTGGAGAACGAATTAACAAGGATTATAGACGTGACCTTGGGCGGGTGCTGGGCGTTACTTACCACAACCTTGATGAAGTACTGAGCCTTCCATGCTGCCTTGTTCTCCCTAACCATTTTGATAGTGTATTAGGGACTCGTCGGTTGAATTTAAGAACTGCAAAAACACCATTTCGATTAGCGGACTCATGCGGGCACCAATGCCGTTGTTTCCAGCCCGAATATATTTCGGATGCAGCATTATTTCGGATTTTTAATAGCACTTACCAAAGCACAGACTTTTCGGTTTTCGCTCGCAGAACGGAAAGAGGGTAAGTTGGCGGCGGAAACTCTGAACTCTCAGCGTGCTGTTGCACACAGTGTGCTGTTAGGCGCGCTCGGAAACTGTGCTGCTGCGCGCACTGCTAATGTTAACATAATAAGGGTATTCCCCAAGCGACTGAAACTTTGAAAATCTGAAAATCCAACAGAAACTGTTTGGCTAAATTGTCCAAGTTAAGTTGTCAAGCAGCTCTTTTATCAAACAGCATTTATTATTGTTTTTTGGAACAAGCAGTGGACTGTCTTAACTTCTTTATTTTTATATATTTCTTGTTGGAATCAGCAAAATCACAGATTCATTCGTTTATAGAATACGCAGACTAAATTTAAAATTAAAATTCACAAGGTTTCTTTGAGTTGAAAGTACAATTATGAGTATTTGTATTATTTATAAGCAAATTATAATCAAAGATGAATTATACAGGACAGTTCCGGTTTTCACTTGGAAGTGAATTTGATAACATTTTCGGATTAACATAGAAAAATTCTTCATTAGGTTTCTTTTGTTCCGAAACAAAGGCGTTTGATTTGTCACAGTTTGGCTGCCTCAGGGCTTATTAAATGTTGGCCCGCTGGTGTCCCTCAGCTAATGACATTAATGGGATACTAGTTTAACTAGCACAAATACAAATTTTCTAAGTTTTATGTGCCATTTTTTAGCCAGTGCTAAAAACTTCTGGTGTTCAGTGGTGTGAACTGATCACAAGTAGTGTTGAGAACCAGAGTTGCCAACTGCACAAGAGCAACATTAAATTAAGCGGTAATCAAAAAAAAATCGTTTAACTTTAACTTTGATTACCATATTTAAAAGAACTCAAAAAAGCGTGCTAAAAATAAGACCCAGGAAAATAATTGTATTTTTTCGTACCATGACAGCCCTTGCAGCCCTGCCTTAAAGTCTTTCGGAAACTAGATAAAGGGCAGCGGAATTGCTAAAATGTCGAGGTCTATGCAGATGCAAACCAATTCTGATGTGCAACCGCAAAATAATTTTTTAAAAGTCAACTGTTATTATAAACTAATTTTATGATGCAGTATTGTTCATAAAACATCAAAGAGTAAGGTAAAAATGTAATTTACACGCTTACCTATCGCAAAGCTTTTTAAAATAATTATTTTCTGTGCTGGTGGATCTGAATCCGGCAGCCGAATGTCTGTCGGGAATTTTCCGTGAGATTTTTTCGGAAGTGAAAACTTGCACAGGCTGATTAAAATCTTATCTTATAAAATTAAAGTTTGTAACGGCTATTCTGTTAATTAACAGTTCATCGCAAAGTCCGGCAGCACTCCACCGCTCATCTGGGGCGGGCAAAATTGTATCGATTAGTTGTGATGAGAATACTTAGTGATAATTTGTTGTATTCTTTTTAATCAGCGGATAGAATCTCCTAAATCATACATCCGTCTTGCTCTGTGTACCGAGGCACCAATAAGCTGGGCTGAGCCCTGTCAATCAAAGATCTCAACCGAGAAAAGGAGCAACCCATTTCACCACAATGGGCAAGGATTACTACAAGATTCTGGGCATCGAGAGAAATGCGACTAGCGAAGAGGTCAAAAAGGGTTACCGTCGGATGGCGCTCCGATACCATCCGGACAAGAACGACCATCCGCAGGCCGAGGAGCAGTTCAAGGAGGTGGTGGCCGCCTTCGAGGTCCTGTCCGACAAGGAGAAGCGGGAGATCTACGACCAGTTCGGAGAGGAGGGTCTGCGGTGCGATGACGAGCCGGCGACCTTCGCCCAGCCCACGTCCGATATGCTGCCGTTCATGTGTGCCGTCGGCGGAACGGTCTTATTTGCATTTGCCGCCTACAAGACCTTTCAGTTCTTCACCCGGAAGAAGGAGCCGGCCGCCAACAGCGATGGGTCGTCCTCGGACTAACTTCAGGACCTTTATACTAAGTATCTGCGGACTAAGTGATAGAATTTTTAATGGAACATCGCTGTAATACTCTTAAGAATAATTTGTAGAGGTTTATTTGTAAACTGTTTAATATTGTTGATCCTGTTATTTTTTATATTGTTTGTGCAGTAAATCAAATGTGCAAAAGCTGTGCAACAGTCCATCGATAGTAAGTTAATCGATAGCAAGAATATTTTTGGGCATGAGATGTCAGATTATAGCCTATTTCCACAGAGATCCGTCCACCATCCGTTGAAGGGATGGTTCATTAGGTTTTGCCGTTCGAAAAATTTCCCAGTTAGTCCGCCCTTAAAATTTAACGGAGTTTGACGGGCCTATTTTTTGCGATAGTTAGCCGATGTTTGTTCAGTGCAACGCTCTTCATACGGAGACCATAACCGAAAAACCGTAGGGATTTTTGATTCTGGTGATTCCGCTGAGCACATCCACCTTCCGATAACAGTTGATCTGAACAGCTATGGCTCCACAAAAAATAAACAAAGATGATTGAATTTGTTTATGTTTTGAAAAGCAGCAGCTGTTCAGATCAGCTGTTATTGGTCAAAAATCCAACCGCGTCTAACAGATGTACTGTGTGAAAAGAGTGCATTAAAATCCTATTCACACAGACGGTTTTTCTGCAACAGCGTCCAGATTCCGCTTCAGCGGCTTTTTCTTCCATAAGCGCTACATGTGCTAGAAAGAGATGGCGAAAAAGCTATACAACTCGTTGTGCTAGAAAGAGATGGCGAAAAAGCTAAACAACTCGTTGTTGCCTATATTAGGATGTAATTCTGAGGGGATTCATTATTTTTAAAGTATTTATTTGGAGATGGATATGTCTTTTGGTCTAGTAAACAGTTTTAAGAACATTGAATGTAATTAAACGAACAAATGCCAATTCGATAATATAAAAGAAAAGGTATTGACTTGCCTTTAACCTGCGAGACAAAAATATGGGCGACCTACAATTAGGGCGGAAAAACACTCATGTATATTGGGAAATTCGGGAGATATTAATTTATTGACAAAATTTTGCAATTGCGATCAGCTGTTTTTTGCATCAGCGGGTGCCTGTGTGAATGGGCGCTTGAACCTTTACACTACAACTCTTTTAAGCGAATGTGTGTGTGGGACGGATGTGCTCCGTTTCCCACAGATGCACTGTGTGAGAAGAGGGCATTATGCAAAAGTTTATTTTGCAAAATTCTTTTTATGGGTCAACTAGCCAAATAGCCAACTCCGAATACAAAATATCCAAATTGACAACTCTTTTCGGCCGGCCACAAAAACTGCATTAAAGTTCCGATGAAAAAAAAAAAAAAATATTGCGCAGTGAATATTTAAAACGTTAGAAGATATATATATATTTTTGTAATCGACATTAGCTCTTGTTATCGATTGGTGGCAATCACTTTAATTTGGGACTTCCCACTATTCTGAGAACATACGGTACAAGAGATAAAAATAATGTGTGCATAAATATTCCTATTAATTCTTATTTGAGATATTCCTAAGTTCAGGTTCAGGATGAGTGATGTTAACCAAGATCACTACCACGTGTTGGGATTGCAGCCGAACGCCACCGATCGTCTAATTAAAAACGCTTTCCACAAATTGTCCCTGCAATGGCATCCCGACAAAAACGGCAATGGATCTGATCAGTTCGTGAGGATCAACAAAGCGTATCGCGTCCTGATGGACTCCAAAAAACGAGCCTCATATGATTATGTCTCTTTAAAGACAAAATCTCATAAAGTCGTCGTCAACCCTGCCGAGAAGTTTATAGTCTCCGATGAACTAACTCGGCGTGATCCCTACTACTTTATCATGGATAAGTATCACTACGGACCAAATGATCCAAAGCGATTCTTTCCAATACCGAACCCCGGAGAACCTAACCCAGACGTATTCTACGAAAAGCTCAAGGTGGCTGTGTTCATAGGAGGTGTGCTAGTGGGCGCCTATGTCTCCTACAGACTATTCCAGAGATCTGCTTCCCCGATGCCAGTTCCGGTGGCAGTCATCCCACAGGCTGTCAGCCAGGAGCTCAGTGAGGTGCACCCCGCGTCTTTGTGGACATTGATATCTTGGCTAGCCGCTTTAAGATCCAAAGCACTTTCAAGACTCGCCAAATTGACTCCGCCAGGGCAAAATATTCGACTCTCTTCTAAGACTCTCAATGCATCTTTATCTTCTGCTGGCGAGGTCGTTGCCAAAACAGTCACCCAAGGACCCCGAGTTGCAGTTCTACCAACGACTCCAAGTTCGTCTTTGACTTCGGCTGCCAACGTTGTGGCAAAGTCAATAACACCAAAACCCAACATTGAATTGAATCATGCTGCTGAAGTTGTCGCCAAAACACTAACCCAGGGAACCCAAAAAGGATCCTATTCTGCTGCCGATGATGTAACTAAGAAAACTGTCACAGGACTGCTGAAGTACTGGAAAAAGATTATAGAATCTCTAGGAAAGGGCTCTGCCTCCACCGTTCGTCCGACCTTAACAGCTTTCAAAAAAGCTACAGTTAAATGTGTTACCAACAGTTGGAAATGGACTGAATCCAAAACAACTTCATATTTGGGTATTTCCCAAAAGTATATTAATAGAGCTAATTTGGACAAGACAACAAAGGCAGCGGTTACTGGTATGGAGCATGTTTCAAAAACGGTTCTATATTCAGTCGCGAAAAGTACCATCAAAGTTATAGAAACAGCAACGTCAAAGGCTAGAAGTGTGTGGCCAGTAAACTTTCCTTCTGTGATGTCTTTTAGCAGGAAGGTAGCTACCGAAGGAAATAAACAACAAACGACATCTTACCCCATCTCATCCAAGACACAAGAAGCAGCGCCAGCTTGTGAGACCACCCAGAGTTCACCAAGTTCATTCAGAAAAATGTTCAATCCTGGTGTATATATCAAAATCTTGATCCCATTGTTTGTTTCCACATGCGGCATAATATTACTGCTAAAAGAATACTAAATTCCACAAAAACCAAAACTGATTGCCAAACCGATAGCCCCAGAGTCCGGATATTATTCAGCTGCCAAAAATATAATTGAGAAAACTTCCACAGGAGTGCTAACGGGCTGGAAATGGTCCACAGGCTTTTATACGAAGACCGTAAGTCCAGCCCTAACGACTTCTAACAGAGTTATGGTCGATGGAGTAAAAACTGGTTGGAAGTGGACTTCATCCAAAACTGGTTCATATCTGGTTTCCCCGATAAGGAATATGTCTAACGCAGCTTTGGACAAAATAGTAACGCCGAAGAAATAGAAAAAGGTCAATGTCAAGCTCTGTGGACCTTAAGGAAATCACCAATATTTTTTTTAGGGCGAATAATGTTTTTAAAATGCATCTTATAACATGCAGCCATGATTCCAAACGGCCTTTATTGTCAAACTAAAATGGGTTGCATTATTAAAACAAAAGTACAGTATCGTTTAAATCTATTTTAAAATTATGTATAATTAAAGCTGTAAAGCGTTTGAAATATATCATTGTCAAATAAACATTGTGTGATGTAAAACTCCAGGACAGCAGAACATTGAGGCAGTGGTATTGTAACTCAACCACGTTAGTTTTCTGTACCCTAGACTACATAGACATTACATTAAAGATTTTTATTTTCAATACAAATTCAAACTATAAACTTGAAATTTTCATTATGTTTGTAGACCATTTATTATATTTTTTAATTTCGGTATTCCCTAAACGAACTAGTTAGTTTGCTAGTTGGTTTGCCCTAGTTCACAGTGCGTCAAAAAAATGAAAAAAGGGAAGTAGTGCAAATAAAACTCAAAAACACGTAAAGTTTTTATTATAAATTTATTCAATTATCTATGATTCAAAATGGTTTCCAAGGTTTTGATGTAACGGTTCTAAAAGCTGCTCATTTTGTGGTCTTTTTTAACAAATCAACAAATTTTATTTTATTTTTCGCATTTATTTTATTCTATTCCCTTTTTTTTTTGCTCCAATTTGATTTTTTGCTTAGTTTGTTTTGCAATTTTTAAAGCCTGAATTTGGTTTTTCTGTTCTAAAATACTTTTTTTTTGAAAGTTTCGATGATATAACAGCTGTTATATCATCTCTGTTATATCTGTCTGGGGTAAAAGCCGCAAAACTTGATCCTATTAAATTTCAAAGGGTCAAAGGATAGATCAATTAGCCCAAAAGAACTGAAAAATCATTGTTCTCTCAAAAAATTGTAGTAAAAAAACTTTTTTAAATCTTTTGTTTTTTTACCGGGCAAGGAAAAAGGCTTTTAGATCATTTTTCCACATTACCTGCGGCTGGTAAAAATATATCTTTTAGGGATTTTCAAATGCCGTAACACTTTGAAACCAGAATAAATAACATTTACAAAATATTTGTACCAAATAATTTGTTTGGTAGTATATTGAATACGTATAAAAGCAGTCGAGGAAAAAACAAACCTTTTTCAATAAATAATTGTAATAATGTAGTCAGCACTGGCGGGTATCGATAACGTGTGGCCGATAGTGCCATCGATAGCGCCATCGATAGCCTCCGCTCAGACGTGGTTTTTCCCATTTGGCAATGCAGCAAATACGCGGATGTAACGAGACGCCGAGCTCCCCGTGCCCTGGAAATAAACAAACGTAGTTTAGTAGTCCGCAGGAGTCAACTTGCATGTGGATCCAGTGAAGGAGCGAGAGGAAATCGTGCGCTGTCTTAGTTTCGGGATCGAGGTGATCTCCGCCTGGTGTGTTTTTGGTAAGTTCAAGACCTGGATGCGATAAGAGGTTACTGCGCAATACGTTGCACGAACCACCAACGATCTCAACGATCTTCTTCCACAGAGCAGCAAACGGAAGCAAAGCAACGCCATGTCGACGGCGCGGAATTCCGCTGACCCAGCGGATCTGGCGCTCTTGGTGGGCAGCAACAACAACAACAGTGGCGGCCGCAGCCGAAGCGGCGGTACGCCCAGGAAATACAACACCGCCGGTGCTCCGAGCTCCATCCGAATGTGCCCCGCCAGCAATGTGAACAACAACCAGGGCCAAAAGCAGCTCAACTCGATCTGCCAGCGGGTGCAGGCGGGTCACAAGCTGATGATCATCATGCGCGGTCCTCCGGGATGTGGAAAAAGCACGCTGGCCGAATCTGTGCTGCGTCAGGCCCACCTGCTCGAGCGGCACAAAGTGCGCGACTTCGTCCTCAGCACCGATGACTATTTCTGGACGCGCCATGGTTACGAGTTCAATCCCACCCTGCTGCCAGCCGCCCACGAGTGGAACCAGCGACGTGTGCGCGAGAAAGCCGCCAGCGGCTGGAGCCCCATTGTCGTGGACAACACCAACACGATGGTGTGGGAAATGCAGCCCTACGTCCAGGCCGCCGTACGCCACGGCTATGTCCTCGAGCTGCTTGAGCCGCAGACCAGCTGGAGCAGGTCAGCCAGCAAGCTGGCGCAGAAGAACACCCACCAGGTCCCACGGGAGAGCATACAGCGCATGCTGGAGCGCTACGAGCGCACCACTGCGGCGGACCTCATCCGGGTAAGGTCATACTTATTTATCCATTTTATTTAAGTGCATAAACAAGGAAATACACAGTCCATAAGTTTTCCAAACGCTGGGAAAAAGATTTAGGGTAATTCCAAAATGGTATTATTGTTAAATTGTTTAAAATACGATTAGCTTTGTTAAATTGTTTAAAATACGATTAGCTAGCTTTAAACAACTTATTCGTTTTATAATAAAAAATAAAATAGGTGCCGAGTATATTGACAAAAAAGCCTTGGCTTCATAGTGAAAATATATAGGCCACTGATTAAACAAATAATAAGCAAGTAAAAATCCTATATTGTTGTAGTGATTGTTTGAAAATATATAGAGTAAAACTTGGAAAAAATCGAATCAGATTTTTTAGCCTTGTAATTGTGTTACACAGTTTTTTATATTGCGGTCCACACTAAAACCAATACAAAAAAATATTTATTAATTTTTATAATTTTTATGTTAAGTGATTTAAATTCGCTTGATTTGTAAACTCAGAAGATGCCTTAACTAAAAACCACTCTTTTTATCAATTAACTTTCCATTAGTTTTGTAAAAATTGTGTTTGAAATTATCATTGGTTTTGCGCTACATAAACTTTTTAACGATGAGAAATGGGTAAGCTGAAATTTTAAGCGATATTTGAAAGCCGATCACTTTGGATAAATTTAATAATAATAAATTTAATTATTGATTCTTTTTTGTTTTGCAGTTATTGAAGGAGACAAAGTACACTGTGGACCTGCCACAACTGCGTCAGCATCCGCCTCTTCCCGCCGTGCCTGTCGTCACCAAATTTGAGGAGAACAAGTCCTTGGAAGCCACGGTGCCAGCGGCAGAGCAACATACCCATAAGCTGAATGCCAATGCCCAGAGCTGGGTGCCCTACGAACAAGGAGCGACATCCTACTGGTCCCAGACAGCGGACTCCACTGATTCAGGAGACTCGGTGGTTCCAGAAGCATTGGCTGCTCAGGCTACATCAACGTGCGAGTTATCGCTTGTTGAGCTTCTTCGGGGAGAGAAAAAAACGGAGGAGGCGCCACCAAAAGCGGATTCCAGTGAGGCAAAGCGTTTTCAGAAGCACTGCTTAGACTGCCGCAATGAGCCCAGAGGCTTTGCTCTTCTGCGCCAGATGTATCCCAACAAGGAGCTGACGGGCCTCTGGGATCTGTTCGTCAAGTGCCAGGCCGACGTGGACTGGGCCGTCGATATTCTGCTCAAGGAGGACGAGCTGAAGGCCGCCACGGGATCGGATCAGTTCGGAACAGAGGATACCGTGAGCAGCGAGGAGGCGCTGGAGTTCCAATGCGACTGTGACAAGTCGGTGCCGAGCCAGGAGTCTCCAGTGTGCACTCCCCCTCCCCTCACCTCGTCACCCACTCCGCCGGCTTCTAAGCCTTTAAACGCAGCCAAACCGCAGCGCCAGCCTCGCAACAAACGCACTTCGGCGCCCACCAACAAGGAGTTGCAGCTGCAAATCCAGAATTGCTTTGTGTTGGGTGAATTATTCACTTGTTGTTATTAAACATTATTAACTAACTAAGTACATAAGCTCCAGAAGAACATTTGAATTTTAAACACAGCCATTACAGTGTATATGTTCTTGACCATGTTCATAATTTGCCATCGTCTTCCTTCTTTAGCTCATAGTCAATCGCATTAGTCGGGTTCGCACAACAATATGATATACATAAATGCCATAGAAAAGAGGTCTATACCTTTTAAAGTAACTAAGTAAATCCGATATAAACAGACGATCCTTTTTGATAGCTTTTTACTCATTTAGACTGCCGCAAATTTACATTTAAAGCCTGTTTTAATGCCCTTCCTTTACCAAAAATAATAGTATATTAAACACTTTAGTTAATATAAGATTTATTTTACTCATTTAGACTGCCCCAAATTTACATTTAAAGCCAGTTTTAATGCGTTTCCTTTAAAAAAATAATAGTTTATTAAAGATTTTAGTTAATATAAGATGTATTTTAAGATTTCAAGCAAATGCTAGAATTTCTGATATATTTCAGGCGACGAACAATACTCGGAGCACACACGCAAAATCCGCGACATCCGTAATGGGATTCTGGATCAACCGGTTGGACCCAAATTGCCAGAGGCGCTCGAAGAACCGGACCAGGATGAGCCGGAGGAGCAGGACCCTGAAGACAATACTCTGCTGGAAATGGATCTGGGTGCCATGCTTGTCGAGCAGCTGCGCGCTCAGTTCCAAACGGACGACGAGTTGTTGCCGCCGGAACAGGAACTGCCCGCCGCCACAAAAATATTCGTTCCGCGCCAACTGGCCAAGCAGCTATACATGCTCTGGATGGAGGCAGTGTACAACCAGCAGGAGGAGCAGCGCCAGCAGACACTGCGTGATGACGAACAGTTCGCCCGCTTGCTCAAGCATCCGGAGTACGCTGAGTGCAGCGAATCCCCGAGCAACGTGGGCGAACTGCTGGACATGGAGCTGGCCTGGAGCATCTACAACAGCGAGCAGCTGGCCGCCAAGCAGGCAGCCGAGTTGATCGCCCGCAAGCAGCCGCCCAACGATATTGCCACCCATCTGACCAAGATGAAGCTCTGCGAGACGTTCCCCGACATCCCCAGCGACACGGTGCTCGAAATCTTTGCGGCCACCGGCAGCAATTATGGCCAAACGGTGGAGGTCTTGGACAGCAATGTGCAGAGCGCGCTCAGTGGAGCGGAGCTGTATGAGCAGGCTCTTCGCGAGGGCGTTAAGCTTAGTGAGCAGGTGGCGCTGGAGGAGCAAAAACAAAAACAAGTGCAGCAAAATTCCGCCGGTCAAGGACAGGGTCAGCGTAGCAGTTCCAGTTCATCCACCACGGGCAGATCGCCGCTGCTGCACGAGGAGGCCAAGTGTGCTGCCCTGCGTGACTTCGAGGAGACGCGTAACATGGCCGCCCATCACTCCCAGCTGAAGGCCGAGTGCTATTTGAAGGCCAAGCAGGCGGTACAGCGCGGCAATGGCAGCGTGGCGCTCTACTACTCGGAGATAGCCAAGCTGCACAAGCAAAAGATCGACGTGTTTAACCAGCGGGCGGCCAACTGCATCATGGAGGTGCATCGCCACACGCAGAACAATCCCGATCTGTTGGATCTGCATTATCTGCACACCGTAGAGGCGATTAGCTGTCTGGATCTCTTCCTCGACCGCCACATCACCGTGCTGCGCAACTCCACGCGGGTCTACAAGCATGTCTTCATCATCACTGGCCGAGGACTGCACAGTGCCAACGGAGTGTCCACTATCAAGAACCGGGTGAAGTCCAGATTGGGCGAGCGTCGTTTGCGGTGGGTGAACGAGCGTATTTTTGTCGATAAAATCCATCTAATCAGTGTGGTACCATTTCAGGTGGCAGGAGGTCAATCCGGGACTGTTGCGCGTCAAGGTTTTCTCGGCGTCGCGTCACTCGAAGAACTTCTGATCGGAGGCGATACAGAGTGGGCTTGAAATTGCCATATAGGACCATATATAGGACCATATAGGATCGAAGGCAACGAAGAGAGAAGCGCGATGACTACCTCATTCGTTACTTTAATTTTGTATCAGTGCTTACAAAATTCAAAGTTCTTAGTTAATCCTTTCCCTCCAAATCTTGCCCGCTGTGTATTAATTTGAATGTGTTCGAATAACCAATGAAAACATTCCCGAGTTTATTACTCTATAGTACTTGAAATGCTCGTCCCCATTTTCGTTTTAAGCGTTTAGCTATGCTTCCAAATTGCAGTTCGTGTAAGACGCGAACTCGCAAACCACCGCTGCAAGTGGCTTTCCAGTATCTTCCACCAAGATATCAATTCACACAAAATACTTATGTACATATTTTACTAATATTTTGTACAAGTACCCCAAAGACATGGTACAATTAGTGTAAGAACCCTAGTTTTAAGGTAAACATTGTCCAAAAATTATCATTAAAATTCCGTTTGGAATGCAAATCTTTCAAAATGTTCACCTCTATTAGACTATCTGCGAAATTGTCGTGCCTTTAAAATTGGGAAAACTATATTACAATTTTATATTTACACATTCGCAGCAGCAAAGCAATATATATTTTTCTATTGCGGAATAAACCACATTGTGGCTTAAAAATATAAACGTACTGGAAAGTATAGAAATCGGTTTTAGAAAATAAATCAGTTTTATGAAAATTAATATTTTTCCTAAACTTATTATATCCCGCCTTAACACACTAATCATCCTTTAAGTATACCTAGCAATATTAGGATTTTTGGGTAAATATTTAAGCAATGTGGTTAGGTTATTAAGAACCATGTGTTGATCTAGCGAAAACCCCTTAGTTTGGTCTTAAGACGAAAGACCTTCAGGTTTTTTTAAAGATTTTTTTGACTTCTCAGTGGAAATTTTATAAGCGTTCTCGATCCAGGTATCGCGGATTAGACGACCCATCCGCCAGGCTACCTGCACCATCTGCCAGCAAAATGCAACCGAAACTTGGGCTATTGTTTGGAACAAGGAAAGACAATCTTTATTTACCACTACACAAACTTGTGGCCCGACATCGCAAAATGCAGGGCACGTAGCTGGGGAGAATTCAAGGATCAGCTGAGGATACACACCAGAGTGTACACCTGCTGGCTGCTGGGGATGGAACCACACTTTCAGGTTAATCTAACTTAGTCTAGAACATCGATGGCAGTCTGAGCGCGGGCTCCATGGCTTTGGTTGGAATCGGTTTTGGGCGGTGGTCACTATGTGGGGTCCTTGAGCGGCGACGGCGCTGGCGACTGGTTCTCCTTGCCGTCGTGCAGACGGTTGCCGATGGCCATTAGCTCCATGAGATTCGCCCGGATGCGCTTGGGCGTAAAGCGTGAGCTGCCGGAGCTTGTGACCTTCTCGCGCGGTGGTGTGTTCAAGAAGACGCCCTCGAAGATCGTCTCCAGGCTCGGGGATTCGTCACCGTCGCTGGGCGGACTGATCTGGGCGTTGATCTCGCACAGCGCCACGAACTGGGGGTCGTTGTGGCGGGACGGCTCCTCATCGTCGGCCAGAAGCTGGTGCCGCAACGGTTGCTTGGGCGTCTCGATGTCGGACAGGTTGAGCTCGTCGATGGGCGATGGGGTTCGTCCGTGCGGCGAGAAGGAGCGGATTTCGAATGCCGGCAGCTCGTCGCAGCTGCCATCCGGCGACTGTTCCTCGCGCTCGAAGGCCAGCGACAGGTCGCTCTCGCTCTCCATGTCCACGGAGGACACCGAGCACTGCAGGCGTAAGGATCCATTGAGATGCTCGCCCTCCGCACACGTTTTCATCGCTTCCGAGGTCTCCATGGTTTGACTGATCTCTATAGCGCGGCAGCTGCTTATATGCATTACAGGAATCTGTTTTTTTTTGCCTGCAACCGCGGCGAGATTTTCGCGGAAATCTGCGTCCCCTCAGGTAACCAATATTTGGGATCAAATTCCGTCCTTTTGCCGCCCGTCCAAACAATTTCAAATCTCAACAATTTAGTTTACAAGCCGTCAGTTCGCTAGGGATGGGAGACAGAGACAGAGACAGCTGCGCTACCTGAGCTGGCATCGTTCCCTGTGAATGGCAATCACGAGCAGTCGATAGCCGATAGTCGTGAGCATATCGCATATACCGGAATGATACTTACTTAAAATCTTAACAGAGTTGTCTTTTTTTAACATGAGCTGTTATCCAATGGCCTTTTAAATGACATTCGCTTTAATATTCAAATCCAAACACAAATTCAATATTATTTTTATTCATAACTTTAATTCGAATCTGTCTTTTGTTTGTTTCGTATATGCTTAGCTTGCTCGTTATTTGCTCGTTAAACAAGTTAATTAGTGAAACTATCGTACATCGTCGTTAAAAGACATAAATTGTGATATATACGATATAGCATGTACTCCAATTCGCTAACAATGTTGCATTTCGTAAAGTGCAATTAAACATTTATCTATCTTAAGTAAGTTTCGATGCGCAAGCTTTTAGCTGCACACTCAACACAATTGTTGCTCTGTCATAAAAACAATTAATCAATAAATTATTTAACAAATAGTTGAAAGCGTATTTTGAAAATATACAATTAAGTATAGTAGTTTGTTTTTTTGCTTACCTACAATTAAATTACATTTAAATACAAATCGTTAAAGTAATGCCTAGAAAACAAATTTTATTTCTTGGAAGTTTGTGTTTAGCTTAGTTGTTATACATATTTTGAGCGCAGATTGAATTTAACTAACACCGATTTGGTTTTTCCATACGCATAGGGTGAAACACGAAAGTTGCCACAAATCTTGTGTCTAAACATTTAATTTAATTATATTAAATTCATTATGATGATTATGATTCTCGTATGGGATGTCACTTATCCTGTATAATGTTTATGTATGGTTATGCAATTTGTTACTTTGTAATTTTGATGTTTTTCTTAGTAGACGTGTACGGCTGGATGCAAATCTCCTCATTTTTATCCCAGCACAACCCCTTATAATATGAGTATTGAACAGTTTTTAATTATTTAAGTGGGCACTAGTTTTCCCCAACAAAAGAAACAAGCCGAACTGAAAACAGAGGAACTTCTACACATAAACTTAAAAATATTTTAATGGCATAAAATGTTGTAAAACAAGCAGTTTCAATTGGCAAAATTTGATCATACAAATTTCATATGAAATTTAGTAGGCCTACAGAAAAGATCTGCCAAATAGGCTTTTAATTTAAAAAAAAACACTTTTTTTAATTCCTTAAAGACTTCCAAATTAAAAGGCCATATTATTATTATATTATTCTTGTAATGTTGATCAATATCATCGGATCAATTTCAACACTTTAAAAAATTCTGAAAACACTCTGTTGTTTGAAATCGCATTATGTTTTCACCATTTTTTGACTAGATTGGATCCAAACACAACATTAAATTAAACTATGGAAACATAAGAAAAAAAAGCCTAACCTAAATTTAAATTTAAGAAACAAATTTGTGTACAGTCAAAATTAAAGCCGTCGTACTTTTTTGGGATAAAAGCTTAGGGCTCAAAATTGCGATTTATGAGGAAACGAGCAGTTTGAGAAATTTGATTATTTGGTTCCACGTCGAAAGTTTTCAAGTTGGGGCTCAACTTACGACTGAGATCTTGATCTTTGCTGGTCGGATAAACCTCTATTTACGTTTGGCACAAACTCTGAGCAACACTCTCCGGGCGCTCAGTTCAGGCCCAGCAACCGCTTGAAAGCCCTCCGGTAGTCCAGGTTGAAGATGGTGTAGATGACCGGGTTGAGACCGGAATTGATGTAGCCCAGCCAGGTGATGAAGTTCTTGAACTTGTTCGTGGGGCAGCAGCTCTGGCAGAAGGGCAGGATGACGTACATGAGGAAGAAGGGCAGCCAGCAGATGACGAACACGCCCATGATGATGCCCAGGGTGCGGGCCGCTCGGCGTTCCTTCGACAGCGATATCTTCTGCTTCTCCTCGATGAACTGGTTCACTCCGCTCGGCTTCTTCTGCAGCGGCGTGGCGGAAACGGTGGCTGCCCCAGTCGAGGATTGCGGCGGGGTCAATTTGAGGGACGTCTGCTCGTCTGTCTGGGTCACACAGACCTGGGCCAGGTAATAGAAGAAGAAGAAGAAGGTGAGGGGCGGATTAGAATTGGCCATAAAGTGCTTTCTGGCTAAGGGTTTGTTCTAAATGTGTCGATACACGCAGAAAAATGGTGGACTGGGCAGGATCTAAAAAATCCTAATGGTATAAAATTTAATTTTTAGGTAAGAACATGGACAATTTTGCTACTTTTTAGGTAATGCGTGGACTACTTTTTAATGCCATTATTTTTTTAGAAACTCAGCCCCTTACAAAATTACAAAAATATGGACTATTTTTATATTTATTAGGTAATGTTGTATCTAAATTTTAGGCTATTGTTTCCTAAGCATATAGTCCATTATAAAAATACCAAAACATATACTATATTCATACTTTTTAGGCCATGTCTTTACTTAATTTCCATTACAGAATTCTAAATATAGAATGCATATAACATGAGCTTTGGGTTTAAAAAAAATGTTTCAGTAGGATAAAAATATTAAATTCTCTTTTTGGTAAAAGAAGCCAGAAGAGGATATGCATTTTACTAACTTTGTCATAGTTTCATTACTCTGGTAGGCTTAGAAATTTAAAAAAATCGATTTTTTTTCTTTTTCACTGTCCATCGCATCTGCCCCGGATTTGAAAAGTTTTAATTGTAAGTATTTTAAAAATGTTCGAAAGGGTCGAACAAATGGTTAAACAATATTTTTTGTTTTTAATTCGGCGCCGTTTTGTTATTTTTAATTTTTTTTTACAAGGACAGAAATCATGTCAGCGAGGACGCAGCGATTTTTTGAACACCCAACTCCACAGTCCTGTATCTTTGCAAATATTTATTTGTTTTTTTTTTGTATTCTCAAAATGTCAATAAAAACAATATCAAAAATTGTATATCAAAAATGTTTTTCTTTTCTGTTTTTTCATTCTTGAAAAAATGCTCAAAATTCAGGCTTCTAGACAAGAATACCCCCTTAAGTTTTACATTTTGGTCAAGATTTCTTCCCATGAAGCTACAAAATAACCAAAATCGTTTTAAGTTTATATAAAAAATATCTATTTCCTTATTTTTTAGTTCGTTTATCATTTTTTAAGTAAAAATGGAAAAATAAAGAACTCGTTTTTCTAAAGCTATTTAAGGATCAAACGTAAAAGTTCAAAGCACAAATGCCAACTAGAGTACGTTTTTTGATATTTAATTAAAAAATATGAATTTTCATGTCAGGATTACAAAATTTCATCTACTATAAACCAGATTCGCAGGACCTTGTGTTTTTCTAAGGTTTGGAAGTTGCTATTTTATTCACTTGTTTTCTTTTATTTCAAAGACCGTAGAGCTAAATTATTGGAGAGCTAATTTATTGGAGATATAGATATATTGGACTATAAAATCCAGACCCATATGGTGGTATCCTTTTGGTTTTGTACTGCCGCACTAACCTGTATGCAACCCTTGGCGTCGCTGCCACTTTCCGTGCTGATCTCGGCATCGGACTTTCCTCCGCCGGTCCTGCAGCCACCACCTCCTCCTTCCCCTCCCCTCCACCGCCACAGCCACCGCTGGAGGGCAGGAGCTGCTGTTCGCCGTGCGGCTCGCAGGTGGACGAGGACTGCGACTTTCGACCACCTCTGGCCTTGCCGTGCTTGATCGAGTCCTTGATCTTGGCGCGCCGCGACTTCTTGACCAGCACGACTACGTGCTGCTGCTGCTGCTGCGGATCGCCGTGGCTCTGTGATCCCGTCCTCGCCTTGGAGCCCTCCTGCGGCTGGTGGGTCTCGCTGCTGATGCTCTCCTGGTCGTTCTGGATCATGGGCGTGGCGAACTGGGCGCGATCCCTGCCGCAGCACAGCCAGCTGGCCAGGAGACGCGTCTTGGAACCGGAGGCGGAGGTGGAGGCGGCGGCAGGTGAGGAGTTGGCCATGGGCTCCAGCTCGGCGGACTTGAGCGCCATCGTGTTGAGCTTGTTGGCCTTGGCCCGCTCGCGCAGACGCCGCCGCGTGGCCACGAAGATCTCGATGTAGACGATGGTCATGATGGCCAGCGGAATGAAGAAGGAGCCCAGCGAGGAGTAGATGACGTAGCCGCGCTGCGAGGTCAGCTCACAGGGCGTGGCACTGGTGAACTCGTCCGGCCAGTCATTCCAGCCGATCAGCGGCGGACTGCTGATCAGCAGCGAGAGCAGCCACACACCGGAGATGAGCAGCAGGACGCGACCGACGGTCCGCTTCTGGGCGTAATTGATGGGGTCCGTGATGGCCCAGTAGCGGTCCAGGGCGATGGCGCACAGGTTCAGGATGGAGCTGGTGCAGCACAGGACGTCGCAGGTGAGCCACAGTTTGCACAGGTGGATGCCGAACTCCCAGCGGCCCAGGATCGAGTAGGCCACATTGAAGGGCAGCACCAGCAGCGCCACCGTGAGATCGGCCACCGCCAGCGACACGATGAAGAAGTTCTGGACGATGCGCAGCGGCTTGTAGGTGAACACGCTCAGGATCACCAGGATGTTCCCGATGATGGTCAGCACGATGATGACCGACAGCACCAGGGCGGTCAGCAGGGCCTCCCACTCCGGCACCGCCAGCTGCAGGCCCAACACGCTGGTGTGCAGTTCCTCCACCTCTCCGCCGCACTCGCCGCCGGAGTCCGCTTCCGCCGGAGTTGTGCTCAGTGCCGCCGCCACTGTGGTCAGGCCATCCACCAGCGAGCCGGATATGTTGGACACTGTCTGCCCTTCCACTCCCTCAGCCGCATCCGCATCCGCATCCGTATTCGTATTCGTATACGGACGTGTGGCATCGCTGCTACCGGATTTTGCGGTACTGACGGCGGCCGCAGCGGTTAGAGCCGCCGCCGCCACCGTTGTGGTGACATTTACGAACAGGATCTGATGCGCCGATGGCATCACGCCCACGTGCTCTCTTTGGGCTCCGGTTAGGTTCACATGCGCCTCGGCTGAAAGCGGACGGAATGTGCGATGTGTGCGGCTTCTTGGCTTCTTGGCTTCTTTCTGAGGAGAGAAATGGAGTGGAAAACAGTATTAATGTGGTTGCAGCACTGCGGATGGAGGTTGAGTAGCTGGGTTTCTTTTAAGCAACGTTTAAAAGACTTAAAGTAAATATACACTCTAAAATATTAAAAACAAGAAAGCAAGCTAACTTCAGCAAGTGACTATTGGTATACCCTTGAATGCCTATAAGTTTAACAATAGTGAAAATTAATAAATTTTTGGTTTTGAAATTTTGTAAAGTACAAAAATTCTCAGATTAGGATTTACAAATCTGATAATATTTGTACTCTAATTCTAAATCAAAACAAAAATTCTCAATTTGAGTAAAAATTTTCAGGAACGTTAAAACTAAAATTGAGTACATAAGTTTTTTTATACAAGCATTTTGTTTTCAGAATGAGAATATGACAAAATATTTCAGTTAAAAATATAATTCCTATTTGCTTTTAACGTTATTGTTTGAAATACACATAGAAATTTAATTTAAAAACGTCAGTTACCCCTTTCAATAATTGTTTGTTTTTAAACAAAACATATAATTAATGGTTTTATTAGTAGTTTGCGTTTTATAAAACTATTTTTCATTACGAAAAGCAAATTCAAAATTCAATTCTTAATATTAGTAAAAATATCTTCAATGTGAGTTCTTAGGAGAAATATGTACTCAAAACCAGTTAATCCTCATTTTAAGAGTTTTAGTTCCAAATTCGGAACGTCGGAATTTTTTCTGTGAAGATACATTTAAATCAACTGAAAAATAGCGAAGTTATAATTGCTTTTCATATATTATTCCGTTTGTTTTAACGGAAGCTATATTTAATCTTTTAAAAAAATCTTCTGAAAATTGTAATTATTTGATGGTTCAGACTTACGGTCTTAATTTAATTCAAATCGCAAAATTATATCATTAATCTGCCAAAATTGAGCTGAAAATTTTGTAGCTTCAATGTTTTTAAACAAATACGCAAATAAATGAAAATGTAAGTGTTTTCAAGAATATTTTTGAAATAGCTGCAAGGGCATATAAACTTTGGTTTGCCGCAGTTTGCTTCCTTTCTTGTATTTAGATATATTTGATCCACTTCTTGTTATAAATACTTTTAAAAAATTATTCCAATCTTAAAACTTTTATTACGTCAAAGACCATGTTTCTATGGGATCTTCTGGCTTAGATTAAAAGTTATCGACTTGACCATTTCCCATAGTATTGTTCGACTTAAGTCCTTTTTTTTCTCAACAATTGCATTGTGGATCATTTAAAGGCTCATGCCTCGGCTCTTATTTAACGTTGGCGGGAGTTGTTGTCAGCCATCATCGATGGGTTAAAAGTTTTGCCATCAGGCCCAAGCAACAAATTGCACGAGGCAATCAGGATTATGTCAAATCCAAATTATTTACAACTTGTCAATAAGCATGCAGCACAAAGGACATTCGAATGACGGGTCGGACCGAACGAGGAAAACTTGGTGGCAGTCGGGAAAAAAGGTCAAGTACACTCTTTTGTCAGAAGGTCATAAGCAATTTAAATGACAAATCTTGTCGCATTATCTCTGCTTAAGATGAAATATTTAAAAGCAATTAAAAATGTCAAGCCAAAACAGTTGGTCCTAAGTAATTTTTTTCAAGACGTTCGTGAATATCGTGGACCATGAACTGCGAGTCCTTTCGCTTGTTTTTCTCAATCAATAGATTTCCACCCACCACCCACTCCTTAGTCATCGAATAATTGTTGCTCTGCTCTTTCACTTGACACTTCTATATCCGCTAAGCGCTGGCCAACTTTACTGGGTTTTGCTTTCGAGTTCTTTTTATCCCTCGACCATGCCTGATAGCAGTTGAAAGAACATTAATCAAAATAACCCGCTCATAAACCGAACTGGACTGGACGGAGTCCTGAAAATGGGGAAAGGAAGGAAAAACTTTGAAGCAAACATTTTCATTCAGCAAAAATTGTTTTGCGTTTTTTCGCTCCACGGGCGGCTGAAGTGCGGCTGACTGCCAGATTGCTAATGCCCCGAATGCTACCTTGATTTCTGTCCGCAAATGTAAAGCTTTTAGTTGGGCAGCGGGAAATGGAGATATATTTTCCGGTTTTCGGTTTCTATTTCATCCACAAATAGGCGGGTAAAAAGTTTTAAGCGATTTTTAGTTGGTTGAACAGCCATATTTGAACACGATTTGAGTTAAAGGGTGGCTTAGCAAAAAAGAAAAACACGAAGAACTTATAAAAACTACTGTAATAAGTATGTAATACTTTCGACGGTCCAGTAAAATAACAAGATTTATAAATATATACAAATTGGTTAAATATAATTTGATGATGGTGTGGCGGTTAGTTTGTCTACAAATACACAGCAATGTTTAACAAGTCCGAATAACTTAAAGAATTGATTTCTCACCATTAAATGACTTACATTAAAAAAAAAAAACAATAACAACATCTGTTTGAATAAAACAGCTTTCTTCTCGTTTGTGGCTGGTGTGTGCAAAGAATTATACTACCACTGGTAAACAGATTTTCTGCTGGAATCTACGCGACATAATTGAATATCTCGTGGTCGATGGAAACTTCTGGCCTGTCCTGGCCGCCGGGCGATAAGCTTGTTACAAAAGCTCCTGATTAAGGAAATAGCGCCCAAAAGCAGCCCAGGAATTGTGTTTGTGTTCGCGTGAGTGTGAATGAGCAGCTTAGGATAGTTTGTCCCTGGCTTGAGTTCAGTTGGCTTCAGTTGGGTGGAATGGGTAAAAGTTTTTTGAACTCGTTATGCAGTCGCTCGCAAAGGAAGCGAAGCGACCTTGACTGAACGAACCCCATATACATAAAACTGGATACATATGCACACACGGACATGTCCTTTTTGGCAAACTTGTCATTAGCATTTGTGTGCTTGCATCTGGGAATGTAAGAAGCTACTGTGCCAAAGTTTGGCAACTGAACTTTTTTTTTGGGAAAAATCCAATAAGCAACTTAAAGGCTTTTCCTTTCCTGCTTTGGGCAATACCTTTAGTGTGTCAAGCAGTTAAAGAGTATCCGAACGTCGACGGCAGCAGCGTGGCAGCTGCTTTGTTTTCCTCAACTGTGCGCCGTGTCAGGCTCATTAAATATGCAAGAGTTCTGGCATATCTGCAAGATACACGCATCCTCGAATCTAGAAACACCCAGAGAGCTTTATTTATAGCCATCATTAGGCACTTGGCCAGCTAAAAATACAGGAGGCCCAATCGCCTTTGATGCTGATCAAGTTTGCCGCACATAAGGAAAAAGATACTAATAAAGTATATTCACAGGCACATGCATCTTGGGAAATTTCTGGCATTAATTGGCATTGATGGGTGTGTGGGCCACGCCCTTTTCTACACACCTCAACGCCCCGCCCCTTCGTGTTTCATTTCATTTGCATGATTAATGTGGCGTACAATAATTCCAGCAGACACACAAGTAAAATTTCATCGTTCAAATACACGGCCCCCAAGAAAATTACGAAATTCATAACAAACAAAATGAAGGCAATGAAAATGCTTCGCTTTGATTGCGCGGCAAGCTCTTTGAGCTGCAAAAATTTTAAATATTTTACGCGTAATTAAAACGGATGAAATTGATTGGAAATTATGAAATGTTTTCGTGCCTAAGTAAACAACTATTGGACCCTCAAAGGAATGTTGAGTTAGAAAACTGGTGCTGCTGCTCTACGCTTTTCCTCCCACTCCCTTCATGGATTTTCCACTCTCTGAGGCAATAAAAGGCCGCTGATCTGGCGCCCAGTTGACAACTGGCCAACCTGCAGATACGACTCGTTCGCCAATTTCAACAAACCACCTGCGTTCATTTTCTGTTCTTGCAGTTTCTCCTTTTAGCAGAAGTGCACTAGAAAAAAAACGTTGAGTTCGAATGGCAAATTCTCCATTAAAACAACATTTATAAATCGTTATTCGGAAATATTATTTTTTAATTCTCAAAAACTTTCTGGAAGAGTTCTCATTTTGCTATCCCCTGTAAATAGTCAATTTTTGCTTGATTTCAAATTTCTTGGTCTGAATTTCAGTGATGAACTAACACACTATATTTTTGTTAGTGTACAGGAACTAAACTGAAATGAACTAGGCCTAAATGAAAGGCGACCTGTACTCAATAAAATGCAATTCGAGTCGAGTTGAGTTGGCATCGGTGAATGAAAAATGAGTGAATGGGGGATGGGGGGATGGCCAGCCCTAAGGCCTTATCCACTTGTGGGCAGACTCTGCGGTCCATTCAGGGCACTCACGCACTGGGAGCACCCATCCAAACCATCCCACCCATCCAACCCATCCAACCCACAGCTTTCATGCAGCTTTGCGCTTCTATTACGCGACTATCGATACAGTTTTGGGATACAGAAATTGGATTAAGTGGGACACTTTAACACGGGGCCTCTGTCTGGATCGCTTAATTTCCATTGGGCTGGGTGAAGTATTTAAGCATGGCCAAAGTGTGCCAAACACTATATCCGTTCACAAGTTCACAAGGGCTTAATGCATTTTAAAGAACCAGAAGAGCAGCCATACATTAAACCACGGACAGGTTGCAAATTTGTTTACGTGCTGATGTGGAGTTCTGTTTGGCTTGTGGATTTCGGTTGCTTCTTGGGTGTCCTCTCTGTTTTTCCGCTTTTCACGCTTTTCCCGCTTTCGTTTTTGGCTTTTGCATGTGCCATGTGGGAAATATCCTCGCCCGATGCCAGTTTTCCTCCTTTTTGTTTGGCAATGACAAGAACATGCAGATGTGAGAAGCAATTGGTCGGCGGACGGTGACGGGGTCGTGTGATAAAGGCATGTGCGAAATCGGGGCTGCTTCCCAAATGAGCAGCAGATTGATGGAGCAGAAAATATTCCCCGTAAAGTAATGAGCGCTGCTGCCTTTGCTTCTGCTGCCAACTGGCTGATTGAACGTAAATGGGGCCAACAAATTGGGTACAGATTTATAGTTTTTTTCAAACGACTCTAAAGTCACTTAATCCCAATTTTTTTGTACTCTGTTGCTCTCTCATGTACAAGCTTAAGTGCCTTAGAACTCTTTTGTCAGAATCAGATTTAAACCAAAAAATACTTGTTAAAACCCTCGTTTCGCCAGAAAACAAACAACCCCTTTTTGTTGTCTGTTGCAAATGTACTTAGCTCGTTTTCATAAAATATTATCGTTATGCACAAAAACATACAATCCATTTAATGTAAATTAAATTTAAATTTAAATTTAAATTTTAATTAATGTAATTTAAATTTAGTAAAGTCAAATAAAATTGTCTTATCTGCCACAGGATATAACCCAAACATTTTTAATTTTATTTATTTTTATGTTTTAATTGTTTAAACTTTATTTTACTTATATAACTACATTTATTTGGTTTTTAATTGATTTTTATTGATTTGAAATGATACCATTAAAAAAAAACTGATTCTTCGACGAAGCGTTTGAGGGCATAGTAATTTTTAGTCCTTCGAGATGTAGTAAAACAAGTTTTTGATAAAGGTAAATTACGGGATGTCACGATTTGTTGAAAGTATACTAAAGTTCTAAAAACCGTCCAGGCGGTCAAGTTAAGGTCAAGAATTCTATAAGATAAATGTGAGACATGGTCATACCGTTTTAAATTAAACAAATAACGGACAATTGAGTTCAATGCAACTAGTAATTTAATTTTATTTATTCATTTTCTTGTTTAAATGCTGATTTGGATAGCTTTAACGCAGAGCGAAGCCATTTCTTTCCAAATTCGACCACTTCCTTTCAGACGATGTCAATTGTTTGCTGGACGTGTTGAAATGTCAGCAATTTGCAATCTATCCGGTATTCCTGCCCTCCGATCGGGAACCTGAATCCTGGCACGTTTTGGCGAGTTAATGCGGACCCGGCTACTCGAAAATTGATGCGTACTATGACAGAATCGTAGCAATCGCAGCGGCATTGACAGAAAAAAGGCAGAAATGTCAGTCCGGTGGAAAGGAGGACAGATAGATGGATGAACTCAGATACCTGCAACTGATAAACATGAAAATCATCATCATTGGCAAAAAAAAAGTAAACCAGCCATGTAAACTGCTAGCTGCACATGTACAGGAGTGTTTCAATGTGAAGTTGTGTGAGGTCACGCCCATATAAGTACAGTTCAGCTTCGATAACTTTAAAAAGCATCTATATTATAACATCCTAAATTTTATTAAAGTTTTTATACTAAAGCCATAATCGGAACCTAAATTATTTGTTTATCTTAAATAATTTAGGTTAAAATTTGATTTAATTGCTTTGTTTTTTTTACTTAAGGCATCGACAATGTTCAAAGTTTGATTAATATATTCACATAATGCAGTATACCAATTTTGTAATCAATTCGTTAGCTCCTTTTTTTCGTTGAAAAGGCGAGTCCTTGTTCTGGTAACGAGCAATTTGACCAAATAGACGAATAGTACATGGAGTAATCAGTTTTGCTACAGCTGCGGAAAATCGGGCTGTGGAAGTTTCTCTGTTCTGTGCATTCAGAGCTGTCAGTCAGTCAAAAGTTGCACTCGAATGCACATTTTGTGCCCTGCGAATCGAACACTATCCTGAGACCCATCGAACTTCGCAGGACGCGGACTCGGCCAGAAGGATGCCAGGTCCTGACAGCGGCCCAAAGTTGCAAATGGAAATGCATTTTCCGCTGGCACACGTCCAATGTGGGCGCTTTCATTGCAGATTTCGGCTCCAAGTGCTGCTCGACCATTGGGGATTGTTGAAATATTTGCAGGGTTCTTGCATATTTAAGCTTGATGAGCGTGTGCTTAGCATGATTTGAATTCGTTTACCTTTTCTACTTGGCACTCGTGAATATTTGAGCTAGTGGTAAGTTTTTATCACTGGCCATAAGTCAAAACTACAGCACTTTAAGTTCTTTCTGTTTAAAGTTTCGCCACGTTTGATGTCTTTCACCCTTTTTAATCGATTCAGCATGTGCTTGCTTTTATGAATGGACGGTCGGCTTCCTGTTTCCATTTATTCCCAGTTAGCTGACCCTGAAAGTTCTGTGTTTGTTTTGGCTTACGCCAAAATGTTGAACTATTCATGAATTGATTTCCCGTTTTGTTTGTCCACCGGCACCGTGGCTGCGGCACCGAAATCAATTTGTAAAACTAATTAAGGATATCATCTTTCTGGGCCGAGTCGAGTAAGCTTGCGGTCGCTTCCAATTAGCTAAGAGCTATGAGTATTCTCCAGAATGTTTTCCAACTTGGAGTTCCGTTTATCTTTGCTTTTGGCTGGCCAATTCAGGCGGTCGATAAAAGTCAAGTGAACAGCGCAAAGAATTGTGTGGCTGTATTTAGCTTTCAAACATGCACGGCTTCAATTGATTTGATTTTCAATTTGATTTGATTGATTCGCCCTTTTTCCGTCTCTGTTCGTGTTTTTTTTCGGTGTTCAACCATTTGCCACTTTTGATTTTTTGCCCAAACAAATCAGAATGCCCACAACGGGAGGCGTTTTATCCATTTTTCCTTAATTTGGTATGCAGTTTTTTGTTTTGTCTGTCTGATGATTGTGTTGCCAGAGGTCATGGCATTGCAAATTGTGTTCGAATGGGTAGCTTGTAAACTTGTTTGATTGCAATTTAGCTCCGATTTGATTGATATACAGCAGCAGATGGTTAACTTAGCTTATGGCCACTCAACCTGACTGTCTTCGGTGCCCGGTTATGTATCGAATTCCGAGTCAATATGCCAGTGCCCCTTGAGACCAGAGACCAAATGCCAGCATCTGCCTCCCAGTCAACTCATGAGCTCTTTGCTAGGCCATACGCCAGCTGCTTCATGCCTCGTTGCTCTTCACTTAATTAAACATTTTCGTTTAAACAATAGACTTGACCACTCACAAGAAAAACAAAGTTCAATATGTTTTGGCTTTAGGGGCTGCAAGATTAGCGCTCCATGGGGTTCGTGCTCCAAAAAGAATAGGAGAAAGCCGCAAAATATTATAAGCATTGTTATGGGAAAACTTTCTGCTGACCAAGATGAGAGCGAGAGGAGTGCTATTTGCACTTTTCTGACCCCACTGCGTACGTGTTGAGAGGATTGATTGAAAAGCTATGGTCGATCGATGCAGTCGTAAAAACTAAAAGGACATCGGCGTCGCACTTTGCGCAAGCTCATTTGTAGGCAAAGTGCCCACACATTGGGTCAAAGTGGCGACTTCCAGTCTACACTCGAAGAAATTCGGACCAGCTCTATGGCTTAAGCTTCCTTATAAAAGTCTCCCAAAGTAACAAACTTTAGCATGTACACAAATAACTATTTTAAGTTTTTGAAGTAATTTGTAAAAAGGTTAAAAATAAAGTTAGAAACATAAGACATATATTATATTAGACAATCACCCATTGGATGAAGCCATGTCCAACTATTGTTTCACTTGTAAGAGCTATAAAACTTTTTATAAAACATTTGTGAAGCTATGATAGAGAGAGCTGAAATCAGAAGTTATAAGGAAATTGCAAGCAGTCAGCTATTTCTTCATGTATGTTCTCCACAACATTCGATTTTATGTTTTGGCGCGGTAATACAATTTTTGGCGTCATCTGCCGGGGCAATGTTTATTTTAAGATTGCTTAAAAGAAGAATCAAAATTTTGAAACCTTTGACCATATAAAGTATACAAATTTCTAACTCTGGGAGAGTTGATCTAATCGTCTGTCTTTTCGTATCGTATAGCTTTTTAATTTTTTTTTTTATTTTCAAGATACAGTAATGGTTTAGTATTCCAGAATTTCGATTTTAATTTTTTATATTTTTATATACATAACAAAACGAGAAATACGGTTTTTATTTTATTAATATCAGTCAATGATATCATATAGCTGCCATAGAAACGATAGAATAATTGAACGAAAAATCATTTTAACTTCACTGTTTTCAGTCATATACGCATAAAGCTGCAAGGGTATTTTAACCAAAGCTAGCATCCTTCCGTGCTTTTATTTTAGTTTTTGCACCAAAAATTTGAGCCTTGTGTATTTTTAGCCCTCTTACCCGGCTATAATAACTTTCATGTTTTTATGGGGCTAAGAAAAACAAACAACAACCGAAAAACTTAACTGAAAGTTTTTGTTAAAAGAGTATTGCTCTGGTTACCAGTATAAAGTATGTGGTATTGTTAAATGAAGAGGCTTTAAGTTAATCTAAAAATAATCAGTCACGTTGTACAATAAAAACAATTTTTTAACAAATGTACAATGCAACATTTTTTTTAAGTGTGATTTAGTCGGTCCCTCAGACGATTGCAATTGCGAATAGCAGAAAGCAAAACACTGAACATATCCAACCAGAACTGGGCAGACGTCCCCATTTCTATAAAAGCTTCTTCGCAGCTCAATAAAGTGGGACTGTTTATGGACTCTGGCATTGATTGGGGGACATGTCTGGGCATTTGGCAATCGACAATCCTAATGCGACTTGATTTGTTTCGACTACATTTATATTTTTCTGATTGCGATTTGATTCCTGCAAACGTGCCGTAAAAAGTAGCCGAATTAACACACATAAGAAGTTTTCCACTTAGCTCGGTCGTCATTTCAGTTGGTTTCCTCCAACCTCCGTCCTCCACCCTATGAATAAATGCATCAAAATCAAAACGCAGTCAGGACTTTTTTGTTTTTCCGAATTTTCCCTTTACCCTGCTGGCTTGCTTTCAAATTCATTGCATTGCTGTTGCCATCCAGTCGATAGTTGATGATGATCATCAATATGGGGCCAGAAAGCAGAGAGCTGCAGCTCGTAGCTTGAGAAACTGGAGGCATCCCCGCAGTGGCAGCTTTGACATTGAGCGTATTTGTCAGGCACACCAAACCGAGTCCCCTTCCAACAATTCCCCAATTGATAGTCGACTTGGTCGGTGTTTGTGTATCGGATGGGGTCGGATGGGGCAGGGATGTGCTCGCTACGTGCCTGGCAGTGGGAACCCGTTGCCTTTGACGTTGACTGCATGCGACAAAATTTACTTGTTCGCATTTATTACATGCAATTTGGTGGCCCAGTGGTGTTGCCTTATGTTGTTTACTCAGCCAACTACATTCCTCCCAATTCTCGGAAAAAAACACCAGAGAGATGTGATAACTTTGTTGGGTGGACGAGGGTAAATGGGATTTGAGAACGGGAAAGCAAATAGTAGAGTCTAGGACGATCCGTCAATTGCAGATGCAGTTGTATTTTCGTTGTAAAATCTCAAACGAAATCAGTCAAATAAAACTATTGATGAATACGGTAATGTTAGAATTTTACTCCATGACATACAATTCATTATTTCTTCTTAAATTTATCAAGCCCCTAATGTCCTTTTTATAGCACTTATTGTGACACATAAGCTATCCAAAAGCATTATTTTTTTTGTTGCTTGCCAGTTTGTTCAATTATTTGACACCTCTGATAATAATATTCGATGAACGAATTTAACTACTCAATGCACTCATTATAATTTCCCAGATACATTTCCGACTAAAAAACAGCACATTAAGTTAATCTAAGCAAATGTATCAAAATGTCAGAGCTGCAATAATATCGAGCACCTGACGGCTGTCAGAGGCATGATGGATTAACCATATATGTAGGTTTCGACCGCGGGAGATAGCAAAGTCGAATGATAATGCAGAACAAGGGGATTAGTCAGAAAGCCGTGGCATTGACTATAATTTCCCAGAATCAGAGATAATCTATGTGCCTTGATTCGTAGGAACAATCAGTGCCTGGTATTTTGAAATAACTGTCACATAAATATATCGTTTTAAGATAAATCTATCTGTATTGTCTGAGGTTTTGCCTTCGGCCATAAATTTTCCGCTCGATTTTTCACAGCAATTGCGTGTCCTATGGTCCGAATATATTTCCACTGTCATATTTTCTGCTTTCGCTAGCCATGACATGTACATGGCCTATAAATCATATTTGGCAGACCATTGCTCCGTCCACCCGCCCACTCCACACTCTATACTCACTCTATCACTTGCCACTGCCATTAGGAGTTTGTTGATAGGAAAAAGTTAGCATACCCTTACACCCATCCCTATAAGGAGCCCCTTTGGGTGGCCGAGTACTATAGAGTGCTAGAGTGCCAGAGTTCGGTTCCATGCTCTCACAAATCACTTGAAATATTATAGTGCTTTGAACAATTTGTATGCATCGAATGCAAATATGTACGAAAAGTAACGTACGTCTGAATGATATATTTTACGCAATTATGCCGCCCCGATTGTTGTTTATTGTCTGCTCGTCTGACAGTGGCTTCTCTCTCATCTCGGTCGCACATGTCCAACTTATTTTATGTTTGGTCCAACTTTTCCCTTGCTTTTGATGCCGAGCAGCTGCAGGTGTCGTCGCACTTGAACATCGAGCAGCCAAAATCAGGCAACTGGTTGTCAGCTACCAAAATATACATACATACAACAAGGGAAACTTTGCCTTCTAAAGTTTAGTGTTTCAGCAATTGCAGGAAATAGCGCAAACTTTCGAGCGCAATGGGCGACGAACTTTTAAATAAAAATATTTAATGTTTTATTTAGTTCACTCCATATCGCATGAAAATTAAACTCAATTATATATAGGATGACGGAACATTTAATGCCTGTGTATCCTGTAAAATTCTATGAGATTATATTATAGTGTCAGCTTTTTTTTTACTTTTTATTTAATTTATATTGCAAAAAATATCGTCACACATGCTGTAGACACTGCTTTTATACAATAACACCACAAAATATTTTGTACGTTGTCAACAGTGCTTCGTTTATTTTAAAAATTAGAACAACATTGCAAAGTGCAAAGTGACCTCAATCAGCTTTTGAGGTCAAGGCCCTAGAGTATATTGTTTGTAATTGTTGTTTGAATTCAAAAAGTTTTATTTAATTTGATGTTATACTTACATTTTGCACTACCTTTATTTATATCTTAGCAAGCTTGTTTATCACGGATAATAAAAATTTAATTTTTCATAACTCAATTTAAATGTATTGCCCAAACTTCCTTTGTCTGTTTTTTCCAGAACGCTGCTCTTCCAATGAACACTGATTTCCCACCAGAACCAAGACGTTTTGCTAAATGTTTTCGCATGATTTGCCCACTTGGTCAGGCAGAAACAGGCCTCCACCTCCCCCATCATTCAGCTCATTTGCTGCCCGATACAATTGTCTATATATTTAGCCCACGGTTTTCGGTTTTTTTGTATTCCCCGTTTGCATGTACCGCAGAACAAAAAGAACCAGCGGTATCCATAAATAACAGATTCGATTTTTTAGGTATCGCCAATGCCCCAAGTAGTGTGTCGACAACTTTACGAGTCCACATCGAGTAGGAAGAGGACGGAGGGTGAACGCCTCAAGTGCCTTTTGCTTTTGTTTCGCCTTTATTTTTCCTGACGAATTCAACAAATATTGACAACGTGCGTGCCAAACACAAAATAAATCATAGTCGATTCTCGCTTTTATTTTCCATTTCTCGCTTTTCCTCTCGTATTTATTTACATGCCGGAAGAAGAACGCCGAACGGCAACGGGAATGAAAATGAAAATGAAAACGAAGTCGACAGCAGCAGCAGCGGCAGCGGCAGCGGCAGCGGCAGCGACGCACGTCATTAACAGCTCGTTTTCCCAGGGGGAGGGGCTGGGTGGTTGGGGCTAGGACTTGGGTGAGAGGGTGTGCGAGTGGGTGTGGGTGGGGGCCTGAGGCGCATATCTCTGTGTCATATTGGGTTCGACTCTTGGGGCCATCTAGCAAATCGAAACAAGTTTGTACATTGGCATGGAAACAATTTTGTACTTAGCATTGAAATTGTTTGCTACTTTGATTTGGCTGAGGAAGATAGGAAGTGGGTTGATTGCCTTAGTGAAAGTTCTGTTTTTCTATATGTATCAATCTGAACTGACAGTTGTGGGTTCTTCATATTTGTCAATGGATGAGAAATGTACTTAAATATAAGTCTTTTTCAATAATGATTTCACTTAAATCACAAAAATAACTTTTAAAGATGAAACAGAAAAAGTTCGGTGGGTTCATGTTGTTTTAATGACTACAAACAAGAGAGAATACTATAGTCGAGTTTCCCGACTATTAGATACCCATTACTCAGCCAACAAACCTCAAACTTAGTATTTCCCCAACAAAACAATCGAAGTTAAGGTGTCAAACTGCATAGCCAACACTAGAAGCTAAATGCGTGCAGCACCCCCACCTCCCGCTAACAGTTCTTTCGTTCTATCTGTCTACATAAGCGTTTACTGGCAGAGCAGCCGCCGAGCAGCGCTAGAGGCGCGGTTGCACAAGCAGTTTTCACGCCTTTACTCCACGAATAACTAAAATTTATCCAGTATTGGGGATTTTGTTTGTATTACATAAGATTGGTTATATAAAATATCGACACAATAACAAGTGTCACGGCTATTAAATACATATAAATAAATAAATATTACAGCAGTCCAAGACAGGAGAAAAGAGCGCAAAGGACTCTTTCGATTTTTCCTTCAATTATATATTTATCTTATGGCACTTGCCTCGCCCCTTTTATTTTTGTTGTGCGTCTTCCCAAAGTTTTGGCTTGCCTATCCCTCAATTTCTTTTGTGCCCGAAGTTTTCCCATAAAAATTAAGTAAATTGGCTTACCAATTATCGCAACTCAATAACAATTAGCTTCGGATCCACTTCTTCTGGGCAGAACCTAGAGTGGCTTTCATTTTTGCTTAAGCACTACTTTGAGCAAATACTAAGCTTAGATTAAGCTGCATATATGCAGGATTTGGAAATTAATGAGCCCTGAATGTTGCCAAATTATTGATGGCTTTGGCGACAACAAAATGCAAGTTCCAAATGGATTCCGCTCCTCCTTTTGCTCATTCCAATCCCAAGTGAGCCGCACGGAGCACACAAAGCAAATTAGTTACGCCTAATTTGCAATTCATTGCAGGCAACAATTGACTTTGCCAATGATACAATTTGAATACGTCCAACCCATCAGCCCTCCGACCCCCACGACCTTTAACCCTCATGCCACATGTCGATGGATGTTGGAGGCTGTCTACGAGCTGCTCACTTTCCATGTGAACGCCTCAAGAGCCGTCTAAGATGATTGATTTTGTGTGCCTAAGTGAAGCGGGGAGCAAGGAATCAAATTAAAAATCCTCACACCAATAATACCCACAGAGCGGGGAGCTGAAATTGCGGTGTCGATCTTGCTCACTGTGAAATTCAAGGTCCATTGGAATTCAAATTGAGTAAAGATGATGTAAAAGTCACACTTCCTTTAAACATTTTGATGTGTCTGCTGTTAAAGACTATTCAACATATACAATTATTGCTATGTGAGCTATATGATATAGTCGTCTTATTAAGCTTGTTCCAACTGCAATAAGAAGACAACTTTTTAAAACTGAGAGACTAGTTTGATATCTTAAAAAACAACAAAGACATATTCATTTTTCTATTATATTAAATATAGTAAAAAAGTAAAAAATCAGAGATCTCAGACTATTTGCAATCATATCTGATACACTTTTTATGCACATGCACAGTTAATTATAATTTGTTAAGTCGTGTGTTACGCAGTTAAGGAGTACTTTTCAAGACATACTTTTATATATGGAAAATATCTTCGTGATCAGCTTTTTATCAAGCCAAACTTTAAACATCTTATTTTGTATGTTTACATCCAAAGCTGTCCTAAAAACGTGAGTTCTTTAGAAGATAATGAACGAACTTGACAGAAATGACAGTGTATAAGGACAATAACTTAAGAAGCGAAAAACTAAGAGAATGATGGCTAAACCAGTAAATAAATCACATTAAAATATTTCGGAAACATCGGTAACGTGACAAGAAAGTAATCTCTAATGTGAATTTCCTCTTAGGGAAAATAAATCAGGTGTAACATTACAGCAAATGTAAATCATGAAATGAAAATCACTTGTATATATTTGAAATGCCCTGTTCATATCGGTTGTAACTTTTATTTAAAACAACAATATTTCGTGATAAAATAGTGAAAGTGCCCAAAAACAATAATCTTTGAAAAATAATTGTATTTTTGTTAAGTACTAACAATATTATACAATGTAATCGTTGGAAAAATTACAATTTCTTCAAATTAATATTTTAAATACTTTTAAGTTTATATAATTTACATTTTCATCGCTTAAACCCAAGCTTTCAGGTACTTTCAATGCATTTTCTGCTATTACTTGTTAGCATACAATGTAACTTCGTTTTGTTCGGAGCAAGAAGCCTTAAGTGTAAATCCAATATACCCAGAAATAATGCGTAGGGACACAGAATGAGACAACAAAGGGCTATAAATTATATTGCCAGAATTAATTTACCCCCAGGAAAATCTTGGAACTTTATCACCTGCTCTAGCTGCTTCTAGTGCCAATGGCAATTCCGATTGCAAGGACACCGACTTGCGTCTACGGGGCGCCATGTGCTGTTGCAATATATATGATCGTGTTTCCATTTAGCAAATGCAACTCCCATCGGGGTAGTTGCAAATATTTAGCTAAAATATGCCACACTTTAACATCTTCAGACAACCGAGAAATGCAGAGTGCTGCCTTTGTACCCGCCTTTGTCATCCTCCGCTCAGCAGTTCTGCCGTCCTGTCGTCCTGCCGTCCTGCCTGAGGCTCCTTTTGTTGGCGACTTGGCTGTATAATTTAATAAGGTCTGGTAAAAGGTATTGGCCCCGGCACCAGGCTAAAAGGAAGTTGCACACACTGGCACACAAACGCACTGGTAACGGGCTCTGTTATTGCTGCACGTTTTGTAGTTTTCGACAGGTGGGTGGTGGGCTAATAAATACGGAAATACGAAAAGGGAGTGGGAATGCATAATTTCATTATGCTAACCGAACAAAGGCTAAGGGGACCTGAAAGGGTTCTGTGCCAACAGGAGATAGAAGAAGTATTTAAGGAGCAATCATTAGGAAAATTAGCATTTTCTGAATTAATCATAAATATATGTAAAATAGTTGTGAGCAATTTACATTAGCACTTTAGTTTCCTTTTCAAGTTCTATGGCCCAACATTTAAACAAAAGGTTATATGGCAATCTGCCAGATCTGAGTCTCCATCATTAGTTCGGCTTTCAGCCCTTGTATGTTTTATTCCTGTCCATGTCCTATAAATTACTTAGTGCTTTTTAGTGCTGAAGTGATGCTGTGTGGGTTGGCCGACCACCACCTGACAGTTTACCCTGACTCTTCCTGACTTTCCTGACTTTCCTGACTTCCTAGACGCTTCATAAATTTCAATTTATCTTAGGGAACCGCTCTCCGCCTCACTTGTCTCCTCCGGCCATATTTGTTTGCAGCCGTTGACAAGTAACATTAGGTTTAGAGCTGGGGGATACAAAATGCCCCTAATGTATAGTGTGCCAGGGGCAAAAGGCTACCAAAAGGGATACAGGACACCAGTAAGGCAAAAAGTTTCTTACGACAGGCCATTAAATTTATCTTCCTCTAGTCAAGAACAAGGTGAGAATAATACAGCTTCGACAAGGTAAGTGCAATGTAAGTCCGTTATCTTGAGACTTATGCAACTATAAATGGGTATCGATTTAATCGAATGCACATAAAGATCTTAAGCAAAATGTAGTAAGAATCAGATGTTCAGAGCTTAGAGTATTTGTTATCAATGTACATTACAAGCAATCTTAAAACTAACTATTACAATACCAAATAACTTTTAATCCATTGATTAATACCCAAAGAAAATTTGAAAACTTAAACCGTTTTTGTTTCGGTGTTCAGGTTTTTCATTAAAGTTTGGTCCAGTTTTTTCACCTACAAAAAGTTCAGCTCTTGAACGGAGAAAAATGGGAAAGGTGGGTGAAAGTTGTACTCATTAGCATGCGGTCCTGGGTTTTGCAGAGGATGTCAGCCTTTGGTTGCTGGTTAATGCTTATGCGTGAGCAACTTTCAACAGCTGACAACAGTTTTGGTTGTTCAAGGGTTAAGGGAACGGTTTCTGGACGAAGCCTTAACCCCTTGCCCCCAAGCCCCAGACCAAAGACAAAAGTGAAACAGCACGCAAGCAAGAAAGTTTTTCTGTGCCACGACCAGACCCAGATACCAAGGATGTCGCTTTGCGGTTGCCTCGCTCTCCGCCTCTGTCCTCCAAGCTCGGCTCCACTTCTGCCCCTCAGTCTGAGTGTGTGCATCTGATGTTCTGTCAAAACTGTCTGCATCAATGAAAGCGAAAACTAATGCCAACATACACTAGACAAATCGGGGGATCGGTTACGTATTACAATGCGTTTCTTAAGCAAAAAACTGTCTTTAACATTTGTTTAAGATACTGAACATTATTTTATGAGCTTATTGATTTCAAGGTTATAAGAAATAAAAAAATTTCAATTATATACATTTTTTTTTTCCATTTTTATTTCCCTGCGAAGGATATTGTAATTTTGGTTTGTAACACAGTAAGGGAGACATTTCCGACCCTATATTCCTGATCAGCATCGTCTGTCCGTTCGTCTTTACGTCTGTCCGAACGTCGAAATCTTGGAAACGATAGAATCCAGATTTTGGACCTAACTTGAACCTTCTAGTTATGCCTACACAGTGCACGTTTATTTCAAAATGCGGCCACTACCACATTTAGTGCCCACAAATCGTGAAAGTTAAACAAGTCACTCTGAGATTTGGTAGAGGCCAGTTATTGTGTGGTGTAGATACACATTAGAAAGCTGGGTATCGGGTATCTAATAGTCGTTCCTTCTTGTTTTTATGTGTACATCTTTTTTAAGGCTTATCAGTCGGTCGATTGTATTTCATACCTTCCATTAAGGTATGCACACTCTTCTTTTGCTTAAAACTATTATTATACAATATTTCTAACTTAAATTTATTCGCAAAATCGTGTTCTATGTTTAAGCATCCTGACTGTGCTCTAAGCTTAATTTCAATTATTAATTTTTTTCTGTGTTCTCGGCCACTTTCTCTTGGTTTTCCCGCTTTCCCCACTGCCTCCGTCGGCTCACTTGCCAGACAAGTTGAGGGCCATCCACATGCATAGTTTTTCGAGTGCAATTAAGTGAAACTCGTATTAGTTAGTGCAGGCGCAGTGAGGGGGTGGTCGGCCAGGACATGTGTCAGCGAAGAGTATTGGCTAAAGGATGGGATGACACACACAGAAGCCAAACTTGGACACGATTCCCCGACAGAGCTCCTCATTGAGCCACTGAGCCACCGCCGAAGGAGCGGCACAGAAATTCCGGGGGATGGAGCCAAAGTTGTCGCTGCTCCTGTTCCTTTGATAATGTGAGTCACATGTAACACGCGCTCGCATACAAAGCACGTCATTAAAAGTTATTCTACCTCATGTAGGAACCCCTTCCCCTCTGCCGCCCCTTTCGCTCACTGGTCCAAATGGCCGCTTTCTCTTGGCAATAAAATAAAAATACTTGTTAAATTTCTATTTAACATAGTTTGCTTTTTAAAACCAAAAGGTTTTATAAAACTAGATTACAAAAATAATATGAAAAAAAAAATGGTCCCAATGGTTGTATGCACATATTTTATGACTTTTTGTGTGCCCGACTTTGTTGTCATTTCATTGCATTTCATTTCAATTGCTTAGATTACTTTGATATGCAGCTGAGCTTTTGATTTGGGCTTAGACAGACAAATGAATTTTACGACGGCGCGTGGTAGATACACACTAACATAATCCCTTTTCACCCTCTTAACGCAACGCATTGGTTGATCTTTTAACAACTCTGATAATATTTGAAGATAGTGGATGGCCAGGAAATCTAATTTAGATATGCTAAGCCATAAAATTCTAAAAAGTAAGTTATATGGGTAACAATGACAAAACAATCACACTGCAGTCTTATCCTAAATATGTGCTCTTTGTTGTGTACATCGTGAACATTTTTAAAAATCGACTTACTTTTGTAAGCTTCTATAATGCACAATGGCAGTATGTTAACACAAAAATAATGTAAGGGTTACACATTTTCGATGCATCCGACTTAATTTTTCCTCGATGTTTGGGCCTACTAGATTAGATAAGGTCTTCTTTAAAATAGTATAACATAAGAAAAAAGGTAGAAAACAAAATAAACATTCTTAATGATTAATTGAAGGTCATTTTAAAATTGCACTACCATCTTTGTTTGAAAAAAATACTTATTCTGTCAAAGAAAAAACTAGAAGGAATGCTACAGTTAAGTGCCTCTACTACTAGATATATAATACAAATTCATTGTAATACCAATCGTTAAGATTATTTGTCAATATTTTTTAATGGCATTTACTCCCAGCACATCCGGCTTTAAAAGCTTGTAAACCAACATCCAAGACAGAACGAGCTATAGGAAGCAAACGAGCCAAGACAAAATTACACGAAAATATGTTTGCACAACTGGGTCGGGTCATGTCCAATGAGGTTCGTCGCAGCTTTTGTCACCGGTGACCAGGAGTGTGCCTGCGTGTGTCATGTGTCCATCACGTCGGAGGCGGCGCTCGTTGGTCGCTTGGCTGGTGTATCCAATTCCATTAAAATCAATTTGTCTATTTATTTAGCCGATAAACTGCCGAAGCTTCAACTGCCGGGCTGTAAAGTTGTTGCCTCGCACAAGTGGAAGGAATTGAAAGGGGGGAAGGGGGATGAGGGCGTTGGTAAATTGTATATGCACTGAAAGGACACGACAGGTGACAGTGACAAGGGGGCTGGGGGCTGGAGGGGGAATGTGGTGGGGACGAGCAACCACTACTGTCATTTTGCTGGCATGGGAAGGCTCTAATTTGTCAACATCAGGCCAGGTGAAATGTTTTAATTTTCTACTCACACTTTGGCGACCAAACGTCGATTTATTATCACCCCAACCGAGCCCCCAAACCTCTTTTCACAGACCTCCTTCCCTGTGGGGGTCGTTGGGGTCACCTCTGTGTAGTCAATATTTGCGTCAAAGGAGAGCATCATCTATGCAGGTGGGACAGGTGGTTGGGGGGCTTTTGTGGTAGTTTTTACGACACTATTAACATCATTGTGTATGTGTGATTTATGTGGGGGGAGGTGCCTGGCTCCACCTTCCAATCCGCCCCCTGGAGTAATCGTGCCTCACTTGAACTTTGATGGCATTTCTCCTTTGCTCAACTTTTTCACGGCTCGTTCTGGTCTGGCCATAAAAATTGACTTGGCGCCCGGAAAAGCAGGCAACATAAAAAGCATTAGGCCAAGAGCAAACACAATGGACAATAGACAGACCGGCGAACAGCTGCCTGCGTTGATTTTGACATATGAGAACCATTTTGCCTTTATACATGCCACTTAATTATATTTCGGGAATGGGCTGGTGACTGTACTTTCCCTTGCGGTTATTGGATGATTTCGATTCGGGTCCTTTTCCATTTAGTGTCCATTAAATGACTAAGATGCGTCAATGAGCCTTGATTACATATTGGTTCGTGGGTATGTGCCATTAGAAGTAATCGTGTGATTCGTTTTCGTTTATTATAGAACTCTACCCTTCAGGAGCTAAAATTGTTAATGGAAAACAGCTTATCATGGCGGCTTAGTTTCACTTTCTGTAGAAAATTCTAGCTTAAAGAAAGTTTTTAAGACAAGTGACTGACTACAAATGTTGACTTCCATATAGTAGCAAATTTATATATTTCAAGGAAATAAATCCCTAATTGATTTAAAAAAGTATACACTTTCCCAAAACAATTAATAATACTTAATCCAGTGGACCATTTGACAAAATATAAAGAATACGATTTCCGGTAAAAAACTATTGATTTATTTTAAGAGGCTGCCATGTCCACTCGTCCTGTGCTGAACAGTTTAAGTTGATCTTCGTAGGCTTTTCGCTATTTCAAACTGCCTTGCCATTTTCCGGCACATCAATCAAATGCCCTTGAACACTTGCCCAACGCGTAGGAAGAATCGGTATAAGAAGGCCATAGCATTCGCTTTAGTGCGTTCGTTGACAGATTTTCCCTCCGTTGGCTACGCCATACACTTCGTTTTTTTTACTGCCAGTCACTTGAAGCGCAAATAATTGAAATTAATAAATTGAATTTAATTGACAAGCATTTGGACCCGCCCGTGAAGGCGAGCACTTCAATAGAGGCAAGGCAAAAAACGGGAGAGCCGAGTGAACGAGTTTTGCGTTTTTCAGCTGTGCTCTGCTTTTCACTTCTTTCAGCTGTGACTTGGCTTTCCCTGTTTTTCCAGGCAGCCTTTCAATTTCCGCTGCATAAATCTTTTATTGCCGGGAACCTTGCACGTCGAACGCAGGGAAGGCAAAGCTAATCGTCAGTGAGCATTTGCTAGCCTTCTTGCATTTGGCCATTTGGCCATTTGCTTTTTCGGTTTAGGGATTCCCTTTTCATTCCGATGCATTTTGCTGGCAGCTACTGTAGCAGAGTCTGGAGTAAATTAACCTACAAGGCATTGGGGAACACAACTCAACTCCCCTTTTTTGCCATACTCTGTGCCTTACTTAAGCACACAAGCAAGGGTGACTTTTTGCAGACGCACAACATGGCGTATACTTGATTTAAGTTTTCCCGTCCGAACAAGTTAAAGGCTGATGCTTAAAGATTGAGATATTTTACTCAAGATGGAATGATTAATTGAGGCTGCGTTCGGCAAACTCAATTAGCCTGGCATCGATTGCTAAACACAATCAATCATGACCCGCTGGAAAGCATTTGGCGATTTTAGATTTAAGCAAGAGAAATGGAACAAAAACATATTTTCAGAAGCAGAAAGGGGCTAATACTTGTACAATAAACTTTTCTTCAGCGCTTTCCTTCTTCTTAACTTTTAGAGTGGCCACAAAAATGGGTTTTCTCCTTACATTTTACTTGATTTATCCTATTAGCTTCGCATTATAAACATTCTTAAAATGTTCCTCTACCCACGCAATCTACACACACTTGGATCCGTTTAGGATGTTTGAGCTGTTTGGCAATCCGATGACTTAAGAGTCCCGATGATGGCTTCGCTTGACGTCATTCTGTCGGCTGTTGGCTGCTTGCTTATAACCTTTTTGCCAGAGTTTCTCGCTCATCTGCGTTGTTTTAATTGTGGCACCGTTATGGTAATCCTGCCGCCACTCCTTGATTTATTTGCAACATTTTTGATTAATCGGCCGGGCCGATTGTGCGCCTGTGATTTATTGGCCGGCACATCGCACCTTCACGCTCGACAGGTGAACCAATTGATGGCCCCGAAACTGCATCATAATAGGCCCGCAGCTAACACCTTTTCCTGCTTCCTTTACTTTCCCACATGTGGCGGGAAAATATTGCGACAAAGGCACCCCGCTCGGAAATTTAGCAGACAGACAAAGTTTCCTTCAAGGTTCGCCAGAGACAAAAAACTTTTCGCTCAGTTTCCAAATTGCCGCTGCGTCTTTTGAGCCTCTTATTTTTAGACAAGACCCGCAGAAGCTTTCATTCACACTTCCCGGGAGCTTAGGTCCTAGGACTTTGCCAAGTCTTCAAATTAGAATTTCTACATATAAATTCAATTTTGTGCTTAAATGGGAAGGCCTCCGTAATGTCAGACGTCTACAAAAACAACTCGTTAGGATATTTTCTTGAAACATTTAAGGGGCGCTCTTGAAAATGTTGTTTTATTTTTACATAAAGCTTTTAAATTGTATTTATTTTTTTGCAACTAAGCATATAACAAGATAAATTTATAGGTTTTTTAATAAGCTGACAGTGGTACCTGATGTATTATTTTTTTTTTAAATTTGAGTGCTATGAACTTTTTAAGTTTACTTGAAGCTCTAAAAATTAAACTTTCTTAACTAAAATCCCAAATAAGTAAAAAATGATGACCTACGATCTGGATCATTTGTATTGGCGGGGTTATTGAAGAGATTGTATTACTAATTCTTCAATATACTCGCTTTTGTGAATGTCTAGTTGAAAAAATCGTACCGACTCAAACTAAGATTTACTGCTCAAAATGATGGAATCATGATGTCTTGTGTCTTTTTTTCGTTGCGTTATAGATCATTCTTGTAGCCAATTTCCTTACACCATCGACTTTGCTCGTTGTCTTCCTGCTTTTTTTTGTGCATGTACATGTGAACAAGTTCTTGTGCCATAATTTTTTGCATGTGCGCGTTCCCCATCCCTTTTCAGATTAATTTCATTGCGTTCAATGTTCAGTTTGGTGTCTAGTCTAATGCCCTTTATACTCAACCAAATTCGATGAAATTAGGTAAATCGTTGCAAAAAGAACGTTAAAAGAATGATTGATAAGGGCATGAGCTGTAGGCATTAGGAAACCGCTCACTTTGATTGCAGTGGGATCTGATGTGCAAATCATTTTCCTATTTGCTTCCCACATTTGCCCAGATTCATTCGTCACACGCCAACCGTTTTAGAGGAATTTCTTCTCTCCTGCTGCTCGTCATCATCATCGTGTGACATCAGTTTTGATGACGACGTCAGGTGGGAGAAAGTGCGTGGGTGGGGCCTCACTCACTCACGTATGCCAGTCAAAAATGCAGTCATGCGTGCCTCAATTCCATTCACTTTCTTTTCAGTGCCCCTGTCAACCTCGTCGCCTTCCATCCGCGATGTCTCTGACAGTTAAAGTAAGGCAAAATAGCGACGAGGAAACAGGAAACTTAATTGTGAAAATAAACAGTTAAAGAAAATGGGAAGGAAATCTCGGGTAAAATTTCGATTTTCGCATGGTGGAGGGGTGGAAGTAATTTATTCAGATCAGATCGTCCTTGCTCACTCGAGATCTTAAATAAAAATATTTTTAAAGTCCCCCATCCACAGTCTGTAGCTTATTCCAGCACTGGCACTTGACTTTGGATGGCCGCAAATGAACCGCCTGATTGTCTTCATTGATTCCCTGCATATCCTGTGGAAAGGTGGCGAAGTACTTCATTCCGCTGATAATCAGGCGCATTTATATGCCAGGTCGAGCACAAAGGTGGCGCGGAAGGAGCGTCAGCGGCAGCAGCCGCCATTTAAAAAGAACATAAATTAAATCATAAATTGCAACAATTTCCGGTAAAAACATTTACCAAAGCGAAGAGCAAAAGGCGATGGGCGAGTGCGACTGGAAGGGAAAGTCAAAGTTAAATGTGATGGGGAAATCGAAAGGGAAATTGTTTTTCAATGGCTGGCAAATAATTATTGTTGTGGAAAGTTCAGCCCACTGCCAATACCCTCTCAGTCCATCCGCTTCTGCGTCCTTGAGTCTGCTCCATCAAAATCCAATTAAAAGTCAAACTAAAAGTGTCTCAGTGTCGATGTGCAGCTGGTTGTGACAGCTTGTTTTGGCTGAGGATTGGCCGTGATGGTTCCCATTCCTCTGGTCTAGGCCATTGTTTAACTCACTCGAACAGGAGTCGCCTGTCACCATGGACATAAAAAAGGAACACTAATAGAAAAACTCCCACTACAAAAATCCCCCAGCGAAAAAACATTGTGCTTCGGTGGATGCGCTTTTTGAAATATCTGTGAAGTTTTAAGGGGATATTGGTGAAGTCGTTTAAATTAAAAGGTAATTGAAATTGTATGTCATAATAACTTTGAAAACGTATAATTTAAGGTAGCATTAAGCGGAAATAAGTCTCTAATACAAAAAATCAACTACTATCCTTTTAAACATGAAATACATTTTAAAAACATTATTTTATCAGCTAAATGTAAAAAGTAAGACTGTTTAAGATCAAGCTGATGTTTTTAAAATGTTGCCACCTTACTGCCGAATTATCTTAAATTTTTTATGATTTTTTGAGAGCATTCTAAAATATGGAATACCCCATGACGGCGATACAATCTTCTAATTATTAGATTGAAGTTGCACTTTAAATTTTATCAGATTAAAGGCATCTTTAAATAATAATTGATAAATGATTTTCAGACTTATTTTTAGTAAACATATTTCACAAACTGGCAATTAAAACAAAAATGTTTTTTTTTGTAAAAATTTCTACCTTATATTGCTTATAAAAAAATGTATCGGTGAAAAAAAGTCGTCGATTAATTACTAAAACTTCTTTTTAGTAATTAAAAATTGAAAATTTGAGCCCTTTGTGAGTAATGTTGGTTACCGACTTTGAAAGCACCACCACACCAAGAAAGTACATTAAAAAAAATTGTTTATTTTTAATTATAACTATATTAAACCCCTTAAGGAATTGATTAATAAAATATAAATTTCTCCAAGGCAACTATTTGTCGATTCCTTCGGGAGTGAAAATAGCATGTGACGACCTAGGATCCTTCACACTCACATGAGCAATGATAGTCCCTCATATCGCCAACGACGATTGCCCTTGTCCTTACCCTTCACCCTTCACCCTTCCCACTCGCCTTTCACCTTTCACCCCTTGTCCCTGCCCCCGCCAATGTTGCTCCGTTGTACCGTTGCCGCGGGTCCTGAACGTATCTGAGGTGTATTGTTGATGTGTTTTGGTCCGGTAAGTGGGTCTCTGATTGCGGAAATTAGCTGGTGCCAAGTCGTTGTCTGCACCGAACCAAGCGGAGGTCCTGTCGTGTGTGGCGCTGTTTTCTTTTCATTTGATGGATATGCATGCAAACCGTTGTGGGCCAGCTGCTGTTGCACTTTCTCATACTAAACAGACGCCAGATGGCTGGCTTTGGTTTACGTCGCTGTGGCTGGCGGTATTTACGGTTTTGCGGTTATTAAAAGTGTCAAAAGCGTGCAAATAACGATGACAGCAACAAGAGCAATTTCCGTAGTGTGTGTGGGTGGGTTGTGTACACGAGACAGTAATGCTATCCAGGTGTCAATGTTGTGGCAAAGGTTAAAGAGTCAGCTCTTTTATGATACATTAAATTGTTTTTAAATTTAATAATTTGAGAGAGACTCTGATTATAAACAAATTAAGCAAAAAATAAAATATTTTATTGAGTAAACGTATTTTTGTTTTTTGAAAAAATCTAATAAATTTTGTCAATTGAGTGTGGAGCAAAATCACATACACATGTGTATAGATTTTAAATATGATTTAGATCAATTATTTGTTAAGCCTATATTTTGAAGCTTTAATCAGCAAAACAAATTTGAAATTGCAGACAAAGAGCATATAAAACATATTATATTACCGAGTGCATCGTATATCCGCAGAATTGAAAATCTTCTGTTTTGGTCCGACCGTAACAAGAAATACAACAATCGAAAAGAATCGCTAAAAACAAATACAAGTCATTAGAACAATTAATTGGTTCAGGAGAAGGGGCGGTGAAAGTGATACCCACTTTGGATCTTGTGCTCCGTTCAAAATTATTAAAAAAATACTTTTTTTTCGGTATAAATCCAAATGACAACTTTTGAGACTCTTTAAATTTAAAAATAATATTAAGGACTTTTTTTAGAATCCTGGAACAATTTTTCGAGAGCCAGGCAGGTCGTTACAAAAAAAGTTTGTTAATCCAGTGTCTCATTAACTTTCGTCACAAAAATTTATATCTGAAATTTTTAATGTGAAAGGTCTTTTTGACCTTTTTAAGAGGTGATTTCATTTTTGTATATTTTTACTTTTACTAAAGGAAACTGCTGGGTTATATCTTCTAACTTAGGATATGAACATACCCTACAGTTGGGGTACTCGACTGGAGTGTTCTTGCAGTTATTTGATAAATTTAAACTGTTTTTTCCAAAAACAAAGTAAATTATTTTAAAGCGCGTTAAAAATGCAGACTCCTGATAAATTTAAAAATGTAATTAAACATCCTTTTTATGTTTCCAATCCCCTTCTCTTCCTGTCTCTTTCAATCCGTTTCTCTAACTCTATATACTTTTTAAAAGCAAAAAGTTGTACAGCGTCGACGACTCTTTCAGCCTGATTCCGGGTCCCGTTGGCGCCGCATGTGCTTTAGCACCCGGCATAGGCTCGAAATCGTGAATAGACTTAGGTCAGGAAGGCGCTGCAGGATGTGGATGTGCGGACGGAAAATATACGGGGCACCATTGAAATTGCTTTCAGTGCGCGGGTGTTTTTGCATTCCCATTTCGATTTCAATTTCATTCCGCTCGACTATTTACAACAAATTTAAGTGCCTCATGGACCTTAAAGTAGTAAAGTGCACATAAGCCCCACATGGTTGCAAAATCCTATTGGTATTGTGTGACCCGACTATGGGTCTTACAAAGTATGCAATTAAATGTCACCCGAAATCTCAAGGCTCTCTCTTATTTTTAGCGTCAGTGGCCAATAAAAATTTGCTTGCCAATCGCAAAAGGTGCAGTGATAACGTAATAAGCCTCTTGCCCTTTGAACCCTCTCCCAACCGCATGGCATACATATTTTGTGAGGAAAAATTGCACGGGAAAGGGCCAGAATGGCTGTTGATGAGATGCCTTTGACTGCAGCCTTCCAGGGCCCCGATGGCATATTGTAAGAGACCCCCACATCACCACTTCGCCTTCCTCCGCTTGGTGAGAATGCAAAAGAAAAGCGGTGAAAAGCAGCTGCCGCCGTCGCGTTCAAGCTGAGTGAGTGATGTGGCAACAATTTTTTATGCGTTTGCAGCGAACAGCAGTATACTGCATCTACAGTGGGGATTGGCTAAGGCCTAAGGCGTAGATGAGGCGTGGAGAAAGTGGAAAAGCTGGAAAACATAAACGGAATTGCTTTTTCTTTGTTTAAAGGACATACAAAAATTAATTTTCTACAAGACATCAAATTTGTGATGTTTTAAAAACCATTCATTTCATAAGTATTTTCATTTAATTTTCTTATATTGTTTATTACTTTTTATTTGAACAGCTGCAAGAAATAAGAAGCTGTTTAAGTATGAAACTAAAAAATGTAAGCGTACTTTTCTGTTTGTTTGACTTAAAATGTATTTATTTGTGTTCCCTTGGGTCTATTGTTTCTGATAATAGTTTGCACTGCAGTGAAGAAGACATTTTCTTGACCACCGTCTGTCCGTTCTTTTTTACGCAAATTAGTCTGGATGAAGCCAAAAAATCTTCTTATCATAGGTAGTGTTTAAGACGACTATGCCATAACCAGTAAAGTAAGTGAAACACATTTTAATCTTGCTGTTTTTAAGCATACTACTAAAAACTTTTTAAACTGAAAGGGTAAATCGACATTAATACATTTTTTTAAATTAACGTGTTTAAGAACGACCAAATTATTTAATTATTTTTAATACGTAAGCCCTGTCGTTAATAGACGTTTTTTAGAATATTGCATTTTCGTTATAGCCGCAGGGGTATATAAAGTTCTGTTTGCCACAGCTTGCGTTCTTTCTTGTTTTTTTCAAGACTACATTACTTAATTATTATTATAGTTTTTTCTTCCAGTAAGCTTAGCCTTTAATCCTTTCGCAAAAAATTTGAAAGCATCATCTTCTGCTTTATGGCGCAATTAAAATCTTAGCTCAGAAACTTGTGCGCATTGAGTCGACAGAGTCAGAGACAGCTAAAACGGATGAAAAGTTCAGGGTCTAATTGAAGAGCCCGCACATGAATTAGACTGGCCCGAAAGCTGATGATTAATGAATGATTTATGCGCTGGAAAGTGTGTCGTAATTAGCATATTATGCAAATCAAGGAAACCAGCAGAAAAACTGACCAGAAAGCTTTCGCCTTCGGATAAACGGGCGAGAAGGTCTAGTCAGATTAATTGCTGTCATTCAGCTTGTGTTTTCAATTACCATGCAGCACGCTCCATTTGCTCGAGTCTATAAGCGGGAAATGCTTTTCTCAGCCCTCATAAGTATGCAGGCCGTCTGTGTTTGTTTGTTTTAGCTTCCAGCCGAAACCGAGCTAATGTTTAATAATTGCTTTGTTGTAATTAAAACTTTCTGTCAATGTTTACGCTGTGGGGTAGAGTTTCCGAAGGAGAATCCACTCCATCGCTAACCCCTTGGTGAATACTTTAATACCGAATTTCCCGATTGCATTCGAAAGAGGCAGAAAAATTCGTAAATGCTAATTTGTATCTGTGTTGCGGTTGAGTGGCCTGAGTGGAGCCAAATCCACCGAGCTAAGTCCATCCGATCCCTACTCAGTGGCGGCGGCACGTACTGTTGGCCAGGAAGCAGTCAGCTGAGAGCCCAGAACCGCATTCTTGGCCAGCCTTGGCATATCCCATTATTATGCAAACCGCAGCCCAAAGTTTCCTTTCCTTTATTTTACTTTGCTCCTTCTTTGGATTCTGCGAGAGTTTTATGGGTCTCAAAATAATTTTCATCACGCCCGCTGATTGATTGATTGGTAGGGGGTGTCCCCAGCCCGTTTTGGGGCATTCAATTAAATGAATGCATTAAAATTTATATGCGTCAAGTAAGGGAGTGAATGAAAAGCCTGAAATTGTGCATGCCAGATGAAAGCATTGAATTGAAATTATTTCCTCTTGATCGAATTCAGTGCTATTGTGTTCGTTAAGAGTCTATGAGACCATATTATTTTGCTGAAGTAGCTTTTAGGCTTAGGGAAGCAATTAGTCGGCATTTAATCGGGGCATCGAGGCGTATGCGTTATGGAAACGAGAATACCGCAATCAGTTGAATAGTTTTATGGGGCGCATACTTGATTTTGGTTAAATAAATATTTGCTTGGCCTGTGAATGTCTGGGTAAACAAATTTAATTGTTTGGCTGTGGCAGCAGGGCGTATACGTTATTTAAAATGAGACTTTTATGGATGGACTTTAGATGTTTATTGGTCGAACGATTGAAGCTCAGCGGGCGCCGAGAAAGCTATCCACAGAAAGCACAAGCAAACTCATTCATTAAATCACACAGCATATTAATGCAGATGAGCCACACAACTTGCAACTTAATTTGTATATTTAATTATTTTTCAATCACCATTTTAATTGATTTACGCGACAACATCATTTTCAATTCCGCGGCCACGTCGCAACGTTTCGTATCGGGGCTTTATGTGTCATTTCAATTCGGTGACCAAACATCTTCGGGAGGACAGCGTAAATCATTGCCAATTTAATTGAAAAGATAAAACATTACAAATATCAATATTTCATTGATTACATTGGCAGGCTTAACTGCATTAATTTTGACGGCCGTATAAAGGTTTCCTCCCTTCAGTTTTTTTGTTTATTTATTTTTCTGCGGCTTTATTGAAGGTAAATAAAGTGCCACATTTTACCTCAATGACAAACACAATTGTCCGAATCAGATAGAAAGCCGTGGTTCACGGTACTTAGACAAGGTAATCTCTTTATGTCCTTTCGATTTCGTCAAATACCTAATAGATTTAATTGATATAACGATTATTGTCTTGGAAGATTTGTTGTAACTTTCTTTAAGTTAACTATGCGAATGATTAAATTTTGTACAGTTTTGTATTAAAACCAAGAACTTTTAAAGTATGCGACTTATACAAAAAGAGAAAGTAAAGCAAAATAAGAGCCAAAGCTTAAAGAGTTGAGTGGCGCCTTGACAGACAGGAAACAAAATACAAAGTTCTGAATTATTAAAAATGCTTTTAGAGCTGTTCGAGCCCTTAACCTTCGTTTAGTAAATGATGTCGGTCTGTAGGTTAAGTGCAGACCGCATGTATATCTATATGTATAAATATATTTTCATATGAACATGCACATATGAACGTGAATTTTGTATCTGTGTCAAAGTCTTATTGAAATTTTCATGAGCAGCAGTTCGAGCAGATAATATGGCCTGCCTTTTGATTAGATTTTATGTAAATACTTTCTGGGCAACGAACCCTAAAGATAGAAGCGCTGGGTCTTGGAAAGAGCAACCGCAGACCGGAAAAATCAAATAAATAAATAATCATGCTGTTGGCGCGAAAGTAAGCCGCGCTTTTCAAATTGGTATAAATGCGGCACGCTTGGAGACACAAAAACCCCCCGGGTTGCCGCCCCCAAGGGGCGTATAGCTGGGATTTTCGCCACGCGATTGTGCTAAGTCTGTTACTTAAAAGCCACAACATGAAATAAAATAATAATCATGCCGTTGAACGACGACTCCCCAGCCCCACAAGACCCATTTTGACACCTAAAAGAGCAGCCTTGCCTCAAGAACTTTGTTAGTGGCCCGCACTCGGGAGCTGTGCCGTTTAATTAATTTAAGGTGTTCAAATAATACATGGCGTCGCACTTGGGAAATTTTCTTTCATTTTTTCCTATTACACATATGTTTCTCCTTGGTTTTCCTAGTGTGAAATGTTTCTTTATTTTTAAGCAGGTGCTTAAGCTATGTACATTTTGTGCAAGCAAGGAAATCAGTTTAAAAAAATATGATGGGTGAAGAAAAACAAATTTTTGCATTGCTCTTAATGAGCGGAGATATCTTTTGAAGAATATTTGATTGATAAATACTTCATTAAAACGGAACTACTTTTTATGTATATAGGACCAATTTAAATTTCCCTTGTTTTATTTTTATATATTTTTTTTTAAGAATTATAAAACTTTAATCTTTTTAATTTTGGTGTTTGAAGCTAATGTGTTTTTAGAAATTTTATGAAAATCGGTAAACAGTTTTTGAAACTCAAATTATAAGAACATTTTCCAAAAATACCTTTAATTTTATAAACACATTATATTTTCAAGCTGTTTTAATTGTCAATGACTCCTTTGATTGCCAATTAATATAAAATCGCTGATTATACAAAATTTCGATTAATTTCAAAACAATTTAAGCAAACAAACATGCAAAATTTTTATTTCCCAGAATTCCTCATCCGAAATTCATGCTAGTTTTTTTCCTGTATACTGCTTACCTGCAATACCAATTATATATTTCTGGTCGAGCCTTGCGGCTTCCTTTGAGTTTTCGTGCCACTACCACAACACCTTGAAAACCGTCTATGGTCTCCCGCTTTGAGCTGCAATTGCCGTAAACATTTTGTTGGACTTTTCATTTGATTATGCTTGAGTGAGATTGCAAGTTATAATTGTTGCCAATTTATTTATTACACAAGAACGAATTCTGTTAATTGGTTTAGCCCGACGTTTGGAAAACACATTTGCGAAATTTTTGGCTTCGCTTCGCTAGCACGCGCAGGCCAACGGAGCCAAGGAAACTTTTTCACTGAAACTTAATGCTTGGCTTTCCTTTCCTGTGCGTAATAAATCGATGAGGATCGAGAGACAATCGAATCGGAATCAGTTTGCGTTGACTTCGTCGGAAAGTTGTTATTGGCTGGGCAATTGTCACTTGAACTATTGAGGGAATCGTTGAACTGGCACCCAGCTACTGCCGCATCGGCGCCAGAGTCACGAGAGATGGAAGAGCTGTTTCCCAGAGACGCCGCCTGCTTACCGCCACTCGCGTCCACACCCAACGCCAATTCGCACGGAACTGAACACTGAACTGACAGCGTTCCCGTAGTCCGTCCTTAAACTTTAGCCACCCGCAACAGTTCGCCGCCGTTTGGCCGTTTGGCCGTACGTCGGCTCTTAACCGGGCCGAAACAAATCGGGTCGGGTCGGAACGAGTGGACCACGTCGGCAAAGCAGTGCACGGCTCTCTTAGCGCGGCTCTCTTAGTTGCCAAACTGTTGATTCACTTCGGAGTCCAAAAATCTATTGACAGCTGTTAAGACAAATAAGGGTTTAGCAGAACGTTTGGCTTTGACTCGCATCTTTTTATTAGAACCTTTAGAATAAAGGAGTTCTGACCCCATAAAGAAGCGATATGAGGAATCTATTAAACAATTAAAGTTTTGACGGATTAATGTGATGTGAAATAAATAATAATTACAATAATAACATAAAGTTAAACGAAACAAACAGTAATAAAACAACCAATAAAGAAATCAGAAAGTTTCGTTCATTTTTTTAAAATTGTGTTTATTGTTTCAAGACATTTTTTATTAAAAAACCAAATGAATGTATTTGCTAGCCAAAACCACACTTTTTTCGATTTTAATTTTTTTTTTTAGAAAAAATCAAGAATTAAATTTCTTGATACTTTTAACAAAACTGAATACTCGAACAAAATAAATTTTTTTTAATTTTAAAGTAAGTTTTAAAATATTTAAAGAGCCAACTTTAGCGCTAATATCGGCGAGGCTTAAATTTTGCGATGGCAAAGCCAATATGACACCTTTACCAGCTTCAGTCATTTTCGACATGTTTCACTTTTTTTTTTGTGCACCAAAAGCTATAAAGTCCATACCCCAGGTGACAGGATTTTTTTGTAATACATGGTAAAACAAGGTGAATATGTAAGTTATATGACAGAACGTACATAAGTACTTTTCAAAAATAGTGGCTTCAACGTACAATTTATTCAAAAATTTGCCAAAACTAAACTATTGGGTATTCGGGTTATTTGGTTACATACATATTATTGCTGAAAGCACTAACTTAAGCAATATTGTCAAACGGTCTTTAAAATCAAAAGGACCAGAAGAATGAGGTAGTACAAGCTTGACTTGCACTTTATTATTTGGATGTAAAGGAATGTGATTGTTTAATACAAAAGTTACTTTAAATAAATAAAACCTTTTCGCCGAATAAGAGGAAACCAACAAGCTTCCCTTTACGAACGAAAAATCTTGTATATGTATCTTTCCACTTTTTCTTCTCGGCAAATGTTTGGTAGCTGCTCTGGGAAAATGGCATTTATCTGGAGAAGTGTACAGAAGAGTAGCTGCAAGAAGTGACAATTCACATCAGACATTCATGGGTGCATAAGTGTTGTTGTTGTTACTTTCACACTCCGTAGTTGCAATGATACAATAATTTGCAGTTGTTCTTGCAGGTTGTGTTGGCTCCAGGCAGGAAACTCAATTATCTTGCAGCATGAGTCTGAAAAAGATGAGAAGTGTTGTCTGGTTTAATACGAAGCTGCAACCTTTCGGCTAGCCGGATATAATCTAAGTCTCAGTTGCTCTGAGACATCCAATGCGGTCCCCTGATGAGCGGTTTCCTTCTACCGCAACTACCGCACCTTGCTGTTCTCAATTAAAGTTTCAGAAGTTGCATGCCAAAGCGAATTATCCTGCATGCAGGCGTCCTCACAAATGGAAGCCGTTGGAAACAGTGACAAAAAGTAAATGACAAACTGTGTCGAAGGTCCTGGCCAAATCATAGTGCCAAGTGTGCAGAAGAGGGGTTGGGATAGTTCTTCATAAGCTTTGGTAGTCTGTCATAACAAGGCCAGCATATTTAAGTGTGTAATTCACATGTGGATTGCCGCTTGACAGACAGGACGACACTGCACTATGGAAAAAGTTCCCGCTTTTTCAGCCCATTATAACTTTCTCATGAGTCTTTACACTTTTTTTTTTACTGTCATGTTAGTATTTTAAAAAGATATTTATATTTAATATAATTAATATATATACAATTAATATATATTTACAATACAAATTTTAGCAGTTTGCGACACTGTTTATTTATTAGACAGCTTTCACGCAAAGTGCTACTAAAAAAATATTTACTTTTGGTAAATTTAACATTTTTCAGTTATTTTGTATTTGATTCAAATTATATTTCTATGTTGTAGCCAAATAACATTATTTAAAGACTTATTTTTAAAAAGAGGTACTTTTCTCCTTTGTTTAACATAAACTTTGTTGTTAAGCTGTTAATTAATGCTACAAGAATCGGTAATTTTTCATAGTGCACGGTTTCATAGCATCGACTCACCTCAATTACACACTTACAGATGTCTGTCTGTGTTTATGGGTCAGGTAAGTTTTGTATTTCACTCCGCATCGAAAAAAAAACGGCAGCCCGAACACACATAACAGATGCTCATTGCAAGATCCGTAATTTCAACTCAAATTCAAGACTTCAAAAATTGTGCTTTTAAACAGAAATGATACTCTAAAATGGCAATAATTTTATTTGTGGGTTAAATATGGTAAAACAGAATGGTACAGAAAGACTTCCGAAATGCAAATGAAACGCTTAGTAGTTCAAGAGATATATTTGCTACTTTGGTTTCAATAAATGCAGTCTAATACCTACAGTTCAATGGTACCAAAAAGGAAACCATTTCCTTAATTTGACCCGAGTGGAATTTCCACAAATTATTTCACATTTCACTACGACTGTCAACCCCCAACAAATAATAATTTATCTTCGAGCACAAAAAATTCAATGTGAAAAATGAAAAGTTGCAATTACAATGGCTTGGATCGATAGTTTGCCAATATACATATGCATATGAATTCTATGCAGTATCTTGTGCCTGCTGTATTGCTGTTGCCATCCGATTGTGTTTGTAGTTGTTTATGGCACAAATGAATTGGCATCTTTGGAATACTTTCGGTTTGCCTGGCCAGCGGAGGATTTCCACGTTTTCCCCTTTGCTCTGCCAGGCCATTTTCCACTTTCCACTTTTCCGTCGCCGCTCTTTTTCACTGCATAATCGCCAGAGATGTTTTCCTGCTTGCTTGCTATTCTGGGGCTTGGGTTTTGCGCTCTGGTGTGTTTGTGTGAGCGTTCTGGCAATGCATTGAACCAGAAATATGTAGATATGCCAATGAGTTCCTTTCATTTTTGGACCCCTTTGTGTGCCATTTGCCGTTTGTAAGAGTGTGGCGCCAAAAAGTGGGTCTCGAGTTTATTTCAGCAGCTTTAAGGCAAGAATTTCCTTTAAACAATTAGCCTGAAAGCCCGTAGTCTAACTGAATAATTCAATCTTTGTGGCACTGTTTCAGTTTTTTGCCATCGTAGTAACTCTCAACAGTTTTTTCAAAGTGTATTTTTTTAAACGGTAAACCATTATGAGCCAACTACATTTACGTTTTCTTTACAAAGACATTGGCTCTAAGCTCAATGGCAAAACAAACAAATGGAGATATTCCAATACGACCAAATCTAGATTCATTTTATGAATGCGGACCAAAAGAATCCGCTTTTGTGGCTGCGGAATCTCATAAAAGATTAGCCACAAAAATGTTTTAGCCTCAGTTGCGGCTTCTTTTAATTATGCGAACAGGGATTTCTTTCCTTTCGCCTCTTTTGTGCGCCCTGTCGGCACACGAAATGCTAAAGTTGATGGCAGTTGGCTCAAGGAATTCCATTTGGCCTGAACGCAATAAAACAATTTAATTAAATTTTATGTGATCCAAGTGAAAGTAAATGAAAGCAAATAAACCACAATAAACTCGTGGCAGATGGCACATATTCCGGGTGCCCAGGCTGGCAATGGATTCGGTCTATCTCCATGTGGCAATTATGAGCTTAATGGTGTGTCTAGGTCCGTATCCTCATCCGTCCCATGCATTTTCAATTTGCCACAAACTGTCACTCATCATCGGGACAGAAGAGCCCGGCCATCGTGATCTGTTCTTTCGGTCATTGAAAAACTTTGGCTTTAAGCAACTGTTTGCCAAACATTTCACTCCGCTTCCTTGGTTCCTGTGTGTTTCTGATTTATGCATGTGTTTAAAATGCTTAGCCAGGGCATAAATCGTTGGCAAACTTTATGCTTGGCCTGACTCCTCCACAATCTGATTCTCAGCCACTTTGGCCCGACCATCCATCCGACGCTCTTCCTGTTTTGGGATCATTGACCACTATTCTGTTTGTGTTTATGTTCTGGCCTAGAAATTTCCTTTGTTTGCTGATTGAAATTGACTTTCAAGAGGCGCCAGTTGGCCTACTGAGCGAGAAGGCCACCGAAAGAGCCGCTTCAAATTGAGTGATGGACTGGCTTCTTGCTGGGTCACTGAAAAGGTCAGAGCATTAGGAATGTGCCGTATTCAAAATGATTCAACTCATTTGTCGGGGCATTATCCATGACAGGAATTTATGCATATCCCTAGCATTTATACATGTGGGTATCATAAACATTTGCTATCAGAAGTTTTTCAAGAAAACTTTATTACTGCCACTTTGAAAACAATAGAGTTGACCATTAATAAGCCAAGTAAATTATTATTTTTAAACATACTTCAACAGTTTTCTAAGCTAATCTCTAAATGGTTTCACCTGCTATTACTGTTCTCGCACTTGGCCAATTAATCCTTATGACGAACTCACTTCTGCCTAGTAAATGGGACTTATCGTATTCAAATGTATGTCTTCAGCCTCAATTAGTTATAAATACGAGTCCACTTGAACAGTGCTCGACCATGATTATGGGAATATATCAAGCACACGCCAGGTGGTACTGGAATGACTGTCGGTTGAAGCCACCATTTGTAAGACGTTTTTGTAGGAGGATTGCGAATGTCAAGGGTGCTCGGGGTTAGTTCGAAAACAAAGCCAATTAACAGCGGCAACAACAACGCATTGCTGCTCAAGTTGGCCAATACAAGCGTCTTTGGTCCCATCTCCTGGCAACTAATCCCTCCAAAACTCTGTCCATATTGATTGTGTGGAGTTTGACAGGCACGTATACAGGCAGCTAGATGAACTCGGTCAGAGATTGGAAGAAACCTGAAGTTCAAGAAGCGCATTGAATTAGTCCTGATTTCGATTCGTGCGGCACGTTTCTTCAACGCGTTTCTAGTTCTTATTTGTTTTCCTAATTTCCTACGATTTTTTTCGTTTTTGCTCAGTCTTAAAACTCATATTGATTTGAATTGGCTACCCTTAGATTTATGTTGACAATACATTTAATATTGATATATATAGTTAAGTTAATATTACCTTCCTAATAAATTTGGGTTTAAATTAAATGGTTTATTATATTAAATTAATGGTTTATTATTTCAGAATTACGAATTAAGTTTGACCAAATTTAAATTCTCATGAAAACAATCGGAATATTAAGAGAAATATATGTATGAAAAAAACGTTTCTAGTTTTCAATTGTGTTTTTAATTTCTTTTGGAAATAGGTATGGGTTATTCATTTAAAATTACGCTTTTAATTTTATTCAAATTGGATTACGATATCATACTGCTGCAATAGGAATGATCGAATATTTGAGCTGAAAGCCATAATAGATTTAATGTTTTTAAGCATAGACTCGTATAGTTCGAAACCTAGATGTTTTAAAGAATATTTAATTTTTGCAACAGATGCAAAGGTTAATAAAATTTCGGCTTGACGAAGTTTCATTCCTTTCTTGTTGAACCTTTATATCAGTCAAACGGGTTAATTTATACAATTTTTTTTTTATTTGGATTGTTGGATTTTTTCTTAATTTTTTGATTTTAAGATGTTTGCACCAAAACCTATTAAAAAAGCATATTTTCATTGTTACACAGTTATAATAAGCGTCTTTTTAATAATTTACAAACGGGGAAAAATAGTCTTAAAAATAAATAGAGAAATTAAAGACATTTTTGTAAGTTTGATGCTGGGCTTTTTGTTAAGTATAGAAATATATTATTTTTCTTTCTAAATACAAAACATGTATACCCCTTGCAAGAAAATACAATGGAAATGGATATTATTCTATTTGGATAATTGGAGGCGTTCGGCGATAAAGTACCATGAAATGTCAGGCGTCTAATCGGTTTAGTTCCACCGGGCTGTATGCGGATAGGCAATGTACACGTTGCGATCGTGGAAAACCCATCTAAGACCACCTGAATTCGCAGAGCTATGAAGATCTCCCTGGCAAGCATCTGCATCGTGACGCTGGCGCTGCTGCTGTGCTGCTTCACAGTGGAAACGGAAGCCAAGAAGTGTAAGGCCCCTCTCAAGTGGAACGCAAAGCTAAAGAAATGCGTGAAGGGAATGGGAAAGCCGAAGAAGAAGCCAGCTGGCGGAACAGGTGCCACAACGGCAGCGGCAGCGACGACATCAGCCGCAACTACTGCAGCTCCGGCGTAGAACCCTTTAACCTAAGTGATCCTGCACGAACCAATAAATGGGATGAGGGACAGAGTTCCCTCTGAGGCAGGAAAATGGAACCCCAAGTAAAGACTTTTCCTTTGATGGGCAAATAAAGGGTTCTCCAGTTTGAAAGCTAGACCTCTGTGTCGACTCTTCCCCGAGGAAATTGAATAAGCCCGGCCAACGGAGCATCTTCGAGTAAAGAGTGCTGGAATCGCAATAGGAGCCCTTCCTATTAGCTGCACTCACAGCATGTGTGTCATGCAAAGAAATGGAAATGCCACTGCAATCCAGCTCCTCTTGGGTCCCTCGCGTGCGCTTAAACGGTGGCTTGGGGTATTTGAGTTGATTGAATTTGAATTGCATGGCAGGCGGGGGCAGAAAATATCCTATGTGTTTATGGAGAACTTGAGGCTTAGTGCTGGCTCTGCTAGCCAATCCTTCCTCCAAATAGTTTCTCTTTTACGGTCGAGGTTCGACAGCTTGCTGAGCAAAAATCCTGTTGCCAGATTTGTTACTGCTGTCAAAAACATTTTATCTGCACCCGGGAAAGGCATTTAATTCAACAAAAAATCTTTAAGGTGTTTCGTATTAAAAGAAGCCAAAAGCTGACTCTTTCGTTTTACCCATAATGCGTTGAATTTAATAAATAGCTTAAGAAAATTTAAAACGACTCTTTAAATCAGAATACGGATGAACAGCTGGATAAGCCGGCTTTCCTGTAATTAATATTCAATTCATTGGCAATAAAGTCAAAATTCGGGGGCATCAATCAAGAATGATAGTTTTTATGCACCAAATCGTTTCCAAAATTTTGAAAAACCCGTTTAATTTAATTAAGTTTAGTTTAATTTTTTTCACTATATCGTTACAAAGCTATTTTTTAGGGCTGTTTACGCGATTGGCAAATTCTTTTTAATTTCGAGTCCTTAAAGCTTTTCAGATTACCTAAATTTTGGGACTGAGGGTAATACCATTTTTCGTCACAAAATTTGATTTTTTTGTTTTGTTGAAAAATGGGTTCGATCGGACGGTCCTTTTGGTCTTTAACAAACAAGTTGCAATGTTGGGGAAAATTAATAACGACAAAACATTTAAATTATCATCTCGTTGTTTTTTATAGCGATTACAAAACGCAATTTTTTTGTGCTTCACCCTGTGTATATGAACAATCAATCCCACGGCAGATTAAAAAAAATTTCTTCTAGTTATTCGAAATATTTTGCAGTTCAACGAAGTAAATGATATTATAGTCCGATGGTTTCAACATCTTTATTTATGAATGAAAAAAGTATGGGCATTCGAATTTTAGAATCGAGAGTCGGACTGGACACTAAACTGTTTCTTATCGTTTTATTGTGTAATTGTAAAACGAAAAAAACACAACGGAATATAGCAACTCTACCAGCCTCGAAAGATTGATAATATTGCCTAACACAAAAATAGTTTTGTTCACTTATTTGTTTGCCTAAAACCTTGTGTATGCAGATCTGTTGTAAATTGAGGTATGCTTACCCCTACCAGCAGTCTGTATTTCCTAGCAATATCTCTCATTCCTCTACTTAAAATTGTAACTAAAAATACTTTTGGCTAAATTTGTATCTATACCTTCTTCATTTCGATCCTCAAAATTAAATTTCAATTAAATTCTGCACAATGCTTCCTATCGACCCTCACAACGAGATGGCCTACTCCTTCGTCGTGTTCGGAGCCTCCGGTGGTCTGGCCAAGCAGAAGGTGTTTCCAGCGCTCTGGGCCCTCTACCGGGAGCATCGTTTGCCGCAGGGCTTCAAGATATTCACCTTCTGCCGGAGCCACCTGCAGACGAAGACCCTGCGGCTGCAGGTGCTGCCCTACATGGACCTGGACAGGGGCAGGGACCCGAAGAAGTACAACCTCTTCTGGACGAACGTGCACTGTGTGCAGGGCGAGTACGACAGGCCGGAGCACTATGTGGCCCTCAGCGAGGCAATGGCTCGCCAGGAGGCGAAGCACGGCCAGGTGCAGGCGAACCGCATCTTCTACCTGGCCCTGCCGCCGATCGCCTTCGACCAGGTGACCCTCAATGCCAGCCGCAAGTGCACCTCCTCCTCGGGCTGGACCCGGATCGTGGTGGAGAAGCCCTTTGGCCGAGACGACGTCTCCTACCGCGCCTTCCAGACCTCGCTGTGCAACAGCTTCCGGGAGTCGCAGATCTACCTGATGGACCACCTGCTCAGTCGCCAGGTGATGCAGAACTTCTTCGCGCTGCGCTACTCGAACCACCTGTGGGCCGAGACCCTGAACCACCATCACGTGGCGGCGGTGATGATCTCGGTGAAGAGCGAGCTGCCGGTGTCGGCCGCTCGTGCGGACTACTTCAATCACTTCGGCATCATCCGCGACCTGATGACCAACCACATGTTGCAGGTGCTGGCCATGCTGACCATGGACCAGCCGTACGCGAACACCGCCGACGACCTGCGGGTCGAGCGGCTGAAGGTCCTGCGCCAGATCCTAACCCCCACCATGGCCGACGTGGTGCTGGCCCAGTACCGCAACAATGGACGCGAGGCGGACCCGGCCAAGTGCGGCTTCACGGAGCACAGCTTCGTGCCGAAGGACTCCTTCACGCCCACCTTCGCCCTGGTGGTGCTGCGCATGAACAACCGCCGCTGGACCGGCGTGCCCTTCATCCTGCGGGCCGGCCAGGCCCTGAACGACACCAAGTCGGAGGTGCGCATTCAGTACAAGCCGACGGACTGCGACGTCTTCCACGGCGAAAGCGCAGACGCGCGCAACGAACTGGTCCTGCGATCCGCGCCCACGGAGGAGCTCTTCATGCGCGTGCGCCTAAAGCGGTACGGCGAGGATCTCTGCCTGCGCGAAAGCGAGATCAATCTGCGGGTGGACGAACGGCGTGGATCCGGGGGCGTCGATGGCTACACCGGCTCCCTGCTCAACGTCATCCAGGGCGACCAGACCCTCTTCATGCGCACCGACGAGCAGTGCGAGATCTGGCGCATATTTTCCCCCATCCTTAGCTCCATCGAGTTGGACCGCCCCCGGCCGCTGCACTACGACTTCGGGTCCCGGGGTCCGCTGCAGGCCTACCGCCACGCGGAGCGTGCCGGCTTCGTCTTCTTCGCCTCGGACGAGTGGCACCAGAGCGAGGCGACGCTGGAGTACACGCTCAAGCGGAGCAAGCAGCTCATCGGACCCCACACCGCACTCAAACCGATCCGGGAGCCCCGCTCGAAGCTCAGCTCCAAGTCATAGGGCTGTGGGAGGGCTAATGAAATCTAGAACGAAAGTTTTTTAATTAAGCAAGTGCTGAATGCAGGACTACACCAGCTGGCCACCGCTTCACCTTGACCGCCCCACTAGCCTAGACCTTAACTTAACAACACTTTTCCTCCAGTTCGGTGGTCTTGTACACTGCACTTGCTGCCAATGTTTCTGGGTAGGATGTTGCCCCGGGGGGTGTGCAACACGCATGGCTTGGCCATTGTCCCTTGGACTAAGGATTGCACGGAGCAACCATGGCGGCCTTTGAATTCCCTAGGAAAGTTATGTATACTTAAAATTGTACTTAGAACCCTTTGTCATTCGTAATAAAATTTAAAAATGTAGTTGAACAAAATATAACTTTTCTCAGTTTTCTTAAAAATATTTCGATTGAGCATATTTTAAGTCCAGATTCGCCAGATTATTTTCGAAAGACAACGTTAAGTTTTTAGTGCCTACTCCTGAACACTTTTTGAAGTGGTTTCTGTGTGCAACTCCATATAACTGATATAAAAAGAAACAAACACTTGATTTAATGAGCACTTAATCAAATTAGATGTAAGCTAAACTTTAAAATGTTGGGATAATGGAATCGGATACCTCAATAAAAAGCGTTAAGAATTTGCAGCTCTTTATGATTTAATAAAAAAAACGTTGTTTCCGAATCCGAATTGCTAATATACCGAACTCTTTTTAGTTCCGACATCCTTGTTTATTCAGTGGTCCTCTTGCCGGGCAGTTGGTCAGTTGCTGCTAAACTGGCAAGTTCCCCGCTTCGGGAAAAGTTTTCAATAACTATAGAGCAGTTGATGAAAAAAGTACACATATAAAAGTATACCCAAAGGGGGGGAGAAAACAGTTCGCACTAGTGGAGAAAGTTACTTTGATTTCTTGAGCGCAACTTTGGCTAAGAAACTTTGAACTGCTCAATCACCAGACTTTGACTTCTTGTTTACCCCGTAAACTTTACTGCGGTCACTCGCTGATGATGATGATGATGATTCCGCGCTGATTCAGCGAATATTCGAATGTAAATTGGCTGCGGAAATGTCTTCCGAGGAATACAGTCTAATAAGGTAATGCACTAAGGGGCTAAACGGCATTGTTATCTTTGGCATACGTTAGCTTAAAAGATATTCGGGCCACGAAATCGGGGAGAAATTTCCCTCTTCCCTGTTGATTTTCCATGACCTTTGTTGCTCTGTGCTGGTGCCGCCCACGCATATGCTTTGTGCTATTTTCCTTTCTCTTCGCTTGTTTTTCTCGCTTTTTGCTTCCTTCGGCAGCAAAAAAGCCAAATAAAAAGATTTTTCTCCCCGGAAAGACTCCGACGCTGCGTCTGGGCCATAAAAATCATTAAAAACAATATTGTCGCTTTCAATTGGGATTGCCTTCACAGTTTATTTATTTTATTTGCCTTCCTCCTGCCGTTGGCGTTTCTTTCATGTGGGACTTCTGCCTTTCCGCTTGGCTGTTTGTGATTGCCTATTTAATTTCCCATAAACATAATGGGGGGAAAAGCGTCGTTAACCGATTAAATAATTTGGGTAAAACAGATACCTGACACACCGCAGGTGCAATCTCAGCCGGATTAGATATGCGTACGCCGCGTTGAGCGTAACCCAAGCTGTACCTAATCGACCCTGGCCAAAACTCGGTGCGAGCCCAATCTTGGCGAATCTCTGACATGCCTCCCTTTGCCAGTTCAAAGCTCGGAGGAGCTGCCTTCCACGCTCCTGAACCCACCGCACACATGACTGGCATGCTTCGCTGTCGGGTTAGTACTTCCGATTGCACCATTTCACTTTTTAATACCCCACAAACAGGAGACCCAGACAAACATACCTTCTCACGGGCAGGACGATAAAAAACGAAAAACGAGTCCTGGCTGCACACCTAGTGGCAAAAAGGATTTCGTGTTTGGAAACCGTAAAGTGAAATTAAAATGGCTGTGCCAGTGGTGAGCTGACCAAAGCTGCTCGACTTCCGAAGGGGGAAGGGGACGGATACAAGGGACGCTGTTGAAGTAGTATGTAAAGCAAATGGCCAGCGCGCTTACAAAACACGGGCAATCAAAAAATTGTAGTTAGTTGGCCATCGACTCATCCTTCGACACGGTCCGTTCCCCCTCCTCCTGGCTCCTCCGTATGTTGCGGCACTATCTTTACTGCTGTTGCAACTGGTTCTCCGGTGGTTCTGCTTCTGCTTCTGCTTCTGCCGCCAACCAAGTTACAACCACCTACAACGGGCGATTACAACCCGTGACACTCTACACAAGTTGTGGGCCAACATTTTGCGGTCCGCAAGGGATGTGGAAGCAGGGAAAAGGACGGGAAAGATTCCCCCTGGTCAACATTTCAAATTGCTTAATTTAAAAGTGACTGGCAAAAAAGAGGAGCAATGTGGCGAGGTATGGAATTGGGCAGCGAAGGGCAGGGAAGTTTGGAGCTCGGGAGTGTGTAAAAAATAGTTAGCTAAATGTTGGTGTTTGTGGCTTGGGAGGTGTTTCTGGTTCTGGTAATCAAAGCAAACGAATTGGGCAGATTTTCAACGCCTGTCCCTCCGAGGGATGTGTGATGAGAAGACCTGAAATATGTTGCCGTCGTCCATGAAATGGAAATGGGATCGGATAGAGTTGAGTTTTAGTTTGAATCGGACTGGAAGGGTGTGAAATAATGGGTTTTAGTGAGGAGGGAGAAAAGTAAAGTGTAGGGTGTAAAAATTCAAGACACACGAATAGTTAAAGAGTTTGATGAAAAAGAAGCTAACTGTTGTCTATGCAGAGTTGAGTATGTGTTTTAGGTGAGAAAATTTACCATTTTCGTGTAAGGATAAAAATGCAAGGCTTATTTGATAAATTGCTTAAGGCATTTATAAAAAGGTCTAACTTTTTCGTCATGTTTTTTTCAACTTTTGCAACTCCGCTGGCTCACACTTGACTACTGATGCCTGTCTCCAGAGCTCTATCCTTTGGAAACTCTGATACCGTTCCATTTTGCACTTCGCTCACTTCGCTCGACCCAAATGCTAGTAAGGCAATTACGCTTAGAAAGGAGCTGTAAAACGGTTTCTTAATTTCAGAGATATTGCGAAGTAATTCCATGTTTGTCTTGGCCACTTGCATTGGCAGTTGCTGTCTTGAAAACTCTATGTTGGCCAACCGCCTGCTCCTATGCAACGGCTTAAAGAGTTTACCATTTAGCTACGCTTTTAGATGCCATCGTTCTCCGTTCGCATGGCACGTAAAAATGCGGTTTATAGTCCATGTGCACTCGCGGCGGCATCTAGCCTCCTCTTTCCTCGCTCATCAGCGTCTTGAAAATGGCTCTGGAAGAGCTGTAGACGCAGCAGCGAATTACACCGGGAAAAACTGTATTTTGATATGAATTACCTATACACTACGGTAACAAAAATTATATGCATGCATGGCTCTATCATGTAGGGTAAACTGTGAAAACAAGCACATTGAAATAACTAAAATGTTATTTAGTTATAATATTTTTATATCCATACAAGCAGCATAATATGTCAATAAGATAAATTCCCGTTAAGACAGTTCCAGGAACTCAAAGGTACCAGCACGTATCTAGAGCACTTGATGAAAAACGCGAACGCGTATCGCTGACAACTTTCAAATTTGTTTTAACTTAAAGAAAACACAAACAATAAAAATAAATATAATTAAATTAAATATAATTTATTTTGTAAAATATTTCATTAAGGAATAAATGATAAAACTTGAATGTAGCAAAAAAAACATTGGAAAGTTCAATAAATATTTATACCCATGAATTACAGTCAGAAGTTTGCAACTCAGTGAAGGAGACTTTCTCGACCCTATAAAGTATATATATTCTCCATCAGCATTACTAGGAGAGTTGTCCGTTTCTAGGCAAACTAGTATCTCAGTTTTAAAAATAACCAAATGAAACTTTCCTTAAAGTTGTAATTTTAATGCAGGTACACCGGTAAAAATAAAGTTCTGTTTAATTTAAGTATTTTCCCTTTGATTTTCATCCCTTGCGGTTTTAAGGTATAAAATATGAATGTATTACAAAATTGTTTAATTTTTCATTTGACTATTTTCGGATTTTTAATTTAAACTTAAGACATATTTACCTCAAATAAAATATATTTATTCAAATAGAACCTATTTTAAATCTAATATATTTTCCACATTAATTAAAATATATAAAATATAAATATAAATTGTTAAAAAAATGCCATGCTGGCCACCTAAAACTAAAAGGTCAGATTTTTATGGAACTTTTTGGCTTTTTGGGTTGAAAACAGCAAAAAAAAAAAAATACTTTTGGGCCGGTTTTAAGACTTTTGAAGTTTTACGACAGGGGTTCAAAAAGGCAATTTTTGCCACTTTCTTGAAAAAGAGCACTTATGCTGTATTTAATAACTTCGGATTGGAAAAAGCTATCTTGATGATTTCTTCAGCAATTACTGCCTAAATATATATTATATTGTTGAGTCACTAGCAAATGAGGGTGAAACCTGTTAAAAATCTTTAAGGGAATGGAAGCTATTGATCCAGTCTACCCAACCACAAATATTTTTCCTAACTGCATCGCACAATGGTGGGATGCATATTTGCTGCTTCTGGTGTTGCCATGGTTATGGTGTATGACCCTGGCTGCTTTGTTCTGTGCATCTGTTCTGGTGTTAAAACGTGTCATTTGATGCGTAGGATGTCGTAATATGAGCTAGGTGCTTGACTTTCCTCCCCGATCCCAGTTTGCTTTTTATGTGCGCACTCAGTCCCCTGCTTTTACGCTGCAACCCCCACTGAAAAGTCCTGAAACACTTCCCCTTCAATGCATACATATGCAAATTGTCTTCGCTTTACGACCGGCTCCCCATTCATGAATATTTATACGCAAAATGTTTTTCGGGATGCTTTCTTAATTTAATAATCTAATGTCATCTAGGCAAGATTCCAAAATGGATCCGCATTTCCTTTAATAATCAAGAATGCATAAAATTATTATAAATAAACGTTTGACGAAGAAGATGTTTTTTTAACTCTATTAAATATACAAATTAAATATAAATATTTCTGATTGCAAGATTTCAAGACGAATTCAAATTGACGTAAGAACCAAACTCGCATTTGTAATTGACATTAATTTTATCATTTTTATTTAGCTAATGTCAAACAGTTCCGAAGTTCATGGCAAACAGTTAAATATTTAGCACGACAAACAAATTTAGTCGAGCTTGTAAAAGTTTTGCTCTCTGCCCATTTTCATTTACTTTTCTGTGCCTTTTTCTTCATCTTTTTGCATTTTATGGAGCGTTTTTATCGCACATTATCGTCATCTGCCACGCTCTGAATCCAAATCCATATCCAAACCTCTTTCACACTTGAAAACGGTTCCGACTTATTGGAAATGACACCCAACGAATCCCGAATGTCCAGTCATCTCCGTTTGATCCCGACCCCTTGGTAAACTGAGGTTTAGCCCTATTCGATTATCTCTTTTGCTCAAACAAATATTGTGCGACAATTTTCCGTTTATTTCCGGATCGTAAATACGATTTTATGTTGCACGCTGAAGATATTTATTTGTTACGAGCTTTTGGTTTTCATAAACAAGCTATGAAGTGCTTTGCTCGGCTCCTCCACAGCTGCTCCGTCTATTTGAATTGAATGGGTTGAGTTATTGCCGATGTGCGAGGTAATTCAGTCTAAAGTTTATTTCAGCTCTGATGCCTCAGCCCGAGGGCGTAATATAATTTGAAAATAGTTCTTCTCACCACAGTTCGCTGAGCATCTCATAATGGCAGTTTCGGTGGCAAATCTACAGGGTGCGAGGTGTGGCTCGCCCGACTTTAGTTATGGCCGCATTATAAATTTCAAATGCAAGCCCAGACACTTGGCTGCTGAACCTGTCCAGGAACCGAGTCCCATTTGTCAGGGTTATGTGCTCCTCGTTCCCCGCTCCTCACTGCTCGCATACGTTGCGGTTTATGCACATGGCAATCTCTGGAATCCTCCCTCATTTCCGCCCGCCATCTTGACTCCTTGTGCGACAGTCGTCTGGGCTGCATTACGCTAATAACCTAAACCGTGTGAGTTATGGGAAGCGAACTGCAAATTTTCGTTTTGTCGGAGGCTAAAGTGGCAGAGGCTGCAGCTTAAGCTGAATTTGTGATGAAAGCGGCCATATAGCAGGATGATGGCAGGGCTGAGGAGGGCCCACAAACCTAAGCTCTTAATTGACTCAATGAAATCTTTGGGAAAACACCTGGAAAAGGGCAGTCCAAGGCCCCAAAGATAACTTTACAGTATAAATGTAAGGGTGCGTAGAATTTAAAGTTTTACTAATGCTTTCTCGGAAATAGTTGAACAAAAATTAGCCAATGGTGTATTAAATGCGTTATAATCTTTATACCCTTCAGATGGTATTATAATTTCAGTCAGAAGCTTGCAACGAAGTTAAGGAGACATTTCCCTATAATGTATATATATTCTTGATCAGCATCACTAGGAGAGTCGAGAGTCTAGCCATGTCCGTCTGTCCGCCCGTCCGTTTTTACGCAAACTAGTCTCTTAGTTTTAAAGCCATTTGCATGAAACCTCCCAAAAGTTGTCTTTCTATTGCAGGTAGTACATAAGTCGGAACATAGGAACAATCGTAAAAATAAATAAAAGATTATTATAACTTTGCTGTCTTTTAATTTTATTTTTTCGATCTTCGACATAGTAATGGTTAAATATTTCAGAATTATGGTTAAAATTTCATCAAAATCGGACGACTTTAACATGAAACTCCCATGGAAACAATAAAAATATAAAATTTTATTTTTTTTTTTTAATTTAACTTTTCTGTTATGTCATTTTTTTTTTTAATTCTTTTTGACTTATTAATAATTTGTCAGTTCAGAATTACGCTTTTAATATTATTAGAATCGAAACAACGATGTCATATAGCTGCCACAGGAACTATTGAATAATTGAGCTGCAAATCATCATAACAACAATGTTTTTAAGCATATAAGCCATTAAATTATAATTTGTAATGTTTAAAAGAATATTTAATTTTTGCAATAGCTGCAACGGTATATGAACTTCGGCTTGCCGGAGTTTGCTTCCTTTCTTGTTTTTAATGTATTCAACAATTTTTTTCACTGGTTAAGGCATTAGCTAGCATTTAGGTATTCAAAGTGTCAAACCTGGATTTTAAGCCCATAAATTCTCTACTATGACTTCTCTAAGGACTTGTCTGTTCGAGGCGTTTTAGCAGCCCGACATTCCCTACTGTGTCTGCATTTGTCAGGCTGTGTGTTAAAGTTAGCACTGTCGGTGGAATAACTTTGATCAGGTGACACAGCGGGGGAAAGTGTCCTCCTTTCCCCTTTCGCTGGTCGACAGCATTCAACGGCGACTGTTTGGCACACTTCCGGTTGCCTTGAGGCGGAAGTTGACCAAGCGCCCGAAGGTCGCTCTGCCAGTGTGTGCCCTTATGTGTTTGCGTGTGTGTGTGTGGGTGTGTGCGGGTGAAAGGAACTTCCGTGGCATGTCCGGGGCCAAGAGTCGTCATTGGCATGTGCCACATACCCTCTCCCTCCTCAGCACATTTGCGAGTGACAGTTTGTTGGCATATCAACGACCTCTGTCCTCTTCACCAAATCTCAACTCATAAAGAACCGCCAGTATATAGTATGTGCCACAAATTTCCTGCATATGAATAAGTTCTCATCAAATTGCTGTCCTTTTTTTTTAAAGAATTTTCGCTAAAACGAAGCACCATAAAAGTTGATGATGACCACATCAATTTGGTTTCCCTTTTCGCCATTCTACTTAATTAGTGGTATATGGTGCGCATTTTTTGTGCTGTGTTGTGTTGTGGGTGAACCTTAAAAATAAGGCCAGCTCGCATGCCAGGAAACACTTGGCTAACTCAGAGTTAATACCCCGGATAATTTGTTGAATATAAAATAATAGTTTTGGCCCAATAATTTTGGCAGCTTAAAAGGGATTTTAAGTTTAGACTATCGAAAGTTCCCTTAAAAGACCTTTCAGCGCAGCTTAACACCGAAATTTAATTGAAATTAATGCCTGAAGTATTTTACTTAAGCTCTGACTAAGTCCAATCATTTCATTGCAAACTTTCGGAATTATTAATACGTTACAAAAGCATTTTCATCTCTGCACACCCACGAGAGTGAACTTAATCTACGCATAAAGTTTCGGGATTTATCTGATTGTTGAGCTTAAATAAGTTTACATAAATCACAACTAATGCGCTATATATGATCCGCACATATTAACATGTCTAAGTCGTAAATTCTCGGTACAAAGAAAAAATGTATAGAAATCCTCAGCATGTTCGTCTATGGCCCCGGGCCAAAAGTCGAATGGAAAAGGCACCCAGGACCAGACGGTCCGGACACAAAAACCCAAAGACACTGCCTGCGTATTACAACACAGACGAAGGGTCGTTGGGGGGCTTTGTTCGGATGGCGCCATATGAATTTCGACGGAGACTGGGCGAGAAATCGCTTCAAATTTGGAACTGTCTGAGCTCAGAAAGCGGTTCACGTTCAAGCTTGCCAATTGGGTTTATGTGGTCCGAGGAAAGTTTGCCCGATTTGCGGTCGCTCCTGTTTAGCTCCGTTGGTGCAGTTGGCTTAAACAAAAACGCTTTCGGCACTGCATCCCTGTTCGCCTTTGTTTTCCTTTGATGGTGGCTAATTCGACTGCAGGTGCGGTCTCCATTTAATTGCAGTTGCAGTTGCCGTTGCCAGAGCTGCTGCATTCGAAATTCCTTTTACGCATTATTATTTAACTAACAAGTAACTAGAAAAGTTTTAATACTTGGGCCAACTTTTGTCCTTAAATTGTTTGCAGCGCGCAACGGCAAAGGACAAAGCTGCCGCTGACAGCCGGAGGGCATGGGGTGAGGCAAAGGGGGAGGACAAAAAGTATGCTTAAATTAAATAAGATAAAATCTCATAAAAATGAAAATAGTTTTCCTGCCTGCGGTGTATTCTTTCCTTCAGTCCTCCAGTGCTGCAAAAACGGCTAAATCAAAAATTTATCTCATTAAATCCGTGTCTCTGACAAACTTTACTTGGCACTCTGGGCTGCTTTGACACTTGTTTAATATGCGAAAATATTTTCTTAACTCAATTTTATCTTCTGCCATGTGTTATTGGATTGTGGCTAGAAAAGACGAGTGAAATATGCAGACATATGACATTGCTGTCGTGTTTGTGTGAATTATTCTGGTGTGCAATTCGAGATTATCAAAGGACTCTTAATTTAGTTTTGACATAAGGATAATAAATGTTGCTTTCGGGCCTGCGTGTGTTTCCTTTTTTAGTTGGCCCCTCAGTTATTCTTTCACATACGCGGTCACAAAGGCTTCCATCTCCGCTTGGCTGCGTTTCAATTAATGCAATATTTGCCTGCAAACCGCTTCAGCAGCTACAGAAACAATCGCAAACGTTTTTCCCGCATTCAAATAGGCAGCTAACACAAATTGGCCAACATTTACCGGGCCTCTCATTCATTTGCTGGCAGTTAGATTCGCTGGCAGGATAAGGCCCCTAACAATTTGCTGCCACTGTTGCCGGCAGGAGGAGCTGGCTGGATATGTTCGGAGCTAAATGGAAAAGTGCAGGATATGTGACAATTTGCATTTTTATGCAAACTATTTTAGCTCAATTATGGGGTGCCCCCAACTCATCACCACCACTTGCCCCCGAAGGGTTGCCTTCTCCCGGGAACTATATCTTTGCAGCTGCATTTGTGGTTTAATTCGAGGTGAGTTCGTGAAACCAGGCACCCAAAAAGAAGATATTACTTTTGTTAATTTTACAAAATATTTTTTAGTAAGGATTTCTATTTTGACCACTGCTTAAAAGTGTGTATCAAGCATATGGTTGATTTAAAAAGAAAGAAGCCTTAAAGATAAAAAGGACAGAAAAAAACGAAGTTTTAAGAATTTTTTTGAGAAAACTTTACAATTTATTTATATGATATTTTGTACACATATTATGTTATAATGCAACTGAATTTTAAAACTAAGTATTGGAAAGAATATATATTTGGAAAGGAGATACAGCTAATCTCCGGGTGCTCCTCTCAAAAAAGTCGTTTTGTGGTGACCATCTCATCTTTCGACTGGATTCACTAAATTAAAAAAAGAAAACAGATTTCGGTAAAGTATTGCCAAAAATAGTACTTAATTGAAGGAACAAGAAAAAAATGTTGAGAACATGTCGGTATTTTTAAACAAAAAAAACTTCAATTAATAAGTAAAAAAACATTTTGGAAGCACTTGTTTAAGTTTAAGACTTATTGGCCTAGCCGTTTTCTAGTAATGTTGGTCACCGACTTTGAAAACACCATTTTGAGAAAAACTCGTTAGCTTGAACTTGCACTTTTGAGCACTCTGAAACGCCTTATAAAATTTGCGTGTAACTTCGAAAATAATTACCGGAACGATATGAAATTTTCTGCGTGCATTCTAAAATATATTTACATTAAGAAAATAAAATATTAAAAAATTGAATTTTTGAAAATCCCAACTGTATACAACCCCTTAATACCCAAAAGTTTAAAATTCAAAATAAATTAAAATGTGTATTTTTAGCTTGACCACAGTTTAAAGATTCCTAGACCTGATGATTAATGATTTGTCGTACACCCAAAAAAAAACTGATAGCTCAGTTTACGTATAGGTATTAATTCAATACTATATAAAAGAATCTCGTACTTATATTTTTAAACAGAAGGCTAGATTTGAATTGCATTAACTGATTGTATGGACTAAGATAAAAATCAAATTGATTGATGGAGAAACTTTAACAATTGTTTGACGTTTTAAGTTGCAACTGAATACATGTTTATATAATTACAAATCAAAAAGTATGAAATATTTTAAGATAGTTTTGTTTAAACAAAAAGTTTAGCAATTTTTGTAATTGTTGCTATTAAAATTGTCTTATGTATTACAAGTTATCAATTCTTTCTCTAGTCTTACCGTCACGAACCACTCACGATCGGGGGATCTGCTCACGAATCCAGCTCGGCTTTCCATTAGAGAGCGTTAGGCAGGCATGCGAGAAACTCATTTTGGTTTGGCATATAAAGCACGCGCGGCTGCTCATGCATTTCGCAGCAGGGGAGGTGGAGGGGAAGCCGGGGGTTCGGGCCGACTCAAAGCTCTGACATGGCGCATAGGCCTGCCATAACTTTGCATACTTTGTGCGGGACTTACTTATGTGTGTTGTGCTGTTTCTCTGCACAATCTATATGTTTATAGAGAATTTATGCATTAGTCGCACCTGCCACGCCCCCACATGAGGTGGGGCGGAGGGGGCGCGCAGTCGTGCGCAGCTTTACGGCCATCAGACATGTAAATTAACATAATAACCATCAAGAGCCCGAACCTGAGACTGAGCCATAGCCCGATTCAAATCCATGTCCTGGGGCGGGAGTCCTTCGGCTTGAAATGCGCTTACGGTCTGTCGAGGCGACGCCGCAAATTATGCAATGTTTTTACCTTCCAACTCGCTCTTCTGCCAGTTTGTTTAGCATTCTGGAAAATAAAGTAAATCAAATTATGCTAAACTATGCCAAGTCTGTGGTGCTGGAAGGTTGTTTGCATAAAAGATTTAATTTTCACCGGTTTGGCCACAAATTAGACTTTGTAATTAGTGGCACTTAATCAAATATTTGCTGGCACACATTCTATTGTCTTTGTCAATGGAAATCTTGCCAAATTTATTATTATTTTTAATTAATAACCGACTGCTGAACAACAATAAGTGAATTAATAACATAATCACAATAATACCCACGTCATCCCAAAAATATATACAATTTTGTGGAATTTAAAATGAATTTATAGAATATATAAGCAGAAGATAAGCCGCACTCCTTCCGCACGGATGAAAAATAAGCCCGTAAGCGAGTAGAGATTAGTACACGATTTTAATTAACAAAAAATACAAATTTAAGCAAACTTTATACCAACTAAAATAACAAGCAAAGGGCTTTACGGGAGACCTTCCTTTTTCCGTATTTTTTTTTTTTCTGTCATCCACACCAAAGCATCCCTCTTGCCCTGCCTTTTTTGTATCTTTTGTATCACTTTATTAATCTGCGTGCTTGGCATGTGTAAAAATGCAAACAATCGCTATCCCTTGTTAATTAATAGCCATCGCATTGAGTGCGCAAAAAAGGGCGAAAGGAGAGGAGGATTTAATTCACACTCTACGAGCTGCGGCAACATCATAATAAGCATCGCGTTAAGCTGCTCGTGTTGCACATGGGGGAAAAGACCTTTAAAATCAGCAGAGATCAGACCACAGGGAATGCAGCAAAAAGGAAGATTTAAGGCTGCTGGCTCATTTAAGCTCACACGAGCGCTTTAATAAACGGTTCGACATTATTTATGCTCGGGCGTTGCTGTTGTTATAGCTGCTGTTGCCGTGCATGCAGCTTAAATATTTTTAATTGCATTTCGCGTAATCACCGACACCTACGCAACACAAACGCCATCAACAGCAGAGCCACGCCCCCTCTGCAGCCCCCGCGTCGCCGCCCCGGAGCCAAAGTCAGGGCAAGCGATGCGAACATTTTTCCAATAGTTAATGGCAATTTGCTGTTTTGCTATTTACGCCAATTATCCAGCATTTCCCACCAACAACACGAAAGCCAAGGCAAGTCAAGTCAGCCGGCGCTGAACAACATGGAGCAGCGCAGAGCATCCAAAACCCCCCCCTCCCCCTCACTCGAGGCCCCCGTAAACTCCACTGAGCCGTGGCAAAGTGCAAGTCGCGCTGCGCTCGTAGTGTTCCTGCGTGGGTGTGTGCGTGCCAGGGGCTTTCTCGGAAGAGGGGTTAGAGCTGAGCCAAACTGGGCTGGCATCTAAGTTCCTAACTAAAGATTCCGGGGAATTTCGATTACCAAGTGATTACTACTTCACCATCCAAGAACACAGATACCTACATATCAATTAAAAGTTGTGGGAGTTCTCAGAATTTCCTGGTTGGGGGAAAAGTTAGACAAAACTCTTATATTTTTTACTAATTAATACAAATTAATTTAAGCTTCGACAAGCTGAAGTTTATCTAGCCTTGCAGCTTTTCCAATAATTATTTATTCTTAGAAACAACAATATTCGAACAATTAATCGAACGTTTCTATGGCAGCCATATGACATCGCAGTCCGATGTATACGAAAATTAAGCTGTAGCTTTGAAATATATTGGGCCAAAAGAATATTTGAGAAAAATTAAAAAGCAAAAAAGTAATAATATTGTCTTGATTTATTTTCTTAGTTTTATGATTGTCCAAGTGGGGGCTTTATGATATAGTCGCCCTACTTTAACAATTCTGATAAATTTAACCATTACTATTTCTTAAAGAAAAAAATGAAATTGAAAACAGCATGGTCCCAGTGATGCTGATCAAGAAAGAATAGACTTTATAATGTCTACTTAACTGCTTTGGAAACTGCTGACTAAATTTATAATACTCTGTAAAAGGGTATTAAAAAAAGTTTGTATATTTTCAAGCTAACAATATTAAATTTATAAAGCTAACATGGTTTAAATTATTTAAATTCAGCTTTTGTTAAAATTGGTAAGCAAAATTTTATATATATACTTTTAACATAATCATAACTTTTTTTCACATTTGTTATGCATTGATCGCTTAAAATAGGGACCCCCTGACGAAGTTTTGAACACACGCCCTGCGTAGTGCGCACCGAAACACGAACGCTGTATAAAATCGTCATAATTGAAGCCTTCAACAAGTTTCACATACAATTACGGACACCTTTTGCTGGTCCGCCGGATGGCGAACCCGGGCTGAGAGCAGTGGCAAAGGAGGACGCCCGACTGGCTCTTTGTGGCCTCTTTTGTTCCAAAGAGTGTGACACTGGCGGTGGGTCGAGCTCGAATCGACCCTTTGTCATTTGACCGGCTAGCGGTCAGTTGCACTAACCATTAAGTGAGGAAGAATTAATAATTCCGTGACTGGTTAAAGTTAAATTCATGTTAAACTCATGCAACTCACAAAGGGCCATTAATTATGCTCAACATTTAACTGCGGCTTATGCATAATGAGTTCAACTTATACCTTTGTCAATGCTATTTACCCATACCCAACCTGTATAGAGTCTTTAGTACGGAGAGAGCAACCCGCATTTATTTTAATCCACTCATAATCCTCTTGGAGTTTATGCTAATTGACGATTTCCGACTTGTTGGTAGGACTGCCATGAATTTCGATGAATTGCAGCCTCGTCTCGCCCCCTTTCCACTTTTCCTCTTTGGCAGTAATCTAATTAAAGCATTCAAGTTTTGTCTAATTTGTTGCGCACAGTTAGTTCTTGTTGTGGAGCTTAGTGATTTTATTAGCATTCAACACAGAGCGACAATTAATTCCATTAGTGGTGACTACGACGACGACGACGACGTTGACGTTGTCCTGGCTCTTTGTCAACTCCTCCCAGGAAAATGTGTGCCACCAGCGCAGAATTAAAAGTAAGCAGCACCCATTCAACGTTTTTGAACTGATCAAATCGGTAGAAATAAATTCGCCACACACAAATCATTCCAACTTTTTAATTGCTGTAATTATTTGTGCCCAGATAGAGCGGGTGGGGCGCTAGCCACCTGCCTGATGTGATTAGCAGCCTTGGGTCTTAAAAATTGGCATCGGTGGAGGAGTCCGGAACCGAAGCAGCTTAAAATAGCACATAAAATTTCATTTTAATTACCTAATTTATGCAGTAAATTGCGAAAAGCGAACAATGTTGTTTTTATCGATCGCAAGGGTGGCGGGAGAAGTTTCCTTGGGGCACAACAGATTTTTAGGTGAAACATTTCTGCTAAAAATATATATAACTTTAATATAACCTTTCAAATATTTCTGTGGTGAAAGGTTTTTAGTACGAAACAAATAAAAGTTAAATAATATTGAGGTCCGAAAAGTATATTCACTATCTTATAAATCATATTGAGAATTTCCCTTAAAAGTGGTTAAGATATTAAATTCGTTCTTAATTCTGTCTAAAATTATTTCACATTTAAATTTATGACATTAAATTAAATAATATGATAGGGCAAGCCGCGAAACGTACTTTCCGCCCTCGACTCACGTTCGGTCACCTCGATTAGTCGCACCTCCCCATTCTGTTTGTCACACTAGATTTATTACTATTTGATTGGTTTTATTTATTTACTCTGGCCACAAAATGACAACTGTTGGGGCAGACCGCCCAGTCGAATGCGTCACAATCACATGTGACAGCTTGTGACTAAATACTTTCGGTCGGGCATTTGAGTTGGGCATTTGCATGAATAATTCATTGCCCAGGACGGGCGACTGTAGGCCAAAATAAACATGTTGCAATTATCCAGGGCTTTGGCCATGCCCTCACTTTGTTTATGCAATTCTCAAATTCAATTTTGATGGTTTTCTCGCAAAATTTAACATGATCAACGTTTGGACGGGTTCCACGACCATAATACTTGACAAACGCCTGCCGTTAGCACAATCTCATTGCAAATGCTGTCTGACATCAATTTGTGAGATTAATTCATCCACATATATCTGTCTATTTAAACATAAGTATGCACATCGCATTGTGTGTGCGTATTCCTTGTGTGTTCTGTGCAAACGGACAATGCCTGTTGACATTCGTGAGCGGAGGGGTGTGCGGGATCTCTCGTTTATCGACATGTGTAATTTATGGCATTTGTTGTTAATTTGTCTTGCCAGTTGAGCCCCTATCTCTGCCTCTCTGTATATCTAATACTTTTCGGCCAAACAACGCCGGAGTCAAATAGTCGAGCAAACAGAGCGTATACTTGATATATGGCATACAATGGTCATTCAGAGTTTACCACCGTAGGCACACCTTACGCTCATTTACCCAACTCTTAGCCTCAACATAAACGGCTTATGATGGTCAGCTTATTGACGGCATAAAAAGTAGAAAAGGTTGGTTAATTACTTTAAGAAATGAGTTTAGTATTCAGTTTAATACAAGTACTCGTTAACTACTACTTACCACGCCAAGCGCGACACCACATTTAAAAAATTTGAAACCTGCATTCCGCAATTTTTAGAAGAATTGTGTTTATATTGTTAAGTACAAATTAAATTATACGTTTGATAACTAATAAGTTTGCTGTTTTTTCCATTTTTTTTGTAGTTCTTCGACATATAGTAATGGATAAATATTTCATAATTACGCTGAAACAATAAAAATATTTAAAATGTGTTTAAATGTAACTTTTCTATTATGTACTTTTTTTCAAAGTTCTTTTTGACTTATTAATAATTTGACATTTCAGAAAAATAATAGGAAAACGATAACATGTAGCTGCCATAGGAACTATAGAATAATAGAGCTGCAAATCATCATAGCTTCAATGTTTTCAAATTATATACGCAAGTAAATCATAATTTTAATGTTTTCAAGGGTATTTAATTTTTGACAAGGGTTTATGAACTTCGGCTTACCGAAGTTTGCCTCCTTTCTTGTTTATTTTAGTATCATTATATATCTCGATCGATTAAAGTAATGGCTTACGTTGTTTAAACATAGATGACGCTGTAATACAACAGAAATAGGTAGGATTCCACGACAGCTCCATCTATGTGTCAATGTTTAACAACGGTATTTAATACATTGATTTACCCATAATAATAGTGTGCTTCGTGTTTTTCCAAAATGCAGTCAACAGTTTTTGTGACTTGCCATTCGGTGGAAGGTATCTCATAGTCGCACGTCTAAAAATATCTCTTAACAGATTACTAATCACCTTTGTCACACTTCTCTGTTTTGTTCCCCAAAATAATAAAAGAATGCCACGTGAAAAACTGAAAAAAAAATCATTGGTGTTCTGCTCCACCTCCTGTTAAAGTGAACCAATTTTTTTTCCATTCACGTTTCAAAGACCACACGTAATTACATTTGAGCTTTGGCAATTGATTTTCCAAGGTTTGGGGCCAAAGAATGTGGGGAAATCGACTGGAAATTGATTTTCAGCTGCTGCAAAGAGGTCGCAAGTCAGAGGTCCTCAAGGCATTCCCTGACTCTTACGGGAGATGGAACTTAGTTTAAAAAATTTATTAGCTCAAACCTGAGCGTGTAATTAGCGATCTAGCAGAAGCAAAGCAAAGGTGAGCAAGTGGGGCAACAGGCATAAACTTGTGCTGAACACAGAGAAACACTCTGCCGGAGTTGTATTTTGTTTCGCACTTGTTCTGCATCAGAGGGCTATTCATGGCGTTTTGCTGAGAGGCAGCAAAGTTGCATATTCACATAAAAGCAAGAACAGTGTGTTAAGAATGCTTGGGGAATTGTTTTTGCTGCGTGCCTGCAACAGTCTACATTGGGCTACAAGTCAGAGGTTCATGCTGGTCTGAATGCAAGCTGCTCTGAATGCAAATGAGCAAGACGAGGGGAGCCGTATGAGTTTATTGTTTAGTACACCTTAAGGATGGAAAAATTTGTGACACTCGGACAGATGCACCTCTCAGGAGCTCGGAAAACTTTTATTGGACATCCTGCTTGACTGGACTACAAGCATATCCATGCAAATTTTAATCTGCATATTTCACCAAAAAAAAATAGTCACCTTTGTAGGGCGAAAGTTATGACCAACACGGGCTGCTCTGTTGTGTGTAGAGGTTCCAGCTCGGTCCCTGTTCTATATATCACATGCGAGTTGCAATTAAAACGTTGTCAATGCTGAATTTTATGTGACCATGCAGCTTCTCGACACTGCACGGTGGCAAGGAATATTTCAATATTTATATTCTTTTGTACTGGCTTCGAAGCCACGAAATCCTTTGCGCTGCCGGCTCCTCAGTGAATACGTTACTTGGGCGAAGGCCACACAAATGCACCACCCAAAAACCCACTCTCCCTGTTTACACAAGTTCACACAGCTCAGTTTGCCGTTTGCCGTTTGTCGTTTGTGTTTGCGTTTGCTGTTGATCTTCAAGCTTGATTTTACTTTAGCCCCCGAAAAAACTGCGCGCATTTTCAGCTGCACACGCTGTTTATATTGTTGATGTTAATGCCATCGCCAGTTGAGCAAAATTCCTGGTGGGGTAAATGCATTTCGCTCATAATTGGATGGGATTTGCTGTTCGCTTTCGGCTAAGGCTTTGGGGCTTTGGCTCTAACAATGAGTTAACATTTGCTCTTTCTGCTCGAGCGGAAGGGGGAAATGCCAAATAGTGCCTTCAAAGATAAAGTTGCTCTGCGTAATAACAACTGCACTTTAATGCAAAATAACGCCTTCAAAGATTAAGTTAACAACTGCACTTTAACCTTTTCGGTCTGTCGTATTTCAAACAATGTTCTACCTCATTTGGTTTCAAATAAGGGTATATTTAAATCTTCTTTTTCCAAAGTTCCCCAGACGTTAATGACACAACAAAAGAGCGCAAAACAATGCGGGTGACAATTTAATTAACACATTTCATACACAAACAAGAAAGGAAGCAAGCCTCAGCAAGCTGAAGTTTACATACCCTTGCAGCTGTTGCAAAAACTGAAAATTCTTGAAAACATTAAAATTATGATTTACTGGCGAATATGTTAAAATACATTGAAGCTTTAATGGTTTGCACCTTAATTATTCAACAGTTCCTATGGCAGCTATTTGATATCGATTTCCAACTTTAATAAAAAACAGCAATGCTATAATTTTCTTTTATTTATTTTTCCGATTCTTCCTATGGGAGCTATATGCTATAGTCGTTCGATCCGGCTCGTTCCGACTTATATACTACCTGCAATAGAAAGACAAATTTTGGGAAAGTTTCATGCAGATAGGTTTAAAACTGAGAGACTAGTTTGCATAGAAACGGACGGACAGACGGGCGGACAGACGGACATGGCTCGACTCTTCTAGTGATGCTGATCAAGAATATATATAATTTATTGGGTCGGAAATGTCTCCTTTACAAGCAAGCATCTGACTGAAATTATAATACCCTCTGAAAGGGTATAAAAATGGAGAGGAGAAACTACATTTTGTGGCAGCAACAATTGGTTTCCCTTTGGCATTTTAATTATGCATTTGTTGGCTTCACTGCACTCATTGCTGCCGGTTTTCAGATATCATGTTTAGTTAAACAATTTAATGGGTCTGCGGATGTGTGCTGGGTGAAGTAATTTATGGCCAACTATGTACACCATAAATTAACACGCAAACAATCGCTTAGCTAACATTTAGCTGGTAAATGCTGTTTTTAAGGTATCTGCTCTAAATAAATTAGTTCCCTAAAAGCATTTTTTATCTTAAAAGTAAATCTTAAATGAGACGTTTTTATTTAAAGCAACAAAGGAGGGAGTGATTGTCTATTCTACGAGTAGTTTGTCTTGTATGCGTTTTTCTTTCAACATTGTATTATCCTAACAAATCGATACAATAATAGTTTATAAGTTTTTGGAATAGGACAAGCCTGTTTACAATTTCTGATCATTATGTTTGTAAAAATTCACCTCATTTATTTATCTTTTGTACAGGAAACTAATGCTCTTATATGTTTTTACTTTTATTGATCTCACAAAGCTTTTCCTCGCTGAAAGTTAAGAGTAATTGGTTTGCAGTTCGATGTTTAATTCATCAGTATTGCTGTCGACAGCTAACAAGGATTGCACGTCGATTGCAGCTTGTACTGTGAACTGGAATGTTATGCTGAAGTAGTAACTGAATGACAGTGTTAAGGACTAGTCGAAGGGCGTGACCCAGCGAGGACAGTTGGCATGCAACCCGAGACGAATTGCCCCGGGGGAACACGTCCAGTGTATTCAATAAGTTGTGGTGGAATTCCAAGGTTAAGCGCGACAAGAAGCAACGGATATTAAACTTCTAGCACGACATGCACGCAAATACCTATTGTGCCCATGTAAGCGTGGTTCACTTAACATAAGCTTTTCTCATTTGCTCTTCGGAGCACGGAAATCCATATATGTGATTGATTGCTACTGCACAAAGTGTACATCCCGACGCATGCTAATACCTCAAATGTGTCTCATCTTCCGATTGACAGACAATATGTGTGTATTCCCGTGATTGATGAGTCCCAGCTCGAGCTGCAGTGTTCTCGACTAATTGCATCTCCCGGCCAGCCAAGAAACTGTTAATATACTTCAGCCCGAGAAGGAGTCTAGAAACTGAACCAAGAAGTTTGCATTTCCATGGCACGTTCTACAATTTAATTGCAAAATTGCAGAGCGAATTAGTCGGCGCGCAATCATAAAACAAACTATCTGCCAGGGCTGCGAGCTCGCCAGCTGGAGCTCCACGGTCTCCTTTTCGTCCTTCTCCGGTGTCCGGACACCGGAAATGGCAGCCAGTTGAGTCAACAATAAACGGCGCTGGGACTCAAGCACAAACTTTCCCCACAACTCGGCACGACTGCAGCAGGACGACGAGAAGAACGACATCCGTTGGCAACATTTCATGGCATATTTAGTTGGCGGGCTCAGTGACTTTAATTTGCCTGGCCAGCCACCTGGGGAAACGCGAAACTTGAAACGCGAGCAGTTGCCGGTCCGCCTACGGATATATGGAGTACATATTCATGGCGAAATTGTTTTTGCTTGTTTAAGGCCCCAACGCCAAGAAGGCAATTAGAGATGTGAATTCTACAAATACTTGGGCAGAATAGGCAATGTCCAACTAGAGTTTAAGAAAGCTTAAACGTTTGTTGCAAGCGTTACATATTTTTAGTTTGGTAAATTTTGTAAGATAAGGAAATATATGGCTTAGTAATAGTTATCAACTTACAAGACTTTTAAATTTGTGTGTTTTTAGATCGATTTTTCTTCTGTGAATTTGTTCTATTTTTAAATCTCAGTATTTTGTTTTATTTTACACAAAACTTGTCAAATTTTACTCCGTTTTCACTATTATTAAAAGAGTCAATTTAAAGGTATTAATTACTTTAATAACAATAAAAAAATGGTAATTTTGTAAAATAAAAAATAAAAGAAAACAATTTAATTATTTAAAAGTAATGAACTGTTATTTCCATATCAACAATTTTTTCAAAGTAATAAATTGTGTCTTTATTGGCATTACTTTATCAAAATATTGAATTGTTTTTATATTCTTACCGAGGGTATACAAATTTCAGTAAAAAAATTATTTTTGACATAGTAATAATTTGATTATACTTTTAATTTTATTCAAATCGGTAAACGATATCATAAGGTTGCCATAGGAATTATCCAACAACTCATCTGAAAATCCTTATAGCTTTTAGCGTTTTTAAACAAATACGCAAATAAATCAAAATTAAAATGTTTTAAAGAATATTTCATTTTTGAAGAAGCTGCAAGGGTATATGAACTTCGGCTTGCCAGACCTTGCTTCCTTTCTTGTTTTCGATAATTAATTGCTGTGGACTACTTTTAAATTAACAAATTTAATTCATTGAGAAGTAATTCATTAGTCACAAGTGCTTACAGATTGTAAATGCTTTCCATTTGAGAACCGTCATATTGTAATAAGCTTAGTTTAAGCTAAGACATATGTTTGATAAAATAATTGAAATCTTGTTGGGACTTTAATTTGAAAATACAAAAATTTAGTTTTATTGTATTATTATTGTTATTATTAAACCCCTCATCGTATTCTATGTGCTATTCAGATTAAAACCTATCAACAAGGCGATTCGAAAAAACTTTTCTTTGTGGCATTTCGATTTTCAGGGCTTCTGTGCGAGCACTTGATTATTGCTGGATCTGCTAAGCTTTGTTATTACCAATCAATTTGGTTCTGCTGTTCATAAATTTGGTCAAAGTGGAGTGGTTGCTGCTAGGGGAACTCATTCCAGTCGTATCCAATCAAGGCATCGCCCACGCCCGTCAACATTTCCAGTCATGTGTGGCTAGTACCACAGTAACGCCCCTATGGCGGCATGCTCCCCTCCGCCCACCGCCTACCGCCTACCGCCCATGCCCACGCCCATGCCCATGCCCACGCCCCCACCGCCTTTCATCACACTTTGTTTGCCATGTTGCCACACACTCATTTAGCGCTGAGTTTGTCTTGTAATTGCTTTCCATTGTTGGACTGAAAATTGCAAAATGTTTGCACTACACTCCCAGGATTCTCATCCTGCGAGCCGAGGAGAACAACAACTCTGTTGGGGGAGCGGCGGATTGGGGGCGGGGCACAACCTGCTTATTTGACTACCGGTGCGCATAATTGTGGACTTGGCAACGCTAGACGGCAATTGTCGACGGCACGGCGTAGCGTTTGCCAAGAATCAACTTTAATAATAAGCTGCAGTGCCAAAGGACTCCCACGTTGCCTTTTATTAATAAATGCCCGACAGCTGGCCCAGAACAAAAAGCAAACACTTATAATTATGCACAAAAGGTGTTTTATTATTAATCAATTTACCTTGGCTTCCAGCGAAGACTGTTTTCAGAAGTCTAAATCGCGCCTGCCGATGACACTCGCCAATTGTTTTGCGACCTTTTCGGCCAGACCAGGTCAAGTTCAATAGCCCTTCAGGTCAGAGGGCAATGTCAAAGATTGTCTTGCCTTTTAATGGAATTTCCTGCCACTTATTGTGTGTTAGGCACCTTAACTCCAGTAATTAATGGCTGATTGTGCGTCTCGTTAGAAGCAGTTAATGAATACCCAAAATGCCAACATTTTGAGGTCGCATTAAATAAAGCTATTCAGTTATTAACAAAACGGGGCCGGGATAATAGCACAATAAATGTAACGATTTAGATCGAGGATTAAAGAGTAAATAACAGTGGGAAGAACTACGGTGGGTATACCCGTTACATGTGCAGCTAATGAATAGATTACGATTGTAAGAGAGCAAGGTTTGAGCGATTATTTCTTTCTTTTATTTCCTAAATTTTCCCTCCGGTGCAAAAAATCAACACTTTTCAATGCTCTTTTTAAAAATATTATCATTTTTCCCCATAACAATATGATTATGTCTTATCATTTGTAATAGTTGTTAGGTAAAAGTAAAGCTGGTATATTTCCAATAAACTGTTTTTCAGTTATTAAAAAAATAAATTTTTTACAGCTTATATTTAAAGACAAAATAAATGCGGGTAGTGGGTCAAGGATGGCTATAAAACTATACCACATAGCTGCCACTATACGCAAAAAAGTAAGTAAATAGTCGTCATAAAACATTTAAAATTTTATTTCCAGCTTATGAAATTGTAATATAATTTAATTTTAGTCATTTATTATGTTTATATTTTGACAGAAAAAAATCAAATTTCACATCAAAACGAAATCCTTAAATAATCTTTCCTATTAATCAAATTTTTAAACATAAATTGTAATATTGCACATTTAAAATAACTAGGAACGGAAATACATGAAATGATATGTTTTGATATACTCTGATTTTTAATTAAATGTAAGCTTAAACAAATCTTAAATTTAGCAGACAAAGACAAAGCTTGAAAAACAGAGTGAAGCCTCGCCCACAACCTCCCTTTCCCCTTTCCTGGAATATTTTTACGCATCATCGCACATTGGGTTCAAGTGAACACAGAAGCCTCGAGACAATCAGCCCTTCGGTGTCGAAGGTCATGAACGTCGTCTGCATAGGAATGCGTGGTGGAACCAAGGCCAGAGGCAAATCGTATTCGAAATAATCAAAATAAATAAATGGGTTTCTGGCGCAGGGAAAGCCAGACCAGACTGAGCTTTCCTGGCGGGGGCACTTTGAGCTGTCTATTTTTGGCACGACCACATCAAACCATTCCGCATTAATTTTCATTCATATTCATATCTTTCAAATTCGAATTCAGATACTGATTCATTTGTAAACAAACATGCGCGCGACAAAGCAATAAAAATTAACACATGCCCGATTTTCCATTTCCCTTTCCTCATTTTCTAGCGTATTTTCCCCAACAAGATATGTTGACTTGTGCGAATAAACAGTATGCGCATCCTACATGCACAATAAAAAGGCCATAAATAATGCAGTGTGGCAATTAAAACAGCAAAAAGTGTAGTAGAATTTCTAAAATATTAAAGTTAAATCGAATATGGTGTGAATGGAATGTCAATTGCAGTACTCCGTATTTGTTTAACCCAAACAAGGAAACAAAAAACCGACAAATATCAAATGGGAAAAACGCTTTCAACATGAATGGATAGTAAACAATGTGGTAGTATGCATTTTAAATGGAAATTATAAATCATGGAATTGCAAAACCTCTGTAAAAAAAATGATGGCTACTCAATTGTCTCTATCTCCATTTTTGGCCAACTTGTTAAGCAGCTCATTAAGTGCGGCCACGTGGAGCTTTGTTTCAACTTCAGTTTCAGCCGCCTGATAAAACGGTTGCCATTTCGCGACCTATAACTCATATCTCGACGCAATCAATCTCCGCAGACTCGTTCTCTATTTGGACTCTATTCATTTGCATGCGACCGCCGTTCGTTTGCTCATTTATAATGGTCAACGGAACTGCCCTTGATGCTTTCAGCTGGTCCAAACAAATCCAGAGCCATTTGTAAACATTGTGTCAAATTTTTGCTGCATTGCTGCAGAATATTTATAAATATCTCCCATGTTCGCCTCGCCTATACATCATCATATTTGTCTGCTGCTGGTTGCTATTTATAAGCCGAATGACAGTTTTCCTCTTTTCGTTTGCGGACACATGTACACAGTTTGTTGACTTTTGATATGGGTCAAGGAAGCAGAAAAACTTTCTCTTTTCTTTGGAGACTAATGCGGCCTACACGTGCTGGCAATTAGTCTGGGATGGGCCATCTCAACGTGACTGGGAGCTGTGGGGCAGCGATTAAATGGAAATGATTCGAACTTTGTGAATTAATTCGGGCCTTTGCAACATTTAAGCAATTAATTTGATTAGTTCCTGAAAGTGTTTTTTGCATTCCCATTCCGATAGCTCAAGTGCTCATCTGAAAATCACGCATACGCCCCATTAGACTTATCGCACCTTTAGTCAGTTTTAGGCCCCTTTCAGACCGCTTTGTAAATATTTGGCAGACGTAAACGTTTTCGCTCCATTCGGTTCACAAGCCAGCGGCGTTGCTTTTGGAATATTTGCTCATTATTTCGGGATGCCGCTCAGGAGTAAAAATAAAATTTATGAGCTGCAGCTTAACTTTTATCCAACCGCAAGTGAGCCACAAAAATGTTGCTACTTTAGGCAGCCAAAAAAATATAAGAAGAATACAAGAAAAAACAAGCGAAAGAAATGGGAAAATGAAAACCTGCACTTATCGTCTAGAGAAGGCTAATTTCAAAAGCAGCAGCCACTTGAGAGCTCGCACACTTTTAATTTCCTCACTGCAGTTCCTGCCTTGGTCCTCGGGGTGTGCTTAGCTCGGATAAGCTGGTCCGGTCCGGTCTGGTCTGGTCCGGTCTGGTCTGGGCTGACCTGGCCTGTACTCGGCTGACCCTCACCTGAGCAATTGAGTATTTAACCCTCGGATAAGGGTGCCAGCCTTTTGTTTCTGGGGTGCATTACTCCTTGGCCCTTGACCGAATGCCTTGGCGGAGCCTAATTAGCTGGCCACCAAGCCACACTAAATCACCAAAAGTTTGCACTGCATTTATCCAGAACAGTAGCCGTCGCAATATGCAGGCGAATCTCAAGAAGGGGTATTTAGCTGTAAGGTTTTTTTTAGCTTTAAATATTTTAATTAATTAATAAAATGTTTGGAAAGGAACCCTTTTTTCTTTTCCAAGCAGCGAGTCAAAGAAAGATATGAAAAATGGCCGCTAAGTAGCGTAAAGTATTTGCAATGAATTTATGAAACGCCTCAGTGGGGGACAGTGAGAAGGTCGTGAGGAGATGAAAAGTAATGGATAACGTTTCAAGGATGTCTGCTCGGAACATTAGACAGGGTCTTCCTTGAATTTGTGGAATTTTAATTGGGTTGGCCGGGCTGTAAGGTACAGGCCAGAGCAACTCCTTGAGGAAAAGGCGTTCTGGGATACTTAATGGCCGGTCAGGAAATTGGCATGGAACTGTGTGACTATTGAAGAAGGGCTTACTGCATAGGAAATTTAAATCCGAGGCGGAATCTGCTCTTTCTTTTCCATTTGCCCCGTATATCCCGGACTTATGCGGGCGACTTATCGGACTATCGGCCCAGTGGCCTAAGCCCAGTACGAGCTGGGGTCCAATTTTACCCATCCCCGAGGAGACCGCATTTGTCAGGAAAAATTGCTAAATGGACATGGACAGGCAAATGTTTGCACATGTCCAGCCATAATTTGTGCTGCCAAAAACAAACAAGCAAACCAGCAGCCGGAAAGAACTTTACCCGAAACCGGTCAGAGATGTCTAATAAGGCTCTCGTCCTGGGCCTTTGATTGATTAAGTGCCTGCATCTGACGCGGCCCTCGACGAGGCTGATGGACTGCTGGACTGCTGGACTGCTGGATGCTGCTCTCGGATAAAGTTGTAAAAATCTATAAAAGCGTGCCCGTTCGGCAGCCTAAACACATTGTAAACATTCCCGCTTTACGAGCACCGGCCGTGTTGGCTCTTTTATGCACATTACATTTATTACTAATACGCCACGTAAACACTTAAGGCTCGTCCAAAAAAAAAAAAAGGGAGCAGAGCGGTGTGGAGCAAACAAGCGACTTCCGTGCCATCAAAATGAGCCACACGAACACAAACAGACAAACAAGTCAGGCGGCAAATGGCAGCGGTGCGTCGGTGTGTTTGCAAAGTGGCAAGAGCCCAGGAAGTCGCACAAAGCCCGGCTCATAACACGGCAGCCACCCCACATAGGCTCTTTATTTAGATTGTGCTCGACTGCTGTACATTCCGCTTGAGGTATGTGCGAATGGAGCTGAAAAGTGCCAAATGCGCAACGGGAAAAATGTTCCTAAGCTTGTTGTTTTTCATAACGCCGGCTTATGAATTGGTTTCGCTTTATCTGCCAGAAAGACAATCCTATTTCGGCATTCCCTTTATTGTGCTTCATTTTTTTTTTTTTAACATTTTTTAGCTTACATTTGGGAAAAGAAACATCTATAAGATTGTTGAACGTGGAATCCGCGCATTGAGGGTGTATTCTGGTCTACAAAATTGAAAAAATTGGATCCTTTTTGGTTGCATATTTTAAACGTTGAGACTTTTTAAAATATGATCCTAAAAGGATTTTCAAAACTCAAATTATTTTCGGTGACACAGCCAATTATGTGACGTGGAGTCCAAGCCATTTGAATCGTTTCCTAATCTTGAAACTCTTTTTTCTCAAAACTATTTTTTATGAGGTGGTTGGACATGATATTTCATGTTCTACTGAACCGATTCCTTTGAAATTTGGTATATATCTTGTTTATACCACTATCTATCGCGTCTGCCTCGGATTAAAATTTTGATTATAAGTATTTTTAAAATATTCGAAAATGTCGTAAAAATTGGTTAAAAACATATTTGTTTTCAATTCGACGCCGTTTTTTTTATTTTTAATTTTTTTTCTTAAGTGGTCAACCCGATAACGGCATATTTACTAAGAAACAATTTGTTTATTTTTTTTTCGTTCTCTATAAGGGCTGAAATTATGTCAACCAGGACACGAATTTTTTTTTAAGACCCCACACCACCGGCCTGTATCTCTGCGAATAATAGATTTCTTTTTTTTCTATTTCTTTTTGTGTTCTTAAAATGTAAATTAACCACATATAAAAAATTGTATACTAAAATGGTTTGAAATGTCTTTTTTATCTTACTTGAAAAAATGCTTAAAATTCAGGATTCTAGACCAGAATACACCCTTAATTGATAAGGGTAACAGGTAAGGCTTGCATTCAAATAACTATTACCAAGATACGTATTATTTTCATAACCTCAGCTTTAAGTCAGCCTATCACAGCATTTCTGTTCTTCTAAGCGTATACCCTTGGACTCAATTCTCGCTTTTGGCTTGTATTTTATATTTATCCTAAATTTATATGCACGCAATGCTCGACCGCAACGTCACATTGTCAAATGTGTCTGCCTCGGATCCGAATAAAGTGTGTGCTAGTGCGCCCGTGTGTGGTGGTTATGTGTCAGAGCCAGAACCGGAATAAGCAGTTCCGGGATCAGCGGTGTCACACACACGCCAGGCCAAGACAGTCAAGCGCCGACCCCGAAAAAAGGCAACCCATAAACCCATAAACCCATGCGACGGCGGCCTTCTGGCCTCGTTATTATGCAGCAGAAAATAACAACAGTTCTGGCTCGGTCGACTGGAGGGGAAACAGAGCGGTAGAAGTGGCAGCAGTGGCAGCAGTAGCAGGAGGGGCGGGGACTGACAAATAGCAGCAGGTGTTGCCAAAACGCAAGAAGAGTGGAATCAACATGAAAAGATTTCAGCTTGGCTTCGTTATGTGATACCCTTTAGTTTTAGGTTTCAAAGCCTTATGGCGTGCGGAAATAACATTTATTAGCCACTTTTTAATCGTGCGAATTTGAAAACTTTTTAAAAAGATTATGATATTACTTTGGAACCCTAGAATACAGAATTAAGCTAATTAATTTAACACAGGAGAGATCTAGTTTCTATACCATTACTAGCAAGCTGATCATTATTGCATAAAATATATCTAGATAAAACTTTCCCGGAAATCTATTCTATTGGAGGTTTAATATTATTAAGTTAAGTGTGCTAAGTTAATTACTTATAAAAAAAAGTTTTAAATTTTTTAACAGATTTGAATAGAAACTTTAGTATACATTTTTTTACGATTATTGAATTGCTTTTATAGAAGGCAAATGAGAATGTACCGGTAAATAGAGTTCAACGCCCGGCTTTTCAAACAATAAAACGTGATATTTATAATAAAAGACCATTATTCTTTACATTCGATTTCTCCATTGGTTGTAAAAAGATCTACAAAGAATTAAAGTATTTGTTACGTTTAAAACGTGATCTAACTCGTGAGGCTGCCGTACAAATTTAATGCAGAAACCCCTGGACTGAGGTGGAAGTTCTGCCTTAAAATGTATTATTTAACTATTTTTCTGTAGTATAGTTATTAAATACTAAAGATTTTATGAAATTACTAAAATAGAATAAAATAAAATTGCATGGTCCAGTGGCTGGGATGTAAGAGTTTTCCAAAACATCATAGAACATAATTTGCTTACAAAAAAGTATTTCTTTTAAAATTAAATATATTTTTATAAGTGTACACGCATGTTAAGTCGAGATGTGTAGAGTTGCCTATTTGGTTTTTTCTTTTTAAAGCTGAAAGTACCAGTTATTTCTTAGTCGGATACCTTGACTAAAGAGATTGTGTCTGCTTTTCTTAGAAAAAGGCACAGCAGGCAAAAATGAAATTTCCTTTGACATGACGCCTGCCCGAGCAAAGTCGGTGCCTTGCAGCGAGTCGAGGAGTCCTTCAAGTTGCTCATCGCGCTGTGCCGCCCACCCCGGAACCCTCCCGCCGTACCCGTCTGTCCATCTGTTTGTTTGCCTAGGTCTGTGAGTTGCTGTTGCCGGTGTTTGCTGAAGGCAGTACATCAGCCGGATGCAGACACGACCGAGCCAACATCATCGGATGGGCGGCAGCAGCGTCTGCATTTTTGCAGGCACTTATCGTTGGAGGGATTCTGCAAAACGGTTTCCCAGCTCGGGCGGCGATGGGCATGCAAATATTTGGGGAGCCGAGTGAAAGATGCCTTCGCTCGGTGGCCGTATTACCATTCTGGCCGCCTGCTGCATGTCTAAGCTGTTGCCGCTGTCAGAGAGCTCTCCATTTTCTCGGATTTGCCCCGACCTCCCCGTCTGCGCTAAGTGTGTGTTAATTTTACGCCTGTGTGGAAGGGAGTGGGGTATATTTTACGTGTGGGTGCCGCACATGCTGTGGCTAAGTTTTGCCATTTGAATTAAGTGCTCGCACCTCCCCTTCCCAGCCACCCACTTGGCAGTGGCTATTAAACGAGATGCTTTTATTGCGTATAATTGCTCAGTTACAGCCACCGACTGCTGGGCGTCGAAGTCGATGCCTTCCGTAATTACTGGATCCGCAAATCGTAGACCTATGTGTACAGCCAAAAAGAGGGACTATCAAGTGCCCACACGTTTGCGACTCTTGATAGCGGACAACGAAACTTAATGCGTTTTTAATTCTTAGCTTTTTTACGACCCAGCCCCCATTGAGAAACACCAACCAGAAAAAGCCAAATTAAATGGGAAACCGCTGACTGGACGAGGCTGCTGTAGACACTTAAAGTGTAGGTCGCGTCCTGATACCCAAACTAGGCCCACGTTAGTCAGGCCCAGGCAGGATCGCATTTTGGGGGCATGAAAAATAATTTCAAATAAAACAATAAATAATTTAATAAATATTAAGCTTTAGCTAGACAGTTTAAAACAAATAATTGAATTAAAGGTCAGGAAAGGCGTTTTTATTTAAACCATATTACATTTTAACAACGATCTAACATCTAACAACGATCACATTTTTATAATATTGATATAAAATAAATTTATGGCAATTTTCCTTATAAATTTTATTTAAAATGTAAAGGTCATACCTTAAACTCAAACAAGATATTCCTAAGCTTATAAAAATTCTCCACACCAAAGCCAACAAAATCATAGCAAAATGGTTTTAATATCTGTCTTACCGATCTGTCGTATTTTAACGTGGCTTTCAAAAACCCCGCCAGAAACTCCGCCACTGGGCCCGTAGTCGTTAAAGCCACCCACCCACTCCCCACTCTTGTTTACAGTTGAATATTTTTTTGGACAACGACAACAGCAACAAGGTCAACAAATTTGCACACAACGTTTATGTAAAATAGGCGACATTTGTTTTATTGTCATGGGCCGCCTCATGTCATGGCAAACCTATCCCCATCCCCAAGTTGCATTCCCAGGACCATCCTTCTACCACTTCGCAGCCATGGTCCAAATGTTGGAGAGCAGCGAGCACGCTTTCATTTTAATTGCACACATGCTTATCATTTCAACAACAGCCCAGCGCAGACCCACATCGGACAACATTTATACCCCTCCGAATGTGTATATATAAAGTGGGTGCCCCTGCCACCGCGGCCCGCAGCTCGTTAGCTTCGGAGGGGAGTCCGAAAGCCGAAAAAATGTTGCCAGGCTATTTCTGCTATCCAATTCACTTGTTCACCGCTCCCTTTCGCAGCTCGGTGCCTGCGATGCCGAAATTTGCAAATGGCAACCACACCGAGAACAACGCAGACAACAACTGTTGAATATAAATATATTTGTATACGACAGCAAAAGAAACCAGGCCTCGGGGGTCGTTTAAAGGAATACCCTTACAGGTCACTCACTTTCACATGTTCAATCATTCTAACAAACTATTATACTTTTTTCACAACGCATTCACTTATTTAAAAAAGTTTTAGTAGAAAATGAATATCGGTCTTAAGTCAAATAAAATAATATTGACGGACATATTAATAATAGCAAATGTTATGTCCTTCAATCTAATTTTATTGATTTATCGCAAAGAAGAGAGACTTCTTTACGTAGCCGCAGTATTTAAAATCTGATTCGATTGTGTCGCAATATTACTAAAGTGTAAAAAATCTTGGCTTTACTTTCTCGAAAATATAATAATATTTAGAAACATTCTGAGCAGATTTTCAATTGTGTTAACACAGTAGTAGAAAAGCTTACAATATAGTTGCTATAATTTAGTCTCTGAAAATTTTTTTTGCTCAATTATTTATTGACTTAAGATAAGTTATCAAAATTTTTCTATTTTTAATTTTAAGCAAATTAATTTTGAACATATTAGAACGTTCAAGTCAAAAAACTGCTCCCAAAGCATCTACATAAAATCCATCTTTTGTACAGAATGCTATGAATATATTTATGATATATGTAAAGCACCGAAATTATATTACCCTCTGCAAGGGTATAAATATGCGTATATAAGGACTGCAGGCAAAACCATAAAAGTCAGCTACTTAAACGCAATTGAGCTTTAATATGGCGGCGGATCGAGGAGCAGGAGCGGGTACGGACCATCAGCGAATAAACACCCAGCATGAACAGATTTTTCAGTGGGAGTGGAGCACGCTCGACAATAAAAAAGATTTACTGTCTACAAATTTATGACCCCCGCCCAACACCCTCGTTGTGGGCGCAGAAATAGAAACAAGGTTAAGCTCAAGCTGAAACAAATTCGTTTTGGCCTGTCCTGGCATTTTAACTCGCATTGTAAATCTCAATTAAAGCATTCCCCTTCCCCATCTGCCGTGGTCTGCTGTTGCTTGGAATGCTTGGCATGCTATGGCCACTCAATATAATTGAACTCTAAGCGCTTAACGCACAGGCCAAAGCAAACAATGTGTCCTTGATGGGAAACTTCAGTCCTGGCAGCGGCTTCAGCAGCAGGTGACTGTTATTCTTGTTGCATCTGCTCTAGTCATGAACCCGAAATTAAATTTAATGCTGCATTTAAGGATGTAAAAAGGGTAACCAAACCTAGAGTGGCCGAAATCTACTTATAATTTGGTCTGAATCTGTTCATGCAGAGACCCTTTTGAAACTTTTGTTTTTCTAACTGCCACTTAACGTTCAATCCCTGTGTGCAACTCATTAAACTTCCAGCCTCTGCAACCATTTATCGCCATTTCAGTTGTATACCCTCAGTCTTAGCCCTAGATCCGTCTTAGCCCGGGCAACTTGAATAGTTATTTGCGTGCCAATCTACTCTTCCCCCTTTTTCTGCTGGAGGTCCCATTGTCCGGTAATGGGAAAAACTCCATCTCAGTCTCCAGTTGAACATTCTTTGAGTCGAGCTCGAATTGCGTTTTTCATTTCGAGATTTCTGTCTCCGCCGCCTCCTTGTGGCCTTTATACTCGCCAGAGTTTACTCAACCCTTCCTCGGAAAGCAGGAAACTAACCTAAGCCTCAATCCTCTCCACTTTCCGCCTTTCGAATGCCGCCCAGCGTAAATCGTTTTAATTTCTTGCACATTTTACGCGCTACTCATCTTACCAAGCTCACTCACTCGCACACAAAAGAGTGCCAGATAAGAGGGGTAAAGTATACATATACCTGGAATGATGCAGTGCTGGGCAATCGGGGCTCCTGCGATGGACTGTGACTCGAGGGCAGGCCAAAAGTGTTTGGTTCCTTGGTACTTGGCGGCGTGGTGTCCGTGTCAACGTAACTTTTATTTCCCCTGATGGCTGCACGTAAAAAGAGAGCAAAAACTCAAGCACCCTTACCTGTATACTACTTTACCGCCCACCGCCCACCGGCCACCGCCCACCGGCCACCGCCCACCGGCCACCGCCCACCGGCCACCGCCCACCGGCCACCGCCCACCAGCCATCTTTCATCGCCCATCCGCTCAATTCGCCACCCACAACCCCTCATTGTTGTCAGTTTTTTATGACAAAGAGGCGCATGCAGCGACCCCCGTGAAAACTGAAACAGTTAAATGGCGTTGGTTCCCCAACACAGAAAGAAATTGGGATAAAAACAGCATTTGCATTCTGATATTTCAAAAAATAATTTACACACCCAAAAGTGTCATAAATACATTCTGTAGTGAGAAACAGATAATATTTTTTTGTTTTGTAGCCAATAATAACTCAGAAATCATTCTTTCTGTGCCACTGAGCCAACTGGAAATGGCCGAACAAAAAACCTGTTTGCTAAAACGGAACTAGCCTCCAACGGTGGCCACTGCATATGTGGGGTAATGGTGTGGTGGGACTTGGATAGGGATAGGGATAGGGATAGGGATAGAGATATGCACGGCAGGGGCCGAGCCCACGTAGCCAAATTTATGATGTCGTTATTTACATGGCATAAACTTTTGCTGCCCCGTTTCGCCAGTTGCAAATAGATTTCACGCTTTGTTTTATATTCCAGCTCGACACTCTATTCTTTTCATGACCAGCCTTGTGTGGCACATCGGAGTCTATACAGAGATTTAAGGTGGAGTTCTTTTAAGGCATGGCTCAGTATGTACCAACAAAACTCAGTAAATAATATTCAAAGAGAGTGCCACATCAGAATTGGCTTTAAAGAGTGTTTGTTAGTCTGCCGGAACCATCTATTCACCATTTAGTGTGCGTCTCTCTCTTCTTTTTTATATATTCCACGCTGTTTTAATTGGATTTTATCTTCCCGCTGCCATTTTCACAGCTCCGATTTCGCGCTTTCTCCCCTTGAAGGCCCCTGTGCTGTTGTCGTTTTCATGCAACGTTGATTTAAGCTTGAGGGAAATTGGCAAATGAAATGCTTCGTGTAAATAGATGACAAGGGGTTCCGCCCCTCAAATACTGTTGTTCATCGCTTTGACATGTTGAGGCAGGCCGCAGGGTTCATGGCTGCCAGTAAGCCACAAACACGCACGAGTAGTCCATATGCGAGGTTTCACCGAGTTGCCATTGAAGTTTGGCCCAAATCAATTGGCCACATATTGGTCCTGCCGAGTCAAACTTGCTTGGCTGGCTTTGAACCACATTTTTTCTTTGCAATTTGGCTAATAATTTTCGAGTCAAAGGTAAAATAGTGATGGATTCAACACCCACAATTGAATCGGAAATGTATTTTAAACCATGCCACAAAATGTGGCTGCGCAAGCAATTAAGGCATAAGGGGCGTGTCGGTACACAGACCGCAACATACGGGTGGGCGTGGTCGTGAGTGTGGGCATGGTCGCAATGGAAAACTCATTTTTCATTTAAAGTGTCGCACCGAAACAGTCCTGGCCAAATGACAATTCGATTGAGGCACATAATAGATGGCAGATGATAACTACAGGCATTTGCGATGAACGGGACTGGAATGGGAATGAGAAGTCCACTTAAATTCATACAATTTGTTTTATTTCGACAACAGAGAAAAATTGTTCAGAGCAAGACAAATGTTTCCTTTGTGCGTTGGAAGGCATTTCCGAAAAGAAAATGAAAGCAAAAATGATAATGACAATGCCGATGCCGATGCCGATGACGAGGAAGATTATAATGGTAGGAACTGGCAGGCTTTCCTCCCCCATAAGAACGATAAAGAGGAAGACATTTCAACACGCTGTCTCTGGCTTCTGTGGGCTTCCCTAATGGACAAACAACAAGAATTTAAGTGGTAGCTTCTCGAGGGGGGTGAAGAGACAAATGGAAAATTAAGTTGAGGAATGACTTCTGTTGACCATCAGTCACAAGACCGACAGCGATGTCCTTCAAGTTAAGCCAAAGTTTCTTGACTTTCAGTTATGATTGCCTTTAATTTCGTAATTGCCTCGGGGCTTTTCACATATTTGCATAAAAACAGTGTCTCACATTAAACATAAATCAGATGTGCTCTTGTGTCCTTGCTTCAGTTCGTAATTTGCCATCAAACTAAATAATTTAAACAAAAATTGTATCCGTAAGCTGTGTACATACAGATGTTATTTTCTCTAGATTGTCATGTTATTTTGTATTGTTCCTTCCTCTCTTCCTCTCAAACTTAATATATTATGCGTAAATAAAATCCACAAATTTAACAGAAATATATGTTGTGTACATATGAATTTGCTTTTTCTCTAGATAGTTTTGGCATTTTTATTTTTAAATTTGTTATTTTCTTTTCCATTGTAGTCACTGGTTAAAACATGTCAAAAATGCCTCTGTTCATGCTCGAAATGGCTTATAGCATTTATTGACAATGTTTGATAAAATAAATATGCAGAACACAAAATATAAGTAACTTATTTGGCTGCGACCGTGTAGCACATCTCTGTCCTCTTCAACGATGCCCGATCAACTTTCCTTTGGACTCCCTGAATTTTTGACAAATATAACAATGTAAAGTATTTTTTGTCACAATATAATTGAACATTGCTTGACCAAGTTTCTTTCTTGTGCCATGCGTATTCCGCATTCCAAATGCTCGTTTTCCCAACTAACAATATGCAGTATATTATTCAAAATTAAATTCTATGGAAAATCGATGTGAATGGCTGGCCATTTTGCATTCGTCTTAAAGTCACTGAAGCCAAGAACCAATAATATATTTGGAAATAACTCGACAACATAATAGCTTTATGGAGGACAAAATTAAGCACACCTGAAAAAAAACCTTGGAGGCATGAAAGCGGTATTGTTTTCCTGTAAATGTTCCTTTCTGAGTTAATGTTTGATAAATCATCGGATTTCCTGTTCCAACAGCCCTCCGATCCGCTCTAGTGCAGCTCATCACCCGATGAGTTCTCTCAGTCATGCAACATTAAGCATTTGTCTTTACCTCTTACCAATCCCATTTCCCCGGCTTTTCCACCTCCCCGTCCACCATTATTGCAGTTTAATCTGCCCGAACCATTGCATACTTCCAAGCGAACTCGCATGAAAAACCTTCCGACATAAATTTTTACGCATTTTCGCGGTATACATACTTAATGCTACTATTAATTTATTGTTTCAGCTTGCGTGGGTTGCTAGACAACTTATATGGCGCAAAACGTTTCTGAAAAATTATTAAAGTTTTTTTTTGTATCGATTAATGTTGTTATTAAAATATGCTAAATGATTTTCAGTTTGATTATTTCCGCTCTTTTTAAATATTTTACTGTTTTTGTGACTAACACACTAATTAATAAGTAATATTTGTATTTCCGGGATGGTAAGCAGATGGCAAACAGTTGCTTCGAAGGAATTAAAAAATAATGGGAACAATTAAAAAATAAAATCAAAACCAGTTCGGATAAAAATACAAAAAAAAATTAGCTATCGATAAATCAGAAAACATAGGTAAAAGTATTTAACGATTTAAACAGTTTTATTGTTTGTTAGTAAGCTCGAGATGAAAACTGATTTTAATGCTAAAACACATAACACGCTTGTTCAGCTTTCACGTTATAGCCAACAATCAACCGATTAACTTATCGAATTGCATTGTTGATCGATATCCGATCGATAAATGAATGCACCGATTTAAAAGGTTCTTGATTTCCAGTCAATTATGAACTTTTGGAGCTACTCCGTTTGGCAAAACGAGTACACATCTGTGTGTAATTCATACTCATGCTCGGCTCGAGTGGGTGCGCCTTTATATCCCCTTCCGGTCCCCGTGCTCACGCATGTAATTCGAATGATTAAACTGTTACGGCGAACAAAGTACGAGGCAAGACAATGACGAAATGAGCTGAGCTGTGCCCAACCGAGCGAAGGGGAAAAGGATCTCGGGCAGTACGGAAGGGGGTCCCAAGTCCCCCCAGGCCGTATGAGTTAATGTGGAAATTTCTGGCAGTCGTTCCCTTGCTGCTTTCCTTGGAAGAATGCCATGAAATATGCAAAACAATTTCTCATAGCCTGCATCAGCATCTGGACGGCGTTGTAATAAATACAGATACAACTGCAGTTGTGCTCCCAGTTACAGCTGCAGATGAAGTCCGGGGTACTTACACTTTGTCATCGATTCGGAAAAGTTTGTTTGGCGTTCGCTTTGAGGGCGTTTTCCTCAAAGAACTCTATTTACCGCCCCAGCCGGAATAATCAAGATAATTGCATCAAATGGGATATGAGCACTTCACCCCTTCGGCTCTTAAATTTCAGTTTTTCTGGGGGACCTTCTTGTTACTTTGTCTTCAGCACGAGTTATTATTATTTAGTGTGTCCCGGTTCTATTTGACTTTTTTTTACCAGTTCCTTCCCTTGGATTGCGAGGTCCGTCTCACCGTCCCACGAACTGCAGTTTTGTCGCTTGCAGTCGTGCTTCGTTTGCTGTTGTTGTTTTCTCCATCCACTTGAATGAAATTTCCGGCGACAGCACTAAACAATCATAATAACAGATACTTTTTTCCTCCGCACACAATGCTTTGCTTTCTGTCAGTCTTCCTTCCTCTGGGCTGCCGCTGCTCCGTCTTCAATGACTACTGCATTGGGGGAGCGCCTGGGTGTCAGTCAGTGAAGCGTTCAAGGCGGACAGACAGCAATCCGAGTCTGTTCTGTATCTTGAAAGAAAATTCAAACTGTGGCAAAAACGTGTGCAATTAGTGTGGGAAAAACAGGGCAAGAAAATCAAATGGCGACTTAATGAGTTATAGCTGAAAACGGCAATTAAGATTGATTCGAAAACCGAAGAATCTCTGAGTATTAATGTATAATGTATGTATATTTCGATCAAATCCCAAATCCTTTAAATGAGAACAAAATACATTGTGTATATTTCAAGGATTTTGGCATTTCTTAGGAACTGAGAATGGCAGAAGGACGTGAAGGACAATTCGTTTTTTTTTTTGCTTGACTCTAAAATGTTTCTTTCTGTTAATATTGGTTGTTCTGGGGCAAATAAATGTTAAAGCTACGTGCTGGCTGATAATTACACACAAATAAATACCGACTATAAAATTCGGATGGAATAAATTTGAATTACAATTTATCGATTCGCCCAAGTTTAAAATGCATTCGAACATACATGGCTGCTTCTAAGCAAATTATTTCTTTTATTTCATTTCTTAGATCTATCAGTACCTATTCGTAACAATACAAAAAACCAATTTTATTTGTTTGTAAAGTACCACTTGCTGATAAATAATAATAATCTACAAAATGGCTTTCTGATGGCTTTCTTCTCCAACACAGCAAGCCGGTAGCTTTTTGCTCAGAAAACAAATTGAGTTAGTGTCTTGACCTACTCAATGGCCCGATTTTGTTTGTGATTTGTGCCTAGCGGCAGTCAGCAGGCAGGAAAACTTTTGTTGTCTTCCCAAAGCGGGGAAAATTGAGAGAAAATTAAAAAGAGCAATCGCAAAGTGAGAAAGAGAGAAAGAGAGATAGAGAGAGAGAGAGCCAGCTAAGAGAAAGCAAAAGTCGATAAAGCAGTGCACGAGCACCCAAGTGTTAGCATTTCATTATTAAAGTCAAAATTAATTTTTCCAAGTTGTTGAACCCCAAACAATTTTGAATATCGCATAAATAAATATTTAACTCGGTCGTCGATAAACATTTACTTAAGACTATTTTTGTTTACCATGTATAGACAACTTAATATTTGGAATCTATTCTACTCAAAAGACTTAATTGGGTTTGTTTACAATTTACAATTCTGGCTGCTCAGTTCCTGCAAAGTCGTCCACCAAGTCGTATGCCTTTTATTAAGCATACGCCACGCATGCCGGTCTTCAGTCGTTCTTAGCTTGCACCATTTTCCCAATTTCATATAACAATTAAAAGCCATTAGGGCATAACAAAAAGTGTTCCTGGCAACAGCACCTCCCACCACCTCCCCTCTCCCATCCAACCCACTACATACTCCCCTGACTGCAGCTGCTGCCTCTGTTGGTGTTGTTTTCCTGAGGTAATGGCGTGTCATTTGCATTTTGCATGATGGTAACAAAACAACAACTGTTCGTTGCAAAAGATTTTTATGTGTGGGGTGCAGAGAATGCGAATGAGAGAGATATGTTGCACAGATCCTAGTAGCTCAGTTGGGGAAAAGTTGAAATGAACTCGACGATGATGAGATGACGACAAGGGTGTTGAGATGTTTGCTGTCCAACACCAGATGCATTTACGGATATGATGTGCTAATGCCTGCAGAATACAACAGCGCAGCCACTGGTTTAACGTCACTTGGAACGCCATACAATGCCAGAAGTCATAATTTTGGTGCTTTCTTCCGCTGCAGATCCCATTAAATCTTAATTAGTCACGCTCATTTCGCCTTACATTACAAACAATTAAGCACTTTCCAGCCTTTGCCCACCCACCCACCATCAAACATCGATTGTACTTTGTTGATGCAGCCGAGGGAACCGAACCAGTTATTAATGCACATGAAATGCAATTAATTTTTTGATTTAAAACTTAATTTACAGCTTTATTTGCAGCGGGCATTAATAACAACTTTTAAGCGAGCCTTAATCCTTGGCCGTTCGAACCAATCCGCATCGCAACCAAAAAAAACGTATCGAAAAAGTCCACCCATCCAAAGTGAACAGTTTTTTTCCGAAAATTTGATTATGGTTTGGCCGTTTTATTGCCATGATATTTTGCGTCAATAACAAAGTACCAAGTGATTGTCGTTATTGCTATGTTTTGCACGTTTTTAATATTGAAACTGTGTTTCCCTGCTGCCCCCAAATATCAGTTGTTCGCATAGTTTCTCTATTTGTGGTTTGAATAATACATTTTTCATTTTTCCATGACACCGAGAGAACCGCGCAACTTTATTTGTTTATCAATGGTATTTTCAATTGCCATCACGAAGCTAATTACGTTCTAGTGGAAAGGCAGTTTTATTGCATTGTTGAAAATTGTTTAATTAGTGACTTGAAGTAGGGAACTAACTAAACTCGGTAATTTTGCAAAATATTTATAGAGTGTCAGTCGAGTGGACCTTGAGTGTTTAAAATCAGGATATTTAAGGATATTTTAATCAAGCTGTAATGATTTCCCTTTAACTGCAATTGCAAAGTTTTTTCCCCAACAAAAAATAATCATTCTGATGTTCTGTTTATACCTATTTCCATCAACTCCACTTGACCATTTCAATATCCTGACCAAAGACCACTTTCAGCTTAACTGGGATTCCATCTGCTGTCCATCTACCACCACTCCTACTATTCCCACAGCCCATTGGGGCACATAAATTATGGCCACAAGTCGCCGGCATTACCAACTCGTTTAGCTAAACTCGCACAATAACTGCAAAAGCCACTGGAACAGTTGCCATATTCTGCTCGACCTTTTCACTTTGCTTGCTCACTTTTCTTCATTTTGCAGCAGCCCCGCCCACAGCCGACCGCCCACCGCCTTTCACTCCCTTCGGCTCCCACCTTTTGCATATTGTGTGCAATATTAAAAGAAGGGCCAGGGCAGAAGCAACAACAATGGGATTGCAAACAAACCGAGACCGCGTCTGGAATTTCAATATCCGAGACTGGTGTAATATGAAAATATTGAATTTTAAATTTAGCCATATTATTGTTATTAAAAGCAAGTCAAGTCCAAACGAAAAGGGAAGTTCCATTCAAGGACGTCCTAATGCAAACTTATTAAATTACAGCAAAACCATAAAAAAACTGGCACAAAAGGAAACCATTACAAAAGATTTTCGTGCTAACGCCCTCATTTTCCTTGCCTGATTGGGTTTTCCAGCCTCAATTCCGAACTTTTTCCCTCGGCGACCGCAATAAGGCGATGGTCTGAAGGGATCTCATGGTGCGAACACTCGGAAAGAGTTTTCGCTGCAATTAAATGGCGCCAATGGCGGAAGGAAAACTGCAATTGATTCAACTTCAGCCTGAACCGAAATTCGCTTTTAAATAGTTTCGCCCGAGCAGTTGTTGCGATCTCTCTGTGCGGGCGCCTATTCCAATTCAATTGAATTTGATTCGGTCAATATTCATAAAATCAAGAGCGAACTTTTCCACTGTTCTGCGGTTTTAAGCCCGAAAGTTTTTATTGGCATGCCCTTTCACGCCCTTTCCCTCGTCCTAGTGCTCTGCCAGCCCGTTTGTGGCTTTGTTCGATTGGCAAATGAAAATAGTTTGCTGCCTGCGCATGAAACCAAAGAACTGAGCAGCATTCAGGGTCAAATATTTAGCCTGTTCTTTAAGAAAATTAAGGACAACCCAACGTCTGTTTCTGCGCTTGTTGTTCGAAAACTTTTGCCTATTTTTCCACTTCATATAACAATACAGAAATGAAAGTACCATAAGGAACAAATTAAATATTCTATGAGAGTAAAAGCTGGGCGAAAAAACTTTGGAGCCAGCAAGCCCAGTGTTTCAGAATATATATCAATTCCTAAAACATACATATTTATGAACTCTTCTCCGCAAAGTTCTTTCCAGCATTCATGACTTCATTGACTTTTTATCGAGACATTTTTTACCTCGAAGGCTGTCTGCTTCCCCGCTGAATTACAATCCCATAAATAGCAGCTGCTTAGTATGAAATCCCCTCGATGTAGCAGTCCATCTGCTTCAGCTGCATATGGGATCAGCTTTATTGGCAAAATGGGCGAAGGTTCACCCTAAAGCCCAGGTAAGCTGAAGGCGCCTGCTCCCTTATGCAAATTGTTTCAACTCAAGTCGGGCAGCTGTTGACAGTCGAAAGCCCGGAGCCACACTAACTTACATAGGAGCACTTCCTTTTTACGACTTTAGCGTATTTGAATTTCCGTAAGCTAAAAATGCTAAATTTATGGTAATTAAAGTCGGCACATTATGTGACGAAACAATTGCTCCGTTCACATTCCTTATATAATACAGTTTGCCCCATTTAACTGGCAGTCTGTCCTCCAGCCTGGTAATTATGTATGCTCAAGCTCTTGGACTGCACTCATCACATCATCGCTTGAGCTGCGCAATCGGCATTAAGTTGATGCGGACTGATGAGCATTAAAAAACAGTTCGCTTTCACATACTCATTGGTGGCTTTCTTTTTGCCCCGCTCTGCGCACATTCTCCGCTTTTATCTTTGGCTCGGCTTAAAGTCAGTCGGAATCATCTGCATCAGCACGGCGGTGTGGGAAGTGGATTCATGCCACCATCTCCGCCTTCTCCGAACGCCGTTTATTGTAATGCCTTCTTTTCCTCTTTTCCAATAATCACTGCACTTAATTGCGAGCAACTATTAATTGAATTAGAAGAGCGCACTGCCACACAGACATCGGGTTGCGGGAATGTTGTTAGGGGAAGAAGGGTTCCTGCGTTGCCTGGCAGCAAAAAGTGGACTCCGATATCCGCCATTAAACCGCCAAGAATGTTTATGAAACCCTTGCTTTTGTCAAAGTGCGGCAGATCCCAACCTGTTCACGGTGATGAGGCGATCTGAAGGTACTATGTATTAAACTAATATTAACACAGATAGTTAAATTATTTTACTTAATAAAACAGCTATTTTAGATCGAATATAAATAATAATTCAAATAGGACGAAGCAAAATTTGTATCCTACACTTAAGTTTCTAGAACTAAAACTTAGTTAGTATTTTTATTAAGTTGATTTTAAAACAATTTCTTGGTTGTATGACTAATGCAAACAGGTTAGTGTATAGATCCTACATTTATTATTTTTCGTTTTTCACACTGAAAAAAAGGGAATTGCAAAACTACTGAATTAAAAATTGTTTGTTTAATTATGATATTAAATACAATGCATACTAAATTGTCTGATTTTATATATAAATATTTTAAATAATGTGGAAAATATTAGATTTAAAATAGTTTAAGTTTATCATATTTAGGTATTTAACCTGATTGGTTTAAGTTTAAATATAATTTTAAGACATTTAAATAGTCAAATGAAAATTAAAAAAGAAAATTAAATGTAAATGCAATGTATATTAATCAAAGCTAATAAATAAAATATTTATATTAAGTACAAACTTCTTGGATTTACTACGTTTTCTTAACAATCTAGTAATCCTAGTAATAAGCGTATTATAATATTTTGTTTAAAAAAAAAACTATAAGCCGCAATGGTTAATAATCAAAGCTAAAAATATTTAAATTGATTATTAACTTTTTGGATTTACTACGTTTTCTTACCAGTCTAGTAATCTAATTAAAATGGTTTCAAACGTACTAGGTACATTGTACCTGGTACATGCTAGGGACTGCCAAACTTTAAAATTGATATCCATTATAGAATTTATATCCATTCCCATCACTGTCGATACCTTTTCAGGGCGAAGCGGAGTACAGGTCCCTCCCGTGGGGTTTGTTTGTGCTAGCTGACGTCGGCGGGCGGATGCCTGCCTCAACTGCTGCTGTTGACGCTGCTGACAAAGATGCGATAATCGCTTCATTCATGGGGCTTAAGCCCGAAACCTGCCCACGCAGAAGGGATAAAGGGTGCAGAAGCTGAAGGGACAAGTGAGGAGTGTGTGGGTGACGGCAATGTGTTTTCCTTCTCTGGAATTTATGAGTGAGCAAGGCGTGTCAATAATTTCTCAGAAATGAAGCTGTTGTTGCGGGTTTTTTCACTTGATTTATTGTATTACAAACATTTTTCGATATAGTATATATGAAGGTTTCGTGGAAACTTGTTCCAGCCGGAAGCAATACCAAGAAGTCATTCTTGGATACCATAATTTCAGGTTCCTTTGAAATTTTTCCAGTTAGACTATTGCGTTCTTTCTAGTTATTCATTAGAGGTTAAACAACGAAAAGGTATCATATATACCCATCATTACATATAAATTGTATAAAAATTTAATTGACCTCATGGACCTTAATTTTATGAACAAGTTAAGATCTATCGGCTTCTTTAATAAAGATTGCGATGTTTTGTTTTATGTCTTCGATAAGATTGGTTTGATTGATTTTCACGACCATGATTGTTTGATTGACTGCAATCGCTCAACTTTGACCTTTTAGCCGACCAAATTCCATTAATTCCTCTTGTCTTGCATCTGCCAGGGAAAGAAGAGCCTCCCACACCTGCTGTGCACTAATTGAATTTAAGTTTTAATAGCTGAGAGCAATAAGAAGCGCAGGTGGGAAGGCCAGTTGTGCGTGAGCAAAAGTTTTCCCCTTTTTGGCGAATGTCAGTTTCAGCTATTTGGCATATAAATTTAAATTTTCAGCAGCCTGTGGGATTTGATGGTGATGGGCCAAGATGTTGATGAAGTCGCCTCAATTACGGGGACTGCTGTGGTCAGTTAAGCTCACAGGATGAAGAGGGCCTTTAGGACATGAGGAACAGACGCCTGGTCTGATGAAGATTGAGGGGTCTGGTATCATGGCGAAGCCCTTTTCTTTATTAATTTCCTGTCCGCATGTGGTGCACCTCCAGCCAGGGAAAACAATTTGTTAGCTTGTCAAAACCATCGACCATCAAGTCCAAGTTTTTGTGGAGCATCCCACCCGCCCCCTTACTTTTCTACGCCCACAGTTTGCAGGAGAGGAGAGATAACTCGTTAAATTTGGCTTTAGTTCCAGCAAGTTTGCCTTGCGCCTGGGCAAATCTGCATAATGAAAATGGCAAATACATTGAAGTATTTGCCATTGGAATTAACACCAAATTATAATGGTATCGATAAGGGCGTTTGTTGGGGCGAGTGCATTAAATTAGCATAAAACAAACAAGCCGCACAGAGCACTTGCAGCTTGCTGGTGCAGTTGCAGTTGCAGCAAATGCCGAACTTCCGCAAGTTGGAAACGATAAACAGACCAACAATCGACGTGGTATTGCAACGTAGGATGGGGCAGGCAATAGGGACGAATACGGGGGAGTTTGGAAATCCTGGCCGGACCGAAATTAAATTCAATTTGATGTGCAGATAAGAGCTGCAAACATATCTCGACCTTATGATATCCTTTATGGAAAGGTAACTAAAGATTGCTTGTCTTAAACGCTATTCAATTCATCACTAGCTTATCCTATTAGCTTGGATGTTATAAATCCAATTACAGTTTGGTTATCTTAATTACATAACCTAATTTTCAAACAACAATAAACAATTATCCTTTGTTTCTGTCGGTAATTATTTATTAAAATATATTTAAACTTAATTACCTGCGGAACCAAAATGGGTCGGTTTGGCAGTGTTTACGTTTACTATTGACATTATAATTACCACCGAATGTTGCCCAAAAGGATCCCGTGGCTTTGTAAGCCCCTTCAACCTCTCAGTGGAAGGCCTTCCTGGCAAATTTGGTTCGCTCGCTGTGTCCACTGATTGATTGAGTGCCGGTTTCCAGCCAGGCCTTCCAAATCATTTTAGAACAGCCAGTCCCACCAAACGTTTAGTTGTATGCCAACTGCTGGCACTAATTTCGCTCGCTGGGCGGCGGATAATGAGCCGCACTTGGATGCGATGACCAATGAACAGATGACGTGTGGACAACCAAAGACCTCTGCAAAATGCTCTGACTTCATAATTGGCCAGCCATTGACAATTATTTGGGACTGGTTTTCGGGTGCCCAGGAACACCAGAACTGCAAGAGATTCTGCCAAGTCATTAGAAGAGTTTCCGTGTTCATGGCGACTTAGCAGGCATTAAACCAATAAACTCAGTTAGACTGCCGCAAGTTTGGCCCCCAACTAATTAAGCAACAGCTTTTGGCACCTGGCTTATGCATAGTTTGCAGCAACCTAAAAGTTTGCAGCCAAAAGTTGAGCACAAACATTTACGTTGGCGCAAAGTTCGGTGAGCATTTGGGCGCCAGTTAAGTCTGTCACCTCTGCTTGTAGTCGGAAACATGGTGTCTGTCCTCCAGCAGTCATGCCTTCGAACGCGCTGCGTGTGGGCAATCCGTCCGCCATGACAAACAAAATGTGACAGACGAGCAAGGATACAGATACTCGCTCTGAGATTGGATTGCCGGGCCAGCTGTCCGAGAACAAAAAAGTTTTCGCTGGCCAAGATTGGCCTGATTGACATTCGCCAAGGCCTAATTAGAAAAGTTTGACCAGCACGCATCCTGGCCGCCTCTTTTCCTGTGACCTACGACCTCGATTCGATTCACATGGGTTATTGGTTTTTATTGTACGTAACAACCGATTGTTTTTGGCGCTTTTCTCCGCTGTCAGGCGAATAAAGCAATACAAATTCCGAGTCAAATCAAATAAAAGTGGCAATAATAATAAAAAAAGAAGGCGTTGCCGCTCGTTTCCGGTATTATTCTCTTCTCTTTTCTCATTTCTCTTGATCTCTCTATCTATGTTAAAAACCTCTTCATCAACTAAATGTAATTTTAAAGATACTTTTCACTGAACTGCGTCCTCATCCTTGGCGCCAGTGCCTGGTCGAGTGTCTTATGCTAGAGACAAACACCAGAGCAGCGCTCGAGGAGATGTTGTTTGGGCCAGATGCCCGATGCTTAGAAGCACTTGCGGTGGACGATTCCAGGGCCGGACTCGTCGTACTCCTGCTTGGAGATCCACATCTGCTGGAAGGTGGACAGCGAGGCCAAGATGGAGCCACCGATCCAGACGGAGTACTTGCGCTCAGGTGGGGCGATGATCTTGATCTTGATGGTGGATGGAGCCAGGGCGGTGATCTCCTTCTGCATACGATCAGCGATACCTGAGGACAAAAATAGAATGCATTAAGTGGGCGCTAGAAAATCTTGGATTACCTGTATAGCTACCATATGATTCGACAATAAATATTGAAAATTATACCTTACACTTCGTAAACGTATTTAAATACGAGACAAATACTGAAAACAATATATTCGTTTCGAGTGCTTTTTGTATATTATAAGTTTGTTAAAAATTGTTTTGAGCGAAAAAAATCTCTAAATATAATGATTATTAAATTTCTGCAAAAAAAAGGTATCCGACCCTAAGCGAAATATGTTGAGCAAAAAAATATCGCTCAAAAAATACTAATTATTTTTCCGCTCAATATATTTCGCTCAAAGTCAGATACCTTTATAGCATCATTTTTCGAAGAGAACCAAAAAAAAAAAAAAACAAATTTCAAATAAAAGTTTTTTTTTATACCCATACAAAAATTTTAATTAAAAAATTTTGTTTTTTTTTTTTTGGTTTATGTTGATACTGGTAATTTGATATTTTTGATTCAATCAAATTAATATCTATTAGTTACGACCCACAGCTCATAATATTTAAAATATGCTTGCTCTTAGCATGCAAGTTACTCTCAAAATTCAACTACTTCCTAATTTGTAGATGCGAAACTATTTTTTCCAATCTTCATAAAAAGTCGGTTAATAAAAAAATTTTAAAACTGAAAGGAATTTAGCGCAGTCATAAGATCTAAGTAAATCGATCCAAAAATTTACAAACAAAAACTCGTTATGATACATTAAAGGCGAGATGCCAAGAGAAGTACGCACCTGGATACATGGTGGTGCCGCCGGACAGCACGTTGTTGGCATACAAGTCCTTGCGGATGTCCACGTCGCACTTCATGATGGACTGGTAGACGGTCTCGTGGATGCCGCACGACTCCATGCCCAGGAACGAGGGCTGGAAGAGGGCCTCCGGGGTGCGGAAGCGCTCGTTGCCGATGGTGATCACCTGGCCGTCGGGCAGCTCGTAGGACTTCTCCAGGGAGGTGGAGGCGGCGGCGGTGGCCATCTCCTGCTCGAAGTCGAGGGCCACGTAGCAGAGCTTCTCCTTGATGTCGCGCACGATCTCCCGCTCGGCAGTGGTGGTGAAGCTGTAGCCGCGCTCGGTGAGGATCTTCATCAGGTAGTCGGTCAGATCGCGACCGGCCAGATCGAGGCGGAGGATGGCGTGGGGCAGGGCGTAGCCCTCGTAGATGGGCACGGTGTGCGAGACACCGTCGCCGGAGTCCAGAACAATGCCGGTGGTACGGCCGGAGGCGTACAGGGAGAGCACCGCCTGGATGGCCACGTACATGGCCGGTGAGTTGAAGGTCTCGAACATGATCTGGGTCATCTTCTCGCGGTTGGCCTTGGGATTGAGGGGCGCCTCGGTCAGCAGGACGGGGTGCTCCTCGGGCGCCACGCGCAGCTCGTTGTAGAAGGTGTGGTGCCAGACCTTCTCCATGTCATCCCAGTTGGTGATGATGCCGTGCTCGATGGGGTACTTCAGCGACAGGATACCGCGCTTGCTCTGCGCCTCGTCGCCCACGTAGCAGTCCTTTTGGCCCATGCCCACCATCACGCCCTGGTGACGGGGACGGCCCACGATCGAGGGGAACACGGCGCGGGGCGCATCGTCTCCGGCGAAACCGGCCTTGCACATGCCGGAGCCGTTGTCCACCACCAGGGCTGATGCTTCCTCGTCACACATTCTCGGTTAGTTGTTGGTTTTGGTTCGGGGGCGACACTATAAGGACACAGAGAGATCGCTGGTTATCCTTTCTGCAAGTTGCGATTGTGCGGATGTGCGGATGTGCGGACAAGACGACACTCACGACGTGTAAATCCAACAGCGACAGCAATCAGAGTGATTCGTTCTGCGCTCCGACCGCTGCATTTAAATAAGTTCTGTCCCAGCCCCCGCCAGCCCCACGCCCATGTCCCTGTCCCTGTCATCTTGAACAATTGTTCATCTAGTAACATGTTGATGAATTTCGCGATATGCCACGCCAGCTGGGGATTGGGCGTGCTAAGGGGGGGGAAGGTGGCGAACCGGAGGGTCGGATGCACATCATTTCAATTGTATGAAAGTGTTCTGATTTCGGGTACTTCGCCTAGGACAACGCACTAGATTGCGATCTATGGTTTAAATCGATTTTCAACGTCACTGATGTTAATGAAATTAAGTTTGTTTCAGGAACTACATAGTAATTAGCTTAAGTATAGCTTACAACAAATATATATAAATGTTTACCAGATGGATATTTGGCTAAATCTTCTTTTAAATTCCGTTTGTTTGATGGTAAATCTAGCCTTTCATTCAACATTATAGATAAGCGGTGACCTTAAGCTTTAAAACTCAACCTTTTTTTCCCTACTCTTTTTTGGCTTAGTAGAATTTTAGTTAGGAATCCGATTTTCAAAAATAAACCTTTTCTACCCATGAACTAGAATTCGAAATGGATGGGAGCTTAGTGCTATTAATTGTAACCCTATGGATCCGAAATTTATTTTTCCACAAGCGTTTTTCAAGACTAAGACAACTAAACTATTCGTTTAGGAAAACTAAGTAAACTATGAATAAAACTTATACTTAAGCTTAAATAAACTAACATTTTTGTGGAGTAATCGTCTGAACAAATGTATAATAATTCCACAATTTATGTTTCTGCATTCCATAATCCTTTTTTTATATCAATAAATACAAATAATTAAAAAAATGGATGGACTGTATTAGTTTTTAATGTTTAACTAAACTGACAGAAACTGCCCACAATAATTCCAGTTAAGCTGTTTTAGAAACTCAATGATCCGCATTAAATGTTGGCAGTTTTTTGACAGAATAATCTGTTTTCATTAGCCCTTTAGACTTGTTAGCCCTATCACTAGCTGTTTTTTTGTGTGCGCTTTCAGGGTATTCAATTTGCTTCATTCCTACAAGCCATTTATCATTTAGTTTCATTTCGTCTCCGCTAAATTATGTCTGGCTGCCAACTTTGCTATGACTTCGACAAGAACAGAGAGGAGAACATAGAAAAATATGCGGCAGGACTTGTATAGGCATCTGATGATATATTTTTAAGTTTTTATATAAATAAACCCCCGCAAAGCGGCGGCAGCAGCAACAAGAACAACCCGCGAACAATACAATACAGTGGCCGGCCAGTTTTTGTTCTTGTTTTGGCAAGCGTCTTTTCCCCAGTTCGAGTATGAGAAATTTGTGCCAATGCTCTTTCGGTCCCCCACTCAGTCCATAGATGGTGTGGCCCGAATGTTGTCACACTCAAAAATGCAGCCATTGCATTTACACATGTTATAAATGTTGACGTTGTCGTGTGGATTTCATTGAAATCAAATTGAAAAAATAGAATTAAATAAATTTGCACAAGTCTGGCAGGCCAGAGGGGAAGCGGTGGGTCAACGGGCGATACGAGTGCATTCTGATTCGGCAATTTTGCGCCTGTCCCCCGATATCGCTCGATCTCAACGTGGCATTAGCCACAAGATTAATGCCTGCTATTCTAATTGAGTGTGCCCATCGGAGGGCGCCTGCAGCGAGTGCATTCCGCGGGCATTCCGTAAATGGGCAAACTTCCGACTCGAACTTCTGGCCCGTTAACTTTGCCAAGTGCTCGGCCACTGCGGAGCTCTACGTGACTGCCGTGCGGATCAGGTACGGACCCCGTCCACGTATCATTGTCCGCACGCGCGGCGAGCAGTTGAAAGAGGTAAAAATTATGCTCCCCCATGGGAAAGTTGTAGTTCCTTTGGCAGAGCAGATAACTGCAACAAGGGGTAGCTTGAGAAGTGAAAAAAAGTTACAATTGAAGTTATTTCTGACTTGGAATCCCATCGTGATGCCATTCTGATTGAATTAGTTTTTAAAAATATGTTGGTCCAGTAATTACCACAGTTGCATTAAAAGCAAACCAAATTTAAGTATCAGTTACATTGCACAAGATTAAATTCCAAATGTGTGAATCTGACATTACATTTTTATAAAACAGCTTGTTTTAGAAATTATAAAATCAGTTCTCTAAAATATAATTTTTTGCTTAAGAGCTCAACAACTTATTTGAATAAAAAAAACGTCAAAACTGAGACTATTGAAGTCATTCTGTCTTGGAATTTAGTTCTTTAAAATATGTTGGACAAGTAATTATCACAGTTTCATAGAAAGCAAATCAAATTTAAGTCTCAGTTTCATTGCATAAAATAAATCAGATTAAATTCCAAATGCCTGAATCTGTCATTACATTTTTATCAAAAGAAATGTTTAAGAAATTATAAAATAAGTCGCCTAAAATAAAATTTGTTTGTTTTAAAGCTTCAACAACATACTTGAATCAAACTTTTTAAATAAATCTTAAGCTTTTGTTTTATAAAAAACATAGACTTACTTGTCGTTTTCTCATTGAATTGAATGTAAATGATTCAATTTGGCAGGCATTCAAGGATATCTAAAATATATATCTTACCTTTTGCGGTTTTGTACTCGAGTGGTCTTCAACGGCTTTAGCTTGGTATTGCTTTCCGAAACTTCTGAGTCTTCCCTGGCACTGACTGACCCCAACGTCTAGGTGGTTCGAAGTTTGTAAAGAAAAATACCCCGAAAAAGTTAGCGCGTTGACAGGACGATCCACCTTTGGTGCCAGAACCAAATGCCACGCCTCCTGCGCCCCCAGCTCCAGCAGCGGCTGCTGCTAAGGTTGCTTTCACGGCTTCTGCAGCCAGCACGCAATGCGGAAACTTTCACCAAAGTGAAAGAGAGTGAAAGGGTGGCGAGCTGGTCTGGGAAACTTGCCCCAGTGCACATAAAAATTAAAATACTTGCCACGCGGTTGCATAGCAAGCTGAAGATGCCGCAGGGGCATGAAGCTTCTCGCTTCACGTTCCATGGCTAATTTATGATTTGTAATAGGAATATGCGTATACACATAATACTCGCAAAGATTGAAACTTTAAGCGGAATTCTTGCAGCGCTTTCCAGTTAACTCTACTTCCCCCCTTTTTCCTCCTCCATCGGTGGAGCAGCACCGGAACTTTGGCTGGAAACTTTGCCAGCTTCACCAACTTTGCCAGCCAACCCAAGACAAGGGCTGACAGTTTTAACAACGCCACACTCCCCTGCTTTATTAATTACACAAGTTGTCTCGGCAAATATTTTTCACTCAAATTAATTTCTCCCATGTGGCCACGACGGCAGCTGTCACCGCCCCCCAGTAATTACCCTTCGCTCGGAGTGCACTTCTCGCAAGATGATGGAACAACAATCTATTTGGACACCTACAGCTAAGTACATCTAGAACTGGACCTGGTCCTGGACCTGGACCGCTTAGTCCAGTGGCAGACTCTCGTGCAGCCACGTGCGTCCGCCTCCCTCGGCGAAGTCGGCGGCGGCGTGATCCTGTCCATTGAGGATCCACTTGGTGGTCAGCAGCCCCTCCACGCCCACGGGACCGCGGGCGTGGATGCGGGCGGTCGAGATGCCCACCTCGGCGCCAAGTCCAAACCGGAAGCCGTCCGCGAACCGTGAGCTGGCGTTGTGGAACACACAGGCGCTGTCCACGCTGCCCAGGAAATGCTTGGCCGCCGCATCTGCAAATGGAAATAGAAATGGTAGTGAAAGTGGAAATGGAAATGGAAATGGAAATGGGGAAACTCAGAGACTGTACAAATTGTGGGACTGCGGCACTTGGACATGCACACCAACCAGGGCAGTGCCCACACGGACCGGCGAAAGAAAGTGTTGAATAAAATTAATTTCCCAAATGATTTAAATTTGTTGTGGCAAACTGCGGGGATCGCATGCATGTAAAAGTTTGCACGCCAAAACTTGCCCCGACTCGAATTAGGATTCGGGTTTGGTTTCGGTTTCGGTTTCAAGTTGCAATGGCTGAATTGCTGAAGAAGTGCATGCTAGTACGGCATTGAGGGCTAAATTAAATTAATGTTAGAGATATGGGGTGGTCATGCCATCGGCAGCACGAAGTGTAGAGTTAAGTACTCAAATGCTCATTCATTTAAAATAATAGTGGTGGAATTCTTCAAAACATACTGACGAACTAACAGAGAAATGCCATGCTATACGAAAACTTCTGAGCAATAGAAAAATTACTTGCTAAATTAAATAAAAAATTTGCCAACTAACTAAAATACCCCTACCTTTTGGGAAAAGGAAACTATTAGAAATTAATAGAGAAATGCCATGCTTTACCAAAACTTCTGAACCATTGAAAAACCATCTGCTTAATTTGATAAACAAATTTTGTTAAATTCATAGAAAAAATACTTTTACCTTTTGGGTAAAGGAAACTATTAGAAATTTATAGAGAAATGCCATGCTATACCAAACTTTCTGCACAATAGAAAAACATTTGATAAACTTGATAAAAAATTAGCTAACTTCATAGAATTCCTCAAAACATACTGACGAATTTATTGAGAAATGCCATGCTATAGCAAAACTTCTGAACAATAGAAAAACCATTTGCTAAATTTGATAAAAAATTTGCTAACTTCAAAGAAAAATACCCTTACCTTTTGGGTAAAGGAAACTATTGGAAATTAATAGGAAAATGCATGATATACCAAAACTTCTCAACAATAAAAAAAACCATTTGCTAAATTTAATAAAAAATTTGCTAACTTTATAGAAAAAATACCCTTACCCTTTGGGTAAAGGAAACTATTAGAAATTAAAACAGGATACATTATTTAAAGTACAATTACTCCTCACAAAGGAAGTTAATTAGCAGTCGAACGGGAAACTATCACGCTATTCCCTGCCTAATTTCATATGTTTCTGCACACCCTGTTGACTCGTAATGTGGAGAATTATTTCCAGTTGCTTGAAACAGATAATGCATATGTTCTGCAGCACATTTAAATTCAGACTCTGTATCCACCTCTCCTTCCTCTAAGCCCGCAAAACCAAACTATCTGCAGCAAAAGCCATTATGAGGACTCCTCCGACGGCAGTTCGCAATTCTCATTGCTCCACAAAACCAACTCAAATTGGAATGAAACTAAGCGCCGGGACAAAGTGGGGCCACAATGGGGGAGGGGACCATTTTTCAACTTCGATTGCCGGCAATCGAAATTAATTTTCAATTTTCCGACATTTCGTTACCATTTTCCGTAACAATGACATCCGTGTGGCTGCTGCCGTACGTATGGATGTGATTAATGGCCTCGTCCAGGCTGGGCACAATCTCGATGCAGCACTCGAGGGCGCCGTACTCGTGCTTCAGGCTCTTGGCCGCCGGGGGGCCAAAGGTCAGCTGCTGGTTCAGCCGGGGGCCGGCATAGATTTTGACGCCCTCGCGCTTCAGCATGTTGCAGACATCGCTGAAGATTGCGCCACTCATCAGGTCCTCGTGAATGAGCAGGGTCTCCATGGCATTGCAGGCTGAAATGACGAAACGAAATGGATTGGGATTAGAGCTCCGTTTCTGGGTCAATTGAAGGGGCTATAGGGCTGCAGGGTCGTAGAGCTGTTGCCTACCCGCCGGATAGTCGCACTTGGCGTCGCGCGCAATGCGCAGGGCCTTCTGCAGATCCGCATCCCGGTCGATATACACGTGACAGACACCCTCGGCGTGGCCCAGGACGGGGATGTGCAGCGACTGCTGCTGGATGCTGCGCACCAGCTCCGAGGAGCCACGCGGGATGATCAGGTCGATGTGGTTCTCCATGGACAGCAGGTCGCTGATTTCCTCGCGCGTGGAAACCTTTAACAGTGAACTCAGTGTTACAAATATTTCATATAAACTTAAATTAAATTTAACTAAAGACTTCCAATTAGTATTTTAAAAAGTTTTGAATTTTGTTAAGTATTAAAAATCGTTAACTGTACAGTAAAATCTCATTTCAAGTGACTCAACACAACAGGTGTAATTCACTAATTTTTTTCTAGGAGTTCTAGGAATTTTATTCACACTGTGCTGATAAATCTTTTTTCATTCATTATCATTCTTTTATGGATCCTAATCACAAATTATAGTTTTAAAAAGTTCACACTTTAAATGCTTGCAGAATTTTTTAAAAAATTTACTCTGTTTTTCTCTGATGGTAATCGAAAATTTTTTAATTTAACCCTTTTTGGAATGGACTCCAGGCTTTTTTAGCTTAATTACGAAATCTTGTATATATTATAAATTTTATTTAATTAAATAAACATTTTTTTCAAACAACTTTATCTTGTTTTTGAGTTTAAGAGAATTAAAAAGCCAATTGTCCGCTTTAGCTTAAATTAATATTAGCAAACATTTTGATTTGGTTTTACTATTAATTCGACTGCTTTAGCATTTGCCTTGCCTTAAAATGTTTTTTTGCCAAGGCAAATCAAGAGTAAAGTCTGAAAAATATTTCCCTGGATATAATATCTTAGTATGTGATATATAATAATAAATTTGTTTGCAAACTATTGAAATCCGAATTCTATCAAATTAATTTTTTCCATTCAATGAAACTAATAAATTTTATACATAAATGTAATATCTTGAGCTGTGACTACAAGCCTAGAAGTATGTTCGTACACCCAGAGAAAAACTACACAGTAAAATTAACAATAAACTATTTAAAGATAACATTGTTTTTCAAAAAAACATGATAACGTAATTATTAACATTGGTTTACCCAATAGTAAAAGTGTAGATTTACATTTTATTTTAATTTAATGTGAAACCCACCCCTGAATCAGTACCGAAAATATTTAATTGAATGTGAAAATATTTGCTTGTTACATGTTTTTTCTCTGGGTGTAGATATGATATTTAAATTATTCACATTCATTTAGTACCGGTCTGCCGAACACAGCATATTCTTGGCTTAACCCAACGCACCAACGTATACTCACCAGGGACACGGCGTGCTCCGCTCCCACGGTGGCCAGCGCCTCCTTGACCAGTTCCATCAGCGCCTTGTTGCTGTGGGCCGCCTCCTTGCCGCCCTTGAGGAGCAGGCCGTTGGCCGAGGCCATCGCCAGGGCGGCGACCTGGGGCAGCGAGTCTGGGCGGGATTCGAAGATGACCAGCAGGACGCCGATGGGCACGGTGACCTGCTTCAGCTCCAGCTGATCGGCGAGGCGGGTGCGTCTGAGGACGCGTCCCACATTCTGCAAAGAAAGCGGGTCGAGATGAGAAGGAAATGTGAATCGGGGTAGTGAGAGCCAATTCACAAGTCAGCGTAAATCGCATAACGCATACGCCATGTGGGACCGGGCCATAAAAATAACTCGATATTTATGCGACAGTTTTAGTCGCAAGGAGAGCCATACACATACACTCGCCCCGCACATCGATTCCCAGGCGTCCATTTTGAGGCGTTACATAAATCAAGTCGCTCGGCGCGTCGTAATCTTTATTTATTTTTAATGGCCTGCTGTCCAATGCCCCCGCCTCCGACCCCGCCCCTCGCGGCGAGTCCTTCGTCCTTGCGCTGTAGTGAGAAATCTCTGGAAAATTGGCTGCAGATAACATAAAGAGATTGCGGACTGGCCTGGACTTGACTGGCCTTGTTTGCATAGAGTGGCGCTTCGACGCAGAAGGAGTCCTCCTTTACTTCGTGTCCAACCACTTAACTCGACTTGGGCGCTGGGTAAATTTGGTTATATGGTCATTATTATTGACTCTGGCGTATTGTAGGACGTCAAACTTTAAATTATATTTGCAAAGGACAATTGGATAAGTCGAAGACGATGTAGTGGCGCCTTGGAAGGATGCAGAGTAAAGTTGGACAAGGTTATTGGGGGTCATAAAGTATGCGCCGGAAATTAAAAATCCGTGTGAGAAAGTGTATTCCTGCCAGTATTTCATTTTCGCAAATATCTTCACCTAATACTGTTGGGCTACTAAGTTATTCAGTATTTATTTCGCAATATAAGTTTATGTGAAGTGTAAGTAGCCCGGGTAATTGAAAACTGAAGCACTGCCTATTAAACTTTGTAACGCTTCTGGGCCCAGAGGCCAAACAATGTGTGTGGCATTTGTTTGTCGCACGACAAAATAAAACAGAAAAAGTGGCACAAAAAAAAGAAGAGAAACACTTTCGCCACTGGAGCGACATTTATTGAGTGCGTTATGGTTTTTCTGTATTCCCAGACAGCTCTCCTTTTTATGATTTTTCACGCTGCCGCCATTTTGTGTCACAATTTCGCTTGCCATTTTTACAATAAACTCATGTTCCCGTCCTCGATGGAAAAAGTTTTTCCCAGAAAAAACATGAGGGAAACTTTCTGCGTTTCCGCACAATCACATCCAATAAAACGGTTGGCTTGGGAGGGCAACTGTGGCCCCCATCCCTGCGATATTCGATCAACTCTGTCTGGCTCTAAAAGGGGATAGGGGCAGGGTCAAGGGTCAGGACAGGGATAGGATGCGGGCTAATGTCACCGGCAAGACACCAAACGAGAACGCATACAAGAAGCTGTCTTTTATCTTCCACTTGCTTAGCTGCCACCCCATCCTGGCAACTTCCGGGCATATCGGGCACATCGGGCTGCTCCGATGATGACTGCTCCCTGGGCAGACTGTTGGGTCACCATTCGATCGAGCACCGAGTGCCCCGCAGCTGGGGTGTCAATTTTTGTTGAAGTGTAAAATTGCTTCCAGATTTCATAATGCTGTTAAAGCACGGCAAACTGCACATGGCTCTCCGAGTGCGCCTTTGTCGGAGCTCATGAAATGGCCATTTTGCCGGGCAGACAAATCCCGGCCAGGAGACTAACTCGATTTGGGGCTGACTTTTCGACACTGCAGCAAATGCAATTTGCCCGAACCTTTTCAGGGGTCGGAGGTAGTTAGGTAGTTAGGTAGTTAAGTGACTGAACCTACCTTGTGACTGTCCTCGGCGATTTGCTTGAGGCCCACGGACAAGTTCTTCAGCTTGGCCGAGTTGAGCGAGAGGCGCGACAGCAGCGGCTTGGCCAGCCCGTTCTTCTGGGCCTCGGCCAGGTCCTTGGCGTTCGCGTCCAGGACGAACTTCTCGCGGCTCACCAGCAAATCGGCCAGGGTGTTGACGGCACTGGCCCTCTGGGCGGCGGTCAGGGCCTGCATCTGGCGACTCCCGGTGCGCGCTGCAAGCAGAAGGGAAGGAAGTTGGCGAAAACAAGTTGCATCTGCCTAATTAACAGGCACTTTCGGCCAGCTGCTGCAACTGGCCGTAATAACAATTAAATGAAGTTAAGCAACGGCACTTTAGAACCTCCTAAAGTACCTCACTCCCCCCTCACTTTCGCATCCTGTTTGGATGGTGTGAGCCCTTGTCATCCACTGTTACCATCCCGCCTGGGAACATTATTGTCGAAGTTTTCTGTAGCCAGCTTAAAGCATCGCTCCGGATGATTGGCCATCGATGCGGTGGCAGGTGGGCACGCTAAACCGCTAATTATGCGCTCCACTTGAGAGCTGAGTGCTCGCCGCCTAAACCGCTTTTCATTGTCTAGCCACACAATTCGCCGCCATTATCCTTTCGCCCGGCTCTAAGTTCAATTATCCCTGCGGTCCACTCACCATTCTCGGCCATCACCTCGACGGGCACCGTGTTGGCGCTCTCGGTGGCCTCCGTGAAGAAAGTGCCCACCTTCCGGCCGCCAATTATGGTCTTGATGGCCTTCTCCTGCATGCCGTTGCAGATGACCACGCTGACGCCGCGATCCAGGGCCCAGGTGGCCGCCTTCACCTTGGAGTCCATGCCGCCAGTGCCCACCTGAAAGGGTCGGATAAGTGGCTTAAGATTGCTGGGAAGGGAGGGGGTTGTTGGCTCGGGATTACCTTTGACTTCTTGCCAAACTCGATGGTGTTGGTGTCGTCGCTGGTGTAGGTGTGCATCAGCTTAGCCCCGTCCTCCCACGGCGGCTTGTTGTAGATGCCATCGACGTCCGACATGAGGATTAGCAGGTCCGCCTGCACCTCGGCGGCCAGCATGGCAGACAAGCTGTCGTTGTCCTTAATGGGAATGCCCTGGACGAGAAGGATAAGTCAACCTGGTCACGTGCCAGAGGCAGGGATGGTCGAACTCACCCTCCTTGCTCCGCCGGCTGGCTCGTCGTCACGTATGAACATCGGCGGGGAGACGGCATCGTTGGTATTTATGATTGGCACAATATTAAGGCTAATTAATTCGGAGAGCGTGCAGAAGAGATTGTTGCGTGTCTCCTCGTTGTAGAAATCCGGCTTGGTCACCAGCACCTAAGCCCAAACAGCCATCAAGGCCCACTCAAATCTGTGTGTCTAATTAGTGGCTGGATGTGGTCCCACTCACCTGAGCTATCTTGACGCCGTACTGGGCAAACATTGCGTCGTACAGGGACATCAGACCGGACTGACCCACCGCAGCCGCAGCTCGCGGTTCCAGTGTGGCGCCATCGAACTAATTTCGGAGATCAAAAAAGTCGGTTAGTGCTAAACCTGGCTTATTCCGGCAGCTACCTCTTTGCTGTCCTTTGGGTTGAGGGTCTCACGCATCGACAGCGACATGAGCAGCTCCTGGGCGAGCTTCTGTTTCCCGAAGGCCACTGCTCCACTGGTGACCATCATCACCTCACGACCCTCCAAGTGGCACTCGGCAACCTGAACAGTGAAAAATGGTGGGATTGCACATAAAATAAGCATATTTTGAACATAATGTAAGCTAACTGAAAAAGCTTGTATTTCATTGTACCCCAATTACAAACTCAGTATATAGCTAGTATAGTATAGAGCTCTGCACGAGTTAAGTTTAGAATTAGCTCCGACCTAAAGCTTGAACTGTTTGTCTATGACTTAGGAATTACAGGTCATGGATAAATGGAATCATCGAGTAAAAGCTCATGAGCTATGATTACATTATCTTGTTTCAATTTAATCAAGCTCACATTACTCGAACAGTAAAGGCTCAAACAGCTCAAAGGGTTCAATTTCAAACATTTTCAACTAATGGCTTTGGACCTATTTCCTCCAGGATTTAACCTACTCCAATTTAGAGACACAGAAAAACCAATAACAATTAAAGATTGCTTACTTATTTTAAATTTTGTTATTCGTGGTTGCAAAGAAAAAACGGAATGTTAGAAATTAAAAAGGTTGTCATGTTTTAAGATAGATAATCAGATCTCTTTTCGACTTGCAATACTCCATTTCATGTATTAAAAGTTAACTTTAATTGTAGAATATGTACTTGTTATACAAATAAAATTAAAATACATCCCGAATTGCTTTGATCAAATTGCATTGCTAATGTGACATTTCACAGCTCTGATCCAATAAATGAACTACTCAAGTTTATGATTCCAATCAAACTTTTATTTCGATCAAATCGAATAGCTCATCGTAAAAATCTGGAAGCTGAGCTATTTGTACGGGGAGTCTAAGGGCTCTCCGAGTATACTCGTAACCAATAATATTATGGGAATCACTTTAGTTTCGTAATGAACCAGAAAGGTGTCTAAAAGTATGCAATGAAAAAAGAACATAATTTTTCGGAATGACCCACACGGATTTTCGGACTGAAATATATTGTTGCATACTCTTAGGCACCATTTTAAGCGGGCTTCAAACCCTAGTCGCATAGTACATATTTATGCAGTACATATTTATACATATTTATTGCCATTAATCTTACCTGTTCCACGATCGAGGCCAGTCGCCCGAGTGCTAGTCCATGGTTGTCCTCGCGGGTAATGACTGCACTGCCCAGCTTGACCACCAACCTCCGGGCGTACTTCAGTTGGCTGCGCTCCGTGAAGGTGGGATGCGCCTTTTCCAAACGCCGCTCCGGCGACACCAGCTGAAAAGATCGTAAATCATTAGGCACCGTCTTCTAGGCCAAGTCCACTGTCTTATCGGCAATACCAACGCCAATCGGCGAAAACAGCTCGGAAAGGGGAGGTCATAAATTGCGACAGCACCAACGTAAGCCATAAAAACAACAAAGCGCGGCATAAATGGCAATCCAATTAATTAAACAGTCCCTGTCGAATGCACCTAATCAGTTTGTAATCAGCACAACTGCAACACCAAAGACCCTTCCCTGCTGGCTTTATTCGAATTTCTAATAATCATTATGTGTGTTAATTGGTTTTTTAGCCAGCGGCGCGTGGTCAAAAAGTCAGTTAGTCGAACACGCAATGCATAATCAATTTTAAATTACTGCTAATTGAATTTTACAATTCCAACATGGGTCCATTATACATCGGATCTCAAACACGAGGTGCTCTAATTAAAAGGGCTTTAGTTCTTAAATTCAAGAGTTTTTTAGAAATGTATATGTCTGGGAATCAAAGTTCAAATACTTTTTTTTTCGATTGATTGTTCTGATTACTTTTTTGCAAAATCCTAATCCTGTGGGATAAAATGTATAATAGATATGATGATTGCTCTTTTGCAACCTTTGAGAACATTACAAATAAGAAATAACTTTGAAATCAAGAGTCCCGACTACAAGGTGCTCATTACTTGTACATTACTTTATGGAAAACGATCAACTAAAATAATAATTGAGTTATAATATCCCTGAAAATGGCTTGATCTACATAATTATCAAAAAAGGGAAAATTTCAATTTGTGACCATTTACTAGAAGTATTCTATTATTTTTAACTAAAGAATAAAATCAAAGCTGACACATATATTGATTGGAAGCTGAATTCATGTTGTTAACTTCAAGTATGAGCAAGGATAACTCTCATTTCTATTGCGTTACAATCTTCTAACCAATAGGTATTATAGCAACCTTTGCACGGGTAAAAAAACAGGATAAGATTAGCACGTCGAGGAGATAACTGCTGAGAAAACAGCCGAGCAAACAACAAATTTGCTTTTCCTACCCCAACAGCTGCAGCTCATCATGCCACCTCGCTCATCCATCAATCAAAAGTATTTTTATTAGCTTTTCCTTTTCTTTTTTCGCCCCATGCTCCATAGATTTGTTTGGGTGGTAGCTTTGATTGCCTTTCAGGCGCAATAACATCAAATCAGGGGCTTTTTTTCATACAACTCAGCGCATTTGTCGTGTCAATTATTTCAGAAAAATCAACTCAATTTGAGGCGTAAATATTTTGATTTCGTTACATTCGTCTGACAATTGTGATGGCAAGTGTCAAGTGCAGCTAAATAAAATCGTTCGTCGACAATCACAAATGTTGTTTTGTTTACTTTGTTTAATTGTTCGTCCGCTCACCGCTTGTTATCACAAAGTACATTTTTATCACTATCGCAAAGAAATCCAAAAGCAAAACAACCAAGTACGTTTTATAACTCTGTCTGGCTCGACCACCGCTCTGAAACCTATTTTTGGTTTTGCCGGCTAGCATGGCGTATGCGTGATAGTGAATGCATTGAGTCGAAGGTCAGGAGTGGCCCCAGGCCTTAGCTCCCAATTCGATTGTTTTTCAATTGAATCTCAGATAGTGACAGGAATAGCCGATTCCCCATCTCCCGTCTGAACAGTGTCTGAGGCCTGTCAAATGCGCTGACACTCTGCGTAATTACTGAGCAATTAAGGCTGGCTCTTCCTACAAACATGTGCTGTGGCTCATTCCCGTTTTCACTCTTATCTACAGTCCGGCCCAACCTTGTAAGACTCCCGCAGCCCTTGACAGATGTTCGACGATGATGTTTGTGGGTCCCCTGGTACGTTGTCGTTCCTGGTCGCAGGCTGCCTGTCGGGATGCGTTTTCGCTTGTTTCCCAAATGCTTTATGTCCCGGTTTCCATCTACTTTGGCTATTTTTCATGTGACTATACCAGGTACTCGAAAATTATATGGGCTAATTAGAATCGGAAAGACTTACATTTCATTTGAATGAAGTCTCATCAGTTAGAAGTAATTTTTTAGGGGTTAGTCAAACGGACAACTGAAAATAGTTTTTTTACGAAATCAAGTTTATACTTCTAATAAATTTAAAGTAGTTTGTTAATCAGTCTGGTTTTTGGAGACAACTGAAGAAATAACTTAAAAAACATTTAAAGGAGCGTATTTTTAATTATTCACAATTAAACTTATTAATAATAATTTGGTAACTAATGCAAGTACAATCTGCCGTCTCTTAAACCAAGCCGAGCTTTACCTGACGTAAATATGATTAAATTTTATAAAAAAATAAATAAAAATCTTTCTTGATTGCCCCACAATATAAAAAACTTGTTTATTTTCAATCATACTGGGTATGCTCACAAATGGATAACCAAGTGCTTTAGCCAGCTGGTTCTTTAATGTACTGATTTTTATACATCAATATATTGACAAATACTTTTATTTAGTGTAATCGTCAGCATTAACTGAGTATTTTGAAAGTGGTCCTAAGTGATTTTTCACCCAATACTTGTTAGGTACAAGGGTATATTCTGTTAGCCGCGAAAAGGAAGGAATTCAAAATCTCCTAAGAGTAACTAATCAATTTTTTCATCTTATCCTGACTTCGGAACTGTTTGGTACCAAATATTTTTTTTCAAATCTTTTTCAGGAACGTAAGCAAATCACTTTGTATTAATGGGGTTCTTGAACGCGGAGTTCTTTCCTCCAGTCGCGAATCAAATGCTGGGTATCTTATAGTCGGGTGTGCTTTGTGCTACCACATGTGTTGCTCCATTTTTTTATGATGTGCCCCGCACACGCACGTCTCGAGAAGAGGGTAGAGTCCGAGACCGAAGGCGCCATAACTGCCAGCACGTGTCAAAATGAAGTGAGTCAATGGGTGGAGGTGGTGCCGCGTGGTGGTGGGTGGGGGGCAGGGTAAAGGGTGCTCGAACGACCCTGACCTAGGCAAATCGTTTTGAGTGTCAAGGGCTGAGCCCGATGTCGGACATATGCAAATGCGGCGGCGAGGAAGCCTGACGGCAGGACACAGTCCTTGCCTGAGGGCGAGCAGCGCAAATGGTGTTGCATGTTTAAAGGGGTTTTGAGTTTATTGTAAAGCCGACCTCTCACTCCCTCTTCCCGCTCGCTCTGATGGACTGCCATATTTACACTTTTAGAATTTATTTGAACACGTTTTTGCATTTGCCTGACCCAGAAGTCTGGCACGGTCCAGCAGCTGTCATGCTGTGACAACATTTTATCAGCTTGTCGGGCACTTTTCCCTTTCCCGCTGAGCACAGCACTCGACTGGTTTCCATGTTAGTGGAAATCAGACCGAAACTGTAAATGATTTACAGCTTTGAGAGGCGTCAGCCGAGAGTCCTTCGATCGATGCTCATTCAATTAGCCGGACCCCTTTCTTGATGGCCCATTTGTCCCAGTTTATGGCCTGGTTAAGGGTTACGCCGAAACCCTTTCAAGCTGTTGTTGGTCAGCCATAAAGAACATGGAGTGGAATATTACGATAGTGTTTTGTTGCTTCGATTGGCATCTGATTAGACATAAGTGGCAGGGAAAATTTTAAACAGCTGTTAAAGGTTCCCCCCCAATCAGCTATAGCTTTTAAAGGTTTATGCAATCAAAAAACTAGACTTGTGCGACCCACCGAATTGTTGCTCATCGTTCCCACAGCCATCTTATCAGTGAACCAGGGGACCCCAAAAAAAACAACACCCCTAGACAATGGCTTCGCACTCAATAGTCATGACTCCGCGTGCTATAATTTTCCCCTTCACTAACGTCAAGTCAAATCATGCAAACAAAACACTTTTACAACTTTTTTCAATCATACTTACTACTATTTTATTACTTAGTTTTACTCTAGTACTGAACCAAAGACGCAAAAACATATAAAATCTTTATGCCTTGAACCAAAATGAACCGAGGAACATTGCGTATACGACAAGTAAACTGAAATAGTTGTTAAGAGAGCGGAATTTTTCCGGCTAATATAGTTGAATTTATTTAAGTGGAACTGCAATTGACAGTATTTTTGAGTTGTTTTTTGCCACTCGGTCAAAACATAAAAGAATTTTTTAACTCAAAAAATAATACGAATATATGTGCATTTTGTCAAAATTCATTTCAGGCTTTGCATCAGGACTTCTCCAAATAAAGGACCCCTGTAAAGACCCACCAAGTTGTCGCTCATCGAGTCACCGTATCAGGGGACCCAGAAAGCCTTCACGCTCAATCGTCATGACTCGGGGCGCCATAATTTTCCCCTTCGCCGAAATCAACATTAATCAACGCTTATCGGTCAATAGACTGCCGATTTCTTAATAGCTTTTTAAGTATATTTTTTTATGTATACGTAAGTATGTTAAATAGAGTGGACCTTTAAAATATTAATATTAACAAGAAAATTTCTTGAAGTGCAGAGTCACTATAACAAGCTAAGAGCGAGCAGCACCTCAAATTTCCAAAAATATATATTTGAACGGTTTGGAAAATGTTTGAATAAGTCAATAGATATGAACCGAATAAACACATTAAGCTTTATAACTAGGGTCTTCCATATCCCAGAGTGACACTACAGAAGTTCCCGATTTGTGGGCGTAAGAGTGGGCAGATGGACAGATCCTGATCAAAAAGTATATATACATTTTACTGGTTCGGAAACGCTTCCTTCCACCAGTTACATACTTTTCAACGAATAGAATGAATTCAATATACCCTTTTATGACCAACATAGAATATTAAATATATGGTGGATATATGATTTCCTTTGTTGTGTGTTGTGAGGAAATAACAAAGAGCCTTAAAAGAATGATTCCCACTCTGAACCAGTTTCCAACCGGTTTCGTCACTGCTCATTTGATTCTCCTGACCTGAACACAAAGAACTGATAACGTTTGATCAGCAATCAAAGGTCCATTTGCACTGGCACAAAACCGAGACGGACTTTGCATTCAAGAACTTTTCCACCGGCACATAGACGAGTGGTGGAATCACTGTCACCGGAGTCACTTCGGCACTCCGTCAGTTCGGCACTCCGGTTATATAAACCCCACTCACTGGCTGTCGGGGTCCGTGGGAGCTGGCCGCTCGCCAGGCGTTTCTGGAGAAGCCGTTGCGCAGGCTCTGGGCCAGGTGGAAGCTGTTGCACAGCATTTTGGGCAGTTAGGCTCAGGATCGAATGATTTTAGTGGAACGGATCGGAACGGATCTACTGCAAATCACGGAACGCGCTCGAAACCGCACCTCAAAGCCCGACAAGTTGTACTGAGGCGAACCAACGGACTGACCGCCTTGGTCGCTGGTCGAGATAATGTGGGGCAAACATGTGTAATTGTAAGTGTTCATTGCGATTGCGATTAAAATTTGGTGTGCGGGGCGGCCTCTCTCACTGGAAATGTTATCAATCAAAGCAGCTCCTACGCTCTGGGCCGGTCGGATTGCGACAAACATTGGACCCCAGAGAGTTCGAGGGGCTTATCAAGTGGGGCAAGCGACGGGAAGAGCGCTATCTGGCTTGGGCTTGGAGTTTGGGTTTGGGTTTGCCAGGCCAAGGGGGGCAGTGCGTTTGGGTAGAGATGATGAGCAAGGTGTCTCGACAACCCCGCGTCACAATCAATCATCGATGGCCCTTCACTTCGATGGAAACGTAATTTTATAATTTCCACAGTGAATTACCCATCAAATCTCAGTGCCACTCAGCCAGAGTGCCATAAATAACAGGCTGTTTGAAATATTAATTAAGTGCTGAAAATGTCTACTTGTTTATTTCAATGGGAAGCCTCCCCCCACAGAGAATTCCGACGAGCGCATAATCAGTGCATATTGTGCTCAACTATCCTGCAGCCTTTCATTAAATTATTTTCAAAATGCAGCAGTCACGGCAGTCGGGGAAACGACTTTCGGATGACCTGTGAAATGTAAGCCTAACAACCTACCTCAAAAACTCCGTCCATGAGCTCAGCATATCCGGAATGAGTTCCGGAACACAGCAGAAAAAATCCCTGACAAAGGGCAGCACTGACACCCGGACACAGAATTATTTTCATAATTAAATGACATTAAAAGTTTTTGTTTCAGCTTTGTTGCAACCCCAGCACAGTTGCCACAGCCACCAAAGCCCCTCGTCCTGTCGGGTCCTGTGTATTGTCCCCGATTGCCATTGCAATGCATAGAAAAGCCATAAAACACAATACCAAATGGCAACAGGCCTCTGGAGAGGCGGGGTTAGTGGCCTGGCTGCTCTGGCTTTTGCTCTGGTCTCGTCTGTTTCTGGGTGGGGCTGCCTGGGGTCAGATAAGTGCAAAATTATGTCCCCGTTTTCCTTGGGCCCCACAAAAAAGTGGCACAAGCTTTTCAATCGAATGGGGCCATTGTTTATGGCTGGATTTTGCTTGCTTTTTTGTTCCAGCACTGACCCCAGGTCGCAAGAACTGGTTGAATTTATATGCATCGAAGTGAATAAGAAGCCCATAACATTACGCATACGCCAAGTAGGCCACTGGCATAAATAGCTGTCTAGTCGAGCGGAATAATATAATATATAATGGCGTAATCCTCTGGTGAAGCTTTGCCAGCCAAAGCATCATAACTCTCTACTTCTGTAGTTTTTTTTTATGAAGCATTTCCCTGCTCCACTGGGTGAAAAGTACAAAGGCAAAAACCTATTCAACTCTGAAATTGTGTAAAATTGAAATGTAAATATCTGGTTTTTGTTATTGCTTCATCTGGCTGAATGCATTCCAGGCTGTACATCAAAGAGTTTCCCAATTAATTGATACTGGTTCTGTGTCAGTGGCACTTTTGTGCCAAACTGCTGGACTACCGGGTTACCATCGATTCGATGCTGCCTCTCCGTTCGACCAAAAGAATTCATTACTTAGTCGTGTTCTTACATGCCGAGCATTCCATTCCTTTATTCTTGTGCCCCAGCAAACCAAAGACAATCCACATCCTGCGGCCATAAGTTCGTCCTGGCTGCTTCGCCTCCACTTTTCTGACTTAATGTATGCGCTTTGCCAAAGTAGGTCCTGTCTGTCCTTGGCGCGAGGACTGCCTTCGCTCTCTTTTTGTCCGGGCAGTGAAAAATTCACTTACAAAACACTTACGCCGACACCTTGCCACGCCCCCACGCACACACACACACACACAGTTGCAGCGAGGGAAACTTGTGCATTGCTGCAGAAACTTCATCAAATCCGAGCTAATCACACTTTGATTTGCATTTTGTGACGAAGCGAAGCGGGAACTTTTCGAGCAAAAAGCGCATCGCCACCACGAGCAGCACTTAACTCTAAGCGTTGCCCCGACATTGATGAATGAAGCCCACCACCCATCGCCCATCGCCTGCATCTGGTAATTATGCTAATGAGATGTCTTCAGTTAGAAGGGAAGCAGAATTGGCTGCCTCTGCCTCTGTCTCTGCCACTTGAGTTAAATGCAATTAATTATATTTTTTAAGCCACCAAGGCCCTTGGGCATTCGATTATGTAATTGCATAAAGATATGGAGATAAACAGGGCTATTTTGAAAGCTCTAGACGTTAAAATCTATTAATTGAGTTGTGGATTAGTCTGTATTACTGCTGGAAATTCGGTTGAGACATAATTGACAAGAATAATTAGCTCATTTAACATATTTTCAAGAGTTCAGAGATATCTAAAACACCCCACTAGATATGGTTAATAGTACAATAAGAAGATTCTCTGCATAATACTTGTGGGATCAGCTTAATCCCTTCTAGAACTCCGTGTGCTCGTAGCCACCGTTGTCATAGGTCGCCATACTGTTCCGATCGGAGGCTGAGAAGCTAACCCTTTTGGGCACCAAGGGCGGACGCTTTCCGGCCTTCGGAGTGGGCGTGCCCCCGGGCGTGGTGGCGGCATTGACCTTGGCCTCCGAGCGCCGCTTCTGGAGCAGCTTAACAGACTTGCGGTTGAGGGCCAGGTTCTTGAGGTTCAATTCGTCGTCGCCGAAGAAGCGCCGCTGGAAGTTGAGCACCAGGTTGCTGTAGTCGCTATGCTGCTTGTTCCGGTTCTCGTGCAGCCGGCAGATCGTCTGGCGACGCACCATGCTCTCCCTGTGCTCCCCCTCCGCGCCGTCCATCGCCAGCTCGTCGTAGTGGGGATCCCCCTCCTCGTCGTCGTCCTCAAAGAGCCTCCTGGGTCGCTGCAACTTGCGGGCTATGCTCACGGCACAGCCCTTCAGCTCGGTGGCTGCGTCCTCGTCGGTGAACTGACCGCCGGACCGGAACCAGTCCACTCGGGTGGTGGCCAGCAGTTGGCACAGGGTGGCGAAGCGATGGAAGAACATGGCCAGGAACTGGATGATCAGGATCAGCCCGAAGAAGAGCACAAAGCACAGGCCGATGGGGTCCAGTTCCTTGTACTGCCTGTAGATGCCGACCATCAGGTTGTCCCTGTCGAAGGTCACAAAGTCCGTGGGCTCGATGGGCCACTTCAAATGGAGGAACTCCTTCTTCAGCTGCAGCAGGAACACGATCAGCACGAAGATGGCGTTCACCATCACAAAGGCGAAGGCGATCATGTTCCGCAGCTCCTTCAGCCCATCGGCCATCGCCTGCTTCTGCTCGCGACTCAGCTCCAGTGGCTTCAGGTACTGCTTGATCAGGTCCTTCCAGAAGCGCTGCTCCATCAACGACACCTCGCCCAGCTCCGAGTCGATCAGCAGCGGATCGTTTAGCCAGCCCGGCAGTTGGTTATCCGCCTCATTCGCCGCGACCATGTCGTCGTCCTTCAGCACAGGCGCCTCTCGTGTGCCCCACGAAACGTCGTTCATGTTGAACACCGAGAAGATCATCAGCAGCATGTACATCGAGGGGATGGTGATGTAGTAGATGACACCACACAGCAAGGCCCAGAACTCCTGCGGATGCATAAAACCTGAAAAACAAGAAACGCAATCGTATAGATTTCTTAAGTAACAGCATTTTTTTTTGTAACTACAAACAGTGTATGGAGATGTGAAAGCGTTCCCATTATGTGAGTTTGCTGTTTACACGGAGCTTTAGACTAACAAACCTTCGTTTTTGCTTTGCTGGTTTGACCGATTCAAAGCAACAACAATTGTTGTTGAACGTTGATGCAATATGCTTGTTACGCGCTAGCTTTATTGGCATAGTGGGCAATTATCGAGTTCGCGAGGAAAACACAAAGAACATAATAAGAGACATCTAAAATAAAACCTAAAACTATGTACGGTGCAAATATGTTAAAACTGTATTTTTTAAGACAGGGATAGTGGTTGCAATGGAAATTTGACTATATAGATTATAAAAATTATTATAAAGAAGACGAAAGGGTTTCTACAGGCCAAAATTGTAGGTACATATTGGCAAGTTAAGAGGATGGTAGTTGCGGTTAGGTCTTAAGGCACATTACAAGTTTGAAAAGATTGTGCATAGAAATAGTTCCAAGCATGATTCTACAATCGTAGAAAAAAAAGAGTAGGTAAACTAAGTAATAGTAATCTAATAGAGTAAAAAGGCAAGCTTATATTTTGATTTCTGTTCATACCACGAAGGGCGAAAAGAATTTTTTTTGTACAGACTCAGTACGATTAATGTGAGCAAAATGACTACCCACTGTGTTTTTTTGGATAGCAAGCCAAATGTTATTTGTTTTTGTCTTATTCTCGAATCGTTCCACGTGTGCATTTTTAAAGCCGAGTCGATCTAGACTTGTCCGGTTGTCTGGCTGTCCGTCCGTTTGAACATCGAGTTCTTGGAAACTATCAGAGATACAAATTTCGGATTTGACATGTTGACAAGTTTATTTCAAAACGTGGCCACGCCCACTCCAACGCCCACAAATCGCGAAAGTCTGTCTTGTCACTCTGAGATATGGTAGACCTTAGTTATCCAGCTGTATATGTGTGATTTGTTTATATCCATCGGTAGAAACAACAATTTTTTCGGCCGCAGCTCTGCCGCTGCTCTGCCGGCAAAACACTACGCCAATTCATTGGATAGGGCCTGGTGATCGCTGATGTAGAGAAACAGATAGCTTCTAGTGTTGGCAATGAAGGACGACAGATAGGGCAAACTAGACCCAAATTGTTTTTTGAGGAAAAATTTAGTTTGAAATTTGTTAGCTGAGTAACAAGTATCCATAGTCTTGTTTCTTAGTTATGTTGATATGTGCACTGCCATAAGGCAGTTTTGAGAACCCCTGCCTTAAACTATAGCCCCAACTTCCCAGACTCACCTGCAATCGTGATCTGCACGGCGACGAGCAGGAAGAACAGCGATGCGGGTGCCAGGGGTCCGTCCTCCAGCATCTGCACGATGATGCCGATGAGGACGGCCATCATGACCAGACAGTAGAGCGCACTAATGACGAAGGCCATGAGCAGCTGGAACTTCTGCTTCAGATACACACACGCCAGTATGAAGAAGATGATGGGGAAGAAGTTCCAGAGGAAGGCGGTCCAGATGTCGATCGAGAAGACGGCCACCAAAGCGCCCACCATCATGAGGAAAATGGTGCCGGGACCCAGCACGGTGCCGATCATCAACATGCCCTGGTACCACACGTACATCGTGGATATCGAGTTGTTCTTCCGCACCACCGTGTCCGCGTCGGCCAAGATGTCAAAGATGTTGGCGATGGTGGAGGGCACCCAGCGGCGGCGCTGGTTGTAGAACTCGTTGAAGCTCTCCGGCGCATGGGTGTACGCGTCCGAGGCGGCACAGTACTCCACCCGCGAGCCGGCCTTCAGCAGCAGCGTGCAGAGCCAACGGTCCTCGCCCTGGTCGTACTGCACCATCTTCATGGCCTCCGAGCTGACCATCGTGTAGCGCTTCATCACGCTGTTGTCCATCAGGGCGCTCGCCCGGAACAGACTGAAGCAGCCGGGGCTGCACAGCACGCAACCGATCACGTGCTCCGTGGCCTTCTGCAGCCAGTGTCCGATGGCGTACTCGAAGCGCTGGTACCACACCATCGGGCCCCGGCCCACCGGATGGATGCGACCGCAGGCGGCCCCCAGTTCGTCCACGGCCTTCATTCGATCGATCAGCAGCTGGACGGCCCGCGGCTGGAAGTCGATGTCACCGTCCAGGGCCAGGATGAAGGTGTTCTCGGCGATGACCGCCTTGCGGCGCGGCGACAGCTGCTCCGTCTCCATGATCCGGTAGCCGAGCAGGTAGTACATATACATGACCTGCGACCAGCGCTTCTTGTGCCGGATCTTGTCCTTGTTCTTGAGATGGGCCACCATCTTGGTGCGGCCGGGCAGGATCCACACCAAACGGCCTCCGTACGGCGTCTCGATCTTCAGGGGCGGCTTGATCCGAATGCTCACGCCGTACACTTCGAAGGCGGCCTTGTCAATGGTGCGAGTGAGGGTCTTCACGTACTCATTGATCGGCGGATTACGCTTGTTCTGGCACTGCCGCGGGTCCAGCACGAAGGCATCGTCGAAAAAGATGTTGGCTGCGGAAACGTACAAGCAAAGAGCACAAAAATATATCAGTTCTAAATTGTCAGTTCAAAATGATACTTAATATATATCCTCAAATGCGCTAGAAGGGCAATGATACTTTTACTTAGGGGTTGCAGGGAAACAAAACCGACTAATTTCGGAGTTTTTGTATGCCATTTAAAAGTGCATATATTAAATACATTTGGGTGATTTTTGTTGTTGTTAATATTGAGTAATTATTTTAAAAAAGATGGGACAAGTATCGGTGATTAAAAATTACTAGATCCTCTGAAACAAATAATGTCAATAGATAATTGAAATAACACTATAAACTATTATTTTATGAAGGGATTTGTAAAAATAAACTTTTTTAATAAAATGGTTAGAAATTAAACGTTTTAACTTGTTTTTAACAAAAACTAAAATATTTAGTTTAAAAAAATTTTTGTTTTTTTTGGGCCTCAATTTTGAAATATGCCATAAGCCTGCCAAAATTAAAAATATAAACTGGTTAGGTAGTTTTCAAGTTATTTTGCTCACATCACATCCAAAGATGCAGATTTGAGACAAAAGCGTTAAAAGTTGTAAGCTAGCACATTAGGCAATCGTCGATTCATTTCTTTTAATGTTCATATTATTTAAAGATGATTTTTTGGCGACCTTTCCACTTCTTTATGGTTTTCGAGGTCATGTATTTGTTGTAAAAAAAATTAAGACAGTCGCAGTGTAGCGACCGAAATATATCGGATGAAAAGAATTTAATTTTATGTGCAACAAATGTAACACCTCGAGCTGGCAAAGAAAACCATAACGTTCATATTTGTGTCAATTTTGTTTGGATCGATTTGATGAACATAGTTTTACATAAAAACAACAAATTTGTCACCAAACGTTGCAAATGGGGGTAACCCGTAAAGACGAAAAAGTCATTTTTAACTAAATAATAGTTAAATACATAAGCATAACAAGGTGAAAAATAAATAATTGCCATGGTAGGCAGTTCTGATTTAACAAAATAATGCTCATAAATTAATTAACGCGACACCATGCTCATAAGAAATGTTTAACCAGAAAATTTTAGGGCTTAAATTGGTAGTCAGCTTTCGTCGTAATTCGACACATTTTTTCCCTGTGTAGGGGCGGAATTAGTGAGATCGTAAAGTTGTCGCAGACAGTTGCCGATGCTTGGCTTAGTGCCATTTTGGCAAGCGCGGAAATGAAGTCGCCAAGCACTATAAATAAACAGCATCCCGGACTGGCATAAATTTCCACTTTGACACATTTTAAATGTGCAATGCAAATGCAGCCGCGGAGGACCGCGGAAGACGGCGGCTGCTGCTGCTGCTGGAAAAGCATCTGCATGCGCATATACTGGCCCATTTACATACTTTCCAATTCATAGTACTCGTCGTCCGCCTTGCCGCCGTTCAGGTGCATCCTCGCCATGCGGCGCGCGCATTGATCCTCATCCAAGCGGACAATTGACTTGAGGAACTCCATCATCTCGTCCTCGGTCTCGTGCCACATGGTGGCGCACACAATCAGCTGCGGCACCTTGTCCTCCTCCCGGATGTCCCGGCTGGCATTGATGTCGCCTGCCAGGGCCACCACAGGATCCCTCGGCGTGGTTAGGTCGCTCTGTCGGAGAAAGCAGATATCGGGGATTTAGTTAAAGCTCCGAATGATTGCAGTGCATATCAAGTGGTTATTTTGGGGAAATTCAATGCGGTATTTGCGGAACAAGAGGGCTAAGGGAACTCTGCTGAGATGACAGCATTAATTTGGCATTGCAATATTTAAGTTTGACAACCTTGGTATTCAACCAATTCTGACCGACTTTAAGGCGCTTGGCTGAGCCTAACTCGTTTGGTCTAGCTAACGAATGCACATAATTCGCTGGGCCTCTAATTTATGCCCTTCGAATCAGCCCCTGTGTCCTGATTTTAATTACTTTAATGTCTTTATGCCGGGTAGGCCCCGAAAACATGCGAGTGGAGCTGAAGCACTTTTAATTAAGTTTACACCCACCGAAAAGCCGACCCATCCCCCGCGAAGGGAAACGCAAACATTTCCCGAACTTTGCAGTTTCCCCGTCATTTAACTTAATTACATTGCCCGACATTTGAGGCGCACATCAGTAGTTCCAGCAGCAGGCCCTGCACCCTCCGCCGCCGGAATAGTCGTGAAGTCCTCGAAATAGAGGTATGTGGATGTAGATGTGGATGTGGGCGGCGGATTGGCACGGCCTGGAGGGCGATGATTGATGCCGGGCGGCGCCTGATAACAATTATGCATTAACACTAACTCGTCTGGACTCTGATTGTCCACCTTCCGGTCCGGAGAGAGCGGGCACTCACCTTGATGGCCAGGTACTCCTCGCTCCAGTCCACGATCCGCCGGTTCATCATGGAGCACTGGTCCACCAGAAGGCCGCAGTACCAGGGGCACACGAACAGCTTCTCGGTGGGGGCGTTCTTGTCGTTGTGCGGCTGCCAGATGTGCAGGCAGGTCCACACCTGGGCCAGCCACCACAGCGGCCACAGCCACAGGGCCAAATCCAGGCAGCGCTGGCCCAGCTCCGCCCAACTCCCGCCCAGAGCCAGCGGCGCCAGATAGTCCGGCAGTAGGCCGTGCAGGGCGCACGGGTCCGAGGCCCGCAGCTGGGCCAGCACGGTGGCCAGGCACACGGTGGCGGGGCTGGCCAGGCTGAGGGGCAGTGCGCAGCTGAACACCTGGATCTTGATTTTGCAGGCGAACTTGCCGAACACGTGACACAGGTATGCAGCTCCCACCTGGGCCGCCAGTGCGTAGACCACCGCGGTCGGACTGGACTGCATGGTGAACTGGCTCCTCGGCGGAGGGGCTGTGATTGATGAGTTTGCCTCTGCTGACAGCTGCGCGTTGGGGTTACTCTGCTGAAAGTGCACGGAAAAATATTAGGTGACCTCGGTAAAGCCCTCCTTAAGAGGGCAGGATGGTTTCCGAAACAGATTTTTGCGATTTTTTTCTCATTTCTGAGTGAGTAAGAAATTCTAGTTTGCCTATATTTAAAGAGTCTCTAATATATAACTTATTACGTGGCGACAGTCGGTCGGAGTGACTTTAGAAAAATGGCGACTTGCGTTGCGTAAAGTCTAGACTTACAGTGATTTTTAAAATAAAATTAAATTGATCTATTTAATATATTAGTTACTTGTGCGGAAGATTAAAATTAAATTTAAAAATATGTCATTTTGAATTTTTGCCGCGGTGTTAATGACGGAGGTACAATTTTTACATAAAAAAATTAGCCTATAACTGTCTGTTAAAATATTAAAATATTATTATTATTACTGCATACAGGATGTGTGCAAGTTTTAGTCCGATCGACAATCACAGGATATTCCTGAGATGTTGCACTTTTATACCAACAATTATCAAAAAACGTATTTTTTTAACTGCAAACCATCCCGCCCCTTTATTTTACAACTTCAATCTTTAAACAACTCCAAACTTGTTTATATCAATAGCAAATTACAAAAATTAATTTTAAGTAAAAGTAGTTTTTTAAATATATACAAATTTATAGCAAAAAGATTTAATTTATATTAGAAAAGAAGAAAATATATAACTTTAATGGCTGTTTATGCGATCTTTTAAATGTACACATTTAATTGATGTTTAAGCTTGGGGTCACATAATAGCGTTGGTTATCTTAAATATAACACAACGTTTGTATATTTTTCATCACACATTGCACTCGTAGGTCGTCTCTCATACTCATTATCTATCGTTTTGGGTTCAGTTAATGAAAAAGCTAAACACGCTGTGTTATAAATAAAATACCCAAAGCTAAATAATGACCTCGATTTTTAGATCCAATTAGGTGTATAAAACTTTAATTTAAAACCAATTTATTTTTAATATGCATACATGACTTTGAGCTTAGCGCCCTATATTTTTATAGCGTTGCATAAAAATGTATCTGTATATATATGAAACAATAATATTCTGGTAGAGCGGGCCAAATAAATAAAACAAAAAATTGTATTTAATGTTCTGGTTGTAAGGTTAAAAACTTCAAGACTTTTTTACGTTGTGAGAAGTTATTTTCTTTGACTATTTTCCTAATGCTCCCCGACTTAAATTCCTACAAAGTTTATAAACTACTTTATGGATTATTTTTCCATAGGAATATGGATTCAAAAAATAATAATCTAAAAATTTGTTAAAATTATTATTTCTGTGTGCATCAAAATGTATCGTACACACTGGTCTCAGTGCGTGGACTCCACTCACCACCAGCGTGATGAGGTGCGGCCGCCAGGCATCCAGGAACCTGGTGAAGTACTGCACAAAGTCCTGACCGTGCAGGAGGAAGCCCACACCCGCAAAGAGCACCACCTTCAAGGGCGCCAGGTAGAGGTACGTGTGGTAGCGGGAGCGAGTGCAGCGGATGGTGCGGATGATGTAGGCTGCGGAGGGAGACACAAATCGGGAATATCAGTTATGCACTTTTATTGAAGCTCAGTCAATTAAGACTTAAACTTGCTTAAGTCATACATGGCCACTAGTGGTCAAAAACATAGTTTCAAAGTCTTTGGCGTTACGCCTTGGCCATAAAGATTCAATACACATTTCTCCTAAGTCACGAAATACAATAAAAGTCGTATGAACTATAAAGCTTTAGGGCAATGAGCAGACCCTTAAATACATTTTGCAAGCAATTCTTTAAGCCCCACCAAATGTAGGATACAAATATAATTTTCAATCGGCCTACCCTGACGTCAACATGGAAATAAAAGAAAACAGAGTGTCGCAAAATGTCAAAAGATAAGAAAAAAACACCCTAGCTCCTATACCTAAAGATTAGTAGATATATTTTTATCAATTGAAAAAATTAACCAATGATAAAAAGTTTGAAAATAAAGAAAGGGTTCTTCTAATGAATAAAGAGAATATTTAATCAAAATATTTGTTCACTTAAATAAAAAAAATAAATATATATCCAACTTAATAAATACCGTTGAATTTCACACCTTTTTTTCAGTCCAGTGGATCTGTGAGAGTGCCAAATTTTTAATTGGCTTTGATGACACATATTGTTGGTTTTCAATCAACAATAAGTAATACTTTGTTTGATCAATTACAAACTGCACACTATTTGAGGAATACTTTAAACCGGCTAAAAAGACCTTACCTTCCAGTTCGGTCAATAGTCAATAGGAAAACCCACTCACCGATGGCCTCGTGGGTGTTGGCGAAGTTCTCCCACCAGCGGAACGAGATGAGGAGCAGCGGGATGGCCAGCAGCTGGACCTCCAGACTGTCGCTCAGCGAGGGCCAGATCAGGAAGACGCTGCCCTGGGCAATCAGGGCCAGGACCGAGAGTGCTAGGACCAGGCTGTCCGCCTTCTGCCAGTGCAGTCGCGTGCCCGTCAGCAGGTCTGAAACGTTGAGCAGCGGGGCAATCAATTTAATTGCTGTCAGTCGGTGCCCAGATACCGATAACATCTGGGGGGGGTTTGTCGCGGGAGTGGGGTTGGCGGGGTTGGCGGGGATGGCTACTCACTCAGCAGGGCGGGCACAAAGCAGACGCAGCAGCCCAGAATGGCACCGCGAGTCGCATCCAGGGCTGGGAGCACGGTGAAGGTGAGCAGGGCCAGGCCAACGACGTGCAGCAGCTCAAAGAGCGTGACCTGATTAGCGGGGACTTATCAATCAATCTCGGCCTGGGCTAGGGTGGCTCGATTTGTGGGACACGACCTCAAACTCAACAGTCTGATTAAACTTCTTCAACATTTAATATCGGTACGAAACAGATTTACATTGAACGAAATTTAACTTCTAGAGAAAACAAATTTTAAACAAAATGCTATAAAACTAGTAAGCTTTACTTTTAAAAATTTACTAAGGATACAAATTTAATATAAATTCAAAAAGCAGGTACTGTAATTAAAAGTTATTTGATACATATATATTTTTTTTTTGAGTTGACCAATTTTGCAGATTTTTTAAAAAAATTGTAGATCAGAGTTTATACAGTTTTAATGGTTTTCCAAATTCGTTGAATTTTATATATCTTGTGGACAAGAGTTAAAATAGTGTTATTGTTAATATTAAACTAAATGCTATTTAACTATATAGATTAACTTTTTAAATTTACTCAGTATAAAACATTTAATATGAACCTAAAAAGCAGGGACGTAGTTATTTTAAAAAGCCTGCCGGAATGTTTAACTTTGTAGACCAGAGCTAATACAGTTTTATTTGTTTTCAAAATTCACTGAGTTTTATATACCTTGTGGACAAGAGTAAAATATACTGTTGTTTTTAAAGTTTAAAAGCAAAATTCAAAGCAGACTTTTTAAAACAAAATTCTCAAAAAACTCTTATTTACTGTTCCTGGTAAAAAATTACTTTACCATTTTGTATTAAATAAATAGATTAAAATAAAAAAAAAGTCATACGTATTAATGATCAAAATCATCTCTTTAGCAATAGATAATATCCCTTTTTTCGCCTCACCCAAAAATCGTGCCACCCTATCTATCTACCGAAGGATAGTACCCACCAGGCCCACTTCCAGTCCGCTGGGTCGCTGCTCGCGCTTGAACATGCAAATGCGGAGGGCGCGAAGGAATGTGAGCAGCTCCGGGGCGGCGAAGGCGAAGATCAAGGCCCAAACCCAGGCGATTTGATCTAGCTCACTGGGCACCGCCTCCACCTGGCCGTGACGGAGCACTTGGGATGGGAATGGAGATGGGGAAGAGCCACTTTTAAATCGCAAATCCAACAGGGTGATGACACTCACTCACGGTTCTTGCTGCACACTTGCACCCGTGGCCCGCTGCCACCTGTATTTCCGGCCATGTAGAGATAAAGCAGCTTGGCAAACACGCTCGAGGCGAGAACAACTGCGAAGACCAGGAGGTAGACGAATAGCTTGAAGAGTTTCAGGAAGAACTGCAGCTTCTTCCAGTCGACATCGGAGCCGCTGGTCTTCTTCGACGGCGGGTCCTGAAAGGAGTCCCACAGCGGCGGCTTGTCGCGAAGCTTCCTGGAAGCAGGCGGAAGTAAGAAGTACTGGTTACGGGTGAGCTCACCACTTGATTGGCACCGGACCCACCGACTGCGCATAAAGTAGTCACCGCTCTCGTAGTCTCCGCCGCTCATGTCTATCCGGGCCCATCGGCAATCGAAAACTGACTGTGGCATCGCACTCGTCACTTGGCCATCCGATCGGACGATCGGCAGATCGACAGATAAGGTTCTTCGTGGCGATATCATCGCTGCATTGCTCACAGGTTGTCAACAACTCGTCCATTCCCGATAAGACACTATAATTGCAATTACAAATGCTATCAAATCAAATCAAATCGCAGCAGCGTTTTCCATTCATAAAATTATACTCATGACGCGACATCGGGCAGTATGGAATTCCCACTAGTAGTTTTCCCAGTAGTTTCCTCTAGTTTATCCTCTACTTTGACTGCAGTTAAGAGCCCGGAGCATATGGTTATAATTGTTCAGTCTGTTGTCCGACATGGGACCTACAAGCACTGCAAAGTTGTAGCTCGACTTCTTGACAAAAGTTTCAAGTATCGCCGATAGCAGCGGAAGGGGAAGGCACTCGAAGTAATGCAAGTCAATGCTAAAGTTTGTTTGATCTTTTGATTGGTCTGCTTCACGCTCAATAAAATAAATTGAAAGTTTCGATTTATGTGTTTATGATAACCACATTTCGAATATGCGTCATTATTATTTATTGAGTGTCTAAAGGTGACAAAATTGTACACAGAGAAAATTAGCGTCTTAAATTTGTATGGAGCGCTTTACTTTTTAAAATGTTTCGACCCTTTTCTAGCACCCAAAATGTTAAGTTTTCAATTTTAAAATGTTTTATGTTCTTAAAAAAAGTTAAGATTTTTTTTGCAATTTAAATATAATTTTTTTTTAAATATTGGGTAAAATTTTCGTTTTTGACTTCAAAACTATTAATTTTTTTTAATTTTAGGGTGGAGTGGAAATTTTGATTTAATCCAGGTATTTGCCGAATGGGAGCATTTAAAAAGTGTATTTATGTAGTCGAATGCTTATTCATTTTACGTCACAAAATTTTATATTAGATATTTTGTATGTTGAAGGTCACGAATTTATTACCTCGTGAGGAGGTGTTTTTGTTTGATATCAGAAGTTTCTGTTTGAAATATAGTTAAAGTACCCCAATATTATTACCATGGTTTAAAAACTTTTATCTACGCTTCAGTACTAATTTTATTTTTACAAACTACGTTTGGCAAGACTTTATAGCTTAACTAAAAAGAAAGGTAGCAAACTTTGGCCATTTATATACCCTTGCAACTATTCCAAAAACTATAATATTTTTAAAACAACACTATTCCCATTTTTTTGGATTTTATGTTTTCAAGCAGTTATATGATATTTTTGTCCGATTTTAATAAAATTAGAAACGTAATTCTGAAAAAATTAATGGTTTATATTTTTCATAATTTCGTCGTGTTTAAGATATTTGCTTACATCTTTCTCACCATATAAAGTACATATATTCTTGATCAGGATCAATAGCCGAGTCGATCTAGCCATGTCCATCTGTCTATCCGTCTGTGTGTACGTCGAGAACTCGTAAACAATAAAAGCTAGAGGCTAGCAGATTCTAATAGTTCCTAGGGCGCGCAAGTTTATTTAAAAACGGAGCCACGCCCACTCTAACGCCCACAAATAGCGAAACACGTCTGTCACGACACTATGATACTTTTTAGACCTTTGCTGTAATACTCTGAGCGTTTGTTTTGGTCATATCTATCGGTAGACATAAAAATGTTTAAAATCGAGCTATTATTTATGAAGTCCTCTGCCGCCGCTCTGCCGCCGTTCTGCCGGCCCTCTGCCGCTGCTCGGCCGCTGTTCGGCCGCTGCTCTGCCGGTAATCGAGTAGACAGACAGAACAAAAAGGTGCTCTGCTTGTTTTGTTTTTAACACGGTGAATTTAGCACAAATATATTTAAAATGTTAACCTTAAATTGTTGTGCTAAATATCATTTCAATTGCAACATAACCATAAAATTGTGCAGTAGAGTGTGAGCAATATTATGTAAGCGATGTAATATGAACAGCAAAACATCGAGAAAAAGAGCCAATTCAAGTGTCGATATCTTAGATCTCAGCTGGTGGCGACAGTGCCTCCTTGTCCTGTCCCTCATTGTGCTTCTTCAACAGATTGTAGGCCTCGATGCGCTCCTCTAAATTGCCCACCATCACCCACATCTGGCTGGCCAAATACCAACTCGGCGGGGGATTCTCGTTGATCATGATCATCAGCTCTTGCAAGCGCTGGCAATCCAATTTATTGGCCTCTTCCCGTTGATTGGTCATCACTGAGTTTATCAGTGGCTCCCCGGATCTTGGTTCGACGACGCGGTCGGTTGGTTCCACCTCCATGGCACCGTTCTTCGCCGCCTCGCAGGACTTCTCCTGTGGATCGGGCACAAATGGCTGCTCGGCGACCGGAGCCTGGATCTTCTTAAGCTTCGCCGGACTCTGATCCGTTTCAGTGCTAACCGAATGGCGGCTGCTGTGGTCGTCAGTCCGCTGCACCGCCAGGAGTACCTTGCCTGAGCCGATCTTCGAAATGCGCTTCCTTGGGGCCATAACTTAAGTTAACTCCCCAAATTTTCGTAGACTTTCTTTTAATTTCTCCCGAAAATCGTAACAGCTCGACTAGCCAAGTAGCTTCGATTGAAGTCAACCAGCTGTCAAAGCCAAATAAAAAGCCCACTTAATGCTCGTAAAGTCATAATAATACTCAACCTAAAAATAGTGTTGTCACCTAAAAACTCTTTAACTGCATTACTTTTTTCAGGGTAACCAACCGGTTTCGTAGCCATTATTCTTAACCGGTAAAACCGAAACAACCGTTACCGTAACCGTACCCGGAACCGATATGACATGTTTTTGCCAACCGGAAACGTAACCGAAATATACAGCAACCGGAATAACCCTTGCCGATACCGAAACATAGTACCGATTCACCAAATTGATGGTGCATACTTTTAGGAGGAAATTCTTACCAGGGCAGAGTTAACTGCTCTAAACTTAGAAAAGTTGTAGTTTTTGTTGCTTAATCACTTTCGAAAACATTAGTGCAGAAAACTTATTATAAGCCAAAAGTTAGCTTAAATTAGCTTACAAAAAGTAAAAAATTAAAATATAATTTTGTAAGTATTAGCAAATAACAATAAATTTTTTAGACATATATCACTTGGAAAGTGACTGTGGAAAGTTAAGCTATTTTTAGCGATTTCCCGCTTAATAAGCTCATTTTTTAAAAGATCGTAAAACAAACTTTTTTTGTAACAACCTGCCCAACACATGAAAATTTATTTTATAATTCAAAATCAAGTATTTAACATTTTTTGAACTGATAAACAGACACCGAAAAATGTTGATTTTGAGATACACCAAGGAAAAAATTGTTTAGGATATATAAATGGCGAACATGTGCGGCACGCATCTCTGGTAAAGAAATTGTTTGTGTTGTAAACGTTCTTACAGTCAAACATATTAAGTTAATTTCGGAAATGCCTCGATTACAGAGTAAAAAATTGTAGAGGAAATGAATTCGATTATGTTTAAACAAATTGGAAACAACGCCACCTAGCGGTGTGTGGCTTTACTAAGCCAGCGACAGATATCATGTAGAACTTAATGTAAAAAAAGGTAAAAACAATTAAGTATATTATTTCTAAACATAGGGTAAGCAGCATTAAATTTTCGTCCCTCAACGCCACCTGGCGTTTGGTGGCTGCACTAAGCCAGCGACAAAATTCATGTAGAACTTAATGCAAAAAAGTATATATACATATGTATGTGTCAAGCCTCCTGGGTTTTTAAAACAGTTTTATGTTTTTGGCGATTTTATGCTTTCAAAATATAAGATAATTAAAAATTTCATTATAAATCGGATTGTTGTATTTATAGCTATACCTCGAAACTCTTGTGAGGGCTTTTTACTTAGGATCACCTGTGTACCCGTCTTATTCAACCATATCCCCAATGAAAAGAAACATTTTAAAATTATTTCATGGCAAAGCTTGATTTTTTCCCTGCCATTAGCGGACCGATTTGATCACCAATATGCTAACATAAAAAATAAATAATGACATTTACAGACATTTTCTAACTTATACAATATTAAAAGGAGCTAAAAAGGCAACAAATAAAAATTGACGAGTTGTGCGACCAAATCGGTTTCGTACGGACAAACCTTAACTAACTAAAAAACACATTAAAAAATCAACAAATGCATTGGCTCTCACTTAAGCTAAGACGTATCTGGCTGCGTTTAGCCTCTTTTCAGTTCCCAGTTGCAGATCATTATTGGGAGCCATTGGGTCCCTCCCCCAGCTCCTCCTCCGCGACCCCCTGACCCCGTCGCTTGGCCAGGTTCAAGTCGCGTGCCTCCTCCATGGTCGTGGGCAGCACCTTGTCCGCCGTCTCGGGGAAAGCCAAGGTCAGGAAGCCGCTGATCAGAGCGAAGGTGGCGAACAGTATCTGCGGGGCGTAGATGTAGTACTTGGCCTGGAAGAGAAGTGGCAGGGATTAGGTAACTAGCCATAGAGGATGTTACGCCTTCCTCACCAGCAGCGGAGTTTGGGGGGCCAACATGGAGCCGATGCGTCCCACCATGGAGCAGAGGGACAGCAGGCTGTTCCGCACGTTGGTGGGAAAGATCTCCGACGTGAAGAAGTACAGGATCTGGAAGCTGCAGGTGATGGCCAGCTTGCCGATGAGGAACAGTGTGAGGGAACCCGCGTAGTTGTCTGTGGGAAAACGTAATCAGTTTACTTTTTGCATAATGTAATGAGATGGAGACCCAGTACCAGCTGCCACTCCCGCGGAGGCGCCCATGCAGATGGCACAGAGCAGCATCGAGGCGCACAGGGAGTAGCGCCTGCCCACGCGGTCCATGATGACCAGGGGCAGCAGCAGGCCCGGGATCTGGATGAAGCCGTTCAGCATGAAGTTGGTGTACTTGCTGCCGCCCAGGTTGACCGAGTTCAGGCTGAGTCCCAGGGCGATGAGCGTGTGGGTGAACCAGCAGAGGCAGCAGTTGGCGATCCGCAGCGAGAAGAAACGCACGGCGCGCATAATTGGGTACTGGCTCTCGTTGGCCTGGCTCAGCTTCTGCCGGTTGGTGGCCAGCAGCTCCTCCACCTGCTCCTCTGGTAGCGTGCGCTTGTTGATCCGTGCCGCCCGGCGCAGCACGGCGGCGGCCCGCTCCTCGGCTCCCTGGCTGAGCAGCCAGCGCACGCTCTCCGGCAGGATCCAAAGGAACAGGATCTGCAGAATGGCCGGGGCGTAGAGGACACGGAGCAGCCAGCGCCAGTGCTGCACCTGGGAGGCCAGGAATCCCAGGAAGGCCTCGCCCAGCGCATAGAAGATCGTAATGATCGTGGCCGCCGCCACGCGCCGCTTGGGACCCACCAGCTCGATGGCCAGCAGGAAGGCGGTGGGGAAGAGGGTGCTGCCCACGGCCATGTCCAGGAACTCGAACGCCAGAAACATGGGGTAATTGCTCGACAGCGAGCGGATCACGCCCATCAGCGCGCTCAAGGATCCGGCCACGGCCAGCATGGTGCGTCGTCCGAACCTGTGACAAATGGACAAATGAGGCTCTCGGATTGGAAAATCTCTGGCCAACTGAAAGACAACTTACCGATCCGCAAAGTATCCTCCAAGGGGTATGCCCACGAACTGTCCTATATTGTTGACTGTTCCCACCATCGATAGCTTCCATTCGTCCTCACAATATATGCCGAACTAAAAGGGTAGTGAAATTATTAATAAATACTTTTTATTGCATTGGTACACGGAAAAAAAAGTAGTAAATCCAAATATTGTGTTTTAAATTGAAATATTTTCCCTTTTCATTTTTCATTTGACTCTTTTCGGTTTTTATTTAAATATCTGAAAATGTAATTTAAATTAAAACCAAATAAAATGCATTTATATAAATGGGAAATATTTTAAATCTAATATTTTCCACATTAACTTAAATTTTTAATATGCATTGTATTTAATATTATGATTTCATATTGCATTTCATTATTTTATATTTACCAAACTAAAGGGGTAAGGAAGTTATTAATAAATACTTTTTATTGCATTGGTACACGGGAAAAAATGTGGTAAATCCAAATATTGTGTATTGAATTTAAATATTTTCATTTTTCATTTGACTGTTTTCGGGTTTTGATTTAAATATCGGAGTGTAATTTAAATTTAAACCATATTTAACTCAAATAAAATGCATTTATATCATATGGACACTAATATTTTCCACATTAATGAAAGTTTTAATATTGATTAATTTAATTTAAACGATTGTATTTAAAATTATGGTTTATAATTAATTGTATTGTTTAATATACAAATTTAAATTCAATAGTCAGATAGTAATTTTTACTTTTCCATTTTTTTATGAGTGTAAATAAAGAATAAGTAAAATAGTTATCGTTTTCTATAAATTTTGCAAAATTAATGATCATGACTACATGCAATTAAACTGAATCTAGATAGCCTACGCTTTGTTTTTCCAAATCGACATTTGCCCATACTTACATACTTACAGTACGTGTAAGAATTCGTATAAAGTTATTATAGTGGATGAAATTAGCTATTAACTAATGACTATTGCCATAAACATTTATACATGCCACCTAAAACCTTTTCGGCTTAGGTTTAGTGCCTATTACTTTTGAAATAAAACCGAGTGAAATGGTATCAAAGTAGGCACTTCCTGAGACGTTCTTATCAGTACTATCTGCCTCTGCGATTACCCACCTCCGTTGATATAGTCTTCTCCTCGTCTCTGAACTTGAAGTCGTGTCCGCAGCTCTCCGTTCTGTTGCTAAAGTACTCCTCGGCGCAGAAGTCTCCGGAGGGGGCAGCTCCCGAGATCTCAGTCTCGTTGACAGCGAATCGGTGACAGGCATCCCAGGAGTTCTTGTAGGGGATGGTGAAGTTCAGCCAGCTCTCCACGTAACCACTGCTGCCACTGTCGCACTGCGGCACGTTACACCTAGGGACAGATTGGGAGAAGGGGAGTCTTAACCACTCACTCGACCGGATTCACGGACATTTTTGGCCTACCTGTGCACCACTGTGCTCGCCGAGAACACATAGGAGATGGAGAAGAAGGCGTTGAAGAGCATGGGCACGCACAGCAGCACGTAGTTTATGATCTGATAGCGGCCGAACTGCCCGATCCGCACCAGAATGGCGTCCAGCGAGTTGTCCTCATCTCCATCTGAGTGTCCATTGGTTTTGCCATTGCTCACGGAGCTGCCGTTGCCCTCCTTCTGGCTGGTCATTGTGATGTTTTTTTTTTATCTGAAGTGCCGCCAGACACGTGGGAGAATGCACTTTAAATCGGTGTTTTATAACTCGCGCGGCCCGCTCGCGATCTTTCCGCCTCGACAAGTGTTAGCCAAACACTCGAATTTAGACGCTCTGGAGCGTCTCGCTGGGAGCAGTGGCACTCATTGACTGATTCAGCCATAGCTCACCATCTGGTTAAGCTCGTTTCGCTGTGTTTTGATTCGACGCTCGCATGTCTCTTTCCGATTACGCGTCTCTCGTGCGTTTCTATTTTTAATCTGACCGCCGTCTGCTCTTCTCCATGCGGCGCTGTCTTCCCTTCCTATCGGGATCTAAGTCTTATCAGGCCCAATCCCAATCCAACACTATTTGCACTTCCCAGCGAAGGGAGTACATCGACCATGGGCTCTAGTCCCAATCCAAGGGTCTAACACCATAGCGTTAATATCAATCGATATGGCAACTGGTTCGCTGCTGCTGTTTATCTTTCAGACGGCGAGACATGGTGTCTGCTGGGTGACGGTGGTGGAGGTGGAGGTAGAGGTAGAGGTAGAGGTGGCCAACAGCTGTTCCCGCCTGTTAGCTGATTGCTAGTGGGTCAACAAGTGGTCACTATCTTACGCTGTTTGCCCGATGTCACTACCTTTGGCCCATGTGTCCGGCTCCTGTTTGCCTTTACACTTGATTTACTCTTGTTACGCGGGCAAGGTTAAAGCGTCCGATGGTCAGGCACCTGGTTTTGCAGTTCAACTATCTGGGTTTTTATTTCCTGCATGGCTAACCTAAGTTCATTACTTTGCGAGATCAATGCACTCATCATCCTTTCAGGCATAACCTTGGATTTAGGCTGAGCCCATGGTCTATGCATAAAATAATATGTTAATCTCCCACAGCTCCCTCCATATCTTCGTAGCTGTACATATTTTCAGTCCGGCTTTCGGAATTTTCTTTACCGGTTTGAAGCTATTGGTTTTACCTTTTTCGGTGGTGCTATTATTTCTGATACCACGGTTTGTAAATTTAAAGGATCCTCTGGACAAAATATCCTTCAAGAAGGGCGAAGTTAAACAGGTCATCGGAGACACAAAGGTGTGCGCCTAGATAAATGAAACATCAAGTTTGATTGGACCTCTCGAGGAATGACTGTGGAAAGTTTCCTGTTTAATAATAAGGCATCAAGTTTTACGCGAATTCCAGTGTCTTCTAAAAGGAGCAGCAGCCAAAAGGTACTGGCACTTAATGGAAGTCAAATATGAGTTTGACTTCTACGCTCTGACCTGCGAGATGACCAGAACATTTTCGTCCGATAATGGAGCTAATGGAGCTAATGGAGCGTCGCCAAGGTTTCAATAAGCCTTTTGACGATCATACAAAAGATACCAGAAGAAGATTTAGTAAGCACTTTAAAAGAAACCCTTAATTCTTAGATGGGTGCTTTTCTCTCAACTTTTCCTGCTAAAACAATGGTGGAGTCTAAAGGGAGGCAACCCGGAGTTGAGCGATGCCTTAATAGAAAACGCACAAAAACCCGGCAAATAAATGAAATCGAGAAATGGTCAAAGAATTTCAGCGGATGGACTTAGGAGAAGGAAGCGGCCCCAGCCAAAATTATATTAGCATCAACTAGGAAAAGGTTTTTTTATTGGTGACAGCTCGGCAAGCTAAGTCGAGAGAACATGAGACTCTTAAATACAGGGCATGAGTCGAAGCCACACATTTATTGGCGCCTTATAAGCAGACACCATGAAAAACAATGGAAGCGGTAATGGGAAGTCGTACGTATGCTTAACGCATCGATATCTTCAAGCCTGTTAGCCTGATAAACCAATATGATCCTTAAGTCTAGTGCAAGAATTTCGCAAGCCATTAAAACATCAAACAAAAAGTTCAAACTTTTGTCCACCCTAAAGTGGAGTCTTACAACATCTACACTACCCAATGACTCAAGCAACCAATAGGTGCATCCAAACTTTATAGTTTTGTGTTTCACAATAAGTCTGGGTCCAACATTTTTTTCATGAACTGAATTTAAATAATTTCCAAATCAACCGGGTTCATTGCTCTGCAATGTGATAACGGACACCATAGGTTATTGTACGACAACGGAATGCTTGACTTTGCACCCGAGTTGAAGGTAAAAGTAGTTTAGTCCTTGAATTTGATCTGAGTGCAATTATGGGAACAGTTTATGAATGAAACGGCATTTGAATAGGAATACTGGAATTCACCTTTCACCATTTCTAGCCCTACACCTCTATATAATGGGCTGCTAAGCTAGAAGAACAGGGACAGCTCGGCCGGTCGCCCGCGATCATAAAAACACGTGGCACAGCGCTGGCCAGTGAAAGTACAACTACTTAAATTCTAATAAAAGTGTTATTCCTTTAACAACCTGATTCTGGAAGCTTGAAGTCTTTTCCGTTGACGAGGATACTCACATAGCCTGGAAGTTCCTTACAATAATATCCTGGTATCCTAAATCCACAGTGAACAAATTGTGAACAAGTGATTCTACGTATTTATCCTGGAGATACCGAAACAATAACAATACGATAAACAAAATTCGCCAAATCCACTATCAGAAGTTATATATAACAATAAACCAACAATAATGAATGAGTAAATATACAAATGTAATATAAATTCAAATAAATAAAATAACCAAAAGTACATGAAAAGCCCGAGTGCAGTAGCAAAGTAATTTGAGAAACAAAGTCGCGTTTCGAGACGGCCTACATATATAAATATGATTCAGTTATTTTTATACTTTTGTTGTTTTATGTTTGATTGCGAAGTAGAACAGCCGCCTCTTTCTTGCACGCATATATATTTGCAATCCATAATCCTATGATGCCCAGGATCCAGACCGTAGAGATCTCATCGCCGGATAGAAATTGGTAAGTTTATCACAACACAAGTTTTATTATATTTATATTTATTTATATGTCTATTTATACGTGCAGCAGAGTTAATCAAAATATTAATATTCTACATACTGTAGTAGTATTTTTTTTTTTATATTAAAAAAAGAAAGAGATAAATCCATATAAGCTTTTACATTTATTTCTCCACTGTATTCGTTGCCATGTAATAGCTTTTTATTATTAAACTTTAACATACATACTTTCATGTATTTGCAATTAAAATTATGTAAAAAGTATTTACTCCAAATTTGATATATAAATAGTTATTTTTATTTCTGCAATCCGTATTATAAGCACGGGTAAACTTTTCTAACAAATAAACATATAATGTAATCCAAGTTTAAGCATGACTTGGTAGAAAGCAATTGACTTTTAGCAGGCACGTTTAAAATTGTTCTTGTTATGTTGGAAAGGGAAGAAGCTACCAAGAACCACATCCAAGCCGGCGAGTTCATCCGAGGCAGCCAGGACCAAGTCCTTCCAGGACTGGGGCACTAATATGCCCACATAACACTCTACCCGAACAGCTCCTTAGATGATTAAGTGGGAGCACAGTGCACACAAGTCCAGTGCCTGACTGACTATTCGATCGGCTGGGCTGACGAGCAGATTGATAAATCAATGATAAGTGCGATGAGGCCACAATAAATTGTTGGCGCGCTGTAATTGAAATCGCTGATAGATATATGTAAGGCACTGGCCCCACTGAAAGCCAGCCATAAATCGGTAATACTCCGCGGCAATGCTGGCCATACAGCTGATAAGACCCGACTGCAATCGGAATTAGATAAGTACTCGAACTGAACCAATATTTATTTTGTTAAGCCACTTCTATCAATTCGCTTATGAATCGCAGAATTTACTAATTGAAACTCAACGTAAGATTAACGTATAATATTATAAGTAAAACTGCACCCACATACAGTAAAATATCGTATAATAAATTAAGTTATTTTTACAATATTCGTCGTATGAATGGAATATGATATGTCTTGATTGTGATATATGGTAAGGCGCCCATTTGGCCGATATCATCTTCTCGACTTGGCCAATAAAATTCTTAAGATTCAAATAGACATAATCAAAAAACTGAATCACAGTTTTTTTATTAAATGAGAAAAATGAGAAAAATGAGAGCCAAACAACATTGTATGATTTCTATTGGCCCACCTTGTATAATGAATTTAGTCAAAAGCAACGCAGTGTAGAGACATTTTTGATTCTATAATGTTTATAGTTTTGTAAATTGATCAGCAACTTCGAGTTATAGTCATGGTTTACTATTTCAGGCTTACGGTTTTAATTGTAAATTGTAAAACCGGAAAACAATACTATGGTATGGTAGCTTCCATGGGAACGATCGAAAAATTGATTTAAAAATCGACTTATGTAGCAGCATTGTCGTAAAACAAATAAACATAAAAATCTAAGTATAGTCATTCAATAGAATGTAACAACACAAGATTCGGCTTTTAGAAGTTTTATTCCTTTCGTGTAAAAATTCCTTTGGCTCAATAATATGGTTTTTCTTCAATTTATTTTTTAAACTTCAAATTTTCTTAAAAATAAAAGATATTTTTTGTGTTAAACATTTTTGAAAATGTACTGGAAATGAATGCAGCTCTCATTTTTATGTTGGGATTTTAAAATATTTTTACCGTATGTATATCTCATTGTTAGTGGTCCTAAATTAAATATTTTAAAATATGTTCATTTTTCAAAAACTGCATACATATAAGAGAGAAAAATTTAGTTTTTTTCATGTTTTACATGTTCATTATTTTTCTATTCTTTTTCTTATTTACAATGATCAACTGAGAAAAGAAAAACGCAACATAAGTCGAACTGAAATGAACGGTTTTAGACTAGTTTGGACTCGTACGTAATATTATTATTGAAATTTCTTCATTTTGTTTGGTTATTTAAAAGGGCTTAAGCTCTTTTATTACCTTAAATTCTATAGGTTAAACAACAAGAAATCAGCTTTGCTGTTCATCGAACATGCTCAATTTTCAAAAGATTTTGTAGCTTGTTGTACAACTTCATATATCAAACCAACTTAGAGCACCATTAAGGTGTCAGCAGCCTTGCCAAATTTCTAAATTGTTTATTGCTCAATCTTTACTTGCAAATTTGTTGGTCATCGAAACTCGCACGCTCCAGTTACGCTGATCACCGATACTGTCGACGCGATAGTGCCACGTTCTCGGTTAGGCGACACTTTTCGGGACTTTTACCTTGGGTATACTCCTGTCCAGAGCTCGTGCTTCAGCCAGCGTGGTGGGCAGCACCTTGTTGGTGGTCTCCGGAAAGAACAAAGCTAGTCCCGAGCAGGTGAATCCGAATAGGGCAAAGAGCAAATGGGGGGCATACTGGTAGTGTACGATCTACAAGCAAGATGGAGTTTAGTGGTGTGATACCTTGGGAACTTATGGACAAGTTACTCACAAGAAGAGTGGTTTGGGGGGCCAGCATGGAGCCAAAGCGACCCACGCTGGAGCAGAAGGAGAGCATGCTGTTCCGGCAGTTCGTGGGAAAGATCTCTGAGGTGAAGAAGTACAGGATCATGAAGCTGCCCGTGGACACCATTTTGGCCAGGAAGTAAAGTATCGAGGAGGCGAAAGGACACACTGCGGCGGGAGTTCTCGTTAGTTTTTTTCATTTTAAACCATCTGTCCCAGTCAAGCTCACCTTCATCCGTGGCGGCCACTGCCAGGAGCAGGGCGGCACAAGTAAATTGGCAGGAGCTGAGCGCCCAGCGCCGTCCTATCCAGTTCATGAGAGTGGTGGCCATCAGGATACCCGGCAGCTGCATGAACCCCGTCATGCTGAAGTTCTCGAACTTGCTGCCACTCAGCTGGGTGGAGTTCAGGCTCAGGCCCAGGGCGATGAGGGTGTGGGTGAACCACACGAAGCAGCAGAGAGCGGTGCGGCCACCCAAGGCCTGGAAGATCTGTCGGACACTGTAGTGGCCGCCGGAGGCGGAGGACTGCTCCACCAGACGGCGGTTCGAGCGGATCAGCTCGTCCAGCTGCTGCTCCGGCAGCTCCTTGCCGTTCACCCTGGCCACCCTACGCAGCGTGGCCTTGGCTTCCACCTCCTTCGACTGGCTGAGCAGCCAGCGCACGCTTTCCGGCAGCAGACAGACGAAGGTCAGGTGCAGCAGGGCGGGAGCGTAGAGCACGCGCAGCAGAACGCGCCAGTCGCGCAGGAAGTCGGCCAGGTAGCCCATCAAGGCCTCCGCCAGACCATAAGTCAGACTAATCATGGTGGCGGCCACCACGCGGTGCTGCGGACCCACCAGCTCCACGGCCAGCAGGAAGGCGGTGGGGAAGAGGGTGCTGCCCACGGCCATGTCCAGGAACTCTAGGCTCAGGAAACTGTAGTACTCCGGCGCGGTGGAGCGAGCGAGTCCGGCAAAGGAACTAAGCACCCCGGCGGCCACCAGTATCAACTTCCGTCCATATCTATAGAAAAACTAGAGTTGATTAGTAATGCAAAGGCAGAGATTAAACCAAAGCAAAGGATTTAGTCGTTACCCCAACTCACTGTTGCAAATTTTATAATCTCGTATAATTGTTTTATTTAAAGAAAACTTTGCTATGCAATTGTCAGGGAAAAATCGGAAGATTAGGGTGTCACCTCATGTAACGGCCCGGTTTTTAAGCTTTTTTTGAATTTTTTTTTTTTTGTAGAACCAGGGAAATTAAAAAAATAAACTTCAAGCCTATTTTTATATATATTAAGTAACATCTTAACTACAAAAACAAAACATTTTTTTTTAAAATACTTTATTCTATGGGACTTTTGAAGCTACAAAGTGGTCCATCAGCGACCACGATTCAGACTGATTGGCTGGACAAAAAAAAATTAAAAAGCATGGTAATTTTTGGCTCGGAACCTTAACATTTAAACAAATTTTAAAAAATTGATTATTTGAAAAAGGTTTTTAAATAAAAAAAACGATTTTCTTAAATCTGGAAAAAACGGCTTGACCTTGTCATTCAATATGCCCATAAACGAAATCGGTCAAGTCGTTTTTGCTAAATCGTGGTCGCCAGTTAAAAAAAAAACATGGTTTCGAGAAAAACAGGTTTGAAAGTTTATGTGCCAATGAAGCCCTGAACAACCTGTTAGAACACTTTTGCTTCTCAGTGTTATATCTTTAACGAATATTTTTTATAAAGAATAAAATCTACTCCGAGTCGTGTCAAAAATGCCAATTTAAGCTTTGATAAAGTTCAAGAACGCTATTTTAAAACCTTGAAAACAGTTTTTCTTTCCGTGTTTATAAATACAAAAAGCTTTTGGAATTTCAAACATTCAATGACGCCCATATCTGAAAACCGGGTACATTTTCCAAACAAATGAAATTCCCGATTCTGTGATACCACTCAACCAATCAACACAGATTTGACCAATTATAGAAATTGGTTAATTAAAAAAAAAAAAAAAAAAAAAAGAACAAGAAATAAAGAAATGAAATGAATTCTTACATCTAAATTTTTATTATATTTTTAGCTCAATTACTCGATCGTTCCTATGACAGTTGTATCGTTTTCTGATTAAAACACAAATGAAAGTGTAATTCTAAAATAATTTTAAAAATAAAAAAATTTATTGTTAGAAGTTAAAATTTTTTTCATTTATTTTTTTATATTCCGGATGTTTCTATGGTAGCTATATGATAAAGTTGTCCAATTTTTATCAAATTCAAAACTAAAATTCAATTCTTAAATAATAAGCCATCGAAGAACTAACAAAAAAACAGCAAAGATATAATTTATATTCTATTTTTTTCAGTGGTTCCTATAGCTTGTTACGATCATAGAAAGTCATTTTTTGGAAACGTTTCTTGCAGATAGCTTTAAAACTGAGACTAGTTTGAGTAGAAACGTTCGACTTTCCTAGTGACGATGATCAAGAATATACATATACAATTTATAGGGTCGGAAATGTCTCTATCTTGTAAACTTCAGACTGCAATTATAATACCCTCTGCAAGGGTATAAAAAGGGATTTCCCGATATCCAGATTCTCTAAGTGGTATTGTCTTCGTGATCTCGAGACTCACACGGAAATAGGGACAGGAAGTATATTTATATATCATTTGAACAAGTAAAGGGTATATACCAATCGCCAAAAATATGTCGACGAAATAGTTGGTGCGTGCTTGTAATAATCGATCCCGTTCGACTTAATTTCGCCCTTTTGCACTCAACACCAGTTTGGTTGGATTCCGAACTTGTTGTGAATAACAAATTCAAATTTTTGTTGGCAATACGATGCGAAAGTTAAACAAGTATGCTTGCACTTAAAAATGTCATTGCACTGATAAGTGGCAAATATTTGACTAATTCTTATATAAAAGTACTTGTATTTTCGTGTTTAACATACCGATCGGCTAGATAACCCCCTAGGGGTATGCCCACAAACTGTCCTATATTGTTGACTGTACCGACCATCGATAGCTTCCACTGGTCAGCGCAGAAGATGGCGAACTGTTGATAGGAAGAGGGCACCAAAGTCAGATCAATGCCCCGATCTCGGAAACACCAACGGACCTACCTCACTGGCAATCGTATTGTCGTCGTTGCTCAGCTTGAAACCCGCATCGCAGCCAACTCGTCGATCCGCATCGAAACTGCTGGCATTGCAAGAAGCTTCATCCGATGGATCCGATCTCACGGCGTAGTGCTCGCACTGATCCCAGCTCCCGTGGCGCTGCGGAGTGGTGAAGTTCAGGAAGGGAGCCTCATAGCTGGTAGCCAAATTGTCGCACTGGGGGATGTGGCATCTGTGAAAGACTTCTAGAGCTAAAAATGGCAATGGCAATGACAACCCAATGACTGACCCACCTGTGCAGCACTTCTCCGGCTGTGAAGACGAAGGAAATGGAGTAGAAAGCGTTGCAGATGATGGGCAGGCAGAGCAGCAGATAGTTGAAGATCTGGAAGCGACCGAACTGGCCGATCCCAATGATGATCGCGTCCAGTTGACTCTCCTCCGTCGCCTTCTCGGATTCCGCGGCCTCCAATCCGGTCTCTGGCTTCTCCGGAACCACCTCCAGTGTGGGCTGCAGTTTGGGCATGTTGCTGCTGCTGCCGATTGCGCCAAACGTCGCCAAGTGACTGAGTCCGGCTTGGAAAACCGCACGACCGACGCTGGTTGCCCTTAATTGGCTGAGCTATTCACAGCGGAGAGGCCCGCCGTCCGCGAGCAGTTTTCACACGTTCAATTACCTTAGCACGATTACAGAAGCCCGGATTTAATTGCCAGATTAACTAACCGAGATGAACGCCTCGAGACAGCTGGCCATTGTCATGTAATTATGCTTTTATTGTTCAGATTCAATGCAAGAATTAAAAATATCACTTGAGATTGTTTGTTTTTTTTTTTGTGTAAGACAGTGTGTTTGGGTGTATGCTATGGTGTATGGGTGAGTAAAGTGACTAAGAAACTAATGTATAGAGTACGAATACTTTAAGGGTTCTAAAGCTTAGTTCAAAGGAAACTTGGATTAACGTTGCGTACGAATACAAATACAGGTAGAGAGGGGGGGTTTCCTAATCACTCCCGATCACACATCTGATTTCCTATGGCAAATAACGCACAAATTCGCGACGAGCTAGTTACTTTTACAACCTACAGCCCAGAAATCAGTATCCGAATGTTGCGTTTGGTGTCAAACAGAAATGTCAATAAATAATGCCTCGTTATGGGGATGCCCTAAGACTACAAATTACATATCGAACTATTTATGGAGTACAAGCAAAGCTGCCTTCCGTGCTCGCTACTTTGCTACGTTAATATCAATCAATCTTATCGATTTTCAATTTGATAATTTCGTTTGTAACCAGTTTAAAGTGGAGTTAAGACCGTCTACAGGTTGTACATGGGATTACTGGTAGCGTCGAACAGTTGGGTTCCCGTGGACTCGATCATGGACCTCAGCGCAATGCTCCGCTGCTTGGCCACCGCCTTGCGCAGCGTTAACTCGAACACATTGTCCTCATCGATGTTGTCCATCGGCATGTGTTCCCTGTGCCCCTCGCTCCGATCGGGAGTCTTGAAGACGAGCTCCTCGTGCTCATAAAGGACACTTGTCTCGGCAAACTCCTTGGCAAAGTACTGTGCCGTGTTCCGGTTTTGAATGACCTCGCTGGGAAAGCACTGCAGAAGTTCTTCGAAGCTCAGCTCAGTCACCAAATTGTTGAGTATCTCTGCAATTTAAAAACTACATATATTAATTGGTCTTTGTGATAACTTTAGCTACAAACCCGAAATGTGTGTCTTCCAGTTGGGCAGCGCCTCCTGCTTGCTGAGAATCTTCCGTAACAGGCTCTCCCAGTGTTTGGGCGTGAAACCGCAGGACTGCATGGTAAATGAAATAGAAAGCATTAAAAAATGTACTCATAGGTAAAAATTTTACTATATTTGTGTAATCCCTTATATTCCTTTAAGAAAAGGATCAACAAATATTTGTACAAGCTATGTAATATTATCTACATCATTATAGTTTCCTGTGCTATTTAATCGTTTACCTTTTTATAGCAAAAACAGTTTTGGCAATGCATAACCACTGAGAAAATGTTCAGTATTAAATTTAAGCGTTCGAAGCTCACCACTTTTTAACCTCGTTAAGAGATGCGTAGGTTTCACAGAAACAAAAAATCCATTTTTCAACATAAGAACAGTATACTTTATATGCCAAAGTATCGTAGATTCACGTTTGGATAGCATTTTATATTACATCGATTTTAAATCTAAGCCTAGATAATATGAAGAAAATAAATTCCTTTGCTCTATTATTATACATATTGTACCATCCTAAGTATGTATACAGCATTTTAAACAAAATTGTTTCACAAGTTTTCGAGTTACCAATTTTAATAAAGTATTTTTAAGAAAAATTAGATTGAATTGCCACACGTCATTTTAAAATTTTTTGGATAGGAGTTTTCATTTGAAATCAATTAATTATTATTAGGAACGAACAATACGAAAATCGTCATGGCATCGATGTTATTAACCATTTTAATATAAGCACAGAACTACGTGCAATAAGTTCCTTATGACTTCAGAAATAATGTTTAAATATTATAGAAATCGTACGACTGTATCCTAGAGCAGTCATAGGTGAAATATACTAATGTCGGCTTACTTTGTTATTGTTCTATAAATACTTATTTAAATAGGAAATGTTCGAAAAAGTGAATACAAATATATTAGTTTTTAAAGTGCTTCCCCTCTTGTTCTCCTAATAATTCCCAATTTTAATATTGTTCTTTTGAAATTACTATGATATTTTCCCAATTTAAATAGGCTAAAAGTTTAAGTTCTATAAAATCCATCACTTACCTTTCCGTACTGCCAGAGAAAAGCGGGACAAAAACTAAGCAGGTAGTTTATTGCCAAGTTCTTGGGCAAGACGATTACCAGGAAACTGTCGATGCCCATCAAATGCGGCGTCTTTTGTATGAAGGCCAGAAACTCGGAGATGATCTCGCGATCCACCTTGCTGGAGGCCAGCAGACTCTGAATCTTGAGGGTGAGGGTCAGCAGCTCGTTATGCCAGCTGAGGAAGCGCACCTCGAACTCGCCCTCGTCCTTGTTCGGGTAGCTGAAGTCGCTCCGTTCGAAGGGCGGCAGGCGGTTTAAGTACTGCGGTCGTTCCAGCAAACAGGGTATTGGACGAATGTAGCTCTTGATGTGGCGCTCAAACTCCTCGCCCTCGGGCAGCTTATAGTCCGGAATGAAGGGCACGTATACGAGCTTGCTGGCCAGCGGATCATTGGGATTCTTTACAATCGGTTTGGGACAGTAATTGGGAGCCATGCCCACCATGTACGAGATGCACTCCATGCGCAGGTTCATAAACTCCTCGCGACCAGCCTGCTGCTCCACATCCGCTGACTGCAGGTCTGTGATGAGATCACTGAGGGCCTTCAACCGGCCCATGTACATGCGAAAGAGGATCTTGAGACCCTTGAGATTGGTGGCGGCCACATCGTCATCCGGCTGTGGCTGCGACAGCGAGGCATTTGAGTTGCGCTTCTGAAAAGGCGACGACTGCTGCTCCTGCAGCTGATCGTAGACGATTCGCTGCTGCCGTCCACTGATCGAGAGGCTAGCGGAGCGATCCTCGTGCGCCGAGCTGGCACAAGAGCTGGACAGCGACTGGGCGTCCGCTTCGCTGTGCAGCGAGGGAGCCCGCGAACTGCTGCACTCCTCGTCGTAGTCGTCGTCCAGTTGCGGCGGCGTATGCGAACGCACCTCGTGGGGCTGCAGCGATGAGCTGACGTCGTAGATGTCGTAGAAGTACACCTGCAGAATGTTGACGAACACCTTCTGCGACGTCTGATAGCCCTTTTGGCCAATGTGCGAGGCGATGTAGTTGAGGAACAGCTGCAGAATCACGTCCAGCGTCAGGCTATGTTCGATGCACAGTGCATGGATGAGGGCATCGCTGATCGCTTCGATTAGTGCTGGCTGCTCGTTGGCCAACAGAATCGTCTCGCAAAAGTCCGAGAACGAGACGATGGTGCTCGGCGTTGGCGTACTCACCGCAGCGGGTTTGCTCCTTCCACCTACCCGTCGGGTTTTCTTACCCCGCGAATGGGATTGGGATTGGGATTGACAGTCGGCTTGCTGCTGATGGCGCCGCTGGTAGATCACAGTGCTGTCATCGAACAGAACGTTCTTGTGCCGAATCAGGGCGGTGGCCAGGTTGCGTCTGCTGGACTTTGCAATTATCTCCTGAGCCAGTAGATAGTTGGACATGCGGCAGGCCGTCACAGCCAGCAGCAGGTTTTCTTCGGGGGAACTAGAAATGGAAGATCAAAACAATTGACTTATGTCGTCTTCACACAGAAATCGAGCATCCACTTACAGCTTGTTCAAGTACTTGAGGTAGTTGATCAGCTCTCCACTCATAGAGTCCGCCACCACGGGTGAGATCAGCATTATCTTCGGAATCTCTGCCGGAGCATGTTTGATGAACATGTTGAGGAACTCCAGCGAGAGCGGAACCTGCTTGTAGCCCTGCTGGATCACCCGAGCGGGCGTGAAGTACGGACGAACCGTCTGGTTCAGGAATGCCGACTTCAAGCGATCTGTTCCCAAACTGAGTAGGAACAGTTTTACCGTGTAGATCAGTCCCGCAAGCTCAGTGGTCTCCATGCCCTCATCGCTGTCCATGAAGTTCTCTATGTAGTTATTGAAGATGTCCACCAGATGAAGCTGGCACATTCTGTAGAATCCTGTGGCCTGCAGATAAACCTCCTGTTTGTTGGAACTGAAAGAAAGGCAAGATTTATAACAATTTAGTATCATTACATATGCATAGAATGAATACAAATTAAAGAGTTCTTAAAAACAGATCTCTTGAAGCAACAATGAACACGTAAGTAAGAACAATGTTTTGCAATTTTGTGGTTGGCGACCATTTATCATAGTCACTTGCAATAGCTTTTAAACTGAGTAAAGAAAGCGAAAAACAGAAGATTTGATATGCAACTAACAAATACTTTTTACAAAAACAGCTTTTAAACTGAGTAAAGAAAGCGAAAAACAGATGATTAGATATGTAACTAATGAATACATCTTTCCGATATTTAACATTTTTATAACAATCTACTGAAAAGGCTACGAAATGAGGATAAATTGCCCAAGCTATTACTTTTGGCATTCAAATCCGATCTTTGATTGCAACTACAGTAAGAAACAAATAATTTTTAAGGTTCCTAAGATCCAGCTTGTTGTTGCGTATTCATACATTCTTTAAAACTTTTGGAAATAATAGCCGTTACTGGTAGAAGTTTAAATAATTCTTTTCCGTACCGTATTGAGAAATCAGCAAGCTTTCTGCAGTTCGCAGCGAACATTTGCCGGAGCTGCAGCTCCCGCTCCGCCCCCAAACGCTCGCCCTGCAGCGTGAGACTCAGGCGCAGCATGACATGGGCCTCCTCCATGAGATCGTAGAAGTTGCAGCTGCTGGCACTGCGATACGACTCCGCAATGCCCTCGAGATCCTCGATGACGCACTCCACGCGCGGAATCTCCAAATTGTACAGCGTCCACTCGTTGGCCACCGTCGAGGATTGGGCTGCACTGCTGCTCCTCAGCAGGCTGCTGTGTTTGGCCTTCGCCTCGGCCAGCAGACGAGCGGCGATGTTCCGCTTGACGGCCACCACTTGACCGCCGGTCACCTCGCCCATGCTGCGCCGCTTGTGCTGCTCCAGAGCTGCGTTCGTGATGAGCACCAGCTGCTCCCGGTTCACGCACACAAACTGAACGTGCATGAACGCGGCCAGACCAACGACGGCAATGGGCGAATTGACATCCGGGGCGGATTCCTCGGGGAACAGACCGCCAATCGAGGGGTACTCGAAGCGGTTGTGAAAGAGCTTGTGCCCGATGCGCGACGTGTGCGTTTCCACGGACTCGGAGGTCACCGCAAACACCACGTAGTCGTTGATATGCACCTGGATCACCGGTGCCGTGAAACTGTAGCTGGCCACCGGCTTTTCGTTCTCACTGTACCACTTGCCTTGGGCGGAGAACTGGTACAGGAAGCCGTCCACACTGCTGGCCACCAGGAGAGCGTGGCCCATGCACCGCTGGTGCTGCGATGACTTAAGGGTCCGGCGGTTGACGTGCTTGAAGGTGGTCACCGCACTGGGCACCTGTTGGTTGCCCATGTCGTACTCGTCGTCCTCCTGATCCACACCCTGGCCGCTTCTCTGGTAGATGGCCTTGAGGTCCATGCAGCGAAGAATGTCCAAGACACGCGGTTGGTTCTCTGAGGTTTTCATGCAGATCTGCAGCAGCTTCCGCACATCGTATTGCACGGAGGCATCATCCAGATGGCTGCCCCCGGCGATGCCCCTCACATTCATGGCCTTGGCCTCGTTGACGAGCTTGATTTTAATGTCCACAGCTCGCTGGGGACTGATGGTGATGTCCTGGCTGTCCTCCTGACCCTTACCTCCTCCGAACTCACTCTCATCCCACTGGGAGCGCAGTTCCGGCTCGAACTCCCTGCCGTAGGCGTTGTTAACCAGCTTGGCCAAGTTGAAGTCCAGCGGCGACCGTCCTGGCATGGCTCCATTAATGGCCACCGGTGGCTTGCCACTGCTCGTTGATTGTAGGGAATCGCTGTCGCAGCTCTGCTGGCTGTGGCTGGAACTGACCACACCTCCGCACCCGCCCCCGCCTCCGCCACTGGCACTAGCCTTGCTGCCGAGGCTGAGGGATTCGGAGAGCGGCTCATCTCCGCCACCGTAGTCGTTGTCCAGGCAACTCACGTCCTGCCCTCCACTGGCTCTGCTCGCCAGTGCATCCACCACCTTGAAGGCCACGCAATAGCGATGGCTGAGGCAGGCGATCACGTTCTCGGCCAGACACAGACGCACTGGGATGAAGTTCAGCTGCACGAAGAACTTGAAGGGCAGGAAATCGATGAAGGAGAACCTGGGCTGGGTATTCTCGTGGACGCACTGCGTGTACTCGTACAGATAGATCCTGTCGCGGCTGCTGACGATAATGTTGCCGGAGGTCTGACAGCACTGCACCAGCTCCGGCGGACTGCGCAGTGGCAGCTCGATCACATCGATGCTTTCCACCAGCGGCGTCTTGGGCGTGGTCATCGAGGCTATCCGGATGGTGATGGGCAGCTCGTTGAGTCGGCTGTCCGGGAACTTCCAAAAGTTGGCATAGATGCGCACGAACATCTTGGTGTCGTCCTCGGAGCAGACCGTATTACTGTTGCTGCTCGAGGTGCAGCTAATGGTGGAGGAGGAATGCACCGGACTGCCCGCCTGCTCCTTCTCCAGCGTGAGCAAGTATTTTCCTGTGGAAGATTCGGTTTAAGTTGCTAAAATCAAAGCTTGAATTGCTTGCTACTCACCAGCCTCGCAGTAAATCAATTGCACCACCTCGCCCACTGTGGCCAGAGTGCTTCTGTTGGGCGTCCGCTCATCGCCTCCGGAGCAGGAAGCATCTCCTGCCGCCTCATTCGCTTGTCCCTCATCCGCTGGCGCTTTCCTCGTGTCCTCCGACTGGTTCGGCTTGCCAGCGATGTCGTAGATCTCAATGAACTGCTCCGCACTGCTGATGGCTATCCTGTTGTTGCCGATCAAGCTGGCCGCTAGGATGTCGCCGTTCAGAGCGTAGGTCTGTTGCCTAGCAAAGTTGTAAGCCTGGAGGATCTTCACCATGGTGGCTCACTGGAAAAGAGAGAGCGAGAGATGCGACTCTATCACTTAAGCTGTCTCAAATTGCAGACTACGCCCTCGACTGAGAGCAGTGACTTCATCGCCGGACGTGCACAGACTGATGGCCTCACGGCGAATACGTCGCTAGAGCAGGCAGTTCTCTGCAAGGCAGTGGAAGTGGGAGTGGGACAGAGAACGGGGAAGTCCGAACGGGAGTGGGTTGAGTGGACGGACCGCTTAGCGGGGGCTCAGTCAAGTGGTTCTTGTTTGGGCATGTCAACCATTAGCATAATTGAGCGCTTATGCTGGGGTCAGGGATCGGGAGAGTGGATTATTACGAGAGCGTAAGAGTGAAGCAATTAATAATGATTAGATTTATAGCACTTCAAGCTGTTTATGATGGGCATTCAAGCTACTGTGATCACAAATAACTAGGGAGATCTTTTAGTCAAAACTGAATTTGTGGTTATAATTTTTAGAAATGATTCTAGTTAATTACTTTGAAAGACAATATATAAATATTTCAAAGTTTTACAATATATCTCAACCCACAATTATTCATTAGAGGATGCTAATAGTATTCGTAGTATATTTCTACACCCCCTCTTAAGTTAAATATCTATAGATTTATGTTTCACCCTAGACATGCAACACTATTTTAAGCAAACGGAGTGTCACAATAGGTCAGTGCTGCACCTTTTACTTCCGCTGGAATTCCTGCGCTGGAGTCCTCCGCTTTAGTCACAAAGTAAACAGACATGAAATTAGGTCACAACAGTATACAAAAACACGCCCTTCCTGTCCGTCCGTCGCAAACCCCCTGCCCCCGCATTTCACGCTGGCGATTTAGGAGCCACTTGAAATGGGTTTGGCCATCGGCGGGAGGTGGGATTATGATTCCGACTGGCTATACGTGCGTTTGCCTAATTAAGCCATTGGACACACACTGGACATACACTCGGCACATCAATCAAAACAACCGGCGAGGTGGCGGAAACCGGAAGCGGGGGTGCCGAAAATAGAACGCGATTCGGGGGGGGCATTTATTTCAGGCCGCTTGGTCAAATCAATAAATCCGGCGATCATAATCCGTGCATTAACCCAAATGAGCTTGGGAAACGGAGAAGCCAGGGCAGGAAATCCGAAGCGGGCGGGGAAGAGCAGAAATCAAAGGCTGTGTGTATGTAAATTGCATTTTGGCAGCGGCATCCGGAGAAAAATCAATACCTATGAACTTCTTGGAATGTGGCGCTACAGAACTTAGGTACTCTTAAATACTTTCTGTTGATTTTATCTTAAGGTTTAATCCTTTTTTATCAGAAAAAAATAGAGTTTCAATTATTGTAAACACTCATTTCTTTACCGCTTGGGCCTCGATGACCCGGCAATTTCTAATTATTTTAAACTAGCGGTTTCTATGCCGCATTATTATAACTTAACACAGAACCGCCCATTTTATTGTACGAGCGAATTTGGTTTGTTTATATTTTAACCGTGACGTGCGAAACAACAATAAAATAGTCTTTCTTGTAGTGTGACCAAAGCCTTGTTTACTGATAAATGCACCGATTGTACTGTTAAAGAGAAGTTTGGTATTTTATCGACTAAATAAATTGACATATAGACGAACGGTTGGAAATTCTGTAGGATATGAACTACGAAGCCAACAGAGCACGATCCAACAGGACTTGTGCAATATTTAAAATTCTTTTTCTACTTTTATTTTACTATAAGCCTTGGGTTAATAGCTAATGAGAACTTTAAAAAGGTCTGACTACTACTGCTCTTTCTACTTCTCACTGGTTAACATAAATCAATATACCCGACAATTAAATTGAAATTGTTTCGCGTTAAAGTTTTTGAACGTTACGAACGTTCACATCAAAGGGAAGACTTTGGAACTGAGCAAATCGTTCGGCTGTTGGAGGACAAATGGTCCTTCAATAACAGATTTCTTACTCTTACCAACGATATAGCAAAGAAATAACAACTGTGTTAGTCATTAATAAAGTTGTGATCTCTTAATTAAATTAGTATTTTATTAGAACTTAGAAATTCCGAGCAATGGCCTCCTTTATGCGGTCTCCTATAGGGATGTCCAAATCGGGATGATCTCTGACGACTTTAAGATGCTCATGCTCAAATCTTTTGTTACCTTCCTGGATTTTAGATGCCGGTTTAATGCTATAACTAAGCAATTTACAACCGCTTTAAATTAATACTGTTCCATTTCAGGGAACTATCTTAAAGTCTTTATAAATATGCAAAACTGGACTTTTCAATCATTGATGATGCTTGAGATAGTGTCACTTGTTTGGGTGGGATGTGCTGTGTGTGATTGGGGTATAACAAAGCCACTTCTTTTTTCACGTACATTCATCGAGACTCTAAGGTATTTTAAAAAAACCACGGCTACGGTCACACTGCTGGCGCGCACGGAAATTTCGCGCAATAATACGAAATCAAAACATGACCAGCTCACGCAGCCATGTCAGCATGCAGAGCAAGTACGACCGAGTGGTCCTGCTGGTGGACATGGACTGCTTCTTCTGCCAGGTGGAGGAGAAGCAGCAGCCGGAGTACCGCAATCGACCGCTAGCCGTCGTCCAGTACAATCCGTGGCGCGGGGGCGGCATCATTGCGGTAAACTATGCGGCTCGCGCGAAGGGAGTGACACGCCACATGCGCGGCGACGAGGCCAAGGACCTGTGCCCGGACATTGTGCTCTGCCAGGTGCCCAATATCCGGGAGAAGGCGGACACCAGCAAGTACCGCGACGCCGGCAAGGAGGTGGCCAATGTGCTGCAGCGCTTTACGCAGCTCCTGGAGCGCGCCTCCGTGGACGAGGCTTATCTGGACATCACGGAGACCGTGAATCTGCGAATGCAGCAGATGCAGAGCGTAAGTGGTCAGCGCCAAGCCGAAAGCATTTCTTATCGCTTTTTCCCCCTTTCAGGGCGCCTTTGCTCTTAAGCCCCAGGAACTGGTGAACACCTTCGCCGTGGGCTATCCCAACATTGGCGACTACGTCAACAAGATCACGAACCGCTTCGCCAATCCCTACGTGGACGACGAACGCTTCCAGATGTCCTACGATCAAAACGACCTTCCCGCCGTCCGGCAGAGCGACATACGACTGCTCATCGGCGCCTCTGTGGCCGGAGAGGTGCGGCTGGCGGTCAAGGAGGAGACCGGCTACGAGTGCTCGGCGGGAATAGCGCACAACAAGATCCTGGCCAAGTTGGCGGCCGGCATGAACAAGCCCAACAAGCAGACCATTCTGCCGCTGGCGGAGACCGCTGCTCTCTTTGATTCCCTGCCCGTGGGCAAGATCAAGGGTTTGGGCGGCAAGTTCGGCGAGGTGGTGTGCGAGACCCTGGGCATAAAGTTCCTGGGCCAGGTGGTCAAGTTCACGGAGGCCGAGCTGCAGAGAAAGTTTGATGAAAAGAATGGGTGCGTTAAGTAACTGGACTGAACCCCGTTCGGAGTAACTTATCTCTTCTCGTTCCAGTACCTGGCTCTTTAACATCGCCCGCGGCATCGATCTGGAGGCAGTGACTCCGCGCTTCTACTCCAAGAGTATCGGCTGCTGCAAAAAGTTTCCGGGCCGGAACAACATTACGGGATTGAAAACGCTGCAGCACTGGCTGGGCGAGCTCTCCTCTGAGATCAACGACCGGCTGGAGAAGGATTTCATCGAGAACAACCGCAAGGCCAAGCATATGGTGGTACAATACGTGCAGGACATTGACGGCGAGGAGGTGGCCAGCTCCCGATCAACAGCGCTCAAGGATTACGACCAGGAGTCCATCGCGAAATATGCCCTGGACCTCATCAAGGCCAACACTAAGACGTTTTTGCGCTCCGGCAGCGATTCCGTTTTGAACAATGCCATCAAGTTCCTTGGCATCAGTGTGGGCAAGTTCGAAACCGTCTCGAATGCCCAGAACAAGCTGCAGGAGATGTTTGCCAACCAGGCTGCCAAAAAGCGAAGGGTCAGCGTGGAGGAGGCAGTGCAGCCGCCAAAGGTCCAAGTGCCAGCTAAGCCAAAGCAGACGGAGGAGTCTAAGATGAAGAACTTCTTCGCCAACTACCTGCAGGGGGCGAAAAAGGAGGATACAAAGTCAGAAGTCCAACCTGAGGAGCACTTAACTGCTGCTGAACAAAAGAAGAGTTTCGTCGAAGAGTACAAACAAAAACTCCATGCGGCCACAAAAACCGAATCAGCAGCGGAGGGAACGACTCCCACCTCAACGCCGCCAGAGTTAAAGGAAAGTTTCTTTTCCCAGTACCTGAAACAACAAAAAGCTACTCGTCAGCATGAGTCTGAGGCAGCAGGCGAAGACTCATCGGACATGCTAAACTTGGCCGAAGAACTGGACGCCATTGAGGCTAGTAACACAAAAGATTTTGATGCAGACACTGAAGAGGAGACGGACTTAACTAAGAATACCTTTAAATCAGTGGCAAACGAATTACCTTCCACATCCAAAAATGCGCAAGAGAGACCATCTTTCAAAGCTCCGCCAGAGAAGCAAACAACACCTTCCAGTGCTACAGCAGAAAAGGAACTATCCGAATCCAATAACGAGAATATGGAGCACTGCGATCGCCTTAAGCTCCCTCCTCTCACTGAAGAAGAACTGCTGCCTTCGACTTCCAAACGGAAATTCGACGAACTGGACAGTTCTGACAAAAACTACAAGCAAAGTTACGCAGAGTTTGCAGTCCCCGAGCTTCGCATCGATCTTCTACCGATGGTCAAATGCGATCAGTGCGGAGCTAGTATACCCGACGACGTCAGAAGCCTGCAAACGCATAGGGACCATCACTTCGCCCAGGAGTTGAGTCAACAGCTGCGAAGCAGCGAGCGGGAGGAGCGGATGCAGGGTCGCCAGAAGGTGTCGCCCAAACCCACGCCACCGAAGAAGGTTAAGAAGACGGCTGGTTCTGCTAGCGTGGCCAATACCACAGTTCGGTCCACCAACAGCATTACCAAGTTCTTCAGCGCCAAGCCAACCCAGGAGCAACCTTCTAGCGACTCGCAAATGCAGCAGTGCACCGAGTGCAAGGCTTACATCAAGAGCGTGGACATGCCGGAGCACCTGGACTACCACGTGGCCAGAAACTTGCAGCGAGAACTGAACCAGCAGGATCTGCGCACGCGAACTGCGGCCCTTGGCAAGGAGAAGACTTCACCGGCTCAGCCAAAGAAGCAAAAACAAGGGCAGTTGAACAACACAATTGCCGCCTCCTCAAGTGGAAACAAGACAATTGCCCAGTTTTTTAGCCAAAGGAATTGATTCCCATCCATGCCATCCAGTTTAATCTAGATTAGTTACTAAGAATGGACCACAAACAGCTTTAGTTTAACACTCGAACTTTTGATTTCTATAAGATTTAAGCGAAAGCAAAGTTAAGAACACACCTTTTGTTTTGGGAATTTATCAAACTTGAATGAAATTTTTTTCTTTTTTTTTAATTCCAAACAAAAAACACAAAATATTTTGATTGTGCAAATATCTATATGTTTTGCAAATCAGGCTCTGGACAGCAAAATTGATTTGTGAATTTTTTTGTTTTGTTATTGCTGCCAAATATAAATATTACGCAGTTAAATGAGAAATGAAGATTTTTTATGTTATTTGTAAATTGATTCACATTTATAAGTTCTGACAAGCAAGTCAGTTAATGAAACGCACATATTTTTAATTGTACATTCTTCATTTTCTATAACCTTAGGCTTAAGTATGAATGTTGATCATTACCACTTCCATCCATCAATTTCAATAAATCAAACCCAGTGCTCTGTTAATGCTATAAAATCGATATATGTATATATATGGCTTAATCTTAAAGTTGTAACAATTTTAAAGATAAATGTCTTTGTATTTGCAGGCTGCCTAGACTAAGATTATACTCCACTGATCACTGCGTTTGGCTTGCCGCACCGACCAGATCGAGTTCCTTGCCCTGCGACGGCTTCTTCTTGATACCGATGGCATCCGCCTCCTGCACTGTGGTGGGCAGAACGACGTTGGTGGTCTCCGGGAAGAACAGGGTGAGCAGTCCGCTCACGATGGCGGCACCGGCGAAGAGCATGGCCGGAGCACTGGCATAATACTTCGCCTGGAAGAGAGAGATTTCAAGGCACTTAGGAGAGAACGGAGGAACAGAAGTGCTGCACAGAGTACCCACCAGAAGAGGCGTTTGCGGTGCCAGCATGGAGCCGAACCTGCCCATCATCGAGCAGAAGCTGAGCAGGCTGTTCCTTAGATTCGTGGGGTAGATCTCAGAGGCGAAGAAGTAGAGCACCTGGAAGCTGGCAGTGATGGTCAGTTTGCCGACGAGGAACAGCACCAGCTGGAGCAGCGGCTGATCCCCGCCGGCGAAGATCGTTCCGACGCAGCAGAGGCCACTGGCCAGCATCAAGCCGCAGAGGGAATACCGCCTGCCGATGCGGTCCATGATCAACAGGGGCATGAAGAAGCCGGGAATCTCCACCAGGGCCACGTAGGCGAAGTTGTTGTACTTGTCGCCGTCGAGCAGCACCACATTGAGACTCAGACCGTAGTAGACCAGCACGTGGACGATCCAACAGAAGGAGCAGTTGGCGATGCGCCACTTGAAGTTCTTGAAGGCCTCGCGGATGGGAAACCGGCTCTCCGCCGACTGCTCCAGCTTGTCCCGATTGGCCAGCACGAGCTTGTCCAGCATGCCTTCCGGCAGCTCGCGCTTGTTGACGTGCGCTGCCCGCCGGAGTATGTTCTTGGCCCGCTCCTCCTTGCCCTGGCTGAGCAGCCAGCGTACGCTCTCCGGCAGGATCCAGAAGTAGGCCAACAGGATCAGCGAGGGCAAATAGGTGATGCGCAGCAGGATGCGCCAGTCGGGGAAGGCTTTGGCGGCCATGGCCAGCAGCACCTCGCCCACCGCATAGAAGACCGTGATCACGCTGCAGGCCAGCACCCGTCGCTTGGGTCCCACCAACTCGATGCCGATCACGAAGCAGGTGGAGTACAGTGTGCTGCTGGTCATGTTGTCCAGGAACTCGAACACCAGGAACCAGCCGTAGCTGGGCGAGAAGGACCGAATGACTCCCAGCACAGCGCCCAAAATGCCGCCCAAAGCGATCGAGAAGCTGCGTCCATAGCTGATGGGTGGGATTGTGGATTGCTATTTACTGGATTAACTACGAGATATGGAGCACACTAACCGATCTGCTACAAAGCCGCCGATGGGAATGCCGAAGAACTGTCCCAGGTTATTTATGGTTCCGACCATTGATAGCTTCCACTCATCATCGCAGAAAATGCCGAACTACAATGAAACTATTTTCATGATGCAAATCTTTTATTATAACAAGTCTTCGCTCAAAAAGCTGTGCTATTTGAAGACCCTCATTCATGTGGACCATTTATTTTCTGTGCAATTTGCGAGCCATATAGAGTCAAACAATTTCATCTTTCGGCAAGCCGAAGTTCATATACCCTTTCAGCCATTACAAAAATTAAACATTTTTGAAAACATTAAAATTATGATTTACTTGCGTATATGATTAAAAACATTGAAGCTATAATGATTTGCAGCTCAATTATTCGATAGTTCCTATGGTAGCTATATTATATCGTTATCCGATTTTAATAAAATTAAAGGGCAAACTGAACTGTCAATTTGTTAATAGGACAAAAAGAATGTTTAAGAATATTACAAAATAGAAAAGTTACATTAAAAAAAATATTTTTTTTAAATATTTGTATTTTTTTATGGAAGCTTTATGTTAATGACGTCCGATTTTGATGAAATTTAAACAGTCATTCTAAAATATTTAAGCATTACTTTCTGTCGAAGAAATAAAAAAAATTAAAAAAGAGCATGAAACTTTCCCAAAAGTTGTCTTTCTATTGTAGTATATAAGTCGAAACGAGCCGGATCGGACGACTATAACATATAGCTCCCATAAGAACAATCGGAAAAATAAATAAAAAAAAATTATAACTTTGCTGTTTTTTAATTTTTTGTTTAATATTTCAGAATTATGGTTTAAATTTTATCAAAATCGGACGTCTATATCATATTGCTCCCATAGAAATAATAAAAATATATAAAATAACTATCAGATAATTGAGCTGCAAATCATCATAGCTTCAATGTTTTTAAACATATACGAAAGTAAATCATAATTTTAATGTTTTCAAAAATGTTTAATTCTTGCAATAGCTCCAAGGGTATATGAACTTCGGCTTGCCGAAGTTTGCTTTTTTTCTTGTTTTAATTCTTTTTGATTTATTAATAATTTGACAGTTCAAAATAACGCTTTTAATTTTATTAAAATAGAAACTATCGAATAATTGAGCTCCAAATCATGAGATATGATTCAATTTTTTTAAACATATGCGCAAGTAAATTATAATTTTAATGTTATCAAGAATATTTACTTTTTGCAATAGCTGCAAGGGTATATGAACTTCGGCTTGCCGAAGTTTGCTTCCTTTCTTGTAAAACATATACACAGAGGGTGGTCATATTGAATGAAGCTCAGAGTATCAAGCTCGACTTTATGCTGCTATAATTCGCAATCGGCTTTGTTACATTGCATATAGGTCAGGGTATCATCCGAAAGATTCTAATTCCCGAGCCGTATCTGATATCCACCTTAACTATTAATGTAAATTGTAACCTTAATGTACCTATCTTAATCTAAATTTGTTTTTCCATGTTGCAATTGCTACGCTATTGCTGTCTGAGGTACTTGTCAGCTGGCTACTGTTCTCCCATCTACGTGTCCAATTGTCTGATAAAGAACGTTTCGGCATGAAAGCTCATCAGGCCACTTAGGCAACAGCTTCCGGCATTACCAAAAGGGAACATAACATAATCATCTGCTCAAAGGTTGGCACATCAGATGTTCGCTCAAAATTTGTTTACCTTATGAGTGGTAAAATTCCTCCATTACGCCTAAATCGCTAACTAAATATTATGAATTCTGTTTACCTTTGGACCTTCACAATGGTCTTTCTGTTAATCCAGCTGGCGCACTTGGCGTATACGTTATATTGCTAGTTGAGTAACGTATAATCAATACGTTAAGAGTTTTACGATCGTTTACTGCAATCCTATCATTTTCCTAACCCATTGCGGGCCCCGTCTGAGTGCCCACTATTTGATTAAGATTGTAAACTACTTTTCGTCTGCTATCGCTGAAATACAAATTTAGTCATTGAACCCGTGCGATAATTAGGCCTTGTGATCTTGAAAGCAACTGGGGGGAGTGCTCCATACGAATTTGATTACCCTAAAATCTCTGTACTTCGATGTGGAGTGGCTATTTTCTGAGCAAGTTAATAAATACCTTAATAATCAAATTAATCAAACTCTGATATTTTTGATTTAACTCTGATGTCCTACAGATAAGGGTATTTATGACATGATGAAATTCTGAGTAAATGACCATTTTGGAGTTTGTTTGAGTATGCATTGATCCAGGCAGCAGGTGCCTTAATCGGATGACTTGTTATCAAAGTCCAACGTCTGCCGCCGTGGGATTTGAGAGTCTGGCATGCAGTTGGTCTGGTGTCGTAGCACCTGATAACAGCACCCCCAATGGCAGTGGTACTTTGATACTCACGTCATTCGAAATGGTAACTTCATTGTCGCGGAACACGAACTTGTTGTCGGGGCAGGCCTCCGAAATGTTCGTAAAATGTATGGGCAAGCAAATGTCCTCGGCCACCGATTGGTTCCACTGGGGCAGCTCCAAGTTGGTGTACCGCTTGCAGGCGTCCAGATCCCGGCCATGCCTGGGGATACTCCACTCCGTGTGCGGCTCGTAGAAGGCGCTCTCCGGCGTATCGCACTCTGCGATGTTACACCTGTCGGGGGTTGGATTTTTGGATTCGGATTCAGATTCGGATTCGAACTTGGACAACTAAGTCAGACGGTAAAGGCCCATTGACTGGCCATTAACTTCACCTGTGCGACACGGTGGCGGCTGTAAACACATATGTGACCGAGAACATGGCATGGAACATCATCGGCAGGCAGATCAGCATGAATATGATCAGCTGGAAGCGACCGAACTGGCCCAGATGCTTCAATATGGCGTCCAGGGTCACGTCCTCCGAATCCTTCACCGGTGGCGGTGGCAACTCCACCTCCACCGTTGCCTGTGTGGGTGGCGCTTCGCTGGCTGCCATTTCCCAATCTTTGCCCTCAGTGATTCGGAACCGAATCAGAACAGAAGCGTATTTGGTTTATTTATGCACTGCGTTATTTTCATTTACGGTTTCTAACATATACACTTATTTTTACCCACGACGCCCCGAGCAGTTACGCGATGTGTAGGGCAGCGGATCGCGTCTCGCACTGCGAGTGCCTGCTGCGATCTCCGATCTCCGGAACGCGACGCTAGCAATCAACGATCAACGATCGCTGTTCGAGTCCGTCGACGAGTGAGGAAGATCGCACCACCGACCGATCGACCGACCAACTGTTGAGCGGCATGGGCGCCTTGATAAGACTGCCGGTTTCGTGGGGTTCCGAGTTTTGGTAGACTCGCTTGGAGATTATGCCGCGGTGTAGTGTGTCGGCGTGGGATTGGCTACGGTGAAAGTGGATCGCGGGATCCACTACGGGTGATACGTAGTCAAAGTCCAACGGACAGGTTTCCTCACCAGTGCTATTAAACCCAAGCTCGTCCTGATATTGATTTGGGAATTTCACGGGCTTTTCCATCAAACTAGAATATGGATAATAAAATGAATCACATTATTGGCTATTATAATGAGAGTCGTAAAGTATTATTGTCTAAGTGTATATAGTGTATATATTAGCATTTATTTATCTATTCAAGTTTTTCCCCTAGAAAATCGAGCATCCATATTTATAATTTCTCACGAATTTGATAATTTCTAAGGGTCACGTGCCGCAAACGTGATTGTTCCATAATTTATATGTCTTTTCCTTTTCCGAATTGGCCAGCGGCCAAACCATTAGGCCGACGCACTTGCTCAGGGGCAGACAGTAGGTATATATATACCTATAGAATAAACTATATGCAGTCGTAAATGTTCTATAGATATGTTAATCATGTTCATGACCAGGGCCAAAGAGTTTTATATTAGGGCAATGATTGTGTTTGCGTTTTAGTACCCTTTTAAAGGCAGTCTTTGTTTTAGCCATAATCAGGGAATATTATCGGTCATATAAAATATATGTAACCTTGATATTCAGTGCAAATTAAATTAATTAATAAATTAATAAAGACTTAGTGTTTGGTTTAGCTGCTATACAAATGGGTTCGATTAAAACGATTTAGTTTTCAACCGGACGGCTACATTCAATACCAAGCTAGGGAAATTATAAACAGCATTGTATTTAAAGGTAATTACAAGAATGCGTGAAATTATTATCAAATTACAATAGCACGACCATATTTCTATACCCTTGCAAAGTGTATTACAAAATATTATATAAATAGAATGAGGAGATAATAGTCTTGATCAGCATTTGTCCGTCCGCCTCTTTCTAGGCAAACTATTCTCTTACTTTGAGGACTTTGTGGATGAAACAAGGAACCAAACTATATTAATTCTATTTTTTGGATGAAGTGATAATTTACTATTTTAAAATTACAGTTTAAATGTTGCTTGTGTATATATATTCGTGTCATTGAAAAAATTGAAAGAGTGAATCGTGATAAACTTATAATATAAGCATAAAAATCTAATATTTCATTTTATGTAAATCTGCAAGGGGTTTTCCCTTTCCCTTTTCACTTTCATCTTTTTTGACTTTGGCTTGTAAAAATTAATTTCTTTATAGTTTTATTATAAAATGTAGTTATAAAAACGATAACAGAAGTGAACTTGCGAGTACCGATGTTTTATTATCCTCGTTACTGTGTTAGCTGTAACATAAAATCATCCCATACACTAGATTTTTACTGACGGGCATGTCTATACGAAATAATTATAGTCGGAGATATGTACGTTTTTTTCTGCACTCACAAACTTCTGACGAAAATAATAACAGCCTTTGCGAGGGTATATAAGGTATGCGAAACCGGAACGGTATCGATTTGAAAACGACTTACAGTGAAAACCCACATTGGAGGGTAGTTGCCTTGGGTGGTGCAATTTCTTTATCGACGGATATATTTAATAAAACCTAAGAATTAAGTTTACAAATAATATTAAAACATAATTTTTGTACTATAATTTTCAAAGTTTATCTTATAACAGTTTGACTGTAATGCAAATACTAAATAATGGAAATACCGGAGATAATAATGGGATTTTTTAATTAACGTGCTTGATCTGTAAACCCGAAACGCGTTACTGTCAAAATATAATTTAATTTCGTTTTTGCACTGCCTATTTTCTGGTTTTAGAGCGTAATTACAAAATAACAAGTCACTAAATGACGTGGAGTCTAAAATTGTGTTTCTTTTAAAATTCCTCTCTGTCACTCTCCTAAATGTTGACTTGCTCAGCTCTCCAAATTCGTCTCTGTGATATTGCATATGTACATATATATTTTTGGATTGTTTTTGTATGCTTTTGTGAATGAAGTTTGGCGGTTTTTTCGGCATTCGTTGTTATCCGTAGTTGGCCTCGTGCCATTCGCTGTTTGCATTGATCAAATCAAAACAACCGAACACCACGTCGTATACTTGATTATATTTCTGGTGGCGTCTGTTCCATTATTACAGATATCATGCGCTTTCGAAAGCCCTTTCAATACGAATTGTTAACGTCCCCATTATTGTATAAGCTGTATCTAAGGAGGTTAACTTAACGAACTTCAATTAAAAAAGTCGACTAGCTTAGTCACCCAAAACCATATTAAGTAAAAAACAGTTTGGTTTGTTTTGAATATATCTAAACACATACCTTTATTTAATGAATTCAAAAATTGTGTTAAATTCTCGTTTTGGTTTTTGTTCTTCTTATCTTGCATATTTTCTTACACAAGTGGTACATTTTTTAGATAAATTTTCTGCAATATTTCCACGATTTTCACACAGATACTCTGTAAGAATGTATCTACTCAACGTTCTTTTGTTTAGGTCTATGTGTGTCTTGCTTTCTATTAAATGTATTATTTTTTAAGTTTTTTTTTTATTTGTTTTTGAAGTAAAAATGTGACTCAAAAACATTTATTCAAAGAACGCAACACATTTATGTAGCTTTCAAAAATCGATCTTGATTTTTTACAATTTTTTTGTTGATTGGGTAAACTTGCAGTAATTTTCTGTGTTTGATATGATGTGGTATATGATAACTTATAATTTATTTGCTTATATGGATTGTTTGATCAACGAAAATATTCTTCAGCGATATATGCCATGTATATATATATATTTATATATAGGTGTGTATATGAGTTGTGAGTAAATGCGTATGCATCGTTAATAATAATCATAATCAGTTAATCAGTTTAAATAATTTCACTTAATAGCTTCGTTTAACTCTATAAATTCAATTATAATGCACTTAACTTTGCGTGTGACTGTGTGTTTGGAGTCTGTCGTATTGCACATAAATGTGAGCGTTTGTCTAGTGTAAATGTCGGTGTGGTCAGAGAAGGCAGTCCCAGAGTTTCGCTCTCCTGATTTACTCGTCCTGTACCGTTACACCCTGATGGCGATGCCTACGTATGCGTGAGTCGAGTAGATGTGAGTGTGCGTGTGTGTGTGTGTGTGTGAGACCGTGTCCTGTTTTCGGGGTTCTATGTGGGGTCGCACATACTTACAATTTGAGTTTGTTCTTCATATATATGTAAATACTTTTAAATATAATTTATAGAATTGTAAATATGTTGTAAATAATGTTTTGCTTTTCGAGTTTTGTTTCATTACTTTGTATTGTTTATTTCAACTCGCATTTACCGTTTTCTTGTACATTTTGCCATTATTTAAGAATTCTTTAATACCGTTCTGATTGCTTATTGTGATTAAGTTCTGTGTGAGTTCGGGCATGTCTGTGTCTAAAGTCCAACATATGAAGAGCATCGTCTATAGGGCTGTCCGGGTCAGAGATCGGAACTCCCAACGCCTCACTGATCGCGGAGTTTCGGTCTCCTCCGAGCGGTCTGATCGAATCTGTCCCATGGGACATGTCACTCCGATATAGCCGTGGCCGTGTGTCAATGAGTTCGCAATGAGTGTTGTTCAGTTTGTTTTGTTCTTTACAGAGTCATAATACACATTTAAGAATTATTTTAATATTATTGTTGTACACAGATAAACAATATTAATTTCACTTATGGCTTAACTTTTATTTTATATTTTCCATTGCCGACTTAACATGGCATCGCTTCTTTTTGCGTGTGTGTTTGTGTTTCCATAGTTTTTCTTTGAGTGTCGGTAACCTAAAAATTCCTGTTCTGATGCTTTCAAAATGTATCCTGGGACCTAAGGCAATGCTAAAGCCTCCCAGAAAGTTTCCCAGTCCGGCTGTCGAGTGCAAAAGAATGGTGAAAATGTATCTTGAGCTAAGCTACATGTACGTGGGTTAGTTAGCCTCTACACTACACTACACACTTTGGTTCAGATCGAAAACTATGCGGTGCTGAGTGCTACGTGTTGGTTTGCCTTAAGTTCGTCCGTCGGTGCTTGCCTTTTTAGGTCCTCCTTGTCTCTGGTTTGAAATTTCCCAAAAATTGGTGGTTCTGAAACCAACTGTTCGTTTGCATTATTTTTTAACTTTGGTGTATCTTTAATAACGTTGAAATGAAAACAATTACGCAAAAATTTGCACTAAAAATTGGCACTAACTTTTGGTTTTGTTCTTTTAACCCCTCCTTTGTTTTGCTTTAACCACAATCATAACGCAAATAGTTTAAATCCATTTGTGAGTATTGCTTAAATATATATTTATCCAAAACACTCTCTAGGCATTTTAACTGGTTTCATAGCCATAATTCCCTCCCCTTATGACATTTGTCCTTTTTTTATTATTGAAGCTCTAGTTATATGATTGCCTTGCAGTTTTCTTCAACTTGTAAATATGTTTAGTTAGTTTTTGCTTTTGTTTACTCTTAATTTTTCCAATTAATCGATAATTTATTTTACTTAGTTTTTTGCTGTGTATGCAACGTAAATCTCGAACGCCTCAAAGTTTCGCCTAAAAGTATGCAACGAAACCAATGGGGAATGAACTGCCGTCCAAGTCCAATTTAGCTTTGGTTCATCTGGGATCTTTGGCACCTTCTAGCAATTAAACTGCGAATACAGCCAGATTGAATATTATTTATGTGGAAATGAATACACACATCTATATGGTTTAGTATTGATTTGATTTGGTTTTAGTTGTGGTTTTGGTTTTGGTTTTGGTTTTCGTTAAATAAGCTCCTTTAAGTGCTTTGCCTTGAGCAAGTGTGAACATTTAAATACTTTTGTGAGTAGCTGTCTGACGACTGTGAATCCATTGAAATTCGTATAATTCCTATGTGTTGTTCCCCGAAAAAAAACAAAGCAAAGCAAAGAATTAACATTTACTTTGTGTTTGTCGTTTGTGGCTGCTGTTGTGCTTTTGGCCAGTTTAAGTTTGGTATCTATTGTTCGTCTGCTTCGCCTGCTACCTCATTGTTTTGGCACAAATTGTGTTCTCCTCCTCTACATTTTGAGGCGTTGCTTGATATACATATGGTATGTAGTACGTAACCGTAACCTCTACAAACTCCGGGGCTTAATTAAAAGGTTTGCTTTGGTTTTGTCTTTACAATTTAATCTTATATTTAAAATATAAGTTGATCCCAATTGTTCAGTTTTATCAATTTTATGCTGCATATTCATTCTTTTCGTCTTCTCCAAAGATGAGAGTAAGATAGAGTTCGACATGCTAGGCAAATAGTTTGCCTCCCTTCATTATCCACATCCACATGCTGATTAACAAGGAAATGCAGTGATCTTCTTGGTTTTCGGTTCCCATTTTTGGATTTCGAGATCTTCAAATGTTTTTGTTACACATATACAAACACACACATATACATAAACATATACATATGCTAATTTCATTGAAAACACCGTTGAATTTTAGTGTACTGCACTACGCTGCGCTGCGCCGCCTCAATATCTATTCGGTTTGTCGGTTCGTTTCGGCCCGATTCCAACACCCAGGGATATGTGTACCTACCTATATTGTCTGAAGAAGCTATGAGACCCTGTTGCTGCTGTCTATATGTATACATGCATGTGTATAAATATGTACGTAAGTGGTTAAGTTGTTGCTCTACGTAGGTTTATAAGATATTATGCTCGATAATTGGTTTTTGCTTTGATTCGCTTTGTTATGCTGAGAAACCTTAGATGTTTCGTATATTTCTAGTGACAAGTGAACGTACATATTTTACATAGCTCCGTCCCTGTCTAGGTGTTCTATTAATTCTTCAATTGCTTTGATGAATTGGAATACACGTAGTTATATTTTTTCGTTCTCCCTCTGTGTATGCGACTCATACGCTACAAATGCGATAATGTGGCAACCAAAAAGACATATGTACTTGTTTGTAAGTAACTGAATCGAATAACAGGATTGTTAGCGTTCTCCAGCAGGAAGAATCGGTAGAGCACTCTCCCGTAAATCGCAAGGCGGCCTCTCTGTGATCCTGCCATTTCCTTTTCAAATTTCTAAATTTCCTTAACGATTCTAACACCGATATTTAGTTAGTTAAATACACATATATTTGTTCATTACTTAGACCCGATCTCCCATTTCTCTCCCCTATCTCTGCGTCTAAATTAAAACTTTGCTCGTATAATTTCTTGTCTTTTTCTGGATATTAAATAAGAATATCTAAAATACCTTAATGTTAAGTTTCAATTTTTCTTTATATCTGTATATAAATATGTTTTTTTTTTATTTTGTTTTGTTTGGATTGGTTTTCCTTTATACTGTTTTTTTTTTATACTCTTTTCCTACAGTTGCGTTTCTTTAACAATGACCTTGCATCCATCCAACGATCCAAATTCATTCGACCGATCAAGTGCCTTAAATGCTTTTACGTTTGTTGCTTATTGTGTAGAGTTCTTCGACATGTATTGTAAAAGTGTGAGCAAATACATTCAAGTGATTTGTAATTACACTGAGAGAAACATTAATATGTGTGTTTGGTTTGCTGTATATGTATATAATATTAATAATATGTTTGTTGTTTTGCTTGTGTTCTGGGTATTCATTTGCTCGGGCTAATTGTTGATATTCTCTTGGGTCTCAGTGTCGTACGTCCACTACGTGTTCTTGTTCTTGTTCTTGCAGCTAAGTTCGCTTGTAAACCGAATCCAAATCAAACTCGGATTCTAATTCGATTTCGAAATCGAAGTGTAACGGGCAACTGCGCACAGACTCGGATAGCTTTTGAGCAATTGTGTGGGTCACCGTCACCACGTGTCGCTAAAAGGGATAAGTTCTTATGTCGAAACGATAACACAGCTTTAGTTAAGCATATCGCACGATATCAACGGGTCCTGCCACTTGGTCCGATCCGATCTGATCGGATCGGCCAAAATAGACTGGAGCCCGTGGGAAGTATCGAGAAGAGTGGGAGAAAGGAGTGGAAAACTCACATGCCATCCAGTTGAGTACTGTTGAGTTCGCTGAGGGGGGGCAGGCAAGGCAGGCTAGAAGAAATTTGCTTGGTTTGGTTTTTAAGGCACCATTAAAATTGCTTTTCTTACACGTATTTTTCCTTTGCAAATTTACAAGATATCAACAAAATGTCGTTAATAATTACATTAATTACACGCATATTTAGTAAAAATTGTTTGTGAAATCTTTTTGAGCTATTTCTCTTATACACACATACACATAAATTAATTATCCCTTTCATTAGTTTTATATTACAAATAATCCCACTTAGCCACTGTTGACCCGTCTATCTCCATAGCCGCCGCCTTCATCTTTTTTTAGTGTTTTTGTTTGTTATTTTTCTTTTTTCTTTTTGTGTAACTTGCGCAAAAAATTTACTAAATATTTCAAATACATTTAAATACAAGTGTACATAATAATAAGTATATATTTAATTTATGTATATTTATATATAGATATATCATTTATTTATATATAGATATACGGTTTCTTGACTGTTTTTTTCTTTTCTGTTTCTCAATATTTTCTCTTCCCTTCCGTTCCGACTTAAGTTGGGAACCGAAGTTCTTGATTTCAAAATGATTGCTTCAAATTGTTTGTCGTCAGCGAAATATATTTGTCACTAAAATCACGAAATAGTTTCGCCATATGATATCATTTATCCACCGCCTGCCTGATGCTCGATCCTCGAGTAGTTCATCGGTATACTCTATTCAACAAGAGGAGCTTACGTTTTTGGCTAGGCTCGTCCTATTGTGGTTTACATGTTTATTTATTTATAGTATTAATCTTTATGCTATTAACAATTTCCTGTAATCAAGTTTTGTTGTTTCATAAGTTTGTCTTTTTTGTGTGAGCGGAAGATGTTAAATTATCAATGGCTGATGAAACTAAAGATCAATCAATTATTCATGTCAAAAGATATACCGCGATAACATGTAGGGGTAGTAATAAATCATAGATATTTATATAGATTTATGCATTGCGTTCTCTGGGATATGTTTGCCGTTAAATGTATGCATTGATTGGATTTATAACTTGTTCATTTTGAATCTCTTGTTGGATAATATAATAAGTTCTGGTTAGATTGGTTTTCGGTTGCTGTGGATATGTTTTTTGTTTTCTTTTATGCTTTGATAATTTTTCTTACTAAATAATTAATATGTATAATAAAATTTGACACATTTTGCCATTTTGCAAACTGATGCTCTCGCTTTCACCTTCGGTTTTCGACACCGTTTAGCTCATATCCAGAGGCTTTGTTGTGAATTAGTGTGTATAAGTAACTAAACGTTTTTGTGTGACTTAAAGTAATTACCACACTTGTGTATTTTTGTTTTTTTTTTTTGGTTTTAACTGCCCAGCCTATGAACTAAATTAGAATAAAATTAATTTAATTTTAACATTGAAAATCAGTTTATTTTTGATGTTCTCTTTGTTGTGGTTGTTTTTTGTTTTGTTTTTTAGTTTTTTTTTGCGTATAAATTTAACAGCTAATAAATTTAAATTATACTTTAATTTAAGCATAATTGTAATATAATATTTAAATCCATTTCTCGTTTTTTTCAACGCTTCAGAAAGTCTTTTAAATCGCCGCAAAAGTGCTTATAAATTATTATTGTAACTCGAATTGTTTTCGCTAATTTGTAAGTAGATTAAATGTGGTTTACCATTCAGCAGTAGGCATTTTCACTAGAAACCAAACGAAAGAAACTACAACATATTTGATAAGATATTCAATTGGAAATCCTTTTGCTAGTTAGATTTTTGTTTATCAATATTTGTTGCTGTCAACAAATTAAATCTAATTTTGAATAAATGAGTAAATTCATAGAATATAGAACGAAAGAGAGAGATATCTAGTATTTAGTCCATAATTTGTTATGTGTAGTTTACTTGTAATTAATAAACAGAATTAATTTTGCACATCAGTCTAAACATATTCAAAAATCACAAATACAATTTCGATAACAATTACCATAATAGAAATAATAAAATAAAAATTATCATATCAATATATCGCCGTGTCTATATATAATATATATGTATACATATAAACAAACAACTAACAAACGCAAACATCAATGCTAGATGCAATTTGCTGTAAATATAATTTATGTTGTGTCTGTAATCATCTATCTGTCTGTCTTTGCTTGCTTGGTTTGTTTGCTTGTATGTTCAATGTCTCATCCATATCCATATCCGTTCTCCTTTTTTCCATTTCTTTTCTTTTACTTTTACTTTTTGTTTTTGTTTTTCTTGTGTTTGTTGTTTGTTGTTTCTTTTTTTGGTCATGCTCATGCACAAATAGTTGGCTTAGAATTAACTGCATTTTGAAATTGCTGCCGTTTTCGCATTTTTGTATGTTTACGTGGTTAATTGATTTTTATACTTTTTATTTTGTCTTCATTTTGACTAATCTTACAATTAATTGCTGTTCTGTTCTTACTTTAGGTGGCCACACGTGATCCGTTGGGCCCCCTTGAAAACGGTTTAACATAAAAGTTCTTGTATTTGTTTTGCCCTTGCATTTAAAACTTAATGAAAAATATCATAATTAATAAGAATCAATGAATAAATATAACGTGTATGTATGGTTCTCTTCGAGTCTGTCTATGAGTGTGGTGTGTGTCTGGGGGTATGAGTGTAATGTATTCAATGTGTGATCGCTGACAGTGTCGTATGAGTTCTGTTCTCCTTAAATTTCCTTCTTTTTTTTTTTTTTTTTTTTTTGTTATATTGCTTATGATTTAACATTTGACGTTTATGTTTCATGTTTCTGCTGCTTCTCTGCCTGTGTCCTGCTCCATCCTCAATCCAGCATCCTCCATCCAGCATCCAGCATCCTCCGGCCAGGATCTTCCTCCACCTTCAGTTGGCTGCGTGGCTGTTGTATAGCTTGCGGTTAATTGTTGCATTTAGTGAATGGGTGTTTTAACAATTGCACTGGGCGCAATGTAGTGGTAACCGGGTATGGGCAGACCAGCAGTCTCCATTGATATTCTGAAAGGCAAAATGGAATGGTAGTGTGCATTAGAAGTGTGCCATAAATTGTGTTAAAACTTCTCCCACTCAACGGTAAGTCGCTTTCCCCAACTACGAATGATTATGCAGAACCTCTTTTGCGGTCCGATTAGTATTCATTTTTCACTTTATTACAAACTCTTGTATGTATTTTCCATCATTTTTTCATTGAATATAAATAGTTTTGCTTTGTTTCTTGCCGTTATTGCTGTTCCTTCATTTGTTGTTGTTGTTGTTGTTGTTCTACAAGTAAAGCCTTTTCTAAATGTGTGTCTATTTTTGTTAATGTCAAGAAGTATCATTATTCATTATAAGAATTTTACTTTTTTAGCTACTTTGTGTTAATGAGCCATAATAAGTATGTTCGCATATATGTATTTATGGGTATGTGGGTATGCATGTAGATGTATAAGTTAGGGATATAATTTGGTTATAAAATCGTAAGCCCGCTTAGCTTAATGTGTTACATAATGTGTCATTTGTCTTAAAACTACTTGTAAATATAATAAGAAAATCAATTAAAGTTCCTTTAAAGTAGCTACAATAATTTCATGTACTTTACGGGTAGAGAAAATTAAATTTCCAAATACTTTTTCAACATTTTTTTTCGACCAATTCAAAAGTGTTTTGGCTAAAAATAATAACAAAAATTTACAATCGCATAATAAATACAAAAGGGATTGGGAAAATTTGTAAAAATCAAATTATTTAACCAATCAAAGACTTAAAGTCTAATACATGATAACGTTTTACTTCAAATTCATTCAAATTTTTCTCCTCTTATTGAACATATGCCTAGAATATGTTTCTCTGACCGCCTTTTCTTGGCGTTTCCATGTGTTTACTCTGTGTGTTCGTTTTTCTATTCAAATAGTTGGTTTTTGTACGCTCATTGCGTGGATTGCGTCAATTAGAGCGAATTGGTCCGTAGAGGTCGTTGATCCCCCCTGCTCAGAGCTTGAATCTCATCGCTCCCTTTTCGGCTCGGGGGCTCAACGCATTGGAATTTCTTCTTTGTAAACTTCTTATAGAAGGTTCTTTTCTTTTCATACTCTGTCTGTTTCACTTTTCTCTGCTGCTGCTGCTTCTGTTCTCGACAAATGGCTTTTAGGTCTTTATGCTTAATGTTTATATATAATCGTATATATAGGGAAAAAATACATTTAGTGCTTACAGTCTAAAAGATTACAATGGATTATAATATATTGGAGCGTGTTCTATGTTACAATGAATGGATTGGGGAAAGATTGTTGGCTGTTGAGGATACATTTATGCTCGGTACACCTGCTCTAAATCGATATTCGGTATTCCGTATTCGGTTTTCGACTCCGATAAACACGATCTAATCTAATCTAAAGCTTCAAAGAACGCTACTAGAGGATGCGCTAAAATTTGGCAATTTCTGTAATGTACGAGATACAGTTCTGTATGTACCCTTCTATATATATATATGTTAGTAGGCATTTATCAAAAGTTTGGGGTCCAAAATCTATAGCGCCCACTAGGGTCCTTGGTCACTTGGTCAAAATATCTCGATCGGGCCATGCACAGATGACCCTGTCCTTATATATTCGATACACAATAATGCTAAGGTGCTTGATATTGTGTGATTGTGTGATTCTGATCGATTAATTAAATGTCTAGCTGCCCTATGCGGCCGAACTAAGTGTGACTGCTTATTGTTGTTGGTTAGTTTGTTTTTCAAAAACACTGATAAATATTGCATAGAGTCTGAGTCTGAGTCTGTCTATCAATTACTTGGATAATGTGCTTCAACTAGATGCAAAAATTGTCTTGAAACTTCGAATACGAATCTGAATACAATATGAATACGATCGTAGCTTGTACGCATACCACACAAAAGTAAAAAGCGAATTTTATACAATTTTGTTTCTTCCTCGAGAATCTCTAAAGTCTAAAGCTTTCGCAACGCTATCATATGGAAATCCTATAAAACTAAGCGACTAAGCGACTACAACTCCACTGCTCTCCGGCTGACGCAGCTGCAGCCCTACTCCTAGTAGGGATTGAACTTGTTGCGCGGCTTCTCCGCCTCGCCGCCGGTCTCCGTCTGGTGCTGCCGGAACCGCGAGGTGGCATAGTGGCCCTTGGCCCGGTTCACGCCCGTTGTCTGCACCGGCGGTCCGCCCGGAGTGCCGCTGCCGCCGTTGTTGTTGCCCAGCGTGGTCAGGTTGAGCAGGTCCAGGGCGCTCAGATTGGACAACGCGCTCAGCGCTCCCGGCTTCGTGAGCAGCTGCAGGGCCGAGGCCAGCGGACTGGACAGGGCAGCGGCCGCCGCCGCCGGATTCACACCAACCGATCCGTTCGTGGCCTGGCCGCCGCCATTGGCACTGGCGTATCCGGGGGCGGAGAGGCTGCCGATGCTGCCGTTGCTGCCGCCACCGTTGGCCGTCGGTGCGGTGCCATTGGCCACGCTGGCGCTGGCCACGCTGGCGGGAATGGCTCCGTTTGTGCCGGACGGCGGAGCTGCTGCTCCGGCAACTGCGGCCACGCCGGCAACTCCGGCCACTCCGGCAGCAGCAGCACCGGGAGCGGCGGCAGCGGCTCCGTTCTGCTGGGCCTGGGCCTGCTCCAGTAGATTGGCCTTCTGCAGCTCAACACTGTGGACGAGGTTCGGTTAAGGTAGATAGAAAGAGAGAGAGAAAGAAAGGAACAAATTGGGATATTGTTGGTATTTGTTTCGGTTTCTTTTTGCTTTCTGGCAGGTGATAGGTAGTTTCAAAACATTTGGTTCTTTTTCGATTTTGTGGAATTGAGTTGGTTTTTTATTTGATCTCTTATCGATTCTTTTCGTGTTTTGTTATGCAAAAGGTTAAGGAGGTTTTGTGTGGAGGAACGGTTCGGAGTTGACGGAGAGAGAGAGATAAAGAAGAAGGGCATTTTTTCAGCGATTTTGGGGGGGTTTTGGTGGGAGAGCGGCGTTCAAATTTTGGATGGTAGGATAGAAAACTTTTGGTGAGCTGTTCTCTTTTTATGGGGAGGCATGGACCGAAAGAGTTGGTTTGATTTGGAGGATGAACTAGGTGGTGGGATTCGGCTGGGTCGGTATTTTTTTTTTTTTTTTTTTTTTTGTTTGGACGGGAATAGAGGTTTTTGGATCGTTTTGGAGTTGAACTGCAGTTTGAAGTACCAATTGGATCAGGTCCAGTTTTTTCTTTTTCTTTTTGATTGTCATTTTCAGTTGTGTGAAAAGTGTGCGATGCGTAGATTAATTCGGTGCTGGCCCCTTCATCCTCATAATCATCCGCCTCCTGCTCATCCTCGGATTTGGCCGGGGCCTGCTGAACTTTTATTTAATACATGGTTGGTAAGACTAGATGCTAGGTTTATACAGTTAGATATTTATAGTTTTCTATTAGCTAGAACAGTTGGTTAGGCTAGCGTTCGATGTGAACTACGATCTAGGGGTGTGAGGGTGGAAAATCATACGATTTGTGGTGCTAGTTTTGGCTTAGCCGGGCTTACGACTTACAGGCTAGGACATGTGTGTGGCTTAGGCTACGAATTCGTGTTAATCCCTGACCCTCCCACAACCTACCCACCCACCTCCCCGGGCCTCGTCCTGGTCTGGACGGGTGTGGACATTTGAACGCACCGCCACTCCGCGACTGAGAGTTCACCTACAACCCACGACCCACGATCCACGACCTACGACCGACGACCTCCTTATACCTTCTCTTTGTCAATTAGCAAGTCAATTCGACAAAATTGATGTTAGACAACAAGACACGCAACAAACAAACGCTCGCTCACACATACAGAGAGATAGCTGATGAGAGGCAGAACGAGATCGATGCACTCACCTCATATTGATTAAGTATTGGGCCAGGGCCACCGAGTCCGGATTGCCGCTGATGGTGATGGTGCGGTCGGTGTTGCCGCCCTCGCGCTCCTCGCAATTCGAGATCCGGATCATGGCGCCGGAGATCTGGCGGATCTCGGCTATCTTGGTGCCGCCCTTGCCGATGATGCAGCCAATCAGGTCGTTCGAGACGGTCATCTCGTGCTGCTGCTGCTGGGCTCGGTTCGCGGGATTCGCTGTACGCAGTTGCGACCCGGCCAGTGCAGCCAAGGCTGCTGGGGCAGAGCCTAGATTAGATTGGAAATCTGTCTGGCATCTGGCCGCAGAAGCGCTCAACTCACCTGTGTGGTTGATGCCCCCGGTGCTGGCCGGATTCATCCCAGCCAGACCCAAGGCAGCCAGACTGGCCAGCGGGTTCTTCGCCACCTGTTCGCGGAGCGGGAAGAGGAGAGACACATTAGGTTTAGATTTCATCATTTTCTCTGGGGTTCAGGGGCTTCGTGGGTTAAGGTGTGTGTGTGTATGTATACAGTTGGGTTAATTATCATCTATTTATCTGGGGGCGGGGGTCTGTTTTCGGGGAAGGGAAGAGATCACAAGATCACAACACAACGCGCGTCAACATCCAGTAATAGGTAACGCAGATGGAACATAACAAAAGGGAAGGGGGTTGGAACGGAAACGGAAACGGAAACAGAAACAGAAACGCAAAAGCATCAAACAAATAGTTACAAGAACAGAGAATGCAGTAGGCAAAAGCAAACGGAATACTAGATCTTCAGCTCTTTTTACATACACCATCGAGTGGATTGTAATGGGGGTCGTGTTTTATTCTTTGTACATGGAGCCATCGGCTCGGCAATGAGTGTGTGTGTGTGTACGTATTTTTGTGCAGTGTACGTTGATGTGTATGGATCTGGATTACCCGCTGTCTTACTTGGTTAATGTATCTACATAATTTACAAGTTGGCTTTACAAAATATATAGGTACAGAGACAATAAGACGGATGGAGAGAGGTGGAGAGAAAGTTGACACATTGAATAGGTTTACAAAGGGTACACCTAAGGAAAGTTTACGCTTGGGTTTTTCTCATATATAAACCTACTCCAAACGGACTTATGGCTTGATTTAACTTGAGTTTACTCTAAAAAGTATGCTTATGATTCTGCATATGACTTTATTTGTATGATTTTTTCCTTAATCTGGTTTGGGTGAACCTTTTTTCCTGCATTCTGAAGTTTTTTTTATGTTTTAATCTTTTCACCAATAACACCTACAGCAAATAACATACACACACTGACACGCACGCACACATGTGCACATAAACTAGGACTCGAAATGGGGGTGCCTGTCGGTAGAAAATGGCGGCTATGCACGCGCATTATAAATTAATCAAATCAAATGCAACACTCGCACAAACGTTTTGAATAATTGCATCTGAATGCATCTGAAGAGGAGAAAGGGAAACGGAGGCAGGGAATAGATTATTCACTAGAAAGGAGCGCACAAAAAAAGGGTTAGAGAAAATCTCAAATAAATCATACAATATTGAAATGCTTTGTGTGCTTTTATTTCTGTGTGCCTGTGTGAGTGGGAGAGATGCATATGTATGTGAGTGTGTGTGGGGGATGCATATGTGTGTGTGTATGTGTGTGTGTGAGAGCTTAGAAAACAAGAACTGAAATATTTATCAAAATGCAATACGAATTTCAAATGAAACAAATAAAACATGCGCTATGGAAATATTTTATGACCCAAAAATGAATTGCAACTCAATAAAAAGTTCAGTGACAGAGACAGAGAGAGAGAGGGAGAGAGAATGGGGCGGAGCGGGGAAACTACAATGGATTATCTAGCGAAAACTGTCATAAAAACTTGTGTGTGTTGGCATATTAACAAACACTTTTTGCCAAGCACACAACACATAAACGGCAAACACACAGATACAGATAGAAAGAAAACAAGTTGAAACAATTTTCCAAAACTACGAAAAACTTTAATTTTGGAGAGGAATGAGATGGGGGATCATAAAGTGCATTTTTTAATGCCTTTTGGCTGGGTTAAGGGTTTCGCCTTGGTCCTCGTATTCCAAGTCCCCTTGTGGTTGATTTTCAGTGTGACTTCGGCCGCCGACTTTGTGGCGGCAAACGACTTCAGGGACCTGGACTTGGACCGGGAGCTGCAGTTGGCCCAATGCTAATGTCATTGGAATGCTGCCAACGGTAGCGGCGACGGGGGATCGTAAAAGAAATGCCAAAGGTAGTAAACTGGGTACACAAGCTACAAAAACCGGAACTGGGGGCTACTGAGAAAGTTACTATGGAGGGTAGAATTACAACAGCAACATACAAACACAACTATCTACACTCAGAAGAAAATTGTTTGCTTTTAGGCGATCAAAGGTCTGGGTAAGTTAAAAACCAACAATTTGCCCAAAACGTTCTTTTTCGTTTTCACTTCTTGAACAAACCAAATTTTATAAATTTGTTTCTTTAGTTGCTGTGGGCGTCTTTTTGTAGTATCTTTACACTTTAAGTATACTTAAATAAAGCGACACAAAACGTGCACTGTACGTTTTACAAAGTTATTCAACAAAATCAAATTAAAAAGTTTGAACACTGTTAAGTTTTTTCTACCTCAATTTTTTTAAAATTTTTTTTTAGCAATTGTAAAGTTTAAGTTTTTTGTACTTTTAAATGGCTTCTTCCTGAACTCTGTCATCTAAAAACAATTGTTTTGTTCTGAAATTTATCTTTGTCTTTCCTTTATCTAATGCTTATCCTCTTATAAAAATAAATCTCGAAAAAGAACTCAAACATCCTTAATCGTAACGTCTTTGGTCAGATGTAATATATTAAATAAATAATTTAATTGTTTATTGTTTTACAAATGTTGAAATGTCGGTTAGATTTGTTCTTGCCAAAAAGGCAAACTTTAAAATAAGAAGTTTTGTTTTTTGCAAGTTATTGTTGTTTAAGATCTTGTATACCCACAGCATAAAATTTAAGAAATTCCAATTTTAATATTTTTTCTGAGTGTTTTTTTTTTTGACAGGTGCTTGGGGGGTGCAGGCAGGTGACGGGGGGCGGTACATCATCATGCTCTGCCTGGCGGAGGTGGATTCTCGGGTCTTGTTGCGTTTGATTATATTGGTTAAACGAATACAGTTTCTTTCAAGAGTCTGGTAGAGATTGTTCGTGTTCTTGAACCGAATCGCATCGATAGCTTTAAACTCACATCGGGCATTTGCTGTAGGTGATGGTGGTGTGCTGGTATCGCTCCTTGTAAATGTGCCCCCTTTAACAAAGGATCCGCCAAGCCTGAGATACCAGCATGTAGACCGCCGGTAGCCAGAGCAAGTGGAAATACTGGACAGGTCTATGTTCGATTGATTGATTGATCATTACGGTTGTGTATGTTTGGTGTGCGTGTGTGGAGTTACAATTTTGTTTTCGTGTTTTTTTTTTTTTATTTTGCGATTCAAAAAATGTGAACAAGGAAGAAAGAAAAGTAGAAGAACGAAAATTGTATACCACAAATAAATGTCTTTCAGAGCAAGTTAATTAAGATCTTAACTTTGTAGTTGCTATGGAGAGATGTAAGCTTATCAGATACATGTTTAAATATAGACGTATCGCTAGAGAAACTCTTGGAGAAAGCTTTCGAGTCGTGTGTGCAAGTTTCTGGTGTGAGGGCGGGGATTCTCAACGGGATATGTTGCAACGCAGAACAAAGTATAAATGATATCGGGAGATGGTGCTCTAATAACAAATGATGACATCTAAGAGGAGGGACAGAGAAGGGACTTTTACTTCGAGTGGGACGGATTCAGGGCTCAGTAGAACCAAAGGCTTCAGGGGCATACAACATCATGAAGGACTCTAAAGATGTGGGACTAATGCCGACGGATTAGCGCAGGTGGGGGGTACAGTTGCCAACAGACTTCCTTTATTGCTACGGCAAATCAAAATCAAATATCGGGATTACACTGTAAAAAAAAGGCATTTTATCGCAGCTTTAAAAGTTAACCCTCCAAACTGTATCCATTGTTGACAACTGTTGGGGTTTTACACACTACACCCTGCATTAGGCTAACGAATTGTAAACCAACACCGACAATAACCAGGACCAGGAGGAGAGAGTGAGAGAGCGATTGGTGGGAGAGAGACAGAGAGAGAGAGATATATATATCGCAAATGGATGGTACAACTAGTTTTTGATTTATTAAATTTTGTATGGACATTAATTGAATTTGATGCGACAACAAAAACTTTGTCTTTTTTAGTTTTGAGAAACTTTTATTTTTCGTTGGGGCAATGGCTGGCGAGGGGGGCTCTGAAGGTCGGAGAACTGAACTGAACTTTACCGTGTTGTGCTGTACTGTACTTGTACTGTACTTGTACTGAGCTGACTGTACCGACTGTGGGCTGAATTGAACTGGATTGAATAGAATTTGTTTGCTGTTTGTTTTTCTGTTGTTTTCAGTTGACTGTGGTTCTGTAGAGCACAAAATTCAATTTTGGTATGGGACTTTTAAACAGAGTTATAAACAATATTTATTGATGCGGATAGAGGAGTGGCGAGAAAGTATTAAGAGTGTGTCAGATGTGAGGGCTCGGGCAGGATGGTATTGGAACAGTATGCTGTTGTTGTAGATGCTAATTGCATTGTTGTTCTGGCGGAAACTCATCTAAATGTGTCAACAACTGCTCTTGTGAGCTTTGCAGTTGTGTTGCTCTTGATGTTGGTCATTCGGATACATCCGTTGGTACGGAAAACTAAATTTCAATGATTGACTGTACTACACAAAAACCAAGAGAGATATCAAGAGAACGCAGGAGTTTGGCAAATAAGTTAATGTATATATATATGGTTTGGGTGTCGAATTATTCAATATTTGATACGATACGGTTAGTTAACTGGCGCTCAAAGAGGAGTTTTATATTTTGTGGATCTTGTTGTGTGTCGAGGTATTTGATTAAAAAGTAGGTTTCTTTTGGGCTGGATAGATATGGCGGATATATGTATGTTGATGGGTTTGGAGAAAGAGAGAGAGAGAGAGGTGGACTAGTGTAGTTTGAACATACTTCTTCACACACGCTGCCAGCGAGCCCTCTTCAGAACAGAACTTAGAGACACAGAGAGACTGAGCAGAGAGTGAAGAGTGAGAGTTCTAGCCCCAGCTCCCCGCGAGCCTTTCTTTCTTTCACACGAACTCACTCGCCTCGCCTCGCCACGCCTTCAACACTTTTCTCTGAGGTGGAGCCCAACGATTCTCCCCTCAGGATGCTGCTGATTCGATTCTCGGAGATTCTCGGAGATTCCCGGAGACTCTCGCAGCGACACAGAGACAGATGCCGAAGAGACTGAGAGAGATACCGATCGCGCACGCACTCTCCTCGCAGCCACACGCTCTTAACCTGAGAGAAGAGAGTGCAAAAGAAACTAAAAACAAAACAAAAATACATATTTAAAGTTTATTTTAAAATTGTTTCGTTAATTGTTATCGTCGATTCGATGGCTGTAAAGTTTGTTAACACATTAGTTCACTGATCGGGGTCACCACTTGGACTTGAAAATAGATGAATCTCATGGGTACGACGATGGGGAGCGGTAATCGGTATCGGTATCGGAATCGGTAGCGGTAGCGGTAATCAGTACAATAGATTGAGAGGTAGGGTTCAGAAGGGTCAAAAGGGTCAAAAACGGGTCACAAATCGTAGGAGGTGCTCCTCTGGACATCTTTCTGGGGTCTCCAATTAAAGAGTTTACGGAGAAAGAAGGGGAAGGACTCGTGGACGGTGTCGCAAATAATAATCGGGTTCTATAGAGACGAGCAGGTGGATCTGGATTATCGGCGGAAACACAAGATCGAGAAATATAGACAGAGAAGTAGAGTGACAAGAACTGAAGAGATATTAAGAGGAAAAACAGAAAGTGAAGACGCGCAATAACCAAAAAAGATAGTTGGACTAGGTCGGGGCAAAATCAAATAGATACAAAATTGTTTAGCTGGACTTATGTGGAATCGGTTAGGATTGAGACAGAGCGAGATATAGCTGCAGTGGCTGGCATTAGAGTACACAACACTGTTCACTGATCTTAACAACACGTTTAGCCTGGTTTTCTTAAAAAAATCAGCCAGCCTGATCACCTACATACCTCTTGTGTGGGCACTGCGTAGTTTCCTTGAATGGTGAAGGCCTGTCCATTGGCCAGGATGACGGGGCCAGTAACCTGCGGTTTTGGTCGGTACGGTATGGTAGCACCGCGTGGCGGGGACTGTTGACCGAAATAATAATTAGTAAGTACTAAATGAAAAGTCAGGCAAACAAACTTCGCCAACTATTTGCCTGAAATAGATTTTCAGCTATGTGCATAAATATTCATCTTAATTATTTTTAATGGTAAAATAAGAGACAATAAATTGCAATTTGCCATTTTGTTCTTATGTTTGTACATTCGATTAATGTGACATTTTTGTTCGTTCATTGTTTATTTAAACGGAAATCGTTTTAAAGCAAAGCTAACTATTTTTTTGAAAAGACGCAAATACTGTTTTAGGCCAACTTGAGTTGATTAATTTGCAGTTGAATACTGTTTATCGAAAGTTTGCTTAGCCAAATTATATTGTAATGCTTCTAAGTTGGAGTCGTTTGTCGGGATAATGTGCAGCAGACTCACCTCCAACATGACAAGACATATCTGATAGATGCACTGGGTAATCTGCTCGGCACTGCCGCTCAAGGTAACCGCCCGCTCTGTTGAATTGGGCAGCATTTCACTGGCCACTTGGATGGAGCAGCCCGTGGTCTGGCGAATTTCCTTGATCTTTGAACCACTCTTGCCTGCACCGAGTGTGAATGAAAAGCATTAGTGTTTATGACTTTCGATAAGCACAGTCCACTTACCAATTAACGATCCACATTGACTGGCGGGCACAATCAATCGAATGGGTATTTGAGTTTTGCCAACTTTGCCTACATCATTGAACTGCGAGCACCACTGAAACGGGTCAGAAGTTAGTAATGTGAAACGGGTGATTGGGTTGGGGGCCTCTATTATAGGGACTTGCTAGTTGTACCGCACACATACCTCTTCGAACTTCTTTGTAATGAGCGTAAATGCCGAAAAGATTGCATTAGTTGTACCAGACACAGTCACAATACGTTCCGGGCATGAGCCATCCGAAATGTTGATTTTGGCACCAGACTGAGGAGGAATAATAAAGTTAAGTGGGAATCTCTATAGGATTTGGAGCTGTGTATGTTTACCTCTTCACGAAATCTGTTGACAATTTCACCCTTTTTACCAATAATACTACCAACTTCCTGCAAAGAAACAAAATTTGAAAAATATGTTAAGCATTTTAGCATTGGAAAACATGTTGCAAAGTAACTTTTAAATGCTCTTAAGATGTATCTTGCCCAAGGCCACCAACTCTGCGGACATCGAAAACACTTTAAGCGAGTTTCGTGTTTTTTGCCTGCCACTGTCAACGACGATGCTTAAATTTGATTAAATATTAAGTGATATTATGCCGGAGCATACACCAAAGAGAGGCATCGGCATCGGCATCGGCATCGGCTTCGGCATCGCGTGTGTGTGTAACTACTTTTGCATATTTAATTGCCACAGAAAGCATTCACACGCGCCACGCCCCTCATCACCCACAGTGGCAACCAGAAAACCCAAACCCAAACCCAAACTCAAACCCAGCCCGAAGCGAACACATTTCCCTTTCACAGTCAGTCGCCTGTCGTCGCCGGGAACTGTCGCGCACGTAATGAAATTTGCGGCCAGAGCGTTTTACGCGTTTTAATTGATTGTAAATATCAGCACTGCCACAGACAGTAACTGAGTTTTTAACAAATAAAAAAAAAAAAAAAAAACACGGCTTGCTTTTGCGAAAAATTAAAGCGGAGAGCGGAAATGAGGGAGCTACAAAGAAGGGATGGCAAAGTAGTCTTTTGCTCATGCCAATCAATTTATCTTTTACCTTACGCTTTTGATCCCCACTTCGCGGGTAGTCAATATTTCAGTTCATTTTAAAATGTATCTTTTTCATCAATTAATGAAACAAAAGCTCCTTTATACACTTATTTAAATAATGGTCCAATGGGCTTAAAAAAACAAAAAAAAAACATAATTTTTATGTATCTTTAAGTAAGCTAGCAAACAGAAATTTAGTTGCATGATGGATTTTGTAATCCACCATAAATCACAAATTGTTAATTAACAGAACACTGTCAATTTTTTTAAAACATTAAACTGCATTATATGCATTTACAGCATTTTATGACTTAACCTAAGGCTTTATGTTTTAACAGACATTTTCCTTTAAAGATAACCAAACAAATTACAAACTTAATTTCTACGCATTTCAGATTTCGAACAATTTATTTGGTCATGTTTAAATGTTGCCACTCGCACCCATTCAATTTTCTGGCCATAAACCATAGAACAACCTTCACAAATCCAAAGTGCAGCAATCCATTGTGCCGTCTAAAAGAGCGCACCCAAACCCAACTAATATATCTCGGTGCGGGCAGTTTGCCAGCCAAATTGCAAACTGGGCAAAACAATGTGCGAGGGAAATCTCGCCCCCTTCCCCCCTCTGTCCCTGTATTTGTCCGAATTTTTATGCGCTGCTTGCATTTTGGCCACTCTTGGGTGATTTGGATGCAGGCCCGTTTATTCGGCTATGTAGATATTTATTGTACACAAATGTCAGAGCGAATTGGCATAATTATTGGCGCAATTATCGTTGGACGGCAGCGAACCCATCTTAGATGCGTTTCTACGCCTGTCTGCACTTATAGACGAATATTTCGACGACCAGTGTAATTTATAGGACAAGTTTGCTGTCACAAACTTGAGCAGATATAAATTGTAGCTGCGTAAGTGGTATCTGAGTGTGGCGCGGCCCAGAGACTACGCACTTTCGGTGTGATGTCCCTCATAGTCATTCAGGTTGATGGCTGCTCATCAGCGGCTCGGCGTCATCATCATTAATAATGTGGCCACAGGCCGCTCTAAGGTCCGCCCAGATTCCTCCATCCGCCCGCTGCTTTCATTCAATTATGTTGTTGCGATTGCAAGCCAGTTCCGTTCAGAAGTTTGCCCAATTTGCATAAATCGGATCTGGCTGACATAGCTTCATCCCCTCTACCTCCCGCCGTTTGATTACGGTGGAAAGTGGGAAATTCGGGACTTTCACTTGATTGCATTGATTTGGCTTTTGCTCACTTTACCCCGCCAATTCCCTGCTGTTCTGCACGCCGACAATTAAATTCACAGCATTCCTCCACACAACTCCTGCAACAATGAACAATCGCATTTGGCATTTGGCATTTTCGCATTTTCGCATTTTCCGATTTTCACATGCGTGCGATTTTCGTATGCAAAAAACACTTTGCGGTCCAGATGGAACATTTTCAACTGCCTTTTGTTGAATGTTTTGGGTTTGGTCCACAGCTTGTTGGGCTCAGCCCGGTTTGGTTTGGATTGCTTGCATAAAATATGCATAGGAAAAGTTGACATGTAGGGAGCCGTTTCAGAATGCCAACATTCCGTTCTGTGGTCAGGAAATAAGTTTTGATTGTTCGGTTGTTATTGATTTTGTTTTGTTTTTCACAAGGGATTATTGCGAATCGGTCGGTCTTTGGTGAAATAACAATGTCAAAACTGTGAGGGTAAAAAGGGTGAATAGGATTTTAAAAATGTTAAATAAAGCTTGGATGAAAACAATTTTAAGTCCATCCCGTTCGGACTTATAACTTAAATGAGAGAAATTTCATCAATATAACAATAAAACTGAGGGACTAGTTTGCGTAGAAATGGAATAATTGACGGACATGACTGCACACTTTTGACTGAAATTATAATACCCTCTGCCTCTTACATCATGAACTTCACATCAACAACCCTAAATACTCATGCATTACAAGTTTTGAATGGTGACTCCCGCAAGGTATGAAACAGTTTTAGTTTTCGAGTTACAGAATTGTTCTAGGCTGGTGATTTGGTTGCATAATCATGAAATATAGATCAGCAAACTCATCCCTAATTGCCTGTGCATATCTCTTGGTATTTTCCCACACCATATCAAGCCAAGCGTAAAATATGACTAGTTCCATTTATCACTATAAGACGAAACACGGCTTGCTATGAAGATTATGGCAATAACAATGGTCATTGGAGAAAAAAAAAACAAACAATAACTGAAAAGACATTAAAGTTGAAGTCTAAAGAATGGACAACGCTAATTGTGGGCCACAATAAAAGCAGTTGAAAAAGGGAGTTGAGGAAAAAGAGTTTTTGATGTTAGTGGAGCAGACAGTAAAAAGACGGAGAAATGAGAAAAGAAAATCGCGACTTTGGCTTTAGCTCAAACAACAACCAAAAAAAAAAAAAAAAAAAAAAAAAAAAAAAAAGTTCGAGGAGCATGACTTGTTTCATGTTTTTCCCCTTTTGTGATCTTTGCGGATTTTGTTTTTAATGTGTGGCGGCTTTGGAAATTGTATAAAAATAAGTGAATTGCAGCAACAAAGAGAACAGCAGCCACACTAACAACACCATCAGCAGCAAAAAATCTCTGACAGCAATTGCAAAACCGTGAGAACCATTTATGGGAGCTGTGCGGCAAGGAAAAATGCAAGAAAAACTGGCCACAAACGTTGGAAAATGCAATGTGACACAGGGGGCGGGGCGGGGTTGGGCGGAGGTGTGCAGTGCACACATGGCCTGCTGTGGCACACATGTTCCGCCCCTCCGCTGCCCCATCCAATAAATCATGCAGTGCATTTGTCGCCCTGCAAACTTTTTATATCGAATTTTTGGACGTTGTGTTGTTGCTGTTGCTGCTGCTGCTGCCGCTGGCAGGCGAAACACAAAAAAAATTGTACAATTAAATTATTTACAATTTGCCAGGACCAGATGCAGTACATGGCCATGCCAGCACGCAGCAAGTGGCATATTTTTAATTTGATTAAATAACGAAAACAACGCACGGACGAATGAGAAATGTCTCCTGCAGGCAAAGGGCGACCGAAACGCGCTTTGGAGGGCAGGCTTTAGTTTAAGTAATTGAATTGGAAAACATTGAAAACATAATAACAATAAAAAGCAACTAATAAATTATATAAATTATAAAACGTCAACACAACTGTTGAGTTTAGTCCATTGCTACACCCAACGAATACATTACATAACCATGCCCTAAAATCGGACGCTTCGAAAAATAGTTAATTAAAATTAGACAAGTGCTTGGGAAATCTGGCAGACTGTGTTGAAAATTCGCATAAAGGTGCCGTCGTCGACGTCGTGCAATTTCACTAATTAAAAATGCATGATTCAAAAATAAGAACAACTGCAACAAATATCTCTGTCTACTGCCCTGACAATTCTAGGCGAGAGAGCAACCCACATTACGTTTTCTTTTCTATGCAATTTGCGAATGCCTGCCAAGAAATAAAAAGGTGAAAAGAAAAACCAAAAAAAAAAACCCAACAGCCCGGGCTCAAAACAAAAGAAAAATGTGTTTTTTCTTGCACCCTCTGTCGCTCGATCGCATGGCTAATTTGTTTATTTTTTCCTCGCGTTTCTGTTTTCGTTTTTCATAAATTAATTAACTGCATCACGACTTTGGACGCGGCTGCAACTGTGCCTCTGCCTCTGACTCTGCCTCTGAGTCAGACTCAGACCCAGGCACCAAATGCGACTTTCTGCATGAAAATAATATACCAAAGTTAATTAGAGACGCAAGAAAATATCAAAAATACTTGCTCAACAATGGCAACTTTGGCTCTGGCGATGACCTTGTTGTGTGTCGCCGACTGTATGGATTGGATAGTATCCAATCTCATATTTATATATAATTTTCCATTAATAAATAATTACAATTATAATTGACTTGTGGATTTGTGGAATAACGGTACGGATTAATCACAATTGAATTACTTTTACGCTATATTTATTATTATTCAATTGAATTTGTCGTTGACATTTTTATACCATTGTACCAGGGTATTTAAATTTCAGTCAAATAAAGCTAAAATATTCATATTCTTGATTCATGCCCATCTGTCTGTCTAGCAAAGCTAGTTTCTCATTTTGAAAGCTATCTAGATTCAAGTTTCAAAAAAGTGTCCTTTCTATTGAAAGGATATAAAATGTAGTAAATTTCTAAAATTGGTATTTGTATTTTAAATTGCACTGATTTACTACGTAACAGATAAAAAGCTTCTTCATAACAAATTATATAAGTGTAAAGGAGCAGACATTTATTGTTAAATTTGTTTTGTTTAGCTTGGAAGCTTTTCTATAACTTATATGGTCGCCTCTATTTGAAGACAATTAAACTTTATCGATACGGATGTTGAGATTTGTGTTTGATGCAATTTTATGCCAACTCAGTTGACAGTAGGTTCGCTGTTTATTTGCCGCTGTCGTTATTTTCTTCCCGCTCGCCACTTGATTTGCATTGCGCTTCAAATTTATTCACATCTGCGCGGCTGTTGAGAAAATCGCATAAATCATGCTAATCTATAACTATCGATCAAAAGACCAACAACAAATGACAGCCTTAGTCTGTCGGCGCCGTACAAAAGTGTCTTGGGAATTTATTACCCGAATCCTTGCGTTGGCAAGAAAAAGAAAATCTCAGAAAATGTGCAGAATTTGCATTTACACAATATTTATTCCCATACAGACGCCTTTCTCGCAGCTATACTATGTAAAAGCCAAAAAGTGCGCAATTATTCAAGAGATTCGTGATCTGCGGAGGGATCCCGCACCAGGTAGGCATACCAATCTCTGCTAGGAAGACACTTCCCCAGCACTACCCCACTCCAATTTGGCTTAATTTTGCTTGCTTTGTCTATTTGGCTGCTATATCTGCCATAAACTGTCGCGTCTAAACATATTTCTGGCCTTATTGCCAATTTTCAGCTACACATCATGTAAAAGGCCCCTTCCCTACACCTCGTTGCACTGGCTTGTCGTCCTATCTGCACCTGTCTCGGCCTTTCAATTGCTTGTGGTATTAAAAATATTATTCAACGACGACCAAAAATTATAATTATATCGATGCCTGGGCAAATCTAAAGCTGCAAATCAGCTCTTTCTGTCGCCTTCTGCGGCGAGTACGGCTAAAAAGATAAATGACAGCTTTGCCAGCTCAACACGTGCTCGGGGGTCGGAGTCTTACCAGCTTCCCCATCTTCTGGCTTACTCCTCTCAAGTGGCAAGCCTCTCAGCGCATCGCACCTAAACTCAACCCAAGAAACAACAACGACGCTGCGGATTTGCGTGACAGCCTTTACTGGATTGTTGTTGGCGGGTAATGTGGTTGAATAATAGTTTTTAATGGCTGTTGACTGTTATTAAATAAATAAGCATCTATTTAGTGTCGGTTTTTCTATCTCTTTGTTTAATGCCGCTTTATCTTGACTACTTCGGCTGCTGTGAATCACTGCCTGAAATAAAGGGGCTCCATTTCAATGGAAAACAATATGCTTTTTGGGTCATTGTGACTATGGAGATAATGGAGACTCAAAAACTGAAGTATTTTTTCCACCTTAAAATTTATTGAACGGCTTCAGACTTTATCTTTTAAATAAATTAAAGCTACTCAAAATCGAAACATAAGAAACATTGTAACCTAATTGGAATGAAGACTAATATCGCAAATGAGTCAATAAACATCTATATTTCTTAACATTTTTCAGTATAAACTCTCGAATTATTTCATTTTAAAAATTGCCCACCTCCTGGTGTTTGTGCTGGGTAATTGCTATGAAAACATTTCCTTGATTAAAGCGCACACAATGCGCCCTGTCCCCGATTTGTTGGTTAATTTGTCCAGGCAAATATTTTAATAATTAATTTTTTGTATGCCATCTTTTTGCGACTGGTTTAACCCGTTGTCCCGCAGGCAGATTTGCTATGCAATAAAGTCCCTGGTCCTACATGCCAGTTGCAACTCACATCATTTTGTTATTGTACGCAACGAAAACAATTTATAAATTGGTGTATTTTATTTGTTTTTGTTTTTTATTACTCATATCTGGGAGCCGTAATGATTGTTTAATAGCCGATGCCTTACTTCGTCTCACTTTTATGGCCCTGTATTTATAGCTCTACGTATGTACATCGTACATATGCATAACTCTGACTCCCCCGTAGTTTCTCCACAATTCTCCATTTCGTTTACCTTAAATGCGATGGCATAATGCGTGACGTGGCGCGTATTTAATTTTAATTTGCATACAAAATTCACGCATTAATTTGTAATTTCTTTTTTCAATAATGTTTGCTCTGACCAGGATGCTTTTTTTGTTTTGCCCTCTGCGCCTTCCATTCTCTTTATTGATTTTCGTGTGGATTGGAAAAAAGGTCTATAAATATTTAAGATATCAGAGCTCAATGGTGTGCATAAAAGCGTTCATATTTTAATAGACATTTGCACTCGATTTAAATAAAGTGGAGTCAGTTTTAGGTTACATTGATTGGATGCCTCTGCATACATGGCTCCTAAAGGATTGTTTTCTGTATAATATTTTTAGAGGAAGGTCTCTGAAACTTTTTAAACTTTGTTAAAACGAATACACCCTTAATAACGATTAATCGATAATTATTTCAACTAATCCTTATCATGTCCTCACTTTTTAATTCTTTATTTTGACACCATTACCATTTGGTGACATTTTAAAAATATTGTTTTCCAACAGCACGATTTTATATATTTTATTTTAATCGAATTTGAAATTTATTCCAACTTACCTTTCCTTGCATAATCAGCCTTATTGTGAGTGTCACCGATGGATCCTCGTGTTTGATGGACGCACCGCCCGCACTGCTGCTCGTGTTATTGTCTTCCATGGTATCTATTTTGCTACCTTTTTCTTAACTCGGTTTAGATGAAAATGTATCTGGATCTGACCGTAATCAGCGGTCTGTATCGCAGCAGTGGCTTTGTCTTTTTATGGGCTCACTTTCCGACTAAGTTATGGGTTTTGTAAATATAACTTTGCTATACGTCAATCATAAATGATCGATACATATACTATACATAAGAGATTTTGGCTACTTTGCTTGCGGTATTGTATGGTTTTCTAGATAAAAATTAAATTGGTGGTGTCTTTTGCTAGTCGTACTACGTTGTTGGCTTAAGCTCGCTGCGTTCTCTTTGCTGCTCGTATCTCCAGTGGTTCTATCCAAATGCAACAAATAATCACGGCTATGAAAATATGTCTAGTATTCTTCTGCCTTGGGAGTTTTCGTACATTTAATGTTGAGCAAAAATACTGTTGCTTAGCTGATGCATTAAGAGATGTATATATATTGGGTGCCTAAGCTGAAAAGAGAGAGAGATGAAATCAAAATTTAGTTAGTTTGTAACGCATAAATCATTTTAAAATTCATTTATAAAATTTAATTTTCCACTCGGACCAATAAATCATGAAATTAGCCAAATTAGTTTTGTGCACAAAGTGCCAGCAGTGCATTTAATCACATTCTCATGCAGAGTTCACGACTTCCGGCACTTTTGGCTGAGCAACAACAATGAGGACGAGAGGGTCCCCAACCGGACTCGTTCATCATCCACATTTTCTGGCAGAGAGTTGGCCCCTGTCCTGGGCCTGTTTGTAATTTTGATATGAAATTCTTCTTTCTCTTTTTTTTTTTTTTTTGTGACTTTTTTTTTTTTTTTTTGAACCTGCGCCAAGTTTTCCGCATATTCCAAACGCTGCGACTCATATGTACATATGTACATGTACTCGTACATATATTTGTATATACAATATTGATGTACTTCTACTGTTGTTGTTGGGGCGTTTCTTACGCTTGAAATCACTTCATATGCAATTTAGTACAGATACTCGTACACATTTTTCGCTGGCTCCGTCCCCGGCTCCTTTACACAAATTCCCAGCATAACTCGCCGTACAACGTGTTCGTTCGTATGCATATGTTCGGATATGTACTAATGCTGGCGGCAGCATCAGCATCAGCATCAGGCAGAAATCATTCCCGGGGGGGCACAAGAAATATTTGCACAGCGACCAACGCGATGACTACCAAAAGCTTCCTGTCATTTCCCTCGGCTCCACCACACCCCCTTCATGGCAGAGTTGTTTATGAAATTATGCGGACTAATTCCCCATGTAACGTTGGCCCAGCTCACCTAGACAGAAAAAGCCAGAAACTGAGAGAAATACAATTCTGAAGCTTACACTGTCCACCAAAAATGCGCATAATTTGTGTGAGTCTGCTGCACTTAACATTTGACAGGATAGCGACATGGGCCACGGCCACGCCTAATTTGAATGTTCTAGTTAGTAATTTCCCTCCTGTTCATGAAGTTAGGTGAATAGCCAGTGCAAATGGTGATTAATGTCAGGTCAACTACGATGTTGTAAGTAAAGATCTGGCAAACTGATTTTTTTTTTTTACAGAAGAAACCAAACATTAAATAGTTCTTAAACATTTCTATTAAAAATTGTGAGTTAACTTCGGTGTTGCACCATAACCTTTTTCCATATTCGTTATGACATCAATTTAACATGTTTTTTTGAAAAATCGCCTAGAGCTTTCATCAGAAAGCATGTTTAAATCAAAACTTGAACTTATATTTATAGGACTTAAAGTCTTAGAACCCCTTTAACAGCCATCTGCCCGCATCAAAGATGAAAGTAAAACGGAATTAACAATTCCAGCTCCTTCCCATGTTTTACTCAACTGGCCGGGCAATATGTAAATTGGACCTACAGGTATGACAATGGAGCCACCATTAGAAGCTCATCACTGCCGGTATCGGTTCCCCTTCCATTCCAACCACCAAACAAACCCATGTTAATATCTATTGCTCGGCACTGGTGAACGCCCGCAGCGAAGTCTTAAGGTTGCCCACCAGGGAACACCGCAGTTGAAGGTCGGTGGCGGAGGAGGAGCTACCCAGCAGGAGATGGCAGGACAACAATGACAGTTCTGGGCGCACACAATGGGAGACGAGACTTCGAGGGATGGTCTGCAAAAGTGACCGAGGCAAGTGCAATAAAATAATACGTTCCGTTGCAAGAAATGTGCATTCTTTGCATTGCGCAGACAGGATGAGCTGAGGAAAATGAAGATGTCTGAACAGAGTTACTCCCTCTCCTTAACTTGAGTCCCAACTCATTATCAATCATACGCACTGTCTGACAGACAACTCTGGCTTCGACTCCGACTTCTTTTCCACTTTTTAATGACTTTTTGTTGGTGGAGCGCAGGAGCAGTACTAGCATAACTAGTTTTCTTTTAATTAACTCGACATATAAATGCCAATGTCTGTAATGGCAGCCAAACCAGTTTGCTTTCTAATTTTCTTTGGCTTTCCACACGCACACGACGAGGACGGCGACGATGGGAAATGTGGCTGTGTGAGAAGATTTCTAATTTCCTGCAAGGCAAAAACAAAGGCACAAATCACAAAAGAATGTGCTCATCCATCCTTTGCAATTCTCCTTTGCCAGCTTCATCAAAGTTGGCAAATAGAAGTAACCCAGACACAAACTACGTTTTCAAACTCATTTACATTCTCATCCATCTCGTTTGAAAATTCTGGCAGAGCGGGTTTAATAAAAAGCCAGAACAATAACAGTAGTCTACTTCGGGGCTCCCATAACTGGAAGACCTCTCCTAGGCACCTTTCCGCAACTTTTTCAATTCAATTTTGGGCCATATCAGAAAAAAGAAAAACAAATACACAGACACAATAAACGCTAAATGCTGAACGTGACACACACAGGCCTCAAAAGTGCTGTCATGTGTTCAGCGATGAGTTGGAAACCTGGAGATCTGGAGATCTGGAGAAAGGGAGCCGAGAGTGGCGGAGCGACTTTGTTGACGCCGTTGACTTTATACGTCAATTTCATCGTCGTCGTGAGGAGTTTTCGTTTCGTTTATGGCAGCCCAGGGAAAATGGTAGAAGATACTGTGGCAGGGGTTCTGGGCAAACATCACCAGCAGGCAAAGGAGGCTGGAACGGAGGCTTTCACCCCGCCTGGCCTTTCTAGCCACCAGTCTCGGCTCCCTTGTCAAGTTGTCGTTGCCGACGTTGCCGTTGTTGTGGCAAAGTCAACCGCATCATCGTCATCATCACCGCCGCCGTCACATGCCTTTAACAACATTTTCGTTACACTGCGCACCTTGGATGCTGGTCCTATTTTTCCTATATCGACGATAGTGTAATGCTGTACATTCTAGACACTTGGAAGTGTAGTATGTGAAAGTGGACAAAATTAAAAACAAACGAAATATTCAAAGCCTTTAAAACGCCCGTACATTCGATAAAACCCTTAAATGAAATGAATTTTTTAAATTAATTATGCACATGTGCAGCTGTCCTAGCAAAGGGGCTGGAGTTGTGGGCGGTTTGTGTGTATCTCCCTGAAGGTGGAGTAGCCCGGGGGCTGCGACAGCAAAGTGAAAACTCATTAAATTGCATAATTATGTGTACACTCACGGCCTGGATCACATACGAAAACTTGTGTCGTCTCTTGTAATAATATTAATATTAATAACGTAAAATACTCGAACAAACTTCCCAGTTGAAAGTGGTCAAGGGTTCTCGGATCGCTCGATGTTCTTGGGCTTTCGTTTTGGTCCCTTGGCTGCACTTAATAACATTTCGGTCATGACTCCTGCTGCTCGTCAGGTCGTCATAATTTGATTTATGATGCGGTGAATGCCACTCACACACACACACACACACAGAGTCCCAGTGAACTTTAAAAGATTTCCCACTTGATGGGAAACTTCGTTGCCTTTTCTTGCCCCGTCTAAAAGGGTATTTTTCTGTACATACCTTTGCCGAGCTGCCGCAAGTGTTGCAGAAATATTTAATTACCCGAGAACAGAGTTTAGGGGAGAATTATAGCATACTTATGTGGATTCGCCACGGGCATTCGGAAAGGGTGGAGCAAACGGCGACTGCCATATTAATTTGTGTCAAATAAGTAAAACGCAATTAAACGCACATGTCATCGCGTGGGCAAATGGCCAATAACCGGGCAGAGAAATGGGCAGAGGGCGGGGAGGAAAGTGGGCGGTAGTACACAGCATCCGTTGCCACACAATCGATACACAAACAAAGCGCCCCCGCTCTGCGATAACAACAATAACCATAACCAGAAAGCAAACGAATTGTCCGGGAATCCCTTAATATGATGACCTATTAAAATTACTCTATGCCATAACCACAGACTTCCCCACACTCAAAGGAAAGCAATCTTTTTCCGTGCCTGTTACCGCATTTCTATATGTATTGTGTAGTTTTCTATTTTCTATTTCTATTTCAGCATGAGCAGGATACTCCTCCGTCTCTCTATTAATGGTAAAATGATATTCTCTGTCAGTCAGTCCGCTATGTTAAAGCAATTATTGGCCATCAACGGGGAGCAGATATTGGATCCAAAGCTAGCAACGAGTATGTGAGTCGTGAGTGGGTTTTGGCTTTGATTGTCACGTGGCTATCACTTCCACTCACGGAAATCCCCCAATTTAATTTCCAATTACTTTGGCTTATGACCGCCCCTTTGGCAATCAGTTGCCTAAGCTTTTCCCTTCACGTCGAGCAAAGGATTTGCATATTTGGGAGGGACACGTCATTCCCTTTAATGACTACAACTAAACGCTGGATTAATAAACAAAGCTGGGCGAGTAAATTATACATTTATATTTAGAATGCCTAAAATGCATTCCAAGTAGGAAGCATCTCAAAAAGGTTGTTACAGGGCGCTTAAATTTTGAATTGATTAGCTTAAGTTCAACAAGAGAATCTGGGGGTTTTACCTTTGCCCAACTATTCCAGTATTTGTGTGTACTTCAAATATTTGTGACTGTTTTGCAGAGGCTGCTCTTTTTGATAACGTTTTTTGACCCGGTCATCAGTTTGGGACAGTCTAATTAAATGTCACTTCACTTTACCCGCCTGACATTTAGGTATCAAAATATTCTACATATGCGAGTGGATTTGCTTCTGGCTATGTCATATATATCATCGTTTTGTCTTTCTCTTTTGACAAAGCACATGTCCACATCGCCGTCATCATCATCCACACGAGGATGGATGATAAAGAATGCTGGCCAAAATGAAAAAGTAAAACATGTTATGTTGAAGGCAAAACCTGTGCCAACATTTTTGTCACTCCTGTCATTGTTTGTTGCATTGTCCTTTCCTTTCCTTTTCTCCATTCATGTGTGCGGTTGTTACACAATCCTTAATCCTTCTACTTTATTGTGCATTTACATTTTCATTCCGCCAGTCGGTCCAAATCGTTTCGAGCTCTAGCCCCTCCCCCCTTCGACATTAAAAATCTCCCCAGCTGGTCTTTGTTGTGGCTGCCCCGGCCATACGCACAGTGTCAGCGAAAAGTTCGCCAACAGTCTGCTCGGCAGCCTGATAATAACTTTAATGAGGCCACTCATTGCAGCCGAATCTTCCACAATTCATGTTTATAATTTGACTTCTCGGACGGATTTGCGGTTCAACGTTTTAGGGGTAGTAACTGACAACTATTTGCGATTAAAAAGCTTGTGTGCATACATGAAGGAATGCTGACTAAGGGAGTTATTTCAAATGCGGTATAACTATTTACCGAATGTGATGAACTGCTCGTTGGCACAAATATTTTATAATTACATTCCTTACATCGAATTAAGTACTGCAAATTTAACTTTTTGGCAACTGATTGGGTTTTAAAATAAAATACAAAAAAAAAATGAAAAGAAAAGTTAAGCATGCATTGATAGATAATATTTACTTTAATAATAATTCTTCTAACGAAATACTAAAACAAAAATACAATTATTAAAATAATAAGTATCAGTTAGTTAAATATATTACATTATTTGGTAAAAAAAAAAAACCAAAGGTTCCTGAGTTTGTTTTCACGTTAAGAGTGAGCAGTGAATAACATTTAGCTTTTCACCCTGCATCCCATTTAATTTTTCATTAGATCTGCATAGCGTTTCTTATTTACCTCCTGCATTTTTTCACCTTTACACCCCGAGGAAAATCACTCAATTTCCGCACTCATCCTCAACTATTTGCCCTAACGCGGTCAATCACACGATGTTTGCCATGGCTTTCTGCAAATTATCTGGTCTGTTCCGCTCCGCTCCGTTCCGTTGTCGCCGGTTGTCGCCAGCGAGGCACTAAGTATCTGCCAGATACATTTTCTTTGGCTGCAGATTTACGCTCTGCACCCTGCACTAATTACAAATTGCAGCGTGTAGCTTCCGCTCCCTCTTTTGCACAGTGCAACGAATTCTCGCGTCTCATAAATTAAGTAGGCCACCCATAGACAAGTGAGTACAGACGCCACCTAGCTTCGGCTGCAGCTCAGCGGGCTTAGGTCCAAGATGGAGGCGCATCTTTATTAACGCCGACGACGTCAACGGGGCGAAACATTACAAATGTTGCCAAGCAAAAAACACACGCGCACACAGAGAAACATATGGACATATGGACCTGCACCTGTATGGCATGTACACCTGTCTTGAGACATCGTCATCGTCTGCTAAAAGAAATCTTATTAAAAACAAGAGGAGAAAAGCTAGAAAAATAGGGAGAAAAAATAACAACCGACTGAAAATATGGCCCAGGCCATGTTTGTTTCTATCTTTGTTTGGTTTGTTGTTGCAGTAGCGGAAGGCACCGTTGCAAGTCGCATAAATTACATGCACCCCCGCCCCTCCTCGTTTGCACCTCTCTTCAGGGGGCATTCGCCTTTTTAGCACCCAAAGATGATTATGCCGAAGCATGAAATGCGATTTGGCGTGCCATCATCATCATTATCTTTCATCTTCTTCATCATCATCGCCAGACATAAGCCATCAAAGGCGGCGGTAATTTCTTAAACAAAATTTGTTTCCCATTGAATCCAACAGAGTTTTTGATCTATTCGTATATAGGTGAAGTATAATGGAAATAGAATTGAAGTTGGCATAAAAAAAAGAAACAAATTAAAATCCCATTGATGAGGATAACTACATTTAAATTGTTGATAGCGTACAATATTGAGAAATTTATAGAGAAGTGAAGATAAGAAGCACTTCAGATTATCTCTATAAATAGTTATAAAATTTCTTCATTCATCTTTATTCTTCTTCATTCATCGATCCCAATCGAAATGTAATCATGTTCAGCCGCAATGTGCAACACCACCGCAAGTAACTCTCCATTAATCTCTAGTCGTATATTACAAAGCCACAGCCAATTTAAGTTAAGAGGCAACCCCTTCAGGCCCTGGTCATTAATTAGCTAATTGAATATAACTGACCGCTCGGTCTCGTTATCCTGCCGCTAATTAGAAGCACAACTTTGGCACAGGATGTTGCAGCTGAAATCTCTGTGTTCATCCTGCAGCTATGTTGCTGCAGCATCGACGGGAAATTGAGCAACATATCGAGAACTCGAAAAGCCCAAGCCATGGCATCTTAATCCTTTCGCTCTGACCCATTGTACGTCTTTGGTTTCAAACATTTTGTCGGCCAAAAGTCATCGGTGTACACTCTGAGAGGCGTGGCTGATTTCAACTTTTTCGACTGGTATTAGCTTACATGCTTACTGACGTAAAAGTTGGGCCGTGGGTTGCAGATTTAGGGGTATTGAGAGAACGAGAGCTTTTCGTTCTCGGCTTTTATGCAACAGTGCACTTCGAAAAGTATCTAACAGTGCAAGTCTAAGCCACACACACTGGGTCCCTAGTATGGTTTCACAGCAACAAGAACCACAAAAACAACTGGAACATGAACCCAGTCAGCATATGAAAGTCGCTTTAAAAGGCATTAAAATTCATTTAGGTTGCCCTCGCCTCACCGCCTACACAAAAAGCCCCGGGAAACGGGTGAAGACGCAAAAAGGATGAGGTTGCCGCATCGATATTGAAATTTATGCTACAGATTTAACTAATAATGCAGTTAAATCCTGTCAGACCAGACCAACTTAGAAGCGGAGCTGTGAGTAAAGCAATCACACGCTTCATAAGCCAAGGCAGACGCGACTTTGTGCCTCGGGGGAGGTGGGTGGTGGTTTAGCCAGGCTGACTGGTTTAGTGAGGGCTGGGGCGCAGAGGTGGGGGGTACAACAAACACAATTGAATAAGCGAGGCAATCAATCAAAATACAAAATCTATTAAGAAGCAGGAAGACGCAGACAGTCGCCCCCGAAGGAAGTTTTCCGATGTCAGAAACAGTGGGCTACATTCGAAACCTTAAATATGACAAAATCTAAAAATAACAAGGCAACGAAATTATCTCCTTAAAAATTAACCATTAAACCACTAAATATACATATTTAAGGTTTTCTTAAAAAAAAATATATATAAATGTATTCATTATAGGCAAGGTCTCTCTTCTGTTTATTAAAAAAAAACCCAAGCTATTAGTGAACATTTATTTATTAAATTTTCTTAAAAGAAAATAAATTATTTTAATGTTAATTTCAAATTATGTATTAACAACCAAAAGAAGTGCTGATTACTAGGTCCCTGGGTTTAGTGCATGGTAATAATCGACTCCAACTAACTTTAAGCCTTAATGAGCTTCGCAGAGGGACAATCAGTTCCAATTATAAAGCGTTCAAAAATCTCTTCCGCTCATTTTGATCGAACGTCAGTGCTAATTTAAAATTGTTGCAGCTCCAAGTAAGTAAATGACATAAATTTATAATTTCATCGCTTTTGTGCCCAGAGAGGGAACTAGAGCGTCTTTCTGCGTAGCTCTAAGATGGAGTCTGAAACAAAGTGCTTTTCATTTTAATTTATTAATTTAATGATGGGCCGGGGGCAAGAGTGGTGGCTGTCGATGATGCCGAGTGAGAAAGAAATTGCCCTGCCAAAGCAAATTTTGAATTTTTAATTCAATAAAGCGGCAAAAATGTGTCCCATTGCAGAAGGACCTCCCAAATGGGCAGGAGGGCAAGAGAGTTGCGCCAAGAGCAAGGATATTTAGCGCGACAGTCGTTGAGGCCATAAAATTTAAGGCAGCCCAAAAAGTTTTCCTCTCAGTTATTTTTAGAGACAAAATATGGGCAGTACATTACATTTTTACGGGCCTGAGTGCCGGGGACGGAGTATGTGAGGGCTGATTTCAGGCGGAGGCCAGGACAAACGATGTCTTAAGGGCACGAGGAAAGCGGCAAGTCATAATGCTTATTGGATTTGAGCTGGCCAGAAAATATAATTATGTCTTAGCGAAATAAAAAATCTGTGGGGAAAATAACGCAATGGAAAAAGGAATTTCAATTAAAGTAGCAGTTCACCAGAGCTGGCGAGGCGGTGCAGAAATTGTGATTTGTGCTGCGGCAAATAAATGTTTAAAAATTTAATTAAAACGCAGAGCATAAATAACAAATTGGGTTTTAATAAAGACCTCTTTTCGACGCTCGGCCCGAGCTCATCGCATAATGGAAAGGCTGCCCACAGCCTTTCGGGAACCTTTTGTTGCTCCTGCCCCGTTTTCTCTACCCACTCTATATAGCATTATTCTGTGCTAAAAGTTAGCTTTGCCTAATGAAACTTGAGCGAAACGCTTAAGGAAATGCTTGAAAAATGCTTTTGTTCAAAGTTCACTTTTATTTTGTATTTTCTCCCCGTTCTAAGACCTCCATAAAGCGCCAAAGGCCAACTGAAAGATACGTTCTGGTTATGGGCAAGCCAAATGATACTTCTGTGATTGATGGTCGAGACTCAAGCTCCATTGGGTTCAGTTTGGTTCGGTTTCGTTGCAAATTGGTAAACAAACAAAGTTTGACAAGTCGCTGATGAAGTTGGCGGACGAGAAAGCATTCATTTCAAGTGCCGTTCGGCGGCCTCTTTCAAAGATGATCCACAAACGCAAATTCAATTTGAGGCCACAGAATGTCAGCAATGCCACTTCTAAAAGATTGACTCAAGCTAAATTTAAAATGTACTCAAAAACAACTCTTTTATAAATTCTTTTTTTAAAAATTCATACATTTTTCCGAGGCAAAAAAAAGAAAATACATATCAAAACAACTACCGCACAAAGTTTGCTTTTAGGACAACCAACAGGGAGATACCCGAAAAACGAACAACGAAAAACCAACCGACACCGAACTAAAGCCAAAGCCCAACCCACACTCGCAGTTATGCAATATTTTTGTATAACGAAAATCACTTTTTGAAATAATTGCCAGAGCCATAGCGCTGGGGTAATGTGTGGGTATAGCTGGAAGCTGCTGAAAATATGCCAAACGGTCGGAAACGAAGTGCTCTAGAAAGGTAGATATGTACATATATTGTGCGCAGGTTTAAATCTAACAGAAGAACAATTTTCGTTGGCCACTACCCTATGAAATAAAGCTTCTTCTTTTACTAATCCGTTTAAGTACTTCATTTTAAATATTTATCTTGCAGTATTAACTTGAACGTAGAATATCTTCTTACAAACTATTACACTTTATTGTCCCTCAAACAGTGAGTTTAAAATCAAACGGTTTAGTCATATTTTAAAAAGCTAATGAACAACCCCCAAGTATTTTTGGTTTTTTTATAACAGAACAATGGCGCATAAATATTCAAATCCCGAATTCCAAAACAATTTATTAATTTGTTTGAAGCCCAGTTTAAATATTTTCTTCTCTACTTAATTATTGGAAAAATAGATCATTAGCTGACTAAATTCCGAGTCATTTTAAGGTTTAACCGTTTTTTTTATTTGGTTTAAATTTTTGGGAGCACTCGAGTGCATTTTTCGTTCGTTTATCCGCTTTTTAGAATGAGATCCAACAAACTTATGCTGCTTCACTGCCACACAAACACATACTCGCACTATAGTGCACTCGCAAACTTACAGACACATAAGAAATAAATAGCATTTAGTGCATATTTAGTACAAGCAACGACAACGTGAAAAGCCAGTCCGAAAAAGAGAGAAAGAAAGCAAACCAAACCAGACCAGACCGGGCTAACATACCTGCATAGAAAAAAGGCAAGACCCCGCCCTCCTCTTGGCCACAACTAGCTGTTGTTAGCAAGAAAAATGCATCAATGCATGCAGCAGCGGGCAAAACCAACGAGAAAGAAAAGAAGCCAAAGCCACATAAAATGCATGGGATAATAGAAACCGGGGGGAACGGAAAACGGGGATACAGCCAGCAGAAAATGGCCAAACATGTTCTTCGGCCAAACGAGGAACGGAGGCAGGTTTGGCCAGGAAAAACTTGGCGTGCCTCTTCGCCATCCGAACTGGAGCCAAAGTTGTGGAACCTGCAGGTTTTTCTTTTCCTCCTTCTTTGCCAAACAGTTTTCATTGCCACCGAGCTGCAAGTTGCAAACATGTTTTCCTGGTTCAAGTTGAATCGCAATCTTTGCCTGGCCAAGACAGCAAAGATATCCGGATTGGTAGCCGCCGCACACATCAGTCGGTCATTCATTCATTCCCACCAACTCGGAACAAGTCTCTTTGGTTTTTGGCCACAGAAAATCCTTCAAGGGTATTATGACGAGTTCGGTTCGCTTCAGTTCGACTGAGTTTGGTTTGGTGGAAGTAGTTTACATGCCCCAGATGAACCCGAGAACATGCAACGTGCAGCAATTAGGAACTGCTAAAAGAGCTGGAGGGCGGGCAAGAAAGCTCAAGAGTTCTCCGCAGAATCCCCAGAAACTTCGAGCCCAACTTTAAGTTGCGGTTGCGCTTCCCAACTTGTGTCAAACTTTGAAGCAGCGTTGGGTGGCTGCAACTTTGATGGGTGGATACATTTCGGCGAAGGCGATATAATGAACTTTCAATCAATATGCAAGCAAAGCAATCCTTCGGGGTAAACTTGCTGTTGTAGTTCGCATCATTCGAAACGCTGGGCTAAAGTTGGCCGTCGCGGAGGGTCTAATCTCTTTTTATCAATTTTAACAGCTTTTTGGCCACTTCATCTGGAAACAAGCGAGGGCGAAATCTTGCCTGGCAAACTCGTAAATGTACTTCGCTGCAGACAGACCTCGAAAAAGGTTGGGTCAATTAAAGAAATGAACTTTAAAGTAGTTTTGTTTCGTAACTTTCTGACTTTGTGGGGCATATGTGTTTCCATCGCAATCTCATTAGTAACCCATAAGTATGTGGATCAGCACAAAATTGTTCCTTACATATTGGAAGTTTGCAAAAGTATTGTCAATAAATAGACTTCTGGGAAATAAGTTTTCCGAGTTCAGCATCATCATGCCTCTGATCCACACTTGATGCATACAAAATCGACGCGCGAAACTTTAAAGAGGAATTTAATTATAGCCAAAGCTCTATGCCTCCGTCTCTCTCGTTCTCGCACTCACACTCGCTCTATCTCGCTCGCTTATCTACTTCTTCGCTTCGAGGGAGGATGAAATAAAAAATTAAATTCAGCAGCAGCAAGTACCGGGCCCGCTGCCGTCTCTACCTCCGTCTCCTCCCCTTAAACGGATCCCCCTCGAGGCCCAAAAGTCCGCCTACGGTGGTCCTCCCCTCTCTGTCTCGCCCTGCATACCCATCTCTTTCTATGCCGCTTCTGCGGCTGCTGGCTGTCGGGTTTAATGAACGGAAATCTCTTGCAAATATTCAATTGCTATACAACTCTGTAGCGCAGCAGACAGTCGCAATATATACACCGATATGTACATATCGTACCCGAGTGGAGTATGCCCATGCCCGGTATATGTACATACATATATACGTACATATATATGCACACAGATGCACCCAGTGGAAGTCAACAGACAAAAGAGGCGCATGTCGACGTTGCCCACGAGCAATGTGCAATGTGCGATATGCGTTCTCTGCCAAGTCGATGATGAAGTTTTGATATTGATAATGACGTTGCCCTACGGCTCTGAGAATAGGAAGAAGCGAGACAGAGATGGAGCGCAGTCTCTCCGAAAGATTTGCAATTATTTCTAGTAATCAACGGATCATCTGCAATCTCAGTTGCGAAGAAAATCTTAAAAATGATTTCTTTAGATTCTTTCACACATGTTTTTGAGGTTGGGGATGTTGGTTTCAAGCTCAGAAAAATACATTTTAAAATCTCATTATTATTAACTCAAAAAAAGGAATTTAAAGTTTTTCTAACGTATACACTTTTTGGTTTACCCTTTCAAACTATTCAAGTAAAAAATTTGAATAGAAATATTTAATTTTGTGAGAAAAAAAATAACATTACTGGGTTGGTAAATTTAAATTTTCTATATCTATATAAGTGTCATTACAACCATTTTCATTAGATTAAACTGGGCTAGTTTTTGCTAAATGATAGATGCAAAACTATACATTAAAAATTGTATGAATTAAATAAAACCGATCAAAGTCCTTTAGTCCAAGACTGACATTAATTAAACTGACTTACATATATACTTGAAACTTTAACGTAAAGTGAACTATTTTTCGCAATCGAGCTATTCAAATCGCTAAAAAGGGGGCTCGACTTCAGGTAGTTCACTTCATAACCGGTTTAGTATGACTTTTCCAACCGTAAATGTGAAATACTTGCCTAATCCACCCTGATAGGCCATCTTAAAGGCAGATAAACCCATAGTCCTAATGCCAAGGCACATTTATAGGCTCGGATGCTCAGTCGCAGCTTGCTGCTATCGCCACTCTGCTCTCCGCACACATTTGCAATATTAATAATCTGCTTGCCATTGAAAGCCATACAAGGCGCGACTTCGTTGTACGTGTCAACATTCGACGTCGACTGAGGCAGCGACTGCATGCGCGACGGCGCATATAAATTTTGTGTTTTTTTTTATTTTTTTATTTTTTTTTTGAGTGGTCTAGGAACTTTTGCGCCGTTGCGAGTGGCATGCAACCCAACAGCGGCAGCAACTACAAAACTCATTTGGCAGCCAGGCACTGGCGTAGCGCTAAAGGGGAGCACAAAGGGGAGCCCAAAGGGGAGACCCAGAGCTGGCACAGTGGAGGCCATAATAACCATAAACAATCAGGTGTGGGAAGCTTTTGTGGTCGAAATGCGGATAGCGGTGTAATTCCCGGTTGAAGTTAAATTATGACTCTCAACAAAATTGTGTCAAATATAAATCTTAGTCGATAAAGTAGATTGTTAATTGGAATTGTTATTCCAATGTAATTTCAAAATCTTGAGAACATGGTAACATAAATAAGTATGAATAGTGTAACAAAATTTGAATACTAAGCTTTTAAAATAGGAAAAGGAAAAAAACCTTGCAATATCGTGTAGATTAGCTTATTTACTGTTGATGATATTTTTTTTCCGAAGATACTTCCGAAAACGACTGCCTAAATTTGAACCTTTTTTTTTTTTTTAATTTCACAATATATTTGTTGAATATGTAACTCTAAAATAAATAAATGTTAAAATTTTATTTTTTATATGAAAACAAATTTTTGAAAGTAGGCCTTTTTTGTACGAGGAAACCAAGGTAATCCCTTAAAGCTCAATAAGTTCTCCTGAAATTCGATTTTTATGACACTTACAAATTATGCCAATTTGTATTATTCGTACCCACGTAATTTATTAACATATACCGATGTGTTTATTTATTTCATTCATATTTTTCTGATGCCTGGCCCACGGTAACCGCAAAAATGCCTAGGCTTCTTCAGTCTAGTGCTAGGAATGCCGGACGGACTGCCTTCCCATTGGCCTTTGTCTGCTCCCCGTGCCCCTGCCGACCGCTTTTGTGGATCCTGGTGCTCTCCTCCCCGCGCCGCACTCCTGTCTCTCCTGGCGGCTTTAGCGTCGAGTGCACAACAAATATTGTCGCCGGCTAGGTCGGGAAATCAACGCACTAAGCCCTCATCTCCGCTCCGCCACCCCTGCAAATGCCGGCGGGGACAGTGAGCGACAACAACACAAAGTAAATAGTAAACAAAAATAGTTGGCAGGCCAAAGTAAGAATGCAAAAAGGCAGCAAAAACAAAGCAAAGCGAGGAAAGCAAAACGCATGGGCAAGTGAATAAAAATAGAATTTAAAATAAAATGCGAAACAGCTTGTTTCGCTTGCTTCTCTCTCTCTCTTTCTAGCCATTTTTCGATTACGTTCAAGTTAAATTAAAGCGGCAAATTTAATACGGCAGCAAGACAAAGCACGAGTAAATGAAGCCCTTACATGCGGAGCTCTATAAATATAAAATTGCACATTCATACAGACTTTACCGACTGTTAAATGGCTGAAAGAACAGAATTGGCCGCTCAATAGCAACAACAACGGCGTCTATGACCATAAATTGATAAGCAATCGGAAAGTGTTGTGGGGTGGAATACAACTGCGATAAATGTGTAGTAAAAGGTTTCCTAAATCGATGCGATTAGTAATATACACTAGCCAACCAATAAAACATGAAGCATTTTAAGATTTATAACAAGTAAGAAAAGGATACGACAATTTATATCCTTTTTTCGAGCCATCTGACGTTTGCCGCACATTTTGGCAAAAACACAATAAAAAAAATCCTTTTTATTTGTAAGTTGGTTTATTAGTTGGTAGTAATATTTTTTTAAGGAATTTTTAAAACGTTTAAGTAAGATCAACTGTTTTGTAATTTTTTAGTAAATAATTTTTGAAATTAATTTTTATAATCAGTCATAATTACACGATAACAGAAACTATTTCCTTTTAATCGGAAATGCCTACAATCTATGAAGATAGATTACCTACTACAAAAACTACATCACTAACAAACAATATATGAAAAATAAATTGACTATTCTGTCATAATCTAATTATGATTTCGAAATACGACATTATTTATTTCTACATTTATCACGTATCGGTATCGATTTAAACCATCACAAAAGAGTTATTGAAAAGAAGGTCAACTCTTTGACCTTGGGGGCATCAATTACTAACCCACAACACCTACTTAACACCCCCTCTTATCGTTTTTATCTGACTTCATCGTAACAGAATGCAAAATAATGCGAATTTAAAATAAAAACAGAACCCCACAATGAGGCAAAAAAATGCAGATTAACAAACTGTGCGTTAAAAATAAAAAGAAATAAAATCAAAATGCAGCAAAGCTAAAAGCATACAAACAACAAAAAAAGCAAGAAAAAAGCAGGCACAGCAAATCGCGGGCAATGAACGCTTGATATACGCAAAAAAAAAAACACAAGCAACCAACAGCCGAGGAAAAAGCAAGAAAAGGAAGAGAGGAAAAGTAAGCAACGGAACGAGAAACACACACATGCAAAAAAGATTTTGCTGCAAATGCACTGGAAAAAATATTATACTTTTTGACCTAAACGTATATATCTGGAGGACGTGAAAAGTCGAACATCTACGATGACAGAAATATAATATAGTTTACTATATTTACTTGCCCTCGTATACTTTAAGGTAGTAAGAGTTTTATTAAAAAAATATTATTTATCTTGAACAAACAATACAAATTATTTTGTGTTTTTTTTATAACTTTTAAATAAATTTATAATGAAATGAGTCCACAGAAAACAAACGTTGTTTTCAGTGCAGTGAGCAAGCGGGATAAGAAGAGAACTTAACCATTTGATTGAGTTTGCGATAGAATAACAACAAAACGGATAAGGAAGAGGAGAATGAACTTTTTTCCTTGCTCACACATTTGAAATGCACATAATTTAGCGAAGAATTGAGCTAGAGTCTCCCGAGAGAAGTGCTAATGTTCCACTTGGCGTATGAGTAATGTTTGCCATTGTGGTGGGAAAACTGGTTTGCAAAGGTTTAATGCGGAAAATATCACAGTTCAAGCGATTCGACTGCGTCCCAAGTCAAGCTGAAGGTCTTTGGGCTGGACTATTTTCGTAGCTATCCGATTACCCTGTCACAGAAGCAACTACAGAGAAGCGGGCCCGTAAACAGAGCCCTTAACTAATGCACATTGCACTCGCACAGTGCATCCGACTCTCTGACTCTCTCTACCTCGCTTTGTAAAAGTCAAACTATCAATTACAATTATGTGCGCAAACGAGACAACAGAACGATGGCAAATAGATACTCGATACTCACAGATACATCCACTTACTCGCTCAGATAGATACTGCCAACGCAATAACAAAACAGCAGCAAACAATTAGCCAGAAGTCAGCGCAGCACAAAGCCTTAAACTCAAACTAAATCGAAAAGAGAGAGAGACAGAGAGCGATGCAAGAGGGAGATGGAGTCTGATAGTACCCAGACTCATGTGTCAATTTTGAAAAACGAGATACTTAGATACAATGGGGAAGACGAGGGCTTAAGGGGGCTTGAGGATTCAACATGGCTTGACTCAAGCCTTTGAATCCCCAGTCCAATTTAGAGTTGGCATTTTGCTCCAAGGTGACTAAGCAGGTCAGTCGAAAAGACCGCTTCAGAGGAAGTTAATTAGTTTGATAAGTCTGTATGGGAAATCATTTCGAATGATATATAACTCTTTATCCCGGACCTAGTAAGTTGCTCTCCTTGGCCGTCGATTTACTTTAACAAAATGATTATTTTATAATTTAAAAAATGGTAAAAGTAGCTATTCCAGTAACATTTAGAGAGGTCGACTGCAATAGCTTCAGAAACAAGATTTTTTTTTTAGAGGATGTGATAGAATAAATAAAATGCAAAAATTCTTAAATGTTGTAAATGTACTATAATAAAATAGGAAATCTCGTGTGTTTCAGCATTCAATATAACGTTTATGCATTGCCCTTTGTTGCGTTTAAAGAACAATCATTGTAAAGAACATTGCCCTTTCTTTGATTTATACTCTGTAACCTTCGGTGCTGGACGAAACCAATAGCTTTACTTGTTTTTGTTCAATAATATTAACAAGCTCAATAAGACCTGCACGCAAGGGGAAAACAAGAAAGAGAGAGAGAGAGAAAGAGAGCGACTGTTGGGATAGGTAACAACAATTACGCTTCAATGCATCTTTAAGATATTGTATCTACAGAATACATGTGCCGCCTGTGGGCTGTATCTACGTATATTGCGAGCTTTTGTGTGTGTACTCTCTCTTTCTCTCTCTCTCTCTTTGTGTTCGTATTTAGATAGCTTTTACTTATAGCATAAACTCGTACCCGGTGCTGTTGATGCAGTTGTATCTGCTGTTGTATCTATATCTGAAGCCGGACGAAACGCAGATGCATCCTCAGCCCAGACTATGCAAAAGACAGGCAGCAGAATGTTACAACTTTACCTCCCCCCGCTTTGCACTGATAAGATAAGAGCGGGCTGACACTCGCCCCTTCTGCCCACTAAAAAAAAACATTGACAACTTTTCTATTAACGGCCCGCTCGACGAATGCGAAAAGCAAAGGCAAAGTATCTCTCAGTTCGTTTTGTATCTACACAAAGAAATCTGGGCACAGATACGGGAGGAGAACCACTGGAGAGGCTGTGTAAAATGCAATGAAGCGGCACAACGCTGCTACAAAAGTCTGCAATTGATTGCAGCAAAAGTTAAGTAGATTATGATGGAAAACTTTCTGAATCTGGCTCTGACTGTGGCCCAGGCATCACAAAGAGACGAACGTCTCTCGACCATTATACGAGTTTTTGCTACTAGATAACCACCAGCTGCCCGAGCGGGGAAAACTTTTCTTAAACACGAAAAAAACAGGCAGAAGAGTTGCAGAAATAACTAGTTTTTTCCTCGCCAAAAAAAAAAAGATTTTTCAAACATTTCTCTAATACGTATTTGTCAGTCATCAAGCTTATACGCCGCTTTTAGATGCCGCTCCCGAACCGACCGCAAATGAATGTGATTGAAAAAGGGGATCTGAAATCCGCATTGGAAATAACCGACTTCCTTTCTCTAGAGCGGAAATTGTTAGTTATTCTTGGGTTTGCCTCGGAACCAAAACCCGATTGTTCAAATATTGATTTTGCTAGTTAATGCCCTAGATTTGTGGTGGCAAAAGAAGTAATTGATTTAGATAAAAGTCCAGAAGACTAGTCAAGCAATGAACGGGTATATAGGAAAAAGCACAAAGTAGTCTTGACGATCTTAGTTATTTGCAACAATAAAAGGTATCTTAATTCTGTGCGATATTTGCCCTATTAAAGTACCCCAATGCTTTTTTCTCCCTCTTAATCTCTTACTTCTGTTTCAATGATTAATCCTAATTTGTTGATGGCTAAATCGCTTGCTAGCCAACTAGACTGAATGCCGTAATTACTGAAACATCTGCTACTGGAAAAAGTTCATTCCCAGAAATCTATTCACAGCCAGACATTTAATGGGCGGGGAAAAAATCGTACACGAAATGGGAAATGCTTTCAAAATTGTTTGGCGCAAAATTCAATGCATGGACACGTACCTGAAACGAGAAGAAAAAGAATATGTAATGAGTATACGGTTCTAAGCAAGTGGAAAACAAAATAGTTTTAAATCATTCAAGTAAATAAATTAGAATCTTCACCGGAAACATTTGCATATGAAATTAACTCAGGCACAAACTTCCAATTTAATAGCAACTCAAGCAAAGTAAATAATTTTAAGACGGAAAACTATATGAGCTAAGGAAAGTATCTGAAAGATAAACAATCTTGGCCGCTAAAAGATGAATTTATTGGATTTTTCTCTTGCGGCTATGTTACTTTGGCAACCAGCTGTTGGAAAACACATTTGGAATGTTTAGATTGGACCAGGAAACGGAAAATTACTCCTTACTAGACACAGTGCGCACTGTGGGAACAAGATTGCTTAAATTTCATAAAATCCCATCAGTATTTCTTTAAAATTTAATCGAGTTTGATATGCAAATAAAATGACTGATTTAATCTTTTGTCTCTTTTTGCACAAGGAAGCTGATAAATAGAGGATAAAATAAGTCCGGTTGGTTTCTACGCTTGTTTTATTGAACCGGTACTTAATGTACCCTTGACTTGGATTCAATAACAGGGTATATATGCTTTTCCCACATCACTATTTGCATAAACAATATGCGAATTATGACTTAAATGGCATAATCCGTTGTTATCTCGTAGACAGGTGCTCAACATAGTCTAAACTCTTCTGGTTTTAAATCATTGTGACGTCACTTGGGCTACGAAACGGAACTGGTACTGCTAACCCCTAAACACACAGATGTTAAAAGCCAAAGTAAACCAGCTCAGCAGGTAGCAAGTCAGTCAGTCAGTCAGTCAGTCAGCCAGTCAGTCAGTGTGTCCATCATTTGGTCAAGTGGGGCAGCAGCAACTAATCAAAGACAACTCCAAAAATTAAAACCGGACACAACTTTGTCTGGGCCTTCTTAATTGCTTGGGCAAACTTTTATTTGGTAGCTCGCATGTCAAGCATAAATAGCGAAGTATGGAGACGAAATGATCAGAACGCATATGGGTCAGCTTGGATGGAGAATGCCAGAAAGCGAGAAAGAAGTAAACAAAATATAAACAGAAATTATGTGCACATAATACGGGTATATAAAATAATAATTAAAAAATCGCATGTCAGACAGAATTTTTGACAAATTGTTGCCCCCGCGCACAATCTAAAAGTTAATGAACTTGCCTGAGGAAGAGAACGAAAAGTCCCAAGAGCTAATGATAATGCCATAACACACAGAGCACACATTTTCCTCTACAGATACAACCGCGATGAGTACATAAAAAAAAATAGCGCGTGCTGCCCCTCGCATAAAAAGATTTATCATCTAAAACTGTCCGACTGACTATGAATGAAAATGCCGACACATAAACAAAAGCAAAACCAACAACTGTGGCACACACACACGTTTAGTTTACTTGATCAAAAGCGAAAAAGCAACAGCGAAAAAAAAAACATTTAAAATCAAATAAACAGAAACAGAAGGCGTTTTTAGAGAGCCATCATAATTGTTTATCAAACTCAAAGCTGGAGAGCGCTAGCTCTCTCGCTATGCGTCACGTTTAAAATAATTAATTGCCGGACAAAATGTTTACACGAAATCAGCGAAAACATTAAATGTCAAAATAAAAAAGGTTAGGTGAGAGTATCAACAGAAAGCTAATGCGAGAGCACGTTTAAAAACATTGAAGTTTCGTGCAAAATTAAAACAAGTTTAGATATGGTCTTATTAGATTTGGTCTGTTATTCTCACATTTCTGGCAGTGCCGAAAAAAAAATGTTTTCAAACAAACAAAAAAATGTTGCTTTTATTAATTATCACCTTTTTTCCTAATTAAGTTAATAAACAAGACATAAAATTAGGATTTGTATGATTTTTTTAAACGTTTATTTTAATTTGTTTACTTCTTAAGTTAAGTTAACAAAACATAAAATTACGATTTTTGTGTTTGTTTTTTACGTTTTTTTTTTAACTGTTTAACTGCATTTTGTCATAAGTATTTGAATAGTGCACACATTAGTCATAAAGTTTTCAAATGAGCGTATACCGTACCGTTTACGAATTTAGTTAGCTTTCAAACAGTAAGAAATTTGAGTCTTTGTATAGTACAAATTTAAAATTATAAAATCTGTTGTCCTTTGAGTTTAAAAAAAATGGAATGTTAACAAGACACGAAAAACTTAAGGGTTCCCTTCAATGTCAATCATCCGCAACCTCTGATACGCTTCCATTACTACAAACTACAAGTATTAATCATCAAATTGCCTTAATAATCGCATACGCCCCGCAATTGGCTTGCTCGCCCCTACTTGCCTCATGCCCCTATTGTATTTTCTCCTCGTTGAAAGCATTTATAGGCCAGCCCACACATTGCAGGCAGTTTAACTCAATAAAAATGTTTTTATTTTTTTCGCGCTTTTGTATATTTTTGATCAACTTTTTGTATAGAAATTTGCGAACAAGATATTCTCTGCCTCTCGCCTGATTTGCATAAACAGGTCGAAGTCTCTGTCGAGATGTCGACCCGTTTAGAATTGTTCGAATTGCCGACATGCCTTAAGATTTGTTGCCATATCGCTGTATCTTTGAGATACATATATTATTTCGCACGAAGAAAATGCGAGCGAAATTTATAGGTTGACATTTAGCATCAGGGTAACAATGCAGTTTACAGTTGCTAATTGATTTCAACCGGCAAAATTAAATGTTATCTTAGCAATGTGTCTACGACAAATTGGGCAATTTTTTTGCCTTTTCTTGGGAAAGAAAAATCGTTTTGCTTTGGCCAAATATGGCCCAGCGACGACACCAATATGGACAAGAGGCTAAAGCCGCTTCGACGTCTTTGGAAAAATCAATGTTTATTGCAGTTTCTGGTGCTTTGCCTTTTTGCGGCTCGCTATTTGGCTGTGTGGTAATTAGCAACAACAACATGGTGAGGCAGCTGCTGTGCCGGGCTCAAAAAAGTTCCTAGAAATGGTCACGCCACTGATTAAGTGGACGCTTGGATGAATGTCTAGTCGAGATGCGGCATAGCAACTGAAAGATACAGGGAAAGGATGGCCTGAAATCCGAATGCGTTTTTGATTGGCGAACACGATTGCCTGGCTATCGGTTGGTGTTTCACTTCTCCAGACGGGGTGGTCTCACTAGATGCAATTTAGGCAACTTGCGATACGTTTTGCAACTGTCAACAGAATTGATGAAATATCAGCTATTTTCGGTCTTAATGTGCCCACCCAACTGGTTTTCCACACTGCAGATACACATTTCGAGATGCAAATCAAACTGGTTGAGCCGATTGCGAATACTTTTCAGATTGACCAGATATCATTTTGAATTGATAAATACTTCCTTGACTATCAAGTAAAAACATACATTTCGGTGGAGGAGAAATGTATCCGGGATGTGTTCATAGATAATTGCAAATGATGCACGGCTGTATACGTACATGACGACTGCCACCTTAGAGAGTCCAGATCACCTTTACATTTCTGGCACAACAAAAGAAAATCTAACAATAATGGGGAAGATATATAATAAACCTAGCTACACTTTTCAATGTTAAAATTCGTTCTCGTTTACAATCAATTTAAAAGACTAACAAAAAAATGCTCTCCAAATTCGTCTAGTTGTTGCTCTCCGTGAATAATGGCTGCGCTATGTATTTGCCATCCGCAGATACAGCGAACAAGCGCAACTCCAGCCCTACCCTTCGCGTGCAATTATGAAGATTGATAGATACATTCCCTCCGAATCCAGATCCTTTTTACCGCCTCCCCACAACTTCATGCATTTCCTCGCCGCGCTCCTGTGCCGCCAAAGCAACTTCCTGCCACACAAGCTGCCCCAAGTCGCTCGAGTCCTTCAATCCTTTGACAAATCTGACAGCTGGCCCGAAAAAAGAAACGAGCGCTTCTCCAACCCCCAAAAGGAGCTCAACAACATAAAGCTTATGCTGGCAACAAAGGGGGTGACAAAGGGGGTGACAAAGGGGCCGGGGATGAAGCGAAAGGGGGTGAGGCGGTTAGAGAGAGGCAGCAGTCATTATCAAAGCCCTTCAAGGTCTCTCAAGGCAAGCGCTTGTTTTACAGATTTTTATGTTCACGACACGCACACACTCGAGTGGAGGTGGTCTCATATATTTTATGAAAATTAGGAAAACCTGACTGACTGAGAAAGAGGGTCGAGGAAATGACGGGATGTGGCCATAAATAAATGGTCTCGTTTACGACTTTGGACATTAACCTGTTAAATTTCTAATGTGTGTGACGGGTCCTTGGTCTCTTTAGGCGCCCCCACCCATCCGTGCACCCGCGTCCACCCTCTGCCGCCCGCAAGGATCGCCAACGTTTTGCATATTTAAGCAGCCTCAGCAGCAACGGCTTGGATAATCTAACATACTAATGTGTGCGAATGCCCAGTCAGTCCCCTGCTTTCCGGAATGGCTCAGTACTCAGTTCCAGAGAGACCACAAAATCAATAATGATTACATTTGCCTTGCATATTTCACCAGCCCAGAGAACGGAGCAGAACGGGCGACTCGAGTGGGTGGCTGGGTGGATTAAATGACATTCGGTGGCATATGCCAATTGCTTGGCAGGTCAGGTGGTTGCTCCTACACCTACACCTACACCTACACCGTTCCTCATCCTACAAACCCCATACCTTCAGTGTAGAGTGTGAAAAGACAAAAGCCAAAAGACGGAAAAGCGGTTAAGTGGCGAGGTAGCAGCACCACCAACCAAAAGCCCTTACAGAAAAAGCCTATGCCCACTTCTGCACAACAGGACGGACTCGGTATGACAAGTCTTTGCCAAAGGAAAGGAATGTATTTGCTAATTCATCCGGCATCACAGAAAAGAACATAAAATTGATGGTCTGAAACCATTAAGACAACTCCTTCGTTTCAACGCAATGATTTATGGCAGTAAACCCCTCTTGAAGAAGAGTAACATGCTGGGGTTGCGTCCTTTGCTTTTGCAGTCTTATATGGGATGTGCATAAAGTTAGCAGAACAACTTTTGAAATTTAAACTTTTTTCTTATCGACAATTTGCCGTTATTTATCCGTAGATTATTCGTGAAAGAAAAAAATTTGCCGCTCAATTTTTTTAAAAATTATGAGATGTTCTGCTAACTTGATATCAAGTTAGCAGAACATCTTACTAAACTTCAACTTTTCCAAAAAATTTTTAGCTGGCAATTTGCCGTTATTTATCCGTAAATTATTCGTGAAAGAAAAAAATTTGCCGCTCCTGTTTTAAGGATTTTTTTTTAAAAAAACATAGTTGTTCTGCTAACTTGATATCAAGTTAGCAGAACATCTTATTAAACTTTAACTTTTCCAAAATTTTTTTAGCTTGGAATTGCCAGTTAAAAATTTTTTGGAAAAGTTGAAGTTTAGTAAGATGTTCTGCTAACTTGATATCAAGTTAGCAGAACATCTCATAATTTTTTAAAAAATTGAGCGGCAAATTTTTTTCTTTCACGAATAATTTACGGATAAATAACGGCAAATTGTCGATAAGAAAAAAGTTTAAATTTCAAAAGTTGTTCTGCTAACTTTATGCACATTTATATGGGAAATAAAATCACGAATAGTCATTTAATGTTGATCTGCAAAATTCTAAGGATATTGATTAAAGTGGTTGCCCCGATCTATAACTCTGTTAAGCAGTTTTTTAATGAATATTCCATCCTCAGATGGCGCCGCTACAAGTAATAAAGATGTAGCGCCATCTGCCGGCCAGGAGTATTTATCGAAGACGTGTTTTCAACATATTTTCTTAATAATTTTTGAAGCAAATATCTGATTTGGATATTAACTATTTGTTTGTGGCATTCAAAACAAATTTGCGATGAATTTTCTAAACATACGAGTTGTTCATGTTAAGTTTCAACATGGAAAATAAGCAAATAAGGTAAATATTTTAATTAAATTTCGACAAAGCCAACAAATTAGTAGCACAATTGGGTGTGAAGTTAGTAGAGCTAAGCCAAAATTTGAGTGTACTCGTCCAATACGATCCGAAATAGAAGTTCTCGCACTGAGTGCCCACTGTACCCTAACTGTAGCCACCACCAAACGGGTTGAGTGCTTGGCTCTGGTGGGGCTTCGAAGCAAAAGAAATGCACTGCACTGGCACCAGCAGCAGAAGATGCAGGCGAAGAGGAACGAAATAAGTGGCGCGCAGGGTCAACAATAAGAGGCGGTGCTTTTGGGGGGCGGCAAAGGGGCTGGTAAGGGGGAGTGGCGGGGCAGGAAGGAGACGCCACTCAATGCAGTCAACGGCCTACAGACTGCAGTCTGCACTCACAGCGGCATCGGCATCGGCAGCGGCAGCGACGACTTAGCGACGATGGGTTCTAGCCCAACCAGTTAGAAAATGCAGGCGGGCAAGAAAGTGCAACAAAGTACAGACCTCAATCTGCAGCCCAGCCAACGCACACACAGATACTCACACACACACACACACACACTTACACAGGGCAGGCGGACCACCCCAACACCCACCGCCCCCTTGCGCCCCCTTGACAGGTTGAAATCCAACGCAGCAGAACGAACGAACGAGCGAAGCGACTGGGGAAAAGTAAATGGAAAACGGCAAGGAAAATGCACACAACAAAAAAGGCAAAACGCTGATGACGTTGACGACGAAGACGACGAAGACGACGGCGACAAAGCGATTGCACAAAACAGGCCGAGTGCGAAAAATTTGCAGAGAAGGTGGGAAACACATGCCTAAAAAGAAATTGCAACAAAAGCGTAAAGCGAAGCAACCAAAAGCCGTGGACTCAAAGAAAAGCGGACCCAAAAGCGAGGAGAAAGGGGACGAAAGTATAGGAAAACTGGTTGAGATGGAGCCAGGCAAGAAGCTTGGATGCCTTTCCACAATTGCAGTAAAAATGCATTTTATTTACACATTGTTCTCTCAAATAAATCTCTAAAAAAAAATGTGATTTAAATGTGAACAAATGAACATCTTGGTAGCAACTACATATCCTCTTATTTTCTTTAATAAACTTTAAGTTACATGTAAGTATATACAAATACAAATAACGAACGTGTTCTCTAGACAGAGATTCTTTTTGATCAATAGTAAATATTTGAATTAGGTAAGTAAGTACGAAGCTTTTTAATTAAAAATCAAACAAATAAACTTGTTGGTAGTTAAATCATTTCCCTTGCCTTAAAGTTAATATACGTCGCCTAATTTGTTTCAAAATTAACCAAAAATATACTTAAAATCGGGTTTACAAAAATTTCTAATACTATATGTCATCATAGAATTGAAAGAACTTGCGCTTCAAAACTTTTATTCAGGGAGTAACCCCTAAACAATGTCTCCTCCTCCATTTAATCTAAAACGTGCAAAATCAATCTTTTAACATACAGTTGCTAATTTATTTAATATGAATTAACTTTTACTTTTCTTTAGTCTGAATGAAAATAAAACTGTTGTAAGTAATTAATTTATTGCAAAACACAATTTTTGTTATTTATATAGGGTCAAATTGAACTTCTGTTAAATAATGGGCTCAGCAGATTTCGTGTAATGCCATAAAATGTAATTTCAGCAATAATTGTTTGCTATGAATAACCGATTGGAATAATTGCTGTGAGCTGAGCTCCAGAAAGTTACTCCCCCGCATTCGTAAATATAGTAACTGATATTTCCCCGCAGTAACAAAGAAAACAAGGGCGATGTTGTGCGCTGCACTGAAAAAAGCTGCAAGAACTAAAAAGTGATGATAAAGAGCAAATACTCTGCTTTCTAGTACTACGAGTTTTTAATTCATTTTTATATTTTCTCATTAAAATCAGTGTTCAGATTTTGAATTATTTCGAAGTTCCTTAGACTATAGGATCTTTTATAAGTATAGTCACATATATCCGAAAATCCATTAAACAGTTTTAATAAAACAAACTGTAACCATTCTGGTTATAGTTTATATTAATTTGACGTTCCTAAAATAGTTTTGTTATGATTACGATTATTATTTTGATTTCAGTGTGTTATATTTTTTAACAAACATACAAAAATTAACTAATTTAAGGAAATGGAACATTTGTTAGTGCATTTCATCTTTCTTACTAGATTTTAAAATATTTTCAGAATGGAAAAAACGTGCTTCCGAAGAGGGTGTCTTAGATTCGGAGTCTAGTTTATATAACAAAAAGAAACCAGTCAGAAATTAGGAAGATTTGAAATCTAATCTTATCGATTTTAAATCTTTTTAGATAAAACTTCAAGCATTATCGCTCACGTTAAAAACCAGTTCGGCACATAAAGACTTTTTATTGGTTGAACATGGGTTTTATGTTTTTGCAATGCAAAATTCTCAGTGTATGGGAGATTCAAATCCGTTTTCAAGTGCAGCGAGGCGACGACGACGGCGACGGCGACGGTTTCGCCTTTAAAAGTAATCACAATTGAGTTTCCCCAGCTGCAGGCAGCAACAAAAACAACAATGAAAACGGTAAAGCTGCAAAAAGTTTTCTTGGGATAAATTTGTTGCCTTGGCAAGGTCTGATAAGACTTATATTTCATATATATATATATGTATATATGTATCAAAAAGGACCCTGGCAACGCCTTTTTTGCGAGTCAGAGTCAAACGTTTGACGACGCGGAAGTGATTAAACGGAAAAAAAGGGAAAAGGGCTGGTTTCTAAAATTGATTCTCACAAGTCCAGTCATAGAAAGTTTCACTTATAGGGCATAAACGCACTCAAAGATATTGGATGTTGATGTGTTAGATTGTTTATAATGGCCTTAAGGATTGAATTGATGGGGGGAAAGACTTGTGCCTTCATTAAAAGTTTGTTTAACATCTAGCAATTACTTTATTTCGGAAATACGAATAATAATAAAATCACATACATATATACATATTTGATTTGTGAACTATGAGAAACCAAGATGAATTGGAAAATTATTTACGAACCAAATATTTAATTAATTTTTTAATTACCCATATCCAGAAAGTCGATGGTTTTCATTAATTACCAATTTATGATGTTTAAAAACCAGGTATAGATTTGAAAGGGGCGAAATATGTTTGTTCTATAAATGCAAAACAAGTAAATAATTCATTTAAGGGCTAACAAGCCAGGCCATGAGTGGGAGACCAACAACAAAGAAACGAGGCAAAGGAAAACGCGCGCTTTGCCTGAGCCGCTGCCCACGCCAATTAGAATTTTTAAGTCCAACTGGGCGGCGCTTTGCAACACTGCCTGACGCCACGCACACGGACGCACACCAGTGCAAATAGAGCCAGTTTGTCTGGCAATTGAACAATTGAGCGCAAAGAGCGACTTGCGCTCAGGGCGCGAGAGAACGAGAGCGACTGAGGCAAAGACGCGCGTAAAACAACGAAGCGTTTTTTTTTTGCCAGGGTATAGAGAGCATAATGGGACTGGTTTTGGAATTGGGCAGCGAAAATGCAGAACTGGCCCTTCCACCCGATAAGGGTGGCGAATCGGACACCAAAACAACGACGGCTTATCACATTCCTCGCCGTTTTTACAGATTTACAGGGTATCACGGCGAATGCAGGCGCAAAGGGAATTGGCAATGACAACAAAGAGCGGAGAACGCGAGAAGGCAAATAGGAAAAATAACGACGGAGGAGAACAAAAATCAATTTGAGTGGATGCTGGACTTATTATGTTCTTTCCTCTTTTTTTGCACAAAGTTTAAAAAGCTGTATGCAGTACACACACACTCACAAGCACGGAGAAACACAGACAGCAACACGCGACGGCTTTTTCGCCGGTTGGGGTAAAATTCAGAGAAATACGCAGAGAGAGAACGTTTTAATTATGCTTAATTTGTTGTTAATCAAACACAAAACACCGCTTCGGAACAAATTCACGCGGCGGGCCGTTATAAAAGGGTCCGAAAAACAATTAAAATTTAGATTTAAAGGTGCTCACGTTTTTCTGCTGTAGATCGGATACGGTATGTGGTTTATTTGCCGGATTGTTATTACACGTTAATTAACAATTCAGTGCTTCGCTGTTTCCTTTCACACTGCGTTTGCCTGCGCACACTTTAGACTTGCATTTGCAATGCGTATTGTTGAATTTCTTCCGGTCGTTACTTTTAAGTGGTTCTGCTACACACCGTAAGCTGAAGTGAATCTGTAAACTTGCGATTTTGTGAGATATATTTTGCTCTGCGGACTTGCGGGACTTTGCGCGACGTACAACCGAACACCACCAATTTTTTTCGCCGTTTGAGCAAGATAAAACAAGAATCATCGATGTTTTTTCGCGTTTGAGCGAGATAAAACACAAGTTATCGATGTTGGCACAATGTCATCGATGTTTTCCAACTATCGATGACAAATGATTTCCCAACAGAAACGGTACACATCAAAGTTTACCGAGCAGATATGTTAAAAATGAACGTTTACTTAACAAAAATGTAAGTTTACTTGCTAAGAACATCGAAGTTTTCAAAACATCACGCTTCTCGATGCTTGGCACAGAGTCATCAACATTTTCCCATCTCTAGCGAGTACTATATTTGAAAAATCACTCTAGCTCTTGCACACCGTTAACGCTGCTTGAGCCTATTTCGGCTGCGAGCGCGCAATTCTAGGGATATTTTGGTACTTTTTGCCTTTCTGCGCAGGCGCGGTTCACCAAAGTGTGGGTCACACTCAAAAAATCACTCAATTCTGTCTCTCGCGCTCTCCTGCCGGACCAAAAGGTGAAGCAGATACAGCGATGAACAACGGAAAAGGCGACGGGGGTGTACCTAGCGCTCAAATAGAGAGCGAGCGAGAGAAACGAGAGTCCAGTGAGTGTGCGATTCATCTTAATATGGTCGTCTCCCTCGCACTTACGGAGGCCTCGCCTGCGCATGATCGGGAGAATTGAGTGGAGTGTGATGTTTTTGAGTTCTTCGGTTCTGTTACAATTAACAGAAATTCTGATTTGATTTCTCGATCACTAACAGAGGTAACAGAGGGCAACAGTGTAGATCAAATCAGACAAACGTAAAATAATAGCAAATAAATTGAGATTTAATCACTTACAAAATAGAAAAGAATTAAAGGAATGTAAATTTTTTAAAAAATTAGGTTTAACCAAACATTAATATTTCTTCCTTGTTTTTAATGGTTACTAATATCGAGCGTCCAAAACTCCTATATCCTATAAAAAATATAAAATTTCTTTTTTAAGTTAATTATTTGACTATTTCGTTGGGGGTTTCCTGAATATGTTTTCTTAATGCTTTTTTTCACAAATTTTGAAAATTGTTTCATGACTTCATTTAGACTATAGACCAAAACTTTCTAAAAAGAATATATTTTGTCATTAATTTTTAAAACAAATTTGTAAAGTAAAAAATTATTATAAATAAATTACTAGCATTAAAATTATTTCCCAAAATGTTAAGAAATTTGTTTAAGTTAATCGACTCGTTATTATAATCATTAGCGTAGTTCAAAAGAATTAATTAAACAGACTTGAAGACAAACATGAAGTAGATTTAATTTTCAGTTTTGTAGGTTTACTATATTAGAATTACTGGTTTAACTTTTTTATGATCGAGCGACGATATCATTTAACTGGGAACGATCGAAAAATTCAGCGCAAAATCGACATTGCTTCATTATTTTTATACATATGTATGTACATACATATACGCAATTTAGTCGTTTTTAATCGATATTTTTTGTAATAGCTGCTAGGGTATATGAACTTCGGCTTGCCGAAGGGTATATAAACTTCGGTTTCACGAAGGTTGCTTCCTCTCTTGTTTTTTTTTTTTTTAAATTGCTGTATTGAAATTAAAATCGTTCGATCATGACCTTGTAAATTATTATACATCTCGAAAACATGTCCTAATTTTCATTAAGATCGGTATAGTAAGGGAAATCTTAACAACCAACTTTAAAAACACAATTTCGAGAAAATCGGGTTTAAAGTTTCAAGTGACTATAAAAGTGGAAAGCGAACGCACAACTTTTCAAAGCTGTTTTTCCAAAACTATCACTCGGATCAACTTTAAAAATTAGGACAATGTTACAGAATTTAAAAGGAAAAAAAATTAGATTTTTTAAAATTGCATTCATATACACGCAAATATCTCAATGACTATGAAAGATAGAGGGAAAAACTAATTAACTTTCCTACAATATGCTTAACAACGGTAAATATAAGATTAATACATTTTTTGACCAGTTTGTATTTTTTGATGTTAGGCCATTATTGTTAAGTTTAGTCAAAAAAGTCACAAAAGCTTTCCTTTTTTATTGAAATTTGCGATTACTGCAATTTGCGATTGTTTCAATGGGAAGAGTGAGTGAAAAGTGGGTTAAATTTTGAGCCCCCTTAATGAAAGGGATTAAAATTTAACGCACAAAAGAGACTAACAACAACTAATAATTGCAAACGTAATGAATTGCTTTTAAATTAAATTATGTAATTAAACAGCGACAAAGGATTACACAAATATTTTGAGTTCATTATAAATGAGTGACATACAATAACAACAACGAAATTCCAATTAGACTCAACTGTGGTGGGATTTTAAATTTTCTGATTTGGTTTTATCTTTTTTTTGCAACGTCCCAAATGACCTTCAGAGGTTGTAAAACTAGTTTAATCCCTTAAGTGCACCAAAAATTTTTCATAGAAATAATGACGCAAACATTAAACTATTGGGTGTCCAAAATTTCTCAATAAGATGGGTATTAAATTACTAAGTTATGAAAATTAATCTTACGTTGTTCAAAAACAAGGTCTTAGCCTAAATGTTTACACTCTTTAGTATAAAATTGATCCTAAAATGAATATTTTTTAGTATTGAATTAATATTTATACTCTAATACTATCTGTAATATTTTTAAGACACGCTTATTAAAACAAAACTTTCATTTTATTTTTTTGGGTGTGGTTACAAAAATTATTTATGTGTTTGAGGGAAGAAAATAAAATCTTTAATCATGCCCCTATTCCATTCACTTGAGCACGGTTCTGGGAGATATTTATTAACGTATTAATTGTTATTTTATTATTTTTATATTTCAAATAAATTTACTCATTTATCATAAAAATATGTTGAAAAAATTTGTAAAATTTTTAAACGAAAATATAGTCATACAGTGGGCAAATAATTTTAAAGCAGAAATATTTTGTTAAAGGGTCAATTTTTTTAGAGTTTCTTTTCACGTGGTGTTTGTGTTTGATATCACAATATCAATTTGTTTTGTTAAGAGCTCATAAAAATAAAATTTCGGCCTCAGTCAAATTAAAATTTGTTTTAGTATACATTTTTAAAATAATATATTATTTTATTTATTTAAAATCATGTAATTTATAAAACTTGTCATAGTAAACATAAGTTAAAAAGGTTTTTCTTTTTGAGTTGATCTTAGACCTTAAAAAAAGAAATAAGAAAAAAATGTTTTTCTCCTTCAGTTAGACCAAATTCTTCGGCAGTTAACAGGTAAAAAATAATCTGGTTTTCAACATTTTGGTAATTTGAATCGACAACCCTTTAAGATACCCTCTTTATACGAAAATGGATTTACTGATATTATACATATAAAAAAAATCTTACCTAAAATTAAACATTTTTGACTTTATAAGCTGTTATCACTTTATGGTGGTTTTAAATAAATTTTTTGTTTGTGTTATTCTGTGTAAATTTATTTTGAATATGACTGTTTGAGGCCACATATACATAAACAAATTGAATAACAAACACAACGGTCAATTAATTAATTAAAATAAAGAGAAAACTGAAAGAAAAACACTTAGAAAAAAAATGACTGAAAATGTAGGTTCTGCTCTTCAACAAAAAAAGCGTTGAGCATTGGTCATTGGTGGGCGTGGCACTGCATTTGAATGGCAGTCCAACTTTCGTTTGACGCCTTCGTCCATGTGGATGTGTAAAAACGATAAGTGCAAAATTTAATTAAATTCCATTTCAGGCAAAAAAAATCCATAGAAAAGAGGAGCATCGCACAGAAGTCCGCATTGAAGTCTGTTACAAGCGAAATGCATTAAGCCCACGAGTTTTAATTAAATTATTATTAATCTCATTTGACTGCGTGCATGTGTGCGTAAAGTCCTACCGCATCTGACTTCACCTGATAAAAAATGGAGAAACAGAGAAATTGAATTTCATGAATAAACAAGCCGAAATGAAAGAACATCAAGAGAGAGAAAAAACTTTGACGTGGCCCACAAAATATTCCTATCTGTGCCAAAAAGTTAACTGCCTGTGGTTGCTGGTTAGTGGGTTGGTGGGAAAACCTGCCGAACCGTTTGACAGACAAAATTAGGTCGTCTGAATTTTGAATGAACTCTAATTGTCGTGAAATGCGGCTAAAATTGTCAATGTAACCGATTGCCATTGATTGTGAGTTCGACCCCACAACGCCCATTTACCAACTGCACAACCCACTCGTTATTGATTCGGATTATGCAAATAAGCATTGGTCCAGTTCATAATCAATTTTCCGTAGCAAAACAAACAATTTTCGGTTCATAACTAGAACGTATTTATGAACATATGAAAAAGTTTACCACTCCGTGACAAATTAACAAAACATCATTTTTAAAATATGTTATTCCGAATAAGTCGCATTAAAATATAAGGTATTTGCTAAAATCGGTTACGTTAATCACTAAACTGTGTTCGCTTCTGTCCTGTCAGTGTTTAGTAACTGTCTTTTCATTTTAAATCTACATTATTATTGCAAAACTAATGCACCATTCGTTAACACAATTTCTGTACATCAAATTTGTTAATATATTTAATTTTAAAATAAACAGCTATCAGCTATTGCATGAATTAAATATTTTTTAAAACATTAAAATTATGATTTACTTTCGTATATGTCTAAAATCATTGAATCTATGATGACTTGCAGCTCAATTATTAGAGAGTTTATTATATATTTTTATTATTTCTATGGTAGCTATATGATAAAGCCGTCCGATTTTGATGAAATTTAAACCCTAATTCTGAAATTTTTTATCATGACTATATGTCGAAGAACTAATGGAAAAATTTAAAAACAGCAAAGTTATAATTTTTTTTGTATTTTTTTTGCGATTGTTCAGCCCTAAATTTTGGGAAAAATGATCTCAAAGAGCCAAAAAGGACGTTTTTTCGGGTACTTTGACTCTAATTAACGGCCGAACTGAATTTTACTGCCTAAGCCTATGATATTTTTTGGCTATGATAGTATTTGACTTAGGATCCTCAAAGTCAAAACAGTCGAGAGATTTTTTTAACATTTTATTTTTGAAAAACAATGAAATCACGCGAAAAGACCGAAAAGCACTTTGGTTGGTGGTGCTAAAAGTAGGAATACAATTGTTGTGAAATGCCTACAATATTCATGTACATTTTTACAAGATTGACATAAAACTGTAGTAATTTAACATGACCGGGTTGAGAAACCTTTTTTCAGCCGCTGCAGCTTTTCAACCCTGTCATGTTTAATTACTACAATTTTATGTCAATCATGTAAAATACAATTTAAAAAAAAATTGAGATAAAATCATGATCACTGTGGTAATAGAATGACTCGGTTTCCTTAGCCTGATTTACAAATTTTTAGACATAAGTTATCATATCAACCGCAATGAAAAGAGTGCTCTTAAAACTAAACAGAACCTCTCTTAATTAGTCTCACTTGTTGAACCAACTACTAGGAGGGACTTTATCCTTTTCAAACCCTCTTCCTTTCTCTCTTTCTCACTTTGCATTTCAATGTATCTATATTTCGCTGGGAATCATTCACCTTTCATAAGCTTTAAGTTCTTAGGAAACATTTAAATGAAAATCTATTTGAGTTGGCCTCTTTCAGTGGCTTAGTGGCTGCTAACTGAAATGGCCAAAGCCGTGCTCGAGCAAGAAAACGGCAAGTTCATTTAACTAATAGCCAACAATTTATAACTAGCTTGAGATGGCCGCTGCCCCCTATTCTCTGCCGCTTCAAAAAGCTTGCGACGACGTACAACTAATGGCCTACCCACCTGGACCGGTGTCTCGTCCTTGTTTCCGGAGCAGGAAAACTAATCCGCTTAATGTTTTGCCTATCTTCTAAAATATGACCAGCACTGGTCCAGGACCTGCAGCATACGACAGCCTTCTTATGCCTTATGTGTGTGTGTGTGTGTGTGTGTGTGTGTGTGCTGGAACTTACTTCCAATATTGATAAGGCAAAAGATGCCCAAAAGGCATGGACTTTAACGCTTCGCCGTGACAACCAAAACAGAAAGGAAAACGCCGGACAAAAATTGAAATAAAAGTGTTATACAGTGCGTGAAGAAAAGTTTTTCTGAGATAACTTTAATAGACCCCAAAGAGCATGATGATAATTTCATAGGCAGTTCGTGATGGGAAATGGAGAAAAGGAGGGCCAGGGTCTACATGTGAGTCTGCTAATTAACTAAATTGAAGGAAAACTTTTGTCTCAATGCGACTGAAAGGCGAAGCAAGAAACTTTGGAAATATATAGAAAGCTTGATCCCTTGACTGTTAAATAAAAATATATAAAAATATATTTTATTAGTTAAATAGACAGACAGAATTGGCAGCTTACCTGATTTTAAAATTGACCCGGTTTATTTTTTATCTGTTAAGTATAGGAAAAAATAAAGATAAATTAATAAGAGAATGATTTGGTTAAATCAGGGACCGGAAATAAAAGTTTTTAAAAAGTCCTGTCAATATAAGGAATATAGGGAAATCTGAAATTTAAATCTAAGTATACATTTTTATAATAAAGCATTTTCAGATTTTTCTTATACATATTTCTTATTTTGTGTTTACATTTGCAGTAATGTTAATTGTGAATTCGAGGCTCCGTTGGGAAATAATATAAATTCTTTAAGTGACTATGCCCAGATGGCTTATCTCGTTGAATGACAATTACAAAAGCTAGTCAAATTTTATTCAAAAGTAATATATATTTTGGACTCCACCTTTAATTTGTGCAATTGGAATGACATATATTCCCTTTCCGAAGTAGACGAACAAGTTAACCTTTTACAAAACAATATTTGTTATTTATATAACTGTGTCGTACCTGTTCGTAGCAAAGTTATTCGTTTTTCTGAAAAACCATGGTTCCAAGGAAACATCAAAGACGCAATATTACAGCGTGACGGGGCGTACAATAAGTGGAGAAGGTACAGGACACCTCAAGCTTACGCAGTGTTCAAGTCATTGAGAAAAAAAGTGACCAAACTTACTGACACTGCCAAGGCAAATTTCTATTCCCATAAATTCAACAACGCATCTTCCACTGCTCAGACATGGAAAATAATTAAAAAGCTGGGAATATGCAAAGTTAAACCAAGACTTGAACAAGACATTAATGTAAATGAACTTAATAAAAAGTTCTTAAGCTGCAAAGTACCTGAAATCACTGAAAATAAATATCTGAACCCACGATTTGTATCCGAAACTGTCTGTGATATTAGATTTAGGTTTTTGTGTGTTAATCAGTGTGATGTCCTACAAAGTATACTAAGAATTAAGAGTGACGCCACTGGGTCTGACAACATAAACCCTAAATTCATAAAAATTCTGCTGCCAAAAATCCTGCCATACATAACCTATACCTTTAATACTGTACTGACAAAATCTACTTATCCGGACTGTTGGAAAGCGGCAAAAATAATTCCGATTCCTAAATCAAATAATGAGTACAGACCCATCTCCATTTTACCATACCTATCAAAGGTATTTGAGAATCTCATGGCTGATCAAATTAATAAATTTATGTCCGACAATGCAATGCTTACTAATAATCAGTCTGGTTTTAGGAAAAACTGGACTATAGTAAGGCCTTCGATACAGTAAACCATAATGTCCTTTGTGCCAAACTACGTAATATGTTTATGTTTTCTAAAACTTCTGTCAAACTTGTGTCCTCGTACCTACAAAATCGTCGTCAATCCGTTGTACTGTCTAGCGTTTCGTCCTCATATGAAAATGTTAATCGTGGTGTACCCCAAGGGTCTGTGCTTGGTCCCTTATTGTTTACCTTATATGTTAATGACCTTCCCAATGCGTTATCTGAATGTAATGTACACTTGTATGCTGATGATGTCCAAATGTATGAGAGTCGTCCTTTAAACAGAATAAATGAATGTATAGATGTTTGTAACAGAGAACTTTAACGTATAAATGAGTGGGCCGGCAACAATGGACTTGGGATCAACCCATCAAAATCAAAATGTCTTGTCATAAGTAAAAGAAAGATGATTTTTAACAATTTGCAGCCACTGAGTATGAATAGCACGCCACTTGAGTACGTTGATACAGCTGTAAACTTAGGTTTTACATTCAACAGAACTCTTACCTGGAATGCTCATATTAAAAAGTCTGTAGGGAAAACATATGGCATAATAAGGACATTATCCGTAACTAAAAATTGCCTGCCCACCCATATACGTTTACTAATAGCTAAAACCTGCATTGTTCCAGCGCTATTTTATGGAGTAGAAGTTTTTTCAAACTGTGACACTACCAGTAAGAACAGAATTAAAGTTCTATTTAATTGCATAGCCAGGTATATATTCAACCAACCACGTACAGATCACGTATCCGAATTTTCGCTGAAATTATTCGATATCTCGCTAAATGAATGGATAAAGATGCGGAACTTAATTTTTCTGCAAAAAATTATTTTCCAAAAAGAACCTTTGTATCTTTTCGAAAAACTTCAATTTACATCCTCTAGAAGAGCAAACAACCTTACTTGCATAAGACCTAGATCATTGACATCCGAAAGACAATTTTTAATTAATGCTATTCGATCTTGGAATCAGCTCCCAAACCATCTTAAAAATATTAGCAGTGCCACGCAATTCAAGATAAAATTATTCACACACCTTAAAAACAGTATTACGTAAATTAAAGTAAAAATAGAAGGCGACTTAGGTTAGTTTTTATGAAAATTAGTTTTAAGTATAATGTAACAATTAGATATTTGCAAACTCGTAGTGACTAGCGCTTTAACTTATAAGTTCCAAACTTGTAGCGTTAGGATGAAATTTTATAATAAATACAAATACAAATATGATTGATCAGCATAATTCAAGTCCGCCGATTCTACACGATTCAATCTGCCAATTTTTAAGCTATCTGGGTAAATCTTTTCCAAATGTCTTATTTCTAATGCCTTTCTGCAATAATTTAAACTTAAGAAGGATGGTCTGGTCCTTCAATTTTATAACAAACATACTTTTTTAGTCCACTCACATTCTTCAATTATGTTAAAAAAGGTGTAACCCAACTTATCTCATGATTTTCTTGATTGGCTGCTTACACTGTAACCCGCAAATCCAGCCCCAAATTCTTCCAAATTGTATGCTTACAGACAACCAAGCCCACTTTCGCCATTCTTCCAAAAAAAAAAAAGACTACCCTCCCTTCACACATGCTTTCCATATTAAAGTTGAGCAGCTGAAACGCTTATTAAGCTTTAAATGTAGCACGAAAAGCGCGACCCCGAAATTTCTGTTGCATACTTTTCTGCGCACAAACTCGCTGAAAGGTGTTTCATTCATATGTATATTTCAGGTTATACATATACATGTACGCTTTGCTTGCTTATTTAATCTGCCACCAAATTGTGTACACATAGACGAAAAAAAAACGAATCTAAAAAGTTTAAAAGGCTATGAAAGCAAATTAAAAACTTTTTTACCCCTGAACTAAGCGAAGTCAAACCCAAAGTAGAATAATGTCAGTTGTGGTTTGTGTTTTAGCGACACTTGCTTTACTGCATTTAGCCTGCATTTTTCTTGTGCAGCCGGTTAATTGAAATTGGTTGACAAAAAACGAAAATTGAAAACCAGCGCAGTTATATCTGAAAGAATTTTATCCAAAAAATAAAAAAAACAGCAAAGCTAAAATTTTATATTTTTTTTAAAACGTGCTCATGGCCAATTTTATAATACCCTCTGACGAGTATAACAAATATCCGCATATAAAATGTAATAAACTTCGGTAAGTCAATCCTTATAAATATATGTGAATGTTTAAGTAAACATTTGTATTTAAATTTCTTCATTTTCTTACTCATTTTAAACATCCCACAACATGTTTATTTAAATTAATTTAAATTTTAAAGGCTTTTGTTTCTTGAAAATATGGGTCAATGCTATTTTTTTATTAAATACTAGAACCACATAGAATACTTATGAATAATTTTACAGGTGTCCATTTAATCAATTCAGCTTTTCGATTTTCTGACCCAAAACATTAAATTCAAAATTTTGACTTCAGTTGGGTCCAATCAGTTGTGAAGTCAGTTCATGCATATTTATAAATCAGTTGCATAGACATACCAGTACGAGAATGTGGCAAAAGCTCCTCAAATCGGCCATACCACCCCACCACGCCCCCTGCCACCTTCTCTGATAAAAAGGAACCTCAAAAGCAAATTCAATTAACCCTACAGACCGTAGAGAGCATAAGCAAATACACTCAACCAATACAAATACGACGACCGAGACAGACAAACCAAACTCCTCACTTTGCGGGTCTCCGGTCCTGTGAACTCCATTCTGAGGCTCCACTGGACTAAGGCACGCGCCAACTACCACAAATGTTCCTCACAGACACAAGTGGCGCGCCCGAGCAGAGACACAGGGAGGCTGACCAACCGCAAGGACACAAAGTAACTAATTATCTCGCCTTAACCCCTTGCCAACAGCATCCTGCTGTGTTTACTTAGCACACCACCATCACCACCGTCTGAAGTCCTTCTGCAGCCTCGTCGCACGTGGCTGGGAAATCGACCCAAAAAGTAAAAAAAAAGAAAGCTGAGGAAAATTGAATGCAAACCCGATATGTTTTTCACATTTGAATGGACAATGGGCAGAAGGCCTGGAAAACGGAAAGGGAAAGGGAAAGGGGAAACAAAAAATGTAAATGAAATGTGTCAAATGCTGACACATGCCGCGTCTGAAACTGGAACTCGTTGGGCTACGTAAAAAAAGGGAATCAAAGGAGGGTTGCGAAGGAGGAAACCGAGGATATTCCCGCCTAGGGCGGGAGTCTTGTTCACGAAAGGTGGGACTTTTCACAGCAATCACTGGCTGAATTAATATTTATCGGTAACAAACTGGGAACATCTAACATCTAACCCCGACCCCAAGTGAAGTAGCCCAACATCAATTCCATTTCCACTCAACACAACGTCAAACAAGCAAAAAAAAGGCTTTACGCCTTCCCATCGGTTCTGCTCCAATCTGCTCCAATCCTCCTGCCAGGAAGCCCAAACACTGGCCAGACTTTCATCTGCAATCTCGAACTGGCTCGGATGGATGGATGGATGGATGGATGGATGGATGGATGGATGGATGGATGGATGCCAGCTATTATTTGGACAGCACTCGTGGCGCGTACACAAAATGAACATGGCCAACTACATCGCATCGGGGGGTTGGTGCGGGTCTGATTTAGAAGGATTTGCACGTTGGCAAATGGCACGAGCCATTGAACTAACGATCGAAATTGTATCTCGCACGCATGTTTTGTATCTGCAACTCTAAGCGTAGCACTGAAATAAATTACTCTGATGAAATGTTTCCAAATTCATATTTCCATTCAATCAGCTAAAGTTTGAGTTAGAAGTGACATCAAAGCTTTTAAAGAAATTGTTGGCTGAGTAGTTAAAATCTAAAAAGCAAAGTTAAATATTTTGCATTGGTTGATGAAATCAGTAACCTTTTATACAAAACTGAAATATTCGGTTGTTTGACATACGAAACTTAGCTTATGCCTCTTGAACAACATAGTCCATATTGCGCAAAAATTGGTATTACCAAAATTGTATGTACCTATTAAATAGTTTCATATTTCATGAAAAAAAGTGATTTATAAATTGGATTTTGTGCAATAAACTATTTTAATTTTAATTTTAACTTCTTCAATTATTCCCATGAGATTTATGTGCCGTTATATGTGAATTTCACATATTAAGTATGAACAAATTTAACCAAATCTAAAGTATGTATTCTCTTTTAAGTCTCAGTGCACTTGTGCATACTTCGACAATCGAATCTGAAGTCCCGAGCGTTTAACGTCAAATAAAAACCAAGTAAATAATTTAACAGCCAAGGCAGCACAACGAAGTGCTCAATTCGAAGAAGTAGAAAAACCTTAGCGTATTTATTTGCAATTTTCGCATTTTAAGCCGATAAAAGCGGGGCAGTGAGCTTGTGAGTGCTAGTGTGTGGGAGGTGTGCGGTGAGGCGGTGAGGGGTGGTGAGGGGTGGTGACTGTATAAAATGACAAGCGTTTGACACAAGCACCGGAATATCCGTCAGTGTGGCGACGAAGCGGACGACACTGCGTCCTGAGTCCTGAAGCCAGAAGCCAGAAGAAGGACGAGGGAGCTCCATGGAAAACGACAGGATGGCGATGATGAGGCCGGAGGAGAGCGGTGGAAATGTGTGTCCTGCGCGTGCAGTGTTTGCTAGCGTGTTACGGCCACATCCATAATACAAAAGGATGCTCCGGCCAAACCGAGCGAGCATCATTTCCCGATGCCATTTTTAGTTGTGTCTCTCGGTCTCCAACTGTGTGTGTCAACTATTCTAATAGTTCCCGCTTGAGTGGTGTGTGTGTGAGTGTGTGTGATTTACAGTTGCGCTGATTGCAAGGATAATGCCAAAGTACTCTGCTCACTGGCAGGAAGTCTCTGGCGCGCTCCCATTCTTTGCTCGCCAAGGAAGTCCCTGCCAAAGCGGATGTTAACTTAAAGGTATTAAGAAATTGAATCAAAGTGGAAATATTGTAAAAAAAATACGTACTTCCAAAGGAAGTGGAAAAGTCCGTACACCAAGAAGAAAAACTTTCAAAATCAGCGATTTGTTTAGTTTTATTGTAATGTAATCATTTTTTATAAATATGTTGCATACGTTCACAAGCGGTTTTGCTTAAAGCGACTTCTAAACGACTAAGATATTAATGTAGTTTAAATGTTATATCAAAACGATCTAAGAAGTTTACAAATAGCTAATATATTAAAATTGTTGCCATGTTAAGATTTGCTAGCCTTCCTAAGAAGTATTTCATTTGAATACTTTTTGGTTTATTTTTTGGGTGTTTACTTAGTGTAAGAAATTCAACACCGAATGTTAAAAAAAACGAGTTAAAAAGCTATGCTTTATTTGTTATACTTTATAAAGAAGCTCCATTAACTTTTATTCCTGTAATAAGCTTTTTATTCAGTGTTGAAAATGCAAATGCCGTTTTCAATTCATAAGTAATTATGAATTAAGAGCTTCGGCTCTCTTAATATTTTGTATGAAGTATTCAAGATAAATACTTACGTAGTAACAGATAGTAAGTGTATGCTCAATCACTCGATAAATACGGTAGGTAACATTGTTTTTAGTGTATAGGAGTCGAGCTGCGAGGGGAGAGGGATAAACTGGAAGCGAAGAGGTGGCGGATGCTGCAGTTGAATTTGCCGTTGCCTAAGTGCCGCTCCGACTTTGAACTATGACGTTGGCTTTTAGTGTATTAAGAAAATGTCAAAGGAGCTGGCAGCTCAAGCTCCAGTCGAAGCTGAACCAGGTGCTTTACTGCGAATTCGGAGGGGCCAGAGGAACTAATATATAATAATGCAATTTTGCCAGGGACAACGGCAATGAAGCCAGCGGATTCATTTGGCTTATGCCAAATGCCAGGCAGAATTTAAAATCTAAAAAGTAAGAGAAATAAAGTAAGAAAGCCGAAACGAGGGCAAAATGGTGTGCTTACAGGATTATAATTTTCTGCAGTTATTCCAGGCATTCTTTCAAACCAAAATGTGTGCAGCATCACCGGCACTCAATAAACAGAACAACGGAAAGTGAATAAATGTATACCCAGCCAAAAATTCCATAAGCCCAACATAACAATTACTGCCATGTCGGAACACATAAATATTTTATAAGGCTCGAATCCCAGGGATCCCCGTTCCAGCATCCATCTGTGCGTATGTATGTATACACAGGATTCTGCCACCTATGTATAACCACTGGCAGTCCCAAGTGTCCTGCCCTGCACTTAATCTCAATTTGATGCCTACGTATACCCTGTCGTCTGTAATTGAAAAGTAAGGAGTAAGTACAAAACATTGTGGCTTAACCAAAAATGCTTTTATCACAACTGCTTCATTATTATTTTTCACATGCTTACATAAATTTATATTGTGTGTTAAACTTTTAGGGGGAGTAACAAAGGGTTTTCTGGCTCCACAATTTGATAAAAATGATCTGAGAAAACAGAATTGAATATTTAAAGCTAAATCGTTTACCTAAAAAGGTATCTTATATTCGACAAATTTGAGCCAACAACTCTTGGTTGTGTTATCATAGATTTTCATATGCGTTTTTATTTTCGCAATTTATTACAGAGCCCCCACCAACCACTGGATATATCCACCGGTCTCTTCCTATAATCGTAAATGCCATAAGAGTATTAACGCAATTCAATTTCTGCCCATTTTGCCTCCATCCATAGAACAAAAACAAAACAACAACAACAGCAACTATAGGAATAACTACAGCAATAAGAACTGGCCGAAACAATGTATATTGCGCCACCTGCGCAGAGCAAACAGATATATACGAATCCTGTGTGACCTTTAGGAAAATGAACTTAAAAAAAAACTAGACGTGGCTATGTTTAATATTTATTAAAAACTTTATCAAGTTTACAAATTAAGATAAATCAATACAAGTAATTTTAAAATTAAATTAAAGTTAAAATTTTTTAACTCTGGAACTAACAATTTGTTTAGCCTTCAAATGTAATATTTAACTTTTCAGAATTTGGAAGATATTAATTTTAAGTTCAATATAACTAAATACCAAAGAATTATATACTTAACTTTAAGTTAAACCACTTTTAGGAGTAATTTAGTCTTTAAATTAGATTCGCTGTGGGATATGCCGTATGGTTGAAAGTAGGGCAACAAACGGTAAACGTATTAACTTCCGTTCACTTTTATAGGCACAAGCAAACACACACCTACACAACCACTCCCACCAGCGCACATTGTGGCACACATATGCCGAACTCAACTCGATGATGACCAAAGGACACGTATGGGCACGCCTCCTGTATAAAAACGGGCAAAAAGGACGAAAGAAGATCCGGCCCTGGGAGACCGGAGACCGAAGCAGGACAGGACTATATCGCGTGTTTGCCCTAGCTCATACATATGCAGGCAGCGAGAGGACATGCCAACAATTGGATGCTGGCGGTGGGTGGCAGTTGGCATAGGTATTTTGTGTTGTACAGAGTACCACTGTGTTGTGTAACGACTGTCAGGATACGCCGCTTTTGTTTGCTCACTGCGAAAAATGAATGAATTTAAAAAAGGATCTAACATTATTTTTTAAATTTTGAATATATACAAAATGTTCCGATTCTGCCTAAAACAATAAACCCATCATAAGGTAAAGCTTTTTTAATACCCGTTAATTGTAAGGAAAACAAGGTTTCCCATACAGAAGGTATGTTTATTTTATATGTTCATTGTCAATATTTATGTATTTGTATATTTTCAAAACAAACTTATTGATGCACTTCAATTATCTTCGAAATTTTTAAACATTTTGCTTAGCATTAACACCATTACATTTATTTTGTAGTTGTTTTTATCCATCCGATTAAGAGTCTGCCAATTTTTAGATTTAACTATGCCCTTCGCGATGCTTTTTGGGTTTTGTGTTAGTGTTACTTAGTTTACTCATATTATACTCGTATAAATTTCATTGATTGTATTTCTTCCCAAGTCAAGATTTTAAATACTTTAATTTGTATAACCATAATCCTGTTAATTCAGCAGTTCTTGGTCAACTATAACCACAAAATCAAACAAAATAAAGTTTTTGGAGTCTCTTCGTGCTAGATCAACTGAACTTTTTTCTTTTGAACCGCCTAATCTTTTCTTCAGTAATTAAAAAAATACAATGTAAAATTTGTGTTCTTGAAAAAAAGTGTTTACAATGTTATGGCCGATGTCTATTTCCTTAACAATCATTTTTGCCACTGTACCTAAGGTTATTGCCTGACGCTGACAGTCAAAGCCAGTTTGATGTTGCATGGCTACCTTCTTGGTCAACACATGGATGCCAACCTGTGCGTGCAGTGCTATGAGTTGACTTGTGTTCACTCTGATCGTCTTTTCCCCAAAATTCCCTGGTCCCGGGTCACCGTCCGTTTTTTATGGGTCAGCAGAGCGAACGCTCACGGACAAAGCGAAATGAAAATATTTGTCTGTTGTGCGTTAGACATGTTCGATTGTGATGGAATTGGATTGGACGATTTGGAATGATGCTGATTTTGAACATGTGCTTAAAAGGGTTAAGCGCCGAGAAGTGTTGGTTTGTCATGACTGAAGAATAAAGGTGATTGGCAGGTGTTTGCACAGCAGTGATTTTATAATAGCACATTCACATTAATACCACTTAGGGTGTATTGTGTAAGTAAACATGTATGTAACAGGTCGGAGAATGTGCTTACGACCCTGAATACAATGATCAGCACGATTTTGTTTTTCTACTAACGAGTATACAAATGTAATGGCTAAAACAAAATATTTCTTATTTATTTAACAGAATAATAATTTTGTAGTAGTAAGTTTGATAAGAGCAAAAAACCTGTTTATTTTAAAACAAGAGAGAACGATATAAGCGATACTGCAGCGATTACCGGTACAGCAGCGGTAGAGCAGCGGTAGAGCAGCGGTAGAGCAGCGGTAGAGCAGCGGGAGAGCAGCGGTAGAGCAGCGGTAGAGCAGCGGTAGAGCAGCGGTAGAGCAGCGGTAGAGCAGCGGTAGAGCAGCGGTAGAGCAGCGGTAGAGCAGCGGAAGAACGGCGGCAGAGCACTTCAAAATCACATAACTTACAAAATATCAGCTCGATATTTAAAATTTTTGTGTGTACCGATGATATGACCGAAACGCACGCACCGAGTCCAACACCTAATATGTCTCAGAGCGACGTGACAAAAGTGTTAAGTGGGATTTGTGGGCGTTAGAAATAAACATGCGCTGTGTAGAAAAAACTAAAATCTTCATTCCAAGACCCAAAACTCTAGCTTTTGTATTTTCCGAGATCTCGACGTTTGACAGACGGACAAACGGGAAGAAGGACATGGTTAGATAAACTCGGCTATTGGTCCTGATCAAGAATATATATTTATAGGGCCGGAAACGCTTCTTTCTACCTGTTACATACTTTTCAACGATCACAATATAACCTTTAACTCTACGAGTAAAAGGGCATAGAAATACTAAAACGTGTAAAAACAAATATTAAACATCCGCCATGTTGGTTAGGGCAATGATGTGGGTGTGCTCCGATCGGCAAGACATTTTGGTTTAACCTTTTCCTTAAGTAATTTCTTCGCAAAGTTACAGCTCCATATCTTTATTGATTAAGAAATTGCAAAAAACAATAAAAGTGTGAACTGGTTGAATGTATGTACTACATGCACACATACTGTTATTGCCCGTTAAATTAACGAGTAAGGAAACAAATTTTGGCATGCCAAAGTTTTTTTTGTACTTGCAGATTTGCATTTAATCAAACAGTGCTAGTTAATTTTGTTATACATATTATAAGGGTACGTTTAAATAAAGTCAAGGCCGATTAATTTCTGTTCTTTTCTATGGCAGTTTTATAAAAGAGAATTTTGATTTTTATAAAACTTAAGTCGTATTTCAGAAAACATAAAACACCGAAGTTTACATTTTAATAAAATTGGTATTTTCCAATGGTTAAACATGACAGACAGACGGAAAGATGGATTTCGATTCTCGTTAGGCTGCAGATCAAGGATAAACATATAAATTGTACATTAAATAAATATCATTTCCAAGGTTATTAAAAGCATAAACTCAATGCACTCAATGCACTTAAGTCAAACCGATGAATTTTGAGCCCTTTGTGTCAAACTTCAGTTAGTGCTGCCATAAACTTTCCCAATATTCAACCAGCCAAGAGAGGAGGGTGCAGGTGAAGATCGGCAGCAGCCTTTCGAAAAGTCAAGATTTAAATCGAGTTATGAAAGCTTTCAGCTGGTTAATCTTGAGATGGCAGCATGACGAGGGCCTAAACTTATCGGTCGACATCCGGTGTGTGTGCCACAACAAGACAAGACAACACACCAGCAACACAGCAACCAGTAACCAGCAAGTCGGCAACCGACAACCGACAACCGACAACAGTGACAACAAGCCACCCACATGCACATCCACAGAGAATGCCAGCCAATATCCTGCACAACATGGCGATACAGTGCAAACAATGCCGTCCCTCTCTCCGTTCGGCCATGTAAACCAACTAATGAAACTGTCAACTGGCCACAACAGTCGGGGAAAGGGACCCGGAATCCGGAATCCGGGGAACCGGGGAACCGGAATCAGGGGCGAAGGGGCGAAACGGAGGTTGGATTGAGTTGAGAGCTGACCGCTTTGCAGAGCTGCCTTTCACTTTTCACTCGTCCTTTTGCCAAAGCACCCATCCAGCTATCCACGAACCCACACCGACATGCAACAGGCTGAGCCATTGGAGCGAGGCGGCTTCATTAAAAGAGCTCGCCACCAAATTGATTGCCCAGTCGGCGTTTGATTAGCACTCGAAGGCTTAAAACTTATCAGCGCCCGGCCACCGACATATGGCCAAGACACAGGAGCTTGTCCTTTTCGACTCGAAAATCCAATTTGACCCGGACAATGACTGCCTAGTGGTCGTTTGAAAATTTCCATGTGCTCGCGATATTTTTAGCTTGGTCATAATCGCCCACCAAGTGTCCCGGGCCGAATGAATGAAAAGGACTCCGAGACTGAGTCGGTTATGAAAATGGATTTTCCACCCATTCACACACATATGTCTATTATGCATAAGCTTTCGTCTGCCTCGTCCTCAGTAATCGTGTGTGCGGGTGCCGTCGCAAGTTGGAACAGCTGCTCTTGCCTATCAAAAATATTCCAGTCATTGGTTATTTGAATTTTTTTTTCATTTTTGGCCAGGCGATGAAGCAGCAGAACACATTTTTTTTGTAGATAACTTTAGATGACTCGCCTGCTATTATAATGTTTGCGGAGATTAAGCGGAGAAACCATAATATCTATTTGCCAAAAATTTATCAAGTATTTTAAAACATATTTTAATGTTAATTTATAATGTAAATCTTAAAAAAAAATCTTAAAAATATAATTTTACTTAAAATGTATTATGTATATTATTAAGAGTCTTAACAGATTTGTTAAGTAAATGAATCTTGTTCAGTACTTTGCTTATTTTATTTATTTTATTTATGATATATATTTTATTGCCTATGGGCATTAGAATGATGATATTTTCTAAGTGTCTTGGGTTCTTCAAAGTCTTTTGTCAGGCATAATAGATATCGGATTTAAAACTGTCCTTCTGATAGAGGAGATTTTGAAATTTCAGCTTTAAGACACATTGTTAAAGGGTATTCCAGCAACGCCTCGTCCAGAAAACAGAAATATGTACGTGTGTTTTATGGGACCCAACGTATGCGCGCATGCAAATTTATGACAGGTGGTAATGGGGGTGCTGGCTGGAAACAAAGGCGGAGTGGGCGGGTGGGGTGTGGCGCAACATCGGATGTGTGCGGATATGTTTTTGCCGCTCGAGTGAGTGTGTGTATGTGTTTCTTCTATGAAATAAAAGAGTGGCTTTGTGTGCTGGCAGCGGGGGCGGTGGGGCTGCCTTTTTGTTTGGGTGGTTGAATCTGTCAACACGGGGCTGACACACACAACCATACACACACCCACAAACACACACACACACACACACACACACACACACACACACAGACACAGAGAAACACAGCACACAGGAAGCATTTGTTTGCTCATGTTTGTTGCATGTGTTTGACGTTAACGCGACACAATTAAGTCGCTGAAGTGCGCCCACACACACAGGCAAGCGGACACATAGACACACATCCACAATTCAGCCATTACACATTTCAATTTTGAAGTGACACGACCAGCCGTCTCCCTCTAACACAACTTTCTTAATGAAATTTCAATTTATCTTCATCTATGAGTGAGGGAAAAAGAATGTACACCATGTGGGCCTGCAAATTACATTCCCTATTGCGATTCTCTCTCTCTATCTCTCTCTCTCTCTCGCTCTCTCCGTTCCATTCTCCTGGTCTCCACTCTCATTTATAATTGAAAGCATTATATGCACACATTTTAATTACACGATTTGAAAGGATTATGATTATGATTGCGATTACGATTATGCACATAAAAGTCTGCTGGGAATTTCACCGCAGGAAAAAGCTTTAAATGCCATCGGGGCCAGGCGCTTTCACTAGGTTGAGTGAAAGTTGCCTTGAAGCGAGGTAAGCGCGCTAGTAAGCACTTCAAGGGAAATCAAGCTTGGCCTGATAATCAAGTAGTTCTATTAAGTGGTCTTTAAAAGCGCATCCAATGCCATTAGCTGTGATGATGGTACAGATGGATTCGTCTTGCAAATACAATTTAAAATACTGTTCTGTTGAAAATAAATCGGAACAAAGTGGCCAAAGTCGTTATGGTTTATTAGTTTAAAAGTGGCCTTTTAATTAAAGAGGTTAATGAATGATACAAATTCTTTTGGGGTACCTTTTTTCACCCCGTTTTTTCAGGAGCACTTCTAGATATTATAATGAAAACTAAGTTTGTTTTGAGTAAGTGTAAGTGTCTCCTAAATGTTCTGTATTTTATAAATTTTTTTGGTGCTACGCTTACAAAAAATGCATTCACGACAAATATTCCTAAATGGGTAAGGTAAGGAAAAAATTCTTATAGCCTTTTACATATTTTAAATATTTTAAACAACAAATTTTAAATATTTTTTCAACTCAAAAATTTAAAACAAAATCGGTATTTAATAAATTTGAACTGATAAAAAAATTATACGAAAATTGACAAATTGACAAACGGGCGAAAATATCTTAATCATCTTGTCTAAAAATGCTGTTCAAGAATATTTACACATTCTTTTTAGTGTCGGAATCTTTAACATATATTAATATATAAATGTAAAATTGACATTTTAAGTCTTTTTTTTTCTGAGTGTAAGTTTAGCGTTCTATCCAGGCAATGACTCATTCGGGGCGAACGAATACCTGCCATCTAATTGCAACTTAAAACGACCATACGGCAACACATTGTCATTTAAAGCCAGATTTAAGCACACACATGTCTAATTAGCAACTCATTAGCCAGCCCGTCGATGCAACACAATGTCGCCCCATCCAGCCCGCTAATAACAGTACACAGTACGGAAAAAGGGGATGTGTTTTGGGTGGCGGTGGGTGGCACGTGGATTCAATGCTTATCGGAAAAGTGCAGCAACCGCAGGAGAAAACCATGGGGAACTGAAGTTTATTGTTTCAGGCGGGTGCAAAAAGGGCCAACAGTGAGGAATGGCTGCCACCGACCTTTTTTCGCGCTTAATGACATTTTCATTGGAGCGTCGTTGCGCGAATAAATCGGTGTATCAATATCACATTGCTAAAAATAAAGGACATGGAAGGCAAACTCTTAAATCCAAGGGTAGACAGTTTCCTTGAGGCACAAGATTACCTATTATGTTCATTTTCTCAAAATTGAATTAAATTGCTAGAGTTGAGATAATGGGGTCTTAGACCGTCGCAACTTTAAGTTGCAATTCTCTTGCATTTCCAGAAGAACCGAATTTGCAATCATGGGTCATGAGTCCGGCATAACCAGAACGAGAGGTTATCCTATAAATTGGCCAATGAATGCCAAATGCTGACCTTTCGCTGTTATTGATGCTGTTGCTGTTGGTGTCTGTTGTTGCCGCAATTTCCAATTATCGATAAATAACTGAAGTGAAGAGTTGGCAAAATTGTTGTCATAAAAAATGGCTTGTAAATCCAGCAGCTGTGCATCCGATGATGATGAGGACGAAGTCGCCGGACATGCAAATTACAAAGAGAGCACAAGGACGATGAAAAGTTTTAACCAGCCTGAGGGGAAAAAATAAAGTCGAATTGGGCATACGCTGGAATTTTAAATTAAGATCAAGAGCCTATCTCATAAACACAAATTAAACAAAATAACATTAAATATAGGCAATTTATTTTAATGTATGCATTAAATATTATTTTCCCGAGACATGGCTTTTGAAAACAAACTACAACTATATGGAAATGAGGCCGCCCATAAACAGTTTCTTACCAAGGATGAGTCAAATGAGTTAACCGGGGAAGTGGAGCGAGGGATATGACAGCAGGACATTGCCAAGTCGATAAACAAAGCAAGCAAACTTCGGACCTGGCCCAGGTCCTGTGCACATGAGCAGACGTTTTAATTTTATCGAACGGATGACAGGCAGGACACCAGCGACCGGACAAGCCAGGACCAACAACGGGCCTCACAATTGAGCACGCTTGGCGGCGCAAATAAGTCCAGTCCGGTCCAGTCCGGTCGGCAGGAGGCGTTGGCCTTTGGACAATGACAAACCCGTATTGAAAACTGTGGGAAAACCCTGAATCGCTGAATGGAAACGGCGCTCACATGTGAGACGGATGGCTTGGAAGGGGAGTGCATTTTACAAGCCGATGCTCCTTAATTTAAATATGTTTCAATGCACAAAGCTAAATGAAAATTGTATTTATAAAGCACAAAGGTGGGGCGGGCCAACGAGCAGGAACAACCCTTTTAATGACTATTTTTATCAATATGCGCGCGCTCACCTTGCGAGTGCTCAGCCCAGCGTTAAGTACAAAATCCTTTAATAAGGCTCAACCCGTGTCACCCAGATCCGCCCCCCTCCCCACCCCTCCCACTTCCTGTTTGTGTGCACTTGCTTCATTTAACCAGCGCTCCCGCATCCGCTCACTAAACAGTGTCGACCGCGAAGCCAAACCAAAGTCCCGCTTTTGCGTCCAAAGCAGCCGCACACTTTTGGACACACACACTGGGTGTGGGTGTGGGTGTGTGTGTGTGGGTTTCGGGTTTGTGGGTGGCTGATCCAAGGGCTCGCCAGTCCCGGGGGTAATTAGCGGGGCAGAATTGGGCAACGGAAATGTACCCACAGTCCAAACGGTTTGCGGTGGATACGGCGAGGGAAGAGAAGTTTCAGGACTTACGCCTTAAATAATTTATGCTTACCTATCATCATAATTACAAAATGGCAAAGAATATAAGGATAGAATGTATCACTTTGCCGCTCAATTAATTGTGAAGAAAACTAAAAATTGTTTGGCATGGTCATAACAACACCCGAGAAAAAATTGTCATATAAACTAAATGATTTGAAACTATTGGGTATGAAAAATGTATCAATAAGATGAGTTTTAAATTAATACAACGATAGTATCAAATTACAACATATGTGGCTTAAAAAAAGCCTTAGAATACAGTTTTAAAATCTACGGTATAAAAATGAAACTAAAATGTATAGGGGTTATATTATTATTTTGACCAGTCTGCTATTATTTGGCAAAATTAGCCTATGAGTAGAACTTTGAGCAAGTAAGCATAAACAGAAAACTAAACACTTGTAGGTATTGATTTAGAAACCAAGCAAATGAATCCACAACTTCTGGGTTCTTTTTAAAAATATGTACTTTAATTAAACAGAAAATAAATCGAAGAAAAAAGCGGAATCAATCAAGCATCAGTTCCAAGCCACATCCTACGCAATCCAATTCATAAACTTCTGCTCAGTGGGCTCCTTTAAAGGGGCATAATGAAATCGGAAAAGGCGAGTTCAATTAACGCTGCCAAACCAAACAGAATCTTCCCCACAATTACCATCGAATCAACAGTGATCCATGACTTGGCTAACACCACTGCCATTCTGCCAGTTGTGCAAGCTCTAATCGGACAGAAAAGGAAGGAAGGAGGCGATTTGCACTGCAGATGTGCACTTAACACAAACCCCTTTTAAGCCTGGAAAATTGGAAACTCTAAGTAGCTGATAAGCAAATACGTATTCAAAATTCTAAGGCAATAGTTAGTCAAGCACTAGGAAAATAAATTCAGCATACAACTAATTTTTTTTGTAATTTTTTAGGTTTTGGTTTTTAAGCTAAAGAGTCAGCAGTGATAGATATTCTCCCAAGATACCCGTTACTTTTTGGTATATATAGATAATATAGATGAAAACGACTTACCCTGCTATTTACTTTTACACTTTTATCCTTTGATATATGCAAAATGTTTTTGTTCAATTAACTCGAAAAGTAAATTAGTTTTTGTAAATACCCAAATATTTTAACTATTTTAAGTCACAATCCAAATGTTGTCCTGGTAAATAAAAATTGTTGCTAGGAGTCTGCCGGTTTGTTCGGAGTGCAGTTCCCTAAAATAATGCGGGCCCTGCAGCAGTGGTTCACTTTGCCGTGGTGGGGCGTGTAAAGCGGCTGCAGAATCGGATTCGAAGCCAGAATCGGAATCAGCATCTGAATCGAAGTTCGACTCGGTCAGAAGGTGTGGGCCTGGCCAGAACAAGCTGAACAGGCGGCTTCGTGGCCGTTTAGGTTATTTCCCTTTGATGATGATGATGATGGCATGTTTTGCGCGACCATTGAAGCATGCAATGGACTGGCTCACTCCAGCAAACAGCACAAACAGAAGCAAAAGCAAACGGGGTGGGCGAATGGGTAAATGAATGCGCGCCTGAATAGTTTTTCTCCTCCTTTCTGGGAAACTTTGGGCCAACTCCTTTGCGTTGCTGCAATCATTTTGCGCAGCAGAAAAAAAAAATTAACTTTCAGTGGCTCCATAATAATCAAGCTTAAGGTTTCCTTCAACTCGAAATAATTTTTGCCTTTATTTTGATATTTTTTCCGACCGGCCTAGATGAGAAAATTTAAAAAAGGCCAACTCAGCTCCCAACCAAATTGAATTAGAGTAGAAATTTAAATGGCAAAAGGCAAACCAGAAGAAAAGCAACGACAAAAATGGGCGAAACGGAAGGCACGTAGCATTTTGGCTCTTTGGCTGGCCGTCCTTGTTTGTATATTATTTATTTTAATGATTGTGATTACCCGAAATGGAGCCCACAACCGAAACTCAACTGGGCGGAACCCAGTTTTCTTTTTACATTTTCCCAAAAAAAGCTCAGCTCAAAAGCGTGCTAGGAAATCATTTGAGAATTGCCCTGGTAGGTGGAAAATGGCGAGGGGTCGGTGTTCAGTTGGGCATGCCAACTAAAACTTTGATGGTTGAATGCGAAACCATGTGAAATATTAAGGGGTAATTTGTCACGAAAGGAACAGGCAAAGGGGGTAGCCAACGGAGATTGGTATGCTATTACCTAACCGACGAGAAATCAAGTTAACAGAGAGGGTAATCGTAATGGATATAGTTTGACAAACTTAGTTACACTTGGGGGTTCGTCCAACTGAAAAATCTTGAAATCTTTAATAAAGAAGTATATGAAAGACATATGGCAGCAATTAACCATGATTTGTCAAATTTATAGATAAATTAGATATTTTGTCATCATTTCTCTACTAGAAAAGTAATTTTGTATCACAGTTGTGAATCAATTAATTAGAACAATAGAACCTTATTAATGTATTGAGTACCATTAAGTCATTTTGGACGAAAGCTACGCTTTTCAAAATCATATTTGTTTCAGAGAATACACTTTTAAAACATGCACTGCAAGAAAAAAATCTCAATTGAAATTACTGACACATTTTCCAGACAAAAAAAGAATGGGAATAGATGAAAGCAATGAAATGAAAAGAAATTCCTTTAAGTCAGAGTTCTCAAAACATCCAAACTATAAAAAAAATTAAAAAATAACATTAAAACTTTTTAATTAAAAACAAACTTATGAAGTTTCCGCTTAAAAAATCAATAATTTATATATTTACATTATAACTTTTTGTTAATGCAAGAAATGATTAGAAGGAGTTCGATTTTAGGTAGGATGTATTATATTTCTATGTGTTGATTTGGACTTATTAATTTGTTAAGACGTTTTACGACTCATTTTTTTTAACACATGAGCAGAACCGGTATTAATCGTTATCGGTAACGGTTATTCTGGTTGCTTTATATTTCGGTTTCGGTTCCAAAAAACAAATTATTTCGGTTTCGTTTTTGATAAGGTTATTTCGGGCCACAATACCGTGTTAGAAAGTGATTATATTATATTATATAGTAATATGTATATAACTAGTAATATATAACTACAACAATTTAGATTGGCTGAATTTGGATATAAATGGAAATAAAAAAAATAGATAGCTACTTTAAATATATCGAGCCGATTAAAATTTGTAGTTAGGCATTTAACTTTTTATTTCCTTATCATATAAAAAAAAAGTTGTTCCTTTTAAGAATCCTACACAACAAAAAACTGAACGCTCTTTAAAAATGTTTTTTTTTCTTAACAACATTTTTTAAAAATCTGAATTGTTGTGCTATTCATGTCTTATGAAATGTTTTCCGACCAACAATGGGTTTCAATGAACATTCAACAAATGTTTAGTACTTGCCCTAAAGCATTTTATGATTACGGACACTTCATAAAAACCCAATTTATACCAGACACGCCTCCACACCCTCAGTCGGCAAACATTTCCCCGGCCCGCCTCTCCATGGATATTGACTGAAATCTCAGCTGCGGAAATATTGAAATCTAAAAAGCAAATAATTTAATTCGCTTAAACTTTCAGCCTGAGTCAGGATCAGGACAGCGACAGGTAGTTGAGGGGCAGGGCGGTGGAAGGGGAAGGGGCACAAAGGACGAGGACGACATAGACAAGCTCCGCTGCCGTTGCCTCACATCCGGCCATGGTAATGGGGAGGGGTAATCGAAGGGCGTGGAAGGAAGCCGCAGCCGCCATCAAATTTGAATTCGCAAAATGGGGAAGGGGTGCGGCGGGAGAGTGTTTCTGTCACGCATTAACTAGGAGCTGGGGCAGGCAAACCCCCCAATCCCCCCCCCAAGAAGACACTCAACGTTTTTAGCACAAGCTGTCAAGGCACAGGACACACCGAGCACAGGAGGAACAAAGGCACACGCCGGCTGGCATGTACCGAGAACATATTGTATTCAAAACTAAACTTTTTAGAGAATCGGTTATAGAGTAAAATTTTATTATGATCAATACGTTTCTCATTAAAAAATTCAGGTCTATTTAGTGTTGGATGGGTAGTAATTCAAAAGTTTAGATTCCTTATAAATTCAATACACAACTTATCCATTTGAACGATAGTAAATGGTCAGTGTATTAAATAATAAATTAATAATGCATTTTATTTAGTTAGTTTTTTAGTTGGTATTTATTAAAAAAACCTACTCTTCAAACAAAAATAAAGAGCTTAATTCGATTTTGTTAAAATTCATGCACATCTTTTATTAAATAATAATTTTGTAAAATACTATATATATATATATTATATAGATATAAGTCAATATTTATAAGATGATTTTGTCAAGTGTGTTTAGGTGATACGTTTAAGTTTGAAGGATTAACCTTTTGTCAAAATAAAAGATTAATATATATATGTTGATTTTTTCTCTCAGTGTAAACGTGGAGGCTGACTACACACGGCCCATGTCTGTCTCTCCTGTCTCATTTGCTTTCAATTTTTATTTGCCGTGTTACAACCAACACGGAGAATGTAGAATGGAGGAGACTGGCAAAGAACGGGGAAGTACAACTCAGTTGCCCGTGAGGCATTTGACGCGTCGCAGAGTTTGCCTCTAAATGCTTTTTGGCCAGCACTTTAGTGGATAGGTTGGGAGGATGGCTGGTGGGGGGCTTGGTCGTGGCATTGTTGGGACTTGGCCAGGTCCTGCTGCTCCTGCGGCTACTCCTTCCCCGTGGACCGCTCCACTTGAGCAGATAATTTTCACGGTTGTGTTTATATAATGATGATGCGAAAATTCCGTTGGTTTTTTATGTTGCATGGGCTGTGGGCGTGTCTGACCGGTAGTTGTTGTGACACTTTTTGTAACCAGGACTTTTATAGTTTGTCATATTCCGGGGATGAAAATGGTGTACGATGTAGAGGAAATATATTCTTCCAAAAGTGGTCAGTTAAAATTCATAAAAAATAATAGGACATTTGGGAAAACTTCTAAAAGCTAGAAAAACCTTTTTTTGAGGTTAAAGTTATGACTTTTTACATGCGTTTAATAAATATTATTTTTAGTTAAAAAAAGAAAATCAAAAAATCATTTTTGGTATGAATAATATTTACTTAAGTAGGCATTTTTAATATTTCAGAAACAAATAAACGAAATAGAGCGAAGAGATTGTAGTCCCTACTCTAAATTTTCTTCAGTTCTTCTCTTCTTTAATGTATTATTGCATTTTAAATAGCAAAAAATCGTAACATCTTAATTTACTTTAAATTTAGACGCCTTGCAAAAATATCAGAGATATCAACTGTCCACTTCGCTCTCAGTTTTCCGCAAATTCTTGCTTTAAGTTTATCACCGAACCACTAAAGTTGAGGGACTCAAGGTTTGGTCAAGACTAACTTCTCCGTTTACATGGCATCAGGTTCTTTTAAATTTTATAGCCTCCCTCTGCTCCGGGTGAGTTTTGATTACCGTTTGAGGAGCTGCATTCGAAATCAGTTTTGGTTTGCATGTCCTTTGGGGCAGAAAGCGGAATCGAAATTGAATTTTCGATGGGACCGACACTTTGATGTTGCTGTTGTCGTTCCTAAACAAGGATAAACAACAGGACAAAACATAGGACACTTAACGCTTTTGGGGCATTTGAGGACAGGGACGCAAGCGACCTGCGATACTTGGCATTCTGACTCCTCCTCGTTTGATTGACTGACTGACTAACTGAATGCGTGAGTGAATGAGTGATGGGCTAACTGAGTGATTGACTGATTGCCCTGGCAAAGTTGTGCCCCATGTCAGCTGGCTCATTCTCTCACTTTTGCAGTTAGATGCCTGCGGCCCGTTTTAGTTGGCCAGGCTAAAAAGCTTTTTCGTGATAATCGCAACTAAGTGTCAATTTTAATCTAAAGGCATCCCCTTAATGCTTGGCTTAGGGGGAGATTCCTTTGTGTAACTGTGTTAAAAGAGCAAAGTAATTCGTAGGGTCATTGAAAATGTACTTTAAATTAATTTTACGGATTAAGTTTACTATTGTGATTCGGATATCTTGCTTAAATATTACTTGTATGAAATTCCAGCTTAACAAAACAGTTTAGGATAGAAAAAAACAAAACGTTACTTATTTTCGGATAATATCTGTACACTATGTAACTATTAAAGAGAGAATTATTATTTTTCAATGTATGGCCCTGGTATGTATTGAAAGGAAGGCACATTGAAAACTTCGATCTTTTTAATTCAAATTAAATAATAATAATAATTAAATTGGGATATCAAATGTATGTGTATTATATTATATAATTTAAATTAAGATTCTATATATGTATTTCCTTTAGAATTTCTACTTTAATCACAATGTTAAGACAGTTGAATACATTTGAACAATAACTATTGAACAATAGTTATTTTCTATCTCAACGCCTCTTAATATGGGCACACTGAGGCTATAGTTTCAAAAGCCACGTATTGTTGAAAGCTGTAGTCAATTGAAAACGATGGATGTAAAGTAAACCCATTAATTTAATTTCACTATGAACATTATTCTGTATCCTGTTTAGATTTTAATTCGATTGGCTTTTTGCATTTTAAATTCTTTATTTTGCGTCTAAATATCTAAATGTAATTGAATTTGAGCCTTTTAGATTGATGGCCGCTAAAATACATCGAACTTCCCTGTGCAAATTTGAACTATGCAAGGTTATAAGTTAATCAGAGACTGAGAATAAACGACCTGTGAAATTTTTATTTTCGCTATATTGACGGCTTTGGTTTCTGTTTCCCATTTTACCAATTAAGTTGGTAATTTTTCAATTTCAGATAAATTTTGCATCCATCTATCTCATTTTATTTTCTCTCTCTTCTATCTCATGTATGCCACCCCTCTTTTTTTGTCTATCTCGTGTTTAATATGCAAATTACTTCGTTTCTAATTAAAATAACTGTGCACTGCTTTTGGGGGTTTTCCGTTCGTTATATTCGTTTTTCCTGTTAAATTTTGTTTTTTTTTTTTCGAAAACACATTTTGGTCCTGACGCAGGAGGAAAAGTGGGAATCTCCAGAGCTTGGTGGATCTATTATCGTTTGCATTGCAGCAGCAGAGAATGGAAAACCAGAAAAGCATCCCCAAACGGGGCGTGGCTGAGCCACCACAGAAGGTGAACGAATTTTCGCTTTGGGAATGGTTTCTGGTCTCATTTTCTCGTTTTCTGTCGCCCGCCTTGAATTACAAAAATATTTTTCGCCAGAGTTGCCACAGTTTGCGCAGTACTCCGCAACTTCTAAGGGTTGAGTTGGTTAAATTCAAGCAATTTATTTAAATTAGGCTTTAATGAGCCCATAATGAGTTTGGTTCGGGTTAGGGCTCTATTAGTGGGTGCTTGACCTAAGCCTGTGAAGAAGATGGGGATAAAGCGGTCTAACAAGTAAAAAGTTTATGAAAACTGTATCTTCTTATTCTTGAATTATTAAGTGTTATGGACAGTGTACATGGTTTGGCAACCGTGAGTGCGTGCTCTCAAATTTGCATAGCATTTGCATAATTTTGCAAAAGGTACTATAAAATTGGTAAGAAGTTTTAATCCAATAAAGCAGTCATTTTCGACCATATAAGGTAGATAGTAGACTGGACAAGTTGGTATAGCCATTTCAGTTTCCGAGTTCAGTTTAAAAACCATGATAAAGCAGATCTAGTTAAAAAATGCCGCTAATCGGACGTCAATACGCTTTAGCTGCCAATAAAACGATCAGGTCAAAATTGTTACATTTCGCTGTTTTTATTTGGAATGAACTGCTAGTCGATATATACAACAGTTGGCGCGCAGTCCAATTTGTTGGCATATTTATTTGAAAGCGGTAGATAAAGCTACGATTATATAAAAGGTAAGACCTTCGCTTTGACTATAGTTTTTCACTATGTATGATATGACAAATATCACAATTTACAAACAAAAAATAAATTCAGTTGTTCTTAATTAACACCGCTTGATTCATAAAATTTTAACAAATCATTGTTTGCTCAGTCCTATCTTTGTCCTTGAATAAATACTGAAGCAAATGAAGTCAAGTAGCGCTTTATTACATCCTCTTTAGTTTTTGAAAGTATGAATTTTTAAAATCTTGGAAAATTATTAAAAATGTAATATATAAAAAAGCAGTGTAAGTAAAAGCTTTTACTTAAAAGGAGTCAGTAAAAAAAAAATTAAATAACGATATTTTATTCCGATGTCGATTATAGTTGCCTTAACGTTGGCGTAACTTTTTATGAGTTCGGAAGTTGGAGTGGTCAATCTCACAACAGTCTGTTAACAAGATCTTGAGGTCTGTACGGATAAATAGAACGACAGTTTGACTCAGCATTAGATCTCGAACAAGAATTGTTGACTTTATGCGGACCTTCAATATTAAATGCAATTAAATGTCCACGACCATTTCTTTACAGACAAATTTCGTTTAACCTAAGTAATTACTGTATAATCACAACAATTCAACAAAAGCAAAGACAAAAGGAAGATAAAGAGCGAATTCAATGAAACAATTCCATTTGGCAAATGCCTGGCGAGTGCAGACAAAGCCAGAGAAGCCCCAAAACATCTGCAACAAATCAATTATTGCAACAACTTTTCAACTTCCCACACACATCCCACCCAATGTGGTTCAGCTTACTTCCACCAAAATTTTTATTATTTTTGGATTTTCGGTCTTTCGGATTTTGGTAGGAGGAATGAGGGTTTATCGATTAACTTGCCTGTGAAATGTGGGCGATGGGGGAGAGGGAAGAGGGGCAAGGCATCCAAATTGAATTGAATTGACCTAAGTTGGACCAGCCCGGTTCTGTCGCTGGCGTAAGTGAGTCGAAGACTTCACTTTGTTTCTGATATATCAAAGGACTTTAAATCAAAATTCAATTACACTCTACCCCTCCACACCTGCCGCACCGTATACCTCTTAGGCATTGTGGGGCAGCAGGGGGCATGGCCAGCCCCAACTCCCCAAGCCCACCTGAGCATCCACATCGTGGCGATAAGGGTAAAGGTATTGGGAGGTCGATCGAAATTGTGTCGAGAGGAGCCGCCTGGCAGTGACAGAGTTCAGAGGCTTTTCAGGCTCACTTTGAAGTGTTTGATTGTGGCACTAGCACGCACACCTACCCATTTTCCATTTTCCACTTCCCATTTCCCGTTTTCCCACTCCTAGTGCATCAACGGCCACCAAAATGAGAGCAACCTTTGGCAAACAGAAGCGAAAATCAATCCATGCAGCATTTTGCATATTTAAATTAGCCAAAAACCCAAAAAATATTCCCCCGACCTCGGAAAGCCAAGTTTATCTTTTAGCTCTCCAGGGAAAATTCCCAATTTTCAATTTCCACATGGCATTTACCGGCGGCACTGCGGCATCAGAGGGGGGGGAAAGGGGTTGGCTATGTCATGGCGAGCACTTACAACAACTTATAAATAGCCTGAGTCTGTGCAAATTTTCACATTAATTAAATTTCAGCAGCGACAACGACAACGACAACGCAACCAGAACAGAACCAACAGAACAGAACCAGACTGAGAGAGAGGAGTAGGGGCTATAACACGACAACGTTGACATATTGAAGGAAAACGACAGATTTAGTACATAATATATAGACAACCTATATGCTGTTCGGATGCAGACACAACAGAGAGAGAAATCCGCTAGGGTTGCATACTTAATAAATTTGACACACTCGTAAAAATTAAAACCTTACTTTTATACACAAAAAAAAATAACATGATTAACATTGTTGAAAACTTAAGATCTATCCTAAGTAGAATACAAAGAAACTATAAAGTTGATAGGATCAGAAGTTGTGGTAATCATACATTAACCCAATTTGTGTATCAATGGACATCGGCCGAATCAATATATATCGCCCAATAACTGTCTCTTTAGAGTTTCGGGATTTGAATGCGTTAGATATGACATGGCCAAAATTTAAAATAAACTTGTGCCACGAAAGCACAACTAGAATCCTCATGTTAAATCCCAAATACATAGCTCATATATCTCGATCATACGGACACCAAGATGGACTTCATTATATAGGTTTGGCCAGAACCGCTGTCTTTTAATTGTCCTACACTTTTTAGCAAATACAATATACCTTTACGAACAATAGGTGAAAAATGTTTCTGAAGTATGGTTATTTATCTTAGAAATGAAGCTAAACAATAAACAATAAACTATTTCGTTTCTAAAAAGTTACATTTTAACTAACGCAGAATTGGCGATTTGTTCATGTCTGTCGTAACAACAAATTATAACTATGTACGCGAGTGCGTCAATTATAATTCCTTAATTTAAAAATATTTTTAATATCTATAATTTATTGGCGTGGCCAATATTATTAACAGTAATAATTTAGCTTTGCCAAGTAAACAAGAAAATTGAAATGGAAAATGTTAACTTAAATGCCAAGGAAATAACCTGCCCCATTCAATCTATTAAGTTCATAAAATCGACTTGGGGGTATAGCTCAGTGGCAGAGCATTCGACTGTAGGTCAATAGGCCCCTGACCATTTTCTTTACATATTTGAACTTTATAAGCTGTAAGCAGAAATAAAATCAACTCCTACAGTTGGGGGTATAGCTCAGGGGTAGAGCATTCGACTGCAGATCGAGAGGTCCCCGGTTCAAATCCGGGTGCCCCCTATTTTTGAAGGATGTTTGTTATTTTTTTCCGCACACTTGAAGATATTTTTGGTGAATTCTGACCTCAAAACGATTCCCACGGACATTCCTCACTTTTTCCACAACTATTTCAGTGCCAAGCTCTCCCTGTCCGATGGAGCTTAAAATGTTGCCATTGCCGTGGCATCATGAACCACTTCTCCTGTCCTGAGCTGCGTAAATATTTTCACTTCAAAATGGATGCTTTGCACAGTGGCTGTAATTTGGTGCAATGAGTACATATTTTTCTTAACAATAAACATTCTGAGCAAATATAATTGTCTTTTATACCTGTCAGTCAGAAGTTTGGAACACAGTGAGGGGCCCTATAAATATTCTTTATCAGCATCACTAGCTTAAAGAAATCTGTATAGTACTTTCAAAGATTTATTTATTTTTCAGGTAGCTCCCATGGGAACAACCGGAATACTAATTAAAAATAAATAAAAAAAAATATTTAAATTTACTATTTGTTTAAAATTACGCTTTTATTTGTATTTAAATCGGAACGCGATATCATATAGCTCAATGAACAATATCTTTAATTTTTAAAGCTTATATGCAAATTAATCGAAATTTAGATGTTTATATAATTTTTGCAATAGCAATATATAAATTTCGGTTTGTTAAAGTTCGCTTTCCTTCTTGTTTGACGTCAGCTTGGTTATTAGTTAGCTGTTTTATTTTTGCTGTATATCTTAAATTATAATAATATATATATAATATAATATAATCTTTAAAGCGGTATCTAAAATTACATATTCGCAATTTTGACTCAATATGTTTGCCTGTTCCAGCACTTTATTTATAGGAATATTTTTATAAGTTGTACTGATTGTGAATATAGTTTGAGCCTTATTTTTTATGGAAAGCTAATCAGGTCTGTCGAAACCGTTTTGTACGAAATACTTATAACAATATTTGCTCCAGTTCCTGGGCTTTTTTAAAAGAAGGTGATATTTTTGTGGTAATATTTTGCCTCTAATAAGAAAAATTCATCATTTAATGCTATCATCTGGGAAATCAAGTGCATTTTTCGAGGAGGGTTCTCTAGTGTAACCCAAAAAGTATTCCTTTCCACTGTGCAGAGGAGAAGAGACCGTCGAGGACAGACCCAAGCTGTAGCCCCCAGCCATGTGACGACTCTTGAGCGCTGCTGTGGTACTGAGGCCACTACATTTGGCATAGAGCGGAGAACCATCGTCCTTCCGATCCGATCCGTCCCGCCACCAAAGTTGGGGATGCGGTGTTGGGGAAAGGCGGACAGATTGGGGGGCACTTAGAGTGCCAACGTTGTCGTTGTCGCCGTTCGCTGACGTCGTGTATTTATAGCCAAGATTTCTCTGCTTTTATTTTTCGCTTTTTTTCTTTCTCCTCAGCATTTTCCTTTGCCATTTACATGGCTACGCAAAAATATGCAAAGTTGCAAGTACAGCAAAACAAAACAAATAAATTTATTTGTGTAATTATTTTTGATTTTTGTGTATGCTTTCTGTATCGCTTAACAACACAAAATAGTTGTTAATTTAATTGATTGCTACGCAAAAAATATTTAAACAGATAGACATCGCGATCTGGTGTTGTTTTGCCATGCAAGTATTTTGATTTAGGTATCTTTAAAAATTATCAATTAAGGCCATTTTTTTCTGAAGTAGTAATAAAACAAAGTAAGTGAACTAAAGTAGTCTCTCAAGCAGAAATATAACAGAAAACTTTTTCGTAAATAAAAATAATTTTCTAAAAAACACGTTTTGAATTTTTATAAATTTTAATATTTACCATAATGTTCACAAACTTTTTTAAATCCAAATTTTATACACAACACTTTTTTAAATCGCATCATGTAGGACATTTTTATATTTGGATGTCGGATAACTAAACTTGCAGGGAAAGTCAACATTAAATGGATATAGAGCCATACAATTCAGTATTTGTGCTATTTATCCTGCACAGAATTCTATTCCCCTGGATGCATCAAAGTGAAATCAGTTCAAATATATTACGCACACAAATCCCCTTAGAAAAGGCTGAGGAAAGCGGAGTTGAGGAGTCAAGCTAGAAATGTTATTTCCCTGTCAGCCGTGGCTGAAGACACGTATGATATATCTAATGGCCATGTAAGGAGCATGTAAGCTCTCCCCCCGCCCCGCCCCGCACCACCACCTCCCCCGGTCCCTATTTTCATCCCTCAAGCGGGATTGTCGGCCACATCAATCATGTGCCGTGTCCTTGTCCAAGTGCACCGAAAAGTATGCATCGATGTGTGCACTTAAGCATCCGAATCCGAATCCGACTCTTCTGCTCCTTGTGCAGCCACAATTTGTGTGTGCGTGGATTTGTTGCGTACCACAGAAACCGCACAAATATGCTGGCTGCTTTCTTGGCTAGATTTGTCAAGGCAACCGCAGGGAGGAGCCGTCTCCCCGGGACCACTCACTCGCACCGCCTCATTAAAATTTTAAATAAATATTATGCTGGTTCGGGGCAAAGCCGAGGGTGCAAATAATTAATGGAAAGTAATATCAGCAACACCAGCAGCATAAAGGCAGCAAACGAAGTGCCTTCGTCAAACTTCGGTTGACCGCAGAAAGTAGCTGTCTCATAATTTAGCAGGCAGCTTTTCACCGAGAGCTTTGGCATTCTAATTTGATTAGCGTCAGTCCAGGAAGGCTTTTACCCCAGCTTTGGATTGTAGTGCGGCTGGTAACGCCGCCCCCCTTTCCCGTTTCCCGATTGATGGCTTTCGTAAACCGAAAACGGTTTCAGGTGAGGCAGAGCGGCAGCTTCATTAAAACATCTACCTCACCACGTTCCGCATTTCTGCAGCCAGCGATTGGCTGCGGTCTGCGTTAGAACTGAAAACAGGAAAGGAAAACCGCAACTTTTCATTACCGCTCAGGCTGCCAACACGGCTCAAGATGTGGCAGGATTTCTAATTGCAATGCAAATCGAAATCGGTTTGCTTTCCTGATAGTGATAGACTGTAAACACAGCGAAGGGCTTCGTTAAAAATACCAGTTCTGGTTTAGAAGCAAGTGACAAATAAAAAAAAAGGGTTTCTTTGTCAAGTAGATAACAAATTTTAGTATCTTTGCTCTCCACTTTACGGTGAGCTTGAAGTAGATTATAAAGACAAGTAAGGAATTTTGAGACTGGGAATCTTCTACCAGAAAGACAAATTATATAAATTTCAGAAAAAAAGATACGACTGATACCATTATGTATCAGTATAATACATACATATATGTACAATTTGTAATCCATTAAATTTGCAGGGTAATTTTTTCCATACCTTGGAATGGCAGTAATTTTCTGTCTATATTTTAATAAGTTCTAAATTAAGTGTTAAATTTAATATATTTCTTTTCTGTTTATTTTGCTGGTCTTTTCTATTTTTTTCCAATTAATAGCAGATAAAATTGATCATAGCTATAGCAATGAGAATGCCAGCTAAGAATTGTTTGTCAACTATTTCAATTCCCATTCATGATATCGTATCTAACAAAAACGTGAAAGCTTTCCAATTGCCAATTTTCATATTCCAGCATTTTTTTTGGGGGAAATGCAGTTTTTGTGAGAAGCGTCGCTCAGCGGCTGTCAAGCAAATAACAAATAGAATGCAAAGGGGAGCTGCGAAGGACGAGCTGGAGGAATAGTCCAGGCGGAGGCCAAGAGAAATCAACAAAGTGCGCCAGTTACAAATCAAAAGAAGAAACCGAAAAGAAAAGGATTTTTATGCATTTTTTTCGCCGCTTCTGATGCTGCTACTGATACGCAGAGAAAAAAAGTAACAAGAACAGAAGTTACAAGAAAATTTGTACGACTCAAAAGTGAAAGTTAATTTTTTTTTAAACTCGAACAATACTTTTGTACTTTAAACAATTTTATCTACACAATATTTGTATAGCTTATAGTGCGGAAATTTGATTCCATAAACGAGTGTTTACAGAAATGTTATTCGCGCTGAAAATGAATGCGGTAGAAACATTGTTCATATAAATACATACGTTTATATGAATAACAAGCAGCTTTTTGTTTTATGTGACGATCGTTAAGGTGCGAACCTTTCATAGCTTTTTTTACGAGATCTTGAGAATCGGTCAACCCGATGAATTCACGCCTAAACAAATGGTAGCTCGTTTTCTTAATTTAACAAATTTTTAAATTAACAAAAATTACTTTAACAACTTATTTTCAAAGATTTTTATTATTAGTAAATTAGAAACAGTTTTATGTGGCCGCTATTAGGATATGCGATGGCATATTACTTTTCAAAGCAAATATGCTTTGCAACAAAGAATTCATGGTTAAATTTCTAATTAATTTAAAATATACAATGCATTGAAAAAGGAAAAGCGCTGCAGAGTCTAACTAAAACTACAAGTATAAAAAACATATTAATCAAAAAGAGAAAAGTATATGGAAATTGATAAATTGTATGATAAAGTAAGAGTTATTATATGTACAATATATCAATTTCCATATATTTTGCCAAAACGTTGTTCTGTACAAAAATCAAAAAGTGGTAAATTTAATTATAAATTTATACATGAAAATGTATTTTTTGCAGTGATCTGCTCGGATGCCAAGCAGAAGTAACAGCCAGCGGGGTGGCGAAAAGGGGCGGAGAGGCGTGTCTGTGCAGAGGGAGGCGGCTACACAAAATTGGCCAATTTACATGCGTTTCTGTTTTTGTGCTGTTGTTGTTGTTGTTGTACGAGAGGGAAGATTGAAGTTCAATTTTGAGTTTTTCTGTGAGTGTGTGGGTGAAACAAATGCAAAGTGGCATAGTTTTGGGGAAAAGGGGCGCACAGGGGGTAGGGGTTGAGGGTTGGAGGTGGTGGGGGGTGAAATTGCAAACTGCTGCAGCGTTGAAATGCCAGCAAAGAGTTTAAGCTCAGCCAAGCGAAGCACTCAAGAGGCATTAAGACAGAGACACAGACAAGAAGATAGATAGATGGATAGCTGAATAGCTGGATAGCTGGATAGCCGGAAAAAGATGGAGGGGAGCTGTGGAATGAAAATCGCTTTGAAAAGCGTCTGCAACGGAAGGGCTTTAATAAGCTCCAGGTGAGTGGGTGCACGACTTCGGGGAACGCTCTGGGGCAAACTGTGGTTTCCATGGTTTACTTACAATTTAAGCAGCCGCTTCCTTAAAGCCACCTGCCCACCGCCCACGTTGCGTATACGCAGCATATTCCCCTCAGACACCTCCGGATCGTTATGCAACGAAATGTGGCGAAATGACAACATTGTGACTTGCATTACGCTAATGAGCTTATCAGGGCCTCCAATGTAACTAATGAACCGACTGCGCCATTTCAGTGTGTTTATATTTATCTTCACAGAGAGCTTAGGGGTCATGGCAACAAAGGCAGATTTATGCAGTTTAAGTAACATATCAGGATACCACAAAGTAATATCAACTAAATTAAGATGGACTTAAAAGTGACTTGTAGAACATTACGGCTTACAATTTTGTTTGCTTTTGTGCACCCAGAGAAAGAATGATATAAAAGGGCGTTACCAACATTTGTGGCCTAAATTTTTGGAATCCATGACCTAAACATCACAGGCCAGATCTAGCCTAAATTTAAAGAAAAAATGCCTTTATTTTAGGTTATAAACAACCAGCATTTTTCTGAAAAATATAGCCTACTCAAGACTTTAAGTTTGGGATAAAAAAATGACCTAAGTCTTAGGTTATTTGCGACCTACAAATTTGAGAAAGCTTCCAGTCCGAATTTAGGTTACTTATTATACTTATTTTTGTTATTTTAAATTGTTTTTTTTTGTTTAAAAATAATAAAATAACATAATTTTTATCTATAAGACTGTGCATGAGTATAAAAAGTTTTTTGGGATGTATTTCCTTAAGGTGATCCTCAAGGAGAATGAACTTCTTATCAACTACATGTTTTGCTGCAAATATTATAATCTAATTGGTAATAAGTTTTGTATGTTTAGTTTAATAATAGCTTCAAAACAACCTTTAAGCTTCTCGCACTGTCATTCTTTTAAAATTTTTTCCATATCTACAATTAAATAAAATTACTTTACTTATTTCCACGCCCTACCGAAGTAACGACCAAGAAAATATCTTGTTTAAATACGTTTAAATAGTTTAATTTAATTTAATTTTTTGCAAAACTTTTCTTTTGCACTTAAACTGATCATTTACGAAATGCGCGTTTTTTTCTGTAAGTTTCAATCGAAAACTGAATTTAAAAAGATTTAATTAAAAATATGTTCTAGCTAATTAAAATCCCTACACTCGTGTATAGACAACTTGTTAAAAACCTCCGAAACTTCAACAAAAAATGTTGCCGCACATCCTGGTCTATTCTCTAACTCGGATTACCCCTTATATCATGCTTCAGTGCACTTTGTGCTAATCCAAACAATTTTAACACTTTACCCAAGCGCCCACAGATAGAACTTTATCAACAGGACTTCGGAAAATGTGCAAGTGTGGCAAACTTTGACTGCACAACATTGAACATTGCTCTAATTACTTGCCCCCATACGACGAGGCATAACAAAACAATTTGAAAGTCAGATAAGTGATGATCGAAAAGGGGGGAGGAGGCAAAGGAGGCAAAACCGCACACACACAGGACAAAGTATCCCTGCAGGAGATGGAATCAAGCCGAAACAGGAAACATCAACATGACAGAGAGGAGACCAGGACAAACATTTAACAATTTTGCAGGAACAATATTCAATTTCCGACTGTCTAATAAGTTTTTGGCCAGCACACTCACACGTAGAGGAGTTGGCCCATGTAATAAGCCAACTCCAAGCGTCTGGCCTGTCTATCCATTCGTCGCCCCAGTCGCAGACCCCCTTGTATTCCCATTTTCCGACTCGACCTGACTCGATTCGACAAAACTTCCATTACTCAAACCAGGCGAGCGACGCAACATTTTCCTTTAATTTCCTTTTTAGTTTTTTTTTCGACGCCAAACTAACTTGCCATGCCATGCCCTGCCACAACGAGCTCCTCTTCATTCGTCCATCCGTCCATCCGCCCGCTTTCCGTCCGTCCCGTAGAGCCGGAATATTGTCAGCTTAAAGCCGGCAATACGAACACACACACACACCCACTAACCGGATCCCTCAACTTTAATGAATACCCGCGGGCCAATGCAAACACAACTGTAACGGCTAACGGGCCATATAAAATGCATTTCGAGTAACAAACTTTAAACACTGCGAACGCGTTCATTTGGGACGCCATGATGCTCCCCAAAGGGGTGGCAGGGATCTGGGTATTTGGGGACCCGAGTATGGGGGGTTCCGGGGGTCGAGGCTTTGGGGAACTTCTAGCGCGACATTAGGGGGTGAATAGTTGTGCCTGCACCATTTTACCCCAATTATGGTATGTAAAAATGCATGTTTATGGGAAATGATTTTACGATGCAGTCCAACGATAGAAAATGGATGATTGTGATGATGAAAAGTTGCAGGACAATAGTGGCATGCTTTAAACTAATTTATTTTTACACTAACCGAAGTATAATCATAGAATTGGGGGAACTTATAAAGGCACTTTTGCGTGTGAACGATATGAGAAAAAGGGCAATAATTTAGCTAGCGATATTTAAATTTTTTAAAATTCATAATAAAATTCAAAAAGTTTCAAAGTTACCTATGAATTAGTTCTCAACAAAGTAAGTTTTAATTAGTATCCAATTGCCCTTTTAAAGCTAGTGTACAATCAAGTAGACACTAAAATTAGTTTTGTATTCAGCCTATTTTCTTTTAGAGCATGTTGGGTGTTACATAACATTCAACAGATTCGTTTCAACCCGCATATAGATTCAACTAAACTGTTTTTTCGACGCATAAACGTATTATTTTTTTCGCTAGGTCTGCTCCAAAGTAAATACAGCATGTTTTCCGGCCTCTGTCGAAGTCGGCTCTGTAGGGCCGACCCCTCCCTCCGCCCATTCAGGATTCAAAGCCATGCAAATAGGAGCCAAATGAGTATTGGAAAGAGGTAGACATGGGGGACATGGCCCAGAAGGGAAACTGAAGGGTGAGATGAGGCGACCTGCTGCGGTTTACAGAGCCGCCATGGAAATGACAGACGATGTAAAAGAGTTCATTAATATTGCAAGGTATGCTCACGACGACGATGGGACAGGTCAGGGGGTTAAGGCAAAGGGGGTTAAGGCAAAGAATGGAAGAAAGGACACCAGCAACAGCAACAGCAAACGAGGACAACGTTTTGACTGTGCGCACAATTATTTTGTAATTTGTCATATTTTGTAGGCCTCGGCTCAAGTCAGACAACGTTGCACTTTACACAGAACGGCAGGAGAAAGTGGGTGGGGTGGCAGATGGCAGAGAAAGGGGGCTTGGAGGGCAGGTCACAGCTGCTTTGTCCAAAATTTCAAGTAGCGAAGCCTCGGACTCAAGTGGCTTGACGTCCTACTAAATGGAAAATGCGGGGGATGATAGTTCACTCAAAATATTTTTTGGCTCAAAAGCCGTTGAAAAAGATATTTAATAATTGCAAAAATAAATGATGTCCAATTTTTTTAGTAAACTTATATTTGAACTAAAAGAAATATATCAGGTTAAAGAAGTAGCTCACCATTAATGAAAAGGTAATACTTTTATCCATAAAACGGACATCGCACCTTACAACAATATTTGATATCAAGAAGTCTATCCAAATATTTCAATTTAAGTAGGAATTCTCTCACTGTGTTCATAAATAAATCATTGCCTAAAATGTATAATCAATGCATAATTTCTTCATAATTAAATAGCTTCTATTTTGGGCATTTAATTGTTTATTAATACAGAAATGTTGTATTTTATACAACCACAAATATGGAGATAGCAATAATAAAAGTTTTCTGTGTTTTGAGAAATGAGTTGGTGGCAAGAGGTTGGAAGATCACTAGCCTGGCAGCTGCATAATTGTTTGTGTTTTACGCTTTACATGAAAGCTAAGCAAATCTTTTGTTTCGCTGTCTAACAGAGAAAATTCTCTTATTCTCAATGTTTCTCTCCCTCTCTCTCTCTCTCTCTGCCTCTCTTAGCCTTTTTGTTAGCCTTACGCTTTGTGTGCACTTTCTAAACATGGCGGCGCCAAACAGTGTCTACCTCAACCTACTTTTGGTTCCTTCGCTCGCTACACAGAAACATTAAAATATTTATGGAAGGTGAAATTATAAGGGAAGTTTGTCTAGTTACTTTGACTTAAAACTATGTCGCTGGAAATGGTAGCCGAATTAAAAGGTTGGATTATCCAAACTAGTCATTTTGATCTTAAAGAATATTGTCATTTTATAATTCTGTTACAGATTCTTTTTGTTTTGAAGACCTGTACCTATCTTTTAACTGCCCAAAAAGGAACAAATATTGTTTACATTTCAAAGGAAAACCCCTCTCAAAAGATGATACCCAAAACATAAAAATATTTTGTTGTGTAGCTGAACGATGTTGCTCAGACTTTAATAGTGCCCGTTTACCCGCAAACGCCCCTCATCCCAACCCCGCTAGTTACGCCCCCTTTTAGTAAGTCAACAAAAAGAGGCGCCGTCAGTCAGCCAGTTTTCTTGCCGCTGTTGTGTTCACCATGTTTACCTACCCGCGACCCCTTCTTCACCCCACAGGACCACCCCGTCGAGCCGCCTCATCATGTGCCTTCCCTTATAATTATACCCTACAAATGAGTGGGACATATAATATTTCGTGTTAGAGCATGCTAACATAATAATAAAATGTTGGTATAATGTTTAGTACATAATGCCAGTTTCATTATTCACTGCCGTTGTGCAGGATTTTATGGAAAATTATAAAATTAGACTCTGAAGCACTTTATTAGAAAGTGAAAAACATTTCAAAGTTTTTAATACATGTTTATGCCGAAGATTTTGCTTGCTTTAACATAAAATTGAAATATTGTCCGACCCAAGTTATATTTTTCTGTTAGCTTAGATTTAATGAATAATAATCAACATTTCAATTTTTCAATAAAATTTATTCATTTTTTAATTGTGTTTTGTTTATGATAAGCATCCAAGATGTCAATATATCATTGTCTAGAGCACTACAAACTTTTACACTTTCACATTGGGTCTTACTTTTTTGGCTCTCATAATTGTGATATGCAGTATTTTCAGTCCGCTGGTTTTAGTTTTCCTGGTCGTCCATTTCTTTGCTTTGCGTCCGCTTCTTCTATCATTTCGTGCAATTTTGTTTGTTTTTGCTGTTTTTTTTTTGTTTTTGTTGAATTACATGCACATATACAGAGAGACAAATATTTATTTAAAACTTATGCCCGAGGCCTTTCATTACTGTGCACGGTAAAAATATATATTTCACTCTTCTATTCTGTCTTCCCCTTTATGCCGCCATCCCTTGGTTTCTCTTTTCACCATTTAGTGTCGGCTGTTTCTTAGTTCTTGTTACATTTTTGCTCTGTGCAAATGTGCTGTACGTTGCTTTGTGCTCACCATTCGCTTTCTTCTGCCGCCCCTTTCATCTGCAATCTGTTTTACTGTTTTCTGGATTTTTGGTACATGGCTACTAAGTGAAAATGTTTCGGTCCACGGGGCGTATGCTTTCATAGTCTTCGCCTAGTTAATGTACTTGTAGCCGGCTCCTGTTCCAGATCCTTTCAGATCCGCCACCACCGCCACAGAGCTCACCACCATCATCCTCCAATTATGACGTCTAGCGGAGTTTTAATTAGTCTTCGTACTACCCCCTCCCCACTTAAGTCCCAACCCCGCTCCCGCATCCCCGATCCTGCGGCTCCTCTCCGCTTTGTTTTGCTTGTGGCCTTGTGTATGAGCCATTGTCTTGCCCCGAAACGAACAAAGTGCATTATGACGTCGCAACAAAATAGCCAAAGTTGTTGAAATTTTTATGTGATTTACTCGGTGAATTATTTTAAAGTACATGGGCTAAGAGGAGCCCTGCTCGCATGACGAGATAAACAATAATCGAAACAAAGGGACAGAAGTGGCTCCTAATTACTGAGAGTTTATCATTATAAGAAATACCGATGCAGAGAGTGAAATATAAGATCTTATATTTACTTTTACATCTGTTTACCAGTTAACGAAAAGGGAATGCATACCAAGACTTAAGGAAAATTAATTGGTTCAGGAGAAAGAGCGGTGAAATTTAAAGAAAATTGGATCCGATGCTCCGTTCAAAAATATTCACAAAATACTCTTTTTTTGGTATATCCAAACATTAAAATTTTTCGGTGTCTGGTTGCCAGTTTTAAAAATGTAAAGAAGTTGTTTTAGAATTCTGGAATAATTGTTTATGTGTTGGGCAGGTCGTTAAAAAAATTATATTGTTCTATACCCAGAAACATGTAGTAGGAATAATATTCCTAATTATAAGGAATAATTAATAATAATAATAATTTTCTTTAAATTTTAAGTATTATTACACGATTATTAAAAATCGCCCGAAATTTAATTAGATTAAGTACGGATCGTTCTAAATAATAATATTTTTAAATGTTGTTTTAATACACAGAAAAAAACGATATTTTTCGCTTTAATCCTGCTTTTAGTGTTTGTAAATAAAACCAGAATTAATAAAAACAGTAAACTCTATTAAAAACTTTTAATTTAAAAAAAAAACTATTAACTTAAACCAAGAACATTCCGTTCTTAAAATGATTGGACATTAAACATTGGATAAGCTATAAGGATCCTGAATCAAAATTCCAGACAAAGTAATCAATTTATTAATTTGTTGGTTCTTATATTTTCTGATTTTGTTGTACTAATTGACCTCAAAAGTTTAGCTAAAAAAGGAATTTTATTGCAAACATACTCCTTCGAATTCTTACACGAGCTTAGTACAAACTAAAACATGCTGCCAGTGTGGAGCAACCGGTTAAAAAAAGAGAAAAAGACAAAAAAGTACTGTTTTATATATATGCTTACAAAAAATGTTCTAAGATTAAGAACAATGCTCTTTGTTTTTTCCCTCTGTGTACTTTAGTTGTTCATTTGCAAAAGTTAATTTAAAAAGCTTACATAGTTGCATAAAGAATTTTTCGTACTCTACCAATATCGTTCGTACATCCTTCTTAGCACTTTTGACTACTTGGGTTGAGAACGTTCAATCTCAAATTTAGAATGTCGTGATTTAGTTAGTAAAGCTATTAGTACTAGGAAAAACGAGCGGGATCGCACGACTATATCTTCAGCTTCCATGGGAGCAATCGGGAAAATATATGAAAATATTATAACTTCGCTGTTTTTCAATCAATTTGAAAATACTTCGAAACAAATTAATGGTGTATTTTTTTTTACAATAACGTTTCTAATCTATTAAAATATTGTTGTTTTAAAAAATATATAATTTTTGGAATAGCTGCTAGGGTATATAAACTTCGGTTTCCAGAAGTTTGCTTCCTTTCTTGTTGGTTATCGTAGTTTGTTGAAAAAAAAATGTAATTTAATTTTTAATGGAATTCAATTAATAATGATTATAATAAATAATACGAATTGTTATTTTATATTTAAATGTAATATCAAAAGTTTACTAACAAATAAATTTTCCCACCAAACGAATATTTGTTATAATCAGCACCAAATCAATATGCTTTACTTAGTACTTGCGCTCATTAAAACACTATATATGACATGTCCATATCAGCAAAAAACCGCCATAAAACTGACATTTTCAAATAGGGCTTTACAAATCAATCATTTTTGAGTAGTTGCGCAGAAGCTCACTCACCTTTCAATATAGTTAAGCAGAGTTTACATTAAATTTCGCTTTGATAAAATGTTGTTAATTAGTTTGCCGTTTGTTTGTTTGTTTCGTGTTTGTTGTCGCGTGAAAATGTTTTTGGGCGCCAAAAAGTACAGTCACCTACACAAATGCAAAACACGCACAGAGCGACTGTTATTAGCTGTCGAAACTGTTATTTCGCACTTTCTGCGTCTCACTCACACTCTTTGTATCCCTATCTCTTTTCCTCTGCCGAGATATCGTATGCTGTTGGCGGCGTTTTGAACGATGCACTTGATCCGTAGTAATCGGTCGCAAATCGGGAGAAAGCAGGGAAACTTTTGGTAATTTTTCGGTAATTTCTAGTTATTTCCTTTCGTCGAATGCGGTCGGCTGATTGATAGATGCCAAAAGCGGACACACTGCACAAGAAACACACAACTTGACTGAGCGAAATTGCACAAATAACTGAATTGAAATATCCCCCCGCCTTTCGCACACACACACGCACATACACACGGCAAGGGACGGAGAGAGAGAGAGAGAAAAGGTGAGAGGAAGCGAGAAGGCATGCCCTGCTTCGCTTATTTTCGTTCAAAAATGTCTTACAAATTTGCTAAAACCCAAAAATTGAGTAGAGAAGCGCGGTGCACCCGAGTGCATTTTAATTGATTTTTTTCTTTATTTTCCCCCCGGGCTTGCACTCACAGCAGGATGGCCTGAGTGCTCGCATCTCGCTCGGTCCCACGCGGCGTATGCGTAACATTTCAGTTGCATTTCGGCGAGTTGAGTGAAACTCGGTTGACGATGAGTGAGCTGCGAGTGGGCGATCTCCTGTGGGTCACGGCTCCAGTTGCTCTGCTCCATAAATTTAAGTTTTAATTAGCTTTTTGTTGCTGCTGTAATTTCGACGGCAAACAAAAGTTGCTGCTGCATCAAATTTTTAATTAATTACACGTAAGAATGCTGAAAAATTGATGCCCACAAGGAGGTTCGTTCGTTTTGGACAAACAATTAGCATTTCAGTGTCCCAAAATAATGCAAAAGTATGAGGCTAAATGAAAGAAAAGTTAGCAGAAGTTTTTTTGAAGGATAGCTTTCACTTTTTTTGAACGGAAGAATGGATGGGGGTAAGTATTGGTATAGACAAACTTTTTAATATGAAAATTGCTCGTTTGGGGTCGAGAAAATTAAGTGATTGGATTAGGGCTGGTAAATGTACCCTTTCCGATTGATTCAAGCCAAGAATGTGATCAACTTTTATGGAGTTTTTTCATTAAATAATATTTTTCAATGTTTATATGGGTTCACTTTTTAAAATACTTTTTTGAATTTACCTTTTCCTTTCTAGTTCAGTTGCACCAAGTTAACATAATACCGTAGCATACTTTAGGGAACATTAACATAGCGCGATGAAATTGTTTGCACTTACGCCTGATCAATACTTTTTAGTAAGGATTAATTAATACACAATTCAGTACGAACATTTCCAGTGCGAGTGGCAATACATCAACAAAACAACATTGGTCATCAAATGAATTTGCAGCTAGTGTCAGTTCTAGTAAAACTTTGGCATTAAAGAATCCCGATTTTATATTAATACAAGTAGTTTTGGGGGATATTATCAAATTCATCATTTTGACAAAAATTGGAAATATCATATTAAGTTTTTTTTACCTCTTGTATTTATTGATATATTAATGCTGTCTTGTTAAAGGGGCTGGATGGTTTGCGAATTAAAAAAAATTTTTTTTAATAATTTTTTAAATAAAAGTACAACGTCTCAGGACTATTCTTTGAAAAATTATTCTCGCTCGGACCAAAACTCGCTGAGATACCGATTATCCCGTAAACGTGCTCTCAAAACTACGTTTTTCAAGTCGGTTCGTAATGTAACTCAAAAAGAAATGGTCCGATCTAAATGAAATTTTGCACAAATACTTGCGGATAAACATAAGTTTTTTATTTTTAAAATTTTTTTTCTTAATATTTTAACATACAATAATAGGCTTATTTTTAATGTAAAAATGGTATTTTTGACTTTAAAACCACTTCAAAAATTTCAAAATCGCATGTTTTTCAATTTAGTTTCGTTTATCCGCACAATAAACTGTTATATTCAATAAATCAATTTAATTATTTTTTAATATCTTTGTAAGTCCAGGCTTTACGCACAAAACAACAAAATCTTTATACTCTTCGAATATAGGCATTTACCGTGCAAAATTCTCCTTTTTTTAGCCTCTGAAACCATCCTGCCCCCTAAAGTATGTTAAAAGCGTGGCCGCTTTTGTTTATGTTTTAAGTATGTTTTCCAAACTTATTTTAAAATTTTCAGCAATAGGAGGAAAAAGACATGAATTGGAGAACAAATGAAAATCCAAAGAATATTTAATGAAAATATAATTTGTTTGTTGAAAGTGAAAATACATATTTACTTAAAGAAAAAATGAAGGGCAAAATATATAGCGGTATAATTCGAAGACAACCTGCAAGGCCGAAATCACTCATACTCAAATCACTCAAGCCAACCGAAAACAGGGTGTCCCGAAATCAGTGCACATCCAGGCTTGAGCATGCGCAGTCGAAGCTCAGAACGAAAAAACTCACTCAACTAGAGAGCACAAAGAACGCAACACCTACGCGGCACAAAAACACACCTGGACAACCTAAAGTAATGCGACAAACAAAGAGAGAGCCCGAAAAGGGGGTAGGAGAGTGGGTGAAAGTGCGAGCGGGCGGAAAACAAACGTCAGCTGCATGAGAACCCAAAGGCTGGACGATACCAATTGTGACATTTGCTCTTGTTGGCCAGTGTAATTGCACACACCTACATGAATGAGTACTGCACAGAACAGAGGGAAAGGGTTTAAATATTTATGAATGAAATTTTGTATGCTTTTCATACTAGTACAGGGAACAAAATTTGATAAAGTTGTCCACAATTCGTCGTAGGACATGAAAAATATTTTATTTTATTTTAAACATTAGTTCTAGAAATAAATATATGCAAGGGTATACAAATTGTCATACTACTGTGTATGAGAAAGTCGGTACTTACTTGTTGGTTAAACAAAAATGGTTCATACATATGTTACGTTAAAACATATGACTGCTGCATTAAAACAGTTTTGCTTCTTTTGATTTTTATCTTAGCGTTCTGAATAGGAACGTTCTAAAAGTTTTTTAGAATAACTTTTAAACGTAGCATCGCATTCCAGCAATTGAGGTGTCATTTGCTGGAAAAATGCTAAAAAGGTTAGTATTTTAGTAAGCCATAAGCTACAATTAAAACAATTAAGCATTTTACTTTCACCGCCCTTTCTTGTGAACCAAATAAGAGTACCTTTTATATACAAAATAATAAATAAATAGTTTTGATCGGACGATCCAAGCATACATATATGGAAATTCGTTATTTTAAATAGTTCATCATCGATCCATGACCAAGGGTAAAAGTCTGAATCAAAAATGTCCCTCACAATGAACTCTCGGCCACTACTGTCAAGCTAATCGCAATGGAAAATCCGAAAACCAATATGGGTATAATTGTATCAGAATTGTTATGGTTGACCTCATCCGAAGGGCGTTGATGAGCATTGACCACGTTCCGAGCCGGCAATGAACCTCAAAGAACTGGAAACCACCTTCCACCCACATTACTAAGCGGACCATCAACCAATTTTAAGGTTAATGACTGTGTTTACGCAAAATAATTGCAAGCCCCTGTCAAAAAAGCGGTTAACTAATTTAAATTGATAGCAAAACGGCAGTCGGAACAAGTGGGATGAGTAATCGAGGCGATAGGCCAATAAGGGTCTAAATAGTTTTGTTATGCTTGTTTTCATTTTTTTTATGCTTACTATGTATATACGTTTGAAATGCTGTTATGGGCAGATTTCAAAATATTACGTATACGCCGCTTGGGTCATGCCCGAACGAGCAAACGATGGGCGGCCGATTAAGCTTCATTAAAAAAGCGTTTTATGCTTTAATAAAAATTTGCAAACATTCGGCGGCCAACTCTATAAAAACAGTTAATGCCGGAGTTTTCGCAGTCAGTCAACGTTCGAGGATTACACACGACAAACACGGCCAGCAAAAAAACATGTCAGCGCAAAAGACTAGCAGAGGCCTCTGGTTGGGAATGTTCCTGGTCGCGGTGCTATTGCAGCTCTCCGAGTGCCAGTACTACGGGTATCCCTTCTACGGAGGGGCAAGTGCGGGGGCGGGATCGGCGTACGGCAACACTTACGGCAGCGGCATGTACGGATACCCCTACGGCTACGGGGGATATCCCTACTACTCGTACCCCAACTACAACCCGTATTCGATGTTTGGCGGAGGCGGTGGATACGGCCAATACGGGTACCCCTACGGAGGATATCCTTACGGCGGCAACGGCATGAGTGAGTAATCCGTCTCCGTGTCTCTTAGTCCCTTGCAACCAAGTAATCTACAAGTGTTCTGGACCTGTTTTCTTCTCTAGACGTGGCCTACGCCAGCAGCAGTGGGGGATTCGCAACAGCCAGTGCGGGCGGAAACGGATATTACGGCTGAAAGATAAATGATAAGCTAGTTTAACTGTACATATTGATTAAGACTTCCTACTATGTTAGTGTGCTGACGCAAAGAAATATAATAGTTATGTAATATGTAATCAAACAGTTATCGTTGTTTAACACTTTGGCTTACAAAAGTAAAGGCGCTTCAGTTCTACGAAAAATTTGATTAGTAAATTAATTGTATATTTATAAATCATTGGCTGAGCCAAAATCGGTAAACAAAACATAACTTATAATTTATTGTTTCATACAATGGCAATTACATTTAAAAAATGTATAACATTTAGTTTTACATTGGCCGTATCCTTTTGTTCGTATATTAGATAAAACAATAACGGTAGATAAATTCGGCAAGACGAAGTTTTAATACCCTTACAGTCTAGGGATGGATCCTAACTAAATAAAACCATTATATAACGCGAAAAAAACGTATGGTTCTTAAAAAAAACCACCAAATTTATCAAGTCTTATCCGATCGTTCCTATGGCAGCTATAGGATGTAGTCGAACAATCGGCAAGATTTTTATACCCTTGCAGAGGGTATTATAATTTCAGTCAGAAGTTTGCAACGCAGTGAAGGAGACATCTTCGACCCTATAAAGTATATATATTCTTGATCAGCATAGGAGCATATAGGAGAGTCGATCTAGCCATGTCCGTCTGTCCGTCTGTCCGTCTGTCCGTCCGTCTGTCCGTCCGTTTCTACGCAAACTAGTCTCTCAGTTTTAAAGCTATCTGCATGAAACTTTCCCAAAAGTTGTCTTTCTATTGCAGGTAGTATATAAGTCGGATCGAGCCGGATCGGACGACTTTAGCATATAGCTCCCATAGGAACAATCGGAAAAATTAATAAAAAAAATTATAACTTTGGTGTTTTTTAATTTTTTTTTTAGTTTTTCGAGATTTAGTAATGGTTAAATATTTCAGAATTACGGTTTAAATTTCATCAAAATCGGACGACTATAGCATATAGATCCCATAGGAACAATCGTATAGCTGCCATAGGAACTATAGAATAATTATGTTGCAAATCATTATAGCTTCAATGTTTTTAAACATAGGCAAGTAAATCATAATTTTAATGTTTTCAAGAATATTTAGTTTTTGCTTCCTTTTTTGTTTAACTTGATCAGTATCCACATTAACAAATACAAGTCTGAAAGATTCAAGAATCTATATATCAACCCGTTGAGTCAGCATCAAGAACATACACACTTTATAGGGTCGGAAATTTTATAACACCCTCAGCAAGGGTATAAAAGCAACATACGTATTTTAAAATAGTTTTGATATTTGACCTGATACCTTGATTGTGATATTTTGACATATATTTAGTTGATTTGTATATTTGGTCGAAATAATGTTAATTTTTTTTTGTATAAATAATCTTGTTAAAATAATTTGACATTTAACAGACTGCGAAGTCTAACCTTGTCTATCACATTTAGAAAGTTATAAATTATAAAGTCATTGAAGAAATGCGAAAAAATTGTAATGGTGCTTTAATTTTGAACCCTGCACATTGTTCGCGGGCAATCGATAGCTGTGTCTAGTGTTGAAAAGTGCGCGGCATCAGGACTGTGAACATATCGGGGTGTCGATAGCTCCCGGCCGTTAGCCAACCATCCAAATTCGTAGCACTTTCATTTCGACCAAATAGTCTCGCAAAAAACACAAAACAAAGGCATTGACGTTCGCCAAATTCCGCCGCCGTCGACCGAAACAAACATAAAGTAAGCCAAAAATCAGTGCCAATATCGCCGAACAGGGAAATAAAGGTGTAAAATGAAAAAAATAACCAGTAATAGAAAAAGGCCAAAAGGCGGCATAAAAACATTTCATTGCGTAATTGGGGCCAGCATGAACAACAACAACGATGACAAAAACAAAGCCAACTGGCTGCATTCTAATGCGCCTGTGTGTGTGTGTGTATCTACAGCTGAGCAGTAAATTTATTTGTTTTTAACTTGGCCTCAACTTGTGTTTTGCACTTGCAGCCTGTTTGTTAGTGGATAAAAATCAATGTCTGTTAAATTTCATAGTAGATTATTAAGCACTTGACGCGCAGTGAATAGAAAGAGGAAGACAAAACAGCAAAAGTATGCTTACGTTAAAAAGAACTTGCTCCACATTTTCGCCACCTTTCTCCCTCACACTTTCCCATCTCTTTTCCTCCCACGGGGGCTGCTCACGCGCACCGTGGGGTGTTTTTTTTTTTTTTGTTCCGCTTTGCGCGACCCCTTCCCCACTGTACATGCCGCTTAATTTCATAAATCAAGGCAGCGTCAGTTAAAAAACAACAAGAACTACTTTTGCTCGAGCCCCCTTCAGCCCCTATTGTATGTACATATCTTTCTGGTTTCGGCAATGGGAAATTTCCGTAGCCACCGCACAGTGGAAAAAGACAAACAGCACACAATCGAAATTACATGATAGACTGGCCATTAAAGCCCGCCATATTTAGACCGCAAAACCGTCGAATTTTCACATTTCAAACTTAACCGAACCGAATAATATTCCAAACATTCTATTTAATTTGGAAATTAAGGAAAGAATATTAATATATTTGTGTAGGCAGCACACAATGCGATCAAATTTTTATGTATATTCTTTAAAAAAAAAACAATAGTGTTCTCCTAACGGAGAATAAAATGCGTATAAAAACAATTAAATGAAAAAAAAAATTTTTCTTAAAAAAAAATGTAAAGATGTATAGCACCATTAAAATCAATTAGATACAAAAAAAAAATCACTTATTGTAAAATTACTTAAACTCAGTATGAATACAAAAATCATATAAAATCCACCTACCCCACTGTGCGCATCGTAGACAGAACAGCTGATGCTCGTCAAATTTTGCTTATTTGCTTTCTGTTTGTATATAAAAGCGCTCTTAAGTGTGCGAGTGTGAGTGAGGTGAGCGAGGGAACTTTAGATATCGATAAAAAAATAAACTAAGCGAAACCAGTCATCAATTGACAATCTGCTCAAGTTGGTCTACATTCTAGAATTACTCGACAGTACGTACATATGTACATGCATATGTAGATTTTCCGATGCGGTGTAGCCTTATCTGGGGGGGTGTGTCGTGCTTCACGTTTGGCTGCTTATCAAAATCACGCGACTCGACGCGGACCCCCAATGAATTGTCAAGGTTGCTGATAAATGAATACTAATCAAAAGTTTGTTCGTCTCGCTGCCTTATCGCTCAGATAGCGAAACTCTAGGTGGTGCGAGCCGACGCCGAAGATCCAGACAGACAGCTTATATAATCCGGCAACGAAGGAGGCAGGCCCCTAAATCCGAAAAGATGTTGCGAATGCTGCGAAGTTCCTCCTCCAGATGCTCCAGTCTGCAGCAGACGGTGCTTAAAAGGTAAGTTTAAGTTGATAGACTTCTAATGATAGTCTGACAAGTTCTAGACAGAAAGAAATCTATCAAAGCTAACTTAAGATCCAAATACTTTAAAAATTTTTCTAAATTCGTATAATTTTTTTTGTTTTTTCTTAAATAATTTTGATTACCAACATTCAATAATAGTACAATTAAACGTTTTGATTATCGTATTACATTTTTTCACCTCAGTTACACTCGAAGTCTTGGCTCAGTTATACCGGACCTTAACCTCAAGGATTTTCCGGTCGTAAATGAACCGATTCTGGGGTATCGCAAAGACTCCAAGGAGCGCAAAGCCCTTGAGCAGGCCCTGAAGAGCACGGCCTCCAGCTGCGAGGACATTCCGATTGTGATCGGCGGCAAGGAATACAAAACGTCGGAGGTGCGGTACCAGGTCATGCCCCATGATCACCAACATAAACTGACCAGCTTCTACTATGCCGATAAGAAGCTCATTGAGAAGGCCATCAAAACAGCCGTGAGCACGCAGCCCAAGTGGGACCGCGTGCCGATTGCGGACCGCTTGAAGATCTGGGAGAAGGCGGCTGATCTAATGGCGACGACATACCGCCAGGAACTGAATGCGGCCACCATGTTGGGTCAGTCCAAAACGGCTATCCAAGCGGAAATCGATTCGGCAGCGGAGCTAATTGACTTTATACGGTGAGTACATATCTGATTACTTTCTTTAATTTATAAAAGATTTAGATTTAGATTTCAAACAAATAGTTGGTAATCTATATGTTAAAACAAAGAAGTGTGTGGTGTCTCATAGTCAGAACATTCTTTCTTGTTTTAAAATCCTTTTTGGTCCTTTTTGTGTTATATGAAGTATTCTTTCTGAAATTGAAATCCAAATCCACCTCACAGGATGAATGCGTATTTCCTGAAGGAGGTCACTAAATATCAGCCCATCAGCGAGAACATCAAAGTTACAAAGAACTCTTTGCGTTATCGTGGCATTGATGGTTTCATCGCCGCTGTCAGCCCCTTTAACTTTACGGCCATTGGCGGCAACTTGTCCTACACGCCAGCTCTGATGGTAGGCTAGCCCTTATTACCTATCGCTGAAATTTCCCAATAAATTAACCTTTCATTTTTCGCAGGGAAATGGTGTGCTGTGGAAGCCCTCGGACACGGCCATGCTATCCAACTGGCTTATTTTCAAAATTATGCGCGAAGCGGGAGTGCCTGATGGTGTCGTTAATTTTGTGCCTGCCGATGGGCCCGTGTTCGGTGACACGATTACCGCCAGTCCCCATCTAGCGGGCATCAATTTCACCGGCTCTGTACCGTAAGTAATTGCCGGAGTATTGATTTTCCTGTTCAAACCCATCCCATCCCATCCCTTCCGGCGACAGAACCTTCAATCGCCTGTGGAAGCAGGTGGGCAACAATATTGACACGTACGTTAACTTTCCCCGCTTGACTGGTGAGTGTGGCGGCAAGAACTTCCACTTTGTGCATGCATCAGCCGATGTTGAGTCCGTGGTGACATCCACGATTCGTTCGGCATTCGAGTATTGCGGTCAGAAATGTTCCGCCTGCTCGCGCATGTATGTGCCGGAGTCTCTGTGGCCACAAGTAAGTTCCAGAGGCATCAGATTACGATGTTTTCGCCATGCTGATCTGCTTTAACCCCTCACCCGCAGATCAAGGAAGGTCTGCTGTGCGAGGCGTCGAAGCTGAAGATCGGGGACGTGCAAGACTTCAGCAGCTTCTCGTCGGCTGTGATTGATGACAAAGCATTTAAACGCATTACTGGCTACATTGAGCATGCCAAGAAGTCCTCTAACCTGGAGATTCTCGCCGGCGGCACGTACTCGGACAGCAAAGGGTACTACGTCAATCCGACCATTGTTCTCAGCAAGGACCCGAAGGACCGCATCATGACAGAAGAGATTTTCGGTCCCGTGCTCTCGATCTATGTCTACAAGGAGTCCGATCTGCTTGAGACCATGAAACTGGTGCACACCTCAACAAAGTTTGCTTTAACCGGAGCAGTATTCGGCCAGGACGAGTAAGAATAATCCTCTTTTAGGGGTTACCTTTATTCTATAACATTTGTTTTCAGGGAATTCGTCAAGTGCGCCCTGCAGGAGTTTAAAATGGCCGCTGGAAACTTCTATATCAATGATAAGTCTACTGGATCCGTGGTGGGTCAACAGCCATTCGGCGGCGGTCGAATGTCTGGCACCAATGACAAGGCTGGCGGACCACATTACATTCTGCGCTGGACTTCTCCGCAGTCCATCAAGGAGACATTCGTGCCACTGCGGGACGTCAACTATCCGTACATGTGCGAGTAAGCAGGATGAAATAAGATGAAGCATATGAAGGGGGAGTGGGAAGAGGATTAGAAGAAGCTAAATAGAACCGACAGGAATCTCATATAACTACTAACTATATATATATACATACATATATATAAATGTATTTTGTTGAAATATTTTTAAACACCACCCCAAAGCCCCTGCCCCGTAACACCTACCAAGTTCAGATAGCTACAATTCTTACAAACACACACTCAATGAATCTCAGAACCCAAAAAAATGCCTCGGGTAATGTTGTAAATTGATATGCTGATACCTTTCGAACCCCACACACACACACACACACCACAACATGGATATTTTAAAAGAATAATAATATGTAGTATCATTATTTTAACATAAAATTTATACGCAATGTGATTATTTAATTATATAATTTATAATTACATGGACCGTCTTTTGTTTAAATCTTTATCGATATTATTTGTGTTTTGTTAGACTTTTTCCCGGTTACGAACTAAATATTGCGCGTTGATGTACACACCTACGTATGTGAAAGCAAACACTTGACAATACATTTTGATTACTAAATGTGAAACATCACGATATGATAAATTGACCTAGATACATACATAAAACGTAAGCATCAAATTCATATTAATAAACATTTAAAATTCAAAACGATTCACTTACAAAGGTCTTTACACTGCATTTTTTATGCGCTATAGAAACAATAATAGATGTAATATGTAAATCCAAATGAGTTTGCGTAAGGACTTTTCTTTTGTGTAAAATTATATTCGGGTCGATTGATTCGTAATATTTTTCCCTAAAAACCCATCTCAACCAAATGTTTTGGCTTGGCATAATCAATAACCGATATGACAGCGCATAGTTAATAGCTATGAAATAGGTGTTATAATGGAGATCTTTGAGATATACTTGACCAGGATCGCCAAGATCCGTTTCTGACCAACAACTCTTTGAGATTTAAGGGTGTTAAAACTAAACTTTTCCAAAATTCTACAATTGTTAATGGGTTACATTTCGAGATCGGACAACTGTACCATATAGTTTTCATTGGAACGACATATAATCGCTGTTTTTATTTTAAACATAGAACTGAAGATAAAGTAATATTATTACTTCAGAAATACGCCTTTAATAACATACAAATTGTCCGAACATATCATGAAGTTGCCATCGATCAATTTATTTAATAATCTTACAAGTCCGTTTTAATTAAAGTAAACTCAAATTCAAGATGAAACTTACCGTGTTATCCCTTTTCGAATTTTGTTTGGTATAGAAGCATACACATTATAAAGTATTAAACAAATTTATAAATTTGCAATGGTTGAATAAACAAGAATGTTTGTATTGCATTTGTACGATACAGTAGTCGTACCAAATGGTTTTAATGCACTTCTAAATTTAAACTTATGGGAAATGAACCATATGCATTGCTACACAATTGAATAACAGTGGTCCCCTCTGATTATTAATTGAATCATACTTCTGGACCTACATCATTCAATTTTAAAATTTTAATTAAAACTACAACCCATTCAACTATAAAAAAACAATTTTTTTTCCTTTTACTTAATTTGAACTAAAATTTATTACTTGCCGGTTTCGACAAATTTGTGATTTATTCGTTTACATATTGAAGTTCTGAAGGGATATTACAATTTTACAACTGGAATCCGAATCCGAATCGGAAAATAGCTTAAACACTAGTCGGAATTGTCAACCCTTCGTTTAACCCAAGCGTCTGGCAAATCCTTTAGTTCGTATCCTTTTGGATTTTTTTGTAAACCTTTCAAAACTAGTTAAATAAAGGTGATAGGACAATGGTTGAGGATTTAAGTCTAAAAAGGTTTATAAAAAGTCAGCAATAGGCCTTCCGGTTACATCCAGATTGATCAGGAAAAGAAAGGGTTTTATCCGCTATAGCAATAGTAAGCACTAGTTTGGATGAGGAAAAAGATGGCTAAAGAAGTTTAGTTTGGTCACGGTTTTATTGACCGCCAGTTCGCATTGATCAAATTCAAATTAAAACTTAGGATATAAAAGCAAAGGACTTTTTTAAATCAAATCAAAAGTTTGGAAAGACTTTACATGTTGGCGAAAGTATTGCATAAAGAAACTATTCTATATAGTTACTCCGCTTGCTTACAGACTAAACGTATCCTTTAGAATATTGATTATTTCATAGTGTATGTATAAATCTAGTCAAATTTTATTGAATTGACTCCCGTGTCAATTTGGCCGCCTCGATAGCTGCCACGCTTCTTCTTGGTCTTCTCGTGTTTGAAGGACTTGCCGCGCGTGTGCTTCAGGTCCTTATTGGCCCGCTCGCCCCAAGAGCCGGCAGCGTTTTTCTATCGTGGTTTACAAATAATATAAACAGGTTAGTCGATAACAACATTACTGCATCAAGGATGTGTTTGTGTGTGTATGGGTGTTTACGGGTGGGAGGTGCTAACTAAAACTAACTCTAATTGTCGAACGTGATCTTTTTGTTTGGCTTGGGCGCCGACGAGTCGAAGGACTTGTTACCAAATCCACCACCACGTCCGCCACCCCCACGGCCACCACCTCCCCGTCCGCCAAAGCCGCCGCCTCCACGGCCGCCTCCACCACGTCCGCCAAAGCCACCGCCGCCTCCACGGCCACCACCTCCGCGTCCGCCGAAGCCACCTCCTCCACGTCCGCCGCCGCCGCCTCGTCCTCCGCGTCCACCGCGCTGATTGTTGTCGAAGCCTCCGAAGCTCTTGCGATCGCCAATCTTCTTGAAGCCGCCTCCCTCGCCGCCATCCTCGCCGTTACTCTTGTTGGTCTCCCAGGTGCTGCGATCCGGACGTCCGGCGAACCCGGATCCGCCACGGCCGCCACGTCCATTGTTGTTGTGCTTCTTGAAGCCGCCGTCCTGAAATGGGAGAGAAACGCCAAAGAGGGCAAACCACAAATTAGCAACGATTTGAAATGCAAGTTGGGTTGCAAAATGGATAAGTGGAAAGTGCCACAAGTGATTTGAGTTTTCTACGCGGCGCAAACATGCTAATTTGTGTGTCACCCTCTTCTCGGCCTCTCGGAAAACCCTACCTGCCCCAGCCCCCAGCCCTCTCAGCCCGAACACTCCGAACACCCCGAACACACACACACCCACCCAGATGCGCGACTCAAATCCACTGCGGCACTCACCTTCGCCTCGAAAGACATGTCCTGGACACGGCTGTCCACGAGCACCTCCTCGGTGCGAACCCGCCGGAAGGGTGACCGTCTACGGCCACTTCCCCCTCCGCTGTTGTTGGACTGATTGTTCCAGCTATTGTTGTTGTTGTTGTTGGGTGTGGAGGTGAAACTATTGTTCTGCGAATGTTAAACAAATAGAAAATCAACTGTCTTCACAGGATTCGGACAAGGTGTAAAGAACTTTGGAATCCAAACAATATGTTCGATTTGACCATATTTTAATCATTCTTTATAAACTCGTAGTTAACAGGCAAATAATTTAATACAATAAACTGCTTTAACCAGCATGTTTCAGATATTTCTGACGACTAACTTGAGATCTTTTTTTGGACAACCCAAACTTCTCTTGTTTAGGAAACTAATCCAGAATTCGCATGCCCTGAAAATACAATAAACTGACTCACCTGCTGATCTCCCGATTTGACAAAGTTGTTGTACTTCTTGTTGGGAGTAGCGTCGTCCTGGTCACCACCACTGAACTTGCGCTTCTGGGCGGGCTTTGCTCCGCCATTGGCCAACGCCTTGGGCTTCACCTCGCCGGATTCCTCGCCAGAGTCGTCGCTGCTGCTGCTCTCCTGCGCCTTGGCGGGGGCAGCGGTCTTCTTGACAGTTGGCTTCACAGCAGGCGCCTCATCATCGTCGCTAGAGTCCTCGCTGCTCGAGGCGGCAGCCTTGGCCGGTGCCTTGGGAGCAGCTGCCTTGGCAGGCTTTTCGTCCTCAGAGCTGTCGCTATCGTCAGAAGAGTCCTCGGAGTCCGCTTTCTTGGCAGGAGCAGCCTTTGCAGCAGGCTTCGCTGCCGGCTTCTTGGGAGCCTCATCCGAGTCGCTGTCGTCACTGGATGATGAGTCGGCCTTCTTGGCTGGTGTGGGCTTTGGCGTGGCAGCAGCCTTTTTGGGTGCCTCGTCTTCCGACGAACTTTCTTCACTGGAGGTTGCAGCCTTCTTGGCGGGAGCAGCCTTAGCTGGTGTGGCCTTGGCTGGAGCAGCCGCCTTCTTGGGTGCCTCGTCTTCCGAAGAGCTGTCTTCGCTGGAGGATGCAGCCTTCTTGGCCGGTGTTGCCTTGGCCGGAGCCTTTGCTGCGGGCTTCTTATCATCATCGGAATCGCTGTCCTCGCTGCTGGAAGCGGCAGGCTTAGCGGCAGTTTTAGCGGCAGCCTGGACCGCAGGTTTTTTAGCGGCTGGCTCGTCGTCGGAATCGCTATCCTCACTGGAGGATGCAGCCTTTTTAGCCGGAGCAGCCTTGGCCGGAGTGGCCTTTGCCGCTGGTTTCTTTTCCTCCTCGGAACTGCTGTCCTCGCTGCTCGAGGCTGCCTTCTTGGCGGGAGTCGCCTTTGCTGGCGCTGCCTTCTTGGGTGCCTCGTCTTCCGAAGAACTGTCTTCGCTGGAGGAAGCAGCCTTCTTGGCAGGTGTCGCCTTGGCCGGAGTGGCCTTTGCTGCAGGCTTCTTTTCCTCCTCGGAATCGCTGTCCTCGCTGCTCGAGGCTGCCTTCTTGGCGGGAGTTGCCTTTGCTGGCGCTACCTTTTTGGGTGCCTCGTCTTCCGACGAACTGTCTTCGCTGGACGAATCTGCCTTTTTGGCGGCTGGGGCTGCCTTGGCCGGAGTGGCCTTTGCCGCTGGCTTCTTCTCCTCCTCGGAGCTGCTGTCCTCACTGCTAGAGGCCTGCGGTTTGGCGGATTTGCCGTTGGTCAGTGGAGCCGCCGCGGCTGCTGGCTTCTTGGGGGCCTCTTCCGCATCGGAGTCGGAGTCGCTCTCATCGCTGCTGTTAGCCGCCGTCGCTTTGATGGCCGGAATCTTGGTGGTGCTCTTCGTCTGGTAGAACTGCACAATCTCTGTCAGCTTTGGCGTGCTCTTAGCTACGCTGGCCTGTGGGAAGGAAAAGTGGAAAGTTGTTGGTTAGCGAACACGTGGTCACAGAGGTGGTTCAGATGGGCACGGGCAGGTGGACGGACCACGAAGCATGTACCATGTACTGAATAGAAAACCGGCTTCTTTATCCCGCCCTGCGGAGGCAGACGTCACAGGTTTTTAGTGCATCCAAAGCAGACACATTGCACTTGCCGCCTTGCAACGAAACTTACCGCCTTCGTCTTCTGCTGGTAAACCTTGGCCAGGTTCTTGTCCTTGGACTGCAGGTACTCCAGAACGATTGCATCAGTGATCTTCAGCAGGTCCGTCATGATTGTTTCAACTATTTATTCTTATTTTCGATCCGCGTTTAATTCCTAGCCGCACGCTCGTTCACACAAAAAAGAATGCGCACACACACGTGTTTTGTCAGTTAAACGGTCTGGCAACTTAAGACGACGGTCACACGGTCTGGCCACCCTGCACTATCTGGCCTTTACGCGTTTCGCAACATTTGTAGTACAGTAGATATCCGCTACGAAAAAAATTTTAAAATTTCTTTACCAAAAGAATAAAATATATATTAATATTTTATTATTGAAAAAGTTAATATTAATAAATTAACGTATTAAAATAAATACATATGTAAATTACTAAAAGCCCCGAACAGATGGTAATGTAAGTAAGAGTTTTACATCTTTCTAATTTTTTCTTTGTCCCTAATTCGAATTAAAAAATGTGCGATTTTAAGAAATCAAAAAATAAATAAATAAAGAACAAGTGTAGTGAGACCTTTTACGTTTTTTTTTCGGTATATTTAGGCGCTCCGCGAGCGGTCACACTGAGGGGGGTAATGTATTTTTGTTTGTTATTCAATTGGGCAGCGTTGTGTGGAAGGATTCAGAAACGAGTATTTTACCAAGTCTACTGCTAATCCGGATCCGGTAACGAGGACTCGCCACGGCCATGGCTGCGGAGGCGGTTTGCCAAATCCTGCGACTAAACGACGACTGTCTGGACGAGATCTTCGACCGCCTGCAAGACCTGCCGACCGAAGTGTCCTTCGCGCGGACCTGCCAGCGACTGCGACACATCTCGCTGGCCAAGTGGCGCACCAGCCGTGCCTACGAGCAACTGGATCTGGACAAGTGGCGGGAACTGCTGCCCAACTACGAGGATCTGGTCTATTTCCTCACTCAGATGCGGCCGCACATCAGGGAGATGTGCGTGAGCAGCTGTTTGTGCGCCCTGCTGAAGGACCTGGACGAAATGCACATCGCTGAGTTGCCCCTGGTGGCAAGTTTCTACTACGATCCCGAGGACGTCGACTGTTACCCATCGAACCGGAGCATTCGCAAGCTGGCCCAACTGCTGCCGGGATTGCGCAAGTTGCGCCTCACCACGCCCATTGACGGGCGGTATCTGTCCCACTTCCAGCACCTGCAGGAGTTGCATCTTTACGAGGACCAGCACAAGGCCTACGAGCTGCAGCAGGAGTATCTGGACGAAGTGTGTCAGTGAGTAGAGAAGTCTAAAGTACTGACTGTTTGCAACTCGCCCATTCTTTTCACTTGCCCCGCAGCAAGCTGCACGATCTTCGGGTTCTGGACATTCGGACATACGACATGATCAGCAAACTGCAGCTGGGAAACTGTGTGCAGAGCCTCAGGAAGCTCGCCGTTCTCAAGCTGAATCTGGCCACCTTGAAGCCCATTTTGCCGGCAGTGCTGGATCTGCCTTCCCTCAGGCAACTAGTCGTGCTGCTGGACAACGAGTGGCACATACCACCGATGGTCAGCCCGGATAGCTACGACCACAAGATCCGCGAGGTCGGCGAGTTCTACGAGATCATGGAGCGCAAGGCCACGGATATCGTGGGCTTTGCCGTGGACGGCTACTATATGCCCCTGGAACCGGGCTGGGATGAGAAGCTGCCCATTTGGCCGCATCGCCGGCTTAAGCGCCTGGCCATTTGCAGCTGGACCCATGCGGCCGACTACCTGGAGCGCTACACTTGTATGACAGACCTCCAGCTGCTGTGCCTTCGCAACTGGAGCCATCTGAGCGACGAAATTCTGGTCAGGTTCGTGGAGCTCTGTCCGAGACTGGAACACCTGGACGTGTCCTATTGTCGCGATCTTACGCCGCAATTTCTGCCCCGCGCCCTCAGTGTCCTTAAGCAGCGAGAACCGTACAAACAAAAGCCAGGATTTGGACGGTCGCCGCCGCTGCTGCTCTACTATGAGCTCAGTGGCTTTGAGGATTTTGTGGATAAAGCGGTAGGTATTTCACATCCAGTCTTGCTCTATTTCTCTATAATGGTCTCAAATGATCCACTGCAGAATCTCAAAAGTTCTCCAGAATATCGGGGATATATTGTGTTCACAGCTGACTTTCCCGTCGGTTCGGAGCGGGGTCTGAGCTTTGTGGACCGCGGCTATCAATTTGAATTTGACTGCCCTCTAAATATGTAAATTAAATAATATAATAAATATTTATTATTAAATATTATGTGTTGCACAAAACATCACAAGCTTGTATTATTCCCAGGTTTGAGGAACGTTCAGCTTAAAAAGAACTGCCCTCCCATTTTAAATATGCCTTTTTTTTCGAGACTACATTTTTTTCTATCAAACGAGTGCCAGATAAAAATTGATTAACACTGCATTTTATTTTATTAAATTAACTAAATTTTTGAATTTTTTTAGTGAGTAACCGGTAGTTAAGTTTTAGAGACGGTTTCTCATTGTCAAGTTAAAATATATGTGCGATTTAACTACTAGCCAACTGAGCAACAAAAGAAATTGTTAACCGGTAATTTAACTGAACGTTAATAAATAACTGTGTTATTTTAACTGTCAAACACGGTATTGCTTAAATGAAGTCAGCTATTTAAGAAGGATTATATCCGCGTTCAATTAGTGGAAAGCTATAAAAACATTTTGAAAAATAAGAAGTGGCAACATAGAAACAATAAAAACTTGACAGAAAATATATTTTTTTTCGCGTTTAATATAAATAAAAAATTATGTAAATTGTACTATAAAAAGAATATTAAATTGAATATTATTAATTTCATCTTATAAAAAATAAGCTTGATTTTTTTTTAGAACATTACACCCGCTTATCCTAAAACTTTGTTTCGAGAAAACAACCTTTACTTTAAAGGTCTACTGGAGCTTCCCCCGAAAATCAACTATAACTTCCAGAGTTTTGGAAATTGTGGCTTGAAATTTTTACGGAATATTTAAAAAAAAAAACTAAAAACGTTTATTAAAACCGAGAAGGCAATAATTCAAAATTAAGCCGATGATAGCCAAAAAAAAATAGCTATGCAAGAATACCCTTACTGAAATATTTATCGTGAACGGCAAAACATCTGTTTCAACTTAACTAACAGATAGAGTCTTAACTGCGGCTGTTACACATTCCGACACGCATTTTGTTAGTTTACCAGAAACATAGACATATGTGCATATTTGAGCAAATAACCACTACTTTTATGTCAACCTGGAGGTTAAGTGCAGTTTCTCAAACATATTTTTATCTTACGGACTTCAGGACGAAGGTGTGAACTATATGTACCTATGTACATATGTCGTTTGATCAACAATACTGGAAATGAAGAGGCATAGAAACCAGTTCAAGCGAGGTCAAAATTTTTCTACGGACGAAGAGTTTTTGCTCATCACTTTAGCCGCCGAGCAGAGAAAGATTTTCGAAAATAAAAGATGCGATGCTGTGACCTGGAAAGCAAAGGAATTAGCCTGGGAAAATCTGGCGGCCACCTATTCGATCAAGTCTGGGATTAAGCGCTCCGGTCACAGCTTACGAGCCAAGTACGAGAGTTTAAAAAAGAAACTTAGCGGTGGCTTACCCCAATGGCAGCCGCCCACAATATCCGTTTCCGAAAAACTTAAGGCAATACTTGGAGATGAGGACTCTGACAGTGATTGTAAGTCTTGATTGTTAATTGCTGCTAAAGACCACGCCTTCATTTGACTTCCAGGTGTTATGACTGAGACGCCGTCGGAGGGTCCTTCGGGATCTTATTCGGATATAATCGATTTCATTGAGGAGAACTCTGATGAGAATGTGGCTTCCAAGCCAAGGACACTGGTTGCACCACCTAGAAGTCCGTCTGCCCGAACAGAACCCAAAAGATGTGACATTGGCAGTCTATTCGAAGAGGAAAAATTGCGATTGATCAGGGCACAGCGTAAGTTCTACGAACAGGAAAATATTCGGGCACAGGAAAAACACCGGGAGGAAATGGCAAACTTAAGTGCGAAACGCGAGTTACTTTGCTTAGAAATAGCTGAAAAAAAACAAAAACTCTCTGTAAGCAAATTGAAATTGATTTGCTAACTTGCTAATTTTATGTAATATTTCTGCTTATTGCTACTTTGCAGGATGCTCCAAAGGATTGATGTTCTCTAATCTCAATTTACTCTAAGACTAATAGATAAAGATATTCAATTTTTGTATTACCTATCGAAATACTTATTAATAAAATCGTTTCTGTGAAACCCATCGGAGGCATCCACTATGTCATCGATTTCCTCGTCATCCTCAAACGACTCCGGTGACGAATCCTCAATCTTGGGTGGCAGTGGATCCTTTTCCTGGATGGCTATGTTGTGGAGCACCGCACAGGCAACGATGACCACTTTGGCAGTATCAACATGGATGTGCATTCCGTAGGACAGAACCGGAAACCGTTGTTTCCAAGCCTCAAAACACTTGGAAACTATGTTGACAGTGGCGATCTGGGACTGATTGTAATGTTTTTCCGCCTCCGTGGTGGGCTTAGCAACGGGGGTCATCATGTACTTGCTTGACTTGTAGCCATTGCCCAGAAGAACACTATTTTGGAATTCACCGCTTTCCCATCGCTGTTTCAATCGACTGTTTTCGAAGATGGTGCTGTTTGGAGTTGAGCCAGGCCACCTGGCCACCAAATCTTGGATAATCAACTGCGCACTGGAAACGGCCTGGACCTTCAATGTGAAGTGCCCTTTCCGGTTGCGGAATGCTTCATCTTGTCTCTGCCCTGGGGATTTGATCCGAATATGTGTGCACCCAATGGCCCCCATCACATTAGGAAAATTGGATAGCTTTTGGAGTCCTTCCACAACGTCATCGGGATCGCCAAACTTGATGTACTCCCTGGACATGGCAGCAATGTGGAAGGAAACCTCTTTTACGGCTCGACAAGCGGAGGATGTGCTCACATTGCAGAAGTCACCGACGGCCACTAAAAAGTTTCCACAGGCATAGAATCGTAGGGCCAACAATAGTTTGTCCTCCGGACTCAGAGCGTAGTTTCTGTGCAAATTTATAGCGTTAAAATGGGCATCTTTCGCAGTTCAAAATGTAACAAACCTGGATGTCAGGTGCTCCATTTTCCATCCTATTTTTTGTAAAAGCATCGAGCAAGTAGCCTTCGAAACCCGAAACTTAGTTATAAACTCATCATCGTCCATATCTTTCAAAAAGTTGGGCCTCGTTTCGTATACCCGGGGCTTACGATGTCGTATCTCCAAATCTTCATCAGAGTTTTCCATTGAGTTTAGGTAAATAGCGCGACTCAAATTCATTTCGTTTAAATTGCTTTCATAAACAATGAAAGCAGAAGGTTTTTATGTGAACGGCTAAAATGCTGTCAGCTGTTTCTAAATATTCAACAGGTAGAACCTCTACCCAAAATTTGTATCTAGGTTTTTCGAAAGTGTTTTTAAATAATTGCATCCCTTTTTTTAATCTAATTTATTTAAAAACTTCGTCCTAACGCTACAAGTATAATACTTGTAATTTAATGCGGAAAAGTTAATTTGTAATCAATAATTTTAATTTAACGCTGCAATAAAATTTTTAATTATACTTATATTATTATACGGATTTTTATAGATTATTCAAGGAAGCTTATATCATATTTACATCAAATAAAATAGTTTTCTCTTATTCATTGGGGGGATTCCATAATTGATTTAGGTACATTTTTCGTTAAAAAAAAGTAAATGAATCCACATATAAATTATTAGCCAAAATGACTGGCAAATCACTTTTGGTATGCCCTAAGCGACCAAACCTCTGAATTTCTGAAAATTCAGCAGTAATTTAAACTAATAGGTTGTACTGTCTAAACCGCTCAATAAGTTCCCGGCCTAACAAGGAAAAACACTTTTTTTTTGAAAATTTTGTTTTATTCATCAATATAGTTTCCATCTACGGCTATACACTCAGTCCAGCGCTTCTCCAACCTTTCTATGCCATTTTTGTAGAAAGATGAACTTTTACCCTCAAAATAGGTCTCAGTATCGACAATCACCTCCTCATTTGATCGATATCTCTTGCCTTGGAGGTGCTTTTTGAGATCTGAAAAAAGCCAGTAGTCACTGGGGGCCATATCTGGAGAATAAGGTGGATGCGGCAGAAGTTCGAACCTCAATTCACTCAATTTCACCATTGTTGCCATAGACTTGTGGCATGGTGCATTATCCTGGTGAAACAGTGGTTTCTTCTTGGCCATATGTGGACGTATTTCCTTGATAACGCGATCCAATCGATCCAGCAGTTTTATATAATATTCGCTGTTTATTGTTTTACCTTTTTCCAGGTAGTCTATAAATAAAATCCCATGTGCATCCCAAAATACAGTAGCCATAACCTTACCCGCCGATATTTGTGTTTTGGGACGCTTCGGACGGCTTTCGCCGGCTACCACCCACTCAGAAGACTGACGACTGGATTCTGGAGTATAGTGGTGTATCCAGGTTACATCCATGGTTACGTAACGGCGAAAAAAATCGATCCTATTGCGCTTCAACATGCTTAAACACGTCTCGGAAGCATCGATGCGTTGTTGCTTTTGGTCCGGTGTTAGCAATCGCGGCACCCACTTCGAGCAGAGCTTTCTCATGTCCAAATGTTCATGTAATATCGTAAACACACTGCCTTCCGATATCTTTGAGGCATCAGCTATCTCCTTTAATTTCAATTTGCGATCGGCCAATACCATTTTTCGGATTTTTGCCACATTTTCTGGCGTAACTGCTGTTTTTGGGCGACCACTGCGTTCAGCGTCTTTGGTGTCCACACGACCACGTTTAAATTCATTGTACCAATCTTTGATGGTTGATTTTCCCGGAGAAGAATCTGGGTAATGTTTATCAAGCCAAGCTTTTGCTTCTACTGTATTTTTTCCTATCAAAAAACAGTGCTTAATCAGGACACGAAACTCCTTTTTTTCCATATTGTAGAAAGACCCAAAGGTTGTATTACTTAAAAATTTGTAACTTAAAAGCACGTGGTCACAGAGTTGTATAATTTTTACACAGAGCTTATGATAATCGACACTTTCGTTAAGAAATATCTTTGTTTTCTTACTACTGCTCCTTATATGTCGGGCCGCGAACTAATTGAGCGATGCGAATATGCACATATTTTTTCATTACTTACATGTTGGGACCAGTGTTGCCTTCTTAATTTTAGTAGAAAAGCGCGACTACCCTGATGTTTCAGCAATTCAACAAAATGGGTTGCTGAAATTTCAGCCAGTTGGATATGTATGGAACAGCTGACGAACAGCTGACCGAATTTCAGCAATTCAGAGATTCAGTCGATGAAAATTTTCAAAAATTGTTTTAAATCCTAAAAGACCTTTAAGTTTATGTAGTAGAAAAAAAGTACACCCTACTTCTCTTAATGGCCTAGAGATACAAATTAAGTCCTTTTACTTTGGTTTTAAACTGCAGGTCAAGCTTCACCGTATCCAACATTAGAGGTATTTTGCCCTGCAACGGTCACACTGCCCGCACAATGCCCCAACCTTTTCACATGTTTATATTTACAAATTCATTGTGCAATAAATTAACTGGCGACTGAGCGGAGTACGCGGACACGATGAGCGAGGGAAAGCAACAGAATCCGGGCGATGGCATCCGTTCCATGCGAAGCACCGGGGTCTTCCGGCTGATCAATTTTGAGCTGTACACGAAACCGGTAGGAATGCAATAAAGCCCAACTTTTGAATGAACTAAGCAGCTATATAACTACTTTGGCAGAACAAAATCATCATGGGCCTGGGATTGACCGCCTTTGCCGGGGTTTTTGGCTACATCGCCTACATGCGCTACAAGTACGAGAGTCTGGGCTACTATGTAGCCGTCCAGGAGAACGGACAGGAGAAGTTCGTGAAGAAGAAGTCGAATTGGGAGCAGTAAGTCCACCCGGCGGAAGAGCGATCTTGGTGGAAACATCTTTATTTACTCGGTAGCACAATTTGGTACATAAATTTGTTTTGTTTGGGGAGTTACTGTGTGCTTTTTTTTGCCAAAAAATAGTTTTAGAAATCACAATAGTAGAAAAATGTTTTTTTTTTTTTTTAACTAGAAACTTATTGCGGCAAAATGGGGGCCGCAAAGTGAGCGTTAAACAGCAGGAAGGGGGACGGACTGGAGGTGAACACGGAGTGGAGCTGAGAGTAGGTGGTGTATCACAATCACAAGAGCAATTTACTCCTCGCTTCTTCGTCCTTCTTCGCCGCCGTCGTCGTTGTCGTTGTCGCCATCATCGTCTCCCTTAGGCCGACAACTTGAGAGCCTTGAGCTCGTCCAGGTACCGTGCTTCCATCTTAATCTTGTTCAATTGGTTCAGCTCCAAGGTCTCGCCCTGACTACGGCGCACCTTTAGCTTCTTGATGTCCGACAGCTTCTTGGCAACGCTGCGTATCTTGCGGTCCTTCTCGCTGATGTTCTGGCCATTGGCCTGGCCTTGGCCCTCTCCCTGCGGATTCTGGTGCTGATCGGCCGCGTTATCCTGCTGGTGTTTCTGTCTGGGAGTGGCCTGCTGCCTCGGCTCGTCTCCGGCCACAGACACAGCAGTCGGAGCAGCTGGAGCAGCTGAATCGGCGACCTCGGCCGCGGCACAATCCGCATCGCCGCCGTTTACAACAATGACATCCTTCCTAGCGCTCCGGGGCTTATTCTTGTTGTTGTTGTTGTTCCTCTTGTTTCCATTTCCATTGGCACCACCTGCAGGCGGAATAGAAATGCAAACAGCAATTAGCAAACACACAGCCGAACCTACTTACGGCCGCGTCAATCCCTAATCCTAATTGGCATGTTAGTACATAATATGTGTGGGTGTGTGTGTGTGTGTGGAAGGGGTGAAAGGAGCTGAGAGGAACTGCATGAGTCGGTGAATTTAGTAGCGCTTGTGCTGGTAGGGCCGGTAGCGCCGGTTGGGACGACTGCTCGAGGTCCCGGTAGCCGGCGGACCTTCGCGTCCATTGCCCACCAGCAGCTGGCTCTGTCCCTGTTCGCTCCGCCGCATGATCGGATTGTCCAGGTCGTACTGCCTGTGCCAAAATTGCCGCGTCGCATTACCTGCTGCTGCTGCTGCCGGCGCCAGTCCGGGAACACTCGGCTGGGGCAGATACTTTTCCGGATTCTTGCCCTCCTTCAGCAGCCGCAGATGGGGCGGTGTGTAGGCCTTCTTGCTGGCCTCCGGTTGGCTGGACTTGATGCCCTCGTGCTTGGCCTTGGTGATCTTGGGCTCGCTGAACGTCTTGTCCGCGAACTGCTGCCACTCGATGCCCAGTAGCTCCTGGCCCTGCGGCCACATGGTCTCGTGCAGCAGGGCGCCCGAATAGTGGTACACCTTGAACCTGCAGGAGTTTTTTTTGTATTTTGTTAGCGTTATAAAGACGATTACTTGGGTAACCACTCACCCATTGCTGATGCGAAGCCTGGGCGCCGTGGTGGCCGTGACGAACCACTCGCCGTTGGGATGCCACTCAAAGACCGTGGTGTCGGCGCACTTGAGGTTCGCCAGCCTCTCGCGTTTGGACACATCCCACACCTCAACGGCACCGGGCAGATTGCCGAAGCCGGCGAGCACAATGAGATTGCCGAACGGATTGAAATAGGCGCAGTTGCGCGGTCCCTCGCCAAAGTCGAAGACCACATCGCACTTGAGGTTGTAGAGGGCCGCCTTGGAGGGCATGAAGCCGTAGACGACCACAAACTCAGTTGCCTTGGGACTCCACTTGACGCAGTGCACCGGACCCTCCTTGGAGAGCGGCACGGAGCAGGTGTCGCCCTTGGTGGCCATGAAGTGCACCGCCTGGTTGCCATAGTAGGAGGCACCGCTCTTGTCCACCTCCGTGCTGGTCAGGAGCAGCAGTCCGCTGCCGCGCTTGTTCCACAGCATCTCGACGCGGTCCGCTTGGAAGAAGCTCTTGCAGGCGACGGTCTGGTTCTGACCGAGTGCCGGGTATTTGTACAGCTTGCACATGGAGGGCGCCCCCTTGGCGCCCGGCGTGTAGAAGGCCAGAAAGGGCGGACAGTTGCCGGGGCCCAGCGACAGCATTCCGCCGCGACTGCCGCCGATCTTGCGCGACGTGGTGGCGAACCCCTTGTCGGTGCCCTCGCCGAGGTCATAGAAGAGTGCCTCGCCTCCGACGACCAGGGCGAAGATGGACTCGTCCGCCGACCAGGAGGGCTGCCAGTCCGTCTGGTTCTTTTGAACGATGGCGAACACCTCGGCGCCGGTGGCCACCTCGTAGACGAGCAGATTGGGCGAGCCCTCCGGCCGGTCCTTGGTGATGGCATAGTGCTCCCAGGTGCACAGGTAGCTGCCACGTGGCGAGAACTGGAGGTAGAAGGCCTTGGGCCTGGGCAGGACACACTTGACCGGCCAGCTGGCGGCGCTGTCCTGGCTTGCCTGCAGCACCTTGACCTCCTGGCCGTTGGAGAAGGCAAAGTACCGGCCGTCGGAGCTGAAGCAGATCGAGCGCGAGCTCTTCGTCTCCTCGCGGGGCAGGTGGGGCTTGTGCTCGAAGGGCTGCTTGGAGCCCGCCGAGGACCACAATTCCACGGCCACGCTAGAGCGAACTGTGAATGAGATTCAAGATTTGGCCTCGATTAGCAGGTTCAAAAACACGAGGTCGCACGTTTGGGGCTTCTCCCATTGCGCCGGGCAAGAAAAATGGATGCCTTCGATGCCCCACACACTCCCACACATTTTGGAGGTATTTTGGTTTAGGATTAAACCGCGAATATACTCACTGGCAAGGGTAGGAACAACCAGATCCGCAGCTGCAGCCATTGTCTTCCAATCTCACACGGACACACACACAGGAACACGATGTTGTTGTTGTCGTTGTTGTTGTTGTTTTTGCCGTCTGCCGTGTTCTGCTGCAGTCAGTGTTGGTTAACGGATTTGTGTGTGGACACACACGGTTGCCGTGTACGCGGTGTATCGATAAACGATAGTCAACATGCATTGGCGCCACAACGACACGTTTAACAATCAACCAAACCAAACCGAACGTATTTAGAACTGCAACAAAATTTCTGCTCCACGTGAATTTAAAACCATTTTAGTACTAATCATTTTGAAACTGACACGTCATTTCAAGCTCAACCAAAGGTGGGTTGATAGCCGATGTTTTCTGTTCGTTATCATTTTTAACAGGGTCTTAAAACCATGCAGTAATCAAAACCTTAACAGTTTGGTAAATATCTTCTGTCGGTAACAATGCTTAAATTTGTATAATGCAACTGTCGCTTAAACAGCGTAAGTCTAGTGGTGGCCTCTGGAAACTTGGAATAATTAATTATGTTTTTAAAAAAGCCCAACCTATAACTTTACTTAAGCTTAAATAATTAAAACATTAATCATTTTCAAAAACTTGAATTAACTAATCACACAAATTTAGATCCGGGTTACGTCACAGTCACTTTATCTGTTTTTTTTTTTTCAATCGAAAAACCAAGTTTTTCAGAAAATCTTAAAAATATTAAATAACACACCAGTATTAAGCTTTTAACAATTATGTTCTGCAATGAAATTTATTGCAGCCAGAGCTCGGATTATATAGCATTTCAAATTCTTTATTCAACGAGTTCTTGGAATGAAACTAAAACTATGTAAGTACAATTTAAAACTAACCAACTGATTTGGCAACTAATTATACGAAAATACTTAAGTTTTGCTATCGCTATATACATATAGGCTGTTTTCAGATCTTAGTTCAAAGTGAAAATGCTTGTTACATTTAAAAATATACATTTTTGTGTTTTCAAGCTGATATAAGCTTCACTTTAAGGTAAGAAAAATCATATAACGCTCACTTACTACAAGATATAAATAAATACGTAGTTAACTTAAATTAAAATTACATAAGGGACTAAATGAAGTTAATCATTATAGAAATGAACTCCTAAAACTAGTTTTTTTAAGGATAGCCTTACTATAAGTGAGCGGCATATGGTAACAGCAAAACTGGGACATTTGAACATTTAACTTATAGATCACACTAGTTTCTGCATTCAGGTAAGCTGAGCTTTTGTTTCCCTCCACTTCAGCGGTAGAGCCGAACCTGCTGCTTGAGATCCTGGTCGCTGATGCGATCCTGGAGGTTTAGTTCCGCCTCCTGTTTGCGCAGAAGGTCAAAAATGGCCGCCAGCTGCTCTCGCTCTATTCGGCGCTCCTCCTCGATCTGGCTGGGAGTCAAGGTCTTTTCCATCTTGTGCTGCAGCCTCTTGGCCTTGAACTGGCCCATCAGGTGGTTGTAGTTGTGGCCGTGCTGCTGTTCCTCAACGAACTCAACATCGCTTTCAGTGGAGTTCTCCTCGTAGGCCTCATCGTCGTCGGTTTGCTCCCCTTGAGGTGTCCTTGGCTCGGAATCCTCCTCATCGCGTGGCTCGTCAGCTCCCAGTCCTTCATCCTCCAGTTCCTGCAAATGAATAGTCAAATTATTCCAAGAAACGCTATTTATTTGGAAAACACCCACTGTTTTGTCCTTGAAGAAGTTGGCGAAATAGAGAGCAATTAAAACACATAGGAGCAAAGTGATTAGCGCTACAGAATAGTGTCCTGGTAGTCCAAGGAAGAGGACGTCCAGCGAGGGGAATATATTCTGCATAATGTTTTTCCTCTTAACTTGTTGTTTAATTCAGTTTTTGTTGTTTTCTTTTAGAAGCAGAGTGACCGTAGACTGCAAGCAGAATATTCCAACAATATTTTTTGGAAATCCCTCGCCATTCCATTGGACGTCAGCTCGAGCGTTGCCACACTACATTTGAAACAGCTGTTCGTTGTTATTGTCAGCTTATTTAATTTTTAATCTTTTTTTTTTTAAATCTCTTGGTTGGTTTTGATATCTTATAGCTGTCATAGAAACAATCGTAAAAGAGTTAAAAAAAATTATTAATGGTCATTCTGACTTTTCTATTTTTTAAGTAACTATGTTCATATCATTCTGTATACTCCTAGTTGTATGGTTTTATTATAACTGTATCCTAAGGCTGACATAATCGCAGCACTTTCCCGATGTGGACCCTGATTAAGCCAAATAATGTTTATTAAAACTTCGTTTGCCAAAACTCCCGGTTTAGTTCTTTTTATAACGCTTTCAAGTTATTATTTTAAAGCAAAGCAAGGCAGGTGCAAGATTTTAATATTTTTAAATATTTTAATTTTAAAAAAATTCACTGAAAAACAATCATTATAAATATTTTTAAAAACTACTGGCTTATGTTCATGGCAGATGTATCCGAGCTTACATCAGCTATGTGGAATGATGCATCGTCGGCGGGTATATCATCCTCATCGGTGTACAATCTTCGTAAGCGCTCCTTATAGCTATTTAGAAATACAGGTTATTTAAAATTTTAGCTATTAAATGTCTAATTTATCTCACAGATCGCTATCCGGATTATTTGCCTGATTGCGGCACCTATCGAGCTTTTTCTCGATGGCTTTAACCTTATCCCGATCAGGCTGTTGATACTGCTTCACCATAATTCGAATTTCTGTCAGAAAAAATATAAAAAAATGTTTTATACGGACCGCTATCTTAGCAGATCAGCTTACTTCTGACGGCATCTATGAGTCCGGGCAACTTATCCCTGGCGGAAACAAATAGAAGATCCGTAACATAGCTGTCGAGATTCTCTTGTTCTCTGCTGGCAGCGTGAAGAACAGCAGCCAATGCAATCTGCGAGGGCGTGTGAAGAAGACAGGCATCCGTGTAGAAAGTGGAATCAATAAAGCTATCAATATGTGGTCGTAGCCGCTCTGGGTTTTGCATATTACTGCGGGTCTAAAAACAACATAAAGTATAGGATATGACTTTCAGGGCCAACTCAAAAACTCACTTTTATATCTATAAGGAACCCCTCTATGGGCCTAAATGGATTGTGTATGGTGAGGTAGTAGTTGAGCTGACCAATCAGAAGTAACTCGTTGGATAGGACTATATCTGTAGCTTTATTCCTATCGCCTTTGATGTTGTTGACGAATTGGTTGATGGAAACGTTGAACTCCTCCACTTTGCAGGCAACAAACACACATGTGGCACTGAAAAGATATTTTTCATTGATATCAATTTAAAAAACATAACTAAACATGTTTGGATTTTCAGTTTTTAGGATCTTAAATAATAAAAGATTCCACATTTAGGCTGAAAATATTTCAGCTTTGTAAACTTTTTATACCTTTTCAATTGGAAATATATACCTTTAAATAGCAGGCTATTGTCTGGTGAATAAAGCTTTCAATCTTTCATTTCTTAGGCCGTTTACCGACAACATTAAATGCAAACCAAATTTAAACTTAATACATAACACTGAAGACCGAAAAACATATTTAGTTAAAGGACATTCTTACAGAATCTCCTTGGGGTGGTAGTCCATCGGCGTGTTGTTCAAGTAGAATCGTTTAAAGTAGTTGAAAGCCGTGCCGACCACGCATTTGGGCATCGGCGGATCGAAGCGGCGGCAGAAGTCGAACAGGTAAATCTCGTACTGCTTCAGCAGCAGGCGCTCCTCGGGTGGAGTGAGGAAATGCTCCTCAAGGTCGCGGCCCTGCGCCTCCGCCTCATGGTCCTCGATGTACTTGTTGTTCTGCTCCACGCGAAAGGCCACCAACTGACCCTCGTTGGCGAACGTCCAGGATCTCTTTTGCGAGCTCACGGGATACATTTTGCATATTATTCGGCGAGTTATAAAGAAGACGAAACTGGACCGCTCACAAAGCCGGCATGGTGAGACCGTACGGAGGACCCAAAAAAATACCAAAGAGAAATTTCTGAATATTTTTCGAACCAAATAGCAGGGGAATTCGTGGACCTTATATCGGCTTGTAATCGATAAATGCGGATAATAGCCTGATTCCATTGGCGCAATAGCATTTAGCTAATGCTACTCCGACATGTGAGTGACACGAACAGTTGATCTGGGTTTGTTTACTCTTGAATTGCCATAAATCAAAACGAATTGAATTACAAATCATCTATATGAGCGAGCTTACGGATATCTTAAGTGCTCAGCAGGTTATCCATAATGCTATCGAGGCATTTGACAACTTGGGACAAAATATCGCTTTTAAAATATATGCGATAAATAAATGCGATTAAAATTCATTCGCCCCGAACATTTTAAAAAAATACCGGAAAATAATGATTTTAAAGATATTTGGTTATTGCCAACACTATAGCAGCTGGGCTATTTGCAAGGATGGCGCAATATTTAATTTTTTTTTGAATATAAAATCTATTTCACTTTAAAATTACTGAAAACTAAAATCATTACTGCTGCATCTCTGGCAGGAAAGGACTCCCACATATACGGGGTTAATTTTTGCGACAATTCAAAGTAAAACAACCCAGATCAGCTGTTCGTGCCACTCACATGTCGGAGTGGCATTAGCTTAATGCTAAAGCTCCAATAGAATCAGGCATATTTAAAAAGTCCACTAATCAGGCTATTAGACTGCAAACGGTTTTCGTCGATCTGAGTACTAGACTTAAACATCGAGTTAACATCGGTAAAAATCCAAAAATCCACTTTGACGCACTTTTTCCGCATCTCTATCTGCCTATACAATACCTTTGTAAAAACAATAATGCGTCTAGCCCCAGACGCAATGACGCAATTAAGCAACCCAAGTGTAACTAGACCCTTACTTCACATATGTATATATAAAATATAAATATATTTAAAAAAGTATATATAGTGAAATAAAAGAATAAACTAAAACAATAAAATGATTTTTAAATAAAGCTTTTTACACAACTAAAGGGTGATTTTTTATCAACTTTCTTTTTGGCAGCCCTAGTTTTTACAGTTAATGCTAGTTTTTTGTCTTGTAACCCTGGTTAATGTTTTCAGCTAGGCTTATAATTTAATCATGAATCGTTTAACAAACGAAGAAAGGCTGCAAATTATTCAATTTTAGTATCAAAATAAATACTTCGTTAAGAAAGTTTCGTTGACCTTCTCTGTCGGCTATTCGGAGTATTGTGATGGAATGACGAAAACATCACAGGTGTAGCGGCCAGAATCCAAAAAGAATTACCAAGTGAATTATCAATACCGGTAGAAATGTTGAAAAGAGTATGCCAAAACTGGACTAAGGGGATGAAGCATTTAAGGCGAAGTCGCGGCCAACATTTAAATGAAACTATCTTTAAACATTTAATTATATTAACCATACTATCGGTTCAAATCCAGATTTCATTAATTTTTCTGAATTATGTGTTTTTTTTTCTTTTAAAAGTAAGAAAGCTATTAAAAAATCATCATTTGTAAATAGATAACCTTTTCAGTTGACGAGTTCGACAAATAAAAATTTGTTCCGCTACAAAAACAAAAAATGTTCCGCTACCCTATTTTTTACGTAGACTACTGACTATATGATTTTTTTCAACTTATGAGAGCCATTTGCGGACCCTGAAATTTAACGCCTCAGCTCGAAACTTTTATCGAAACATGATGCTGGTGCAACATTAACTATTGTTAAATTATTCATTTCAATTTTTAAAAATGATTGCAGCTTTATCCTGGGACCCTTTTAACAAAAGTGACATTAAAATGGATCGGTAAACATTGTCGCCGATTTTTCCGTCTATTTTTTTAACCAAAAAACTCTTTGCTCTGCCAGCTTCAACTGCCAAACCTTTTTATTCTTTTCACTAGGGCCTGACGAACTTTCGCTGAGAGTACACCTCAAATACCAGATGCAATTTATTAATATTCCTTTCGTCGATCTGAGTAGCGAGGTAAAAGTGATGGAGACTTTATTTAAAATCAATGGCGATTACTCGTAGACCAAAAGGTATATTGTATTCACGATGTATTCAGTATGTGACAGGTAGAAGGGAGCGTTTCCGATCCTGCAACTTATATATATTATAGGTCGATCTAGGCATGTCCGTCTGCCTGAGATCTCGGAAACTATAAAAGCTATTGCAGACTCCAGATAAGCTTATGCAGGACAATTTTATTTTAAAATTGGGCCACGCAACTCTTACTCTAACGCCCATAAATCGTGAAAGTCTGTCATGTCACCCTGCACAGTCGCATTAGACACAACTGTGTTCCATAGCCATATTTTGTAAAATGTTAAAATTGATAAGCGGAGTAAGGAATATCTAATAATCGAGCACTCTTCTATACCGTTCCTTTTCTTTGAGTTAAAGGATCCATTAAACCTTGCTCGTATTTTTAAGTTTTTCAGAAATTCGACCTATGGAAGTAAGTAGCTGTAGCTGTAAATAATAAGCGAAGTTATAAGCAGACGCATTTATTACAAGTCTTTGTTATTTCTATTTTTTTTATGGATACACAAAAATATCTTTCGATGGTCAGCTTCTACAATATCGGATACAAATTTACTGGATCGTTTTAACTTTAGCTAAGTTTGAAGTTTTACTGTAAGTCCTACATTTAAGCCCTATAATTGCAGCTATATTTTTGACTAGTAAGCCTGGAAAAGTGCTGCCACAGTTAACCTACTGTTCACGTTTTACCTATACCAAAAAAATGACTGAGTTTTGGGGCCAATTCCCTCTTAGGAAGCTAACTGGTTCAGCGAGACGACGCCTTCGATTGTTTAATCTCGGGACTGAAAAGTTTATGCGCGTGCGCGACACACAGGCAAAAATGCCACAGAGACAGACGGACAGATAACATATGAGATGGATTGCCGTCGGCGGGACTGACTGACTGACTGACTGACAGACGGTTGGCCTTAGCTTATCGTCAGTTTCTAGTTACGGATACAAAAGGAAGCTCGGCTCTGGGCGTACTTAAAATTCAATTGAATCTTGAATTATTGCATTGAATTTCATTGTTTGTAAATGCTCGCCCGCTGTGTCTGTATCGGGTTGTAAACTGATTTCATTTTCTCCCTGTGCCGTAGATTTATTTATTTTTCTCATTTTATTGAATGCTTCAAGTTCAGCCGTCGTAAATCGTCACAAAATGTTATGATTATTATTGGAGCATGTATTGTATTACATAAGTTGGGTGGTCTTTGGCTTTCAGGGGTATTAGTCAGCTTTATCTTTATCCCTTCTGCCTGGGACTTTACCCCCGATCGGTAGATCTCTATCGACGACACCAATAAAACTCATCGCCAGAGTATCTGCAACAAGCATCTACACCAGCGGCCACTTGTTTACCTGCGCCGCCCCATTCCTCCACATCACTGTGCATAAATGCATTTGAAAGCATATTGAGCACGCGATTCTTCCGATCCCCCCGATTTCCCCGATCCCCCCGATCCCCGGTCCTCGGTGTATTTACTTTGCTCAGAGCATTATTTGTGCTTAGCAGCTTCTGTTTGCGGGGCTAATTGTGCGTGTGTCGTGCAATTATTCAGCTTTGTATCTCACTTTGTCTGGCCGCTCTCGGGGGGCGTGTTCCCAAAGATACTCTCCCGAACACACCAAACACACCGACAGACATAGTGCCATCGAGTAGACGTGTGAATTGCCATTCGAGCGTTTCACAGCCAATCAAGAGAGTTATGTCTTCGTATATACATATGCACACCTGGGAGTGTGAGTGATGGCCAAGCGAAGGTGGAATGAAGTGTTTAAGGTGTATAAATCAACGAAGATGAGTAGACAGCAGCAGATATGCATATGCATATGCATATGAGGTAGGCTGGTTAATAATCAATATGCCAAACACAACAATAGAAAACCTTGAGTTAGCAACGTAATAAAAATACAAGTACCTACTTTTTCTACTTAGTGCATTAGTCACTCTTAGTGCGTAATATATTTAAATAAAAATATTTCAAATGATAACTTATCCACTTAACTTCATAAGCCAAGTCAGACAATTTTTTAATCGACTTCATTTCGCGTTCGTTGCCTAAGTCATTTGTTTTGGTTTGGCTTGTATTTCACGTTCACGTCTTTGCTGCTCCAATGAGCGGATATAAACTTGTGTCATCTGTCTTGGCCTGTCATAATTACATTTATATAGTCAACATCTAGGTAGCCTGGCATTTGGAAATATGTCAGCCAGCACTGTTATGTAATGAAAAACGCATTGACTGGCCAGGATTTTCTGGTCCCCGCTTGATGGATATACACGTAAACACAAATGCCGTGACAGTTGAATTGAAAATACATATATAACTCTTGATATGTACTTGTAACCTGAACAAATTTCTGCTGTAAATGGTCAGGCAAAAGTTTGGTCATGTGTCAATGGAATGAAGCTTTTTACGTCAGCCTCCAGAGGGGAAAAGATAGAGATTTTAAATGTAAAGATTGGAAGATTTAAAATGTGAGCAAAATACTATAAAATTAAAAATAATATTTGCTTAATGTTTACTCCAATTTTACAAACTTTTATTTCATCTCTTTTTTTACATTTTATAATTTCTTAAGTGTCTAGTGCAATAAATTATTTAAAAATAATAAAACAAACAAAAGGTCAATACGAAAACAACGCTTTAAATTAAGAATTCTTAAATTTATCATTACAAATTTTAAAACATAAATTAAAAAACAATAAAAAATGTAATTAAATTTACATCGCATCTCCAATTACAATCATTTGTAAATTTTGCTAGTTATTATGTTATATACTTGTATATAGTAATTAAACCTAATGAATTTTAAATTATCTACTTTCATTGAGCTAAGGTAATACATATTAATATGGATATTTGTACATAATTTCACTGGCACCAACATTTACAATTTCTTCTTACATCTTAAAGTATGGTTTGAATGTAAAAAGTCGAATAGTTTTTAAGGTTCTTCGTTACTAGTTGTTGGTTAGTGTTACAATTTTGTTTTTTTTTTTTTTTTTGTAAAAAGTCTTGTGTTTATGTATAGATTCCAAAAAACATTCCCTCAAAACTGATCGACTTTTCCGCAAAACCAAAATACTTTGTGCAACCTAAGCCTAAAGTACTCGAAATTGTTTTGGCACTCGAACGAATTCTCTGGCAATCACGAGATGACCTCAGCCTGTTAGTGTCTGTGACCTCACCAGGGTGAGATCGAGGGGCGTGGACTTTCGCGCGAAGGTCGGGGATTCCCCCAAACAGTGACTCGCGGCGGGTGGCTCACTTAAACTGGGGCTATTCGAGGTGTGGGCCAGCGGACTGGCTTGATCCGCTCGCGATCTGAAAGACAGATCGATGGGCTCCTCCAGTTCCGGACTGCTGGCCGTGGGAAACAGCCGCTCCGCCTTGAACTGATCCTTGAAAATGGGCAGTTGCGGAACTCCGGCGGCGAGCAGCACTGGTGGCAGGTGGCTGAATGGGGCAAAGGAGCTGTACAGCGGCTCCGAGTGGCTGCGAAAGATCTCGAGCAGTTCCTGGTGGCGCTGCCTCTGCAAGTCCGCATCCGGCTCCGAAGTCGCCGCAAAGTTGGGATGCCGCAGATCCAATTTCGGTAGAGCACTAGCGTTGGTGGACGACGGTGTGGGTATCTGACCGCTGAGCACACTGGTGGCCCCATCCTCATTGGGATCCCCGGCAGAGGATGCTCCGGAGTCACTGGGCGTGTTGCTGAGGCGAGACTCGAGCTTCAACTGCCGCTGGTGGTGATGGTGGTGGTGGTGAAACTTGGCCGCCTGCATAAACGAGGGTGAAGCGGCGCCACCAACTCCTGTGCCCACGGCCGCTCCCTCGATCCTGGGCGATGTTGCGGTGGCCGACTTAATGCAGGGATTCGTCTTGTCCTGGTAGGTTTGGCGTGCCTGGTTACTCGCCTGCTGCAGGCGCGCCAGCTGCTCCAGACTCGCGGTGCTCACTCCGACACCAGATCCACCTCCTGCCGAGCCCCCGCCTCCGACGCCCGTCGTCGTCTGCTGCTCCTGCAACAGGCAGTGGATCTTGAACCAGTTGGACCGGCGACCGTAGCGGGAACCACTCTTGGACATCCCCACCAGGAGGCACTTGCGCAGGCGGCACGCCTTGCAGGCCGTGCGGTTCTTCTTGTTGATCACGCAGTCGCCATTGTGCTTGCATCCTGCTATCGCCGCAATGTTGTTGTAGGTACGACCGAAAAAGGACTAAAAGGAGAGAGAAATTTATGTTTTAAAATATAAATAATGTTTAATATCTTTGATTGTGATCTAACTAAAAAGATTTTACTAAATGACGGTTATTTTCAAAACCACTGTGGGTTTAAAATGTACTATCTTACTGAGTGGTATTATAATAAAGCTCAGATGTCAAATGTATTTAATTTTACACAATCGGCAGTCGTCCTAACATTCAACATTTTTTTTGGCATGATCAGCGTCCGCACAAAACAAAATATATCGAACTCTAAGTTTTGTTTCAAAAAATGGAATGAAAATGTCAGATAAGGCAAAAGTCAGTAAAATGTATCAAATTAAACCCGATTCTCCCTATGGCAGTACGATCAATTAGACTTTCGAACTACATCTTAATATTGTGCTTACAAAACCGGCGACCGGTTTTTAAGTTTTTAAACTTTACACCCAGAGAAAACCGGCATAGTGAAATTAAATAACAAAATGTTTGAATGTAACATAAGCTAAAAACATCTTAAATTCTATATTTTTGTAATTTTAAATCTACATTTTTTCGTACCTAAAAATAAAAATAAAAGTGTAACACACCTTGGTTTAAAGAAAACACCCCTCGGGGCTAAATCAGTACGGAAAATATTTATTTCAAAGTGAAAATATTTTTATTAAAATATACCCAGTATCTCACATATTCTATATAAATGAGCAAAATAAACAAAACCTATTAAAAAAGAGAGTGAAGGCTCCTGCTAGTGTATTAGTTGAATATAGTGATTTACAAATTAAAATCTACAAAATCCTCCAGAGATCAAACCTTGACTTTCAGGTGCAGTTGGACTCCCTGATTCAGAAAATGGCGCTAATAGCATAAATTACGTTTTTTATTTCTCTTCAGTTCTGCTTATAGATTATTTTACTAGAAGTGGTATTTATGTTATAAGGATGCCTTAGCTCGACGAAACTGAAATTTTGAATCCTAAAATAATTCTTGAAGTATACACGCCTAAAAACCGAAATTATTTGAATATTTTTAAAGTTTTTAATCAGTATTATTTAGAAATTAATTTATGCTTTCGGAGCTTCAGGTTTAGCAAGTTTGACGGACCCTCGCCTTTATTAAATTTATAACGTTGTTTTCTTTGTATACTATCTATGCTTCCAAAGCCTCATATAGTTGTATTCGCGCTTACCATTTTTTCGTGTCGTCTTAATTTTAATTAAGACTTTAATAGTTTTGAATCAAAATCAGCGTCTCCCAAATTTTTGGGACCGAGGTACTTACACTCTTTACCAAGTCTAATCAAAAAATTATACAAAGTACCCAATTACGTCTACAACTGAAGCAAATCGTATCAGATAAACCACTTAACACCTTTGCACAGTACGATTTTTATTATAGCTTATTTGCAACTGTCAGTGTCTTGCTCCGCCTATTGAACTTGCTTCAATTACAAAATGTGCGTTTATGATTTGGCCAACTACTTGTAAGACAGCATCAGTTGTTAAGAAAGGAAAAACTCTACTCTTTTTGATCCATTTACTTTATAACAGCTGGTTCCCTTTTGTTTTGTAGCCGTGCCAACTCATGTTGGAGAGCTTGCCCCAGTTGATTTTGAAGTTCAACTTTGAGTGGTGTTTGATGGGCGTCTGCGACTTTTGTTTCCGAATGCGCTGACTCATCTAATATGCATGTAATTTTTATTTGATTGACTGCAGTTTACAATTGTGCTCGCCTTGGAGCTTACCTAGTTCTATTTACGGACCCTCTCCCCTCGCCCTACGGACTGCTCTGAATTTCGCAGACTTTTTCCCATGCCATTTGAAGGTGAGCCTTGTATTGTGTCGGCTGCGCACACGTATCTACTTATAGTCAATTAAAAATCGATTAATCTACCGAATTGAATTTTAATTACAGTAATAATGTTTTCGATTTTGCTTTGTGGAAAAAATAAAAGCCAAAATCGGGATCACTTTTTGCACATTTTGTCCACGGAATGTGCGAAATTGAATCTCTCGAGTTTCTCACAATTTTCGATATTAAATTCTATAAAATATCGATTTGGGTTGCTCTATGGGCATAATAGAAGAACTCACCTTGCAGCCCTCACATGTAAATGCCCCGAAATGAAAACCAGCCGCCGGCTCGCCGCACACTTTGCACAGCTGGTTCATCTGCAATGGAGAATGGAGAAGTATTTTATTATTCCATTAAAATTATTGAAATTGTTTACAATTTTTTGGAGTTACATATATAAGGTCTGATGAAAGCTTATAATATTTATTATGGATTTTTCACTGATGAATGAACTTTGGAATTGTAAGGTTATGCAAATACACATATAAGATAATTTAATACATATCCTTGATAATTATTTGCTTTAAAAAATTGGGAGGAATATTTTCTGCAGGCTTGTATCCTCTTGTAATTGATATTTCTGAGCGCTTTCAGAAATATATTTAATTGAATTTCACTTTTATCATTATAGCAATATTTCTTTTAGTGGGTCCTCTTTCAGAACTCCTTTTCCATAGCTATGCGCCTACAACATGTTGCTGAAAGCCTAATTGAAAAAATCCAACTCTGGCGACCTCTTCACGATTGTCCTTGTTATTGATGATGCCTTTTTTTCACAGATTATTTTTCCTCTTCGCTGTGTTTTTGCTGGCCAGCCAACACATTGCCTCTTGGCTCAGCTGTGATCAAGACGAGGCCATGGCCACAACAACAACAATAACAACAACAACAACAACCACGAAAGCCACGCCAAAAAGCAGAAGAAGAAGAACTGCAGCGGCAAAAACAACAACATGCATAACCGATGACCCACTGCGTTTCTCTTTATTTTTATTCTTTTTTTTTTGGAATTTTGTTTTTTTATTTCGCTACAGGTCGTGGATAGAAATTGAGGTATGCAGCGACCGGTTTGGGCTTGCACCATCAAAGTTTCGGTCGCGGCAATGTCAGAAGACCCTGCAGCTTATCCTCCCTCCCCTCTCTTTCACGTCGAGAATCCCTCTCTCTCCCTTTCCCCGGCTAAAGCCACACTTTGCGTTCACACATCTAATGCCATTTACTATACTGATAGTGACTTGTTTTTCCAGCCCAAAAAGCCTAAGGTCAAGCGAATAATTATACAGCGGCGAACAAATAAAATATTTACGAAAATCTTGCGTCAACTATTTAATGAGCATGAAGAATCTGAGGGAGGGCTCTATTTTGTTATGGATATACAAAATAAATCCTCAGATACATTTGTGTGCCCATAATGTATGACATTGGGGTCTTCGTTGTCACATTTGTTAAAGCACGGGCGTTTAGGAAAAAATTCTTGTTCATTTTGTAGGATCAAAAGCATTTAACCTTGGAATTAGAACATACTTTGTATATATTTGCTTTAAGTAAATAAAAATGCATATATTAACGTTTTGTATCATATTTTCTATAACTTGGTCATACAGTTATAGAAAATTTGATATATTATAAAACGCTTAAATATTATCCTCAACTCGTTTAATATTTGCTTAAATAAGTTTAAATATATGGTAAGTGTTTTTCATTGTTGAACTTTTGGTCGATAGTTTTCGACTTTATTATTACTAGTTGTTATATATTTTAATTTTAGCACGTTTAATTTTATATTTTCAGCATTAAGAGTTGCTTACAATTTACACATTACACACTTTTTAGAAGATTCTCCATCATTCCTAGAATAATAATAAATAAATGTCTCTTACAAGTAAAAATAAGAAAGAAATGTACTTTTTCGACTCCACAAAGTCATTATATTCTTGATCAAAATCACTACCAGAGGCGATTTATCCATGTTCGCCTGTCTGTCCTTATGAACAATTGCACCCAAAAAAAAATGTCATTGAAATTAAACTATTGTTACACATTAATTTTAAACTATTGTGTATGAACAATTTTTCAATAATATGCGTATTAAATTAGTACCACCGAAGTATCAATAAAAATGTATGTGGCTTAAACATTAAGCCATGGAATATAGTTAAATACTCTTCGGTATAGATATATTATTTAATATGAATTTAATACTTATATTTTAATCCTGTGCAGATTTGGGATTCAACGCAAGCTTATTTAAAAAATTGTAATTTCTGAGACGTGGGATAGGCCAGTTATTGTGAGTTATATGTTTATTTGGACAATATCTATCGGCACACTAAAACTTACGAATCAAACCATTATTTTAACCGTTTTTCTGAAATATTAATCCATAACTATCACGATATACTTCGTGAATAAATTGAGAATAAGCGAATTTATATTTCTCTCATTTATTTTTCCGATTGTTCCTATGGAAGCTAGTGATAAGTTGTCCGATCTGTCTACATCCGAATCATGTTCTGCCTGCAATAAGACTTTTGGTAATGTTTCATCGAGATAGGGCAGACGAACAATCGGACAGACGGATGCTGATCAGGAATATATATTTTATATGGTCGGAAATGTTCTTTCTTTCCTTATTTCTGAAGATAAACGTACTCCTTAAAGTACTCCAAGAATTTAGTTATAAATTTTATTTAATTAAAAAAAGAAAAGGGGGTTGCTGTTCTCAAAAGTATCTTTAGTTTTTTATTGTTAATTAATTCTTTTGTTATTTTTAAGCTCTTTTTTTATAATTCTTTAATGAGCGTGAAAAAAATGGACGAAAGGGGTATTTTTAATATTTTATCCTCTGTTATTATAAACACAATTTAAAACACAAAAATAAGTAACTGCCTGGCACTACATAAGTGATTATTTGAATGGCAAGACATAAGTCATTATAAATATATTTTCATCGCTCTTCGTAGATTTTTCGAAGGCCTTTTTTCGGTAAGTAAATTTTTGGATTCCACAACAAAACGTCCAAAATCAAGTATTTTTTTGGCATGAAATGTGCTATTCAAAAGCTGTAATGAATTGCTGTATTGCCAGCGTAGCATATTATTTTTTTAAATGTGTCTTGATCTCACTCTTCAGAACCGGAGCTGCGAGAGCGCCTTGACTCCCTCCCATGAAAGCCAGGTTAAGTGCTCCACTGAGGTGTCCGTATCTGGAAATTGTCCGGCCAGGGCGGCCAGTGGCAGGGAGCTGCTCCGCGAAATGCGCCCAGCAGGTGGTGGAGCCACAACGTGATGCTGCTTCTGTGATAATGGTTAGCCCCATCCGATCCCCGCCGGCTGCCACATCCGACGCTGGCCTGCCAATGCCCGGCACTTTGCATATAAACGCTCGCTAATGGACACCAAAGGTGACAGCAGAGCGTTGCTAAATTGGCAAACATTAAATTTGCACCTTCACAGCGAGCGAGCCAGCGACCGCGAATCCGTGACAATTTTCGGCACAGCGGTGCGCTTTTCCAGAAAGCAGGAAAATCATCAAGCAGACCTGCAGCCCGAGGAGACCTTCCATCGCTGACAAAAGTCTCTGAGTTTCAAAGACCCAGAACCGAAGCTCATGATGGCACTGCACTGATAATCTGGACTGTAGGCAGCCACCAATAAATACAGCTGAATGGAGGAGTTTTTAGAATAAACAACGCGTGAAACAGTGCTTTGGAAGTTCAAGATGATAATAGCATAGTAACAGTAGACCAAAGGGGCCAATAAATCAAATGGTCTTAAAGATAAGTTCGCCTTGAGATAGGGGCAGTTATCCAAAAATTATTTTCATAAAAACTTGGCTATATTGTAAACATTCAATTAAATGTTTGCAAGTCCTACAAGGCAAGTATATTCTCTTCAGCATCGCCAGTCGATCTCAGTTTTTAGATCAATAAACTTTGTGATATTTCGGCAGTTGTAAACAAAATTTTAAAATTGTTATTTACATTTGATGATGGCTCTCAATAAAAGCTTATTTTTGAAAACAGGTGATTGAATTTAAATATTTTTGACTTCAAAGTGTTCTATAAAACTTATCACAACCAAAAACTTTTTCGAAGTATTAAAACGAAGAGAATACAGATAACTTTAACGTTATCCTATTTCTTTTTAAATATATTTTTTTGGACTAAGAAAAATTTTCAAACTGGATTTTACTTTTAATGGCTCTCAATAAAAAATCTTTCTTTAACAACAAGTGATTAAATTTAAATACTTGTGACTTTAATGTTTTCTATAAAACTTATCTCAACCAAAAACTATCAATAAATGGTTTTTCTGCAAAGTATTTCGTTAAAGTTTATTCTATTTATTTTTGAATGTATTCTTTTTCGACTCACGTTTAAGAAAATTATTTTTACTATTTACTATTTATTTATGTTTATTAAATTTCCTGATCTGCCATCTGATTTTAGAGTTTAGCATATCTCGCTAGATCTCCTGCGATAAACAAAAAGTCCCAAATCATTTCGATCCTTATTGAGAACCCAAAAGAAAATGCAATTCGACGGCACGCTTGTGCAATAAAGTTGCAGATTTGTATCCGGAGGCGGCATCTCAATCCTTTAAGCATTATCACGACAGCGACCAAGGCCACTATTCAAAGTAGCCGAACGCATCTTCAGTTACCCCTTCATTTTATTGAACAGAAGTCATGAAGGAGGACATAATTCCCATGCCACGAGCTAATTAAAAGTCCTCGAGCCGAGCCCCTAAACAAGGTGAATGTTATCTTGCCGCTTATTTGGTTCGATTGTGGAAAGACAATGAATAGCAGAGAGTAGTGCAAATTCAAAAAATTTGACTCTCCTGTGCCGTTTCCTTTCAAATTTAAAACCAGAATCCCCATTGTTCATTTCTGAGTGTATATCGAACCGAACAGATCACAGCATAGGAACAATCTTGGCTGACAGGCTTATCGATTAAGTCGAGATTAATGTTACACATTGAGCTGAAACAGACAATTAATTAGAAACCTAAACTGCTACAGAAAATACTTTTTGATCGTAAGCCAAGTGCATGATTGTTTAGATCTAATCTCTGAAAATCTACAAAATGTTGTATGCCAGTCCGAGTTTAACTGGAGATGAACTCGATGGGGGGACAAGTTCAGAGCGGCTTAGACAATAAGAACCAGATCAGTTGGCCGAAGCTACATTCTCAACAAGCTCATCAAGTTGCTGTTGACAGACCTAAAAAAATTGGAAAAAATAGTAGGATTTTTCTCAATAAGAATAATAAACAAGGGTCCAAAAACAAAAATTGTGTCCTTTAAAGCAAACAAAATGATGGACAATGCCAAATCAGATAAAGGCAACAGAGGGAGAAAAGGTGTTCAAACAAGCAAACCACGATTGTCTCAAATATTTTGAAGCGGCTACCAAATAGAACAAGAATCAAGCACACAGCCCGGTGAACCCCGGAGCATTGACACAATCTGCAATCCAAACCCTTCTTCGACCCGAATCTCCTCCGAACTCGGCAGACAATTGCCGGTAATATGCTTTATTATTAGCCCTGCCAGCCACTGGAGACGGACATTCGCAATATGCAAATCCACTCAGCAGTCACACGCTCTAGTTTGAATTGTCTGCTTCCGCGATCCTCGGTCCTCGGTCCTCCATCTCCATCCTCCGCGATCGAGGATCCACGATCCAGTCGAATCGCAGCCTCTGGCCCTTTTCTGCTTGATTGCCGACAGCAGTTGGACAATTAAATGTTTGAATATCATTCAACTTGGTCCATTCTTTGCCCCTTTGTAGTAATTTCTTGACACTTATCGCACAAAAGGCAATAACATTATTAATGAGCATGTCAATGAGCTTCTTTTATCTTCACTATTACACTTTATCTGGTTATCCTTGGCCATCCTTATTGTTAAGTAGGTATGAACTCTTGGGAGTTAGGGTTGAGTCTTGATCACAAAGTAAATTCTCTAATTTTCTTTGCATACATATAATTCTTTTGAACACTTGATATTTGTGTTTGTTTATTTTTTTAATTTTTCAATGTTTTTTTAGCAATCATTTAATAAATTTTCATATCAAAGTTTTGACTTTGTTCAGTATAAATTTAACTTATTTTGTATTTACAATCAGCTTTGTTTCTTTTATGTCCATAACTTGTTTTGTATTCAATACATTTATCTACTTACAAACATTATAACTATTTTTAGTTTAACAATTTAATCTGACAACATCTGTTGTCGTCTCAACGCCTTTGTTGTATTGAATTTATGCAAATTATGCAAAATGCTTGTAATTGAATTAAATGTTTTATTTATGTAAATGTTTCCTCTTTAGTATTTATTTATTTCCTTTTTTAAGCTTTGATTAATCAGTGTGGAAGTTTTTAAATTAAGTATGACAATTTCATTGCACAAATGTGACTTTTTGGAGCTCAAACTTAACTAAACTAATTTCAAATATATTGAATCAATATTAATGGCAATAATCTTACCTTTTCCAGAATGTAAAATTCCAAAACTTCATAAATAGTAAACTAAAAAAAATGCACTATCTTGTATTTGTTTTTTATTTTGATGTTACTTTTAAGTATCTTTAGTATTTTCTTTGAACTTCACACACTGGCTTCACTGCATGACTATCAACTGATCACATCAGATGTATTCTTCACATGCCACTCCTTAATTCCGAAAGATCGGCGATAATATGGCGACGGCTTTCAATATATTGTAGCAATCACGTGGCGCACATAATGCCGAAGAACTTCGCGATCAGTCGGATATAATGCGATTGCGATTGCGATGCGAGAGCGGGAGAGCAGCGTAAGCCTGACTGACGGTGCTTGGCAGCGTAGCGTCCATCCGAGACTAAATCGTCGCCGTCGTTCTGAGCGCCAAACAGACTCGGACTGCCAGGTTTGGCCCTGGCCTCAAAGATCATCTCATCCCAGCAGCAACATCTGCAGCAGCAGCACCAACAGCAGCAGCAACAGCAGCAACACCAACAGCAGCAGCACCAACAGCAGCAACACCAACAGCAGCAGCAACATCAACAGCAGCAACCAAACGACAACAAAGCGCACGCGTCTTAAGATTGTGTTTGTGTGCGTTTGTAACAGTGGCAGGGCAAGGCGAACTTAACTGTTAATCGGCCGCCGCTGCCGCAGGAAATCCTGTTTGGCGAACAGCTGCTGCGGCAACTGCTGCGTGCACCTCAATGCTGCCGGCATTGCGGCCCTGTTATGTTGGTATGAGCTGTTAACTTAACTGTATAGTAGGCCAACAAAATTTTCAACTTAACTTGTTTTTTACTATTCCTTAATCAATATGACTTAAAAACAAAAATTATCTAAACAAGTGTGCTAGGAAGTTTTCTTTTAGCTTAAAAAGTAATTTAAAGATTTTGTCTGTCTATTAGACTTTGGGAATTACAATAAGCGTAGATATGTTAAAAAATCATCAAAAACTTGTATTAAAAAAAATGTTTAGAACTAAAAGAATTGCAAAATATTGAAAAATATAATCTCAAGCAAAATTCTAGTTAAAATAAGAAATCATAAAAATAAGTTTAAGCTTCCAATAAGGAAATGATCCTAATGATACGAGCTGCTACTTATTCATTACTATTGTATTTTCAAATCAATGCAAACTTTTGGAACGATAAAACAAACTGTGATTTAAATACCATATATTTTCCAATTGAAGTAAATTAACTAAAAACAGTTTTAATGGTAATATAAAGGTGTATAATTAAATTGGTACTAAACGCTAAGAAGTGAATTAAATTAAGTCAAATTCCGTTTTCGACAAAGGCATGCTTACATTCATAAAAGATGTTTGAGAGGATATTGATTTCGGCATGAAATGTTGTCCCGAAGGAGTCCCTATTTTTCTTTAAGTGCACACTGTTACCGACTTTCCATCGAACATGTTCGCTGCCGGTTTCCAGTTCAGCTTGAGGCTCGAACCTCTCCGCTCTCTGAAATGTTACCGCTGGGCTTCTTCTTGGTGCTGGTGCTGAACTGTGGTTGGCTGTTGGCACCGGCACGATCTTAAAACGTTTCGTTCGTTTTCATTGAATATTGTCTCAATGCGGTTGGCTGTTGGTTGTTGTTTTTTTTTTTACCCCCATTTGACTTTACACACGGTACTGTTATCATTTGAGTGTATTGGCTGCGAGAGTGCTGGCTCTGCTTTGTTTTCATTGTGCATGTGCATCAATTTGAACTCGTATTGGACGACTAATGTGGCAAAGAGGTGGGCACTTAATGCCCGGCGATCAGTGTAAATAAACATTGGGAGAAACTAACAAAACATCGGGGGAATTTGTAGCTTGCCTAGCAAAATGGTGAAAACAAGTTTGTTGCCTGAGTCTTTTGTATAACTCGTATGTTATTGAATGATTTTAAATGTGAATCTTTTTCTGAAAGTTAGAGATAAAGATTAAAGAGACTTATTTTAAAAAAAAATCTAATAAAAAGAAAGCATTAAATGTTCAAGATCATGTCACAAAAATTTCTACTACTTATGTTCATATATAATACAAATTATTTTTAGTCAAGTTTTCCTTAAGAACTGAACAATATTAATTATGACTTTTAAAATTGTTTAACCAATTTAACACCGTAAACCGTACATTTCTTTACAAAGCCAGAACCATAAGCTAACTTATTTCCTTGTTTAAATTGAATTTCCACCAGCTGCAATTGCCAGTGGAACAATCAACGCGTTTCCATATGTCTAATTGAATTCTCTTGTCATAAGCATGATCAGATGACTGCCTCCGTGCACTCAGGTGCCCACTCAAGTGATCCTCGGGCATTTGGCTAGTCTTTGTCTCTATCTCTATCTCCAACTCAAGCTCTCAGCTTCTGTCACTTGGTGATGATGATGATTTCATTTTAATAACACCACTGGACGGAGAAAAGTCTAGCACGGTGGAGATCGTTTAATACTCTGCATTCGCTGCGGCCGTGTCAACACCACTTGACGGAGTAACAAGGAAGCGCAACACTCTAAAACGACGTGTAATTTATCACAGCCAAAAGCATTTAGCCATGAACTGGAACGGAGACTCCAAGTCGGACTACCTCTGCAGCTGAATCTGGCCAGTTTCTTGCAGTAGTTTACTCCGGCTCTGCCTGTCAGCATAGTTGTCGTCATAATCTGGCGACTGGTGGTGATGCGGCTCCTGGAGCTGCTGCGCTGCAATTTTTGTCGTCATATTAACATTTCTTCTGTTCGTGGGCAAATCTCTCATCTTCCCTCTGCTCAGTCCAAATTTTTAATTAAGTTTGGGCCTTGGCAACGGGCGCATATCGCGCCTGTTCGCGTGCTCATCTCCCGGTGATGAGTTGGGGCATTAGCTTTGATGGCTGCTCATATTTATTAGAGCGCAATCTGCCTCAAATTGTGGCCACTTGAAGCGTTGTAGAGAGCAAGGAACTTTAATCTCATTTAAAAGTAAAAAGGCTGGCTATAGTACATTTAAAACGGATTTTTAAGGAACCTGTATTAATATGTAATTTAATCACTCGTAAACACTATACAATTAAGATATTGTTTCTGTGTTCATTTGGAAAATATTTAAATTCCCTATCGATTGACGTAAATGTTTTGCACATGTTACAAAAAAATGTCTACATTTTAAAGTTGTCTACTTAAGTTGTTTTTTTACAACTTTAACAACGTGTTAAAAAATATATAAGTAAACAAAACATTTACTTTGGCAAGGCAGAACAGAATATGATTTTAATTTCATAAAAAATTTAAAACACATTTTAATAAAAAGACTATATTTTTGCAACTATCTTTTAGTTTACTAAGGCACTGAACCAGAAAACTTTTTTAATAACAAAATCAACCTAATAAATTTGTTTATAATATTGCTTTTAAAGATTCTTAATCTAATTAAAATGAAAATATTTTTAAAAGTTAACGTAACATGATGCTAAGGAAAAGTTATATGAATTAAGAAAAAGTGCTTTATATTAATTTCTTCTAAATCATGAAATTAGATAGGAAAAGTTTTCTGGCGAATTCTAGTTGACTTTTATTAATTTCTTTTAAAGTGTTTGGAAATATATTTAAATAAACCTTATTTGTTTTAAATATTTGTACTTTATTAGCAGTCCGGACTACTAAAACTTTCCATTAAAAGATAAGATTGGGAATTTTTATGTTGTAAATTGCAAAAAACAGCTTAACTTCTGAGGGAAGGGCCAATGTTACTGCCACTAAAATTATAGAGTTCCAGGAAGAGTATAACCATATCCTGGAACATTGTGACTATGCTACGGATCAAAGTCTACAGTTTGCACCTTCTTCGCTACCATGTCGCTTTTTTACGTTTTAGAGAAAATTTCAATCAAGCCAAACCGAGATTGCCAAACACTTAAACAGGTCTGTTTTGAGCACTAACATGGCCAAATACAAATTGTCCATGGCCAAAAAAAAAAAACGAAAATATGAAGAAGTCACAGCAAGGCACAAACAAAATAGGCGACAAATCTCGCCGAGTCAGCAGACTTGAAGCCGTCATGCCACAGAATTGAAGACATTTGGCGACATACGATCGATGCCAAATCGATCCAGATACAGATACTTTAAATCACAATTTCAATTGAGCAAACGCAGACCAAACAGAGCCAACAAAATCTACAAAATCGATCTGCGCACATGTCAAAGGCGGTAGCAAACTCTCCAGCAACAACGCGCGTAGACGCAACAACATTGGCAATAGCAACAACAACATCAGCAACAACTGGCAGGCAGCATTTTATTTCAATTTCAATTGATTGTCGTACAATCGCCATGAATAATTCAGTTTTTAGAATTGCATTGCATGAAGTCAGATAGAGATAGCTGCTGGACAGGCGATCGGCGAGGGTGAAAGAGGGAGGGAGTGAGGAATACGGAACATGGACATATTTTTGCCACTGTGTCTGTTGTTGTAGCTGTAACTTGCAGTCATTCTGTCCCCCTTCCTCTTCTTCTTCTTTTTCTTTTTCCTCTTCTTCTTCTTCTTCATACCCGACCCCCAAGTCGCTGTCAATGTTATTGGCGATATAAGGCATTAAAGAAGATCTATATGTTTTTTATAAATGTTATTACCAAAAATTGGTCCAAGTTTGCATATTACTGTTTTATATTACTGTATAAATAATAATTTTTTATTTTAACAAGTAAAATGTTAACTCCCTAAGGTATTTACATACTTATTTAATTCTTGTATTGACTGACCATGAATAGTATAAATAATTACCTAGCTATTGAAATTCAAAATGTTGTATTTAAAATTACATGATTTAATCTTTAAATATTTAAATTAATGTGAAAAATATTATATCCAAACAAATAGTTTATATTTGTTTTATATTAATTTGATTTACGTAAAATATGCTTTTTAATGTTGAATAAAATTTTCAGATATTATTATATAAATTCCGAAAATAGTCAAATGCAACATTATGAAACATTTTTATATTTTCTAATTTAAAGCGAAGAACACTTAATTTGAGTATAAAATATTTGGATTTACTACGTTTTGGATTTCCAAGAAGTGATCTGGGAAAATATTTAGTATAAATAAATATATGTTACATTTATTATAATGAAATCTTATAAACCACCTTATAAGCCATGAAGTTAGATAAGGTTTGAAATCATTTAAAAGATTTTTTTTATGTTTTCTTTCTAAGACTGATGTGTACTTAAAATAGTATATAAAGGACCAAAAAAACATAAGAATTAAGAACAAATCCATATCCGATTAAACAACTCAATAAATCATCGTAATAAATTAAAGAACTTACCCATAGCCGATTAATTTTTTTATACTATTCACTCAAGTTGAGAAATTTAAATACCTTCCATATTTAAAGCACTTCAAAGGGCTATGAAATGAAGGCAGATGCTTTGATTTTTAAACTACTTCTTAGGGTTCACACTGAAATGGAATGCATCAAAACATCATCTTGAACCATTAGCAATGTCAGACGCATTTAGCATCCCCTGCAAAACAGGACTGTTTCATCTGCCACAGAGAAGCAGCCAAGCAGCGTTGATTAATGAGTTTATTATGCAACAATTATGTGTATAAACACTGAGCATTGAATGCGAATACGAATCGGAGTGAGTGTTCCTGTCCCGTATGAATTTGGCTCTTGAGCGTTTCAGGATCACGGATCATGTCAAATTAATGAACTCGCTCCTGGCTCTTGACTTTGACACTTCATAAAGGTGTCGACGCGCGGGAAGAAGGAGTCGGAATCGCTAAGGACAATAACCGGACGCTAATTTCATTTGCTTCACTTTATGCAGGGCCAGGCCTCGTCTCCCAAGACATTCTCGGGTCGCATAAATCACACGGCGATGAATTTGCATAACTCCCGGTGCAGATCTCTCAAGTAATTTGTTCTGCTCAAGAGGGAACTAGTTTGCGTCCTGTCATGGGATACGGATACACTTAAAATCCTTTTTTTTTTTTGGCCACCGGTTCGCTGATGAAGGCATGTCCAAACGAAAGGCTCCCAAGTGTGTGTCGCTGCGATGCGGATTTCGATCTAGATTTTCTTTCATCCATCTGCCGGCTGCATTCCATCGCTCATCTGCTTTGCACTCCATTTGGAGCCGCGCCTTTTGGGCCACATTTTTGGCCTGTGATGTCACCGGGCGCACATTTCCCTCGCCGCAGCGACTCGCATAAATTCGCAGCCTAATTTGTTAAGAGCGCGTGCTTCAGTTTTCGCCCGAGTCGGCGGCTTGGCTCAAAAAGATACTAATAACAATTGGGCGAACCGCCTGGCCCTCTTTCGTTCATCTTTGGGGCTAACAAGGCGACGTTCCGACCTAAACGCCTGCTGGATACTCTACATCTACTTTCTATATATTGTAGGCAAAAAATTATAAAGTAATATATTAAACATACTGAAAAATTTTAAAAAATTGTTAAATTCATCTAAACTTTCTTTTTACATTGATTTCTTATTTTGACGTAGGTTTGTTTAAATTATCTACTTATAAGTTTCACTTAAGAACAGCTTTACTAGCGTCTTAAAACACATCCAAGATAGCAAGAATTACTATTAAAGGCTCACTTAAAGATAACAAGGAAGGTCAATTCAACGGGAAGAAGTTTTTAAAACTATTGTTAGTTGAAAGAATCTAAAATTAAAAATAATAATATTGTTTTCCAAATTCGTTTCTATTATAGACAATGTTTGATTTCAATCTGAAGAAAAAATTTTACAACAATTATAATATTTTAAGTGATACCTATTTTGTTTTAACGTCGAAATATTTTTAGATTCTTGTTATTAACTGGTTGCATATTACCCCTTTGAAAGAGTATCGCCCAGGCTTTTGCATCTCGCCCGCTCAGGCCTAAGCTAAAGTGACAAATTGGAGCGTTTTCGGGGCCCCAGTGCTTAAAGTTAAGGCCTGGATCTGGGTGCAGGGTCCGGCTGGGGCCCAGACACCTCTTCACACATGTGGAACGACGAGATTCGGGGCTTGGCCCCAGCGAGCCACACTTAAATGGATTTCGGAGCATTCTGCGAGAGGCGAAACAAAAAAAAAAAAAAACGGTTTGCCCTATAAATCTTCGGGGTGTTGACTTGGTTTTCTTTTCGGTTTGCCTCTTTCTGCACGTTTTACGACTGACATTAATTGAATGCGTCTGAAATTGGGGGAACTTTCCTTTGGGCATAGCACACGCTTCATTTGATTTATTCGCAATGCGTAATCTTCGCGACCATCCAAATATTCGGTGAACTTGCCACGACAGTTCGCGGTGGGAATTAGAGGCCGAGGATGCGGCCTCTCCCCTTTTTGGTGTCGGTGTGTGTAGATTTGTCGGCTCGAGAACAAAGTGCAACCGAAATGCCAGAAACAATTGCTTCACATTTTTGCAACTTTCTTTCGGTATGCTTAATAGTCTGGGCCACGAAGGCTACAGACTAGAGCCCACGGATCTCTCCTAGAACCAGTCGCAAGATCAAAGCTCGGCGATATAATTGGTCGCTGCCGCTCGTTGACCGCAGAGATCCACATCCACATCCCAATCCCAATCCCAAACCCAAACCCAAACCTCTGGCCTGCGCATGCTTAATAATAATTCGTTTTGGCAAACAATGTAAATTCTTCATTAGCCTCCTAATTTGCTTGGGATCCCTCTCGATGCCGCTCGATCCTCGGCAATTGTTTGTGCCTCCGAGATCTGGATAAAATGGAATTTTATGAGGAGCACAGCGAAATTTGTTACATTTTCTTTGGCTATCTGCGGAGGGGGCTTTCTGTCATTTCCACAGGGACATAAATGTTTCTATTTGTGGGCGGTAAAGTAAGGGGGAATATACTTTTTATGGCTTACTTTGTTTATGATTTTAGCGGGAGGACAATTTGTGGTTCCTCAAGAAGAATAGGATTTTGGTTCTTTAGAGGATTTCCGAATTGGGAGCCGAGAGCTCAAGCTAACTTAATTTGATTTTCATATTTAATTTTTTTCACTACTCTTAGAGTAAATTATAATGTAAACTACCGTTCTAGCTATTCCTTTATTCTTCGTTGCGGACGTTCGGATGTCAAATTATAAAATAAAAGCACCCCTGAGTTAATTTCTAAAGTAAAAGAATTTCTGCGAGCCTAAATCAAAGTAAATTTCTTGACAATCTTTGTAGAATTGTAGACTACTATTAAAACTATAATTTTTTATATATTTCTTTATTTCTTATATTGGTTAATATTTAGTTATTCCCCTTAAATTTAAAAATTAGTATCTTAAATATGCTTGAAACCCATTGTGACTAAGTCTGTACTTGTAGCGTTAGCATATTAATAAATGAAATTGAAATATATGTTTGCCAATGAACTTCTTAAAAAGTTTTGATACCTACTTGCCAGTATTTATATCCTGAATGTTTCTCAGTTTTCAATTGGAAAAGCAGTACCATATTGCGGTCATTAGGCATTCTATCCTGCATATTCGAAACGCTTTTCCCCTCTTTGTGTTTTTCCATCTTGGAGTAATTTTTCACTCCGCATGCTACGAAAGCAAGTCGCAGGAATGCCGCTGATTTGCGCTGATTGATCGATTGATTGAGTGATTGACAACGGCGCCAATGAGAGGCCGATCATTTCTAACTTGGGTAGTTCACGTTCGCTAATTAATTAAATGCCGAAATGCCAAGGCTGTCATAGCCAGATCAAGGCGAATATGGCCAGGTTGATGGGCTTAAAGTTGGTCAGAGGGCTGCCGTCAGAGCTTTCCATTTGGTTGCCTATGTTATATGTTAAATGGTAAGTAGTAATTGGTAAATGGGTGTTCAGTTGGGTTTCCCAGCACTCCAGCCACTCGCAAGTTGAGTGCATTACGGCAGAAATGCTTGCTGCTTTGTTGGTCTGCTGATCTGCTGCTCTGCTGCTCTGCTTCTCTGACTGTAACTGGGACCATTCTTTACGAGAGGTAATAAATTTAACAATTTGTTTAGTGCAGACATGCACCAATACACGGCCACGCAAAGTGTCTACGGCTTCTGGCCATATATGGCGTATCCTGAGGCTGGGGCTGCTTTAGAGATGCCAAAAGCAAAGCAATTTGTCGTGCGGTAAACCAAAAGCCAACAACAACAACATTGGGGCAGCTGTTTGTCGCCAGCTGGATGGGTTATTGGGGGTTAAGGGGGCTCCCGTGGAATGGTATAGAAAGCAAGAGTTAAACAGTTTCGAGCCATTTCGCAATATCGTATTCCCGTCACGCAAACATCCATCGCCATAGGATTTCGTCGGCCAAATATGGCGCGGCGATAATCGGAGCTGATCGATAGAATTAGTGACTTTCTTCGGATAAACCATCACTTTTCCGCCCGAACAACTTTCATCCCGATTGATCTATCGAGAAAGGTGAAAGAAAAGTACAACAGGGATCGATGTGGTCTACGCTAAACCTAATGTTCTGTTCACGATGTCACCGATTTTTTTCATAATTGTGTATATAAGGTTTCTTTCTTCTTCTCTAATATTTTTTTCAAATCTTGGTAGTTAAAAATGACTAATATATATCTATATAACCTGCTCACTACATTTTATTCATATTGCTCAGTCATTTCCATTCCCATTCCCATGAGTTTTTCCTGCTCGACAACCAACAACAGAAAAAATACTACCAAAAGCTAAGGGCGTTCACGTGCAAAATAGAATTTGGTGTCAATGCGCAAAGATAAAATAGCAACTCAAATATGAGAGGAAAAGCCAAGGAAGAACCGCTAAAGTGAAAACCCGACGAGACAAAAGACAACAAGCAGAACCAAAAGGTAAATAGCGGCAACCAGGCAACAAGTGGATACCCGATGCCCATGTCCGATGCCCGATGCCCGATGCCCCATGCACTGCTCAGTTGGCCCCGGTCTAAACAGCCTCTACACTCGAAAAAAGTATGCCACCAAAAAGTCAAATTAAAAAAAAAAAACAAGAAAGGAAGCAAATTTATATAGCCTTGCAGCTATTGCCAAAATTAATAGTTCTGAAATGTTAAACTAATACTAAATCTCAAAGAACAAAAAAAAAGAGTAAAAAAAAAAACAGCAGAATTATAATGTTTTTTTATTTGTTTTTCCGATTGTTCCTATTAGAGCTATGTGCTATATGCCTTCGATCCGGCTTGTTTCGATTTATATAATACCTACAACAGAAAGACAACTTTTGGCAAAGCTTTGAAACTCAGAGACTAGTTTAACGGACGGATAGAAGAACATGGCTAGATCTACTCTCCAAGTGATGCTGATCAAGAATACATATACGTTATAAGGTTCAAAAATGTCTAACTACGTTGCAAACTTCTGAATGAAATTATAATACTCTATGTAAAGATATAGAAACATTTTTATAATTTCAATAGCTCTTTTTAATCCATATTTATACAATAAGTTCGTCTGAAGACCTGAAAAATTACTAGCGAATATTTTTACTAGCAAGGCTGTGTAAAAAAGTTTTTATTGCGAAGGCTGGAATCAGACTTTAGAACAAATTTTTTTCCTAGCCTAAACATTTTAATGTTATTTATCTAATTTTATTTAAATGTATTGGATTTGTTATTGAATCAATTTAGATGATCAAAGATTTGTATTATTTTATTAATAGAAATTTTATCGCTTTCACAATTTGTTTCTGTTTTGTTTATCTGAAAACTAAGAATTATTTTCTTCTCATTTATTTTTTGACTAAATATTTTTCCGGTGGCCTCTGTCATACTATAACTTCTGTTAAATTTTTGTAGAATTTGGTTCACTTAGGGGAAACTTTTTCGAATTAAATTGATTAGACCTTCGCATTAGTTAGTAAGTAAGGTGTGGATCCATGTGGCAGAGTTTTTGCCAGTGCCGCCATTCGCCGCGGCCTCGCTGTCTAAGCCAGTGTCTCTGTCTGTGCCCGCGTCTCCAGCGCTGTCCATGTCGATGGCAACGTCGTCATCTCTCCCGTGAGTCGTTGTCCGACTTCTGCCCCCCGGTCCCACCTCCGCAGCCCCCCCGCGCCCCCCGGTCCTCCACCGACCATTCCAGTTGCCGGCTCGTATATGCATGCCAGCCATATAATGCAGCTCATCAACAACAAAACGGCAGCGGAGGCAAATGCAACATGTGCTCCATGCGGCAAGTGCCCTGCTTCTCCTGCTTCTTCTGCTTCTTCTGCCTCTTCTGCCGGGCTTCTTCTACAGCCATAAACAAATATGAGTGGCTGCGCATGCGCCTCGCTCTCTCTCTTTTTGCAGTTGCTGCCTTGTGTGTGTGTGTGTGTGTGTGTGCGTGCGCCTCCTTCAAGAAGTGTGGGAAAATTTTCGGAATTTCTTTTGCTCGTTTTGGCTTTTCTTTCCGCAAGGCATATGGGGAGAGGGGCGGATGGGGGGGGCGTGGCATAGCGGGAGCCTGGGTTCGGCATGCCAACTAGTGAAATTCTTTTTGATAATTTAATTTAAGAAATATTGTATATAGACGCCAACGACCCCGACCCCTTGACCAGACGGTAACCAGAATTAGGCTTAGCAAATCCGAATCCAAATCCGAATCCTCAACTGTTGGCGTTTTTTTTTTTGTGTGCCGAATTCTCAGCCTGGCAACAGCAGAGAAAGTTTTTGTCGCTGCTGAAAAGAGGCTTAATTACTGGCCAACAAGATTGATGGAAACTGGAAAAATTATAAATGGTTTGAGTTAGCACAGAGATTCTTTGTGATTTTAGTTAGCATTGCTTTCATGTTTCAAACTCAATTAAAAGACAATGATGGAAAATAAGCCTATAACACCTTTTTTTCTTGCTAAGACTGTTTTTCTCAACTATGTTACTTAATTTAAATCAAAGCCAAAAGCATAGGAATATGAAATACAAAAATATTTTATTTTTTATTTTAATTCTCTTGACATCGACAAACCAGTTTCATACAACATAGAATTTCAAAGCTAAGATCAGCACATTTGAGGGCATTAAAATATTTAAGAAAAGGTAAATGAATAAATGAATGAAGGTCCTAATGAATATTTATTAAGAGAATGTAAATTACTTTTACATTTAAAAAAACTGTGTAAGTGAAAAGACCTCTTTTATTCCACATAATTATAGATATAAATTATATATGATAGTTTTGTCGATTTTTAACCCTTTCTCCATTTGCACATTTTGCCATTTGCTTATGATTACGTAATAGCTCTTAGCACTTAAAATAAAATAAATAAAAATACTTTGTATAACACATATAGTTGTCGTTGTTTGTGTATTGGTCCAATGTGTTGTTATTGTTGTGTTTTATTTGGGTTAATTTGACCTTTTTATTCTCTGTTAATAAAAAAACATATTATTAAGTATTTTCTCCTACGCGTTTTGACAACGTTTTTGTCTTCTTTAGGTAAGCCTGATTTATTTTGAAAAAAGAAATACATATATATGAGTTTGCTCTAGGTTTTAAAACTTAATATTTCGTACAATAATATACTAACAGTTTCGTCATTTCTATCCATATATTACACCGCCTTCTCTGCGGGCCTATTGTTTCCATCGTCGGGCTTATTAAGTTTATTTAATAAAGAGTAAACATGTTAGTTGTCTTACCCACAGTAATTACTTCAAAGGAACAGCAATGTGCAAACTTAACAAATCAGTTTTAATTAAGTATTTTGCAATTATTCAAAGGAACAATTGAAAGGACGTGATCACTGCCATAAATGAATTGATTGGAAAGTAATCACCTCTTAAGAATTTTCAATTAGGCCTTACATAACTAAAACCCATACCACATTTTATTACCCAGGCGAGCATAACCATCGCAGATCGTGTAATTGAACTCGTATTGGAGGCAGGCATTCGTTCATTCCACATTGTCATCATCATTTGGCGGACACACATTAACCGATCTCGTTTAGCCACGCATAGTTTAGTTTATGATGTCGATTAGTTGCACTATAAGCAACACCTTTAACTGCCAACAAATTACAACTTTATCATGCCGCAAACGACGTCTGCAACGCTGCGGCTGCAGTCACCATTCTGCGGACCCGTTCCCATGCCACGGCCATCAATTGTGGTCCGATCTGCTTCGAGAGCAGTTCGCATAATTAATGAAGTGCAGGAATGGCAGCGAGTGGCGGCGGCCGGGATGCCGCAAATGAAGCTATTCCACGGAGTGGGCCAGTCCCGTGGACGCCGCAAACTGCGGCTCCTCCATATTTATACAGAGCGAGCATGTTAAATAAAAGATAAGCGGCCCGAGCGGCGAGTGTCACGCGCTCCTTTACACCGATCCACCTCCTGGATCCCATTTACCCTCCTCCACTTGGGACGACTCCTCGGTGGCTGCAATTTCCATATGCAGTTTGGCTCTTTCTCCGGGTGTCGCATCATTCTGCAAGTCTAATCACATAAACTAAAACTGCCGTCATTAGGGAAATGCTGCGACGGCTTCTTTGGATCTTTGCAAGGAATTTGCAAGGGAAAAGCTGGCTTTGCCATGTTTGATTCTATGGTAGAAGAAGTTATGCTAATGTGGCAAAGCTAGCGAGGAAATTTAATATTTCAGGTGATACAATTACATACTATTCTGATATAATCTAAACAAAACATAAAAACCATCAGACCTTATGAGAAAGCACTTTTTGTTGCCGGAAATGTTACTCAGTGATCTTAAAAACTTAAAATCGTTTGATATAAATTAGGATGAACAGTCTAGTCGATCTAGCCATGTCCGTTTTGCCTGTCCGTCTGTCCGGTTGTCCATATGAACGTTAAGATATCTGAAGCTATAAAAGCTACATATTTGGGAGTTAGCATGCAGATTCTTGTTTTGCCCACGCAGTGCAAGTTTATTTAAAAATCTTTCAAATCGAACTAATATTTAAGAAGTTATTAGCATAACTGAAAATTTTCGGTAGATGGCGCCACCCAAAACACGATTATTTTCCAGGGACATTTAATTTGAAATTGGCTGAGAAACTGGCATCTAATAGTGATCACTATATCGTCCCTTCTTGTTTAAGAATGTTTCTGTGCAGTAAATTTGAATTTTAAACTACCAAAACACATTTGCACCAGTAACCCTTTTCCATTTCCGAAGAAAGCCAAAATCCAAAGTGTTGTTAACAGTTCTCACATCGGAATGAGTTAACCAGGAGTCGAATGTGTCAACACTTAAATTTAGATTATACCATATATGTATGCGTTGACTGATTTTACCATCGGGTGCTGCAATATTTAATTTTAGACTCCAGCAGCGACTGGGTCGCAGTCGGCAATTGTCAGTCCGCCGTCCGCAGTCTGCACTCCCAAGTCGGTAGTCGGTAGTCGGTAGTCGGTAGTCGGTAGTCGGTAGCAGTTGCTATCCACAGTCAGTGACTGTGATGTTGATCAGAAAGCATTTGCTCGGCCAGCTTGTAATTCAATCTGCTTGCATTCAGACATGTAACAGCAATTTTAAAACAATTTTCAACTTACTGACAGACCGGCTACCGGATTGGCCTGGCCTCAGTCTCAGTCCCAGTCTTAGTTTCAGTCTCAGATTCAGACTCAAACTCAGCCAGAAGAGCCTCCAATGCAACTGCAACTGCAGATCCAGAGCCTGCGGCTGGGGCTCGGCTTTATCCGCTGTCTGGGTATCAGAATCGGAGCTGGCAACGGCAACGCTTTTTGAGTGACTTTGGTACCAATCTGTCCATCATCATTACCATCAAGTGTAACATTTGTGACGACAGCCAGCGGCGAACCGAGAACCTCAGGTGCTGCGGATGATGCTGAATCCGAGTCTGATGCCGATGCCGATGCTGAATTTGATACTGATGACGATGACGATGACTGTTCCCCCTGTTGCCCCTTGCCATGCCACTGCCCCTTGTTGATTCAACTGCTACTGATGTTGGTGGCAGGCCGAAAGCGCAGCGAGCTGCTTCAGCGTGCTGTGAATGCCTGTGCAATTACTTTGTAATTTAAGTTATTGATTGCCTGGCTTCCCTTCTCTCCCCTCCATTGTAGGCCTGGTCCTCTCGCCCTGACTCCTGGAACACTTAGATAATCTCGGCACGGCACCGTTACAGGCAGCACCCAATGTTACTTTGTTTTTCTGCCCTATTCTAAGGTAAATGTGTCGAAAGGGCATGTTAGGTAGGTGGTGAAGGTTATCGACGACCTATAATTCCTTATAAATATAAGTTTAGCTTTATAAGAAGCGAGTTTGTGATCAGATAATTTCTTTTTAGATGACATTTTCAATGTAAATTGTGTGCTAAATTGATTATTTTTTATTGGCCAAAAAAAACATATTTTAACAATATCTAATTGTTTATTTTTATCAAATAATAATATGTTATCTGAATAAATATCATTTTTGCTATTTTATAAAGGATTTAATTATTTTTAAGAGGTATTTATCTAAATATTGTAAATCTTATCTGTATGTATAAATGTTAATACGGCATCTGGAAATAAATTTTTATGTGTAAAATATATTTAAATTATGAAAACTTATTGGTTTCCTAATAACGAACATATGAGAATAACCTATACTACAGCTTTCTTTAACATAAACAACGTTGTGTTTAAAAATATTGTAGATCATCACGCCAGTCGCTTATAACAAACCCAGTTAATTCGCATTTCTTGCTTTCATTTTATAGATTATGCGTTTACCTTAGAATTTATATAGTTGAGCTGCCGCGCGTCGGGACTGGGCTATTCCGGCATATTTCATGTTTGGATTAGCAGCAGTCGGCGAGTCCGGAGAGTTGGCCAGCGATTCGATTTATGGCGAAATTCAATTTAGATTTTTGCAATCATTTAGTTGTACGGTTTTTTGTTTGGATTTCATTGCATAGCGGACTCAGTGGAATGGCTCCCTGGGCTTTGATATCATTAAATGCATGAGTTTTTGTCATATTCGCATTGCTGTTAGATGTTGAGTTGGTCGGGGATCGAACAAGACATACAGACTATCTGATAATTGCAACGATGGGGATGTCCAGGAGCGACACTTTTTCTATATATATTCCACTTTTTACAGCACTGAAAACTGTCATAATTTATTGTTGTTGTGGTTGTTCCTGTGTTTTGTTTGAGCTGACAAGGGGCAGAGATTGATGTATTGATTGTTGTCAGTTTGTAATGCTGACATTTATGACAGTAATTTGTTTCCACAATTTGTAAGCCACTCCACTGCACACGCGGATATACATAGGATGGTACAGATATTTTTGTATCTATGGGACAGGTGGAGAAGTCATCGCCACCACATCAGGTTTGATTTGGAGAGGGGGGCCAATACCAATACCAGTGCCAGAGCTAATTAGTATTTGAGGACTGCGCATCGTATTTCACAGCAATAGTTGGAACCTTTTTATGGCCAGTTGGCTTTTACTACGTGCCACAGATGCGCTTCGAGGTTGATAGCTCGATTTGGCGTCCTTCGGTTCGGCTGGAATCGAAATGAAAGGCCTTGGCACTTTGATGTTTCAGCGATGATTTGATTGCCTACTTATATGCGGAGTATGCATTTCACTTTGTTCTCCCACCGACTTTCCCCCAGTGCAGTGCAGTGCAGTGCATCGCATCGCATCGCATCGCATCGCAGCGGCGACGACGAGTTCAGTTCGAGTCCAGTTTCGACGGAGACTAACAAAGAAATCAAAGACAGTCTGCAGAAATAAATCACAATTCGAACCAAATCAGTAGAAAATCCCGTGCCATAATAGGCAAAGTGTTTGTCTATGAGTGCCTCACTAATTTGGTCATTAATTGGCATTGGCTGTATGGATGGGCTCCACATTCAGACACACAAATGCGTCGATACGTATGTATATTTCACTACTGGGGGCGCCAGTGATGATCAAAATTATTTGGCAGTCACTGTTGGAAAACAATAATTTCCTAATTTAAATTAGGAAATTAAATTAAAGCACCCCTTTTGGTAGATATTTATAAAAACATTTATATAAATGTTTTAAAATTTAAACACATTCTTAATATATTATTACTTTTTTGATCTTTAAATTTTTAGTAAATTAACTATTACTTTCGCATCCAAACTACTGGTTACTTACATTATTTTTATTTAACTTTAAATCTTTATATATTATGTGAAAACTATTTGTCTTATCTAATTAAATTTTTTGTAAATATATATTATAATATATATTTTACCTACTTTTAGCTACCTTAATGTACACTTCACCCAACAAAAAAATTAAAGTTTAGTTTTAATAAGTGTGTATTGGAAATAAACTACAGACAATAAAATTATAAGTATTATTTTAGGACTTTTAAAGATAACCCCAATACTTTTTAGTTTAATTTCTATACTGAAGAATCCAAAACTGTAATCTACGGTTTAATTTCTATACTGAAGAATATAAAACTGTAATCTACGGTCTTAGATTTAACCAGGTAAGTTTTATTTTGATACTTTCGTGCTATTAATTTAAACTAATCTTATAATCTTAGAAATTTTTCTAAAAGAACTCATGTAACAATAGTTTCGTTTCTAAAGTTTTTTTTATAGGTAAAGATTAGTATTTAAAGCTAATAAATTAAGTTTAATTTAAATATTTAAGAAAAATGTTCTTAAATATAAAGTTTTGCTTAACTACAGATTTTGTCTGACGCTTGCTTGCTTCAGAATTAAAAATAAATTGTGTAAAAATGAGGTTTTATCACTGCGACATAATCACTATTTAACTGCTATCGTCTAGGGGGCAACCAACACAGCTCCAAAGTGTGTGTGTCATGCCCAAATTCTCGAAACACCCAAAAGGCATAACTTGAGCTCATAAATAACAAAAATTGCTAACGACAAACAACGCTGATATTTAATAATAATAATAATAAATGTGCCAAAACAAGACAGGCAGCTGCCGCTGGAGGAGGCTAGAAAAAGTGGCCATCGGCCACTATCCTCGTTCGAGGAGCAGAAGCAGAAGCAAATGCCTGGTGCTTGGTGCCTGAAAAGAAGCAATTCCCGCAATCACAACTCGAGCAGAGTGCAGAAGAAAGTAGGAGTTCGCCAGTGCGATTTGGTCATGCGATGGTGTTTTCCTACGCAGCTGGAAGCCATTTTTAGCGAGAGCCCGCCAGATGATCGATGATCGATGATACCCAGGTCGCCTCCACTTGGCCAAGAGCGGCCTGCCTTTTGAAATGGATTCAGCCCGACCCGCCAGCGCCTTGGGGCATCGTTTTTAGTTTTGGTTATCGCCTTACCAGTAGCAGTAGCCACAGAGCCACAGAGCCCCAGTAGCTCTGGCCAACAGATCAGCCAGGAGCAGCCAGCCAGCTCGTATCTGGGATCTGGGAAGATATCGCGTCGAACAGAGAGGCAACAAGTTCATTTCGTTTTTGGTAAATTACTCTGGCTCTAGTGTCTCAAGGTGATGTCTGTATTCGACAATCTAGATCAGCACAACAGTTTACGACAGTTTTATGACACGTTTAGGCCCCCGTTAGTGTTATCAATTACAAGAACTGTCAGCTGGAAAAGGAATTTGTTGGCCAAACATGAGTATAACGATATTGTTGGCCAGCGAAGGCACGTACATTAGGGATTATAATTAATCGCGATGTGATCCAAAATAGATGGTTATAGCTGAAGGCAACGAGACATTTTAGCTTTGAAGTTTAAAAAGAGAAAATAATTGTCGATTGGACAATTCATTGATTTAAGTAGACTAAATAAACATAATTAAATAAGAAAAAAAGTTAGAGTGGGTATTCCTGACGTTGGTAAAATTTGTAAAGCTGTGTCTCCGACTTAAACAGTTTTGGGATATCCTTAATTGGCGTTATCTTGCTGTATTTTAAACTAAGTTGAGATATTGTTGGACTATTTAAGTACGTAAGTACGTACATTTTCTTTTTTTTCTGTAAATAAAATGATAACATAAAACAAATCTGAAAATGAAAATAAAATATATTAAAAACTATTACTCATCCGCCATGTTGCTTATTCAGGCGAATACGTCCGAGTTCTCCAAACAGAATGAAATGCAAAAATTAGATATAAATTAAGCTTTATTAAGATTTTAGGAAATTTAACAATCCGTTGAGTAGCCAGGGCTAACGGTCTGCCAGGGGATAAGCTCACTCCAAAGCTGAATGCCAACGTCGACGGGAAAATGCTAAAAATACGAAGCGAAATGAGAGAGAAAAAAATGAAATTAATCTTTACCAAGTTAGCAGATGATGAGTGGCATGCAAAATGCCAGACGGATTTATGAGAACGGACAGATTTGGAGCAGTGAGGTGGGGCATCCAAACGATGTTACGCATTAGACAAACAACAAGCAGTCGGGCAAGTCTGCAGCTAGTCACTCCGAACCAAATCCAAATCCGAGTCCGACTCCAAGTCCGAGTCCGAAATTAAGCCGTATGCTGATTTCATTTTAATTACGGAGCATCTCCTTCGGCTCCCTGCCGACTCCTTTCCCGGAGTGATGGCAATCAGGCCTGGCAGAGCTGGATCAGCTTAGAGCGACAAGTGCGTAATGCACATGCAATTACAAATACCCAGCCCGAGACGCTCTTCTAACATGTGTCCAGGCACACCTGAGTAATTGCTGTGGATCTCCAGAGCTCTGGAGCAGTGAACTCGACTTGTCAACCCAAATAGGTGTAGATGAAGAGAGTGCTGGGCGATCAAAATCTAGAGGACTCCGATGCGAAAATAAAATAAATAAAAGAATGCACATGTTGATCCAAATTATAAATCTTTTCCAAATACTTAACTTCTTTATATCATATGATATGACCGTATATTTCTTCTAAATAAGGAGTGTATTAGATATTTGCAACTCAATTTTCTATAATTTATTATATTATTTTAATCCTTTTTTAATGGCTACCTAACTTAAACTAATGACATATGTATAATATGAACTCAATCATCTCCCTTTGACCCCTCCTGAGCACTTTTCTTTCCCATCGTGATCGCCTAAAAAGGGTCTCGTTTTCCACGAGGTTGGCCGTCATTCGTCAAAGTTTTCTCGTTCGTATTTGTGGTGCTAATGTGTCGAGCCAAAGTGCCAACAGTCATAACTCATTTGGCTTTAAACGGCTGCCTAAAAAGGCATTTATTGTTTGCTGCCCTGAACGTGCGAACTGAACCACAAAAACGCTGCAAATTTGCAGTTTTCATATAGGTGTTTTCATATATTTTAGCTGCACCAAAACCAAGTCACGCGTTGCAGTTGAAGGCAGCAGGAAACGGAGTATCAACCTATGACGGGTTGCCCGCAGCGTCTCCACGAGTTAGTTACAATGGAAATGGACCCATGCGGATTGCAGGCGAAAGTTTTTTCGTTACATTTTGCAGCAGCAGGAGGAGGAGGAGCACGAGGAGGAGTGGCATGTTGCAAGGGGCAGGTTGGGGCGGAGGACCCTCTCATTGAAAGCAGCGACAGTGACAAATGCAGGCGGCAAACGCAATGTTGCAGATTTGTAGACGTGCCAACGCATGCACCGATCCACCAACAAAATTATTTACCAATTTATTTATTAGAGCTCTGCTATAGGCCTACAAATTATGCGACTCAAATTGAAAATAATTCTTTGTTTTTGGGTAGGGTTTAATAGAATAAATAAATAAATAGTAGTAAATGCCGAATGCAAACTCAAGGAATTAATATCTGTAATTTAACAATATCAAAAAAAAAACATTCAAATCAAAAAAATGGAGTTACCCTTTGTAAATTAACACAACTAAAATTTTTGCTTATGAAAAATATCACCTGGTCACTTTATGGTTAAGATTTTGTATAAATACATCTAAAGATTCTGTAAAGTATTTATTATCGAACAATTCAAAGAGCGATTGAGCGTGTAAACTGAACTTTAGGAACTGGAACACCTAACAATTCGCTTTGGAAGTGAACTGCACACTCGGCGATCTTCATCGTGGCTTCTTTATACGGTTAACTTGGCTATGAAATTATGGCACCGTGCCGCCATATTCGGTTGTCAGGGTTTCGTTATTGAGTGGCGACATAAATTAAGGCATGATTTATTGCCGAGTAGGTGGAATGGACCATAAGCTCCTTGACAAGTCAACGGCAACAGAAGCCACTCAACTGTGAAGTAGGAAAAAGTGGCCAAATCTAAACAAAGCGGATAAATGACTAGGCATTAATTGAAAGTTAAGTAAAGACTAGCAGAAAACAAGTTGGGCCAAATAATCCCGCCGTGAATAATGCCCCCAGATGAGTCGCATGTAGATGGCTCAGCTGCCCCGTCGCGGGCAATAATAAATTTCACCTTGTAAGTGTAACAATTTGTATGTTAAACGCGCCCAGCGAGAAGCAAAACAAAAGAGCATGGAGCTGTAGCCCCAGGAGTGGACGAGGATCGGATGGGGTCCCACAAGGCTGCAGGAAAGCGGATCTCAGCCGGAGACTCCTCGACTGCCCCCAGGGGAGTCGTCGTCGAAGTCGTCGTCTGTGCCCCGACTTTGTGGCCATGTGGCTGCTACCAGGCGGCAGTTGCATTTGAAAAAGAATAGACAATTGTTTGGGCCGCATAACAAGTTGAAGGCGAAGGCAAACAGCCTGGAGAAGATAAAGCAGAAGACGCTCTCGCATGCTGGCCAGGCTCCCAAACTGGGCTGAGATGGGGACACCTAGGACAGTGGTTAAATTATCCCTTTTTATGTTTTATGTTTAATATATTTAAAGTTGTCATGCCATGAAAGTATAGTAGTTGGTAAAGCTTCATTAGATCTTAAGTAATTTCGCTGTTTTTTTTTTTTGGTTACAACAATGTAGTTTTATTATATTATTATTAGTTTATTTAATGCAACAAACAGTGTTGTAAGAAATGGAAAGTTTTTCAATGGTTCATTAGCAATTTATTAGTAATCAATAAAAAATAAACGCAAAAGATATAAAAATGGTTTTCTATTTGGTATTGTCTGGTTAATGAGTCGTAACTAATCAGCAAATAAATTTTGTACATTTGTGAGAAACAGTGGCTATATGATTAGTATATGGTTAAGTTCCTTTTCCAAGTCTATATTTATCACTATATTTCTTCCAAAAAGGATCGGGCTATTGCCAATCTGGGTACCACTGTTCCAGGTAAACAATATAATAATGCCGAACGAAACTGAACAGAGTCGGGGAACGAAAATAGATTTGTATCGAGTGGCGGCTCCTCTGAAGCGCGCCTTGCGATTTGCAAATATTTTGTCATTGTGTGGCGAGATTTATGGAGTGGAGTGGAGTCGGAGGCAGCGGTTCGGCCGCAGTAGTAGCAGCGGCAGAGGGAAATGCTGCTGCCCGGCGATTGTTTCCAGGAAAAACTTTTGGCACAGGCAAATATACCGCTAGTCGGACTACAGCTCCTACTCGACTGAAGTCGCAGAGTGTCAGCGCCTGACTATGTGACACAATTCTCACTCACCTGACAACGAGGCGGCTCTGGAAGGGGTTGCCGGTGGAATTGGTGGAGCTGGTGGAGATGGTGGAGTTGGTGCCTCGCTCCCAGCATGTGCAATGTGTCACGGGGGCAGCACGCTCAGCAGACTCGGTTTCATGCCCAGACTTTGTCCCAGGCTAAACACTCTTGGGCATTTTTCTTCATCCAAGATTTTCTGGTCACATTTTGTGGCCGATCATCAGCTGTGCATGCCAAAACAAAATAAGGAAGATTTCGTTCAAAGATGTAAGAATTACTACACGGAACTGAATGCCAACATAAGTACGAATGAAAGTGCAATCCGAAAGAGATTTTGTAATTTTGTTGTAAATACTAAATTATAAGGATATACTTTTGTACGACTATTGCCCTTTTTTAATAACTTTTTTTGCTACAATTATTTATATAAATAACATAGCAAATAACTATAAAACTCGGTAGAAGTTCTAAGCAATTTGTGTTTTTTTCACAGCGAAGCATTAAATATTGTATTGATTAAAACAAGTCTATATTCACAAGATTTTGATAATTGGTATTAGTCACAGTCTGTTGATATATTGAAAGATAAATTGTCCGTAAATTGACTTTACGTTTCTTAGACGCTTATTGCCAAGCATTTTCCCGCCCCAAATACTTTAAACTCCTGGCGCTTAAATTTGCTAAGGAAATTATCCATAGTTTATTTGGCAAATTTTTAGTTTTTGTGAGACACTAATTAAATAAACTCTAATAATCTTCATCAAATTAAACAAGCATTTGCAAATGCAATGCAGAAGTTGCAAATTAAAAACCTGAATTTTATTGTCATTAATAATTCATTAACAATGAATAACCTTTATAAGAGTCTTTCATATGGTATTTTATTATTAATAAATTATTAGCGCTTAAGCCTTAAAATATATTGGAAGTAAAATGTGGCCATATCTACATTTAAAAGCCCTCCTCGTTTGCAAATTTATTTTGTAATATTTAATTTTTTTTTGAACGCTGAATACTTTACGTATTTCCAAAAAAGTAAAAAAAAAGTGTGTTTTGATTCAACGATTATTCTTGTTTATATTGGGATACTTTTGATAAGTATATGAATTTTTTAGAGCAGGGTAGAAGAATTCCAATTTTTTAAATAAAACAAAAACACAAACACAATGTAAGTAAAAACGTAGTTATATCCAGCAAAAAGTTCCCCTAACGTTATCGAGCAATGTACATGGCAAAAATCAAATTATGGCTATTTCCAGAACAGGCTTAAAAACATAAAACTTAATTTGCTAAAATTTCAAAGCCTTGTTGTTGCCTAAGCTTTCAGTAACAATTTGATTTGCTGCCGATCGCTGCCGTTCGATTTGGTATGCCCAACTTAAAGTCAACAATTAGTCAACAACTAAACACCTTTCACACCTCGCCAGCACACAGATGCACACTCGCAGTCTGCGCCAGCGGCTCATTCGCATCCTCAACGTCAGACATTCAATATCACTCAGTCGCAATCACGATCGGTGAGCACAAGTGAACTTCGGTGGCATTTAATGGCCAAACGAGAATCGGGCCGAGACCAAGACCGGAGGCAACTGCTGCCGCACAGTTACCATCGCACAATGCGGCACAGTGACTTCGAACAAGAGCCAACAATGACGCAGGAGGAGGTTGTGGCGGATGGGGGATAGGCCCAGGTTGGGAGAGAGGGCAGCAAAGATTTGAGCCTTAGATCAAAGCCAAATGCACCGCCACTTGCTGTTAACTCGATGGCGCTCCAAGGTACACGAGCTTGGGGATGGATACATTTTGGACCTCTGTCTAGGCCATCCCAGAGGCTCTGGCAATTCTTATTTGATTCCATTTATTTTTGCTGATCTTTCTGTTCTTATACCTGGTACTTTGTAGAGTTGTTGGGTTCGCTGGGACTTATGTAACAGTTGTTGCAGTAAATACATTAAACAGAAGAGTAATTCGTCTTTGCTTTAAGTTTTAATAGTGTCACGCCCATCATCTACATATACCTAATAGTTCTGTACCATAAAGTAGGCAATGATTTCTTCAGCCTTGCAGTGAGCACCAGGTATTCCACAGTCGAAAATCACAGACTCTGGCTTCTTTCCTGTTTTTCGATCAGCTTTCTGATGGTTCAACTGTTTGCTTTGCTTTCAAAGTGTGCAAATGTTCGCGTCAGGCAATTTGCTGACGCGTTTGTTGTAATTAAATCGATGGCAATGCCGTCTCAGGATGGAGAGGTACACGATACACGGCATCGATTTGATCGGCAGTTGGCTGTGGCTATAGCCTTTGCTTTAGCTTCGGCTGCGATTGCGATTGCCGCTCTGTCCATTCATTGTGCACATGAATCTCCAGCTGTCCAAGCACTGGGGCGGTCCATCGGGCCGCGTCCAGCTAATCTGTTGGGACTCAATGCATTCGATCGTCTCGCTGGCTTGTTACTCTTGCATACAAATGACACAAATGCCTCGGTCGACGTTTCTTTTTGTTTCGCTGGCCGGCATCTCGCTTGGCTTGTATTTCTAATGCCGTCACAGGCAATCAGATTCGCTCGCCGGCCGATCTCCCGGCGGCTTGGGCAGCTCCTGGCTGAGATTTCACCTCGACGCTAATGGCGACAAACTGCCGTGGAGCGCAAAATTGTAGTCATGTGTCTTTAATTTGATGCTGCTAATGCCACTGCTGCTGCTGCTGCTGCTGCTGCTGCTGCTGCTGCTCCTGCTAGAAAACAATTTATCCGTTTTGTTCGGCCGCGCTGATCACGATGATCTACATGCTAATCAAATCAAATCACAACAAATCAACTCGCCAATTACTCACCTGAACACCACTCGGTATCGAGCAAATAACAAATGACTTAGGCGACAAACTCGATGCTTGAGCCACACATCTCACACACACTGAGCCAGAGTGAGACGACGAGATGGCGAGCTGGTGAGATGGAGCGATCGGGCAGTGGGCGGCGGATGGCGACTGCGCAAAGTGTGGATAAGTAATGGCCACCGAGCTGGTCATTTGTCTTCATTGGTGGCACATGGTGGAGGCGAAGAAAGCTTAACACCTGCTTTGGGGCCATTTAATGGACATTGCTTTGGTGATTGGTTAATCTGATATCATTCAAATTGAACTGTTTCAAGAGGGGATAAATATAATATTCGTTAGTTTACTTAATTGTGATATAGGTCTTTACTTGCATTGCCGATCCCCTTATCTTTAATTTTGAGATAAATGTCTCACACTTGATTGTTGTTGTAGTTGCAATAGTTATATCGAAGGATTTTCATTTGGATAAAATTTACGTATTTTGAGGAACCTGATTTTAAATTCAATTCTTTATTGTACTTAATTGAAAATTAAAAAAATTTAAATACACAAAACAAGTGATTATTTGCTATACTGATTTGGTCAGACCAGTTCTCTATAGATGTCATGGTTTTGATTTCCTTGCTATTGATTACTTTAATTCTGAAATAATTTTAATATCCCCTGAAAAGGTTAAACTTATCAAAACATTTAACAGTAGTCATAAATTTCTTACTATGGAATTCAAAATTGTATGTACTATATTTAAACTAAATATAAAATCACAATATTAAATACAATGCAAATTAAACAGCATTAAAATATTTTAATTAATGTTGGAAATATAAGAATTAAAATAGTTCCTATTTTATTTTAAATAACATTTTAAATCAATTTAAAAGACGAATACAAAATTGTAATACTTTTATATTTAAAATAACTTAAGAAAACAATAGATATAAATCGAAACGATAGATGTTTAAATTGAGAACAAAATATTTGGACTAAAAAAGTTTTTTTAGTCAGAATTACATTTCTCACATAACTTAGTATAGCTCAGTAAGTGCACATTGATCAAAGTTGGTACTGTGACCTTTAGTTATTAGATTAGCTAACGGATATTTGGCCTGTTTTGCAAATTGAAATATTAAGCTTGATGTATGCAAAGCTACCGAGTTTAGCCTTCAACTGTAGCATTTTTAATTTTGGTTTTTCAGCAACGTATCCCATTTAAAAGATCATTTGGCAAATGCCAAAAGCTAAACCGATCACTGCGATCGCGTACTTATAAAGAAGCATGGCCAATCGAAAGCCCAACGCCTAGCAAAACATGTCATAACAAATTTATTGCTAAATAATGAACTTTATATTGTTGGCAATGAGTTCCGATTTTCAAACTGTTTGCAAACGAACGATAATCTATCTATATAGAGGGAATGAGCGAAGCCAATCGTTTGGTGATTGCCAATTGTTGAAAACAACATTCAGCAAAAGTCAGAAACGAAATCAGAGGGTAAAATTGTCGCTCTTGTTGGTAATTTATGAGTTTATTTTTTCTTCAGCCAACACAGAAGGTCTATTATGATCGAGATCGAAGTCATTCAGTTGCGAACCCGAAGAAGCATTAATCAATAAATTTGTTTGGCTGCCAAGCGATGACATACCGCACAGTCAACCCTCGATGTCGGGGTCGCTCGAGCATTGTCAGCAGACCCGTTCAACAAAGGGACAATGTTTCTCGATAAATATTGTTGCTCAACGGCAGATCGTGCTCATTTTAGCGCCCTCATTGTTGTGACAACTTCACAGGGGATTCAATGGAGCGGGTGTTCTTTTCGCGTTCGAACCGACTCCCTTGATCGGGCAGCTGTTCAAGTGTCCTTTGTGCCGCTAGTGATGTTAATAGGTGTTGCCGTTCCCTTTAATCACATCTCCGGCAGTTACTCCCCAATTCATGCCCCATTGAACAGCACTCAAAACTGTGCAATGATTTCGCAACTAACCGCCGCGTTAATGGTCCCAAATGAAGCATCGTCCCGTAAATGTTTGGAAACACCTACTTAAGTATTCCATTGTATCGAAAGCAGTTTTTATTGATAGGATCCTGCCTACAGATAAAGGTAAATAAAACAACGGATTTTTAAATAGTTGCACTTTATTTTTAATTTAACAAAAAATAAATTATAATTATACTAACTCACATTTATTTCTAAATAATTACTTATGCTTTAAACAATTAATAATTTCCAAAGATTTTTACAATTTCAGTCAAAAGTGTATATATATTCTTCATCAGCATCAATAAAAGAGTTGATTTAGCCATTTCTGTGTGGCCGTCTGCCGTTTAAACTTTAAAGCTATCTGGATAAAACTACGTTTATTGCAGGAAGTATATAAGTCGGAACCGGAAATGTCGTCCGAGATATAATGACAATTTAAAGCTTTAAAAATTTGATTTTAATTTTTGTTTTTAAATCGGACAAAAATATTGTACAGCTGACATAGGAACGATACAACTAATTTAAAAACCGACAAAAGGCTGCAAGGGTATATAAACTTCGGCTTGCCTTTACTTTCAAAAAAGCTTTTTATCAGCAGTTCTAAAATTAATGATTATAGAAAATATTAAATATACTATTGATACTCTACTCTGGATTCGACTCAATTTTGTCCTGACAATGTCCACTTCTAAATGCTTCTCCCACTCCTGCCGGCAATCATCGACTGCGACTGAAGTGGAGTAAACAGCTGAAGCAAGACCAGAAGAAAGTAAAAAACAAATTCCCGTGGCCATGCCGGATCGTACGCAAGCGCATGCCAAAGATAGCTCGGATGCCGGCAGTGCGGGGCGGGGAAGTAGGGGGCGATTCATCGCCTATAGGAGCAGTAAGGCGAGTAAGTGTGAGGCACATGCGCAAATGTTCGATAAGAGAGTGGGTCTTTGTGGCTGCTCTTGACCAAAGACAAAGGCAATTGAGTGGCAGTCCAGTTCAGTTTCAGAAATGGTAACAAACGTTTACATCAATTTATGCGCGCCAACACTATAAAGTAATTTTCAGCTGGAAATAGTCATGGTGCAAGCAGCGGGCTGCGGGGGAGGACACGACATATGGAGCTGCCAATGCCAGGTCGATTGGCTGGTTTTTCTACCTCAAATACTGCTTGAATTGTCTTTGACAAAAAGTGTTTGCACAGAGGGAATGCCACCGAAAACGGTGATATTTGTGTATCTGTTCTTTCAAAAATAATGGAACGTATATAACTAGCTTAAATAGCCCATAATTATATTTATTAAATATTTTTCAATTTGCTTAGTATTTTAAAAATCTAAAAGTATTGAAATGCTCTTCTTTATTTTATACTTCAACTTTTCAAATGCTTATTGTTTCTTGAAAAATTGCGGTAGAAAAACAAACATTTAACTTATTTAATTGAAGCTGAAGTGGAGCAGAGCACATGTGTTCATCTTTACCGAAATGTCGTAATAAATTTAGCCGGTGCTCCATATAAAAGCTATTACAGTTTTATAATTTAAAGTCATTTTCAAATAAAGACTTAAATATCGTCTTGTCTGTAGCGAAATAGTTTACCGCTGCGGTCTGAACTAAAAAATATAGAAAATCTTGTATTTCTTTACTCGAAACTAAGATCATATTTCGCTGTAAATTGTAATATCAGAACATTGTATGTTAAAGGTGCGCTCATCAATACTTTTATACCTCGTTAAGAGCAGTTTGTGTTCGTAATTTCTGGTACTTAAATCAAAGACGATATTCGAGCACAGTCCTTTGTGACTTTTATTTAATTTATTTATTTATTTATTTATTTTAAAAATAAACAAAAAGTATGAGTGGCGTTAACAAGAATTTGTGCAGAATTTACGGTAAAATTTTTAACGACTTAGTCTGTTTAATCGTTGATATGAAACTTATTTCAACGATGTTTATGTTTATAATTGCTCGCTTTTTGATGAGTGCTTGTCGTAATTGCCGCTGACCTTGTGGCCAAGTGATAGGCGATAATTCGGTTGCATGCATTAATTAAGTTGCCGCTCGGCGTTGGGGCAATAACTCAGCGTGTTCGGCAGCAACACAAGACATGCACAGCAGCAGCTACATTCACCTTTGGCAACATGCGGCCAATATATATCTGCATCCGTATCCGTACGCGATGTAGCGGCTACCTGAACATGCAACTTGCAACTGGGATCTGCAACTTGCAACCAAATCAGATAAACAAGCTGCGCAATTGCAACAAGCGTAGTTTGCACTAATAACAACTCAATAAATAATAAAAGCAACATTCCCAATCGGCAACGGCCGCAAAACGACTACGGCCAGCAACAATAAACATGCGCATCTTTATTTTACTTACTTTTTACGCCTTATTTGCCTGAGCAAATTTTCATTATTTCCATCTTTCCCCAGTTTTCCAGCTTCCCACAGCAGCCGCCATCAGAAGCTAAGCCAACGATCCCGTTTCCTTTCCCACCATTCCGCCCTGATCCACAGTGGGACAGAATCGTCAGTACAGTGGAGGCACAAGAGGTAGCATTATCAATTGTTTAAAAAATTTAAAATTGTTATATTTAAACATTGGATTAAAGATTCTAAAAGCGTTGCATGGTGACTTTTTAGTGGGTTTTTTACCATTTTTGTCAACGCATGATACGATGTTAGATTTACCAAATTAAAATTTGTTGTTATTTCGTTCCTCTGAGTTAATTTAACATATTCCAATAAAAGTAATTCAAGTTTTGTTTGTTGAGAACGTTTTATCTGTTGTTCTATTTTTCGCTATGGAACCGTAAATTAATAAATTTTCAAACGAATTTGGTGAGAAAAGATTTCTGTGCTCTCCGAGTTATTCAAAGATTCAATGCGGTAAGGAAATGCATATCTTTTAAAAAAAATATTCTTAAATTCATAGCTTTGCTAATTTAAGTACTAATGCTAGAAGCTGCTATATTTTCTACTAAGCTTAGTTTGTATAAAAAAATATATTTTTTTATGGATTAGTGTCATCTATAAATTAAACCAAAAGTTTATTTGCTTGCTTAGCTAGAGGACATGGTTGGTTATAATATTTCTAATTTCTTCAACCAATCCCCAGAAATAGCTGAGAAGTCTGAGGTGACATTCGGGTTCATTTTAATTAAAAAACTAATATATATACCAGTCTTTTATTTATTTATATAATGCTAACTTAAAGTTAAAACTAAGAGCTAACCAAAAATGGTTAGAGCTTTAGCTGCTAGAAGGCTTCAGCCCATAAAGTACTTAAGTATGACTAATTTAGGTATTTAAAGCTACTTATTTTATACATATATTATATATTTTCTGGTTTACTTTAACACATATTATTTAGTTTACATTTTGTAGGTAATTTGAGATTTTTCTGGATTGTGAGCATCATTTAAGAGTTATATCTAATATATAGCGTGGATAGAGTTTATGTTGAGAAATGTTGTGAATCGTTGTGCGGAGCAGAAGGAAATGGTTTTAGTAGTGAGCAGATTTAAAAAACTTCGAAAAATGACTTATTCACTCAGAAAAAAGTTTGTCTTGATTTTACGAAAAATTAAAGTTGAGTTTGCCATATAATTCGTTAAACATGGCCAAAAAATTACTGGAATCAACATCAAAAAATCCAAAACTCTTGCTTTTATTTCTTGATCTTCACACGGACACACTGACGGACAGATTACCAGGCTGATATACGGACAGACGGACATGCGGATCATGATCAAAAATACTTATACCTAATAGACACGGATACGCCTATTTTTACCTAATACATACTTAATTAACGAACACAATATGCCCTTTTACTCTACGAGTGGCGGGTATAAAAGTTCCACTGTGGCATCGACTTGCGATTTGTTGCTTGCAACATTTTCTGGCAATGGGCAATCAATGGAGCTGCAGCAACATCTGTGGCCGTCTGTTGCCGGCGCAGAATTTATGCTAATATCCATTATGTCGAACATGTTATAGTTTCTTCCCTCGTTTCATATATATGCGCCGATATATGTGTACCACTCTCTGCTCCTTTTTGGGGTGTTAACTTGGAAATTGCGGGTTGCCGTTCGCCGGCTGGCGGTAGCACAAGTGTTGAGCTCTTAATAGAAAAATAAGCCACGAACCAAGACGAGATCTGGCTGCAGTCCGACTTCATCTGTCCGTAGGCGGCGGGGATCTGCATGCGATGCTGGTGTAAATCAGAAGGTGTTATCGTCTGCATAAATATTGATATTGTTGGTGCAAGTGATAGCCGGCGTTGTGCTCGAAGCAGTAATTGCACGGCTCCAGACGAGCGACTCCACCGGATTCAGACTGCATCCAGACTCTGGGAAAATTGGCATTGGCATTGGCAAAGGCAAAGGCTCCCCTGCCCCCCTCACCCATTAATCCCGCCGCTTAGGTGCGCCTAATGGCTCTCCGTGGGTCTTGGCCAGAGTTTGCCTTCGGCTCTTCGGGTGACGCCCACTTCTCGGTGGGTTCCAAATGCATCGATTTGGGTTTTGGTTTGGGAATGGGTTTGGGTCTGGGTCTGGGCTCGCCTTGCGCCATTCGACAATTTAGTGATTGCGATTAGGAGGTGTAAATGCGCTTCAGAAATTAATTTGTTCGCCACAAATTAAATTTTTATTATTAAAAAGTCTTGCGTGTGGCTAAAAATAGCGCGGCTTTCTTTGGCTTTCCATGGGTTTCTTAATTTTCATTTAAGTGGATACTAGGAGGGAAATGTATATTTAGATTAGTAACCCATCTTGTTTGCACAATATAGATATACTGTATTTCTAAAGGCGTATTGAAAATTAAGTAATAGCTTAAATCAGTGTCGAAAATAAGGATAACTCGAAAATATTATTATTCTTTGCATATTAATAAACATATGTTTTCTTCATATGTTTGTTTGTCCATATAGGATATGATCTCTGTATATTCGTCCTTGTAAACCTTATAAGAAGGACAGTTTTGTCCAAGCTAGAAAATATTTGTTGGTTTAAACAAATTTAATATTATTTCAAACCAAATATATGAAAATTCAAACATTGAGTTGAATTTAATTTTTTACCCAGTCTCAGATATTCCTTTTAAAAATAAACTATTAGCTTACCATGAAGTAAAGAAAACTGTCCCTAAGAGTATAATTTTGTAAGAACCAATCGTCTTTACCCTAAAGCTATTATAGGAAATTTCAATATATGTGTATTCATTTTATAGCTACAGTTGCATTTCCCCAGCACTAACTTTCATAACATAAAATCCCTTTAAATATAGCCTTAAACACAGGTAAACAGATTTTATAAATTTCAATTTTTTCAATTTTTTCTTTTCAATTTTTTCTTTTCTTAATAACTTTTTGAATAATATTTAAAAAAAAAACTTGTTTTGTATTATATAACATTTTAATTAAAAAAGAAAAAAAACATTGCCTTCTGTAAACTCATGGCCAATAACTTAAAATTAAATTATTTGATAGACTAGATTAATCAATAAAATATATTCATGCTCAATTACGGTACTCCAATACTCCAATGTATAAGAGAGTTTTTGTTCCTAAAAGTCTTGTCCCTATTTCTCCACTATTAAGGCACTCCCCCGTTGGCCAACGGTAGCCGTTGAAGATCTTGAAACGGGCTCCCGTTCATTACCCATTCGGTATTCCCATCTCTGATCCATTAGCATAAACGTAGCATAAATGAAGACATTTTTCGGTCAGCAGCGATGCAAACACAGTGAAACAACAAAACAAGAACAGTATCGACAGGCATCATCATCATCATGATCATCGGCATGACCAATAATGGGAATCAGAGCACCAGAGGCAGGCTATAAAAAAATTTTCCCAGCTTTTTATTATCGCCGGGCGATCTTGTCTTTGCATTGTAATAGAGTCAGATGCAATTTTTTGTTTGCATTTGGCTTGCATTGAATTAAATTAAAATTCAATGACAGTGGCTGAGGAAGAGGAAGAGGAAGGGGAAGGGGAGGAGTGGGTGGCAGAGGGATGGGTGCAGGATGGGGCAGAGACTTGCGGCAGAGCACCTACGTTTTGGATTTGTCGTGCAAATCAAAATGAAATCACGGACAAAAGAACATGCCAGTCGGACCCGAGTCCGAGAGTCGAAGTAGTGCTGTGAGCCAGTGGAAGCGCATTTCGGGGCAGTTCGTGACTCAAATGAACCGCAGAAAATCATTTGGCAAACAAAAACTAAGCGAAAATACAGAAGCTTCAAAGAGCAGGAAGGAGCGTGAGAAGGGGAGTGCAGGCGCCATGGCCACGGCTGAAACAAGATCAGTTATGGTAAGTTCGTTCTCATCGACGTGGACAAGCCGGGGGCCACTTGTCATATGCCCGAATTGCCGACATCGGATGACAAATCCTCTAAGGATCCAAAACCAAACCGATCCATGCCGAAACCTATTCAAAAGCGAAAAGCTTCCCGTGAGGCGAACACTTACACTGCAAAGTAACCAAAAGTATATTTTATATTATTTATTTGGCTATCAAATTTCAACACTTTACTGGAAACATTTCCGATCATATATATATGATATAATTATCAAATTTTTTTATTCACCTAAGATTGAACTAAGTTTTATTTATTTAAGACTTAAAATAAAAACACCACTTATAACAAGAATATGCAAAACAAATTTGTTGTTATGTTTCTCGGTCATTTAAAGAGGAACTCAATGCTATTAAATAATAATATTTAACTTTAAACTTATTTATAGGTTTGGAATTGGATCGTTAGCCATTTTGCTCAGTGCCTTGTTCCTCCCACATGGCACCAGATATTACTAAAATTTATTTGATAAATGTAACATTATGATCCTAAAATGGTCCTAGAAATTCCCTAAGTCAATACTATGTTAACACTAAATAGTGTCAAACTCCAGAATATGGTTATGGATAATGGCATTATGACATGCAAAAGTGCATACAGATAATTGCAAAAATAATAATCGGCCACTACAATAGGTGTCAATTTGAAGATAATCTTCCTGTAAATGATTTTAACCACTCAAAGGGTCACATTGGCACCCAAATAGGGGCATATTGTAACGTTTTTTTTTTTTGGTGTAAGAATGCTTTTAGATTGTATAAAACTTCGTATGAAACTGGAGGATGAAATGTTATGTTTAATCGGTTGCTTTAAGATTTCACAATTATATTTATCTTACGATTACCAATAGGTTTGCAGTTAGATAGATGGCCATTTTTTCCAGTGCCTTGTTCCTCACACATGGCGGCAAATATTAAAAGCCTTTCCGAGGCGAACAAGGGAAAAACCCGGCGAAAAATTATAAATTTAGGTGGAATGTCAACGTTATCGCCGGGCTCATATCTATTGGGGGGCATCAGTGGAGGCAGCGCCTGTCCCGGCCAACCAGAGATGGCATTTTGCATGGACGGAGCTGACGATCAATGGCCAGCCATTTGGTAGGTGTTTCATGGTTAGCCAACAGTCACCCGACTACCAATTCCCAAACCAAGTCAAGCCAATCCAAACCAAACCAAACCAAACCAAGTTGGCGATCAACAATTGCCGTTTGTTTGGGTTGCACATTGCTGTTGCTGGTTTCTAGTCGCCAGTTGCTGTTGGCGTCGCCGCCGTCGCTGCCGCTCGGGAGGCAAATTAAACTGTCGAAACTATTTCATGTCCAATGCGCGATTTGGCAAACAATTTGTGACATTTGAATGGCCGTTCAATGACAATTGTGGCTGCCTCTTAGCCAAGTCCTCCGCTCATTCGCTCTTCCTTCGCTCTGTTATTGATTCCCCCAGTTCTCTGCGTCGGCATCGCTCACAAGATTCTATTTGGGTTTGGGTTGGGTCCCCCGATCTTCGATTTTCGATCTCTGGTCGGTCGGTGGGAAATGAAATCAGTGCCATAAAATTACGAGTATCTTCTGGGGTATAATGTGTGAGAAAGCTTTCAGATACCGTTGGGCATCGCATCAAGCTATTGCGGAATGTATACCGTGATTGCTTATTAGGCATCACATGTGGCCAAACTCATAAGGTATTAAATTTGTACATTTTGGTGTTCTTTTATTTAAGCACACTTAATTTCACTTGTACATACATAAATAAGTAAACCTCTTTCTTTACCATTTGAGAGATTGTATTGACTGTATAATAATTACAGTCCAACTTTCCTAGCTTGAACCTCCAACGAAAAATTATGGTACAGAGTATACAAGTATTTTAAAATACACATAGGATAGGAATACACATGGATAAATATCCATGTTAAGATTTGCATAAGTCAATTACCATTTGATTGGTTAAGGGAAGTGTGAAGAAGGCACAAGCGATTATACCCAATGGGACGATTCTCAAGATTTGGCTGGGCGTTTGAGTTTTAGAGAAACTCGAGCTTTGGATGTCTGGCTTATGGAGATAAAATTGAATCATTCAATAATTTTTTTCGAGGCATACAAAATTCGAGTTGGGGAAGTTCGAGTTATAAAAGTTCGACTGTGTTCATACACTGTTAAAACTGTAAATTCAAATACCGCTAGAAATAAAAACATTAAAAACGATTGCCCTGCAATATTAGGCAATTTTTTAATCAGTTGTACGAATGATTTTTATGAATAAGGTGCGGTTGAACTGTTTTAAACCTTTTGAAATTATATGTATTCGATAGCTTGGAATATAAATGTTTAACAAAAATTGTATTTACAATTTCGTCCAAAAGTGTTGCTCAAATAAAGAATTTCTTTATTTTTAAACCAATTTCTTATACACAGAAATATTAATATTATTTGTGTAATTGAGAATGATGAGAATATCGTTATAATAATAATAAAACTAGTTAAGCATCTATTACGAAACAATTTCACACAGTATCTTTACTTTCATTGGACCTGTCTCTCATATACGTTTTGGGACGTTATTAAAAAATTTTAGATTTTATCCATTACCCATAAAAAGTCTGTGGGTACTAAATAAATTTTGAGGTCTCCTCTCGGTTAACTGTTTGCCAACCAAAACGCATCATAAGATAGAATAAAAGGGTATAAAAGTGTTTCAAAAGGTTTATCTTCATTTCATTAAATCAGTTTTCAAAAAAATGTTGCTTGCACTAATCTACTTAGGCCCCAATTCATACCCCTTAGAAAAAGCAGCTTTTAACACCAAAACTGTATCAAGATTGTAAAGCTAAAACGGTTGTGGAGTTGGAATAGCAGATTTACGCGGCTACCGGTGCGGCCGATGTAAACAAGCCGCTAATGCCCCTGTCCGAATTGCAGGCTAAAGTGCGTGCATTGGCACAATGCACAACATGGGTTTTGCATTTGGCAGTGAACTGGCTAAGACCCCCGGCTCTCCCCTCACTCCACGAGCCGCCGTTTAAATGAGCGCAAATTAAGTGCGGGTCGGCAAAATGTTGCACAAACGAAATTAGCGCACACAAAAAATGGCAGCGAGAAACGGAGCGGGGGAATCCCCACATCGCCACATGTGCAGTGGCAAGCAAATTATGGTGGCTTCCAATTGACACGCCACATACACCAAAAGCCGGGCCAAAGAAGAGCCTGCGAACGTGGCGGCCAATAAAAACCAGCATTAGAAAGGTAACAATTGCCTGGTCAAGATTAAAAACCAGAACGTGAGACATTTTACACTCCGTGGGGTTCCCAACGGAGTGCAGGCTGAGTGCAGTAGAATTTGGCATGTGGGAGCCCGCGTTTCGACCAGCAGCAGAATCTCCGCCTCAAATGCGGTAAGTGTTTATTGGCCAGTGGTCAATTTTTTCGCTATTAAGCGAAAGCAGTTGTAATGGATGCGCAATTTAAGCGATTTGAGGTGACACTGCTAGAAAAGCTAATTAAAAGAAATTATTGTTAATGGTATTAAAAGATATTAAGAATCAATCCCTTTTCTTTAACTCTGCCATCAACTTGGCGATTAGCAATAAGATCGAATAAGATTTTAAATATAATGGCCAATAAGCAACTTGTAACTACAATTTTTTATTAACATATTTGGAAAATGAAAGTAAATTTTGTTGCAAAAAAAATCATTTTATTTTAGGCCTATATATTAATTATTTGCTTTAATGCTTCAATGTGTTCATTTCAAAATGCTTGTAGAACGAATGCCTATTAAACTTTAATTTGGTCATAACAGTTTTCCCATGCAGATCATAACCAGTTGCCAAGACGATCACTACATACATAAACGAGTATTATTCCTTGCAGAAACTGGCATTAAATGTCAATATGCTAGGCCATTTATGAGAATTGTAGCAGTCGCATTTGTGCTCCATATTAAGGATTATTATTCATTTCATTTCCCCGAAAGCCAAAAGCGGCAGACAATTGGCCCTGATTACGGCCCGCCGATAGGCTAAACTGTCAATCGGCGGATGGGCCTTGGAACGGAGCCCAGTCGAGATCCGAATTAGTGTAACAACGGGTTCGATGCGGGCATTAGCCTGGCTGAATGTCAAAGTGGAGCCCAGACAGACCCGGAGATCTTTGCGGCAACAAAGTTAATGCACTTTTCAAATATGTTGTTGCTTTGTTCCGTCGGTTTGTCGGTTTGTCGGTTGGTTGTTGGTTTCTGGTTGGTTTTTAATTAACGCTTTCGCAACAAACTTGCCATTAGCCAGATTTTACAACTTGCGATTCTTTTTCGCAACGCCCGCATTACAACTAACCAGCAAAAAGAGATGCGAGCAGAGCGAGACCGACTCGCAGACAGAGACAGACACATTTCTTGCCGGAATTTTTAGTAGTAGTAAAAATTGTTAAATAGTCTGCGGCGGCAGAGGCTGGGCCGACTTCAAAAAAGAGTAGACATATAGACATATACAAAACCTAATTGGAATGCTGCAGAGATCTAAGCTCGACTGTGATGTGCACCTGCAAAGATATATTCGGAATAATGAGTTTTTAAAAGATCATCAACTAAAAAAACAATTTTGATTCAAGTTTGGTATTTATAATCATTTAAACTTTCGTTATTTAATATTAAACTTATTAGAATAACGAGTAACGGGTTTAAAAATGGAAAAGTAAAAATAAATATCTGACTATTAAGTCAAAATTTTATATAAAATATTTTTGTTAAAAATTTAATCAGATTAATTACAATTCATATTCAATTCATGATTAAATCTTTAAATATTTTTATTTATGTGGAAAACATTACATATAAAATAATTGTATATTTTATTTAAAGGTAAGGGTGGTATGTAACCTCACAAACATTTTTTCGATTATTTTTTATATAAATGTACAACTTGGAATTATCTGTGTAAACTGAAATACCGATTACCTCTTACCGCTGTATCATACTTTCAATTGCTTTTAAAACTTTAGGCACGTTTTCTCAAAAAAATTATTTGTAGTCGGCGCGTAATGTAACTCAAAAAATAGTTCTCTGATCTTAAAGAAACTTTCCACACATCTCTTATATAATAAATACTTACGGATAATCACACTTTTATATGTATACCAATTTTTTTTTACCATTTTTACAGGCAATAATAATTTTGTTTACAAACAACAAATATATTAAATAAATGAAATAAATTTTTTATTTCACATAACACTGTGCGGTCTGGTTTTATGCATAGCAAGACAACTTTTTTTTAAGCGACTTCGAACGACCGCCTCAAAATTTATATTTATTTTTGGACAAAAAAGTTTCTAGATACTCTCCAAATACAGATGTTTATTATGTACAAAACTTGAATAATTATATTCATTCAGAAATAATAAAAAAATCGGCAAAAACGGTTTTTTTCTAGACTCGGAAAACATCGTGCCCCCGTAATGCATTTTACTTAAGTTAAGTTTTAAGTTAAGTTTTAAATTAAAATTAAATTTGCAGACATTAAAAACAATTCCGAAAATAATTAAATGAAAAATTTGTTTTTGTTCATATATAAAATAAACAAAATCCGCAATGAATGAGAAACAAAGCAAAAAACATTTTAAAATGAGTACAAAATATTTGGATTTACTAAGCTCAATTAACATCGGGAGGACGTAAATCCAAGGAAACTGTATTTTCATTTAAAGATAATTAAAATCATTTATATTTTGTACATAAATATTTATAAGAACATTAATATGATTCGCATCACTCCACTTGTATGCCTCAGTATTTGAAGGGTATTGAAACTGCAAATTAAAATTGAAGCCACTTTGTAGTAATTACCATTCGCTCAGACTGCCTCTTTCAGCTTACTACCCAGATTTTCCATTTCCTCCCTCGACTTCTTATTGTGCTCAACTGTAATTCCACGGATTTCGGCCCGTTTCGGGTCACCCACCAGTTGCTAATCATCCACGAAGTGCCATTTTAGCATACATTGTTGATGGAACTCTATATCTGCTCCCTACTTTTGCAGCTGAACCCGGTGGGAGGAGTTGAAATGCACTCGGATTCCATATGCCAAAGTATGGCAACAGGTTTGCCATCCAACCCTCCAAAAAGCAACATTGGCATCCGTATCCAAGCATCCATCGACGTCGTCGCCTTGTCTGGCTTATTAGCAAAAAAATGATTTATGCTTGGCTTCCCAAGTAATTGCCAAACGTTTCATTTGGGCCTGCAATGTGATGGAGCTTAACTCGATTTATTTAAGGTCACTAATGAGCCATTGATGAGTATGGGAAACAGATTAAGACTATATTTTCTATGTACCCAGCTTGTAAGGTTTTATAATATATAATCTAATACCCACCGAATCTATCCGATCGCCCTAAGCGAATCTGTGAGTCAACGTTTGGCACAAATATTTGAAATCACAAAGCCACAGAGTGAACCTCATTGGGCCTTGGCGGCGTCGGCGGCCTTAGAGGTTGACAAAATCGTGTTCAGTGGCCCAGAGTGGCATGGCGGAGTTCCGCATTGAATTGCGGCAAGGATTGCTCGGCCTCTGGACAGCCGAACGATGCTGGTATGGGATGGGAATGGGAATGGGGATCCGATCGGGATGCGAACTGCCAGCGAGACAAATGTACAGAAACATTTTAATGAATTAAAACGCTCAAGATGGCCGAATCAACCATAAATATTTTCATTTTATTAAAAGCGATTTATTCAATCAGACAGTGCAGTAATTATAGTGTTAATTAAGTGCAATTTAATCGATATTGTAAAAGTTGCTTTGTAAAATAATTATTTATATAGGAAACAGAATGTATTAAAATTTAAAAACAATGAGTAAGATGATTGATAAATAGTAACAGAACGAAAACTATAACATGTGTGTAAAAAGTTTTCATTAATTAATTAATGGACTACACAAATTGCAACTCCATCTTATACATTTCCACTATGTATGCAAACCATTTAATAAAACTGTTTGGTTTTCCCATGGGACTTCTCCGTTTTTGCTTACCATTTGCTAATAAGCCAATCTGTAGGCCAATCAAATGTCAATACATTGAACATAAAGTTCGCTGATCTGGTGATGGAACAATACAGAACCATTTATTACTCCAAATAGTCACACTTAAGTTGGACTAATCCGGCGCGGTTTCCCCTGACTTCTTACCCTCCTCTCCAGCGACAAACGACGATTGGTCGGATAAAATATTTGGTGCCATTCGCTCGCCAATGTCCGTCGACATGAACAAAGCCACATCGTAAACTGACTTGACTTCGCAATCCTTAGTCACACACATCGGGTGCGTGTATTGGAGGTGACACCGTGTCGAAGGAAAGGTTGTGATTCTGATTCTATAGCCACGAACACAAATGTTACCTATAGAAAGAGCCATGCGATAAAAACGACAGTGGTTAACTAAAACCTATTAATAACAATAATATTTTTTTGGGCTCAAATTCTAAAAAAGAAAAGAATTAGTTATATTCCGCTTTATTTCTGTTTTAAGATTTTTTACTAAGCTGTAATATCCTACAGATATAGCAACTTTATCAATCGGTCTATAAGAACAACACGATTGCAAAAGATGTATTTCAAACTCAGCAATGTAAACGCACAGAAAAAGACTGAAATACATATCAATCTTGGTGGTGGTGTATTTACTTTTGATTGGAACATGGTTAAAAGAGACTTCTGTAGTACTTTGACTAAAAATACTTTACAGTAAAACTCACCAAAAAGACAATGCTAATCGATTGATTTACAATAATATGTATACTTTCACTTCGAGATTAATAGCAATAACAATAAATAATGCTTTTTATTAAAAACACTTTCTTAAATTTGTTTATAGAAATCCAAGACCTATCACGTACACATCTCCGGCGTTTTCCTAAAAAAGTCTGAGGAAGGAATACAAAAACGCAGGCCGGCAGCTGAGCTCCTTTGCATAGTCTCCTGCTCTTCATAGTGCGAAGAGCAATGCAAGGGATTCAAAAAATTCCCAGGCGTTTGCTGCTGCACCGCCGCACATCGCGAGATGTCCATCTAATAAATTCAGCTAATTAATGGCGAGTATGAGAGCATGAGATTGAGCCACGGCTGTGGAGTGGAGTGGCGTAGTGTGGTGTGGTGTGGTGCAGAGCAGTGCGAACCGCACATTAGCAAAAATCTACATGATATTGAGATGCCACAAGGTGAGCCGCAGAAGATGAGCCCCACAATGCTCCATGCTCCGCGGTCCGGTTTGCACACCTGAATGCCGGCCTCATTATGGCCGGGAGCTGGAGCTGGAGCTGCCAATGGAGCTGAAGCTGAGCTGCCTGCCGGCGGCAATGGCCTAAGATACAGATTTCTTATCATTAATTAAAGCCAAGCATGTTAGCTACCGTGTTTCAAGATATAAGGCGCTCCGAGGCCAGGATCCCGATCCGCCAGATCCAGCATCTTTCAACTGGCCGCTGGGGGCGGCATCCATCGAATCCCTGGCTGCGGCACACGCCTTATCGTCGGCACGCAATCGTTGTGGTTTGTGTGGCATGCCACCCGCCGCCCGCCACCACATGCCCCTGCCCTGCCCGCTCTGCCCTCCTCGCACCACACGGAGGTGTTGGGTCAGCCGGAGCAGTCGAAGATTGCGCATCGGGAGCAACTTCATTTGCCTGAACTCGATAAGATTGGGATTTAACAGATTCGGCTTACAGTAGCTAGCACCCTCTCCTGAAATTCGTTTATTTCGCTGTTGAAATGTATTTAAATTAGGTCCCTTAGGTCTACAAATTCTGGAGAGCTATAAATATATAAGTAATAATAATTTAATCGCATGCAGTATGTATGTACACAAAAAAATTTGGTTAAAATGGTAAAAAATCAAGTACTATCTTTTTAGGGGTTGGATTTTGAGCGAACAGGTTCAATTTAGGAACATTTTGGCATTGAACTAATTAGTTTACAACAACAAAAAAATATTGATGTTTTTCTTCTTCCCTTTTTTTCTTTTCTCGTTGATTTAATTTGATTTAATTTCTGAAATTATGAATTGATAAACTGATAAACAAAGCAAAGAGAAATACCTTTGACTTCGGATTTGTGGCGCCACACAGACATTCAACTATGTTCTAAACCCGTATGAGAATTCAAATTGAAACGTTTGCAACCAAATGAAATAAACTATACTTAATAGAAATTAATAAAAAAAAAAAAAATCACTTACAAGATTACCTTTGTCCAAGATGTGAGCCCGTAAACATATCATCATACACTTACCTCTTAGGTTAAAAATTTTTTGTGTGCAGTTTTGATGTTTGCATGTCGAACAGAGCAGGTTTTAGCTTCAATATTATGGGAATTATTTTTAGACCCCTGTCCTTTAAAACGTCATCGGACTATCGTTAAAATTCCCACTATTTATGAAGTGATTAACAATAACGCACTACTGTGTAAGCAAAAATATCTCAAAATGATAAAAGTAAAGAGGTAAAGTTTGTTTCACTCCAATCGAATCTATACAAATACTTAAACCAACCATTAAGTTGGCCAAAACTTCCCATCGTTTGCAACGATCTCTGACGACCGGGCCCATCAAAGTGGTATTGCAGTGACACCAAAGCTTTTCATTCAATATCCCGCTCCACCGCCGCTTTGCCAAAAATGATTCCCCCGGGCCAAACTCTCCCCACTCGTCGGAGCCCAAGCCATTGCCATCTCATCTCGCCTGGCGTTGTCAACAATGTAATTTATCAGGCAAGCGACATAATTACCTGCCACTTATGGCAATAAAAAAAACCAACGCAGACGAGCGCGACAGGAAAGAAACTCGAGCCCCATCTCGAGGCTCAAGGCCCGATTCGAAGCCTGCTGGAAAGCTAGCTAGCTGGCTGCATTCAAATGCCGTCCGCAGCGGGCGACGAGCGGCGGCAACTGAAGCTGAAGGATTTATGTTCTTACAAAACGCTCCGAGGCGCTTAACAAGTGAGCCAAGCAACCGGCGACCAGGGCCATAGATTGATCGTCTTCGCGTTGGGCAGAGGGAGATACACTCAGGAAAAATACCACCGAAATCCGCTATCAATTCGATATTTAATAGTATCTAAAAACAATAAAGGCAATATAATGTCTTAATTTATGATTCATAATCAATAAAAGCTATTAAGTTATACAAGCTATAAGTATCCTTATATAAATTATTTAGGTGCCATGTTTATTTCCTTTCTATGTTACTACTGAAATGATTTCGTTCTCTGTACAAATACAAACAGTATTATGACATATAATATTTAATAATAATATATAATATAAAATAGTTTTAAATTCCGAAATTATTAAAATATGTATTTGATTTAATGGTTTCTATAAAGTCCACAGATTTTGCGCTTCACATGTCTGAATTTATAAAAATAATCAAAACAAAAAATGAAGCCTAAATTATGATAAGTTCTGGCATTTCTAAACGAAAGACTTTAAAACTGTAGTCTTAGACCTTATTTTTGGGCTACATAAGTTTTATTTTGATACTTTCGTGGTATTCATTTAATATTTATCTTATTAAGGGATTTATTACATCCATTAGTATAAGTATTTAAATTATAAATTATAAATTAACCATTAGAAAAACCCAAGAATTAATTTTCTTTTCCTGTGTATCATGGGCAGAGTATAAGAGAAGAAGCCAAAGACTTGGCCAAGACAACGGGGCGTATGGGCAATGAAATTTTCGCCATTTGGTAGCCGCCGTTTAGCGCCTGCCTCTGCAACAGATTCCCACAACTGGCGGCACACCCGCTTTGATCTGCTTCCCTTTTTTTTTTTGGCCTGGTAGCTGTGAAGGAGATTCGTGCCTGCCCGAGCTAAAAGCGTTGACAAGTCACATGAGCATTGTGATCCGCCGAAGATTTAACATATTGGCCAACACTGCGACTGCGGCTAGCCCAGGGGCTGTCAGTCGAGGTTGCACCTGCGGGGGGTGGTGGCCCGCTGCCTGGCGTAAATTAGTTGACAAATGGTGGGGTCTATGCAAAGAAAAAGCGTGATGGCCTTTGTTCCAATTGCCGAGTATTGATTACAGCAACGCGGAGTTGATTCACTACCACTATTTAGTGCGATAGTGAAATTACAATGGTGTTTTCAATAAATTTTTAACATTATATACACACAACCGTTAAGAATATGTTTAATATATTATTCCAATATATTGTGAAACGTCTCCGACTTAACCAAGTAGTATAACAAAGTCCAAATATAACATGTCCAATTTGAAGACTTTAGATACTTTAGCAATTGCTTTATTTTACATTCAAGAAATATTCCGCGGAAAAGAACTCGATTTGCGGTTAAAATGGATATATATCATAAAAATTGCCCGTTAATTTAATTCGATATGGCTGGTGCTTAATTTAGAACAGGTAATTCCAATATTTGACTCAACACAAATTAATGGCCCGTAGCTCGACAACGCGAGATGCCAGCAGTCGTTCTGCAAGCCACATTTCCCTGTCGAATTCCTTATGGGATCCACCCGAATCTAACTCATTCCTCGCCATATACGAGTATGTGGCTCCCCTCCGCGATCCAATCCCCTATAAAGTCCCGCCGAAATGCACCATAACAGTACAGCAGCCGTACAACAACACGACGGAACAATATCAGAGGGACTTCTGTTGACCCCGCCAGGTGAACCCACCTGCTCCGGGGCCTTATCAATTGCCGTTAGATGGGACGGGCCAAATGGAGTCGCCTCACTTCTTAAAGCATCTGTGCTGTGCCAGACAAATTCATATTTTATTGCCGCGGACCGTGGCCGGGGCCAAAGGCATTAGCAAACAATGCCACAGCAGCAGCAGCAGCAGCAGCAACAACGGCCACGGCGAACAAGAAGATCAATGGAAAAGCAAATATTTTCACTCCGCGTTGCCTAATCCGAGAGCAACAGCTCCCGGTCGATTTGGCCATTGTTTTGGCCGCTGCTCCTTGGCCAAACTGCTTTTCGAACATCATTTTCATATGTCGCTCTGGCAGTTATAATCACGTTCACAGCTCGTTAGCCGAATGCGAATGCGAATACAAATAAAATTACCGAAAAACCCGAATTTGAGCCACAACCCACCTGTAGTGCAGCTCCTCCACACAGCCTGCTTGGCCATAATTGTCGGGAACCAGCATATCGTACGTACATGAGGATAGCCGGCTCGCCAGCTCGCTGGCCATCACCATCCCCATCACCATATTGACCATTAGGCGGGCCGAGAGTGCGTTTTGCATTTTGTGCATCTTCATCGATTTCACCATTTGGCGCGCGGTGCATAATTGGCCAGACCAGGCCAGGCCAGGCCACGACCGACGAAGACGGGCCCAAACCCCCACCGATGCACATAAAACAATTTCGGCATGCATGTATATATTTATATATATATATATATAGGGAACCCATTGGATTATATTTCAAAAAAAAAATTGTATGTATTATGCAAATTTGTTAATTTTTTCTGAAAGATTTTGTGAAGTTTTCAAAAAAAAATATTCATTATTCATTTGTGAAAAGGTCACTCCGCGTTGACCTGCGGAGGTATTGGTATTGGACGAAGGAAAATAAAAAAGTGCAAATTTTGTTATTGACAGACATTGAAAATTTCTCGACATTTTTAATTTTTTAAAATTGTAGTAATTAAAAAATCAAATCGTTTATTCAAGACCTTGTAAATTATATATCGAAGTCCTGTGCTAAATTTCATTGAGATCGGTTGTATAAATTAAGTTATAGTTCTGCCTTCTTGAGTGATTTTTCTAAAATTATGTTAACTCCTGTTTGATTTTCAAAAGCTCATATGAAAATCAGACTGCATAAAAAGGCATTAAAAGAGATTTTAATTAACTCATTTCTATAACTTGTATTTAGTTTGCTAATTAAAAAAAACACATTCAGAAATACTTAAAAAACGTTTGTCTGTATGTCTGTCGTTCATTCATTAATTATGTTTATTTTATTAAACGATTTGATAATTGAGCTGAAAATCATCACAACTGCAATGTTTTTAAACATACATGCATATATATATTTAATTTTTGCAATAGCTGCGTGGGTATATAAACATTGGCTTCTGTTATTATACGGTCAGACATAACAAATCCTTTTAATTTTTCTATGTGTATTGGGAGCAAGGCAGAGTCAAAGCAACGGCACGTTTTTCCTCACCGCTGATGATTACCGATATTGCAGCCAGTGAAAAATGCGTTGGATGCGTGGAAAAGTTTTCTGTTTTCTTCATCCACCAAAAAATCTCTTGGCGGGGAAAATTCCCTCCATTCCTCCTGCAAATGGGTGGATCTCGATGCAAAAAAAAAAGAAACTTTGAAATACCTAAGGTATTTTAGAAGCATGATTAAAATTAATTTTCCGGAGTTCTAATTAATTAAAGCATCTAAGGGTCCTTTGCAATATTTTTAGAATGTTTGATTGCCATATTTATGCTATGCCGTTTGCATTGTGCACATTTTATTTGGTTTGTTGAATTGGAACAGTTACAATTTTTTTTACGGAATAAGGTTCGCCTTGACTAACGATTTACAAAAAGTTTTTCCTTGAATCACTTTTGTTTTGTTTTTAGAAATAAAATAAAATTTTATAAATTCATATTTTTAATACATTTTTTAAACATTTAAATAGTATTTTACTGCTTAAAGCCACTTATATTTTCAAGCCACTTTTATTTACAAATTTTAACTGCTGCAATAAAGTCGTTGGTTTGGTGTGCCTTTTAGTAGGCAAGGTTCATTCTTAAGTTTAAATACCCTTTGGTTGACTTTCAGTTGACGTGTTCCAAAAAGTTGTATTGTTAAACTATTGCCCTTAATTAATGCTAAACACAATACTTTGCGTTGTTTCAAATGAAAACTGCAATCGACTGCCAAAGCACTTGACCTTATTGCATTATACAGAATTCCTTCAATTACCGCATAAAGAATAAAATATTTTAGTCAAGCATAGTGTAGTCTGCGATTAAAATTTTAAGTGGGCATTCTGGTCTAGAAGCATTTTTTCAAATAAGATAAAGAAGAAAAGAAAAACATTTCATTAGACAATTTTTTATATGTTTTTTGGTCACAAAAAAAACGGTTGACATGATTTTAGCGCTTGTAAAGATCGGAAAAAAATCTTACGAATTCTTCATAAGTAAAGATGCCGTTATCGGGTTGACCACATTCAAAATAAAATAATTTAAAACAACAAAAACAACAAAGACTTGAAAAGAAAAAATGTATTTTAACCAATTTTTTCGACCTTTTCGAGTATCGGTTTATTATAACGTGAAAACGCATTTCAAGATTAGAAACCGATTTTAATGGCTCGGACTCCACGCCACAGAATTGGCAGTGTCCCCGACAATAATTCGAATTTTGAAAAATCCTTTTAGGATCACGTTTTTGAAAGTCTAAACTTTCAATTGATTTTTTTTAAATTTCTAGACCAGAAAATTGACTAACGACTTACGTCATAGGATAAATTAGTATTTCTATCAATTATAACATAATAATTTTTAGTAATGATCTTAAATCATTGGTGTCATCAGTTTTCTTAAAAACTAGGCTGTTTGAAGTAGGATTAAAGAAACCCTCGGCAATGTAAGTTATATTTCTATCTAATATAAATATAAATAAAAACAAAAAAGAAAGCAAAGCAGTTCATATACCCTTGCAGCTATCGGAAGAATTAAACATTTTTGAAAACATTAAAATTATGATTTACTTGCGTATATGTTTAAAAACATTGAAGCTATGACGATTTGCAGCTTAATTATTTGATAGTTCTTTTATATATTTTTTTATTATTTGTATGGGAGCTATATGATATAGTCGTCCGATTTTGATAAAACTTAAAACATAATTCTGAAATATTTAACCATTGCTATAAGTCGAAGAACTAAACAAAAAATTGAAAAACAGCAAAGTTATAATTTTTTTTTAATTATTATTCCGATTGTTCCTATGGGAGCTATATGCTATAGTCGTCCGATCCGGCTCGTTCCGACTTATATACTACCTGCAATAGAAAGACAACTTTTGGGAAAGTTTCATGCAGATAGCTTTAAAACTGAGAGACTAGTTTGCATATAAACGGACGGACAGACTGACGGACAGACGGACATGGCTAGATCGACTCTACTAGTGATGCTGATCAAGAATATATATACTTTATAGGTTCGGAAACGTCTCCTTCACTGCGTTGCAAACTTCTGACTGAAATTATAATACCCTCTGCAAGGGTTTAAAAATAATACGGAAAAGCTTCTGTCTAATGCCAAGCTGGCCTAAATTGGAAAAATGTGTGGCAATCTAACAAAACTGAAAATAATTTGTTTTAATATGGTGGTAAAATGTTAACTAATCCCAAAAAAACTACTTCTTTCCATTGGAAGCACACAAGAACTCCTTTTAAAATGCCATAGGCAAAATCATGTCGACATTTTTTTAGCTTCGGATATCGAATCTAAGAACATGTAGGTTCCAGGCTTATTTAACATACATAAGAGTTTATTGACGTCATATTATGAGTAAAGCAGGGATCTAAAGTAGGAATATAGGCAGGATAATCACCCTAAACGCGTGTAAGCCCTATTCAAATAGTTTTCCCAAGAAAAAATAAGTAATATTTTAGAGTGGCCGGTTAAGCCCATGCTTCCAAATTTTATTTAGAGCATTCAATGGGTCCTTAAAAAAGAATTCTTTATCCTTTAATTCGAATACAAGAAACAATTGTTGGAGAAATTACAAAAAATAGAGAGGTGCGCCAGTAATCATTAATTTTTTACCAATCTGAACATTAAGTTGCCTCGTTAGTGCTCTGGAGGCTTAAAAACTGATTAATATATCACTTAATATAAAGAAATCACTAACAGTTCAAACAATTGTAAAAGTACTGTGTTTTTAAGAAAATACTTGTTATATTTTTTCTGTTAATGAAAAAATGTAATTAAATATTTTTGTTCCTTAATAGAATAATAATATAATATATTTATTATACGTTTCCATTATTTTTTCCACCACTGTATATTATAATTTTAAAGTGTGCTAATGGATGTATGTTAGACTCACAGAATATAACAGTGGCTACCATAACAGCGTGCCGCTTCTTTAAAACCGATTGCTAGCCGCAAAAACAAAATCCAGTTCCCTTATTACGGTTTGTGTCTGAGCTACGGTTTTTGTGCAAGACTGAGTTGCTTGCTTACCTGCGACTCAAACCGCTCGTGCAATAACCTTTTTGCTAATTAAACATCCCCAATCGGTTAACAGGAATTCAACAGCGGGGGAGATTTTCCAGAGAGAAGTTAAGCAGAGCGAGCTTTCAGTGAGAACCGAGCCTATTTAAGCAGCCCGCAACCATACAGTGTTTTAATTCTGACTCTCACCCGCGCTTCTTTCGGTTCCCGTTAGAAAATATTAATGAAAATATAACAAAACGCACTCTATAACCGATTAATCGCCGGGATAAAACGGCACAAATAGTGTCTAATTTGCAGTGAAAGATTATGGATAATTCGGTGTTTTTGTATGTTTTTCGCCAACCAACTTTCTAACGACCCCCAAACTCAGCTGCGCGCTTTTTCAAAGGCTTTTCACAGCAGAGCCGCCGTCGCCGCCGCCGAACAAACAATAATAATGAAAAGCGCCAGACAAAAACCGAAGAGCTAATTGGCCAACCAGTATTATATCGAATTTTGTTAATTACGGCTGACACCGCCTAAATGTTTGAATATCAATCGACCAAGTTTTCATGCTACTGAACAAGTCGGAGCTGCCAAGTAGTGGAATAAAATCAAAATAAATTGAAAGCAAAAAATCCTTAATACACACGCACACACGGGCAGACGTCTGGTGGGAGTGTGTGTGAGTGAGTGTAGGTGTGTGTTTATGCGCAGGCGCCAATTCACGTTTCTGTGCATTAATTGCTTTTTGCGAATTATTCTGCAATACGATCGAAAGGTAGGTGCTAACTGGTTTTGTCCGCTTTTAATTCGTTTCTTTTTGCAATATATGTATTTATTTGCTTTATTTGTTGATGCTCATTTCTTTGTCTACGAAGAGCGCCCACCCACGCACGGTGGCCAAAACCCCCTCCCCCTCCCCGTGCCAACACCCGCACAGTTACTTTTACTACGCGCGCTTTGCCGAAAAGCTTCGTCTCTGCGACGGCGTAAGCTTTTTCTTTCATTCAAGTCGCTGCTGCAGTCGTTTGCCGTTATGCTGCGTGAAAGTTAATTCCGTTTACTATCGGCATTCATCAACATCATCATCATCATCACCCCCCACCCCCCAACCCCAACCACACTCCGCACCTTTTGCCGGCTTTTTGTGCTAAGCATTTAAGCAGTAATTGACATGCATTCGCCGATATGTGTTGACAGATAACCACTACTAACATTTTTTGTTGCCATTTACCATTTACCATTTGCCATTGGCCCTTTCCCTTTCGCTTTTCCTTCGAAAGTGTGGGTGGACTTAGGGGGATTATTATTACGACGGGATTAGGGTAGTGCCTGCCACGAAGCCCAATTTTCATCATCTTGAGTGCGGCTTAAAGTGTTACCATTGCATGCGGGGGCGCAGACCGAAATTAAAACAAGTTCAAAGTTTTCGGGTTTTGGTTTCATTTCCATGCCCATATTTGTGTTCTAAATTTCAATTAATTAAGTTTCAAGTATGTATATAGACAAAAGTCTTTATTGAAAGATTAGTTTTACTGCTGGGTTGATGACTAGATGCAAGTCTTGAAAGTTTTCTTGCTCTCTCCACTTATAAAACCCATAATAATAAAACCACTAAGGGAAACCTTAAAAGTCGCATTAACTTATTATGTGTTAAGCACGTTTTTGACTAGAACTTGCATTCCCAAGCATACACAGCAAATGTGATAAAGACATAAGGTCAACCCTTTGCTAACAATATTGTAAGTTGACGATAGTGTCAGCCAAAGATTTTTATTTAATATATATTTATTAAAATAAATGAGAAACAAAAAAAACAACAAAATAATATTTAAGTTAGTTTTGAAGCCATTAAGGATTGGTTACTAATTTGTTTGTTGAAAAGTGTCCTTTAACAAATTGAACTACAAATAAACTGTCCAAACACCTCACACGTGCATGTGTATTTAAAAGGTTGCCTCTCATAAATCTCGACCTAATTATGCCCGGTGCCACTCCAAAGTTTACCCTCTTTCCCATATCACTTTCATATTTAGCGTACAAATTACGTTTTTAGAAAAGCGTAATCCGCTTTCTGGCTTAACATTCTGCTGCCAGCTCTAAAAGGGAAAGAAACCAAATTGCGCTTACTTAATCAGAGCGACGTGCAATTACTTGCATTAGAGTATTTCCACTTCGTACTCCTGCTCAACGGCTCCTTTGCTCCTCGGCTGCTCAGTTCCTTTCTTGGCCCGGCTCTTGTTCCATTTGTTTCCGCTACCTTTTGTCATCCATCGCGCCTTTCAACAGCTCACCGAAGCGACTGAGAGGCGACGATGACGTCGAGAAAATATCGCACTTAAATTGCACTTAATGAAGCTGCATCATCACATTTTGCATTTCATGCAAAGACATGACAATACACGGTTACAAATGTAGAAGAATGTTCCTTTCAGATATACATATGTTTTGACCCTAATATAAATTTTAGTTAAGATAAAATTTACTCGATCCCTCGAAAACCTTTCATTTTTGTTTTTTAACTACAACTATCAATGTATTTCGGTAATTTTCAATCCATAATATGCACAACCAAAACACATGTAGGCACTTTTTATTATTGTTTAATTAAACAGCATGTTTATCTAGTGTGTATTTTTGTGAAAAAAACTGATTCAATCGTGATTTTTTTAATTTCCTGTTCACCGTATATACATTTTTATAAGTTTCATTAACACCTTTTCTCTCTGTGGATATATGCCTGTCGAAAGGGCTCACTCCGTTGCCGTTTCTTTCCGTAAGTGAGGAGATTCCATGCTCGGAGAACAATGCTTCAGCCACTTGCATTCAACAGACAAATGAGTGGAAATTATGCCAAGACACTGGCAATTAATAAGTGGAGAAAAGCATCGTAAGCCCTCCCCCTGCCCCTTCCGTTTTCCGACCCCCTCAGCCAGTCGTTTGACTTTTGTCTCCGGCCACCTGCTGTTAGCCGCCTTCGGTGATTACAGACACTCCGCACACCTTTCATCTCCCACCCATCCCATCCCATCCCATTCCATCCCACATCACCTGCAACCCCCTTCAAGCCGAACGTCTCATTTACATGCTTGCACTGCGGCGTTGAGTGTTTGCCAACGGCAATACATAATAATCCCCAAGTCGGTCTGCACTGCTCGAAATCTGTGGGCCTCATTAGCCCCTGGATTCTTGACAGCTTGCCTGGGGCAGTGACAAAAATAATTGGGTCTCGTATCTTGATTTGATTTTAATGGCGTTTGACAACGATAGCTTTGGTTGATTTAATAATTGGTTGTTGTTTATCCGAGAATTGATAGTAAAACACATTTGCATATAACCTTTCCCGGAATGTGCTAAACATTATGTAGGACTATCAGCCTATGCTAATTTTGTATTATTTTATTGTCTATCTACAAAGTTCCCTCAACTAATTTTAACGCATTTCTAGTGGTGGAATTATTATTATTTTATATAATTGACTACATAATATTAATCTTTCCTAATTTAATTCTATGCAAATAACTATAATTTAAGTTTTTTTTGCCATTTTTAACGATGGTCAACAAAAATCAATTCAATAAATACTTTAAAAAATTCCTAAAACTGGGACATATAAAAATCCCATAATTCAAGGAATGTTAACTTGTCAGTTCCATCAATCGGTTAATTAAAATAAATATGATTGTTGAAAAGACAATTGTAACAGACACGCTATTTTGATTTCTATTTTGATTAACCCCAAATTCGAAAATACAGTTTAAGATGTTGATTACAGATTTAACATTCTTAACATTCGAATCACTTTGTTTTTGCAGGCACTGCAATACCTAATAAATAATAATTAATAAACTTGTCGTCTTTCTGCACTTAGAAATACAGATTGTATAAAGCTTAGCTCAAGTGCAAAATCAAGCAAATGAGGCCGACCAGCTCTTGTCAATTGTTTTGCCATAGACCGCCACAGAATGTCAACTAATATACATGAGCAGGCATGCAAGTGGTTTTTGGGATTGAAATTGGGCAAACACCAGAACTGTGACCATAACTCCCACACCCCGAGAGCCGATACACACGCAACCCTTCACATAAGCCTCTCGAACCCACACACGACAATCAATATAAACGCATTTTCATAATTAATCAATGCTGAATAATTTGTCAGACAGAGTCAGGCTATGTTGTGACACTGGGCGCGGTGAGAGGGGAGGGTCAGGAGTGCTTTTGGCCGTGTGGGCGGGTGTGCTAATAAGCAAATCTCAGAGGTTTGTTTTGGCTTTTATCGGTCGCTGCGGCGGCTTTGCGGTGAGCACGTGAAATATCTATCCAAATCCCACACACACGGCGACACACATGAATTGGCATACCAACAGCAGGAGGCCAAGCCAACTGTGAAAGCCGCGTTTACACTGGGGCACAAATAAGCGATAGTAAAATGATATAAATAGATGTAGGTTTGAGGGTCACTGCACAGAGAAAATAAACAAGTATATTGCACTCAGTTTGAGTTCAATTTACTCAGTTTGAGTATAAATTTTCAAGAACGAAAAAACTCAAATTGAGTACTTAAGTGATTTTTTCAAGTATATTTTCTTAAAATGAGAATCTACCAAAATAAATCGGCCAAAAAGTAACTAACATTTTCTTTTAATTACTGAACGTCAGAATTTTTCTGTGTGGTTAACACTAAATACCATCCTTTAAATGGTATGGGATAATTAAGTTTACACTCACCGGCTAGTGAGCTAATAATGGAAATGTCACTTAAGTATATTGGTAATGTCTTTTTTAAACCCTTGCAGAGGGTATTATAATTTCAGTCGATCTAGCCATGTCCGTCTGACCGTCCGTTTCTTCGCAAACTAGTCTCTCACTTTTAAAGCTATCTGCATGAAAGATGTCTTTCTATTTGAGGTAGTATATAAGCCGAATCGGACTCCTATAGCATATATGTAGGTCCCATAGGAACAGTCGGAAAAATAAATGAAAAAACATTATAACTTTAAGAAATAGCATTGGTTAAATATTTCAGAACTACCGGTTAAGTATCATTAAAAACGGACGACTATTTCATACCATGGAAACAATAAAAATATGGAAATAATAAATTTAAAAAAAATTGACTTCTGTATTTTTGAATTTTTCTTTTAAATTCTTTTGACCATAGTAATAATTTGATAGTTCAGATATACGCTTCGAATTTTATTAAAATTGGAAAACGATATCATAAAGCTGCCATAGAAACGATCGAATAATTGAGCTGAAAATCACCATAGATTCAATGTTTTTAAACATATACGCATATAAATTGAAAATTAATTATTTTCAGGAATATTTAATTTTTGCAAAAGCAAGGGTTCGGTTTGCAGTAGCTAGTTTACTTTTTTTTTTAAAGTCGATTTCCTTTCAGTTTTAATTGTTGCGCGGTGGTTACAAGATTTTGTTAAAATAACACATACGACACGTGATGTAAATAGAATAACTAAGTAAGTAAGGTTTATCACAGTCCTTGGACAGAGACTAAAACGATAAAAGCTAAGTAAAGCGGGTGAGAGTAAGACTTTAAAATGTTTACACAAATTAAAATTATTTAGTTACGAATTTCTATCAATCATATATTAATATATATTTTAATTAAAAGTCCTTGAAATTCTGTACGTTAAAAAGGAAACTGTTAAAGAAATTCGGTGTCAATCCTTTCATTATCGTTTTTCTGAATTTGTTTAACTTGTTTTACAAAACTCTAACTCTGACTAGTGCCAACGCGGTTCTGCTAAGCTTATAAGGTTATTTTACTTTCAGTTGAGTTCTCACATTACAAAAATAGCTAACACAACAGGCAAAACTCTGGTAACCAAATGACTAATCCAACTGGGGGCATCGATGGAATCTCCTCCCTTTTCCCTGCCCACAAAACGAGTGGCTGCTGCTCTTTGTGTGTGCGGCATGTCCTGGGTATTATGTGTATTTAAAGATCATTAGTGCGCAATTTATATGTAGATATTCCGGAATATATGTACGTAAATGCGTATCGATTTCCACCAGTTGAGCGGGATGAGAGCTTAATGCCCGCCCAACGTGTGGCGGCATTGTTAAGAATGATTAAGAGGCTTCGATGGCATCAGAGGCCAGGAGGTTGAGGAGGTCGAGAGGTGGGCACCAAGTGGGCCAAGAGCTCAAGGCGGTGTCAAGGCCAAGCGGCAAGACATGTGTTCCCTAGTGGGGTTCTACCTTAATCGAAGCTAAGCCGGATGTGGGGCGAAATAAGAAAAAAAACGAGACTGGCGGAAAAATGGGACCTTGCTGACGACGATGAATTGGCTTAAATAAAGTTAAATAACCAGCAGTGAGGTTTTCGCGTTTTTTTAATATATATAGCCTAGCCTTTTTTCAATATTTTCAAGTTGAACTTTTCTTCTCCAGAAGTATAAGGCTTAAAGGGAAATTAAATATATGTACTTTTTATATTTATACCTTTCTCATCTTGAACTAACGCTTAAATATATTATTTAGAAAAAAAGACATTCGTTCTATTTTTTATTTTCAATTCCTTCAAATTGATTTTCCCATTAACATTAAACGATTTTCACCTGGGCACTTTTTACGACTCCTACTCACTCTATTTCCCCGAGAGCCCCAAAGTATGCAATAAAAAGAGCGTTCCGCAATTGAAACGACCATTCAGATTCAGCCTGTCCTGGCCTTCTTTCACCGCCATCCATCCGCAATATATCGTTGTCAATTTCGCCGATAACGATCAAGATTCCATTAAACGTATAAGAGACTTTACCGCCATCAACTGGCGCAGCATTTTTGCATACATTTCCATTAAAATGCAGGAACCTGAACTGGTTCAGATAAAGAGAATTAAATACAGGGCCGAGGTGGGAAAAGGTTGCGGATTAAATTAATGTGGGGAAACAATGCGATGGCAAGGGTGAGGGCACCAGTTGTTGCCACTCGCTCTAATGAAGCAACATTTGCACACTCGCATAGATACGCACCCACACATCCGCAGGTCGGAGCGAATAGCGCAAATTCCATGGAGCTGCTGTGGCTGCAAAACGAAGCCGGAGCCGGAGCCAGCCATAAATATTTTTCGAAATAAATTCTCGTTTACAAATTATGATTTTATGACTTTTTGATGGCGCCGCCACAAGCCCCACACTTACGCAATTCCGCACACACAGACACACGCAGGGTAATATATTTCCGCTTGGCAAAGGCAGGACTCCTAGGAAAAACGCTTTACGTATTTATAGCAATTCCGCATTGGGCTGCTGCTGCTGCTGCTGCTGCTGCCGCTGCTGCTTTATATATCGATACAAAGGACCTCCTTTTCACCCATCACCAAGTTTGCATTAAAAAAATTGGCACAAAAAACAAAGAGTAAGCGAAAAAAAATCGGGCAAAAAAGAAAGGCCTTAAAGCGGCGCCAAAAAAAAGTTATTACGTGAAAGCGCGAAAAAATTTTGTTCGAGCTGAATGCAACTTCCATGTGAATGCGAATGTATATGTACTCGTTGCAGCAGCTGCTGCCACTTCCCAGCATTTGTGTGCCATTTTTTGTCCGTTTTTCCGATTTTCGCGCTGCCTACTTTCGGGCTCATAATTTATGACCGCCCGGCATTAAATTAGCCAAAGCGCAGCATGAAAAACGGCAGAGACGCTGACGACAAGCGACGTCCGGCGCTTATTAGGCGATGACGGAGCGGGGGGTGGAGGGGGCGGCAATTGCCGGGGTGTTCCAAGGGGGCGTGATACACATACACAGCCCTACAAACCGTCCAAATCTCTTTTGGCGAAGTCAGCGAGACGCCAGCAACATTTCCCATTTATTTTACGAGAGTTTTCGTTGATTGGGGCTATTTTGCAAAGGCTTTCACAACTAACTTTTTCGCAATTTATCAAATATTTATTATCATTTACCCACAAATATATGTAGTTTTTTAGCAGTATGCAAATAAGTTAAGCACAATGAAGTACAATTGGACTTTGACTAACATTTTCATATGATTTGTTTTTGTTCCAATTGGAACCAGAGAACAATGTAAAGATACTATATTTACTTGAAAACAAAAGCTACTGCGTCATGGGAATAATTTGGGGAATTTTTTTTCTAATTTTATAAAGATTTAATTGGCCATTGTTTTTTTAACGCATGTTTTCATATCATTTGAATTGAATGTTCGGACACGAAAATATATACATTCTTTCTGCATATTATATTTTTTATTCAATAATAAAATAATTGTATTTTTAGAGAATATTAGTACTCTTTGATGACCCACCTACACCTGGAAAACTAAAAATTAGTCACTGCTAAATGATTTAGATATCCTTGTCTGTATTCGTAGACGTTAAATTTAGTTAAGTTGGGTTTAGCAGGAAAATAAACTTAATAAATGCGCAGGATAATGCCTTAGTCTCTTATGACAGGAATTTACGAAAGATTCTTACGATTTTTGTTTGATATTGATTGATAACACTTTGAATCTCTTTTCTAGATATGCATTATTTAAACCCATTTTTCTCATGCATTTTTAAAAGTTCCCAGAGTCACGAGACAGCCCTCGTTCTTCGCCCTTAAATGTGAAGGCGAATGCCTTGTGTTTGTTTGGGTGTGTTTACATACAATTATGAGCGTGTTGATGACAACGTTGCCAGCGCATTCGTCCTTCGTCTCAAGCAGTCACACACTTGGAAAAGTTTTTTATAAATTTTTGCCAAGTCTTCGGAGGGGGCCTTGAGCTGCGGCATTGCAATAATAATTACAAATGTTGCACAATAAATTGCAAAGTAAACAGACTTGGTGACGGCAGCCACGTTGCGAAAAGAAGCAGCAGCAGCGGCAAAATTACTTCCTGCTGAATCGTAGCGGAAATGTACATACAAACGGCACTCACACAGGCGCAATCAGAGTCGCAGAAACAGGATGTGTCTGACTGAAGCAGTCCTTTTCCGGTTGAGAGCGTGAGCACGAAATCGAATTGGATGCCCATGCCCGTGCCCAAGCCCCGGCAACTGGGAGGCATTGGGAGACCCCTGTTCCCGGAGTCAGGAGTTCTGCTCCTCGGAGAGTGGCAACTTGTCAAATAGAAAATCATAGAAAAAGTCCCGCGGCGGCGACAAGATGCGTAATTGCAGAGCTCCGAGCGGAGAACTGTTGCACTACGGCTGCCAAGGATGTGGAAGGATGTGAGTGGAAGGATGTGGCCGGATGTGGTGGGCTGTGGGGGGATGTGTGCCCCAAATGCCACGGCTTTTGGCATTGCCGCCCAGGCGACCCCACAGCACTGCTTCTTGGCTTGTCGGAGAATGCAATAAATCCTGGCCTGGCAAAACAATGACAAATGTCCTGCCTTCCGCTACGCATTTCTGTCTCTGTGTGTCATCCGCATGCCGGACATTTAATTTGATATCCGCTTATTGCCAGCAATTCCCTCCAGTCTGTGTCATCTGCATGTCTAACTGGAGATACTATTGAGAATCAATTGCAAATCGTTGGCTGCCACACTTTGATTTTATCTTAATGACCAAACTGGTTGCGGAAAAAGTAATTCACTTGTGCAAAACGTTTCCATGCATTCGATTGCAGTAAAAATTTATTCGCTTATCTAAGCAATTAGTTCAATAAGACCTAACATCCGCTCTACTGTCACATTGTTAATTATTGCTCAAATACCAATAAATTAGGCCGAGCTTTTATTTTATCGCACACAGAGAATTAATGAATTTTGCATCCAGCAAATAATGATTTGCTGCTCGTTTATACCCGTTACTTGTAGAGTAAAAGGGTATATTGTATTCGTTGAAAAGTATGTTACAGGTAGAAGGAAACGTTTCACTCTGAGACATGTTAGACCGTCGCTATTGGACTCTGTGTGACTGCTTCGCTTATATCTATCGGTAGACACAAAAATGTTCAAAATCGAGCTATTATTTTAGAAATTTTATGGATATTAAGTCCTCTACCGCTGCTCTGCCGCTGCTATGCCGCTGCTCTACCGCTACTCTGCCACTGCGCTGCCGCTGCTCTACCGCTACTCTGCCGCTGCTCTACCGCTACTCTGCCGCTGCTCTGCCGCTGCTCTGCCGCCGCTCTGGGTGCTGCGCGCTCTAAGCTTCTAGTGTTGGCTATGCAGTTGAAAGATGGCGCCACCTAAACTTCGATTGTTTTTAGGGGGAATATATTGATATTTTGAAGTTTGTTGGCGGAGAAACGGGTATCTAATAGTTGACTACAGAGTTGTCTCTTGTTTATTTTTGAATGCCACAAAAATCACCAGTTATTTAAAATATCAGGCATAATCAAAAATTCACATATTATAAGCTGCTAGTTAAGCTCACGCAATGAATATTGAAATTAAAATTCGAATTTTTCATTTATCTTTTCAGCCTTTTCTGGCGGATGCCATGTAGAGCCACATATCAGCATCGTGCAATCGAAGTCAGAGAAGAATCATGGTGGAATCCTCAAGTCTGGGGCGGACCCCGCCGGCAGCCCAGCAGCCCATTCCGCAGCAGCACTCCCCGTCGCCCTCGGGATTGCGGTGCGGGAACATGGAGACGCGGGTGCGCGGCGCCTGGTACCGCGTCCTAGTCACACTGGAAACGGACTTTCTGGCCGTCAGTCTTGACGAGTCCTGCGAGGCGTCACAACCATCCAACGATGGCCAATCAACCACCCTGAACGGAACCTTGGGGTAAGCTGTGGGGAAAATTATGAAAGCACACTTAATTCCCATGGACTTCCTTTAGTTTTTAGACCTTATAAAATTAGTGTTTTTGTAGACCTATTACATGGTAATTTATCACATTTATTTATATATTTTAACAAGCCCAGCACAACAAGTCAGTCACAATAGCCAAACTTCAACCGAACTTATATGAATTTTGGAATGGAGCTTGGTCTTACAGCATTTGTATGGCTTACGGTTGGAATTTGGTTGGAAGGGATTTCTTTCCCCCCCAGAGTCAATAGAAATACCACTCCCTACATACTAAAATTTGAAAAGTGCAAGCCTGTTGGTTCATGTTATTTATATTGAAAATTCTGTATATCCCAGGTTGCTGTGCATTTATCAAAGGGAATGCAAGCATCTATTTTATAACAGACTATAGTTCGTTTAATAACTAGCTAGAGGGTGGGCTGTAAAACAAAAGTCTTAAAAACTGTAGTATTCAGATTTTAAATGAATATATAACTTTTGTAAAAAAAATAGTATCATTGAATGCACTAACATAGACCGATAATCCTACCAATTTCAAAGAAGAAAAACTCGTAGCTATTCAAACACTCATTTTTCCCACAGGAGCAATCACAGTGGCGGAGGAGGCGGTGGCGCCGGCGGAGGTGGCTCTGGTGGGACTGGCCAGAACGGCACCCTGCCAACTTCCGCTTCGCTCCAGGGGATGAACATTCAGGACACGGAGCTGGACGGCTCCACTAGCAACGACAACGGCGACCGCGACCTCTGCCTGAACAACAACAACAATGCCGGCGACGGGGGCGGCATGGATATGTGCGACGTACCTGACCATGTGGCCAACCAGAAGCGGCACGTGCGGATCATCAAGTCGGACAACAACGGCCTGGGCATCTCCATAAAGGGCGGTCGCGAGAACCGGATGCCCATCCTCATCTCGAAGATCTTCCGGGGCATGGCCGCCGACCAGGCCAAGGGCCTCTACGTGGGCGACGCCATCCTGACGGTCAACGGGGAGGAGCTGCGGGACGCCACCCACGACGAGGCGGTGCGGGCCCTCAAGCGGTCCGGTCGGGTGGTGGATCTGGAAGGTAAGTGCGCCGACGATACATTCGTTACTCTCTGGCCAGCATGTCAAATTGTTATTTGCGTAAAACATTTCGCCCACACGGAATGGGAAAGGTGGAGTGCTGAAAAAGGGAAGAGCTTAAAAAACGCGAGTCAAACTAACAAGTAAACTATGAGTGCCATCGCGAACAGTTGGGCACAGTGGGATGGATTAGCGAAGTTTCGGCTTAAAAAAAAAAAGGCAAAACAGTTCTGTGAGCACTGCTAAAAGTAGGGGCAACGTAAGTTGCATATATATAAAAAATGATTTGAATGAATGTCCGTTCCAAGTTACTCTCTGCTCACTGCATGAAAAATTCGATTTGAAAACATCGATATAAAATAAAAGTTTTAAACGCAGTCCCCAATCGTGAGCAATAATATCCATCTCAAACTCCAGATCCCCTCCTGGCAACTATAAATTTGAAACATTTTTTATCTGCAGCTTGTTTTTGTGATAAATTGTGTCTTTGATTCCTTCCTCCTCGCACATCCCCATAACTGCACAGATAATCTTTTGCAAACTTGTTCAACCGTGATTAATTGACCGACAGAGGGGATTCTTTTTTGTCCCGTTGTTGTGGCATCCGTCCCACGGTGGTGGTGGAGTAGCGAGCTGGAAAGGCGGAACAGAGGGTTTTAGTGCAAATACATACGTGGGATTACTCAGCAAAACATGCGAGTTACTGCCGCAGCCACTGCGACTGCTATTGCCACAGTTGCAGCTGGGTCCTGTTACAAATCCCCAGCATCCAGCCCCCCTTTTGGGGTGAAATCCCCCCTTTGGCCCGCCGCTTGATGTTGACTGTTAGCTGTTGACTGCCGTTAGTTGCGCTGGTTTGTTGGCAGGTTGGTTGGATGGCTGGATGGCTGGATGGTTGGTTGGTTGGTTCGTTGCCTGGTTTGTTTGCCCCGGCTTGGCAATGAGTAATGAGAAAAGTTTTCTTTCCATTTGATCAAATGGCCCAAAAATACACAGTCGCCTCTTGTGGGTGGTGCACCCACCCACTGGCGTTGAGTGGCAAAAAGCGAAAATGATTCAGGTTGAGGAAGGACGGAATGTTGGGACTGCTTGACTAGCTGACAAGCAAAAGGTGAAAGACATAAATAAATAAAAGGTTATAGGTGATGAAACTGGTAAACGAAAATAATAATCCACCTTAAATATATATAAGATATTTATCATTATTATTCTACCATCAATGTCATTTGAAGCATGTTCAACAACGTTTAAAGGCATTCCTGTATTAAAGGCTCTTCCATAATTTGCATTCCATTTAATCTCAACTCGTGAACGGTTCAGTGAACAATAGTTGTCTGCGAGAATACACTGCATAAGCAAATATTCTCGCACGCACTTTAAAAATTGGTATACGAGTGCAAGGCCTGATCTAATAAGAACCCAAGTACATAATCACACCAGCACATCATCATCGTAATCATAATCACAGACACACAGCCAGGACAATGCCTAATCAGAATGGTCGGGCAAAGTTGGAGTCTCGTTTCCTGTGCTTCTCCATTCAGTTCTGCTTGACTTTGCTTTGCTTTGCTTTGCCCGGCTCCTCGCACAAAACACAATAAACAATAGTAAGCATCAATTAGGCGATGTATGGGTGGATGTCCTTGCGCACACACACACACACACACACACACTGACACCGACACACCCACATGTGCATCCTGTGGGCGTGACCCAATCACAAGCCAAGCCATTTGGCATAAACAATGCAATGAACCGTGCCCGACAATTGTGCCGAAACAACTTCCTCTGCGAAATGATGGGAATAAGGATGGGTCGGGCAATCCCCCTTTGACGCAGCCAATTTCATTTCCTTGACATACACGTTTCCTGGACAGCAGCTGCTACAACTTAGCAATCGCTTTAGGATCTCTATAGAGATTATTCAACTCACATTTAATTAACTCACAAGCAGACTAGTTTTTTATTTATAATCTATTTCACAAATCTTCAACGCCTTAATGTTGAAATATTTCTAAACTCTAGTGAGTAAAAAGTCGTGACTGAAATTTCTGATATCAAAAATTTGTGTCGAAAAATGATAACACATTCGACTAAATAAATTCACTTTTAACAAGTAACAACTACATATTAGTAGTTTCATCCTCACACTCTAAAAGTACAAGTCATCACTACGTTTACTGCCGTCCACAGTGACTAATTTACTTAATGTAAGCATCCCATTTGTTGGTTTCCCTTTAAAATGAATACAATTTAAGTTTTCACTCAGAGAATCCAAACTGCTAGATTTAAGGGCTGAAGTGGCTTTAAGAGTTTAAGTCCATTGCTTTAAAGTGTACATTATATTAAATTCAGATATTGTTTTGGAGTAATTTTAGGGCTTAATTTAAATCTGTCATTACCTTGAGCCAAATTTTAGTCCATATAACCTTATTTTAAGTCAATTTTTTGCGCTTTTAGTCCATATTTTTTTCTGGGTGCATCTAAAAGGTTGTGGCAGCTTGATACAGAAACATTAAAATCGACATTTCGATTTGTGCAAATGGAATTCGAGTAAAACACCTTTCATAAAGTCCGAGTTTATGGGTCGATATACATTTGCTTACCTATTCCCACTTCTTTCTCATAGCAAAAAGAGCTGCCCACAAACGCATAAAATGTTCCGTTAAGTACGTATATTTTGGGTCAAATAATCTCCACTTTTGGACAGGTGAACACTTAGATCCTTCTCAGGCGTTCGCTCCTCAAGCGCTGACGTGGTTGCTCCACGGCCAGGACGAGGCGTCCGAACCGAGCTCCCCTGGCGCCCAGGGGCAGCAGGATGAGCCGACCGCTGGCCAGCTCGTTGGTCAGCGCCTCCTCCGCCGCCGCCTCCTCGTCCACCAGCTCCACCTGCGACTCCTCCAGATCCAGCTCGTTCTCGGGCTCGCTCAGCTCGGGCACTCCGTACGTGGCGGCGGGTGGTCCGTAGGTTCCTGCCGGGGTCACGGCCTTGACCTCCGCCTCCGCCTCCGCAATCAGCTCCGGCTCACTCTCCTGGGAGTCCTGGGAGTCCGCTTGGCCCAGGGCAGGGACATCAGCAACAGGCTGCTCGCTGCCAGCAGCAACAGTGCCGGCGGCGGCAAAGTCCTCGACGGACTCAAGTGAGGGTGGCTGAAAGTCACGGGCCGGCTCTTGGGCCACCACCTCCACGGTGTCGGGCTCCAGCGGGTTCTGCTCTTCGGGCGCTCCGTAGGTGTTGGCGGGCGTCCGGACGGACAGCTCCAAGTCCGCTTCCACTTCCGCTTCTGGTTCCGTTTCCGACTCCTGCTGCTCGGTAGTGCTCAGGGGTTCGGTGCTCTCCAGGGGCTGCACCTCGCTGGGAGTCGTGGTGCTGGTGCTGGTGGTGGTCAGGGGCTCCGTCTCGAGTTTGGGCTGCAGCTCGCCGGGCAGGTTGAAGGGCACTCGGGGGCGGAAACCGGCTGCCGGGTAGGGCGTGGAGGAGTACTCCACCTGGCGCTGACTCTTCACATGGCGCCACTGCGGCATGGCGGAGACGGCGCAGAGGGCCAGGAGGCATGTGGCCAGGATCAGGATGGGGTGGCTCTTCATGTTGTTGGTTGCTGGACGAATGCTAACGGTTTGTGCCCGGCTGCTGTGGGTGCTCCGCTATTTATGCCAAGTTTGCGACTCCATGCAGCCGATTCTCCCATCAGAATTCAGTAACGGTCGCAAGGTCGCCTGCGCTGGGGGGTTATGATAACTCACTCGATCCCAGATGCACAGTGCGAATCCGAATTCGAATCCGAATCCGAATCCGAATCTGAATGTATGGGACAACTGACAATATTCGCGCATTTAAAAACGTATCGTGGCCCATCAAAGCAGCCATCAAGCTCAATGTTAATGGCGCTTTAATATCAACGACCGGCCCACCCCATCCCGCAAAACTTGAGTTCCATCTCGGGCTCCAAGCCCTCCAAGACTCACGTCATCGTCGTCAACGTGCCTCGCATGCCACGCAGCCACAGAGCTCCACAATCCCAGCTCAAGTCAGCGAGTCTGAGTCGCATTTAATTTTGGGCCAGCACATGTCCATGTTGAGTTGCTGCTGATCCATTTCGCCGCCTTTTCTGGGCCAAAATATATTATTGCGAGCCAATTACAGCGGGTAAACTATTTTTGGAGAATTTCGGCACAGCTGCGAGACTTTTGTACTCTGCTTAGCATTTGCAGAAAATTCAATTTGTCAACCTTTTGAAATTTTGTTTCGCCACCTTTAAATACGAGTTTTATTTAACCAAGTAACAAAATCAATTTATCAATCAATCAAAAATATTTAAAATATTTGTTTTATCGACAGTTTTGGCTATCGATGGTGTTTCTATCGAAACTATCGATATTATCGAAAATGGTTGAGCTTCAGGAAAGAAGAAAAAGAACGAAATATCAATAAGAACAAATCCAAACTCTTAGTTTGTTCTACTTGACGCTGCTTAACAATTGCGAATTTATATTTACATCTACTTTAGAAATGAAATTGTCATATGACGCTTTGCCTGTCACTGTCTCACTACGTTTTTTGTAACTTCTTAGCCCAACTTGATTCTGCTCGAACTTTTTGGAAATGCATTGTCACCTGAGGGTGGAAAATTGCAACAAGTTTCCAGAAATACACCGCAATATACTGCAAATATTAATATATTTTTATAGAGTGATAGTATTGATAGTGAGCCCAATAGTAGTAGTAACAATAGTGCTACCGATTGTTTTTGCTAGCACTAAGTGAAAAGAAATTCCCAAAAATATTTAAAATGATAATAATCACTGCAAAAATACGTTTTAAACTTTATTATTAAGTTGTTAGCCTCCCACATTCTTATATATTTAATCTCATTTGAATTTATATGTTTATTTGATTACAAGTCCCACATTCCTCTTAATAAACCAATCCAATCAATTAGCCAACTTACCCCGCTCCGTGAGCTCCAGATTTGCGCATTCACTGCTCGCTATGTTATTGAGGGAGCATTTCGATTTTCGGCTTTCGGTTTGCGGTCGTTTCATAATTTCAGCGGTGTGTTCATTAAATTAAAGTGCCCCAGATCTATAGGCACGCAAAGTGGCGCAAATGTAATCACAATTTCAAAAGCCTTTAGCCATGAATGGGCGGCGACATGCTTAACGGCTCACAACTATCCTGCCCCATTTCTGCCCAATGACTCCGGACTCCGGACTCCGGACTTCGGCCCACCTCTTGATTCGAACTTCAATTTACAAGTTGGCCAAGTTGTTTGCCAAGCTCCGCTGGCCGCTGTGCGCACAACTTTGGCCCAAAGTATTTGCGCGTAGGCAGCCGTCTCATTGTAATTTAAATAAGCCAAGAAGCCAAGAGTGCGGGCGGGCGAGCGGTGGCTCTGCAACTGGATTCCCAGCTCCGACTGCCAAATGTCAGCGGCAGATTTCCGAGATGGCGACGGAGGCGACGGAGGCGACGACAGTTGGCTTTGCAGAAGCCTCCCAGAAGTCCATTAGCATTGGTTTTTACAGCTTGGCACACATTTGTGGACCCACCGAACGGTCCACTTACCCTCCAGCCCCCCAGCACCACCCCAGTGGCTCCTACTTAACCAACCTGCCCACTTCCTCCCAGGAGCGCGTGAGATTCTGCTCGCAAAAGTTTTGCGCAAAGTTTGTTTTAACGCACGATTTGCCGAATTCCGAATGCCGCCTGCTGTTGATATCATATTCCGACCGGCCACGCCCACTATACGGCTTGCCTTCTTGATTTATGCTCTGGGGTGGCAGGATTGCCGGATTTGCAGGATTTCCTTTTGTCGGCAAAGGTGTAAAAAAGTTTTTTGGCCCGACTCTGAAATAGGTGGGGTAATGTGGGAAGTGCAAAAAGCCAGAGAGCGGAGTCAAATGAATGCGTTTTAAGCAATATTACTACCGTAAGGATGATCTCATAGAGCTGTGTAAAACAAAATGCAAGGGGCTTAAATTAAATTAAATAAAAAGAACACTTAAACTTTACTTTAGGGCTTGAGAAGAATAGCAAGGGTCTTTGGGCAATCAATGCATTTAGTGGCGTGTTAAGGGGATTTGTGAAATTTTTCTGGGTATTTGTTCACACGACGCAAATTTAATTAATTAATTAATCGTTATTTGTGATTTTAATTGCGTTATTTATGTGAAAGCATTGAATGTTATAGTAAGTATTAGCTCTGTATGTATAAAACTTATTTTTCTGGGTGCCAAACTAAAAAGTACAGTAGTGAACTTTACTTAAAAGCTTACAACGATCAAACAAGTTCAACAAATAAATACATTTCAGGAGGTTTTTGCTAAACAAAAGTGTTTAAAAGCGTCTAACAAATTGCTTTTCTCAACATTTCGTGGTCTGTTGATTTAACCCACATGTTGGCAGCACTAAGCAAATTCTTGACTTTAATCTTCAGTGGATTGTTTGTAATTCCATATTTATTTGAAAAATGTAAGCGCAAAATATTCATACTTAAGCAGCTAACAATTGTGGCCTGCGGTGGTTTTTCAGCCAACTTTTCCCTAACTTGTTTGTTTTTCTGGAATGGTTTTTCAGCACAAACACACACACACAAACACTCATGGAACGGGCAACTTTATTTACACTGAAATGCTAAAATTTGCACAACTTATTACCGTTGTTATTGTTGTTTTTGCTGTTGCACCTAAACTTTTGCCGCTGCCAGTTGCGTTTCTCGTTTCTCGTTTGTCGTATTCTGGTTTAGTTTGCTCTGCAGTCCACTCCGAAAAATACCAACCCCCTCCCCCTCCATCAGTCCAAACCCCTTTTCCTCGAAAGCTTCATCACACTTTGCGCCTGCCGCTATGCAACATTTTTTTATTTTTAGTTGCCCGGCTTGTTTGCCAGTTTGTTTGTCGTCGGTTGCATATTTGTGAATGCAAATGTTTGCAGAACTTCAGGAGGCGGAGGAGTTAAAGACCGGGAGCTGGGCTGGAGTGCCCTGGCGGCTTCCACCTTCCAGAGCTCGTAAATGGCAAGCAATTAGCAAGGGGGTGGACGCCTGCCATCGCATCACCCATCCGCCGTGTGGCCGTCCGCTCTAATTAGTTGAGCTAAACACACGAATTGAGTCGGACAAACCGCCGGCAAGCGTCGCCCGATGGCATTAAGTGTGAAAATTGAATTTCCAAATCACTCGAACGCCATGCGACGACGACGGTAGTAACAACAACAACAACAACACAAACAGGAACAGCAACGACAACGACAACAGCAAACGGAAATTGTGCAAATGTTGTGGGCGGAATCCTGAGCATATCAAGTGGGCCCAGCTTTGGTTGAAAGGGTGTGGGACTTGCCAGTTAGATATACGACTCGGAGTGGGGAGACTTGGAAAACACTCCTTTTCCCTCGGAGGCAGGGCAACTGGCATCCTCAGCTCCATTTGCATACTAGTGGCAGGCACAGTGGTTTGCTGAGATATCTATGCTAATACAAAAATCATATACCAAATTGACTTACAACTTCAATGGGTTTACGTAAATAGGAGTCTAATCAGCCTAGGGTTTTCAACAAGTTGTTTGGGTATTAAATTAATACCAAAAAGTTTAATCTAATTTCCAGATTCCCTTTTTTTTAAAGCCTTATTCTTGAATAAAACTTTCGATCGATTACCATTTAAAATACACTTTATAAATCCATAATAATAGTTAAACGCTCTAGGGAAACGAAAAATTGTATTAAGCCCTTAGTTTTAAAAACATGCCCACTGTTCCTAGGAGTTTGACGCTAGTCGTGCGACTTAGGGTGTGCAAATCGAATAAAAATGGAGCGGAAACTCTAATGAATTTATGCCGCAGCGCTTGCCAAGACTGCCGCAGCAGCAAAAGCAACAGCAAAAACGTTTAAACTAAGCAGGCTTAAAATCCAACTGATTGAATGCTGTATGTGCTGTATTTGCGAGTGTTATGCTGACGATACCAGCAACCCCACTTTCCCGACCTGCATCCATATTCATGCGATATCGTTTGATTTGCACTGGTGTTTTTATCTCTGGTTTGTTTCTGCCCGTGTTTCTTGCAGTTAAATTCCTACGCGAAGTGACGCCCTACTTTCGGAAGGCGAGCATCATCTCGGAGGTGGGCTGGGAGCTCCAGCGGGCATTTCTCTGTCCGCTGGGCCCGGGCGTACCCACCTCGCCGCCCGCTCCGAAAACGACACCCCGGGCGGATACGCGATATATACCGCTGCAGCTGACGCATCTGGCCAGGAATCTTAAGTACATCGACCCGGGTAAGTGATTCGATTCGGAAAAATTAGAATCAACCCGATAATTAGTTTCACTTGATTAAGCCGTTTAAATTAAATCAATGCACTCAGAAAATAAACGTTTTTAATTTGGCGGAAGCCACTAAGCTTTTGACTTCATATTACACTTGTGGTGTAATTTGGCATCGCATTTTCTTAAATGGTATAACCAATGAAACGTAACTGACAACCTTTACTTGTGAAAATGTCTTAAACAAAAAAATTAACGTTATGTTTTATAGTTTTTTTGCAATACTTTTAACTGCGTGTAGGATTCATTTTCTTTAATTGTTTTTTAGTAATTAACGAAAAATGTTCAAGCATTACACCAGAGAAATACACTTTTTAAAATGTTCTCCTTTTGTCCCGCTTCAACAAAGAATTTAAGCTTTTGTCTACACAGGCATTTTCTATTGCAGCGTGTCGAAAAATATAATTTTAAAAATGTATCGGTACGCTACTCGGTATGATCGAACTATCATAGCGGCTATATATAAGTAGTCACCTGCTCACAGCTTAAAAGTCCGAGTCGACAGCCGACTTTAGTGATAATTTTTTTATCATTAATGTTTTTTTTTCCAAAATATTAATTTCTGTTAGTCTTTGCTGCTGAGCATTTTGTCGACAGCTAGTTTAAACTCAAATATATTGTTAAACTTGTACACAAAGAATGTGAGATGTAAGTCAATTACTTATCACTGACTATGGAATGGTATCATGGTACTTAGTTTGTAAGTACCACTTACCGTGTAGAGATTGTAATAATCTCCCTTCGTGAATCTCTGCTAATTAATAACCAAAGTTCCTAATCTGTCTTGCGCCCCCAGAGAATCGGTGCTTCGAGCTGCACTCGCCGGACGGAGTGCACTCCTGCATCCTGCGGGCGGCGGACTCGGCGGAGGCCCTGGTCTGGTTCAATGCCCTCCACTCGGCGATGGGCAGCAGCACGCAGCGGGCGCTGGCCGAGGCCAATCGGGCGCTGACCAACCTCATCGGCGAACTGAAGCACATCGGCTGGCTGAGCAAGCGCATGAGCGGCGGCGGCGGCGGGAGCTCCGGCAGCGCCGGTGGCGGAGCGGCCAGCGGCGGCAGCGGCACTTCGAACAGCGGCGTGGCCGGCGAGCTGGTAAGTGTAAGTTGACCCAACACCCCCAGCAATGATTACTAGTTTATTAAATACTCTCAACCACAACAATTATCGAAACTTAAATTTTAATAACTTCAATGCTGGATGAAACTTTGAATACATTTATAGGAAAAATCGAAAAAAATCCACTTCTTTTGCTTCGTTAAATATCGTTTCCCATTTTAGGAATGTTAGGAGCTTGTAAAACGAAAAAGTTACTTATAAAATCACCTGAATACTGACAAGCTCCTTATACCCGATTTTGTTTGGGATCTTTGGAACACTCCTTCATATCATACTCGAAAACAAGGAACATCCTCGTGTGGGATTATTATCAAAAAAGTACAGTAGCAAATTCAAACTAATGAAGCGTCCCATTGTCGCTTAAATAATCTAAGTACATTTTTAAAAGTGATAAGAACAAATAATGTTAAACGCATCTGCAAGCCAGGATTTCGAATTTTTGCTGCAAGTACCAAATAACTTTTTTTTACTTAACAGCAGAACTTATGCAGCCACTTAAAAAAGTTTAGTATAACTAAATGGAGCTAACCAAGTCTGTCGATCTGTGCCTTTTTTTGTAGGGAGCCCTTTCTTAAAAGTCATGCTACTAAAAAGTATCTTTCATTCCTTTGCGGCCTATGCTAATATACTTGTTTCTAATTAAATCGATGATTTATGTGATTTGAATTTAAGTTTTTTATATAAACTTAGATAACTCCGTTATGTAAAAAAATCTTAAAAAATGTATGATGAACTAATTTGTTTTCAAAGTATTAAAGAAATTTTCTTTATTTAAAATCCCTGGAATTAATTTGCAAAAAATGCATTTCTAAAGAACATTTGGTATTTCTCTGATCCACAGCCCAGCGGACGTTCCAGTTCGGAAAGCTCGGACGAGAGCGACAAGTGGCTGCCCATTTTTGTGGCGGTGACGGAGCGGGAGTTCCGGATATACGAGAGTGCTCCCTGGTCGGTGGAGGCCTGGAGTCGTCCGTTGGAGATCTACGCCCTGGCCACGACGCGTCTGGCGGGAGCCGGCAACAATTCCTCGCTGAACGTGAGCTGAGCACTGGGCTCGAAGTTAAGCTAATACTTAATGCATTGTATCCTTTGGCAGGGTCAGCAGACCACGGTGTTCTGCGTCCGCTGCGGTACCGCCCGCGGCGTTCTCGTCTATTGGCTGCGCTCGGAGACGCACCGGGACATGGCCGCCTGGGCCAGGTTCCTCGTCCAGGGCTCCCATCAGGCGGTCAACTACCAGAGGGAGTTCTCCTTCCGCTGCCTGTTCCAAGGCCGGCAGTGTCAATTGGTTGTGCACATAAATCGCGGCTTCTTTCTGTACGACTGCGGTGGATTCGCTCCGACCACTCCGACGGTGGCCACCTCCAAAACGCAGCTCTGGCAGTTCGCCTTCGACAAGCTGAAGGGCTCCGCGGACGATGGCACCAGGATGTTGTATCTGGACTTTGGCGATGATGGAGAGATTGTAAGTCAAAAAGCAATACCCCCCTCAGAAGGGGAGATTCACTCAACTGAACTATGCTGTCTTGCTTGCAGGAACTTGACATGGAGTGCTGTCCCAAGCCGGTGGTTTTTGTGGTGCACAACTGCCTGTCGGCAAAAGTTCATAACATTGCCTAGGACGAGGCTGGATCGGAGGGGACAATCTAATAGTTGTTGATGTTTTAGGTATAATGGATGTTGATATTTGTTCAAAACTAATGTGCAATTTAATTTGTTATAAGATTGTTCCAATCCGAATGGTTGCTCGAAAAAGTATTATTATTTATTTGGTTTTCAGACTCTTAGTCTGAAATGTTTTCTTCATAACCATTTAACCATTTGCTAGCTCTGTCAATTAACGCCTATTTTATTAGGAACTTTTAATTAATTGCTTTTTTATATATTTAACAATTAATTTGTACAACAGCCTAAAAGCTAACCACAAAATACTTCGAGTTGTTTTGAAATTGTAACTTCTGTTTTGCCTAAAATATTAGCATTTATAAATGCAAGTCCTACCAAAGTAAGGCTTAGTTAATTTAGCAAAGAAGGGATTAGATAGTGGTAGATGAGTGAGCATTTCGCGCTTCCTGATGGCTATGGAAATGGATTAGTTGGGTAGGTCTAGCTGGAACATGAAGGCAAAAAACAAAAGTAGATTTTTGAAAAAAAAAAACAAAAAAACCACGAAGCACAAACCAAAAACAGAAAGTAAAGACAAGTAAGACAAAACAGAACAACTTTATTTAACTTGTAAGTAGACGTAAATTCATTTTATACGAGTAATTTACACAGGTTACCATCTAAAGCGAAATCGAAAAAACGAAATCTATTTCTATGAACTCAACAACATTTGCATAAACGTTGAACAATAATTATCATAATTGTACTTAACTAATTGTATCTTGAATCTTGTATCTAAACGAAGCACACATATCTCGGATGCCCACTCAGTGGCATCGATATCGATCGGGGACTAGGCCCCAAACTAAAACTCTATATTAAAACATATAGTTACCTAAAAGATACGAGTATATCCAGGCCATTTCGCAATTTCTCCCCACTCTTCATGTACAAGCCATCGATCATATGCAATTATTATACATTTATATCTACATATAACAGGACACATACTCATTTTATGAAATTAGAAATTTCGTTATAGACAAAATCGACAAAAAAGAAGAACAACAAAAGTAACACAAGTAATGACAAAAATCAATAAGAAAAAACAAAGCATAAGACGTACAATATTTTTAACATAAGTAGTGTTGAATCTTCGATAATAAACTTATACATATAAATACTATACCATCAATTGAAGTCGTTTTGTATTTAAAATTAAGCATGTGGTGAGAAAAAAAGTGTTTAATGGGAAGAAATTTATCTTACTTTAAGATGTTTTTAGTTGGATTATTGCGGTCCTTAAATCCAGCATGGCTTAAAATCAAAGATATTGTCATGTTGACCTTATTTTTCCAAAGAGAAACCTCAAAAATCCAATTAAACTTCGCACAAATGCATTTACTCCAAGTTAAGCCTTTCAACGACTGTTGTGCATTTTGTGCCTGCAAATATTCTCTGGGTCAGCGAGCAATCAATGAACTTGTAGCCTGTTGATATTGTTGTTGCCCCCAAGACACATTTATTTCCTGTGAGTATGTGTGTTTATATGAATTTATTTTCAATTTTATCATTTCCCATTTAAGACGAAAACAAAGTCACCCGAAGAACGTGACCAGCATGACCAACAGCTGGCACGGTCAAGCCACTAACTTTGCTCATCACAAAGTTAAACCGACAAAACTATACAAGCTCACACACAGATACGCACCAACACCTTAAACGCACATATAGTTGAGGTCAAGAAAATAGTGGCGGACGTTAAAAATATTATTTACTACTTTTTTAATAAAAGAAAGACATTTACAGAAGACTTGGTTTTTACACCCACTTTACGCTGAGGAAAAGTTTATATTGTATTCGTTGAAAATTATGAAAGTATATACTGTGTTTATGCGATAGCCATTTCATGAAATGGGAAAATACATGTATTTATAAACACCATTTCGCACGAAAGTTGACTATTAATTTAAACCTAATGCGTGAAATGGTGACAACACCGAACTTAATAGTAAACAATTGAAATTAAATTATTCTCTTCCTTATAATGTCATTTATCAATTTCGTTTTCACTCCGCTTTATTGTTAACTACTTTTCTACTCGATTTGGCGAAGGTAATATGGCTAATAATCAGCTTAATTAATAATACTAGCAGAGGTGCCAGGCATGTACATTAAGTTGGGACAATCGACTGTATTGCATAAAAGATGCTAAACACAGTAATATTCTTGATCAGGATCACTTCCCAAGTTGATCTATCCATGTCCGTCTCTATGGACGTATGGACGTCGATATTTTTGAAACTATAGAAGCTAGAGATTTGGGTCTTAACATGTAGATTCTAGCTATGCCCACGCAGCACAAGTTTATTATGGAATTGGGCACCATCCCAACAGCTGGATTGCAACGGTTTTGTAACTGTTTTTAATTTACTGTCTCATTTAACTCAACTATTCAGGAGCCCTTAAAGTTATTGGCTATATAATTTGTTCACTTCTGAACAGATTTATAAAATTTAAAATTTTCAAACAATGGCTACAAATCATCATTTTTTTAATGATTTTTAATGATTTTTAATAAGGGATTAAATACACTCTAAAGTGCTTTCTTGATTATTTAAAAAAAATATTGTTCTTTGCTTATCAAATAACAAGCCCCATTATTTCGAGCATCACTGTATTGCGATCTAGTATGTGTGGCGGTGGTAAAGGCGAAAATGTAAAGTGACTTTTTGGGGTTGGCACTCTGGCCATCGTTGCGGTCAATGGGGGCAGTGTGGGGCTGTGTGGGGCTGTGTGGGGCCCAAGGTGTAACGACCCAGGTCTTTCTGGCCTCCTTCAATGCCGCCACAGACTCACACAACACCCTCAAACAGACACTCACACCCACAGGCTGGGGGAATTACATTTCCGGTTTGGGCCGTTTGCGGAAGTTTCGCGTCAAATTAAATGCTCAGGGCTGAAATTATGACAGCTCCCGAATGGGTGGAAACCATTCGTATAAATACGCCCGTCTGGAGCGAATAGCCATCAAATCGTCAGCAAATTGACCAGCGAACATGTGGAAAGGATTCGGTTGCGCCCTGCTCTGCCTGGCTTTGGTCCAGGCGGCTGTTATCCGTCCCGAAGCGGATCCCGAGATTCCGGAAATGACCACCAGTGTGGTTATTGCGGATCGAGAGGGGGAGTTCACCACCGAGGAGTCCACCACTCTGGCGGCTCCGGCTTTGAGTCGCGATGAGGAGGCCAGCATTCTGATTGATCCCGCCCCGGGAACTCTATATGAGGATGGCGACGCAGTCCAAGAGAAGTCCGGAAAGCTCCTGCTGCTTAGTACTCCGCCCAAGCGAAGCCACGAAGTGGAGCGGCAGTTGGAGGAGCAGGACGACGAGGGGGAGGACAGCAAGGCCGATGGCGAGCCAACCACAACTGAACAGCCAAAGGAAAGCGATGAGCAGCGGGAGGAGCTCTCCCCAGAAAGTCCAACCGCAGAGAGCAGCACAACTCCGGCCACGACCAAACTGTTTGCCGTCGATGCCACCCCGGCAGGAGCGGACTCCCCGCCCCCGACTGTGGCCATATCCCTCTCGCAGGACAATGCCAACGAGACGGTCTCCATTGCCGAGCAGCCGCAGGTGCCCGGCGACAACAATGCGGCCGTGGAGCTGGCACTTGTGGAGCCGGAGGCCGAGTACGTGCTGGTGGATGTGGATGTGAATGTGGACGGCGGCCACGACGATTTGGACCTGCAGCTGGCCAGCTTCACGCACATCGACAGCGACGTCCACTTGCAGCCCGTGGTGCACTCCGTGGAAATCGTGCCCACCAGCCTCGATGATCCTTTGATTGTCAATTACGTGCACAATTTGCGGTGACTCGGCCAAGGAGGCGTGCCCGGACGAATCAATTAACCCGGTGCGGTTGTCCTCGGACTCTGTTAAAGCTGTTTCTTGACTCTTTTTACGACCTTTGTTACTTCTTGAATTAACTTCCCAAATGGCTTTTTAATAGCCTTTAACGAATAAATGAATAAAACCATAAATATACCTGGAAGAAATTATTTGGAAGAAAAACTATTATTTAATACCCGAAAGTTAATATTAACAATTTTACGTTTTGAACTGAAAATTGAATAAATATTTTTTGTAATAGAAAAGAATAGTTGTGTAAAATCTTAAAATTTATATTCGACTTATTTGATCGCAATTTTAAGGAACCTTATTGTTCCAAGATTTTTGTAATATTTGTTGAACGAATTATTAGCTTATAATTTTTTTTTTCAGGGAACAAGATTTGTGTGGTTTGATTAAACTCCTTAATGGAATTAATAATTATGAGTTTTAATTAATACATTAATTGTTACATTAATTTGTTAATTCATATCTTAAGAATAAACTTATGTGGTATTTTTTTTTAAACTCAAATAAATGTTTTTTATATTAGGTTTAATTTTGCATCTGTTAAGAAAAACTGTTCATTTGTTTCTCAAAAAAGAAACAAAAAGCAGGCTTAGAATTTCATTATAAAAGTTTGGTGGAAGAATATTTTAGGCATTCGGTTTTTAAAGCAGTTTCAATTGTTTCCATTTAAAATTGGTTTTGACAAAAACAAATCGTTTCATAATTATGTTACTTTGTGTTAACATTCGCTTCAATTTAATGCCGTTCTGATCCATCCCTCCCTTCTAAACGCCACCCGCTCAACAAGTCCTTCCCAGCTTAAGGCAGGTTCAATGGTCTCCGGCAGACTTACCATCCGCCTCCTCCACCCAGATGGCATACTCGTTATTCAAATTGAATCCCCACGAATATGGGGAAGTCTAAGCTGGTGGCAAGTCTAAGCTCCTCCTCGCCTTTCCGCATGCCACGCACGTTCCACGGTTAAAACTTTGCACATCCGCACGTCAAATTTAATTCGCATGCCTGGAAGAGGAACTCTCCGGCTGTCTCTAGAAGCCAGAAACAGTCACAATTTGATAGAAAACAGTTTGTTGCCTGACGCTACTCCTCATTCAATAGGGAACAAAAAAACAACATTTAACAAAACATTCAATGACGTTAGACAAACAAAGTTTGGAACGTGCCAGAACTTCCGGTCGATGAAAATAAACCGAGTGATGATGCTATAATTTGTACAAGTATAAAAACTTCTAAAATCTTACCTGTCAAGTTATAGAAAACCGCCAAAGTTGCGTTAAGAGGGGAAATATTGGCTTATCTATATATTTATTTGTTTCTCACTCTAAACTGCTACACATTTAACATTAAGTATCCCGAAAAAATGAATTGTCTTTAAGTAAATAACAATTACAAACATTTATTGGTTTACATTCCAAAGTAACTAAAAATACTGAACTGTTAACAAGAAGTTCTCCTCACCACCTCTGCTCCACATGCGTTGAGTACGCGAATCCCCGGGATCTCGGAGCCTGCACCAGAGGCTGCGATCGCAGGGGAATGGCCACCGGAATGGAGGACGGCGATCGGGCCACGAAAACGGCGGGTCCCACGTTGGCGGTGAAGACGACATTCTCCGCATCGGGCTCATCCTTGGATCCTGGTTGCGGCGTGGGCTTCAGGGGATCCGTGCTGACCCCACAGACCGGATGATCGGCATTGCTATCGGTCGCATTGCTGGCCAGGATCTGCTGCTGCTCCTCCAGGTTCTGCTCGGTGGGCAAACGGAAGGCGCGACTTGGTCGGTACCCGGCTGGCGGGTAGGGAGCCTTCTCAAAGGCACGACTTGCACGGGAGTTCACTGCCAGAGGAACCGAGGTGGTGGTGTCCACGACATCCCAGTTGGGGGTGGTGCTCCAGTCCGCAGGTGAATCCGTAGTGCTGGTCGGTAGCTCCTCCAGAGGCAGCTCGGTTGTGGAGGCCAGCTGATCGGCCTCCAAACCAGATCCTTCAATGGGCACCTCCTGGACCTCGACTTCCACTTCGCCTGGTAGCCAGAAGGAGCGACCTTGTGGCCTGTAGCCCGCCGCCGGATAGGGAGCTGCCTTGACCTCCACCGCCTGATCCTCCTGCACACTGAGTGCATAGCGATTAATCCTGATCTGACGCGCTTCGATCTCGGCGGGACTGAAGGCCCACAGGCACAGGATAATGGGTAGAACACACTGCATGCTGAACTCTCGATCGGCCCGAATTTAGACCCAACTGATTCCAGCCTCGATTGGGGGCGACACTTTTATATAAAGTTCTCGAAAGCGAGAGTCGGAATATAGACGGGAATATAGACATGAAGCTTCTATATCGACGCGACATCGATTAGGCGCACACTTAATGATTTATTTTGCATAGGTTTTTGTTTGTTTCTGGTCTCCGCCCGCAAAACCACGTCCGCCGGCGACTCATCCGCCATATCGCCCACACTGCCGCCGCTTCCCAACTGCCACACTGTCCGATGTCCACGTCCGATTCGCCATGTTCTGTGAAAATTAAATGCGTTTCGTACGTGACACGCAGCCCAATTCCCAACCAATTGAAAGCGAAAACGAAGCCAAGTCGACATCGACCACTATTGTCAATTGCATTATGCTGGAATTGTCAGTTTGAGTGTTAGAATTTTTGATTAAACGCTTATAATCGATATTTATGCGATCAACGATTCGGCGTTGAGGTGAACACCAAGGTCAAAAGGCCCATTCGTCAAACGATTGTTTTGAGTCACGTCATTACATGAAACGAACTTATGGTGATTTAATATAGTTAACAGGTGCGAGATAATGGATTATATTAATGGGAGCTTAATCGTTTGGATTAGTTTATGTATTTCCAAGCTTATTTACGTATTTTGTTACAAGTTACAAAAATTATAATGTTCAAATAGCTTTACACACTTCAAAAATGAATATAAAATAACTGCTGTTAAAAAAATGTGTAATAAATTTGTTAACAATAAATATTTTTAAATTTGATTAAAATTAAAACTTAAGAAAATACTTTGCATTCAAAATGTTAACGTACTTCCTTTTGAATTTTTTTCTAAAATAACTAGCAAATTTAAATCAAATGTTAGCTTTGGCAAACTTGTGTGCTTATAAAATAATTTATAAGAAGCTTAGAAGCCAAGTATGTCTTTGTTCACATAAATAACATAAATATGTACACTTTTTTAAAAACCGTTGATACATGGATTTTACCTAAAAATGATTTGGACATGTTATTATTCATGTTACATAAAAGGTCAAAATCTCCTAAAACTTAGCAAATGGCAATCGACTTAAAACAAACGTAAATTTGAATGAATTTCAAGAACAACAATGTTCTCCTACTCGAAATCTTTGTAAGTGGAAATTTTACGTTGGCAGTTGCAGGTTGGTATTAAAGAAGTTTAAATATAATCCAATGTCCGCTGATAAAATAGGATTGGTTGAATTAAGTTATTCTCGAAACCAAATTTCTCAAATTCCAAGATCCCAATATCCTTTAACTTCACGATAAATTTACGACCAACCAATAATTCCATCTGCTGTCACATTAAGAGCGTTTAAATGTTGAGCGATTGGACCCATCGAGGTGGAGCACTCTCCCCGATTTTGGACTGATTGCTGGCGGAACCGCGGACTTCTGCATCTGCTAGTTCTTTCTGGTCACGTCGGAGGCGCATAAAGACGCCGCAGACACCGCCGATCGTGGGCACCGAGACTAAAGCAGAGTGCCGACGTCAGAGCATAGGTCCAAAAAAGGATGCCTACATTGGGTCCACGCAGCGCACACTAAACAGCTGCCCATCCAAGTCCTACCTATAAAAGCGCCCAGGGAACCTCCCCAAATCATCAGTCGCTGGTTCAGTCTTCCCGCAGCTACACTTCCATCACATCAACTCCAAAATGGCCAAAATCCAAGTTGTCCTCGTGGTGGCGGCTCTAGCCTTTTTGGCCCTTTCCGAGGCCCAGCAGCAGCGCTATTCGCAGCGTTTGAGCCGCGGACGCTCGCGGTATTCCGCTCGCCAGGAGCTGGCTCCCGCAGACGGAGGAGCATCGCCGGATGCCGTGACGCCCTATCCCTCGGCGGACGAGCTGAAGCCGGAAGTGCCCTTCGATGAGGCGGCAGCTCCTTCGGCCGCCGAACCCACTCCAGACGCCGTTTACGGACCGCCCGATGCCGCGCCCAACAGCGTTCCCGACGAGGTCTACGGCCCTCCGGACGTGACCGGAAACGATCTGCCCGCCGCCGCCGACATTCCGGCCGAGCAGCAGGCTCGCTTGGTGGCTGCCAGGCGGGCGGCCAATTACCGGAGAATCGCCCAGCCAGTTTCCTATCGTCGAGCTGCTTCCGCTGCCGCCCGTCCGGCCAAGTTGAGCGCTGCCCGCTCCACCGTGCGACGTTTCTAGACGAAATGCCAAGTAAGTGATTATATAAAATCAACACGCCGAGAAAAGTGATAGGTCAAGAAAAAATGTCTGTCTTACTGATTAGATTATAAAAGATTAAATTAATTTACAATTTATTAACAATTTTTTGTGAAGCAAGGCTGCTGTAATTTTTTTTTTTTTTATTGTATTTAGTATAACTCTTTAGATTTTTAAAATAATTATGATTTGCAGATCTTTGAAATCTAGACCAACTTTTTAAAAGGGAAATTAAACAAAAACTTGCAATATTTACTAATTGTTTGTTTTCGTATTTCAGTAGCCGACTCAAAACAAAAACCCATGACGATTCAACGGAGTCACGATGTCGACATAAATACACACGCGCACATTTTTCCCACCTGAACACACAGACACACTCACGAAAACCTTTCCCGATTAAATTCTGAAGCAAATAAATCATGTTTTGAGATAGACATTGAGAACGTTCTTTTTCTGGCAGGCTGTGAGTCACTTTGAAACGTAAACAAACTCACTAGACGCGCCCAAAAACAAAGTTTCTTGCGAATTCGATCAAGATGGCTTATATGGGGAGCGTGGGTAAAGGGGAATACCAGAAACCGGTTTTTAGGACGCACGCTTCACAATGCGATGACGATGCAAAAGCTTCTGGGATTGCCCAAACCGCAAATTAACCTGTCTGGATCATACTTGCGAATATGAAATACTCTTACTCCTCGGCTCAAAGTAAAAAAAAATGCAATTTAAAACATATTTCATAAGTTTTGTTAATAAATTTAAAAAAAAAATGTTTATTTTTAGAACTGAGAAGTTTATATTGTAAGAAACTATAAACTTTTTCTCGAATTTGTTCATTTTGGTACTCGCAATACTTAACATTAAACTGGCAGTGACAAATCGGCGTAGAAATTTAAAACATATTTCCTAAGTTTTATAAATAATTAAGTGGAAATTTCTATTCTAAGATAATATGGTTATGAATGCATAGAATTTCAATGCATATGATTAACCAATTACATTATTCATTAATTGTCAAATTATTCAAATTAATAATATATGTAAATACACAATAAGTTTAAAAGTGTGCGAAGGTAAGTAAAACTGTTAGAGGGCTACTAATACAACTCAATTTTATATTCCCATTGTCACTAAAATTCAAGTAGTTTTACAGCTCGAAAGTTAGTGTATTAACAAGGTTTGGAAGTTTAAAAATGCCTAATGTTAAGGGAGAACTGCAGTTCTTTGAATAAAAACAATGACCACAAAGTTCCCACGAATTAAAAAGCGGTATATGAAAGATCCAAGCATTTAATCAAGCATTTCATCAAAATTGATTGGCAAAAAAAAAAAAAATAACATTTTAAATGTTTCTTAATTAGAATTTTTCAATTTTAATAATCAAAATAATTATTTTAGCACTTTGACAAATTAAATTTAATACCAAGTCAGAAATTTATAATATGTAAATCATTGAATTGATAATTAAATATTACACATTTTTTTCTGTGTACTTTGTCATCGGACACAAAGAAAAGCAATGATCGAGCAGAGAGAGAAACTTATTTAAATAATCTTATAAGCTGTCTCTTCTCAGTTGTCGCAGAAGATCAGACCAGTTAACATCGCGAGTGAAATTCGTATAGAAAAAGTGAAATTCGCTTTGCAAAAATGTTCAAATTTATTTGTGCTGCGGCTATCATCACCATGACTCTTTTGGAAACCATCCAGGCCCAGAGACCCTCTTTTGCGGGTTTGAGACCACCAGGTGGACTGAGCCAGAAGGACAAATACCACGCAACTCAAAACACAGCTGTGGAGAATATAACCGGAGTGTCTATAGCTACCAGATTCGGAGAGGAGAGTTCACAGAAGCCTGCTCTGATTAATCTACCCTACGGAACACCCCAGAAACCGCCAGTTGGAGTTCCCCTGGTGCTACCCATTAGTACCACCGATTTGGAGGGTTCTCCAACAGTGGCCAACCGATTTGGTGCACCTGATTCCACAAACCCAACCGCTAGTTCCACGACCACTGGTTCCACGACCATTGGTTCCACGACCACTAGTTCCACCACCACAGTGGCCCCCGTTCTCAGCGAGCTCCCCGTCGATGCCCATGGTGATCGGGAGTGGGTTAACTACTTGAGCACGCTGCCCGTCGAAAACCAGCCCTTCTGGTTCATAAACTACCAGGCCATAGAAGCCCATCGGAATAGTTCCAGGCCTAATGTGGGCGCTTTGGAGACGCGGGGTTCTTTCTTCCGCGGTTAAAAACATCAATCTTCGCTTAGATTAGTCCTTACATTAATGTGAAATTATTTATTTGTTTTTATAAAGAATACATTATATTTTAACGAGTGTATGTCTTGACATAACCCTGACAAGAAATATGAACTCAGTATTGATAAGCTTGATTTATTATTATTGACTTACTTAATGAAAACATGATAATCAAATTAATCTTAGCCTTTGTCCGATGCCTATAGAGCTTTCAGTTTTAGTTAATCAATTGAGAGGGGATATTTAAAGCAATATAATTTGAAAACGAGCTGCACTTGCTATAAATGATCGCGACATGATCAGAGCACTCTAGAGAAATCGAATGGAAGCGTTTCAGACTTAGTAACTATACCCAGAATAAGAGGGGACTATTTCCCATGTAGTAAGCCCAAAAATGAGCAAATTAACTACAATTTTAGTTCTAAATTATGGATTATGGATCCAAAATGTCGATTTGGTATCATAGTTTATGACTACCAAATTATTAACATTTAATCAATATTCCTTCATTTAAGGTAATATTGACACATTGGAAATGGTTTGTCAATTTTAGTACATAATAAAATGTTATAAATCGATTTCGTAGAAATTGAATTTCTTCCTATTTTTTTAACCATTTTGGTAATTTTGGACATTTTGTCTTTTGAGGTTCTTAAATATTTGGATTCAGCATCACGACGATCCGTCCTTCTTTCCGCCTTTTAAAATAATGTTATTTCAGAGTTTTGGCATATTTGTTTAAGGTAAAAAAAATTATATATATTTTCGCTGGAATCACTTTTTTCTAAGAGTTAATCACCTTGCATAGGAAAAAAAAGTAAACATCATAACTTCGCACTATTAAAAACTGAGAGCTCATTTTACAATTAATCAAATGAGACTTTGCCCGATGTCTATCAAGCTGTACACAAATAACAAGAAGCAATGATTTAGACGAGTTTTGTGTGTAATGTTTAAACACTTGTTCACTTGAACAACTTAAATTAAGAAACTTTTATACTTGCATAAAGAATTTTTCGTAGTCAAACCAATAACTTTCGTACCTTCTTGGACTGATAACGTTCATTCTTAAATGTAGAACTTTGGGATTGAATGATTCGTACTTGAATATTTTTTGTCGTAATTCAAAAAATTTGAGTTTACCCTACTTTTGAGACCATTCGGACATAATTTGACACCGAAATACTGGTCGCGTCCAACTTTTAATAGTTCTTTGTGCGTCATTGGAATTTTTGAGCTTATCAAAACAATTATTATAATCGTAATTTTTTAAATGCCACCGGCAATGTTTGCATATAGCGTTATAATTTCAGTCAAAAGTTAGCATCGCAATGAAAGAGACACAGTGGTAGAGGTTTACTACCACAGAAATACGGTTTTAATATTATTAAAGTCGGACGACTACAACTTAAAGCTTCCTTAGAGACAGCCGGAAAAATATATTAAATACTATGTATTTAAATATATACTTATAGATGTAATACTTATTTATTATATCAGAATTGCGGCTTTAATAAATTAAAATAGGTATAAACTTAGTTTTTTTTGTTTTTATTCTGAGGCTCACAACCTTCTGATGTAACTCAAAAAAATTGCGTTGGGCGTTAGAAAGTCAACTCGATTAAGTTGAGCTCAGTTATCAATTCCAAAACTTTTGCAGCCGAAAACTATGCAGTAGCAGTTTGTTAAGAATAACTGATTTGTTTAATAAAGGTATAACTAAATTTCAATGCTTGACATAAATATGGTGTACACTGAATATACCACGGCTTCCTCAAAAATAGTTTTCATCTTGTCTAGGCTTCTAAAATAAGCCATCGAAGCTGAAAATTCTGTTTTAACACCCTATCCTGTGGATTCTAAGGGTGATCAAACAATAGTTTATATGGACTTTACAACAAAAGGGCACAACTGAAAAAAAAACTTAAACCAATTTCTGGAAAGAAAAACTTAAAATTATTCTGTAAACAGCTTTGTCAAATTTGAAAAAAATAAGCTCTAGGATATAGTCGTTTTGCACTATTTTGGTAAAGGTTAAGTTTAGGTAAAGGTAAAGGTTTAGGTTTAAGGTTAAACCCAAGGCCAATCATAAAAAAAAACAAAATTGTTTTTATGTAGAAAGATTGGACAAATTTGACTGTCCCTTTTGTCTATATTCAAATAATAATAATAAAATAAATATAGTCCTTCATAGTTGCCCAAATATATGAACATAATAAATATGTCGATATGTTTTGGCGGTATTTAGATATTTTAACAGCATGGTCCTTTTAAAAATAGTTCTCTAAAAATGGCTTAGCAAATCATTAAAATCGTGAGCCAGCCACTTCAGTTTAAAATAAAAGGAAGGCATTACATATGCATTGAAAGGAAAGAAAGTTTCACAAAAGACCTGGCAAAATATGCACTAAGACGAGAACAAGAAACCCTTCAAACGTTGCCAAAGCAGTTCACATGTGAGGGCGGATATGCAAAGGAGTCTGAAAAGGAGTTGGTGCCCCACAATGGGTATTGCCAAAGCTATTGTTATGGCCAATGAGTTGCAATAGGTTGGTGGTTTGTAGAAAACTTTAAGCGTTGTCCTCAAATGAGCAAAGCGGTTAGAGGTTTGCAAAATACAGCACTTGAAAGCGGACACATTTAGATGAGCAAATATATTTTCTGGGAGATTAATTCAAATTTATTTATTCATTATTGACTGTAACATACGATACCGCGTATTTTGTTGTTGAATTTTGAACAGTGCAGTAGTGTTACCTTAACAGCGAGGTTTTATTTTTAAAAATTACGGACTTCCGATCGGTCTGTTTCCGACTTTTATATTACCTGCTGTAAAATAAAGAGTTTTGGGAATGTTTTATCCAGATGGCTTTAAACTCTCAGTTTTAAGCTTGCGTATAAAAAGACAGACGGACAGTCGGACATGGCTAAAACGACTCTCATAGACCATAATGTTGCTGATTAAGAACCCTGTATTGGGTCGGAAATGTCTCCTTCACTTAAGTGTATTTACAATTCCCCTTGCAATGGTTTAAAAATTAATATACAATTTTCTATTACCAAATATATATTTTCAACGACAAAAACAAGTTCAAACAGAAAAGTGGACAAATGAAAAACATTTAACTATTGTCTACCAGCCAAATTGCTGTGGAGCAGCGTTGTAGGCCAGGTAGTAGGGCTGCTGTCCCGCTCCGACGTAGTAGAACTGGGGCGTGGGAACTGCGGGAATCTGGGCCACAGGAGCCACTGGAGACACTGGAGCCACTACTTCATCCACGGGCAGCTCCTCCAGGCGAGCGATGCGTTGGCGCAGGCGCTTGGGCTTGGCCAGCTGCAGCTTGGCCAATCTCTGGCGGCTGCGCAGGCGAGCGGGAGCGGAGGATGGCGTGGTAGCCTCCAGGGAGCCCTCCTCGGTGTCCACCTCTTCGGTCTCTGGGCTGGGCTCAAAGTTGTCTACCGGCGGCTCCTGCTCCGACGGCAAGGCGTCCGTATCCACATCCTCGGGAGGTCCGTAGGTCAGAGCGGGCTGTTCGGCGGCAGGCTTCAGTTCGGCAGCCGAGGGATAGGGTGTGGGAGCCACCTCCTGCCGGGCGAATGCCACCGGACGCAGGCGCTGAGTCCGCCGGAGTGGAGCCTGTGCCGTACAAGACACGGCCCAGATGGCCAGCAGAAGAGGGAGCGAACTGAGAAGCTGATGACGTGCCATGATCGTGGGACTTGCAGTGGTGTTATGTTAGCTGTCGTATATGGAGCTTTAACTTTTATACCCACAAAACACCGATGGTGGTGGCCCTGCCGATCGGCGGACAGTGGTCAGCGATTCTAGCCTGCCCCACGACGCCGTGCATTTTAAGCAGAGCGACGCGATTTGAAAGCCATCAATGCGTATGTCAAGCAGGCGCCGCACAGTGGAGTGGAATTTAAAGTGTTGTCTAAACTCTAGCACTAGTTTTCGATATGCCTATTTGGGTGGACCTTAGACAAAAAGCACATTTAGTTTTATATACTGTATTATTAACTCACAATTTTATATAGTTTTTTTTTTTAATTAAATAGAAAACATTTCACACTTGCTTTCTCTGACCAAATTTCTTTAAGCTAAAACACATTTTCAATGTATTAAAAAGGGAATACAAAAATAGAACATGATACAATTTTGTAAATGACATACAATTTTTAGAGATTAATATCTAAACCAGATAGCTTAATAAGTATTTCGGTGTTTCTTATATGCATACATACATTTTATTGATAGCGCTTGGCTTCGACATGTCCACCCCATTGCTTATGCGCTGTGGGGCCAAGTTAAGTGTCAAAGTTAAGTACCCCTGGGTTATAATTGACGGCCTATGGTTATGGCTAAGACATGGGCCCTTGACTAAATATTGTCACGTCCATAGGCCATCGAAAGGGTGTCCCTCGGTGTGCCAAATATGAGTGGCCAAAAAACTTCGGTGTATAAAAGTGCCGCGGCTTCCAGTTGCTGACAACATTCTAAGACAGTTCCACACCAGCTCAACATGGCCTACAAGTTCACCAGCTCCCTGCTCCTGATCGCAGCCGTTGCTGCCGTTTCTCTGGCGGAACCTGCACGGTTCCGTGGCCGATCCTCTCGGCTGCAGTTTGCTAGACAAGAGCAAGTTCCAGAGGACCAGGCTGCTCCGGCCGATCCCGCTGTGGATATTGCGCCCACTCCGGCCTCGGCTCCCTATCCGCCGGCCGGAGTGACTCCGGAAGTGCCCTTCGACCTGCCCACGGAGACCGAAGCTCAGCCTGACCTGACCTACGGACCGCCAGCTGAGCCGGACAACACCTACGGACCCCCGGACAACACCTATGGACCTCCTGCCGAGCCTGATAACACCTATGGACCCCCAGCTGACGATGTCCCTGTTGAGCAGGCCCCTCTGGATGCTGCCGAGCCCGTTCCCGCAAGTCTGATCCAGCCCCGTAATGGACGCCTCCGCAGCCGCCGTCCCGTTCCGGAGAAGTTGCGATCCGCCCAGATCATTCGCTCCCGACCAGTGCTGGTCTATACCATCTAAAGTGGGTCCATCGCCTTTGTTAACATATGGATGGAATCGAAACATTAGGATACACATATTTAAATCTGTTGCTAAATAAATAATCGATTTGTTGTTAAATATATTAAAAGATCAGTTTTTATGTAGAGACTAACTAGTAATGAGGAGGGTTGGTAAAAGTTGGTAAACTGGCTTTGCAGTTGAAGCTGATAACAATAATATTTGACTTTTTCAATAAACACTTTTACTATAAAATGTCACAATAAATAGCACTACGATTCACGTGAAACTTATTGCACTATGCAAGAATAAGAAATAAATCATGTAGACTAAAATCAAGACCGTACCGTCTCACGATTCTGCACAACGCCATTATTTCTCTACCATTGCCCATCCACAAGACCCTGGATGTAATGTTTACATGTTTAGTGCAGTAAAAAAATTTGTAAATGAAACAAATAAAAAAGAATACCAACCAAATAAGTGGTATTACTCCGCAAAATCTATGACAATAATATTATATTTTGTAAAAATATTTAATTTAGTTTAAGCCTTTTTTTTAGTATATTGCTGAAAAAAAAACTTTGTGAATCCAAATATTTTGTACTAAATTAAAATATTTCCCCTTTGATTTTCATTAATTGCGATTTTTAGTTATTTAAAAAAATAAAATTTTTCAAAAAAAAAATTCATTTAAATATTTTTGGAATTGATTTTAATATCTGAAAATTGTATTTAAATCTAAACCACATTTAGATTGAATAAAATGTATTTAAATCAAATAGCAACTATTTCAAAACTTATATTTTCAGCATTAATAAAAGTATTTAATTTTAAATCATTATTATGATTTAATATTTAATTTAAATATTAAGTGTACAATTTTGAATTCAATAGTCAGATATTTATTTCTACTATTCCATTTTTATATCAGTGTATGAGGTTTCAAATCGACATCAATTATAACTTGTAAATTAAATCATATAGATAGGAGGTTCTTCTTAAAGTATTTTAATATTAATATACGTTAAAAATGGTCAAACAGCAAAAGACGAACAATTATTAAATAATATTTTTAGCACTTGGCACATCTTTAATTTCAAAGACCCTGAATTTAGCTATGAATATGCTTATGGATGGAACGTGTCTATTAAACTGCAAGCTCAATTGATTTTTCATAGCCTATTTTGTTTCACATGAATACAAAACTTGTCAAACGAAATTATGAACTGCCAAGAACCCAAGATCCAAGAACAAACAATCTCAAATGTTCACAGCGACCCCAAAGCCCAAATCGAGTGTTAATGAATGATCCCATGGAAGGGAAGGGGAAGCATATTCGAAATCATAGCATTGGCCATTTAATTTCGAAAAAAGGTCACGTATCGGGCACATCAGCGCCGATCAGCGCAACATAATCAAAGCTTTACCGGGAACAAGAGCCTAAAAACTGAAAGTGACGAGCATAAATTATAGCAAAACTCGATCCGGTTGCTTGGGACTATAAATAAGCCAAGTCGAATTGGGAAATCAGAACAGAAGCCCTACAACCGCGAAAATGTTCAAACCCAGCTCTGCATCAATTGCTATTCTTGTCCTGAGCCTGCTGGCTCTGAGTTCAGCAGAACCTCTCCGCCGGAGATTTTCAGCCCGTCAGGAGGAGGCTCCACCAAGTCCTTCGCCCACGGGTTATCCAGAGGCGGGTATCACGCCCAGTGTTCCCTTCGATCTGCCCAGCTCGACCGCCAAGCCGGAGAACACATACCTGCCACCGGATAACACCTATGGACCCCCGGATAACACCTATGGACCCCCGGATAACACCTACGGACCACCAGACAACACTTATGGACCACCTGAGGCCGATTCCGTGCCAGTGCCCGAATCCGAGCCGGAGCCACAGCCCGAGAATCCCATCGAGACCGATGATATTCCCGAAACTGAGGAAGAGTCAGTGGATGGTGCCAAGCTGCAGCCCGCAGATGCGGACGCTGAGGAGGATGTGCCCCAGTTGGTGGTGGATGAGGATGGCACAGTGATCGTCGTGGCCAGCAGTCTGGATCAGCCTCAGCCTGCCCAGAACGCCCGCCTCTACCAGCGATTCCCTCAAGGACGGCGTTACCGACAGCCCGTTCCCCAGCGACTGATCCTGCGTAGAAGTTGGTAGACTTCAAATAGTGTTTCTAGAAATCAAAAGACTAGAATTTATTATTTGGCGACTTAAAGCTCACAATTAAATCGTTAAGACAAGCATTGTCAAATTATTTAATGTTACCGAAATAATACATTTTGTTAATCAATTATTAGAGACTACAAATTGAAATAATTAAAAATCCCATTTTTTCCATTACAATAACATTCTAGAAATACATATACTCAAATAAATCTACCGTTTTATATTTATTGACTGCAAATGAATTGTTGTTAAAGAAATATTAAAATATTGTATTTCCTCGAAAAAAAATTTTTGACACAACCATTTTTGTAAAGTACATTTTATATTTTTTTAAGAAATATAAAAAAAATTAAATTATATGAGAGAACAAAAATTTTAAAATGTTCTTAAATATTTAAACAATAGTAGTTAAACATGTAGTCAAAGTTTGTTGATGGAAAACTTTTTGTTCAGGTGTTGATAGTAGTTTTTCATAGCATAACAAATATGAAATTATTCACTTAGAAAAGCTTTGGAAGACTTGATGAGATCGAAATCTACTGTTTTCAGCTGTAGAAGGAAACCGTTTACCTTAATCTTAGTAATACCACTAACCATACAACATATTGTATGGTTAGTGGTAATACGAAAAAAATGTATATTTATAAATAATTAATTTGTTATTTAAATATAAAATAACACCGAAATCTAACTACGTTTTCATAACATGCAGCGCTTACACCAGCTTTAGTCATCACCGCAATGGGCACGTAATATTGGGGACCTGCCTTAAAAGTCATCGGCCTCGTGGTTTCTTTGGGCCAATTCATTGGGCAGTCCCCAAGGCCATCCCTAGTGGGTATTTATAGGCGCCACTATGCCACACCATGCAGCAGTTCACGCTAGCACATCAAAATGTTTGGTTATCCAATTGGTTCTCTCGTCGGCCTCGCTTTTTGTTCCATTCTCTGCCTGAATGGAGTTGAAGCGAATCATCTGAGGTTCCCAGGACCCGCGCGGGGTAGATCCCTGCCCCTGATCCTGCAGAGGCAGGAGCTGGCACCGTATCCTCCAGCTGGACTGGTGCCGGATCCGCCATTCGAGCTGCCCACGGAGGAGGCGGTGGAATTCCCTCAACCTGATGAAACTTATGGACCTCCAGCGGAAACTTACGGACCGCCTGCGGTGGTGGAAGAGCCAGCCGAGGTTTACGGACCACCGGATCAGACATACGGTCCTCCCGATCAGACATACGGTCCTCCCGATCAGACATACGGTCCTCCCGATCAGACCTACGGACCCCCAGATCAGCCAGCCAATGATGATAGCTCGAACTCCTTGCCACAAAGTGCAGCTATTATAAATTTGGCCAGTCTGCCGCTGCCACCACAAGCCCAGTATGTTCTACCGCTCCTGAACCGTCTGTCTGCATTCCGGCCGCTGCGTCCAGTTCTACAAACTCCGCAGCGTCGCCCTGCCAAGCTCACGGCTCGTCCACGTCCCACTCCCGCCAAGATTGTGAATGCGATCAAAGGAACTCCCGTGTTTCAATCGACTCCGCTGGCTTTGCCCTTCGTGGATCGCCGCATTCCCTTCCGCCCGCAGCCATCTCGCCTGATAGTGAATGCACCATTGAGACGCCCGTCCAGGCACTAGAGCACACCATTCACCATTCTGACCCAGAGCAGAGTGCACCAATGTTATACATACGTTGTAAATAAAGTTTGTTGTTTATGTCTAATTTGCGAACGGAAATAAGTAGATAAGAAACTCAGAAGGCCAGCCGCTTCATCAGCAGGTACATGTGCTGGTCTACCTCGAAGCCGTGCAGATTGTTGGCGTCTCCTTGCAGTCGCATCAGCAGGCCGCCGAAGGACACATAGGCGGAGAGCCGGGAGGCCTCGTTGTGCGCCTCGTCGCCTTCGATCCGGTAGATCTTGCCATACATCACGTACTCGAAGCTGTCCGCCCGCGTACCCTCGTGCTCCATGGGGTTGTATTCGCCGCTATCCGGACAGCCGTCCTCGCGCAGCGTGGTGGCCAGAACCAGGCGGAACTTGTCGCCCAGCTCCATGGGATACAGCCACGAGTTGATGTCCAGGATGAGGTCCATCTTGAAGGACTCGGACTCGCAGTGCAGGCGGGACACACGGTCGAACTTCTTGCCCTCCGGATCCATGTCCTTCACGTTAAATATGTCCTCGAAGAGTACTCCAGCCATGTTAGCTGCAAATAATAGATTGTGATTGTTGTGGAATCCGTTCAGAGGAGTGCCAAAAACGCACACTTTACCTTGTGTCGGTTTTGTCCTCTATGTTTGGTAAATCCTTTCAATGGAGGTAGTGCGGGTTAACGTGTAAGTTAGTAAGGTTTATTTAAGCAGAATATTTTAATATAAACCTTTGTTAACTACAATTTTCCATGTCTTAAATATTTAGCTTGCGCGTGTTTCAGAATCAGTGATGCCAGATCCACATAGCGGCACTTGGCGTTGCCACACAGTCGCAAAGGTGTCAACAAAAGTGGTCCCGTTCAGCAAAATATTGCACGTGTAATATATCGTTAAAACTCATTCATAGCTTAACAATTAAAACCGTTATAAAATAAAAAAACTAAAAATGTGGAAAAATAATAAGACATCGGTGCATGAGTGTGACTCCAAAAGTTATGAGAGATTTATAAACTATATATAATGTTCTTGTGTTCTTCTTTTTTTTTGAAGGTTCAGGAATAACGAAGATAAGCTCATCTTTACATTTTTCCTTACTAATAAGCTCGTCAATATGCTTCGAAAACTAAAAAAATGTTTATATATGTTGTTTTACTCCCGTTCTCACCTGTAATTAGCGATTCCGCATCACGCTCCCATCTCTAGCCGTGCAGAAAAAGAGTTATAGGTGTGACCATCACTGGGCGAATACACATCCCTAAGATTAAGAACAACAACGAAAAAACCACCGTAAACTGTTATTTATTTGGTTAAATAAAACACCGAGGAACTTGGATAGGTAAACCTATGGGGTACTCAGAATAAATCTTGAATAGTACGATGGATTCACCCCAGAAAACCTAGGCAAACTGCATGCTAGCGGTATGCAAAAAGTATGTACCCATAACGAGGGGGCGTTGAAATTATAAACAAATAAACCCAATTCGTTCCTGGCTGCAGAATGTAGAGGAAATCAAGGTGTGTCCAATTTGGGATGATGAGTGGTTCCCGCGGATCGAAGGCTTTACGGGATTCCCGATGATTGCGAGGGTAAGTTCACGCGTTAAATGTTTTCGGTGATGGAATTGTGGGACTTCTATGTCCAATGTGTAGCATCTGTATGTATAGACTGTTAAGATCGTATGTAACTTTGTTGCGGTGCTGGCATTAATTACTAACAATCGGTTGCAAGACCCCGAAAACTGTGAACTCGTCGAGTTTTGTGTACCCAATACGAAAGACTTCAACGGACCCCTCCCCTCTCTTCAACCCCCTAACGCCTTAACGCCCACACCCACTCCAGCCCCCCCTCCCCCTGCCAGCCATTACCCCGCCTATTTTGCATTACAAAACTGCTGTTATGTATTCACTTCTTTATTTTCGCTTTTTGTGTCTGATTTTCGCTGCCGTTCGTGCTTTTTGCCCCGTTCTCTTTCAGTTTCGATTCCCAGCTCCGGATTCTAGCTTTAATTCGCTTTTTCAACAGTTTGGTCGACGGCTGTTGTGTTGTTTAAGTGAGTTTTAGTTTTCAGCTTCTGCGGGTGCGGCTCTAATGAACCATTAACCCTGCTTCAGGGCCGAGGGGGTGGGCTGGGCTCGGAGGGCTCGGAGGGTTCCCAATCTGTTTGCCAGATGTTCGTCGTAGTCCAGGGTCATCGGCTCTCTTCCAGTTGCATTTTCTTTGTGCTCGCTTTTCATTGGAAACTCCGCTGCCTCGGAGAACAGACGACTCCGGATCGCTCAGGTTGCACTGCTGTACATATCTCTATATATCTATCTATAGCTCCTCGGGTAGGTGCTTGTGTGTTTGTGAGTGTGTTGCCTTATCGTACAGCCGGATTGCTTATCAGTGGTTGCCTTTATGGGATCTTATCAGTCGCTAGCTCCATCTCCTTCCCGCTCAAACAAAAGATTAAGACAACAAACTGGGAAAATTTGTGGAAGCTTGCGTTCGCTGGAAATGCCAAATGATAAAGCGATCAAATTCAAAGCAAAGGCAGCTCCTAGCTTCTACACAGTAAAAAAACGGGTGATCACTTTCACACGCACTCTTACAGATAACTTGTTGATATAAAACAATAACAATAATACGTGATGAAATAAAAATCATATGTTATGTATTTTTTTTATTTTCTTTAGTAAAGTTTTTTAAGTGATATGATAATCTTTTACACTTTTAATACATTAATTTATTTTTACGCTTAGATGCGCATTTTTCCAAAATAACAAGAAACTTATCATATGGTCACATATTGCAAATATGCAGTTTACTTAAAGCACAGTGTTGATAACGTGTTGTGTCGAGAATTTTTCGATTTGCAATATCCGAATTTAATAGACAATTTTGGTGATATTTTCTCTGTGCATAGGTCTTATCACTATTGACACAGCTGGAGGTTCTGTTCTGTTTCGTTGCTGTTTCTCTTTTTGTTTCTGTTTCGGCCTCACCTACTGTTACTATTTCTGTCTGTGTTTTTGATTCTCCGCCTGCTACGGAACGTGGCGCATTGCGAGTGGAGCAATTAAACAGTTCTTAACTCTTTTGCAGCCCATCTAAACTAATCCAAACCAAAGGTGTATGGGAACTATCCTAAAAGTAGTAAAACAAAAAACCAAAAAATCAGAAAATCATAAAATACGTAGAACAGAACATTAACCCTAGAAGTAAAGCGAATCGCAGCTGGTGCCGGTGTCCCCCAGGAAGAGGTCCCCAAAAAACATACATAGTCACACAAAGTGAATAATAACAACAAAAACAAACCAATGGTACGCAGCCGTCGCAGTGTGTCCAAGGAGGATGCGGTCTCCCTGCTCACGGACAGCGGCATCTCGCTATCCTCGCCGCCGGCGGCGAGGGAATCTTCTCCAGGCCCTGCCCTAACGATCAAGCGGCGGAAGAGCAGCCTCGCCAGCCAGCGGGATGCCTGTACGGAGGTGGAGGAGGAGGACGGTGCCGAGCAGGACTCAAAGGATTCCGACTACGTGCAACCGCCGCCGAAGAAGTCCGCCCGCAAGGGGGAGTCAGTGAAGCGGAAGCACCATGTCTGCAGCCACTGCTCCAAGGAGTTCGGCGGCAAGACCGATCTGCAGCGTCACATGCTCATCCACTCGGACGAACGGCCGCACAAATGCAAGGATTGCGGCAAGAGCTACCGCCAGGCGGTGAACCTCAAGAACCACATCACCACCGCCCATGAGCACCGGAAGCAGTTCTCCTGCTCGCAGTGCCCCAAGACTTTCGCCCTCAAGGAGCGCCTGCGCCTTCATATGCGTCTGCACTCGGGCGAGAAGCCGTATCCGTGCGCCCTATGTGACAAAAAATTTGCCCGGGGTGGTCAGGTTAGTATCAAAAAAGGTATATATTTTGTAGGCATTTTTATAATTTTGATTATAACTTTTGTTTTTTTTTTTTGGATTGTTTCCATAAAAGTATTGTCATCTTAAAAGCTGTTTAAGAGTTTGATTTAGTTACAAACAAATAAAAAATATTCCGCCTTTTACATTAAATTAATAAATTTCTTTCTTTTAATTATAGAAAACCTCTTACATATTAATTAAGAACCAAGTTACTCCCTTTGTAATTTAAAAAAAAAAATCCAATTCCAGCTACAGCAGCACATGGTTTCGCACCACAAGACGAGCATCCAGCAGTTCAACTGCACCAGGTGCTCGGCCAGCTTCTCGACCAACGCCAATCTGCGGGTGCACATGGAGCGACACGAACAGGGCATGGAGCACCGGTGCGGAATCTGTGAGAGCCAGTTTGCCAACGAGCTGGCCCTGCGAGCCCACATCAACCAGGAGCACCACAAGCTGACGCAGTTCGAGTGCGAGTTCTGCCACAAGACGATCGAACCAGACGAGGATCTGGCCACGCACATGCAGAAACACGCAGCCGTGAAGACGCACGTGTGCGAGGTGTGCAACACGTATTTCACCCAGAAGAGCCAGTACAATGTCCACATGCGGATGCACACGGGCGAACGGCCCTACCAGTGTAGAGTGAGTTGCATGGGGATTTGCTTGGGAGCAGCTATAGCTTATAACTCTCTCCCCGATAGATTTGCCACCAGACCTTTGCCCATTCGAGCGTACTAAAGCTGCACATCCGCAAGCACACGGGCGAAAAACCCTTTCGCTGCCAGCTGTGCGAGGACGAGGTGGCTTTCTCCCAGCTGGCGCATCTAAAGAACCACATGAAGAAGATACACAAACAGCAGAAGCCGTACATGTGCGAGGGCTGCCACGAGTTTTTCAAGGTCAAGGTTGAACTGCAGGCGCATGCTGAGCATTGTGCCAAGTGTCCTGCAGGAGGAGACGAGTCATCGGGAAGTCAGTCTGAAGATGTTGTCGTCCTGTCCACCATTCGATTCAACATGGCCGTGGTACTGAAGAAGATTAGCTCGGCCCAGAAGCTGCGCCAGTTGGGTTACGAGAAGCGTCTGATCGACAATGTGATCATTGCATCCCTAAAGCTGGCTCAGCGAACCACGCACGATGACGCCAAGCTGACGCCTTTGGCCAGACTGCGGCTGAATGTGGAGGAGTTCCTCAAGTGGATTGTGCCTGCACCTACAATGAAGAAATTCAACGAAGAACTGCTGTCCATCGACACGATTCTCGACAAGATTGCCACCATGTATATGAAGCAGAAGTAGAATTCAGGAGTTGCTAGCCAACGCAAAATGCAATTGTGCCATAGAAGAGGATTTGTAGAACTAGTTCTTGCCATTTAGTTTAGTGTTTAGTTACCCAAAGTTGCAGAACGAAACCCAACCAAATAATTTAACCCAAAGAAACATACTTTGTAGTACTGATCATTTTGATGACTTACCTTACTTTAGTCCATATTTTGCTGCTACCAAAAAGAAAGTTATATAAAAAATGAATGTGTTAGTTTGTATATCTCAATTTCCTATTGAAGGAGTTTAGACTTAAGAACGAATTTCGATGCAATAATTTATATAATAATAAGTTTAACACGATCGGATTAAGCCCCACAAATATGTTATTTATATTAAGTCTTGCCAGAGCAAAAGAATTATCTATCAGCTCAAGTATAATTTAAATCAATGTGGCCATGCATATTAACGAATAAGCTTAATGCATTTAGTTGCCGTTTGTCTTTCCTAACCTTTTTTCCTTTGGCTTACTCGAAAATGTACAAGAAAATGTGTAAAGAGTGCAAATCCAAAGTGTACAACCAAATAAATGAAATGTAAATCAAAATACGCACCTCAAGTAATGGAATAAATTAAAACCCATAAACAACTATGCTTTGTATTTGATTTCCATTGCCGAAGGCGGAAACTTGTTTTATTTTTCTAATGCGCCATGAGGATTTTCGTTGCAATTTTAATTTCTGGTGGTATAACTTGAAAAAGGCAATCTTGTTTAAGGCGATTCTTACCGAGTGTTTGGCGGTGGATACTACTGAAATCCCAAAGAAATGAGATAATTAGTGTACGAATTTTGAATATTTTGCTGGGTCGTGTCAAATATTAAAATATTAATGTTTGTTATTGTAACATTTGAATTTCGTAGCTAAGATTCGTTTTAGGAGTTTCGGATGTTAATTTTGCAATTGTCAGTTTTATATAATTTAACGAAGGAACCTTTTCGACTACAGTTTTAGATTATAATTGTTTAGAAACAAATGGACAATGAAATTTCTCACCTAATATAATTAAACAAAACCAGGTTTATGTTACCGTTGAACAGCGGGTGTCAAATCTTTTCAGATTTTATAATAAATAATTTTAGAAAAAAATAGAAGAAAATGTTATTGTCTTTGCACCCTGGCTATGTAAGTAAGCATAGTAAATTGAACTGATTTAAATACATTTGAGGAGTTGTAGCTCTTGTGTGATGTTTGTCAATCATTTTCGATGCCAATGAATGGGCTGGGGCGATCCTGACCTTAGAGGCTCATCTGAAGAATTCCAAGCCATGTCCGACTGGATGCTGCATTCCATATTTGAATGCAGCCAAAAAAGCATCGAGCCACACACAAACACCCAGACACACCCAAACAGGCAGGCATCTAACCACATAAACAGTTAGGTGCAAGTGCCCCATGGGTCCCTGCCCGATGGCCATAAATGGCTGGGCTTGTGCACAAATTTATAAGCCACTCACATTAAGGCGGCAAATATTTTTTATGGCAAACAGCGCGCTGCATGCGAACTAAGCATCGAACCCGGGCTGCGGTGGCATCAGCAGGCGTTGTGGCACCTGCCCGCGCCACCTACCTCCAGACCACCACCACCACCACCACCTTCCACCCACCGCAGGCAATTAATGAAATTTCGCCAGCGAATTTATTGACGCGACCGTTAGTGTCAACCGAAATGAATCGGTTTGTGGGGGTGCTATTTGTTTGGCCGGCAGATGTATGTAAAATTTTATGTATCAAATATAGTTATGATTTTATGATAACCAGGCCCAGGCTGGGATTTTTCTCTGGACCCGGCCATTGCGTGTCTGTCACCTGAAGCTGCAGTTGCAATCACCGCCAATCTCCCATCCCATCGCATCCCATTCCTCCCGATCCTATGCGATCCCTTGGCCTGGGCAGCAGCTTAATGTCTACATTTGTTCTGGCCATTGCGTGTTCAGTGGCTGCCCTTTTTGCAATCTCAGCTAACTCGGTTACTGCTGCTCCCACTGCCACTGCCACTGCCACTGCCACATCCACATCTTCTGGCTCCTCCACGCCACCCGGCGCAACTGCAAGTCAGGCACTCCAGCTCCTTCAGCCTCGCCATCTCCAGCAGCTGCCGCTGCCATGGCGCATTAGAACAAATTGCTCTTGTTACGATAGGAAGGATGGACATGCCTTTTGCCTTGTTTGGACCGACGGACAGAATGCCTCTGCTGGTTAGAGACCAGGCACACCTAGGCCATTGGATAGGCATGAAAACTTATTCACTTGGCTACAGGAGGAATATGCTGTTGCTTGTGAAAGTGTTTTAAGTGGATAAATAATTTCTAATAATTAGAAAACCTTTGATTTTGGCTAACAACATTTTACAAATCAGACTATTTTTAGGAACGTCAGATATTTCTTTTTTTTTTAATTTTTTCTTAAGAACCCATGTTTATCGAAAGGGTATCTCAAATTCATCAAACTTAATTTAAAGCCCCTTGTTTATTTTCCGAGTAAAATGCGCCGCGAATTCGTGAAACAAATAGTCAGAGACGTAAGTACGCATGTTTCGCCTGTTGGCCGGGTCTCGTTGGGGGCTTAGCCTCATCTGCATACCTGGATTTGACCGGGACAATGTTAATGATGAGAACACAGAGGGCTGCTTGCCCGCTACGAGTGCCTCTGAGGACCAGGTCCCATTTCCGTTTTACCTTGGAGACCTGGACTGCAACAAATTGATTCGACTTTGGCCTAGGCTCCGACTCTGGGCACTTGCGTTAGCTTGTTTGGCATTATATAATGCATATATAATTCTTTTGTTGTCTGCGGCTAATTTGCAAATTTACGCTGGCATTGGGGTAATGTCATGCCGGTTCGAGGCACAGTCTTCAATACGAACCTATGCCCAAGACAAGTTCAAGTTGAGTTGTTCACTGACATCTAATTTGTACTGTAGTCGTGGACTGCCCAACTAAATTGCAGTAGCTAGCCCACGCCATCTAGCCAATGGCTTGCAGAGTAGATTTCCATAATTGCCTGGGAATGCTCATCATTTCGAAATTAGATTAACTTTTAATGGTTGCGCGTTTTAAAAAAATATTCTACATATTTATGAAAACGCGATGGGTTTTTTTTTCCAGACCCTGTAACCTTTAACTGGTCAGCCTTGACCACGGATTTTTTGGACCCTAGCCGAACGAAGCCAAGTCATTGGGGTCATTCAACTTCACCTGGCCGGGGAGGCAAAGTCAAAGTCAAGTCAAAAGTCATAAAAGATATGCAAGCCTGTGCAGTCTGACTGCCTTAACAAATGTACGAGTCTACAGATGGTTGTATATAGCCCTGGCTCTGGGTTTGGGTATGGGTATGGGCTTGGGTTCGGGTTTGGGTTCGGCTATGGGTATGGGTATGGGTATGGGTGTAGGTACGGGGATGTGCGTTGCTTCGGTAATCCTTGGCCACGTCTGTGCTGCCCTTATTGCAACAGCAACGAAAACAGCCAAACAGCATCAGGAACAACAATTACAAATGGACGACTTCTTTGTTCTGTCAGCAAAGCCTGCTGCAGTAAAGCAGCCCAGAATCAGCATCAGCACCAGCAACAGCACCACCAGCACCAGCACCAGTTGCATCTTCAGTCCGAGCTTCAGTCCGAGTTAAGGCCAAAAGAGCTGCGGCCCGAGTTTTGCGGTAGCAGCCCAAAAGAGGGGGCGTCGTCAGAGTCGTCTCCATCTCCAACTCCATCTCCATCTATGCTGCCAGCAGCTGCTACGCATAAAGCATACGCTCGGCACTGGGAGAAATGAGGGTCACCAATTTGTAAGTTAACAAGGCGATTGCCATGAATATTTATTTTTATTATTATTATAACGTTAAAGCGAAAAAACTTTTCCGAACATAAAAATATAGTTATGATAATTTTTTTCTTTATTGAAATTTATAGCCTCTTACTTTAAGATGTACATTAAACTTGCTAAATGGAAACCTTTATAGCATTATAAAATAATAAACGATATGGCCACTCTATAGAATTTTCAGTACTAATGTAATGTTCATAACGCAATTCGTTAATAAATCAAAACATTTTTCAGACAGAAATTAAATTTTTATTTCTACGAAAAATAAAGAGTTTTGCATAATAAGTTTTATTGATTACTCAGCAGGATACTTTCCTGGAATTCATTGAGCAATAAAAAAAACTTTTTAGAAACCTGTGTGACAGAATTGAGGATCCGTAATGGTTCGTAAGCTTTAAAAATATAGCTCTGACCCTTAAAAGCCACTTAATTGCGGGAGTTTTTTACATATTTTCGTTAAGTTTCTTTGTGGATATTGTCGACATAATTCACATTATCACTTTCATACAAAATTTCATAATTTGGTATGTTATATTCTTACAAATTTCAAATTGTGTCTAATGTAAAATTTTAACTACATTTGGCTCACCTTAAGGTAAATCGGTCGAAGATTTCTTTCAGTGTTTGCTGCGGATGCTGTTCTTTTGGGGCGTTATTGCTGGCCAAAACAAATATGAAGAGCTCGAGTCTGAGGCTGCGTCTCTGTTTCTGTCTAGGAGTCTGAGAAGTCAGAAATGTGCAACGTTATCATAACTAAGTGCATGTGGATGCGTGTGCTTGTGATTTTCCCGAAACGAAACGAAACGAAACCAAAAGAAACCGTCTGCATATGCATAATTCATGCTATTGAACCTTCTGCGGTTATGACTGGACATGGACATGGGCCCTGGACTTGAACCTACCCACGGATATGGGGGAGCAGGGAGCGGGAAGCGGGGAGAGGCAGGGGACCTCAGTCAGGCAACTAGAAAAATTATAATTTCACAAGTCATAATAGGATTTGCAATTCAAATGCGAAAAGGCAACGCAGACACTGAAAGCGGACTCAAGGCGACTCGAGCTGGGTTTCTTTGAGATTGTTCTCGTTGTTGTTGCCGTTTCCTTTCTGTGAAAATTTCTGTGGAAGGAGCGGACAACAATAAGAGGCTTCTCGGCCAGGGCCCAGACTTATGGCCAAGGCTCTGGCTCTAGCTCTGGCTCTGGCTCTGACTCGGTTCTGGCCAATATGTCAAAAATATTAAGAGACATGGCCAATGGCCCCGGGAATAGGATCGGGAATCGGCATAAGAATCGGATTGGGCTGGTGGTGCGGGGAGGCTATGTGCCGGCTATCGAACGGAGATCATGCATAAATATGCAAACGATAAGAGCTCTCCTCTATAAAGTTGTAAAATTGACAAGCGTTGCAATGCCAAACTCTCAAATAAAGCAATAAAATGCGCTAAAACATCGCCGGCCAGGGATCGCGACTCCAGGCCGATCGGTAGCCATGGACCAAATGCAAAAATTAGAAATGAAAGCCAGCGGGCTGTGGCACAAATCGCCCCCTTCAGCCTCCTCGCATGTTGCCCAGAATTTATGCCAATCTGGATGGGTCTTCGACGGGGGGATTGGGCAGATCCGATGGAGAGATGAGCACGGAAGCATCATCGTTTGTCACTGGCGCATGCAAAGGCTCAATTCATGCTCAATTCTGCATCGCCATCGAGGAGGAAGTGCGCCCCGAGTGACAGCAGGCAGCGCATAAAGATAACAAATAGCATTGCAGTGGGTTGCATCGTAATCATGTCAAGCTGCCAATACCGGCAGCTCCAGGAAGGGAGCCACAACTTACGACTCACTTAGGGCCTGCTACTCTATGCGAAATCGAACGCTAAGCTTGTTCCCAGGAAATTCAAAAGATATAAGCTCGATATGAATTAGGTAGAATATTTGAAATTTCTTATGGCGTACCATTCGGAGGGGACAAAAACAAAAGACTTAGGCAACGAACTTGACAGTTTTTCCAGCTAAGTACGCAGACTGAGCGCACAGAGTTAATTAGGGATTAGGCTCTGGCCGTGCTCAGCTGCGACGTCATAAATATTTAATGATATTGTCAGCTCCGCGGTCAGAGACCATACATATAGCCCAGATCTTGACTTCGGTCCGGACCTATTCTCCGGCTTTGGCTTCAATTTAAATCAAATGTGAGCAACGATGCCGTCGTCGCCACAAGGCTTGGTTTTGGTTTTGGCTTTGGTTTTGGCTTTGGTTTTGGCTTTGGTTTCGGCTTTGGTTTCGGCCCGACTCGGCTGGCCATGGCCTTTTATTTTTAGCATATAGTAAGCATATGATCGACACTCGCACTCGCCTGAGTGTGTGCATGTGCTATTTTTAGTGGTGCATTTAAGTGGCGACCGCATTCGGCCGGGCCATGGCCTGAACTCTCTAGCGAAATGTGTCCCGCTGTGAATTATGTGCCTACATAAATTACCCGGCCAGGAATTAATCATGTTTTATGCAGGACTGCGGCAAAGCCTGGCTAGAACCACAGCAACGTAAGCAAGGCCTTTTTTGTTTTTTGTTTTTTTGTTTCGCTGCCTGCCCATTAGGTTCAGTTTTCTGGCCCGGTCTGGTGTGGATCTGGCTGAATCTGGGTTCGACCGCCTTAAGGGGCACTTGGAGTCGGTCCGAATTTTTGTCTCTGTCCCGGGGATTGGAGTTGAAATAGCACAGGATGCTGTTTTGGCGCCTGGCCCATATCAGAGTATTGCCTGGGTAATTGCAAGAGGCAGCAAATGTTCATGTTGTAAGTGAGATTAAATTTGATTCTTGATCTTGAAAGGCTTGGGCCAACTTTGAATATTTTTCAAAACACGATATCATTCTATTTGGATTATCTATTGACTTAAGAACACGCTTAAAGGAGAGAAGGAGTATAAAAGGGTGCTTAAATTTTCAATCAGCGATAGCCATAGTCTTTAATATCATTTACGCCCCGTGGTCGCTCTTGAAAACAGCCTAATTGCATGGCACCTACATATATTAAATGTGTAAGAAAAGGTATAAATTATTATGGTTAGCCATAGTTTTTAATGGCAGAAAGGACAATTAATATCGTTAAAAAAGTTGGTCGTTCAAAAAGTTTAGCTTTAGAATTGTTTAACACACTCATTACCTTTTCCATTTTTATCTCAAAAGTCCTTTTTGTCACACTTGCTAGACATAAAGGGTGTTACATAAATCACTGAAGTTTTTTGGCAAAAGTTTACATAAATCCTTAAAAGTCTGTCTGCTTTTCAAGATTTCTATATTTTTTAATTGGCTCACTGAGAGTTGAAGAGGTTGCTGAGAGATCGAGATTTAAACTAGAACTTGTTGCAAGAGGTTTCTGGGACTCCCCTGAACAAGAGTAAACTGCCTTGTCGACACCAAAGATGCATCCAAACTTTAATCGCCTCTAAAACTTTAGTGTCGTTGTTCATGCTGAAACTGTTGTGGTGCTGCTGTGCTGGATCCTGCTGAGGCTGGTGTAGTTATTGTTGTTAGCATGTAGCCTACTATAATTGATACATGCTGCACTTGCGCGCAAAGACAAAATCTGCCCGCAGGCTATTTGCTTTGGTCCGGGGTGAGGGCACGGGGGACTTGGAAAGGCGGCTACGGGGGACGGGGTGTTCAGCCGGGACGCCGGAGCAACATGAGTGGGGCGTGGCAGCAGCAGCAGCAGGAGGGGTGGCCACAGGAGGGGCGGGGGGGTCTGGGGAGTTGGGTCGCCGCCCCATTTGGCGTCTGCATCTGCAGTTGGATTGCATTAAATGTCAAGGAAATCGCATGTCCACCCTCGTCTGCTGGCTGTCCTTTTGCCTGTGCATGGGCCTCGGACCTGGGCAATTTTATGGCCGTCCGGACACTGGAGGGTTGAGAATGGAAGGATACTCCAGGGCCACCGCCCCACTTGTAAGGCATTTTATAATTTAATTTTCATATGTGGCAGGGCTCGAGTGTCGGGCCCGGTTCGTTTATCTTCCCACTCCAAGTGGGTGTTGCTATCGATTATTATCGATTATTCTGCAGGCCCGATCTGCAGAGCATAAATCAGTGCATCCCCACCCCCTTGCTGGGCTTTCATCAGCTCATTTATCACTTGGGCAAACAGCGGAGGGCACAGCTGCAGGAAAAAGTGGCAAATACAAATAAAAATAAAAACAAAAACAAAAGACTCTGGCAACGAACTAAGTGCTGTCGCCCTCTAATGTCAGCGCTGGGATTTCCTACTCATCCTACTCGAGGCAAAAGCAGTCGCAGCTACCAGCAACAAAAGTGATAATTAATGTGTAAGCCGATCTCCCCGATCCCCAAGCCCCTTGCCAAAACAAAAATTGTCATCGGTCGGGGAGTCGAGGCGCTGGGGCACCACATGCTAACCAAGGTGCTGACACTAAGCACTTGTCACCCAGTCCGCAGCAAGAGGCAGAAGTCCGATGCTACATATGCATGCCAGTGATGGCGGTCGATGCGCACAGGTTTCAAGTGATTTCGCAAAGGAAAAGTTAGTAAAATATATGTTTAATGTATGTTTTCACACGCATCGCTTAAAAACTCTCAGATCCCAATATCTTGGGCGGAAGTCGGCGATTCTTTTGACCTAATTAAGCGTTTACTTAAGTTATATTAACGTTGTGTTCCGCCAAAATTTATTGATACTTAATAATTTAAGACTTGCTTGTTAAGAAAAGATGATTGAATTAATGACTTGAGAACCAATTTCAGCTTCAATAAACTTAAATGGAAAAAAGCGATCAGTAGTCTAGTTTAAAATCTTGAATTTTTAAAGGATTTTCTATGCGTCCAATTATTAGTTAACAACGACAAAAATACGTACAAAATTAAGAAAAATTATCGGAAATCCGACAACACTTTGTCTAGAACGACGGTATAAAAGTAAAAATTAAAATACTTCAGGACTTTTTGTTGTTGTCATGGCAGGCTCGAAGCCAAAAGAAAAAATGAAAAACTATTTTTAATCTATCCTAAAAATGAGAAAAGGTGCCTTAAGTTATTATAAATTGGTTTTAATGAAAAAAAAGAAGAATCGCCAGTTACTTTTAAAATAATGGTTAGATTTGAATAATTTTTGGTAAGTTGATAGATATTGACCGAGTTACATTATAACCACCACTCCACCAGGTCTCAGAGTGACTTGACAAAATGTTGCATGTTAAATCGAAAATTACTGGCTTTTATAGGCTTGGCTAGTATTTCTGACCAAGAATATAATATGTTGGGTAGAAAACGCTTCCTTTTATCTGTTATATACTCTTAATCGAATTATTAATTTAATTTAATTGACTTTGTTTATTTCTGAATGACTGTAAATCGTCTTTCGAATCTTGTACATTGCTAAAGAAAAAAAAACAGATGAAACCAGATAAAATCTCTATTTAAGTCTGAAATTCATATTTTTAAGTTAAGTGAATCTCAATCTTAATCCCAAAGATGTTTAAATCCGAATTGGTTTTCTTTGAATTAAGATCGTGTTTACTCATTTTCAGAATTTGTTAGTATGGTATTAGTTTTCGAATTGAATTTGAATTGAATTGAATTAATCGCGTTAATCCATAAGTTATCCGCAATTCAACGCCAGTGACTGTGGGGCATTCACAGTGATCCCAAGGACTGCTCATCTTCAACCCGGCATGCGTGTGTCTCTGGCGACTTCCTTCCTCCCCGCCAGAGTCCAATCCCGGGACATGTCATCCACTGCAGCTGGACAAATTGCAGTTGTCGTCGTCTCCGTTTTGTGGATGCTGCCTCCTTTTTTTTTATGCATGTGTGTGGATATACTGGATATAGTGTACAATATAAAAAGGCTTTTCGTACCCCGAGTCGTCGTTGTTATGTGCGTAGTTATGCAAACAGTGGCCAGCCAGAACAAGTTGTGGCTGCTGTTGGCTGTTGGCTGTCGTAATTAAAGGTCAACATTTGTGCAAGTTGTCAATGGCATGACCATGCAAGGGGTGGATCCCAGATGGAGGAACCTGAGACTTGAGAGGGTCTGAGCAGCAGGACCACATAAATAATTCCCGCAAATGAGATGTTCCACGTGGGGGGAGATGGTCGGAGTTAAAAGCCCACGGCACGTAAAGGAAGACGATCATAAAACTTAATTGGTTTTTTGTTCTTGTAGTTACACTTTACCATACCGGCAAAAAGGTTCTTACTTTAAGCTAAAGTTAACTTAACTTACTGTCGAGGCTGTCGGATTTTTGATTTGTTGCAGTACTTGGTTAAAAATCGCATAATGGAAATATGCCAACTTCCTAGCCTAGTCGCTTGAATTTGGCTCCGATAGAGATCCGCATTCGATGAGATCCGCCCGAGAGGAAGTAGACTTTTACCTGGTCTCTGAAACCTAGGTTTTGTCTTCGGGCTGCGGCTCATTTGCAATTTAGACAAAAGCAAAAATTTTCCAAAGATGATTGCAGCAGCTTTTGATGCTGGTGCCTTCGATGCTGCTGGAAAATTTCACTTTTTCTGTTATGGTTTTGGTTTTAAGCTCGGCACTCTGCGTTGCACTTTGCATTATTACTATTGTTATTCAACCCAAAATATTTTTAATGAAACTGGCCGAGTTGCTGCTCCATTGCTTGCACAAATTGCAGTCTATTCTGCGGCAAGTGCAAGCGCGCGAATATAAGGCTACCATTTTTCCACTTTACACTCGGAAAATAGAGCCATTGGATTTACAGGTTAATTTGAATATATACCAATTATTTGTTTGCAATTAGCTTGAGCTGAAATATAAAAGTAAATTGGAGAATTGGTTATATAGGATGAACAATTTAAATTTAACAAAACAAAATCAAAACAATTATTAAGTAATAGCCTAACGAAATATAAAAACATTACCGCAGTGAATAAAATTGTTAAGTAATGTGACTCGCAAGAGATTTTTTTTCGAATCCCAAATCACAGTAGAGTAAAAATTATGTAAAATTTATAGTCCTAACACAGTATGTTTAAACCGAAATATTATAAAATGTTTTTTTTTTTTAAATCTGGGGGGATCGATTGCTTATCGCCCTTATATTTGCCTTCACCTAATGCTCAGTGTATTCTCAGTGCCTCGTCATGCTTTCTTTGCTTTTCAGTAAGCAGTGTTCATTGTGCGATATTTGATGGTGTTGTTGCTGCGCTTTTTCCCTGCGCTAATTACGGACAGAGCGGGCCTTTTTTGTGATTTATTGCAAAGTGCAGCCAAGGAGGAGGTTGTTGCAGTAGTTGCAGTAGTTGCATTTTCTGCTGTTGCTCCCATGAAGCGTGGCACGTGTTGCGTTTAATGTGCAGTTTCTATTACTCTCGCCATGCCGCAGCGATCGAAAGTGAAACTCAACTTTATGAGGCAGATAGACAGCTCATCTGGGAAGAAGACCGCGGAGGAAGGGGTTCCTCGGAGCCAATCCCCTCGCAGACTGCGGCTGGCCAACAACTTGCACTTTTGGCTGATAATTGACCTCATTTAAGATGCGGCCGTGGCGATAAGGCTGATAGGAATTAAAAGCGGCGTTCACTAATTTAGCCGGACTCCTAGCCGAGGGATGGGCCAGTTCCATGGGACGCCGGAGACGTAGAGCCCGAGCCTGACTATGATTCTTATCGATCGGCCCTTAGGACTAGACCAAAAGAGAAGTTGACTTCGGATATTGCTGCTGCTGCTGCTGCTTCTGCTTCTGCTCTTGGCCATTGGCTGTTGCCGGTTGCCAGTTGCCAGTTGCCAGTTGCCAATTTCCAATCGCGGCCAGCAATCGCGCCACGCTAACGAGACGACGACAACAACGTGCTGCAGGCACTGCCAGCGAGAGTGGATTCAGAAATAACATCGGCAAGTTATCAAAATAATCTAAATTAATTATTTCTTGACAATATATGTAAGCTTTATCGGCCTTGCTTAGAATATGTACTATGAAGTATTCTGATCAGCATATTCTGCCCATTAAAAGTAGTGCTCGTTTTAAAAATCGAGATTCAAGATCAAACTACATTATCCAAATCGTTACATTTGCCAAAAAACAAGGGAGGCATTATATATTATTATTATTTTTTATTTGATTTGAAGTGGCACGAAAAACTTACCAATTCTAGGGGAAAATGTTCTGTTATCCTTGGTCAGCCATGTATTTATCGTGTTTCTATGTAGCAAAACATATTCTAGATGCAAAATATTTCTAGGTGTTACTCTTTTAAGTTTTGGATTTGTTATAAAATGCATTTATTCTATAACCTTAAGCTAACTTCGACTTACTCTAAAGAGCGCTTATATGACATTTGTTTGGTTAATAATTTATATGCAGTCACAGATTGCGTAGGCTTTAAATTCAGCTTCCACCACAAAGTGCATAAACATGTAATTTCACCCAACTCCAAGTTTAAATAATAATTTAAATATACATAATTTGAATTTCTTTCTTGGTAGGCAATGGTTTGAGTAGTGGAACTTCTACTGTTTTTTTTTTTTATTTTTTATTCAATTCAAGAAGATATGGAGCCTGTAATCTTTTAAAGGAACTAATACAAATTTAAATAATGACATTATTCCGGCGACAACTCACTGAGCCACCCACGTCCATGGATCGAATGAGGAACGCGATCTGAACCTGAGACGCGCCTTGCAGTGGTTGCCGCTGCATAAGCATCTGTAACTTTTCGCGCTTATCTAAGCCATAAATCTCCGATGGCGGTAGGCAAGTCCAAAAAGCTCCTAGTCAAAGACCACTGCCAGAGCCAACTGCAAGTCCAAAGCCAAGTCCAAGTACGAGTTGAAGTCGTGCGGGCGTTGGCTCTGGCAATCGGCCTCGTCTCTTTGGCTCAGAGCCACTTGATGGCAAGTGACTAAGTTCGAGACTGCAGAACTGAAACCGAGACTGACTGGCAATCAAGGCGATGTGCGATCCTCGATCCTAGATCCTAGATTTCCAATTCCTGATTCTCGATTTCCGATGCTCCATCATCGTCCGCCGTCTCTAATGGGCTAACGTCACACTTCTTATCTAACAATAAGCTCTCGGCCCAGTGGAAAGACCGCCGGTAATAAATGCGACCCACATACGCGACCAGTTGGCCTGGCCAAAAATAAACAGAAAAGCAGCAGCAGCAGCAGCAGCAGCAGCAGCAGCAGCACCATTCTTTTGCATTGCCCTGCCCTGGCCTGGCCCCAAATCATTGGCAATTCGGTGGAGGGAGGCCACAGACCAGCGATCAGGGACCAAAGACTGCAGACAGACTGCAGATTTCCAGTGGCTCAGTGGCAATAAATTTCAATTTGCTGGCTGCTGCAGCCAGCTGAGCTGCAACTTAGCCCCACTCCAAGCATGGGGCCCAGAGTTGCCTGGCAACAATGCAATGCGGAGGTAAAATGATAAAAATTCGATTACATTCAGGTGTGAAACTCACATGTATTGCAGCGATTTACTTGTTTTTGTACTCTACAATCTGGTAATTGAGTCTCTGGGCTAGAAGTGCAGAGATCGATTTCAGTCTGGCACAATAAACAGATCTGTTTGAAATTCGGTGTGTGAAATCATATTGGGTAGGAGCTGAATTAAAGGATTAACTGAAGGAAGTTTAAAATTGATGTTATTGTCTGCTTTTTTTTTTTAATTAAAAACAAAATTAATTATAGCTGTTCACAGATAAATAAATAAATGGCAATGTGAAGTAGCTCATAGCTGGATCGGCTAACATTTCATTGACTTTCTTCTGTGCTTTCTGGCCCAAGACTGTGCCAATTGCCAGCGTCGAGCTGAACTGAAGGCTGCGGCTGAAATATACTGGGAGCTTAGCTCTGTTGGCATCCTTATTCAACTGCTGGATTTTTCTTAACAACTTTGGTCTAAGGCCCTTGTTGGTCATTAATCATGCGCTGTGAACGACAAGCGTATAAGTTACTAGCCGATTGGCCCCAAAAAAGGCCATCAGAATTGGGCACAGCGAGGGCCTAGAGCCAAGAGGACACGAAGTGGCTAGGAAGAAAGCCTTCGACTGGGCCTTCCACTGGGCCTTCGACTGGGCCTTCCACTGGGCCTTCGACTGGGCCGTCGTCTAATTGGATGCAGATGGGCATAACGGACCCGACCCCAAATACCCCGACCAGAGATGCGGACAACGGCAAGCCTGGTGATTCTGTGCGGTTCTCGCTGTGATTGGCTTTAAGGCGATTGTTGATGGTTATGATCAGCTTCAGTAGCCAAGGCGATGTTGTTCAATTGTTATATTTGTTAAGATACTAGCAAGTAGGACACTTCGTTGGTTCTATTCTGTTGGGACTCATACCCGTACCCATTTTAGCAGTATATCTACACATCTATGTGGAAAATAAGATTTTAAGAGCCATTTAGTTGGTTCTGGATTAGCTCGATTATAAATAAATAAGAACATTACATTTAACATATTTTATGTGGTGACTTGTTGAAATAACTTTTCATTTGAAATACTCTTGATTGGATACCCTTTTGGATTGTAACGAAGCTCGTTCTTTTCCGATTCAATCAGCATCAGCTATATTAGTCAACATTTGCCTGTGTGTGTCTTTTTGAAAAACTATAAAGTTTCACAGTTGCATTTTTAGGATGCAAAATTGAATTTTCATGAATTTTCATGAATTTTTATAAATCTGCTGTTTTTTGCTTAATATGGTCAAAAACAAAAAGACAATAAGACCCTATCAATTGTGAAAGTGACCTAAAATTTGAGCTCAAAAGGTAAGCCAAGCTACTTAATAAAAAATGATCTAAGCAAGTAAAGAAGCAAAATTGACGCTAGTAAAGCAATAATATAAATATTTAAATAATAAAAAAATAAATAAATTATTATAAAATTATAATAATACAATAAGAAAGCTGCAAGAGTATAGAACTAGCAAATTGGAATTTGAGTTTATAGTGGCCGAACGGTTTTGCGAAGTGCAATTAATCGTCGAGCCTAGCATCATTTCTCGGTTTGTCTTATATTTTACACTTTTATGAAATGAGATATTATCCATATTAGGAATTGAAGTATTGGCTTAGAAAGTATTCGTCTTCGCTTTTCCGAAAAATATTCTGCAGTCCCGCATATCTTTGAAATGTTGGCCACGACTGCGGTTCGCTGGCTTTGGGATATTTAATGTTGATTTTGAGTTGGCTGCGCATGCGATGGATTTGTGTCATAATTGAATTGCTCTGCTTGCGGATTGGCACGCGATGTTAAATTCACCGCCGAAAAGGCGGAGTAATTAAAACTTGTTTTCACTTTTCGCCTGAAGGAAATCGCTTGCATCGCCAAGCAGAAGAGTGGAAAAACTAATTTGGCCGAGGCAGATGCAAACCCTTTCTGGCATACGGCGTCCCAGGAATGTTCCTTTGGGGCAACACCCACAATGGCCGGCCAAAGCCGTCAACAGCCATTAGCACTTTGGCACATAATTGATACGTGGCTGGACCATAAAGCAAAATGCATAGACATCTACTTCGACTTCGACTTCGACTTTGGCTTCGACTTCGGCAGACACGGGCCCACAGACTCGCCGCACACAAAATGACGTTGTAGGAAAAGCGAATAAAAAGGAATTCCTTGCGTCGCGTCGATTCCCGCCATGTTCTTCAGCTTTTCCCGCCCAACACCTTCGGGGGCGTTGTGCCATATGACACCATCCAAGCCACACTGCAGCACTCGGCTCCTCACACAAAAGTCTGACGGATCAGAAGGGCTGCCCTCGGAGGCTGGGACGGGCTCGTTCTTTTCGGTTCCGTTCCGTTCCGGAACGTAACTAACAATTTATTTAATACGCTGTACGTGCGCTTTAATAAAAGGCTCAATCAATCTGGAAAGCCAAGAACGAACCCAAAACGGCTTTCAGCCAAAAATGTGACCGAATAGGGGCTGCACTTTTAGACATTTACTTTTTGTGAAGTATTGTTCTTCATGGTTGATATTATGATCTTTTAGGCCCGTTTTCTAATGCTGTATGGAATTCTCCAGCTAAAAACCTACATTTTGGCTTAGCATTATGACGATAAAACGGTTTTAATGAAGCTTAGAAAACGGGTCAAAGTTTATATTAGCTTTCAACTTTAAGTTGTTTAAAATAATGAAATAGGTTGTTAACAGTAAAAGAAAATTCAGTACAACTTTAAATTAGTTTAAGGGAATTATTGAAAGTTGCTTATTCAGATTACAGAATATATCATTTAACTTAACAAAATCGTACATTGAGACATAATCCCATTAAATAATTTATTTGTTAACATTTAACACCAAGCTAGAAGCTATGTTGAATTAAATGAATTAAGAATGTATATAATTTTTAGACATATGTTCGCTTTGAATTTAATGAATTAAGAATGTATATAATATTTTAAACTTATGTTCGCTCGAAGTATATATAAGCATTAAACTTTAAGTTGTTTTTTAGTAATGAAATGGTTTGTTAACAGTACAACTTAAAATTAGTTTAAGGGACTAATTAAAAGTATTTTATTTAGATTACAAGTTATACAATTTAACTTAATAAAATCATACAATGAGACATAATCCCATTAAATAATTTATTTGTTAACATTTAACACCATGCTAGAAGCTATATTGTATTAAGAAATCAAGAATGTATATAAATTTTAGACTTATGTTCGCTAGGGATAAATGGCCACATAAAACCGGCAATATGTTTATGTTTTATTTTGTTATTCCAAAGGTATAGGTCCCACTTCGACTAGCATTCTTTTCCAGAAAGCTAACGTGCACTGCTGACTTACAGAACCGAATCGAAGCGACCCGAACTGAACCTCTTTGAAGTGCGCATACAAAGTCTCAAGTGCTAGGGGCCCCCAGAACGAGGATCGACTCTCTATAGTGACAGATACATAGACAACGGCTGCGGCAATCATGGGACGATGACGCTTGACGACTAAGTCGAAGCCGATCCTTTTGGCGCTGCTGCAGACAGCGTGTCGAATGGTCCTCTGAGGTGGACGGGGGGCTTAAGTTGCGGGTACCGAGAGGGTTTTCGCTAATGAAGCCATAAAGATATGTATTATTCCATAAATTTAACAAAGCCCGCCTTTGACACCCACACACAAACTGAGCGAGCTGGAGCGAACTTGGAGTTCGGTCTGAAACGGCAGACGTCCTGATAATGCGGCCCAAGTTTATGCATTTGACGACGGGAAACGCATTTAATTTTAGCCACAATTAGCCACGCAAAAAGGGCGAATTCAGGGAAGGTGCGATCGGGAGGCGTTCCCCGTGGAGAGACCGTACGGCCAAGAAGAGTTCTTTTGACTCATTGCTGGCCCTCGGCAGTGGCCCGGCACTGGCTGTCTTTCAAACGCCTAACAAGGTGTCAATATCTTAAAAATTTTATCTTTCTGCACATAAAACTCATGCGGATCATAGTAAATCAGCCTTTGGTCAGGCAGACGACTGCGGTGCCCACTCTTAGAGTCAAGTTAGCCACCATCTAAAGGCCTTTATGCCTTTATGCCTTCATGCCTTTCTTGCCTTTCTTGCCCAGCCCCTCTCCGATCCGGGCCCAAGTTCGCGATCGCGGCTGACCCCACCACACCCCACAGCACAATGGTCGCCCTGCCTCCGCCCGGCTCCTGACCAATGGGGCGAGCTATGTGCCTTTTATACGCCGGATTTACGAGCAAACTCTCCACGTCGTCATCGCCGTCGGAGCGTCGTGGCCAAAGAAATATTCGATGGCCAGGCAGCGATTAAAACGGACGCTTCACGCATGCGCGCTCACACACAACGGCAGCAACGCCAGCAACGCTAGCAACGGTCGTACTAACTTCGATACTTGCACTTACATTTATATGCATTCTGCATAATGGACCCAAAACATATAGGGGGAAGCACAGCGGCGGGCAGCGCCTTAGGAATTCGCAAGGTACAACATAAAAACTTTAAGGCATTACATATCATAGATTTGTATCCGCTTGCAGAGGGAGTCATAACTTCAGTCAAAGGTTTACAACGCAGTGAGTGGCACATGTCCGACCCTATAAAGTATATATTCTTATGTTCTCTCAGTTGCTACGCAAACAATTATCACATTTTTAATGCAGTCTGCATACATATTTTCCTACATTTGTCTTTTTATTGCTTGCAGTGTATAAGTATACAGCACCCCTAGGAACAATCAAATAATTAACAAAATAAATGAACAAATATTATAAACTTTCTTTGAATAAGTAATGGTTTAATATTTCAACGTTTTTTTATATCCTATGGCTGTCATTGGAACGATCAAGTATTTCAGCGGAAAATCGTCAAAGCTTTTAAAGATATAAGCATACAAATCGAAATAAAGCTGATTTCAAAAATATGCACTTTTTCCAATAGCTTTGACAAAGTTTGCCTCCTAACTTGTAAAACACATTTGTAATCCTACAAACTTCTTTGATAGATCATTTTGGTTTTAAGTTGTCATTTGAGTGCATATGTAAGTTCAGTTTCTTTTATGTTCTTTTTTATAAAGTGGTATATTTTATATACATACTTTACTTCGAAAAATATTACAGTAAACTAACTTGCTTTTATTTCTTCAATGTTAAAATTTTTCACTTAATATTCATGATCACAGTGAGTCTTCTTATTTTGTTATTGTTTGTATATCTTGTATATCTTAGCAAGAAAATAGACTGTAGCAACACGGAACTGAAAAGAGAGATATTGCAGACCGATTTCTCAAAATCTGAGGTGTTAATGTGCTATTAAGTCTTAACTTCATGTTGGAGTTTATAGACGAAAAAAGCTCAAATATTTTTTGCAATTCCATCAACTAACTTACTCATTTTATAACAAACGTTTTGTCGTTAAAAAAATTAACATAACTCTGAGAAAGCGAAATTATGTTGGCAGAACAATATCATAATACGTTTCTCTAAGAGATAAGAAACTAGTACCTTAACCTTAACATTAAGAAATTTGTTCTTAAGCAGAATACATAAAAGTACTAAATTACATCTAACTTAATAATTATAATTTTCTTCAAAATAATCAGAAATCAGTATAAATAAATATATATTGGTTTATTAAAAACCCGGTAATAATTGTGTCTTTGCATACCATATGATTGCCAAATCATAAAATATGATGCTTAGCAGAAATGGGTATTGTGACCATTGGTACAATTCATTAAAAGAGTTTGACTTACACATTAAATAGAAAGGACATACAAATAGTTAGTGTAGATGTTAAAGAAAAAGTTCACCTTCCGATTGATACATACATTTTCAATGCTTTAAAACAAGTGTACCTTTGTATACCTTTGATAAGATACATACGTAAGCCCAAGTACCTAAACATGTGCACAGCACTGTATGTTCTAAGAGAGCGAACTCCTCTGTTGAGCAATGTTCACTGGGTGTTTGGCCTGGCAGCATTTGCAACACCAGCAAAAGCAACAGCAACAGCAACAGAAACAGCACCAGAAACAGCAGAGCCCAGCAGAAGCGGCATCCCAGCATCGTCAGGAGCATCGGAGGGGTCGGGATCGCTATTGGGATCGAATGGGACCGGGGGCCATGGAGGGCCATGGAGGTCCATGCATGGGGGACTCGGATTGGGGCGCATCATCATGTGCGCATTGCACGCACGTGATTAAAGCGCAGCCCCGTCGCGAAGGGTGGGGAATTGGTTACAGGGACTGGGCAAGAGCCCGCTTATAAATCAGAATTCGCTCTTTTGGGGACGACAATGAACTCGCCTCGAATGGAGGGGAGCTGAAGCGGGAAGGACGGAGGAACCGCACTACATATTGATAAATAAATAAGATCGCCAAGAGGCTTTTGTCTCTGGATATTTGGTGTCTGAGCCCAGCTCATTCCGGTGGTTGTAGGTTCAATGCACTTGACCAACTGGTTTCAATTTAAATTTCAAAATGCATCTCCGGAGATTTACGCGCGGCATGTTGTTGCCTTGTTCCCAAAAAATCGAATCGCCGATCGAAATGCCCAAAATTAATGACATCAATAGAATTATGAGCGGAAACATTCGCAAATCGTCGACAGTTTGACACTTGACCCAGACGGCGCCGGCTTGTCTTCTGGCCCATAAATTAAGGCGCTTAAAAAAGAGCCGCGAGCAACGGTCCAGCTCGATGCTTCGACACATTTCTCTGCCCCAGCTAACAGTCGGCACTTCTTTGGGTTCTAATCCGAGTCCAGGTTCCAGGTTCCAGGTTCCAAGTTCCAGGTCCGAGGTCCAGGTCCCGGGCCAGACATTCAAATCACCCGGAATCAATCAACTTCAGGCGGGATTCGGAACTTTGGCGCCGCCTTTTTGTTTTCGCCAAAGTAATATTAGCCCAACCAGTTCAGTTATTTCTCTTATAAAATCGTGAAATAATTCTAGGCCCATCGAAAGGGCAACGCAACCAAATTTGAATAATTTTTAACCATAAAGAAAGTTGATACACAAGCGGGGTGATGTGGGCACTACAGCCGAAGTAAAAAATGAATGAAGAAAAATGCCGAAGTAAAAAATGAATGAAGAAAATGTGATTTTAATCATAACACGGGCAAATACACTTTAGTTGGCTAAAAACTAATATTCAGAATTATTTTACCAATTGTTATTTATAGATCAGAAACAAAAAAAATACTGAATATTGTCAACAAATCTTTGAAATCTATTAATGTTTAGCCCTTCAAATCTATTAAAAGATTTAAAAAATATAATTTACACTTAAGGTGTAAAAGTAAAAACTGTAAGAAGTCTTTCTTTAACAATTATAGCTTTTAGTTTAAGCTATAAGGTAGCATTAAATAACAATAATTTTACAATGTAACGCATGTTCGATCTTAAACTTGCAAATATTTTAGCTAAACTAAGTGAAATGGGCCTAACTTTTTGCCTTGGGTGTGGGCCAATTGACTTTTGGCCTGCGCACGAGCCACAAAGTTGCCTTGATCTTGCTGCTCAGTCAGGGGTTATTAACGCAATGTGTCTCGGGTATGTCGTGAAACCCAATCCGGCGGTCGGGAGAAAGGCAGAACGTAATATTAGAATGCCTTTTAATTAGCTAAGATTGCTCTAAGCCAGCAGGATTACATAAAGCACTGTTACCGAGCGGAACTTGCAGGCCGACGCGGCCAACAGGCAAGTGACAGCTTTAATTTGCCCGATAATGGGCTGTGGACAACGAAGGCATACCGAATAATCGTTGGCTTAGTTAAAACAAGGATTAGGCACATCGTGAGGAGAATTTAATTTGCCAGAGACAAGTACTAATTGAAAATTTCATAATTTGCGCTATATCATCATCCCTGCTCGATTCGTATTAAGAAATCCGGCAGAATGTCTCGCCCAGATTAGATCTGCAAAGCGAACAGGTATAGCGAACAGGTACGTACGTATCGCTCAAGATCATGATCGCAGCAGAAGCCAGAGCTTGAGTTATGGTCGGTTATGGCGAATCACAAATCTGACTACGCGCTCATTTAAACGAAATCTCTTTTCCGACTCTGTTTTCGGGGCAAGTCGAAAGGTTGTTTACCCGCCTCCATAGCCATGTCAATACAGAACGCAGACCCTCGACCCTCGCAGATCGCCACTAACGATACCGTAAGTCGGGCCGGACGGTGGGAAGCTAACCCGGTCAGAGAGGAGGGTTTCGGGCCCCGTCGACACGATCTACATAACATTTGTTGCGGCTAATGGCTGCGCATTGCAAGCCGCGCCAAATATGGAGACGAATGCGGAATGTCCGGTGGCCAATAAGGTTTAGTTGGGCTTGAGCTCGTCTTGAGGCATTACCTCAGGAACTTTTCTGACTCAAATTTGCGGCAAACAGATGTTCTTTGTTTTTAAGCATTATGTAATAACCGCCAACTAATTCTAAAGTAGCACATTTCAACACTTGCTGCGAACTGTAAGTGAAGGATACATTTCTTCATTCTTGGTTACTAAATATCATAAAGAAAAGTATACTTTAAATGTATGTATAAAGATAAACATTTATTTAGGCTAACTATTAAGCTAGATGGAATTCCTGAAGATAATGTGGGATTTAAAGATACGTGAAACCGTTTTTATGCAATTCATTATTTAATACGCTTTTTTTGCCCACTCACTCAGGTGATCTGAACAATTCTAACTGTGGTTTGCTCAAAGCGCGCGCCGAACACAATACAATAATACTTAAGGAATCGGAGCGCTGCCGTTGCCGAGTTCCTATTGCCGTTCCTAAAGCTATTGGCGATGCCTTTCCCACCTCAACACTTTGTATATCGATATATCATTAGCGCTCTTTTGATTTACAATCGCCTTTTGTGTGTGGACCTCGCTATTTCGCCTTTTGTTCGGCCGTTTTCGAGGAGAGAGGCTCTGTGAGGAGACCGCAAAAGCGGTCGGCTAATAGCTTATAGCACTTTCCTACCAGCCAACTCGGGCAGCAGAGGCCATAAAATGCTATTCCCGCATATGCAGAACGAATGAAAGTGTTCTGCGCAGCGCGATCGGTTCGAATGTGGATCCTGAGCTAGCTCTGTGGATCGCGTCTGCAAATGGTTGCAACCGTCTTTGGAGCCAAAGTTGGACCGATGACAATACCCCACAATGTTGCGCTAATGAGTTATCACTTTAAATCACAACAGATGTCGAAGAAAACAGAGGATTACAAATTATTGGCAAATGATTAATAATGGCTTTACATCCCAAACAATTCTCAATTAATAATTCTAACGAAGCAAAATTAGTTATCAATTACCTAGAATATCATCCTAGAATTAAAAGTAACAAAACAAAAAGCGTCTAGTGATCTATATATGTACATATATTATGTATAATTTTATTGATTTCCAGCAAAATTCTTGGTGACAGCTGTATGTTGTTTAAAGAAATTAAATAGCTTAAACAGCACAAAAAGCTTATTCAAAAGATTCATTATTTTGATTTTATATTGGCAAATTTTATACACATTTGGGTTCATTTTAATTTGTATATCTGAAATAATCTATTTTCAAACAGCTTGGTTAAACAAAAGAGTTATAAATTCTGCATCCTTTCTGAGAATCAAAACTAAAGTTAAGTTAATTATGGTTTTAAATTAGAAATTTTATGATATATTATTTGGAAACTGCAATTTTGGTGCATTATATTTTTAATTAATTAAATAATTAAGGACACCAATTATCGCAGTACCACAGCTATCCACACTTTACAGCTATGCTTTTAGCCGAGTTAGCAAACGCACATCGAACTCGAACAAGTGTTAGTTCGACTGGGCTGCCGTCAAACTGGTCTCAAACGACCGAGCCGGGCCAAAGCCGGACTTGCAGAGCCGCCAGTCAGTCGCAGTTGGTCGATCGGAGCGAGCGGACGTCTTAGCGCGAGAATCGAGGAGAATTAGACCGCAGAACTTGGAAATCGAGGGCCAGCGAAGAGTGAAGAACTTACGAACTGAAAGAATACGATCGCGATCGCGTGTGAGGGTTTGTGTGTGTTCGCGAGAGATGCGCCTTTGATGAGCAGTTGATCGGTCACAGGCTTAGGGTTTCGGGGTCACCACTTCCAATGGCCGGCAGACGCCACCTGCTGTTGGTCCTGCTGCTGATCCTGCAGCTGATCGCCACCACGCCGGCGTCGCGCAGCCTCAGCGTGAATGGCAACAACATTTGGCGGCGGGTGCGCCTGGTGACCAGCCAGGAGACCGACCGCAACGCCTACCAGGTGCTGAAGCCGAGCAGTCGGAATGCCACCAGCACCAGCACTAGTACCAGTACCAGTACAAGTACCAGTACGACGACAACCAGCACCAGCACCACTCCGGCAGCTCCTCAATCGCAGCGCTCTGCCAAGCAATTGGATCTCAACTTTCCGGGCGGCAATGTCTCGAGTGCCGCCCGCCTGGAAATGTCCACGGAATTCTTCGTGGTGCCCACAATGGCCAGCAGTTCGAGTAGCACCACATCTACCACCACGGCGGCCACGCCCCGTCGGAGCCTGGGGGCCAAAGCGCGAGCCGCAGGCACCACCGGTCGGGTGGCGCCGGGAGGCGGTTCGAACAGCTCGAACAGCTCCAACACCCCGCCCAGCATAGTGTCCACCCACCTGCCGTTCGCCGGACTGCGCAAGGAGCCGTGGGTGGTGCCGGTGCTGGTCCTGGCCACGCTCACCATGCTCATGATGGCCGCCTTCGAGATCTTCGTGCTCTTCAAGGCCTGGCGCACGTCGCCCTCGCGACGACACCTCTTCCTGGGCCAGATGCTGCTCCTCGGGCTGTTCGCCTGTGCCAGTTTGGGCGCCATCATCACGGCCCAACCCACGCTGCTCAGCTGCGGGGCGATCCGCTTCGGGGTGGGCGTAGCCTACGCCCTGGTCTTCGCCGCCCTGCTGGTCAAGTGCGTCTTCCTGATCAGCCTGAACGGGGGGGTGTACCTGCCGGCTCCGTACCAGGGCCTACTGCTGCTCTTCGCGCTGCTCATCCAGGTGGCGATCGGCGGCCAGTGGCTGCTCACCCAGCCGCCGGAGGTGTACACCACCAGTGTGCCGGTGATGGGCAGCGGTTTCCTCAGCAGCACAGTGGCCTCGCAGACCAACTACTCGGCGCTGTTCTATCCCACATCGTACACGACACTGGACGGCACCCCGGAGATCTACACCCGGATAGCGGCGGTCAGCACCGTGCTGATACCGCTCTGCAAGACACAGTTCTCGGAGTTGCTCTTCTCGCTGATCTACATCGTCTTCCTGATCGTCTTCATCGCCGTGCTGGCCATCAAGTCGCGTGGCATCCGGGACAACTACCGCGAGGCCACCTACATCGGCCTGGCCATCGGCGGAGCCATACCCATCTGGCTGGGCTGGATGCTGTGCGGTTTGGCGGTGGCCGAGCGGCACAAGGACGCCTGCGTGGCCTTCGGCCTGGTGGCCACCTCGGCCACCGTCTTCCTGGTCATGTTCATGCCCAAGGGCAGGCAGCTGGCCGCCATGGGCAAGGAGGGGCTCTACGTGGAGGACCGCGAGGAGCAGTTCAGTTCGCTGAGCCGCGCCGGTTCCGGCTACTCGCCATCCTTCTTCCACTTCAAGCCCATCAAGTACGGCGTGATGGGTGGCTGCGGACTGCCCAACTCGGCCTCGAATACGGGCCAGGGACTCAGCTCCAAACACTGCTCCAGTGCCAACAACGGAGGTGGTAAGTGCCGCTCTTACTTGACCCTTTAACTTCGGGATTTGTCACAACTTCTGCCTGGTTAATAAAAAAAAAATAAAACTCGGCCTGGAAACAGTCCCATTTCGAGCGCCTCCCTCCCCGCCCTTCTGCCCTTGTCAGCTGTCACTGTCAAACTTTGTTAGTTTTGTAATAACTTTCTTTTCTTGCCTCATGTGCGCCAGCCCCACCCCCCCTGGCTGGCAACCTCTTGAACTCTTGTTTATCCATTTGTTCGCTCTTTCTAAAAGCAACAGCAAAGTCGGCGAGAAGGAAAGCAAAAGTCTTAACTTTCAAAGACTGCCAGCTCGAGCAGACGGTAGCCCAGGTACTGTGGTCTTAATGCCTCCAAAATGATGGGGAGTTTCAGAAAAAAAAACTAACCTAAGTCTGTAATTTATCAATATTAGCCCATGGAAGTGTTGAAAGTGTACAACAATTTTTATAGCTTGAGGCACCTTTAGGCAATTGCAGTTTTGGCTTCAGTTTCGTTGCCAATGTCAATGAAATAATTATACATTTTCCCAAACCCCGCCCTGTGATTATTTTCATTTGCATTGCTTTTGCATTTCTTTTCCAATCAGTATGAATGGCAATTTTCCTATTGCACCGCTTCATTTGCTTGTATGCAAATCTGTGCGCTTTCATTTCGCGGCCACTCGCAATTGTAGACAATCGTTCGCGCAGATCCCAACCACTGTGCGACGGCATTAACTGGGCTTAAAATTGTTTTGCCGGGCCGTGTAATTGTTTGGCATATTAATTTTCCCGACGCCGACGTCTCTGCGTGTAAGCCAAGTGTAAAAAGTGTAAAAGAGCACACATCCAGCGTTCCGTTCATTTGTCTTTCGGCTTTTGGCTTTCGGCTTTCGATTTCGTTTTCGTTGTGAGAACGTCCAGGTTCGTGGGTTAGGTCTTTGATTAGATTTTCGCTGCTGCTGCGGCTTAAATCATTTCTGGCGCTCCGAATAGAGCCATCAACAAATTTCACATCTGTCCATTAGTCGGTGTTAGATGTCATTGTCAGGCGGTGTGGATGTGGTCACGACCTGTCCTCAGGTCCAAAATCGCTTGGCACATTGTCAACGAGCAAGTGAAACGAGTCAAAGCCGAAACTTACAAAGCCAACAATAAAAGCTGACTGTGCAATTTTTGGCAATTTATGAATTATGAATTCTTAGGAATTAGTTTTTGTTTTACCCATTTTCCAAACAATAACAAGCCATAAAAGGCTTTAAACTATTTCAGCTTTCTAATGAAAGCACACGTAGAGTGGCTTATGAGTGTGGCAAAGTGGAAAGATATGGGGAGACTTCGGAGAAGGAAGGGCGCCCAGTGGGGTGCCTCGAAATGTGCGTGCCTAAGCCATGTAACACTTTACGTAATTTAATTAAAGTAAATACATCACAAAAGTATGATTACAGTCAGCAAAAAGCGTTTCAAATGGAAATGGGACAGGAAAACTTAGGGCAATTCATGTGGAAAACGGAGAAGAAATGCTCTGCGAAAAGCGTTAGGCAATTGTGGAAATTAATTACGGCAATTGAAATCGAAGGAAAGAAAGCCATTATAAGTCCAAAGAGGTACTTAAATTTTATTTGAATCTATATAACTTGTAATTGCATACTCAACTTGTTGAAATTATGCACAAGCATAAGTTTTTTTAACCCACGGCAAAGCGGTGCCAAAATCCAGTTACCTCTACTTTAAGAGTATAAGACCCGCAATAGCTTACCAAATTATAACAATGAGCTGGTGGGCCAAAGTAGGAAGCGTTTTACATGGCAGCTACTTGACGACGACTCCAAATCCGACTCAGTATGTGAGCCAAGCAAGAAGGCAAACTCGGCAGGACAAAAGCCGAGGTGCAGCTGAAACTTTGGCCAAAACTGGGCCCGAATCTGGAGTTGCAGCCACGGCCCACAAGCCAAAGTGCCTGTGGGCAGTCTGGGCTCGGATTCCGATTCCGTCTCCGACTCCGACTCCAATTCCACTTCCAATTCCGACGAGGAAAGCCAGCAAGTGAGGCGGCAGCCAGGGACAGACGAAATATAGGTAGGCTCGTATATAGATAGATAAATGAGAGATATAGTGCTCTGGCCCCGGCTACACATATATACGTCAAACTGTCTGCAATTGAAAGTGCATTTGAGGGGTAACAGAAATCAACGACGAACGAAAACCGGGCAGCAGGCAGGCAGAAACCTTAAGAGCAAAAGACAAATGTCTGGAGACACACGGAGCACAGCGAAATCAAAGTAGGCACAGAGCTTAACAAGCAAAGGAGCAAACATCAGCCGAGAGCTGCAATCGCTGCCATTATCGTGGCCAGACCCAAGCTATACCTCAGCCCATAGCCCAGCCAAGCCAAACAAACCAAGCCAAACAAACCAAGCCAAACCAAACCCGATCCAATCCAATGCGATCCGATCCGATCCGATCCAGAAACATGTGTGTGGGTTGTGTAGTTGTCTCGCTAACTCTTCGACTTCGACTGCGACTTCGACTTCGCTTGAGCCAGCCTGAGTGAAGTGAGCCAAAGGCAGCGACAGCGACAGCGACAGCAAGGGTTCCGGCTTGATTAAGGGCACAGAAAGCAAAAAACTGGAGCTGCATGTGGGCAGCAGTTGAAATTTACATAAGGCGATGAGGCAAGAGAAAAATCAAAAGTTGTTCCCTTTTTTTCGAGCCATTGCTCGGGCTGATTGAAGAGCAAATGACTTGGCCAACGAACTTGATTCGGCCGGGGAGTTGACAGCTTAAGGAGGGGCAAATTATTGGATGTCTTGCCTCTCAAGTAAGATGGAATCTATTGCTAAGGCTCTTGCTTGTGTGTAACTCAGCGTTGTTTGAGGAACCAAGAAATCAGAAATGGAGTACCTTATTCTCTTCAGTGCCATTTGCATTAAAAACACTAAATAAAAAATAATCACAAAATCAATAGACTTGGGCTGTGTTCAGTGCAATAAAACAAATGGTTTTAAGTTGTCTAAAATTCTATTAAAATTAAAATTGATTATTCAATTGTAGTTCAAGATTAAAATTTGCAGCACTTGTGTTTTGTCAATCTGAACTAAAATGATCTTTGACTTTCCACTGCTTGTAGGTTTGAGCTTACATTAAGGATGAATAATTAACAAATTAGTAACTATTTCTTAAGAACTGACACTAAATTGACCTCCTTTCCTAAAATATCTAAATGCATAAAAGTTTTAAAGAACCGGAATGACAATAAATCATATTTTAAATGCTTTAAATTGGAAGTCTCACAACGGGTAAACCGAAACCGCAAGGAGGAACGAGAGACATTTCCAATAAATCCATAATATCGAATTTCCTGCCAAGCCTTCAAATAAACACACTCAAAATCACATGTGTGTGTGTGTGTGGTCGTTGGCAGTAAGCAGTTCGGCACATAATTCACCGAGCAATTTGCAACAATAAACTAAACGACAGCTAACGGCGTTGACGCCAAGGAATGAGCCGGGCCAAAAGATTCCAGGGCAAGGGCAGGGGCAGGGGCAGGGGCGGATCAGTGGACCGGGGGAAAGGGCGCAGTCAGAGGCCAGCAGCTCTACATGATTGCCGCCATGAAGTCAAAGTCGAAGGCGAGGAATGAACGCAGATTGACAGCTCTAGCTTGGGTCTCTCATGCACATAAAAAAACTTTGGATCAGTTTCAAATGAAAATCCACATAAGCCTGTGTCCTTTATATTATAAAAACTTTACACATAATAATATAAATCCAATATATTCCTTTTGTAGCACAAACGTAACGTCTTGCTAAAAAAAAGTTTTAAAGTTCGTTGCCTCAGTCTTTTGTTTATTAAAACAAACAGAACACGTATATCAGTTGTATTTTATTTACTAAATGGTAACTAATAAAAGGCATTCTATATTTCAATGATCAAATAGTTTTTCTTTAACAAAGAATTATTTTGGTTCAATCCCGTTCCTATGTTTAAGCAGTATAGAATCCACAAAATACACACTTTGAAACCTATTAAGTTGAAGAACTTTTAAGAGTAATTTAAAATCCAATCGATGATAATTTAATATATTTTTTTTCTGTGTTGGGACCTGGTGTGGCTGGATGTGGCCAAAAGGATATCGTGGGGCCCGGCCGATTTGAGCAGCCCGTTGCCGCTGATTGAACGAGAGAGTTCAAGGTTGTCCGGCCTGCTTTAATTGAAGTCGCATTGTTGTAAGCGCTTCGGGCAGCTGTCGACGACGAGCGGCGCGATGACAGGCGGAGCCACAAAAATAGATACTCGTACATACTTCCGTTGCCGCTGCGTGATGTTATCATTATACCCTAACCCCTGGGGCCTAGGGCTGCTTGGTGGGGAAACTGCAACTGGAATCTGTGCGGAGATGCCTCCCGAGACGAGCCAGTGACCTTATCGGCCAGCAGAGTGTCCCATCTTCGACTTGGCAATGCCGCCACTTGGCCAGTTGGTCAGTAAGACGGGCCCATCAATCTGGGCATCTGCCAGCGGCCTTTGTTCTCCGGCGACGTCGCATTTTTTTGTAATTTTATTGAGTGACTTTATGCCAGGCAGCCACATACATAAAATCAATCATTCATGCTATACTATGGAGCCGGGCAGATCGAAGCAGATCCAAGCAGACCTTGGAAGGTTAAAGCTTGTCGCTACACTCCCGAGACCCGTGCGGAAATTTTGTCTATTTGTCTTGCATGTTTATCGATCGATGGGGATTTGTCAATAAAGAGCCCAGGGAGGCCACATAGTCATTTAACTGTGAACAGTCCAGAGATTGCTTTTGTATCTGTTATTTTTTTCCATTTTCTGCACACTTGAGGATCTGAGGCTTAGCTCGAGCCGAGGTTCCGCGTGTTATTGATGGATACTTCCAAAGGTTGCTTCATTGTCATAAACCAGTTGGTCAAATGGGGCTTAGCTCAAAGAAAGCTCATTTATATAATGAGAACTGAATAAATTATCGTCATGATTATTATAGATTCCTTTATGAAGTTTATTTGCAAACAAAAGTAATTGGAAAGTATAAAGTTTCTGCCTGGGAAAGCGAATTAAAGTTCGTTGCCTCAGTCTTTTGTTTAAGACAGAAAACAATTTGTAGAAAAAGGAATCCAATATATCATTGTGAAGAACATTGATAGTTAAGCAACTGGAAATATTAAAAACCAGAACCAAATAAAAAGTTCGTTGCCTCAGTCGTTGGTTTTTTCTGTTGTAAAATTAGAAAACTAATTTTTAAATTTATATTGAATCAAGTCTCGGTTTAATGGCTCAATGATATTTATCGATCTCCTTTGAAGATACTATTTGTTTTAAGACAGTTACGATTTTAACTTTAACAACTTTTGTTTGTTTGTTTTTTTTATTTATTTCGAATATACTATACTACAATAATGACATTGCCTTGGAGTTCATTTTTAAGATAGCACCAATAGTTGTCTTTTAATTGTTTTTTTTTCGATTGTTTAAGCTGTCAATTATTAGACCCAAATTTAAAGCAATCAGAAATGAACATCAAACAACAATTTCAATCAAATGATTTCTGTTAACCTGGCTTTGTTTAGAACCCAATTTTGCCTAGGGGGCACCTATTGAAACGGTTCGACCAGCATCAGCTGTCTAAAATATGACATAAAAAAGATTCGATTAGCCTCAATTGTTCTGAGTCCACTACCAGCAGACCAAAGACTGAGGCAACGAACTTGAAATTGAAAAACCAAAGAGCAAAAACAAAAGAACAGAGCAAAACAGAACAAAACAGAATAGAACAGAACAACGCGGAGCAGAAAACTTGACAACGATGATGTGCAAGATGATGATCATGAAGATGACGATGGCGCAATGTACAAATCTGTGAAGTACGTGTTGTTGAGTATCGTATCCAACTTCAGTTTGCTGTCCGCGGCAGCGCCTGTGTATGGGACTTAATATATGAGTTGGGTAAATGCTGCCAGCACGTGCTTGAAACGAGCGTCACTGTATATTACCACAAAATTATAGCGGTTTGCAATAAGAGCCGCGGCCACGGAGAGCCGGGCTGGATGCCATGGAGCGATGATATTTAGTTTTGCCTAGAAGTGCCAGCAGCCGGCCAGCAACGTAATCGATAACCAGTTCCGAATTGCGGCAATGAAACCGAAAGCGGAAAAGCCAACTCAGGTCTTGCTGCCAGCTCTTGGCCCGGCTCAAAGCAGTTCAGGCCAACCGATCGAGGCAAGTCGGGAGCTCAGAGCCGAGGGAGCCAATGAGCCGTGTGCCAACTGCACATGCTAAAATTATTACGCTAAATTGGCCTGCAGATCGCCGCGGTCTTACGGTACCTTCGTCAGCTTGTGGTTGCCGCCCAGGGATGCAAGCTAAGGGGCTTAGAAAAAAGGTGCTATACGGTTGAGCTAAGAGCGAATGGTTGATTTTAAGGTCTTGGGCATTCTGAATGTCGATCCTTAAGGTAAATCAATCAATACAATATAGAAAATAAATGTATTTACAGTTTCAATTAGTGGATTACGTCTTGTTTAATGGTTCTGTAGCCTTATTAAATTATAAAACAAATTTGTATGCTTCAATTTTATATCAAAGATGAAATTACACCATTCCGAATAAATCATGTTCTGTACATTATTTTGTACATTACATAATTTGCCAATATTTTCGTAAGACAATTATTTTCTTCTCTCTGGCTATATTCACACTTTTTGCTTTACAATTTCAGTTGTATACCAGTTCACTTTAAAATAAAAAAAGGGTAATAAATTTCTTACTTAAAAGTGAATGCCGAAAATTAAATAAGTATTAAATTGATTTATTATACGAAAAACAATCACTTCGTCAACAAAGAAAGTTGTATTTTTATATTGCAATATACAAAAAAAATGCATTTACAGTTTCAAATAGTGGATTACGAATTTTTTACAGGCTACATTTTTAATTATAAAACAAATTTATACACTTCAACTGCATATCAAAGATAAAATTACACAATTCTGAATAAATCATGTTCTGTACATTATTTTGTACATTTAGTAATTTGCCATTACTTTCGTAAGACAATTATTTTCTTGTTTCTGGCTATACTCATACTATTTGATTTACACTTTGAATCGTATCCAGTTCACTTTAAAACCAAAAGTTAAAAGTGAATGCCGAAAATTAAAATAGTATTAAATTGATTTATAATACGAAAAACAATCACTTCGTCTACAAAGAAAGTTGTATTTTTATATTGAAGGCGTTCGTTTAAGCTAAAACCACTTTAGTGTTTTTCCTTTTTTTTGTACAATAAAAGAAGACTAATCAATTGTTTCAGCTGGAGGTCCATGCCACTCCACCCCAACTGAAGCATACACACTTTACTCAAATGTAAATTAAATTGTAACAATTTGAAGGTCATACGCCCTCAGCCGAAATATGCAAATTGCCGGCCGTTGCGGCCATGTGAAAAATGCTTTTCTTCCGCCTCAAAATGGGAGGGAAAATCGTCCGCGGCGCAGTTCATGACAATGAACCCTGGGCTGGATGAGTGAGAGGGAGACGATGTGGATGGGGACGGGATGGGATGGGATGGCTTAGAACGAACGTGGCCAATTAGTTATAATGCTGCTTCGTGATATCACAACATCTGGCAACTCACTCTCAAAGACCCAGACAACGGCCAAGGCAAAAGCAACAACCTTTGGCGCGGCAGCCAGAGGCAGAAAGAAAGAGTCAACGCCGCAGCCAGGCAGCCAATGAGGAAAACAGCAACGCTCGCCAAAGAAATTACTCAAGTCTGCAAAGTATGTAGCAGCTAACAACAGCAACAGCAGCAGCAAAAAGCCAACTCTCTGTGGCAAGAACAACAGCAGCAGAGGCAACTGAGCACTGCTGGGCCTACAACAAAGGCGAACAATGACAATCTGCACGTAGCAATCAGTCAACGTGCGGCAGTTGGTTTAACTTTAACTTGTTGCCAGCCAGATAGAAGATACTGGGCCCAGGGTAAGGAGGCAGATGCACATGGGACGGGGTTTGGGGGTCGGGGGCAAGCCGACAAACTGCAAACTGCAAACTGCAAACTGCCAACTGCACACTGCAAAATGCAAAATGCAAAACGTGGCCCTGTCTCCGCAATAGAGATGGGCAATTTTAATGAATTTTCCCCAGTCGGTGAAAGAGGCAGAAATAATTAAATGCAAGTGAGGAAAAGTAAAAACGGACGAGGCGAGCACACGGAAAGGGGAATTAAGAGTGAGGAAATAATGAAGATGGAATAAATCGCCTCAGTTTAAAGGGGGAAATAATTCATAAAAAGAATTTCTACAGCAGCCGGGAAAACATGCTTTAGGCACATATTTCTAATGTGGAAGGAACTCATAACTTATGCCAGATAAAGTCTAAGAAACCATTACTGGGGTATTTGTAGAATAACTCATTTTTTCACAGTTCCCTTAACGTTAATTTAAATTAATAGTAAAGATTATAGAAACTTTTGTATATGTTTGTTTTCGATTTAACGACAGAGCTTTGGTTTACTTACTTCCTAAATACTAATAAAAAACAATAATTTTTGTTCTCACCTTTCTAAATTCATTGCTTCCGTTCTCCTTTCTTATTACCTGTAATTATCCATAAATGAAATACGATATGTTATGAATGAACAACCTTTATTACTACCAGTAGCTTCGTTACTAGCTTTATTTTGATGACTGGTCAACATTTTCTAGGCCGTGATTAGACCGATTGTAGTCAGACTAATACAAATTTCTTTTGATTATATTTAAGACAAGTTGCTAAATTCTAAGAGAATAGCATACTTTCTTTTAACTTTTTTTCCTAGATCTAGGTTTTTTGTGGTATTCAACATTTATAAACAAATTTGTCCACGTTTTGGTTTATTTTGTAAATGTTGTAATTAATAAAGTTATTCAATCTTATTCAGGTAAATACACAGCAAATATTCTTCGATCTTGCTTGACTCTGCATTGGAAGATTTGTTAAAGGTTCTCTGAATACACAATTTCCCCACATTTCCTGCATTATGGCAATTTATATTCAGGGTCACGTATTCCTTCCATCTCTAGCCACATAGAATTCTTCAGGGCCCTGGCCTCCCCCACACATAGATACAGAAGTGCACCAACACCTGGACAATGCGGAACATGCATGCGGACGCCAATCTCAAGACTGGCCATACATATTTGCACTTAATTAGCGTTTTTCGTTACATTTCGTCTCGTCTCGTTTCGTTTCGTTAAGTTGGCTGTCAGCTGTGAGCTAAAGTTACATATTTAATGCTGGCGCACATAATTCATAATGGCCAAATGAGCTGACAGACAGCGCAAATCGGAAAAAGAGATTTTCTAGTTGGTCTCGGGCAAAACGGAATTAAGCCAAATTTGCCGCTTCAGCTGGCGGCTGCTGCTGCTGCTGTTGCTGCTGCTGGAAAACTAGTTTCTTTTTTAACGCGAAATGCAAAAGCCTGCCCACCGCAGATACAGATACATCTGGAGTTACAGGTACAGATACAGATACATTTACAGATACAGCTACAGATACAGATACAGATACAGCTTTGGATTCTGGCGCACACATGCATTTTCATTTTCTGACACATAATTCCACATTCGAGGCAGTGGAAGCAGAACAGAAGTCTCGGAGCGGCGTATAAAAACAAGCGGGCTTAATTGCAGTATTTGTTCTAAGTTAATTAGAAAACCCAGAAGTGCCACGGGAAGGAGGCCAGGGGTTGGCATGTGTGTAACTGCCGCATTTAACACTGCCAAGAGTTCAGATCCCGCAGCAGTAGACACTTCAATGCCGACGCAGGCTTCCCCGATTTTCCAGCCTCTCTTTTCGGCCCGATTTTCTAGTCGTTTTTTTTTTTTTTTGTCAGTTTCCATGTCGTTAACACAGTTTGCTACACACGTTTCATTTGGCTGCCTCTCGGAGCTGTTGAAAATATAATAATAATCATAAGTTATTACCTCCAGCTGCTGGCGGTTGATTTGGCTCACATTTGTTAGGCTTTGCCCGTCCTAAATGAAAATCCCTTACTTGGGCAGTGGAACTTTGGCCAAAGTGTTGGTCTTGGGCAGGCCAAGTCGCTACTAATTATGACAAGTGTACGAGAGTTATAAATAGCCGAACAATTAAGGCAGGTTCTTATCTAAAAGGGGAACTGGATTTCGTGGAATCGGAGGCGAAACAAAAAATATGCATAAACTTGAACTGGTTTCGTTACTACGATTAAGTCTCACAAGAAAGAAAAAATTGCACGGGCTACAAGTAATGCAACTGCATCCATAACGCGCCTCGAAAAAAACGGGGTAGTAGACCTCTGGGGATTGCACCACACACATTTTATTAACCCTTAAAGTTAATGAAGGTCGCAGCTCTGCCAAACGGATTAACGAGAGCAAAAACTGTTTGTTGGCCCAACACAAACCTATTAAGATTCCAATGAAAAAAAAGCTTGGGGTTTTTGCCCAATACCCGTAGACACAAACATAAATACAGTGGGACTTTCTCTATGGCTTGAGGGTGTTGGAGTTAACCCATTGACATGAAATCGTTTGACATCATTAAGTCCGCCATAAATTGGCCGGCAAAAGTGTGAAATATGGCAGGGTAATTTCCTCGAATTGGGAACATCTGCGTCTGGGTTCGGGCTCTGGGTCAGGCCAATTATGGCTGACCATGGGCAGAAGTTGTGACACATTTGCTGATTTATCTACCAACATATGGCTACGACTTGGTTGCACTTAAAGCACATGAAAATACAAATACAAATATATATATATATATTTATATTTATTATTATTTTATTTTGTTTTGTTTACTTCTTTATTTGTCATGTCATGCATACATATATCATCAAAAACCACCGCCAACCAACACGACATTCATCTACAACATCAACAACGAACTCAAAACAAAAAAAACATCACCATCATCACTGCATCGACAACATATATTATATCTCCTCCTTATCGTACTTCACCTCCAACTTTATCTTCACCTTCACTCCCAAACTTTGTCAAACATAATCGAAAAATTCTCGACACGCTCACGACACACACACTTGCATATGTCATTTCATAATCCATCCGTGTTGTTTCTGTAATTTTTTCCATTGCTATTATGTTCATCAATCATTTGGAACCTTTTTTTCATTATTGGTTGACTCTTTTGGTTTTGTTTCCGGTATTTTTACCTTTTCGAAACTTAATTGAATTTACATTTATTGTCAAAAAAACCAATAACTACTGTACATATATGTTTATCCTATACGTAATATCACCACTACGTGTGTGTGGGTCACGACTGGTTTTGTTAATGGTTTGGTAACTTTACACACGGCTCTGGGACTTCCAACCACACACGCACCCACTCCACCACCACCGCACCACCGCATCACCGCACCACCAATCCCTGCAATCCGCCGACAGATCGGGTTGCCTTGGTCACCGCCGCACCGCCGAGCTATACGCGTATGTATCACTATTTTCCAGCACACCTGAGTCCGCACCCGTTCTGCTATTATCCTCCCGCACCACCTCCACCACTGCCACCGCAACCACCGCCACCACAGCAAGCCGCACCGCCCACGCTCACGCCGTTGACCCTCAAACAGTTGGGCAACTCGCTGACCTCCATGACACAAGCGGCGCAATTGGCCAAAACGCTGCGCTATGCGCCAGGTAATAATACTCGCCATTAGCTAACGATCCCCCAGGCATCTTACGGTTTGTCTGCAGGGGAGGCTTCCACAGGGATGTAAATTAGTATTATGCAATAGGGAGAATAATGGGTATATGTAACACGATTGATTGAGACACTTAACAAATCTTAGCTAAATTAATCAAATACAAAATTATTTACATGTTATAAAAACAAAAGCTTGAGTTTTTACGCTTCAGAATTATTTTTTGTCAATAAATATAGTTCTAAAAAATGATTTATTTCCAAGCCATTGGAGTTCGCACTTTGTTGTAAAATTTCACATTTACTTGTTTTTTGCATTCATAAAATTAAACTTATTCAATAAATTTATGTGTGCAGATTTGGCAATAAATGTTTGTAAGACAAAAAGATCCAAAAAATTTGGGAAGCAAAAATCTGTTTACTTGCGATTGATTTATAAAAAGCATTAAAATTTTAATGTTTCATATGCATTTTATAAATACGCCGACATGCTAAAATATGTTGGTGTTCAGATTCGGCACACCGAATTCCATTGGAAAATAATTTAATGTAGGTACAATCTTTATAGTTTTCAAATTTAGATTTGAAATTATATATTTATTACATTAAATAAATCATTTTTGAATAAATTAAGCAAATTTGAATAGTTTTAACAGTAAAACATGTTGATATTGCTTTTGGTATATACATACTTGGTCACACATGAACATGATAACCCAAAGTCCTGAAACTTCTACAGTCAAATAATCTACGAGTCAAATAAATATATTTATATTGAAACATAAAAACACAAAACAAAGAAATAAATAAAAAAACGCTTCAAGTTTTATTTGTAACAAAATATGATTTGTAATTATCCATCACCGCACACAAACAATATTATCGAATCTGCATATAATGTTCATACAAAATATGTACAACTAACGAAAACCTGCTGTAAATCGAAAAAAAAAACTAAAATTATGTTTTCTTCTAGGCATGTTTATACGACCAGACGAAACGAATCTCTACACTACGCTGGAGCCGACGTTGAGCAGCAATCCGAATGTGTACTTTCAACGCAGCGGGGCCGTTCATCCCGGCATCCTCTACTGAATATCCGACAGAGCGGGGAAGTCCGAGCAGCGAGAACACTGGAACTGAGTATTTTTTTTAGCATTAAGCTACGGCTCCCAAGGAGCAGCAATAAGCGAATTGATATTCTCCGATCATTTCAAGTAGTGTAATATTTTTGTCATAATTGCTAAGCCCTTTGCATCTTTATTTATGCGATACGAGGAACACACATAACGACCTAGTAAATTAAGGATCAGACTCGACCTGAACGCTGGAATTTTGATATATTCCTTGCGGTCAGGAGAGTACGAACTCCGATGACGATGCAATAGAACTGCAGTCCTAGTTTACGATACAAACCATCTACACTGGTTACATTTACACTCTCGATGTAGCAACGATTTTATCGAATAAGTCTTCAAAAGCAGTTGCCGGCCTTGAATCCTAACTAATGTTAAAGTGTTAAAAACGAATTAGAAACTTTAAGTAAGATTACTTTTGGCTTGTGATGTAAAAGTAAATTGTACTTTAAAATTTTTTGTAATATTTGGACAGAACCAACTGCTCTGCTTTTGAAATAACTCATGAGCGCAGGGGCAATTCAACTGGATAAATTATGCCAACAAATAGTATAACATGAACTTGGCTGGACTCTGCGTAAAAAGCATTAAGTTACGCTTGAATGTCGGGAAAAGATAACCCTAGTTCCCGTGAATCCACCTGATGTCCATCAGTGTTTGTCAGCAATATGTATACAGATGTCTTGCCCCTGCGACACACACACAAATACCAGTAAGTAATAGGCTTAATAAACATTTGTCTAGCCAAGTAAAACGATCGCTTAAGCAAACACGAAATGTTGTACATATAGCAATGGCCCCCAGCCGCACACACACACACACAAACAAACACACACACACACACACATGGTGAAGAAGCCAATCTCAATAAAAGAAAAACAAAACAGAATAACAACTCTCAATTGCCACACAGGAACAACATCAGCAATGACGATTACAATTAAGTATAATTGCAAATTATTGGCATTGCAATGCCTATTAACGCCTGCTCCAAGCACAGAGGGGATGGGCCTGGGTGGGGGGAGGAGAAGGGGTATCCCCCCGACCAGGATCTAAGTGCGGGGAGGATTATGGGATGCCGACGCAGCGCTACATGTTTCAAATAATTTGTTAACGCCTTTCAGATTGCGATTGGATTGGGTGCAGCCCGGCCAGAATGGCTGTTTGGAATAGATAAACGTTCGACCATTATCGCCCGGTTCTAAGTGCTCCATGGAGCGATTCCCACTGCAAGACACGACGACGCCTCTGACGACTTGACCCCATATATGGCATGGCATGGCATTGGTCCGGTCCGGTCCGGTCTGGTCTGATCCGGTCCTGTTCGGAACGGGCACTACTGACCACATCGAGTGCATGCCGAGGGCGTGTTCGCCAAGAGGATGCGAGGTGGACCAAGCGGACGGAAGGGCGAAGGAGTCTCTCCATCCTCACATTAATTAAGTGCAACAATGCGGTGCGGATAGAGTGGCAAAAAGGCAAAGGGCGGTGCAGTAGGATGGCTCGCCAGCATTCACATCCACTTCTCCAGGCAGTCACATCGCTCGTATTAATGACATTTCTCACGAACATTTTACCAGAGCAGTCAACACAAGGAGCTCGTGTCTAGCTGAAAGCACTGAGATAAATGTTTCAACCATTTTATTATGATTCGTTTTCAATGTTTCAATAAATGTTATCGTTTTAAAGCAACTTTTAAAGCTAAGTAACTTCTGAATGACAACCCTTTTCCTAACAAGGCTATGAGTAGTGCATAGACTAGTCGAAATAATTCATAAAACGATTATTGAAGGACAACAAAACGTATTATATTCGAAATGTTGCTTAATTCTTTCTACGCTCTGATTTCAGTTCGAAAATTTATATTTTCTAGACTGGGAAGCTGCTTATAATAAATTACTTACAAGCCTGTTGACTTTGCATGAACCGCTCTTAAAAAAAACAATTTTCTAAGTTTATATATTTTTTTTTAAATCAAACGTTTTTTCTATAAACAGTTTTTGTAGTCGAACTTTTAAAACTCGATCCTCATTCAGCCAACACGAAAAAAAGAGTTATACAAATTTCGAAAAATGTTTCTTAAATACGTTTACTTTTTTGTATCTATTATTTTTCATGGACAGGAGACCCCCGGCTCAATATTAATAAAACCGAGCTCTCGACTTATTAAGCCAAATCGTATTAAAAACAATCATCTACGTTTGGCTAGAGGTATGGAAAGTAAGAGTTAGTGAAATTCAAGATTTGACTACCATTAAAGTAAACGAAAAAGTGGAAGAATATTAGTTTTAAGGACGTATTTTGAAAATAATGTAAAAGATTTTTAGGGAGGCGGCCCCGTTGTCCTCCTTTTGCACAGTGCACGCCCAGAGTCCAGTGGGTCCAGTTCCAGAATCAGCTTCTCTCTTTTGCAGCCGCCTCGCTTCAATTAGGCGCGCCTTCAAATCACAAGTCAATCAAAGTTGTTAGATTCGCCGTCCGCGTCGTCATCGTCATCGTCATAGTCATAGTCATAGTCGGGGAGTCATAGTCGTGGTCTTGCGGACTTGGACATCGTGGTCCAGTCGCCATCACTGGCGGGTTGACATCTCCTGACATGGCACACAATGCTGCAGGAGCCAGAAACCGGGCACTGCGAACTGGGAACTGGGAACCTGGAGTCTAGAGTCTGGAGTCTGAAGTCTGGAGCCTGAAGCCTGGAGGCGGCAGCATCAATTACAACATCCATGACAGGCACAGCGTGAAATGTTTGTACATTTCTTGGCGGCGCTTCCGAGGGGACCAATTAGCCCTAAGTAGGCATTTCAAATGGACTCCTGCAATTAGCCAAAATCGAAGCCAACAATTTCATCACTGGCCCGGCCGTCGCCCATCCACATTGTTCACCTCCAGGCCACCAGGCCCATCATCATCGACATCGCCACTACCATTATCATTATCGATCGTTATCGATATGTCCATCGTTGCAATTTATTTGATCAATCCGATCGTTGCCTCCACCCACAAACCTCGAGTCCTACACTTCCCATTGCCATTTCCATCCCTTTCCCCCAGAGGCGTCCCTCCCGACGTGCTAATGGCGATTTGGTAACGCTTTATGGCATAATGGGTATTAGCCAGCCAACACGATGCCATCTAATGCGGCTGCAGGCGAGCGAACTAAATCGGTTGGAGATGGACTTGGCCAAAATATATATTATAAAAAAATAAGGTAATCTGCATTAAAACGTATTCTCTGCTAACGAAAGAATACACATGGAACTTTGTCGAATTGAAATAAATAATAAAGTGGACAAGTTAAATTAAATTTAAAAAATTCGTTTGGTACAACAAACGAGTTAGTAATGCGTCTGTAAATAAATTCCTTTATTCAACCGTTTTTCAATTTATGCTTGAAAATATCCGCTAATGGAGACTAATTATTCAGGTTATGGAGTTTAGTTTAAGTTAAAATGTTCTCGATTTAACAGGCTTTTAAGTCTTTTTCACGTTGTTGACTATTTTAGAAATCTAACCTTAATGGAAAATTATTTTTCCATTACACATATAGTTTCCTTATTTAATTGTTTAAAGTTGCACGTTAAAATAAAACGGACAACTCATGACCAACATTATTTAATCGTGCGATTCAGTCAATTTAAAGTGTATTTTTTTGTTAACGCTAAGATTTTATCCACATGTTTGTTGGAAATTCCAAAGATTAATAGAGTTTTTCAGCCACCATAGTTATATAAATATTTTCTTTTGATAATATTTTATTTTATTTATTGATAATATTTCATTATTTACGACGTTAGAATTGCCTTCGAGAAAAAGCATGTATTTGACAACTTCTTTATTTTTTGTGTAAATAAAATATAATCAGGAGAACAATTTAAACATAAAAATAATAAATTTATTAAGTCATTTCATTATTTTTGTATTTTTAAAGTGTTTATTTAATGATCTTTCATATGAATAAGTAAATTGTTTCTACTCCGAAACTAAATTTAGAAGTTCACTCTTTAAGGCATAAAACCCTTTATTAACACGACACAGCCAACGTAACATGGTCAATCAGAATTTATTTCTTCGATCCCATTAACTCCCCAAAATCCGCAGTTTCCCCTACATATTCCATCGCTTACAATGTTTCAGAGAAAATTATAGCAATGGAGACCAATAATTTGTTCGGGCCAACTCGACCGACTCCCTGGCCTAGGCCTCACTGTCTCATCTCCAAAGTCTGGCTGATTGGCGATCGCCGATGGCCGATGGTATGGGGGATCGGGATCGGGATCGGGATCGGGATCGGGAACGGGATCTCCAACTCCAGCTTCAGCTCCAGGTCTATCTGTATCTGCATCTGGACTCCATCTGCTGACCGTCTGTGCAGCCGTCTAGTCGCGATTTTCGGCCATAATATTCGCGTTGTTCGTTTGTTGGGGGCATGTGGTGAGTGTACGAGTAAATTAAATTACTCGCCTGGCCGCGCCATTAACCGTAACATTATCCTTCAATGAATGGGGGCTGGGCGGCGGTTGGCGGTTGTCGGTTGGCGGTTGTCGGTTGGCATTACAGCTATTATTGTGGTGCAAATGTTATGACCGCTTTATAGAGAGATGGTAGGCCGAGGGCCCAAGGGCAGCATCACGTTGCTGATTTGATGGGTTTTTTTTTTTTTTTTTAGAAGAAGACAGAAAGGGGGAGTTTTGAGTTGGGAATTTGGAGTTTGGAGTTTGGAGTTGGGCGCTGGAAGCTAAAGTGCCGGGGCTCAGCGATCGCTGGCCGATAAGCTGGCGGTGGGGAACTGGCAACTGGTAACTGGTAATGCGTGCATTGACCGCTCGGATCTCGGATCTTGGGCCCCGGAGTGCTGGCGTTGACGTAAGTTGAAATTAAATTTGCGAGGCGGCCCAGAGACGAGCGATGCCTTCGCAGTGCCAGTACAGTTAACCTCGTTTAAGTGCGCCACGCACTGACAAACTCCAACGCCCCAAAAGGGGGGAGGGGCGCGGCCCATGTCCGCCAGCCCAGGTCCAATTAACAGTACGCAGCCACGAAGGAAGTGGATCCGCAGACCCAGCCACCGAACCCAGAGCCACAGTTTTGTCGCCTGCTCCTGCTTAAGGCATAAGTATAACGCTGCCAACTGGTTCTGGGTTCGCTGCCAACACCTTTTCCATAAGAGAGTTGAGGTAACGCCAAAACCAAATATGGCTAAATTTTTCCGGTTCAATGTAAGGCGAAGAAAACCTGAAAATATATTGTCAATTACATTGAATAAAACCAAAATAATAAAACAAATTATTGCTATTAAGGAAATACTGAAAACCAAAATCAAATTTTTGTTGATTGCAATGAAATTTTTATATGTGTCGAATGAAAGTGCAGTAAATAATAATATAATTTTACACTTATGTTAATATAGGCTTTAAATAAATAAATAAATAAATTGCAAGTTACTATCCACGCCGTTTGTAATTTTCGCTTAGCTTACTCTTCTGTTATAAATATTTAATATATTTAAAAAAGCTTTTATATAAAAAAAAGCACATGACTACATATATTTTTTGAAATTATAAAAAATGTCTGCATCCTAAAAACAACTTATAAGAGATCAAAAAAAAACGCTTAATTAATTTTCCAAATGCCTGCGGACGTCGTATAATGTTACGTATTTCGAAACCACTGAAATCGTTTTTAAAGTTTCAAGATCTATCCATTAAATGGCTAGGACGGCAGCACTGCTCCGAGTTCCCGGCTTTTAGAACCGGCAAGCGTCAGTGGCTGCAACAACCCGGCATACGAGTTTATAGCGGATGCGTAAACGTAAACGCATTTGGCTCAAATGCCGTTAGGGCCTTTGACTAAATTGCATGGCCACATGGGCCCCTTTGGCTGCAGATTCAGCCTTGTGGACAGCTTGGTCGTGGACTAAGCTTCGGCCTCGGCTTTGGCATCTTGCTATTTGCTATTTGGTATTTGCTATTTGCATGTTGTCTGGTGAGACGCCAGGCCAGGCAACAAGACTCTCATATTGACATTCTGTCTCGATCTCGTTCCTGGAGCTCTGGCCTCAAGAAAGCCCTGGAATCGAGAAATGTTAATGCATTACATAGTTATCGATCGAAAGCCGCCCAGCTTGCAGCCTCATATTGAAGGAGCTGGCCTCCCATTTGACGTAATCAAAACAACAGAATGTGGGCAACCCGAAAATGTTTTGGGTCATTGATTTCGTTCGCTATCTGTGGATCTTAACGGTTCTTTCCACTATTTCGTAATGGGCCAAGATCAATGTACCAATCTGGAGGCAGTGATGCTGAGTCTCGAGTTGAGCGCTCGTTGGAGTGTCTTCGTCTTCCCTTTTATGTGGAGTACACGCAACTGAGCCCCCATTGATTAAATAACCATGGTCGAAGTAATGAAAATAAGAAGAGAACCGAAAGAATTTTAAATAATGTCTGGACCATCGAAGCGGAGATGCTCTATACTCGAAAAAAAAAAGGTTTTATATAATTCAAAGTGGGGGAACTTTACACAGTTGATTATTATTAAAAATGATATGAAGTATCATCACTTTTAGTCATCAATCACTTTTCGTTACGAACTTTATTAATATTTTCATAGCCATATATTTTAAAACACCCACTTATTGTCTTGTATATTTTAAATTGAATAAATTACAAAGCCTTCCAAAAATCTCTATACTAAGCTTAACAAAGAGCAATCTAAGAAAAAGCCTGATCGCCCCAAGTACCAACTTCTTAATTATTTTTTATGATCTTCCATGAACCGACTACCGTCTTAAGTTCTCTTCAACCAAAAAGCCATTTCAACTGCCTTTTATGGCTGGTCTTTAAATGCTTCAGAAATGTTTCAATTGAAATGAAATAAATTAGGTCAAACTGTTCCAGCAGCGTTAGAAGAAAAACTGAAATGTGCCCACGTAGCTCGGAATTACAGGTTCATAAAGATGTTTTCGTCATTCGAAAATATGTGTTTATAATACCCGAAGGGGGAGATGTAAAACGCCGAGCATAATTATGATTTATGCACAAAGAAAGGCCAGCAGCCACAACTGGCAGTTGGGAGGCTTGTTCAGAGTGATAATAACATTCTTATGAATAATGTAATTAAATTGAAAATGCGGGGGAAATGAGGGGGGAAACTGTGTAATTTTTAATTACGAAATGACTTTCGATATGGGCAGGGAAATGATTGAAGCGAGTTATGATCAAAATTCCACATTGGTGGGGTGCCGTGTCGAAAGTAAGGCCTTGTTGTTCGGTTGTTTAAACGGGTTATGCGCTATAAATGTATCAGCAGTCGCATAAAGTCAGCTTCCTAATGACCGCAATTGTTTGCTCAATCACGATCTCGTCCCTGGCATCGCCAAATCATCGCACAGGGATCTTCACTACGAAATCATTGTATGCTAAATTCTAAAAGGGAAAATAAAGCGCACAAAGTCGTGCACTAAATATAAAATTTAATATGGAATCTTACACATGTTCCGCAGATGCTCCAAATGGCCCGACTGGATACTTTCCCAGTTTGATGATTCCCTGGGCATCCGTAGCAACCACTTCGCCTGGACTTGGCTGAAAGCTCTCACGCGACTTAGACGTGGGGGGGGTTGAGGGAGACCGAGGGATTCGGGGTCATTTGCTGATTTTTTACGACTGTTTCTATCTTAAAGATACAAGTTTATTTATGGCCGGGCTGTAAAGTGCGCGAGTGTATAAAAGGCAGGGAATGACATTGCAACACCCAGTGAGCAGGATCCGATCCGCATCCGAATCTTAAACCAAATCAGAATGGAAATGGCCCCTCCGGTGGGAGTGCGATGGTCTTGGGTCCGGGATGGGCTGTGATGGGTTGGGATGGGTTGGGACGGGCTGGGGTTCCAGGTGAGTAGCTTCGGCTATGAGAGACAGAGCCACTGGCAGGGCACTAAACATGCCGCTCGAATGTGGGTAAGTTGACTCGACTTTAATGTGCCTGGCCAGCTAAATGCAAACGCACCGAGGCCCTGGAACCGAGAGCCACTGTGGGGGCCACCAGCCATCACGGCTGAATGCTAAAAGGGTTCGTGGCCGCCTCGCTTCGGCCCCGCTCCCTACTCCCATTTTTTTTTTTCCGCTGATGCGCCTCATTAGGAGTTGCTGCAAACCAGTTCCTGGCCGAGGAGCAGGAGCAGGAGCAGGAGCAGGAGCAGAAACCCCAGACAATTGACAATTTAAACGAATTTCTTTCAAACACAACTCTGACATGGCCCGGCACAAATGACGAATAGTGGCGGATGCCCAAGCCAAAGTTTACGCATGAAATATGCACCACCAGGAGGCAGTGCCAGCATCCTAACCCTTCTGGCCTCCGATGCGAGTAGTTTCTGGCCAGTTGCCAGTTGCCAGTTGCTAGTTGCAGCTCCAGGGACGCATGTACGAAGTGTCATTCATCTGGCCATAAACGCATTATTCAATATGCTGAGTACACTGACAAAAACTAATGTGGGAATGTAGGTCGCATGCATCTATTCCAAATTGTTTAAAACATTTCATTTGGAACAAAAATTTCCTATTTCTTTATTAATAGTTCGAAACAGTATTACTGAATTTTTTGTTCTCACGAAGAAGCTTTATTTAATTTTAAGCAATAAAACTTTTTCTTTTAACCATACCAAAATACCATAAAATAAACCAAAACATGACTCTCGTGTTTTAAACTTTTAAACATGATTTTTTATTTTTATGTACTACAATTGCAGAAAGTATTATAATTTCACTGAAAACTTTGCAACGCAGTGATGGATACATTTTCGAACATATAAAGTAAATATATAAATATTTTTGATAAGCATCACTCTAGCAAGCCAGTCTCTCAGTTTTAATGTTATCTGTATTTAAATTCAAGTGATGATATCCTCAATTTAGAGTTGCGAGTTCTTAGGAAAAATCTGTACTTCAAAATCCTCAGTTTTAGAATTCAAATTCTCAGTTTCGGGACGTAGGAATTTTTATTGTGCATGTCATCTTATTGCGCTTTGCCTCGTTTCGGAAAACTATATTATGTATCTATCACAAAATCGACCTGATCTTAATATTTTGTTTCTTACCATTTTTGGCCAATTCCTTAAGTTTTAAGATTATTGTAGCTCATTAAATTTGTTATCATAGCTTTGGATTTTATTATCATAAGCCAAATGACCTTAAAGGTGCGGGACTCCTTTAGATTATTGTTTTAAAAATTGTAAAAATTGTAATTTTTTAAAATTGTAAAATTGTAATTGTAATTTTTTGATCATTTTGTTTTCTGGGTGCTCCTTAGTTTATGTCATACCTCAAATGCAAATAATTCGGGCATATTTGTTTCAGTGTAGCAGTACATAAGCGGGGGGTAGCAGCTAGACAAACGAGTGATCCGGCAGACGGACAACAACAGCGGCAGCAGTGGTATCAACAACAATAACAACAACAACAATAACGGCAACAACAGCAACAACAACAACATTAAGAGCAAAGACGACGACGTCTGACTAAATGCCTCATACTGTGCCGGGTCTGCGGTTCAGGCTCCTTGACTATCTGTCCGATGGTCCATCCGTCCGCTCGGTTTTCAAGGTTAACAAGTTGCATTTGCAATTTGGCACTAGGACTGGCTCTCGAGATTTGAGACCCTGGCAGCGAAGAAGAAGGACCGTATCCCACATCGTCGCTCTGCCCCTGCGACCGCATCAATCGCTTTGGTGAGAATTAAATGCTGATGCCTTTTGTTGGGTCAGCCGCCCCTGCTGCCCGCCAACTCTTTGCCCTTTAATGAGCGACCTGCCCAATACACAGATTCCAAATCACCGAGCCAAAGAAAAGTACAACAAAAGGCACTCTCATCGAATCAAATGATACCCTTGGACGGACGAAATGGTGTCCCAACCATTGAGGTAGTTGCTTTGAAGGCGCTGAAGTAGGGATATAGTATTTGAATAATAGAGTCCAAGCGGGGGATCTCGGGCGAACATGCAATAAGACAAGCGAGACTTTAAATAGTTACCTGTGGTTTAAAAATACTTGTGGGGGATATATATTATATGTTGAAAATAGCTTTGTCTGAGACCTTATGAACTATTTAGTCTGAATAAGAACATTTTTGTTAAAAGCTTTCATATCGAATAAAGTGTTTTAACTCAGAACTTTCTAGAAGAAAGTGGATCTTAAAATTTATTCTAGGTTTCAACACTAATCCAACCAAAAGATTTGACTCCCGTTTGTGATGCTTTTCGAATAACATTTGAAATAATTTTTTTTGTACTAGTGTTATTATAATTTTTACTGTGAATGCCAAAGGCGCTAAACTTTTTGGCTAAAGGTATTTTATTTAATGTCTTTTTTCGCTTTCCAAATCATAAATGTTGTGTTCTCGCGAGACTTATAAAAACAGGTCGGTATGCCAAACCATAAAAGATATTTTGTCATTTTAATGCTTAAACTTGCGATCACTGGTCACCAGTAGACATCAGATTATATGCAAAACCGTATCGATGCGTTCGATTCCAGGCAAACTTTAATTGAAAACAAATTATTTCCATAAAATCTTCATTTAGTAAGGCTTTAATTTAATTAAGGTTTTGTAAGCAACCTGTTTTTTAATTAACTAGTAAATTAAGGTTTTGTTAGCAACATGTTTTTTAATTCAAAGTTCGCATATAATCGGCAGTCTAATCACAAGTGAATTCAAACAGACTTCGAAAGGTTCAAAGAACAGTTTTTGTTTTTAATTTCTGATTTAATCATAAATAATCATGTAATCATATAATTCGTCATTGATCCTTCCTTAAAGTTTTACCTGAAACAAATTCCTTTCGTAATTAAAAAAAGCAAAGAGAACCTTCTTCATGTCACAGGCTGAAGACTCAAAAACCATCGATTGCTCTGAAGAGCATTGCATTGAGGGAGTCGGCAATAATACGACGCTGATCTATTATTCGCTAGATTGTAAAAATGTAAAAATCACGCTTTCGTGTTGTGTATAAATTGAATGCAATTTATAAATGTCCAGAGTAGAATTAAATCCCCAGCCGTCGGCACAGGCCACGATCGGGTGATGGTGATTTTTCAAAATAAACAACCTTGAGCAGAGGGCTTCGCAGATCCACAGCTCCACAGCTCCAGAGCTCCAGAGCTCCACAGCTCGGAGATGCCAAGCCGAGAACAATTGCCAGAGCCCAGAGCAACAATAGACGGCAGCAGAAAGAGCCCAAAAGGATCCGCCAGATCGGATCCCTTGGAGCCACAGATGAAAAATTGCGCCAATTGAATTTGACCAGCGATTGTGGTCGATTGCTCCTCATCCCCCATCGCGAGCTGGCTGCAGGAGGTGCTTTTTCCGAGGATCGGGGAGCTTGGCGTGGAGCGGTGGTAATCCACTGGGCGGTCGCTTAGTTTTCAACGCATTTATCAATACCCAAGTGGATCGGACGTCCTCCTCCGAACCTCACCGGATCCCATTCCCAGGCGTTGACAATGCCAAGGGCGGTGTCGGTTGCCTTCGTTTAATATATTCGAACAGAAAAGAAAAGACTGCCGCCGTCTCTGATTGAAGATGAAGCCACAAAATCGATTTGCCACAGCTTACATCATTCATGAAAGACCTTCACAATCCATTATTTAGCTTTCCAAATGGTTAAAATAGGCTGTTTTTTTTGTTTAGAACTCAAAATAATTGAGATTCCGAGCTATACAAAATGTAATTATTGCATTGCATTACATGAAAGTAACTTTAAGTGTGACTAAATAACTATAAAGTTATGACAGATCCTCTTAAACGGATATCAAACCATTCACGATAATTTCAAATAATTGATTTTTCATAGTTACAAAACAGATAAGCACTGAGCTAAGTTCTTTTAAAGTAGGCAGTCTTAGAGGAGACCTTCATCATCAAGGACTAGTTATGAACATTTTTATCTCATTAATATTAACAGGGGTGGTTTGTCTATGTATTCCTGCGGACTCTGAAGCAAAGGTAACTCAAAAAACTATACAAAGTTAAATAAGTTACGGCTTCTAGCATATTATTTCACAATTTATATTCGATGAAGGCAGACGCATATGCACACTTAAACGAGGATATGAATAGGGCGCTGGTAAAAAAAAGCAAGAGTAAGTCCTGGTAGTCCCTACAACATGCTTGTCATTTAAATATGTATTTTTTTTCTTAGATGGCTGGCAATGTGCCGGTGTAACCTGCCCCAAAAAGTTTACCGCCTCATGCAAAGTGACCAAGGTTTTGAAGCCATCTGACAGACTGGACCATGATCTCCTCATTATATGCATGGATAAAAACGATAAGGTAAGGTGCGGCATAACCCGGAGTCGAAAAGGCCAAATGCAGGAAGTTTTAGACATGGACGAAGACGGAAATACGACGTACGAACAAAAGGAGGTTATTACGACGAATGACGGGACCAAGATTCCCAGATGCCCACGAAAGTGAATCATTTGCATTCATCAGTTTGACACAAGTAAATTTTATTGTACACATCGTGTGTAACTTTTCAATGCTGTCAACTACATTAATAAATATATATTTTGTGGCTACCAAATATGGTTTGTGTATATTATAGAAAAAATAGTTTTTTAGCTTGGCAATAAGTGATCATATAGAATTTGGGTAAATTAAATTATTAAACAATCAGAATGTTTTACATATAAATAATTATAACGAATACAAAAAAAATAACATAATAAATATTTTCATAAATTAAACTAGTAGGATCCTATAAGACTTTAGGACAAAGAGACTAGGTTAAACACAAATATAACTCAATAATTGCACCTTCCAAAGACAACAAAAAATCGATACAAAAATATAAGTACTTCTTGAGAAAATAGTTCTAAAATTACACTATGCGGTCTAAGTGTGCTCCGCCACCGCTCGCAGTTCCTCCATAAGGGAGGGAATGACCTCCACTCTCCTCTGATCTCGACCAGCAACGAGCAGCCTGCTCAGTTCCTCCATTTCCGAGCTGCAGGCTGCGAGGCCCTCGCTTAATTGGCACAAATTCGGTTGGCACTGCTGACTCCGCTCGATCAGCTCCATGATGAAGCTGTTGCGTGGGCGACATGTCTCATTGGCGGTTTGTTCAACGATCTGCGAGGGTGGAAATCGGTATATTGTATGCCAAGAGTAACTAATCCAAGTGAAGCCAGAATTACCTTCTTGTAATCATCGATCAGATTAGCTACCTCATGGGCGGGTTCCTGGGGCGTGGTGTTGGCCGTCGATTTGCCCGAATCCGAAGCTTCGAAGCTCGCTCGCTCCGCTGCTAAGGTTTGCTCCAGATACTGTGCAAAACGGAATTATTTAATCATCTTTTAAATTATCAGTCCATAAACCAAGATAGTTTATTTTTATGTAAAAATATTTGCGACAAAAGCTAGTTCCAGAAAATAAAATATTTAATTAAAGCAGTTAATTCAAAAGCAAACTTTAAAACAGCAAATAAAGCAGTCTGGAGTTTTTACCTAATTTTGGATTTTGTAATAAACAACGCGATACGTTTTAATTTCTTAAATAATACAAGTGCTACGAACAAAATATATATTTTTTTAGCCTTTCGGGAATATAATTCCATTTTCTTTGTAAGCCCAAAAGACATTTATGCTCGATTTAAAAGGGAAAACCTTCGCATACATATTTGTTTTTTGATAAACAGCAACACATGATTTCATAAGCAACTCCTATTACTTATGTGCCTTTATAATTTACCTTTATTTTGGCCAGCGCTTGTTCATGCCGCCCGCTGATCTGCGCCAGCTTCATTTTGAGCACTGGCAATTCCTCAGCCTTTCGGTTGTTCACTCTCCCGTTTCTCAGCTCCTTTCGCAAAAGTTTGGCCAACTGTGTCCAGCTTTTGATGTGTGGCAGCCTCCTTCCCGTTTCCATTTCGAGAACTTGACCCAGAGATCGCAAGCACTCCACCGCCTTGCGTTCGTCCCGCGTATTTTCGTCTCGCTCCTCGAGCAAAGATTTTACCTGGCTTTGTAGCCTTTGTAAGTTCATCGAATCGGCAGAGTGGTACTCCAGATTCTTTTGGAATGTTTCCTTTAGCAGCTGTAACTCCAGACGATTTTCCTCATCCTTGGCCAGGCTCAATTTCTGTAGCGTCTGTAGTTCATCATTCTGGCCAGCGAAAAGTTCGTTTAGCTGTTCTAATTCAATCGTCTTTTGCTGAAGTTCCGCTCGCATTTGCTGCTCCAATTGTTGGGTAGCTTGCAGGGCGTCCAAAAGTTGTAGCCAATCAGTTTCCATTTCATTGGTGCTTTTGATTTTCGCATCCTGTTGTTGTAGCAGTGTTTGGAGAAGGGAAACTGTTTGCAATTTCTGGGCCTTAACATCCGCCAGTTGCAATTCCAAAGTCTCGATGCGTTGCACTAGAATCGGGTCCTCGTGGTCCGTTTGAGTCACTTGGTTTTGTTTCGTCTCTTGTTGTCTCGACCTTTCGATGGTTTCTAGCTTCTCCTGCCAGAACTCTGCACTCTTGTTTTGGACATCCATTCGGGCCTCCGCCTTGGCCAACGCTCGCCTAAGCTCATCACATTGACCGGCATAATCTTGGAGTTTCTCGGTCAACTCACTTTCCTTGAGGGAACTTTCCTGCTTCAACTTGCCAATCTCTATTTTTTCCAGTTCCAATTGCAGCCTGGTCTCTTCGCACTTGGAGCACATCTCGGCGTACTGTCCGTGAAGGCTGTGCACTGTTTGCTCCAGTTTTTTCAGAGTGCATTGGGCCTCTTTTAAATGTTCCTTTAGGCCTTCCTTTTCTATTTGCAAGGAAGCCAAAGAAATGGTTAGATTCTCCACCTGCTCCTGCTTGAGAGCATCGCTTTGTCGGAGCTGTGCCTCCTCCAAAAGTTGAGCCTGCAGTGTGAACTCCAACTGTTCTAGCTGACGCTGTTGCTCCTCGCTTTGCTCCTTCAACTGGGACATCATCATCAACTCCGTCTGCAGTTCGTTGAGGGAGTTCTTAAGGCTGGCGATTTCACTCGTCTTGCTGTTGATCTCTTCGTGGAACTTCAGACTGTAGGAGTGCATGATCTCAATGCTGCTTTCCCGTGTCAGCTTTTGTTGGTAGTAATGCTTTAGATCGAGAAACTCCTGTTCCTTTAGGGTGAGCAGCTGCTCCTGTGTCTGCAGCGTTTCGTTCAGCTCGGCGATGACCTGGCGCAGTTGCTCCCGCTCAGCGGTCACACTGCGCAGCGCAGTGCTCCTCAGTTCCAGCTGGTGCTCCATTTGGCTCTTCAGGTCGAGTAGTTGCTTGCATTTTCCCGTCACGTGCTTACTCTCCAGCTCCATGCCGGCCAAGGTTTGCTGCAGCTGCGACAGCTTCTCGTCGTGCTCCAGACTGAGTCGCTGGATGTCGTCCAGCAGCATCTTCTTCTGCTTGCGCAGCACATCAATCAACTGACGCTGATCCCGGAGGCGGGCCTCCTGTTGTTTGGCCTCAAAGGAGGAGTCAGGGGATTCCGAATCCCCCTTAAACGTGGACGTGCAGGGGGATATTGGGGATTCATGCTCCTGCTGCTTCTCCAGAGCGGCACACTTAGTGTGCAGGCGCATCGATTCCTGCTGCAGCCTTTGGTTCTCCATCAGATATTTGCGCTCCTGGGCGTACAATCGTTCCAGGGTCTCCAGTCGGCTGTGCTTCTGCGACTTGAGCTCCTGCTTGTACCACTGTTCCGATTTGAGTAGTCTTTCCACCTCGCTGCGCGTTCGAAGGAGTTCCTGTCGCACCAAGAACATCGGCTCCTGCTTCTGGCCAGGATCGCCTCCGCCCTCGTCGCTGGTGCAGCTAAAGTGCCCGGAGTCATCTGCCAACGCTGCAGCGCCCTCGCAATCGGAATCCATAGTCAAGCTGCAGAAAGAATTTCATTTCGGGAGGGTGAATTCGTGGCCAAAAAACGAGTTTTGTGGGCGTATGCCTGTTGGAAAATAGGCATTATATTCCATTTCAATCTTACCAATTTATGTTGCAGCACACTTATTGACGATGTATTTTTTTGTTACTTACAAGTAACTTCAAATAATAATCAAGAAAACTACATTTTAAGGTAAATAAACAAATCCTGCAGAAAACTTTTTGGGCAAACAGCTGATGGCGAGAACAGTATGACCGCACTCGAAATACAAAAAAATAAACTGGATAGCAATCAAAAAATACCAGGAAAACTATGTTAGGGGAATGAATTTAAAGGTAGTGACGAAAGCAGCTCGTTGTGTTTATCTGTTATCTGTTATCTTACTTAGCAACTATATATATTTTAATATTTTTAATATTTTTGCTTATTTATTCACTATGGACGGTACATAATTGTGGCCCTTACGACACTAGGGGTTTATTTAATACGAGATCGTGCGAAGTGGAAGAAAAGGGCAATATAAGAACGGAAGGACTTATTCAAAATGCATACGAAACAAAATACTATATAATGCTGAGTAAGATATAAATAATACTTTCAAAATTAGGTAAGAGTCGATGGTAGAAATTATGTGATAGAGTTTGTTATAGTCATTACATAGCACTCTAAAAGGTTCATGCATAACATAGTTTGATCGGCAATGGTTTTAAAAAAGTGGAATATAGCTCCTAGTAATTCTACTAAAAGGCTTACGAAAAAACGAATTACGAATTTGATAAAACAAATTTAGTATCCGTACCAAAGGAACAATTAAGCGCAAATTTATATGTATAGATATTGATATAGATAAAAAGGTATAAATAATCACACTTAAAATAAATGTTAGTTTAGTTAGGCTTAAATCAAAATCATTTCTATACAAATTTTGGATTTTCTCATATTTTTAAAGCAAAGGGATAAAATATTAAATTAATTAAATAACAATTTTCTAATTGATCTTCAAGTGTGAGCAGCTAGCCACGTAAAGTAATTAAGGAATACCCCAATTGTAGAGTTGCACTTTTCCCTGAACACCCTTACCTGATAAGTTCTAATTGGAACTCAAAAGCTCTGGTCACACTCAGTGCCAGAAACCATCACAAAAACATGAATTCTATTAGCCAGTAATAAGCAAGTGAAAACCGACATTTTCGTACCGTGGCATCTCAAATTGCGTTCCAATTTACGGCGTCAGATGGTCGATGGTCGATGGTCGAGCGCCTAGCCGAGATCGGAGCAAGTGCAGCATGTGAGAGCAGCCTGCGTGCAGTTCGAGCAATTGCGTCGTGTTACAAAACCTTGGCCCTGGTCAAATCCCCCACAACACTCGCGCACGATGGCCAGTGCGGCGGATGACTCGACAGTTGTGGGCCAGGAGGCTCAGGAGTCCTTCACCATCTACCACGAGGGCCGGACGCTGCAGCTTCACTGGCGCGGATTGCCTCCCTTGCGACGGGCACCCGCATCGCGGATCTGCAGCATTGGCGAGGGCCTGCTCCTCCTGACCACCGACCACGTCCTCTACTCCGCCCAACTGCAGCCCAACCGCAGTCACCTGGACCTGCAACTCCTGCGCACGGATGTGGTGGACGTGGACTTCTGCACCGGCAGCCAGGAGCTGTTCGTGGTGCTGAGCAACGGCTCCGTGCAGCGCCAGGTCACGGGATCTGGTCGGGAAGTGGGTCACCTCCACGCCTGGCAAACCCTCGGCTTCGACCCGCTTGAACTGCTCGCCGAGGGCGTTCGCATCCGTCGGGTTTGCTGTTCCGCACAGGGCGTGGTCTTTGTCGGCGCCGGTGGTGAAACCTATGTCATGGGCAGCTGCGGCGAGGTCTTCAAGACGGAGCAGCAGCCCCGCCACATGCGCTTGTACGAGGAGGGCAAGGAACTGCTCGACTTGGCCGCCGGAAGCGAGCACTTCGTGATGCTGGTGGCTCCCCACAACCTGGCCGACGATCTGCTGCAGCTGCAGATGGCCAATGCAAAGGAAGAGCCCGAGGACGACCGGGCCTCTGTGAAGTCGCTCAGCAGTGACAACTCGGAGCGCAGTTTTGCGGCCAACACGAGGCACCTGCTCCATCAGGGATACGCCCTACTCCACACCCAACTCTACACTTTCGGGGCGTCCAATAACGGCCTTCTCGGCACCGGAGATCACATCCGGCGGGCCAATGTGATGCGTCTCCAGAAACTGGACAGCATGGGTGTGTGCAGCATTGCGGCCGGACTGGAGCACACCGTGGCCCGCACCCTGGACGGAAGGCTCTACCACTGGGGCCTGAACGATCACGCCCAGTTGGGCGAGGATGTGAGCTCGCCCATGGAGATCACCATAGCGGACAATGCGGCATCGCTGCCCCTGGAGCAGAACTCGGCGCTGGAGGCAACTTGTGGCGACTATCACACGCTGCTGCTGAATGCCAATGGGCAGATACAATCCCTCCAGCCGCCGCCTCCCATGCGACACCTGCAGCAGTCCAGCACCTACGCCCAGACGCTCCTCCAGCTGCAGCTGGGCGCTGCGTGGCCACGTCAACTCCGACTGCTCATGTGCTCCGGCCGATACACGCTGCAGAACCAGAGGCAGTTCCAGCGCCAGTACCACTACTACCTGAGTCACCTGCAATCGCAGCTGCAGCTGCTGCTTAAGCACCGCCAGGCAGTCCAAACGCTGGAGATCTGGCAGCAGCAATCGGCCGCCGACTCGCTCAGCGTCCTCGGTCCGCTGTTGGTCAGCTGGGAGCGTATACTGTGCCTGCTGGTGGCGACATTGCACTCGCTAGAGGGATTCTATCGCGCCGACTTTGTGCAGCCCGCCGATTTGCTGTTCATCTGCCACTACAAGGAGTACATCGAGCTGTTCGACGGATACACGAAGGCCTACTGCGATGTGTACTCGGTGAATGGCTTTGGCGAAGCGGTGAGCGCCATTGCCGCACTCTGCAGCCCGCTGGCCGAGCTCAACGAGGAGAGCTACGTCATTCGGCTGTTCCAGCAACCCTTCAGCATCTATCAGCTGTTTGTGCAGTTCATGGAGCTGCTTGTGAGGACGCAGCCGGAGTATGGTGAGCACAGGGTGGCCTGGTCGGAGTTTGCACGGCACAGCTGCATCAGCCAGGAGCTGGCCGTGAACACCAAGGACTTTTGGAGCAGCAACGATCGTAATCCCAGGATCGTTCAGTTCCGAAGACGGCAGCGAAGGGTGATACTCACGTCAGCACTGGTTCCACTGAAACTGGTCACCTCGGGCCTCGGCAGGTCGAGCAACAGCTTCATCCTGTTCTCCGATTTCCTGTGCCAGGTGGGCGGCAACTCGCTGTACTCCTATCCCTTGACCACCCTGTGGGTGTGGACCGAGGATGACCTGCACCTGCGCTTGACGACGCCGGAAAAGAGCTTCCTGGTGTCGACGCGTTCGCAGGAAATGCGCAAGGTGTGGCTGGACCAGCTGCAGTCGAGCATCGTTGCGTCCTTGGGCAGACCGCTCGGTAGTCCGGTGCCCAGTGCTCGCTCCACGGGCTACGAGTTTAGTCGAGAGCATCCCAAGTTCTCGCGGGTGAAGGCATGTGGCACGTGGAGGAAGGGCGTCCTCCACGGCAACTGCTATCTGGAGTATCCGGACGGGAGTGTCTACTGCGGGGAGCTGCATCACGGCGTCATCGAAGGTGAGATTTCTACCCTTAAAGCTTAAATAGTTGAAACCAAACACTAAAACTAAACCCCTTGAATATTAACATCAAAATATTCCATCGGATGCGTAACCATTATTCTTAACCATTAAAACCGAATCAAAACCGAAACCGGAACGAATATAATTTGATTTTGCCTAACCGGAACCGTAACCGAATTATACAGCAACCAAAACAACCGTTACCGATACCGAAACATTATTACCGGTTCGGAAAAATGTGATCCTTAAAAATACATAAGTCGTAAAACGTTTTTACCATTTAATATATCAGTTCCTGCAAATGTTTTTTATATCATTGAAAAGAATAGAAGAAAAACTGAAAAAATTATGAAAGTTCATACAAAAGTTTTATTTGAACCGGTACAATACCGGTACCCGCACATTGTTTTGGTACCGTAACCGCAACCGGTATAAAAATTCTTACCAAAACAAAATACGTAACCGAAATAGTAATTTTAGTTGTAACCGTAAAAGTTATTTAATTGGTTTGAATCCCTGATTCAAATTATTTAATACAGCAGGGTTAAAAAAAGATTTTCGAGATTTTAAAAAGATTCTTTTAAAACTTCATCTTCAAGCCTATATTGTCGTATTATGTTTATGGAGACCAAAGAGAGCACAAAAAGCGAGATATACACAATTGTCTTTTAATACACGAAAATCTTTTAGGTCCGATCACCTTCATTGGATTATAAAATTGACTTCAGATCTATATAGTCGATTAACTCAACTCATTAATCATATTTAAATACACAGGCTATGGCAAGATGGTGATTCCGTCGTCGGGTCTGTATGTGGGCCACTTTAAAGGAGGTCGCTTCCACGGTCACGGGACGTACGAAATCCACAACAAGGATTCTCCCGAAAGCGAGGTGTACGAGGGAAACTTCTGCGAGGGTCTGTTCCACGGCCACGGGATGATGCGGAACAACCGATACATCTACGTGGGCGAGTACCAGGCCAACGCCCGCAGTGGCTACGGCGTGATCGAGGACCTGGTCAGCGGGGACAAGTACATGGGCATGTTCGCGGACAACAAGCGCTCGGGGATCGGCAGTTGCATCACCAACCGCGGCGACTACTTTGAAGGCAGCTTCTCCGGAGACGATCTCATGGGCCATGGGGTTGCGGTCTTCGAGAACGACTATTACTACGAGGGCGAACTCACGCTGCACGGACCCAACGGACGGGGGGAGTACTACATGCCCAGCGGAGATGCTTGTGGCGGAAGTGGAGCCATAGCCACTGGAGAGTCCGACGACACCTGCGAGCTGATCGGCAACAAGATGTTCGGACAGCTGAGCGGCAGTTGGGAGACGGTGCGCATCCAGGCTGGTGAACTGGTGCTGAATCGACGCTTTCCCAAATATCCCAGGTGAGTTAAAGAAGAGAGTTACCAACCACTGTTGCTGTTTTTTGAAAAAGTTTGCCCAATTTAACCAAAAGCAACCATAATTTGGGAACTTTCTTAGACATAACAAGGTATTTTTATACCCTTGCAATCTGTTATTATAATATAAACTCAGGGAGAGTCGATCTACATAGCTGTGTTCCTATGCAAACTAGCCTCTCTGTTTTAAAATTATTTCCTTGTTTTTGTATCTATATGAATTTTTTAAGACATAGTCATGGGTAAAAATTTTAAAACTAAGTTACTTTTGTTAAAATCCGACGACCTTATTACAGCTGCATTGCGAAATATCGGAAAAATATATGTGAAAAAAAAAACTTCCCTGTTATTAAATTGATTTGAATATTCTTCGCTGGTTTATTAATTCAGAATAACAGTTTTAATTTGATTAAAATCGGATAACGATGTCGTAAAGCTGCAGGAAATCATTATAGCTTCCCTGTGCTAAATACAAAGTCATAAAAATCGGAAATGCTATTTTAACAAATATTTACTTTTTAGAATAGCTATAAATTTCGGATTTCCAAAGTTTGCTTCCTTTCTTGATAATAATAAATCTTATTTTTAAATATGTCTACTATCAAAAACGTGAGCTTAAAATAATAACCTTCATTTGCCAGCTCACTGGGACGTCAAGTGGTGGATCACAATCGCAAGTGGCGCTCGTTGTTCAACAATTTTGAATCAGACCTGGCCAATTGCACGGCGACCAGCAGCAGCTCAGGTGGCAATCCATCAGGAGGCACCCTCAGGAAGTCCTCGAAACCCACGCTCAGCACGGCCCAGCTCTGGAACTGCATAGCGGTGTACATGAGCAAGCAGCGGGCTCGGGAGGGAGCCAAGCCCGGCAACTACTTCAACAACATCCTGCTGAGTTTGCCGCTGCCGCAGAAGACTTCTTCGCCACTGGCGAAGGCGCGGACCACCACAAACGCACTCAGCAAGCTGCAAACAGAGGCTGCGTCGGCGTTGGACTTTCTGGGATTTCCACCTCGTCGCATTCACTCCCAAGAGACACTTAACAGCAAACCAGGTGGATTGCAGAGGGCGGATAGCTTGCTCTCCATGGGTCACAACTCATCTCGGGACTTGGACAGCAGCAGTCTGGCCAGCTTCCAGTTGGACCAAAGCCTGCTGAACAGCACTGTCCATGGCGATGAGTCCAGCACACTCAACGAAAGTTTTTCAAAATTAAGTCACAATAACAACAACAATAACAATAACAGCATCTCGAAGCACATGAACAATAGCGATTGCTCGATTACCTCGACCACATCCACGACGAGTGCAATGCTGGAGCAGGTGCCCAGTTTTGGCATGGCCTCGGTGCTCACGGAGCAGGATGTGGCCTCCATACGTCTGTACCTGGAGCAGGCTTTCAAGGATCGCCATCATCCGCTGTTCGCCTTGAACGAGCGCATTGCCAACTGTTTCCACTACTCATATGGCTACTGGAAGGTTAAGCCGACCCCGATCCTGGCCAAGCAGGCGATGAGGGAATGGGAGTCCATATCGCGACGCATTTACCGCTTTGTACGCAAGATGTTCCCAGCTTTGCCCGAGGACTATTGCCACATGGAGGGCAGCAGGGAGGTTATATCGCATATTACCCTGCTCTACCCGTTGGTGCTCTCGGAAGGCATCTACTCCACCTTGTTTGTGCTCTACGCCAATAAGTACAGCCGCAAGGACGAAATGTACCGGCAGAACCTAAATCTTGCCGAGAAACTTAAGGACCAAGAGCTTGTCGAACTTATGGGCCATGAAAGGTATTGAATTATTCACTCAAATCGACCCTACAGATTTATTAGAATTAAGTACGTCGATCAGGAACAGGAGATATTGTTGCACTAGGAACATTTTTATTTGTATTTGGCAAGGTTATATTTGCATCTTTGGCCTTTACTTAACTATATTAAAACTAATTTATTCATTCAATTTATACTTGTCCTGCTTCTTATTGTAACAATTTATAATAAGCAAACAGAGACAACGCGTTTTTAAAAATTATAAGTTGAAGTTTAGTATAAAATCTATCATTTGATTTCTATGTAAACTTTTATTTCGCATGTTTCACAAAATGTATTGTATTTTTTGTCCCATTATGACACAAATAACTGAAGTAAAAGAGCGGTTTTCGTTTGCAGTTTTCTTCATAATGTGATGCTGGACCCCAAGTTCGAGGAGTCCGTCCAGACGCTGAAGGAGCTGCAGGAGAAGTTTAGTCCCCAGGACATGTTGACTGTGATACAGCGCAGCACGCAGCTGCTAACCGAGGCCTACGAGCACGCCATGGCTGGTGAGTCGCACATTAACGCCTAGAAATCTGTGAAATTGTTCATCAGTAGCCCTGACCCACAGCCAATGCCGCGCAGCTCAATGCGGACAACATGATTCCGCTGACGATGCTCACAATGCTGCGCGCAGCGGTTCCCCACTTGGGTGCGGAGCTGGCCCTGCTGGACGATCTGACGGGTGGGCCCAACTTCCAGGCCGAGATGAATGGAATGGCGGGTTATTGCTACACCACACTGAAGGCCGCCTACGAGCACGTGACCTTGAGGGTCTTGCAAAAGAATCCTTGAGCGGACTCAGCACCCAAAGATAGCAGCTGTAATATTTATCGTTTTTTTTTTGCTGTTTGCCAATTGTTTAACCCCGAAAACATGGGAATATGTACATTGTTTGTTGGCACTGTAAAGCTTAGGTAAATTGAACCGCAACTGTAGATTTCCCCAAATTAGTCTGTATATACCTTTAAAGACGAAAGGCCCTCATAGGATTACGGGTATCGACTCTGTACAGACGCTGATGAATAGCCCCTAGATCAGTGTAGGAAATGTGTATCTATATATATTTATGTATGTATATCTGTATTTGTTTTGTATACTCTAAGCCAACACATTAACATTCCGATTCCGATTCCGATTACTTACCAAACCAAATAAATAATCTACACACACACACGTGGCATGGCATCTAAATGGCCTCAATATCCTTGAAGGTCTGAGCGTTCTGGTCGTGGTCCACAGTGAAAAAAATCTCGGACATGTGCGAGGCAAAGTGCGTCTTGTCCAGCTTGTAGGTGACATACTTCTCGGGAAACAACGTGCCCTCTTCGTGGTTGTACACCAGGATCACCGGATCGTTATGCTGGGCGATCTTGCGCGTGACCAAGTAGGCCAAGCCGTAGATGGCCTTTCGGAAGACGTTCCTGCGATGGCCGACTAGAGATTTGGAGCGGAACGGGAGCATAGTCACATTGTGGTACATCGAAACGTAGTCCTCGGCGGAGCGCATGTGGCTGACGAAAAGGATGGGAGCCTGCGGCCGGAAGTGGGCGATCTTCTGCACCATCCGGGTGGTGACCCCGATCACGACGATCGACACAGCACGCATCTCCAGGGAGGCGGTGGCCACGGCCCGCGCCAGGCTGTCCGCTCCCGTGTGCGAGTGATCGCAGTAGGGAGTGACGGCCAGCGCCTGGGGACAGATCTGCTGGAAGATGGCGCTCTGCAGGAAGCGGAAGTAGCCGCTCACTTTCGGCTGGGGCGACCAGGAGACCACATACTTGTCCGGATAGAAGAACGTGTAGTAGTAGTGCGCCGGGTCCACCCTGATCTTCTGCTCGTCTATCAGCCGCGGATCGAAAATGATGGGCTTCTTTGAGGCATGGGCCAGCTGCATGAAGCACTCGGCGTCGGGACAGAGGTGCATGATGTCCGGGATGAGCGCTGGCTCGGCCAGTTCCACCAGGAAGCCATCGTAGCGCTTGGTGGCCCAGTTTAGCTCCCCCTTGCATCCTCGGATCTCGTTGAGAACCACTCTGGCGTAGAGCCGCATGCCATCGCAGTGCATGACGGCCATCGAGTGCTCCAAGTCATCGAGGTATTGCGGGGTGCCCACAATGTGCGACACCACCACGTTCAGGCCCACCTCGCGGGCAAAGGTCAGGTCCTCCAGCTCTTCGTACGAGATCCGGAAGCGGCGGCATCTGGCCGGGAACAGCACGGGCATGTGGGCGTACAGCACTCCGCCCCGGGCCACACAGCACTTGAGGTGGTCGGCGTGGACGCTCCGCACCATCAGCTGGATCTCGTCGCCAATCAGGATGAAGTCGAACTGCTGCACATCGGGAATCAGGAAGCGAGCGTTCACATAGACCACATCCTCGTTGCACCGGTCGGAGTAGTCCCGATCCACGGACAGGACTATCGGTTTGCCCTGCTCCAGGACGACGGACGTCTTGCCATCCTGACGGAACTGGGTGCTGAAGCCGCCGGTGAACTGGTGGCGCGGCGATAGCTTTACCATGACCGACGACGCCACCGGGAAGCCCAACTCCTTGGACACACTAATCTCCGCCTCACGCAGCTTCACGATCAGACTCTGGTTGTCGTGCTGGGTGCCCACCGAAAGATCGATCAGAAAGCAGCGGACTCCGTTTACTGAAAGTAAAGGGGGAAATTTATTCTAATCGGTTTTAACATTTAACTATATTCCAACAGGCCTATGGTCTTACAACATAAATTACAAAATTCACAAGATTTGTCTACACACATGTATAATATTGAAGTGCATTTATTTTATTTGTATTTTTAAAAGCCATATTAAATTCCTTAGGAATAGAGGTGAACTCGTCTGTCTACTTAAAAACCTCTTTAGTTAGTTTTACTTTAAAATTTGTTATGTAAATCTAAGGAAAGGCATCTAAGATGGAGCAATGAAATAGAGTAACCACTCTCAAATATGTCTTAAATCTATTTATTTTATTTATTTAAAAATACCAGGAGTTACATAGAAAAACTTAGAATACAGATAAGCTTGGATAAGTATCATTTTTGTTGTCCTGTGTTACTCAAAAATATAAAGGTAACATAAAATGTCTCCTGTTGCAAAACAGGATTAATTGTTTTGACGATTTACCTGCGTGGGTATTGCATGTTCAAAACTGTGGGAAATACTATTTTGAAGATTTACTCTAAACAGAATTTGGTTAACAATTTTTTGTTAACTATGGTCTTTTACAAATGCTTACATATTTATTTTGTAAAATGTATATACAAATTCCGCCAACTTTTATACGTTAAAATTTCAGATGCAAAACCATTTACTTACGTAGATTAATTTTGAGCTCTTGTTCGCAGTCCAACATCGCCGTAAGTTCGATGCACTTGCTATTTTCGTTTGGATCGGGAGCCTGTGGAGTGTTTAGGATCTGGAAGCCTTTGAAGAAGCCATGCCAGCGATCCTCCTCAAAAGGTAATAGGCAGAGGTCCTCGCTCAGATCCTCGAAGTCGACATCCTCCTCGGAGATTTCGTCGGATTTCTTGTTGACCTCCGAGATCAGGGAATACTTTGAACGGAGGACATGCATGTCGCTTCCGGCATGATAAATGCTGCCGTCTTCATCCTGACCCAAAAGGTGGAAGAAGGTGTTCCGCCGCTGCATATGCTCCAGTTTCTCCTTGGCCTTCTGCAGCTTTTCCATGTCCACAGCCATGATTCGCAGCCGGCTGAAAATAGTGCCCACTATCGACTCTATGGTCGAAGGTGGCTCCTCTGCACTGTGGTGGTCAGGTTCGCTCATCGCTGGATTATATATAAAATTTGGGAAACGATTAAACAACAGTGTGATTGTCAAATTTCATAAAGAAACTGTGACTTTGCTTTCGGTATTACTCCCATTAGGGTTCGGCTTTTCTTTTAAAGTTTAATGGAAAATAAGGGTGTCCGCTTCATAAGAATCATACATTTACGCATTCAAATCGAAAGAACTTTATTTGATTTGATTCTAAAAATAGGTGTGTCATAATTTGCCTTTTTAAGATTGTGAAAAATCATTTTTTTGGAAAGATGTCGAAAAAAGAATTTTGTATTTTACCACACTTGACCTGATGTGGTTTTGTTATATATAGACGAATTAAACAATGAACAACTAAATCGGAAATCTAGCACAAACATTCACTTAAGAAAGTTTTGTCTCAAATAAAATTACAATTTTCTGCTTGGAAATACTTTATTTATTGTTATTAATTCGTTTGGAAACAAGAAAAAACTTAGTTTTTAAGTCCATAATCAATTATAATTTAAGTCGTTCCTGCTTATATATATGTTTATGCCTTTGAATAATTATTTTGAGAGGCTTTATTAATTTCAAAAAAATGTTTAGAAAATGAAAATGTGTTAACATTATTTCTTTGAATAACTCTGCTTGCGGACTTTGAAACACAATATCGTTCAAATATTACCTTTAACGGGAAAAGATTTAACCAAAATTTAACTAGATCAACCAAAAATCATAATATTTTTCTCAAATTATTATTAGTCTTCTCAAAATAATATCGAAGAACACTTGATATGTTTTAAAAGAACAAAAGTTGACCTATCAATGACTGTAACTACATTAAGCTTATGTAAAGATGAGAAAGTTATGTTTTGTTAATCAAGCATGTCAAAGTCTAAAAGTTCAATACCATTTACCTAGCTATAATTCGCAAAATCTCGGTCACAGTAAACCCTTTTCCCCACTTTTACATATTTAGCAGGAATTAAATATTCAAACTCAAATACCGTAGGTGAAATTGGGTGTACTGCATTTCTTCTCTTATTTATTTCTCTAGGTAATTTCTGACGAAAGCTTTAAACTCAGCAGATTATTTTGAACCCATATGAGGATGTTATATCAGACCTGCACAAGTTCAGCTATAAAATTACATCATTTTTCTTAGCTGCAGCTAGTTATCCGCATTAAAAACCCAACCAAATCGACCTCCTCCGAACCCATTCGTTTGTTTATAGTTTTCCCTGCCCTTTTGCCACCCATGCATTTTCCATTTTCCTCAACCATTTTACTTTTTTTTTTTTATAAATTCTCCAGCGATAAAAGAAACCGCAATTCGAAGCGCAGGTAACTTTAGTTTTTTGTTGCCGCTGCTGCTTCTCATTTTTGTTTATTTCCGTAATTTATTTGCCTGTTTTGCCCGAAGGCGAAAATGTTAAATTTAGCATCAAGCGTCAAGTGAAATGTTTACAATGTGAGAGAAAGTTAAATGGAAAATCGGGAGGGGCGTCATTTTTTTTTCGGAAAACAGGGAGCCCTAACTAAGCGTTTTAGAACTATTCGGATTCTTGTTTCAACGCAGTCCCAGCACTTGAGCACCCCGAGTTCCGCCCGAGGAAAAAAAGGGAAAACATAAACATCCAGGAATGTTTAGAGAATAAAAATGTTCATATTCGCTGCTCTCCTTTTTTTTTTGTGTATTGTGTATTTTCCCCCTTTGTTGTTTATTTTCACCCCGCCAACTGATAGATACACCGGCCGACTAAGACCACGACTACGACACGGAGTGGGGATCTGGGCTGGAAGACTGGGTGTGGCTGCGGCTGCGTCGGCGACTGCGGCCATGTTTAGGCTAAACAGCCGACCCGATCATCGAGTTGTGAAAAGTGTAGAATTCTCGCCGCTCGACTGCAAAAACAGCTTGAACTTTGACGCCGAACTGCACTCATCGATTCGTTTTCCCCCATTTTTTTTTGTCCGATTTTAGACACGGATTTTTTCTATGCCATTGGGCGTGGGTTGGTGGGGTGAGTGAGTGGAGTGGGTGGAATGGGTGGAATGGGCGAAGTGGGTGGAGTGGGTGGTGGGGCTGCCCATCTGCTGCCATTGAGCAGCAGCATAAATTGCCTGGCTCCTTGGCTCGCGATCGGATGGTTGGGATCGTTCCTCTGCACTTGAGAGCAGCCATTCATCGCGCGCACGCTCCCTCTCTTTTCAATCAGCCAGCCCCCTCTCTTTCTTTTCGAACAGCGCCATCTCGCTCCCTCTCGCCCATTCATTTCGTGAATAGAATTTTCTAAATGTCTTTGAGTTTTCAAAATTTTGGAGCGTAGGTGCAGTGCGTCGCGAAGCGTCAGCGTGTACGGTTCGCTTTTAAGATTTTAATACATTCCATAAGCGATCGGAAAACCACACAGTAATAAAAGGAAAGTCCTCCCACCTGGTCACCTGGAGAAACAAAAAAAAAAAAAAAAAGAAACTCGCCAAAATACCATAAAATATATATATATGTATTAAAACAGATCTTAATTGTGCTGAGTGCTGCCAAGTGGTGTTCTGAGAACAGGATCCGTTTCAAAGACTTTGTACGGAAGTGGGCGTTTTTCGGCCCCTGTTGCCAAGTCCCCAGATAAACCACACCCACACAAACACACAAACACACACACACACACACACACACACACACACACACACACACAGTGACGATAATTTTTCATCTTTCCAATATCCCACTCGACTGGCAAAATATTCGCTTTTGCCTTTTGGCTAAAAATATTTAAAAATCCAAAAGTCCACTCGTGTCGGTGGCGGCCGCTTCAACCTACTACGGCCGCCTGTTTTTCATAATTTTCGGTTTTATTTATTTTTCCTATACATACCCACACGTCCGTACATATTCCGCTCTGGCTGTCTGTCTTTTTTGTTTTCCGACTGCCGAAAGTTTTGCGCTTTTTCGCACTGCTCGGCATTCATTTGGCATGTCGTCGTTTTTGTTTATCCCGGCCCCGTCGATTTCCCGGCTTTCCCGGCTTCCCGGCTTTCACAGCCGCCACCCTTGGCCGTGCATTTTCCTGCCCGACGAATTTCCCCCAAATTTTCGCGGCCTTTGTCTCCGCACGGATTTCGGAGTAGGTGGATGCCGCTCGTAATTGCCAGCCCCGTGAAACAAATCACAACTTAATGGCCAGCCTCCGACTGAGTGGTTTACAACTTCCTTGCCCAGATATCTTTATAACTATAACATATATATGCGCACACATATATAGTAGTATAGTAGTTGGCATCGGAAGACAGCTGTGTGCATTGGCAGATGCCATCAGCATCATCATCATCGTCGTCGTCGTCGTCGATTTCGTAGTCCATCCCGTCCATTGCGTATGTGGGGGAAGTCCATAAAAAAAAAAGAAACCAAACCAGCACACAGTTATAAAAATAAAACTATTTTCGAATGGCCCGTGCATATAGACGCTCGATCATTAGACAGCAGCGCTGATCAGCAGCAGCCGCCTCTTGGCACAGTTTTCCAGAGCAGCGCACAGATTGGTCCATAAATCAATCGAACCAAATTAAATTAATTCAATTTCTAAACAAGCAAAAACACAAGAACCAATCTCATCACGGTGCCATGTGTTCGGATCGCTATGTGTCCGACGGACTAAAAGTGTATACATAAATTCTAGTCGATTTGTCTTTTTCCGCTTACTGGCGTTTCATTTCAAAAACGACAGGAAAGGGAAAAAGGCGTATTTACTAAGAGTTTGACCAGCAATTTGCACCCAATCAAGCTATTGACATCCATGTAAGTATGTTTCCATTGTCTTAATTGTGAATGTTTTTTGAGGACATATTTTTACTGGCTAAACAAAGTCAAGCGTTTCAACATTGCATTGATCATCATTAAAATAAAAAGTCTAAAATTTGGTAAAAGTTTAAGGTTAAAAATACTTAGTTACCTTTATATATACTTTGATAAATTAAGCAAAGCTAATTTAGTGCCCTTATTTTATCATATAGAAAAATAAAGGGTTTTGGAAAAACCTATATTAGAAAAAGCGAAATGAAAAAAGCCAACACCCAATGAGTAATTCCCTAAAATTTCCAAGTCATGAAATACTTGCTCCTCTAGTTTCACACGAAAATTTTCAAATCAAGAAACAAGCAAATTTTGATTTAAATTTTTCAATTGCTCAGAATATAAACTGATTTTCCAATTCCAATTAATATTGAATTATATCACGGACCAAGAAAGAAATATAAATATGAACAATATTTGCCAGATTCCCCGGTACGTGAAATTTAACAAATTGCTTCTCCCGCCACGAGCAGATCCAATTCAGATCCAAATCGGGGCATTCTTCGGCATTGCTGTAGCATTTCAAATGAAACGAAAATTAAATGTAAAATTTATTGTTGCATAAACAAAATGCCAAGAATCCGACCGCATCCAAATCGAACGATGCGTATGTGGCACCTTTAAGTACTTCGCCCCTGCCTGCGATTATTCCGCCCACCCCACATCCCGATCCCTATCCCCATTCCCATTCCCATCCCATTGGCCCCCAACATCTTCATCTGACCGGCTGCTATGTGGAACGCATATAATATGGACGGCTGGAGAGGATGGAGAGTTTAGTGCTGCCTCATGCCCAGTGGCCAAAAATAACATCAATGAGGGCAAACGCGGCGACGGACGCCGTGTGTTTGCTTTGTTTATAGTTTTCGTGTAAACAATTGCGAACGGAAAAACCGATTTTCCTGCCATGTTCACGTTCGAGAAAAATCGAATCTGGAAACTGCCCAAAAAGTAGAGAACCAATGCTACTTGCTGCTGAAATCGAACGAAAGAGCGTAAAGAATTGTGGCCAGGTCAACCACATCAATCCTTTTAATAGTCAACATAAAAGAAAATATCACTTATAAAAAACAAACTGAAGACGGAGAAAAAGGCATAAAGTTCATAGGAAGGCATGTTTTATTTCAGGAATAACTTCCTAAATAGTTTGTGCCAGTTTTTCAAATAATTCAAACTTCTTAGGTAAATAATTAATTAAGTGGAAAGACTGATCTTAACTTTACACACTTTCTTAAGGTTTTATTGCCAAATTTTTAATGTTTTGGAAGTTATATAGAAAAATCGGTACTACTGACCGAAAACTTTAATACATTTTTATTCCCTTAGACAATTAAAAACTGATCTTAACAAAAAATGCGTGGTAAAATGGTAATCCAGAATATAGAACGCTTGTTCCAGTTTCAAAACATTTAGAATAAATTTCGTTTCTTACTTCTTAAAATGTTGCGATGCTGGAGATGAGCAATAAGACCCTGGACATAAATTAAGAATCACAAATTGCAGGCCGAGATTCGAAATTGCAATGGGAGATGGAAGATGGGCCTGGGTAAGAAGCTTGCTCTTTAATTAATTCTTAGAACGGGTTTCAAGTAAATACCCGCGAATGCGCAATGTACATATTGTGTGTATGTAAGTAAGTGTCTGGATATTGTCCGATAACCGGTAAACAAGGCGACCAGCCACTCCGATTCCATTTCATTTTTGGCAATATAAAGAGCTGTCTTCGCTGACTCAGAGTCAAATCAAAGTCAGCTTCCCATCCAGACAGCAGCATGTTCAAGATTGTGAGTATCGCAGCATCGGGAGATGACTAGTCCAAGGATTACCCCATACCCAAATCATGTTGACAGGTCATCATCTCTTTGGCTCTTTGCCTGGCCGTCGTATTGAGTGCTCCGGTGGACCATGTGACCTCCACCACCCAGCCACCGGTGGCCATTCTGGAGTCATCCCACGAGAAGCACGAGGATGGCTCCTACAACTTCTCCTACCTCGGCGAGGATGGCACCCACCGGAGGGAGGAGGCGGTGGTCAGGAACCAGGGCACTGAGAACGAGTACCTCGAGATCAGCGGCTCCTACTCCTACTTCGATGCGAACGGAAAGGAGGTGACCGTCACCTACAAGGCGGATGATCATGGATTTGTGCCCGAGGGCGGCGCCATCCTGCCCCAGATTTCTCTAGCCGCCAAACAGGTTAGCGAGCTGGTGTTGCAGCCAGATCTTGACTATGTTAAGCCCCCTAAGGTTTAATAAACAACAATTTAATTGACAACAATGGAACTTAATTTTGGTGGTATTATGATTATAGGACAACAGGTTGTGGATGTAACAGTGTTGCTTTTGGCATTATTTAACGGTTCAATCTGTGCAGACTTTGTTCGTAAATATATATGTGTTCTATAAATAAAATTAAGTTGCTGGAAAGTAGAGAACAAAAATGGGAATGGAATAATTACCCATGAAAAGGGTGGCCAAATTGTAGACGTTTCAATTAAATATGAAGCCAAGATCACGCAGAATCTCGCTTCTGCCTTTGAAGTGAAAACACAGCTTGTTAAATTTTACTTTCTTCATTTAATGCAGAAACAATTTCAACTACAAAATAATAGCTAGAGGACAGCCGGATCGGCCATCCTTGGGTTCGTAAAGGTTAACAGTGCGCTGAACAAATTGAAAGTACAAAAATACAACTAGAGATGAGGAGTGGGGCGTTGGGATCGGGCAGGGGAATTATTATAATACATAAAAGCTCAAAGATTAAATTAAAAAACAATGCAATAAATAAGAATTCGATTCTGTCGAGGAAGTGGGCGTGGCTCCTTCACTTTTTGACGGGCGTGGCCGGGGGCGATCGATAGGAGTTGACCAGGCCACCGCCCGAGTTGGGCTTGCGGGTCTTCAAGCGGTTCTGGAGCGTCTGCAGCAATCCGGCGAGCACATCGTGGTTGGGTATCTTCTTGGCGAAGAGCAGCCGCTTCACGGAGTCGTCGTAGGTGAGCAGGGCCACCATGTTCTGGAGCAGGAAGCACTGGCAGTACTCCAGCAGGCGATTGGCATTGTATACCTGAAAAACGAAAGCCATTAAGGATATCCACCAGACAGTAAACACACAACTCGCAGTCCCACCTTGGCGTGAATGTACATGGCCACCACGTTGTCCACGTCCACCATTTCCGAGCACCGTGCCTCCGTGTAGCGCAGCAGTCCCTCCAGCTGGAAGAAACTGGCCGCGGCCATCAGCTCGAGCACATCGCCGTGGGCCACGTCCAAGGAGCTGCAGCCGCCGCAGTAGAGGAACTGCATCACCAGCTGGAAGATGTGGTAGCGGATGTCGTTGATCTGGACCGTGGGCGTGGAGCTGGCCTCGCTCAGTTTCGAGCTCAGCATGCTCTGGAAGCGCGGCGATGCCGTCACCAGGACGATCTTGTGTCCGTAGAAGATCTTGCCCTCCACCCTGAAAATCACATTTGCGTAAGTAATACATTTTTAACTGGCACAATATTAATAGTTGTAACGCAAGGTAAATCAGGTTAAGTAAGCAATCAGTTTGTCTTTCTTTGCCCAATTTTTATTGTTTAAATAATTTATTCCAAAACGTTTAGTTGCGGTAAAGCTGTTTTGTATAACATATAAATATATTACTCAAGAATAACACCCAGTATTAATTTCGGTTATAACTGGAGTAATTTAAATAGTGATATAAATTTAGTAATTTTAAATATTATAATTGTTTAATTATTAATTTAACTATTTTCGGATTTGATTTAAATTTCTGAAAATTCATTTAAATTTGAAACATATTTAACTCAACTATTTTAAATCTAAGATTTTCCACATTAATTCAAATGTGTAATATTAAATCATATAATGTGATATGCATTAAACTTAGTATTCTAATTTCATATTAAATTTTTTATATTAAATATACAATTTTAAATTCAATAGTCAGATAATTATTTTAACTATCCCATTTTTTGTATAAGTGTATCTACCGGAAAAACTGTTGTTACCAATTTGCTTTAATCATAATTTAAATAAGTGATCATTTAGTGGATCTGGGTTGTTTAAGTTTCGGAAATGCATTTATCAAAGGAAAAGAGGGGTAAGAAGGCTAGACTAGCAATATATTTATTATTATTCTTAATTCTAATTACTAATCATTACCAATCTAAACCTTATTTCTAATGTAAAGCCATAAATGGACTCTTTAGGTATCGGAAAAGGCGGCAACACTCACCTGAAGGTCACATCGCTCAGTTCCGGATTGTTTACGAACTTGGGATCGATGCGAGATCCCTGGACGGGCTGCATCGGCGGCTGTTCCTTCACCGGGGGAAGGGTCTCCCACCCGAAGCAGGTGGCGAAGATGTCCGCGAGCAGGAGGGTGGTGCCCTCGTTCTTGTTCCGGAATATGTTGAACAGCAGGGGTAGGCACTCGCTGACGAACTGGGCACTGTAATCGTCGGGACACACCTGGAGGAAGTCCTGGAGCAACTGATCTATAACCGCGTCCAGTCGCAAATCGTGGGCAGCCGATAGAGCGTGCATCCAGCAGTGCAAAGTCCACGGAACACCCAATTTCCGAAGCTCAATGGTTATATCTGTATCCGAATACACAAAAATTGTTTTACTTTGTTGAACAACAAATCTTTTTGCAGCATCCAAATAAATGTGCAGTTCGCGTAAACAAAACTCCCACAACAGTTCGCCAACGTACATATCTGGTTTTAAATTATATTTTGACTAATTTTAAGACATTCTTAAACCGATCAAATGAATTAGAAGATCATTAAATTCAACTTGAATCACTCAATCGGTCATTGCTGTGTGTTTAATTTGAATTGCAAATGGTCGTGCAAATTACTTTTCGGTTTTGATTATCTTTTTACCAAAATATATTTACATATTATAGGCAAATTGTTTTGTACTTGTTTGCATTGCTCTTCTGTGGAGAGTGTTATAATTTAAGTTATTTATTATACCCGTTACTCGTAGAGAAAAAGGGTATGTTTCATTTTTTGAAAAGTATGTAACAGGCAAAAGGACCCTATAAACTATATATATATTCTTGATCAGGATCAATATCCGTATCGATCTAGCCATGTCCGTCTGTCTTTCTGAGGAGCTATAGGATATATAGATTTGTGATTTAACCCGCAGGATCTACATTGGTAAAAAAAAGTAGTTTATTCAAATATTTTGTATTCAATTTAAATATTTTCCATTTGTTTTTCATCCATGGCGGTTTTTCTTATTTTAAATATGAAAAATTTATTAAATTTAATTTGATTTTTTTCGGATTTGATTTAAATATCTGAAAATTAAGTTTAAATTTACACCATATTTATACCCTTGCAGAGGGTATTATAATTTCAGTCAGAAGTTTGCAACGCAGTGAAGGAGACATCTCCGACCCTATAAAGTATATATATTCTTGATCAGCATCACTAGGCGAGTCGATTTAGCCATGTCCGTCTGTCCGTCCGTCTGTCCGTCCGTCTGTCCGTCTGTCCGTCTGTCCGTCTGTCCGTCCGTTTATATGCAAACTAGTCTCTCAGTTTCAAAGCTATCTGCATGAAACTTTCCCAAAAGTTGTCTTTCTATTGCAGGTAGTATATAAGTCGGAACGAGCCGGATCGGACGACTATAGCATATAGCTCCCATAGGAACAATCAGAAAAATAAATGAAAAAAAATTATAACTTTGCTGTTTTTTAATTTTTTGTTTAGTTCTTCGACATATAGCAATGGTTAAATATTTCAGAATTATGGTTTAAATTTCATCAAAATCGGACGACTATAGCATATAGCTCCCATAGGAACAATCGGAAAAATAATTGAAAAAAAAATTATAACTTTGCTGTTTTTTAATTTTTTGTTTTGTTCTTCGACATAAAGCAATGGTTAAATATTTCAGAATTATGGTAAAAATTTCATCAAAATCGGACGACTATAGCATATAGCTCCCATAGAAACAATCGGAAAAATAAATGAAAAAAAATTATAACTTTTCTGTTTTTTAATTTTTTGTTTAGTTCTTCGACATTTAGTAATGGTTAAATATTTCCAATTTACGGTTTAAGTTTCATCAAAGTCGGACGACTATATCATATAGCTCCCATAGGAACAATATAGGAACAAATATATAAAATAACTATCAAATAATTGAGCTGCAAATCATCATAGCTTCAATGTTTTTAAACTTATACGCAAGTAAATTATAATTTTAATGTTTTCAAAAATGTTTAATTCTTGCAATAGCTGCAAGGGTATATGAACTTCGGCTTGCCGAAGTTTGCTTTCTTTCTTGTTTTTTAATATTATTTTATTATTTTTAATATTAAATAATGTAATTTAATATGCCGAACTCAAATTATTTTCTGGGCGCATATTTATTTTTATATTGTTTAGTTGAATAACGGGTAGCAGAAGGTCGGTGACTTCCTGTTTATTTCATAGAAGCCGGAAACCTTAATTCAAATTTTTTAATGATTAAATACGACTTAGGAGTTCCAAGGGAATTGAACCATATTTTGATATATTGTTTTTTTTAGATATGAATTTAAACCAGTAGTTTGTTTTAAGGCTACAGCCTTTTAAACTACACTTACCCAGATGATTGTTTTCGGCACTGTGGTACATGGCCTCCTGGAGTCGTTTGATCTGCGTCTTGTTGAGCAGCGGTAGCAAGTCTTCGCTGTTTCCGCTGTTACTGGCACTGCTTGGGCCAACGCCTCCTCCGGATCCGCCTCCAGCCCGCACTCCGGCCACATCGCCCTCGGCCAGCATCTCCTCCAGCGAGAGCACGTCCCTGGTGCCCGGGGAAACGGGATGGGTGAGCAGTTTGCGCAGGCACGACCGATGTCCGTGGGCAGCCGCCACGGAGATGGCGCAAAAGCAGCCCTTCTGCGCGGATCCGGCGAAGCACAGTGAGTCCTTCTGCTGCGTGGACAAGAAGGCATTGGCCCCGTGGGCCAGCAGCAGGGCCACGATCTCCAGGTTGCCCGTACCCGCAGCCAGCTGCAGCGGGGTCAGGGTGCACTTCTCCTCGCTGCTCCGGGCCCCGCCCTCGACCTTGCCGCCCCTCTCCAGGAGGATCCTCAGGGCCACGTAGTTGGCCCTGCTGGCGGCGAAGCTCAGGGCCGTCCAGTGTTGCGTGTCCGGCTGGATGGCCGGATGGCCGGCGCTCCCGGCGGGCGGCACCTCCACGTTCGGATCGCATCCGGCGTCCAGGAGCGCGTGCAGCGCCACCTCGTCGTTCCGGATGCTGGCGATCATCAGGGCGGTCAGTCCGGCGCTGTTCTGGGTGTCGTACCGCGTCGTGGGCGGCAGCAGCTGGGCGGCCTGGGCCAACAGTTCAGCCCGTCCAGTCAAAAGAAGCTGTGGGGGAAAGTAAATGAAGCGTTTTCAATAAGGTGGTGCCGGTAAAACAAACTCAGGTATTTTTAATTCCACACGCTGCAGCTAGGGCACTTATTAAAATGCTTTACATTTTTGCACTAAAGTTAACAACCCGAAACCAATTAAGTTATTGAAACTGGGTTAACTTCATCCACCTGCTCTTAAGCTCCATTTTTTTTTATCTTGAATTGAAGTTCTCACTTTCACATCCATTTCTCTGTTAATACTTGTATCATTATGAGTAATGTAGTGCTCAATTTTGAATTGCATGTTTTTATTTTTATTTTTTTCGTAAATTAAATAGTTTAGATTAAGCATTTAATTTTATTTAAATAATATAGCTGACATACGAACAATCGAATAATTGAGGTGAAAATATTTAATATTCAAAATAAAAAAACAAAAGAAAGTAATCCATGTATATTAATATTATATTATATATAATTAAATGTTTAATAAATCTGTTATTTAAATGTTTGTGAAAATTGTTAGTTCTTAAGAATTAAATTTTATGTAATAAGCAATTTTTTGTCAATGTGACTAGCGAAATAATAATAAGCTGACGCTTGCAGCTCTAGGATAGTAAATCAATAAAATTAAATTAAATAAGGCAATAGCTGCAAGGGTATATAGACGTCGGCTTGCCGAAGTATGCATCCTTTCTTGCTTTTTCTTAAAAACTCTCTCGTATTCAACTGTGACTAGTGCACTAATTAAAAGTTATGTTTAACTAGTAACACTAGGATGTTGTTGGAAATAAACACAAATAAAAATAACCAATCTCTTGCCCTTTAGAAACGCCATACGAACCTTAAAGGCCACTCCGATGGTGGCTCGTCTGCCCAGCTCGGAGGTGTCCTCTCCGATTCCGATGCCGATGCCGCTGACCACCGGCGAGCTGCAGCTGCTGCTGCCCGTTCCCGTGCCCGTGGAACTGGCCGCTGGTGCATGGGCATTGGTGAAGTGCGTCTTCTTGGTGGGCAGCTCCTCGTCATGGGCCACCGGACGGATGGGGCAGTCCACTCCGGGCAGCAGCAGCCGGGCCGCCTGCATCACGTCGTCCTTGTCGATCATCAGGGCATTGCGGTGCTCGGCATGGGCGGCGGCCACCCTCAGCCACTCGGCCAGCGGAGGCAGCACCACGTAGGCCCGCTCGTAGCACAGCTCCTGGACGTGGTGCCCTGCAGAGGAGGAAGGTGCTTGCCCCGGTGGAACTGGCTGTGCCTGGCCCGAGCTGCAGCCCGAGGCGGCCAGCAGTTCCGTGTGCTCCAGCTGGGAGCAGCGCATGAAGTAGAAGAGGGCGGCCAGGGCGGATCCGGAGAGGGCGGCGGCCAGCTGGAACTCCTGCTGGGTGCGCAGGGCCTTCTCCTTCAGCTCCCGCACACTGCCCACGCAGGTGGCCAGCGAGGAGGCACTGGCCCACCTGGGCAGGGCCAGGGCTCCGCTGGCCACCCGGCCAGCGTTCAAGTGGGCGAACGGCTGCAGCAGACCCCACACATCGCCCGATCCGGCTATACTCTGGTCCAGGGCGGCTGCCGTGCTGCCATTGCACTGCAGGGCGATCTCCTCCAGCAGATTCTCAATGCCGGCGCACAGGTAGACAGCCGCGTACTCGTGGATGAACTTGCCCAGCCTGGCGTCCGTCATCCAGCGGTAGAAGCGGCCCACGGACAGCTGGAGTCCCGCCCGGGCGGACTTGCTCTGCTTGAGGGCACTCTCGCCGGGCACCGCAAACATGGCGGCGGACCTGAGGCACGCCTTCGTGCATGAGTCCGCCAGCGCGGAGCTGAGCACCACCCGCAGGGCACCGGCCACCTCCTGCTTGGAGCAGAGGCCCACTCCGGCGGAGAAGCGCTGAATCTCGCGGGCGATCCTCACCAGCGCCCGCTGCAGCAGGTAACCCAACCGGGACACGGCCTCCACGGCCAGGTGCTCGGCCTGCTGCTGGCAGCGTCCGTTGCGCAGCACCCGCAGAATGCACTGCTGGCTCCAGGGCGGGTGCTGCAGCTCCACCAGCCGGTTGTGCGAGTCCACCCACACGAACTCATCGGCACTGGTGCTGGTCACCACCGTCTCCAGCGAGGAGTACCTGCCCAGGCGGCGCGCCGGCTCCGAGCTCTCCGAGCCGGCGCTCAGGCTGCTGTAAGTGCTGCTGCTCGTCTGGGAGCGCAGCGTGAGCATGGCCAGCTTGATGTCCTCCAGACCGGTGCCGCTCCAGGGAGCCTTGCCGGCCGGCATGATGCCGCGATGCCGTCGCGACCGGGTGCTCCTGTTGGTCACGCCCGCCGCCAGCCGATCCTCGGGCAGCGGGCCCAGGGTCATCCCGCCCGCCGGCGAGGAGCTGTGGCCCCCCGTGTCCGACATGCTGGCGTGTCCGGAGCTGCGGTTCTCGTCCGACGAGCTGTGGCACTCCTGCACCCGTTGCAGCGCCCGGAACTGGTCGTGCTGGTGCGTCCTGGCCGGCGTGGTCTGGCCCGCCGTGGTGGGAATGCCCAAGGTGGGTCGGCTGGGCGAGACCTGGCTCTGGCCGAGGCTCCCGCTCAGCTGTGGTGGCTGCGACTTCACCGGAGTGCTCTGCACGGTCAGGCGCGCAGGACCCGCCACCGCACGCTGGGGGACCAGAGCCTTCGAGGCGGACACGGCCGACGGCATCTTGCCGGACGGGGTCACCTGGCTGGATCCGCTGGACGAGGTCACCAGCTTGGGCGGCATCCCCTTGCTCGGCTGCTGGGCAAGCTCCTTGAAGATCCGAGGCGCCGGAGTGGCCATGGCCACCGCCAGTCCCTTTTGCGGCGTCAGCGAAGTTGGATGCTGCTGGTGCGGTGGCGACTGCATCTGTGGCGGGGGCACTGGAGGCAGGCCCGTGATCTGGCTGGGAGCCGGGTGCTGGCCAAAGTTGGGCGGCAAGTTGCCAGTGGGCCTGGAAGAAAAGCAATCAGATGTTAATATTCTATTATTTTGTGGCACTGATTTAATGGATGGATTCCAGATCACCTCCCAAAAAAATGTTAACATATTTTTGTTGCTTAATTTGTATCCTTATTTTGATTATCCTTATTTTGATATTTAATATTTTGATAACATATATAGTTTTCAGAACCAAATGTAAACTACAAGAAGTGCATTTTACTCGAAACCATGTCTAAAATCTAAAGTACATTTTACAGCATCAAAGAATTATCCGCTTACAATATAAGCTACAGTAGCAGACAAAGAAATCCGGACAGGGAAAAAATTGTTCGTTTCGTAAATTTTTATAAGTTGTGTTTATTGTTTCAAGAAAATTTGTATTAAAATATTAATTTAATTTATTTGCTGACAAAAACAACTCTTTTTACGATGCCATTGATGTTTTTTTAGAAAAAAACTTAAATTAAAATTATTTACACTGGTAAAAAACTGAGGAAATAGAACCTTTTTTTTTATTTTAAAGTTTTAAATTATTTGAAAAGCCAACTTTAGCGCATTTAATTTCAATTTTTTTTTTTTTTTGTCAAAAAAATTGGCAAGTATTTATTATTTCTAACTTTTATAATAATATGGAAAATAAGAGTTATGGTTACATTTTTTATCAATCAAATTTGTTTTAATAACTAAAATCAATTTTAAAAAAATATTAAAAAGTTGCATTTTTATTTCTTAATTTTTTTAGTAAAAAATAAATAAATAAATAATTTCTAGACTTTAATTTCCCAAAAACGTTGTAATTTGAATTCTAATATATGAAGATTGTTGCATTTTTATTTCTTAATTTTTGTAGTAAAAAATAAATAAATAAATAATTTTCAGACTTTAATTTCCCAAGAACGTTGGAATTTGAATTCTAATATAAGAAGATCCAAAAGTGTAAGAAATAATTAAAATAAGTCGAATTTTAAAATATATCTTTTCTTTTTTCCTAAGCGATGTTCAGCTAAACTGATGACCAAGTAAATAATATTAAGAGTATTTATTTTTAATTCCTTCCAAACTTAATATTTTCCCATTTCGAATTAAAAATATAAATTAAACCCAATTCTCTTAGATTTGACCCATTTTCAGCTCCACAAATGATGTAAGTCGTTAAAGTTTCTCAGAAACAAAAGAATTCCAGTCAAAATAAACAAAAGCTTTGACTAACGGATAGCTAAGGGAGATGTCACACTGCCACTAATCTTAGTTCACACAAACTTGACTATCTTCTAGTTACTCGCGAGCCGAACTTGAAAGCAGTGGCACCTAATTAAAGTGGTCGCAGTCGGAGACAGCGAACAAACTAAGCAAAGACCGTACTAAGTCTTACTAGCTTGTCTCCGAGACCTTGGTAAATTATTGCAAATAACCCAAAGTGAAAAAGGCTTTGCTAAAAAGACCAATCTTATAAGGCGATTGCCATTTTCATAGATTAAAATTCCTATATAATGAGAGAATATTTATTCTTTTTAAGAAACAGAATATAATACTTCAAAATGTACGAAAACAGCCAAGTAAGAGTATATAAAAGTTGTATTTTTAAGAATGACTTGATCCTAGTATCTACGATTCGTTCTCACATTTCTTTGCACCTTCTTATTATCTTCTTCTAACTGGGTTGGCCAACACCAAATACAAAGCGATATTAAAAGCCAGTTACGATTTTTCATTTGCATGCGAAAAAGTTAGTTGTCTCTGGCATCTTTTTATTCTTTTTGGACATTGTTATCATTCAGATTTTGCCCAACCCTTTGACAGACTATGCGGTAACTTGATCTTTGATTGACCCAAATTTTAAATGTTGAGATAGCTAGACGTATCTTTTATTCTTGACAATATATCTTAAATACCTTCAATTTAGATCTTTAAGTTTGAACGAGGTTCTGTGCTTAATACGATTTATGAGACGAGTTTTGAATATCTATGCAGTGCTGTTATTATGATCTAATTCTGAACTTGAAACTTGATTAGCTGTTGTTGACGAGCAATGACCCCAGGCTTTATATTTGTTTAAATTTTTTTTTTTTATTTTATCGTTTTAACTTAAAAGAATACAACTTTGATCCAATCCAACGAAGATGTAGGGAATTTTTAATGTGTTTTAATGTGCAATCGATATTCTCCCAAGAAATTTAATAATATTGTGTAGGACTATCAATATTAAAGAAGCTCATTTAACTGAAAGAACTTACATTTTAGGGCAAATGTTTACGATCTTTGTCTTAATATTAAGAGCTATAAAATCAAACATCTTCTCTAATGGGGAACATTAAAAAAGACAAATTTAGCTTGAAGCTTGATATTATTGTAGGTTTTCCATTTGGTGCTTTCACAGAGAAAATGTTACTCAAAATTTCGATGTCTAAGGTGCAAAACACCAAACTTTTTATCAATTACTCCTATTTTATCTTAATCTTTCATTTTTATTTTCACATGTTACACTCAAAGTATAATATTTTACAAAAACCCACAGTTTAACAGATATTTGTTTGTATATATCCTTCAAAAACTTATATATTTTTAGGTGGACCTTTAATTCTCAGTAATTTTTAGTCAGCTATATCTGATAAAATTTTTTTCCAATTAATTCCCAAAAATGAAATTCAGTTAACTCATTTTTGACATCTTCCCGACCTGGATTCGATTGTCTAGTCGTTATTGCTTCTCCCATTTAATCCCAAATCGCGTTCCTTTCCCTTTTGCCAATCAAATGCCACCCAGTTCTACGCGCAGAAGAAATCCCTTTTGTTCCCCTTTTGACTTTCACAAAAGAATTGCAGCAGTACACCATTTAAATAGAAATGGAAAATAATATAATGGAAAATGGAAAATAGAAAATGGAAAATGGGATTGGGGAAATAAGTAATGGCGGCGTATGATCTGAAGAGTTCGCAGTACCGTTTCGCGGCCCTGCGCCACTCCTGAACGTAGCTCCAGTCGCACGAATCCGTCTCCGCCTCATCTTGGCCAGGGTCGTCGTCGTCGCTGTCATCATCCTCATTGGCATTATCGTCATTATCATTATCACCGGCGGCCGCATCGGATTTCGCTGGGCTGACGACGGCCAGAGTGGGTTTTGCCACCGTTTCCACCAGCGCACTGGCTCGCCGGTAATTGCCTTCAATTCTGATATTAATTACGCCGTTCTGCACGCTCTCAATGTAGGGCGGCAGTTCGTCATCCGCTGGCGGGGTTGTCTGTGCCTCCGTCCCCGCCTCCGCTTGCTCCGCAATCTTCGCCTCCACTTCTCCACTGGTCTTGAGTTTCTGGGACATCTCCTGCAGCAGCTGCGAGTGGAGCTCCTTGGGCGTGGGCAGCGGCGACTGCTGACCACGACTGATGGAATCGCCAAAGTAGATGACCACCTTGTGGTTGGGCTTCTTCGCCCGCGAGGTGTCCTCCGTGGCCCAGTCGGGCAGCTCCTCGATGGGCGTGGGCGAGGGCGTTTGCGGGGGGCGTGGCACTGGCATCTGTTGTGCCAACATCTCACTATTCCTCAGCGACTGCGGCTGGAAGTTCTTGAGGGAGATGCCCCTGCGACGCAATATAAAGTTGTCATTCAACATCCTGCTGAACAATGTGGGGGCGGAGGGGGCCGCCTTCTTGCCACTGGGCTTGTATCCCCGCAATTCGCGACACAGGCTGCAGGTGCAATCTTTGGTGCAGTACATGTTTCTACTCCTAATTTGGCTTTGGTTTCATTATTTTAATGGGATTTAAGGACACTTTTCTTTTTGGATTGGGAATAAATATTTGTTTCCTTTTCACTGGAACACAAATATCCCTTTAATTAATTAATTTTTATAATTTAAACTTTTTGGGTTATTTTGTTTTTTTTTTAATTTGTTTTCCTTTTTTGTGTAAATGATTTTAATATTTATTTTATTTATTGAAGAACTCCATTTCAATACGTTTTTGGATTGTTTTAGCAATTGCGGTTTTTCTTCCTTAAGCAGTTAATTTTTTTAAGCTGGTTAGTTAAACGAAGCTGTTTAGTTAAACTATTTCACAATAGTTAGATATTTCTAAAAATTTCTTGAATACAACCATCAGCTGTTTCGCTTAGATTCATGTTTTCCATTTCACCGTCGCACTGGTGTAATGATGGCAATTATGCAAATTATAAATTGTCGTAGTTGCGTTGTGTTGTGCTGTGTTCAACCAGCCGCGGCCGAAACTCTGAAAGTCGTACGCCCGAAAACTGGATACTGGACCCGCCGAATATCCAAAACTAGCGATACCGTTTGCTCTCGGCTGGAACTGAAGCTCGACTGAAGTGGAAGCGCGGCTTGGCTCTGAGCCACAGTGGCTGCGTCGACGTCGACGTCGACGTCAACGGCGCTGCCCAGTCATTGTCGGCTGCGATATCTGTTTTTCCTCATTTTCACAGCGCGTTTCGGGCCTGAGCCCTGGGCCTTTGGGCTCCATGCCCGGCCACCTTGCACGGAGGGTCTTCGGCTCCGTCGGCTCTGTCGACTCTGTCGGCTTGGGTAATTTTTCCATTTGCTTCTCAGCTGTGTGACCAAAACAATGGGGCTACAACAACGACAGCCGCCAGCGGCGGCAAAAACAACAACAGCAGGCAGCTTTTCAGTTTGAGGGCTCACTTTGTCCGCCGTGCGATGTACTAGAGCAATATCAGTGAGTTTTCTTTTTCATTTTTCTCGCTTGCCAGTTGTTGCCGCGGTGATTTTCAAAAAGTCACTGTGATAGGCGGCAGTGATGCTCAGCAGGGACCATTGTGGATAGGGAAATGGAAAATTGTCAAACTTCTAGATCCAAGCAGCAAAGGTAAGAGTCGATTCTATTAATTTATTGGGTATAGTTATTATTATAAACTTTTTATATTAAACTTTAATATCCTTAGATTAAAATTATCAAACTTGGAAGTTAATGGCAATTTCTTAAAAGTGTCTAACAAAAGCCTATCGGGAGTTGCGGCACATATAGGTGTATTTACTTAATACAATAACTAAAAAACTTAAATATTTGTAGTGTTTTTAATCTAGTGTTCCATTCAGACATACCTTAAATTTTTTTAAGTTGGTAAAAAAACATTTTCAGTTTTCAAATGGCTTTGTATTTTTTATTAGGAAAAACAAGGGGGAACAGGCTCAAATGAAATAATTCAATTTTTTAAGAATAAAGACAAGAACTTAAAAGGGTAATTGAATCTTTAATATACATACATTTAAACTCATTAAACTTTAATGAAAATTTTATCGACCAATGAAAATATTTATAATACATTTCATTATTTTAAAACAAATATATTTCACCAAATACCCAGGTAAATATCTTAAAACTGTTTCAAGCCTCAATTTGTATTTCTTTAATTACCAATTTGAAAACTTCAAGTTTAATTCTTAACTTATACTTGAAAAAATCGTTTAAAATTCAGCTTTTTATAAAAATTAACAAACATAAAGTGTCACATTAATTAAATGCTTATAGTAATTAAAAGTGCTAAAAGCTACTCTGTTGATAATATAATAAAATCTCCAACCAGCTCTAAAACACAGTGGCTGGCCAAAGTGGCTTCCATCTCTGGTGGCGGGCCTTGCACTGAATTTAATTATGTATAACTGTTCGACGGGGCCAAGGGAGCAGAGCTTCACAGCACCACCCAGCACACGAAGGTTATACAATCTTGACACTTATCAGATCGTTTTGCCAGCTTCCTTCCGCGGATAGCTTCGGTCTGGCCGGCACGAATCCCATTCCCGAGTGCCGAGATGGCTAGATTCCGGGCGAAACAACCAGGTTCTGATGGCATGGGCAGACATGCGTAGGCTTTGAGATACATCTACAAGATACATCTCATGTGTGCAGCAAATAAATTGCCGAGCGTAACCTGCTTCTAATGATTTATACAAGCTTGGGCGCTGACATAACGGTTTCTTGAGGTTAGCCTTTTGTTTTTCCGATATAACCCATTGCTTTCGACTGCCGGCAGAAGCTTCTCTTTTGTGGATGAAGAATGAAATGGTAAATGGGCAAATGGGAGCGGTCCGAAACCGCAGACCCAAATATAATGCCATTCCCAACCACTGGCATACGCACGAAGCAATTGCAATTAGAAAGCCACGGCCACCTGATCTATATACCCAAATTCCCGAAATGAAAATCGAGCAATGAAACGCCCACGTAATACGGGAAACTGTTTGCTGCTCTATCTATTTTTCGAACCGATTATACAATAACTTTCTTCACTAGCCGCCGGCTGTTTGGTTTCTAAGCCAGGCGGATTATTAAAAAAAATTACACTCCAAGCAATTTTCGCATTAAAAAGTTTAATTTACGGAAAAGTAATGACAGACCATAAATATGCTTACACCCATTAGGCAGAGCTCTATACGCCGCACTCAAAAGACCTCCCAAAAATAAAGAAAAAAAAACGAAACAGAAACACAAACACAAACACAAACACAAAGACTACACCATAATGTTTAATGTAATATTCGCGTGTTTATAAAACAACTCGGCCACGAAGGGGAAAATAATCGAAATTGGCTGGAAAAACTGGACAAAGGCGGTAAGTGCAACTCACCAAAAGTAAAGAGGAGAGATATAGCCCAGCCCAACCCTTTGGTACCGAAGATATATACCCACCTTTTGGATATATGTATGTCACCCGACTAATGAGTTTTTTGAGCCAGCACTCGGACTTTGGGGAACTTTCGTTTTTCATGCCTGACAGTATTAGACAGGAAATGGTTTTCGGTTTTCAGTTTTCGGTTTTCAGTTTTAGATTGTAGATCATTAGAACCAGCTCCTCCAGCGAGATCATTAATAATCTTTACCTAGCAAAAATATCAGCACGCTAAGGCATGGAAATGGAAGTCGCAGCAAGGTTAGCCCAAAGACTTAGCCCAAAGACAAGCTCAAACATTTAAGTCGAATACTTGCTGACTTTGAGTAATTTTCATTTCACTTATTTTCCCGGTTTCCCCATGGAAGATTTGTCAAAATGTGATTGACACGGATTGCTCAAGTCAAACTTCTTTTGGGCTGAGTCATGTTTTCGTTGGGCCTGGGAACAGTAGAAAATGTATTATGAAATCTGGATGAGTAGAAGAGTAATTTGAGTATGAAGAAACTTTTGGAAAACATTTGGAAGAGCATTACCCATAATAAACGATCTTAGCTAAGGATAAACATGCCATATTCCCAATGAAATCAATGAGTAGAAATGTAATTTGAGTGTCAAGAAACTTTTGGAAAACATTTGTAAGTCCCATTTTATTATTTAAATAGAAAAAAAAATTAAAAATATATACGTGGCAAGAGGCATTAAGCATAATACGCCATACTAGCTAAGGATAAACATGCCATATTTCCAACGAAATCAATGAGTAGAAGAGTAATTTGAGTGTAACGAAACTTTTGGAAAACATTTGGAAGAGCATTACCCATAATAGGCGATCTTAGCTAAGGATAAACATGCCCTATTCCCAATGAAATCAATGATTAGAAGAGCAATTTGAGTGTTTAGAAACTTTTGGAAAACATTTGGAAGTCCCATTTTATTATTTAAAAATAAAACATTAAAATATTTACCTGTCAAGAGGCATTACACATAATAAGCGATACTAGCTAAGGATAAATATGACCTATTCCCAATGAAATCAATGAGAAGAGTAATTTTAGTGTTAAGAAGCGATCTTAGCTAAGGATAAACATGCCATATTCCCAATGAAATCAATGAGTAGAAGAGTAATTTGAGTGTTTAGAAACTTTTGGAAAACAGATGGAAATTCCATTTTATTATTTAAAAAGAAAAAACATTAAAATATATACCCGGCAAGAGGTATTAAGCATAATAGGCGATACTAGCTAAGGATAAAGTCATATTCCCAATGAAATTATACGTTCTGTCCCCATCAAGCCAATGGCAATCCAAGTGAGTTTACACTCCCCACCTGTGGGTCTTCGAAATGAATATGCTCGAGACACGCTGTGGTATCCCGACACCATCAGTGACATGGCAATTGGCTGTAACTGTTATGAAACCCCAACATCTGACAAATTGCTACCTACTCCGAATGCTTTCGGCCCTATCATATCATCACATCTTGCTGATTAGAGTTTAATATGCTGCGACTACTGTGAGGCGTCCGCAGAGGTTTCCGCATTCAACCACATCCCCATCGCCAATTGGAGGAGCTGCGAAGTGGCAGATGATGATGAGGCTGCAGATGAAGATGCAGTTGCAGATGGAAATGTAGATGGAAATGGAGTTGCAGATGCAGCGACTGAGCGACTGACTTTGCTTCCGTTCGGAGGCAGTATCTTCCTCGAGCGGAGCTTCCATGACTTAATTAGTCGCCTGTCTATCCAGATCCATCAACAGGCTGCTCCAATCCGACGGCCCCTGAAAATCTCCCACACTTTCCCGTCTCGAATTCACTCTAATTTTTCGGTTTTCGCGGTTTTCGACCAGTGCAATTCTGTTTTGATGGCGACTAGTTAGGTAGTTAGGTATATTTTGACAAACCCGACGAGTATCGCACAGATACGTGTACCTGTATCTGCATCTGCATTTGTATCTGTATCTGTGGCCGTAAAGAAAGTCGCGGTAAGGTAAAAAGGTAACAACGTTTTCACTTGCCCCACGTCGCCGCATTATTTCTTGTGCCAGCTTTAATGCTGCGTTCGAAATAGCTCCAAACTGAAGATGCTACGCCGATAGAGCCCGGCAGCACGGGGATTGGGCGGGGAATGGGGCGGGGAAAGGTACGAGTAAGTGTATCAAGTTTGTTGCCCTCGCAGATGGCTAGGCCCTCCTCCTTGCCATTGTCATTGACTTTGTTGGGTACAAATTGTTGCTGCTGCTGCTGCTGCTGCTCGCAATTGTGGCGAATTTTTCGTAAATTTTTCCTATTTCAGTTCGTTAGGTATTATTATTTTATTCCCCTTATTGTTGGGCCCTGCTAATTATTCACATTTTGCGATTTTCACTTTCGTTTGTTGTGTGAAATATTTCCAACTGTCATTTGTTTGTTGTTACTCGCATTTCAGACTTTTAATTGCCAGAAAGAGAGAAGCGAGCCAGTCAGCTACAATAAAGTTTCGTAAATGCCAGTCATATTTCAGTTTCCTGCAGGGCGGCCAGATTTCAATCGGCAATTGTCTGGCTCTACCATCCGATTTCTCAATCGAGCTTGAACTTTGCGAGAAAAGAGCTAAAACCTTCGGCCGCAGCCTCGCTACGAGGCATCTTTGTCTATATTTGTGGCTCTGGTCTCGTTTTAATTGAATTAGTCTTGTCTGACTGGGCCGGGCCCGCATTTAATAATTATTCATCTCTACCTGTGCTGGTAGTAGTCGTAAAGCAAGCCCCATCTTCTTTTTGTGGCACACATCCGGAGCAATTCTCTTCTGCCGCCGGAGAACTGACACTAATATTTTCCAAATTAACCTTGACCGGCTTCACAATGCGAAAACGAATCGCAGACGGATCGTTCCCGTTGGGTCTAGCGACCAAGAAGCCAACGATCATACGAAACAAACAAACAATCCATTATTATTTCCGAAAACCGTCTAGCGTCCGCTATATGCTTCCATTGCCATCCAACTTCTTTTCCACGTCGCTGTATTCGTATCACTTCCGAATAGAAGTTGGTCGCTATGCGGCCCAGAATAAGAGTTTATTGTCCGTTCAAGCTGCCCCGTCTGACTTGCCCCCGACGGCATTTCCCCGCCCAAAGCCGCCACACTTCACGCTTTTGTGAACAATTATGCATGCAAGTGTCCAACTCCAAAAATAGCTGCCATTGTAGAAGATACACCTCGACTGGCGCTCTGAAAGCCGGTATGAAACCGGAGCAAGAAAATATTTCAAACTCGCCAGCGGAGCAAAGAATTCGTTATTGTCACAGATTTCTAAATATAATCGTAATAGTGTTATAACCAAACAGAGCGTTATTACTCGAATATAAGTATTTTAGCTACCCTTATTTCTGTAAAAAAACACCGAGTGCTGGAAAAACATATGATATAAATATATATGACATAAATATAAATATTTGAGCTTCTTTTGTTATTTTCTACTCGAGTAGCTTGATAAAAGATATAAACAAAAAATAAATAAAAGGAGCAGAGCAAAAAGTTCTCTAGTTTATATTAAAAACTTTATATTTTATGATATGCGTTTGACAAAACATTTTCAAAGACTCTTTCAGCCCAATTCAAAACAAAAATCGTTTCACTAGTTTTTAATTTTGTTTTGGTTTCAATAACAGTAACAATTAACAGCTGTAAAGCGATAACAGTGTGCTTACAGATATGTTCTGTTAACGCCTAGAGGGCGGTGAAAATAAACGCCCGATTGCACGCAATGAATTTTTTTTTAATTTTAAAAAAGTTCAGCTGCCCAATAGTATGCAGTTTTATACTACAGCTCAAAAGAATGGCAATATTCTTATGGCATATTTTTATGGATTACAGCCTACTGTTATCAAATTGAAGTTCCCTGATTAAATATATATTTTGTCTAACAAAAGTAAAGTAATACAAAGATCCCCAAAAAACTAGACGGAAAAGATAAAACGATTTTTTGGGGTACATTGAAAATTAAGGATAGCTATGTTGAATTGCACTAATAAATAAGCGTTATAAATAAATAAGTGTTTAGTTCCGTAGTTTATTGCAGGCCTACCCGCATTTGATAATAATAAATGGTTTCTTTGTTGTATAAAATTGAGGATAATCACTTACACGTGACTACGGCATTGAGTAATGAGAGAAATTGTTTACTAAAGGATCGTACTACAATCCAAAATTAATCAAAACTTTGTATTTTATTTTGTTTTATAAGGTGTTTGGTAAGCACCGATATGGGCACTTTAAAAATTTTATATTTTCGTTATAATTTTAATTTGTTTATTAAATTTTAAAAGAAATTGTTTAAAGATCAGCTTATAGTGCTAATTAAATTATAAATTAGCCACAAAAGTGGTCGGCGCATAACGGCAAAATAAAATCACACTCATTTTAAATACCAGTTATGCCATTATTTTTATAAATGGAATAAGAAATTTATGTGCTTGCTAAAAAATTCATTAATTTTCTAAAAAAAATTCATGAAAATTGTCTGCTTATTTGAATCGAAAATGGTGCTAACCCCTTAATAAGTGGGTCAATGTCGAAAATATAAAAGCTCAAGTGACTTTGTTATTCTGAAATTTTAGAGGCATAGTTGTGCAGAAAGAAAATATGATGCTACGAAACCCATGTTCTGGGGCTGAAAGTCTGTAAGCCAACAATTTTGTAGTTAGAAAACATAGTTAAATTGTATTATTTCGCAAGCTGAGGCATAAGCGAAAGACTCCACCTTAACGAGGATACATTTACAGTGGCACCGATTTATAATTTAGATCGTCTTATGAGCTTAGGCCATAAACCTATACCCTCGTTTACAAAGAGTCCTTTGTTTTCGGTTTATAAAGCCTTAAAACTAGTCATTAAACAGATATCTTCCTTTGGTTTAAAATAAAAAAGTCTTATACCTAAATATTGGGAATAATTATACAGATTTATATAAAAAATTCAAAACAGATTTGTTTACATTATACTATTATCAATCGTTGCCCAAAAAGGCGTGTAATGCATAATTTAAGCATTCTGATTAATAACGCCGGAAAATTGGCCCTAGGGGTCAAATTGCAGCTAAATGATTTAGAATAACAAATAACCCATATCGAGCCAGTAAATCAGAGAACGCCAAGTCATAATTTCCATACATGCATTTACTATTTTCCGAATGGATTTGGAAAATCGAAAGACTTAGGCAGCGAACTCACCTTCGCGGCTTCGGCCGCAGTATCTCGTGGTTGGCATCGGTTATGCAAAGTGGGCTGAGGGCCCCGGCCAGATGTGCCACGCCCACACGCTCTGTATCCCAATTGTGCCGAGTGGGCATGCTGCTTCAAGCGTGTGTGTGAGTCTGAACGTTTGGCTACTTCTTCTCCGTCTTTCCAGCCAGTCAAAGTTCACAGTCCCAACTGGTGCATTTTCCGGCTCTGCAAATTGTAAAACAAACAAACGATTCCATTAAATAATGCAGTGTGGGAATGGGAAAAGTACATGGGCGTACCCTATTGCTAAAAAAGGGGGCTTGAAATACGTTATATTTGTAATATTATATAATTAGTTTGTAAAGTTTAAGTTTATAATATATATTTTAAATCTTGTGTTGCCACAAAACCGTCAAAGTGGTGTATACTTTAAGACTTTTGAGTAAATATTATGTTATTGACTATATCTTCCTATACACTAACAGCTTAAGAATTAACCATCAATGGTAAATTACCAGTTACCTGCAAAGATGGTTTCCTGTTTAACAACAAACCCTAATATTATGTTTAAATTGAATATGTTCCTCATCAGCATCTACTGCCAGTCAATGAACATAGCAGAATGGGGATTGTAAATATTGGGAATAACATATAATGCTGTCATTGGAAAATTAAATTTCGACCTAAATAAGTTAGCGATTGCTTCCGTTCTATAAATTTTGTTGTTATGACCATTTTTACAAAGTGAATTGAATAATTTCTAGTTTAAATTTCTATTTCCAAATTTATTCGCCTAAGGAAGTGATTAGGGCTACGTCCATGGACGGGTAGATGGGAATGAGGGGCATCCCAATGGGCAGAGACTTCGTCTAGCCGACCGGCCGGCTGGTGCCTCTAGAAATTAAAGAGCCCCAGTGCAATTAGCCGCCGTCGACGTCGTCGCCACTTCCTCTGCTCATAATAATTAACGCTGCCCCTCGCTGCAGAGAAAGCTCGAAGGAGGAGTCTCGGGCCATTGCGTGTTTTGCGTCATTGGCGTGGCGAGTTGATCGTCTGTTGATCGTCTTGCTAGTGGCCAGTTGCTCTATAAATGGTCACCGGTCTGGTGGTCTGGTCTGGTCTGGTCTGGTCTGGGCCTGAATCTGGAGCTGGATCTGAATCTGAATCTAAATCGGAGCTGCAGTCGTCGTCCGACTGGAGCCCAGTCTGATGGAACGTCGACGTCTGGCGCAGGTGTCGATCAAGAACTTTGGAGCCACATTGGCATGCAATCAATGCCGTTCGATTTCATTTCGCTGGAAATGGTTTTTGCCGGCATAATGTCAGACATTTCTGCTTGCCATAAAAAAAAGGAAAACATTTTCCCCCCGTAGCAGCTGGTTCTCTGATCGTCCCGTTCCTGGTAAAAAAAAAAAAATAAACAGTTTCCCCCCGAACTTCGTTGCCATGTTATTTAGCTTTTCTATTGAATGCTGAAAGCGATCTTATCGGAAGTGTCCAACAGGCGTAATGGGCAGGGAAATGGGAGACTGAGATGCCGACGATGTTGAGGATGCCATATAATATAATAATATAGGTATTCCAGCAGGTTCTCAGTAATTTAGAGCTTTGATTCATATATGACTGCAACGCCAAACTGGATATCTTTATGGGTTTACTTGGCTTGCCAAGGAAAATATAATAAATATTCAATGACTTCTAGTAGGAAAAGTGTTAGACGTTCTTTCTTGCCACTGAAACTAATGGTAGGTATGAGACAGTCCATAAAATACCATTGCCATTTAGTGAAAACAAGTTATTAGCACTCTATGAGCTCTCGTATGAATCACGCGCAAGCATCCCACATATTATATAAACCTCCCCCATATATCTGAACGTGATAAATGAGGTTGAGCTTGAGCTCAGGCACTCCAACATATCGAATTGACCTTGTTATATTGGGCAAACAATTTAAATGATTTTTGCAGTGCTTATCGATTTATTTTTCAGTCTCTGCGGGATGTTGTTCACGCTTTGCTCGGCCAAAACGAATTGGATACCCCTTGGTATCTTTGGCTTTGCCCAAACTGTTTGCTATGCGACCTCTTATCAGAATCCGGCTGAATGGGGTCATCTCGGAGCGGCCGCCTGCCCTGATCTGAGATTTCTTTTTAACCGTTCTCGGCTTTGTTAGTTTTATTTTATGTCTTCGTTTCAGGCGGTGCATTAATTATCCCAGCCTGGCTTGACACCCAGGAACGTCGATTGATACCTATATAAATGGCAGCTAACTGCCGCATTTTAAATGGCATTAGTCGATTCCATTCTTCTGTTCTCAGCCCATCGCGCTGTTGGCCGGCAGATTTATGGCTATGATTCTGTCTCCGGCGAGAAAGCGCTCTGATCTCGGAGAAGTCATTGCAAATTGATATCACATAACCGAGTTTATGGCTCTCTAACAAATGTCTAGATATCCGATCAAGTTCTGTTCGTCATTGGATTGGAACTAGCATTTCCGATATCAAAGAGAGCTTTATGTGAGTTCCAGGAAACAGGACAGAGTATAAAAATATTTAACTATATAAATGCTCACAATTTTGACTGCTTTTTTATGGTTTCCTGTGAGTCGTAGAACCATTTATTTTGAGCTTCAGGTTATGCAACTTACTTTACTTTTACAGTCTACTTTACAATTGAGTCTCAATGTCCGGTGGGTCAAATATTTAAGTACATATAAAATAACTATATTTATTGTAAATTTTTATCACTCTTCTGCAAGATTCTATTTGGTAAAAATACCAAAATTGTAATGCTTACACATTTAAAAGTTAAACGTTTCGTCTAACCCAATGTGTACCTAATAAAAAAGGAGGTGGAATAAACGCCCATATTTGATACAAAAATAAAAAAAATATTGGTTTCCTTTTATTTTTAAACAATCAACTGATTATACAGATTTATAAAACCAACTTATATATTTTTATATTTTGTTTTTACACCGTTAAAAAATGATTAAGGCATCTCTGCCTACCAAACACATTTTTAAAAAAGCAAATTGGTAAAGAACGTTCTTTATTATAACAAATTATTACTTATTTGTTCGCTAATCGAGTCTTAACCTTTTCGGCATATTTCGAGGGGCTTTATGAGTAATTTCGCCTCTTTCTTCTCCAGCTACCGCATTCCAAAGTGAAAGGCCAATCCGAAAGATTCAAACGCTCACACGCACGGCTGCATAGAAAGACATATAAGAAATTTCATAATTAATATGCCGCGCATACGACTAACTGTTTGAAGTTTGCCCCGAGGCATTAATATGCAACAATGTGTGGGACACGTTGCAACACGGAATCCCAGTGCCAGTGTGAAGTATGATTCTAATTCTGATTCCGAATCGGAGTCCGGTCAGGTGGCGTTTTTTCGATTGTGACCACAGTGCTGACGCTAATAGATGCGGCCTTCTACGCCCTTAACAGATAATTTGCATAATAAAGCCGAGCCATTGGTCCGGCCGGGTATCCTACCGAGTTTGTCGTGCCCATCGGTTCGGTTCGCTCCATTCATTAATCATACAAAAAGATCTACGCTGAAATTTCCAATAGTTTCTTGCCCATCTGCCGATCGTGCCCCGAGGTATTAGTTATTCGAATTTGGCTGGGGCCCGCGGTTCGATTTGGTTGCTACGGTTTCCACTTATTACAAAGATTAATTGCATAGCTTATGCTAATCCATTGTCATTAGCCATTTATAGATAGTTGCGGTGGCAACTTGGCAGCAAAAACAAAAAGCGACTGGGACAAAACCAGAATTCCAGGGGAAACTAATGTGTGGCTGAGTTTGTTATCTAAACAATTTCATCGGTGAATTTATCACCAATTTCGTTGGCATTCCTTTCTGGCCTATGTGGCAAATAAGAGGTATCGGTATCTGATTTCCGTGGCACTGTCTCCATTTGTTACTCTCCCCCCGCGTCGGACGAATCACCGCATTTTGGGGCATCTGCCCGTCTGCTTTTGGCCGGGGGCACAAGCGCGTGTTAAAATGGCCCAAACAAACAGATACTCAATCCAATGATAACCGATCCCCAAATGATCCGATTCCATTCTCTCCCTCTGTGAGTGAGCCCCGTGAGGCAGCAAAAATTGAAACGTTTTGTAACTGATACTTGGCCTGCCAGTCGGAATTTCTTCTGTTTCCATCTATCGAGTAGAAGGCAAACACTGAACACATTTCAAGTGGCCCGATGGCCTTTGCTTAAATCTTCCTGGGAATGTGTGAACTTGGAATTCCAATATTTTAATGAAAATTTCTAAGAAAGTATGTAGGAAGCCCTCAATGGATAAAAATAAAGCCATATCTATTTCAAGCATTTGTGGGCTAAGACATAGTTACATTTTAAACCTTAATTAAAACTCATAAGTCTATGATAAAATTTTTATTTAAAACTTTGCACTCTTTCTTTTGAATGCCTAAATGCCACTATTTGATAAGGAGGGGACTAGTGTTTATTAATAAAGTTTTTAAAATGTACCTTTTTTAATTTTTTTGTCTTTATAGTAAACGATATTGACATGATTTCGCTATTCACTCAAAAAAAAATACGTCACCCATTTCTTTAATTTTTAACTTTTCACATATTGTTATAAAAAAAATAAGCTAATAAAACAAAGTAGTAGCTATGCCTTGTGTTAGAAGAATATTTTTGAAAAAACTGAAAACAAAACAACTTATAATTGGACAAGTTTCGTTAAACAGTACTTACAAATAAATCGTTAGAAACTGAATTAGTCAAACAGCCCATAAAATACTTGTAGTCAAACCTTTCATCATCAGGATATCAATTAATTAAACAAATTTGACTGTAGACAATCCACTTAAAGTTCATCTCAAATTACACGAAGCAGACCAGATGCATTCGTTGCCGTAGGGCGGGATGCAGAACCTGTTGATCTTAATTTGATTTTCGAATTTCTTTTGGCAAGTAGCCAAGGCCAGTACGGGGATCTTGTTGTGGCATCTGAAGAACTGCCGAGTGCCGTAATTATCTCCTCTTTTGCTGCTGCTCTGCGTTCTGAATCTGATTGCGTGCGGAAAAATTTGATTTATGTCAAAAGCAAGACACGAAAGGCATTTTCGGCTACCATCTCTGGCTTATTTACCTAAATAAATTCAAAAATTAAATTTTCTCTTAATTGCAAACGGGACGGGGTCGATGTTGAAGGCCCCGGCCAGAACTTGATGGCCGGAGAGAAAGTGATTTTCTGACGCGGCTGCTGCAGTGTCTGCCCGGAATTGGGTCACCTGGTTGATATTGGGTATTGGACTTGTGACTCGGGTCTCGAATTCTCGTGAAGTTGGGTCTGGACTGGGCCCGCAAGCTGGTTATTCGCTTGGACTCGCCCGGCCTCTCGCCCATTGACATTTAAATTATTTGTTCGAAACGAACGAAAAAATGCCACCGAACCAGCATTCGCGTCGTGGTTGTTGTTGTTGTCACGTGATGTCAGCAAGGGGCAAAATACCAATAAGCGAAGGAAAATAATAAAAACAATTTTTCATCTTAACTGACAGTGAAATAAAATACTCTCTGCTGGGCTTATGCAACCAGCAACCAGCAACGAGCAACGAGCAAAGCCAAAATCTCTGGAGCTTAATGGACAATTGGCTTAACGGGAGACAAAGGGCCACGCCCATTCCCTTCACCAGCGACAGGCGACAGTGACAGCCTCAAGTGGGCCAAAATGCACACACTCACACACACACACACTCGCCCGAGCAACTGGTAATTAAAACAGGGCTCAGTCTTTGACCAGAGGTCGCTCTCTCTATATCGTACTATCTTAGAAACACGGCTCTGTATGTCTATTTCCCCCCTTATTTTCCACCGCTGCGAAACCCTTGTCTTTGACGGCGGACCTATAAAACGGCCCCCTAATGTATCAATAATGTCAGGCCACAGAATGCGGTCCGTCGATTGCTTTTGACTCGCTTGTCAGGTGTGTCGGCACGAGCGGCTTTTGTAGGCCCCCTGAACCTCAATTCTCGGAGGCAGCTGTGCCTGGTCGTAGGTCTCTAAGCCTATTCTGTTGCGTTGATTCGCTGATATAGGCAATAAAAAAATATATACCCTACACAGATCGGATTTGGAAATATTATATTCCATTAAAAACAATAAGGTAAAAGCTGTTGATATTTATTTATCGCTGATCTAGGTAATACAAAATATATACCCCACATAGGAGTTGGGTAAGTTGGATTTATAATATTGTATACCATTAAAAACTATAAGGTTAACGCTGTTGATATTTATTGTTATTAATTTAATTTATTATTAAAAGATTTGATTTTAATTGCATTTATATTTGTTTTATTGTCAGAAAAAAATATAGATACAAATTATAGCTAACGAAGTTTGACTGCATTTGTGACAATGACGACAGTTTCAGATTAGTTTTTGACCTTACACAGAAAAGATTGATATTGTTTATCTCTTAGAAATACAAACATGTTTGTTAAAAAACTTCTTTAGATGTGATATGCTCTTATGTACGGTGTATTGTCAATTCGTTGTTGCCAGTTAAAAATAGTCAAACATATTTTATATCGCTTTACTAACATTTAGTTAATTCTACCTTCCGCCCTCTCTTTCTAGTTTTTGTCTTTTCGTTAGTTCCATTCAGGTCGTAAACAAAGTCGCAAAGGTGTCAAACGCCAAAGCTAAAGTCAATAAAAATAGTTTACCCATGGGTGAATATACATAAGCCCATTCGAACGTGTACAAACACATAAATATGCATGTGTGCTTACTTGTGTTTGTGTGCTTGACTGTTTACGAGCTTGTTTGTTGTCCACTTTAAACCAGAACAAGGAAAAACTAACAAAATGTATCTGTAAGATACACATATTTTCAGCTTATTGCCAAATGATTTGTCAGAGCTGTCCACAAACAAACAAACAAAAAAACCAATTCGGAAACCCCAATCCAAATTGAAATTGGGTTGCGACACAGAATCACAAGCCACAAAATGATCTTCCCATGCTGGTCTTTAACATAATCTCGACTTGAACCGCTGTAAGACGATCGCATTTGCATAGATTGAACTATGGCGATATTTTTGTATAAATAACTCTTTATTAGCGAATTTATTCAATATTTTTATGAACTGTTTAGCGCAAGAATGGACTCATTAGGTTTCCGTTTTTAGGTGTGGTAAGCTACTTGACTTCATTTTGCAGAAGTCAATCGAATTAACAAACAGCTAATATTTGGTTAAGATTAAAGATTGTACACAAATTGTGTAACTCTTTCGACATTTAATTAGATTAGATACTTAAAAACTAACATTTTACTTAGTTAAGTGTTGTTTGTTGATGTTCCATGTTAATGATGCCATCACAGCTCACCTTTCCAATATTCCGAATTATCTTAGCTCTCTTCGGAAACAACTTCATCAAATAATCCAAATCCGAAAAGTTTTTTAAAAGGCACACAATTAATGATGACCAAACGGCGGTTACTAAGTCAAATTGGTTTGCTAACTCAACTAACTTGGCACAGTGATCGCTTAGAAAATTGCTTGCGTGCAATTAATTAAACAAATTGCTTTACTTTCACCTACTGCTGAGTGGCGAGCAGCAATGGCAACAGAATCAACATTTGCATGGCATTTTTGCACACTCGCACATCACTTGGCACAACAACGCGGACACACTCACACACGGCTGCAGTTATTTATATTTTCCTCGAATTCTTTTCCTTTTATTTTTTTTTTTTTTTTATTTTGGCAGGTTTTCGGCTAACAGGAAAATTGACTCTGCCGATGTATGCGAACGCTGCCTATATACCGAAAAACAACTTTTCGCGCATATTACACGGCCACGCTCAATCGGAGTACCGGAGAATCGGAGTATCGAAGAGAGAGAGAGAGATGAGGAGACGCAGTCTCATACGGAGACAAAAAAAACCAACCAACCGATCGCAGGAGAATCGTTCTGCACGGCGAAAAGTCAAAAACACAACTGAAACTTCTTTGGGAAAAGTATTTTTACAGAGCAACGATCGAACGATCCAGCCAAGCAGCCAACCAACGATCCAGCGATCCACCGAAGGCACGCGCAATAGACGAGGTCTTGGACTCAACAGGTCGGCGAGATCGGGTCTCTCTCCAAATCGCTCGTTTGTGGCTCTCGAGGCGGAGAGTGAGTGAGTGTGGGAAACCAGTTGATCTTGTTTTGGTTTTTGGCCCTGGTTACATGACGACTGCCGACTCCTTTGGCCAGTTCGTGTCCTAAGTCTTTTGTTTTGCGCGCATGGACTGCAAATGCCCGGCCATTATTATCTATGAGTTATTTACGCTCGCCAATACATTGCAATGTTGCACTTTTTGTTGGCCCTACTCTTCTTATGGCCGAAACGAAACTCGTGGGCTTGGCACACGCTGCCACTGCCACTGACGCTGGCCCCCGAATCGCCACTGAGGAGCTCGGGCCGTTGGAATTTCCATGGCGTCGACAGGTTTGGTCCTCTTCTACCGCTTCTACCGCTTATACCGCAACTACCGCATCTACCCGCTTCTCTCTGCAATTTGCAATGCTCGCTGTTGGCTACTGTGCTTCCCCCAAATGGCCAAGGAGCGTAGGAGTCGCTAATGGTTCAATGACCAGCGCAGAACAAGGAGGCCGAGCCCGAGCCCGACCGCACTAATAACCGAAACTGCCAGTGGAACGACCTTGTGTGAGTGCACCTTTGAGGGCTACCAGCCGCACAAACGTCACAGCTCTCCTCGGAATTTATGGCCCAAACGGGGCCCTAAGTTCGGTTTAGTGTGCCATTGTTCTGGGCGGCCCGTCTCACATCTTCCATGACAATCGGCAGAACAAGAACGCCGCCAAATGGCAAACCAGTCGGCCGTCGGACACGGAGGCTGTCCTGCCAATGCCCCAACTGCCACAATTGCCACAACTGCCACAACTGAGGTCCCTGGCCAGCCACTTGACCAGGTGAAAAACGAGCGGCCAACTGGTTGCAACTGGCCACTATGTTGCCAAGCATGCGCCAAAGAATTTCGCCAGCGATTTTCGGAATGTCTACAATGCACAGAGTGTGCAAAGCAAAACATCAACAAAAAAAATCGCCAAAAAAAAAAATAAATGAAAACAAAAACACGGGAAGACTGGTTCGCCGAAAGGCGCGAAGCGAATGGGGCGTGGCCAAATTCTGACATATTCTTGATCGGATGCACTAGCAGCGTACAATGTTATTCATACACAACACAACACACAAAAACCTGACTTCATTTTATTTTTGTTTAACCTTCTTTTTTCAGCTTTCTGTTCAAAATGAACTTCTACATAGATTTCCTATTAAACGCAATAGTGTGTATACCGACTTAATAAGGAATGCAAAAGGCAAAGAACCTTTTCGTTAATAAATATTATGTAGTAAATATAGGTAATATTACAATTTACCCATAGACTCTTCCTTCTCTAAAATCAAATATTGTTTTTAAACTTCCGCTGCTAACAAAATCCAAATGTTATCTTAATTACCAAAAGATTCTCATCGATAGCTGGCAATGGGCATTATAACTGTTTGTTTTAACTTACCCATTTGAACGGTATTCGGGTAGTTATGCGATCCTAACCGAGACTGCGTAAGAACCATTTCAGATGCTATCTGCAGTCGATCAACGGGCCACACTTGGGGGATTACAATCGGTCAGAGGCAAGGACGTGTCTCCGGATGGGATGTGACTGGTGTTGTGACAGGCGGGCTCGTCCCTCGCTGGGCTCTTTGTTGTTAGGGCATAAATCAACGGGAGACTCGCAACTCGAAACGCAACAGAACCGAAGTCTCAGGTAGCCAAAGACGACACTAAGTTCAATTAGTGCAGTCGCCTTGGTTCTTTGTGTGCGCTGCATTCTTTGCATGCCAAGGTGGCATTTGATTGATAATTTCGTTACGCCTCGAAACATGCCCCACAAAAAATGACACACATGAAAAAGACAAAAACAGAACATGGAAAACCAAAAATACAACAATTTTTGATTTGATAAGTGTGGGTTCCCGAAAGCAAAGATTTATGACGTATTCTGCTTACTCTTCGATCGTTATAGGGCATAAACCGAACGCTATTTGTCGGCGATTCGCTGGGACACCGAACATGCTAAGTGCCCGCATCTGATTTGGAGATTAGGAACACGACAATGAGACAATTTTCATGCTACATTTTTGAAATGTCAAACATTTTTAGGGTTTTCCGAACGCATAAACTTAACGGTAAATAAATTACACCTTTGTGGGCCAAAATCACCATGGAATCTGTGAAAGCCACTAAATTCCTCCAATCGAAAGGTGCAATTAAAATAAAATAGTTTCTTGTGAAGCAGTAACAATAAAAACTTGTTCATTTTAGGTTAAAACTTGTTTGTATATATTTAATGTCTTTAAAATGGTAAAATTTGTAATATTATGATTAGTCATAAGAGAGCAATTGGCGTATGTCATTTATTGGCAACTACATTGGATTTATTTGAATACAATACCAAATACGGCAACTACTTAACTAGGCAAAACGTTGGCTTTTAAGATTTGATTAGTTCAATTTGAATTTAAAATTCCTCATCTAGGCATAAGTAATGCATAATATAATAACACTTTAATTGGTTAACTACGAGCTACATACAATTTGGGCAAGAGCAAATACTAGTGTAAAATTTGTAGATCATTCCTATATTTGACTTTGATTAAGAGTTAAATTTGTATGTATCTCATGAATATCACTGAACAGCGACCCAACTCGAATGCTTTCGGAGCGACAATGTGGTAGATCCCTCTATCCTCTAGAGTCCAGACTCTAGACTTCAAGTTTCAGTTTGCCGTACTTCTGAAACTTGCTGAGGAACTCGTCTCATTTTTTCACTCCGACGTACGTAGTGCTCTTTCCGGTCTTGCGCAGCTGTTCCATTAGCTCGTCGGACGACAGGTTCGATGTCACGCTCACCGTCCGATCCTCCAAGTTAATGTTGACTTTCTCGACCTTATCTGCGGTATGACAAAACACAGACTTAAGTTGGTAACCGCCAAACGAAAGGCAAAACGCGAGTGATAAGCGATAGAAGCAACTACTAAAAAGTGTGAAAAATTTCTGAAACTCTTATCAATTTGTTACATACTATATATTTAGTGGCTTCACATTAAATGATGGGACGCGCGTCTAATTTAAGTTTTCTTTCGCTTTTAATTTTATTTAGATCGGAAAACGTTATCATATAGATATATATCGAAGAATTGAAGTGAAAATTAAGATGTTTACTTTTCGCAATAGCTGCAAGGGTATATAAACTTAAGCTTGTCGAAGTTTGCTGCCTTTCTTGTTTAGAAAAGATTTTAACTAATCCGTCAAAAAAAACACAAAAATTGGACGTTTAGACTAAGGCATCACATTTCGAAACAGTTCCAAATTTTGTTATAATTTTCTGCACATTTTTTTGAAGCATCACATTTACCCATTTGAACAATTATTTGTAAGAAAAAAAATGTAACAGTCGTCAAGAAATTTGAGCTATCCTATAAACATAAAGCTATCTTTCTAGAATTTAAAAATTTATTTAAATTGCAAAGTAACTCAAACATAGCACTAAGTCGCCAAACTCAAATTTATCTTACAGGCACATTATGGATTGAGGTATGGAATTTGTACTATATTTTATTGAATAAAGTCATCCCATTTTTTTGAAGCCGGATAATGTTGGGTAAATATTTTGTCAGTTTTGCATTTATATATCTTTTCATCTATGGTATGTTGTATGTATTTAGTAAGTTAATTTGAATTTTTTTGAGAAAATTTGTATGTTTAAATTTTGTTTAATTGCTCATTATTACTGTTAATAACACTACTAAAACTCTATATTATATATAAATAAATAAATAAAAATCCAGCAAATCTTTTTTTACTTAATTTATCATTCAGTGCTTTGAGTTTAAAAATCTGCGTGTAGAATATGTACATTGTACATATAATTATTCTTCAGCTAAGTTCGCCTACATATAGATTTGTGTATGCATACATGTGTCAACCGATAAGAAGGCATTAACTAACTTAATACCAGGCACTAATGGTACATACGTACCGCCCAATTTGCCCAAGACACGTTCCACGGCGCTGGCACATCCGCCGCAGGTCATTTCCACCTTGAATTCGTGCACCTGCGGAGAGCGGGAAGAGCGAGAGGAGTGGAAAGTTGGGGATTTTAAATACTTTAATCGATTTTAAGGTGCTTTCGAGGACCAAGACCCACTGGCATCCTGCTGCTGCTGCTGCTGCTGTGACGACTGGAGTCGGTCGTCTGTTTGTACACTTGCGGTAGGTTGAACAGCTTGGCGGCTTTTGTCAGTTGGTTCCGGACGTGGCACACAAAAACACCTTTCCTTTAGGAGCGTAAATTCTTTAGATATTTATTTTATTTGGCTTTTTAGAGTGACCAGATGAAGGGTTACAATAATACCCAAGTTACACACACATACAAATATCGAAACGGGGCAGAACTTCGATAAGACTTTAGCGCTGACTCAAACCAATTTGTTATGTCAAGTGCTGCCCATGTCGACGATTATTTTTAAAACTTGAAACCAAGCAAAACTGGGAGATTCTATGAATGTATTTTCTCTGAACCAATTTCAAAATGAATATGCCTCCGCTATATGAAAAGCAGAAATTCTATTCTAAACATACTTAAAGTAAAATCGAATCGCCTATAGTAACTGATTTTGCCTGACTTTAATAAGTAACTTCTAAAAATGTAGGGTCAAATCACATAGATCAAAAAAAGCATATACTTATTAACTACCTATTCTACCACAGAATAGACTTAACAAGAAAGGAAGCAAACCTTCGCAATCCGAAGTTTATACACATTTGCAGCTATTGCAAAAATTAAATTTTCTTTAAAACATCTAAGTTTCGAATTATGTTCACCTCACTTATTCTATCGTTTCTTTGGAAGCTTAAACATAGTATATTATGTTATATTTTAACTGTGTTTTAATACAAAGTATTGGAAAAAATGTTGGTTTGGAAAGAAGTTTGTCTCCGGGAGTTCCTATTTTGACAAAATGGCGATTTCTCAAAATAAAAATTGATTTTTAAGCAAAATGTCGGTCTTAAATTGCTTATATAAAAATCTTTAATCTTTGATTAATCACTAAAAAATATATCCAAGAAGTTCTTGCTAAAATTTGAGACTAATCGGTTTAGCCGTTTTCTAGTAATGTTGGTACCCAACTTTGAAAACACCATTTTAAGTATAACGCTTTTAAAACTTGAAATTTTCTTATGTGTTCTTAAATAAATAACAAAATAAAATATAAAAAAACAAATAACCCCTTAACTGAGTAACGTGTATCTAATAGTCGTAGAATTCGACTGTATAGTACTTGTTTTTAAATTACAACAACTGATAAATATAACTAAAATTGTATTTAGGGTTGTCAATAAGGACACTCACACTTCGAATTGAATTTAAAGTGGCAAAATGTAAAGCGAATGGATTCCTGCGGAGCTCCTTTTTCCACGTTCTGCTCCATTCAAACGCGTTTGGGGCAGGCGCCAAAGCGATAGACCACCTGGTGGTCATACAGCTGGCCGGGATTCAGCACGATCGTGGGGAAGTCGCAGTGGTTCATGGCGTCCGGATACTTCTGCGTCTGCATGGTGAAGGCTCCCTGGCGGACGTAGTGGGCCCCTTCCTTGCCCACGTTCGGGATGTCCCCGCGGTCCTCGTCCGGCAGATTGTTGGCGGTGGTGAACTGCAGGCCCGGCTGGTTGGTGTGCACCTCCATGAAGCGGCCGCTGCACGGATGCACCACCCTGGCGACCAACTGCACCCGATTGGGCGCGACATCCACGCAGAAGTTGTTGTCGAAACCGCCCAGCGGACAGGAGCTCACCTGATTGAGCCGCTTGCCCAGACTGACCAGGCTGGAGAAGTCGTACGGCGTGGTGCGCACGCGCATCAGCTTGCCGGTGGGCAGGAGCTCCTGGTCGACGTCCACGATCTTCTGGGCCTTGACCATCACCATGTGCTGGTAGAGCGCCTCCTTGCCGGCTCCGTGGCCGGCCAGGTTGAAGTAGCTGTGGTTCGAAATGTTCACCGCCGTGGTGGCCTTTGTCCGCGCCTCGATCCGCATCCCGAAGCAGCCCGTCTCGTTCAGCGAGAAGTTGATGTTGGTGGTCAGCTCGCCCGGATAACCCTCGTGTCCGTCCGGCGAGATGTGCTGCAGTGTGATCCCGTCCTTGTGCACCCCCACCACGTCCCAGATGACGCTGTCGAAGCCCACGAATCCGCCGTGCAGATGGTGCCGATCCCGCACATTGCGGCTCACACTCACCTCCTTGCCGCAGAGTTGGAAGCGTCCGCGGGCAGTCCGGTTGACCACCCGGCCGGTGGTGGCCCCGAAGTAGTAGGGCTGGTTGCGGTAGTAGCCCGCCACGTCGTCGTAACCGAGGCACACGTCCTCCAGTTTGCCGTTGAAGTCGGGCACCTTCAGCGCCTGGATGATGGCGCCCAGGGTCAGGATCGACACCGACATGCCGCGCTCCGTGCTCAGCGTGAAGCGCCGTACCCGGTCCGTCTTCTGGGTCATCGGGTTGACGGCGATGCCGAACATGTCCTCGATCACGCGCACCATTTTGCCAAATGCCTAGAGGGAAACAACTGAAATTTAGACTGTTTTACTCTGGCGAAGGATTTCAAAGAGTTTCCAAAAGCACACTCTCTGTCTACTGATTCACAGATCCAAGCCTACTAAGATGGGTGCCGATAACTTTGCTCACCTTCTTTGCTCCCACCCTTGAAACCAATTAGAACTAGGTTTGATTATATACATATGAAAATACCCAATATATTTTTATACCCTTGCAGAGGGTATTATAATTTCAGTCAGAAGTTTGCAACGCAGTGAAGGAGACATCTCCGACCCTATAAAGTATATATATAAAGTAGTAGTCCGTCCGTCCGTTTATATGCAAACTGGTCTCTCAGTTTTAAAGCTATCTGCATGAAACTTTCCCAAAAGTTGTCTTTCTATTGCAGGTAGTATATAAGTCGGAACGAGCCGGATCGGGCGACTATAGCATATAGCTCCCATAGGAAAATGAAAAAAATTATAACTTTGCTGTTTTTTAATTTTTTGTTTAGTTCTTCGACATATAGCAATGGTTAAATATTTCAGAATTATGGTTTAGATTTTATCAAATTCGGACGTCTATATCATATAGCTCCCATAGAAATAATAAAAATATATAAAATAACTATCAAATAATTGAGCTGCTAATCATCATAGCTTCAATGTTTTTAAACATATACGCAGTAAATCATAATTTTAATGTTTTCAAAAATGTTAAATTCTTGCAATAGCTGCAAGGGTATATGAACTTCGGCTTGCCGAAATTTGCTTTCTTTCTTGTTCAAAATGTTTTCTAAACGGTCCCATTAATCTCAGCGTTATAAATATCAATTAGACTTTTATGTTCATTTGTTAACCCGTTTCCCATAAAAGGATACATTGTATGCGTTTTTAGACCCTATAAATCATATTTTATTTAGTCATGTCTGTATATACGTATGAACGTCGAGAAGTTGGTAACTGCAAGAGCTGGGGAGCTGGGACTAAGCATCCAGATCTAGATTCCAGAAATACTTATGCAGCGCAACTTTTTTTCAAAATATATATTATATATATATATATATATTTACTCATTTGGCAATATCTATCAATACACAACTTTTTCAAATCATGAAATTATTTTAGTTCTCAACAAATTTTTACGTTATTAATTTGAAAACTCATGAAAATTTACTTTTAGTCATTGTCATTGGGTTATGAAGTCCTTTGGCGCCGCTCTGTTGCGGCTCTGCCGCGGCTCTGCTAAACATAACGGTAATCGGTAAGTGGAGGGTGGGGTGCTGCACTCTCTTTGCTTCTAGTATAGGCTATGCAGTACGGCAGATGGCGCCACCTAAACTGCGTAGGGGAAATACTTAGTTTGAAGTTTGTTGGCTGAGAAACGGGTATCTATTCGTCGGGAAACTCGACTATAGCGTTCTCTCTTGTTTTTCAACTTGCTAATATCTCTATTGGGACCTACCGAAATTATTCATCATTTCGGAAAATGTTTAATTAAAAAAAAAAACAATTAGCAAAATGGTCTGGATTTCTTTGGTTTTCAACTACTTATGTACAGTATAATCTTAGGCAATAATTAGGCAACCGCAAGAAAAAACAAAAACGATCATTTAAAGATGAGTGTCAGTGTCACTACTATTACATTGTCTAACTACATAAATAAGGTTTCGCAGAAAATTGTGTGATATAGAATAACTATAAACATCTACCAATTTGTAAAACAAATCCCTTAAAACACAAAGCCAATAACCTTTGGGGTTGAAAACCATGGGCATAGTTAAGCTTTATTCACTGGAGATTAATCGTTGTTGCAGCAGCATTTCCAGGACTCCTCGACCTTAAACCAATACATAACATCGTGGCGGTACTTCTCGTCCGGCTCGAGACTGACCGACGGGAACTCCGGATGGTTCATGGCATCGGGGAACTTCTCCGTCTCCACACAGAAGGAGCCGTGCTTCACATACCGAGTGCACTGTTTGCCAACTACGGAGGTCAAGTTGTTGGCGGTGTAGAACTGCATGCCGGGCTGGTTGGTCCAGACCTCCAGCACGCGGCAGCTGGGCGGATGCACCAGCTTGGCCACCTTGGCGATGCTCTTCTGCAGCTGGCCCCCGTTGACCACGAAGCAGTTGTCGTAGCCCTTGATCGCACGGCCCTCGAACTGCATCAGGCGGTCGCGCAGCAGAACCGGCAGCCTCAGATCGAAGACAGTGTCATTCACGTCGATCAACTTGCCGGTGGGAATCTGCAGCTCGTCCGTGTCCACAATCTGATCGGCGGCAATCTCCACCGTGTGCTCGGCCAGACCCTTGGCTCCGGATCCATGACCCGCCAGGTTGAAGTACGCGTGACTCGACAGATTGACCATCGTCGGCCGATCCGTGGTGGCCTCGTACCTCACCCACAGCCGGTTTTCATTGTCCAGCTGGTATGTGATGAGGGCCGTTAGGTTGCCCGGATAGCCCTCGTGACCATGTGGCGATACGTGCCGAAAGACCACCCCGTCGGACGACTTCTGAACCACCTCCCAGATGACACTGTCGAACCCAACGAATCCGCCATGCAACTGGAAATTGTCCTGCAAGTTGAGAAGTTCTATATTAGTTATGATTATGCAGATGCAACTAATGTCCTGTAAGTAGGACATAACTGCCAAAGCAGTTAACAAAAGTTATTTTTGCGTTCAGTAAATAGTGCTCAATTATGTCATGAAGCATTCATTTCTATTGTTGCATTCAAATAGTATGCTTCCACGTCTTTAATATTGTGAAATTCTAAAAATTCAAAATTACGAGGCACGCTTCGAAAAGTAAGAAAATTCTATGCAAATAAAATCGGGATTGTTTTTAAATTAAAGTTAAATGTGTCTTTTTTTTAAATAAAAATTTGTAATTATTTTGTAAATTGTGGATAATTCAAGCGGGTGTAACTAGGTGTCCTTTATATAGGACAGTAGTAAATAACACATCTACAATGTTTATTCTCGAAAAGAAAAGGAGATTGTGCAAGTTGAACAACCACACCTTATTAACCTGTATAATGCAAATATGGGAGGCGTCGATAGATCGGACCAAAATAAAAGCCTCTACAGATCGTCAGTCAGAGGAGAGAAATGGTACTGCCCACTTTTGGTACATTGTATTGACATGGCCCTTCAAAACAGTTGGCATTTAGATCGGCAAGCAGTAGTCATAGCCACAAAACTTCTGCATCAAAACAAAAAAGGTGTAAACTTGCAGACAAGCCGTCCGGGAACTCAAGAGGTACCGGATTTACGATATGATTGTCTTGATCATCTTGTCATAGTTCAAGATCGGCAAACAAAACCATTAGGCAAAAATGTAATGTAGGACTGCACACTAAAGTGTACATTTTTTTTACCATACCCTATGTACCCTGTGTCCTACATAAAGGACGTCTTAAAAAGACAATAATTGAATACATTTGTTTGTTTTTGAGTTTAAGGATGTTTTTCTTAATTCAATTGAAGCTTAATAGACCAAAAAACTAAAATTATTTTTCAGAAGAGTAAGATATCTGGGTTAAGACGTTTCATGAATCACAGAGAACACTTGAGATCAACAGAAACCCAACACAAAGTATTTACCTGAATGTTCTTGGTCACCGGGATTTTTGTGTCGTTCACCGTGTACTCCCCGTTGGCCACCCGGTTGGCCACTCGTCCAAGGGTTCCACCGATGTAGGCGTCCTTGTTAAATTAAACATAAATTACGTATCAATATAACATTGTTTGCAAGGCTTTTAGAATTTAGAATTAAAAAGCACCTTGTTGGCCACATAACTGGCGATGTCGTCGAAGCCCAGGCACACATCGTCCACCTTCTTGTAGGCATCCGGCAGACAGACGCTCTGGATGATTGCCCCCAGCTGGATGACCGAAACGGACATGCCCTTGGAGTTCTTCAGCGTGAACCGGCGCACCATTTCCGGTAATTTGGTGAACGGATTCACGGCCAGGCCAAAGATCTCCTCCTCCAGGGCAATCGACATCTCGGCGTGTCTTGGTTTCGTTCCTTCCCCTAAAAACAGTTGACAGCAACTACTAGGGTATCTGTAGGCGCCGATCCGGCACACCTCTGTTTACGTCTAGTTCACAACTGATTATGGCTAGCCAAAGTCGTTCGGGTCGCGAGCTTCTCCCTCAAAGTCAAACCGGGCAATCGCTTGTCAGAAGTCGATTGCTCGGCCCATCCAGAGCAATTCCACCCGCCCACAATAGTAAACAGTCCGCATTATCGGAGGAGGAAGATAGAGCAGCCGTGTAATCGCTATTTAAGTTGAATATATAATCTCTAGGGGGGCGCGACTGACACAGAAGCAGTTACACGAGTGCCCCGACGATTTCACTTGTCACATTGTTTTGATAGTTTATATCCAATGCTTGTAAAGCACAATGCTCGTTGTAATGAGTGAATAGCAATGTTTCTTTCTTAAACTTGACTGCCGGACAATATGTACGCTAACAAAAAAGGAAGCAAGCCGTTCATATGTATTATTTTAAACGAGAATGGAAGTTTACATACCCTTGTTGCCGCTATTGCAAAAATTTAATATTCTTGAAAACATATAAATTACATTTTATATGCGTATAAGTTTAAAAACATTGAAGCTATGAAGATTTTCAGCTCAAATATTCGATCGTTCCTATGGCATGGCTGTATGATATCGTTTGCCGATTTGAATTAAGTTAAAATCGTAAATCTGAACTATCAAATTATTACTATTTCCAAATAAATTTTAATTTTTAATTTTTTTTAAATTTATTTATTTATAGCAAAATTGATTACGGCCTTTCAAACTACGGATGGCGTTTCCAACATCACTAGCAGAGTGGGGAACTTTGTTCACAAATATACAAAACAATGAACGCAGCTCGGGAAAAAAAACACTTTTCCTACCAGCCTCAGGAAACCAGGCAACATCTTTCGCAACGTATCAACCAAGCAAACATAAAAAAAACTCATCGATTTATCAAAAGAGCTCACATTCAGATATAATATGCTAAACATCTTATTTTATAACATAATATAATATACTAGACTTATTATGTTAAAAACAGTTTTGCTGTGAGCGCCAACTCGAAAGAGAGTCACGGAGTGATTATTGAAAGACCGATTCGAAAAAGTGTTTCGTTTGGAGAAATATCGTGAATTTACAATTGTTGTTCGGGTTTGCCAATGTGCGGTGGAAAAATCGGTTGACAGTATTTGCGTGATGTGATTAAAAATGTATTTTACTTTGCATCCTCATACCATGTCTTTTCATTTACCTGCAAATCTAAATGAATATCGAGACATATTAAAAAAAAAAAAAAACACTAAATAATTTAAATTAGTTTAAGAATATTTAAAACACAGAAGTTCTCTGCTTCCGGAAAATGTGTACTCCAACTAAGTTTTTTTTTTTTGTTTACATATGCATTTTATTTATTGAATCTTCTCTGAATTGAGACTAACAATAAGTTAATAAAAACTTAAATTAAAAAGCTATATCTGACAGTCAAGTTGACTGACGCGGGATGTAAGGGCTCTAATAACTATTGCTGAGCTGGAAGGTCATTTCGCTCAGAGAAAGATCGTGAATTTACAATTGTTGTTAATTAATTGTGTTAATTAAACACTAATTAATTTAAAATAGTTTTGGGAATGGGTCAAACACAGGAGTTCTCTGCTTCCGGAAAATGTGTACTCCAACTGAGTAGCTAAGTAAAATTATCAGATTGGGCTCAATGTACTTGATTAATATCTTTGTTATCAACTTAAATTTGTTATGATTTTCCTCTGGGTGTATCAACTGTTGAACCATATATGTTAATTTACTCCATGTTTGGTCTAATGCTCATTTTACAATATTTTAGAGAATACAATTCACCCCACCAAAATCCTTCTGGTATTAAATTGGTCTTCGTTATGTTGTAGTTTCCATTTAAATTACTAAAAAGAAACAATATTATAGACAGCAGTTACATAACTAATTTCGTGCAAGATTTTCTCACCATTTAAAACTTTGAGCCGTCCACCAAGAAAATGATTTGTATACGCCTTTCCAATTGTTGTAGAATTCAAAGTTCTGATTTTCATGGTCTCGCAGAGCATCGCCGGCATTTCCAGAGTATTTTCCCAGGGACTTAAGTCTGTACTTTTCTTCTAAACTGCCTATTGAGAAGTTACTGTACCGAGCAAAGAATTGCCTTCCAGTGCAGTCCTCCAAGTCAATATATAGTTCATGACGTTGGCTATTCGTGATCTTATGCAGTTTCTCGCAACCAATCCAATACTCATTACTTGGATCACCAAAGCCGATATTATACAAATAGCTCTCCGTAATGAAATCAAGCTGTCCGGTTTTACGACACTGAATTACAGTCCAACCAGATCTGCCGGGGGGATCGTCAAAACTACTTACAACTTTGGGGCTGGGAGTTTCGGTTCTAACTTTGTATTCCAGATCGGCAATCTTCTCTCTCAGCTGTTTATCGTTTTTATTAGCACCCGATTCTAATTTAGCCATTTCATCTTTAAGATTCAAAATTTCTGTATTTTGAGTGGCAATTGTTTTTTTTAAATTTTCTATCTGTTCAAGATTGTGTTCCATTGTTTGATCAAATTTTGTTTCAGATATGCCTATCTCGATTCCATTTTTATTCAATATTATGTTAATATTGTATGAATCATTCACTCTTAAAATAGGATCATGTAAATTGAAAAACTCTTTAACTGCTGCACTCAGCTTTTCTACTAATTCGGGATTACGAAAAGCTGCTTTTCGAGATTCCATTGTGTCAAAACTGATCAAATTACAAATTAATATAAGTCAGTGGCCAATGTTAAATTAAAAATAAAAGTTTGCTTACCCATTAAATCTATTTTAGCTTGACCACGAATATACAATTCCGATAATTAAGATAAGAAAAATTGTTTCAAGTGTGACCAAATCGCTCTCAACTTAGATTACTGATATTATTTCAATAGCTGATACGATTTAGCAATGGGCGTATTCAGTATAACAACATGATCACAGATCACTGATGGATCAGTAATCAGTGATCAAGTTTGTTCTGCTGAACGCTTATGAATACGCATTACGCATTAAATAATTAAATTTGGCTTGTTTTGTTTTTATTTGTTGTTTACATTCTGATTTTTCTGATTATTCTTATCGACATTTACTCCATCGATATAGGATAGCAGATATGTATTACGTATCTAGAAAATGTAGTGTACTGTTTTTACGCTCCTTTTTTTAATGACGAATTTTTGCAACATGATCAGTGATCATACGCGTTCAGCAGAACTATCGTAAGAAATTCAGTGATCATGTTGTTTTGCTGAATACGACCAATCAGAATAATTTTAGCCCCTTCAAATGCTTGGCTCATTCATAAAAGCATACATTATAAAACAATTAAAATTAAGTTAAACAAGAAAGAAAGAAAGAACTTAAAAATTTGCAAAACATATTTTGATGTGTTGTACTTTTAACCACCAACCATACAACATATGGTCATGTATGGTTTAACGCAGCAAACATTTTAAAATACCTGTCTATAAAAAATACTCCTAATTCGGTCGGATTTATAATTAACCTTAAATAAATAAATTAAATTATATATTACCCTTAATGTAACCTGGACAATTTAATCCAGATTTGAAAATTCGGTTTTTCTTTACTACACATTTAGGAATTTGCCATCAAGTGCAGAAAAAAATTTGCTATAAAACAAATTTCATGTGCAAGTAATTACAAAAGCTTAGCTCTAACATCGTTTACTAGACTTATAAGTTCATCTTCTTAAAAATTCAAACGTATATAAAAATGTCTAAAACATTTGACCTCAAAAATCAAGATTCAATAGAAATATACACAATTATTTGTATTTTTTTATTTAGGGATATTTACATGATTTACAAATTGAGTACATTTTAATTATATACATTTTTTAATCCAATCGATGTAACAAGTACTTAGTACTTGTTAATATTGAACAATCGTACTCCATGAAACTGCGGCAATTTGGGAAGCGTGACCACTACGAGGGATATAAAGTTCGCAATGAAGTGTTCTGTGTTGTTCCGGGTATACAAGCAAGTAAGTAGGAATCTGTAAAAACAAATTCGTTATAAAATAATTCAGTTTCAACGATACACTGTTTTTTAACCTAAGGCCCGTTTTTAAATCTTTACTTAACTTCCATCCAATTTGTGGTATCTTATATCTTACAAGTTCAATAAACACAAATATTTAATCTACGTTTAAGGTCACGTTTTTCAATGTCATTTTTACAAAGTATGAATTATTGTTTTTGAAAGAAACTGAAGGTATAAACATCCTTGATTAGTATCGCTAGGAGAGTCGATGTAGCCATGTCCGTCTGTTCGTTTCTTATCAAAGTAGTCTTCCAGTTTTAAAGCTATCTGGTTGAAACTTTCTTCAGTTTTTTTTTTATTGCAAGTAGTATATAAGGAACGACTATATTATGTAGCTGCCACTAGGACAATCGGAAAAATAAATTTTAAAAAATCTAACTTCTCTGTTTTTATGTTTTATGCCAATATGTACCGAGATATAGTAATAGTTTTCCATTTCAGGATTACTGTTACATTTACAATTAAATCGGACAACGACGTCATCTCATCTCATTGATTGAATACGTATAATACATATAGGTTTTTTGTAATAGCTCCCAGGGTTTATAAACTTCGGTTTGCCAAAGATTGCGACCTGTCTTGTTAATTTTTAGAATTTAGTTTTCGGTTCTAGTGTTTCGTCTCGAGACTCCTGTAAAAACTAATAAAAAAAACAGCCCCCTGGTCACAGGTCCCATATTCAGGCCCATTCATCCATGGGTGTCCCAAACTAGGAATGCACTTACAGCACAATGGGAACGGCGGTGAGAAACTTGCGGGTGGTGGTCATCTGAACGCCGTCGTCGATCTGTTCCCAGTGTGTCCATCGCCGGCTTGGGTCATTCTCGGTGCTCAGCCACGGAGCGCCCTTGATGACGTGCAGGAAGTACAGGTGGGCCTGGGCACAGACACACAGCGATTAGGTTTGATGTCGATGCAGCTGGGTTTTCGACCTTACCGCATTGTGGAGCAGATTGGTGGCCGTCCAAGCCCAGGGAATGCTCACGAAGGGCACTGATAAGAAGATAAGGTGCACCGACAGCAGGCCTAGCAGGTAGGCCAGCCAGAACCCGCGGGCACTCAGCCAGGAGCTGTTAGGATTCGGCTCGCCGTGGCCTCCTGCTATGGACGTCATATTGCACCGCTTAATTAATTAATTTCCGTTTGCTCCCGAACAGTTGTTCATAACATAAATAGTCATTTGCGACCAGTATGACCGTGTAAACTTACTAACATTACGCTGAAATATACTAAATCAGACTCACCAGCAAAATACCTATAAAAATATCAGATGTATAACCTGTTTCCACTAAATCAGACTCGCCAGCAAATGCCTATAATAGCCTAATTACACTGTCCATTTGCGGAATGGTCCACAATTCTTCAATCCCATACACCCAATCGCAGCAGAGCTTCAAAAGAATTCAAAAATGGCGCCATTCTTGCATATGGTGGCCCTAACGAATTATCGATAAATATAGAAATTTTCAAAATAAGAAGATCGATGAGAAGACGGTGAAAAAGTAAAACTCCAATTCAAACTGCCACCGTCTACCGTCAATGTCTGTTTCTAAATTCGAATGTGGACCATTTGGCGGTGTGGCCGAAGGTGCACATTTAGTAGGGTAGTTTGTCAACCATTCAAAAATACCGCGAGAGAGTGTTGCAAGTGGTGGATTTTACGTCGAATGGTCACAGTGGACTCACAGCATTATAAGTTAAACAAAAACAAATCGGAGGTGAACTCTGGCGGTTGTGACGGAGCGTGTTTTTTAAAAAGACTAAAAATCACAAGACAGGTTGTTCGTTTGCTGATGCTGCTGCGCGCGTGCAGTCGAATTTTATAGATATATCAACCATACGGGAAACTTTGGACTAACGAAAAATACACAACGGAACTTACAGTTTTATTTACTTGATATTTACATATTTTCGATAGAGCGCGCGCGGTGGTATTTCCCACAGTAATAACCCGAAATCACAGCCATAAAATAAATTAAAGACGTTGCCAACGTTACGCACGCGTACAATTACAATTTACACACAAATATATAGCAAAAAGTGTTTTTATATGCGGAAAATGACGATCTGAGTGAAAGTGCAAGTAGATCGAATGAAATACAAGACAAATAGTTGATTTTAGGCAATAATTTGTGCAACTACCTGTTCTGCACCAAATACATGTACAACAAAAACAAGTCTAACTGTTGCGCTCCGCCGGTTCTCTTCATCTCCCTCTCACCTATGCTCGCGTGTGTGTGTTTCCACTTTTCAACTGTGTTGTGGCTTTTCGCCAAGTGCAAATAGTTTTTTTTTTCATTTTGTTTTTAACCAAATTCATGTCCCGCTAACGGTTAAAGTCAGTCGTCTGCTCCAATTGGATACGCAAATATATTTAAACAGGTGCGTGGCCTCAACTAACTGTTTTTAAAACGGCTGCTAATTAGCAAAAGTTTGTAAAGCACTGTTTCTCTTCTTTTTTTTCGACATAGCTAAATCGGGAAAACCGCAAAAACCAGAACTAATTGGGAATGCTAGCTGGTGAAGGGGAGAACTTGAATTCTATATTTTAAATCTTGGATGCAAAGTCATTTTAGTTATCTTTATCTCATTTTCACATTGTTTTATGATCCCCAATGATCTCATCTTATCTGATCTCTACTCTGCTCAAAGTTATATTTACTTTCGAGCATTTTTCCTCTCTTAAGTCATTAAAACTAGTTAGTGATGTTCTGAAAAAAATTATTTTGGTAGGAGATGGTGTGGGATTTCCGTTATTTATATAACTTAATGTAATTTATTAACTTTATATATCTTAATGTAAATGAATTCATATTCATTATGCTTAAAAATATTCTTATTTATTTACTTGTATTCTTTAAAAATCTTTGCCAATAAATTTTGAATTAAATTAATTTTAAATAAAATCTTAAATTTTTTTTAGCCTTTTTATACCCTTGCAGAGGGTATTATAATTTCAGTCAGAAGTTTGCAACGCAGTGAAGGAGACGTTTCCGACCCTATAAAGTATATATATTCTTGATCAGCATCACTAGTAGAGTCGATCTAGCCATGTTCGTCTGTTCGTCCGTCTGTCCGTCCGTCTGTCCGTCTGTCCGTCCGTTTATATGCAAACTAGTCTCTCAGTTTTAAAGCTATCTGCATGAAACTTTCCCAAAAGGTGTCTTTCTATTGCAGGTAGTATATAAGTCGGAACGAGCCGGATCGGACGACTATAGCATATAGCTCCCATAGGAACAATCGGAAAAATAATTGAAAAAAAATTGTAACTTTGCTGTTTTTTAATCTTTTGTTTAGTTCTTCGACATATAGCAATGGGTAAATATTTCAGAATTATGGTTAAAATTTCATCAAAATCGGACGACTATAGGATATAGCTCCCATAGGAACAATCGGAAAAATAATTGAAAAAAAATTATAACTTTGCTGTTTTTTAAATTTTTTTTTAGTTCTTCGACATATAGCAATGGTTAAATATTTTAGAATTATGGTTTAAATTTCATCAAAATCGGACGACTATATCATATAGCTCCCATACAAATAATAAAAATATATAAAAGAACAATCAAATAATTAAGCTGCAAATCGTCATGGCTTCAATGTTTTTAAACATATACGGAAGTAAATCATAATTTTAATGTTTTCAAAAATATTTAATTCTGGCGATAGCTGCAAGGGTATATGAACTTCGGCTTGCCGAAGTTTGCTTATTTTCTTGTTTTGATTAATTTTTCGTTTTTAAATTTCGAGCCTAAGCCAAACTATGTAAACTCTTTAAACTGAAATGCCAAAATTTTTTAAACAATAAATTATTTTGTGGAGTCATCAAAAATTTAAATTGTTAAATAACTTTCGGTTGACTTTGAAATTGTTTGACTCTTAGATGATATAGTGAATTATTTCCCCGACTGGGTTATTAATTTTCTTGGCCTTTTCCAAAACGTCACGCATTTTTATTGATTCTCGAATGCCATTTGAAGAAGTTTACTAGCTATTGTCTTTCTTTATTTTCGGGCAATTAAGTAAACGACTTTTGTTCATATACTTATTTGGAGAGTGTGTTTGTGTGTGGGACAGTTGTAACATTTCCACCATTGCGAAAATTCGCAATTGTTTTTATTTGTTGATTTTGGTAGTCCCCTTGTTTTTGCGCTTACAATTCTCTCAACGCGTTTGTTGTGGGTTTGAGCCACGTTCGTGCCAGCCGGAGACATCGTTGACTTTTTGTTTTTGTTTATTTTCTATTTGGCTTTGTTTCTTCCCGCCCACTCACTTTTTCCTTGGCTTCTGTGGTTTTTGGAGTTTGAGGAAGTTATGCCACTGATTAATTAATTACAGTGCCCGGCTATGTCAACTACTTCCGGACCACCTGCTCTATCCTTATCGTACAGGATATATAGCCCCACAAGTGGCTCATCTTGCACTTAAGTATCTTCTGTTTTTCCCTTAGTAATCTGAGATCCACTTGGGCAAAGATGGAAAATCTGCAGAGGCAGCTGCTTCCTCTTTCGATTGCATCATGCTGCACCGTGTAACTTGATATTTTGGGTTTGTAAGTGCGTCCATTTCCCCTAAGTTCATTTTGGCCTTTGTTTAACATGGCTTAGAGGTTCTCGTTTCATATTTGCACTTTGCAAAGTCTGCCAAAAAAACAACAAACAACAAAAACAAAAACAATACTGGGTAATAAGCAAAAGAGGAAAACCAAGAAAGAAATACATTTTGCTGCTGGCTGGGGTATTTTGCCTTGGCACAGTTATGCGGCTTTAGTCATGTTTTTTTCTTGCGTTTTGTTTATAATTTTCAGATGGGGTTTCTTAAAAAACACTTACTTTTATTTTGCAAACATTCATTGCCGAAAATTCCCTTTCAAATTTTTTACCCCTATGATTATTTATATTTTAATTAAATTATTATGAAGGCATAAAAACAATGGGATATAAATAAGAAACAAGAAATATTAAATACAATAATAATTGAACTGCACCTATATGAGATATTGCCATGTTTTAAATATTTTTATATCTTAACATATAATTTAAAATAATTTATTGCCAGTAAATATTCCCTTTCAATTTTTTACCATAACAAATGAAACCATAAAGTCATTAATATTTTAATTATTATATTGGGAAGCCTTTTACAAAAATCGTATTAAGCAAATTGCAATAAATGCAAAAGCAAGAAAACGAAAAAAAAAAACTGTAGCTAAAATTGAGTGTAATTAATTGCTTGAACTTCAATTCGAGGCGATTCAAGGTAAACAAGTTGAAATAAAAAGATTTCGTATTTCTTTTAATTTTATTTCACTTCGGTTTTTTTGCTTTGTTTATAAACAAGGCAATGGCGAGAGAACTCGTGCCAGTTGTTGCTTTTATTGTTAGTGTGCCAAAGCCTAAACAAGAATGAAAAGGGGGAAAAGAGAAGAATGGAGAGAAGACAGTATGTGAAAGAATTCAATTGCGCCAGAAACTTGTTTGGATGAGGGTGGGAAAAGCTGTCCGGAGGGGTTGAATGAAAGGCTGATTGAAGAGCCAGATGACGTCGCCAATTGACATTTAATTGGTTTAAACAACAACCTGGTGAACACTCGTTGATCGACCCACTGACTGAATGAGGGGCTCAAATGGAAACGCATTCAAATGCCATTCCATCAAACTGGGTCGAATGCCGCTTCTTCAATTTCCTCTTCTTCCACCTGTGCCGCCGGTTCAATGCACCAAAAATGAAGAATCTTTCAACTAAGTTTTCTATATACTACTTACACTTCTAAAAACCACGAAATATTTTGATCAATAACGCTGATGAATATTTAAGGCAGAAAGATGAATATTTTTATTTTTAAACTTCGAGCTTGAGTAATCAAAGACAAAAAAACGCACAATATTACTAAAATAAAGATTTCTTCCAAAACCTTATATAAAATTAAATATTTAATTGAAAAAAATAACACATTTTAAACCTTTTAGACTTCGACTAATAAAACATATTTTACTCTATTACCAGTTAAACTAGTTTGAATTTTACTGACTTCTAGTAACGAAAACTGCAGCTTAATTTTTTCAGTGTAATTTGTGAGGAAATCCTCTTTCCACATTTGGTTCTTCTACCATTTTGAAGAGCCCGCATCTAGCCAAAGTAAATAATTGCGGTAAATGAAATGCATTGCAAACACACGAAAAGAACTCAAAAGGTGGGCAGGATGGAGAAGGGGGGGAGCTGAATGGGAGGTGGGGGAGGGGACTTCCACAACTTTAAACAGGTGTCGCATTTTATGACAGTGTGTTTTGTTTGACTGTGTTTTTATTTCTCAATTGTTGTTCTGTCATGTGTTGCCAGGCGGTTGAATGTGTCTGCCTGCTTTTCATCTTTGTTGTTGTCGGTGCATCTTACTACATCACATATGTATGTACATTGTACATATGTATATCTGGTGTAGACTTCCGTATTTACTTTTGACTAAATACACTAACTAGGGCTTGTTTGACATGCTTCAATTAATTTAAGCTGGGCGAAAGGTAATTCAACTGAGTTATTGAAGCTTGAAAATGTTGTCAGTACTATTTATATAAAAGTATGAATTATAACTAAAGTTAAATAATAGTAATAAATTAAAGAATTGTAATTTTATTTACGCGTAATGATTGAAGAACATCTTTTATATGTTATTTTATATGTTATTTAAATTTAAATTAATCAATTAATTTATTTATTTTAAGCTTGGAACCAAAGGCTTAAATTCAAGAAATTCGAATGTTCTAATGAACTTATTTAAATATAAGTATGAATTATTAATAAAGTTGTAACAAATAGTAATAATTTATTATGGAACTATTATGTAACTTACGCGTAATTATTTAAGTCCTTTTTTTTATTAAATAATTACATTCTACTATTTTCCTTTAAGCTTGGAACTAAAAGGATTATAATGGAACTAATGTAATGTAAATTTCAGAAGTTCTAAAGTTCTAATAAATTAAATTCTTAAAATCCTTATTACTTCTTTTAGATTCAAAACAACTCAAAATATATTATTTGTAAAGAAATACCTCTATTCTGATTTGTGTTTGCAGGCCAGATTTTCCTGACCTGCCTCAGTCTTTCCTGTAAGATCTCGCAGACAAGTCTGCAGAATCTGCCGGGCATTCTTCATCCTCACCTCACCTCCTCCATACGCCCAGTTAAACAAGGAACGGCACGCCCGCCTCATTATTCATTCAGCGAAGGCATTCACCAAAAACCTGACGTGGAATTTTCGCTCTTGTGGACTCTCCACGGGTTCCTTGGCTTCCGCTTTTGGTGTGCGGCCGGAGAATTTAAAACCTGCGGGGAAAGGCACAAATTAGCGGGAACTGCCAGCGAAGCATTCACCGGATCAGAAATAGAGTGCAAACTAGAGGAGGAAGACATTGGGAGGGAGTTTCTCCATGGGTGCCGACAGTTCGAGGCATAAAAATAAATTCACAGAGCTAAAATAAAATATGTCAACATAGGCGCAAATGAGATTTGTCTTTTAGTTGATTCAGATGTGTCGTGGACTTACTAATTGATTTCATAGTATACACAGTGGGATGACGATATACAGTGCGTGTCAGGGACATAAGGATTAAAAGATCAAAGATTACAGAACTAAGCCTAAAAATCACATTTATTTACACTAGTGAGTTTGTCAAGATATAAACTGAAATTTGTTAATCATGTCCTTATACTATAAATTCTTTAAAACATTCGTAAATGGAATCAATTTTTATCAAAATCTCAACTTCGAAAATCATTTTCTCTTAATATTTTCACTTAATTGCTTTCTTTTTCCTAGCTTTTGTCGCTTTTTCATTGTTAAGTTCCATCACGTTCCCCTTCATTTCACTCCCCCCAATGACCCAATTTTTCCGATTCAAGTGTTGTAACAAAATTTTCCTCTTTGTTTTTCCAGACTGTGTTTTGTATAATTCATCAATATTGCTTCAACCTCTTTGGTTTTTGTCTTTTTCTTTGATTGTTATTTTACTGTGTCTGTTTTTTGTGGGCGTTTTTTGGTTGTTTATGTGGGGCGTTTACTTTGGGAGCTAATTTTCTAGATAAGCTTATTTGAGGGTTAAATGGAAGATAAAATGTTGGTACGCAATTTAAAGTAAATTATTCAAGATTTCTATATTTTCGGCACTGGCATTAAACTTTGAAATTATTTAGTTAAAAGTGTAGAATGAAAATCGGAACATGATTTTGTATAAATTTAAAGTTTCAGATAAATCCCTCAACGCGTTTCCATTGCCTTTGTTAGTTACTTAACCAATTGATTACTGTGCCGCTGAATATTTAGCTAAGAGCACGTATTATATTTGAAATGCATTGCGGTTTAAAAGAATTCTCGTTTTTCTACGTTAAACACGTTCACCACTTCATGATCTATTTTTTCGAATTTCAAAAAGATTTGTCAGAGTTATAAAAGTAAAAGATTATTTGTTGAGCCGAGCAACACTAATTGAAAAACAGCTGTTCCTGCTTATCGATGAGATGCGATCTCTCGAGCAGGTAGTTGAAAAATCTCGGCATCTGTTGCCACTTGAGAAAAAGGATCTGTCGAAATCTCCGCACTTTCCTCGCTTTAATTGGGGTTTTCATAGGAATTTTTGAAATTATTCTCTTGAAATGTGCAATCCACTATCGGCATCGGATCGAATTCGAACTCGCCCATTCGCCACATGGCTTGGAATCTTTAATGAGCTTCCTTTGGTTCCTCTATCTTGTATTTTGGTACGTGCGGTTCCATAATCCCCAAGTATTATTGCGTGAGCAACACAACACAACACAGCATCTGCATAATTGTTGAGATAGATGGATGGATGGATTACATGTGTGTGACAAAACAACTGACAAGTAATTGAACAATCTGGTGTATACTGCTCCCCTTATTTTCTTTCTCGGTTCTCATCGGTTCAATTTTTCAATTGTTGTCTCTCGCACAAGTTCAAGTTTATTAGTCATAAAGTGGATGGAAGGGGAAAATCGGGGGAGGGCAGCCAGCTGGTCAAGTCTCGGATAACATCTAATAGAAATAAAACCGAAACTCAGTTGCATGCTGTCAGCGCACCGCCCCCTCCAATTTACAGCTTGTGCTATAATTATACAATTCCATATAGAGTTGAGTTGAGTTTTTCAATTTTGGCGGGGGCGGGAACGGGTTTTTGATCTTTAGCATATGGCTAATGGCTCGGCCTTATGAACTGCAGTGCCTCATTTTATGCGGTGATATTGTTGCCGTTAATGAATCGAAAGTGGCCTGAGAAATTGGTTCAAGGCTGGATTGGGTCGCATGGCTAATGGGGGAATATGGGTGAGATTACACATGCAATAAAGATAATTTAAAGAGAAAAGATGTATATGTTTGGAATTAAAAATATGTGTATCATTAAATATTTAAACCGCTTAATCCCCCATGCAATACATTCATTATTTAGAAAGGCATGAACAATATAAATAAATAAATAAAATATTATATTATATATAGTAAATATTAGTATATGGACAACTGTCAGCATCAAACATTTGCAATAAATTTTTTGGTCTCCTAAAAACGTTTGCATGTTTGAAATCTCTACTGGGAGCTCAGCACAAGTTAATCACGACAATGTTTGCCTCGTTATACATACATATCTATCTCCCTTTTGTTTTGAAATTTCACACAATTCTTTATTCATTTATTTCTATTTCAAATATTTCTTACTTTACTTTGCATATCAGGTAACGACGATTGCTACGATGCTGAAAACAAAAGAAAACTGTTCATGGGAAATATATTTTAAAATCTCAATGGGCGGAGGGGAAAACTCATGGGAAGCTCTGAAAAGCTGAAGCCCCTTGAGCATCTGCAGTAACTGTAAACCAAGCGGTTCGGTTGCTTCTAACTGCATTTCTTGCCTGGATGGTTGTGTATTTATTTCTTGCTTTTTTGTGACCAAACCAGCTGGCAAAGAGATTGCCATTTGCATTAACAACTGTGGCTTAGATTGTAATAGAAGGTACAAGACAGGAAGATTACTACGTTAAGACAAAGTTTCTGTGTAAATATTCAATACACAAATATAAACGTGTTATTTGTTTTGACAAAAAAAAAAACCAATCGTAAAATTTATAAAATTACTTCTGTGTGAACTCTTAAATTTATTTGCAGTTAATTTTCCGATCGTTCATTTACTTTATAGAGCTAGCAAAGTATTCTTTTCTGCATTACAAACTTAATTATTTGTAAAAAACACAATGAAACGTTAGCTTTTTAGTCTTTAATTTTAAATACCCTTCCATTTCCCAGTTGCATTTTGCTATTATTGCTAAACTATGTGTCAAAGAATTGTATTAAGAAACATATTATTCGTGAGGAAAAAATCTGTTAAGAATAAATTCTTAAAATAAAAATATTTAAATTTTTTGTAATTAAAACTAACTTTATGTGTGGTATACTTATTGCTTTCAAAAATTTGTATTGCTCTTTACCTTGATTTTAAGTTTAACGGTATGTTTTAAAATAATTTGTTCACAAAAAGTAAAAATATATTATATAAAAATTACCCACTGAACCTTGTAGCAATACCAATAGGAATTAGCCAAGTTAGTCAAGTGACATACCTGTCAGCCATGTGAACCCTCGGGGGTGGTAACTCTCACAAGAAAAACTCACGCCCAACTCAAAAACATTATGCAAAGCAATCAAAGCCAAGAAAAACATTGCATAAGGGAAAAAACATTTTTTGTGCGGTTTTTTGTTTTAGCTTTGTTTCATTTTGAGTAACTTTCATCGATTTTTTCAGTGCACAGTTGTTGTTTTCGTTGGGTTCGCCCAAAGTTCGTTGCTCTTTTGCTTTTGCATTCCCTCCAAGTAACCTCCTTTGGTCAATGGTATATTTGATTTGATTTCATTGGATTTGATTGCCGGTTGTGTGTTTACTATTTTCTTTGCTTTCTTTCGAACTTCACTCTTCGAGGCTCTTCTGATTAATCACATATTTATGCTCATTATTGCATATTATTCCAGCTGAAAACGTTTTGCATCGAATTAAGCAGGCAATCGATATTTAATCACAACTTTATGGTTGGCTTATTATGAAATTGATGGGTTTCCCATAATAAACTGTTTAGTTTTAATTAATTTGTTTTTTAAGAGAAAATTGTGTGAAGAGATAAAATAATGACATTCCTTAAAATGCATTATGTTAAACGAATAAAACACTTGTGCATTTGTTAGACGAGAAATAAAAAATAATTTAATTACAAGGCTTGTTTATACTCGCACCATTCCCTTTGAAATTATGTAAATTTGTTTCTTATCATTAGTTTCTTAACCTTTTTTTGACCAAGTCTTCGTACTTGTCATTGTAATTTTACCTAATCCCCAAAACAAAAGTTGACCCAATTCTGCTTTCTACCAACTAACGGCCCTGACACATCAATCGGTCAGCCATCAACACTCGACCAATTGTGTACGTACTGTATTTATAGATTTTTGTACTCTGCCTTCTCCATCTGCCTTTTACACCCACCTCAGTTTTGTGACAATGCCCAAAAGAAATGAAAGCGTGAAACTCACGAAAGAAACTCGAAAACTGTTGCAAGGCATAGGCAAGACCAATTAAAAAAGAAATACAGGTAATTACTCACGCTTAGATCGCGAGACTTCTATAAAAGTACTTAGGCCCTTAGTCATGGCTCAAAGTTTTGGGTAATTGAAGGGAGGGGAAAGTGGGGACTAATGCAAGTGACCAGTAAGGGAAGTAATGTCCACGGCCAATGTCCGACCCAATTTACTTAATGACGTTTTGGGCTGATAATTTTTATTTTCCTTTTTTCCGGAAGTAAAAGAGGCACCTGTTGCAGGCTGTTCCTAAAAAGAATGACAAGTTTTGATGAAAAGGAAGTGCAATTAGCAAACCCATATGTATAGTACTTTACATGGGCAAAGAACACCTATTAATTTACAAAGATATAGGAATGAAAAAAGATTTCGTATATTGATTTGCTAAAAAAATTTTCATTTCACTAAGTGTTATAGGTAGTTAAGGACCAACTTACTTTCTCGTTAAGTTTCCAATCAATAAGCTAGTCTTGGATGGATTCGTGTTTTGAGCTTTCGCTAAACTTTTTGCAATTGCACGTCAAAGTTGGTTTAGCACTTTGACCTATTGACCTGCATGTCATGTCTGTAGCCAATTGAATATCTAAATACATTCCGAAAACAACCAGCTTTAACTTTCAAACCTTTTATTTCTTTTTGCAGCTGCAGTTCTTTCCCCCCCCCAAAATGGCGCCCATGCCCCGAATTCAGTTGCCCAACGGAAATGCGTCGATTAAGGCTAGCACAAATAACTTTCTATATGCAGAGACGATGTCCGGCGACAGTAGTCCCACTCCCAGCAGCCCGCCCTCCAGCACAGGTATCTTTACAATAATTTGATTTAAAATATATATTTTTTAAACTAAACAACTTTTTGAAACACAGCGGGCGTAGCCAAATCCCAGTGTTCCTCGCTTTCGGATGGCGAATCCTTTGAGGGCTATGGTGAGAACGAGTATCCCACCCAACTTCGTGAAGGCCGCAGTTCCAATTCCAATGGAAGCGACAATAACAGCAACCTTATTCATAACAATAATGACAATCTGAGCGTAGGAAACGCGAGCTCACAGCACAACCACAGTGGGCACTCTAACGACGGAAATAACAATTTAAATGGCAGCACTGGCATCGAACTCGATTTGGCCCCACATGTCGGTTCATCTACACCCCAAGAGTAAGTTCCTAAAGGTTTAATACACGGCATTTCAAAAGTGTCACAAACAAAAAATAAAAAAATTTTTTAGAATTTGATTACTTTTAATAGCATGAGCTGAAATTGGATTGGAAGGAAATTAATTATAGATGAAATGCATTTAAATCAGAACAACATTATACATATGATTAAATTTCACCAAAAGCACTTAACTTGCTGTAAGGCTGTAATTATTATAATTATTTAAATTGGTAAAGATTAATATTTTAATTATTATAATTTTTTACAAATTTAAGTATTGCTTAACCTAGTTTAACAAATTATTATCAATCATGTAATATTGGTTTTAACTTCATTAATATATAATGTAATTACAGTTCTAACACTCTCAACGAAAACATTTATGGTTTATTTGTGTTTGTTTACTTCTTAAATTTAAAATAATTATTTCTTATAACTATTTGGCATAGCTGTAATGTGTGAACTACACATTTTGAAACCATAGTCTTTTACTTTTAGTAAATATTTAACTTCTTATTTAGATAGTCTGAATCCGATTCCTGGAACTATATGACACTTAAATGTCTCATATATTTCTATTGTTAACACTGCTGACACTTTATTAACTTGTTTTCATTGTTGCAGTGATGACGAGCTGAACATAATGCCCCGGGACAATTGGGCCAGGCGCAGTCTGAGACGTACTCCCACCAGGTAATATCGCTCATTTGATCGGACCACCTCCCAAAATGGAAATCGAAGCGAATGCGAATTTCCTTAGTTGTCAGACATTTATAAGGTTGCACACATAATCGGGCTGAATACGTAATAGCCGTGAACAGAAAATAAAACTGGCCAGGCCCAGAGACTTCATCAATTCAAAACTCTCAATTTGTCTGTCCGAGGCAACATAAAAAATCGTATTTGAATAGTTAACCTTTTCTTTTTTTTTTTAAACCTGTGTTTGTCAGTTTGCACGTTAGTTTGTGTGTGTGTGTGTGTGTGGCATAAAAAATGCATACACAGGCTGAAACCAGTTTTTTCTATGCTCTGTCTTGGGCACATGAAACGCTTTGGGCCGTGATTCATGCGTGTCTCTGTCTTCGGGTTTTGGAATCTCTCACATCACAGCGATCGTGCCTCTCTTTCTAGTCGTGTTCTCCCGTCTCTTTCTGACTGTTTACGCCTTTGTTCAACACGGCTAAAGCCGTGGTGAGTTCACAATTCACCTGATCGTAAGAGAGTCGGTTAACTCTCTCTTAAACTATACCGTGATGAAGATTCATTTGATCCCAGACATACATACAAAATATACATACATAAAAAATATTACTTAGAATAAATATATATTTTTTAATAATCAACTATGAACAACAGTAGAACTTTATTTTTATTTAGATACAACATTGAAAGTTGATCAGAATATGCATAATTGAAATAAAACTATTTTTCCTTTAAGGGTCTTATTTTATTTTTTTCATATTTCGTATCCTACAAAATCTATCGATTTGTCCAAATTATCTATTGAAGTTTAAAAACTCTGTCTTCTTATTTGGCTTTACTTTTGAAACTATTAAAACAACTGACACCATTATTTCTATAGCCTTTTAATTTTGAAATCTTAAAATATTTCTTTGTGCCTAGGAAATACGTCTTCTTCTTCAAATAAATTCAAATAAAAAAAATGAAATTCGCTCCCCCCAATTGATAAATATTTTACTTGCAGCAATCCCGATAGTTTGTCCCAGCGTCGTTGGGGATCCATGAGACAGTAAGCCATCTAAAAAATATTTTTATTTGGGTTTTCATGTAGAGCTTCATAAATGTCATAACCCCCATTTTTGACCCATTTTGGTTTTGGTTTATTGATTTGTATATACAATATTATACTTAATTTTTAAATAATCATATTGGTATCATTTAATGACATAATGTTTGTATATATTTATGGTTTTGTTTTAGAAAAAAAATTACCTTATCTGATTTAAGGAAAAACTGTTTTCATCACCAACGAACTCATTTTCTTGGGGTCTATTTTTCAAGTTTGTAAATTTGGGTTATTAGTTTGCTCAAATTTTTCTCAAATTTCCATTAGTTGAGTTACTCGATTGCTTATTTTTCCTCTGCCGAAATTAGTTATCAGTCCGTTCCCATCTTTTTCGACTGTTTCAATTGTTGTACCACCGACTGTTCAATTGGGTAATTTTCAAGAGCTTTCTTTCCACCATCCCCACCCCCAAAATCCGAAATTTATGATTATTGCCTGCGGGCTGTCATAAAAGTTACAACGAAAAAAAATTGCTCACTTCTCTGGGACTTAATTGCAACTGAGACCATAACGAAAGCCAAATAAATATATCAGATTAATAGCAAGAGATGTTAGTTAATACAATGCGAGCTCTGAGATTGGATCTGCTAGAATTTATATAACTTCCTTTGGCAGTTCTGCTTGTCAACTGGCGACCGTGTTTCCTGCTGACATCTTCTCGGGCCAAAAGTTGTTTGGCCGCTTTTGTGAACTCTTCTCGGTACCGAGTGAAAAGGTTGAAGGTAGAAGATGGGGTCTTTCCTTCTCGCCCCTCGTTTTGGCCAACTCCTTCCCTCTTGACTTGGCTTACAAGTTTTGCTGACTCGCTGGGGCTGTCATGCCGTTGGAATTTATTTTTTCGTTCAGCCGATCGGAGGAAATGAAGTGAGAGGGTCCAGAAACAGGTTTAACTTGCGGCAATTGTTTACTCTTCAGAATTTAGGCCGACACTTTTGTCAAGTCGCGAAAAATGTGACCCAAAATAAACTCTGTTTGGTGTATTCAAAAGCTTTTGACATATCCAAATAGTATCGATACCGTTTTCATTTTAAAACTAGAAACATTTTCCTTATCGATTTGTTTAAATTTTTAATGATTTATGGTGTCTATAATTTTAACAACATAATTTCATTGAGATGGTTTTTTTTAATAAAATAATCAATCTCGCTTAACCTGCTTTAAAACTTGACTACGACTGAAACAATGCGAGAAATCTGCAAAAATAATTAGATTCCTCTGCATTTAAGGCGTGTGCAAATAAGTTAACCCCACGCAGGCTGTAAATTGTGGATGCTCTGTCAACTTTCCGGACCTTGAAGTTCCCATGGCTTCTCCTCTTTTCGAAGTGACTACAACTCTGGCTGACTTGAATTTGTCATGCAAATGCCTTTGTTTTTGCTCATCTGCTGGGAACATGTTTTTCCCCAGTCTCTGCACTTGGCATTCAACATTCAACAAAGCTGCGCTGGGAAACGGAGGGGGAAAATGCATTTAAAGAACCGAGAACAATTAAGGGAAATTTATGGAAAGAGCTATAAGATTAGAATCTGAAAATGAAATGGGAAAATAGTGAAAATTCCACCACCTATTTGTATAAAAAATAAAAAATTTGCTCAATTAAAAGGTTAACCATATAAAAAATCAACAAAACTTTTAACAAACAAAAAGTTGCCAAAAAAAATTTAATCTAGCAATCAGAGAATTTATCGTTGTACAAATTGCTGAATGTTTCAGTTCAGTTTTGTACTACCAGACAGCAGCGTTCTGTTTTCTTTGTAAGTCATTCAAAATTCTTGATCCAAATCAACAAAAATTTGGCCATAAAATGTGGGAGTACCGCCAGAAAATTGACTTTGAAACATCGGTGAAGATATCACCGTACTGTCATGCTTGGCAATCGGCTTGCTGGTTTATGCTCAAGGGCCTTGATCTGTGGAAATTCTTGGTATCAGATCGATCACCGACTTATCTAGTGGTCCTAACCATTTTCCTGATTGGACTTTCTTGGATGATATTTAAAAAGCTTAGGCGTAGATGGAAAGAAGTGAGTTGATTGATGAGGTTCATAAACTCGAGATCCTCTGTTTTAATGGGGGTTTCCCCAGGTCCCGATGTCGGAGATCCAGTTGTTGAGAGATCGTGTTCAGTTTGTGAGCCAGGATATGGTCATGTTGCAAGACGCTCTCAACGCTACCTTAGTGTCCAAGCCCATTGCAAGTATTTCTAACGAGGTTATTGATGCCTTTCTTGAGAGGCGGACCGATGAGGATGAGGAAAACTCACCACCGGAGCCTCAAGAATCTGAGTCAGCTACTAAGAATCCAGACCCCGAACCTCAGGATAATTCCATAGACGAAAATAAAGCACTGCCTGTAGAAAATGTGCCAGCAAAACAAGCCCAATCTGTGAACAAGCCCCTTGTTCAACCCAAACCCAGACGTAGGCTTTCTCAAAATGCACGTGATCTAAAAGAAAATACAGACGTGGCGCAAAGAAATGTGCGTAGACGCCAATCTATTCCAGGCTCTACTGCAGAACGGAGAACGTAGATTGTTGCTGTTCGCCATTGGGATACTTGACTGTACTATAAAACTATAAATGAATTCAAATTATAACATAGGCTTCTACATAAATAAATGTTTTGTAAAGATTTGTATCATTATGATAACATGTAAATAATGTTATTTTCGAATAATCTATCCCAATTATTTTTTTTTATCCTTTTCACTTTTTATTCTGATCTTTTAAGCCTTATTTTCTTTTTTTAGTATAGCCCTGATGCAACCTTGGCATCTAGCCTTCAAACGTTTATCTTTAATTGATTTTCAATTGCCTTTGGAAGTATTTCCCACCTTTTTCGTTGTGTGTCTCTATTTTTCCGTGCATAATTGCCAAGTCTACCCGTTGTTGGCCCTCAATTTGCCTAATCGAGGCATTTTCCGAGCCACTTTTGCAGGTGCAGTTGACTTGGCAGTTGACTTAATTTTCTTGGCTAATTGGCAGACTCGGCGACATTTCCACGTTTTTTTCTTGCCTGTATTTGAATGATTTGGCAGCCGAATACCGTTTGAAAGTTCCGTCTGTCGCCAATTTGGCATCGGTTTAAGGTAGTCACAAACTAATAGATACTTGAGAATGTTCATTGTTCGCCAAATTTGTTGATGTTGTATGGTTTTAGTTTTTAGTTTCGCCGGGCAACATGTTGGCAGCCAACAAGTTGCGTGGGAAAGAGCAGAGTCTGCAGAAGAGCTGCCAGATTTAGTTGTGGAAGATACCACTGTTAATGGAAAATCTTGTAACATAATATTGAGAAAAATAAAAGGATGACACCGTAGGTTTTTTGATATATTGGCATGTTCTATAAAGGAGTGTAACGACAGGAATCTATTTCAATTTTTTCAACTTTTATTACGTTTTACATAAATTATATAGATATTGAATATTTTTTATTTTATAAATTTATGTAATTTTCATTTCAATTAGTCGATTGTTCATATGGCAGCTATATGATATCGGTTTCAGATTTGAATTAAATTATAATTTTAAAAAATAGAGAAGTTTAATTTTTTTGAAATTTATTTATTTTAGTATTTTTATTGTGCCCATGTGAGTTGTATGATATAGTCGTCCGATTTTAATGAAACTTAAAACGTAATTCTGAAATACTTAACCATTTCTATATTTGGAAGAACTTAAAAAAAGGGTTTAAAAACAGCAAGGTTATAATTTGTATATATATTTTAATCAAGTTGTAAGTGGAAGATGCTTTTCAACGCCAATATTTACATAATAAAATTATTATTTGTGTTTTGTGTACTTGTGTATAAGCCGTCTAGCATTTTTTTGTTAACTGCTAGCACTTTTCTGGCCGTCCAACTTTTTCTAGCTGTCTGGCAACCGTTTGAACAGCAACAGAGACTGAAAATGGTCTGGGCCATGTTAGTTTCTCTCCCACACACACTTGTTCGCTCTTTTGGCCTGCTTTTTCGCTTTGTTTATTGTTTGGCTGGTTGGCTCTCCCGCTTCGAACCTGTTTGTTGGCCGCCTTTGGATTGGCAGGCGGCTAAAGAGTTGGAATGCGGCTGGTTTTTGGTTTTAGTTCGAACTTGGCTGTAAACGCGTACGGACGAATTTCTGTCGTCGTTTTGGCCCGATTTGATTATTTATTAATCGCCCGAGAGTCTGTGACTAGTGTTCCGGTACAAACCCATAAAAACAAAATACAAAATTCCGCCGCATCCATTGAGAAAACAAAAGTATGTGAAAGTGTCTGTGTGTGTGGCTGCCTTTGGGCTTTTGTTTTTATATATTTTGGGGGCCCCAGACAACGCGTCGTATGTGAAACATTTGTGCAAATAGATTTAATTGTGATTTTTCTTTGCGGTTTTGTTTTTTGGCTATAAATTTCGCTTTCCACGGAATAGAAAACGTTTTTAATTTGAGCAGCGCGGTTTTATGAGATTTCGTACATAGCTTTGTGCTGTAGTTTACACTTTGGTAATTCGCGGCGTCACGCCTTAATGGCGTTCAACTACCATCATAATAGGCACAATAACAAGCGCAGTCTTTGGCCATATACTGCTCATTCCCATGCAAAATCGCCTGCTTCGCCCTCTTCTCGTGCGTTATCCTCTTCTCCATCTTCGACATGTGTGTCTCGTCTTTTGCACGTGACTTTTCCTTGCGTTTCCACGGGGCCCACGCCCTTTTGTGCTGCACTTTTCCCAAGCACTCGTCCAAACTAAAGCCCCATTAATACACAGTCAGGTAAAAATAGGTGGATCAAAAGTGAATAACAAGAGGTGAATAGGTTGGTGCTGGCACCACTGAGTTACTGCTCTATAAAAATACATTTTAACACATTTTGTTTGTATAAAATAAAATATTAAAATTACTGATCAAAATATTAAGATCAAAATTAAAGATGTAAAGTACATTAAATGTTATTTCTAAACAGTCAATATTACTTTGACACACTTTTTTGGTATAATGATTAACAAAATCTAGCAAATAATTTTTCAAAATAGACATTTGCATGCCAAATTTTAAGAAAGTGGATTCAAAATTTAATCATTGATCTGTTTATGGGAGATTTACATAATAACCCAAAATTTTTTTTCTGTCAACGTAGCAAGTGTTTTGAAAGCATCTACTCAGATTTCAACAAGGATTTCTAAAAACGCATTTACCAATCAATTCTTTCTACATTACACCTTGATTGCAACACCTTTCACAACCAGTAACGACACAGCCAATTAACTGAGGCTCTTGATTGCGTTTGGAGTTGAATGAGTAATCGACTTTTGGAGCTGGTCGGAGCATAAGTACAGTCGATCCATTGCCACACTCACCGCATCTTCAACTCGGCCTAATCGCCCTTTTCTGCTCGCATTGTTGAGATCCATCAATCAAAATCGAATCAGTTTTATAGCCTTAATTACCGCGGAGAGCAGCCGTATAAATGTTGCCTGCCTGGGGCACCACAATTTCATTGCTAGATAGTCAGCGCAGTCGGCAGTGCAGTTTTCCAGCGATTTTCTTTTCGATTTGCGATTTTCGATTTTTATTTCGATTTCGCTGGCGGAGAGCGTTTAACGACGTTATCAGAGCGATTTCCAGCCGCGTGTTGGTGAAATATAAGCCATCCGCTCATCGGCTGCAGTTGTGGCTTGGCTTGGATGTTCGGCTTGAGGAGATTCGTAATGAAAAGTGAAGTGTGGCTGGCGGACCCGTCAATTGCGAAAGTGTGTCTAATTTACCGATGATGAGTGCGAGTGCGTTTTCTCGAACAAAATTTCCTTTTCTGTGGCAACAACGAGCTTCCAATTTGTTGAACGGCTCATAAACTAAACAAAAAGCGATATTAATGGTTGTGCAAAAATGTACTACTCCTGCAGTCAGAAATCCACAAAAACACTTATCTATAAAGGCATTAATGTTATATCGACACATCGTTAATTATACTGATAATGCTTTTAGCTTAAAGAGAGAGCTATCATTAAAGTACTTACTTAACGTAAATATTTATTTTCAAAGATCGTAATGATTTCGTTTGAATAAAACAAATATACAAGTGCCAAATAACTTAAAACTCAAAATCTGAACAAATTTCATAAATATTTTGGTTATGAATGTGCTTAAAGTGATCATCCAAAAACAATTTTTACTAAAATCGAATTCTAACAGAAACTAAGTTAATATGCCAAATTTAATTTATCAAATTTTAATGACACAACTCCACTGAGGTTCGAAAATATTTAGTAACAACGATGCTATCACAGTGTTAAATGAACAATAACGTCTCCTGTTAAATGCTTTAAAATATTTTAATGACTAAATAAACAAAGCATTATTGTTTAACCCGTTCAAGTCTTTTAATCTTATCAAAAAGCTAAAGAAACAGATCTTATCGGTTGCAGTCAACAAATTAAAGTCAATGACGTGCGCAATGCGGCCAATGGCACTTAAACCTTATAGCCAAATGAGCTAACCAAACGATAAAAGATAAAATCCATATAAACACCTAACTAAAAGAAAACTGAACTCACCTAAATGGATGATGAATATTTTGAGTATTTTCCTTATGACCGTCGTCGCAGTCATTTGAGAGACATGTGCGTATTAAATCCTCACCCAAAAACCCTTCACAAACTTGTTGTTTTTGTTGCACTTAGTCGTATTCATCTTGTTTGTTATATTCATATCTAATTCTTAAGAAAGCTCAAAAGACACGCCCATTGTAGCCAGTTGGAGAAGTCGCCGCCCACATGTCCATAAATACTTTCACTTGTCCGGCAACAAAAGACGTACATTTCTTTATATCAACTGTGACTCAGGGCATTGTTTCTTTGGAAATCGCAACAATCGCGACATTTCTTGACCCCTAGTAATTTTGTTACCATTTCTGGAGAAACGAACCGAAGCACATCGAAATGTTTGTTAAAGTAAAAGTTTTTTGTAAGCTAACCAAAATTTCTGAAGTGCTAAAGAATTTAATATATAAAGGAATTCAACTACGTTTCTTGCTTTTAAAGTGTAAATTATAATGTATTTTCCATTGCCATTTTAGTAATTTATGAAAGGAGTATTTACAAGTTTAGTTTCATTCACAGAGTATCAAGAATCATTTAATTAAATTTAAATTTAGGAATTAAATTACTGTCTTATCTCGTGTAATTTTTGTATTCCAACCCTTTCTTCGGCTTTCTGGAATTTTTATGAATCCATTGACTCTTTTTTCCATAATTAAATAACCCACAAAAATCTTAAAAGAAACAAGAAAACCAGTCTTACCCCTTAAAAAAAAGCTGCTTTAATAGTTTCAATTCCCAGGCGCTTAGTGAGTGGTTTCAAGTCAAGGCGTTTCAAAAGGGGGAAGGGGGGCGTGGTCAGGTGAGTGGGCAAGGTGTACTTCACCCTTTGGCAACACCGCTGAAATAGTAACACTAACCACTGTGCGCATTGAGGCGTTTCGCTGTGAACAACAATTTCTGCAATAGAAAACTCGATTTGGGCAGCCAAAAAAGCTTCCGCCAGTGAGGCAGCGAATTAATGTCTATGTGGGTCAATCTCACCTGACGGGGGACAGGTGTTTGTCTAACTTATTTTTACCAAGCTTTGTTTGCCTATTCCCTCCTTTATTTTTGCATAATCCGATCGTGATTGATTGACGCGCTGTGGGGATTGGCGCGGCAAATATGAGACATAAATTGCACTAAAGAAAGACAGGCAAAACAAAGAGAAATGCTGAAAATAAAAGAAACTCGGGGAGATAATAGCAATAAAACACAAACATTAAGCAGCGTAAACTTGGCTGGCTTCCATTGTCTGCCTCTGTTTTTGTTTTGAATTTTAGGCAGTAAAGTTCAAGAAACTTTTGCCACCTTTACTTAGTTGATTATTTAATTTATGAAGACCCTCACACCGGGTCCGGGGATCATTAAAGTTTTCCATCACTCTTGCCTTTGACTTTTACTTCAATTTGAGCTGAGCCTCATAACAAGTGCGGCAAACTGGTTGCCTTTTCAGTATAAACATTTAACTCGTTATGAGACGGGTCCCTTTGTCAGGTGACTTTAGTTTGCAGAGAAGACGGGCACTCTCCCCTGCATTCAATTAGCACTTTTGTGCTAAGAGGTGCAAGTGACGTAGCAAGGGTAGTTAAGTTCGCTTTACTGGTTTTTTCCCATCACTCTTAGAGGTGATCACCCATAAAACCATCTAGAAAAACACAAAATCAGCGAACTTAAAAGTGAGTACTGAGTAATAATGTTTTATGTGGACTATAAAAATCCAAAATTATTATTTTGTCTACCTATTTAAATTAAGATATTTATCAGGAATATAACAACATTTTTTGTATTGCCCTTAATCTGATATTTATCTAAATTAATCCTAGCAATTGTTCATATTAAACCATTAACCTTTTAGCAGAATAGCAAAGCTTTCTTTTACGCTAGCCTTGTTCTCATTTATTTCCATTTTTGATTATGCAAACTTCATAGGCCAACAAATACCCATGGAAAATTACATAAAAATTTATAATTTCGGCTATGACTGCAGTTCATTCTAAATAACAATTGAAATACCTTTGAAAGCTCCCTCTCTGTTTTTCGGATTTTCGTGCCCCTCCCAATACCACCCTTTTCAGGGTAACGAAGCGGAACGCATTGCGAGAGGGAATAGAATAAAGTAGCGGAGGTGGGAGATGGGAGATGGAAGGTAGGGGAATGAGCTTGCAATGAGTGGTAAAAAAGGTATAACTTGGGGGTATAATTTGTTATTCAACAGGTGTTTGGGTAAAAGGCTTTGACAGTATTTGCTTACCTTTTTCTCGATATCTTCTCATATTTATTTTGTATCTGTTGATTTATAACTATGGGATTGTGAGTAGAAATTTAAAATCCCCCAAAAAGTTGCAGTACATGAAAAAAATCGAAAAATAATGGAAAACCGCTGCATGATTTCCGGTCAGTGTCTCGAATTTCATTCAAATTTTCAAGCACTCCCTCGCCGAAATTCAAGGTTACCCAAATGCTAGAAACTGATACAGCAATTCAGATTCCACTCCCCTATAAACCCCTACCCTTTAGCCACTCCTCCAAATGCTGCCAACGACCTTAATCATATTTAAACAGTTTTTTTTTGTCGGTTGCTATAGAGATTACATGCCATTACCTTGATCGTTTTTTTGTGTGTACAATTAACTGTCATTTTTTGATACGTTATTTTCTTTTGCTGTTTTGTTTTATGTTGATTTATTGTTGATCTCAACATGTGAGCAAATAAAAAAAAAATTAACCAAAAAAGTAACTTAGAGTTGCATAAGTTTTTTTTTTCTTTCGTTTCAAGCAATTTTATTTGATAAACTTTAATTGCCTGTTAATCACAAATTAAAACCATTTGTATTTTGTACTCGGATAAAATGCATACCAATAATATGATAGATCAAGGTTAAATTTAACTATAAAATAGTTATTTTACTATATCGCAGCTTGAAATTTAATAGCCCATGTCTTGACAGCAGTTCTTAGGATGCAGAAAAAAACTGGAAGTGATAGTCAGACGAATTTGAAATTGCAACTTAATGTCAACTTCAGCCGACCACTGACTCATAAAAGCAGCTCCACAGCTAACCACAAATGCTTTTTTTGCATTTTCTGCTTCTGCTTTTTGGCTGCAAAAATTGCGCAATATTTGCAGCAGGTCCCCTCAACACTTTTCGGCTTTGGTCAATTTGCAATAATTTGCTGGCTTGTTTTTACATTTTTTTTTTTGCATTTTTTACGAGCACGCAACTTTAATTTGTATGGAGTTTTTGCATAAAGTAAATTAAAACATAAAATAAAGTTGCGTTCACGGAGTGCCATAAACCCAGATGAGAGACATAGATTTTCACGAATGTTTCATGTTTTTAGCTCAACTACACTCAAAAGTGGGCTAATGAGTTCAGTTGGGGCCAAACTGAGACTGTGAGAGGCGAGAAAAAAGTGGAATAGCTAACGTTTTGTTCGCAAACTTTTCTGGCTTTGCGAATTTTACTCATTTTACTCATTTCTTGTTTTCAATTTTCCAAAACGGAAACTATTTGCGGTTTTCATATCTACGCTTTTATGACCCAGACTAAAAGCAAAACATTTGCCATGAATTTGCCATGTGAGATCACCTCAGATAGAAACCGCAATACAGAAAACAAAACACTAATAAATGTAGCTGATGTTAGAGTTTGACAAGTATATGTTTTTTTTTGTGATGTGGTTTTATTGTTTGGTTTAAGTGACAAGTTGTGTAAATTGTAAACTTAAATCGCTTTATGTTTAATAGTTTTTCGAATCAGTTGTGCTATCATAATGAACACAAGAATAATCATTTTTAAATACAATTTTATTAAAGTTTTGGGTTACAGTTAAGTTAATAAATATCTTTGAAACATTTTAAGTAGGCTTGTAGCAATTTTTAAAAAATATTCAACACTAAAGACGACTCTACAATAAATATTCCATTACAAATACCTTAAAATATATAAGTAAAAACACTTTTCCGGCATTTTCCCAGCATCTCCCTTTTCCTTTCTCGTTTATTTGCTTTCAGCATTGGTAGTTGCAAAATGTCCCCCACCTTTGACCCATTTTCCCGCTATGCACTTTACACAAACACACATTTTCCCCCATTTTTACACTTTTACTCGAAATTTAGTCGTCTACGTCTGCGTCTCTGTCTTTGTCTTTGTCTGTCTGCATCCACATCTTTCGCAATTATTTTGAGTTTGACGTTTCTTTGCTGATACAATTTCTTGGCTGCAGTGTGGCTTTTACAATGTTGACGTTTTTTACCTGCTCGCGTGGGTGGTGCATTTTTGTTGTTTTCAACTGCTATTATTGGTAGTTGTTTCTTTCATTATCACGTGTTTGGTTTCTTTTTATTTTTGTTTGGCTGTCTGCCTCAAGTTGTTTTACAAGTTGCCTTTGTTGGTAATTCCTCTTTTTGTTGGCCATTCAATGCCATCGTAATTTATTTGCATTTCGAATTGCTAGAGTTTCTTCCATTTTCTTTAAAGGGCTTCTATAGGTTGTAGTGGGTTAGGCTTAGGGTTAATATTGCATTTATCCATTCTTAGTGGTTTGGTGGCTTGCTTGCGAAATTTGAGTAGCGATTAATCTATATTCCATTTGCTTATTTATGTTTTTTTTATATTTTTCAGCTCCGGTCGCAGACAGATTAGTTCAAATGCCTTAGCCAGGTGAGTTAATATACTTTTTTTGTTTCAAGCTAATATACTAAGCAGGTATATTTTTAACAGATATTTTTAAAACTGCAAAAGAATCGATTTTAAAATCATATTTAAAAGTTTTACATATATATTATAGCGATTGCTTTTAACGTATGCTTACAAAATAAGTCAATTGACGACGTGATTTTAAAGATTTTTAATAAGAAATTACGAATATTTTTAGGATATTTGAAATTTACAAATTCAATTTATTTTTATTTGTTTTTTTTTTATCAGAACTACAGTTTGAGATTCATTGTTCACTCGGCTTGAGTCTTAACTAACAATGTCGTCTAGTAAATACGCAAACCATTTTAAGCGTAAGATACATGAGTGGCGCCGTAAAACTATGTAAAGTAGTGTAAAAATACTCGTAGTTGGTGTCAAGAAAATTGACAAGAACCTGGACCGGTTGATGTCCAAACTAGGTTGCCATGTCAAAAATTATAAAATTATGTTTCTTAGAAATTAATCAACATAATTCCTTTTAAATAAAGTTATACCATATTCTATGTTTGCCTTGCCAATTTAAATATTTAACCAATTATTACATTTTATCAATTCTAATTATTAATCTATTTATTTTAGTCAACTCTACAGATCATCGAGCTTTAACTCATCGGGCCGTAGCTCCAACTGTGATACAACAGAAGACATGTACAGCGACATTAGCTTGGAGAATCGTCATGACTACGATTACAGGGTAAGTACTCCCATTAAATATAGCCAAATTAATTAAATAAAACTAATGTACTTCATCTTCATCTTAATGAAATAAAAGATTGTGTACTTGGATAACGAGATATCGTTTGGGCATCAATCCAAATCAGTTTCTTCGACTTATTACACATTTGTCTTGCACAATTTGGTTTCAAAGACTTGACATTATATGGCAAAAAATAACGGAATAAATAAGTAAATCGTCCGCTGCATGAATAGGCTAAAAAAAAATTGTCACGTCTGATAATTCATCAAAGAAATCGTTGGTGAAGCATAATCTGCACTTGAGCCGAATTCGCAATTGTAAAACTATTTCCCAACTTTCATGTGTGTGAGCTTGAAAAACATTTTCATTGAGTCAATATTTCGAAAATGTTGGGAAAAAAGTTCCCTGGAAAAGTGAATATGTGACTTTTCACTTTGGATCTGTGGCCGCAGTGAATTAAAACGTGTTTTCTTTCCCTCAATCGCTGTGGCAGTCACCTTCGCTGGTATTTCACTGGGAATTCGTGGCTACTTGGCAGGTGAAATTCATTGCTTTGGTCTTGTGTGGGTTGCCGTTGCTGCTGTCTATTGCGATCTGCGGATCCAATCCGATTGTGCTCCGCCGGCCATTATATAAAACTAAAAAAAGTCAAAGCATTTCAGCAGGCTCTCCGCAATTGGCCATGGCCAATGGGGGAGTGCATTGGCGCCTCAAGGTCATTGAAATTCACCCAGCCTCCCTCGACTCACTGCCAATTAGATTTCCCACTGGCCAAGTAAGAGCTTTTTCGATTGAGTGCCAAAGAGGTCGGGAAATCATCGCTGCCTCTGGGGTATATTTTCGCTTTTCTTTGTGGGAATCATCTGGAATATACGAGGAAGAGACCAAGAGATTTTTGTTCGTGGTCGAAGTTTAAAATGACTACTTTTTGCAATTTCAAAACTTAAATATAAGTATTTGTAATGATAAATATTTATGCAAATTTGTAGTCCGACAATTGTTTTACAATTACAAGAGTTTCTTTCCTGCCATCTTAAGCTTCAAGATTTCCTGAATGAAAGTAAGGAAAACTCAAAGCAACTGATAGTGATACACACAATTGTGATGGCAATGCGACAAGTGTAAAATTGTATTCTGCCTAATGGCGAAATATAAGCAAACAAAAGGAGTGCGAGCCTGGTAAAAGTCGCCAGCCACGACAGTAAAAAGAAAGGTGGAAAAGCGTACAGGAAAAAACAAGACAGAAAAACAAACAGAAGTGGAAATGATTTTTGCGAAAAATCTCACGTACGAATCAATTTTTAAACGCCCCTGTGCGATTGTTCTTTTATGCAACAGGCCAACGGGAAACGGATGTGGAGTTTGTGGGCGAGGGAAAGGTAAAAGGGATTTCGCTCAGGTGAGGAACAGGTGAGGTGGCGTTGGGCTAAAAGATCATTACAAGTCATAGAAGCGCCTCGCATTTGGGTTGATTGTTGTGTGAAACTCTGTGCTGCATGCCAAATGAGTTGCGAGCAGAAAAGATTAAGGTTTATTTAGCAGGAGATTTTATTTGAAAATAAAAATAGAGAGACATATTTTGTTGGGTGCATTATTTAAAATACCTATTTAGTTGCCTTATGAACTCGGTTTATAAATGTTTGCAAATATCATTTTTTTTAGCTCAATAATGAAAGAGTTTTTTTTTCCAGTAATTAGTAATTCTCAAAATGTATTTACCTTATTTACAAACAGAAAACCAGGCTGTGTCGCCTGCAAATATTAAAATATCAACACAATTGGTTATTGAATCACCTGAGGTGGTGATAAACAAAATAATAGTTAATAAATAGTAATACTATTTTAAAAAGTAACTTCTCTGAATATTAAAATATACAAATTTACGAATCATTTAATTAATTAATAATTCAAAGTTATGACAATTTGGAACTTAATTTATTTCTGTTACCACATGGCCCCATAAAAAATAAAAATGTTTACAGAATTTTTTATTAAATTAAGTATTAGCCCCTGCCTGAAAGTGGACAGTGAAAACCCAAAAAAAAAAAAACTTTCCAAATCTCACCTTGGCTGGATGCCCAGGAAAGTGCTAAGCGTATCCAAAAAGATTTTCACTGCACCAAATACGATTTTCCATTTAATTCTTCTTTCACTTCTACTGACCCCATTTTCCGCACCCCCTTCCCTCCCCTTTTCAATGCTCTGCTGGCTTAATTAAGCTGAGGTCACTGTTCAGACAATCTAGTGCGGAAGAAAAGAATCGCATTGGATCGAGCCGAAAGTATTGCATAAGGCTTTGAAGATGGGGAGATCTTGACATCGTCTTCCCAGTTTTCCCATCGCTGTCAGAGGTTGATTGAAATCTGCACTCGTCTTGAACTATTTGCAGCTGTTTTGCATCGTCGCACTTATGCAATTATAACTGTAGGCAGGCCCAAGCCCAAGCCCAAGCTCGAGACAATGCCACAATTGCAATTTGTTCAATTGTCAGAGTTGGCCAGAGATGTGGGGAGGAAATCTGTTTTTTTTTTTTGGGTTAATACATGCACAAGTGGAGTATCTGCGGTGACGACATCACTTGAAGTTGCCCAAGCAAAATGTTTAGGAGATTTGGTAATCCCTCGAACTGAATGGTAGATCCCAGTGGCAATATATATATATATATATATCTCCGCCACGTCGATGAAGGCGTTGAGTGGAAACAGCCACCTACAAGACATCGCATAAACAAAAACTTCCACCAGGTGTCTGGCTAATAGAATGCATAAATGTGGTAAATTCGAATACAAATGAAGCTAATGTCAGCAGGAAGGAAAAGGAAAAGCAAAGTGTGCGGTGTGCGGGAAAATAAATTACCATTTGATTCTATTGAACAGCACTGTATTTATTACACCTACTTGGTAATTTAATTTCTTAAAATTTCTTAGATTACGAAATTATATATTTAATAAAATTGATTTGACTCAAACAAAAAAATATAAATTTCTAAAAACTTAAACTACAAAATGTTTAAATTTCATAAGTTGCAATCCAACTATGACTAAGCCCCTTAATTTCACTGTCATTTTAAGCAATTAACCTCCCCCCAAGGGACTTGCATCATCCATCGTATCACAACAATTTCGACCCATTTGGCCTAAACGTTTTCGTAAACGTCTGCGAGCATTTAATTCGGTTTTCTTTGGGTCTACTTTAAGGCGCATTTGCATTAATTATGATAATTGCAACGTTTATGCTTCAATTCTTTGCGTTGTGTGGGTCTCTTTGTCTTTGGGATTTCGATGGTTTCTGGGTCAACGTCACATTTGGGTTAAAAATTGATTTTCGTTTATGGTTTTTACTCGCGTTTTTCGTATTTTTCCCTCCATATCTTTTTCGGCTCGGCTCGACTTGGCTTTATGCTTTTTATGTTGTGCCGGGCCTCGAATTGAGGCGGTCTTAAGGTGGGCGTCAAAGGTGCCAACGAAATTGTTTAATCGATAAGACGACCCTAGCAGGTGGCGAATGGAATGGCACGAACTGCTGGACAAAACCCATTTTCAGAGGTATTTTGTTGTGGCAGTGGGTGTAGAAATTGCTTCTCTTTGCCGGCTTGCAGTTGATGGATCGATCGATGATGGTTTGGAATTAGTAAAACGGTCTTTTGCCTGCCGATAAATAGTTTCGGGGGGTTTTTGCCGTTTAACATATGGTAATTGGACTATCATTTTTCCATAAATGCAATTTTAAATTTTTAATATATGTTATATGTATTTAATATACTTATACTTTTTAAGTCTCTCATTATTTTTTGTCAATTTTGTTCTTCGATATTCTCTTAAACTTGCCTTTGCTTGACATTGAAGTTGTTCTAATGTTGACTTTACATTCACCCCATTTCCATACCCATTATCCTAATTTTTACTATGCCAAATCTAATAATAATTCGTTCTTTGTTTTCCTCTACTTCCAGGTAAGCACAACAATGGCTAAAAACCAAACTACCTCAAGCACTCTTATCTTACCGATTCCACTGGGTAAGTGTTAAAACGAACCCACAAAAGTGTTTCTTGTCTTCCTTTTATCTAAGCTGAAAAATCGCCCGAAGAATTGGCCATAATGTGAATTTATGTTCCCACACACACGCAGGCGCTTATTTCTGGGGGCGTGGCAGTGGGAGCAGTTGCCAAGTAGAAATCCTACGCTTTCCATTACGTCATATTGGCTTTTCGTATATAACTTTTGCACAAGGTTGTCCAAGGCAAACGGGCGTTACATTAATGGGTAACTAGTCGAATCGAAACGAAACGAATCGAATCGAATTGAATGGGGTTCGAGTTCGAGTTCAGTTGAGACTGCACTTGTCTTGGCCAACTATGGCTTGTATCTTTTCTTGTCTTCGCCTTTTGGCCGCACCACCATTTATTATAAGTAATGAGACAGTGGAGAGTTGATTTAACAATTACGGCCTACGTGCGAAGTGCCTTTTTTCGCGTACTTCTTCTATAAAGTCTTGAACTTTTGCCATTTAACTATGGGTTTATTAAAACAGTTCGAGTTAGGTTTTAGATTACTATGAGTTGTTATAAAAAAATAGATCAAAAAGTAAAAAATATCATAAGGAAGGCGCTGAATGCGTAATTTCAAATTATTTTGTAGTTCAAACAAAGGTATTTCTCCAGATATAAAATACTACGAAATACTTGAAAAGTTTAAATAAATGTGGCTTACTTGTAACTTTCTTTGTTACTAGCCAATCTTATCGTACACGAACCCTCCTTAGTTTTCCTCTATAACAATTCTTATGTATATCTACCCGAAAAGCAATCGTTGCCTTGGCAACTAACTAACCCGTGGACTATGTGTACACAAAATGAGCTAAACACAAACAAATAGGTTCAAAGGAGTGCTATAAGCTCATATTTAAAACAAACATGAATTCAAATTGCACGAGCAACTTCTCGAAAACTTTAATAATTCTCACAGTTTCTGAGCAATACTTTTATTTGCTTCGGCACATAAATATTGACTATATTTTGCCTAATTATACAAACATACAGCTGCGAATGAAATGTAAATAATGCTGGCTTTAAAGGTTTACCGATCTGCGGGTCTAGCGTTGATAAAAGAGTCGTTTAAACAAATTAGCAGCGTAAATAAAGATTGCAATATTACGTAGTGAAGATAGAATAATGTGGGTGTATGAGATCTGAGGGTATACTAAATAAAGTAATGCAAAGTTTTTCAGTTATAGAAAGGAATTGCTTGAAGGGAATTTTCTATGTAGCTCCTATTTTAAAACTTTTTGTCAATGGAACTCTATTCATTTATTCCAAATAATATTTTTAAGTGATTGAAAAGCAGGCTGTGATAAATTTTATTTCGTACTGTGTTCCTAGATTTGAAAAAAAGAAGGCTGTGACATTTGTTTCAATCGGCCTTTATTTTAGATTCCCAGCTGGCACATCAAATCAGTCAGTTCAGCTTCAACTGTTCAACTGTAAGGTGCTCTTGTGAATTTACATTCTTTTTATCCTGTCTCGACCAACTTATCCGGTAAATATATTATACTTGTTTTCGGACAAGTCAAATTAGATTTAAACCCAAATAGAGCTGGCATTCTTACGTAAATTTTCGGCATTTGCGAAGATGTCGCTGCCGCGTGTTTATTTCGACATAGCCGCAGGAAATGAGAAGGTCGGACGGATCGTGATGGAGCTGCGATCGGATGTGGTGCCCAAGACGGCGGAGAACTTCCGGGCCCTGTGCACCGGAGAGAAGGGCTACGGCTACAAGGGCTCTCCCTTCCACCGGGTGATCCCGAACTTCATGTGCCAGGGCGGCGACTTCACCAACCAGAACGGAACTGGTGGACGCTCCATCTACGGGAACAAGTTCCCCGATGAGAATTTCCAGCTGAAGCACTCGGGAGCCGGGGTTCTTTCGATGGCCAATGCCGGGCCCAATACCAATGGATCGCAGTTCTTTATCTGCACTGGCGAAACCAACTGGTTGGACAACAAGCACGTCGTGTTTGGCAAGGTCGTCGAGGGAATGGATGTCGTCAAAAAGGTGGAATCGTATGGGTCGAAGGATGGGAAAACCAGCAAGAAGGTCATCATCGAAAACTGTGGTGCCCTCTAAAAGGGGAAACATTTTCAAATTGTCACTTCAACACCTGATGCACCTGATGCGAAGTTCAAGTTAATGTTAATAATGACCAGTAAAATAAATGGTAGCATGAAAAAGATATATCGAAAACCCATTCAGCTTATAGGAACGAATTCGAATTTAAAGAATTTAGTTGGTGTCGCATATATTTTGCTGGAATTACTCATTTTACAGACGAATTCTTTGAATCATTCTCCACGAAAAAGAGCTTCTCTGACTCAGTTTTCCTTTGATTTTCTTTTCCATTACTTTTAATTGACTCAATTTATTTCAAGTGATGCTCGCATATGTCGCTTTTGATTCTTTCCACTCAATTCCTTTGCCGTCTCCCATTACCTTTCCCTTGTGCCTTTCTATCCACTTTACCCAAATGCACTTTGCAAATGTCCATTAAGTCACATACACTCAAAAGAAAAACCACCCCAATATTGCGTACCCCTACAGTCAAATACACTTCACAAAACTTCATTTGTTCAATGTACATTTCTAATATCTAAATAAAAATTCAAAATTATATTTCGAACATTTGTAATCCCAAGAAGTTATGTCCACGTTGAACATCTCAAGAACATTTCCTTTGTTGTTTATTTGCCCAAAGAACCAACTTTTCTATATTCAAACTACGAAAGAAACATTTTATTTTCACAAATTAATGTAGTTGCGAGAAAAAACAATAAAATATAAATTAAATTTATCTGAAATACATATATATTTTTTTTCTTTTTGCCAAAAACAAAAAAAAGGTTAAAAGCTTTTAAACGCTGCTGAGTGTACGAAATACAAATTTCTACAATTCTTTTTTAATAAATATATGTTTTGTAGTGTTCAGAAAATATATGTTCTGTCTCGTTTTCCCAGCAAAAACCATATTTATTTAAAACAAAATAAATTTAAATTAAAATACATATTTTAGCAATACAAATTTTAAAAAATACGAAGTTTGAACATTGGCAAATATTTTCTGATAAACAAATTGATATTATTTTTCGAGTGCATGCAAACGAATTTCCAGCACTACTAAGTCGCATTAGTGGAATTTTGCTGTTGCGTTTATTTTGCTTTTGCTTTGGGGCTCTGGTTTTTTGTTTATCTTTTCTGTTTTTCGGGCACCCAAAACAAGTCGCGGTCGATGCCGACTTCGCCGTCGACGTCGATGCCGACGTCGGCAGAGGAGGAGCCGCCGCTTGGCGCTGGCTGTTGAGTGCTTTCCTCTCTCAGATTGCATTTAACTTTGGCCGCGTTCACAACACTAGAAAAGCGGAGCAACGGTCGCGCTCTCCCAGACGCCCTCTCTCTCGCGCGGGTGTTTTGTTGTTGGGCAATGCAACTGCCGAGGAAAATGAAAAGGAAAATGCAGCTGCTGCTGCTCTCCTAAAGCAAAATTGCCAAAAAAAAAGGTTTCAAATTCAAGAAATTCAACTGAAAATTACCTCAGTTTGTGTGTTTTGTAAATTTTTTTTTTTTTTTTTGCCACCTTATCGATCGGAATCGTTTATCAGTTGTGTCAGGTGCCTTTGGCTCATTAAACGCTTATTTAATAAAAAAAAAATGAAATAAAAACACGTTAATTACACGGTCTGTTGTGAGAAACCCTAATCAAAAAAAACCCCCTTTACTCCTCATATTTCCAATTTTCATACCCTCTGGCAAATATATTGGTTGATTGGTCTTAAATTTTAATTGAAAAGTGCGGTTGAATAAGTCTACCAAGTGTTTTATCGAAAAATAAAAAATCTAAATCAAGTGTGGCATAAAATTGATAAATGATGAAATTAATGATACGAATTTAAGAAAATAAAAAATAAAATAAATAAAAAGCAGTACAGAGGAAGTGTATGATATGGAATATTATAGATTGATAAAACCATGACGTTAATTAATGAGATAAAACAAAGGAAGATAATATAACTAAAAATAATATATGCATAAAGTAGACAGAACAAAGTTTTTGTGTTCTGAATCAACTAATTAAGTGTGATAAAAAGTATTAAATTACGTTGGACAACTTAAATATTTTTTTATGTTAATGATTTCTCTACATTAAGCAGAAAAGGCTTAAAAATAAATATAAGCATATAAGCAAGAATGAAGTTTGAATATAAAAGTTAAATGAATTGAAATAAAATAAAACATAAATAACGTTGAATAAAAAGTGACACTCAAGTACTTTGTATTATTATTGTTACTTTTTACAAAAAGGAAAAACAAAAAGAATAAAAAAAATCCTGAATAATTATTTTGTTTATCATTTTCAAGAAATTTCTGTTCCTCCTTGTTTCACGAAGTACCCTTAAAAAAGGAAATATAATAAAATAAAGCATAGAATTTTCAAGTTCATTCAAAATACATAGCTCGTATATTTTTCCTGCCTCTTGGTTTCTTTTACTTGGCATTTTCCTTACCGTTAAGTTCGGTAGGAAAATGTTTTTTCATTAGCGATGGTTCGTCAATTAGTAGGCATATGAATCTAACGGCACAGTGCTCGAGGCAGAAAAAGAAGAAGACAACGAACCGGAACTGAAAAATAACATTAAAACCAATAAGCAAAAGGTCTAAGGCAGCAATAAAAAAAAAAACGGATAAGAACCGCGATGACATCAACAAATGGGATGAGATGGGGAATGCCACTCCATCCATCCCGCATGCGTCCCGTTACTTTTGCTTCTCGGTTCGTGTCCACGCTTATTCACTTGCGCTTTTGTTTAGTAATGAGTAAAAGATACAAACTGCGGAGGGATTTTTGGGGGGTTGGGGTGACCATATAAAAATTCCACATAATTATGCGCTGTCTCTGACTCAAATACCATATGGTAAAAAAAGAGACAGACAGACTCGACGAGAGAATCACCCTTGGACATATGGCGAAAAAATGTTCCTTGGGGGGATCGCTCTTGTCATTGCTCTTGTTTGTTGATTATTATTTTTCCTATTTATAAAGATTGCGCCTCCCCGTTTTCGCTCTCCCAGTCTCTCTTTTTTCTCTCATTCTCCGATTGCCTCAGTTTATTGTGCCCCTGAATTTGTGGTTCATTCAGTTCGCTTTTCGCGTTTCGCGTGCTTTAAACTAATTTTGTTTGCCTCCCCCGAAAGTTGTGTGTAATAAACATATAACGCAACACAACATTTTCAATAAATTCGAAAAAATTACATTCAGTTTTTAAGAAAATTTAAACATATTTGTGCAAAAGTTTGGCAGCTTTAGATCATTCATGATCTCTTCAAATTTACAAGAAAATCAGGATCGAACTATTTGATTACATCATTTGCTTGAGATTGTAAATAAGATTTTATTGAAACAACCAACAAATAAAAATATTTGTGTTTCAACTGCCACATAAGATTATTCGATAATAGGCATTATCTCTTGTCTCCCAAACCCTTTAAAGGTATAGTGATCTCTTGATACAGTGAACCAATATAATCATGGGCAAAGTTTGCTTAAACAGGAAGAAGCAATATAATATTTGCTCAAATTTTTAAATTCTCAATAGAATTATACTTTTTGATCCATATCACAATACACCACACCGCTTTATAGAAAATCACGCACATTTTAAATCAATGTGTAGCTTGAAACCTCTTTTTCGACTTGTTTTGTTGCATGAAAAATGCACAGCAGCAGAGTAAAATTTGCATTTAATGAGCTCCTTCTCTTGTATACGCTCCCCTTGCCTCATTGTATGCAAATCTTTGGGGAATTCAATTTTGTTGAAGAGTACCTAATGATAATTTTCTTTTATACTATTTTTGATTGGCGGGCATGTGCGAGGCAGAAAATTGTTGAAAAGATAGTAAAACCTCAAAAGACCGAGCTGACAAAAAAAGGAAAGTTTACTTCATTAACAATTTGTGTTTTAATTTATTTGGTTCAGTTGACTAAACATAAAGAAAGAGGATTTTGGGAACTTGTGCATGACTTTTATTATTATTCACATGAGAATAAATATTTATAATACAATAATGATTTTCTGTACTTGTACATAAAAAAAAATCAATTCTATTTTATGTCTTTCTAAGAATTATTCTTATCTTCAATATTAAAAATAAGGCAATCTCACTTAAGGTCTCGTTTTGTTAGAAAAATTCGGTTTTTTTAAACTAGTCAAATCTTTATCAGTCATGCCCTGCTTTGTGGCCACCAAATTGACCTTTGTTTATATGTGTTAATGTGATTATTTAGCTTTGACAAGGGCACCTTACCTATAAAAGTCGCAAACGTTTTGATAAGCACATAAGAATGATTCAGTTTACTGGACTACAAAAATAAACGGCACATACAAATTTCCAAGTAAAAGAAAAGCAAACTTAGCCAGGCATTGCATTTTCTGGTAATTAGAAACTTGTCGGATAGTCAAAACCTAAAGAATGAAAAAACAAAGAAAATAAAGGGAGGGATGGAAATTGCTGTTGCGAGAGGATATTTAAAGTTGCTTAAGAATTTGCCTTAAAGTCTGAACGAAAATAATTTAACGCTCTGTTGGTTGTAGAAAAAGATCGAGAAAGAAAGAAGGGTTGGCTTCACATAATGAATAGAAAACTAACTGTGATTAGCATATTTGTAGAGCTTCTTATAGCCAGAGAATTACATTTTTTTTTCGTTGTTATCTATTTTTAATTTTTTTAGTTCCTACGATAGTGCAATATTAAATTGCTGTTAAATGGAAAATACCATTTGGGGTAGATCGGCTTGTGACAGCACACAGCTGTTGTTTGTCGCGGCTTCTGTCTCTTTCCTTTCTACTCTATCCCTCCTTGTCGTTTCCCTTCAGGCCGTGAAATGAGGTTAGCATGTTGTTTCAGTTTCACCTTTTAGTTCTTTGTCTTAGCGTGGGCGGTCGTCCAAAAGGTTTATTGCCATGTAAAATGCAACAACTGAAGAAATAATTGCAAATGCAAGCTGCAACACTAGACAACGAAATCGAGGTTAGCTGGGGTAATTGACACGAATTTGTTGCCAAGTTGAAATATTGAAAGTTTTCAGGGGAATGAAGGGTGCCTAACTACCCAGAATACATAAAATATGAGGGTGCGAAATGAACTACCCACTTAAGCCCAGATTGGAATACATAAATGATAGGAGTTTTTGTTGAACTGTGCAAGTACGCAAAGTTTTACTCCTTTGGCACAGCACTATTTAAAGAAACCCAAAAGATCAAGCACCTTTTTTTAAATTAAATTCCCAATTCCTAAATTCCTAAAACATTTTACCAATTCTATTTATAATACGCAGCCTATCCCAACAGCTTATATAGCCACAAATTTGAGCTATTTATGCTAAACAAGTCAATCTTTATGGCTCTACATAAATGCTTTATCTGGCATCTCATAAACTGGAATTCTCGGGCTTGCGCGTGTGCATCCATTATATGATCCCCCATTAATACTCAGATATTTCACCTCAACCCCAAACATTCTTTCAGTTCGGATTTTAAGCGTAATGCGATGAAAGATGCATCATAAAATCAGACTGCTACTGCATAAAAATCTGAACACGTTGCAGTTGAAAATAGAAATTGTTTGTTTCACTTACTTTCAATTTTCATCATCATTTTCCAACGAAACGAAACAAGTTGCACAAGATTTGTACAACAGGGTCTGTTGTTGTTATACTGAGTTGTTTAATGGACAAGTTTGTTGGTGAAAGTTGTTGTTGGTTTTGTTGTTGTGCATGTTAACGATGTTGCTGCTGCGTTTGCCATGCTCCATTGACAAAATTGACCATAGATCAATGAGTCTAGCTGTCAAGTTGGTAGGACTTCTGTTTTCGGTCTTTGAGGGATTTGTGGTTGTGGTTTTAAAAAGATTAACAGTCATTTTTGGATGGAAAAACACAAGAAACCATTTTCAGAGATGTTGCAAATGAGTAAATTGTATGTATAACTATGGATAAATTGATAAAATGACATGATTTGTTTTTAAAATTATCAGCCTAGTTAAACTTTGTTTTAAAAGCGTATTGACCTTTTTTCTAAGTGAAAAAGTGTTCTCATTTCTTAGCTCGCAAAATAAGTAAAACAAATAAATTCTAATTTATTATGACAAGCCACTTAAACCCATTTAACATGCGCATATGTGCAGAATTGTGTTGTCTTCTCACTTTTTATTTTCATCTTAATTTGTATAATTCCCGTTTCTTCTGAATCATACAATTTATTATTAACAATTTAGCAGAAGATGAAAAATTCAAATTTATAACACATTTTCCACTTCCATTTCTAGCGATGTATTGAATCATCTGCTGAAAAGAAAGAGGCAATGAAGAGCAAAGACCGTCTCCGACTAGATTATGCAATTCTTTCAGTTACGGCAGAAGAATTGCATGCACCAACAGTTTTTCCTCTTCTTAGCCGCTTCTTTCCATTGCTTGGTTTTATCTGCACGAAGTTCATCAATTCAACTAGGAAATTAAACTTAGCCAGAAGCGCAGAAGCGCAGAAGAAACCAAACTCAGTCGTGTAGAAAGAATGAGACAGAGTACACTGCAGGGCGATGAGGAGAATCGGGAAGACTGTCTTCGTCGGTTCTTTTGTTTTGTTTATCTTTTTGCAAGCGCACATTTCCTGCATGAAATATAGAAAAATTCTTTATGGTTTTACACCATTCTCCACCTTTGTTTCCAGTCAATTTCTTGCTCTGCTTTCTGGATGCATCCGAATTCCCAATCCCAAACAATTACCTTTCAATTTGTTAAGAATTGTGCTAAAGGCCATCGCGATACAAAAGAAGAAATCATTTGCTAAGCTTCTATTTATTTTTTTTTTTACTATTATTTTTCTGCATAATTCATTTAGCTGCTTGAGGGAATGAAAATTCTTTTGTTTACTTCGTGAACTCTGCTGGCAGTTCAAGAAACTCATTTTTGGAGAAAAAGAAAGAAATTCGTGGCGGACAATCTCTGGGAAGAGATCTGCAGAACAATTGCTCTGCTTATAATTATGCAAGCAGAATTTCATTATGAGATTGCTATGGGATCTAAAAAGTGGTTAAAGGGAGCCTTTGAAGAGTTTTAATCACTGTTCTAACTTTTTTTTTAAAGTAACTAAAGTTTGTTTGAATAAATTGTTTTTGTTATTTCAATAATAAAGTTTTCAAATAGAACGTAATTACTAAACACGAAAAGTAAATAATAAAAAAAAAACCGAAAACCACAACCATAATTGTGATAATGCATCAATTAAAATAAAACTAAACTAAATAATGTTAAAAACAAAAATTCTAATATTTTCTAGTTTTTAAACGATTTAAAAATCATACTAAAAGAAGTGAAATAAAAAGTGGGATTATATATAATTACACAATGAAAACCGAAATCGATAGTCAGGATAATGCAACAGTTAATACAAATATAATACGTATAAATTATTTTATTTAGTCACATCAAAACCGGAGCATGCCCAGAAAAGTGCCTTAAAAATGATTGAAGAGAAGAAAACGTATCAACAAAAAAATATCTGAATTATGTGCCTACAAAACTAAGACAAAAAGTCTTCCCACTCAAATTAAGAATATTAAATCAAAATTAAACAACAAAGTGCGAAAACAAAACCAACTAAAAAATCCCCCAACCAGTGCCACGCCCCAGCAAAACCATTTAGCCAAAAAAAATAAAAAAAAGAACTCACCCAAAAATAAAAACAAAAGTAAATCATGAGTAGTCAACCTGCCAGCCAGCCCGATAGCATCGATTTAGCCTATGATATGTGGGCGGGCCAATTCGAATTCGTAGGACCCACAAGTCAGCAAAGCAACAAGAATAACAACAACAATCTGAACAACAACAAGTGCAGGATCGGAGCGCAACAAAATCGGAAACTATCTACGGATAGTCTTGAGGATCTGAATCTGAGCTTTAACACAAGTGCTACGCAAAATCCGCTGAGCAATACCTACAGTTTGGGAGTCACCGGCGGTAGTGGAAGTGACTACTGTGGCTTTGGAAAACACCCGCCAGTACTGATCGATCAGGAGACCTTCCTTAGCCTTAATCCAGCGGACTTTGAGGACATTGTGCCATCCAATTCGGAGCCCAGTTCGCTGGTCTTCATCGAAAATAAGCTAGAGACGAACAACAACAGCCTCGAATCGAACAACAATAACCATATCAACAATAATAACAACAATAAGATTTACAATTTGGAGAATTTGACTAGTAAATTCAACAACAAAACGAACAATACAAATACAAACGGTTTCAAATTGGAGAACCTGAAGAATTTCAAGAACAAACTACTCTGTGATTTCGAGGACACCAACGGCGGGGGTGGAGGAGGTGTCGGCGGTGGTGGCAGCAGCGGAGGATCAGGACCCGTTGGCATGATGAACGGGGCCCTCAGTGCCGAGATCTGCGATAATCTCAACGAGCAAGTAAGCAGTTTTCCACTAATTCCCCCGATTCCGCGGACTAATTTCATCAAAGTTCAGGGTTCATGTGGGGGTGGTGACGCCCCCTTTATTTAGGCTTCGCATGTCACGACATCTAGGTTATATAGTATATACGGCCTGTCAATATTGTCCAGTCCATTCACTATAAATAAGCAGCAATTGTATGCAATTTGCTTTAGTCTGGCTCGGAATTCCCTTAGTTCAACTGTTTTGTTAGCTTCGTCGCTAGGAGATTTCCCTCTGAATTGATATTTTAATCAATTGCTACTGGAAGGCATAAAACAATATGTTGGAAACTAACGAAGTGAGTTGAGTGGTGGAAAATTCCATTGAAAGTATTAGATAATTGTAGAAAAGTAACTTGAAAACTGTGGACAAAAGTTTCCTGTGTTGAAACTAAAAACTTAAGTGGTTATGTCGGTACAGAAAATAATAATAAATGAATCGTTTATAGATTTTTCACGGAATTGTGAAATTTACAAAGTGCGTTGGATACAAAACTGTTCAAATAATTAATGTTAAATAATTCTGTTAATATTAAGGTTTTTTTCGTTTCGACCATATGCTTGCACCTTTTAGAAATTTAAATGTTTCACAAACGTTGTTTACGATTTCCTTGACTTATTTACCTTTCTCAACGTCAAAACTGGGCCAAAAATAAAATTTCAAAGTCGAAGAACTTGTTGTATTTGCCATATAATTTGCCAGACATCTGCTAACTATAAACAAATATATATTACAGCTTGCGTCAAATGAGATCATCGGTCACAAATCATCAGTGAGAAAAGAAAGAAACAGTGAAATAGACATTTTGAGAAATTAGTTGACGAAGCCAAAATTAATGATTAAAAAAACTGTAACGAAATTGATGATTAGCCGTGAAGGGAAATTGTGTCAACGAAAGTAACAGCAGCGAGCTCATGTGGACGGAAAGAAAATTAAGGAAAGCCCATAGAACGTCATTTTCTAATGCGATTACTCTAGTTTCAGGGCAGAAAAAAAAGAAAAGAGTCTTCCACAAGCTAGTGATGCATTCCCATCATTTTATGCAATTAATTATGAAGCCTTTTATTGCTATGGGGCCGACAAATGGGTCTCTCGAGATTCAAAATTCCCTCCACTGCGCTGGAGGTCAGTTCTTCGCTTCTGTAAAGCGATAAACCTCCGGCGGATGCGAGATTTGTTTACTATACTTGATCCACATAAACTAGTGGGGAAACTCATTTGATAAATGAAACAATTGTAGGGCATTGTATCGCCGGAGAAGGAAACTGAGCGAGTGTGTTGCAAGTTAAGATTTTCATTTTGGGGTCAAAGCTAATGCCGATTACGATGTCCGAGTGCTTCCCGTTTTTTCCAATTGTTTTTCATTTCGTGATTTACGAGCTGTTAATGAGTAAAATATATCAAGGGCTTTTTTCTTTACTATTTATAAAACTAACGCATTATAAGAATAAGAGCAAACGACGAAATTTTAATTTATCTAGTAGTTATTTCGGTTTATTTAAAGTTTTCCCAATTGAAAAGATATTATGACCCAACGTTTGCCGACGGTATTTATAGAAAAGGCAACCAATTAGCTCTAAACATTTTCACATTGTTACACTTTTGCCTTTTCACGTTGTACCTTCCATACAAAAAAATTAATAGAGAACCTTTCTAGTTTCCTTTCCCAAAATTATTCCCATTTTGAGAGACAACCTTCACCGAGACCAAAACATTTGTTGCGTATTTCCGCACTTGCTATTACAAATTTCCCATCATTTAGTCGCACCTGTCGTGCCATCAGCTTGAAAAAACGAGACTGTAAAAATCAAAGGCCCTCAAAGGGGCGGAGGGCTTTAATGACTCCGGGAACACCTTTTTAAAGCTGAAAAATGAGGAAAAGTAACGAGCACAAGTAAAGATACCAAAGCCTTACCACTGATTTTCTACTTAGCAATCGTAAAGTAAAAGATTGTATAAACTGTGTTCTAAAATTGCATATTAAACTGACAGAACATGAACTTAAAAAAGATAAAGTGCATTTACAAAGTGTACACTGTTTTTTCAACTTTTAAAATCATCTAACAAAATCAAAAGTCAATTCTTTTACAAAAGTGTAGTTCACCGTACGTTTTAGTAAAATCCAGAGCACCAAAAACAAAGCCTTTAGTTTTACAATTTAAGGGCAGGGTATTTGTAGTCGACTACAGCAATCTTATCTTCTCTATATACAACTCCTCGTCACTTGTTACTCAATTCGTCTTACACTTTTATTGTTTTCTCTTTATGCCTCCCAGCAACATTTTATTTTTATTACTTTTTCTGTTGTTGTTGCTTACGTTCTGACCAAACGGTTTCTGAATGAGACGCGACTTCTGTTTTGGCTTCTATTTTTTTGGCTTCTTAGTCTTTCCGTATTTTTTTTTTCTGTAGAATTCGGTAGACATTTAATTTAAATTCTAGTTTCTATATAATATGCTTAGTTTTTTTTTTTTTGTCATGGTTCATTGTACACATACGGAGCCCCTAATTGAGACCCCCGCCATATCGTACTTTTTCGGTTGACTCAGCAAGCTTATTCTTCTCTCGAAACATTTCTCACTCTCTGAATATTTCTCCAATTCTATGTTGTTTGTTTTTGGTAGGGCCCTAGGCCCATTTTTCAGTACTCGCCGTGCCGCCTTTGACGTCGATTGTGTATCCGTGTATCCATCGGTTTTCGGTGCTCTCATCTCGATCTGTTTAATAGTTTCATACTCTGTGTAAATCTAGCAGAAATGCTCAACTGCGAATTGTCGCCAGCAAATTGCACTTAATTAAGCCTAATTGAACCCCCTGCCGCACAGTTTGACAGCTATTGGGCGCCGACCCCAAATAAAAGCCGTTTGTAACCGCTAATTGAACTTCTCAATTGACATTTCTGAGGGTTTTAGGGGCTAATTGTTGTAGGGGGAGGGGAAACCAGTGAAAGGTGGCGGAATTAAATTACCAGGAATCCCGAGTCCCGCGGCGATGCTCATTTGTAGATGGACTTTACGTAGACAAACGTTAAAGATTGGGGTAGAAAATCATTTGCGTTTTCGGTGGTCTGTCCCTTGACTACAAAGTAAATATTTTATTACTTGTAATAAGGGATTTTATTATATGATTGATTGATTTATTATACCTATTGATTTTCAAAATAAATGTAATTAATTAATTTCCTATTTAGAAACAAAATAATATTAAGTTAAAAGCCCAAAGACACCCTGTTTCCGTTTGCTGTTATCAGAGCTCTAAGGCATCCTGTACTGCAGTCATTGCACATTTCTTATCGGGCTAAGCAGGCAAGCGACTCGTGTTTACATCTTCTGTTTTTATATTTCCTATAAGTTTTTAAATGCGCGGGCGGGTCATGAGTAATTGTGCAAAAAGCAGCAGCCAGCAAATCTGTGGTGGCGAAAACAGATTTTTGCACATGCCATCAACTAGTTGGCCCAAACTTGAATGCAAAACACTGGCAGTGTGTGCGTGTCTTTTTACGCCTTCTGCTGAAGTGGGTGCCTATGGGGCGTATGCTTAATATTTATGAGATTCATATGGGCAAGGCATGCCAATAACACTGGGCTACCAAAGTGGGATGGCAGATGTGTAGGAAAAGCATTTAAAGTGCTTCTCAAGTGAAATGTTTTTTCGCAATGTTCAATATTCAGGCACTAGCTTCGTTATCAACATATTGTTTGCTTGTGTTGACTGGTGTAATTAACAGCATTTTCAATGAGTTGTCGTTGGTCGCTTTCAGAAAATACAAACGAAGTGTCGGCAGTCCGCTTCGACCATCAAATGAGCAAAGACTTCGAGACGATGCAGAAATAATTTGAATTTTTCTTAAGCCTGCGAGAAATGAGCATTCCTCAATAATGTGAAAAATAAATATACACAGATATAGTCAAAGTTGCACACCATATAGATATAGGCAAATGTATGTGAAACATCCCATGGCTGATGTGCAGTTGGTGAACGATCTGCTCCTCGATCTGCGGCACATGAAAAACGATTGTGTTAGTCGAGACATGAACTTTTATATTCGAACATAGACTTATCAATTTTTATTTCTTCCATATACTTACAGTTGGAACTGCTACAGCGCAAGGTCGACGATTTATCGGATACGCAGAATATAGCTGAAGATCGGACGACCCGCACCAAGACCGAATATGCGGTGCTCCAGGCGCGATATCATATGCTCGAGGAGCAGTACCGAGAGGTAAGTAAAAGAATATAGTTAAATCATGTATTTAATGGTTCGTTTTCTTTTTGTTTATTGTAACCAAAAAGTAAATTTGTGTTGTTAAAACACTTGAAAACAATATTAACTTAGTCTAAACGAATTTTTAACAAGTAACAAATTATTCAATATATTTTAAATATATATGACTTTGTAGGTAAAATCTCTGTAATTTAAAAAAGCTACAAAAAAAAAAAAAACAAAAAAATAATATTCTGTTTTTGTGCATTGCAAAATGGCTAAATAGTTATCAATGATCAAATGTTCCTAATGTTTTTTTTTGTTTGGTAATGAATTTTATAAAGTCTAACAATTTGTAATATTAATTTATTAAATTTCAAATATCGAAATTGTTAAATTCTTTAGGCTTTTCGCATTTTTAAATAATTAGTATAGAATGTCAGAATCTTTACAAAGTACTACTTGTCTCTGCATCAAGAGTTGTACTTATATTTAATGTTTTTGCTTACCCTTCCAGTCGGAACTGCGTGCCGAGGAGCGTTTGGCCGAGGAGCAGAAGCGGCATCGCGAGATCCTGGCCCGCGTGGAGCGCGAAGCCTCGCTGCAGAACGAGAACTGTCAGATGAAGATCCGGGCCACCGAGATCGAGGCCTCGGCGCTGCGGGAGGAGGCGGCCCGACTGCGAGTCCTTTGCGACAAGCAGGCCAACGATCTGCACCGCACCGAGGAGCAGCTGGAGCTGGCCCGCGACCAGATCGGCGTCCTGCAGCAGGAGCACGAGGAGCAGGCCCAAGCGCTGCGTCGCCACGAGCAGGAGAAGAAGTCCGCCGAGGACCTGATGGTGGAGCTGAGCCGCGAACTGCAGCGCGCCCGCGAGGAGAGCGGCGCCCGGGCGATGCCCACCACGTCGCCGGAGAGCATAAGACTGGAGGAGCTGCACCAGGAGCTCGAGGAGATGCGCCAGAAGAATCGATGTGAGTGGGAAAGTTCATTGAGCATTGTTCTGCATATGGATTGTGTTAAATTTGGGAACGTTTTTTTGTACCTACAGATGTGATCTGCTCTTAGTCTTAAAATACGACGTGTTTTTAAAAATGTTTTTTTGTCAGTATTTTTTCTTAATTTTTAGCAGTAAGAGCACTTTTAAGACATTTCAGAAGAAGTGTAAGGAAAATATTTGAAGAATTTTATAAAGCAAAATTCACCCCTTTGAGTATAAAAAGTAAAAATAAATTTGATTTTAAAATTCTAATTCCATTTAAAATTATACAAATTAATCAATTAGTTATATTATGTTTAAAAAATCAATGTCGTCAGCGGTAGGTGGGAAATAGTACTTACCACTAGATGTCGTTGGTTCTTTCTTATTTAAATCGCTATTTGCACATTGCGCCACCTACTGGTGGTATAATTAATGGGTTAACAGAGTAAAGTCAATGCGAACAAAAATTGTTTTTTTTTTCTTTTCTTAAATAATAAATTTGATTGAATTCAACTAAACTCACTATTTATCACCCTCAGCACTCGAAGAGCAGAACGAGGAACTGCAGGCCACGATGCTGACCAACCAGGCAACCATGCTGACAAATGGCGTGGAGCAGGGTCGCCATCTGCTGAACGGAACCCTCAACAGTCTGGCCCAGGAGCTCGAGGAGATGTCACAAGCCCAGGTGTGTAGTTTGAGCCCGCCTGTAGTGTCGCCTGCTTTCGCTTTTAGTGTAGTCCAATCCGTCATCCCCACACCCACAAATACACAGTTTAGAAGCCAAACCCAAAAGCACACGCACAGTCACCGCAAAAGAAAAACTGATGAATGCTATTAAAAACCTAGTGACCGTACTGTACTGCCCTGCGTTCACTTTAAATTATATATAATATCTGCCCACATGTGTATTTAAATTGACATTTATTGTATTACAGGATTCTGTGGATTCAGCCACATTAGCATCCTTAAGTCAGGTAATGCTTCAATCACGCAAAAGCCACAAACAAAAACGAAAAATTAATACAACACGGTTTTGGAGCCATTGTGCACGCATTGCAGTTTGACTTAAACTAAAATTGACTTAAAAATAATGTTGGTTCATGGTTTTCTAATTTATCAAACTCATCAAGGACATAATTTCACATGGTCTAACATTCATTCGTGTATATAAAAACTCAAAAAATCTTCCATGTTTATATGTTTCCATAAGTTTGACCTGAATACTAACAATACCTATGTCTTGCAGCTGCAACAGGCCTTCCAGGAGAAAGAGGACGAAAATGTTCGGCTAAAGCACTACATTGATACCATCCTACTCAACATCGTAGAGAACTATCCTCAGTTGTTGGAGGTCAAGCCCATGGAGAGAAAGTAAAGCAGCCAAACGGAAGAACAAACCAACAAATCCGTAGACACTCAATCGTGCGCCGCCACCACCTAACATTAACTAAAATAAATGAACTAACTAAACCATACTTTATGTTAACTTTTTAAGCTACACTTTATACATGTATTTATGCCTAACTTAAGATGTAATTTATTTTATAACAGTTTAATGTAGATTTTTAAACCAAAACAACACAGAAAGAGAACACAAAGATTGCATGTCAAAATGATGAAAAGTCCTTAATTCGGTTAGGTAATGTTTTGTATAAAGAGAGTCAAAAATTGTGTAAAAGTTTATTTTCCTTCGTTTCTAGTTTGAGTTTTGTATAGTGCGTGTTGTTGATCCCAAAAGATATTACATATAAATATTGTTAGATCTTAAGAATTATAAACCTCGTTTAACCTTTAATGTAATGGAGCCCAATAATTTATTGATCCAACAAAAAGATATTGTAATTGCTTGGAAAATCTGATTACGAATGTGTATAGCATTAAATAAGGAACTTTTATGGAGTGTTAATGTTTGATTGGAGATATGTTCCAATTTTGTTACGGCAGCTAAGAAGGATTTGCTGGCACAAAAATTTCCCTTTTGGCATTCTTCGTATATTTCCTTTTCGAATATCCATTCACAACTTCTTTCTACTCTACACCTGTACTCCCAGAAACATCTTTCTTAGTTTGCCTCTAAAGTAGTTGCAAGAATCTATCGAAAAATTTGCGTTTATGGTATGGACAATCCCAGGATACGAAGGCGAAGTTTTAGTTTGATGTGGATCTAAATGAAAGCAATTATCACTAGTAAAAGTAATTCAATTGATAACTTATATCATAACCCACAAACATACATATGTCAATGTATAGCACAGTTAAAACTAAACTTATTCTGCATATATATATACCAACATAAAATGGACGTATCGTGCAAACATTTAGGGATGGCACATCAGAAGGTCTCACCCATAAACTCCAAACGAAAGCGATCCCTAATAGTCTAAGCAACAGAACAACTCAAGCGGTCAACCATAATTTAGTTATGATAATATCCAAGCAACACAAGAATCGAGATGAAATTGTTAATCAAAATTTGATTGCCTTAAACGGAAGTTTTTAAAGTGTTTTAAGGCCTAGATAACTCTAACAAAAAAGTCCGTAACGTTTAATGACATACTGAGTAACATGGAATTTTAAATGTAATTTACCAGATGCAAGTCGCAGAACTTATATCAAAATAAAAAAGGAATATTTTATAAACAAAGACCCGCCTTTCTGACTGGCCCTAAAACCAAAGCGTTGCTAATTGGCGAAACCCGTTCAAAGACAATGCACATAAATGTTTAATTTATTAAGGAAGCTCGATGCGGAGAACAGGTTCCTCGGGAAGATTGCGTAAGATCTTTTTGATATAGAATGCCTTATATAAGCCCGTTTATGAAACAGTCAAGGACAGAGAAGACATTGGAGTTGAAGTTTCAAGATGTTTAAGCTGTGTTATCCTTTGGCCGCAGGTGGGCACCTGAATATCCCTCATCTTGTGAAACAGGAATGAGTTTGACTTTTGTATTTTCAGTGCTGCTGTGTTTTGTCTTCGCCACAGCGCAGGTTGTGCCAAATGCAGAAATCGGTCGGATTACCATCCAAGTGCCGTTGCTGTCCAATGGAAAGCCCGTAATCCTTACCAATCAGGACAAGGAGGAAATCGCCACCGTGGAGGAGATAAAGCCGGGAAAGGTCCATGTTGTTCAGGAGGTAGTGGTGCCACCCACAGTAAAGGAGGAGACCAAGATCAGGATGGCAAGATCCGTTTCGAGCTCGGGGAGATACAACCATGATGTGACCAATCCCGGTATTCCGAACCATGGAATTCCGAATCCTGGTATCCCGAACCATGGAATTCCGAATCGTGGCATCCCCAATGATGGCATTCCCAATCCTGGCATTCCGAATCATGGAATTCCCAATCCTGGCATTCCCAATCCCGATGCCTCCGAACTTATGCCGGTTGTTGTGATGCCAATGCCACCAAGTCGAACCACCACCTCACCCATGTCCACATCCATGGTCAAACGAGTGCCAACCAGGAATTGTTTCCACCTGCTGATGGGAGGCATGACTACCATGCCCCCAACGGATATGATGACAATGACACCTCCACCGATGGAGGACTGCGATCTGTTGTGCACCAAGGGCGAGTTCTTGCCCATTTGTGCCCACAATGGCAACTGTGTCCACGAGTTTGCCAACCAGTGCGTGATGGACACCTTCAACTGCAAGCATCGGGAACTGGCCTTCCGTGCAGTGGATGAGGAAGTCTGTCGGATGGGAATTTGTATGAAGAAATGCAAGGAGGAGGACCTGAAGCTTTAAGATACCACACACTACGAGTATTAATTTTAGATCTTTACTTTATCCTTTACATATAAATCAAAATAAATAATTTCAAAATAAACCAAGTCAAGCTTCTGAAGCGTAGAGAAGTTCCAAATTTAAGCTTATATCCCTAGTGATAACTATAAGTCTGAAGTAACTAGCTAGTTATATTATGTTTGGGTTTCACTATTCAGTTGGTGCAAGTCTGATGAAAGTTATTAAAACTTTGTGTTAGCCATCCCCTCGAGCTTAGCAAGCAAATGAAATTTGATTTACAGGTCGATATAAAAACCAATACAAAAAACACTTTAATTCAAAATGATTTCACATTAATGTTTTGTGAGTATCGTATTGAGTATACAAACATTTTATTTCTTATTTTAATAGAGAGTTACTTTTATGTTAATACTTGCTCTTCTTATTAGGTTTTTATAAGATAAATTATATACTTATGATAATAAAAAAAAACTTGTATTTAAATGTGTCGGCTAAATAGTATTTCCCTCAGCCATATTAACTTCTTTTGATTTATTAACCATTGATGGTAGCTAACGCTTTTTGGTTTTGCGCAGCTTGTTATTTATTCCTTTTTCTCGCTAGTCCCGACATTAAGAAAAATATTTTTTTCAACCATCCTAGTAACGCATAAGCAAAAACCTGACCGACAGAAAACATAATTTTTTAATATTGACTTAGATTTTTAGCTTAAAAAGAAACACTTTTAATAAGTAGATTCTGTTAGGTAAGAACTGCTTATTAAGCTTTTCTTCTTGGTTTAGGTATACAGCGATATGAAACATGTACTACTTTATCTTGTTCAATTGGTTTTATTAAATTCTTAACCTACAACCTTTCAACCGAGACCTTTTTTACAGGCCAAACTCCTTGAGATCTGACTCCATGCAAAGTGGCTGCCAATCTTGCAGGCATCGATGGTCATCCACGGTGTTGAACATTTTCTGGGGATTGCGGCAGTTGTACGCGGCCATGGCGCAGCGACTCTCAAACTTCAGTAGGCATTGTCCATTGCTGGCACAAACAGAAGGGTCCTTTTCAGCACAAAAATATTCGCATTTATCCTCGACTTCGTCCGCATAAACCCTTTTGCCATGCTGATCAATGCTCAGACTGTTGCTGTTCGACGTGGGCACCACTTTGGCGGCAGCAAAGGCAACAACAGCTGCAAAAAATTATATTTTTATAATAAATTAATTATGATTCGGTTTAAAAAAAAAAAACGTACCCAGAAAGATTAGCGCCAGAAGCTTCATTGTTGGTTTTTGATGGACTTTCGGTTGAAACTGTTGATGTTTATTTTTGTTGCGTTTACCTTGCTGTGTTCGCAGCAACTGTTAAACTGTTGATTTTGCCACCAACTGGCCACATTTTATACACCAATGCCCAACGAATTTCTGCTGATGAAAGCTTTTTGTTTCTACTGCCGATGCTGCGGTCTGTTCTTCCTGATTCGCTGCATAATCCCTTATTTTAACACCTGCCAGAGATATTAAATTGCATCATCATCAGCGGCATCAACAGCTTTGTCTGTCATTTTTATCCTTGTCTGCCTTGTAATGAAACGGCCCGCCTGGCTAAAAATAAAACTTTGAAATGCCTAATTTGCATATTTATTGTTAGCATTTAAATTTGCTTTTACTGTATGTGCCTCCTAAAAGTACGCTTTGAATTGTGAATTTTTTCGTAGTTGTGGAAAATTCCGCTTGGTTGGACAGCGCTAATGCTCTTTGTTTGAAAATTATTAATTTGTTGGTTTGATGGAAAATGTATAACTTTTTGAAAATGGTATTAAGGATTTAAACGATACATTCTGACCAGTTCAAAAATATAAGTGAAATAATGACCAATATAAAACTCAATAAAATACACTGTTTTACCCAAATGGCATGGGTACACAGATTACAAATTCCGCGATCCATTGAAATTTTCATAAAAAGTGGGTGCTCCTGAGTAAAAGTCCCATTTAAACTTATGTTGCATCAGCTAAGGGTTCCGTTGTACAGCTATGAATACAAAAATTCGATGTTTGGCTACATTTTTAGTTATTCAGCCCATATATTTGGAGTTACATATTATTTTTTTTTGCTGACAAACACTCTTAATACACCACTTCATCCCTGGCTTAAACCATTATCCATGTCTTTGAAACTTGTCGCCAAAGATAAAAAATCGGATTTTGATAAGACTTAAAGTGCCTCTTAAAAATATGTCTTTAATGTAATCAATCAGTTTTAATTTTAATTTAATTATAACTTAATTTTTTCCTGGAATTTACAGTCTTTTGTGTGTTGCAATTTCTGTTACAATTTTATTTATATTTATATTATTATTTAGTTGAATTTTGGTATTGTACAATCTGAAAATTTGATTGTTCCTTCTCTAATAGCCTTTGAATTGATTATCTGCAGTTGATCTCTCGAAAGAATTACCCATTTATAAATTTCAAAGCAATTTAATGTTTTTTATTAGAAATAAAGTAATTATATTATTAAGTAAATTAGAAAGAATCCTATTATTGTTATAATAAATTTTATAGCATAGTGTTATTACCCATGTAAAAAAATGTTTTCATCTTTGCGACCTGAGAAATATAAATATTATAAATATTATGTATTTTAATAAAGGATTTTTAAAGTTAGTAAGCTTTCATCAATGACAACCACTGGTGTTAATATCTTCTAAAAAAAAGTCTTATTCGTTGTTGTAAAAGATTATGGTCAAAATTGGTAACCTATTTTTATTGCGCAAACTTATAAAATGTATTGATATTTTTTACCTGTTAAGTATGTTTAATGTTTTTAATACCGACATTAAAAGTTATATAAATGTAAACGTTTCATATAATTTAATTTTGGAAATTTGACGTTAATACGCTTTTATTACTGACAACGCTAACCAGTGCTATCTTACATAATATATTTTTTGACACCATAAATTATTTAAATATTTTCTGGTCGCTTTTCCAATATATCACATAATATTCTTATTTTAAAATGCCATATCCAGACATTACGTTCCATAAGGAAACGATAAAAGCAATGTGAGAGATAAGTCCAGCTGGAAGACGAGTATTTCCCAACCCCTTCTCCATCGTCACCTTCCTTCAAAGTGCTAATCTCAGCTCACTGGTCCGTTCAAGCGCAACCAAAAACCTGTTAGCAACTCGTGTGCTGAGAATTTACATAAAAACCAAATAATAACATGAACAAATGTTATTAAACAAATCGTTTGCAAGGCTGGTGACGTTTAAGGGAGCTCGAAAAGGCTTTATAAAGTGCCAGCTTTTGGGGAAAGAGTCACAGAACACCTTTGAGTGTCGAAAACGAACGCAAGTATGGATTATCTCAGAAACATGAAAGTTATTTTGGTGTTAGGTAAGTTTTAACTAAACTAAGCACTGTGTAAGCAAAACGGAAGAATTAAAAAATTATATAAAAAGTTATATCAAGTGATTATCAAGTGAAACAATCAGAATGTCATTCATAATTTTAATATTTTGATTTAGACAAATCATTCCTTAACTAATTAATAATTAAATGTTTCTGTGAGACTACAAGTTTTATGTTAATTAATAATATTTTTAACCTTCGGTTTGTTTTTCAATTTTATAAAGCTAAATCTTAAACAATACCAATAGTGTTGATTTTTACAACCTTTACAAAACGTGAACCTAAAATTAATTTTTTTTTTGCCTGCTGGAAAATCATAATGTAAGTCCTTAAACTTCCGCAGCCATCCTGTCGCTGGGCCAAGCCGCAGAGTTGCCCCAAACCACGACGGGGAAGCCCCAGCAAACTGAGCTGCCCATTCACATCCAGAACATGATAACCAGCCACGTCAATCAGGTGCTGCAGCATATAAAGAACAAGCCACAGGTCCCAAGCACACTGACTGGCCCAGTGGATTGGAGTGGGAGTGGGAGTGGGAGTGGGAGTGGTAGTGGCGCGCCAGTGGTCAAGCCCTATCCAGATCTCCTTCCACCACTGGCACACTCTGGTGATGTCCTTGCCCCTGCCCCTGCCCACATCCCAGAGGTTGCACCTGCGCTGCAATCTGGCCTACAACAGGTGCAAACTGGCCATCCACAGGTGAGGGTGAGGGTGACCAACCATCAGGCCACCGGTACTCTGATTCACCAGGGAAGACCGGTGGTGCAGAATAAGGTGGTGATGCCGCCGGTGGAGCAAGTGGTGCACACACCCATCAATGTGGCCGAAAAGCTTCACAAACTGCAACTGCATGTGACGAAGGTGATGCAGCAGGCGGAGAAACATATTCCTTTGGCCGTGAACCAAGCCATTAAACAAAAGCAGGAACAGCAGGCGCAGAAAGAAAAGGAGCAGCTCCAAAAGGACAAGGAAAATCATAAGGATCAGGGGCATTCCGAAACAACACCTCATCCAAATGAAGGCAAAACAGGTCGCTCGCTGGTAATTCCCGACAAGGTCTCCAATATAGTCAACCTAGTCCACGCCCACATCCCCCAACTAATTTCCCAGCACCGCGAGGAAATGAAACTGGGAAAATGTAATTTCCAGTGTCCCAAAGCAGCTTTATCCGTATGCGCCAGCAATGGCAAGTGTGTGGTCAATTTTCCAGGCCAATGCGAGCTGACTCAATGGAACTGCTTCAACACCAAGAATGGTAATGCTCTTATCCACACCATCAAATGATTTACATTTAATATGCCCAATTTATTTTTTATTTTCTCAGTTTTTCACCAGGTGCACGATGCCGAGTGCCAGAACACAATCACGTGCTACCAGAGGGATATGATGTAAGCGATTCGTTCTGGGAGACGAAGCAATTACACAAACGAATTTACACAATACTCCAAAACAAATATGATTTTATAAAGTAAATTACAAAATAAACTTACTCATAAATATTGAAATACATATTAAGTTGTTAATATTTCAAGATGCCGGTGTGAAATAAAAAGTTTCTTTCATTCGTAAATATTTGAGAATAATTAAAGTTTGGATACATATTAAAGTTCTCAAGTTTTGTTATTAAAATTATTAAAATATGTGTTTTTTAAAGGAATCGTTTTAATGCATAAAAAATTTTTATTTAAGTTGTATAAATTTTAGATGTGTTGAATATCTATTCTGGAATCTAGATTAGTATTTTTTGTAATTCCATACTTGTAACCCAAACTGAGTGGTGTAAGCAGCACAAGTCATACAACACAATTTTGTTTTCATTTTAAGTTAAATATATGTTAAATAGATACTTTAACTTGATACATTTCCTTTCGCCTTGCCATTGTCATTTCGCACAAATAATTTCCATATCGAATAAGCAGCCACATTCCATTTTCACGCAATTTTCCGTATCTGCCGAGAAGTTGTTTGCATGACATTTTATCTTCACTTTCGCCACCACACTTTCACAGTTGACAGGAATCGCTGGGACGTCCCATCTGCTTCTGGCAGGCGAACGATTGCGCGGCAATCATCCAATTTGTCAAAATGGCTTATTAGCGGATTTGGGCAAGAGCGCCGCTCGAGAACGGGCCACGAGCGCATCGGAGTTGGCTCAAATAAATGTCATTATCATTGATTTGCCAATACAAATGCCACAAAACCGACAGCGCCCAGGGGACGGGGTTTGGCTTTCGAGATTGGAGCTTGGCCAAAAGCGGAACAGACAGCTGGGTACCATGCTGGCCAACATTTTTGCAGAGCGGCTTATCACTAAAATGTTTGCCACATGTTGCGCTGCTGAGCAGGATCCCCGAATGGAAACTGGGACCCGTTTCGAATGTGAGACCTCCGAGCGATAACTGCTGGAAATGGTCTATGCAAATTGCAGCTTCGACCAATTAAAAAGCACTTTTGGTCAGCTAACGGAGTTCAAGGGAAGTTCACAAATGGGCTTGCTGTTTTCGTTTTTGGTATCTCAGGAAAAGATTGCTATCTCGTGGTGGGCACCTATCAATTCCTCCAACCTATATTTTACATATATCCATGGATCTACAAGATAGCTTCGGCTAAGCCCCCATCCTCGCCTGTTAACTATTCGCTGCAGCATGCGGAATCTACGACATCTATTCGCCTTTTGGGGCCCATAAATTTTCCACTTTTTCATCCGCGATTCCCTCCGGGAGTTCTGCGGACTGCAGCCCCTCTGTTCGATTCTCCGCCGTGTTCTACAAATGTTTGACTTAGTTTCGCTCCATCTGACTGCTTGCTGCGTGTCTGGACTTCTTTGCTCTGTTTTTGGCCAGGTCCGCAGTGCCACGCATGCGTCTTGGCCATTACGTTCCATTTTCCCTTTTCCCCGCCGGATTCCCCTACAATTCGCGATGCACCACACAGAAAAGCGCCGTTAACTCTGCCGCTCGCTTATCTCTGCCAAATGCTTTGGTTTGGCTTTGGCTTGGCCACACTTACTTCTTTCAGTGCACTGGGAGGAAAATTTAAAACAAAAAGATTTGCCTTTGTAAACCGAAAGGTGAAAATTAAACCTTCGAATTTGAGGTGGCCCGTTTTGCAGATTTTTCCCCCTTCTATATTTAAATATTCATGGAAGTTTTTAGCTCCAACTATTAATAGTTACATTTAGTTAAGCTTTAATTGGAAAAATATTTGTACAACCCAATAAGGGGATGTAATATTTAATTTCTAGGAAACAATTGTTCCCTTTTATTTAAAAAAAAAGAAATTTATCTTTAGAATAATTACATTTATACACTTATATACAAATATCGACGTCCAATTCTTAAAGCCTGTGCTTATCAAAAATAAATTAAGTAAATAAAAACATTATTTTTTCAATTTAGGTTTAGGAATACTGAGATAAGGGCAAAGAAAGTTGCCATTGGTATCTTCCATATTTATTTTTGATCAGATAAACCAATTGTAAAATCATATCTGTATGATAGTTTTTTATATTATTTTTTTTTGTTTATTTCTACATTTTATATTACGATTGCACAGCTTTTTTTTGCAGTGCGAGTAGGCTGTCTCTGGTTAATGCCGAATGCGTGAGCTGAGGGCAGTGCTGCATTTGATGGCTTGGATAGCCTCGGCTCCAGCCTTCCAGCCATCCAGCTTCTGCTCCTGCTGGTGATTCTGCTCCTTTGGATGCAGCGCAGAGCAGAGCGGAAATGCAATTAACACTTTGGGCCGTAATTGCGTGCCAAATGCATTTCGTTGGCTCTGTGGCCGGTCCACATCGGCATTGGCCAGTGGAGTACCAGTGGAGAACCAGTGGAGTGGAGGCCGAAACAGGAATATATGTTCCTACTAGCAGTCTTGTTTTGATTTGCTTGGCTCATTTGCAAGAAATGTGCTCATAAATCAATTTCGAAATGCTTGTTGCCTACTGTCTGATCTGAATTGCTCCCCTGTAGAGCACCTTTCTCCTGTCAACACTCCTTGGATGTTTGCGGAGGTGGCAGCGTTGGATGCTCCAAAGTTTTGGAAAGGTTACATGAGCTTCAAGTGAAAAGGTATTTTTCTGGGAATTCTGCTAAAAAAAAATGGTGCACTTTTTTTAAAGTTCTTTAAATTTATACAAGTTTTCTATTTGTCAGTCTGGTGACAAAATCTGATTAATTGATCAATACCCAACAATTTTAATTGACATAAAGTCTTCAAAGAATATGTTTTCAATTAAATTTCATTATAAAATAAACAAGCTATGTGCCCAGTTTCCCGTTGGGATAAATTATTTCTTATGCTGATATTAATGAAAAAGTATTGGCCTTTTCTTTTATCTTAACTTGATCTTCTGAACCATATAATTTCGCTTTCATTTTATGCTCTACGAACCATAAATTGGCTCCTTAACTTGTTTTATTCTCGACCAATTATCCGCGATTTCCACACAAATGCCTACCAATTTGGTAATTCCTGGTGGGAATGACGGGCCGCATCATTTCCTGTTTTCTGATTCTCCCACATTAAAAGCTCGCCTTAACTTTGTTTTTCATTTAACTGAAATTAATTGAGTAATTTGATGCGAAATGTTTGCGACACGCAGAGGAAAAATGGAAAAAGTGGGGAAAAATGAAAACAATTCCACAAACATGGCTGAGAAGGGGCGGTAGGCGGTAGGCGGTGGTCGGTGGGCGGAGGGCAATAGGGAAGTGCGGCAGATGCAGATTATAAAATGCCTGGCGGCCCGAGCAGTTGAACCGGACTGAAAGGAGGCCAGGCAACAGAATTTAATATAAAGCATATTAACTTTGATGGCAAATGACCGTGGGGCAACGGGGGGTGTGGGGACATGAGGGATAAGTGGGGGCGGTCACCGGGGGAGGGGCCGATCTGTGCCCAGTCCAACAACACATGTTTGATGATGATGCGCGCTTTTGAAGTCGCTGGCAGTTAGGACCATCGTGGGTTCCAACCGCCTGACAACCGTTTAAAAAGGTTTTATTTACACCGAAGACAGCAGCTGGAGCGGGACAGCACTAGGCAGCCAGAGGGAGACAGGTAGTCCGAGAATCGGTCTTGGCCTGGTCCAATGTGCAGCGCAATTAAGTTGCCAACAACTTTGAAATTATGCAATTATGGGTATGAGAAATTGCCTGGAAATTACACGAGGGACTTGACGAACAGCAGCAGCTCAGAAGAGGAAATGCACTCAACTAAAAAAGTGAACAATAAAAAATTCATGTGGCTTTGATTTTGCATACAAAAATTTTCACTTAGTCCTTATAATTCTCATGAGACTCTTATGAGGGGTAGACTTTTAAACATTACATCTTCACATAAATCAGCAGGTTATCCCAAAGAGTGTTTTTTTATTTTTTTACTCACCGATTTTGTTTAGCTAAAATCGAGATGTTCACTTTAAAATGCTCAAAATGATCAAGGCGCCTCCGGAGATTCTCGGTCTCTTATTTTTCATTATTTTTCTTATAAAATTTTGACTTACATTCTTTAAAAGTTGTATAATAATACGTAGCTAAATTTAAAAAAATATTATTAAGTAAGTCGACAAGGAATCTGTTCATAGATATTTATTTAAATTTTTGGATGATTTATTTCTGCTTTTAGTTTTTATATTAAACAAATAATCTCTTGATTCTACCTTATTCTGTTCATAGATATTAATTACAATTTTTGAATTCTTGATTTCTGCTTTTAGTTGTTATATTTATTAGTTTTTATATTTAATAAATAATCTCTCTATTCAACATTATTCTACTTGCTTCCCGTTTTTTTTTTTAAATCTATAGTTACATACCATTTTGAATAAATAATAGTAAAATAAATTTTGTTGAAGAACAACATTTTAATCTTCCTTCCGATTTATACAATTTGAATATTTATGTTTTAATTTTTTTTCTGAGTGCCGGAGCACCTAAAGTGGAGCTTAAAACAGCTCAAGTGGAGCTGTGCTCCCGACTCAGAGCCTACTTGATTATTTATTAAAACGAAAGTTAAACAGCGAAAGGAAGCAATTTTCCATATAAAAGAAGGCAACTTCGCTGCTGAGGAAGCCGGGATCGGGATTCGCCGGCCATGTGTCTATGCAAGTTTTGTGGCTCCCTCCAGAGCGTAATTGCCATGTTTAAAGTGTGATTAATTTGTAATCATCAAAAAGGCAAGAACAGCCATGTAGAGAAGAGCCTAGCAGCTCCGGAGAAGCTCGGCAAATGTTTGCATTTTAAGTTGCCGGGGCAGAAAGGCAGAAACGAAACGAAACGAAGTCAAAGTAAAAGCCAAGCCCAAAGACAGGAATCGCCTCAGGATGGGAAGGGGCGGCCAGCGGAGGGGGGCGTGGCGGGGCCGTAGAAGTGCGGGACAACAGCGTGTTCTCTAAGTAATTGAGTTTGCTCGCCGAGGCGTTGAAAGTGGCCGAGTATCGGGGAAATTGGGGAAGTGCCGGCAGTGAAGATAATGAGCAAGCAAAGCAATATGCATAATGTTCGAGTCCGCACTGATATGTTACAGTGTCATGATTAGCCAACAAAAACGTAAGGAATACTTTTATTACTTGATTTTTGCAACATAAATGTTCCCATATTTACTATAGCTTAATTTTTCGTTGAAAAGGAACATAATTCCCCGGGGATTATAATATAATATATAATAATATCACAAAATTAATTATTTTGTTACCTTCTCAACTATGTATTTTATTCAATTAAACAAAAATATCTTCATACTTTAATCTTTGTTTTATTTTAAAAACCTTTCTATTTAAAAATCACGTATAAGAATTTATGGAGAAATTTTAGTGAAAGGAAACTATCCATTATTTCGACTTCCATTCAATATATTTTACTCTTAATTGTGACCATTCTCAGAAGCACAGTGTTCTGAAAATTCATTATCAATCCTTTTTCGACCAACAATCGTGATTGTGGCTATTGGCATTGCCAATTTCATTAGCTGACAACTTTATTATCACCTAAGAGAGAGAGCAAAGCGTATGGCTTTGGCCAAGACAGCGCAGCAAACACGATTCTCAGATGGCCACGACTAATTACAGAGAACTGCTGTTCGAATGCATCCAGCAGATACGCGTACTAGCCATAAAAGCCAATCGCAAACGCATTGCCATTAATTAAGCCAAAGTATAAATCTCGCATTGCTCCAAAGCCGAAAACCAAACAAAGCCAGTCGCGGATGCGCAGATCAGAACGACCATCAGCGTTAGCATTCAATTCATAAAATAGCTAGGAGAAAGCTAAGCCAAATCAGGTTATTTTTAACGCATTTGCAAATATATAAAAAAACAATCAAGATTTTTAGAGAACTAAATTCTGCATTAATGAATTTAAATTTGCATTAATGTTATTAATATTTTTTTATTATATTAAATAAATTTAGATTGACTAGACAACATGCAACTAGTTTTTCGTAAATTATTAAGATTTAAATCTGCGCAGTAAGTAAAAATCAGTGAGATTTAGAAACGATTGATTGATCTAAAATATAAATTTTTTGCTGGAATTTTTAACTTATAGGTGCACACCATGGCCAAGTCTTTCCTTTTTTGAAAGTCTGTTAATTTATTTACCAATTATGAATGTTAAATAACAATATTTATAACTCTACCAAAATCGACTTTTTCGGTTTTAAAAAATTGATTTTGAAAGAAATATTTTACTTCTTGTTATCAGAATCTCAAGTCTTGGCTCACTTTGACACAGTAATAGTCAAATTCAGGCACGATTCAATGCAAATTTTGTAATATAGTCCTTAAAACTTAATTATAATATATTGCGAGAAGCAGGCATCGCAAAAGCGAACATTTTCCGGCTTTTGACCTTTGAAAAAAGCTAGATACATATTACACAACACTAAAAGCCATGAAGATGAGAAGCAGCCGGGAAGGGGGATCCCAACTGCGGACCCGTCAAGCCCGACATTCCAAATAATTACAAGCTATAAAAATTTATGAGCGCCAAGGATTTTCTTTTGCCACCACAAAACGTGAATGCGAGTGTGCGCCTCGGGCGCTGACCACAAGAAGTATCTACGTACCTCCCAGATACAAAGCGCTCACCCATAAAACAGTCGCCTCCATTGCAGGCAGCTCCGGGCTACCGGTTCCTCCGCCGGTTTTGGCCAGCCTTTTGTGCTGGTTTCGTGCATTGATTGAAAATTAAGTTGGGCCGATTGGGTGGCGCTTTCCTCAATCTCTCACTCGCATCGTCATTCAACCATCCCGTCTCAAAATGTGTTAAAATTCAATTAGAAATGCTAGAAAAAGAGTGATACCTTACCTCTATAAAGTCGCATTTTATGTTTTATTATATTGTCTCAATGTTAACTGAAATTTGTACCATATATTTTACGACACTCACTGGTGACAGTGACATGGTTTATTATACTTTATTTATTCTGAGCGCCTATTTTCCTTTTTGCATTTAATAAATTATAAATGAGAGCTTAAGTAACTTTCTAAACATTTTGCAAGTAGATAATAAATCTTTAAAAAGATTTAGTTATTAGGTACTTAATGGAAATTAATCTTACGAATCTTTAAATTGCTTTCCTGCATCATATTTATGTTTAATGAATTTTATATTTACAATATTTCCATTTAATATTTTGTTGTAGACTATAAATACGGTAGATCCCATATCACGGCATTAAACTTAATATTTATAAAATATGTTTTAAATACAAAATTCGTTAAACATAAATTTGATGCAGGTAAACATTGTAAATATTCTCAAGCTAAATTTCATTTAAATACCTATTGATATAGTGATTTAATTTTATTGATTATCTTTTGAAACTTGAACCGAAAGGTATCTGTTCTAAGCCACCTTGTGCTTTAATCTTTAGCTTATCCGTCTTAGCCCTGACAAATTTTAACATCGCCACATGTGCAACCACATCCGCTTGACCCTCTTCCATAGTTTATTGATTCCAGCCTCCCAGGTGACCAACGGCCAAGCAGACATTCAATTTGACTCGTTGTCATATGAAGTCAACGCAATAACTTCTCCCAACTAAAGCCCCAATTCGCATCCTGAACCTGGATCTCAAGTGATGGCTACATCATGCTCTTCCACTTGATTTACGTCTAACTGTAATCGAATAATATATCAGGCAAAAGGCTAGTGCCCAGCTTGCCAGGTAGCTCAAACTATCTTAGCCACAAAAACCAATCCAGTCTGCGGATGCCCCTTCAGTCGTCCCTATCATCAGCATATGGATGTGCACACGAAAAAAACACCATATGTTATTCTTTGTGTTGGAGATGGAACTATAATTTTAAATCGTTAAAATTAAAATTTTACCATTTCAAAATTATATTACAAAAAAGAAAACAATTTTTTGTTAAACTTTCATTAATCGAAATAAAATCAAGATAAAACTTATATTATGGGCGACTTTGAGTACTGGAAAAAATTTCCATTAATTAATTTATTATTGCCTTTAAAATATTAAATAAAAATTGTTTAAACAAATACTTGAGTTCAGCCGCAAGTATTTACTATTAAAGGAGTGTGTAAAATTTCAATCAGATGACTTAAAAAACGTAGTTTTGAGAAAACGCGTTGAGCACGATTACGAGATAATCTCAGAGAGTTTTACACCGATCGACATAAAATTTTCACAGGACATCCCTGAGATTGTTGTTGTACTTTTATTTAAAAAATTATAATAAAAAAAATGTTTTTTCGAAGTTGCAAGCCATCTAGCTTTTCTAAGAACCTTTAAGATAGCGAAGAGTTCAATTGCAAAAAAATTTTTTGTGGGTATTTGCATTCCATTTTTTGACTAAGAATAGTATAGTCAAAATATTTTGAGAAAATAATAATAACTAATTGTATTGAAAATTTTTTCTGTGTATCTGCTCTAGGCCAAGCTATCCTCTTCACCAAGTCCCCACAGGGGCGAACTTAACGGCACGACAACCTTAGTCAAAAGCTCAGGCATAAAATCAATTACAATGACAAATGAGCAGTTGACAAGCTGGGGTGGGGGGCTGGAGGATGGAGGATGTAGCCCAGGGTGGCGGAGGGAGCATGTGTCAAAGCGTTCCAAAAGCGCCGTTTGCCCCCAGGCCAATGGATGCTTACGCGGACAAATCAGGTGAACGTGCACAGTGGGTTGGCTGTAAGGATATGTTCAACATTTAGCAAATAATTTTAGCAACTTTTAGCACATTTGAAAATAATATTTGAGCTCTTGACTATAATTTTACATATGCATTTTCTTAAAACTCCCATTCGATCTAGAAACTATTCCCTGTTTTAAAACTATTCCTTAATTTATTAGGTACCAGAAACAAAAATTGATAAAATAATTTGGCAAGTATAATAAATAAATTTACGTGTTAATATATTGACAAAAAAATAATTATCATACCTACACAATTATTTCGTGAACCGCAACGGTTAGATAAACATAGAATTCAACATACTGTACTTGCAACAATGTAATATTTCTATAAGTCGTTTTATTTGGCTATTTATAATACTGACAACATATTAATATCAATAACCAAGTGTACGGACGAAACGCACCCCACTGTATTACAGTGGCGTTGCAATCTCCATGCTAAACAAGTAATCTGGAGTTTCGGGGAACGCGGCACATCCACATTCGCCAGTCTCAGCTCTTCGTGGAGAATCCGTCCCCTGCCCAACCAACAGCCCCACCCATTCTCGACCCATGAATTATGTGACTTATTAAAACGTCATTCGAGCTGACAAGTTGCCTTTGCCACTGCCGTTTGTCCATATGGACTCGGATTACCTGATTCCTCACCGTCGCCTCCGGTTCCATGGATGAGCAGGATACTTCTAATTGTTATATACTGTCCATCCGTCTTGGCCCGTCGATTGCCTGGGTGTGTGTGTGTTGTGCGGTGGACCTTTGTTTATGTTCTCTTCATATCCCAGTAATCAATGAGCTGCCAGCCTCACCGGCTCCATCAATTTGCATTTATAATTTTCAGACTGATTGACTTTTGGGGTTTTGCCTCTGCTGCTGTTTGCACAAAATGCATAACCCTGTGATGACAGGCCAAAATGCAATCGAAGGCACTTGCTTTGCAAGTGCTGCAGTAATCCTATTTGTTTAAGTTAACAAGATGGGTGGTGTTTTGATAAAAACAAAACGCAGTTGGAAGGAACATTATAGGAGTTTTTTTTAAGACTTAGGTCATACTTTGGTCTGATTTAACCAATTTTCGTTTACGTTGATAGATATTGACCCAATAAAAATATAGAGCTTTATAAATAAATTCTATCTTGTGTTATAGTGACATGTCAGATTTTCGCGATTTGAGGGCGTTGGAGTTGACATATTTTAAAATAAGCTTAGGCTTCGTGGGTATAACTAGAATCCGGCTTTCCGGCTTTTATAGTTTTCAAGTTCTTGACGTTCATACGGACACATAGACGAACATGGCTAGATCGAAACTGCTGTTGAACTTGATCAAGAATATATATACATTTCAAAATATAAAACATAAAAATTGATTTCTTAAAATAAAGTTTTTAATACTTAAAAATAAGTCAAAAGAAAATTGCTCTTAGCAAGCACAATATAAGGTACAATTTGAGAATAAGAATAGCACTAACTGAGCAAAGGATAATGTTATTTAGAAACTGGAATCGAAACCGATCTTTTACTCAGTCCAATTCCCTGCTACATATACCCTTTGTGAAATCTACTTTTACTAACTTCGAACTATCATTTTCCCCAAAAGTACAATGCAAAATTTACACTTTCTTCCCAGGTACTCATTTGTGACAAGTCCATCACCGAAGAACCGTGCGCCTTCGGAGGTAAAGAGGACCCGGACTCTCAGGAGCTGAGAAAGAAGACGATAACTATGACGATGACATGGAGGATGATGATGGGGATGAGGACCAGAAGGAAAGTGAACCCAATTGTGCACAGAGAAAATGAATCAATTATATTGCACTCAATCTGAGAATTTTTGAACTCAAAAAAATCCAAGACAGAAAATTCTCAGTTTGAGTTTATATTTTCTGGTTGGCTGGGTCGAATATCCTAAAAATGCTGATCAAGAATATATATATACTGTACAGGGTCGGAAATGTCTTCTATACAGGTGCAAACTTATAAAAGGATATAAAATGACATGCACATCTATGAAATGAAGTTCCAATAAAATGGAGTGTCCAGTCACGAAGGTAGCTTAAGTCAAGACCTTTTTAATTTATTTTTTTAACAGAGATATAACTAATACTACCCACCAGCAAAAGAAACTAGGTATTCATATAGGTATTGCAAGATTGGTTGACATTAACTAAATTGTGTACAGATAAACGTGCAGCTTTTACATAGTATTTGAACGAACGACTATATTTAGCTGGATAACTTAAAACTGACGAATTGATATTTTACAGGCGATTTCGTTAGCACTACTTGGAACCAATGGAGCCGGAAAAATAATAAAATAATTGTAGTCGAGCAACCGATAGACAGAGGCACTTTTCTTTTTTGAATGACCAGCGATCAAGTTTTTTCTGCAGTTACGTGGCACTAAATGCAAGAAGCTGAAGGAACGATCTGAGCTACTGTCTGATTAGTTCGGATTTAGAAAGCACTTGGATAAAATGGTACTAAAATGAGTTCGATAATTAGCTAAATAAATATTTTTTTATCCCCAGATTGAGTACTATAGCAAAGCGATAAATCAACGCGTCAGTTGCTTTTTATTCTGTATTAGCCCAGAAAGAAGAAGTTGATCATGCTAATTGCTCCCTAGTTGAGAATGAATTAACAAAGAAATTCCTATCGCATTTTGACTACTTCCTATTTCAGCCATCCTTTGAGGTCGTAAAGAAAAGAGGCTTTGGATTAGTAAATAAATAATAAATAAATTCCGGGAACAAAATATAATTCTTTTTGTATCCAAAACATATATACTTTGTATCCAAAATGTATAAGGATACTTGTAATATAATACGAAATAGTAATATTAGGCCACTCATTGTGGACTTAACTTAATGGTTGTTTAATCGTTTATCCCAGCAATGGTATCAGGTCAAATTTTCTACACTTGTTCTAATTTCACTACCTTTCTTATATGAGGCGGAAAATGTAACACATCATAAAATAAAATACACCTCACTTTTACTCTTGCGTTCCACGTTCCGGATTTTATTTTCACGCATCCTGTGGTGGCGTTATGTTTGGCTTATGTTAGGGGAGCGGGATGCTGCTGAATGCATTAATTAAATTTAATTAAAATGTGTCAACTGAGCTTGTCATAACAAATTCGTCTCGCATTTGAATTACGCCCCACGACCCTCTTTTACAGCCACACATCCAACAAAACGGGACAACAGGAACGTTGTCAACAGCGACAAAATGGCTCATTAAAAACTGTATGCTGATGAGAAGGCTGTAAAAACTTGGCCAAGGAAGTGTGGCCAAGGTAAATGTGTATACGTGTGTGAGTTTTGTTAATTAGCGCATTATAATGCAGATACACACTTTCTTTCCTCCAGGTAATTGAAGATTACCAGCCCAGGTAGCACGTACGTTGGCCCATTCGGTCTCATCTTCTTTCGCAATATTTTCATCAACTGTTGCTTCTTCATATTGCCCCAACGTCTAAGCTTTATGGAAGTAAATGAGGTCTACTTCTTCCCTTATGCGAGGGAATTGTGTTGAACGTGCAATAAACAGTTACTTTTTTCACCTGAAAAAATTTCAACATGGAGAATCACGACTTTTTGGTATACCTTTGCAATATACGAAACTTACATAGGAATTTAAATCAATAACTTTGACATCATTTCACGGTCGGTTCTAAAATTATGAACAAATTTTCCACTTTTACGCCCTTTACACTTTTTTTCAGTTGCAGCGTATCTTTATAAATTTAAATTGCAAATACCCCTAAACAGATTATTTTAATGTGATATTCTTCAAAGCGCAATATTTAAAAAATATGAATATAATATAATATTTTTTTTTATTTTTTTTTATAATTATTTATGGTTGGACATAGCTCTTTTAGTGCGATTATAATCTATTGAATAATCCTTATAACAAACAGTCTTTTCTAGTAGTCTTTCCTTTCAATAGTCAGTTATCGTTAATTCTATCAATGTTTAGATGAAAGTACTTGAAGCGCGAATTACCGCATCCCTATCATAGACTGTTGCATACTTCCTGCCATATCCCTTTCACCCCGTAACCCCCATAGCCACTGGATACCCCACAGCAGCCCCTGGATAAGCCTGCAACGGCACAAAAACACCCGTGGGTGTCGTTAATTGAAATTATTATACTTGTCTGTGGTATCATAAATGCGACTCGTTAAATTTGTATGTATGACACTCCGACGCACAGCCATAGTCAGGCGTGCATAATGCGTGAGTGGGTGTGTGGAGTGTACTGTATGTAGTTATCCGAGATATATGCATCCACATATCCTGCTCATTTCGCTCGTCCCCAATGTCGGGGGTCCACGGAGTGTCTCTTATTTGCATGGCGTAGTCATCGCTTCAGCGACAAAATGGAAATTTGTTGCCGCATTGCTCATGGCGTTGTCACGCCCCCCTTAGCGCCAAACGCCCCTCCCCAGGCACCCACTTGAAGACCCCCCCTTTGGGCCATCCATGTGTGCGGCCGTTGTCGGTGTTTTAATGTGTCAAGTGTTTTATTTTCGCGTGTTACCTACTTTGATTTTATTTGCCCGCTCGACAGCCAAATTACACTCGCAAAATTAAGGTTATTGGGCACCTTTTGCACTATAACTAACTTATGATCAGTAATTTCAAATTGTCTTCGAAATTAATGGAAATTAAAGAGAAAATATTTTATAAAGTATACAAAATTATTTGTTTGTAATATGATTTTTAATATATTTTTAAAACAGTTTTAAGCAAAGTAAATAATTTAAAATTAAGAATTTTATTTAAAGAACTTATTTTAATCTGTGAAGCCATAATTTTACTACGAAGTAAAGTGACAAATGTTGAATTCTCAAACAAAATAGACAAAGAAGTTGTTAGGAAGTTTATTAAAATTTTGTCAATGATGTCAGCTCAAGCAGAAAGAAATACCTTTAAACTAGATATATCTTTGTCGTACCAATTGAGTTGCAAGTGGGGCATATAAGGCCTATATATGTTTTGAAAATGGTTAACAGATTAACAGGTATTTAATAGTCGAGACACTCTATAATAGCGTGAAGAAAGAAAACAAATAATTGATTTGTAAAAGTTTGGAGTCTTTGAGTTTTTAATAGAGGAAAGTCTAAAAAACTGCCTGTTAGAATGGCTAACCTTTTGTACAACATTTTTTTTAGTGCAAGAAAAGGAATACCTCTTCCAAAAACCCCAACCGCCCTATATATAGAGTTGGGGTGGTAGAATAGGGCATTCCACTTGTGTATACCTCACTTGCTTTTATGTTTAATTCATGCGCAAATTGTCGCGGAAATCTGACGTCAAGTGTATTAAACGCCACGCTCTGCTTTTGATTTATGGACCCAGTTGGTGCCAGTGCCATTTTGGAGCAACGGGGGGAAAACAGGGATGAGAATCACGGGTGTTGCCGCGGTACTGGCCGTCAATTCCAATAGCAAAATGAAATTGTTGCTAATTTATGAGCGAGTAAGCCATGGTCCTGTTCCAGACCCTGTCGCGGTCCAAAAATTCTTTGGATGCTTAATGAGCTGCGACAGTTGCTGCGATTTAAAATACCACTTTAAAGTTAAGCTGGCAATGGAATTAAACAAATGGAAAGCTATAAATTGTAGATCAATGGGAGGATAATTATAGGGCATTGAAAGATTGGGGGCAGAAAGTTTTGGCTTGTATTGAAATGGTTGGGACTCAGCAGTTCTTATAATACAATTAAGTACTTATTTAAGTAAAGTTTTTATACGTTTTGAGAGTAAGCATTTTAGAAAATCTTTAAAAAATAATTTAAAGGTTTCACAAATTTACCAGTGCTTACATGCAACCTTTTCTAGAGTCAAGACTTGTCTTAAACTAAAGTTTAACATTACAAAAGTCCTAAAAATTGAGCACAATCTTGTGACCATTATTATTTCTTTATTTATCCTTAATGGAGTGAGATGAAATTGGCAATTTTAAGAATTTTTTCTGAGGCTACTCAATTTTTTTAATATGAATAGTGCCTAAAGGATTACAAATAAAGGAAGCGTATTCCACCCTAGAACGCACAAATGCTGAATACACAGCCAGACTCGAATATGGATTTGTGAACAGTACGGTTCGCTTGACAAATCCGAACATTGCACACGCCTATGGGAGAATAAGATTTAAGTGGTTAATACAGGGGAATTTACTGTCAAGAAGAAAGGAAGCAAGCTTCAGCAAGTCGAAGTTTATATACCCTTGCCGCTGTTGCCAAAATTAAATAATCTTTAACCATTTCTATAATGGTAACGCTTACGCCTTTATTACTTGCAGTGCGTAGAAAATTTATGCCCAACAACATGATTGAGTTTCGAAAAAAAAATATAAACGCGGCCAATTAACATCAAAATTGCAGCTTAGAAACAGTTTATTTACAAAATAAGTGTAAGTTAAGCACAAAATATAAGATTTGGTGAAATTCATTTTCAAACACATCTATTAACTAGAAAGGAAGCAAGCTTCGGCAAGCCGAAGTTTTTTATGCCCTTGCAGCTATTGCAAAAATGTAATATTCTTTGAAACATATCATTTTCGTGAATGTTATAGGGTCGGGTCACTGGGTTGCAAACTTCTGACTAAAATTATAATACCCTCTGCCAGGGTATAAAAAGGACCCCAAGATTCATAGTCTCACTCAAGGTAGAGAGTGAAAGATTATCAATAATGTATGTGGAAATAATGGTAACGATACGTTAGCTTTAGCGAACAACAAAACATTTATTTCCATTAAGAGGCAATTTGTGCAATTCACGGAAAAATATAATTTAAGGTATATATATGTATAGCAGCCATTCATCAACCCCTTGTGGTCAATCATCTGAGGAAGGATACTTAAATTGCTCATTCAAAATCAATTAACGCGACAATTTGGTTGAACACACCCCGAACACGACAAACGCTAATTATGCAACTGGCCAAACAAGCTGCTGAAGAATCTCGTAGATTGATATCTGGTGTGCAGCCGATAGAGGAAAGTGTATCTATTGCCCAGGGCTTTGATGCTAATGGCACTATAATTAAGTGCCACTTATAAATGGATCAATCAAGAGAGGGAATATGTTCAGGAGCGCAGGCCAAAGAACGTAACATATTAATTGTATTCAGTATTCAATATTCAATATTGGATGAAGTAGGAATCCTAATACCAAAAACATTATATTGAAAACATTTTTTAAAATAGCAAAAACCTAAAGACTGCAGCACGTGAATGGTAAAAAACAGTTTTATATGTAAAAAAAGATTTTGAAAATTAATAAATTTTTTTAGTGTTCTATAATTTATTTGTCTAGATTTCTTGCATCAGAAATTTAGATAATTATAAAAGAGCTTTCAGAGACAAAAATTTAAAAAGGTCCGGTTAGAGGCTACCTATAGACAAACTTTTCGATTTTTATGTCTTTACCGTTGGAGTATGTTTTTGACCGATAATCAGGCTGGGTTTCAAGGGTTTTTATCTGTTGGAAATCAGCCAACTTCTAGCGAATTAATTGACGATCCTGCCACTTTGTCTTCCTTGTCTGCATATCAAGTTGCTGTCGCCGCATCTCGACGCTTTCGAATGCCATGGATGGCTGCCAAGATAACTAGTTGGAGTCGGGGTCTAAGCCGAGTCATCTGGGGCCATCCCAGCCAGGTGGGCTCGAGATCGATGGCAAGTCAGGAAGCCAAAGCGCAGGCCAGCAGCGGAAACCACTCGGGAATCGGTGGAAGAGGAGCTGTGTTGCCAACTTTTCCATTTTGTAGCTAGGGCTGACTGGCTGACTGTTTCTATATATCTAGAACTAATTGATTCTATTAAAAGAGTAAACCAAAGTTATAAATATATAAATAGTGCTCCTATTCAGTATTTAACGACAAAGGAATTCAACAACCTTGTGAAGGTGATATTATATCTCAAAATCCTTCTTGCAAACCATTTAAAAAAAATATGTATAATGTTCTCTAATAAATTCTTTTAGTCCAGAAAAAAGGTTTTAGCCATTTTCATAGGTGGGCAACACTGCTGAAAAGACACTGATCATTATGCAAGACCTGCCGAGAAGAGCTTCTTCTGTTGCTGCTGCCTGTTGTTGTCTTCTCTCACTGATTACGTAATCGCAGGCAGAGTCGGCTGTGCACTGGTGTAGACCGTTTTAATTGCCGTAAATTAAACTATCATTAAAATATGTAGAAAATCTCGTGGAAAGTCCCCCAACCACCCAACTCTTCCATCAGCCCCGGCATAGCAATATCAATTTCACATTACATATTACATCACAGCCCAGTGAGCGACAAAAAAAATAAAAAAATTGCAAATTGATTAAAAGCCATTAACATGTTCTTAATCACTCAACACATATGGCTAGCTGGCTGGCTGGCTGGCTGGCTGAATGGAGTTGCCCGGGAAGAGCTCTCCTATTCGAGTAGCTCCATGTGGTATTGGGTGTAGGCCGAAGTTGTTATGGAGGCCACTGCTCAGTCTCTGGTAAAACCACAGCTCTGGACACCAATAGCCAATTGGGTACCCTCTTTATCATAGGGAGGAGTCGTCCAGTTTGGTGCTCAAATTTTATGGCCATGCGTTGATGGATGGTTTGAATGGGCAGGATGTTGACATTCACCAGATGTACTCATGTCAATATTTACGATCAGAGAAGAAGTTTTGCGAAAACATTGAGAATTCTTTGAAATTCATAAAGGCCTACTATCATAAAAGCCTACCATATAAAGAATATTTATATAAATATATTTACCTGTCCAATTTAGAACGATTCTCAATTGATTTCCCCTTTAAGTATTAAAAACTTATTGAACTATTGCACGTGATTTAATTGGAATTTATATTTCCCCTTACTGTTTACGTAACCCAGTTTCAACTGCCACCGATAACAATCGACGTTTCCCTTGTGGAAAAACTTTACCAAACCGAAACCGAACTTGGCCACAAAATTTTGCCCCCAACAACGGACCAAAGTCCACAACCTTGCTCGTATTATGCGATTCATCAATTTTATTGTTTCCTCTCGCTTTGTTTTTCTGCGTTTTTTGCCATAAAACTATTGCAATTCCAGTTTACCCATTTCCATTTCGGACCGCAACTAATTTCAACTTTATTATTTCAATTCCATTCAGGCGATGGTCAAGAGGAGTGAGAGGCAATAAATCACTCATACGGCAAGTGTGCCAAAGAGAAACTGATTGGAGGTCGGGGATTGGGAAATCGAAGGGAAATGTCGCCAAGTGTTGTAGAAAATTTCATGGCTCGCCGGCTGTGGACCCTCGCACGACTTTCTCTTGTCGTGGCCGCTTTGCTTTTACTGCTGGCCAATTTCCCGCTTATTTACGCAGTTGACATGTGCAACACGTGCGCTGACAAATCATCGAAGGATGGAAGTTCTAGGTGTTTGCATATAGCCCTAACCCCTTTACTGCGAGGAGACAATTTAACACCTGAGCAAGAGCCAGGCTGAAATAATTTATTGACACATTTTGCCTGCCACACACTTGGCCACTTGGCTTTGATTTCACCCCTCTGCCAATTTCATGCCCAGGCGAGCAGAAGCACCCTGTATATTGGGGTTCAACCACCCCCGTACAGTGAACCAAATACCATTAGCCAGAGTTTTATATATATTGAAAAATAATGTTAAAACATTTGATTTAGGACAGATTTTCCAACGTATGTTAAAGGTTTAGTATGTAATCTGTCGGAGAATGTAAATTGTTCGGAATCATAGAAATACATAAGCGGGTTAAGCACAGCCTCTAACTAGACATTTGGAAATAATATGTTTCCGAAACAGCTGTCTAATTCAATATCAAAACCTAACTTGGCCCTTAAGGTTCAATAATGACATAATTATTTTTGCCAGTGTGCGATAGGAAAAACTCAACTATCATAAAGGCAACGTCCTCTTTACCGATTTCGTTTCTGTTTTGTTTTATCGCTGCCTTAACACTTCACTGCGCTCAAATAGATGTGGCTGCTTTTGTCGCTTGTATTACACTCACTTAAGGCCAATTATGGCTAATGTCTCAATTAAGCGGCAGTTATGAAAATTATTGACTCGCGCACAGAGCTCGCTCGGCTTACGGTCTTAACCTTTTTCCAGCTCTCGTTGCACCTTGTTGCTGTGGCAATTGCGGCTAATGGGCTAAGTGCAAGTCTCTGCCAGAGCCTTAGCCCCAACTGATTAGATAATGTTGCCCCCAGGTGCACTGACGGTCACTGTCCTTCTGATGGACTCGGGTGGAGATCAGGTTGAATGTACCCAACTGAAGTGGAACCTAAAAAAATAAGCTGTGGGTTTGCATGGACTTAGGCGATGGGAGGTGCTGCGTTTGATGGAAATTTAATGGCACATCGCAGACCGGCATAAGTTTCTAAAAAGCCAGAGTCATAGCACAAAAATGTATCCCAAATAAAATATTGAACAAAACTATTTAACCACTATCAATAACAAAGTTTTCAAATATGTTGATAACATATTTGAACAACAACCAATATAACATGTTTTTAAATGACCTTATCATTTAATGGATACCTATTTTGGTCATAGTATCATTTAAATAAATTAGAAAAAATCATTTTCATTTGACCGTGTTATTCTTGTTCATTTATTTATATATCCAGTAAAGTGGTGATTACTAGAGACTGGCACAAAACACCTAATGTATTTATATATATATATATATATATATATATATATATATATATATATATATATATATATATATCTACAAAATTTTGGGTCAACTTGTTAAGGTTATATAGTTTAGTTTTTAGAAAAAAACCTAACTAATTGAAACCCAAATTACGTATTTTGTGCACTCATGTGAGGCTCTAGAAACTAGTTACACACAATCTTACCTTTTTGAATTTTGTGTTGTAAATATTTTTGATTAGTTTCGCTTTTTTTATGTTTTCTTTTTTTGATGATAATAATATATATTCTACCAAAAAACTTTCTTCTAAAATCGCACCGTTTAGCTTTCTTACATATGCCCCCCTCCCATTTTCAACTTAATTTTTCAATCTATTTAAACTTTCCATTAAATCTTTGCCAGCGAACGGCTTTATTTAACTGGCACTCAGTTTATGTTAACTCATTGTACAGATGTTCCTCTTGGAGAACCGACGGGATGTATTTTCGAAAAAGAAATCAAGTTGTAAAATGTACAGGTTTCTGCTGCATCATGATACGCTCCTCGCACCTCTTAACTCCACTCTGGCCGTAATGTTCGCGGTGATCTATTCAAATTTCATAACATGTGTCAAAGTCAAAGCGAGAGGCAGTTAAAGTTGCCTTGGCTACTTGGTAATATAAGTCCCTCACTCCTCTTTGCAGAGGTAATAAGATATGCTCAGTTGGGTCCTCTCGTGTGCACTAAAATAAAAAGTATGAGCTGAAACGTTACCATTTAAATAAGTAATTTTTATACTTATTAACATGATTTTAAATAATTTTAATAGAAAAGGAAACAATAAACTAGTAATGATATCTGACTACTAACATGACTACTAACTTATTCGTTTTAGCACTTTAAAGATTTATACTTCTATTAGACGCATTCCTTTCAGGAAAGTAAATTTGTGTTTTCAAAAGTAAGCTCAAGCAGAAAGTACTTCTTCTCACTGATTACATAGGACTCAATACAAGAATCCCCGTTGGCATTCCTTTTTTTCCTGTGTATATTTGCCCGTTTTGCATCGCATTCTCACTGATTGTGATTGGGATGCCTGCAGTGCGGACTTCGGCTACCGTTGTAGTCGCTAGTCCCTGGTTCTTATTCTCTGCCAGTCTCAGTGAAAAATTTGCCTTAAATTTAATTTTTTATTCGTTTTTCGGTTACTCAGCTCATTCATGCTGCCACTCTGTCTCAAAGTGCCGTTATGGGGTGGAAACCAGTTGTCCCAGTCCCCAAGTCTCCAAGTCCCCAGTCCCCAGTCCTCAGGCCGTTGCGATTCCAAGTCGTTCTCCCAGTTGGCAGCTTAAGGTGAGCTGCATAGTCGGGGAGATTACTTAATTATGAAGTAAGTCCGACAGTAATCGAGGGGAAAGGAAGTCTCCTTCTGCCTTAACTTCCTCGTTATCCTCGAGCTGGAGGTACAACTTAAGCCTTTGCGCCTCATTTTAATTCTTTGAAAATTGAAGTTATTGGTTTTGGTTCAATAAGAATATGTTGGTGATCTTATTTAGAGATTTAATAAATATTTTTAAGTTTTAAGTAAGTTTCAATATATTTCTTTTCCAAGAACCCGGTGTATAATATATTAAAACTTTAGTCCTGCAAACCTTATTTAAACACCCAGGGTATTAAATATTCACCATTCAAAACTTCATTCATTTTCCCATATTCCACGTTATTTTTGTCTCTTCCTTTTGGGTTTTTGCACTTGTTTTAAGCTTATCAGCAAGTACAAGTATATAGCACCAAAAAATTGCTGTAAGCTCGCAAAAAATATGACATTGACAGACACTTAAAGCTGCTTAGTGGCGTTTTCAGATAGCTGCAACAGAAAGTTGGTCCTTTGCATAATATGGACTTTCCCCCCCGCTAACCCTCGACTGGTGCAGAATTTGTAACTTTTCCTTTGTGGATTATTTGCATAGAAAGCTTAAAGCATGGCCTAAGCCTCAGCTACTGACAGTGGCAAGGAATTTCATTCTGCTTTAATTAGATAATTTGTGCGGACCAGAGGAGAGTTAGCATCTATTTTCCACCGAACCACCGTCCACACCTGAGGCTTCGCGAATTTGCATTGCTAAGCACTTGCAAACATTTCATTATGCAGCTTAGCGAAAATCTAAATGCAGCCCAAGGGCAAAATGCGAAAAGAAATGTTCGCCCCACTCCCCATATAATACATAATAGTAATGCAAGGAAGGAGAGAGCACAAAGGAGGGTCCTTAGCCCAAGTGGATTCAGGTGGACTATGGGTTATGAATTCCTTGGCAAGGGTCTTGTGTCGAAATGGAAACTACGAGAAATTCAAAAGAAGTAAGAATCTAAAAGAAGTCAGGGTTAATTTAATTCATAGCGGTTGGATTAGTCCTTACGTAATTAAAAAAAAAGTAAGCTCACTTACAAAGGTAATTAAATATATTTATTAAAGCATAAAAACATTATTTGTTCCTAAAAAATCACATATAAATCCTTTTAATATAAAGAGGACAAATTAAAAATAAACGGTGTTAAAGACATTTTTAATCGGTTTTTAATTACTTAATGGTCAAATGGTCAAACAGTTTAATCCGTAAAATTAAGCGATCAAAAAAGGAAGGAAGCTTCGGTAAGCCGAAGCTTTTATACCCTCGCAGTTATTGCAAAAATTACATTATTTTAAAACATAGCTGTTTTCATGTCCTGTGACAGCTTTATGATCTCCTTTTTCGATTTAAATAAAATTAAAAGCGTATTTCGGAATTATTAAATTATAACTAAATGCAAAAGTTAACAGTAATTCTGGAACATGAAACCATTATTAAATCCGAAAAACTAAAAAACTAGTTTTTGTAAAATAGCAAAGTTATATTTTTTTTTCCTTTTTCGACAGATAGCCGGACAAGACTATAACGATCAAGAATATATATTTTTTAAAGGTTCGGAAATGTCTCATATCTTGACAATTATATTACCCTCTTCAATTATGTTACGTTATGTTATCTATGAATTAATGAGCAAAATTAATCTCGCCTATGTTATGTTCTGTTTTGGAAAAACAAATAACATTTAAGAGTATTAATTGGGAATAATTAATAAATAAATATTTTATTAACCCTCCCACTTTAATAGCAATCACATGTTTAAGGACAATTATTTTGAGAAAAAGTGAATGCACAAAGCTTTAAATTTTCTCTTCCCTTTTTTTGCACTTCGTAACTCTAATTCCAAAGCCATTTTCCATTCTGCTCCCCTGAAGACGGTTACATTGAAAAATTATAACGCCAAGTATTTTCAATTTAGAAAATAAGCACAAAACGGCATGCCATGCATTTTCCTAGCACTTTTCCCGCTTTTCTCCCCAATGACCATTTGATTTCAACCCGGTTCCCTTACTGCTCTGTGTTTTTGCTGCATTTCTTGCTCAACTTACTTCAGTCTCTTGCCGTTCTCCGTTCTCAGTTCTCCATTCTCCATTCTCCGCTTTCAGCATTCTGTATTTTTTTATTTAAGTTGGCCTTAAAACAATTTTATGACACCATAAGTACAAAACAAATAAATTCCCTGGTCACTGCCACGAGCCGCACGCTCCTTCCACTAATGCCCACTGCATTCATCATGCGACCCGTTGGCCCAGTCCCGCCCTCGACCCGGCACGCCCCCCACGAAACAAAAGGAAGAATATGATAAATAAATGCAAGGGTAGCGGGCAAAAAAAGTGGGGAAACTGTTTCGTTACATCGCGAGGGACGCAAGGCAACATGCAGCAGCGAAAGTAGCAACAGCTGCCACTTCACTTCCCCCAACCCAATCAGTGAAAACTAAAGAGAAAATGTAATAAAATCGTAGACAATGGAAAACTGAGTTGGAGGCGATTGAATACTCTTGAAGGGTGTACACTTTACTGATGCTGTAAAGTGGCAAAAATCAGAAACAATACAAGCTACGGAAAACATGAACACCACTTTAATTCTAAGTATTTTGAAGAAATTTAAAGTTACAAAGACACACACATTAGTTATGACAAATACCTAAAATGGATACAAAAAAATAGCAATATTATTTTAATTTATTTTTTTTTTTATTTATTTTCCTTTAAAAAAGTTTTATTTTTAAAAAGCTTTTAAACGCAAATTTGAATAAATAAATACTTTGTTTATAAAAGCTTGCAATCGTTAATTCGAATGAAAAGAGATTTTGTTCATAAAAAAAAAAGTTTTGTATTTGAGCAATGTATTTTATATTAAACACACCAATTTAAAATTTTCAACTAGCTTCAAGCAAACACAATAAAAATATTTGCAAGAGTTTCAAACTATTCGGTATAGATTTCATATATTTTTGGCACTACTCTCGTTGTAAAAACACAGCAACAATTACCTTTCCCGGCAATCCCATGATCCATATGAACACAAAGGGCTTGAAGCACCCCCTCAGTTGGCATAACAAACCGATCCGTAATACCCTAAGCCCGAGGACTCTGGCTCCAAAAAAGCAGAAGCACAACTCGGGACTTCATAGTGCCGCAGAGCGGCAAATAAGTGTGTGCGCTTTTGGGTTGATTTATATGGTGTGCCCCGAACACCCCACGAAAACCCAGAGGGATATATGCACTATATCTCTGTGCATCTGCAGCTTGCACTCGCTCCGCGCCAGATTTCGGTCCCTGTCCTGCGGTGGCTTCCACGTTCTCCTCGCCCGCGGAAAACTTTTATTATTACAACGCTCTGCGAAAATGCGTTCAACGATTTGGGATCTCCCGCTCTGCCTTCCTCGGAGATTCTTCTTCTGTTTTTCCTTTTCGCTTTTTTAATAAAACACGCAGCAATAAAATTCCAGCTGTGTTTACGTGATTGGAAAACGATTTTCCATAGCGGCGAGCATGAAAAATTGTTCCCAAAATAAAACCTACAGGAAAATCGTCGAAATTTGTTTTTTAAGCTCGGCACAAAATGGTGTGAAAAATGCAGCTGAAAAATATATATAAACATTTTTTCCATATTTTTATTGAGCAGATTAAAAAGATATTTCGACGGTGGGGGCAAGCAAGGCGGAGGCTAAATATATGTAAACGTCCCACCCAACATCCCTTAGCCATGCAATCTTAATGACCTTGTAAATTTTATGAGCACGCTGAGAGCGAGCAGTCAATAAATTTTCATTACCTTAATTCATGTTTTATGCACGCAGAAGTTGAAGTGGCAGTCGAAGTTGCTTAGAGTTGCCCTCAATCTGCAGTTTTTCCATATATTCTATATATAAGAATTTCTACATATAAGTTGCTGGTCGGTGGTCAGCTCTCTGGAATGCTGGCTCACATGTTAAATCCCAAAATTTATGATGCTGTGGTCAATTTGGAGCATATGGCTGCCACTGTTTCTCGTTCATCGGACCTCCTTTCTTCTAGCTTGTTGGCAGCTTTCAGCAATAAATTGGTGCGCCGGGTTCGAAAAAAAAATAAATAGAAAAGGGGTTACAAGTGGCTTCCTTTCGGATCCCAGCTTTGGGGTTATATTTGAGGGATTTTTATGGATAAAGTTGCCGTTGATTGGGTTTGCGAAGAAGAACAACATCTGGCTGGCAAATTATGGAAATCAAATCTTATTTGCTGGGCTAACAAGATTTTCTAAAGTCAGCATGGAATAAATTTGAAATGTATAATCATTTTTTTGAGTAAATATTCTAAAGTTTAGTTTTCCAAAATGTAGCTACTTAAATATTAATTGTAAGCGTTCTGGAAAGTCATAAAGAAAGAATTATGTGTATGCAATTTTTTAATTTAACTAAAAAGTTTGAAATTGTTTATTGTGAATCCTTAATGAGTTCCAGTCAATTAGCTTTGTATCAAGAAAGAGAATTTATTTTCTTCTTTACTTAACCCCAACACTGAGGTATCCCAAAAACGAGGATGCTACCGCCCAAAACACTTACATATTAAATGTATCATATGTCAGCCACCGAACAAAATTTATGACACCCAAGGACACTAAAAGAGATGGAAGTTTGAGGCCAAAAGGGGGAGGGTTGGGTTGTCTACCTATGTGGATGTCATTTATCATGTTTAATGCTTTTGAGTGATTATGGTAGAAGCTACCTGGCGATGCTCGACTAATATTTTAGAATCAGTCTCAAACTGTGCCTATAACTCAGGCTAGATGAATTATTCATGCTCAGCTAGGAATTTCCATGAGCCCTGAAAAGCCAATGAAAGAAGGTAAATGAATTGCAAATTCGAAGTTTAACGAAAAACAGAAACTGAACTGAAAAACGAAAATTGTATGTAAATTGTCGGACAAATGTAACTATAGCCTAAAGACGTATCTTATGCATCGTTTCCTTTGATTTCGCAAAGAACTTTGGGGCTTATTGAATGATCCGATTTAAGCATCAATTGGCAGTCTAATGCAAAAATAGATTGCAACCAAACAAAGTTGCAGTTGCAGCTCGAAACTCAAATGCAAGTGCAATCGAATGATTTAACTAGGAACTCACCTGACGCAGACAAAAGTTTAAGGGGCAACTTTGGCAATGCCTCACATCAATCGATAAATGAAATGTAATCCCCATGCAGATGCAACTGCAATTGCAGATGCATTTGTGTTTTGTACGAATTTAAATGCACCCTCATGCAGCGAACGCATTGCTGAAAACTTTTGGCCATCCATTCAGTGGGTACAAATTTAGCTACACGCCAAAACTTTTGCTTACATGCATATAAATACACGTGATACCTATAGGTACATATGTGTACAAAAGGCAATGGAATGCCCTGGACAAATCAACGAAATTTTTATAAATTGATTTAAATACTTTAAAATACAACAAAGAATCTCTAAAGGTTTCGCTAAATTATATTTTGGTCAAATTATAATATTTACTTCTACAAGCATAACAACACAATTTGTATATGATATAAATCCATTGAAAAAATGTTAGCTAGTTAAAAAAAATATTGTATATTATTATTATTTATTAAAAAAAATAAAAAACTAAATAAGCTAAATAAATTTTTTAATGCTGAAAGCGAAATCTAGTCAAGTCTTTTAAAAAATGTGGCAGCAAAGTCACGATGCCTTTTTTTATTCCACAGCCATTTGAAACCCTTGCAAAATACATAAGAAAATGGCAGTAGGAAAGCGGAAAATACAAATCGAGTCGAGTAAAAATGTTTAGGTAGCAAATGCGGTGCGTGACAACTGCAACTGTGAAAGTTTTCCCGCCCTTGCCGCCAGCTCGCCCGCATCGCGTATACGACGTGTGGCACATTGGGAAAACCCTCGTCGCTCAGCCATGTCTTCCGATCCCCCGGCCGCAAAGTCATTTCTTGGCCTTCTCCTGGTTGTTGTCTATTGAGCAATATGTTTTATTTTTATCGCAAATTGGTTGACTTGCAGGCCGAAAGGGAATTTTTGGTGAAAGCCAGGGAGAAAGTCTTGGTTTTTTATGTGCATTTAGTGTGTATTTTGGAGGGGGCTCTTTGGTATTTGGCTTTGGGGTTGGTTCGGTGATAAAGGAGTCAGGCCTAAAAAGCGTCAAATGCTCAACTTGAGGCAATGTCTTTTATTTAGCCGAAGGCCATTGGCACGCACGGTGTAAAAAGAATTTGTCACTTGGGGGTTGGGAAGTAGGGGTTGGCTTTCACACTTAAAGTAGATTACCAAGGGAGCGTAGTGTATATCCTCCAGCCGGAATTTGTTGCCTCCCAGATAGTTCCTGCTTGTCAAGTTACTTTGCGTTTCAACAAAGTGTAAGTTGATAAGGGAATTTCTGAGGGGTGAGAGTGGGTGAATCTTTCTGTGGGAGTCAGTAAGAAAGTCCTCTAAGGTGCTACTATGGCTTATTTATTGGTTGCCTTTTAAATTGGTTGCCTTAAAAATATATTAGTCAAAACTGTTTAATATCAATATATAAATAAATACTGCACACTTTTCTGCATTTCCAGTATCGCTTGGACAAAGTCCAAACAATTTAATAACTATTTCAGTTTGTCTAATCTGGTTTAAAACTCAATTACTCTTGACTAATAATATTAAACTAATAAACTGTTGTTTGCTTAGAGGTTTGAGAAAAGATTTAATGATTTAATCTATTTAAATGTCGATACATGAATGATTAATTTTCTGTGTGGCTTCTTAAATTGATAAATGCATTCAAAAAGGTCAAGAAGGAAGGGTATTTTAACTCCAAGCTAAATTGGACTAACTTAACGATTTTCGAAATACAACCATTGTGTGCAGAGCTGTAATCCTGGGTAGTCTAACCCATGCATTAGCCTCTAAGCATTACCATGGCATGGTTTTTTTTCTATGCTCATCAGCAATTGTGCTCGAGGCATTCAAATCCTTAACGGAGCATTCCTTAACTTCTCATCTAACCTGACTAGCACGCACGCAGTTTTATTCGAACATACCGACGGAGATAAGGCCCCAATATCCTCGATTCGAACTGCCAGGGGCTATTGGCCACCCACAATGTCCTCACCCCTCGAACAGAGGCCCATGTCGCATTGGATCCTAGACGTCAATGCTAGTTATAGCCAAGAATCGCAGTCGCAATGTAAGTTGTCGTATTCTCAGTCTGTTTATATATATTATATACATATATGGGGAATTTTTCCAATTTTGCTGATGGCATTTTAGGCGACACGGAGGGAAGGCTCCTTGGAGCATTGTAAGGAGCAGACATCGCTTTGGCCTGTCTCCTTTTTTTTACAGCCTGCCCGGAGTCCTTGATGTGATAGGCATGAGACAGTGGGCGAGGGGAGTCGGCGAGCAGGGCAAAAATTGATGGCACATTAAATTGGGCCACCAGAACATGACAACGTTGGAGTCTATCAATGCAACATGGCAACAGACACATGGCCAAGTCAATGGCTCAATATGGAATGGGCTTTTTATTGTCCCTCCAGCAGTTGAAAGGGGGAAGTGTCAAGTAGTTACTTTTTACCAAGGGAAAAACTCAATTTTCTGGCTCATAAATATTTGTTTAAAATCAAGCTTTGATTCACTTTTTCGCCTTACATCAAAATTTGTTTCCAATTTGTTCCCTGCTACTCCTGTTTCTGTTTATACGGGAATATCATGCATGATTTTATGGTGCCAACATGGAGCTTTTATTTTCCCGTTTATTGATTTATAATGTTTGCAAAATATAAAATACTTTCCGTATACAAATACTTTGCATATTTTTTCGCTCACAGTTATTTGCACTCGTTTCGTTTCCCTTTGAGTTCGAATTGGATTGCTTTGATTGATGGGCAACGTATTAACATATGTATTTCGCTATTTTATTTGTCATGTGCGTGCATTTTTTCCAGTTTTGTTTATTATTAAATATTGTTTATTCATGTTATTTGCATCGGTGCCTTCTGCTATTGTTTTTACTTCGACAAGTCAATTTGAAGCCAATGGGGAATGTTTATATGCAATTTAATGTAATTCATTTTCAATGACTGATTTATGGTTGGTTAATAGTTGTCCTCACCCTCATATTGGGATGGAAAAAAATCAATTGCTAAATGACAATCATCTGGTATTAAAGACGGTTTCAGATATTCACAGTGAAGAATATTTGGTGCAATGGGAACTTAATTGAAAAGTAATTAAAATAGTTGTGGCCAGATTGTTTTGACTTTAATAAATTTACTAAAATATACTATTTTAGGGCTTCCTTTTTAAAAAATAATTAATTTTAATAAAGAAAAATGTGGCACTCATTTTAAAACCACAAAATATTTAAAAAGCGCATTTGTGTTCATATTTGAATTTCCTAGGACTTACTTCTTTATTTGTTTTGTAACATGATTACTATTTAAAAGGTAAATGTTGTTATCCGTATTTCTTTTTTTGCCTGTCTGTTCTGCCAAGTTTTTTGTGGCCAATTAATGTTCACTTTTGGACAAATTCGCCAGTAGTTTTGTGGCGATTTTCTTACGCTTTTTCCATCCAACAAGGAACTAATTTGGTTGGGGGAAATGGCATTGTTTACTTTGAACATGGTTTTTGTGGTGGTCAAGAGTGGGAGTGGTTGGGAATACATTTCCCCGGCCAGCTTAACATTTCTTTGGAATTTTGTGTTTTCAGCTTCGTTTTGGTTTTATTTTTCGTTGACTGTTTGCTGTTGGCGAAAACTGAAAATCCCCAAACAAGCCAAAATCATTAGCAACAAAATTGCAGTCCCCTCTTCTGCTGCTCCATCCCTCTTGACTTAACATTTTAATTTAATTTGCGCACAACAAAAAATGTACAATTTTTTCAGCTCAGTCTCTGCTGACATTTGTTTGTTGTTTTTGGTTGTTTCTCCAGAGATCGGTGGGTGGTTTTCGGGGCGGCATCTGTGGGGTATCGCTCGTTTGCATATTCCTTTGTTTTCGCTTCTCTTCCACGCATTTCTCCGGTTTTTTCGGCATTGCATGTCTCGTCCTGTGGCAAATCCTTTCGCGGCCGTTGTCACAATCAGGAAAAGGTACAACAAATATAATGAAAATAAAAGAAAAAGGTTGGGAAAACGGCGTGGAGAAAATTCCTTTTCCCGCGCTGCTCTTAATGCCCATTTGACATGCAAATTTATTTAATTTTCTGCTCCAAATGTTATGGCTACCTATCCCCCATATATCAGCCCTTCCGTCTGAGCCCGCAATCTCCCTGTTGCGCTTTTAATTACGCAACAAATTCCTAGATAGCCAAGCCACGCCCTGCTACTCGCACCCGCCTCTTTTGCGATTCTCCGGGTTAAAGCTCACGCAAGGTAACTTTAAGCAAAAATCAATATTTTTTAAGCACATCAGATGTACATTGAAGAAAAAACAATATTTGTTATAAAACATTTTTTCAATAACAAGACATTCTTAAATACATTTATAGATAATATAGTAATACTAATTATATAATATAGTAATTAATTACTAATTATATAATTAGTAATATAGTAATACTAATACTAATAATAGTTAGTTTGCACTAGATAATTGACTTTTTTCTGTAATATTCTTTATTATTCTTTATTGTTAATTAATCTTTAACGAATAGTTTCTCTGAAATCCAAATTTCATATATTTTAACAAAGCTACGTGTTTGGATAATTGATAAAGAGGTATCGAATTGTATCATTAAACATCATTAAATAAATCCTTAAGCGCCACAAAGATAAATATTAAAAAGACTTTCAGTAGATTTAAAAATATACCAAATTATAATTATTATTATGAACACTTAAGCTTAAAATTTTTCCAGTGTTGGCAGGAAATGCCGGAACATTGCTACCTACCTGCTCTCCTACCACATTGTATTTACACCCGCCCTTAACACCCATTTTTACCTTCTTTCACCCCTCGATTATGTTTAGGTATTTTCGTCGCATACACATAAGGAAACTTTCCAGCGGATGCGGAAGTGTGTTTATGGCTGTGTGCGTGTGTCTGCGGCTGTTTTGCATCGCTTCCTTAACTCACCTCAATCTTTTTTCTTGTTTGCACCCCTTAACCCGCTGCATCCCCTCAACGAAAGTTGCCAGACAGCAAAGCCAGACGAGAAAAGCGAAACGAATCCAAATCGCGTCTCGTGTTGCAGGGCTACCCCAGAAACATTTTAGCTTGTTATGATTATGCCCTAACCTGAGCTGGGACCCCCTCGAGTCCTTCGGGAATACCCAAAGGACTTGAACTGCCCACCCAAAAAAAAGGATAATTTTTTTCAGCATAGGAATTTTATCTTGATTTGGGGGTGACTTTGAAATTCCTATTATTTATGGCTGATATTTTATATTTAATGATAGCTCCAAGTCATATATTTTTAAAATAATAATTTATTAATGTTTAAAAAGAGCAACGAATACGACATTTGCTTAAATTTATCTTAAGATATATATGTACCAATTTTAGATTTTTTTAATCTTTACATAATGAATTGTTATATTTAAAACACCAACTGGCAGAAAATATCTAAAACTGTAGAATTTTTCCTAGTTAACTAAAATTCTTTTTAGCTTTAATACATAACATTTTTATAATATTAATGCAAAATAAAAACATTTATGCTTAAGTTATAATTATTTCTAATCCTTTCGAAAGCAGAGCATTAATTTGTCTGAACTTTTATTTGACCTCAACTGTTTGCACTCTTATGAGGCTGACTGCCGTCGTTTAGAAGCCTCCACCTTGAATTGGCGGGGAGTCCCTCACTTGAGTTGCCGTTTGATGTTTTCCTGGGCCACGTGGCGTATGCGCAACGCAACCCTTGTCCAAGGTCCGATCCCTTTGTTTGACTCTTTCCACACGTTTCGACCATCAGGTGGCGTTAATTTCGCAGTCAGCACACGTTCTGACCCTTTGGCAAAAGTTCCTGGCTCCTGTTTTTTGCTCCTGCTTATTTGGCCGTTTTTGTTGCTAGTTTTGTGTTTTGGTCTGCCGTTTTTCCAGACGACATGTTGCCGCCGCCATATTTAATTTGTTGCAACTTGCCGAAGGCTTAGGACGGGGTTATATATTCGGAGGTAGGGTTTGTCGGCCTGGCTTCCGTTTCACTATGTAACTTTTTATTTTTTCCTACTTTTTTATTTCCGCCTGGCATCAGCTGTGGTTTTGCCCCCTTTTTCGAGGTGGCAAATGCATCACAACAACGAAATCTCTCGGCCATAAATTAGTCGTGTGGCAAATTCACAACAGAGGGCCATAAAAAAAAAGCTGGATGGAGAACTGAGGGCAGTTTCTGTTTACGAGGCAAATGAGTTTAATCTAATTGAAGTGGCTTAGCTCAGGTTTTGGGCCTGGGATTCGGGATTTGGGTTTCGGGTCCGGTTAGAAGTTCAACTTGGGTCAGCTGTGTTAATTGGCCAAGGGAATGCTAATCAAATTTGTTGAGAGTGCATCCAAAATAGGGAAAGTGTTTTAGTGTCCCAGGGGCGGGCTTAGGCCTAGTTGGTTTTGGAAAGAAGAATCTTTGTTGAAAAAACTAAATGCGCATGTCTAAGTATTTTTATTTAAAGCTGGAATTTGGCTTATTTATTTTCATAAAATGATACAAACAGAATAGTGGTGTTAAAATTACTCGCTATTGTACTTTTAGGAACACGGCTTGATGGGCTTTAAAGTTTGGTTAATATTTTAACAACACCACATTGCGCTTGGCCAACAATTTAAGCTTAAACCTTTAACGATTTCTGCTTTACTCATAACTTCCCCAACAATGTTTTCAATAAAAGGCGTACCAAGAGATGGAGCCTTCAAATAGCACAAATCTCGATCCATTTGAAATTCAGCAAGACTCAACCACAGTACCAAACCAACCGAAAACACTGTTACGCCCAATTAACCAGCTTGTCGACAACTTCGCACAGCTTCCAACTTCGCCCAAACTTCACTCCATTTTGCCTGTCATATAGCCCCACTGGAACCCCGTTTCCCTGCACCTTGCCCCCCTCTTCCAAATCATCGAGGATGCTCTCGCCTTGCGTGTAAATCAAATGCAGTTCAAAGTTGAAAATGGGCCGACGAACAACAAGCGAAAAATCTGTGACTCCCACAGCAAAAGTTGATCAAATCTTTGCCGAAACTACCACGCTCGCCTCTCCTCGTTTTTCCCCATGAATTGCCGGCAAAAGTCGTAAGCCAAATCGCATAAATAACGCCCTAGGCCAGATCCTAGCCCCCTTCGCCCGAATTTTCCAAACGCCCCGGCCCGTGGGTTGTCCGTTGGAGGAGTGCACGCGTAGGTGGGAACCACACACACATTTCCGCAGCTATTTCTTTCTACACGCAAAAAAAAACTAGCTCCCTGAAAATGCAATGCCTTAGTTAATTAAAAAAACTTTTACTGCTAACTAAAAAAAATTTGTTCAATACTGACGTATAACATACTCTGATTTTTTCGATTTAAGAAACATGATTTCGTCTTTGTTTAATACTTGATTAATTTGATTTAAAGAAAAATATAGAATTAAAAATTGAATTTTTTGGTCCAAAATTTTTAAATAATTCTTGAGTTCCTAGTTCCTAGCTTATCAAATTGCAGTTTAGTTTTTATTACAAAATCCAAACAAATGTTTTTAACTGAATCCAATTGCAAATTTTACAGTTTCTTTTTGATTTAAAAAATGTATATTTGCAGGCATGTCTTTAAGTGGGGTCTAAACAATTCTAAAATTAAAAATTAGGCAATAAACTTGACTTATGTAGTCACAAATACATTTGCAATTGCAATCTAATACTGTTCATAAATGGTCCTACTATTTCCTTTAAATGCATTTAGCATTAATACTTACCTTGAAATAAGTTAAAAGTCATGTTAAGGTATCCTATTCCCGAAACTCAGTACCCTGAGTATCCTTTGAGTGCATCAATTTTCCCGCCTACACCAGGGCACATTTATCACGCATACGCAGCGTATGCTGGCTTACCAGATTTTCCCCCCGTGGGGCAGGAGAACGGGAAACCGGGCGATTGTGCATACCCTGCGCCCAGCGAATTGCAAATTTCCGCAGCCCAAAAGCCAATGCCCGACCCCAAGCCACCGAGGCAGTCAAGGGGCATCCTTAACCAAATAGAACCGCAGCGAACTCCGGTATTCGTATTCCTGACCTCTAGCCTTGGGGGCGGCGGGAAGTGGGCGGCCGTCGGTGGGCGGGGTGTGCAATTAATTATGCGCGCGGTCGGAGAGGTCATAAAGATGGTGGAGCGCGATGGAATCTACTTCTGTGGCTGGAGGTGGGTAGCCGCCCATAAGAATTGCGCTATAATTCATGCCAAGCAAATCAAATGTGGCAGGAAGTGTTTATTGATAGTTTGGGGTAACATTTAAAGCGATTGCTTGTGAAATTTGCCAACGGAGAGTATGAACTAAAGTAGTAATTTCCTTAAACTAACTTGTACAATTTAAGTTCTTTATGCTAAAAGGGGCAGCGCGTAACAATCTATTTATAGTGCATCAACGTTCAACAATATTATCGCTGCAAAAAGGACAAAAATATGATATTCTGTATATAATATCAATAGAAATAAAAAAACGAAAATAAAAAATTTAATTATTAAAAAAAAAAGTACAATAAATTGTCTTTTTTTATATCACAAGTACTAACAATTTAACATCTTAATCCTGTTTACTTTCAATTTTCTGACATTGTAAGAAAACATATTCTTAAAACAACTCTTGCTACAATTTCTACATGGCATTACAAATTATACAACTTCATTTGAAATTTTATGCTGGTAAAAATCCAACCGTATCATGCAACAGTTGGTGGGGCATTGAACGCAACCGACGGACTTAATGAGATTCCGTTTTTCCCTTTGATTGATAGCAGCAAACGATGCTTGACCAATGTCCAGTTCCAATAGCAAACCCGCCTTCGGCCCGCTAATGTTTTTTTTCCCAGCGCGGACTACGCTGGCAGTTTTTCAAAAAAATTTAATTGAGCTTTCGGCCGTTGGCTGTTTTTAAGTAAATAACTGTTTTATTTATGAGAACAGTCTGCAGGGACTTGGAAAAGGCAAAAAAAAAAGTGGGCTGCTTGATGAATTTCGCTGCTGGCCTTTGTGATTGCCCAAATGGCAAACAAATGATCTGTAAAAATTCGAGTCGAAAAACCAAACCAAACACTGTAAACTTTTAATCAAGAGTTACACTTGAGGGGCTTTTCCAAGAGCTCTTACATCTAATTAGAGGGAAGTGAGCTCCCAAAATGGGTTGAGAACTGCGTGGCTTGGGTCGTTAGAGGTCAGTGATGAGAACAAGTTTTAAACGTTGGTACATTAAATTTAAATGTCTAGAATGGCAAATATAAAAAGAGAAAAAAATATCTGTTTCAAAATTATGTTTCCACTTTTTGAAAATGTCACTTTAAAAATTTAAAGCTTTTTCTGAGATTTTTGGCCAACTTCAACAAAGAGTAAAAAGGATCTAAATTAATATTGAAGCAGCAACCTGTCATTTTAAACATGAGTAAAATTTGAAGTACTTTAAAAGTTTTTACTCCAAGTAAGACAAAATCTTCTTGAAAATTGATGTTGCTTAGGAACGTGTTCTTATAGATTAATCTTTTTATGTAGGTACATTAGGAAAACATGTACTTTCCTTCACTTTTTGAGATTTCTGTTAAAAGTTGACATTTCACTTTGGTTTTTGTGTGTGACTCCTGGCGAAAGTTTTTGGCAGCCACGTGACCTTTCTGGGGTTAAGAGTGGGGTTTCCACTAATGTGACTTGAGACGCCCACTCAACTTGGAGGGGGTGGTTGTTCTTGGAGGGTCAAACGAAAAGTAAATACTTGTATTTTTCTATGAAAGTAACTGAAAACCCTTTTTATGGCTTAGGGCAAAGTCCCTTTTGCATTAGCACACATGTGGGTCCGGGGGGTTGTTTATTTTTTGGCTTGCCATGCGAGACATGAATGAACTTGTGCGGATTGATTTGTTTATCCCTTGTATTTTGTTGGCTACAAATGAGTTGGGTTCCCTTTTTCGATGGGGCAGAAGTCTCTATAATCACAGGATTCAGGAATTACGTTGGAAAGGGAAACAAGAACCACTCTAATCAGTCTAATTGGAGAGGGAAATCAGCAAGGAAAAATCCTGTTCGAATCCCAAATTAACCACAATAAAGCATTAAAATTCTTGTTGGGATCGCATTCATAAATATTAGGTCTTTGGTAGAATAATTGTTGTTGTTTTGTTTTTGATTGTGTTTTGACATTTAATGAAATTACATTTTGATAATTCATATCCATTTTTATATAATTTATATAAATAATTACTTTTATGTAATCATTTAAACGTTTGTTTTTTGTTTCACTGAGTAGCTTACATACTTAATTATTCTAATATGCTTTAATTTTTTAAAATTGTAAACAATTTAATAACTTGTTGTAAAATGTTTTACATTTTAAATTGGGAATAACTAATTTGTTCAATGATCATAAAAATATGGTGAATATTAGCATAAAATTTATAGGTTCGTTTTCTGGTTTTCATGGTAAGCTGAACTGTCAATTTCCATACGATTTTGCAGGCTGAAAATAATAATTTTCTTCTTCATTCCATTTTAATTACATTAAATTACATATTCCAAAAACAGATATAGAAGAAAAACAACAACACTTAAAATATGTTCGTTATATTATCCGATGCTAAAATTTAATTTAATTATTAATTTTTCCAGTTGGATAGCTTTATTTACTGTGTGTTTCTCGAACCCTTTATAACTGTCATTAAAAACAATTATTGGTTCCTAAAACATGAAGAAGAATAGGTGAGAAAGAGGAGGGAGCTAATTCAATTTTACTTTCGCTTATCTAATGAAGTTAATCTGCATTCTGGGTGATATTTTTCTCCTTTATTCCATTTTAATTACATTAAATTACATATTCCGAAAACAGACACTGTAGAAAAACAACAACACAGCTAAATCACTTTCTAACAAAGGAGTGTGAGCGAGAAAGAAACACCTGCAGAGAGGGATGGAGAACGCAAAGCGTCAAAGTTCGTTCACTTGTAAACATAAAATGAGCGGCAACTGCAAAACAGCAGTAATACCAACAACAAGCGGCAAACGGAAACCGACTGAACAACAACAATAGAGCCAGAAGCCAAGACATGCACTGGAAAAAATGTCATACCGAAATCTACGAAACTTTATTTTAAAATAATTTAACTAAAAAACATACAATTTATTCCCAAAGAGTATCGTTATTCTCAGACACTTATTTTTTAAATCAATTTTCTTTGTCGAGTCGAACTATTTTATTTAATTCACTTCCATACTTGTAGAAAATTTTCCTGTTTCAATAGCTTAATAATCTTAATTCTCATAATTAAGGTTTAAGTAACTGCATTTATTAAACTATTTTTTTAGTATTATATTTACGCTTTGATTGTCATCAGTTTTGAAAATTTTAATTTTTCTTTTAACTATTTTAGACTTTTGTTTAACATCTAAAATTAAAATTAAATTTAAGCCATATTTAACAGAAGTAAAATGCATTTGAATCAAGTATAAACTGTTATAAATCTAATATTTTCCATATCCATTTAAATATTATTATATAAAATCATGTAACTTATTTAATTTTAATATTGAATGTATAATTTATAATGTAATGGTCAGATGTTTATTTTGACTATCTGATTTTTTGTCATAAATAAATATAATTGCTTACGAGTGTAGGTCTAGTTTTGGAAGCCATTAAACTAAATATTTATATAATTCTATCTGCACTTTCTTTGAGTGTATAAGCGAAGGCAGAGGAGAAATGAGAGATGGAGAAGAAAGAGCCTTTTTTATGCGGCGCAACTTTGGCGCTTTTTATTAAACAAGCCGACGAAGTGTAGAAGCAAGGAATAAGCAACAAGAGGGGAGATGGTGGTGGGTAGAGGGCGGTGGGGTTGAGCATAAGGTGATGGAGCCAAGAAGAGAGCAGAGAAAAAGAGCACAGAATCAAATGAACATTGCCGGCATAACCGGTAACACTTGTTTGTCAAAGAGAGTGACGGGAGGAGATTGCGAGAGAGCCAGTATGCTGTCGAGAGAGCCATGTGTGTTAACTAGAGGAGGAAAGAGAGAGCCTGATCGGATAAAAGGGTTCTACAGGTGACAAGGACAAAAGACTGAACCCCTCTAATGTCATCATTATTGTCAATATAACAAGTTTATTGACTGGCAGCAGATGCCTAATTCCCCGCAGCTCCCCTTTTTCGACCCTCCAAGGGGTCATTAGAGAAATGCCAGGCATAAGTTCTCTTAACTCATGCTAAAGCGCAGATTAAACGCAAGTTAATGACTTAATTAACTGTCGAGCAAAAACCAAGCAAATAATACAAGCGACAAAAAAACATAGATAAAGATAAATGATAGATGCAAGTGCGCAGAGAAATGGTCGGCGATAAAAATTGTCGCAGAAAATCAAGGAAATTAACGCGTGCAAATATGTATTCCTAGGCGAAGCAGAGTTGGAAAAGAGTAATCACTGGTTTATTCCAGGGCTAATGTCTTCTAACGGCACTTGCAACAGCCGACGAAAACCCCAAGCGGCAGAACAATGGGAAATATAACGGACATCGATGGATTGATAAAAAAGACAAAAGGGTGCGATGATCTTACCATCATCAAAATATGACGTTTTAAAATTTATTGCTAATTTTGAATCTAATCATATTTTAAATCTTTAATTTTACACAATCTTAAATGTGTTTATAGTAATGATTGATCTAGATTATAAGTAAATATACTAATGTTTCATTATAAAACAATGTTACCTGATTTTAGTTTTTTTTTTAATTATTTTAAAATTTGAAATAAGCGTTATTTATAGTTTAAGAAAAACAAATTGTGTGGCTATACCGTTAGAATGGACCACCAATTTCGGTACTATAGGTGCTGTGGGAACCTGGCTTAGAAAACCCAAAAAATGCTGTTACCCTGGAAATTTGTTTATATTTTACTTGCACAGATAACATTAACTAAGTTTATTGATAGCCCAAGATATTCCATAGGAACAGTCTATTATTCGGCTAAGGTTACACCCAAATTAAGGCATTGCTTCCGGACTTTGATTTTCTATTAGTCCTATCAAAAGCATTATCATTTTAAATTCTAATTAACCACATTTTGTCGTTTGTTGATGTTTATTTTTTTGTCGGCTAATCAACAGGAGGCCAAGAAACTGAGAAAAGTCAAAGAGCGAGCGGGACAGCATCCAAACAAATGGCATAACAACCCTGTCTTTCACTACGCTCTCTCCAGCTCTTTCTTTTTCTCTTTTCCTCCCACCAAGAGTGTCAAATTCAAGGTCGCCCCCCGGTCCGACGTATACTTTATATAGCTGAATAGACCCACGGAGCGAGAGAGCGCATATTCAGCGTGGGAGCGGGCGAGCGAGAGAGCGGCTTCGGAAGACCAGTGTGTTTGGTCCCGCTTTTGTTGCGACCAACGCACAGTGGGCCAAAAATTTTGATTTTTCGTGCAAGTGCCTAATACCCTATATACCAAGCAAAAGTGCATGCAAAATTCCTTTTTGATTGCCTCGATTTCAAGATAAATAAATTATTATGATTAAACAAAAAAAACAACAAAACACTGACTTTTTGGCAAATTTCTGGTGCGCTGGCCCAGTGTGCAATGTCAGTTTTTCATTTCCACAGTTCCACAGTTGCTCAGTTGCTCAGTTTGTCAGCGAGTGCCCTGCCATGCGGTTGTGCCCGCGGATTGTTTCTTGAACTCCGGCTCCGTTTTCGATTTTTGGCGTAATCTCCGTGCAGAAGAAGTAACTTTCGAGTCCGATTCCCGGTGTGCGGTTATCTTTGCGCGTTTTTCGAAAAAGTGAAAAGAAGAAAGGCTAATAATTAAAGTGGGTGAGGCAAAAGTAGTAGGATACTTACGGTAAATGTAACAAAAATAAAAATTTGGCAATCGGAGAAGTAAGGCCCAGGCAAATACGGTAATTTGCCCAAAAAAAGCCGCACAACATCAAAAAGCAAATGCAAGTAAGGTCTTAAGACCCCCAAAAAAAATATAATTTCAGAAAATAATACTTTGCCAATAACATATACAAAAGCCAAAGCAAACTCGTTTGAAAAATAATAATTTGTAAACAAGAAAAGTCCAAACAAAATATATAGCAAAGGCAACGCAAATAAGATAGAGAGAAATATTTATTATTTGCTTATTAGGCCAAACTAAATATTTGCCGGCGGCAAATGTTTAAAAGGTGTTAAGTGTTTCGTGGGAGTGAAGTTTTCAAACAGAATACAAATTCTACGTTGCAAAAGTGAGTGCAAGAAGTAAAGCAACATGTGTGTGTTTTAAACGTGGCTAAATAAATCGAAACAAGTACCCGAAAAGTTATTTGACAAGGAAAAGACCGGTACCGGTAACGGAAAATTGAAAAATGTGGCGGCAGATCCTGTTTATTTTACCCACCTTGATACAAGGTGTCCAGCGGTACGATCAAAGTCCCCTGGACGCCAGTCCCTATTATCGCAGTGGCGGCGGCTTGATGCCCAGTTCGGGAACCGAACTGGATGGATTGCCGCACCACAATCGCTGTGAACCCATCACCATCTCGATCTGCAAAAACATACCCTACAACATGACCATTATGCCGAATCTTATTGGTCACACAAAGCAGGAGGAAGCGGGTCTGGAGGTGCACCAGTTCGCTCCGCTCGTAAAGATCGGCTGCAGCGATGATCTCCAGCTGTTTCTCTGCTCACTGTACGTCCCGGTCTGCACAATTTTGGAAAGACCCATTCCGCCCTGCCGATCACTGTGCGAATCGGCCAGGGTTTGTGAAAAGCTGATGAAAACCTACAACTTCAACTGGCCGGAAAATCTCGAGTGTTCCAAGTTTCCCATTCATGGCGGTGAGGATTTGTGCGTGGCCGAGAATACCACCTCCTCGGCCTCCACGGCCGCCACGCCCACAAGGAGTGTGGCCAAGGTCACCACCCGAAAACACCAGACGGGCGTGGAAAGTCCGCACCGCAACATAGGATTCGTCTGCCCCGTGCAACTGAAAACGCCTCTGGGCATGGGCTACGAACTAAAAGTCGGCGGAAAGGTGAGTTCCCAAATCAATTAATATAATAAGAGGCAGTAGATTGAACAACACTTAAAAAAAAGTATTTTAAAATTCAATTTAAAGGGCTTTTTGGCGACGGCAAATGTTTAAAAGGTGTTAAGTGTTTCGTAGGATGGCATTTCGGTGAATATTGCTTTAAATGTCTTTAAAAAAAGTTTTTTAAAACTAAATAACTGATATAAAATGTTCCGCGCTTAAATAATTTAAGATCTTTATGTTTGCATTCTTTTAAAAAATTCAACGTTTTGAGCTTGTATGGTAGCAACATGCAAATATTTGTAATTTATCATAGATTCACTTAACCGTCGGGGTTTCCAAAAAGAAAGGTCTTCGATATTTTAAGACCTTTTGGGGTTTTTGGAACAAGTTCTTTCCTATAATAAAAATATTATACCTTTGCCTTTAAATGTTCCTGTTTTAAAATCGTGTTTAAATATCGAATCGGCACATATATCCTCGATGAGTTTTCATGCAAACCTTTTAGAATGAATTTTGTTTTATGCTTGAAAGTTAATAGTTTTTTTTGTTTTGAGCCCCATGTAGGTCAACGATTTTTTTATGTCTTCATTTGAACTCCAGACTCAATTTGTAGAGCACCATAGTGGTAGAAAAAATGCATATCCTGTTGCGCCGAGAAAACAATTTCCAACCACCAGGGAAAACAGCAGGAGGTCCTTGGCAGGGCGGGAATGAAGAGAGAAAGAGAGAAGGAGAGGGCACCGGCAAACCCGCATTCTACCTGCCAGTAACTCACAAAAGATGGTTAACAACGTCAGGTAGATCGTTCCTTTGGCTTCGGTGGAGGAAAGGTAAACCAGTTCTTTTTCGAGTTGTGTAATTTGTAATGCCTGCTTAAAAATATTTTGGAAAAAGAAAAACGTAACAAGAACCAACGAATGTTTAATAATTTGAACTGGGGGTCAGCCTGTTGCATTTTCTCGTTTTTTAATTAATTTTCCACTCGCTCGTTGGAACAGCTTTTTCGGGGTCTTAAGTCCATCAACCGACTGATTTCCCTCGAATTATTTTGTGTGTTGTTTTGGATGAGTGATGATCATCTATGTATGTGTTTCAAATGTATTTGTCTGTGATTTTCCTCTCCTATTTTTAGCCATCTCCCCGTTGTTTTCCTGCTGCCATGTGTAAAGCGCATTAAATACTTTGAGGCAGGATAATTCACACTTCCCTCAATGTCTGAGTATTTGGCGGATACATGTGTATCTCTTAGCTACTTTACCATTGCGATTTCCCTGTTTTTTTTCGTTCTCTCTTTTCTTGATTGGTCTCGTTTTTCCCTGGCTGTGTGTCATCAGTTCTCCTTGGTCTTCCGACATTTCATCCCCGCATCATCATGGCTGTCAGCATCTTTGGTGTAGTCAAAGTCCCTACCCCGTGCTTAAATGCCTTTTGAGAGCTGCGTGCGAAATTTAGCAGCTTGTTTGCCTGGATTGCATTTGGCCCACATCACGATTGTCTGTAAGAGTATCTGTAAATGGTGTCTGTATCTGAGTGTGTTTTGGCCCTGTTTGCCGTGCTTTATGAGCCAGATAGGTCTCTGTGTTTGCTAATGATAATGGCGCCGTGTGAGAGCGTGAATTAATGCTTATTGGATAGATAATGATCCGGCCATATAAATATATAAAAAGCATGTTATAAACTTAAGGTATTTGCACTCGTTTTATAAGGGCTCTAAAATAAAAGAGCTCTTTGTCTTTGTTGCAAGATTAGTTTAGCTTTACAACATAAAAGCTGTTTATCTGGAAATTTTCGTATCTACTTTTAAAAATGTTTAAAGATTTAAGAGTTCACAATTGGATTTTCCAAGAAACTCATTTGTGTATGCTTAGTACAAGTTCAATTAGTTATTTACCTGACCAATCCTTTTATTTCGCATAAATTAATAATGTACCTGAATCAATTAATTCTCAAAAATAATATTTTCGCCTAACACCTTTAAATGAGTTTACTTATCCCAAAGGCAACTCTTAACATTTGCCTGTAAGCCAGTTGTAAGTATCAAATATTAATTTCATTCGTCTTAACTTCTTCATTTTCTTTTTTTCCTGTTTCCAATTTCTCGATTGGCTTGTCAATTAGACCTTTTTTGACTAAATTAACCAATCACTCTGGCTGAAACTTGTACAAACAAATATCTGGAATACAAAATATGTAATTTCGCAAATCAATTACCCAAACCAAAGGGCATGAAACGGTAGAATGAATTAGAGAGAGAAACGATGAATGGAATTAGTTGGGAATTCTTAGTCTGTGCTGAAATACTCATAGACCAAAAACCCGTAGGGCACGATAAACCTCAACCCTTTGCCAGCTTTTTCCAGCCCTTTTTCTTGTCCTTTTCTTGCCTCGAATCCATTATGCAAAGGCAGCAGTCCGGGGCAGGAAAATCTGTTTTCCGTCTGTGAGGAAACTGAGTGGAAAGCCAGCAGTCATAAGAGGGCACAATCAATTACGGATCCGTCCACAATTAAAAGTCCTGGCAGGGGGTTTTCCCCTCGGATGATTCAATTTGGGGCCTACAAATAATCCCAAAATCGGACTGCTTCTTCACTTCGCCCCTCTAAATGCGTCAAAAGCGTTCTAAATGAGGCTTTTAATGGATTTACGATTTCCTAAACAACCAAGCTGAAATCCCTCCCTCCTTTCCACAAACTAAACTGTTGTCCTTTCGCGCTCTTTGATTAATTTATTTTTGGCCGCCATGGGTTAGATGGCGTTGTGGGCTAAAGAGGCGGAGGCGGAGGCGTGTGCCTGGTTGCCCAGTTGTCTACACATGTAGCCATCAATCGGGCATTGCTCCCCGGTAATCTGTTTGCTCTGAAAAGGTTTGACGTCATCCAATGGTATACGTTTCAGTGGATTCAGTCCAGGAAAAGGTATAATGATTGCCGAAAGTAAATGGGAAGTTGCGAAGGATATTGGTCACATGAGCTCAAACTGTTTTCGAGCTGTGTTAGTAGGTAACAGCAATACTAACGGATAAAAAAGTTTTGTTGTGTTTAAAGTTATTATAGTTATTCACTAAATATATTTTTTGTATTTTGTATAGGAAGAGCAGGAGAAAAGCTTGCGTTTCTCTGTGAATCCATTAATATTACCAAAGAGTATGAAAACAATCCTTGAAAATGGTTAAAATATTTTTCTACTTTATACATATTACCACAAATTTTTATGGAACTCAAACCTTTTGTTTTTTTACTATAAAAAATGAAAGCCTCCATGGTATATAGACTATAATAACTATGATTTGTATCTTACGCAACATGTTTTATAAACTAGAGCACTAGTCACTATAATATACTCGACTTTATTTTATTGTCTCAACCTCTTTTGTTCTCTGCCAGTTATCAACATCAACATCGGCAGCTCATCAGCAACAATTCACCGTTAAGCCCTGAGATAATCTCTCCCAGTATTTTCCACCCAACCTCCTTGTATTTCCTTCTGTTATCTGTGCAATTTATCCCTTAAATTGGGCCTTAATATATACCAAACTATGGTGAAGGCTTTTGTTGTTTTTGCCATATCAGTTTTTCTCCATTAAAACTATAATCCACTTTATATATTTCACGCTCGAGCTGTTCAATTTATAACCAATAAATGTTAAGCCGATGACGATTATTTATTTATTTTTACACGGATCTCATTTTACCCCAACCATGCGTGAAGGAATTGCAACAAAAGCGTTTTCAACTCAATTAATTTGCCGGTTGGAGGGAAAATCTACTTCCGGCTACTTAAGCACAGACAAACAATGATACAGGAAAAGGGCAGGAGAAGAGCTAGCGTGTGCCTGTAAATCCATAAAAATGACCAGAGAATGGGAAAACAATTTTTCCCACACGCTTTTCTAGTCGCATCTATTTGTTTGCTGGCCTGGACCAAGGCGATAAGCACAACAAAATCGTTTTGTGTAGCAAAAGGCAATGTCCTGCAGAACATTGTAACTTGAGCCGATGACAAGGCAAAATCCGGTTAGTCAAGTGACAACCAAGAACGAAAGTAAAAGCTGAAAAATAAAATATTTACCAAGAAACTAAAAATATTTTCATTCATTCAATTGGGACTTGAGACCCACACACAATATGCTTTTGAGCTGAAGTTACAACTCTTAGATTGACTACAATCCCCGTGCCTTGATTTTCGTGACACAACTTTGAGACGCCCACTGAAGTTGATTTCTGTTTTGAAATATATTTTCATGCTCCAAGCCCCAAATTCGAGCTGGAATTGTTAACGAAATGCTAATGCTTGGCTTTGACTTTTGGCTGACAGCGAGCCAGTTAAATATGTTTAAATATTTAATTACTGCCAGCAATTTAATGGCAGTTCATTTGGCGGCCAGCACAAGCCATTTACCATTTGCTTTAATAACTCTGGCTAACCGCACCCCAAATATGCAATTTACAATTCAGTTGTCACCTTTTACGGCTCCCTGTACGTTTTTTATAAAATTTTATTTTGCATAAACTAAAAATAAAAGTTGCTTGTTTGGGCATTTTGTATTGGTTGCTTTGTAAATGCGATACAAAATATAGCTGTGCAATTTACACCGAAAGTGTTGAGGTTGATGAATCTATACAAACATTTTGACAAAACGAAACTATTTTGGTTTATATTGATTGAAATGATTTAGACTTTAGGAATTATATTTTTTCGCTCTCAAACGAGTCAAAGCATTTTCAATATTTTATCAGTCACGTTTTGATGCTATTTCAGTATTGTGAGAAGTAAATTTTATTTTAAGCTAAAGGCTTAAATTAACTTGCTTATGCCCAATAGGTTTTCTACCTTAGAAAACATTTTAGGTGCACTATATTTATATCTAAAATTTATATACAAGTTATTTTGCTCCCACCGAAGAAGTTGTATTTGCTTTTAAATTTTCGTAAAACTTTTCCGTTTCCCTTCGAGCGATTTCCGCTTTTGTTGGATGAACTAGAGCATGAAACTGAAACACATATTCGCCCATATTGCTTGTCCCTTTTAATCAGAGAACTATCACCACATGCTGAACTAAGCCCCCGCAAAAGCACACAGACGTAAGCCCCCAAACCGAACCTACATCGGTGCCATTCACATCTTTTTGTTGGGTCCTTGCCACAGGATTCTTTCAATGAAGTGGCTTTCATTTGCACCTACGTGCACCGCAGTGCTCCACTTTGCGAGAAGACCACCCTTGTCGGGCCATACAAAATTTGACACAATTAAAAACAAAGGCAAACCAAACACAAATGTCAACCTCAGACGGAGTCCTTTTTTGCTGTCTCTGTTGTTTGCTGTCTGTTTTGCTGTTTTGCATTGTTCTGTGAAGCGTTGCGCCATTTTGCGATGGCAAAAGCCATCTTACAGATACTTCGGATACCCCAAAGATACATTATGCAGGGTTGGCTCCTCGTATGTAAGCCTGCGAGTCTGTCTGATGAATTTATAATGCCCATTGTCTGTTTTGGGCCCAGACAATGGCAAGCTAAAAAATAAAACGAAGGAGCCATAACTTCTTTGAAAATAAGCTGAAATATTTGGGTCCCCCAAAGATGGCTGACTGACATACTAAGTGGACCCCAGCCGTTGGCCAATAAACTTCAATATTTTAGGTTGAAACCGAACTCCTTTGGGCTACAAATTGGCTTCGTCCGTTGGAAGTCAGTTAACACCTCGCATAACCGACACAAGACTTAATTAAAAACTGAACTAAAAAGTGAAAAAAAGTGCAAAAAGTGCAAAAAGAGAAGCCGCGCAGGCGCACAAAGTCCACAAATGTAAAGACTGAAAACGAGTTTGTCGGGGACAAAAATAAAAAGGGGCAGATCGAAAAGGCAAATCATAAATTTTATGCTCCAACCGAATGAAGAAAGAGGAGCAGCCACAGACCCGTCTTTTCAAGTGTGTGGGCCGATTCGGGCTTATATATATGGCAAATCGGAATATACTTTATGGAACTGAGGAAAAAACGAAGTTGTTATAGCATCTTATTTGTGTAGTAGGCAGCAGCTGGCTTCGGGTAATTAAAGTGGGATTCTTGAAAAAGGATCTGCCTAAAGCTCCACCATAAAGATAATGTCCTGTCGTAATCCCCCAAAGAATGGACTACATTTAAAGAAATGCGGCAATAAAGAGCTATGTGGATTGGACAGGAAATATAAAATAACAAATTCGAAATAAAAATTAAAATATGTTGTTATATGTTTGTTTCTTTGGTCTTATAGTCTAAAGATCGTGTGCTTAAGCTATATGTTATAGCCTTAGGACGAAGCTAGATTTAAATAAAATCTTGTTGTTTATTTTTATTGGGGCAATATTGCGTTACAGTTGTACGTTTGTAAGGCTGTAGAAAATCAACATAAATTGTTGGCTTTTCAGTTAAGAGGTCATACTTTTTAAATTATTTAAACTAAAGAAAATAGAATCTATTATTCTTGTTAATTTAACAAAGTTCAAGCCAAATCGCACATAAAAACTCCCTTCTTTGACACGCGATTAACGATATTAAATTGAAATTCCCCACTTTTTCTGATCTCCTCAACATTCCTGTGTGAAAAACTTGCCACAACCAAATAGAGAAAGTTCTGTGCAACATTTCGCTGGCATGCAGGAAGAAAAAAGTAAAACGATTCTGGAATCTCAAGCAAGCAAAAATCATTCAATTAACGTTAGACCCACCTCCATCTCCATCTCCGCTCCCGCCCCCAAAAACTCACATGACGGGCCGTAGAAAAACTACGCAAACAACCATTAGTTGGATATAATTTAGCTCTTTAGTTGTGGCCATAATGCAGCTACTTAAATGCAACTCAAATCTGTGGGGGAGCAAGGGGGATCGGGCGGATGCCTTACTCAAAAATGCTGACAGTGGCTATTAATTAAAGTGCAGACACACCGTGGAACTGTGAGTGGAGATCCAGATGAGCAGCTGACGACTGGGGACGACTACAAATGGATAACGATCGGGGTTTTCAACGGGGAAAGGGGTTTTCTGCAGCCATAACAAGACATTCCTAATCATCTTCAATCATAACACAGACATTCAGGCACGAACACAGCCAGCCCAAGTTGTGTATCTGTGTGTGCCACTAATGAACCAACTTAAAATTGTCATAACTGTAAATCATCTCGGACTTATGGAGCGTGCATATGTGGAGCAATCAGTTAAGGCCCTGAGGAAGACAACGTCATTTAGACGTAGGCGTGGGGAAGCATCAAACTATGAAAGGAATATGGAACACGAAGTAGGAATTTTAAATACTCTAGTACTCTTCTTCAGTTTTGCTTATCTGCTATAATAAAAACAAAAGCCATGATTATAAATCTATTGTTTTAAAAATTATATAGTACAGTATTTTAATAGTGGTCTGGAAACCGATAATTTTCGCTATAATGCAACCAAAATATTATATATACACCCAGATAAACAATGGTAAATCCAAATATTTTCACTTCGAAAAAAATATTTTCGGAAAAGATTTAGCCCCGAGGGGTATTGTGGTTAAATCAAAGTATGTTACACTTTCATTTTTATTTTTAAGTATGGAAAATGTAGTTTTAAATTGTAAAAAATTTAAATTTACCATTTTCTTATTGGATAAACCAATTAAATATGTTAGTAATAATATTACCATGTTATTATTTTATTTTAAGTAAGCTTATATTTCAAATTTGTTATGTTTAATTTTACTTTGGAAAAGATTAGAGTTGAAAAAATATTTTTCTGTTCTCTATATATTAAAATGTGATATAGAAAAAGACTGGGCCATATGAGTTCTTCGCTAAATGAATTTGGTTTATTGAAAACTAACCTTTCAAGAAGCTCATTAAAATTTATAAATATTAAATATTAATATTAACTAGCCAATTGCCAGATAACCTTTTGAAAAAGTTTACTCGTTAAGATCAGCCAGCTGATGTAGGCCAATACGACCCAAACAAGCGAAGAGCGATCGCATGGTTACCATGACGGTGCCGAAGATAATTATGATGCTGCGTGTTGGCCAACTGAAACCGAGAGCCAATAATCTGGTTGGCCCAGAGGAAAAGGCCAAATAGTGGGCAGTTATGCTTTTGGCCATTGGTCATCCTTTGACTGATGTTCGGATCAATCATGCGACATTTGGCGGCTCGAATTTGATTGTCGCGTTAATTACAATGAGGCAATCGGAATGGGAATAGGCCAAGGATGATGGAAATTTATCCTGATTTCCACCCATGACGAATCGCATTGGAAGCCATGATTTGTGATTCGCCTGGATTTACGGCAAAGTCAAATTGAGTTTGGTAGATAATTTCCAGCTTTCGTTTTTTTCTCCCGCTCTGACGTTACGTCAAATGGAATTGCCCTTTTTTGACAAGTGGAAATTGTTTTCTTTTTTCCTTCATTTTCATGGGTAAGTGCGTTGCTATCGAGATTTGCGTGACGCGTCACAAAACTTCGATTGTTCCGAATGGCATGGGAAGGTCTCTTTTGATTTATGTCGGAGCCATAAAAACTAGTTCCCATTTTGCCGGAGGTTTGGATATGCGGAGCCGGAGAGTCATTCACATTACAGTGAGAAATTTGGTGTAATTTGGCGCATGTTTTTAGCTAAACGCTTCTTATCAGGCAAATTGGTTGATTGGCTGGGTGGCAGGAGAAAATGGAGCTTTGCATGTTGATGAATTTTTGGCGTGTGCGTCGCCTAAATCGTGACCAAATTGTGTTAGGATTACGAGTTTGTAGCCCAGGCTACGGAGCCACGTTTGTGCATGTTTTTGTCGGATAAAATACACCCAGACACGATATATTTGTCTTTTTTTTTGGAATGGGTGTATAAGTATAAGTCAAATGTTTTGCGAGCCCCATGAAATGTGGAAAAGGTTATTTATTAGCCAAATGAAAGTTGTGAATAAATGATGATGTGGGTCAGGCCTTCAGCGAAATATAAGGTGGAAAATAAGGTTAAATTTATCCTTGAGGGGGATTTCGTATCAATTTAATAAGACACATATTTAAAAACAAAGCTTCTTAGAATAACAATTTAATGGCAAAATATAATTTGTTTGTTTTTTAACTCTTTTAATAATATTCCCCTAAAGTATTATACCTACACAATTATATTAAAATGATTGAAAATTTGATTTTTGTGATTTTGTCCCCAAAACCCTGGCTTTTAACCCATTTTTCCCACTGCAATCTCGAACTAGTTGTTCGCTTTGGCAAGGTAAACCAATTTAAATATTCGCATACACATAGGCCTCAAAACTCAATCTCTGGCAATCAATTAGAGGTCTCTTCCTCTGGCATAGAACAAGAAACGAAATAAACCATTTTTCATGCAATTAAAACCGAAGCAGAGTCCCAGCTTTAATTGAATAACACGAGCAGAAACAGAATGGCAGCAGCACACAAAAAAAAATTGTCGTTAAAATCTTACGGCCAGTCCATTGAGCGATGTCGATAGCACGAGATGCTGGGCTGTCCGTCCGACACGTGTCTCAAAGTAAAGTTTAATTTAATTAAAATCTCTGTATTCACTTCGAGGGAGATTGGCAGAGGGACAGTCGCCAGCAGATCATCTGCAGCACGCATGCCGGCCATGCAAACACAATCAGAGCACCTGCAGATACAAGTTGCAGTTGCAGCCTCAGCATCTGACTCTGGATCTGGGCATTGGACATTGGGCGGGATTCGGGCTGAGTGTCCTCACTCTGGCTTAAAAATACTTAAAGTGCGGTGTGATAAAAAAAAACTAGCCCGCATGACAGCTTTCAAGGGTCTTTTGACTCGATTTTCCGGTTGCTAGGTGGGAAAGTTTGCTTTCAAAGCTCTTGAGCATAGTTACTCTTGTTAGATATGAGAATATGAATGGAATATTTAAGGATTTCTTTTTGTATATTATAATTAAACTTTGTTTGTTCTATTGAGGCACTATCTACTTGTTCGTTACTGGTAGTTATTGGTTGGTTATTAGGAAAAGTTAGTAGTTAGTTGTTTTGAATACTCAATCACGTTTAGGTTTTATGAACACTTTATGCATTTTAGGGGAATTCATTTATTTTTTCTGATGAATTCCACTTGTTCACCAATTTGTATATTTTGTAGATTATACCAACATTAGGTAAAATATATGAAAGGCAATTCAAATTGGAATAATTCAGCACAAGAAGAATCAGAACACACGTTTACAGCATGATGCAAAGCCACTGTGACATGCAATATTTTTCTTTGACAGATGCTAGGGTATTAAGAAGTGAACATCTGGTGGCAATAACTCTGTTTCCTTCATGAAACCACTCAGTATTCTAGAAAGCCTTTGCTCAGACTACCTAGCACACATTCACTCACTGCCCCTTTTGCTTGCATAGCAGGTGAGCAAACAATCAAGCAGAATGCTGATTTTTTCCAACATCCGTTGCAGACTGGACATATTTTTGTGGTCAGCTTGGGTTTTATATCCATATACCCTCGGTCGCCGTCTCGCCTGTTCTCACCTGAGTTCCCCACCTGCAACTGCAGCTCCTTGGGCCTTATGCATAACCAGCATTGCATGTTGGCCACCTGTCAATGCATCGAGTGAAAATTGCTGGCCATGTCAGGGAGCCGAGGACCTTATATGGCGGGCCGGCATAACGCCTATGGCCATCGAACTATTACCAGAGCATTATTATAATGCCGGGCCAAAACCCAAACCAAAACCAAACCAAATCGAGCCATTAATAGCCGCTGCATGGGGTTGGGTCTATATGGTGTGCCACTTTTTGTGCGAAAAGATTTACAATTAAAGTTGGCGATTAAATTGTTGCGATAGCGTTGCCTCGATTACCAATATGCCTGGCTTCGATTATTTTATTTATAGAGTGAAAGCCCCGACTCGAACCCAATCGATGGCTATCTGATGCCGATAGATCGATCTGAGCACATTTATCTTGGGCATTGGCTTGTAAGTGTAACTTTTAGTGCGTAATTTATGGCCATTGCTGAGTCTGTGAGTTTATCTTGAAAGGAAATTTGCTCGGGCGATAAAACGATAAGCGATAAATGCTTACCGTTTTTGGTGTGTCACAAGGGGGCGGCGAAGGGGCGGCGTGGCCACCGAATCAATTTGCCACGGCTAATATGGGTTAAATGCCATGATTTCTATTTTTTGCGATATCGAATTACAACTCTAGCAGTTATTTAGCACATTTATGTGCCGTTATAATGGCACGGTTCAAAATATGGGTATCCGCTTTGAAGGTGAAATGAATGCAAATTGCCGCTTTAATGGCTCCTGATGGTTGAAAATTGCTTTTTAGGCTGGGCTAGCACTTAATTTGAGGTGTTTAGGCACATTTATTTCGGGGCCGTATTATTTTATTGTTGTGAAATAATAGCTTAAGCTATGCCAAAGGCTTTTCAACAGTTGGGTACATTTCAATGATTCGCCAATTTGGGTACCGCTGGTAGTTAACTAGAGGTAACTATTTGCATATAAAATAATAGTTTTGCAAATAAGTTTTAGCACAATAGGGGTACTTTATTTATATTTCAATATAATTGTTTATAACATTATACTTTATACGGCTCTCAGACGATGAAAGCATAACATTAGAGTTTTTCAGTTGCAGAATTTTCCAAGCATACACTTCCGCGGTACAGTTTGCCAGTGCCTGACACCCAGATTAGGTACACTTAAGTACTCACTTGGGGTCTGACAAGCAGTCGCTAGTTCACTCCTCCGATAGCCACTTCCTATGAGCCACTGGCTCCACCGAAAGCCAACCCCATCATTTATAACTGTCAACAGTTTTTGTGGCCCAAACAGGCCAAGTAAATGCAAAAAAAAAAAAAGACACAGCGCACAGTAACTTAAAAAAACTACATCTAATATTTAAGCCATCAGCGAAGTTGGCGATTGCCACTCGACTGCGGCCAAGATCCAGCCCCGTCACCTCATCCTGGCCGTTACGCTAGACAAACAAATTATGGCTACTGTCAATAGACGAGCGTTTCTAAGCCCAGACAGTGGAAAAAATAACAGCCAAACAAGTCAAACGGGAAAGGGGCCGAATGGAGGTGAGAGATGCACCCACAGTTGCAGCAGTTGGACATTTGACTGATGCCTCGAGGGGGGAAGCAGCAGTTTTCCTCCCTAGCCATTTTCCACCAGCCTCTTGACAAACTGTGAAAATTACCAGCGGGCAGTTTGGGGCGTCAGCCAAGAAAGCAACAGGCAACAGGCAACTGGCAACTGGCAACCGGCAACTTGCAACACCAAATCACAGTCTGGGCAACATGTTGAGCTCCTTGCCAAATTGCAAATTCTAAGCCAACTCAATAATTGCCATAGAAAACTCCGCTTGCTTTGTTTATTTTTCAATTTATCTAAAATGTTTTGTATGTATCCAAATTTTTTCGTTGTTGTGCAGTTTGTGGCCTCAGGACACTTTAAAGAGAGATATTCAGGCCAGGCCAACGAGTTTGTCTGGATTTTATTTTTAGTTTTCATATCCTGCAGCAGTTTTTGTGTTTGCTAAATTATTTTAGTGCGTTTTTGGCCAATTTTTCATTGTTTGTTGCTTAATATTTTTCTATTCTTTATTGTTTGTTTCCAAAGCTTATGGCATGCCAAATTGCTGCGTTTTAAAGCGCATTTAAATTTGATAGAGTATTGCTGAATTTTGTGCAATTTTGTGTTTTTGTTAAAATCGTTGCTATATTGCTCGAAAAAACTATTAAGAATTATAAAGTGAGCTTATGCTTTATGATTTTAAATGATAGAGTAAAGAAAGGTAAAATTAGTAATTTTATATTAAAATTGTTATATTAAAATTGTTTTTTTTTAATAATTAGACTGGCTAAAAATATTAAAATAGTAAATAAACCTTTTGAAGAACATAATTTAATGGTAGTGGAATGTCGAACCTTACTGACTTGTGTTGTTACCATTCACCTTTTTCCTATCTGTCTCTTTCATTGTCTGTCCAAATTTACATACAATTTCTGTAGTTTTCCTGTCGACAAAACTGCAATTTGCATTTGACGAATGGCCAGACAATGGAAAAACAGACTGAAGTTAAGTGGAAATCGCAGTCTGGCACTTGAAGCGTATCCCCGAAAATAAAGGGCGCCAGCACCCAAGACACGCCCACAGTTCCACCCGCCCCTTTTTGGCCCCCCGCAAGCCCGCTGTATTTCAGACGCTGGCATAATTAAAAACGTGCTAAGCGTTTTAACGAGACCTGGACACAGTCGGACAACTGCGATGATGATGATGGCTGATCTACTGTCTCCTTTCCCCACACCTCTTTGTCCCCCTCTCTCCCTGTTCCGCTCACTATTTCCATCTCTGTCTCTCTCCCCGACTTTTGTCTATAGCCAACGATGATATGCTGGTTTCAAGTGCTTCATACACACGATAAGAGCCAGCGGGGAATAGAATAAATGTTCAATTCAGTGCTGCCCTCTCTGTTTTTTTTGTTTAGCCATCTCTTTCACTCTCTTACTCTTAAAATTTTTTGTTTATTTTATTTGTTTTGCATTCTTTTCAGTTTTTTTTTGCTATCCAATGGCTTGAAAACTGAATTTCCAGTTTTAGATTTGTAAATTTTTACACTCACAAAAAATTGTTTATCAAAAATAATAATAATTATTTATTATAAATATTTAAATATTTAAAGGTACGGAAACGTTTTTATAAAATAGTTTGGTTTGTAGCCCTAAATTTCATTAGTGACTTAATTTGTATATAAACTCCATTCCAACTATCTCTAATACTTTAGAGGACAAGTTTATTTACTCTTCAAGATTTTCTTGAAGTGTATATATTTTTGTTGGTCTCAAGTGCCTGTGCCACCGTTAAATGGAATGGGGAGGGACATGATGAGGCAGCCTGCCGGCACTAAGGGAAGTGCTCTAATGAGATGAGACTCGGACTCTGGGCCCTGCGAATGCCCCAAGGCAGCTGGATTGCATGGCTCTTATTTTTTTTAATTACGAAAATTGGATTTTTATGTACAAGAAGCAGGGGCTGCGGCTGCGGCTAAAGACACTTGACATGCTTGGTGACGATGAGTGGCCACCAGGTCCACATGCTGCTTTCAATTCTCCGCACCCATTTCACATTTCACATTTCACATTCAACTGCAAACGAGAGTGTTGAGGTCTGCTGCCAGCATAGTGGTCCATTTGATTTTTTATCTCCGCCAGCTTAATTGAGTTGGTGGTGAGTGAACAACCACCACCCCTCCTGCATCCCTCTAATGAAATTAGGTTAAAGCGGTTGTAAATAGGTGAACATAAGAAAAACAGTTGACGGGGAACCGAACTCACGTTCTTCCACCACAGCATGAATAAGTGATTCAGTTCAGAGATAATATACGAGTAAGCATGTGTTCCAACATACCATCGACCGACCGGGTTGAGTGTCCGTTCTGTGGCCCCTTGCACCAGCAGTGGGTTAAGGCTTGAGTGAAAGCTGCGAGAATGCTTCACCACAATTGACGGTCATCTGGATTGCGAGGCGGTCTGGCTAAAACGCTAATGATAGGATAGGTTTCGCGATTCGCGGTGGAAATTCTGTTGCTTAACAGATCGTAACTTTGAAAGCTTTAAAATTCGTGCTGAAATTCTGTTTGCCTCTGGGAAGGAAAAACATAAAATTGCCACATAAAATTAGAGTGCATTATTTTGCACGTTTTTTAATGCTTTCCAGGTGAAACCGTAAAAATTGATTTATTACATGTTTTAATAAATAGGAAATCATTAGCTTGCGAAAATGAGTTAATTAAATGGGAAGGATATTTTTTCAAATTCTTTTCTGTTCTATAAGAAATACCTAGTTTACTTTAAAAACTTACAAAATAGTTGAAACAAGAAAATATGAATAATTGTAAAATTAAAAACTAAACCATAAAACCCTCCGATCTATTGCCGATAATTACTTTACTATTGCCAATATATTAAAGCATAACCCTAATTTCAGCATCCCACTTAACGCTTTGTAAATCTCAGATAAACAAAAATCGAACCCCTTAATTACGTGGCAACTTAAAACTGGTTGTGCTGGGCTGTTTCCCGATTCAAGTTCAAAGTGGATTACCGGCCAATTGTTGTTTAAACCAACGTATCCGGGCAAAAAACAAGAACAGTGTTGGTGTCTGGTAGTTTATTTACCGCATATCATATCATGTTTCCCAACAGGCAAGCTCGACCACAATGTGTGCCAGGATGATACGTGGTGTACCTCACTGCACTAAGTTTTCACCCTGGCAATGACAACCACACGCAGCTCTTGGTGCTGCAGCTCATCACCTTGGCGGTGTTTTCCCTTCGCCAACGGAGATACCACCACTTCTTCTAGTTGTCAGATCCATCTTCATAATGAAACGTGTCAATTTACATGAAAATGATTTTTCTCATCTCCCCGGCAAAGTGGCAACGTGTTCTTAAGCAACCCATTAGGGGCTTCCTACCGTCTCGCTCCTCTGAATCACCTCCTTTAAGTTTTTTTTTTACGGCACGCTCAAACTTTTTATGGCTGCCTGCATCCTGTGATGACTCTCACGGACTGCGAGGAGAATTCTCCTCTTGTTTATTATTTAAAGCAAATTATCAAAATGCTTTTGCATATCGTAAAAAAAGGATTTTTATGTTGTACATCATTAAGCATAATAATCTTCCCTCTAATGTAGAAACTTCTCCCGGGGAAAGAGTGAGCACTTTTTATGGCTACTAATTTTTAAGCTGATTAAAAGACATCAAAATGAAATCAGGAACCTTTTTGAGTGATTGTATCCCTTACTGAAGGTGCACAGAGTATTTGATGGGCCAAGAACTTCAGCTGATTGCGGAATCGTAAAGAGTTTAAAGCTTTTCAAGGGGAGATCAATGGCGGTAGATAGTTCCTTTTATTGTTTCTCTAGACATGTTAAAAATATTTAAGTCCAGAACGAGGATGTATTTTGTAAAGTTTGTAGACTAATTGATTGTTTATGTATTATTCAAATTGAAAATAGTTGTTAAAAAGCAATGGAATTGTCAATCAATGCTTATATAACAAATTATATTCAACTTTACAGAGTAAAATTATTTTTATATTTAATGCAATGCACAAAAATTATAACTTATATATATTTATTCTCTTTCTCATTTTAGGTAAGTCGACAAATTCTGAACACGAAACTTTAAGGACCAAATTGCAAGCTCGAAAGCTTTAGCATTCACCGAGTGTGAGTAACGAAATCATTTCCAAATCTATGCGAGACACACTCATTCAACCCTAATTCGGAGCATCAACAATCAAGCCCTCGGGCATCAGAACTGTCAAAAACTTTCGCCCAAAGCCAATTGCCGAAAAAGTTTTCCCCAGAGGGGTTTGACCCAAGTCGAGAAGAGATTGGAGCGCCAAAAAAGGGTCAACCATAAATACGCAAATAATTCGGCGAGCCAAGTGTCGCAGTCTCTTAGCTTGAATCCTAATAAAAAGTTTTATAGAGTCCTACCTGTAAGCCCTTAACTTAACCCCTGTCAGCTGATTTTGGTAGTCAAGCGTCTGGGCAAACTTTTGGTTTCTATTATCTGCAATGAGCCAGACGCACAATCCTTCTATTTATTTTACTTAGCAATTACCAAAAGCCAAAAATTCAAAAGTTTGTCTTCTCTATAAATGCATATTGTCAGATAGCAACGATTTTTTCATCTGTTTGGGATTGTCTTCGGTTGAACAAGTTTGAAACAAACATTTTGTTGATTCTTTGTCAAAACTTCCCCAGTTCTTTTATTTTTGGCTAGGCATTGTGTCAGGTGAAGCGCGTTTCTAGTTTCGAGAAATTTTGGTGGAGCTCGCCAAAATATACATTTTCGGGTCTTCTAATTTTCCTGCTATTTTTTTTCGCTGGGATGGCTTAATTTACTTTTCATGGATCGGAATATCCACAAAGCAAACAAAATTCGGTGTCTCGTTATTTTATTTTCCTGTGTTTTGTTATGCGAGCCATTGACTTTTATATCCAGAGATGTGGAGAACCCGAACCTCATGGAAAAAGAACCGAATTGAAGTTTTTCTCTCTGCCATTTTGTGAGACGTACTTTTGGCTGGCACTGTTCACGCTCAAGTGAAGCGATGTTGTTTTTAGCTATTGCCTATAAATTTTCCTGTGGTCGTTGGTCTACGGGGAATGAATGGGCTTTCGGGTTGAGTTAGTGTTTTCCAGGGGGCGTGTGTTGGTGTTTCGGTATCGGTAGTTTTGGTGCCATTTTTGGAGCAGCCATCCGTTCATCCATTCTTCTGCTGCTTTTTCCCTCCACCGCCTTCTCTATTCACTCTTTCATTTATAGGTGCGTTGGGCAACGCATTTTTGCATGCTCCATCCGCACACCCCAACAACATCCGCCACTCCTTGCGCCCACGATCCCATGTGTTGACAAATGGCTTAAAGTTTTCGGTCATGGGTCGCGTCGAGGGTAAGCTGCCTTTAATTTGAGGCAATTTGGGGGACTGGGGAAGACAGCTTAGAGGAGGGCTCCAAAGTGAAAAACAAATTGGTTGAAAGCTTAGTTTTGGGCTTTCTGCACTTCAAAATGTATATTTACTGAAGACTCTTAATAAAAGAGTCTTAGTTATAAAATGTCGTAAAATCAAAACATTCTATAGTGATTTTAATTGAAGCTGCATATGAGTTCTTCTATATTTCTACATGGAATATGAATGAAGTAAATTAGTAATTTAATAATAATTTTATTTTATTTTCTTTCTTAAATTTGTATTTATAGTTTTAAAATGAACTTTAATGCATTACAATTAATAACACCCTCCATAACCACTCCATATTGAAGTCTTAGCATCAAAAGAATTATTCTGAAAAGTGATGGTATAATTAATCACACTCCTAACAAGAATGCTTTACATTTATTTAAAGCCTCGCCTGAAAAAGTTGGGGTACTCTTTTCAATACCAACTCTATTTTCAGCCCAAAGTATTCATCGTCTATCAGTACTCTATCTTATTGGAAAGCAGAACCTTTAAGCCCGGCAGCGATGACTGATAAATTTGGCCCGCAAGCGGCGTTCACAATGGATTCAATGCCAAATGCTGAGTCACTTCCCCAGGAACCCCATTTCGAATCCCGCTCCCCGTGGCCCAATAGCATTTCCTGGATCAGAAGCAGGGCTGAAAAGCGCTTCCTGTCCGAGCGGCAGGTTGAGCCTTCATTAGCAGATAGTTTTCCATGGACGCAAAGCATTTTCCAGCAATTGAATATCCAGAGAGCCACACAAAGCATTTGAATGTTGGTCGGCCCATCTCGATTTTTTTTTATTTTTTCTTTTATTCGCTGTTGTTGCTGTTCGAGCGGAAATTAATGAGACTGACAGGCTTTTGACGCAATTTGAAGCCCCGCAGATTCTGCTTTTTTCTTCCCTTTTCGTATAAATAAATATTGAAATCATTTATCAGCAGGCACAAAAGAAATTGTGGATGGGCATGGGTCACTGAGGATTGCGCGAAATCAATGAGCGATTGTGTGTCATGTTGTATTTTATTTTCCTTTTTTCCCTCTCACCTCCCGGAGTGTTATCGCAGTGCAAAAAACATTCTCATAATAAATGAAAATAAATGCTGCATAAAAAGTCGGCGGCTTTATCTTAGTTTTATGCTCTCCATGGGAGCCACAGTCATTGTCCGGTGCCGGTACCGCGCAAAAAATGAGAACTTTTGTACAAACAACTTTTCCATGGTAGTCGTATTACCAATGCCATTATATAGAGCCCGAAAATTAATCAAAGCATTTCGCATTAACTCCGGATTGCATTCACTAAATTGAATCGGCTTAAACTGTTCAAGGTAGTCAAAGAGAGTCTGAAAAGCCGCGTCTGAAATAAAGTTGGCAATTAAATGGAAATTCGATGTATAGCGTGAGTGTGGGAAACTTTGAAAGGAAAGTGTCAAGGGAGCGAAAAGTTTTTAAATCGTTGTACATTTGCTTAAAATATGATATATTAAAATAAGCATTATACCAGTATATTAAGGTTGGTACTATCGATCGTGAGACAGTTGGCCTGCAGACCATGGCAAATCATTAATTAAAAATTCAATTTTTAAAGTTTATGTAAATATGAATAAAGTGCACACTACCGATGATAAATACCGTTGTTTAAAGAGAAATAAGGATCACATACATAACATTTCAATACACAGATTGGAAATAACAATAATAATTTAGCTAGGTAATACAAAAAGTAATTAAAAAACTCAAAACAATTACAGCCTTGTTTACGCATATCGGTGAGCAGCAGACGATGTTCAGCTAATAGGAAAACAGTCTAAAGCTAATCTAAATCAGTTTTAGGAATCCGACATGGGTATCGTACATCCAGGTTTCCCCCTTAAGCTCATCAATTACGGCCGTTTCTGCCATGGAGACCCCTGTTCCCATGGTAAAAGCGAACAAACCCGCATAGATAATTAGACTAACCTCACTGAAAGTTTGCCAAAGCGAGCTGGGCCACGGGGGAAAATTGGTAGTGAGTCGGAACGAAGGACCCTCTGGATCCAGAGAAATGTGCTGGGCTGTCATCGTTGCGAACACGGTTGAAATAAATACGAAATCATTTGTATATTTCCCGAAGTCTCGTAGTTTGTGTTTGCCGCGCTGAAACATTTATCGCTGTCGCTGGGTTAGAGAGTCTGGGGCAAAGGGCCAGGAAACTGGACAATGCGGATGCGGACATGGCAAATGGTCCGGCAGGAGATGAGTCCGATGATTCCGATGAGCCTGCCGCTGAGCAGCTAAAAACTTCCCCACGGGCCAGTCGGTTTTGTTTAGACTGCAAACTGTGAGATAAATTGTGGTGTATATCTGTATCTGTATTCGAGCGAGGCATCTGCAGTAAAATGCAGGGGCCCACACTGACAAAAATTTAAATTTGCCATTAGGTTAGCGTCTAAATTTCAATATATAGAAAATCTTATAACATTTTTAGATATTTTAAAGAAGTTTAATTAGTATTCTTCAATATTTGTACTGTTGCAAAATTGCATATGTTTTTAAAATTCATTGGCTTTAAAATTCGACACCAAAACACCCAATATTAAATGAAATTTTTATATATTTTCAAATTCATATAACATTTGTTTAGTAATCTTCACACTCAATTACATGAGAAGCTATAGTACTAACTTAGAACTTTAGCTTCAAACAATTTAAAAATTGAGGAATATTTATGTACCAACATTTCAAAACAAGGAATATGACTGGAAAAATGACAGAGTAAAATAAACAATTTAAATATTTGCAAAGGAATTTTTATTTACAAAAAAAAAAAACACTTCTTCGAGCCCTATAGTTATTTTTGTAAGACATAATCTAAAAATTTAAAATATTTTTTTTAACGTGCAAAGTCAAAGCCCCTTACTCCATGCTTGATTACAAAGTGTTGGCCAGCGTACCGAGAAATGGAAATGCACCGCTGCATCCACAAATCCACTATAACCCATCGGTATATCCCATCCTCAATCCTCAATCCCCTTCCCGTCTAAACGTCATCGTTTAAAGTGTTAAAATAAAAGCAAAAAAAAGCACCAGACCCTGTTTATCTGGCTGGGGTTTTGTGTGAAAAATTATGGCAGCTGACTGTGAAAAATTGTTGCAAATAGTTTTCAGTAAATGTTTTTTATTTTGCTCCTCCTCTGTCGATAGTGGCGGCTTTTAGTTAATGCGCACTCGGCTTAGAGCAGCCAACGTCAAGTGGTTTCGGTTTATTGGGTCTGGAATGAGGAATATGAAGTTTTTGCTGGCGAGCAGGGATTATGCAGCTAGCATAGATGGGGTCGATGTCAGTCGACGAGATGTGCACAAGTGCCTAGCATTCGCGTTTCGAGTACGAAGGTTTTGTATCTGACAGTTAGCAGTGCGGGGAAAGGAGCATTCAGTATTCTCAGTTTGTACGTGATATGATATCTGAAAGTTATCTATCCTCGAAAACAGTGGCAGCAGGGAGCCAAGGCACGCTGATTGATTGTTTTTACCAATCACAGAGCACGGAGCTCGAGATAAACGTATTGAAATTGAATAAAGCCAAAATTAAATTGGCAAAGGGGAAGAATGCTTTACGGAAGTTTCTGCCAAACAGCAAAGCGGTAGAGGTTAATAGAAATAATAACGTGGGAATTCATAGCAAGTAGGTGGGCCAATCAAAATAATTTTCTAAATTGAAAGTTAAGAAATGTACAGATATAAAATACATAAGAACAAAGCATAGATTTTAATTTTTTTGAATTTCCTAATTTACAGATAGTAGTAAAAACATACACAGTAACATGACTTCAATATATGTTCAATATTAAAAGGGCAATTCATTTTTAGTGAACTTACATAAAATTGATACTAAATTTAATCTTGTGAACTAATTTTATAACCGTTTTTCTTAGCAATAATCAATTTGATTCGGAACCAGTGAAATTCAGCACCAAAGTACTACTCTGCATCATTCATCACCAGCCTATTAAACTCCCATCTAGCAATAAAATTCTTAATAATTAAGGAAGTAATTCGTTCACTAAATATCAGGCTGAGATAATACCCCACATTGTCTCTCTTTGAGCAATGACATCCATTCATTGCTGTTCTCTCCCTTTTCGCAGAAATCGCACACAAAGCAATGGTTGTACCTACCACAGAAGAAACTCCAATCACAGTTTGATCTTTCATTTCCTAGACGCTTTGTCTCGGCACGAGTATTTCGTTGATGTAATTTGATGCGTTATTATTAAAATGATATATAATTTCCAGCATTAAATCCCCGGCTGACAGGCCGAGTCGAGCTTTGTTCACATTTCGCTTGTTCGCTTTTCATGGATCCCTGGCACCTGCCATAACTTGTTGTTCTTGTAATTATAATAGTATAGTCCGGTGTCCAGGAGCAAGGGAAACCGGCTCTGCGAACGCCTCCGTCTAACTGTACGTGTAGCCTGGCATCTCGACCCGATCCCATCCTATCCGCAGTCCAAACAGCACCACACCATCCACATCCACATCCCCATCCCCATTCCCAACTCCATCTCCATTCCATCTTTGATGTACGTGCATGTACTTCAGGAGCGTCCAGCGCACACTTTTCGCCGTTAGCCGCGTGGCTAGTGGCGTATCTGTATCTCGGATGTTGCATGCCACAGACGCCATCGCCATCCCATCGCTGTTGGAATCGCCATCGCCGCCGTCGTTTTGGCCGACGTCTCGAAATCGTAACAGTAACAGGCTTTATGCAAATTGTTGTAATATTTTGTGTGTTCTATGTTGATTTCTTCTACACAGTGGAAAACGGCATACAAGACTTAAAATAATTAAACAATTATGGTTAGGATTTAATGACCTTACACTACGTTTTTCTAATCTAAGTAAATCAATGTGACTAATTTTGTAAAGATCATGCTGAATATGCGATATATATATATATATATGGGTCAAAAGATCGATCTCTGTTTGAATTGTAGAGTTTTCTTGAACATATCCAATATATTATCTCCTTTTAAAATGATCACACTACGGTTGCTACCATATTGAAGCATATTTTTAAACACTACAATTTAAATAGTGAAATTGTGTTGAAATACAACAACAGCTATATTCAAACTCAAATTATCTTAAGTAGTGTAGAAGTTTTTCTTGGTGTACCTTAACTCCCCATGATTTTGTTCCTATTGCGTGTAACCAAAGATAGGGGCAATGGGCTGGGGTGTGGGGTAGGTGTGGTGTGTGTGGCGGTGGGGATGGGACTTCAAATGGACCGTTGGCTGTTATAGGCTTATAGGCGACACTCCATGAAACCAAATTACCGTTTTGGTAGTTTGAATCTGACAAAGCTCATTGGGCATCTTACTTTATTGCTGCGACTTTATGCGCTGTGCGGAGGACTATTTACAGTCATCTTTGATATATGGTTAATGATCGGTGTTAAGCTGCGGATTTGTCACAGATGGGAATCTATATGGGGGAGGAGTTCTTGAAAACATAAAAAAATACAACTAGTGACTCTCGAGCAAGGTGCGGTTTTCTAAAAGACTGCTGTTAGTTAGAAGTATAAAATATTAAGTAACCTTGTCGCTTGTTCTTTATTTTTTGTCCGACATTAACGCCGAAGACAAAAACATAAAAGAGCACTTGTCCATAAAAGACACAGAGAACTTGTTCTTAAATTTTTAAATCGCTATTAAATATAGGAAAGATAAACTGATTTACTGATATTGCTTTTTAGAGCATTCTAAGGAATATGGTTTGATAAATTTTAAACAATATTAGATTAGATCTAAAACATTCGAATAAATAATCAGAAAACGTTGATAAATGTTGCATCATTTGTGGACAAATTGTCTATGATATTTCTCAGTCTTGTCGTAAGTAACATCTTGATAGTCCACCCATCTCTCCCTCCAATAAGCAGCAGTCACGCCCACTTTAACACAGGGTTCCCCTGTATGTACCGCCCCTCCCAATCGCCCTGGGATACCGCAGGCATATAAATTTCAAGAGCAGAACCACCACAAATTTGTGGCCAGCAAACACGTTCCTCTCTATTAAATTTCATAAATTTATTAAATTATGCCCCGACCGTCGAGGCTCAAAGCCAGAAAAACGAAGACAAAACAGAATATCCGATGAAGTCGCTTTAATATGGAACAATATGTACACTTACACAAAATGGCACCACATAAAAAAACAATTTTGGACAATTTTCTATATAAAATGTTTGATTTTAATAAGAAATACCAAATTTTTGGAAAATATTTTGAGACTACAGAATTTTGTATCTGTCACAACAATTATATTTATCATTTTAAGTTTCATAAATTAATAATTTTTTTTTTTATAAGAATTGTTATATTGACTTAGAATAAATTTATTTTTTTCTATGTAATCTGAAGACCAGGGGAAAAGGCCACCAACTGAGAAGGTGCAATTGGTTAGAGAACAAAAAGTCAGCTCAACAGGGGGGAAAATGTTTAAAAGGAGGAAAAAGTGGGAGTTGGGAAAAGTCAATGGGTTTTCTTTTCGGCTCGCTCTGCTCATTAGTTGTTGTCATTCAGAGGCTTGACAGCCAACTAAAAATTAATATGTCAAATTATGCAGCAGTCGCAAGGGGAAAATGTTGGTGGCAAGCGGGGGCAAAACCGAACTGAAGCGTGTCGAGACAGCATGCAAAGAGGAGTCTTTCTCTCCACATTTTACCAGAGTTTTTCCCCCACTTTTCCCCTTGTGCAATTAGAGGGAAGCGGCTGGAACGGCTGCCAAAATGTCAAACCAAAATTTTGCTGCGTTTGCTGCTGTCTGCATGTCAATGTCAAGAATGAGATAGCGATAAGAGTAGGGAAAGAGAGAGGGATACGTGGCCAGGTACAGGTTTTGGTAGAAAGTGGGAATGCTGCTCCTGTCCCTCTCTCTTTCTTCCCACTTATAATCATCTCGCTCTTTCGGGCTGCACCTGCTCGTCCCACTTCAATCCTTTGTACCAACAGTTCTTTGGAAACAGTTAGCTATGAATTCGGGAAATATTTTTTGGAAAGAATTGCTTAACATTTAGAAATTTCTTTTAAGTTTTAACTTGACTTCCGTGTAGTCGAAATCATTCAGTTTAAGTAATATTGTAACAATTTTAAATTACATTCAAATAATAAATTACAATCTAATCTTCAATCGTAAATAAGCTTTTAAACTTTGTATTTAATATTTGTCCCGGCCTTGTAAGGTTTAAGGCAACAAATGTTATTTGTTAAATCAATTTCACTGTTCTCAGCAACATGCTCTTCGAGAACACTTAGCTGCAAGCTTTTCCGCATCTTCCAACATGCTCAAACATTCCTGACAGTATGTTTGCCACTGTGTTCCCAATAAATGCTTCAATTTGCATTTGACTTAATGCCCCGTGATGCTGAATGATGTGACTGGAGATCAGCCACGCCCTTGCCGCCCCCATTGCCCACACTATATCGGTTAGCATGTTTAACGTGTATTTGAGGCCGTCAGCTGGTCAATGAGTGTCAGTGTCACGTTGTCATTCCCTCTCCATTTTCCGCCAGCAATCCGCTTTCCCATATTCTCCACTCCACTCGGAACTACGTGATGTGCATGGCCGATAAATATTTGTTATATACTCAAATCGGGGGTGCCAGTTATCTTTGTATATGCGTAGAAGTTTTGTGTGGGAAAAGCTTTAACTCGGGTTTAAGTTGGTTTTAAGTTGTAAGCATTTAGTTGACATTAACTGGGATTTGTATGCTCGAGAGGGAAAGAAACTTGGCTGGGAATGTTTATCGCAGAAGATAAGGGGGGCAAAAATATGTCGTGCCCCGCAGCAAACTAGGATTAATTTGATAGATGGAATGTTTGTTGAAATATTTACGCATAAGTACTTATAAATGAAAGTGATAGATGAATGTTTTTAAGTAACTTGGATTGGATCAAACATGGGATATGAAAATATTTATTAAGAAATTTAAAGGGAATTCTGGCCAGCAATACTTTTATGCATAAATACAATAAATATAACTAACAAGTGGTAAAGATGTTATTTCATTTACACATAAAATGTAAATTTGAAAACTCATAAGCTAAATAATCAAATTAAATTATAGTTTAATAGACAAAGTAAATTATAGATAGCTATACAGTTTTAATGAGAGATAATCTAAAAAATTAAAAAAAATATGGCTATAATAAAATAAAATACTACATACATTAGGGATAACCCATAATTAGCGCCAGTTACTTTTTCAGAAAATGTCAATATTTAATTCGTAATAATATGATGATGAATAATTTAAGCAATTAGTGTAAAAAGAATGGTGGCTAGCCACTCACCTTAACAGCCCTAACTCATATGCAGAACCCTTTTTTCAATAGCTAATTACGTAGGTTCTGGAAGAGGAAATGGGAAATAAAGTGGGGCTTGCCACCTGTAGTCCTTTATAAATATTATATTCATATGAGCGAAGCAACATAAAAAATTCCCCCAGCTTAACACCTTGCATGTGATGTCGTTTTTGTTGCTGCATGTACCTTAACCCAACTCCGGCTCCTAAAAATGACCCGACAACAATTCACATATCTCCGGGCCTTGGACCTTGTGCCGTGTCACCTTTTCAGGCGGGAAACAAAGGACGAAAAAATACGTAAAAATTTAAAACAGATGCTCATTATAAATATCCATTAAAATTACATGGGCTGTAATCAAGGGGAGGACGCAGTCAGCCAGCCAGAGGGTTAAAGGAGATGCCGATGCCGATGCCATTTAACCCACCTCATTCGTCCTTCAGCCCGTCGTCCGCTTCACCTTTTACTTCGGTTTCTCTTTTGTGCTTTCGCTGGGGGCATAATTTGCATGTAGTCAAGTGTAGACCTTAACAGCAATTCCTTTTTGTTTCCTCTTTCTGCTCTGCTTTTGGCCCTGAAAGGGTTAAACACATCTCCCGGCCACACCAAAAAGGGGCGTTAAGCCAAAATAAGAGGAAATCGCGCCAAAAGTTGTTGGGCCTCCGGATCCTAAACCACCGGCTCTTCTCCTTCCATAACGCAGCCAACATATGGACGGGTCGACATTTTATAGCCTCCGGATCGGTTTCATTTTTGGCAGACCGCAAGACCCAAAAAAAAAAAAATAACAAAGCGGACCTTAAAATCCTCCAATATGGAATCAAAGTCCTTAAAACCCTTTTTTTCTTCTCTCTGCTTTTAATAAAGTGTCGACATGTGTAATTTGTGAGGGGTGTAGTGGGTTTTCATGTGGGTCCAACTTGGCTGACCCCCAACCAATAATATTAATAAATTATGAGCAGGCATTTTTTTTTAGCCGCCTTCCATTGTGTTGCGGTCAGCAAAGGAAAATGTGTGACTCGCTTTTTATTTTCGGGGAATTTGTTGTCTGGCTCTTTGACTCCTTTTTATGATTATTCTGGGTCTTTCTGACCATTTGAACTCTTGACCTGAGTGGGAATATACTTGGCTTCTTCTTGCCGCCGCTTCCTTATTGAATTCAAATTGTTGTTCTTGTCTGTCTGTGCAGAAAGAAAAACAGTACAGTGACGGACGGAGAGTTGTCAGCCGGCCATCGTGGAACATCCTCCTGCCTATATCTTCCTGTTCGAATCCACCCTAGGACATTTGAACTCTCCGTCTCGTTTCGTTTCCTGTTTGCTCTCTTTCCTGCTGTCTGTTGCTCTGTCTATTTTGACTTTAACAACGTCAGCAACACCCCCAAAAATGGCACACAAGCAAACATATGCCGTCTATATGGGGAGAATCTTCATTAACGCTGTCCGAGGGTTGTCTAAAAAGTACGAGAAGGGGATTGACGCCTGCAGGAGGAGGATTAGGAGAAGGAGGAAGTCTGGAAACATTTAAACAAAGTTTTTCAGCCTTAGGTGCATAGTGGAATTGGAATAGTTTTTAATTTCAATTTTTTAAAAAAAGAGAAAAGTTTAAAAGTCTGTTGTTTTAGTATTATTTGAAAACCAAGGAAGGTTTTTTCAAAAGGGAAGTGGAATAACTTTTTATATAAATAATATTTATATAAATTGTTTCATCTGTTATTAACCTTTAAATAAAAATACATTAACATTTAAGTTGGCTCTTTCTTAAAAACGAATTTAACATGTCCCTTTCCATTTCGGTACAAATATATTTCACAACCAATTTCTATTGCCTTTAAGCCCACTGTTTCTTGCATAAAGACTCGGCCTGTGTTTCAGTTGCCTCATCTCTCAGAGTGGTAATAATTTGCAGCTTCCACCATCATCATCAACACGCCCCCAACTAAAACGTGAAGCGACGGCCAGCTGGAAGGATTCCCTTTGCGCTGGCTGCACTCCTTTCCCTCATTCCCTTTGGCCTTTCATAACTCGCGACGGCATAAAATTTATCTATAATAAATTAAAAACTCCTTAAATGTTAGCTAAACTTGGTTTATGACTCTGGCTCTTCTCCACAACTGCGAAACCCTTGCCCATTCCCATTCTTCATGCCTTGCCCACCTCTTTTTTGTTGTGTTTTATTTGTAGCCGCTGGCGCAAAAAAATACAACTTTAACGAAATTTTCTGTATTGTTTGGATCTTGTAGTTGGCACATTTAGACTACACAAAGAAAAAACATTGTATTACTTCCGTTGAAAATGTTTTATATAATTTTGCATTGAATAGTAGAGAATTTATTTTTGTGTGACATATAGTTATAGTATGCCAGAGATGAAATATTTTGTGGAACATTTTTTTTTCGTGTAAAAGGCGGCATGGTGCATTCAAGGAGGAGGTAGGCGGATAGGGTGGACTCTTGCAGGGCGGTTTAGTCGCTGTCCAGCTCTTGTTGTTACTGATTCCCCAGCTTTTAGCTGCTGCTGATGGTCGGATGCTCACGCGGCATGAAAACTTATGTCGGCGGCCTTTGGGCGCAATTATTTATACATGCCTCATAAAAATCGCAAGACAATGGGATCCCGGTCTGGAGCCCAGAACAGAAAAAAAATATATAAAATAAATATATATATACAAAGGGACAGCAGCAACTACGACTAACAATGCAAGTCTCTCGACTCCTTTCGTTTTGGTCAATGTTGCAACTAGTTGTTGTTGTCGACTGCTCTGGGGGCATTTTATTCTTTAAGGTATAAGTGGGGATGTGGGGGCTACAATTACCCATAGAAGGGGCAGTCTGTTTGATTTTGGTTTGGTAATAAAGATAGATGGATGGATCGGCGGATAGATCTATTGACCAGAGCAACAGGAAGCGATTGCTGATAGAACCAAGATATAAAATCCTAAGTGGAACGAGCCTGATAAATGTTATGGTCATGTGGAGAAGATTACAAGATAGAAGAACAATTTAATTATATTTTTCCAGTAAGTAAAGTTTGCCCATAACGAAAGTTGAATAAGAAGAACATACAATTTAGCAATTGCTGAGTTTAAGTACTAGCTTGAAAATATAATTATTTTTGTTGAGCCTGAGGTGTGTAAGAAAATATTTGTTAATCCAACAATTATATTCTTAATTGGTCGGCAAAACTATTTTGATAGAGAGAACACCAAATATTTCGATATATTTTTAAAATGGCTTAAAGCTGAATAGTAAAATAAAGCTTTAGCTCTTAAATAAAACTCATAAGGTATCATTATACTTGACTATCAAGACCACCGAAAATGTTTTATCCAACTTCATTTGCCATCTCAGCTAATGTTGGCTCTCCAAATAAGCCTCATTTTCTGCTGCTGGCCAATTGGAATCCCTCAAAATTAGTTCATTAAAATTTAAATATAAATTTTCATTGCTTGCCTGGTTTAAAGCAGGCTTAAAAGCTTCCAGAATAATTTCAGATAAACGTGGCTGGGCAAAAAAAAAAAAAAAAACTGCAGGCAATTTAGAGGAGATTCTCCGTTCCCTCAAGAACCCTCGGCACTGCTGCTTTATGTTATTGTTGTGGGTCCGTTTCCTTATGCGCCCCAAATATGCGTAAATATTGCCCCAGTCAACAGTTCTAAGTGTGCCATCTCGTTCTGTCTGCACTTGCTTATCGCCGGCATCGATTCCCCCTAAATCTTCCCTTTTCGCCGCTCCCCAAAGCAGCAGAAAAACGCAATTTGCGCCGCTAACCTAACGATGATTGCCAAAAATGTTGGAAAGCCAGGGGCTGCTGTGTTCAGGGGGGGGGAGGATTTTAAATTTTTAATGGGAATTTGAAATAAAGCACAGACAGACAGAAGGCTGTGGAACGGGGACAGTCCGCACATTCGGGGGAAGTTTGCTCTTTGACAGAGGAACAACTGCAGCCAAGCTTTGGTCCCTTGATCTCTCTGCGTTTCTATGCTCCAAAGGGTTTTGCACTGCAAAAAATATTACTAACTAGAAGCTATAATAGCCCCTTAGTTTTTTAATTTTTTTTGGGTGACATAAACATTTTTGGGTAACTATTTAAATGAAAATAAGAAACATTTATAACAAGGAAATGTTAAAACAGAAAAAAATTAATATTTGGCCAGAGTATTAACAGGATTTAATGGTAAAAAAGAATCACTCCCTGCCATCAATTTTGGTTGCTTAACCTGTTGCGAATTTTTGTATCCAAGTATAGGCATAGCTTTAAATAGGAAGAATATCCTCGCATAAAAATACTATTTAAGGTTTATATAGTTTACCAGGGGCAACTATACGTAAACGGTTTTGGGTACTTTGGGTTTTCACAGTTATTTTTTTCAGTGGGCTGAATGTTTTTCCGATGTGAGAAAGGGGGGCCAAAAAAGTCTTGCTGCAGTCCAGAGATCTTCTTTATCTCCAAGCTGGGTTTTGAGCTCACTTTGAGAGACTCTTTGCGGCGAAGCCATGCAACAATATTTTTTCGTACTCGAACAGGGTAAAAAACCCGCCCTCGGGGTTTTGTTTGAGTGTGTTATGTGCGTGCATGTTATGCTATCTAAAATTCAAATCTCTTGCGGTTTACAATGCGCCAGAACTCTTCCATCTGTCTCGCTCACATCCACAGAGTGAATGCCAAACTGGGGAGTTGCCTTCGACTGTCTGCTGTTGTTTACAGTCAATATTTCCTACCATGAACCGTGTTTCGAGTAATTTTTTTATACATCTTTGTTCTATAAATTAATTAACTAGATTAAATATTGTCAGTATTTTCTGAATTATGATTTGAAATACTTTGCTGAGTTTAAAAGCAAACAAAATCTAGTTTTCATTTGCGTTTTCCACTTAACGAGGGCGTACTGTTTGTGTGTGTAAGTGCGTTTGCATTGTTGCCGCACTTCGAAATGCAATTGTTTCTGCGGGGGTTGATTTCGCCTCAGCTTTTTGGAGTTCAAGGTTGAGTTGGGTTTTGAATGGAGTTCAGATCTCTGTACCGGGAAATCTCATTAAACTGCAGTTATTGTTTGAGTCCGGAGTTTGGACACTGGAAGTGCAGAGTTGTCAGTCCGATGAGATTTTTGCCAAATGGGGGTTGTACATTGTACTGGTCCCTGATGTCATTTGAGAGATTGTGCTGCCCTGAAGGCACAATTTCAAAAATGTCCTCACAAATTTATGCTAATTTGAAATGGCTCTAAATTGTGCAGGTAAAGGAAATATTTTCTACTTTTTAATAAGGGTTGCACCTATCATCAACTTAAGAATAAATAAAATCAGAAGTATATTAGTAATAAATGGTTACTATTTATGTATGTTACATGTGATGTTAGTGGGAAAGATTATTAAATTGTGCACAATGATAGTGATCTGATTATGAACCCTAATTTACAAAAAATCCATAATAATTATAATATAAAAAAAAATTTATTGGTATCTTATCTTTTTTTTCTGTTTCTATAATCAACCATTTCATGCTCAGGAATTGCGTTTAGTAATCCTTCTGTAACTAGGATTTAATTCATTTATTCTCAAATTAATTTGTGTGCGAGCTCTATAAGCTGCCTCCTTTAATCCTCTTTAATTGCAACTCTCAATCCAATTTGGCCCACATTTAATACAAGCCTTATTAATTAATCGCTGCCTGCAAATGAGTTTCCTCCTTTGAAGGCTTCCTCTTCACTTACCCCCACTTCACTTCACATTTACTTATTCGCTTCTGTTATTGTTCCTCTGCAGGATCTCCATGACTGCGGAGCCCCATGTCATGCCATGTTTTTCCCCGAGAGAGAAAGGACTGTTCTCCGATATTGGGTTGGATCCTGGGCAGCGGTGTGCGTTGCCAGCTGCTTGTTTACGGTGAGTGTTTAATATTCCAATTTATGTTATTCTTTAAGTTAACAATGTAATTGGGTTTCACATCAATGGGAGCAGTTTTCCATTATATAGCTTGGCACAAAAGGTATCAAATTGCTCAATCCTAATTAATAGTAAATTTATCTTATAATGTAGTTTCTAATACAAGATTTATTTATCAGCATTACCACAAAACTATCTTACCTATTAAAGCAAATCACAAACTTGTTGCAATAAAATGAACTAAATAATTTAAAGAACAATGCTCTTAGGATTGGCGAAAAGGGAATATAGTTATTTTAATTTTCATTAAACAAATAATGAACTTAATGTCCGCTTTAAGCGGTGAAGTATTTGCTAGATAAAATATCGAGTTATATATAAAATATAATATAAAAATAAAGCTTTGTTGAAAATGCAGGTATCTTAGGTACCTTACAGTGTGCTCAGCTATGTTGTTTTATTGGTTCCCCCTCCAAACTTAGTTTATCCTCGGTTGCCAGAGTGCTGCCATATTTTCTTTAGAGCTGAAAGTAAACATCTTATACGGGGCCCAAGCGAGTGAATCCAGCTCCTTCAGCGTGTCTATTATTCTGGAGCAAGGGGGCAAAACATATACGGAAGGTAGGATGCCAGGACGAAGGCGTTGGCACTTAAGTAAATCCCACGCATTGACATATTACCTGTCAGCGCATATTTTTCAATAAACTTGGTAAAACATATGCAGAAGCCACGCCATCAAACCACTCCGCCCGCCAGCCCCACAAAAGACCCCAAGGCGTTCTTGGCAAGCAGGATTCCTTTGATGGAGAAGGGATATACATAGGTGGCATGTAGGGGAACAAAGGGAGAAGAGCGCTCTGGAGCTCGTCTTGGCATGTGGCATGTGTGAATGCGGCTGTGGGAGGACAAATGGCAGAACAAAAGTAAATTTCAAATATTATTAGAATTGCCCTTTGATATTTCGGAATGTCCTGGGCATGCCATGTCCTCTGCTCCCTTTGATTCGACTATATTCGAATGCCTTCAGGATGGATGAGCTCTAAACTAATATTGGAAATAGTTCTGTATTGTAATCCTTGCCATTCAGTGTGCGAAGGATCGAATTGAAAATGTGACTGCTGAAGAAGCGAAGATGGCCACGAACTTAAAGAGTTAAAGGTCACAGGCCAAGGTGGTGGGAAAGGTCAAAGAAATATGACAAAAATATGGGAAGGGAAATTGATGGCCTACAGGTTATTTATGGTTGTTTCGAGGTTAGGTGAGAGCAGATAAAATGAAATCAAATACACAGATTTCTAAGAAGATAGAAGGGTTTGGGATATTGTTCATCAATTTATTAAAGATACGGCATCTGTTAGATTTACTTTGGACGTGGGACTTTTTAATTGCTTTTATTATCTTAATGGTTTCAAAAGAAAACAAATCAAGTCAGTAGACTTTTGCAATTCTCCCACTTAAATTTCCATTTAATACCGACACCATTTATCCCGCTCTGCTTAAACATTTCCTATAACCATAAATCAATCAATTGACTTGTCTAATTATCTCATCTCCTTGGAACTATTCATCATGTGTAAGGACCTAAAAGGGATGCTCTCTGCCAATGTCTCACTCCATTGCCTCCATCACTTTCACATATGGAAATCAACTTGTTAGTCAGGCATTTTTCCCCCATCAGCAAATGTGTTTGGTTTTTTTGTGTGCCTTGTTTCTTTTTGCTTATATCCATCAAGTGAAAAAACTGACAAAATTTGAATAAAAAATCAATTTAGGTGCTCTGGACCGGGCACATGACAGGCACTAATCAACAGGAGAAACAAAAAATGAATATGATAACCGTGCTTATAATTCCCAGGCAACCAGACAGGGGAAAAATAAAGGGGCGGAGTTAGGATGGGAGGCCCCAAAAATACATCTATCAAAACTGGAGAGGTCCTGACTGACTCGAACACACACATAAACACACACACATCATAAAGTGGCGCTACATCCATCAAGCCCAGAGAAATAGGGGCTTTTTTCGGAGGCCTGGGGGTGGAACACACCCCCTGGGAACATTGTCACTCACATGGCGACATGTTTTGCATGTGTCTGCTCCGATTCTTTTCTCTCCATGTGATAAATTTTTGTCATTGCATATAATTTGTCGCCCATTGTCGGCGCCAGATATTGCTGTCCTTCGTGGGCGTGGCATATCAGTGCAACTCATAACAGCAAAACAACAACAAATTCTATGCAAATTTCGAAATTGTTTTTCCAGGGCCAACGACGACTTTCATTTGCTAGCTCATTCTACTTACTTTTTACGATTATGATTATGTTCTCTGAGTGCTCTCCATCTCGATTTCATTCGTTGGATTTCAGCATTTTTACGCATTCATCAGTTCCAGTTCATGCAAATTTTGCCTCTATGTTTTGTTATTTAGTCGACTGCAACATTTTCTCAATTATGATGGAAATTTCCCATTCTCTCACGTCAGTTTGTTTTATAGCATTTTCTGATTGATTAAAATGCATGGAAGTCATTATATGGTAAAATAAATGTCAAATTAATCAAATAACTGGAAGATATCTGTCAGTTTCGTTGTATTAAATTTAATTTTCCGATAACGTACATTTTCAAAAGTGTAAATTAAGTGATAAACTTCTATTTCGTTGGACATTTTTAAGAGCTCGCATGTTTAGGTTGTAGTCCGGAATTCTGTTTCCCATTTTTGTTGGCTTTAAAAAGTCAACCCAAATAAGCCGTTATAAGCCTTGGAAAATGTTTTTCTCTAGCGCACACACATTAAATATTTGAATGGCTTTTTATGTTGCTTCCTCTTCCGTTTGCCATTTTCCCCTGTTTATATGAGGATGTGAATAGTGCTCGATACATCTCAATAAATTCCCCATGAAATGTGGGTTATGCTTGTTTGTTTGTTGATTTTTAAAAACTTTCACTCCACATGTGTGTGGGGATAAAAATTGCAATGACACAGAAGTATGTCAATGAAAATGGCTACAAAAAACATAGCACACACGAGAGCATTAGAAAATTGCAGTTGATCCTTTGGTCAGATGGACAGGGTAAAAAATATATCTAAAAATATTTGTACACCGATGAATGTTTGCCTTTGTGCTCAGAATGCCTTACATATATATGGATTTTGTTGTGACATTCAGGAAAGTTTCAGTATTTAATAAATAAAGTGCTCAGTTAATTAATTGAAATGATGAAATTTTGTTAAGGAAAATATTGATGCAGCAATGATAAAATGTATAAAGAACACATGAAAATTTAAAATATCAAGCATTTGAAAAAGATAAATTTGTCTACCTTTCAGCATTAAAAATTTTGCAAAGTCCTGGCCATATCTCACACAACGAACACATTATTTTGATAGCTGGCAGTATAAGAACGTAAACTTTAAGTCAAGTCAAAGTTACTGAAGGAAAGTAATCCCAACTTTTCCCCAACCAATTTTCTATGACAGCCCAACTTTTGCTAACCTGGGAACCCCTTTAGGGCTTTTCATTCCAAGTATCAAGCGAAATTATAAACAAGCACATTTTATTTCAATTTTCGCGAACTAAAACAAATATTTTTGCACCCACAAAAAGTTTTGCTTGTGCGACAGGTAAAATTGTCTGACGAATTTCTGCAGAAGAAAACTTATGACGGAAAAATGGAAAATGGGGGATTCTGTGTGTCACATCAACTGTCAACAATCAACACCTTTCTCATTAAGCGCATTAGATGCGATGAGACACCGAGTGAGCTTTTCTCCTCCTGCGCCCTTCTTTCTTGACATTTGTTTTGCAATGAAATGCGAAAAGAGGAAATGACAATGTGTGTTTGCTGAGAGAGCAAATAATCGTATAGTCGTTGACTTTGATGACTTTTTCTTAATTACAAAACCGGCTGCTGGGAGCTCAAAAAAAGGGAAATCGAGAGGCAGAAACTGAAAGTTCAGTGAGGCGGATATTTCGATAGTTGAGACTGGAGACGATATGAGCAAATATGGCAGTTCATGGTGACTGCACCCAAATGTCATCTACATTCAACCCATTCCAATTTGTTTCTTTTCTAACCGCCTTTTTTTGGGCTACTTGTTTTGACAGTTGGATTTTCAGACTAGTTGTTTTGAGTTCTTCACAACGTTATTAATAGTTTTTAAATATGCACGAAATATTTAATCATTGATATGCATAAAAAATACATGCCATAAACATCAAATGACAAAAACAGACAACATAAAACTTCGCCGCAAACCTTTGCCACCAAATTTATGCCGCAATCGCTGTCCAAACTGACTGAAATGTTTATGATAATAGTTAGTTATTCTAATAGACGATCCACCCTAGAAAAAATAACCGGACCATTGTTGTTGTTTCCTTATGCAAATTTATACCATTTTTGAGCGAGTTTTTTTTTAGTCTGCTAGTTGTGAGTTAAATCTAATTTATGCAAAATTCAAAAACTGCCAACCGCTGGCAAAGCTCTCAAAGCTTCTCTGTGGCTTTTAGTTTTCAACACTCTAGCGAAGAAGGGGGCGGTGCGGTTTTCGGGGCGGTAGGTGGGTGTAACCACTTTAGTTTTGGGCTGATTTTAATGACCCAACTCTACAAAATTTATGAGCGCTAAAAATTAAAATTACTTTTTTTTCACTGACCATGAAAGGCGCGGCGGCTCGACTTAAATTATTTATTTCGAGTTGGTTGACCAAAATGTTTGGGAGATCTTAACCTGAAAACTGTGGAAATGGGAAAAGCATTGGAGGAAAGTTTTTGGCAAAAGAAGTCACCTCAGCTTTTGTGGTAGGAGTTTTATAAAGTTTGATAGCTTAAGTTGATTGAAAAATGTGAATAAAAATGCTTTTAGCTAATTTATATTATTTTATTTATTTTTTAATCAATTAGGTATGGGTAAAATGGGTTGAACATGAAAGGCGCGTCGGCTCGTCTTAAACAATTTATTTGGAGTTGGTTGACGGAAATGTTTGGGAGAACTTAAACAGAAGACTGTGGAAATGGGAAAAGCGTCGGAGAAAAGTTTTTGGGCAGAAGAAGTCTCCTGAGCAATTGTGGTAGGACTTATATAAAGACTAATAGCTTAATTTTATTGAAAATGTGGATACAAATGCTTTAAGATGGTTTATATAAAATTGGAGTGGTTTATTTTAATCAATTAAAAATGGCTTATAGCAAATTTCATTATTTTAATTAGTTTTAATTAGGAAAATGACAACTAATACGAAATGGCATAAACTTTAGGGCATTAAGTTTTTTAAACATAGATAGTAACATTTTTGAAATATACAAAACCAGGTGTAACTCGTAATATTAATATAAATGAAATTTTTTATGTTTATTCCTATTCAATGAAAACTTATCACATATTTTAAGATATACAAACACAGCATAATTGTTAGATTAAAAGGTTTCTCTGTTAAATTTCCAAACAATTTTCACAGTTTCTTTTTTGGTATACAAGCGCATGGAAACCTCTTCTATGTTTCCATATACGAGTGCCACTCAAACTAAGCTCTTCTCCAATGCAAGTTTGTGTGGGTGTGGCCCCAAGAAACTCCGTATGGTTTTCGCCAAGTTGGGAAAACTGCCGCCCCCAGTGACGCATAATTTTAGGGCGGGTCTAGGAGGGCGGAAACGAGAGGGGTACTAAAGATGTCGGAGTCTGCCAAATGTTTCAACATTTGCAGCTTATTTCGTTTCATTTGTACCTAGTCACACCTACAGAAATTTCCCCCTTTTTCACCTATCATGCGTGGCATAACAAATTGCTACGGGAAGTTAAAAGGGAATGGGCTGGAGCAGTGACTCTCTGTTGTTGCTTTTGGCATAAATAAACAATTCAATTCAATTTCTCAGCTTGTTTCTTCTGCATTGGAGCGTTGTCAGCAGAAGGAGTTACATACTGACTCACTTCCTATTCTATTTCTCCGCCATCACGAATATATTTTGCATTTAAATGAGGATGAAAGGCAAGGGTGGGGCAGCAAAGACAATGCGTAGGTGGAAATTAGACGTAAGCTGGCCAAGAGAACTGTAATTTCAATGGGAGCCAGTCCGAAAGAAAAAATATTTTCCAATGAATAGATGATATACGGAAGAAATTGGTTTTCCAAATAAAAATGAAATAACGTTATATTTTTTATATAAAAATGCATTGTGCATTGTGCATTCAAATGAGAAATCGATCATCAGCTTTTCGTTTATACATTTTTTAAACTTTGCAAAATGTAATCAACATTTTATTATTTTTATGAAAATTGCAAGGGTAAATTATTGTGCATTCGAATGAAAAATCTATCAATGGCAGTCGGTTTATACAAAAATGACTTAAAAATAAATAAAATAGTAACACCAATTTAAAGTCAACTTATTTAGTTTAATAACTAATAATTCAGTTTATTTCATGATATATTCAATGGTCGACTAGTCTTTTTTCCCAGTGCAGCAATCGGGTTCGTGAGGAAGACTGATGTTAGCCACGATTCGGAGCCGAGAAGTGCGTTCTGCATCTATGAATAATTCAGGGGTCTTGTCGTGGCAACAATAATACTCAGCACATTAATGCAATGCGAACAACTCGAATGCAAACACAACCCACACACCACACAGATACTCACACACACACACACACACACACATGCAAACAGGGCCACCCACACAAAGAACTTCCAGCTAACTGTTTCTCTCTGATAGTTTTGTAATGATCAAATTAAATGACTTGCTTGGGTTTGGTCGGGTTTTCTGGTTCGGGGTTTCTGGTTTAGACAAAAGACTCCTTGGCCTGGCTTAGTGGGAATGATAATGAATTTATTTAAATGGCGCGTAATCAGACAGGCACAGAGAAATCCAGCAAAGGGTGGGGAAAGTTTAATGTGTGAGCTTGTGGTTGGCAAGGCAGGGGAAACAGTATCTGTGTGTGTGTGGACTGTAATTGCTTTCAAAGCCTTGAGGAATTGTCAACCATTCTGTTGATCCTATCTCGAGCTCTCTATCTCTGTCTTCATATATGCCTGCCTTCACCATTTCCTAGTTCATCCTCTGGCAAACCGGAAGTGGTGTCTGATCAAGAGGAAGAGCCGATTGGTTGTTGGTAAGCCAAACTGGCAAATGCTGATACAATGAGTTAATATATTCAATGTCTCAATCAGAACACTTATCCAATTATTGACGGTGGTTTGGCACTAGAAATATGTAAATTTTCAAAGGCCCTTTTAAAATTATTGGAAAACTAACATGGGTTTAATGCACTTAGCGCTTTATTTAAATATATTTATATCCAGCAGGCAGTCAACTTATTTATTATTTATTATTAGCCAATAAAAAATTTAGTATATTTAAGATGAATTTAGTGTGGATAATTGGAATTTATTTCTAACATCGCAATAATTAGTAATTAGTTTTGTTAAATATGAATTTATTGTATGCAACATGTCAAACATTGATATTTATATTTAGATTTAATTAACTATTTAGATTTTTTAATAATGAGATATTTATTAATGATAATGATAATTATGGGATAGCCTTCTAAAAAGTAATCACATTTTAAAGTGGTTAAAACTGAGCCCGCTCATTTTTGCATTTGTCTTAGCTTCCTTTGCAATGTCCATTCCAGCTAAGGACATTTTAGCCAAATACATTAAGGCCAACCGACCAAGGGAAAAGAAACCTTGCGAATTAAATGAATCTCGGCTTTTGGAGTAAATGGCACAACAATCACAATCAGCTAATGTGTAGAGCCTAATGACCAAAAGGCGCTGGGAAGAGGATCCCTAATAGGTTCCTCTCTCCTTTAATGACCCACCGCTCATATAAACACTAATGCATTTTTAAGGGAACATCAAAGCACATCGGCTTAATTAGGGCGAACCTAATTAAATCTAAATATATATTTAATAACCATCTCCCCTTTCTGACTCGTTGCAGGTGCTCACGTTCCTGATCGACTCGTCGCGTTTTCGCTACCCAGAACGGGCCATCGTCTTTCTGGCCGTCTGCTACCTGGTAGTTGGATGTGCCTACGTGGCGGGATTGGGGGCGGGCGACTCCGTCTCGTGCCGGGAGCCATTTCCGCCGCCCGTCAAGCTCGGCCGCCTGCAGATGATGTCCACCATCACCCAGGTGAGATGACCCTGCAGAGGCATCTCTGCAGTGCCTGAGAAACCAGTCCTTACTCATTTTTAATGCCATTGATGGGCAAACTTTTATTTGCTGCAAGCCATGGAGAGGCAGGGCTTTCGTTTACATTTTTAACAGGATCTTGTGCTAATACAAAATTCTAGAGTTTCTTGAGTCATTTAAAAAAGAAGATCATTAAAACAAAACTAAATATTTCCTATCTTTACATATAAATGTTCCATTTATCAGCACAGAATTAAAGAAATAATTGTGACTGTATTATTATATGAAAATTTATTTGGAGATTGCTAAAGAACCTCAATATTTGACATTTTAGTTTTTTATAAATAAGCCAACCACAAAAGTATTTAAGACTTATACTTCGTTTTTTTTTGGCAGCTGCAAAAGCCTTTCCCAACCAAATTCGGTTGGAAAAAGTCTGTGGAGCACCAAAGAATATGATTGATACCACATTTTATTTGTCTATATTGTTTAAACACAATCGCGAAAAAAAAAACCTTAATTTATTTTACCAGGAATGTCCAATAATACCATATTTCTTACCTTTTTCGTTTTCTGTAAGTATTTAACTATTGTCAAGGTAGATTATATTTCTCTGAAGTCACTCACCAGAGAGGGTATTGAAAGTTTCGACCTTTGAGTCTGGCCCTGAATTAATTGTAATTTTATTGACCGACTTTTCTTCTTTTTCCGACAGGGCCACCGCCAGACCACGTCCTGCACGGTTTTATTCATGGCACTCTACTTCTGCTGCATGGCGGCCTTTGCATGGTGGTCGTGCCTGGCATTCGCCTGGTTTTTGGCCGCCGGCCTCAAATGGGGCCACGAGGCGATTGAGAACAAGTCGCACTTATTCCACCTGGTTGCCTGGGCGGTTCCCGCCCTCCAGACCATCTCCGTGCTGGCCCTGGCCAAAGTTGAAGGTAAGTTTGGCTGTGATCCGGGCGGGATTATTATCGATTAGCCACCAGTGCGACCTTGATCCGGTGGCGCATTAATCCATCTGAGTCCACATCAATTTCTATCACACACTCCGCCCATAGACTTAACTCCACCATAGCTGCGGTTTTGGGCTATTTCAACGCGTAAGGCGAAACCGTCATTAGACATCATTTGTGGCATTAACTGTATCTGTTTCTAGGGGCTGGGACCCGGTTGCTACCAGGCAGCCTTAAAAAGCTACAAAAACTTAAGAAAACCAACAAAAAATTAGAGATGAAACAGTCGAAACAGTGGTCTTGGCCGATGTAAAAAGTTCTTAAGTGTGGGTGCAAAAAAACAAAAAAAAAGTTGTATCACATTTCGGGACTACTTTGTATGAAGTTTTTATAAATTTTAACATTATATTCAAAGAAGAATTAACTATATTGTTATTAAGAACTACACAGAACATTGTAATTTTAACGAAAAAACAAAATGTTTTTTAGTCTTTGCACAAATTTTTTCGTCCACAAAAGAATACGACTTTAAGCCAAGACTTTAGCTACAACTCCGAACTTTTTAGCCATCGCGAACCACTGTACGATTGCGTGTTTTGCCCGTTTTCTCAGTCATTTTGTGGTTCATTTGAGAATGGGGTCTTGGGTTGGGCTCGGTTATTTGGGTTTGGATACTGAGATACTTTCAGTGGGTTCTAAAGCGGCTGTCCGCGATTTCTAAACCATTTAATGACCTACGTGGTCGCGGGCAGACACGAAATAAATCTTGACGACCAACAAAAATGTAAAACTCGGAAAGAAAAAAGACGACAGGCTGAAAACGGTCACGTTAAAGTGCCGTAAAAATTTGTGAACTCCGGATGAGTTCCCTCTTTTTCGGACTCCCAAGTCAAAGAACAAGACCAAAACTAATTCGTTTAACGCGCTGCCTCTAAGCCAACTTAGAGGCTTTTTCGTTGCTGTCCATTCCCGGGCTCATTTCACATTTTCAGGCTTAATTAGATTGCGGCTTAATGACTCAATTGTGTTTGCCGGCCCGGCTCCTGTTTTCCCCGTCCCTTTCACCCAATAGTAATGCCTCTCTTTCTTAGCCCGGACAATTTCCAATATGACCAGACGGTAGTAATTAAATACAGCAGCACATGATTATGGCTTGTTAGGCAAATCGAATGAAAGTCATAGACAATTTGGAGGGGTCGTTGTCCAGTGGGAGGGAGCATCCCTGTTGATGGGCACTTATAGCCCACCATTAGCTGCGTCTACTTAATGCCCCGGCTACTTAATTGGAGGGAGTGAGTGAGGCTGTGTGCCAGCTTAACACTGGATTAATGCTGCATTGTGGTAAACTGGGCTGCGAACTAGGCAACTTGACTACATATCCTGTAAAATGTCATCGCACGAAGAGCTTAAGCTGCTAGGAGGTATATTATATGAACAATACATGAGGAAAGTAACATATATATACACTAAGAAGATCAACAAACCGTAGAATAATTATTAAATTGATGATTAAAAGGCAAAGGGTATTCTTTAATGCAAATCCACAAATTATAGCTTCTCGCTATTAAACTTTAACCATTTTTCACCACTTTGCATCTCAATTTCCACATCAGACTTCCCCTTCCCAAAATTGCTCGGCGATGAAAAATTTTTCAATTGCTTAACAAATATAATCAAAATTTTTCACTCAAGCCTAAGCGCTTACAAACACTAAGAGACACTCGCTAATGCATGCAAAATGCCAAGAGCCATAAAAAACATATTTTCCCCTCATCGCGTCTTATATAAAAACATTAAGGTCTCAAGCGAAGGAAAAACGATTTATGGGAAAAGTCTCCGAAAAAAATTAAAATAAAATGATGACTTAATGCACTGCGAGCGACCAGCGAAAATCGCTGTTGTTGCTGTAGGGGGCACTCCTTGAGATGCTTCGCCAAGAAAGTAACAGTAAATGGAAAGGAACAGGCGCAGCCGTTGCGTGCACTGAGAAAAATATTCAATTGTAAAAATGCACTATTAATCTCAAGAAGTATGACATACACTTTGATATATTAAAACTAAAAAGTGCATAAAAAATGTTCCATGTTGTTATTAATTTAAAATAAGTATTCCTAATTTGTTAGTAAAAACATTTTTATAACTTTAATTTGCCTAATTAAATATTTTCCTATTTTGCCTAATTAAATAAAGTTCCTGTTTAACTTAATTCCTTTTCAGGCGTTTTGTTTTCAAAAACAATAAATTCGGTTATTTTGATGGCGTTTTTAGTTATTTTTTCCAGTATAGCAGCCCATTCGGAAACCATTCAACGGCAATTAATGTTAAATTTAAAAATACATTATTTTAATGTGTCGCCAGTTGGAGTATGCCAGCGTGAGCGAAAGAGGACAGTTGCTGCCTGAGCGTTGATGATGGCGGTAGACATTTACAACAACAACGACTGCTTTTGGGTAAACAAAGACTGAACAGAAACGCTCGAGGCGGGAAGCTTGGAAGCTCTGGCCGCCGGCTACGTGCATTGAATCCGTAATTTGCGCACGTTCGTTGCAAACATTGAATAATGCTCACAGATATACCCCCAGAAAATCCTACCCCCCGCGCCCACCTCTGGCACTCCCCTTTAAACACTTCTGGCCAAGTAAATAACAGGCAGCTTCTAGAGGGGGCCAAAAGGGGAAGCTAACAATTTGTATTGACTCCACAACGCGTTGGCAGCTCATTTGATAGATTTCCCCCTCCCGCAGACAGGGATTCGGAGGAGGAGAAGGAGCCGGTCTATGAATCACCTGTCCACCTGAAATGTCCAGTTCCGAAGGGATTCCATTTGCTTTGTGCTCCGAATATTAAACGAACCAAATTGGACTGCATTTTGATTTTTGCCCCAGACACATATGAATATGTGGGTTTCAAATACTGTCAAATTTCATTAGCATTTTAGATTTTAAGAGCTTTCCAGTTGCATTAAACAGACTTACCAACGTTAAGAAATATATGAAAATAAATACCTTACAGAATCTCAATAGCTCGATAGAAAAATTTGTTTAAAGCAATCTATACTTCACAAATATTAAAGAAGTGCCATTTCCTTAAAGTAACATTCGTTTTGAATAACTGTGCCAGCTTATTAAATAATGTTTTAAAATTTTATTTATTGAGGAACACCAAATCATACAGTTTTTGAAAATTTAAATTACTTTAACCGACGAAAATCTTAAGTATACTCGTACATACTAAAACCAACCCAAAGGCAACAATTTGCTTTACTTGTCTAGAATTTATAAGCATTTTGTAGACACGCTCAACAATTATTTTTCATTTATAAGAAAGTAAAAAAGCGAACGAACCCAGAAAATATGCAAATTAACAGAAACAGAACGAGACGCAAGCAAGGCAGAGCAAAGGAAAATTAACAATTTGTTGCGCTTTTGCGAAATTATATGCCTGGCAGTCGTAAGTCCGTTGAAGATTCTTCTCTGCTCTCCTTTTTCTTTTCTTCATTTGTCAAGTTATTAAAGAGCAAAGTGAGTGGAGCAGGAGGGGTAGAACTAAATTAACATAATTTATCCAAGGCGGAGTTCTTTTTGCTTGCAAAAGAGAGTTTCAAACAGAGCACAGTGGATACTTCGAAATCTGAATTTAAAGAAGATTATCTGATATAAAATATTAACATGGTAATAAAATGGCTGAATAGTAAAAAATTATTCGTAAAACTTGAACTACCTCTACGGGACACATTTTTAAAATTTTGTTATGAGCCTTTGTTATTAAACGTACTAAAGACTGTAACAATTGAATTAAAAACATAAAAGTTTTTAACTGCATAAATTACAAAATCCAAGAAAACAATTCTTATAAAATTATGTGCCAGGAGCGACTTTTGAAGACCATTTAAAAGGGAGTCTCCAAAGAAAAGTAAGCAATCAAGAGCCACTTATCGAAATGGCATAAAAATACTAGTCTATGAATGATTTATGAAACAAAGTGGTTTTAGAGTAAAAGCGGAAAAGGGGGAAATGCATTTTGAAATGCATTCGGTCAGCCAGCAGAAAAGTCAGCTGAAAATGTTATGCAAGTGCGGGCGGCATTCGTTCAAGGATCATACACAAAAGTTGGCTCGCCCTTTGACCTCGCCCTCTCGTCCTGTCTCCTTCGTTTTCCACCACCCTTCTCTTTCACTCTTTCCGAGTGCCCCCTGCATAATCAAATAATGCGCTTTGGCATTGCAGTTTCTATGGCAATCGTGCCAGACAAAACCCACACAGAAATGAAATGAAATGAACGGCGGAGTATTAGACTGAGTAGCAGCAAATGAAATACTAAAGTTGATTCACGGAATAGAGCACTTTTCTTGCATGCAAGTCACATAAGCGGACGGAGACAATCGACGGACGTAAAGTCTGGGAAATAGAAAGAGAAAAGGATTGAGACCGCGAATGAGACGGATATATGCAGCACTGGGGACAAAAACTTTGCTTGCAAAGAATCTACAAGCAGTGGGAATTGATAAATTATATACAAATTTCGAATAGAGCGATACCCTATTTAAGAAATGGTTCTGATTTTAGTCTTATTTTAAACTATACCTTCTTTTTGACCTACCTAGCCGAAGGATTTTATATATTTGTAAAATTTGTAAATTATTGATTTTATTCTTAAAAACTTCGGAAATGAATACGCTTCTAAAATTTATTTTTAATCATTATAATTAGCTTTTAGTTTTCTACTATTACTTAAACATTTTTTATTTATTTTTGTTACCCTAATGAAAGCAGGCATTTGTAATTTATAAATATATAAAGAACCAACAAAAATATAATTAAAAATAAGTCAATGGATATGTTTGAAAACTTTATCTAAATGGAAACCAGATATTGTGATTTATTGTTACCGTCATAATTCCACGGTCTATAAAATCCTTATTTAATACTGAAAAAATATTGTTGTTCGCTGTCTACTACCGATAACTCCCAAGTTTATATACCCCTTGAATTGATTGAAAGTCAGTCCATATGAAGAAGCCACAATGCAGTTGACCGCAGCAGCAACAACTGCGGCAGCAGCAGTAATGGCAGCAACATCGACAACAGCAACAACATACAGCATAGCAACACGAACAATGTGCGTTGAATGGCATGTGGCAAAAGTTATGGAGACTTTGGCGCGTAAAACCGGTAGCTAAAATGGCCTAAACGACCAGGGGGAAGGGGTTGGGGGGTTTGGGGATTGGTAAGAAATGGGGTTCACAGACGCGATGAAGACAACAGCAAAAAGCGTGAAACGTGTGCGTGAGTCGCAGTAGCAGCAGCAACAACAGCAAACATTGGCGACAGCAGCAGCAACTGATACGCAGTTTGAGATACCGCGATGTTGTTGCTACATTGGCAACATGACTACAAGTTGCTATTACCCTGGCCATATCCAAACGGCATCGGGCCTCAACTTCACTTGCTATTGCTGCTCGTTGTCATGGCTACTGAAATGGCATGGCAAAAGCCCCCGGTCACGGAGAAAAGTGGGGAAAGGTGGGGAAAGTGAAGAGAGAACCTTTTTCTGTCATCCGTTTGATTACATTTACAATTTGAGCTGGCTGCTATACTCTACCCAAGATCACAAAGATTACAGGATGGAAGTTTAAAGAAATTTATGTTATATAGAACCTTTAGTTTTTAATATAGGTTTCTTTAAATGAAGAGTAACTCTTCAATTGAAATACTGATAGTTGGAAAAACACAAATATAAATGTTTGCTTAGTTTTATTAATAAACTGCAAAATATTTGTAAATATTGGATTCCGCTTTAACATTCTAACTTTCGATAATCTTTACTCACTTTAAATGTGCGTAGTATTGTTGCTGGTAGCGATTTTAAGCCACCATTTATATGTTCAATCGATTTTAGCCCACCATCTACATTTTAAACTTGTCATTGACAAATGACATATCTTTTAGGTTAAATATTTTAATGTTACTTAATAGTTGGCTTGAATTATTTTAATCAATTATAAATGCTGCAAGTTTCTTAAAAGCAACAGAAATAACAATCATTTTTTCAATATCGCATGAGCGTTTTCTGTAAATTTAAAGCTTTGTCATTTATTCAATATAAACAAATATAATAATTCCGCCATAAGTAAAGTCATATATACAAATTATTGAAGGGTATGTCAGGAGCGATACTTAAGCCAGACAATTTAACAGGCATGGTTGAGCTTTTTTTCGCTTTGCGCATCATTTGTGCGGCTCCTGTTTCTTTTGCCTTGACTCGCAGATTATTTGTTTGATTTCATTTTTATATTTTGTTTATATGTAAGCTTTTGCCATCATTCATCTTAGCGGGGGCCAGTACGTGCTCCATTTGGCTAATGTCATTTTTATGAGTTTTTATTTCGTTTTGTGCCATAATTCGATTGTCATGTCTGGCACTTTTTTCATGGATTATCCTACTGGATGATTGGGTGGCAAGTGTTTGGCCAAAACATCGACGAGATGTTCTTTGATATTTAACCTGGCGGCCACAGCACGGACTCAATTTATGTATAATTATATAGAACTCGTAACGGCTTGGATCATTATAAAGTCATAAAGCTTTTGTCGGCTCCGGTGGTCCAGCGTGCCCACTAATTTGCGGCAATTAAATTCATTAATTCAAATTAATATGATTCGAAAAACATTAAAGCCAAGCTAGGAATCTTGTTGCTCGGGGGCAAACTGAAGAAACTGAGAAAACTGTTAAAGGAGAAGCGGCACAAGGGCCATTGACCAGGAGGGAACAATGGAAACCGTACAAAATGAGGCAGCTAAGTGTGAAGACGGCCAAGTTAATGAATCTCCGAAAACCAAATGGTCCAATGAACGGAGTGCGGAGGTTGACTGACCAGCTGCTCGCCAAAATTAAAGCCGGTTACTTAAGACACAAAAAGTAGGCATAAACAATCTTGTTAATTTATGACAGGAAAATAAACTAATGAATTCGAGCAAATATTTTCATTCATTCACAAAACTTTTATGCAGAGTACACAATTTTTCTATATCAAACGTATTTAAGCTTTACTCTTGTGTTTTGTCTTACTTATAATTTTCTTCTCTTCAATTCTGCAAAGAATATCTACCAACTAAAGTTTTAGTTGGTACAATATTGAACGCTTTTATATTTACTTAGTTGAAGCTGATATAACACTTCAATAGATTTCAATAAAATCATTTAAAATTGACATTTAAAAATGGGAAATCAGATTTCTAACGAGAACCTTTGATTTCTTTCCGCGGATTTTCAATCGTGTTAACATAAAAATAAAAATAATGTTTCCCAGTGGCACCTAAAAATGTTGATGACTTTTTATCGATCTGCTGCAGTTAAGAAAGTCTGAAAATGTTGTACCTCCGGCAAATTGATTCGATGCCTGCCGGCCGTTTACCCAATATACACCCAGTAAAATATCCTCCCCTACGGGTGGCATCCTGCTGCTCTGTTTATTTCTAATATCCTGCCAGAATCTTTTTTTTGGGAGGGTGGATGGAGAGGAGCAGCGACAATAAACACGCCCACACGAAATTTGCGGACGAAATTGTCTTTTGCGGCTGCCATAAAGCGCAGCCGATGTCATTAAAATCTCTTTTCGGCTCGAAGTTTCGCACGGCGCCATATCGATGGGATATTCCTCAGCCGGGGGGCAATTCAAATGTTTCCTGCGGTGCTTGCCAACACCTTTGACCTGCTGGGATAGTACCACGCCCCTTTTCCCAACATCCGCAGAAGGCCTTTCCCCGAAATTTCTCCCTTTTCTCTAATTTGATAAGCGAAAGGAAGAAATCTTTTGGCGTGTAAATTGCTTTTGCCATTTATTTTTTCTCGCTTTTTTTTTTTTTGTTTTGTTTGGATGGCGTGGGCTGAAGTGCTCAAATCACTGGTGGCCCAAAGATTTCCGTTTCCAGCCTCTATGATTTCAACCGATTTCAATTGTGCCACAGCTAAAGTTTTCTTAATTACGTTCAGTCATATTTTTTGCGGGTATTTTCGGGACTGCTTTTTTGTTTTCTTGTCGAGTGCAGAGCACTTTCGCTTAACCCCGCGGCGGCCCCGCACAATTTATTGGCACAACTTCAAAAAAGTTTTCCACATTTTTGGTTTTTTATATTCCCTTTAGTTTTTGCTTTTGTTCTAGGCCAACACCTTTAACATGTTTTTGGCAGCCCCAGAAAATAAAAAGTGCAAAAAGTTTCTCACTCCATCACTGCCCTTCTCCCTTACTCTTTATCCATCTCTCTAGCTCTCAGTTTGCATGACGCGTTGAATAGTTTTCGCAGTTTTTTGTTTGTTCATGTGCCAGGTGCATGGTAATGGGTTAATTAGCTCTGCGCCAGGACGACCAAGGGTTAATTAAGTGGCATGAAATTCGGGAGAAAATCCCTGACCAAATTTATTATAGCAAGAAAAATTGAAAAAGGGAAATCAAACAAATTGAAAATGGGTCAAGGAAGATGAAAGGTGGTTTTGAATGGGTGAGTAAGGGATCAAAAGTAATTGTGATTTAGGTTCATGGAGAGATAACTTTGATTTGGGGCTCAAAGCAAGTCCCTGCGGTTAATATCTGTTTTAACACTGGTTTTTCTTTGTGTTGGGGGTTGAACTCTAGAAAAGTCAATCAACATTAAAATCATTGTACAAAATATTAATTTACTATTAAATTCTTCTTAAATATATATAAACTTAAGTATGTATATATAAACTCTGATTGAGTTATTTTCAACTTGTCTGCCCTCGGGACAATATTTATCCAAGGGTGACTCTGGATCGGTCAATTTATACATCAAATGGATTGCATCCCCCAAGATTTCAATTACTCTGCGTAGAATAACTCAATCCAACTTGGAAAACCCCAGAAGATGACTCAGCCTCGCACACTCGAAGAGATTCTGGGAATATATCAGAGTAAACCCAACTAAGAAAGCATCATCCCTTAAAATCAGAAGTCCCTTCTAATATTAACTTTACAAAGCTTACAAATTCGTGCAAAAAATATTTTCGGGGGAGCCACAGAATGCATTAGAAATGTTCGAAGGGAAGGAAAAACATAAAACCGAAACACAAAGGAACTAACAAGCGGTTCCACCTACTCCACCCCGCCAGCAAACTTCTCTAAGTGATTTCAACCCGGAAATGCCCATAAATCGATTGGATCTTGGGGGAAAGAGGGAAATGATGGGTTGTCTCTGGGTTTCTCTACACAGACAAAAATCGTAGGGTAAGAAGTAAATTGCAATTTTTAATAGATCTCATATATCTTTAAGAAGTTTTAAACCCAACCAAATTATTATTGTTATTCAGTCAAAAGTATAATAAATTCATAAGTTCATTTAAAATTTTTTTACAGAAACTAAAATTCTTAGACTGATGTTTTATGCTTACTTAATTATGTCTAAACCTGGTTTCTAAAAGTGGAAAAATAAAAAAAACTTTCTTTATTTAATATATTTTAAAGTAATATGTAAAGTCAGATAACATTATTCAAATTTCTTTTATGTTAAAGTTAATTAGAGATTACTTTTACTTTAAACTACGTTTCATGGAAAAGTCTTTTAAAAAAGGTATTTGTATACTTATGGCACTTTGAAAGAAGCTTAGTTTTTTGTTTGTTGAAAGCCTTAATCAATGTTTTGTGATTTAGAGAGTTAAGATATTTCCCTCTGTGTATGGTTTTCTTTGGCTACGGATGCATCAGACTTTATGGGCTAAATGAATGAATTGAAATGGGTGTGGACGAGAGTGTGTGGCTTGTATCGGCTTGTGGCACACTTGTCTGGATTTCCCCCCTTTGGAAAACGCCCCTCGTGTGGTGTACAATGCAAATAAAAGTTCATTACAAGCTCAGGCCAAGGCGCTTAAAAAAACTGTTGTAACCGAGGCTTTTGTTATATTCTTCTGTCTGTCCCACTTTGTGCTGTGTATTCTGCCCCTTTTATGGTCAACGGCCCCTTTCTGGCGCTTAGAGTTGTGGGTGGCGAATGGAGAAGTCGCCTGTCCGGAAATGCCACATCCGTGTACAAGTCCATAAAGTCAATAAGGAAAAAAAATGGTAGAAAAGGGCGGTTGAAGCAAGGGAAATTTTAAAAGGCCAAAGGGGAAATAAATTAAGAATAAGCAATGATTTTCCACATATCCACATTTCCTCACATTTATGATAAGGATGTCCGGTTGGGAGACCTTATATAAACCTCTTCGATTGTAAACCGTCTTTAATTTACATGGCTTTTATGAGCGTTAACTATTGGCTGAATGTCATAAGACTTGATTTTATGAGATGATGCTAAACATAAAACCAGCATTAGCCATAAAACCTAAGGGAGTTTTATCTTTGACAACTGCTGAAAGAACATCGCCTCGTATTAATTGAAAATGTCACCGATCCGTGGCAATTATCGTAAATTATGCACACGCGCCCGAATCCAAATATTATTATTATTTTTATTACGTGCGTAGGCAAAACAAAAATCAAGAACTTCAAGTCACCCTCTAAAATTTGATGCTGTCTTCAGGGTGAGTTGTGCATAATGAAATGTCAACAAATGTGAACGAGAAAAGGGAAGTTGGCAGAAGTACGAAACAAGGCTAGGACATGGTCTTTGTTTCAGCGGTGGTTGCTCGACTTCCCTCCAGTCTTTGAAGTTGACTTGCGGAAATTGAAAACTTAATTGGCAGAGCTGTTACATGGCTACGTTGTGATTTCAATGGTTTGAAAAGCTGAACAAAGATAGAGGAAATTTTGTAGAAATTTTAAGAATTAAAAAATAACTCCTACCATAGTATTTAAATTAAGCAAAAATTAGATAGATAAATGATCAGAAGCTAAATGTTAGTTCTAAAATGTTCTTAAACATATAAAATAAATATTTTGATTCAAAAATGTTCACATGTCAGCTATACATGATTAGTTTTAAATGTACTAACACTCTTTTTTCATAATTTTTTTATTTTATCTTAAATCCAATTTTATTTTGCTGAATTATCCTCATGGAAAAATGTGTATCTCCCATAAAAATACCCACGGGTGACTCATGACCAGACATAACAAATAAATCCCACAGAAAATCTGAGGCAGCCAAATCCCGTAAATCGCAAATTTTCTATGCATTTTACCCGTTTGCAGACTCAGATGTGGAGAAAAGGAACCAGATGGGAGAATATATATAAAAAGAAACCATAAAAAATGCAACAGACCATAATAATTTCAACGTTTATTTTTTCGAACATTTTCTGCTTTTGTCGCAATCTTCCACAGGCTTCCACCGCTCCACCCCCTTTTGGCCCATCGAATTCAGGGTCTGACTATGCAAAAATGCAGCAGCCAAAAAGCACATAAAATTATTATGTGACGAGAAACGTGGGGAGTGCAAATCGAGGGGTCGAGGGGAAAATGCTCAAAGGCATTTCGGACTCGGCCAAAAATCAGACTCAGCATGTGCGCATAAAGCTCAAATAAACTCAAGTTGTTGACAAAGGGGTTAAAGGCCATAATTGTGGCCGTCGGCAGAGCGGGTTTATATGAATATGGGGTGGCCTAACCCTACTCCAGGGGGAACCACCCGAACGTGCCAGACTGAAAGTGGAATTTTCATTGGATGTGTAAACAAAACCAGCGGGGGAAAACTGAGCCAGATGAGCTAGTCGGAAAAGCTTGTCCGACGGTGCCACTAAAGTGATTTTTAAAGGGGTGTTCTCGTCTTTTTTGACCTTGCTAATGGATTTTTGCTCAACATATTTAATTAGCTTATAAAAATTGAAAAATAACTATTTAAGAAAAGTGAGTGCTAGTTGACAAAGTTACAAGGTTCTTATAAGATCTTTTGTGTCACAATGTGAGAAGATATTAATCCGTAATTCTACTTTTACTTTTATTGTTTAACAATAATATTCTTTCTTTTATTTTCTTCCAAAATACATTTTGTTATTTGATAAGAATTTTTAATAAATTGGATTAGATTGTCTCCACTTTCACAATTATTTTTTTGACAAACTTAAAAGTTTGTTTTTCTTTTCTCCCTTTATCGCACATTTTTGTTTTCTTTATTTTCCTCTTTTTTTTGCCTTTATGTCTTCGCTTCCGCCTTATCTACCCAAAATTTTTTCTTTACAAAGCTAATAAAATGTATTATCAAACTTTTGCAGAAGTTCTTTGAAAAGCAACTCCATAAAATCAAATTTATGTATTACCTGCATTGCCCCCATCCATTTTCCTTGCCCTTACTTTCCAGCTTCTTTTTCACTCATTTCCTATATCGTTTTTACTCCCTCAACTGCAGGAGGACAAAACCTCCGGTCGCACTTTAAATAAGCATTAAATTGATACAGCATAAAGTTGTTTCCTTCTCTTTCCATTTTTCCACTCTCTCTCTTTCTCCCAAGACGCACTCTAGACACATTCTAATCGCTTTATAACTTCTAACGCAGTTTATCAGAGCCCTGCCGCAGTTCACAGCCCCTCATCCCTTAATTCCACCACCCCCAAAATCACCCACCCCACACCATTAAAAAGGCTCAAAGGCAAAAGTTATTGTCACGCACTAAAGTCGCTTTCATATGGAGTTGTGTGATGCACGGCGAAAAAATATTCATCGAAACTGATTAATTTGGGCTTATGATGTACAAATATAGCACCTATTTGTGGCGTATCAATATCTTATCAGTATAATGCTTACGGCATATACACCTGCGGGAAAGAAAAGAGTGATATTTTTTCTTAATATTTTAACACAAAATCAGAGCAAATGATAAAATGATCACCAGAATAATAAAATAGGTTCGTGGAACACTTATATTATATTCCTCGGATGGGTTTTGCTCTCCCAGGAAATATATCAAGCTGATAGAATGTGATAAGATAAATCCACTTTTAAGAATAAAATATAAAAAATATTTTTTCTGTGCATTTTTTTATTGAAATGGGTGAAAAGGGGGTATTCAGACCTCCAACCATTAAGCCAATCTCCACGCAAAAGCTCTCTTGGTTATAGCTTTCTTACTCGCACTTTTCTAGGTTTTGGTTGGGTGTCTTTAGTGTCTTTTTGGTTTTCCTTCGTTTTTCTTCTATCGCACTTTATTTTCCTTTATTTTTTTTTGAAACTACGTCAAGCAAACAGGGCGGAAATTATTGTCGGCGGCGTCTTGCCATTTTTGCTTTTCTCAATCAGTTCTTCTTGCATCACCAATATTTTTTTGCAATATCAAATTGTTGTATCTGTGAAATACTTTTATTTTCCTTATTTGCGCCCTAACTTTGATTGCATCGGCTATGAATGATAACAAGTAAAGTACCCTAAGAGTTTAAACTGATCTATGAGTAATTCCCTGTATAGATTGCACAGGCATATTGCTATCTTTATAGCCCAAATCGAGCATTAGCAATGGAATCGAAGTGAATCCCCAGTGAGTCAGTCGAAAACACACCCCTTTCGATAAGATAAGCCCGCGGAAAACAATACTATCTGAAGTGTCAAGCTAGTCAAGTGAAAATGTATATAAATTGCTGACATCTGTGGATTGGAAAGCAGTTCGCATTCAATAAGCAACAAGAACAGTTCTCGAAAGGAATTTATCAGTTATAAAAGCAAAGGATTTTAACAAAGAACATAGACACAATGTCGCCACCACACCACGAAGATCGTCTGTTTGGCATCCACTTTGGCCTGAGCTTGGGTGGTCATGGACATCACCACCACCATCACCACCCACCGCCGCCTCCACCGCCGGTGCACCACCACCACCACCACGGACCTCCGCCGCACCACCACGGTCCGCCGCACCACCACTATCACCATGGACCTCCGCCGCCCCACTACGATCATCATCACTACGATCACCACCATCACGGCGGTCACTTTGATCATCATCATGGCCCGCCGCACGGACATCATCATCATCATCACTGTTAGTCCAGTGTGGAAAATGGTCTTTCAAAGTCCAATTCTTCTAAGAATGTCTAAACTAACGGAAATATTGTAAAAATATTTATAAACGAATTTAATTTATTACTTTTGTAAACATGTATAAACTTATAAACAAACAACAAAAAACTAAAATGAACAAAACAAAATTAAATGTGATTAATTTTTGCAAAAAATAGACTTATATTATTCATATTTCAAGTCGTTGTGGTAATTTCGTCATATGTTACAGATTGTTATTGCACATTGTAAATATGCATTATATAAGTGTTGACTTCAACTCCTATCTGCAAAATTTGTCAATATTAGTTGGCTCAGGCCACAAAAAAATTAGTTAACGAGAGTCAACTCGATCAAGTTAAAATGACATCTAATCTTATCTAGATTGATATGACAAACACAAAGAAATCAGCAAAGCGAAATATAACGATTGCCTTATAATCTTTATTAAGCTGATTACAAAGGGAAGTGAATCAAAGGCATTTATAAAAATAAATAATTAAGGAAATTCTAAACCAATAAGCAGATTAATTTTAGCCACAGACTCCAAACCAGCCCACCCACAAAAACAATTTGCTAAGCCGATAAACACAAATGAAATTAAATATAATTTCAGTTCTGTTTGGATCCGCTTCGGGTGGGTCAAACAAAATGTTTGCCATTACTAAACCATTTCAAAGTGTTTGTATTTTTTCCGCGGTTGTCACAAAACGCTAATTAGACAGCAGCTACCATATAGAGCGGGTCTCCCCATGCCCGTATATATTTGTCTGTGGGTTACGGGCTGTCATAAAATGTAAAATGTTGCCCGTGGCGTAGGTCGTATGGGTATCGACACCTGGAAAATATTGGTAATTAAAATTTGCCAGTTGTCGGCCAGAAAACCGAAAAAACCGCTTCCATTTCGGCCTGTCTAATAATGTTGTAAAACATGTTGCCATTAAGTAAAACGACAGACGCCAAAACGCCCCAAAGGCAAAAATGAAAAAACAGGAAAGGTAGGGAAAAATTTTTAGGTGGTAGGGAAATACCCTATATCTAAATTGCGTGCTAAAAAAAACCTATATTTGCTTAGACCGAAAAAACAATTTATTCATAACATATAGCCAATATTTTATCCATTCTCTTAAGTTCTAGAGACTATGTAACCATATAAGCACTACTATCATATATAAAAAGCTTTTTGGTTGTTGTATTATTTTTAAAATGTATATCATCCTGCCAAATGAAAGTCGAAACCGAACTTACTACCTAAAATCTCCTCATACAATCTGAGTCTATTTAATACTACACAAATAATTTTATAGGTGAAAAAACGGTTTCTATATTAATAAATGTGTATCAAATGTTTCAGCTAATTTTATGTCCTATACTTAAATTAAAACATCAGTTTAAAACGGCTTTACCAATTTTTTTTGGTCATAGGGCATATTCTGGACCTTTTGAAGTAAACCTTAAATGAAATTTTGGATAGACTTAAGACATTATTATACTCTTGGCAAAAAAAGGAAAAACAAACTTATCTATTTAATATTACCCGATTGTATTGTAGGATATCATGCTCATACTCTCGCCGTTACGCTGACAAGTAGAGCTAATGGAATTGGTAGCAGTAAGTGAGACTCGAGCACTCTCTTCAGGTTTTCGGACCAAGACTGTCAATTAAGTATAAAAATTATTTGGGGTCTGCCTATCAACGAATTTTTGACAATTTCATGGGACAGGTCGACAATTGACAGCCATGGGAGTGAAGTGCCCCTCCCCCAGAAATTGAGTAGATGACAATTACCGTCTCAATTCATAAATGTCGCAGTCTGGAAAATCGATTCCTCAAAACATGTTGCCTGCTTTTAATTAAAAAAGTTATATTATGCCAGTGGCCAGGCTTAATCCATGTTTCAGCCGCAAATGGAGCCGCTTGGCAGCTTCAACTCAGACTCTGCGTATATCTTAATTGTTATTTGTATTTAATTATATGGCAAGTCTCCCCAACTTTGCCACGAAAGTTGAAAAATTTTAAAAAAACAACAGCAGGCAGGGAAGGAAAAAAAGTCAAGTCAATGTTGGCTCGGATTTTTTCACCTAAATAAAATGTTTACTTTACTTTAGTTGGCCAAGTGTTGACTCTGCCAGTAAAATGGTGAGCGTTGAAAGATGAGGGAAAAGAAAAGGAAGAGTTGCTGGGGCATTCATCAGATTACTATCTGTGATTATGCAAGAGGGCGAAATAATGCATGTCACGATAAAAGTGAAAAATCGAGGAAACTGTTGAGTTGCAGCGGCTGTTTTTCTAAGTCTTTGCACCAAGTGGCTGACATAAGTGGTTAAAAGAAGAAAGCTACCAGTTGCAACTTATAAGGGATTTATTGTCTTCACTTACAGCAGTACAATTCTTATGTATTTTCCATATTAAAAACCATCTACAAATTAAGTTATTCAAGCTGATATGAACAGTAATTTCTCGGTTCATCAAGGTACTAATTTCCCAATTTCCTCTTCTTTCAGGTATGTACTTAAGGCAGTTCCACACCATAAATTAGAATTATGAGTTGAGTAAGTAATGAAATGTTCATACACTGATCACCAATTCGACCTGATGGTCCATTAATGAGTTTACCCAACTAAAGTACAAGCAAGCCAATAACATAGAGCCAGAGAAATAGACTTCCATAGACCGCAATCAAATCGGAAGAAAAACCCATTACCGTACCGCACTGCCCATGATCTGCCAAATGGGAAGACCAATCATAAGCCCATTCACATAACAATCAAAGGCAATTTCTGGAATTCAGCTCACAGGATTACTTGGAATAATTTAATAAACCCATGAAAAATCAAAAATACGATAAGTACGGCGGGACAACGGGTCTATCCACCTCCAACGCACGGGGCAATAAAAATACCCCACCGAAAATTCTCATTAAATAAACATACTCGACGCAGAGACAAAGGCCAAGCCATATCGAGTACGCATTCCGAAAAACTAGTCCCAAACTAAGGCCTCGTAATGTCGCTTGTTAGTACTAATGATGGGCTGGTCCGCTGGTCCGCTGTTCCCGCCCGATCTCCCCGCCATAACCTCTCAAATCCAACCCCCCGCCCCCGGGAAAACGCAAAAATAAATTTGTACATCTGCGATAGAAGCCGCGATATGGGAGCCATGGCCATGGCCAAGACCTCGGAAGGCCAAGAAAGAGCGTTGCCCATTTCGCCTGCTTGTCATAAATTGCCATGGAGCGCCAACAACAAGTTTCCTTTGACTTCGAGTATTCCAGGCGCTTTATTCTCAGGGATGGCACCGTGATCTGTCAGGAGAAAAACTGAAGAGAGTTAAAAAATATTTACATTTATATGGATAGCAAGTCTTCTTCAAGTGACATCAGCTTTGACTAGAAAAATGGGCTATTACATAGATGTCTTAATTATGTAAGAATTAAAATATAGTAGGGAATATTTTAAAACAGTTTTTGATTTGAGTTCAAATTGTATTTTATTCATTATTGGCGTTTTGAAGACATTGTGTGTAAACAAAATCTAGCTTATTATACAGATACTAAATCTTAAAATTTTACTTTTAAATACAAATATTATTTACGATCTCTTAAATATTATTTACGATCTCTTAAATAATATTTGTATTACTTTACAATATTGATGATTATGTCATAATACGTATAAGCATACACACAGCCTTTTAGAAATAATTTGTGTTTCTATTTTAAAAATTTAAATGCATTTTAATTTAATGTAGTAACTGCCAATTTCTTTTACAAGTCATTAATTTTTTTTGTGATTTTAGTTCAAATATTCTTTTCTTAAGTTACCGTTCCGTGACAACTTCGAAACCCATCTCTAAGCTCTAGTCAAGACCCCCAGGTTCGACCAAAAAAACGGAGTCGGCCACAGTCCATTGGATCCCGACCGTCGCGTCCAGGCTGTAAAAATTAATAGCCAACATAATAAGCGGCATTTTATGACAAGCGTGCACCTCAGCACACACACACACACACACACAGACACGCTCTCACGAACACGGGACCACGCCCCCTGGCAAGCACCCCCTGGGTTTTTTTTTGGAGCCGAGGCTTTTGGGCAAACATTTCTCACAGACTCACACGGCAGAAGTCATTAGGTTAGGGATCAGTTGGCCACTCTTCTTCATCGCAGTCACTTTGAAAATTACGCAAATTGAAAGTTACATCGTTATGGAGCCGGCAAATGGGAAAATCAGGGGGAAAACTCCGCAACTCCGCAACTCCCCCTCAAGTAGACCCCAAACTACCCGACAAATTGTGGTCCTCATATTGACGCTGCAAGATTTCGCTTTATGATAATTACACGCAGCGTTTAGATTTGTTTTTATACGATTTTGTCTAGGAAAATTGAAAAACTTTTCCACGGCTTTGGGGCTCTCGAGCGAGGAAAATAGATGGTCGATTATGCAAGAGCTGATATGGGAAGTTTATTTATATAAACAAGCTAATGGATTTTGAGGATTTTAATTGGAAGAGTGGAATCTGTGCATGATGAAGTGCTCATAAGTCTTGACTTCACGCTGGTTAAGCTCATGTCTTAAATGGAAAAACTGATCGCTTAAGGCCAGCTGTTATTTATGAGAGTTAAACATCATTGGAGCAACAAATAAAAAATAGATGAAATGCAGCTTAGATCTCTGCATTTCTAATTACTCCATGTCATGAACAAAACCTGCCGTGGGATTCACATAAAATGGTCAGAGCCTGAAAAATCCAAATAAGACCAAAGAATAAACTATAAAAAACTTTACAGATCTCGAATGGAAATCGTTAACAGTCAAAGTCTGACTTTTTATGCCCCATTTCTGACCAAACGAAACCAAACAAATAAACAGATAAAAATACATCAAAACTAAGCACAAAGTTGCCAAGTTGAGCTGAATTTTAAATCGAAATTCGACTTAACTTTTGATTGTTTTTATATGGTTTGAGTCACTATAAAATTGATTGTGTGATAACTTAAAATGGTGAAGACCAACAAAACAAATTTATGATGCTAATTAGTTTTGAATGAAGATAGAAACTAAAAGGGAAATATATTTACCTACGCAAGCCATTCAGTCAATAAATCTTTCAACAAAACCAATGCGAAGACAAATCACCAGAATGAGATTTGTCCAAGTCAGTCTAAGGCCCGATGAACTCTTCTGGCATATAAAATGCAAATTAGCTACAAAATGGTTTATCTCTGAGCCCCCAACCACTGCCATTTATTCTTCAGTTTTTCTCCTTCCAGCACTTTACATTTTCTTATCTCCCTCAAAATGCATTTTCTTGTGTTCTCTTTTTATTTATTTTTCCATATTTTTTCGGTCTGTGGCTTGCGTTTTTATTACTTGTCAAAATACAATAAAATTTATGGCAAGTTGGCAATATTTTTAACGCCAAATGCAGAGCATTGGGTGCTGAGGGGAGAAAAGGGTAAGAAACTGCAGGCAGAGGGCGAAAAAAATTCAAAGAAATCGCTCCATAAATCATGCAAGTGGAGTCTGGCCAAAAACAAAAGAAAATCTGCAAGATAAATAGGGGAAAAACTGTGAAACGCAAATGCGCCCCACAAAAGTCATAAAAATAAAATTAGCCAAAGTGGGTGGCACCTCGGCACAAAGAGGGGAAAAGTGCAGCATAAATAAAAAAAATACTCACACGTCAATTTAAATGGATATCAAAATGGCATTAATACTTTTTTGAATAAAGAGCTTATGCAACTAAATGAATTTAAAACTAACTATTTCATGACATACATTAAAGTGCTTGTTATGAACAATAAATTTGTTGTTTGAATACATAACTTTAATTGTAAATGGTGTAGGTATCCAGTGTTGCTATTTAAGTATATATTTTTCTTCAAGCCCACTTTATAAACGTTATTACTTTTTGTTTGCTCTAAGTTGCCGCCTACAATTTTACTGAGAAAGTTAAAAGCACTTTCATTAGGAAACTCTGTGAATTATAGGAAACAATTTGGAAAATTATTCATTGGCATATAACAACTCCCAGATCCATTATTTCGAACTCGGCGAATTTCCCTGAGAGCCCCGAGTCCAATAATTAATGCCTAAACACTTTTCTTCGCTCTTACCTGTGGCTCATGATTTTCGCATATTTCTCAAGAGGTTGAAATACACGCCTTATGTTGCCTGCTCTTCGCTCCGCTAATAATGTGAAAAATAAGAAAATGAAAGGCATTTTTGTCTAATGAATTTCCACGCGCCATCACCTCTCTTTAGCTGACTCCATTCATTTTGGCATGTGGTACGTGCTTGTGTGAAAAGCGCATTTAAATGCGGCTGAGGCAAATTAGTTAATAAATCACACGTGGAAAATTGATGAGTTGCCATTTTCCTCCTTTGGTTGAGGTGCTTGGTGGTGGGCTGGGCATTTCATTTGATTGTTTGCCATTTGTTTGCAAAATTATTTTCCTCTTTCTTTTCGGTTAGGAGGAAGAGGAACTCCCTGGGGATCCCGTCTCTAATTAAGGGGAGCTGAGTTACTCAATTGAATACGAAACTCAGATTATGATTTTGAGCACGAATCCAAAAGGGCAATAAACCAGCAGACAATTGAGGAAAATTAGTGATTGAAGTAAGCCAAGAAATCTCACAAAGCCAACTGAAAAGTTTACGGAATCGAGACTTACCTTAAGTTACAAAAAAAATACCAAATGAACTCATTGCCATTGTGCGAGCAGCGTTCCCAATATCTCATTGTCATGTAGCTCAAATCGCTCCAACAGTCAACAAACTACAACAACCGACAATCAGCAACTACAACAACCAACAACTAAAACCTATTGGAAACAACACAAACAACACTTTGCATGTGTAGCCGAGGTTTCACAAACAAAGAACACTGCCAGCGAACAAACAGCCAAAAAAGCAGAGGGGGGCGAAAAAAACAAAACCAAACCAAACAAGTAGAACTTGTCTAGGCATAAATCCAAAGACGTAGATTACAAAAAGGGGATTCGGCCAAAACAAAAATTGAAAGCATCAGCGTTTTTAATTAGAAATAATAAATAAAAGGATATATCGAATTCTACCAAAGGAAAATAGATTTTCGCGTTTTGGAAAGTGGCTTAATGTTTTTATGCGAAGCAAATTTAAGTAACTATAAGCTAGCTGATCTTAAGTTCTATAACTACTCGCAAACTTTCTCAAATGAACCCCCTTAAATCGTACATCATCTCCACCTCTGATCCTCTCTTGCATGACCAACAAATGTTTCCCTCGGGATTTCTTTGTATAGGTTTATAGAAATAAGGAGACTCCAACTTTGGCTACCCCCAGGCCATTTAAATGACTTTTCTTTGGCTTTATTTGCCGGTTCGGTTTCGCTTAGCCTTATTTTGTTTTATTTTTTCTTGCACTGTGCTCTTTTCTGGCCCAAGTCTGATGTCTAAAGTCAAGATCACAAACGTGATTTGTTGTTGCCGTGGCTTTAGCTTTTTGCTCATTTTGGCAAATGTTCCAAAGACTGTGGAAGATCGTGATCTTTAAACTAAGCAACTTCGTGGCTTAAAGGCTTTGTCTTTGCATTGTTTTCTTGCCTATTTTTTGTCCAGTTTTTTAGTGCTGTTGCTGACTCGATCAGTCGTCACTTTGGTACAAAAACAAGTTGGGGAGAGTTCCTTTGAATAAAAGTTTGATGTTGCTTGTGGTTTGTTTTGGTGTTGCTCGATTTATGTTTGTTCATTTATTTTGACAAAGCCTTTGGCTCGTTTTCGAGCCAAACAAAATTGTGTGGGTGTCTCTACCACTGTCTCTTTTTAGCCCGCCAATATCCCTCTCTTTTTATCTGTTTGTGCGGCGCCGCCCCAGCAAAAGATTTGTGTGTTTATGTAGAAGGAAAACCCCATGCTTTTTATCCCAGCCACAGTACACTCTGATTGATGTGGGGCACATTAATCAAGCCATTGAAGCGGCCGTCTGTTTGATGTTGGTTGGATTTTTGATCAAGCGATCTTGTGCCACTCATAACATCCCCCTTTCCCTCCCCCTATACATATACACATACGTATATAGTATGACCAGCTCTCTATTTAGCAATGGTCCGTAATCGAAGCGATCACCAAGTGATTTTGGTTTCGTTTACTGATCGCACGCTCGTTTCTCACTTGCCGACCGTTTTATTTTCGTTTGTTTTTGGCCAAGTTAATGGTCAATTTGTTTTCAATTAATTGGCTTGTTGTGTTAACTGCTTACTGATTACCCAAGTGCTGCCTCAGGGGCTTCCGTTGAATCGGAATGTTCAATCTCGTCTATCTCTGATCGTTTTCACTTGCGCTTTTTCTCTACTGGCTGTCATAAATTTTGTTTGAATGAGATGCCAAAGTTGTTGTCTATTTAAAAAGATCAAAGAAACATAGATGGACAGTGGGCATATAAATAAACTGAAAGAATGATCCTTATAAGAATAAAATAAGCGAAGGAAATTTTTGTTTATGTAAAAGGTTATGAACTAAGCGATTTTATAAATTTTTTGACAATGAGTAAACAATTATTACTATTTTTTAATCCATTTTAGATATATATATATATATATATATATATATATATATATATATATATATATACTTGCAAATAAAAAATATTACTTCGATTAATGAAGAAAAATATGAAAAGATTTAAAATATATTAAATAAATGTGCTGAACTCGGGGCTCCCACTGTATTTCAGCAAACACCAGACAAGCGATGACACAAGCTCTGCCCATTCATCTATCCAACCATCCGACTATTTGCCATCTCAACCAGACCGGGCAAAATTCGTTTTATGCCACATTAACAAATGAGAGCAAATTTTAGAAGAGGTGGGGATGGGGGAGCAGAGTTAGTCTGGTCTGCCCTTTTTGATATGCCGCCATCGTCTCAGTTTTTCCTAGAAATTGTTTAGGGGCAAATGAGGAAATACTCACAGCGAACTGAACACAAAACTCATCCATGGAACTCAGAACATTCGAAATGGAAATGATCGCGGACAGCTCTGGAAACTGAAAGATGAAGATGAATGGCAGATGGTCTGTGATGAGTCTTTGAAGTTGAAGTGCTTTGTGTTCATTAGCTCATTGCCACTAATTTGGTTTCGGGGCACAATTTGCATACACATATAGGTCCGAGAAGTCTTAATTGTTCGTTTGAAGTTGCGTGATGTAGATTGAAAAAGATCAGTTCTGACTAGACATCTAGACATGTTCTATCAAATATACAGGAAAATGTCTAAGAGTTATATATAGCCGATGAACTTGCTTGATGTCTTGAACTACTAATTGAGTCTGAAATTATATGGAAATGCACTAAAAACTAAATGGTAGATAAAGTAAAAACTTTCCAACCATTCTTGATGTTTTGTCTCCTGAGCTTGAATGAATATTTTGCCTTAATTTAAAGGTATTATTTTCAGATTTCCCTCTTTGTTCTTTTCCCATCCTAGTCACCTACTTTTCCAATCGCAACTTAACCTTTTGACCACATTTACCTACTCTTCGGGCATACCCAACGATAATATCATATTTCCAAGTCGAAGCCGCACAAACCCAAAACACACACACACCTTTTTAAGAGCTCAGGCATGTTAGAAATTTAGTTACACCCAAGAATAACCAACCTAGAAAAGTGTCTAAGTAACTCATACACATTAACCACTTAAAGGTGTTCGTTTACATCTTTTTTGTTGTTTTTCTTGCTGTTTTTTGTTGTGCTGGCTTTTACGTTCTTTTGCTCTTTTTCGAAACCCCCTCTCACTTTTTCCCAAGCCCCTTCTGATGCCTTGGAGCCGGGAAAGTGTGAAAAGACATAAGAAAGGCTGCGCGCTTAAGCAAAATCTATACATAAAAGCCAACTTTCTGCACTATAAAAAAACCTCTTTTACATGACATGACACAATTTGTTGGCACTGTCGCCTTGTTATTGTTGTTGCTTAAGTCGCCGTTGTTGTTGGTCGGCCACTTCGACATGTTTGTCTTAGGTTCACTTCAGGTAAACCAAAAGCTCGTCCGCAGAAACTCCCGCAGCTTTGACTGCACAGGAAAGAATTCCCAAATAAAACAACAAAATTGTATATTCACTTTTCTATTACACAGTTATCTTGAGACCTCTCAAAGTAATCACAATGTATGTGTTTAAAATGTTCAATTAAAAGTGTTCAAACCAAAAAATTGTTCATCCTTTAAAATGGTCGTAAAGGGTTATTATTCTAACGAGAATTGAAGGTTTTAAGGATTCAAGCATTTAAAGGATACGAAAAACATGAAAAATTTATAAACATTATCGAACATTTATCAAGAAGTAAGGTCAGTTGGCTTCACTTTTAAGTAATTCTTCAAAAATTAATTTTATTAGTATTTTAAAGGCCCGTTTTTGACAGTGCACCCTGCTGCAGATACTACGCTTTCCGTTGCTGCTTTTCTGTTGCTGCTCTCGTGATATTTTGCCAGGTTTACCTCTGCTCTGTTTGCTCTGCCATCCCCTTCATCTTCATCGCTTTGTTTATCGCGTGTGAAAATATTTTTTGCACTTTTAGTTTTACCGAAAAGTTTTCGGCACACATAAAAATGTTTAAGTTTTTGGCAACATCAATAAGATTGCTGAGGAAGCTGCATTTAAAATTGTTTATAAGAGGCAACCGCTTTGCTTGTATGCTATTTCCTGCTTTAAAAGCGAAGGAATGAAATGAGTTTCTTTCATCTTTGTTGATGAAATGATTTAATTAAAAGAGTCTAAATTAATTGTTTGATTGGCTGAGAGAAATTTTTATTTAGGCCTTTTTAAATCCAGAAAATAAAAAGTATTAACTTTTTCCAAACTGATAGTCGTGGCACGGTTTAAACTATTTAATTGTTTTTCAGGCAGTATTATTTTATAACATTCCTCCTGTCGTTTAAAAACTAACTTAATTTGTGTTGTTTAAAAATATTTGTTTAATAAAAGTCTGATGACAAAAGCTGCATACGTAATCAAAATCAAACAGAAAACTTTAATCCGTGCAAATATGCTGCTTTTCACTACGTGAATAAAATACAAGAGCTCATAGTGATTTAATCAAAGTTTATTAATAAATCATGGACGAAAATTGAGCAAAAGCAGTTGAATGCATTCGATTGGCTGTTAATTAACATATCGGCAAAGTTCAATTAATTGGCAATCAATCATTTTTAATGAAACAACAACAGCCACAAGTCGGAGACTTGTTAGCGAGAAGACCACGAAGAATCGGGCGACATTATCGGCGGGCAACGATCTTGAACTCTGTGCGCAAAGACTGGAAAAAATAGGAGGAAAATAGGAAAAATAGAAAACGTGCCTGGGGAGGGGAGATGAAAAAATAATACTGCAATTCTATTGAGCAGCCAGCAACAGGAAAACGTGCCACACGATTGACAAGCGGTTTTGGCCTGGCCCGGGGACTTTTGGCCCCCCTGACACCCCAGTCCCCGCGCCTGTTTCAGCCAACTTATCCAGCTTGTGGCAGAGTGGCCTGCAGCTGCAACTCCGATGGCAAAAGCTGCCAGCCAACCTGGCCAACGAGCGGCTCAGTTGCGGGTGCCACTGCATTTGGCATTAACACCCCCACGCCCCCTCTATAAAACGTCCCATCATGGCCAAGATCCAGCCAGGGATGCCTCGGAAAACTGTGACTTTTCCGAGGCAAAATGTTCTTTCGGCCTGGGGGTGGCGGAATTTGTGGGAACAGTTTAAAAAGTCAGCGGTAAATATTGTGGGAAAGGCAAGGTTAGTTTCAGGATTGCCAAAGGTATAAACGAAAAGGTCGGGCGCATCAAAGTTTGACAAAACTAATTATTCCACGGTTTAAATTATGCTGTAAACTTGCTTTTTACAAAAACAAAAAATCCCTAAGAAGTCCTAAAAATAAAAAGAGCTCCTGAAACTCATTATATATATGTTAATTAAGTTAATAAAAAAGGTGTTTTATACACAGAGCTTAAAATAAAGTAATATATAAGCGATTATATTAGAATACGAAAATTTAAATAGCTTATAAATAAAACATAAAAATCAAAAAGAATTAAATAAAGAATTACAAAGTAACTAATAAATCACGTAGCAAATCACCTCAGTACCATTTTCTCGCAAATTTAAAATTCCCATTTCCTTGATTTCTCGCTAACTGTAGTCTTAGCAACTTACTGAACAGCAAGATACAAGCAACAAGCTATTAAACTTCTCATTTGGCTAAAAGAACAGCTCTCGGGACCCTCGCTTGAAACTCCTCGAACATATTTCAAACAAATTTATTTGCGCCTGCAATTTACGAGGTTCTTTCATCTCACAAGAAAGAGACGGGACGAGGGCCGTAGAAAGAGGTAGAACAACTTGAGACGAAGTGCAACAGAATCTACAACAACTAACGGCAAGGCATAATTAAAATGTTACAGCAGCAGGCAAATGAGGAAGCCAGCGAAAATAACTGGGGGACTGGGAGTGGGGGAGTGAGATGGGAAATAGAAAGGGAGGGGCATATCGTGCAACTAGCTATGTTGCAGCACAACAACACTACAACACTCAACATTCAAGATTCAGCTTTCGCAGACAAGTTGCGCATGCGCCCGATGCAAATTAATTTGCAACATTTTTTTCTGCGCCTCAGCCTCTTCTTACATGCAGCGAAAATTACGCAAGTCACAAAAATTCGTTAAAAGAATAATACAAATTAAACAGAAAATATTGTACGGAAGATTGTGTCGTTAAAATATTTTTTTTTTAAGTAAAGGTGTTTTAATTTTCAATAATTTATTGTAAATATAGTATATAAAATTTCAGGAATCCCTAAACCTTGGGAACTTTTAACCTGAATTAAATCGTACATGTTAATTTTATACATTATTTATTTGAACTTAACTTAACATGCTTTCTTAACATCATTACTTACTCGCAAAAAATTTGATAATGTAATTTTTTTTTACTTTATTAGTTAAACAATGATTCCGTTGCTTTTTAAATTCTTTTTTAATCTAACCTATACCGTTGAAATTCGATTTTTTCTCTGCAAGAAAATTGTAGCTCTTCAAACTAATTTCCTGCAATTTGTTTCCACTCACATTGATTTTTGACGAATTGTAAATTTGTTGCACGTGTTGGCCACAAAGTTGCCAGGCAATATCCTCCGACTATGACTTCGCCAATCAACTTGTTAAACTTTTGCTCTCTCTCAAAATTGCTCATGTGTGAAATGAAATGCATGAACACGAGAGTAGAGCGAGACAAACAACACTCGAATGAAAAAGATAGACGACATTTGAATGAAAGGGACAGACTGCGAAAAGGAGAGGCCACGCACGCGCTTTTTCACTTAGTTTTCATGGGAGTGTGTGGGAAATTTGTTGATTAAACTTGTGAAGAACTTTTTAATTGCCTCGATGTAGTCGCAGACGAGGGCGAATATTTGACTTGGCCTGAGGTGAACGATATATGCAAAAGTGAAAGAGACAGCAAGAGCGGTGAAGAAAGAGAGGGCTGATTTATGAACAGTGGGTGCGGAAAGTTTGCCGACAAGCTTACATGGTTTTTGTGGGTCTATGATGTATGAATAAATGTACACAGGCATAACTCCTTTCTGCTCGGGCGTGCATATTAGAAAATTTTATCTGGGCCAGGGAAAACTAGGTTTTTCAAAAGAATTTTGTACTCCTATTATAAATATACCGTTGTCAACTGCGGACTACACTTTGTTGTTGCATTGATTGTAGTCTTGTGGAAAAGTTACGTTATCTACTCAGAAATTTTATCTAATTTATTTAATTTGTATTTTAATTTTCATCTAATTTTAATAAATACTTAGATAATAAATAATTTTTTGTAGCAAATAACTTGTCTTTATTTTGTAAATAGAATTTTGTATTAGTTCTGTTTAATTTTTAATAAAATTCAAGGTTGTACTCTTACATTTTACTTCCTACCTTGCTTCACAACATTTATTATTTGGTAACCATAAAAGTTTTTATTAATATAAATTCCATTAAGCTTAAATTCCTACCCCTCTAAGGTTTTCCAGTTTATTAAAACACGTTTCAGTTTCAAATTGGCTTTAAAAGTCAACCATAAAATGACCGCTTCTTGTCGGTCGTTGTCATATTTGACCTTTTGCCAAAGGACCGTTTCAAATCAAGTTTAATATTTAATAATCCGCTTCAGCGCACACGGGGAATTATCTACCCCACCTATCCACCTCCATGGGTACTCCAAGGTCCAGGCCTCCCATACGATTTAGTTGCAGCCATGTAATGATCTATGGCGCCTTAAGTCAAGATTTATGCCCTCAACCTCGACGATTGGTATACCATGCACAGCAAAGAGGCAGCAGTTTTGGGAGGAGTATAAAAAAAATAAAGAAGTAGCAACAACCGAGAAGCCATAAAGCCAAAGAGGCGAAAAGTTTTATGCAGAAGTCGAGCGCCTTTTTTATACAATAAAATAAATAAAACAGACAGAGCGCGAGTGAAGGAGGCATAAAATTGTATAAATTTATGAGGGGACCCAGTTTGGAAGTCCTAACTGCCATCGATGTTCGCTTCTTGTTTTTGGCGTTTTTTTTAGAATTTAATTGGACATTATATCGCATATTCTTATATAGGCAAAATCAATGCCTTACCATATATCAAAAGGCAAAAAGTACCAGGGAAGTGGGCAGAAACGGGAGACATCCAACGGTAATGGCCAAAAAAGCTTTGCCATTGTCTGGGTTAGTTTCAGCTGCTTCAGCTTCGATTGTTGCTCTTGGCATTATTTATGGTTACTTAGTCGTCTGCCACCAGCTCCTCCCATCGCTCCTCCGATCTCTCCGATGTGTGAACAAAAAGTTATATCTTCCACCATGGGAACGGGACCATCTGGGAATGGGAAGTCACACTCAAGCGCGGCCAACTTCCTTCTCTGCCTAATCACGTAGCTTTTTTTCCACCGATTATTTTATTTATAAAAGGAAAAACAGATTTCACCATGATGTCAAAACATTCATTCAAATGTAATAATCGGATAAAATTGCCCCAACATCCCATGGCAGTTTTTCAAACAACACCCAAGAAAAAATATTCCAAAAACATATTTGTAGAACCATCTTTGTTTTTCTCAATTTTTATAGCCCTTAACTTTGTAGCTTCATTAAATTCATTCATAGAACTACATGTTCTATGAACATTTAAAAAATCAAAGCAAGATGCCTACTTTGGCTTGAAATAAAAATAGAAATTAATTTTTTTTTCTGTGTGAACATATCTCAATCTGTCCAGTTGGGCCAAAAAGCTGTCGCATCTAAAGCGCTTTATCTTTTCTCTATTGTGTTTGTGAGCTGTGATGCAAGCCAAAGCCACGCCCACTCAATGTCGTATATACGCCCACGGTCGACTTAACTGGCGCCAGTTTTTAAATCGGCTTAAATTATGAATGGCTCTGGAAGAATAGGGCAATAAGTTCGGAGAAACTGGTGTGGAATGAGCAAAATTGTCTTTCCATTATTATTATTAAGGTTTACTTTTGGGGCTAAAGAAGGACTTGGCTTTAATTTGCCCAAAACTTAAGTAAAGTTTATATTAAGAATATATCTTTGAAAAGTATAAATCTTCATTAATATTCTAATTTGTTCAATAATAAATCTGTTATTCCCAAAAGGATTTACTCAAATTTGGGTTTTTGAAAGAGTAATTAATTGCAAGGAATGTAGTTTGGGTATACTTAACTGATAATTACCAAAAAATGTCAAAACAAATCCCTGTTATGTTAGTTATTCGGCATAACAAAACCCTTTTCTCCTCCATTCCTGCAAAAAATATTCCGAATGCCCTACGTCTTAATTGCTCTGTCCCCAAACTGACCTGCCTTGTAGTCATATGGACCATAATGCCTGGAATTAGATGCGAATAATGCCGGACCCTAATTAATGTTGACATGGGATATATTTTGCACTCCTCCCATTATATTTCTCCAAATGTCGCTTAAGCTTTTGTGTCCATTGTCCCCAGCTGGAAATATGCAAAGGCAGAAAAGAAATGAAATAAAAATCTGCTAGATTAGTGCGTTAACAAGGGGTCATCAGCTGGACCTTTCAGGACAGGGCCAAAGAAATGTCTACCCTCATCTTTATTTGCAGATTATCAGCCCGCTTAATGGAGAAATTTAATTTCATACCATTTTTTGCCAAACTTTAACCTCAAGAACAGATTTTCTGGCTCACTTTTTTCGGTTATAATTAATTTCGAATGTCAAATTACAGCACGACGCCCCTGACAGGATGACAAGTGGAACTTTATACACATAATTAAATAATTTTCTTTTCACGTTCTTTTTTTGTCACTTTTTCGCCACTTCTGGGTGGAAATAAAAGTTAAGCTGCGAAGTCGGAAAGCTCCACCTGGCTGGCAACTTTACTTGCACAATTTACAATTCGTTCCTGTTGCTGTTGCTCTTTTGGTTCTCATAAATTAAGATGAATCATGAAATAATAAAAAGTGAAAATGCGTCAACTAATTAAAATGGTTGGACCGTGATAAAAAAAAAGGGTGAGGAAAGGTGAGAGCTAAAGGCCAGAGACACAATGACATCGAATTGAAAGTGTGTAATGCGAGGGAAAATTGCACAGACGTCGGCGTGACTATATTAAATTCAAGAATACATTTGACTATTAAAAACCCTATATTATACAAAGTTTTTGGTCTTACATTAATAAATCCTATGAGTAGGTCGTTAAAATGAGCTCCAGTTAATAATATTAATTGGTAATATTTGATTTAAACTTGTGTATGCTAAGGTCGTGTAAGAAACGTTTTTTTTTCTGTAAAAAACCTCCAACTAATAGGCTTAGCAAATTTCAAAAGAAAATATATACCATTAAATTTAAAAAAAAATAAAGAATTTAACTCAAACGCAAATTCTTTTACAAAGTAGAAAAACACAAAACCTAGAACGAGATCGAAGCTCATTAATTTTTTATTCCCACCAGTCTGCAAAATCCTTACAAAAGCCCCCATTAATGATATTTCTTTGTGAGCGCATTTTCCACGAATTAATTGAAATATTGCCGGGACGATGGTACGCCGATTGAAAGGGAAAATTTGTTGCGGCTCCGCGAGAGCATTGTAATCGCCAGAACAAAGGACACATAAATCTGCTGCCCGCCAAGAAATGCGCCGTATTCTTTTCGGTTTTGGTTCTGGTTTTGGTCATTTAAATTGCCCCCTGACTTTGGGGACTTGGTGACTTTGAGGCAGCTTTAACTATGCCGCCTTCTTGTTGCGCCTTGTTAACTCGACCAAGAAGAGCCACAAAAAATGCCAGCCAACCAACCAAAAAAAAAGTACCACAGTTCAAGCGTACAGTGTTGGTTGAAAAGCAAGGGGAAAGTGGAGCCCAGAGCACTTTGCATACAAGTCTCGTACGGCTGCTGTGTACGTTCCTTCTGCACTCCACTTAAAAAATCGTTAAGCATAAAAACAATAAAAATAAATACCTATAAACACTTAAAATGGCACAGCTCCTCACCGGCCAGTCGACTGAGTACATCAGGCAGTAAATGCCCGATGCGAGTTGGCCAACTTGGCTGGTTGTAAATGTCAAGCAAATTTGGCTCGCTGCATTTCTCGTTTCTGTTTTTTTTTCAGTTGCTGTTGTTCTCCCCAACTTTAACCCCCGCTGTCCAACTCACATGGCTTAACCCCCCAGCGGTTTGAGGTGTTTTTTTTGACTATTGAAAGCAGGGGGGTTCTTCGTATTTAAGAATAAGTTGTGGTGAAAAAAAATTGGACGAGCGGATAAATAACCAATTAAAAAGGAAAATGTTTTAAAACGATTAATATTAATGAAAAAAACTTTTACTCACCATCAATAAGTTAAAACTGGTCAGTTAATCAAATAAATGGTTATAGGGTGCATACAAAAATATGTATACTTACCAAGGTCTTATGCCTTATGATAAGAAGCCTTGGTACTTAAAACCCTGTTTATTTCTATTAAAAAATATTCCTCTTTTTGACTAAGATTTATTTTAAGTTGCTAGTATAGACTTTAAAATCAAGTATTCCTTATAGAGTTGAACTATTTTCTTTAGGCCTCGGTGCTAATATATCTACATTTACATTTGTACAAACTCTAACCCGACTTTTCCCAATTTCGTCTCATTCCAGGTATGTAAATTCCATCAGACCACCGCTGATTGACCCCTATGTCCCCGAACATGTGAGTTGAGTGACTCTTCCCCAGAGAGCCGCATTGATTTATGGCACTACTCCGGCTAATTTGCCATAATTAGACACGATAAACACACAAACACTGGCAGCAGAGGGCACTAAATATTTATATATATTTACTGGCTAGATTGCCAACATCGATTTGCACTCGAATTCCTCTTAGCCGGCACTCACTTGACATCGCACGGCACATGGGACCACAAATGGAGGCAATTATGCCTGCTCTCGAGGTCTCGACTCCGAACAGATTTATGAATTAGTTTAAAGTGCGTTTGGGGCCGCAGTAGCTCACTCTTCTCCCTCTACAATTATGCCATAAAGTTAAATTTACTCTGCTTCGGCTGGATAGCCGCTGGCCCTGCCACTATAACTATATACATTTAATCATAGATATTTGAGAAGCTCCAGCGGATCTACTTGTAACCAAAACCGGTTAAAAGGTGCATTGCACCAAAAAAAATAGCTTTAGCCATTTGTATTGAGGTTATAAAATAGGAATATTCAGTTGTGAAGTGTTATTTTCTTTTATGAACAAGATTTCAGTATTTCCTATAACTTATAATAAATTTAAATCTTTTTAGATACGTCATAAGGAAGGGTATATTTATAACTAGATTTTGAGCTCTAAATGAACTGATCTGTGTTTTGAGTAAAAATATTTATTGTAAGCCATAAGCCACTAAATGCCTAAGATCTTATAACATAAACCACTATTTTTATAACCGTTACTCGTAGAGTATGTATGTAACAAGTAGAAGGAAGCGTTTCCGACCATATAAGAACATATATTTTTGATCAAGATCAATAGCCGAATCGATCTATGTCCGACTATATGAACGACGAGATCTCGGAAACAATAAACAGAAACAGAGTTGGGACGTGGCTTGTAGATTCTAGTAGTTCCTAAGCAGCGCAAGGTTATTTAACGGAGCCACGCCCACTCTAACGCCTACTAATCGTATGAACTGTCACTCTGAGACATGTTAAAAAGTAGGTGTTAAACTCTTCGTGTGTGTTTCGGTCAAATATATCGGTAGACAGAACATTTTTAAAATCGAGCTGATTTTTTAGAAGTTTTATTGTTCTCTGCCGTCGCTCGGCCGCTGCTCTGCCGGTAATCGCTTCAGTAGAGGTGGGAGTGCTGCACGCACTTAGCTTTTAGTGTTGGCTATGCAGTTCGACAGATGGCGCTACTTAAACTTCAAATTTACAATATTTAGGGCAAATACTTTGTTTGAAGTTTGTTGGCTGAGTAAGGGGTATCTAACAGTCGGGAATCTCGACTATAGCGTTCTCTCTTGTTTTTCTACGTGTTGGTATCATCGTCGCCTTCTGGGGCAACCTCAATCTCGGTCTCGGTTTGAGTTTCAGTTCCATTTGCAGACCGTCGGCATTTGAAGTACGGCGCTTGCCAATGGGAATCTCTCTCGATGTCCGCGCTCCCAGTCGAAGCTCCTCCTGATCCCTGACCATGTCCCTCCGCCCGCATTCCCCAGATTTAGACTACTCCTTCAGTGCCCACTTGAGCTGGTATTCTAACGCACTCGAGACTGGTTTCTCAAAAAGCCACTCGAGCTGCCAGTCAAGTGTCTCTGTGTGGCTGGCTGTCAATAGACATCTTGCCATGACTTGTGTAAAATATATATCCACCAAAAAAATATATCCAACTCGTATATATGTATGTGCTGTGTGTTTAGTTGCTTGTGCACACTTGAAGAAATCATAATTATTGCCAGTCAACTTATTTGAGTGGTCGCAGACTGGTATAAATTTACATAAAAGATAAGCACTGGCACCACTGAAATTATTGTGTACAAAAAATAAAAGGCCCCTCTGTGTGTGAGCTGCATTTGTTGATCCGAAGCGATCTGAAATGATCTTGGCGCTCCATTAGTCATATTGGAATGTCTTCGGACACACATAAATTGCCCGATGAGATCGCTTACCCAATTTGAATTTTATTTATGTATGATTGTCAATGGGCTATTATTTACTTTTTTTTTATTTTTATACCCTTGCAGAGGGTATTATAATTTCAGTCAGAAGTTTGCAACGCAGTGAAGGAGACGTTTCCGACCCTATAAAGTATATATATTCTTGATCAGCATCACTAGTAGAGTCGATCTAGCCATGTCCGTCTGTCCGTCCGTCTGTCCGTCTGTCCGTCTGTCCGTCCGTTTATATGCAAACTAGTCTCTCAGTTTTAAAGCTATCTGCATGAAACTTTCCCAAAAGTTGTCTTTCTATTGCAGGTAGTATATAAGTCGGAACGAGCCGGATCGGACGACTATAGCATATAGCTCCCATAGGAACAATCGGAAAAATAATTGAAAAACAAGAAAGAAAGCAAACTTCGGCAAGCCGAAGTTCATATACCCTTGCAGCTATTGCATGAATTAAATACTTTTGAAAACATTTAAATTATGATTTACTTCAGTATATACTGAAAAACAGAGAAGCTATGATGATTTGCAGCTCAATTATTAGATAGTTATTTTATATATTTTTATTAGTTCTATGGGAGCTATATGATATAGACGTCCGATTTTGATAAAATTTAAACCATAATTCTGAAATAATTAAACATTGCCATATGTCGAAGAACTAAACAAAAAATTAAAAAACAGAAAAGTTATAATTTTTTTCATTTATTTCTCCGATTGTTCCTATGGGAGCTATATGATATAGTCGTCCGACTTTGATGAAATTTAAACCGTAAATCGAAAATATTTAACCATTACTAAATGTCGAAGAACTAAACAAAACATTAAAAAACAGAAAAGTTATAATTTTTTTTCATTTATTTTTCCGATTGTTCCTATGGGAGCTATATGCTATAGTCGTCCGATTTTGATGAAATTTAAACCGTAAATCGGAAATATTTAACCATTACTAAATGTCGAAGAACTAAACAAAAAATTAAAAAACAGCAAAGTTATAATTTTTTTCCTTTATTTTTCCGATTGTTCCTATGGGAGCTATATGCTATAGTCGTCCGATCCGGCTCGTTCCGACTTATATACTACCTGCAATAGAAAGACAACTTTTGGGAAAGTTTCATGCAGATAGCTTTAAAACTGAGAGACTAGTTTGCATATAAACGGACGGACAGACGGACAGACGGACAGACGGACAGACGGACATGGCTAGATCGACTCGCCTAGTGATGCTGATCAAGAATATATATACTTTATAGGGTCGGAGATGTCTCCTTCACTGCGTTGCAAACTTCTGACTGAAATTATAATACCCTCTGCAAGGGTATAAAAATTATAACTTTGCTGTTTTTTAATTTTTTGTTTAGTTCTTCGACATATAGTAATGGTTAACTATTTCCGATTTACGTTTTGAATTTCATCAAAATCGGTCGACTATAGCATATAGCTCCCATAGGAACAATCGGAAAAATAAATGAAAAAAAATTATAACTTTGCTGTTTTTTAATTTTTTGTTTAGTTCTTCGAGATATAGTAATGGTTAAATATTTCAGAATTATGTTTTAAATTTCATCAAAATCGGACGACTATAGCATATAGCTCCCATAGGAACAATCGGAAAAATAAATGAAAAAAATTATAACTTTTCTGTTTTTTAATTTTTTTTTAGTTCTTCGACATATAGCAATGTTTAATTATTTCAGAATTATGTTTTAAATTTTATCAAAATCGGACGTCTATAGCATATAGCTCCCATAGAAATAATAAAAATATATAAAATAACTATCTAATAATTGAGCTGCAAATCATCATAGTTTCAATGTTTTTCAGCATATACTCAAGTAAATCATAATTTAAATGTTTTCAAAAGTATTTAATTCATGCAATAGCTGCAAGGGTATATGAACTTCGGCTTGCCGAAGTTTGCTTTCTTTCTTGTTGAAATTGAAGTAGAATGAAATGTGAAATCAGAAGGTGATGCAAGATAAAAGTTGGTTCAGATTAATGGCGTTCTTATTTTCATAAATCAAGTTATTGGACCTAGGTACATGTTCAAGTAAAATTAAACTCATTTTATAATTTATACATTTTTTTCAAGGATGTATACATATATTTTTACGTATACTTGTATTTGGTATTTAATTAACTATCATTTGAAGTAGAGTCATAGTTTATGTGAACAAAATAAATTAAGCTGTTATTATATGAAGAAACATTAAGATAAAAGCCATTAACAATAGATACAATTGTGCAGCTAAATTATGGAAAATAATTCACACAACTTTATCAATAGGCCATTTATAGCCGCTACAAAGCCGTCCATTAAGACGCCCATTCAAATAAATCATAAATATTTTTGTTGCATTTGTTTTTGTGATTTTGAAAGTGCGTTTCGCATTACCGGCCAAACTGAAATCGAAACTGCATGGCACACATGGCGCAACATGTGGCTAGGTGGCTAGGTGGCGACCAATTAAGCGACTACCCACCTAGACTCTAGACTCGGGACTAACCAAACCCAGCCCAATCCGCATGCGATGCCGAGTCCAATCCAACCCAACTCAACCCAACCCAACTGCAGCTGTAAATCAACTTTGCAGCTCTTGAGAGCTCAAAAGACATGCGTGGCAAGAAAGCCAAGTGAAACATACATAAATTAACATCAATAAAGCAGCAGCACAAACTAAACTCAGCTTATGAATACTGGGTATATATGCATACGTATCATTTTTTGCGCTGCCGCATATAAATCATTTTTAATGGCCAGATGCAAGAGAGTTGAGGTCCCTTGATTGCCTTCCTTTCACACCGCAGTGTTCATGTTGGACATGTGTAGGGTCTGATAAAGCAGGACTATATCCCGAGATCCCCTTTTAAGATCCGGTTCGGCGTGGATTTGGGAAAGCCATCTGTCGGATGCTTCGACCCGCTGCTGATTTGCAAATTTAGATATGTTTTCCACTGCAGCAAAAAGAAATATGCGTATGACATCGTTTTGCCTTTTTGGCAAAGTGTTTTTCTGCCCCAATATGTTTTGGCAACACTTGCAAAAACTGCAATAGCAACTTGTTGTTGGTGCGTGGCTTCGTCTGAGTGTCTGAGTACCGTTAACTGCAACGTTTAGATACAAGTGCCCAGATAACAAATCGTTGTACAACGCTGTGCGTACAAAGTTTCGCCGCTTTCCTTATTTTCATGATTTTTCTTTTCTGGTGTGTGAAAAATTGCCCAATTCCAGGCTTGGCTTGCTCCATTTGTTTTGCTCCGTTCCGATCTGCTAAGCCATCTATCGCCTTACGAAGCACACCGAAAACAAGGAAGTTGGTTTTTAGTTAGGATGCTTTGGTTTTTAAAACATGTTTATGCGTTAGAATTATTTTAAAAATGAAAATGGCGCTCGAGTTACTAATCTCAAGTTGTTAGGTTGGTAAAACAATCGATAGCAATATCGATACTACCGATGGTTTGGGCTCACAATCGATACGATCGCTCGATAATAATAATTTTACAGTGGTATATTTGAAGAACATTTTGAGTACATTCCGGTATATTCCTGGGAACTTGCAGAAATTTTAACATTTTCAAATAGTTGGAAAAGAATTAACTTAGGCTAAGAAGTTGGAAAAAAAGTAGTGAAACAGTGGACTTGCATGGCGAAGCGTTTTTTTTTTAAAGTTGATGTAAATATGAATTCGTGACAATTTTGTTTGTTAATCAGCGTCAAATATAATAAATTATGAACTTGGGCTTGTTTGTGTCGATAGTTCGTCCTTTTTTTTTGAGGAACCATCGATATCCAAAAATATGCCTTAAATATTGCAATACTGGCGACGAATAAATTTACTTTGATATTTCCAAAGAATAACCTGTAAATTTATAACTTTCGAGGTTTGTTAAATTGCAGAAAAAAATCTTACTGATGTGTGATTCATTTAATTTCAACTTATCCGGAAGCTATACTTTATTCAGAAGCAAATGAAACCAAACACAAGCTTATTTGCGATTCTGAATTGTGGTTTTGGTGTATTTAAGCGGTGTATACACAAAGAAATAGGCTTTGCAATCAATGCAAACATTTATTCTCAAAATTCAATCATAGCTTAAGTGTATGGGATTAAATATGTCTGTTTCCGCCCGGATGGAATTTTGTTTACTTTTTTAATTTGTTTTAAAATATTTTTCTTCAGTGATTCAATTTTTGTATTTTTATCTGCAGCACTGCCATCTTTTCATCTGCATCTGCAGTTGTCTATCACTTGTCCTTCTCACTCTTTCGCTGTGTTGCAGATATCCCGCTCTAGCCATCTCCCTCCCATTTTTTGAGCGACATTTTGACGCGGCCACTTCAAGTGCGATTCGGCGCTGGCTTTTGAGCTTGGCTTTTTGACGTGGCCAAGATGGCGGAGTGGTCAGGGAGCCGTAACTGTTACACGCTCACTTTGGCCCACCTGTCAGGCTGTCCAAAGGTAAACCGGCCCACCTGACAACGGGAAAAGTCCGCTGATTAACTGCACTTTGCAATTGTCACCATGCTTGGGGTTGTTAAAGTGTTATATGCGTATATACGAAAAGAATTATAGTTGAGTATTTAAAGCAACTTTCTTTTTTCAAATTCATATTCAGTTTAATTCCTCCTAAAATAGTGTAGCAAATAAAAAGGCTGTCTGTTAATTTGATTTATTTAACTAGAATCATTATTATAATTGTTTTCAGTCGTAAAATAAACAAAAAAACAATTTTTATATACACCAAAACTTAAAATAAAAAGGTTTTTAGGCTCCTGAATATTTGAAAAGCAATGTTTGAATCAAACTTTAAAGTTATGCATAATTAAGACGACCTTTCTTGTCCGCAACATTAGGGCTGACATAATTTTCAATTATCCCCCACCGTGTGGACCTTTCTTAAAATACCAAAGGACCCAGGATTCGCTACCTCGCTAAACTCTGACTTCCCCCTTGATGACATCAAACGCCTCCAGCATATCTCGCTCAACTTGCTGCCAACTTCCGCAGAGCTTCATTAATTTTGCAAGCACATTATTGCTTCTGTCTGAATCTGGAGTAGAGCTCAACCCCCCTATCCATTGCCTTAAACAATTTGCCCCTGGAGGAAGTCCTGGCCGGAGCATCAGCCTGGCCAAAACTAATCATTTTTAATAACCAATAATTTATTTTTAATCAAATTTTAATGAAAACTTTGCCGCCCCAAAAGCAACGCATGAAAAATTCAACAAAAGCTGGAGAGCAAGAGAATGAAGTCGCCGATGACCAAGGATATGGGGTGCTGAAGTGGGCCGAACATTTCGGTCAAAAGACTTTTGTGGGCCTTGTCATGCATAAAAATTAGAGTAGAACAGAAGCCACTAAGAACCAGGAGGCTGGGGGACGAAAGATTGAGGCGTGGACCGAGATTGAGCTGAAGATTTATTAGGCCCGAGATTGAAGGAGCCAAAGATGTGAGACTCGCGATAGCCCCGAACGAAGGTCGTGCAGAAATCAAACAACCCACCCGACAAACGCCATCGGCCTGGAGCTCGACTTGGACTTTCAGTTACAAGTGCAGAGAAAAAAATAAAGCTTTGTGAATCTTAAATATAATATTACTTACTTGTACTCGACGCGGACTCGTTTAAAGAACAGACAAAAAAAATGTATAACTTAACTGATTATTTGGGAACTTTAAATATAATATTATTTTAATAATTTTGAATAATATTTTAAATATTATTAATAATGTTATGGGCATGTTTGAAAGTTAAATTGTAAATTGTGATGTTAGAGACGATGCAGTTAAGACATGTTTGTCTGTATAAAAAGCAAAAATTGTTTAAATCTTATCTAAGTTCAAACTCTTATAAAACTGTCAAATGATATTCAGACTTAAAGTAATTTTTTCCTGTGTCGGTGTGGACAACGTCGAGTACGACGCCTCAATCGTTCGGCCCCTTGCCTTAATTAATTTTCCTTTTGCCGCCGCTCAGCTTCTGGGCCCGTTTTCCCCCACTCGCTGGACCAAAAGGGTTACACAGCTCATTATTTCTGCCCCATCCACCTTAGCAGAATCCATCTTGAGCTCCTCCAGCATCGCCCGTTGTCATCTCATCGCTTCAGTTGCTTCATTCTGCTCCTCGTGCCAGCGACACTTGCAATTGGGATCGGGATCGGAATGGGATTGGGAATCGGATGGGATTGGGTTGGGATCTGCGTGGAGCTGGGGTCTGCAATTGCTTTGATTGCCCACAACAAACCGCCGTGGAATGGACAACTGGAAAGCTGTGGGCGCAGTCCAGTGCTAAGCTAAGACAAGGGCGTAGTCAAAGGAGTAACCCTTTTAAAATGAAATACGAATGGAAGAACTTATTGAAACTATATCGAACACATGTCATAAGATATGTGCTTATTTTTGTCTAAGCTGCAAAGAATATCAAAATAGCGATAAAGCTCTATGCAATTATCTTTTTAATTACCCTAGGCGATATAGATTGTTATCCTCAATACTGATATACAAATAGTTATACAAACTGTTATTCAAGTTGTTTTACAACTATTGTCAATCGCATTCCACTTAACGCGAACACAGAGCCCCCGACGCCAATGCCTCAGCCCCTGGCCAGCACTTTTACCCATGTTTGGTCATTCTTTTTTCGCCTCTCTGCGTTTTCTTAGCCAAGTGCGAGTCCAGGCGATTTGCCATTTAGTTGCTTGTTCTTGGGGCCTTTTGCCTTCGTTGCGGCATCTCAAAAATGTCGCTGGTTAACTTGCTTTCAGTTTGCTTTCAGTTTGCTTTGCTTTTCTTTTCTGCGGTTCTGTCATGGACTTTGATTGTCGTCTTGCACTTGGATCTGCGGAGTGGACTGCGTTGTGGAAAAGAGCCGCCCACTTGCCGCTGACCAGAAGATGAAGACGATGATGATGACAATTATTGCCACTGCAGAGGCTTCCTTGCCAGCAAGTCTCCTGCCATTGTTATGGGATATCTCAGCCTTTGCCTTCCCTTTTCCCCCTTTTGAACAGAAGTGTCGTCTGGCTGGGGCCTTTTTTATGAGTTTCCATTGGAGACTCAGTCGCTGGGGAAAAAAAAATAGGGGCAAAAGGGGGCGGGAGAGCGGCCGACTAACCGCCACTTATTACTATTATTTTAAGCAACGTGCAGCGATGAGGCAACAATTATTTTTCCACCGCCTTTCGCTGACGCAGACACAACAAAAAGCGAGCTAAAACAGTCGGAAAATCGTTTAAAACTACAATTATTCCCTTGATCGAAGTACAAAAATTTCAACTCGTGTAAGAGATTTGATTACACTTAAATACAAGTTCAAGTATAGCAATAATAGACTTCCACTACTATTTCACTACATATAGATGGTATTAACCAATTCCAGATAGCTCTGACAATTTTTTCTCAGTGGTTTCGCGTTCCATTTCATTTCGCGCTCTATTTCTCTTTTGGCTGGACGAGCGTGACAAGCAATTAATTAAAAAATTAAAGACCGCTGAGGGGAGCTAAGCAATCTAATGGTTAATTTCCGTTCCAACAGTCGAACAAACCAATATGGATGTCATTCGCAGGCCGCAAAAATCTTCCTTTCTCCGCTTTTGTGTGGTCAAGTTGATAATTTGCCAATGAGTCACATGGGAAATGGCCGAAACATGGCCAGGGCCAGTATGCTTGGGCACTTATTAGGTTGGCTATTAGGCCATAACCATATAGAGCACCAATCGGCCGGAAACAGAGTGAGAGAGATGGCAAGACGGCGGCTAGAAAGAGAGGCACTGGTGACAGCTGTTTGAAGATGACGGACAACATTTGAAGTGGACAATGTTGTTGATGTCGTCGTTGTCGTCTGTAACTAATTTTGTGGAAAGATAAAACAAACAACCCAGCTGCTGTTGCTATTTTTGCACATATTTTATGTACTTCTCGGCTGTAGAGAGAGAGATGGCACAAAAGCCATAGAAAGAGAGGGAGCGACTCTCTGAATTATGAGTGCAAGTAGGAGTATCAGCTCATTACCGGCCACTAAGTGAGCCAGGCATATGCTAAATTGTGGCCAAGAAGAAGAGACAATACGAGGGCCAGAAAATACATTGCTAATACGATGGAGAAGAAGATATAGTTTGGGGGTGGGAAAGAGATAGCCCCAGCAACTTCAAACAAGACCCAACAAAATTTCCAATGAAACGAGACAAAACTGGCCAAAAGCAATCCAACAAGCTTGAACAGAAGGGGGTTAAGAAGGGGCTTGGGGCAGTAGAGGGTTAGTAGCAAACAGCCATAATGGATGCAGGCAACAACAGCAAACAACTTCTGCTACAACAAACGAACGAACGTTGACAACATGGCTCAAATGTCAGGCAATGGTCAACGGCTGTTCACTGAGTTATACCCCCTTATTCCCCCGGATCCCCCCAAAATAGCCCCCCCTCCCTGTCAGCCAGCTCTTGTATCTATTGTCTGTGCTTTTTTTTCCCTGCTGTTTTGGCCATATGTGTCTGACTCGGTCTGCGACTCCGGGTCTGATGCGAATGTTTAGTCAGGGCTGGCCATTTTACATGTGTGCACTCCTATCCTGTTTTCCCCCCATCTCTTAAGCCCCCTCAAATACCCCCCTAGGCCCCCCAAACAGGCAGCTTCCGCCTGCCAAAACGTAACATTTTTCGGTGAGTTTGGGGCATTGATGAGGGGGCGTCTCTCGCATGCAAATATGTCCCTCGACAGATAGTCGAACAGCTGCAGTCAAAGTAGTAGCACTTTTCCGAACTGCAATAAAAGACAACACATTAAGTTTAAAATTACCCAAAAATCCCCGAAATGCCCATTAAACAAACATGACTATATTCTCGGAAAGATTTTTAAACACGTTGATTTGTTTTAAACAGACAACTGCCCTAAATGGCTTAGCTAATCTTGCAATCTGCGAAAAAAATACAACACATTTTCTAAGAGTAACAAACTTAAAAATAGTGTGTGATTAATTAGATGAGTCGTTGAAGATATGTTTACCAAAAGCATAACACCCTGAGATCCATTTAATCATCGTAGTCAATCTTGCGAACTTGTTTTGCTAATTTTTAGATTTCCTTTAATTTTAAGAAAACATGTATTTAGCTGGTACTGAAAATACATAAATTCATCTTGTTTAAATCTCGACACTTTTAAGTTAGTCCTCACATTGAATGTAGATAATTTATTTTGTTTAAGTTTCGGCACTTATAACCTAGTCCCCATCTCATCTGAGGCGTAACAGATGATGCCAATTCATTGATTTCATTCTAAGAAACATATGTTCGTTTATTTATTTAAATAATATATTCGATTTGTGTGTCTGTCTGACTTATTTATTATTCCAAAAATTAAAATATTATAGTGAACAATTAATCTTGTAGAATTTAAAGATAAAATACTTTAAATGTTAAGCTAAGAGGTATTTCACATTTATTAAAAAATGTCAAATTATTCCTATTTCTTTGGCCAGAACTGTTAAGCCATAAATGTGTGTTTGCCAGCAGTCAGGTAGGGGTCATAACTTCTCCCATAGAAGGACATTAGACTTGATTGTGGTATGGGGCTCGAGGGTAGTGGAAACAGCAGCAGTCCAAGAAATTTGCATGCAAGGACAACGTCATCAGTTAGCAAGATGAGAGGATATCTCGGAGGTGGGAAACTCAAGTAGCATCTGCACTGGACGCTGATGGGCGTTGTACAACAATGTGTATAACAGCAGGCTATGTGAAAATTTGTACCCTGTGGGCAGAGTGTTGGGTGGTTTGCTGATCTGGACAGACAGCGACAACCTGTGGGGAAAATCTGTCTACGACAGTTAAATGCAACACTCTGTGAATACTAATTTGGTGCAAACGTTTGACCTGGAAATAAAATAAATATTGTTTTAACAATGGACTACATAAATCACTTATTATTAATATTTTTAAAATTTAAAAATTGTAATAAAAATAGTTATGAATTATTTACTACCACTGACTTTAGCAGCTTGTTATGACACTTTTGCACGTTTGTAAAACAGTCTGTAAATGGCTTTAATTCCGCAAGCATAAGATCGCAAGCCATGGGTTGGCACAAACGCCAACACAGCCTAGCTCCCCCGATTTCCCCCATTAAAACCCGACAGACATTAAGTCCTCATATTTATGTGTTTAAAGCTCGGTACCCTTGCCACCCTCCGTCTTAACCTGGTTACATGTTAGTTGGCTTTATGGCTTGGAATTTTTATGTCTAATGCATGCAGAGGGCTGACTTTTTCCCTCTTATTTTTCTTATCCCCTGCTTCAGGCCTGTTTATTAGTAGTTGTCCACCCACTCCAATTCTAAGCACACAGAAAAAATAATTGTATTTTTGACTTTATATTATTAAAATCATATTTCATATAATTTATTCGATACCTTATCCTATTAAATTGTACGTTTCTTCAATACTCTCTCTATAGTAGTATAAACATTGTGGTATTCAACACCTCAAAGATACCTGAACGAAAATATATATATTTCTGTGCACTCACAAAAATAAATACGAGACTACGAGTCTTTTCAACTGCGGTTCACTGTTTTTCTTGAGCAATTTTATTATTTTTTCCTTCCTTCGCTTCGTTTTGGTTTGTCATAATTTTTGTTTATTTTCTTTGCCACCCGGCGTCACTCGTCGTTTGTTTGTTGAGAAAACAAAGCTAATAGAGGGGGTTTTCGGGGACAGAGCTTATGTGGGATATATCTCCGGACCCAGCACAGCTGTTATGCTCTTCCTTATGTCGAATGCCTTTGTGCGATTTGCTCATCTCGCCAAACTAACAATGCCCGACAATTTTCTATTGTTTGCTTGGCAAACTTTTCAAAACTGTTTGTTCGGTCAACATTTTATATAAATTTTCTATTTATCCTGCCTTTCAGCCGCCCCCAGTCTGCCACTTAAGTTAATTTTCAACCCGCATGGAGATTTCAGCTGGAAAAGTCGAAACGCACAAATTGATTAAACTGTCAAGTGACTTTATGACTGACAGACCAACGGAGGGACATCGTTGACATTTCGATTATTAATCATTTGCCAATCGGGAGACAAACATAAGAGAAAGTGAGAGGGATATAAGAGAAGACGGAGGTGGACGGCGATATAGCGACTATCTCTCTCATCAATGCGGGCTGAAGTCGTCTTTTGACAGCGCGACAAATTGCATAATCAACTTGGTGAGGGGGCTCACAGGGAGAAACTATATGTAGTTCGAAAAAATATATTTCATTGAAATGTAAGACAGTCCAAATATTTTAAGCGAACCAAATCAATAGATTTGTAAAATTAGTTTTGACATTTCAGGTATGTGCAATGTACATATATACCAGGACTTTTTTTAAATAATTCAAGATTTTGAGAATGGCTTACTTAAATGGGTTTATTAAATATTATGAATAATAATATTTAATAAACAATAATATGACCAATACTAATATATTGGAAATTAATCAAATTGATTTTCCTGCGTGTAGCCAACATCCATGGCTCATAATTAGGTATACAGCTTACAAGGGTCTTTCAATTCTGACTTTTCCATTCTCGCCCCCTTATTAACTTTTACGCAAATGAGCCAAAAACTTTTGTGTCAAAACTATCGACGAAATTGAAGAGGAAAAGCACCTGTTGGTAATAGTTGGATGGCGAAGGCAGGGAAAAGTTGGAAATTTGGGCGGGGTGGGCTTACTAAGTTCCTCAGTTAGTTTTACAGCTTTGAACTTTTGTGTCTAGCAACTGTGTTAAGTGCGCTTTGATAGTCCACTGAAGAGGTCGAAATGCAGTTGGCCAAGGGTTAAAGATCCAAGGCCAATTTTAACGAGAAAAAAATGTATATAAAAATGTTAGGGAGGGAAATAAAGTTAAATTAAAATGTTAAAGCGATTAACTTGTTACACGTTTGTATTGTTTTTTATTTTTACCTGTAAATTAAGAATTAAATCGAATTTTATTTTCTTGCTCAGCTCAAGTTCACCTTTAAATATTTAAGTAACGAATTCTTCAACTTTTTTAATCCAAAATTAAAAAATTAATTTAAAAATGTACCTATTATAAGCTTTTTATTAAAGTGTGTGTATTCAAGATTTCGCCTAGGATGATATTAATTTAAATACTCTGCGTTTTAGGTTTATTTCCAAAAACTAATATTTCTAACCTGAAGTGGCGAACTGCAAACATGAAACCCCTCGAAAGGCAGTCAAAGGAAAAGCGTTTCCTCCGGCTCTCAAAACTCCTTCAAATGGCAACAATTTCCCCTTGGTCCCTCCCCCCTTTCCTTCCCCCTCTCCGACACTCAGACAAAGCAGAACAACAAACACTTCAGATGTTAATTACACGTTACAGGAACAGCTCACAAAAGCGTGAAGGCGAAAAGGAAATCCTCAAAACATTTGAGGGACCGGGTGCAACAGAGACGGAAGGCAGCGTGCAAAAGAGAAGGAGCAAGTTGCGCTTAAGCCCGACTTCACTTTAACTTAATGAGCTCAGCTGCCTGACCAGAGCGATTTTCCTCATATTTTTCCCTTTCTTTTTGCGGGATTTTCCGCTTTTGTGCTGTCCATTTTTGGAATGCTACCCTATAATGATGCCGCAGTAGGAAACAAGAAACGGAAGAGCCAAAAATACACAGGATCACACAAAAAATAAGAGGAAAACCTAAACTAACAAGAAGATTTTTGTGGGGCTGTAGTGGGCGGTCCAAGGAGGAGAAACTTTTGTCCTGGAGAGCTGTTTATAGTTTATAGTTACGACAAAAGCTGCTTAGAAAAGGGCGATTCCCCACCACCCCTCTCCATAAGAACTTTGCTTACCTTTGTCTTAGAGTTTGTGTGTACGTGGCCGTTACTCGTTAGTTGCACATTTTGCATTTTGGTTGCCTTTTTTGGCCCGACTTTTGTTTGTTTTCTGGCCCTTTTTTGGCCCAATCGCCTTGGCATTGTCTTGGCGCCCCCTAGCGGGCGTACCACTCATCAATATTGCTTATTTGCAACACGGCTTTTTGCTCGGTTATTGTTGTTTGGCAGTTATTGTACTTGCTGATGTTGGTGCTCTTAACTTTTACAGTTCAGTGCAGAGAGAAAAAAGAATTGAAAAATAAAATAAATATCTCAAGAAAATAAAAATAAAGTGGAAAAGTATATATCTGGTTACCACTTAAATAACAAAAGAATACAGAATTTAAAAAGTTTCAAATTGTGGTTTTATGTATTAAGAAAAATGTCAGTGTCGTACAGCTTTAGCAAAGAATATTAAACATATTTTGTTTAAACATGAAAATAACAACAAGTTCGATATAGAATTTTTCTCAGTGCAAGGCATTGCCATTTTCCTCCCATTGCCATTCATCCAGATCCTGGGGAAGTCCCGCAGTACAAATTGCGTTCACTTGTTGTCGTGGTGCTGCTTCTTCCCTTTATCCTGCACTGCTTGCTGCACTGCTTCTCCGTTAGTGCTTCTTCTTTCTTGTCTCCCCACGTCCCTTTGTTATTGCTCCTTTTGTGCGTTGATTTATGTGCTATATGGCATGCATTGCATGTGAGTGGGTGGTTCGGTCATGAGTTGCAGTTGTAGGTGCTTTAACCCACCACCCATCCCCCAACCCCTTGCCACTTTGCTCGTGCAGAGCATACAAATTGGTTTTAGTTATTAATGGTGTGTATAATTAAGCAGGCTGCCTTTTGTTGCCAACTTTGTCTGCAGTTTGCTAGAATGTTTCTTAATAATTTGTGCTGCGCATCCCTCAAGACGCAAGAGTGAGACGGCTTAATGAAAAAAGTAAGAGAGAGCGAGAAATGGCTAGTGGGAACAAGTTGTAAATGGGCAATGAAGCGAGACAGAAATTTTCCGAATAATTGAAAGCAGGAAATATAACTTTGCATGGTTAATAAAATTCTCTCAGGAAAATCACGTAGTTTTCTTTGAATTTACTAAAAGTTAAGTGCATGAAACTTAATTGAAAAACAATATATATATATATTTATTAACTACTTATTTGCTTAATTTGACATTCGGTTTCACTTGTTGACTTTATAAACTTGTCAGACCCACAATAGAAAATTGAATTTAAAATAAAAGAGTAAGGTTTACAAAAGCTATTTAAAAATTTGTTTGCTATCAATCAATCGTCCTTCCGGTCAAACAAATTTATACCCATGTAATTGATACCCGAAACCTTTTTTTGCCCAGCGGGAAGGTCGCATTACAGATGCCTCACACTTTTTGTATTCATTTAGGAAGTAGGAAACAAATTGGTGGTGGGTGCTTTGACCTTTACACGATATTTGCTTTCATTTGAAGTTATATTTGCTTGTGTTTACGCATCTGACGCCTTCATAAACCTTGATTTCCCCTTTGTTTTTTGGACACTAAATGGTAAACAAATGTTGCTGAAGTAACTTTTAATTGAAAGTATAAGAGAGCTCTTGTTCTTCAGATCCCTGATAAAATATTAATAAATTTCCTATACAGATTTGCTGTCGACGGGAGAAACTTTTGTCTGCGTTTTGGGGGAGGCGAGAACAAACTGGAACTTTTCTAATTTATTTTCCATATGCGTCTCTTGCCAGTGTTAATACATATTATATAATACTTGATATTTTTCTTTGGGCCTGTCCTGCGTTGCGCTTTTCTTTCCGCACTTCGGGTATTTCGGTGTCTTTTGTTCTAAGACCAGCTCGGGATGTGGCGGCAAATATAAGCAAAACTCTTGGGGAAAACTCTGCCAAAAGTTTCTCAGCCGCTCTCGAGTGGAGTGGGTCGGAAAAGCGGAAGGCACCGCTTACCTAGATGGGATGGTTCCTCTTGGGCCTCGACACCGCGGGTGTTGACTGCTGCGGCTAAGAGAAAGCTTTTCTCTGGATATATGTTGTCTGCATTGGGGTTTCGTCTTTGGTTATGCAATCTTTGCGAAAATCTAATTCAGATAAGAAGTAATAAGATATTTTCACACAGTTTCCTTATTGATAATATATACATGTTTTTAGGTACAACATGTACTTTTAAATTTGTATTTCTTTTCTTAAGTTTGGCCGAAGAATTTGACTAACATTCAATAGTTTTTAACATTAAACAAGATTTTATTTATTCTTAAATTGTTTGTTATCGAACATTTTATATAAATATAGATTTAATAGACAACTTTTGACCTTCTGCACTTCCAAATTGTCGTACGGTCCTTTCGAAAATAGCCCAAACCATCCGATCTTATATTTTAGTACATTCTCTTGTTTTGAGTTTCTAAATTGTACCTCTTCTCTTAACCGACAACCATAATCGTTACAATCTCATCTCTAAAGCAACACCTAAAAAACACATTCAACATTTTCAGCACTCAACTTGAATGCGAGAAATAAGTGTTTGTACCTCCAACTGAGGGAACTCGAGCCCAAAACAATTTCGTTAAATGGAATTTCCCCTAATGAACATTTTTCTGCTGCTTTTTGCGCTGCCTGATTTTTTATGCGTGGTCGTGTCGCTGGATAATTGAGCTGAAGCTCAGAGCCAGCACGCGACAACCGGCACGAGAGGGTTAAGGGTGTTGGGGCGGGTTGGCAGCAAAGGGTTAAGGATGTGGAAAAGGGTTTTATGGGTTAGCCGCATGAACCGCACGCAAACGTGGGTCAGTAATAAGAAAACCAACGAGGAGATTTATTTTTCGCTGCCTTCATTCCGGAAAATGTAAAGCTAAAAATTAAAATGCCAGGCAGGACAAAGAAAATAAATCCGTTGGTTGGATGTGGAGAAGGAGAATTAAAAGGATATTTAGAACTGATTCCAGAGAAAAGTCTACAAACAAAGATTCTGGTATCAGTTTACGGTTTCCGGACTCATGGGCTTTCCAATTATAAATTGGCATCTTTGTATTTTATTTCCGTTAGACCTTTTTGTATTTTGTGTACGAACTGATACTATTGTTATATATATATAGCTTTGAATATGTGTACTAAAATACTAAATGGAAATACAAAACAAATTGTGTCTTCATAATAAATATATATTTGAATTAAATTAAATATATATACTACATTTGAGTAAGGAAGTTCAAAAGGTAAATTTCCATAAATTCTTTTCCGTTAAATTTCCATAAATCCTTTTCCGTTACCCTTTTCATGCGGTGCATTGCTCTTGATAAAAAATAATATCCATATATCACGATTTATGTCAAATGACTACCACTTCTGGTAGCCATTCGCTTATTTATGGATCACACATCTTGAGCTTAACCCGAAGTTAACCCACAAGCACGTTCCGAATCCATTTCCCCTCCCGACCGACCACAAATACCAAAAACCGAAGCAATTTCATAAATTTTAATCCTTTTTTATTGCCCAGGTAGAAGCGAGTGTAAGAAGACAACTAAGGGGTCGCGGAAAATGGAAAGTGAAATACACAAAACTCATTTCCGCAGCACGTGCGGCAGGAAAATGGAAAAATGGGGGCTCCAAAAGAGACACTCTGCTGCTGAAAAGAGAATGAAAAGCTGCGCTTAACCCCTTGAAAAGATATACACCGAAATCAAACCACAAGCATTTCACAACCATACGACTTTTCTTTTTTAAACTTATAATTCTCGACCACTTCGGCCTAAATTATATATATTTGGATAACTAAGCTTTATTAGTGATACATTAAAAAATATTTAAAGCAGATTGGCTTGGTTTTTTTCCTACTAATATACTACTTTTTATACTGAAGTTTAGCTAACTCTAAAAAGGTATTTGTGAAACAAAAAGTAGCTGTATCAGGACGAAGGTGACAAAAGCAGACACATTTTTGTTTCAGTGTGTAGTAAGTGCATGACCACGTCAAAAATTGCCGGGGAAAGAAACAGAGGGAAAGAAGAGCTCTTTCGGCTGCTCACTAATTACTTTGCCACCTTCAGCGCATCATGAGAATGCGGGTGCTCGTCGACAGAGGGCGCCACACTTAATGTCAAGCATATGCCCCAAGCTCACTACTTGCGGTTAGATATGCCTGTCTTTGTCTAAGCCCTGTCCCCCTCTCTTTCGAGCCAGTATATCCCCCTCTAACACTCTATCCTCCACGTTTTCATTTAAATAAGAGAAAACAGCGCAATAAAATCTCCTGTGCGAGATTTGGTGTTAGTATGCTCAAGGCGTTAAACAGAGCTGTCAGTAAGAAAAAAATGGTGTGAAGACTTAACATCTAAACTTAAATAACGTATACGCAAGGTATGCATGAAAAAATATAAATTTTAAATAAATTTAATAAAGTCGCGTTTTTTATTTTAAAACAAGCGAACAAATTGTTTATTGGTAAAATCATTATATTAAAATCAGCATACCATATGAAAGTCAATAAGAAAACCATAATGCATAAATATCGGATTTACTTAATAATATTATTAAGTTTGGGGAAACCAGTTTTTTGTATAATAACAATTAATAGTGTTCTACAAAAAAAAATTAAATAAATTTTATAAATTTTTTTTGTGTCATATTTAGTCAATAATCATTTTTTCTTCATCCAAAAAATTGACATAGAAACCAAACTATTGTTACATTATTTTTAACTATTAAAAATGAAAATTTTCTTAAAAAGACGAGTAAATCAATACCAAGAAAAATATTATTTAGTATTGAAGTAATACCTATGTTTAATACTGACTGTAAATTATTTTTAAGACACACTTATTAAAGCTAAAAAGAGGTTGAGGATTAGATTTACAGACACATAGAAAAAAAATGGGGACTTTACACATTCAAAAAAGAAGACTTAAATGGTTTTTCTATTGCTCCTAAGTACATTCTGACGAAGAAAAAATGCAAGGCAATCGAATGGTAAACATTTTTTTACTGCGAGTTAAAAATGCGAAGAAACGAATAATAGCAGATTAAGGTAAAGCCAAAGCTGAAGCAATTATAAGTCTCTGCCCCACTTCATGCCCCACAACGCCCTCTCCTCAACTGAAAAAACAAAACATGTTCATTCAACAATCAGCAACATTTCATATGTTGCATGCCACACAAACTAGCACAGAACATAGTCCACTTTAAAGCACTTCACAACAACAGTAGAACTTCTAAAACGAACATTTTTTTTGCAAAATATAGTTATATGGCCTGCAAGATAAGGAAACGAATTGTATGCGAATTTACCCAACAAATTCTGAGTTTCCACAGCGTTATTAATATCCAAACTTATTGAGTCTCATTGAGAAAATCAATATAATTATTGCTAATAGTTTTTTTTTTATCCAACAAAATTCTTAAGTACTCTTAAATTGTTTTTATACAAATTTTTTAAAGGTATGTTAATTTGTGTGACATTGACATTATAAATAGTATAAAGCCTTAGTTTCGATTAAGGAGAAGTTCTACATCAATCTCCACTCCTACTTCAAAACATTCTTGCTTACAACTTTGAACTTTCGACTTCCAATTGTGTGAGTGTGCGTTCGTGTCGGGGGCTTCCTCAACATGCAAATTGAAATTGTTTGCCTTGTCTGAGTGTGTGAACCGAATTGAACCTTGGCCAATGTTGTTGCCGCCAGCTGTTGTTGCTCCTAATTGTCGCTGCTGGTATTGTTGTTGTTTGTGTCGCCGATGTCGACACGTTATATAAATTCTCAACGAATTTGGGACAAACATTTGTCCCACCCGTCCCTGCGTTTCAACATGTTTAATTTTGAAATATTTGCACCAACTATAAATGTGAAACACCAAACAGAAACAACGACACTTAATGTAACTCAAATGAAACCCCCTGAGCACACACAAAATAGTTTTGTAGAATGAATATACTTTCATTTGAATTTCAACTATATTAACTAATTGATTGAATTTCCTTTTGAACTGGAAAATATAAGGCTTTTGGTTTCAGATCATCAGTAAAAAGGTACAAATTAAAACAATTTTCAAATTGAACAGCGCTGACATTTAACGTCCTCGCGATCATTTAATTTTGATTAATACATTTAAATATTATAATTGAATTGCAGTATTTTAAATTAAATTAATTCGTTTCTGCATTTTTTTCCGTGCACCCTTTTTGCAACAGCACCTTTTGCGGTTGCCTCATGAGCTTTTACTAAATAAAATGTCCCACCAAAATGACATTAAATTGTCGCAACAAAAAATGTTGTTCCTTTTTTTTAGGGGCAGTGGGTTGCTAATGACACTTGTCGCGTGTGCGGATTTTATGTTTTTGATGTTTTTCACTCTGCATTTTCCTGCATTTTCATTTTGTGTGTGTCCGCGTCTCCGTTGCACATTTCCATATTTAATTGCGAATCTTGATAAGAGTGGGTCCCCCTCTTCCGCTCCGCCCCGTTTTCCAACAACAACGTTTTGCTGTTGACATTTTCAATGCGAAATTATGCGACACGGCAACTCTTTTCCTCCTTGTTCCACTTGTTCCTCTCCGGTTAGCGTTTTCTTTGTTATTCATTAGCTGCCGTTGCTGTTGACCTCAATTTTTATTGCCTGCCACGTTTTTAATGTCGCGTGTCGCAGGTTTTAGTTTTATTTTCCTATTTTTTCTCTGCCTGGTAACGATTTTTTTTTGGTTTTGGTCTTTTATTTTTTTTAGCACTTCGGCAACAGGTTGTTGAACTTTAGTTTTGACAAGGGTTTGTTCTAAAGCTTTAAACCTAAAACCGAGATTTTAAAATGTGTAAATCGTGATAGGAACTTAATGTGGATTACGTGGGAAAAGTTAATATGACTTTATTAAGTTAAACATTTAAATATTTCAACCTCTTAAAATTTGTAAATTGGGTTACGATTGTTCTTTATTATCATTAAAATTGAATAAAACTTTTATTCATGTTTCCATTGCTCATTTAAACTGGTTAAATTAAATGCAATAGAAATGATACGAATTGCATAATAGACAGCTTTTCCCTTAACCCCACAAATGTGAACCCGCCCACGGCCATTATTACCCATGGCAACTTTATGACTCTGTTGTCAAAATGTTTATCTAACACTTGAGAAGCGTTGTCCATAAAATGATAGAAAAAACGCATTAAGAGAGCAAATAAACTTTTATTGAGATAGAATTCTCGTTACTAAAACAGATGTGCCCCAGCTTTATCCCCCCTCAAGCACCCCCTATACCACTATACCCCTCAACCCCTCGGCGAATGGGTCAACACTCAAGTTGAACAAATAGCCAACGACCGATCATAACGAGGTTGAGGGGATGGAAGGGTCCTCCGCACTTGTATATGTAGGGGGAAGTAGAAGAACCAACACAAGCAGCTTGACAATTGTTATATAATTATTTTATCATGGACAAAGGGCACAAAGCAAAAAGCGAAATTAAAAAAAAATACATCCAATCTTAGGTAAGAACATACCCTATAATAAAATTCGTAATATATCTGTATCTGTTTCAATTTTAAATTGGCTTTGTATAATATATTTTATTTATTTGGAGTGTTCAACTTTAAAATCTGTAAGCCTAAAATCTTATAGAAACACTTTGTATTTTTCTTATATTATTTCACATGCAGTCAAATAATTCTAGCCAGTTAGATACTTAGAAGAGGAAAGAGTTTCCCCCTTTGGGTTTTCCAACATGCCCGCGCAGTGGCCACTGAGTAGCGGGTAGCATAAAAGGAAAATTGCTTAATTTATGTGTCATTTATCTAAATGGAGCAGCGGAGCAAAAGCAATGAAAGCAATGAAAGCAAAGAGCCCAATGACGCCTGCTCCATCTGCTATATTATTTTTATAAAGCTCCGCGATAAGCAACTGTCAGTCGGTGCAATGAGGGCAAAGGGGTCGAAAGGGGCGTTGTGGTGCCAGAGTAATTAAAAATCTTCAACTCTCGTTGTTTTTGCTGTCTTTGCTGGCGACAATAATCGTCGGCAGCGAGTGGAAAAGAGACACACAAAGGGGCACAGCGACGGGCAGAAGAACATGCGATTAAAATTTTAAATGACAGTTGACAGTTTCATCATCAGCATGTGTACAAGAGTTTTACATAGATATGAGGCAGATAGTGCCTGGCAGGGCACAGGGGGTTCCAAAGGGTTAACGTCGACAGGAACTGGTGAGCAGGTGAAATGTCACATGAGATTGACTTCAGGCGGAAGCTAAAAACCAGAAAGAGGGCATCTGATGGCAATAAGAGGACCGTATGCATATGCTGGTACCTCGAATTGTAATATGTTGTGATGTTACACATATAATCACAATATTATTGCAATTCTAACGTTGCTAAAGAAAACTAATCTCTCCTAAGACCTTAAAGGAACCAGCAGTTTTATAAAATTTTCTAAATATCGATGAAACTAACGTCTGATCAGGAATTTGTGATTATGTTTCAATCTCGTATAAAGAAAAAGTTAGATAATTGAAAAACTATTGTTTCTAAGCTTGTTATTTACTTCACAGTCCACATCTAAGAGCTTACAATGACAACAAAAGCTGTTAAAAACCAGCTCTTAAAATGTGTGAAACTGTCACCTAGAGAAGAACATCTGGAAGCAAAGAGTCACTCTCTAATTGAAAACATTTCACCCTACTCCGTAGCACCGCTCTTAACCCTTTGTGTTATGTATGGTTAGAAACTAAAGTTAACTCACAGAAAATAATAATTAAGTGAAAAATGTTGTAGTACTGTTGCCTAAAGTAGTTTGCTTGTATAAAATACAAAGGTCAACTCCCCCTCTACAGAGTGCTTACTCAGTTTTGTATATTTCATTCAAGAGGTTACATACGAGTACTTAATGGGTTAACAACCTACTAGAACAAAGCTCGAGCTTTGTTTCGGTTGTTTTACCAACTACAAGTTGGTACCGGCATTCCTGTATTTGCCCAGCAGATTAACACCTTTGCTTTTGGCCAATGGACTCGATCTCAAATGAAATTACCAACCTGAACAAAGGAAACAAATGCAGCTTCTTCTGCATTATCAAATGCAATGTGGCATTGGCTAAAAATGGAATTCTGCTGTCTGCACTTCGTCAACGAAAGGAAAAGGAGGCAAAGGAGAAGAAGCCCTGACTGACTGGCTGACAGCTGAAAAATTCGCCCCACTCCCCCTCTATTCCCACGAGGAACCCGTTTCTCTCAGTGCAACATGCATTCCTCTTGCCATACAAAACAATTGACATGCATTGTTGCTGCTGCTGCTGTTGCTGTTGCTGCTGTGCTGTTGCTGCTGTGCTGTTGCTGATGTTGCTGCTGCATCTCCCGGTTCTTGGCAGCCTCTCAACTGCAGAGCCTCAGAAATTGTCACAGCAACTTGTGCCGCTTGCAATTTTCCAAAATGAAGCTGAAATAAGTGAAAAAATACAAAACTGGTTTACCAGAATGCACAGAGAAAAAAGCTGTTGTGTACATACGTATGAATTAAAAAAATTGATGTTGTCACAAAAAACCCCATCTTAATCAATAATTAACTATTAAAAACAACAAAAAATTTGGTTTTGAATGAGGCATTTATATAAAACTGATTACCAAACTGTGAGTAGTTTTCGCACTGTGTGGCTCTTAGCAATAAGGACCCGAATAGAACTGGTTCTGTGTATAGGCCCTGCTCTTCATTTATCAATACTCGATCGTAAACCGAAAGTCCGGTTTCTCTGCCTGGTGGATTTCATTTGATTTTGTTTCATTCGGATTGCAAACGATTCTCAGGCTCGGATATAAATTAAGATCCATATCGGAAGGGAAACTGGAACTGCGATTGAGTTGGTGGAAAACGAAAGAAGCCAGCGGCAGGTGGCATTTCGTATCGGGTTCGAAATGATCCCGAATCATATTCAGCCCCGGAATTGTGATTTATATTCAATAGTTATGTACGTGGGTTTAGCTCGTTTCTTTTATTTGGTTAAAATTTTCAGTTTAAAGGAATTCTTCTCTATAAATTCTTTACTCGGAGGATATTGCAGACTGCCTGCTGATATTTATTGTGTTCGTTTATCGGCGTTTTCCCGGTTCTCGACTCGCTTAATTTACCCAGTCGAGTCTTCACTCTCTCCCTCTCTTTTCTTCTAGTTCTCCCCTTTCTTTCTAGCAAGTACGGGCTCTTGGTTTGTCAGCATGACATGACTTTTATGGTATAAAGTTATATTTCAGGCTTCCAGTTGCAGATAACTTCAAAGGCAGGCGATTTGTAAAGGCGCCATCTGGTGTGGAGAATGTGAGTTCAATGGCTATAAATGTCAGGCCATCGATGGGTTAAGGATTTATGTAAAAGTCAAACTCATAAAAACCGGATAAAAATGTTTGGTGATTGGGAAATAATTTTTTGCAACGGAGTCGGCTAGGAATTTAACGAATTTCCAAAAAAAAATTGTTTGAACTTTAATTCCATAATCAAATTTATTAAAAAAAAATTTATTTAGGCAGAACCCATGTAACACACATTTCTTCCAATCAACATCCGGTTAAGACATATGCTTTCTTCTGTTATGAATGAAATATCAGCAGAAAAGTATTTAAACGTACTTTTACTATAGTTTTATTTGAGTTCCGAATAAAGTTGAGCACCCTCAAGTCCCATCTAAAAAAACTTAAATAAATGTGAATTGAAGCGCATTAATTGAAAGTATTTACAACTTAACGAAGCTTGTCAAATTTCCCAAGCGGCCTGAAAAATCGCGACAAATTTGCGCAAAAAAAAACATATACACCTAACTTCAACAAGGATCTAATCGATAATTTATGAGCGGAAATATGGCACGCCGAACGAATGATGAATTCATTAGGGGTATGGGAGATCGGGGGCGGGGCAGGTGTGAGCTGGGTATATTGTAACATGTTTATAAATAACGCTAATGAGTGGGGGAGATCGGTGGAAGGAGTTGGGCGGAGTTGGGCAGTGTAGCTGCTCGTAAAATGTTCAAACACGCGGCGCATTGACATTGAACTAAAAGCGTGGAGGGGCCATCGACGCTGCCGTTTGGGGTTATCGTTGGGTAAATATTTACCACGAAAGAGGTACATGAAATGGTAAAATTAAACATTGTTTATCTCCCCGTTTGCTTGTTTTCCCTGTCTGCAATCAACAGTTATTTTCAATACATATCGCTTGCAATTGTTGACATTTAATATTGTAGAAAATTTCAACGGTCGACGTGTTCACCTGGAAATGTTTTAAAGGGAAAGAATACTTGTTTGCTTAGCTAATGATTAAAGTGTCAATTTGGTTTGGAATATTTGCACCTTTCCTCCGTTATGGTTATTTAATGCATTTTTTGTTTCTTTTTTTACACAGGTTCTGTGAAAGTTGAGGAAATATACATTTTGTTTAAAATTACATGATATACATGATTTTTATTTATATACATTTTTTTAAAAATAATAATACACTATAAGTCAATCTATTTAATTAATATTTCAAAACAAATAAAATAAACAGCCACAGAAATTTAACTAAGTGGACTTTAAGATTGGTTTAGATAAAATAACTAAAATTAAGCCAATATCAATTTGAAAAATTGAAGCTGTTATTTTTCTTGTAAAAAATACGTGAATTTATTTTATTCACGACTTTTTGACTAGAAGTCTTCTTGTTTGAATATTATATTAAGATAAGATTAAAACCAGATTCTTAAAGGTAAAAAAAAGTCAAGCCAAGTGCCCATTTCTAATATTTTGAATTAGATATATGGATAATAAATAAATATCACGTATACAACTCCTCCTTTTCTCCGCTTCAGCATAGTATATAATCTTTTAATTAACATTTTTTTTTTCTTTCAGGCGACATTCTTTCTGGCGTTTGTTTCGTGGGCCAGCTGGACACGCACTCTTTGGGTGCCTTCCTGATCCTGCCCCTCTGCATATATCTCTCGATCGGAGCGTTGTTCCTACTGGCCGGATTTATATCGCTCTTCCGCATCCGGACGGTGATGAAAACGGACGGAAAGAGGACGGACAAACTGGAGCGCCTGATGCTGCGGATTGGCTTCTTCTCCGGGCTGTTCATACTTCCCGCCGTGGGATTACTGGGTTGCCTGTTCTACGAGTACTACAACTTCGACGAGTGGATGATCCAGTGGCACCGGGACATCTGCAAGCCCTTCTCGATTCCCTGTCCGTCGGCCAGAGCGCCGGGATCGCCGGAGGCCCGGCCCATCTTCCAGATCTTCATGGTCAAGTACCTCTGCTCGATGCTGGTGGGGGTCACGTCCAGCGTGTGGCTGTACTCCAGCAAGACGATGGTCAGCTGGCGGAACTTCGTGGAGCGGCTGCAGGGCAAGGAGCCCCGGACGCGGGCGCAGGCATACGTCTAGTATGAGACGGGTCCGGCGGGCGGGGCCAAGTCCACGCCCCTCACTCCCGACCCGGAGGCGGCCAACGAGAGTTACTTAGAGTTTAGCACATAGACACCCTGACCCGAAGTAAAACACTAGGCCCCCAAATGCAGTCGTAGTTCTTAGTGGCTTTGTATAAAGTTCATCATCTATGTCCGGAAACACAAGAAATAGAAGAGAAAATCAAAAGTTGACCCTAGGCTATTGTTTGAATTTGAAATATGTTAGTTAATACGGAAGCAAGCTTGTTGAACCAAAACTACTCATGTAAGTCGAGACTCTAGCTCTAAGTCGAGTTGTATTCTGTAGAATTTCATTGCTTTCGTGGTATACGAACATTAGGCATCTACGATCTTTCATTTTTGACGCGAGTTTTAAGTTAGGTTCTGATTTTTTGAAAGCTTTAAATGTGCCCTACAATTAATGAACGTACATATATAGGTAGTTATATGCGCATTCAAATATGATTTTGATTTGAATGTTAGGCATTAAAGGGATGCGAGCCCCGACTGTTTTATTGTAGGTTCTAGAAACCAAGGCTTCAAATTACATTTATTAGTCACAGAACAAAATATTTACACCCACACACACTAATTATGCATTATATATAGTATACAATCCATGCTTAAAACAACGGCAGTTCGGTGCTCACACCTATGCTTCATCTATGTATAAACAAAAAGGAAACCATAAACTATATAAATGTATTATGTAGCAATAAATGTCCTCCATGTGCTAAACTTAATGCAAATACGATTATTATAATTATAACTGTAACTCTAACTGTAACTGTAACTGTAATTCTAACTGTAATTGTATATTTGTTGAACTAATTAATTCTAAACGCATAATGAAATAATTTTTAATTCAATTTTTAAATGACGTTGTAGTCATAGCACTTAAGTGAACAAACAAACAAAACACGCAAACATTTTGTTGCCACTTTATGGAAATTTTTCCCCTCACCCCACTATTTAAGAGTTGAAACTGCCATTTAAATATTTGTAGACACATGAAAAGTCACCGAAAGTAAGAGAACGGCACACTGCTATGTTGGCCCGTTGTTGAGCATTTGTTTTCAGCGCATTTAATTGACTCCTTGAATTAAATTGGCACTAGAAGTACGTGAAATTTATGTCCAAGCTGATTTTTGTAGCATTTAAGCTGATGAAAATGCATATTAATTATAGCAATTAACGATAGTCGGTGTAACATAGCGAGTGCCCAGCGGCAAGAGAACAATTATAAGTGTATAAAACAAACATAAACATACAGAAAACCATGGAAGCATCCAATGGAAAACACAAACGGAAAATGAAAAAATAAAACCTTATTTTATTGTTAAAGACTGAAAATGCTGTGTATTTAATTCGATTGGGAAACTGCTCTGTTCAATTATTAAGAATCAACAGCACCAATTATTATTTTCTTGAACATCTTTCCAATTAATTAAGTTGCTTGCCGGTGCAATGTATCGATTGGTGTAGCAAAAAACAATTAGTAGATAAAATGACCTACAAGGGCTGACTTTTTTAGTTTTATTATAAAAAAAAGCTTATTACATTTGTTAAACGGATTGTTCTTTTATTTCGGTTTACTGCAAATTTAAAAAAAAAACATTACAATTATTTTTTTTTTAATTTCCTGGGTGGAGAACGAACAATTTTTGTTTAATTCCGTCATTGCTGTATGTTTCTCGATTCAGTTGGTTTAGCATTGGTTACATTTGGGGGCCATTCATTGATCGATAATGTCAAAAATATGTATGGCCATTTCCTTCACTTCTGTTGTTAAATGTGCCATCATACACATTTGGTCATCGTAAATCTTGAATAACGGCGGGAACTAAAATCATTGAAATTTAAAATAACGTAAAAATAAATAATTATGCAACTCCAAGCGAACAAGTGGTGGTAACACTACGGAATGACCCGTTGACTGAAGATCCTACGCAAATCGGAGTTTCGGGCCCGGCGCCTGCAGATCGGACATCGATGGGACCTTCTGATGGCAGTGCGAATGCAGATGCTTCCGAAGAGGTGTCCACATCTCAGCGAAACTACACGATGTCTGCCCTGCGATGTCCAAGGGGTGAGGCAGATGGGGCAGGTGATGTCCTCGCTCATCCTGTTCATCCGGTAATGAAGCGCATTCAGTCCCTCCCGCAGTTCGCCAAAGCCTTGCCTCAAAGCAAATGAAATGTGCTGCTGCACAGAAACGTGGTGCGCAAAATTCTGATGCAGCTGCTCCACGATGCTAAGTCGCTCTGTATTAAATAACGTCATCTGCGATCTAATCAGTTCCAGCCTGCGGACTTGGTCCTGCAGTTCGCCAACAGGCTGCTCCTGCTGTTCTGCATTGAGGATCAGAATTTCTAGATTCTGAAGAACTTTTAGCCTCGTCACCAGAGTGTGTAGATGGCCCAGGGCATCCGTGCTGTTCCACGACATTTTGTTTTTTGATGTTTTTTGATGTCAAAAAACTATAGACAGCTAGATTGTTTTGTTATTTCTATACCCGTTGACAACTAGATTGTGTTTTTTATTTTTATACTCTTTACTCGTTGAGTAAAAGGGTATATTGTGATCTTTGAAAAGAATTTAAAAGGTAGAAGGAAGCGTTTCCGACCCTATAAGGTATATATATCAGGATCAATACCCGAGTCGATCTAGCCATGTCCGTCTGTCCGACTGTCCGTCTGTATGAAAATCGAGATCTTGGAAACTACAAAAGCTGGAGTTTTGGGATTTCGCATGCAAATTCTCTAGCACCCACAAATCGCCAAACTCTTAACACGTCTGTCACATCGCTCTCAGACAAGTTAGACCTTAGCTGTTGTACTCTGTGTGTGTGCTTTGGTCATATCTATCGATACACACAAAAACATTATCGAGCTATAGTTTTAGACATTATTAGTCGTTCCTTCTTGTTTTAAATAAATATAACATAGGAGCACAAAACCGAACTTCTTGAAATTTGCACGAACCAATTGTACTTTTTCTTGCCAACTATGTGCTTCGCGGTTAAAAATAAAAAATTCCCGGTTTTAATCACTGACCATGTGTTTGGAATATGCCGATAAAGTTGAAACCTCTGATTTTACACAATTTCTGTGACCTTAATGAACACAACTTTAGTTTCTAAAGTTTGTAGTGTCGGGAATAGACACAATAGCATTAATATCAGAATTTTTCGGTATTAAATACTTTTATATCTATTTTTGTCGATTTAAAATGGTCTTGGCAACCTGTTTCATTAATCAGATAAGCATTGTCCCTGCCAAAGTTAGATAGTTTAGAGTTTTGTTTAATATTTGTTTAGTATTTGTTTAGTAAACGGGTTTTCAACACTTTTGAATTCTTAGAGTAATGCACCACGAGACAATATTCAATATTTCAAGAACAAATTTTAACTATATACAACTTACTTAATAATAATAATAATAACTTTCTTAATGCTCCGGCACAGAATTATGTTTTTATTTGATGAAACATATATAGAGACCGTATAAATGTTCTATGCTGAACTAGGTAAACTATTTTCAAAATAAATGTTCAGTTCACCACTGCACTCCCACATTTTCAAGCTCTTTGCAAATCTCGATTCTTCTCACCTCCCTTTTGTTGTTGACCTAAAACTTTTCCCATTAGAACCAACTACACATGTAAGCGGACAGACAAACTATGAACACAAAAGCAGCTCGAAATTCAATCATAACTTGCCAACACCGCTGGCCAAGTTCCACGGCCATTTCGCCCCTCCATCCGCCAAACATTTGAAACACATGGCCGTAAGCCTTGAAATTTACGAGTGGCAACGGGAAATCCACGCCCATATAATTTTGATTACACTTGTTTTCTAAATACTCTCCCAGAGAAACCGCAAAAAAAAATGAAAAACATCGGCAAAAGGAAAACACGCAGACAAAAACAAAAGCGTTCAAAACACATGTGTGCGGTGAAAAGGCCGAAATAAAATCGAGACTTATACTGTACTTTTTCAGAGGATGCTGAGGGTACACTTCACCAAAATTGTTTACTTATACTTTGTAAAAGCTTTAATTAATCTGTCGCATTCTTAAACTCAACTTACTATAATGGAAACAAAGAATATTTTTACCAATACTACTACAAATTTTGATAATATTTTCTTATCCTTACAGATTATGAAATTCAATTTTTGGCTTAAAACAAAAATATAATAAAATTTTTGTATAGTTTTCTGTATGTGTGGACTTCAGTCACTGACTAAGCTCCTTGGCAACAAATTGCAGTTAAAATTGGGGAAATAGTGGGATGAAAATCACTAGAGCCTCCCAAGCAGAGGGACATGTATTAAGGAAAATGTAGGAAGGATATGGCGATGTTGTACAAAACACGTGTGCGATTTAACAACTACAACAGCCATACAGAAAACTTTTTAGCAACACGGCCGAAAAAAATGAACAGAAAACTGCGCACGAAAATGGAATCCAATGCTCGGCGGTGAGTTTTGTTGCGTTTTTATGCGACCGCCATAAAAAAGTTATTAATGTGTGGGTTTCGCCAATGTGTGTTTGTGGGGGTGCTAGGAGAGGGAAAAGCTAAAGAGAGGGAACAGGAAAAGCTGGCTGCATACGGCCACAAAATGGCGCGGGCGTGTGCAGGCGTTAATGTGGCAAAAAATGTTTCTGAACCAGGACGTTTGTTCTGCAGGCCGATTTGCAATACACTCTAATCCCTAAAGTGAGCTTTATTTTTAGAATTAATTATTATGAGCTTAGGTTTAACAAAAGTTTACCGTTTCTATTTCTGTAAATATTTTTTTTAGAGCAAAAGACGTTTGATGTTTGAGGTTTGAGGTTTGATGAACTATACAAATTCTAAGCCAAATGTCACTAGCTTTGTATTAAATATTTAAATAAAAAAAAATACTTTTGAGGTGAATAAGAAATTAGGAACACTTAGTCAAAATGGTTAATATTATTAAGAACTACAAAAATGTTTGATTTTATATACTTATAATTATAATATTTACATTATTTAAAAGCTCATAATTTATTTAAAATTATCAAATTTGAAAGCAATAATATAACACCTATGAACGTAGTGTATGCCATTTTCGTCAATGAGCAGCTTCATTCGCCTTTTTTATTTGCAGTGCAGTTTTGTTGCCGCTGAATGCGGGCGTAAAATCATAAAGCAAAGCATATGAGTAGATGTGAAGTTACTAAAAAGAAACATAAAAAAGAACTCGGGGCAGTGGAAATAATACAGAAGAAATATTCGTAACTGTTAGCTGGGAATGTCGAAATGTGATATATTTGTGCGGCTGCACGTTCCTAACGAAGAGATTTGAGGTTTTCAAATGGAGCCAGAGCATATTTGGAGATTCTCATTTCTCATAAAGGGACGTAATCAGTCAACCCGTGCCTGTTGTTTCAAGAAAATAAGTTTTAAATAGTCAGTTGTTATTTTTATCTCTCTTTCCACATTATACAAGATGAAATTCTGGCTATTTTTTGCAGTACTGTCTCACTTCTATATCGGATGGAGAAACCCGCATCTTGAGGACTTTGAGATGACTTTGAACAAGACCCGGAAAAACGCCCGAAAGAATCTTATTGAAATGATCACTGCTCAAATAGATATTACTCTATTAAAGGCAAAAATCTTAACGGACTTGGTCAAAAAAGCTGTCGCCAAATACAAAGAAGAACGTGAAAAAAGGATGATTGCAAAAAGGCGGTTAAGGTGTCCGTAAATTTTCAATATTTTTCTACAAGTTGTCTTTTTTTGTTTTCTCGAAATAATGCTTTTAAAGCAAGCAAAAAACTTTAGTTTAATTAATTGCCAAAATCGTTACGACCCAATCGAGGGCGACCAAAAATTGGCTCAAACGGAAGCCGCTTTGTGAGCACCTGGGGGAGTTTGCAATTTAATTGCCATTTTCAATTAGGCAACTGCACAAATGGACCAAGGAAGAATACTCTGCAGTGTGCCGTGTAGTTTACTTAATTAATGTTTTGCTGGCAAGGACTTTATGGGGGATTCCCCGAGAAGGAGCGACACCAAAAAAAAAAAACACCTAAAAAGTATGCAACGAAAAAAGTTCGACGGAGGAAATTGTTTCAATCGGATTAAAGTACATAATTGACTAATGCAAGGCGACTATAAGAAGAACATGAACACAAAAAATTGTTTAATGTGATACTGGTTCTACAATATGCTCCCACATGGCCAAAATACCATATTAAATTTAACACATATGTATAAGCATTTTTGTCATTGCTTAAAACTTATTTTATCGATATAGCAGATAATTATGGTTTTACCAATTTATTGTCTTATATTTTTATGGGATATTTACACCACTTTATTAAACTATTTTAAATACTGCTCGGTTTGTTTTTAATAAAATGAAAGAAGTTTTCATTTAAATGGTTCTGAAGATTCAATGTATTTGAATTATATAAGTTAATAATTCATATACTAACTTGCTGATTCGGCTAGATTTCTAGTATAGAAAATTCATTCGCTTAAAGAATGCTGAACCTTCGACCCAATCTATTTTCAAACTGTGCCGCACAAAAATCTCGACAGCTGCGCTCAACTAGCAATGAAATTTCATTGCCAAAGGGGGCATCAACCCCCGAGAATCCCCAATGTCCTCCAACCTCCGGCAGTTCCAACTAGCTGAAATCACACAAAAGGCTGCAAGTCCACCGCAAACAAAAGAAAGTTAATTGCCAGGCCAAATAACAAGTCTGCACCCCGCTACCGCACTGAAATCTCGGCAAAAGGGGAGATTCGGGTGTTGGTTCAATATTTGCCTTAGTTATGCCCTCGAATCGGAAAATGGGCGAACTAGCTGCTAATTTTTCGTTGGGAAAAGTCAATTAAATTTTCCAAGAGTGGTGGTGGGCTGAAAAACTTTTCGGCGCGCAAAATGAATAAATGATGGACCATGAATGTCAATCAAAGTTAAGCGCTGCGAAATGAAGTCAAACAATCGAAAAAGATCGGAGCGGCGAGAAACAGAGATGGATACAGGAATTAAATCAAAATCTAGATGAGTCATTGGGGCGGGTAAACCAGCTTCCATTAGTTCCAGGGGGTGGCATACATTATGCCCCGGCCACACCCACAAATTGATAAAGTTTCCCCGTTTCATACACCCCGACCACCTCTCATTCGGCTAATCCAACAATGCCTAATGACAGTTGTCGAAAAGTTTCGCCCGAAAATCGATTCTAATGGCATCGCAAATAATCGAATCGAGTTGTTTATCGGAATGAATAGTTTTGCGGGCTGGCAGGGGGATGTGCCGAAAAGTTGTCAAATTTTATAGTTATTTAGGGGGAGGCCAGCAGTTTGAAAACATTTCTGTCCGATAAAAACCCTTTTTGCCCAACTTGTGTGTGGTTATTGATAAAGTTGCCGGGCAGTCTTTCTCTCTGTCCCTCTTTTCCTCTGTTGGCCATAAATCAGTTTGGGCCAAGAACTCCAGCTGAGTGGTTGCAGAGAGGTGAGTCTCCAATGGGACATAAACTATGCAGCAGGTGGCCCTCTTAGGGTTTTTCCTTTGAGTAATTAAAGCAATTGCGACAAAAGAGCCACAAAAGCCGTAACAGCATGAGGCCAAAACGAAGAAGTTGGGCAGGCCCTAATCAGATTTATACTGCGGCAGCCGAACGAGCTTGCCTTAATTGCGATAATTTCTTTTTAGCGCTTTTGAAATGTGTCAAAATTATGTGGTATATGGAAGCAGGGGAGAAGTGCCAACAACGAGTTTGTCAAACAAGAAAGTTTTAAATGGATAAGACAGACCAACAAAAACCGTTTAGGGCGGTGGAAAATTATAAATTAAAAAAAAATTATATTTTAATTTTGGCTTAAGCAAAATTGTAATTTATTTTTAGCAAAAACAAAACAAAGGCCAACTTAAACTTATTAAAAATGGTAATCACATATATTATAGCAATAGGCATTTTTTTGATTTGCAAATCATACTTACTTAAAATTAAAGCCTGACTGGAATATATTTTTTAATTTTAATAATAATATACTTACTTTACTAACACCATTAACTTTTAAAAGTATCTAAGTTTAAATGCCTATAGAAACTGTAAAAGTTGTAACATAAATAATGATCAAGGGGTCAATTAGTTAAAGCATTAGCTTTTATAGCATGACCTGCAACATTCATTACTTTTAAAGGCTCACGAAAAGCAACACACTGTAGCTAAATAATTAAATACCTTTCCTTTCACGTACTCCACCGAGATCCGTTCGTCTCCGCCCAATCTCCCCGAAAACCTAATGAAAACCCATTGAGCTGTGAATGATCTCATGTCGAAGACAGCTGTCAAAGGTCGCCTCCAATCGAGTTGATCAGCCAAACAATACAGACTCATTAACGATCTTAGAAATACTTCTCCTGCCAGCCAGAATTATGCGCGGCCAGCACAAATAAATAATAAAAGGGGGTGGAGGAGAAAAATATGAAAATAATTTCGAAAGGGGTGAAGGGGAGAAGGGAGACGCCATCATGGCCGAACAGTAAGGGTCGTGAGCATAAATTTCAAAATTGTTTCTTGGCCTCGGCGCGCGGCATTGATGAAGTACATCGCGATGGGCGGGGAGCAGAACTGGGGAGCCTCATATGCCACAGGGCAACTTATGGCCAAGAAAGGTGCAGATTGGAGTGCCACAGTGAAATAGAGTCGGGGAGAGTGGACACTGAGAAAAATAAAAGAAAAACGTAGGGAAATTAATTAACTTAAACAAGAACGGAAGCAAACTTATATACTCTTTGCAGCTATTGCAAATATTAAATATTCTTGAAAACATTAAGCGGAAAAGGACGAAAATATCGGAAAAATTAAAGAAAAAAATTATTACTTCGTTGTTTTACATTTTATACGAATTCACAATTTAGAATAATATTTTTAATAAAATCGGCATTGCTTAAGACTTTTTAAGCATATACGCAATACAAATGTGATATTTGATTTTGGCAGTTCGCCGAAGTTTGCTTTCTTCGTAGTGATGATTATGAATCTCTTTTTTTATTAACTCAGAATAATTTTTGTGGCCTCTTGTCAAATAAAACAAGTTAATATTCCTATAAAAACCGTTGTAATTTATTTTTTTTTATTCATAATTACAATTACTTTTAACGCCATTGGTTTTGAATTTCTTTTCTATCTAGACTTTTTAATGATATTTTTAGAGCATCGTCGATATAATAAAAATGTCTGAAGAAATACATTTCGTTTATGTGAATCGGTTATTTATGAACAAGTTTTAACTTATTTATTTTTGGTGTAAAAGGAAGCGACGCCAAAGACTCAGACCAGGAAACCATTGTGCTCGACTGTTCCCTTGGCCATTCTTGATGGTCGATGCTGTGCGGGTGATAAGTAACATGAATCACGTTTTATTTTGCCTTTGGACTTTAACGATGCAGTCGGAGCGGCGGGCAGGGCAAGTCAACTCCAGACTGGCTCAATGGCTGACTGACTTCGCCTTCCAGTTGGCTGAAAGGTCAGACCGAGAGTCGAGAGTCGAGGTTTCCTGCAATTTTTATTTACCTTTTGTGTATGAGAACAACTTGGCTCTATTCTTCTGGCGATTCCCCCGACCCTCTTGGGCTCTTGGTTTATTTTGTAGAATATGCTTGCAGGGATTTTCATTTCTCGCTGCTTTTTTCCATTTGCCTTGGAACGTGAGAATTTAATATTTCTTTTCATTAGCCACGCTCGACTCGAGTTCGAGCTTAGGGCCCTGTTACTGGGGAAGTGGAACTGGGGCTTTGGAAGGGGCAGGAAGGTAGGTAGTTCTGGCGACACTTACAAATTTCATGGTTCCATTTTTAGGGGGTCAACAGCAATGGACATAAATTATGTCTAACAGCGCCAACTTCTAAGTTAGTCGTGAAAAGGAGCCATAGGGGAAAACAAGTCCAAAAGTGTCGATGAACGGTTAAGGATTGTAGTAGAGGTGTTTTTGTATTGTAGCACTGAACCCAGAAATGTGGGAAATTGCTTTTCTGAAGCAGTTGCCAAAAGCAAGACTTAAGTGATTGGATTTTTAGAGAATTTGTAATCCCAATGGCCTAACAATAAAAATTAAAAATTCTTTTTTGACACTACTTCTTAAATAATGATTAAAGGTAATTTAATAAATATTATTTAAGAGAAAGTTTCCATTCTATAATACACCTTAAAATATATTAATTTTGAGTGGACTGTAAATTGAAACTTGAATTTACATATTTATACTAAAATAATATTACGTTAATCTTAATGTACAAGAACTTTGTATGTTAGTTACTACAACTGTGCCTTAATATCGAGACTCATTGGTTAAGAAAATGGAAAGCTGCAGCTGGTAAAGCAACATTTTCGTTGAGTTTTAGGGCAGAAAGAAAGCAATAATTTTGAGACTGATTATGTTTTAGGTCAGACAGGTAATATGAAAATTCTCCCTTCCGAAACATTGCCACTTAAATTCTTTCCAATTTTCGGTGCACACTTTGCCCAGCCATTTCCATGGTGGCACCTTATCGCCACCTCCAATGTGTCAAGACTTCAGCATGTCCAATGCAGCCACAAAAGTTTTTCCACCTCAATTTCATTTCGTCCCTTGGCCGTTCTACCGCCTTCTGTGCCACTAACCATGGCTAAGGCCCTTGTCAAAACTTTCGTTGCTGGAAAACAGAAGTTAAACCGAAACTATTTGCCAGTCACGTTCGTCTGATAACTTGTCGCCAGCTGGAAATCTGCGGAGCATGCGAGACATTGTCGCCAAATCCGCGGCCAAGTGTTGCAACCGGCAACACCAGGCAACAATGTTGCCTCCACTCAGCCATCGGAGCCTCTGGATCCGCTGGGCCACTCGGTTCTGCCATGGCTGTGGCATTCAGAAGTCGCCTGCAAATATCAGCCACCAGCAGCCATCAAACGCAGCTTAGGCGCGAAATCCGTATGCTAAAATCCTCCGCGGCCACGCCCCACTACGCCCCTTTTGGCCACCCAGCTTATTTGCATGTGTCGCGCTGTTTCTGGCCACATTTTGGTTGCCACTCGGCTATGCGACTTCCTAACTCTCGAAGAATGAAACAAAAATTGGAAAGACTGCATATAGAATGGCCTAGGCAAAAACTATTTGCACTCAAAATAATAATGCAATGAACACGCAAGTACTGCTTTAGAATTTTAATTTATTTCTATTTTCTAAAAAGCTCAAAAAGATCAATTTATTTTTTAACCGTAAAACAACAATTTTGTTGTGTTTAATTGTTTTATTTAAGATTGGATCCTACTTATAAAAAACAATTGTTTTGCTTAAAAATGTATTGTCAATAATAAAGACTACAATTAAATTAAATTAATTAGAAACTTAAAACTGAATAATGGCTGTGGGTCTGATTCTAGATATACAAAAAAAGAAAATACAATATACACAACAAATCGGGTTTTTATTAAAAAACTGGGAAATGATTTTGGATTGACATTCAAAATTGAAAGTGTTTTTATTGATACTGATAAACACAAAAAAATACTAGTATCGATTTGTTGACCCCTTAGCAAACACATATAAATTTTTACAAATGAAAATTGTTAAATTTTTATTAAAAATCGGTAATTATTCGCTTTCTCTCTCGAATCGAGTGTATCAGAGTGATCCGCCAAGTATCAAGATCAAATTGATAAAATTCCATATCCGTATTCCGTATTCTGTATCGTTATATGTATCATTTCTTATCAATTAATTATTCTGTTTAGCTTGGGTGTTTATCTGCGTGGAGCAGTCTATCTTTAAGATATCCTTAATGGCAAAGCTAAAACTAAAAATAAAAGAAATACAAACAAAATAATACTTTTAATGTTTTGTGTTAAAACTGACTTTATATTTGATTTTTAAATAAAAAAATTTGAATAGTAAATAAAGGCTGTGGGTTTTATTTCAAATAATCCAAAGATTAAAAATCACTATTAATTTAAGATGATAAGATAAAGTAATATATTATTATTAGGATACACTCAAAGAGCAGTTTACTAATCCATAGCTTTAACTTAATGACAACTTCTTCTTTGAGGCATCTGTATGGATACTTGGCCAAAGTATATGTGGGATGCCCCCTAAAGCAGTGCTCCCTGCGCCGGCCCACCTTCTTAACCCTCGAACACCCTCATCCCCATTTGCCTTTTTACTAGCAAGATATTCGTGTCCGCAAGCATTTAGCATAGCATCATCAAGTCAGTACCCGTGCCCGCAACTTCCCTTCTATTTTCTGCTTTTGGCGTAACTAATTTTTCTCCTGTGTTTTCTTGGCTGTTTCTGCGGCTCTTTTTGGCTACTTTGCCTTTGCATTATGCATCTTACAGGGCAAAAATGAGCAGAGGAGGGAGTTTTCTCCATTGTTCCCCAGTGCCGAGCAATGTTTACGCTTGCTACACTTACTTTGCATGGCCCTGCCCACCAGCCCACGATCCCCGTCCTCTGACTGGGTAATGCCAATTTGGTGCACTCCACTTGCTTTTCTCGGATGGCTCGCAGGCGTTGGCTTCTACGGTTGCTTCTACCAAAGCTCTCCATCTGGGTTTGGTTTTTCTTGCTTGATAACACCACCAACACTAGCACTCAAAAAAATTTGCTTCAAATGTTTGTTTACTGCAAGCCCTTAGTGTAACAAGTATAGACCTTCAAAAGTCATTATTTCATTAATGATTTTTAAGTATTAACAAAAAAAGGAAATGGCATTGGATTTGATTTTATTTAAATTATTTATTATTTATAAGAGAGTTCGGGTTAAGAAGGCGGATTGTAGAGATGCCTATATACGTCTGTAGAGACATGGCAAATGATTTGGACACTTTTTGATCAATGTTTTTCTACTCAATAAAAAAATGTACATAAGAAACTAAGTTTAACATTCTCAATAACGTCAGCACTCAAAAAAAATGTCTTCCCGCCAGATGGCGTTTCAACTTTTCTGTTTGCCGCGCCAATAAAGTTTTAAGTAGCGCCCAACAGAGGCATACTTATTTTAAAACTGGTTAGAAGAGTAAAAGGTATCTACTTCAAAATGATAGATTCATTATATTGGTAAAAAATATAATTTAAAAACAAATTGTAAAAACTTTATTTTTTTATAAAATTGTTCTTAGTGTGACCCTGTTTTCCCCCTTCTAACACAGTTACCTCTGCATGGAACTTTCGACAAGCTGAGTTAACTTCACAGTTTTGTGCCCTTAAGCAAATTGAGTGATTATCAGTTTGGCTTACCTGAAGCCGTTCTCGACGAGAAGAGTGGATTCCGGGGGGAGTCTTCTGCAAGTGCGTGTGGGTAAATCTTCTTGGATACGCTTTAATTATTGAATCGCTGGCTGAGCTTGAAGCTGGTGGAATAAACTGGAGTTCACTTTATCGGTCGTCCAGCTTTTATTTTTTGACAGACCCACTTTGCATATTAATTGAATTCGTTGTGGTTATGGCTAGCAGGGTTTCTCTTGGAAATTAGTGGTGCCAACAGAAGATAAATGAATTTGGTAAGGGCTAACTCGCAACTAAAAGAAATAAATAAACCGGAACAAATTAACAAATCTAGGGAATTTAATAAAAAATACGTCCAATCCAAACTTAAACAAAATCCAATGGCTTTAACCGAAACTTTGACATTTTCTTGTAACTTTAAAATACATTTTTAATTTATTCTTTCCATATTTCCAGGTTATCTTAAAATGTATTTTAAATGTACATGTTTGAATATACTAATTTAAGATTTATTCTTTCATACATTAAATATGTGCAGAAATATGCCTTTCAGCATTTATCCAATTTAAATCATAGCAAAAATCCAAAATCCATTCCCACAACATTCTTTCTCTCTCCGCTTTTAAATCATATTTATTTTATATTCATGCATTGCTCAAACCGACCACAGCTTAAACAAAACATAATTAGTACTTTATCAACTGCAAGGAGTGAACCTCAAGAAAGCGGCAAAAACTCGATGAGTTGTTCAGGCTAACCTCAAAATGAAATACGAGCTTCGAGCATGAAATGCTTGGCAAATAACTGAAGACTTTCCAGCAATGCACGAGCACAAATTAAAACCATAAAATATTTGCAATCACAACGAAAGGACATCAGACCAGAGACCGACCAGCGAAAGGGCAAACAACTAAATGGAAAACCAGGGAAAATAAATTCCCAAATGGAGCGGAGTGGGTGGCAAACGGCTTGGAGTGCACCGCAAAATCAAGCAAAGTGCAGCTGCATTAAAGAAATTAAAGTGCCTGGCGAGGAACTGGCTTCGGATCGGGTTGAGTCCTGTGTTCGAGCCTTCGGTTTGTCCCGAGCAGGTTCCTTTTTTTTTCGATCCTCTTGGCCACTTTCAATGCCGCTCCCAACAACTTAACAACCTTTGCCTCGAGGTATTTTGAGGAAAAATAAGCAGACGAACGGAGCCCTATTTATGTGTCCATAGCTCGCAGACGGACCTCGAGTTTCAGGTTAGCGCTGAATGAACTCGCCAGTTTCTTTATATTACCCTGGATTTATTACACTTTTAAAGCGGGGTGTATTGAATTTATTAAAGCAATTTCATAGTTAGTGGTACTAGTCAACAGTTTTCGAGGAATATAGAAAAAATTTAAATGTGACCTTGAGCCGGCAAGAAATTTCAAGTGTGGGTACAATTTCAAATCGTGTTGAACACAAACATTAAAGCATTCATAATCTGCAGAACGATTTATTTTTTGCACTGACTTTGTTAGTAACTCATTATTTTAAAGTCGTATTATCTCAACTCAAGCTGCACAAAAAGTGAAACTCATAATTCCATAATTCCATATCGGGTATCTGGAAGTCGGAGAGCGCGAAAAAAGCGCTCACATGTTTTTTTTTTTGCCTGATTCCCAGCTTTTTGTCAATTCCGCATGCAAGACGTTTTCATTGCCAACTGCAGACTGGAATTACTCCTGCGGGGCGAATATAGCCGGGAATCCAGCTAGGAACGTGCACAAGGATTCCAAATGCATCCCGCATGCGGCAGTCGGGAGCAGATAAAAGCAGCGATACACGAGCAAACACGGAGCCCAAACAAAAACAAACAAGCCGCACAGAAGATAGGCAATGATGCGTGGAAAGGGAAAAGGATGTGCGGCGACGAGATGGGAATGTGCCTCCCGGGGGTGGGAAGAAGGACTCCGTTCGAAGACTTGGCGAAAAGGGCTAATAAACTTAAATTTCAAATTCAAATAAAACTAAAATTTTATAAAAATTTTGACATATATAATTAATTTTTAAATGTGTCAAAATATGCCAAATAGTTTAAAATGTCGCACAAAGTTCTTAATTTTATTTTTATGGTCCCATATCCTCTTAAGTAACATTAAGTTGTTTTTACAAAAAATTTTAAAATTATTTAGAAATACAACAAAAGAAAAATATTAATATACTGTTTTGACATTGAATCGCACTTTTCCCCTAGTCTTACGGTTTTCTAAGTGTAAGCCTTGTGTGCTCTCACTTCACGCTTTCATCTCGAACTGCTGTTATCCGACATGCGCCTCACATGAAAACTCGAGCAAGTCATCAGAATTCATAGTCTGTCTTTTTTTGTACATCTTGCAGAAAACCCCCCGCGCTCGCCACTATTTTCCAGTGCTGCACGGTTGCAATTGCAAGTTGCTGCTGCGTCAAATGCAAAATGTGATTTAATGCCCTTTGGTGTCGCATGCTAATGAGGCAAGGAAAAGTTGCTTCTTTCTGCTTTTCTGCCTGCGTTGGCAACTTTTCCTCGGCACGTGCCTGGATCCGAGTCCGATTCGAGGTCCAACTTGGATCCGAAATGCGGGTCACCCTGGTGGCTCAGAACTAGCACTGTGACGGGAATATATTTAAAATATGTAGTTACATGCTAAATAGTTTCCCCTTCGACTTGAGTTATGAACCCGCCTGCATTTGCTAATTGTGTGGCCTGAAAACTGAAAAGTGAAGCCAAGTAGGGTCAGTGGAGTTGAGGGGGGATATGAGGCATTGAAGGGAAATTCTGCACTGCATGTGACTAAAAGTGCTCATGTTAAAATTCCGAACAATAGATTTACGGGTTTGCGTACATTTCTTTAAAACTCGATATAACATATGTTTTTAATTCTCTTTTGTTACTTAATGGAAACAAGATCATAGCATCACTCGAACATTGTTGGTGTTTCGATGTGTGCTCAGTAACGTTTTTCTTCTACTGAAAAGCTCTTTCCTGAACACTTAATCCACGCAGTTTACTACTTCCGCAGAAGCTATCTTCCTGTTAGCCTCTTTTCCCAATTGTAACGAACTTTTCCTTTAATTGCTCCAGCAGACTGCGAAAACTGTTCGGGAAAAACTGTCGCTTATCGTTTGATTTTCGTTTTGAGTGCTCGGAACTTGGCCGTTGGAGTTTAAGTTAGAATTGCACCGCAGCGAACAATAAGAGCAGTGCTTGGGATCTCTCCAAACTCAAACAGTAAGGATGCACTGAAAGAAGAAAGTCAACAATATTAAAAACATTTTATTTTCTTGTTTTGATTTTAAATTTGTAGGACCAAAAAGTAATTTTGGCATCCACTCATAAGGCTTTTTTAAGTAAATTAGTATGAGCATGGACATATAAAAAGATAGCAACATCCGTTTAAGCTGTACTAAAAAATTCTTATCTAAAAGTCCCGATTAAAAAGAAAGAAAGCAAATTGTGGAAGCACAATTGTTTTTAATACTTTTACAGCTACAAAAAATATTTTCTTACATATATATTATTTTAATAATATGCTTAAGTCGCCAACATAATTTATAAAATGTAATCCGCTTCTCTGAAATTGTAAAGCTTCCTATATTTCGAGGTGTATGCGTATATATCGATAGACCTCTAAATATGTCTGTGTCCGCCACTTACTTAGACATAATAAATGTATAAAACCTTTAATATAATGCCAGTTTTTTCTCTGTAAAATTCCCCATTTCCTACTTTTAGAGTGGTCCACAATTAAGCGCAGGCCAAGAGAAGCTCATTACTGGCAAGAAAGAAAAAAAGCGCCACTTGCAGGATTCTTTCAAACTAACCTCCCACGCCCATCCACTCGATTTCTACTGGATTACGGGGATAGGGATATGGTGGGAAGGATATAGTGGGTTTTAGAAGGTGGCGTGGCATCTGTCTGTCTCCATTCGTTGACGTCCTGTCAAAGTTGCCTGCTCGGCTGACAAACATTGTCAACGCCCTTGGCCAACGTCATCATCAATGTCAGTGGCAACACCACCCACCTCAATTTCCCATTACCCGGACTCCCACTTTGGGAAATCCCAAGCCCCTCCTTTCTCCCTCGAGACATCACTCAAGTTGAGCTGGAAGTTTTTCTTTTTGGTTTGTGGGTCTGACAGCCGGGAGACCCGCGATTATTTTGCTCTCCCTCGGAGAAGAAGATGGCCATCAATTTCCATAAGTTGTCATAAATGCGGAATGTTGCCTCATCGCGTACTATATCTATACGGGGTTTGATGGCCCATTAGGGCAACCCGGCGACACTTTTAATGGGGTTTGATTTAAATTTTATGCGCATTTGTCATTAAATATTATTATTTCGCCAACCAGCTGGTGGCAAATGTCGTAAATAAGCGTAACAAGTCGGGAATATATTTTAAACATAATTCGACCAAATGGGTGCTTGCAGATTTGTAGGGACTTTATTCATTAAATAAAATTTATTTGCAAGATTAAAAAACTCTTACAGCTGTTTTTGCGCACTTACAATATCAATCTATATGTTGCAGATGATATTTACAATAAAAACAAATCAAATATCTAAAACACTGCCATACAATGAGTAAGTGAGTCAACTAAATTCAGTTAATGTAATCATTTCACAAAAGAATTATTGAAACATGTAATTTTTTATAGTTTTCATTTAGTTCTGTAAATTGCTTTCTATAGATGGTAAACTATTTTGTTAAATTTTCTTGTAGCACTGAAATACCCAATAATTGTGAGTAATCAATACTTGTTATACGCTTGCAAAAGGTATTACAAATTTGATCAGAAGCTTAAGGCGCAGTCATGGGGACAATAAAGAATATATATTCTTGGTCAGCATTTTATTTACTTAGTCATTGATTACGTTATCACTTTTTACCGAACTTATCAAAGATAGTGTCTATTAACGGATATCTGCAATAAATTAATGTAAAAGTGTGAAATTAGAAATTGTGTGAAATATAAAACAAAATCTCGTCACAAGAATGTATGCTACTTTGAAACAATTTTATTCTGTGTTAAGTGCACTATATAATAAAAAATGTGGGTGAAACCTTATAGAACATAAACGAGTATATCATTTTCAATTATATGTAATTTTTGTTACTTAAATTAATTAATTAAATTAATTAATACTAGAACCTTTTATTTTTCAAATTAACTTAACTTTGTTTTTGTATTGTTTTTAGCATTAAACTTATTTATTAAAATCAAAATGTATTCGTTCCGTAGAATATTTGATTATTGTAATAGCTTCGGATTAACGTGTCCCTATTTTACTAAATACAGCTGTAAAAACGTTTCCGCTCCGTCAAGTAGCGTATTCTATTTTCTTTTTCAGATAAGTTTCACTCGGCAGTTGTAAGTCAACGATCAAATTGGAAGGTTTGGGAAGGGAATTTATTACCCCGTTAAAATGAATGTCTCACCCTTGTAAGTACAATATAAAACTTGGATGTCGTCCTAGTGAAATTAATAAGTTTTTTCAGGTTGAGCCGACCAACCAAGCTGCTTAAATCGGGCCTCTTCACAGATATATGTATTCGTGTCGATTGCACTAGCTTTTCTTGCCACAAAATCGTCTTAGCCTGCGCCTCGGAGTTCTTCGAGAAATTATTTCAAAAAGATGGCTTACAAACGGGAGAAGTAACATTAGAGGGCACAACGCCAAAAATTTTTAAAATATTTCTGGACTTTATTTACACACCCGGAAATTGCCAATTCTCCAAATTGGAATCTGAAGTGTTAATGTCCCTTCTTAAGTGTGCAAATATGTGGCTAGCAATGGAAGTAGAAAATATATGCCATAAAATCCTTTACCAAAAATGCGAAGATATGCAGCCAGATGAGTTAATAAAACTTTATGCAGTGTCGTATCAAATTAATAATAGGCCATTAATGAAACGTTCGATAAAGGTATATACAGAAACCTTTTTTGTTTGTTTTTTGAAACTCTTTGTATAGAAAATATATATTTTTTATCTGAACATATTTAAACACCTCTTTACAGTTCTTGCAAAACGAGTGGCCCAACGAAATGGACTGTCAATCAACTGTAGGAATGGGGATCGACTGTTTTAAAGAATATTTTCAAACCACCATTGAAATTTATCATCCACTTAGGCGTTTTGCCATGGTAGAGAACTGGATTAAAGGAAATGCTTTTGACAGTGAATCCGCATCGAAATCGGAGCAAATTACCAACATCGTTAAAAGCATTGACTTTGAACAAATGTCCTTAGACGAATTTTATAATGGTCCTGGAAAATCGAATGTTTTGTCTGATTCAGACAAGTTTGAAATTATGTATAAGATGGCACATCAGCTACGAAATAATCAATGGTCCTTCGTATTATATGAAGAAAAGCGAAACACAATTTCTATGTTTGATTGTCTACCTTTTAAACTTCTAGATGATTAAATATATCATTATACAAAGCCAAGGTTTGGAATTAAAACAATAAACAAATAATTTTGGTGTTGTTTTAAATTTAAAAATCTTTTCTGTTTTACCTTATATAATAACAATTTTACTTATTAAAACTCACGGAGTAAACCGCTTTTAAATATACTTTGTTAAGTCTACATTTCTATATCCGTTACTCGAAGAGTAAAAGAGAATATTTTATTCTTTAAAAAGTTACAGGTAAATGGAAGCGTTTGCGGCCCTACAAAGTACATATGTTCTAGATAAGGATCAACAGAGGAGTTGATCTAGTCATGTCCGTCTGTTCGTCCGTTCGTATAAAAGACAAGATCTTAAAAACCAAAAAAGCTAGAGATTTGGGACTTAACATGCAGATTCTAGTTATATCCATGTAGCGCAAGTTAATTTCAAATTGGAGCCACGCCCACTCTAACGCCCACAAATCGCAAAAAAGTCTGTCATGTCATTTTGAGACCTGGCAGTGGTCAGTTGGGCTGTGAATGTGTGTTTCGATCATACCATTTTGGATACCCATACATTTTCCAAATCGAGCTATTATTTCAACTATATTTTATTATGACGTCACTGCATATTTGAAAAACGGAGTTCGTGCATAAACGGGACATGCTCTGCCAGCGCTCTGCATTTCGGCAGATGGCGCCACATAAAACCCGATTGCTTTCTGAGGGAATATTTACTTTGAAACTTTTTAGCTGTCATATGCACAATAAATTCTAATTATATTCATTTTGACCATTATATCGCAATGACAATATTATCAATTAACTTTTGTTCAATATTATAAGTTATGTATGTTGAAGATGCGATCGTCTCGACCTTTTACCCTCGTTAAGAGGTGTTTTTGTTTGATTTGGAAAAAGCTCAAAAATAATTGCAACAATTACCTACTGCAATTTTATAATGTTTGCCCTTAATGCGCTTTATTTGTTATGAAATATTTATTTTCACCCCCGAGCATCGAAAATGAAGCGAATTTTAATTGGGATTCTTGATGCCTCCCCGACTCCATTGACTGTCCAATAATTTACCCACTTATTGCGGCCTCTCAACAGTTATGTATTTAATTTGTTTGGATTGCAAATTATAATATGCAAATTGATGTTGCCTATATTTAGGCTGCTCCACTCCCTCCGCCCACAGGTCTCCTCATCTCCTTCGGCCATTCATATGGGAAGCACGTAATCGAAATGAGCACTAAAAAGGCTTCTCAATACATTGCCAGCTTAATTACGGTAATGTGGAGAAGGCAACGAACAGCTTTTATGCCAATTTTAACTAATTACCCAGTGTAATTTCACATTTACGTGGGGGGACATTCATAATAAATGTGTGGTAATTCGAGCAATAATGGCAAACAAAACAAATCAGGAAGGAAAGCGAGGTCAAAGTGCATTGGACTGTTTCCAGTATATTTTCCGCAAGTAAATCTGTCACAGCTTAAAATGAAATAAGTCTCCGAACCAAAATCACACGACACCCACTCGAGAGATCGCACTCCTTCTTATTTGTATTCTCGTTCCGCCTCCAACTAAGCAATTTTCAAGTGACAATCCCCAAACAACCACCAGAAGCCAAAGCTCCTTTACTTCACAGAAAGAAAATAAAATATGGTTATTACATATTTAAATGCCATAAATGCATATTTATTTTTTATTTATTTTTTAAAGAGTTTAAGTATATTTTATATGTAAGATTTATAAATTGAACTAAAACTAAAATTTATTTTAGGTTAAAAAAATGTTTATACAATACAAAAATTGTTTATTTTTTCCTCTGTATTCCGACGACCCACCAGACCAACTGCTATGCAATTTCGTCCATTGATACGCAAGACAGCCACACAAAGAATTGGGGTAAGGAAAATGTGTTGAGAATGGTATTGTAGGGGGTGAATGGAGGCAAGTGGAAATGAAAAGGGAGAATCAAGGAAATGTTAGCAGTCGCACATATTTTATACTTCGATATGTTCCAAATATCTTTAGAATAGCCTCCACGGCACTCAAATGAATGTCGTCGTAAGTAGTCGCCTGTCACGGGATTTGAAACCAGCGATGAGCGCCATAACTGTTATTTCCAAACGGTGATTTGGTGTACATGAATACAAGTAAAATCATTATAAAAAAAATATATAAATATATTTAAATTTTGTTAGTTTTTAAACAAAATAATATTGTTTTGGGCTTAGATTTATGATAATTGATTCACCCATTTAAAATTTACTCTTAAAAAGCCTTTATCAAATATACAGCTTAGAAGATTGTTATTCTACTTCTTAACTTAATTATTGTTCAACAAGTTAGCTCTCAAAACTCCCTCACATCTGCGCCAATCCCCGCAAAAGTGATTAGATTTCAGTTGCCAAGTGAAATTCATTACAATTTATTGTAACTCAATTTCTCAGTTAGTCCATCACTCGCCCGGACACTTTCATCTTTTGAATGCCACTGATAATGATGATGACTGACACTGTCGATGATGATGATTGTGGGATGACGATGATGAATGGCTGGCGTGACAAGCTCTACTCCGCCATCCAACCCCTTTCTATTCATTGCAGCAATTTCAATTTAGCCTGACATATAAATAACTTTGAATTTAAAAAGAAATATTCGCAGCAGTTGTCTGATAGGAGGGAAACTGGGTAAACATGTCTGTTGTGTAATGTGCATTACATTTGACTGCAGAGGGTTTCGATCGGAAGGAATTTCCTTCAAAAAAAGGGGTAGCTGATGGCAAAATGGGTGTATAAGTCAGTTGAGTTTATTTTGATTGATTTCTGTTTGCCATTTGGGATTTGATGGTCCTGTTTGGTATTTGTCTGTCCACTTATAGATGGGTTGAAGTCCCTGCGAAAGAGTTTGATTGCCCAACAGCCTTGGGGATGATAGTTATGGATTTAGAATTGATATGAAAATAGGTCAACAGCCCTGTTTAAAGTTCGCTAAATACTTTAAGTCTTCTTTAAACAACTTTAAAAGATAATAATGCTTAAAGAAATAGTTTAAAAAATAAAACCTTTAACTTTTAAGCTAAAATATTACCTAAACTTAAAAATAATTTTAACACTTTTAAATTAAGTAGTAATTCTCCTTTCAATTACTTACTTTTAATCCAACTCCGTAAGTCATTGCTTAAGTATAATTTACTCATACCCAAACTCCATCTGAAAATGCATAACGTTTATCAAAATTGCACCAAGGAAATCTCTGGCTTCAGAATCCCCTTCCCCAATCAACCATCCATCTCTATCGCCTGTCATTAAATTATGCATTTGCGCAATCACTTCCTTTAATATATGCAAAGGATGTTGCAGGCGGTGGGCGTGGCAGCAGGACATTCAGCACGTTCCCAGCCTCAATGCGATGTGGCAAGTTTCCGCGAATTTTCCCGTTTTTCCCCCGGGGAAAAGTTTGCGAAGGAGTCGGCTGCGCTTGATTTGCGTTCATAGTTATCCACCCCCAGAGACACCTGCTACAGTGTCCTTGTTGTCATCGCTCACATGCCGGAAGTTGATAAAGTGCCTGGCAAGGCAAAGGAATTCCGCGGCATGTCGGTCCCGCTTTTCCTCGCGCTCCTATCCCCGCCCTTCGTTTTCCGCCTGCCGTGTCTTCATTAAAATATTACTCACATGCTGGCAAAGACGGAAATGCATTAAGGCTCCTGCTCCTTCCTCGCGATTATCCCTTATGTGTATGCAACAGTTAAATCCGGCTACCGGTTCACTATCACAGGAACAATCAAAATGAAAGCGCCAGTGGCGCCAATTCTATCGTCTTTGGGAATGTAAATATGATTGGAACTCGTAAATTACATAGAAGAAGATATTTGTGTATATTGGATTGAAAGCATAACAGAAGAAAATTTTCATTAGATGATACACCATAATTTAAAAAGTCATTCAACAGACTAAAACGAATACTTCGGAAAATAGATAGTTTTTAGTGTATTTTTTGTTTCAAAAATATTTTTCATAATTTTTTTTTGACACGTTCATATGGTAATCATAATTTAAAAATACAATTATTTGAACAGTTATCTCCTCCGACTATGCAATTCATTGTTCCAGGTCTGTTCCATGTTTTATCTGCAACTGGTTCGCGTCCATAAATCACGCATACGCAACGTTGCACCCAAGCAGCGTTGACAGTTCATTAAATTCCGATGAATGGTAAATCGCGCATTCGATGCGTGCTAAATCTATATTTTTATGCGCTTTTCATCTGGATTTGCTAAATTAATGCTCGTGTGAGGTCTGCGAGCAAAGCGATAATGTTAATTATGCCACATAAATCAGGAGTTTGAAATGAGGTCCCCCCATAGCTGAATTTGCTAGATAAATGAATGGAGAAAGGCTTTGCGAAAGGAATTATTAAACGAACACATGAAAATTAGCTGAAAGTGTGAAAATATTTAATCGGATGGAAAACGAAAGAGAAATTGAGGAATGTGGGAAAATCGTATAGAAATTAATAGAAATTAACCCTAAGAATAAAATTGTGGTTATTAGTTTCTATATAATCAGTGGAGCTGGTGGCAGCTGATGATGGAAAATTGCCAGCTCAGACTGGCTTACAAACTTGCACTTCCTAACCAAGCCCGTGCAACATGGCGTATACGCAACCTAATTGATTTCTCAATGCAAGTTTCCAATATCAAACTGCCTTGTTCTCAAACAAAATGAGCAAGAGGACGAGAGGAGGCGAAATGCATGCTCTGATTGCAGACAAATATGTTCAATATAATCGTGGAATTATTTCAATTAAATTAATGAAACATGCTTGCACCAGGATCCTCCAATAGAGATTCCGAATTCCACTGTCTCCCCTCCTCAGCACTGCGCCTCTTTGGCACTCTGCACCCTGCAAAACTCAATTATGAACGCATTTTGAATTTGTCTAGCGACCGAAACTACACTGCAAAAAACTAAGCTCGAATTTCATTTAGCATTACAGTTTATAAATCTTAATACAAACACATATTTGCATTTATGGATAGCAATGTGTTCTTTTGCAATGGAAAATAACATATTTAATATTTCAATGACAAATAAAGATATTTTATACAAACATTGATCAAACAAAAAAGCATAAATTATTTAGTTTTAAATGATATTTTCATTTTTTAAGCATTTTTTTTGATGGCCCTTTCCATGTTTTAACGACAATCAACTACAATCAAGTTATTAAGCTCAGTGTAATGCTTACAAGACGAAAGTGAGAAGAGTTATAAGAAAGTCATGGCCTCGGGCCAACAGAGTAGTCTATAAATTTAATGCCACAGAAAGGCAAAAACACAATAACCCTTGTACACATAAAGGGATACACAGACAATGGCAATTGTTATTACTGTTTCGACTGCTGCAGCTGCATATTTAAATGCATGTGGTGCTGCTGCTGAATTTGCTGTCATTTGTCTGCAAGCGTGTTGTTGCGTAAGCGAGCCACTTTTGTTTATTAAACATTCTACATTAATATATGGCATACAATCGCATAAACATTTAGTAAACAGTGCGTTTCATAGGTGTAAACTAAGTTCATTTATCAAACATTAAATACACAATCGTACAATTTTAGATCGACAAAATGCTCCACAGATCAAACCTTAATTTGGACCCCCGACTCTTAAAATAACGTTTAACATTTTTTTGTACCATTTAAGGAGTTGGAACTTTGGTTGTAGCCGATTTTTTCAAACTTTTGTCGAGTACAATAACACCTAAAATGGGAAATAAGGATGAAAATTAATTTTATCGATGATATCTTATTCTACTCGAAACTTTAAAAAAATTTAATGTTAAAGATGGTTTACGCTAAATTTACAAAATATTCTGGAAATAAATATTTGGTTCTTACATTCTGTACTTATTTTTTTTGTTTTCTGTCGAATAACAGTATTTGTGATAAGCTTTAAAAAACTTCAAAATATTGAACAAACAGGTACTTACTCTTTTGAGAAGCACTGTTTTAACAAACACGCAATGTATACGAAAGTGCTTTGCGGCAAGTACTTGAAAGCTGTTAGCCAGTGCGTATGAGTGATATTTAATTATTATTGCTTTAGATACCAGAGCCCTGGCATTCAGAAAAGGTCTATTCAAAATTTTACAAGCAGACTAAATAACATTCGCACTAAGTTATTCAATTATAGCAATTGAGGTCATCCCGTTGGAAAATTGGCAAGTGTCAAAAACTTTGAAAGAGCTAAGCCACAGAATGTCCAGTAAACAAGCAGAAATTTACTCCAATTTAAGCCGGATCATCAGCTTTTACTTGGGACTTGGCAAAAAAAATAGTTTTCGCCCAAAGATAAGGCCCGCTTCTGCAAACCAATTTAAAAGTTCTTTAATGCCAGCTAATTGCCAACAAGCAGAAAAGTTTTCTGAGGGAGTGAAAAACGAGCTGGTGATGCGCTTATCACGTCAATAATTCAAGGAGGACACTTGCAACAAGCTCTAATTACCAATTGCCCGTCCCGGCAATCAATAAATTGCATTCATCTCATCATCGAATGTACCCGATGAGCTTCGATTTACCCATTGCTAGTTGCCTGAGCTTTTGTTCATGCTTATGAGTGTATGAAAGCATTTTAGGCTCCTGAAACACTAATTGGCAGGCGAAATTGGTTTACACATCCATAGTTATCCCATCAAACGGCTCGGCATTTCGTGCTGATTTGCATTTTCAGTTTCAATGGGAGATTTATATAAGCTGGAGGAGGGTTCAGAGGTCAGCGGGGGCATTTTCAGTTCCCTTCTAATGTTTGGCACCTTGTTTACAAGGCTTCATAGCAGGAGGCTTGCAGGGCAAACCGCTTTGGGTTCGGTGAAAGGCCAAACAACTTGGGAGTAAGTATAAGCAGTTTGTAAGGGAGCTTGCAAGGGCTATAGATTTTTGTCGGTCAATCCATCGACATGAGGGAGTTTTAAACCTTTGACCAGAATTATAGTAGTATTTAATCCAATAGATATTATTAACATTGAAGCCTTGTTCCAGTTCTTTTAAAGAACATTATTTTAACTAATAATATTTGTGGCAGGAATCCAAGACAAAGTAAAGATACAAAATAATTTTTAGAAATTAACTTTTATCACACATTTTAAAGGTATGTATGTAAAAAACAGTTTGTGTTTCGTAGGGTTATAATTTATATCCTACTTGGTGCAACGGCTTATGGTGTTTTAATAATTAATGTTCGCTACCAATTTACAGAGAACATTTTCCTCACAAATTGAAGCCAGCTCCAAGATTTTGTTCAAAAGCCTTTAACTATGGCTAAAATAAATCAAAACGCCACCGCAGGAGCTTACCCGCATGAGCTTTCTCGAAAGAAATCATTTGCAGTTATTACACGACTTATATAGCCCTCAACATGCATCAAAATCTTAAAGGCACCTAGACAATCTGACTCGATCCGTGTGATTCCCGGTGCTTGCAATTGCGGAATTTATCAATTTAAACGGGTTCCTTCATCCGACCGCATTACAAAGCCATTTTGAAGGCTTTGGCGCGGCGCTTAATCAACGGGTCCCGGCAAAAAGGACATCCCAGCTAGCCCTCTCTCCGGCGGACTGCAATCCGTAACCCAATCCCAGAGGCGCAGTTTAGCCAGAGAGTTTCCGTTTTGAGCGCCGCAATAAATTTCTAGCCAGCGACTTGACTTCGGTCAGGGGTTGCAGTTGAAAGGGGGCTGCATGCCGGCTGCCCCATTCCCATTTTCCGCCGCTGCGGTGTCTTCCTCAGGCAGTTCAGCCGGATTCATCTTCCTGGCTGCCGTCGCTTTGTTCCGCTTGATTTACGCTAACAAGACATGAACGAATGGACACGGAGACAGATGTACAGTGGCGGTGGTCAGAGGGGGTGTAAAAGGAGGCAAGTCGAAGAAAAACATTACAGTGGGGTCCACAGGAGGCGAGCTGTGGAAGAGATGAAGGAGACACCCGGAGACATTTTAAATGTGGCGCAAAAGAACGATTACAGGTTGCCATCGTCCGATGGATGCACTCAACCCTCATACAAAACCGCAAAAACCGCAAGAGTGAGGGCACCGCAGAGCATAAACACTGCAAAAAATTGCCTCTAATAAAGTTATCTAAATCCTGCTTCATCAATTTTTAGAGATTCATTATCAATTCCTCCGAAATAATAGCTAACTTACATAATGTTCTTGAATAGAAATAAATATTCATAATTTTTTCAAATTTTAGTGCCTATGCCTTAAAATACCAATGTATTCAAATTTAAAATATTTATTCTTAAATTTTCGAATTAATTCCCTAAAATCTTTTTGATAAATTCAAATTTAACATTTTTAATTTGGTTTAAATTGTATTATGTCAAAATACTGATGAATATTTCAGTACATAAACAACAATTCATTTAAACTATATTTGTACAATATTTTTATGATTTTATTTTTATCATTTTGTTCTCCGTGTGGAAGACTCCTGGCAAAAGTGCAGCCAATAGGGGATAGAGGAGCTGAAAAGTGGGAGTTGGGAGGTGTAAGCGTTGCCAATTCAGGCGAAAAGTTGGCGCACTTTTCTATTTCCGACCAAAAAAGAGGAAAAGACGTACCGTCCATGAAGATAGGAAAGATTGATAAAAGAGAAGGGGGCGCCTAGAGAAAGCGGGTGCCATGGGCAATATCAGCAAAGAAAGAATTTTCAGGAAATTACAGGAAAATGAAATAAATGAAGATGGATACGCAATTTGAATAGCATTGGAATTGGTCCTCTGTGGTTGACAGACAGCCCTCGGTTAAAAAGAGACAAGGAGTCGGGTTATTTGGTTCCAAGGAGTGACATTTTTAATGATACAGACAGAAACTTTTATCTAGTTTCCACCCTAATTGGGATGGAATTAAAGTGCTGCTAAAATTTGAAAGAAATGAAGTGAAACGAAAGAACAGGGAGGACGATAAGAGAACAAAGACAGGTGGCAATTCTGGTCGAATTTGTGTTTTTTTTTTTAACAACCTGTTTGTGTCCTTTTCCTCCGAATTGTTTTATAAACATCCTTTCACTGTAATGCAGCTCTGCGTTTAGTTCAGGTTTGATTAAACCTCTTGTGGGCCTTGAACTGATCCCTTTGCCAATTTGCTTCAACTTTGTTGTTGAAAATGTTGCATTTTCCGATGAAACTTTGCACTCTACACATCGAAAATTCGCGGGAAATTGCAATGAATTTTGTGCAATTTTAATAAACTACTTTAGGGTTGCCATCGGCACCGCCGCCAGCCAATCCCACTACCCACCGGCCAGCAATATGACTAATTGTATAAACAGAAGCCACCAATGTTTTGCAAATAATTAGCAAACATTTTTGCCCCATGTTGGCTAGTGGAAACTATGTGTGCAACTCCTGCTTTTTCCCCTCCCAGCATTTGTGCTAACCACAATATCCTGGCAACGTCAATAAAGATCCCCCTGGTAGATAGAGCTCCATCTCTCTCTGTCTGTTTCATAATTTTAATATTTTTTAATTGCAAATATTTCCGCGGCAGCTGAGCGAGGGATATTATGATTTTGATTTTTCGGACTGCAGCGTTAATTTAATTAAGTGCTTATTAGCCGGGCGAAGGCCACAGCCCCCTCGGAATCCACATTTTGTTTGCTTGGTGTTGGGGGATATTTGAAGGGAAATCACGGTATTAGATTGTTTACAGACCAGCTGGTCTATACACATTCTACCTTTATGCATAATTGGTAATCCGGCATATGCATTCCACTCCAGTCACTCGAGTGAACTCTCGCGTGGTAATTCAATTAGGGCTCTTATTGCTTTATTACTTTTCAATTTAATAATTTGACAAATAATTTAGATATATATAAATTTGTAAAGATGCGCCCATGCAATCAACTTAAACATTATTATGGAGTAAATGTAAAGAAAATTTAAAGTAGTGGGAAAAAATTTATTACTGGTATTTTTATAAAAAAAGAAAAATATTCCAATTTGTATTGACGGATTCATAGAAGCTCAGAAAGAGGCAACTATGTGAATATTTTATTTTGTTTATTTGTTTAATTCTTAAACTTTATTGTTAAAATATGTTTATCCCGCTGATTTAAACGTTTGAAGATTTGCAGTTTTAACCCTTAAGTGCCAAGAAATATGTCTTATATATTTTTAAATTTTCTGGTTGCAAACTTAGCAATGTTTTGCTGATCACGCAAAGTATTTTCTTCCTTCTAATGATTTACTTCAGCATTTTCTTTTGTTATCCAAAAAAAAAAATGATTACTGTACTCCATTGAATAAATGTTAAGAAACATAGCAAGTTCTTGGTTTCGGATTCACTTAATTTGATAAATACCGTAATTTCTACCCAAAACTTCAAAAAAAATGTAATGTTAAAGATGGTTTACGCTAAATTTACAAAATATTCAGGTAATAAATATTTGGTTCATACATTCTGTACTTATTTGTGATAAACCTTAAAAATATTGAACAAACAGGTACTTATTCTTTTGAGAAGCACTGTTTTAACAAACACGAAATGTATACGGAAGTGCTTTGCGGCAAGTACTTGAAAGCTGTTAACCAGTGCGTATGAGTGATATTTAATTATTATTGCTTTAGAAACCAGAGCCCTGGCATTCAGAAAAGGTCTATTCAAAATTTTACAAGCAGACTAAATAACATTCGCACTAAGTTATTCAATTATAGCAATTGAGGTCATCCTGTTGAAAAGTGTCAAAAACTTAGAAAGAGCTAAGCCACAGAATGTCCAGTAAACAAGCAGAAATTCATTTAATTTGATAAATACCATAATTTCCGGTGTAATTTGTTGCCAATTTTGACTCGACTCGGTCAGGAACAAAATGTTCTTCCACCAGTACTGCCAGTAGCTTTTTTTAAAGAACAAAAAAAAAAACATAAAATTCTGAATCTGCTTTTTAGGAATACGTTTGAAAAATAAGATTGATTAAGCCGCAATTCAACAAAGTTTAAAACAGAACTGTTTAAGGATTGGTGATTCCTTATATTTTTCCTAGCCATTTAAAAACACACACATCTGTCCGGAAAATTGAGAAAAGGTTGCACTGTTGGCCACATTCATTAACACTTCCCGTTCCTTGCAAATACTTCAAATACTTTAAATCTCCATTCTGTAAATGAATCTGAAGCAATTTACACAACAATTTCGTTTCTCCATTTGCAATTATTTTACAGCAAGTACAAAAACGAGAAAGTGGCCAAACACTTGTATATTTTTCATTTAACTGCCCCTTTGCTCTGAAACCTTTTCAAAAAGTTTCGGTACTTCCCCCGTTGGAACTTTTCCCCGTTTTCAGTTTTGGATAAATGTTGCTAATCGGTTTACAAGTGCACGCAGACAAAAAGTCAACTGCTGCAAAACTCATTTGCATTTATTTGCTGTCCATCTCTGGACAGCCTCATCCTCCCCGTTTTTGCCCCTTTCCCCTGCCCTTCCCTCCTTGACCTCTACTGCAACTAATTGCTCCTTGCCTGTTCCTAATTGTTTTTGTTTTTAGTTTGCCGGGCTTAGCAACACTTTGTGCCATTACTTTTCCAGCACTCGTTTTTATAATTATTTTTGCTGAACTTTTTGTGGAAACAGATATTGGGGGCTGGAGGCCTGCAACTAATTTCCGCTTTTTGCCACTCGTTATTCACACACTTGGTGGCGAATGGAAATGGAATAAACAAATGAAATAACAATAATAAACAACAGCAGCGGCGATGACAGCAACAGAACATATTTTTTTGTCGGGGTAAGCAAACAAATCCAAAAAAAACCAAAGTCGCTCTGAATGACAAAAGAAATGCGTACAAATTACCCCAAAACGCAATGGACAGTAACAGCAGCAGCAACACATACAGTAGAACTTCAATATCAATTACATTGTTTAAAGCTTGGCATTTCTCAAAAAACTAACACAATCCTAATATATCATATCATTGAATTTTACGGAACTTGGATTTAATGTAGTTGTATGTTGTTTAAATTGAATTGTGAATGGAACGAGTTTATTTGAGACTTGGAGTGAAGGAAATTAAGGTTTTGACTTTCTATCCTTGTAAATTAAATTTAAAATAATTCAAAAGGCTTCGGGTTCGTTGTTTTCCCAGTGCCTTTCAAATCGTAAGCGCTACAGACTGAGTATAAAATATTAGTGATTGTTGCAACATTTTAGATTAGTTATAACTAACTTAAGAATAAGCTACTTCAGAAGTAAAACATACAACTTCTTTAGAGTTTTTAATAATAATAATTCATATTTATGATAATGTAATTAAACGTGGTATGTTTATTTGTATATTCTTCTTGTGTACTTTTGTAATGATCCTTTTTAAGTACATTTAAAATCGGCTTCGCAGCTTGATACACTATATTACTAGTGCTGAAACAAAAGCTTTTCTTCTTTGTTAAGTACTTAAGTCGCTATACCAGCGAAGCTAAAAAAAGAGATTTTCGGCCACTAAAGAAAATTGTTTTTTCAGGTGAGGGTTGTCTTCTAAGTTGCCAATGAAAACAGTACCCCAACTGCTGAAATGATTTCATCCGAATGTAAGGCAGAAACTAAAAAATCAAAAAGTTTATTAAAGTTTAAGGTATTTTCTATACAAAGACCTATAGTTTTTGAAATATATCAGAAATTACCCAAAAAGCTTACTTCTGGAAAATTTTCGTTTTATAATGGCTAATTTTTTTCGAGAAAAATACGTTGCGGTCTTGAACGCTGCTATTTAAAAACTACTCAAGATTCAATCTTGCCGACCTATTGAATGTGTTAAGCTGGTATAGCCATTTAATCAAAGAAAATTAAACAAACATATACAAAATTACATCTTAAAAGCATGTCAATTTGGAGAATAGGAAAACGGTTTCTAAAATATTTTAAAACAAATGATTTACCAATGCAATTCTCCCATATACAATACTTTATCAACCAAACGAAGAACACAACCGAACGGAATAGCAGCAATAATATTTCCAAAAACAATTTATATACTTTTGAAAAGGTATGACTTTATTCGGTGCCAGATCGTTTAGTTTATGGAATTTCGACTGTAAGAACTGTTGGAAAAAGTTCCTGCTGCTGACAATGACAAAAACAACAAGTGCGCAACTGAAAGCGAAACAAGAGCAACACGAAGAGGAAGACAAAAAATATGGACACTGACACTTTACGAAGATTTATGCGTTTTAGTTGAGTTCTTTCCCCCCAGCCACCCATTCACTCTTCCCGTTCCGCTTCCCGGTTCCGAGTTGCGAATTCTTTTCCGAAACAAATGTGAGCAACATTTTTACATCTGCTCAGCTGCCCCACCCTCTTTTTGAGCAGTGGATTGCCGGGTTAAAGTTGAGAGGCTTAAACAAATTGCCATTTAAATTTGCATTAGCCCAGAGACGGTGGCACAGTGAGTGCCAAGAATATGACAACCGTGAATTAAACACAGTTTGCTTACAATATATTCGCATTTTATGTTTGAGTTTGTCACGGGATGACAGTAGAATAAAAGAACAGTGGAACCTATTAAATTAGCAGTAGAGAGGAGTAATAACAATATTAAAAACATTTATCATAGAGTCATTTTATGCATAAAAACTTAAAAAATTCACCCAATATGAAATTTAAAAATAAATTAATTTTAACAGCTAAAAATTGTATTTATTTAACCTTTTGAGATTTTTTTGAGCTGCAACCGCCCTTGTTAAAAAAAAGCGTATTTTCGGTGACGTTAACTTATTTGTTAACACAAACTTTCATTTCAACACAAGCATGTTTAATATAAATAAAAATCTTCGTTAAGTGATCACATGATATAGCTGCCATTGGAAAAATCAAAATTGTTCGATTTTAATTTTTAAGTTTTGATAAAAATCGGTTGACTATATGCTATAGGTGCCATTTATCTGTCACACTGATTTACAGCGATGTGTGATAGATAGATTCTTGAAACTTTCAAAGTCGTGTCGATCGGGTTAAATTTGATATAATAGTTTTTTTTGCCTAATATAGTGGTTTTTATCATTTCTGATTCATTTATTGGCTGCAAACTTAGAAACTTAGTTAGATTCCGTTCCCGTTTCTTAAAAGAAAGTTACAAAAGCTTACAATTTTAAATATGGCACTCATTGGGTATAAACTAAGACATTAGGGATGAAAATAAAATTTTATTGAAGCGCCTGCAAACAATGACTACTCACTGTAAGGAGCAGAATGCTTTCCCCTTCGACCAGAAATTGCATAAACAAATTGCAAAACAAATGTGTAGCAAATAGCACAAAAATATTGACAAACTTGCGGAGGCCGCAAAAAAATGGGCAAGCCAGAATAAACCAACAAATTGTGCGCTCATATGCAAAATTATATTTTGAATATTTTATGTTGAATTTATGAACGACATAGTGGCTGAAAAAAGTAAACAACTATTTATTGCTCAATGAATTTATCAGCAGTTTTTTGGAAATCAATTTTTGCAGAGCAAAACAATATACTGCCTATTTATTACAGAAAAACGAGCAAATTTAAATGTTCACCTGTCACCCCGCCACCAAAATTGGGCACGTGTCAGAAACTTGGGGGCCAACACCCCGAACCTCCTTCCATTTCTGGTTTTGGAGTTGGGAACTCCATATTTGACGCCAGTTGAGCATGAAAATGCCATTTAACAATGGGCAAAATAAATAAAAAACAGACTGGAAACGAAAACGCGGAAAAAAACAAACGAACGATAAAATGTGTTGGAAAATGCTTTAAAAAACAATGCAGGACCACCGTTACAACAATAAGCGATGGGAACCCCCGATATCGCACAGCTAGACAGAAAAGCGAAAAAAGCGCACCAGAAAACAATAACAATAAAAATGTCAAAAAGGCAGCGAAGCTTAAATCAAATTAATGTGAGCGGTCCAATAGGCCCGCGCAGTTTTTTGTTTTTTCTGTTTTATTTATTTTTGCATTTTCAACTTCTGAAATTTATGTTTAAAGTAATCTTTTGCAAAGAAGATTTATAATTATAAATTTTACGTTAAATTTTGAATAAAAGTTTTGGATCAAAATCTTAATTTGAATACACAGTTTTAATTAATCAAAAATAATATTTTCAATAAAAAAGGTTTGAACTTAAAGAAAACAATTTTATAGAAAGTATTAAAATTTTATTTCTTTTAAAATACTCAGGAACAACCAGTTTTTAAAACACGACCAGTGCGAAATCTTTACCATCTTGCTCTTTGCCCTTTATTTATTAATACATTCGCTTTCATAAATTACAATTGAACATGATTTTAAAATGCCCTGATGCAAACACATAAATCGTTTTGTGAAACGCTGTTGTTGTCAAAATTGATCGGCCGCCACTTATAAACCAGCGAACATTTCGAATGGCGTCGATTGTTAAGAACAATCCGCGATTGAAATTAATGGCTAGAGCCAGAATATTTATAATACAATAATTCGTTTCTGGTGGTGGCCTTAATGAGCTTCGAGCATTTGGTTAATTGATTTCCCTGCCCATTTGGCTCATGCAATTTATGATTATTTTGTATCCTCATTTTAATTTTCTACACTCAAAAAAAAACACAAGCCCATTATTAAAACTATTAAATTTCGAAAAAAGTTCTAATTTTAAAGATTGGTTGGAATTTTCTTTGTTTGTTTGATTTATTTTTTTGCAACGTTGTTTAATTTGAAAAAAAATCTACTGAGTGTTTGAACCTATTCATTACTTTGAAAATATTTTATAGTGCATACGACCGCCTGACGATTTCCAATTCGAGGCATAAACTAACTGGAAAATACAATAAATCGCATGACCCGCAACGATCCCAGGCGAAACAAATGGCTTTAATTATGCCAGAGCATTTGTTGCAGGACATCACTGGACATCCCGGTACCACTTTTCCCCCTTTGGCATTCAGGTGCATTGACCAGGCGACAATGATAATAAATTCCTTGTGCCATTGCCTCCTCTCCTGAACTCTCCTTAAGCACCCATACGGTGCACTATTGCACCGAAAACAAAATGTTTTCATCATTTTGTTTATTCTTATTCCCTTTCTTTTTCTATAGCTTATTTTTAACAAATATTTAAAAAAGAATTTTAACGCATGTCATTTAAATTTCCTGGCTACGACAGAAATGTTCAAAAAGTGTACAGTACAACATGATTATGTTTTCTCCATGCAGCCTTAATAGAATGCAAGTGCACAAATATTTTCATCCATACCGGACAACAACTCCTTTACGTTGATGCCCTGTAAACTATTTCCCAGGGAGGAATTTTCATTTTGCCGAAAGGAATTGGCAAAAACAAAGGCAGTGCGGGTGGCAGGAAAACTTAATAGGTATATGTGGCCGAGTATGTGTGTGAGGGGTTGACAAAGTGTGACCAAGTGTCATAAATAACTGGGCTAAACAGCTGCAGCAACAGTCTTCGGCAAAAGTATGTGTCATTAAGTGCGAAACTTACAAGCTGCAAACACGCAGCTCAGATAGAGCGCAGAAGACTATGGGGAACATTCTGAATCGAAGTGCCGAGTAAAAAGTTACGTCCAATGAGTTACCTTAATTAAAAGTACCATCAGTTAGTACCAGTTAGAATCTCATATTTCTCGTGGTGTATGCATTATTATGCACTAAGCTTGCTTTTACTTACTACTCAATCTAAGACCAAACTAGCTCCTTTCTCTTTCACGCTTCTTATTTCTAATAGAACTTTGAACAATGCCAGGCAGGGACATAAAAAAATTACGCCACAATAAATATAAATAAAGAGGGAAAACAAATTGAGGCTTTAAAATCCACACTTTCTCGGTTATAAACAGGAAGCCAGAAAGAGCTGCCAACTCGCGATTTTTATGGCCAAAAATGCAAATCCCCGCAAATGACTCAGCCAGGAAAAGGGCCACTCCTGCAGGCCCTAAACTCACCTGGCAGTGGTGTAAATTCCGCACACCTTTCTCACCGCGTCTAATAAAATATTTATTACCAGCAGGGCTAAAAAATACTGAATAACCATATCCGAAAATGCCAACTGAAAAAGGAACGGTGAAATATAACCACCAAGGCTAAAAAGATGCGGATGGTCTGGAATATGGGGGAGGGGGGTATACGACATCACGTACTGCGGCAATCGTTTGCTAATGCGGCAAAATGTCAAAGTTGCAACTGCAGCTACCCAAAGCCTCTCTTTACCATCTACCCACGCTCCATGAAATCGTTGGCTAATTAAATTTATTTTTACCAAAAAACAAGAAAGAAAGCAAACTTCGGCAAGCCGAAGTTCATATACCCTTGCAGCTATTGCAAGAATTTAACATTTTTGAAAACATTAAAATTATGATTTACTGCGTATATGTTTAAAAACATTGAAGCTATGATGATTAGCAGCTCAATTATTTGATAGTTATTTTATATATTTTTATTATTTCTATGGGAGCTATATGATATAGACGTCCGATTTTGATAAAATCTAAACCATAATTCTGAAAAATTTAACCATTGCTATATTTCGAAGAACTGAACATTAAAAAACAGAAAAGTTATATTTTTTTTCATTTATTTTTCCGATTGTTCCTATGGGAGCTATATGATATTGTCGTCCGATTTTGATAAAATTTAAACCATAATTCTGAAATATTTAACCATTGCTATATGTCGAAGAACTAAACAAAAAATTAAAAAACAGCAAAGTTATAATTTTTTTTCATTTATTTTTCCGATTGTTCCTATGGGAGCTATATGCAATAGTCGTCCGATTTTGATGAAATTTAAACCATAATTCTGAAATATTTAACCATTGCTATATGTCGAAGAACTAAACAAAAAATTAAAAAACAGCAAAGTTATAATTTTTTTTCATTTATTTTTCCGATTGTTCCTATGGGAGCTATATGCTATAGTCGTCCGATCCGGCTCGTTCCGACTTATATACTACCTGCAATAGAAAGACAACTTTTGGGAAAGTTTCATGCAGATAGCTTTAAAACTGAGAGACTAGTTTGCATATAAACGGACGGACAGACGGACAGACGGACAGACGGACGGACAGACGGACATGGCTAGATCGACTCGCCTAGTGATGCTGATCAAGAATATATATACTTTATAGGGTCGGAGATGTCTCCTTCACTGCGTTGCAAACTTCTGACTGAAATTATAATACCCTCTGCAAGGGTATAATAAAACTGCAATGGAAGATGAATCGTCCGCAGGTCACGAGCACAAAATTGGCGATGCAAAAAAAATGCAATAAAATAAGTTACATAAACTGCAAAAAAAAATGCTATGGGAACATAAATTTGTTTTAAAGTTGGATGTTTTCTCCCCCCCCACAAATGTCAGCTTTCGTGTGCTTTTTATTTACTTTTTCTCATCTGATGTGATTTATTCAAAAAAGGAAAATTTGGGAAAATAAAAATGATTTCTCTGTCTATTACTTAAGTTAATTGGTGGCCTCGACAGCTGTCGATTTGGCTTGGAAAGGTTAAGTCGGCGGTATGGTGGCAGTGGCATGTTGCAACCATGATTACAGTGTTTATTGCAACAGCTTATTTGTGGGATGTTGCTGCTGTTGTGCGCATGTTATTTTTAACGAGGCGAAAGTGCACAACTTTAATCACTAAATTGGCCTTTTTGGTAAAATCTGTAATATTGTGGAAAAGTTTTATGAAGGACAATAAAATGTTATTGTTATTATTATAATCTGTAATGTTCAAAATGAACTAATGCAATATGTGCCCAATTTTACAAATACAAGCCGACCATGATTTTCCGGTGAAGTACCAAATTTTTTAAAGCATAAATAAAGTTTTTCCCCCGTTTCACGCTTTTTTTATTTTTTATCTCTGCTTAACCGATTTGGATAGCTTTTTTAATAAAAATAAATCGTTCTTTAACTTTTCCTTACATATTATACGGCTGGGTTTCATAGTGTATATGCTAGAGCTCAAACAAGTTTAAAAAAAGTGTCTATAACTAAAAATCCAACACCTAAAAAAAATTTTATCGCTTTTTATCAGCCTTAACTATCCGCCGGTAAATCCTTTTACGGATTAAATTATAAAAATTAAATTAAATTACACAAATGAATTGAAACTAAACATTAAATTAAAGTTAAGTTGAAAATTATATGTAATGCCTAAATAAATAAGAAAATATAATATATATATAATAAATATATATATATATATATATATATATATATATATATATATATATATATATATATAAATATAAAGTAAAAAACAAGAGAGATTTAATTAAAAAACAAATAAATACAAATTTGTCTAATTGTTTTGCATACGGATGGATTGGGTAATTTCCATGATAAAATGTCATTCATAGCTGGCTGTATAAAATAAAGTGTAACTCCAACTTAAAGAAATGTCAAAACTTTGCCAAGTTCTCTTTGTTTCTATCTCCAAGCTGAACATTTTATCTGTCACTTGCGAAAAGAGAATTTTCCACTTTTGACGCCACCTGCGGCAAATTATTTCTTGTTTTCCCTTCAAGCGAATCCATATTTATTTTCTGGCTGCCTCAACTTAACTGGCGCCATCTGTCGGCATTTGGCTGAAGCGACGGTCTTGTTTGTTGCCCTCTCGCTTGCGCATACAAGTTTTCAAATGCTTCTCCTCTGAAGAGGGTACTACTATTTTCTGGAACATTATGCTATATTAAGAAATCTATATTTTATAAAAAGAATAATAATTTTTTTATTGAAAGCTGTCAAACATTGATAATAATGCCCGCATATTAAATACCTTTAAATATGCGCTAATTTTAGTAAAAATTAAAAGAGTATATAGAAGCGATTTGTTTGAGGTCTTTGTGTTGTCATCGCGTGTTTGCTAAACATTCTTGAAGTGTTTGCTGTTGTTGCGAGTTGCTAGTTGCTAGTTGGTGATGTTGCTAGTTGCCGGTTGTGTTTGCAGTTGCTGCTGCACTTTGGGCTTATCTTATTGAGGAGGCCACAGCGACGACAAGGAAGTCATTAGCAAAAGGTTAGCCAACGAGTGACCCCTTTCATGCTTCCCCCTGGCGAACATTTTGTTGAGCTTAAATACCACCATCGTTAAGTAATTCCTATTCAAACAAATTCTTTTAATAATAAAAAGTTAACCACAGAAAGCCAATGAAAAACGTATTAAAATGAATCGCAAGTTATTTTTTCAGCGGAACTGGAGCTCAAATTAACTGAATTTCGATTCTAAAGGGTCTCACATATATAGTATAAATATATATTTAAGCCCGTGTCCGGCTGAAAGCAAAAGTTTTGCTCCTCAAAAAGGGACCAAAATTTAAATGCAAAATGCAGTATGGAAATCAAAAGGCAAAAGTCAGCAAAAACTTTTTGAGAGAAAAAAAAACAGGAAAGTTGCACTAAGAAAAGATTAAATGAAAAATATTCTGTCTTATCTAATGTAATTGTATTACGTATTTGATATTAACTATTGCTTAAATGTTTTTTTAATCAACACTAATTAATTTAATTTGTTATAAAAGGCGCATAAAAGATAAAACTCCTCATAAAACATTTTACAAAATTTAGCAACATTAAGTATTGAATTTAAAATTTTTATTTTATTTAAAAAGTTACGTTTGAGAAACATAGTGTTATTTGAAATAAGGATGAGAACGCTTGTCGTTCAATTAAAAAAGTATTGTAAAATCAAGTATTGTATCAAGTATTATCTTTTGCTTAGGCAATACCTGTATATTTATACATTTCTCTTTCAGTGCACGAGTAGTTGAAACTGCGGAAGGAAGCGAAATGAAATTTTCTTCGAAAGTGAAGTGATATGCTTAAGCAGCAACAACAAAGCCGAAAGTGAATGAAAGGCGGCGAAATAAATGAAAATGCAAAACGGGAAGAAGTTAAAAGTTTTGTAATAAGTGCAGCCAAAGGCCACCAAGGGGAGGAAGGAGGATGGAAGGAGTGGCTGGATGGGTGGCAGGGGCGCATCAAATGCGACAGCTGCAAAGCCACAACGCTATGGAGAAAACTTTGGTCCTGACAGCCACAGCAGCGCAAAGTAAATGAAAATAAGTTATACTATAAGAAGGGTAGGTATTGTGGCTGCCTGCATTTTGATCCAAAATCTGAGCACCGTAATCCGCTCTGTTAACTGAGACGTTTTGCGGGAAAAAACCACAAAATGTCGTACCTCCTAACCTTTGCCAGACAATTATAATTATTAATTAAATTACCCGACAAATAATTTATGGTTCTAATTCCTTTTTGAATATAGACATAATTGTTGATTTCGTTGGTATTTCTTAGTTTTTTCATTAATTTTCATTGTTTTTGTAACTAAATGTAATCGTGCCTGTGCCTTTTTGTTGATATGTTTTGTATTATGAGATTGTTGCATTTAAGGATTTAAATAAATTGTCCTTTTTCTAGCACTTTTGCAGGCACATTCTGATAATTTTCTTAGCTTCCAAAGCACTTATTTTCAGCCTCCATATTTTAAAACGTACACAATTCGCATTACTACCTACAACTCCGAAAAGCAAATAAGTCTTTTAAATGAAGATATGGTTATATATTGGTACACTTTTTTGTTTAAAAAAAATCTGTTTAGGTAAGACTTCAAGTGGTTGAAAAAGATTTATTTCTTATATTTTTAATTTGGCAATGAGTGTCTTATAGGGGTATTCTGGTCTAGAAATTTATAAAAATCAAAAATGTAACAATTACCACGACGCGGTCTTAAATCACTTTTTATAAATTGAGGTTTTTTTATTAATTTTTCCAAGTTTTTTTTTAAGAAAACTTACCATTGATCTTGTTTTCTTGTAGTTTTACGAATAAGTATGTTAAAAAAATAGGTTCTTTTGGCAATTAAATGTATAGCATTCATTTGCTAAGAATAGTTCCGTGCTTATAATAAATACATTTAACTTATTTTAAGTATGACTTGCAGTTTGAAGTTAAACTAGTTTAGTTTTCAGCTCTTTATCTTAGCTACAATAATGTTTTATTAGCAACAGTAAAAATTATATAAAATGTGTCGATTCAACCGCAAAGGTTATCTCAGTTTGAGTCCATTAATTTGGTGGGAAACAAAAAAACTAAGTTAAATATCTTTTACTCTGTCGCTGATAAATTTAATGTACAATTTGGAAGGAAGTTTTAAAAGAAAGCGGATAAAGATAAAATTGTTTTGCCTGTAAGTGGATTGAAGTTTTCGGCAAAGCTTTTTCAACTCACCCCCACTCTAACATAGGTAGCTCACCTTAATCAAGCGCCAATTGTTGCAGATCTCCCTGTTTATTCCCTTCCACTTTTTCCCGTGCATGCAATGCACTTCAATAAACGGGCCTGCCCACAATAGTTAACAGCATTGTTACACTTTTAAACGGTATTTTTACACCCAGTTCACATCGATTTCAAGGGTAGTCCAGTTGCCATAATGCCAATGGGACAATATATCGTTTATTTAGTACTTTTGTGATATAAACTAAAAATATTCTAACAGCAAAGAGTTGGTGAGTGAGATATAAAGGATTTGTCAATATCCTTTCCCTTAGCTCTTAAATATATTTCGTTCACAACTTTACAACAGTTTTTTAGTTATACCGGTTTGAGTTGCGAAATGCGGGGTATTTCCCAGTCGAAACCCTCGTACTTATAAATACATTTGAAAATGCGGCAAAAGGTAAAAGCGAAGCTGCGAAAAACCGAAAACAAAAACCAGAAACAGAACCCGTACGATGTCGGGACTGCAGCACCACTGATATATGTACCAGCAGCAGAACCACCAGCACCACCGATGGACGCCTCTTGGTCGGGACCACTGCGGTTCATTAGCGGCTCCAAATGCGATTTGCTCGCAATGCAAAGAGGGCGGTGGAGTGGGCGGCCTGGATGAGGGGATGGGGGCGGAACAGTTGACTCGAACTAGAACACATGAGCACGTAATTTAGTAGCCGCTTTAGCGCTTTTGTATGAAAATCACAACGGCAGCGGCAACAATATCGCAGGAACTTCAGCGTAATACAACAGAGATGGCCACCAAAAGTATGGCAAAATTGCAGCTCACAAAATTTATTACAAAATTATGTCAACAATGTCGCCTCTTTTCAAACAAATTTGGATCATAATTTGTTGTTGAGCAACATTTGCAATAATTGTAACTAATAGGAGATATTGAAGTTCAAATGGTAGACGTGATTATATACGACTATAAAAAAGTGGTATTCAGATCTTAACTGGTGCGTAAAAAACCATTTACTTACCGATATATAATATTCTTTTGCCTTTTAAGAACGATGCACACTCAGTAAAGTGTGGTCCTTTTATTAAATGAAATATTTCCTTACCCAATACAAAATTGGGTCCAAATCAGCATCACTGACACTGACTCCCCGCTCTACACCCATCGTTGTTTATGGCCATGTGCCACATTGGGATCACATTCGGGGCACTTTTGTGTATGGGTCCGGTTTTTGCCGTTAATTCCTTTTTATAAATAGCAAGCGATACAATACTCCAGGAAACTCCTCCGCCTCTCACTCGTGCCGAAAAAAAAACCTAATTTTATTTGTTAGTTGCGAGGTTAGTCCAGGGCCAAAACTAATCAGTTTTTTCTCGGCCAGCATGCAAAGCCTGAACTTGGATTAGGTCCGGGCTCTTTGTGTCTCTAGTTTGGGAACTGTCTGCCGTTGTAAAGATGGCAGAGGTCAGGTTGAGTCTTTTGTCCACATAAATTTCCTTCTGCGACATGAATTGGGGATAAGCAGTCCAGGAGGCATTAGTTATCATTTAATGGTTAGAGGGTAATTAGTTTAATAAAAGCTTTAGGAAGACGAATTTAGAAATCTTTTCGGAGTGCATTCATTGAATAATAAATATTTAAATAAATTGGTTTTTAACTGAACTAGCTGCCATTTATCAGAAAAAAATACAATTTATAGATTTAATAAACCAATTTGCAGGGGTAAAAATGCAAAAAACACTATATTAAAATGCGCTAATGTGCTAAATCGCCAATTCTGTTTTTTTTTTGTGTAGTTATGCCATTTTTAAAATGTCTCATCACAGACACTGACGATCAACTTTTTTCCAATAATGATAATATTTACCCAACAAAGACAACCACTCGAGCGATAGGACGTTTATATTAAATCAAACCAATCAGACCACTCCAATCAATGGTTGATTATAAACGAAATCAAAAAAACCAGCTGCGCTCTTCTCAAAAATTAATTATTGCCAATCATAAAAAAACTTAAAAATACAAAAACACACAACAAGTTAGATACGGATGATTTTCGGTTTAATTAGGATCTGCTGACGAATTCCTGAGTCAGTTAGTGGAGCTTAGCCAAAATAGCAGCCAAGGTCTCCTTGGGATCGAAGTCGGCATCGCTGGCCACGGAGATATCGGGCAGCTGCTTGGCGACTATGAACAAGAAAAATAATGGTTAATTAAAAAACATTAACAGGTAGGAAAGTAAAACATGGTGCCTTAATACCTTTTACATCAGTAAATATAACCGTATTTACATTTTAATTTTCCAAATTTATTTACTTTCCATTAAAACTGTTTAAATATTGTATTTAATTTTGGTTTTTAAATAATAAAAAAACGAGCTACGTGAAAAATCATTTAAAATTTTCGTATTTTTAATATAAATAAATGCAAGTTTTGGATTATTGAATGAGTTTATATAAATCCAATGAGAGAAAATCCAGCTGATGGTTGGTAAGTTAAAGAAAAAACAAGAATTTTTAAATCTTAGCATTTCTGTTCTTTAAAAAAAGTTTAAGAATGTACAATAAGAATGGCGAATAGATCTTAGTACTCTACATATTTTGTATTTGTAACGTGTTTTCATGAGGAGAGTACTTACTCTTATCCTCGCCATCGGAAGCCGCGGAAATATCCGGAATCAGATCGGCATCAGCTTGGGCTTCAAGCACCACGGGCTCTGCTCCGGAGACCTTGGTCAACTGGGGCAGGGTCTTGAGACCGGCAACAGCCTTCTTGGGGGTCACATCCGCATCGGAGGCCACCGAGATATCGGGAATCAAATCAGCATCGGCATGGATCATTGGCTCAACTGGCTCGCCTCCGGAGACCTTGGTAAACAGGGGCAGAGTCCTCAGGCCAGCGACGGGTTTCCTGGGGGCCTCATCCGCATCGGAGGCAACGGAAATATCGGGAATCAGATCGGCATCCACGCTGGCAATGGCGCCGGCGATCCTGTCTACAAGTGGCTTCATTAGGTTAAAAGAGGCGCGCTTGGGAGTGTTGTCAGCATCGGTGGCCACGGACATGTCTGGGATTAGGTCGACGTCAGCCTGAACGGACATATCGGGGATCTGGGCGAACTTGGGTGCGGCAAACTTGGTGAGTGGGGCGACCTTGAACTCGGCGGAACGCCTCCTGGGGGTCGGATCGGCGTCAGTGGCCACCGACATATCGGGCAGTACACCGGCATCAGCCTGGACGGACATATCCGGAATCATGTTCTGAAGCATGGCCTGCATCTTCTGGAAGATGGCTAAAAAGGGTCAAATAAATTAAGTGAATTTGTAAGTTTTGTGCAAAGCCTAAACAATAGCAAAATGTTGAATTTATAAACTGATAAATTCCAATTATTGTTAGAATGGGTTACACTTTTATTATCAATTATGTAATTTTGCATGATTTTATTTAACTATTAAGAGTGATATTTAACTTTAATTTTATTTTATTTAACTATTAAGAGTGATAGATTTAATTTGCAGTATTACAATTAAAATAATTTATAGGTATGTAGCAGGTAATCAATTTAAATGGTTTCAAAATGTAAACCAAATATACTAAAATTGAAATAAGTTTTCATTTCAATTATTAATCTACTTTTGTAAAGTATATACTATAAACTTCTTTTATTTAGCTATTAAGAGCTATCAATTTAATTTGTAACAGTACGATGTGGGTGTGGTTCGCCAATTTAAGTTTTAAAATATATATAAAATAGTTTTTTGTAGTCACAATTTTTGTTTGTTTTTTTTTATTTGTGCTGTTTTTTAGTTAACGAAACTATGCTATTTCCTTTGCAAATATTTTAAATGTGTCCTCTGCCACTTACCATCCATCTGGGGCATGTTGTGCGTGGACTGGATCTCGTAGGCCACAAAGTGCCTGGTGGGTGGCGCGAATCCGCCGCTGACCAGCGGCAGGATAAGAAGGGCGCAAACAGCAAAGTATTTCATGGTGATCGATTTAAAAACGACTGAACTACGTAGCCACTTGAGGCGAGCTTTTATAGCGACCTTATCTGGGCACTGACTCCCTTATTTACGACCACGATCGAGGCACACCTCTCCAGATTAGATTTCGGGCCCGAGAGTGTGAAAAGAGAACAAGATTGGCCGATGCGCTGTAAATCTTGGCCGGTGGTTTACCCAAAACGGGAAGTATTGGATCCAATAACGTGACCAGAGAGAAGAAATGACGTCGCCCTTCGCAAAAACCCTTTCCATATCACTCACTTCATACAAAAACAATGCTACCAAAATACGGAAAAATTAACTTAATACTTTTTTATTCCAACAACTTTCCTAAAATAAAAAATGTATTTTTTTTTAAACGAATAAAAAAAATATTGTTACGAATCTATATAATTATAAGCAGGATTACAAATTTACAAGTACTAATATTTACAATCAAAACGATATCAAAACCTACAAAGTAATATTTTTTTTTGTTATTCTGTAGGTGGATTAGTACACTATTTCAAGCATACATATATCTAATCTTTTCCCATTGATGACGTGTTAGTCAGAAGTTAAGTCCACGTATTTTACACTCATTGAGGTAATTGCACCAGCAGACGAACGTAAAAATAAGTCACAATCGTTATTTGTGACTCATTTAAATTTTTCGTGAAATAGCTATAACAATTTTCACTAATGTTCACTCATGTACCTATAACTAAAATTATATTTAGGTTCATAATAAAATGCTGCATGAATGTATCCAAATATACTTTTAAATACTAATTTATGCCTACCAGTCCACTTAGTGTAAGGATCACACTAGAAGGTCAACAAAATTTCTCCATGCTTATATAGAAACCAACAAAATTTTATTTTTAAGTGTTTTGACTTCCACAACATTCTCAAAGTTGTCTTAAAGTTTACTTTCCCATACGTATGCCAGATATAATATAGCTCAAATATATGTTGTTTGTAAATCTTACCTTGCTATTTATTAATCATTTTTAAATAAGATTTAAAATACATATAAATATAAAAAAATAAAAGACGGCAACAGTGCGTATTAGTGATAAACTTTAAATTCAAGGTAATCAATAGTAACAAAAAATTGAAACCCTAAGTTTTTCAGCAGATGAAGGTCAGTCAAGTTTAAACAACTTATTGGTTCTTTCTTATCTGTCTAACGAACATGCATAAGTTGATGGCTCAAATTGATCACGTTATGTGATTTCCCGTGGAAGGGTGTTTAAATGAAAGAACAAAATAAATAAGTAAGGACGAAAATATATGCATCTTAAAAAAATCCCTTTTTTTCATAGGTATGGGTAGGCGTTCAGATGTCACTCGAAAAAATTTTAGTTTTTTTTCAATAAAAAATTAAATTTTCAAACTCAAACGATACGAATCATATATATTTTTTTAAATATGAAAGATTTGAATCAACTTGAAGTAAAAAATGAGAAGAACGACCTTAAAAAGAATGAAGATTTAGAAAAAACTGTTGGGAGAAAAACAATTAAACAGCCTGATGAGAAGTTAAAGGAAAAAGAGGAAGGAAATTCAGAAAAAGAGTTTGAGACAGAATATGGTGTTGAGGAAGAGCCGAAAGATTGTTTTAAATATACAAGGAATAAAAGCTATATTTTATACGAGTTAAGATACGTAAAACACATTTTGCGAAAAGAACGGACAAATTTAAGACGCATGTATCAGTCGCAGTGGAAAGTGGAACGCATGCAAGAAAAACTGTGGAAGAAAATCAGCAAAGTTCAACCTCAGCTTTTGGTTACTCCACGATCCTTGGCCGAACTAACCAAAGAGGTGGTAGCTAACACTGTTTTAAAGAAACTACTGATATCTTTGAAGAATCAGCTTCAAACGTGTGAGGAGCGTCTTCTCGAGTTAGAATTGTATGAACATCATGTTCTTAAAATACTGCCGGATATGCCATCACTGATCGGAAAAGAAATACGTTTTTTTAAGAAATTTTTAAGAAACCGTAGAAAATATTTGGAAAACCTAAAACTGTTCCAACAAAGATCCCTCAACTACGCTGTGCAAAAGAGACGACCATTGGAATACCCTGAAGTGCTTATAACTCCGGTTGAAGAAGACTCGGCTTGTGTCGACTATGATGACTTTGAATGAATCAAAACTTGAAATTTAATGATACTGAAGTTTCCATATACCATATATATTATTTCTATTCAACCACCTTAAAAATGGCGAAATCGGCTTATAATAATTTATAATTTGTTTCCCAGTGATACAAACCTTTTCTTACTCTTGCTGCACTATTTAAATGGATATTATTTCAGTTTGGATTACAAACATTGTATTTAGATACTCTAAAAGTGGTAATAAAAAATATCAACGAAAAGAATTGACTTTATAAACTCCCACAACGAAATGTATCACTTTTATTTTAATTTGAGTAAAGGCAATATTTATTGGTTATGTATGACTACAAATTGTGAAATGAAATTTTATATTCGAATTCTCTTAGAATCAACTTTATGGCTAAATTAGGAATATTCGCAAATGTTTTTGTACAATTTTTGCGTACTAATTTTATAACAAAAATGGTCAAAAAACTTTCAATTGTATTCCCATAAAAAAAAGTGGTGTTTGCATTAGTGTGGATTACTTTTTACAGCAACAAATTCGCAGAGTGAAATGCTTAAATCTATTTTGGTTTGTAAACAAATGTTTAAGGCAACATTTTAGATGCTTTAGATAACAAATATGGTTTGTGTTTCGATGATTTCTTTTGTCTTTTTGTTTAATCTTTAAGATTCTTGGTATATTTCAGTGTTGGTGTTTTTCGTGATCTGCAGGTGTTTCGCTTGGCTGAACTCTACATCCCGAGTATGTCGTCCTGATCGTCAATGTGGTCCACTGGCTCCCGCTTGAGGCTGGCTAGTGAAAAGTCATCCGCAGCAATTGTGGCTGCCGTCTCCGAGAACTCCTTCTTTTTCCGCTGCAACGGCTGACTCGATTGCTGCAGAAGATCCTGGAAGGAGGTCTTGGTGTTGGCCACCACCAGGCTGCGCTTCAGCGCGCTCGACGGGGAGCTTCCCTCACTGGAGGTGGAGGTGGAGGCGGAGGAGGTTGCAGCGGCCTTGGGGTGGACAAAATCGTTGAAGGCGGCTCCCTGCACACTGGCAATCTGCGGAGTTTTCTGTGGCGTCGATACCCCGCCGGTGGGCGAGGCCAGCTTCTGGTTGCCGGGAATGCTGCCCACGGACTTCCTCACCAGCAAACTGCTGCCGTGCGGCACGGCGCCCATTTGTCCAGCGGCCACAGCGGAGTAGCGAGGACGCTGCGACGGTGGCACCATTCCCTGGGCCGGTGCCATCAGTCTGCGCTTCAGCATGGCCGCCTCCATGGGACTGAGGTTGGAGTTCAGGGAGCTGCCATTGGCGGGCACCTGGGCACTGGCAGGAGGTGCATTGGCTGGATTGCCGCCACTGCCGCAGACGGAATACCTGCGGGACATGGCTCGCACCTTCACCGGCGGACCGCCTTTGGCCGGCTGCACTGCATTGGCCTGCCCAAATAAGTTGTTCAATCCCTGCGGCCTCACAGCACTCACTATGGTAGCTCCCTTGGGACTGGCCACTGGGTTGTGGGTCTGGGCCACCCTCACCGCACTGTGGTTACTGTCCACGCTCTCCTTGCGCAGATTCTCCAGCGAGGCACTCAGGTTGCCGTTCGGCTTGCCGCTCATCTGCAGGATCCGGTACATCTTCTTCTCCTGGCCGGCTCCGCCTGCACTGTTGCCGGCGATCTCGAGTCCAGTGCCCGGCTTGTAGACCCGCTGGATGACGTGGCGCGGCACGTTTGGCCGCGGTCCTCGCAGAACGTCGGAAACAACCGGGCTGCGGGCAGGGGCCGCCTCGCCGCCTGTCGGTTTTAACACGGTGACCTTAGCCGCGCTCACCATGCTGACCAGCTCCCTGACCAGTCGAAGTTCCGGATCCGAAACGTGCTCGAATCCTGAGGGCGTGTTGATATTGAAGTGTTGCAGCTCTCCTGCCGCTGGGAAGTCGGTGGCGTCGTCAAAGGTCTCCATCAGCGCTTGGAACACCTTCTGCTTGAAATGCATCTTCTGGCGGGGATTCATCTCGCGCATCTGGGGCTTGATCATTTCGAGAAAGTGGTCGTCGGAGAAGATGGAAGGGCTGTCGGTTTGTGTGCTCCGTTCGACGCGCTTCAACAGTGTGATATATGGTGGCACTGCAATGGACGATCCTGCCGTGCTCGTCGTGGGTACAGCAGTCATCACGGTACCCGAAGGACTGCTGGTGGTCTTGGCGCTGCTGGTGGTGCTAGTCGAACTGGGACTGTAGCTCATCACGGTTATGTTATCAGGGGACTTGAGGGTGTTGCTAACTTTGGTCATGGTGCTAGCGCTGCTGGTGCTTTTATTGGCAGTGTTACTACCGCCGCTGGTGCCTCCATTTACGGATGCGCTGCTGGGCTTGCTTATGGTCAAGACTTTGGTGGGTACGGGCGACTGTGGTCGGGGCTGCGGAACCACCATCCGCTGGATAAACTGTATCTTCTTGGGCGGCCTGCCCACGGATCTTCGTTGTGGTGGCGGAGCTGGCACCTGTGGGATGGCTATCACCGCATCGCTTTTCGGGTAGATGAGCTGTTGGTTTTTGGTTTGGTTTTGATTCTGATTCTGATTCTGACTTCCAGCTGGCGTCGAAGGTCGTGGGGTTTTGGTTTGGTTCTGATTCTGATTTTGAGTCTGATTCTGATTCTGACTGGCAGCTGGCGGCGAAGGTCGTGGAAAGATATCGTCGCGAGGGTTCACTTTCTTGATCTGGACGTGACCGGATGGCGGCTTATTGATCGGCTGCGATCTGGGCACGGGGGTCATCTTCACCGGCGACGTGGCACTCCTCACACTGTGCACGGCCGCCAAACTCATCGATTTCCTGCGCTGCAAACGCGTGAGTCGCTGGCCCAGGCCAGGTTTTTGAATCGGCAAATCCTTGATGCCGGCGGAACTTAAGGAGGAGCGTACTGCACGGCGTAAGCGTCGTAAACGGCCACTGGGCGAGATGGCCGTATCGCTGGCAGCGCTTCCTCTTTCACCTGCCCCAACAGATTCATCGGCACTGTCCTCCATGGCCTCCCCGTCCTCCTCCTCAAGGGGATCCCCGGAATTGGAGTCTTCGCCCTCGGGCTCACCAACAGAAGCCGATGTCGAGTTCTTTTTGCCAATGATCAGCAAATGGGGATCGTTGCTTTGCTTGATAAAGAACTCCGATTGGCTGGCTGGTGAGTCGGCGTTATCCGTTGCCAAAGACTTATCGGGCGAAGATTCCTGTTCCTGTTCCTGTTCCAAATCAAAGTCGAAGCCTTCCAGTTGTTCTAGGTGCTCCTCATCTTCGCACTCGTCGCCTTCGTTGTCCGACTGCAGGAAACTGTCCAGTTCGGGTACCTTCTCTGGCTCCTCCGCTTCGTCCAACTCCTGTTTGGGAGAGCCTTCCTCGGTTTGAACCTTGACCCCGTTGATTTCCGAAGTTACGACCTCTTCAGTAAGTTTGCTGATCGGCTTTCCCTGTCTGACTGGCTTCTTTGCCGGTGCGGCTTCCCTTTTTAAGGACACCTGTGGCTGCTGCTGAAGTTGATCCCTGCTCTCGCTGTCTCGGTTGCTATCCCTGTCCTTGTCCGACGATACGCTGCGCTCGTCGTCGGCCAGGTTCAGATGGCGGTCCAAAAAGCGCAGCTCATCGGCCAGCGGGTAGGACACGCGGCGCTGGCCGCTTCGTCGGCGGTTGGCGTCCGCGTTGCACCAGCGGGTATAATCGTTTCGCAGCTGACGCCAGCGTCGCTTGCACTTTTCGACTGCAAGACAGAAAGAGCAAGCGGTAAAGTGAGACAGGTAAAATAAATATTTGAACTACAAGGGCACAGGTAGCAACCCATGCCACAGCATCTGGCATAAACCACCCCCCTAATTGGGCTGGAAAGCCAGCCCACAAATCCCAATGTAATCCGAAATCATCAATATCTACGTACCTAACACACGGTATATGAAGTAAATGCATTGTTAACACTCAATAAATTTCCCTGACAATCAGTTGAGTTTTTCCCCTCAGCAATTGGAAGATCAAGGAAAACTACACAGTTGGGAACGTATAAGTATTTTCATTTCAATTCTTTTAATGAAAACTACGCATAAATGTAGGCTACATATTTTTGAATATTATATATTTTTTTAATCTCAAGTTTAGCGAAGTGTAAAAAATGTATTTAATAACATAGAATTTATTTCCTTAGTTCCTTAGTCACATTTATGTACAACTTGCTCAAACTGCCAAATAGGCCTTGTTTAATTTAAAATTACATTATTATTACAAGCACAGTAGAAGAAATCCTAAATATAAACGTTAGTAGTAGCGGCAAATTCTATAGTCAGATATGTGTATAACCTGAAACGACTTGACCATGTTTTGCACTTGATCATTAAACTTCTAGACCTAAATTTGACCACATTGATAAATTACAGGACTTTTACTTATTTCCAAAATATTGTAACTTCTCAGCAACCAACGTATCTCTTCAGTAAGCTCATCTCCGCAATATGCATAAGGACTCGTAATTTAATATTCCCAAGATTTATATGGCTTTGTTCAAATAGACAATTTTTTATAAATGCTATACTTCTGTGGAATAGCCTACCACATTACTTGAAAGCTATCAGGTTATATTTAATATAATTAAAATCAAAAGTACCTACAAAAAAATTGTTAAATAGCAATAAATAATAAATATATTTAATATAATATCAATTTTGTAAGAATAAAATAGGTCTTAAGTCATCAAACAAAATTATTACGTGTTCAACCCATCTAGATATACGCTTGGTAAAAAAAATATATAAATAAAACTAAACAAAAAGTTTATCGGAGAATATTCATCTATTTTTATTTACTTAGCCATTTGCAAGAAGAAGAAAAATACACATAAACATTTCAGCTATAAACGGGACTAATATTTTATATTTATTTTATTTTTTTTGTTTTAAAAAATATCTATGATCGAAATCGGTTCAGCAGAATTGGAGATAAACAATAAAATCGGCATGAAAACTGATGAAAAACGGTATTTAAACTTTAAAAAAATTGGTACCATAGAAAAAATTTGGAGTGTCATTTTCTGCACCGAAAAATCAAGGTCTGATCTTTGTCAATTTAAATTTGTAAGCCAGTGTAATTCGAAATTTAGATGTCTTAAAAATCAATTTTTTGTTTGCCTAATCCACAGTTTAAAATTTTAAAAACATCTTGTGAAAGCGGCTTGGTTGTGCCCAACATTTTTGAATAGCAGCGTTCTAAAGAGCGACCCCTCGCAGGTAGGTACCGCTGCACCTGAAACTCTAACCGCATTTATCTCCAAACTACATTTCGACTACACGTTGACCGATCGGTTTGAAATTAACATTTAATCATCTTAAATGGGTCTTAAAAACAATGACCTACGAACTGTTGTATTGGTCTAAAATTGTCCATTTGGCAGAATTTACAAAAAGTTATTTTTTCACCCCAAAAAACGTCATTTCTTTCAAACCTCTGCCATTTCGTTGATATTTGGTATTTTTAAAGATCGTGGGTCATTGTAGAGGAAATATATTTAGCTTTCATAATCCTTCAGAATTTTTTTCGGAGCCTCGACAGACAGCCAAATAAATTCGCGTTATTTCTAAATATTATTGAAAAAAAATCTTTAAATAAAATGAAAAGTTAGATTATTATGTACAAAAAGATTCAAAACATTCTATTCAGAAAAAAAATTCGAAGAAAGAAGAATATTTAGTTTTTCAAATGCTGCAAAGGTATACAAGCATCGGCTTGCCGAAGTTTGGTTCCTTTATTGTTTTTTTAATGAGTTGAAGTATATTGAAATAAACAGGCAGCAATAAAAATAATATGAAACCTGACTGGTATATTATTGGTCGTGGCTTACTTCTGTGTATAATTTCAAGGTTCTATGTACAAGGTGGGCCAAAAGAAGTAACCCTATTGGACTATGCTCTTATTTTTGGAAGTCGGGCCATTTTTTTTGTCGAAAACGCCGCTGTTTTCATGGCATAAAACGGGCACTCAATTGTGACGGCGTCCATTTGGCCGATATTATTTTCTCGACCTGTCCAATAAAACTCTAAATAAAAACAATTAAAACAAAATCAATGTTTTTCATTTAAAACAAAACTGAGAACTAAACAACATCGGCTAACTTCATTTGGGCCGTTTTTTTATATGAGGTTTTTTGTTTTTATAGCAATTCTGGTAGCAATAATACCAAACCCAAGTCAATTCTAACACACACAAACCGATTCTAGCACACACATACAAATTTTTGCATGCCTCGTCGTTTTGCCGGAGTAGTAAAATAGTTTATTTATAAACAGAACTTACGCGAAACAAAGTAGGAATTCATTATTAAAGATTTGATTATGTTTTTCGGATCATGAGAACTTAAGGATAAAGTTTACACAAGTTGTCTGGCTTACGAGGTTTGGCAGAAAGAACACTCCACGGGCTATTAGGAAACATAATCGATAACACGGCATCGAAAAACTCGACAGATTCGCATGCATTAAAAAGATTTCCCTGCTCAAGAGCTGGGAAATTATCGAATTCGATTTCGATATTTTGAAAGCTAATATTCAATTGTGTCGATAGTATCGAAATAAAAAAATATTGGATAGTTTTTTTTTATTTGGAATAATAAAACTCTGCATATAACAAAAAAATGTATTCTTTAACATTTTTGATTTTTAACATCCTTTTAACTATAAATATAAAAAAATCGTTTGAGGTGCAAGTCAATATTTCTTCCAGATCCAGATGTTCTTGTTGAATTAAAATGTGTATTTGCACAATCATTCTTTGCTTGAGAGTACCTAAATGCTTGCGCCTTGCCACACCAACACGAAACACGCTTTTAATCGTCACATGTATTGATGTACAACTTTTAATGCGTTTACCACTATCGTTTTCTATCGAATTTTAAACCTCGATAGTGTATATAGAGGCATTTGCCAATTTGGAGGACAAGGAAAAGCGTTAGCAACAATAATAAATGAATAAGCTTTCGAAAAACCCCAACGTCCGATCAGTTTCAAATCCATGTATTTTTGGGTCAAAGATGTCAAAGTTTGACACAAGACCGGTTTCTTAAAAATGTTTTTTGTTAATGAATCATATTTTATGAACTTTATCAAAAAAAACCTTTGAACAAAACTTGGACTTTAAAAAATTAAAGTACACATATCATGTTTAGTGACTTTTTTGCGTAAAGCCAATGGTTTTACGAAAAAAAATAGCAGAAAACATTTTCTTATAAAATGAGCGCACAATTAATTGGACCGGGGTGGCATCACCAAACTCTTATAGATATTTTCGATAGTCTTCGATTAATTGCTCATCTCTAAGGTTTTCGCATATCTAACGCTTGCCGCTTAAAAAATTTTATTTTGCTCTGACAAAATAAGTTTACAGTGTAAACTTTACACTCGAAAGCATCTTAATTTTGTTTATTATTTAAATTAATGTTATGATTTTCGAAATTTTAATTGTGGTTTTATTTGCCTATGGTTTTTATTACTGTTTTTAATTTTGTTGTATATTATGTATATTCAGCAGCATAAGTTTTCGGAAGATTTTGCTTAAAAAATGTTAAGTTTTTGGTATTATTTTCTGTTTGTTAAAGTTTTATTTTCTGCAGATATGGTGCAGGAAGGTAAGAATGTATCGGGCAAAACTTTTTTAAAACGAAAATCGCTCGATTTTTCATGCATATATGTGGTGCACATCGCTAACATACATTCCGATATTTCGATAACATGTATGAACTCGTATAAACGGAGAACAACAACGGACAAATTAACCCAAAAACAACACAAAAATATTATTATTAATATATGGAACTTTTCAATAAAATTTAATTGATTTTTATATACCTATTGGGACCTTAATTTATAAACCATTTTTAGTCATGACTCAATTATTAAATCAATTCGATATATTTCGTTAACTCCAAAACTGTTTTTTTTTATCTGTTTTAATCTGTTTTAGTTCTAAAGGAAGAAGAAGTGGGTTTTGTTTGGTTAAGTCCAAAGACATTAATAAATCCTAAAGACATGTCTATGTTTGAGCACTTGCAAACAAATAATTTAATTTTCATATTCTGCCTGTCCCTATTAAATATTCTTTAAATTATATATATTTAAATTGTTTTGACAATACCGATACCGAAAGGTACCGATAACAATAAGACCAATAAAATCTACTTATGTATCTGAACGTTTTTAACTAACAAGATATTAAATTTCCAAAGTAAAGTTAATTGACTAGCGAGCAGTTACCAACTAAATTTATTTATTGAGTATAAATAAAAACTAAAATATTAATTTCATAAAAACTGAACTAACTTAATGTGTTTAAATTTTATTTATAGTTTAAGTTTTAATTTAAATGCTTTTTTTCACTTATTTCTATGCAAACCAAAACACAAATACCCAAGCATCAAGTTTCCACATTATATTGCAGGAGCAAAATGTTGCTTAGCAACCCCATCACTTTTGCATTCAACTGGAGATTCGTTATTTTCAAACTAATCGATGCCAACTGCGCCAACACAAACTCACACTCGGCGGCGAGCTGCCAACCCGAGCGCACCAATCGATGTCCGATTACCTGGGGTGGTCGATAACAGTGCGCTTGTTGACGCTTTGCAGCACTGGCCAAAACTACGCAACAGCGTATCGCCATCTCGCTCCCACTCACTTACCCGGCTCTCCGACTTCCGAGGCCACCATGTCCCAGGAATTCTCGCTGGGCAGACGCTTCCTGTATCTTTCATCGTCGCGATCGTACAGCGGCGCCTGTTTCTCCACCGCCCGCAGCAGCAGCACGTTCGCCTCAGTGGCACTGCTCATCCCGAAGTCACTTTAAGCTGTTTACTCGAGAGAGCTCGGTGCAACGAGAATTTATCGTAGCTACAAATGCAAACGCAATTCGATTCACACAACCACAACACAACACACGCGCGCAGCAGCTGAGACGAAAAACGCAGACTGACGAAAAGCAGCGAAAACTCAAGCGAGTGCACACAGGCACACAATTGCGTACACCGACAAGAGAGAGCGGAGAGTGTGCTCTCCTTGCAGGGAAAAGCGAATTGGCAGGCCGACGAGGGAAACGAGGGTTGGCGAAAGCTGGCCAGGGATGGTAGGTAGGAGTGTATTTGTATTGTATTAATAGGTCAGGGTTGGCTAAACTAAATTATTAATAAGTTACTGTCACTCTCCAGGTAATTATTTTTTCTAGATTTGCGTATTTTAAGTGATTTTATTTTATTGCATTTCAAAGTTTTACAATTTGTGGTGTTTGATTAATACTAAATCTGTTTGATCTATCTCAATCAATTAAGATGCTAAAACAATTTTTACAAGTGTAATAGACACTTTTGATAAATATTCAGATTTATTATAAACCATTAAGTGTATATTTGTATTCAGTTATATGTTTTAATTATTTAATTTGATGAAAGTTTATTTTATTTAACTAGGATAACTAATACTTACTCCAGTGACTTGTATGCAAATTATAATTATTAAAGCTTTTATGTCTATTAGGGCTGGAACGGTTTAAAACTCGTATTAATTGTTAAAAGCGTTGGCAGCTCTGTAACCGATCGAACAGTCATGCCAACTCGAACTAGATTTTTTTTCTTTTTTTTTACTGGCAGTGCCGTCGTTCTCTTTTGACGCAGCTGTGTCGCTTTGGCCTGTGTGTGTGTGTGAGTACCAGAGGCATAGCATTAATTCTCGCTCTCTGCGAGGGAGACGCCGTGCTAAAAGTTAGACCCCCCTGGCATTTGTAGAGAGCGCTCGACGTCTCTGCCTTTGGGTTTGTTGTGACCCTTTTATTATTTCGCCGGCAACGAGTGTTTTGTTTATATATCTGGCGCCCGTTAGAGATTCAAATGACCAGCTGTTAATCGAAACAATCTAGCTATCCAGTGCTCCAGGTGTCAGAAGTAGTTGTTAATTGATTATATGAATGTTGCATTTGCAGCTCCAACACTTGTTGGCGCAACACGAACTCGCAGCGAGTTTCCAGTTGCAAAGAGCGAGCGACAGCAGCAACTTCTTCGTGCACGGCAGCAACAAGCGCCTGAAAAACCAGTTAAATTAATGAATAATTGTTATAAAAGCAGTGTCACAAATTGAACAAAGCATTTTCTAACAGAATTCAGGTAGGTTCAAGGAGATGGAGCGCCGGTGGCAGCAAATATAACTGTTGTTGCAGGCGAAACAGCGATGCAAAGACGCGCCAAACAGCTGTTACACGCCCAGGCGACACGTTTTTCACCACCAATTTCGGCTCTTTTGTTTTTCTTATTTATTTTCGTTTGATTTTTTAGCTTCTATCGATGAAATGAATACGCGCCGTAGACCAATTCCTCCATCACCGAATATTTACGCCACCAATGCAAAAATCTGCCATTTGGTGGCTCAACATCCTTGTCTTTACGATCGATCAGATGACAACTATATGCGGAAATCGACTGTAAAAAACGCCTGGAAGGAAATATCCAAAGAAATGCGAAATTCGGGTGGGTTTATAGTCACAAAATTAGATATTTTTTCTATGCAAATTCAATTATAGCACATTGTGGTTATATTAATATCCCTGAGCAAAATTTGTTAGACGTTTAAAAAATTGTATTTATTTTCCAGATCTGTATATATGCTTTAATATTTTGATCAAATATCAGGTCAACCGCTTCTCAATAATATTATTTTTATATTTGTTTTTATTGAAATTTATAAAATATTTTAAATTCCAAAAATGTACATTTTGCAGACATTTTCTGTTTAAATGTGGCAGTGTATGTATGTATGTACGGCGTAAATTTTATATGGTGACCAAATTAGATTCCGATTTATAGCGTTTAAAAGAGGTTTATACCTAGGGTTTATTGATTTTTTCATCACAATTATTTAACAATTTAATGTTTGCCGGCTTGAGGTCAAGTTTGTTGGTAATGAGTTAAAACAGCCGAAATATATCGGAAGAATTTATAAAACTTTTGTTTTAATTTTTTACTAACAAGCCCTTGACCTCGAGCCGGCAAACATTAGAAATTTAGTCACACTTTTTTAATGTATAAGAAATGTATAACTTAAAAATACAGGGATCAACCGTATTTGTCCTTTCTCGAAGATAGTGTATAAAAAAGTACAATATTACAATTAATTCTTCGATCCCTTTCAGTAAAAAGCTGCAAGGAACGCTGGCGCAACATTCGCACCAGCTACGCCCGCTCTATAAAGGTGCACCACGGTGCGAATACGTACTATCTCAAAAGCGAACTGAAGTTCCTTCAGAAGCACATTACTCCCGGAGTTCCCGTTCCGCTAAGAGGTCGCCGCATAAGGGCCAGGGGTCAGGAGGAGCAGGACCAAGATGATGAGGAGCACGAACCGCCTGTGGAGGCCTTCCTCGAGATGAAGCAATCGCCGAGCAGTCCGGACACGGAGCATGCGCAGAGTCGCGACAGCTTCGACACCGAATCGGAGGAGTCCGAGGATGAGAAGGGTTCCTGGCAGGCAATGGCCAAAAAGCGTCTGTGTTTGTCCAAGGAGAGCAAAGAGGAGGCCAAGGTGAGCGCAAAAACGAACCACATTTTATCATGAACAGAGAGTTTTAATGTTACAAAAAAAATTAAATATTCTATAAAATTAAGAGAAATTAAGTGCTTTTACAATGCACTATCTTTAGATATGAATTCACTGGTCACCGTCCTTTTGCTTTTTTATAAACAACTTTTGCTGCTTCATTAATCTTATGTTCTTGTTTAAAATAATTGCAAAGTTGTGTTACTTAAAGAATTTTTTATCCAAAATGCTGGTTAGGGCTTTTTATGCATTAACACAATCCTGGTAATTATAAAAAAGTAATCAAGGTAAATTTAGGATATTCTTCTCATGTTGATACTTTTAGTTTATGTTTCCACCCTAATATTTTGACGGATAGTTAAATTTGTTAAACTTAATTTCAATCTTTTATTTCATGAATGCTATTTATTTCCATATTCAGACACCCCACAACGGTGAAGCAGCGCATGTAATTGATTTCGATGACGCATTCCTGCAGGGCCTGCGCCCCGAAATAAAGCAAATGAACTTCCACCAAAAACTTTACTTCAAGCGCCGTGTTTACGAGCTGCTCGGCGAGATATTCCATTCGGAGGAGGCCGCCTCAACCAGCCAACCGCCGCAGCCGCATTTTCCGGAAAAGGTCAATGGGAAGCTATCCGCAACCTCAACCCCACCCGCACCTTCACCCTCGTCTTCGAATCCTCTGCAGCATTTGGGACTCACATTGCAACTGCCAAAGTTGATGGCCAAGTCAGCCAAAGATGTCTAACTTCTGAGGCTTAATCGACTGATTTCGAATTTATGTACAGTGCATAGGACCAATAATATTTTAAGTTGTGTTAAAACATGAAGCATGTATTAACTACATGAAGCAGTTAAGACGCGAATATGAAGTTTATATAAACATAAATAAAACGATTTTATAAAATAAAAATGTAGTTCCATGGTGGTGTAGTGGGTGATATATCAAAAATGAGTACAAACCAGAATTCATTATTAACTAAACTTTTATAATTTTGTTGTGAATATTGTTTCAGTAGGAAAATAATTTGTTTGATTCTTTGATATAATTTCATATATAATGTATGTTTATTTTTAGCAAATACTTTTGTATACGTAAACATTGTTTTTGTTGTTCTTTAAATAAAATAATAATTATTAAAATAATATACATGTTTAACGTTCCCGTATAAATTATGGCATAAAATATAATTGTGTTTTTAGTTATGTTTTTTTTTTGTGGATTAATAAGTTGTATATAAGGAAACAGCTCTGCCCCAAAGGCTGGCTTCAATATGATTTAAGGTTTAAATACGTAAATTAGTCTCGATTAGTTATATGTACAATCATCGATCAGTTAAGGGCATGTAAAAGGGGCATCAAAACGTTGTAAGAGTTTAAACAATTGCACTTTAAATTAAATATCTATAAAATTAGGCATACAATTAAAGGTTCGTTTAAATGCAAAACAAATCGCTCGCAGCATCGATCCATCGAATTGGCAAGACCCCCAAGGTTAGACCGGTAAAGGGGTAACCAAACTAATTGGCTTAAATCTAAAAAATTGTGGCGCATTCTTCCCCTTCGTTGGCGTTGTGTTTAGACCATCCTCTCTAGGCAAAGCAAATCTTGACCGGTCCCAGTGGCAGTTGCTTCATATAGTTCCAGGCATCCACTCGCGTCATTCGCGACGTGGATGAACCATTGATACTCAGGATTTCGTCGCCATTGCGCACCTGGTTGGTCTTCTGGGCGGCACCACCTGTTCAGCAAAACGGGAACCATAATTAATAAACGCTTTTGGGGCAATAAGACAAATGACCCTTACCCATGAACACCTTTTTGACAATGAGGGGACGATTTCCCAGCGGTGAGTCAAAGCCTCCTTCAATGGAGAATCCCAGGCCACAGCTGTCCTTGACAATCTCCACGCAACGAGCTCCTCCGCCACTGGCCGCCGCATCCTCCGCTACAATAGAAAACGAGATTAATAAGGATAATAAATGAAAAACGTGGTTGGTCTGAGATAATTTAATTTAAACAGATGGAAACCAAAATAAAAAGAACACTTTTTCAATTGGTTTAGGCTTTGTACAATAAGAAGAAAAATTAAAATAATATGTTCTCCATTGGGTTTTACTAAGTACGGCCATAATAACCAATTTAATTTAATTAAACTTAAAATTTAAAATTAAAAGATATAATAAGTATTGATTTAATTAACTTTAAATAAATCAAATAAGTTCAAAGACGGAAAATCCAGTTTATAACCATCAATTAAGGTGTTCAACATCTTAATTCTTGATCTTATTTACATATTAGGAAGTGGATATACTTCACTACACATTACATTTTTTAATGGAATTTAAATTGAATTACGATGTGTATTAATCGATTTGAGACCGGTTTTATTCTGCGTTATTGATATTTTTTCAATAAATGTTGGGCAATAAAACTTTGAATCGCCTTAATATTAAAAAAAAAAAACTCACCCTGTGCCCGAATCTCCGCCGCAATGGCATTTCTCGCCTCCGCCGCCCGTTCCAGCAGCTCACTTGTGCTCAGCTTGGCGGCATCTCCGCGGGACAACTGCCTTCTGGCCCGGATTCCCGCGATGGTGGCCTCCGCATCCTCGTCGTACAGACTGGCTGGCTGCGGCGGACTGACGGAACCTGTGCTGGGAGTGGTGGCCACTGGCGATCCACCGGCCTCGTTGGACACCAGATCGAGGTCCAAGTCCAGAGATCGGGAGGCCTTGTGGTAGTTCCTCTTGCGCTCGTAGTCCAGCTCCGTGGGTTTCTCGTTGAGCGAGCTGAGCGATCCCAGGGAGGAGCGTTTCTTGGTCAGCGCCTTCACCACCAGCGACTCGGAGCGGGTCACCACCAGCACCACCTCGGGACGGGGGGTCTGTTGCAAATAACAATTAGTTACGATTTACTGAATACATAAAAAACCTTATCAATTACTTAAGAAAGAAAATCGACATGAACATAACAAATTTATAATTTAAATTTAATTTTCTTGCATCACAGACTCGATAGAATTTAATTACATTTAAATGTTTCTACTTTATCTTTACTCAGAAAAATGTAACTTTGGTTGCGAGAACAAGGTTCATACATTTTAAAAAGTAAACAAAAAATGATTTTAAAAAGTATAAATACAAGCAAAATAACCAAAATCAATTGCTAGTTTCATTTTATAAAGATCTCACCAAATTAAAAACAATAAAAGCCACAACAAGGTATATATTTAGTTAAGTTGATGAGCAGTAAATTTGGTCTTGTTACTTTCTTATTTACCAAACATAAAATAATTTGCATAGATTTGTAATTAATTAATTCTTGTTAAATTGTCAATTTTCATAAAATAAAATAAGTTTTTTGTTTAAAATTACCTTTAACACACTGATGGACTCACGATGCGTCAAGCCGCGCATGCTCATTCCGTTGACGGCGAGGATTCGATCGCCCTTCTTCAGACGACCATCCTTGGCGGCTGGCGTGTTGCTCAGGATCTTGTGGATCTGTTGGGGCATAAAATGGGTCGATTAGGAACCGATTAAGGGTTAAAAGACTGGAATAACCCACCGTAATCTCCTTAGCCTCGTAGTCGGATCCGCCGGCCAGGGTGATGCCGATGCTGCTCTCGGGATTATCCCGCTGCAGGACGATGATGAACGCCTCGGGGGTCTTCAGCGGCGGATCGGCCTCCTCCACGATCTGCTGGACATCCTGGGCGGTGATCAGGCTCTGGTTGCTGCCCAGCGAAGAGAAGCTGCCGAACTCGGTGGCCGTCTCCTGGGTGGTGCTCACATTCTGCGTGGTGGAGCTGACGCCCGACGAGCTGGACGCCAGGGAGTCCAGCGAGGAGAAGCGTTCGTGGTGCGGCTTCTGGACGATCGCGATCTTGTGGCTCACCGGCGAGATGTTGTGCGCTTGGGTTTGGGCCTGAGCGGCAGCACTTCTTTCGAACTTCTCGCGCAACTCAGCGGTGGTCTGCTGCTTCAGGGGTTCCCTCTTCGGCGAGGGCAGGATTATGGGCAGGGGTTTCGCCTCCGGCACCTTGAGCTTGGCCTGCTGGCCGGGATCTCCCTTGAAGCTCGCCTTGCGCTCCTCATCGATGAACATGGCACTGATCTTGGCCGGCGTGTCCGATCGCCGACTGCTGTCGTCCGTGTCCGAGGTCAGTTCCACGTAGGCGGCCACGTTGATCAGCTTGTCCACCACCAGCTGCTTGCCCAGCTGGATTTGCTGATGATGATGCTGTTGCTGTTGCTGGTGCTGCTGCTGCTGGAGTTTGTAGCTGGAAACGGGCTTCATTCTGCGATTGGCCAGGGAGCAGGCCTCGCCGTCGGTGCTGTCGTTGTCCTCCTCTTGACCCCGGCTCTTGGCACTGCGGCACTTGGCCGAGGCCAGGATGCTTTTGCGACTGGAGAGGGCGGCGGGATCGCCACCGCTCACCTGGCTCTTCAACACGCGGCGGGTCAGGTCCAGGGCGGGCGTGCTGCCCAGCGAACTGCAGCTGGCCTGGGAGCCGGCCGAGGAGCCAGAGGTTAGGGTGGAGGTGTTGGAGCTGGCTATCGAAGTGTTCGTCTCGGAGCTCAGCGTTCTGGTCAGGGCGAACTTCTCCGGCGGAGTGGCCACGCGCGCCGTGTGCGAGAACACCGAATCGGTGTCGCTTTCCTGGTCCAGGGGCGGCGGCGGTGGCGGCATCATCATGGTGCGCGGCTGCAGCGGTGTCAGCGACGTCCGCGGCGGCTTGGCTGGCGGCTGGGAGAGCTGCTGCTCCAGCGGTCTCCGCTGGCCGCTGCCAAAGATGCTGCGGTAGTTGCTGCCCACACTGCCTGCAGCCACTTGATTGCTTCGGCTTGCCGTACTGCGGTGGCTCTCGCCCAGGCCACTGTCCGTACTGTCCTCCCCGCTGGCCGCCTTCACCTGGCTCTTGATCTCCGGCAGGTCGAGGATGGGCTCCAGCAACTGGGGTCTCTCGGGGATCACCAGGCCGCGCAGCTTCGACAGACTCCGCCGCCTTTGCTCTAGGATGTTCGTAATGGCCGCCTTTCGATTGGCCGCCTCACCGCCTTCGCCCGAGAAACTAATTCTCCGCTCCACGCCCGCCGAGTACGATCCGCCGTGGCTGCGCCTCGGCAAGGAGGCGTAGCTCTGGCTGGGCGTGGCCGTGTTCAGGGAGTACATGGAGTCGGCCACATGCAACTGGGGCAGCTGTTTGGCCAACTGATACTGCCGCTGGACATCGTTTAGGTTCTCCACGCTCATGGCGCGCGTTTTGAGCGCAGGAGCCGAGGACGCCGAACAGCTGTCCAGCAGGTTCTCACTGCTCCTGTTCAGGGGCTTTCGGGAAAAGGAGCTGGTGATGGGCGCTGTGGCCGGTGCTGGTGGTATGGCATCCAGTTCGTTGTTGGACGAGAACATGGCAATCTTGTCGCGCACCGACTTCTCCGACTTCTCATCCTTGCGCCAATCGCTGGACTTGCGTGGAGCAGCTCCACCTCCAACTCCTAATCCACCTCCACTCAGGGACCTCTGGTAGTCCCGGCCCAAACTGGGTGCCGCTTCCACGTTTATGACCAAGTCCTGGCGGAACACTTTCCTGGGAACTGTGGCCGGCGGTCCCGTTTTGGGCAGCGGCGGGGCAGCGGAGGTCTCCTCCTTGCCACCCTGAATCTCGTAGCTCAGCTCGGTGGTGACCTTCAGTGGGTGGCCGTGCATGATCAGTGGCTCGCTGAAGTTGGGCGGAAACTCATGGCCGTCGGGCGGCAGGCGGGAGTATGTGGGTGGTGCGGCGTAGCTCAGATAATCCTGCACCAGCAGCTGCTTCGTGGTGGTTGCCTGATGCAGGTGGTGCGTTGCTGTCGTCGTTGTCGTTGCTGTTGCTGTTGCCGTTGCTGTAACTGTGGTGCTGCTCAGCAGCTCCATTTTGCCGGGTTTCAGTGGTGCAGCAGGTTTGCTTGTCTTGCTTGCCGCCTCAATTGTTGTCTTCTTGCTGCCGCTGCCGCTGCCGCTGTTGATGATCAAAGTTGCTGCCGGGATGTTGCCACTAGCGTTGATGTTGCTGATGCTGCTGTTGTGGTTGCTGAGGGTACCAAGATCTGCAAAAGGGTTGGGATAGAGAGCGGGAAAGGTTTTGGTTAGACAAACATAAAACAAAAGGACCAAACATGCGGATTAGGAGTAACTCTAATTTCTGATGAAGTGTGGTGTATTTTTGACTTGATAAACCCTGAACTAATGAACTTTAATTTTAGAAAATCATATTTATTAAAACATATTGTTAGATATATCAAATCACAAGCCTAAACTAAAAAAAAAAAATTTCAAGTACTAAGAAAATGTGAAGGACTTAGAATATTTTAAAGGAAACATTTTTGGAATAGGATTTATGTAAGACACTAAAAGTTATTTTGGGATTAAGTTTTGTAGATCGAGATCAGAAAAATTGGTTAAATTACATATACAGGGGTAAATTTAAGGTAAACAAAGTTTTAACACAATGATAAATCTTCAGTTATTTGATTTGTATTTTGTTCTAAAAGAATCCAAAGTTAGCAACACATTTCGCATAAATATTTTTACATATACAAAGGTTATACATGTCTTGGCTATAGGTAATAGGAATTGGAGTAGTAAGCTGTTGGATAATCGAAAAAGACACAGAAAATGTAGATGTATTTAATATCTATTCAAAAGGCAATTTCCAGCAAACACAAAAATCATTTAAATAATGGTCAATTAGTTGTCGGGGGAGAGCTCTGTTACAAAACTTAAATAATTATCCATCCATCCATCCATCCAGCGAGCGAAACTTTCGCTTCCAGCAAAGCCCCCAAATAGTTGTCATTATGCGCTAACCGGAGACGAAAAACAAAAGCGAATCTTACGGATGCGATCCCAGCAATTAAAACCGCAACAATAACAAGAAAAATTGCTTAAACGCTGTGGTTGACAGAAGCGTTTCTAATAATCGTACAAGCCGAAAGAGAAGGTCCAAGAGGCGGAGACAAATGTTTAGGCAAACAAATGATACGCGAAGAAAACAAAACTAGAAAACGAAAACAAAAGGGTTTTCCAAAAAGCGAAAGTAGCGAAAAGAATGGACACGGACTCCCTCAAGCGAAGAGTTGACAAAAAACCTTTATGCAAAAAATTAACCAAATTCTGCTGCCTCGTATTTCACTTTTTAAGGTCGCTCGGGGGAGTTTCGATGGCTAATTTCTATTTATTTAATTTATGGCTTATTTGGAAAGAGTTTCTAGTGCCAGCATTTAGTTTTGATTTGTTTGGTGGCTCTAAATCTAAATTGAATTCGTCAAAATAGGCAATACGGGCCACGCGGAGGAATGCTTCTTCGGACTTGTAACAATTTGCATAATTAATTGAACAAAAAATCTAAAAACAAAACGAGGCTACATTTCATTAAAATGGAAAACGCTGCGTGGATTTTTTCCACTTTATCTCTCATTCTTTCTGCCTTTTGGCCACACACACAAAATGTTAATGAACTTTTGCAAATGTAAAGTTCGCAAAAAAAAGAGAGGAGTAGCGAAAAATAAAAAATACAGAAGAATTGTTTAATGAAAAGAAAGGCAACAAAAAATCATGTTTGCATGTGCCGAAAGCGAACAAAAAATGGTTATGGTTGAAAAAAACAAACCGAAGAAGTGCGTACAAAATTGCAAAATGTAAAGTCAAGGGCCTAAGGAAAGAACTTTGACCTTGGACAAGAGTAGATTGTCTTCGAAGGTGGAGGCATTCGTCATGATTATTTTCCACATAATAGATGAGATCGTTTGGATTAACATACCGATTTTGGCAAACCTCTTTATACTATACTTATACTTAAAGGTCTTGAAAACTTGAACGGACAACCTTCTTAACTGGTGCTCAGTTTTCACACGACTGCCGGTTGCTAAAAAATAAATATTAACTCATCGAACTGTTTGCCCAATGAGCCATATCGACGCCAGATCCCTCCGACTGAGTCAGACAACTATAAACTACGTCATTCGATGACGGAACTCCAACCTTTCAACGCACCTGCATTATATCACCCACTTACATATATTTCCCATTGAATTCGGCTACCAACGATAAAAATGAGACATTCGAATAATAATTGTAATTATTTATTGAATAAAATCTTCACAAAAAAACAGTTTATTGTTTGTTCCCGAGGGGCTTAATTAATCAAATTAGCTAAGAAAATTTTCGAGTCTCGCACTTTTGTAGCGGACGCGGTGTCAAGCGATTAATCTTCACCTAGCAAGTGAAACATGAGTGGAGCGGTTGGTATTTATGAACTTTTGATCACCCAAAAACCAAAAACTTGTTGCTTATCGTCTGTGAATAGAATCAGCGTTATGGCGGGGTTATAGTTCGATCTTTGGCATCATTTTGTTATTTATCGAATTTTTTCCGCAATTAGGTAAAACAATTCTAAGTAAGATTTCATAATTTACAGTTCATTATTTCGTCTCTTTCCCAGATATTTAATTTTATTTCACATTAGCACCCGCTGAGAAGTGATCTGTTCGGGTCTGGGAGTTGGATTTAATTGTAGTTTTCAGGGGGTCTCCAAAATCCACGGGGGACTGTGAGTGAGTGAGCCTGTGTGAAAGGTTGTTGATACGGTATTCGTATAATGAGTGTTGCCAATTTTAGATTGGGCTTAAAAAAGGAAAGAAGAGATTGTGTGGAAAGGTAATTTCATAATGAATTCTTTTTGGGAGTTTATTCAATTACGTGGCTGGTGGTGTCGAACTTTAATCTAATAATTAATTAAATAATTAAAAGTTTTTGTTTTGTGATCCGGTTTTTGATTGCACAATACGTCCAATAAAACTTATTAGTTAAATAATACACAATAATCACAGAACCTGTTTTAAAATTACAGTGTATTTGCTTGAATTCAATTAATGACTTCCTTTACTCGACATTTTCCTCATCTATTGATCGATTTTAGCACTTGGAAAGCAAGTGGCTTCAATCAAATTCTTTGCTATTCAGTTCTTCCATTCCATTGGCGTGCTAAAATATCATTTAGTTCTCGGTACTTGACAATTTGTGTTCAACTTTGTCGGCTTCTTTGCTTTTTACCCCCTTTTAATTCACCTGGTCTTTCATCAAAGCTGTCTGAAGCATTTCCGTGCCACAAAACATGCCAAAGTGTCGTCTTTAATTAGAAGTGAAACCGAAGAAAATAGAAGACTGGAAAATGCAGAAATGGAAGACAAAGCAGCCGAAGAAGAAGAACAAGAAGCCGCCAGCCAATGTCAAGTTCTTCGGAAAAGCCCGCTCGCATAACTGCAGTTTTTCCTATAATAACTTCCGCTATGCGACGGGCTCCCAAAGCGCCACCTACAGTTGATAATTATAAATTGCCTTTTTCCCGGGCTCAAGATTTTCCCACAGAACACAGAGCGCAGAGCACAGAACCGATGAAAATCCTGTAACAAATTGCTCGCATTTAGCGAACAAAGTGCGGCCTTCTTTGCGCTCCCTCTTCTTTTTTTCTACATTTTTCTCTGCCCTTTTGCGGTGGGAAAAATCCGAGCTTGGCGATTTGGCGGGTAGCAAAATAATTGAAATTAATATTTTCTGTTGAACTTTTATGCTTTTCAACAAATTTCTGTAAAATGAAAACAGTTTATCGCGCTTGGGTTTTTTATTTTTTTCGCACCGCCGTCGGTCTTCTTTTGACGTTCGAATTTGAGGGGCAAAGAGTGGTTAAAAAATGCGTAGATTGGTAGCCCGCAGAATTTTTTCCACTTGGACAGCCCCATTCTGCGGTCGCTTCTTCTTACTTCTCTCCTTCTTCTTTTTATCCCCATCGCAATTTTCTGAAGTGGTGAAAAAAAAAAAAATTGTATTTCCCAACTAGCGAGCTCCGCATATTTCATTTTAATTATTTTATTAAAGTCTCTCGGGCATAATGTGCAATTATTTAAAGTGTGTTCGATGCTGAAATGACGGATTGACGGATGGCCTAAGGTGGTATTATTATCTAATGCCATTTAATGATCTCTCCACTGCAATCCGTTTGCATAATTCCCATCAGCTGATTGACGACTCTGCTCGACTTACTAGATGTACCTACATACATATGTGTGTGCGCCAAAAGTAAACTTCAAGTTTGCCTTGGATTCTTATATCTTTCTCATCTTCACGTTTTTTACCTGTGCCCTCCATCTCGTCACATCTGGTTTTCAAAATTGTTTTGCCGTAAGAGCGGCACCAACGACAACAAGGGTTAAAAGGAATGCAGAGTGGCAACAGCTGCTCAGGTTGTAACCAGTTAGAACGGCGGCGAATATACGGTTTATTATGCGTAAAAGGGATAAGGGTGAGCTGGGCACGAAGGATATAGTCGTCTGCGGGCATACCTTGACTTTGAGTCAATTTATAAGGGAAGGGTAAATCTCTTTGCATTTGTTTTATAAATAAAAAAAAAAGAGGTTTTTTCTTTATAAATTTAAATTTCTTATTTGTAGATTTCACAAAACCTAGAAAGTCCAACAAATTTCAGTCAATCATATTTAAAAACTGATCTTATGCATTATATTTTCTATATTTCTATATGAACAAGACACAAAAAGTTCTTGACATTGTTAAAGTATTTTGTAAAATGTAATATTTTTACAGAGCCTTGAAGTTCGTATAGCCCAAACATACATTTATTATCTGTTTTGTAGGGCAGCTTAAGAAGTGCACAAGCCATTTCTTTATTAAATAAAGACCAACAGCATGTGCAATATGGCCAAGAAGAGCCAGCAAAAGAGGCCAGCAGGCAGAAACCGCTGCTCCAGACCCGGCTCGAACCTCCTTCCTTCCCCTTAACCCCTGACAGCCCCTCCGGCCGCCCTTTTCGCACCTTGCTGCCGTTTTGCATTTAATGTGTCATGCTACAATGAAGTTGCTGCTGCTGTTGCATATGTTGCTGTTGCTGCTGCTGCTGTTGCATATGTTGCAGTTGCAACTTATGCTGCTGTTGTCGTTATGTGGCAAGCGCCAAGTGTTGCAAACAAAGCGAGAGAACGAGAGAAAGAGAGAGTGGGAGAGGGCGAGCTGGAAAAACTACTCCTATGCAGAGGAGGAAAATGTGTGTTGCCAAGAAAAATGTGCGCTTAAATTGCAGCTGGAAAGGTGTGGAGGAGGGGGGACAGGTGGCTGAGGGAGATGAAGTGTGTGCCGTTGCATAAATATCGAGCTAAAGTGCCACACCAGAGGGGCGGGGGCAGAGGCAGTCACCGTCTGAGGTCGGATCGCGGCTGCCACACACGATGCACTCGCATACGAAGACCCCTAAAGCAAAACTTCCCTATGTTGAATTTTTTCATAGCTTAAACACTAGGCATTCACCATTTAAAAACTGATTTCTACAAAAACTCCCAAATACACTTGCAAGTATCCAAAATCTATTGTTCTATTCTTTATCAAAATTTATAGTAGTAAAAAATTAATAATACAATACAAATTTAAGACACACAGATCACAGAATATAACAAACTAAGTTAATATCAAAAACGCTTTAAAAATATAAATATTGCTTTAAAAATCGATTTGATGGTAATAACTTTTCAATCATGATTTATTTACCAAAGATGAAAAGAATATATTTAATAATTATTTGTATGGCTTAAGGCACAAAATCAATTTTCCATAGTTTGCGTTAGGGAAGCTCCGCTGTGGATCACACACATAGCACACACATTAAAAACAGGCGGCGACTCTTTTCGAGAAGCTCGCGGCAAACTTGACTTAAACGCATTTTTTGTTGTTGTTATTGCTGTTGTCTGTGTAGTTTTTGTTTCCCTCATTTCGCAGCGAAGGCCTCCAGGTGCGTAAAAGGGGGTTGGGGTGGTGAAAGGGGACAGGAATGTGTGGCAAGAACGTTATGAATTATTTGATAGTTGGGTATATCTCAGATTTCTACACGGAATATATGCCTGCACACGAGCACATGGGGAAAACAATTTATGCACGACAAGCTTAGTGAAAATAATGAAAAGAGGTAATGTTGCGGAAAGCTCTATTTATGATCAGGTTGGAAACAATAAGAAAATCGTAGAACTTACACTTTTTGCATTAAGTAAATAACAATAACAGTTTATAATTTGCTTGGCTTCCCAATCCAATAATTTCTAAGAGCCATAAAAACTGCAATTAAACAAAATATAAACAAAAACCATCTGCGCCTATAAAATTCCTGGAAACTAACTTTGCTTTTTCACAAAGCTCCGCTACATCCGAAAAGTTAATTTCCCAGGAATTATGCGATCAGCAGTCTAACGAAAAAATGCATTCGCCCATAAATTATACCCATTTCAAGCTTTGATTTTCTTTTGTTTTGAAAATCTTTATGCGTATAAGCAAATAAATCTTTGTGCAGTTAAAAAGTCATTTAAATAAGACCAAGAGCCAAAAACAAAAGTAAACCCCAAAAAGCTAATTAAAATAATACCAAGAAATTACGGAAGCAACTAATTGGCTTCTGCGCGGATTAACTGGGCTTATTTTTTATATTTTCAGCTTTAATTTTTCGAGTGTGACATTTGTGGAGCTGTGTGGTGCTTATATAACCCGGATAGTCCGTAGGTTTTTTATGCGATAGCCGGCTTAGATGATGATGATGAGTTGGTACTTTTAATAACCCCGACTTGGAAATGCTTTGAATATGTCAAGAACCGTAGCGGCGGCCAGAACTTTGATCTCCGCGAGTTGAGTGAAGTGGAGTGGAGTTAATTTGTGTGTTTTGGCATTTCAGATATGGTGGAAATGCAATCGGCACAATTAAATGTTTTGCACAGCCCAGAAGAAGAATGGCAACATGGGTTAATTACTTGTACCCCAGAGAAAGGCACGCTCCGCTGCACATTTTAAGTGGAAGAAGCCCAGACCCAGGCACAAAAGGTTCAAAACTATTAAAAGTGTTTCTGTTTTCAGGTTCTGTTTCTGTTTCTGTTTGGGTTTCTGTTTGAGTTTCTGTCCCTGTTCAAGTTTCTTTATCTGTATCTTTTTCTGCGAGGAGTGCACTCGATTGTGGCATGAACTGAACCTGCCACCTGCCGGAGTTCTGGCCCCCGACGTTTTTGTCTGGGGTGCGATCTTTATCGGGGCAGGGCCCGTCACCTGAAGCTCGACTCTGAGGATTTCCAAGCGAGTGAGCCGAAAACTCAAAAAGTAACGAACTAGAAGTGGAGAGTCATGCATTGTTTTCTTATCAATTAAAGCGTGACCTTTGTTGTGGTTTTATCTGAATCGTTTGGAGAATTAGTTCGGCCAGAGAGTCGGGCTCCTTTATGGTCTAATTAGTTGGAGAAATCTTCAGCATAGTCGATGACGGCGATGACGGCCCATTTCGGTTGCTCAGTGATCACCGCCAATAAATTGTGGCTTATCGCTCGAAGGTTTTGATAATGATTATGACACCATAACAATATCAATTAGGTAATCAAGCGGGAAATATCTATGAGTTCCGCCGCGGGATCGAAGAAGCAACAACCTCTAATTGAGTCAGAAATCATTTTTAGCTCCCCCGTAAATATTGTGAACAACAATTGAATTTACAACAGTTGGATTCCTCTTTTATTGGCATCCCGCACAAAGATACTGTGTCGACAGGTGTCCGAAATATTTGTATACCTTTCGATTTATTCAAGTGTCTTTGAATTCGTCTCTTGTCTGGCAATAAAGCAAAGTTGTCATTAACGAGAGGGGGAAGTAACATAGTGAGCAACGCGATCGTAATGGAAATACCGAGCTTGTAAAAGTATCTGACGGATACCAAAAGTGTCAGTCAGACCAGACAAGTGTTACATGCGAAGGCGAAACGTCCACGAAAAGAATGATAGCAAGTGGAAAAGCACACAAAACGATCGCATGGAAATACAATATGGCTGAAGGGAAATCAAGACAAAAATTCGAGAGCTTCAGTTCAAGTGAAAATGGAAGTTCAAACCGAGTTTGAATGGTTTCATCAAGGCCATTCCAAAACAAATAAGTTTCATATTTTAAAATGTTGTAAACCCACTGCAATTAATTTAGTTAAATGTTTATCTTCAATTAAGCGTTTTTAATCTTATTTTATATACAGGTTATTTAGTTTCTTATATACTTTTCATTCCCACAAAATGACCATTTAAAGCCATAAACTCCCGATCCACATTTCTTCACATCGAAATATTCATCTGGGGGCATATCTCATGTCCACCTTTGATGTGATACCGATTCCGTTACGGATCCGTTTTCTTGACTCTTTAAAAATGCCAGACACAAAATGCCCCAGAAAAGAAATGCAAAAGTTGTATAAGAAACGGCGAAAAACAAAAAAAAAATCGAGTAGACCTTATAAAACGATCACAATTGGTTCGCTTTTTGGGGCCTTGGTATTCCCCTTTTCGTCCGCCCCTTTTGCCAAATTCTTTTTAATGCGAATTTCGCAGTTTTCGTTGACATTTGCAAATTCTTGTCACAAAAAGCGAAAAATTTGTTTCAAGCGAATTTCAACTATTCAGTTGCGGCCTCTTTTTCGCCTTAAATTTTGTATTTTATTGCCGGACTGCTGGAGTTGCATTTAAAAGGAGGCGAGCCCCCTGTCCCCACTCTCGGTTTTTAATGTGCAAAATTGAATGAAAGCTGGCCACCGATGACAGACAGCCAAGTAGGTGAATTCGAGTTGAGTGTTTATGGTGCATTTGACACAGCAAATTCGCTGGCAATTCGCATCAAATATTTATGTTAATTCCCCCTCATAAACCCCATCCCCATCCCCATCCCTCGATTTAAATGAAAGTAGTTCAATTCGCTGGCAAAAATGTTTGTCCGTGGCATACAAATTGTCTCTGAGCTCTTTGTTGAAGAACTTTTACTGGCCGGTGAAGGAAATGTGTCACAAATGGGCAGCAAAAGAGAAGGTGAGTTGGGTGAGAAATGGGGGACGAGGAAGGCCAAGAGATCACTGGAGAATGACAGGGCGAATTTCGGGTCGCACTCAAAGGGACACAGAAAAAAAGACTGTAACCCTAACATTTTGTATAGTTTTGTGAGAGTATAATTCCTTATAAAAAACCACCCTATTTTACAAACATACTTCGATTTTGTGTGTATTTAATAGAGTAAGGTATTCATAATATATAAAAAAAAATGAAGTATTTATTTTAATTTTGATTGTTAAAAAAAAGGAAATGTTTTGCTTAAACATGTTGACTGATTACATTAGAAAACAAATGTTTATTAAAAGGTTTTACCTAGTTGTTGAACGGGTAAATTTTGTTGACATATTTAGTTGATTTTTTCACCGTGTGCTTTTGCCTTGGCTGGCTAAGTGTGAAAGGTTGTGTTTGTCATCATCACGCTCGCTAACAAAGTAAATTGGAGTAGAAACCAAGTTAGTGGGTTGCCACCGATGAGGAAAAGGGGGAAGTGTATTTTTGCATAAAAGGAAATCGTTTTTGCCAACAATGGAATGGGGGAATAGGCCCAGTGAACCAAGGAAGAGTTCAATTGCTGGGAAACTAGCGAGAGAAAATGCAATTTGGACTAAGACATCGATAATCTACGATATATAGAGAGTGTTAAAAAAAAGAGTGAGTACAAGTAAAATCACTTGATAAAACATTGTTTCAATATGCTTTAAATTCAATAAATTATTCTTGTCACAAGTAACCAGGAAAAGATCTGAACTCTTGGATTATAAATATTAAATTCAAAATGCATTGTGGCTTAAAAAACTGTTCATGTTTTATTTATGTTACAAATTCTATTCTGGTTTCTTTTTTTTTCAAGCTCATTTCACTTCGAATATTTTCATGAAACAGCGTTCTTTCACCAAAGATCAGACGATAAAGAACTTCCTGAATTATTTCCACTTGAACATCGATCTTTCACTGACGGAATTCCCCAGTAAGATTCCAACTCTCTTTTCTTCACTCCCCATCACTTACCTGCCTTTCTCTCTAACCACTGATCCGCTTTGAGCACTTTCGTTTTTGCATCGATTCCACAGACATATTTAAGAATTTTTGTGAAAATATTTAAACAGTTTGCTTTCTGTTTACACTCGAGGGGTACTTATTTTTATCTGTATTTATGGGCCGTATTTTAGCTGAATATTGGCTTACGTTTCGTTGGCATTTAACAGTTATCAGTTTCAAGTCAAACTGAAAAATTTGTTATGTTAATTTTTTTGTTTATTATGTGCGTTTGAGGGAAATTTCACTTTTGCGGCGCTTGTTGCCAAACTGGCAATCATAAACAATCACGGACAATTTGCATTGCCTGCAATTAATTGTTGCGCTCGAATGCGCGCTCAAAAGTGAAACGGAAATGCCCGAAAATGGAAATCAGAAATCAAAAATACGAAATACGAAATACAATATGTAAACAGTTTGCGAATCGCAATTAATTTAACGTTCGATTTCGACTCGACCGTTGCGTTGCGTTACACTAATGATGGCGCAACGTGAATGAACTTGGCCAAAATGCAGTTGTATTTTGCGCGAACAGAACGAAACTCACTTCACGGTCATCTAACGAAACTCGAGGAAGGCGTGGGAGCAGCTGAGAGACCGGGATTGTTGTAACTTATAGATCTTTAGGCACCCCTATATAAAACGTAGTGATCGCGACGCTCGCCGAAAGCGAACTGATCGCGCACTCGAGTCTCGAGCTTGAGACGACTGCGCAGCTACAGCGCTTCGGTTCGGCCCGAGTTCGATTCTCCGGTTGCCGAAGAAAGCCGAAGAGAGCTGCCGAGCGAACAGCTGATCAGACAACTGCAGCTCAGTCTTCGCCGCTCTCTTCCTGCAATTCTTCTGGCTGGCTTTTTCGAGGGGGGCTTTTAATTGTCTGGCCGTCGAGCGATCGTATCAGAGGCTTAACTTCATTATGATCAGCATGGGGCTGAGTTTTCTTCTTCTGTTTACACGCCGATGACAAATTTGTGATAAGAAATTTTTGGAAAGAATCTGATTTAATTAATTTGAATGAGAGAACGCCAAGTGTAAGTTGATACACAGGAAAACAGAACGATATGCATAAATGCTTGTCTCATGAAATTTGTTTGCCACATTAATCATAATAACATCATCAGTACGTATTTTGTATTATTTTTCATTAGAGCGCAAAGTATCGATTATGTACTGATGTGAAATAAATATTGAACAAATTGAAATACATTAATGCATATTTTCGTTCCGTGCATGGTACTATTTAAATTGTTAGCAGACAGGCGGCGCTTCAAAGCGTTATTTATGGGTGGAACAATTGCTGAACGAATCAGGGAAAAATATTCACATATTTGCGTTTCTATGCAATATTTAAATTAATTTACGACTTGAATATATTGGCGAATTTTTTTTGTTTAGTAACGACTGAGTCAATTGTTTTGTTTTTTGCCTTAACACTTTCCTGGAAATGGGTGGATTGGAAAAAGGGAGAGTTACCTTGAAAGAAGGGGAGATATATTTGCAACTTGTATCATCAAGCAGTAATCCCGAGGAACTCAATTCCAAACAATCCGATAAGCCAGCAAAAAGATTAGCGTTCTTTTCTCATAGAAAACCGTGGGAATTATCTCCAACTATAACATTTTATTGACCTTGAGAGGAGTAAGAATGCCGAAATCATTTTCTTATAATTTTGAACTCTACAAAGCTCACGTAACTCGGTCGAAATTGAATCGATTAGCCAGCGAAAACTTTTCCACGCCTTTTGGAGCCAGTTCTATCGTATTTTTTCGCTTTCAGTTTGCTAATCCCACAAATTCTGCCAATTATCAATCCTTATAACCAGCTCTAGCACACGTTTCTTTTCCAACTCTATGCTCCCCACATTTTATTGCCCAAATCGAGACAGACAATTGCCGAAAACTTTTAATTCCAATCGAAGTTCGTGTGGCTTTTATTTTTTTTCGCCCCACTCCGAACCACGAAATTCTAGATATTGTTTAAATTGGCTGACCCGACGTACTTTAAGTGCCAAAAAGAACAGCCAAATGGAAATAAAAAACAGATCCAATTGCCTTTCCGAGGTGTTTCATGTTGTTTTGGACACGCTCCACGCTCTCTTTGGCAGTGGTAATTTTTAATTTGATGATTAATCGATAACCGTCGGCGACTGCGGGCCATTGTACTGATCCGAAGAAACTGGGGAACAGCAATCAAAAAGATCCAGCCAACCTCAACCCCAAGCTCGTGGTGATTGCATGTGATTAGAATTTTTAATAAGCCATCTCCAAAGTCCCGAGTTGGGGCTCAACATTTTTCGAGAGTGCCGCTGCCCACACAAAATTCTCGGATAAAGATCTCTTTGAGCATTTGGGATCACTCAATGGATCATGAAGATGATCATAAAGATGACGCTCGGTTGGGGGGCACAAATTTTCACCCGCTATAGGAAACGTGAAAAACGGAAAGTGCGTTGGAAACTTTCACTTGGGTTCCTACAGAATATTGCATAATAGCCCCACGACCTTTGGCTAATCATCGAAGGCACTAAAACTTTCTCTCCCACCATGAGAAAAAATAAAGAGTTTCTCGCCTAGAGAATTCTAGCATTCCCAATTGTCATTTATCATTATAAACATTTTTTTTTTTGTCTTTTTTTGAGTTATGTTTTTCATTTGATTTTGTGATTGACGCCTGAAATGGAAACCAAATGTTGCCTCCGTCCCAAAAATGTTGGCTCTTCTATTTGTATTTTATTACTTCTACTAATGAAACAAATGTGTGAAAATGCAAAACAGCTGCAAAAAATCGTTTCCTATCCCACAAGACCTTGGGCTCAATTTTTTGCTTCCCTTCAATCAACGAACAAAATCTGGCGCCAGGGCATCGCTGGCAAAACAAATCAATCAAATATGGCAAACATTGTAAAATATGTCGCATCGTCCTCTCCTGCATCGATTTTTTTTCCTCTTAGAAGCTGCGGCGCCAATATATTGCGAATAAAATGCAAATTGCGTCAAAAGCTTTGGCGGCACAACTTGAAAAGGCAAAAATCAGTTTGACAAGCGAAATCAAGGGAGGAGCTTCTCTTTCCTCTTAATTTACATTTACTGGGGGTTGGCCAAATATCTTGTGAAACTTGTCAAAGTATATTATCTAAATTTAAATAATAGTGTTGATTACAACAGTGCTGACTGAATTAGTTTTTGAATCTATTTATAAATGTGTGCAACATTAATATGCTGAAATATGTTTTAGATTTTAGTAATTAAAATTTGTTTTTTACTGCTTTATAGAAACTATTTCTTTAACAATTATACTAGAATTGCAAACATTCCTTATTACATTATCTTTAGTTTGCTAGGCATTGTTTTAGAATATATTTTTTTAGAAGAGTATTGAAATATTAAACTACATTTTCCCCACAAATTGTCGGAAATTGATTAAAGATCGCACACAGTGCGATTTTATTTGGACTTCGATTTCATTCTCAGAGTGCAAACTGCAAAAACTAAGTGGAACAAGAGAGTGGAGCTGGAAAAATAAATAGTCTCACAATGAGCACATTAACCCCATAAGGCCCCGCACTAACAATGCTGCACTTGACAGTTGCATTCGAATTTATGGTTTTGATATTTAAATAAAACAAACCCAAATACGGAATTCCTAACTCAGACAATCTCTTGACCGCAGCGAAAACTTTATATATTTGAGCTCATTAAGTGTGCGGACTTTTTTGGGTGGGAGTTATGCTTCGGGCAAGCCATCTAATGGTGGAACTTTTATGGATTAGATCCAAGCCATTCGGTTTTCATGATAATCATCTGTTTTTCTTCAATAAACATAAACAACCCGCCATAAACATCCATTGAAAAACACTAAAAATCGTTGTACCATAAAAATTTGCAAGGTTTACGAGGAACCCAGCACGCAAAAAGAGACATTAAAGTCATTGAAATATTAATAAATTGTGCGGACAAAAGCTGGCATAAATTTCAATCAGTTGGGCCAACTAAAAAAGGGTATTACAAATAATTAAATTCAATTTTTTCCGTGCTTCCAGCTGAAATGGCCCTAGGGAGTACGAACACAATAAAAACAATATCGACAGCATATTCGACAATAAACATAAATTAGTGCGGCCATAATTGTACCCTAGAAAGGGATAGTTAGAGTTTGGCTTCAGCTTTGTGAGGCAACTAATAAAATTCTTAAAAAGAATGCGGTAATTGGGCAGATTTTATTACAATCATAGGAATTAAGGGGAATAAAATAATATTTTTTTTTTGGTATCTTAGTAATTGTATTTTACTGGAAGAAATGCCCAGCTTTATAACACAAACCAATACTGCTTCACATGCGTTTTCTTATGTCTTTTGCAAAAGCGATTTTTTTTTATATTTTATGTTTACCCCTAAGAGTAATTTAAGTATTCACTAACGAACAACTTTAGTTCCCCTACTGAAGTTGACCTTTATATTGCCGAGAGCAACTTGACCAAGTTCACATGGCTGTGATTCTGGCCTGGCTGTTATGTATTAGAAAGTAAACACAACTGGATTGGGAATGGGATTTGGGGCAAAAAAAAGAGGGCGTGGCAATGGCGAGGACACACCTAAAACATCTGAAGATTGAAGTTGTTGGGTCCTCAGGTCTGGGGCTGGGTTTTATCTGGCTAAGGGGACCTTTTTGGCAACAAGTGGCATTTGTTTTTGTTTCAAGTGCTTATTTTTGATTGTTTTCTGTTTTTAATTAATTTGACTTGTTGGTAGAGGTTTTAAATGCTCCCCCCTGGCTTGTTTTCTTTAATTAGTTTGATCGTGTTTCTTTCGATTTGATTTTGATGCATTTGACATTTTGCCAGTGCAGAGATTGGATTCGATTTCAAAAGGAATTGACGCAGTTTGGGTTTGGCTACGTCTAAATAACGTGTGAAATAATCTGGCCACGAATAATAATATTAACAAATAATAAACACTTATTAAATAATCTATAACCACAGTTAACCAGCAAAAAACTGAATTTAATTTCTTCATTTTTTCTGTCTGGTGCTCAATCGCATCGTTGTTATGGCAGCAAATTATGTTAATCAAATATTTATCAATCAAACGAAAAAAACAATTACGTTATTATTAAATTTCCCGCAGTTTTAACCACAAGAGTTTCATTAAACTGATTTATTAAACTGTTAAAAAAAACAAAGAGCTCCGGCCACATTTCGCTTAACTTTTTTTATAATTTAAAGAGCTAAATATGATAAATAACATACTTATGTGAAATAATTGCAAACAATGGAAGCCAAAATGTATAGAATATCTGTCGGAGATTTAGTAATGCCAAACAAGCTAGAATTAATAATTAGGAACTGTATTATACTGGGCTTGGTTCGCCAACGAATGATTCCTGCCGTATACTTAGAATTTCTGATTGTTTACCACTCTTTTCAATTATCTAAATTAAAAAATTCCTCAGCCATGTTTCGCACACTTCATTTATAATATATTATTGTGCAGTTTTTTATAGTTGTTTGCCAATTTGTAACACTCCAGACACACATTTCATGGCAGCTGATTGCTTTTGCCGTTTCACTTTGGCAAGGTCGGCGGCGATGCAAAGATACAGATACTCGCGTACTCGCCAGATACAGATACAGATACAAACACTCATGCTCTGGGAACTCTGTTGACAAATGAGCTTGTAAGTCGCAAGTGGAAGTTGTACCGATAACTCTGGCATTTTATCAATGGATCGTTATCGTTCACAGGTTCAGTCGGGTGTTTAGAGGCCTTGAAACGGGATTTCTCACCGGTTTTGTGATGAAATTTAAGTGACATTCAGTCAGGGTTAATGTCAAATCTGAAACCTATTAAGGTTTGTGAATGAGTTTTTTTTTTTGAGGAGATTTGTGGCAATTATTGAATTATTGAGGTTAAAGAAGTGAAGCTTAAAGCAAAGTACTGCTCTTAATAAATCAACAATACTTTCAGTAATTTTGTAATGATTTTTATAATAATTAATCAAATTGTTTGTTAAAAGACTGCGCAGAAATATTTGAATAATTAAAATAAAACAAATATATAAACTAAATGTGTCAAGGAGTTTCCTTTTATTGTTTCCTGAGATTTCCTCAATTTCAAATTTATAAAATCGAAATTGTTACAACGATTGCTCCATCGCTTTGCAACTCCAGAAATGCAAATGCGAATAAATAAATTTTATATTTACTTGTCACTCAACTGGGATCGTGATTAAAGGTGCGAAAAGGTGACGTTTTCCCGACTGATACTCCAAGCAATAAAATCCGAAATTTGCATTTAAATCAAAGCCGAAGTGAAGCCACACACAGCGCTTACCCAGAGGGTCCCAACCTTTGGGCATCGACAGTTTGGAGGCACATAAATTATGTTTTTGCCTAATTTCTAAGCGCCAACAGTGCACTCACTCACTTACACATACTATCACATAAATCAAAGTTAGCATAAAAACTACATAACTCACTGAAATGTCAAGTTTCGAATGCCGCGAATCCTGTTAAGGTGGTAGAAAGGGGGAAGGTAAATAAAAAATAGGTAGCCCTCTTAGAGGTCTCTCCACGTCACTCAATGAAAAAGAGGTGGACAGAAGAAAAAATGTTAGTACTTGAAGAGAAATTAACTTTGTATAATAATAATAATATTAATTGTTTTGTGGTTTGACAGAAAACTGCATAGCTTGATAATATTGTAATCAGTTTCAGAAATCCCATTGAAATGCTGTTTTAATATGCCGTAAGAGCAATTAAGTGATATTTTTTTTAAGTGCAGTAGGAGTTGGAGGTGGTTGATGCTATTGCAGAAACATTTTCACTGAGGCTTTGGCGGGTCACGATTTATCATCATTTGACAAAAAGGGAACAGAGCGAGAGGGCCATAGATAGAGCGGTAAACGATATTTTTCGTCTTGCTAGTTTCCCTGTTTTCCAGTATTTTCCCATTTTCCTTTTGTTAGCTGCTACTCGCGGCGGTCTTTCAAACGGAGTGCAAAGGGAACCAAAAGCCAGGGAAACTCTCTTGTAGCTGCTGACACTTAACGTGTCATTTGAACATTTTATTAGACTTGACAATGAACTTTTGAACCAGAAGGGGGAGAGGGTTAAACCAAACCATTTACATGGCGGGTGGCTTAACCAAAGAAAAAAAAGGCTAATGGAAAAAACGCAACAAGAGCCGAAGAGTCAAGTCTCAACTTTCACATTGTCAATTTGATGGAAGAACAGAAGCCGCAGATCATTGTGGGAAAAACTAAAAAAGTGTTTTTCGTGAGTTTTGAATTTGTTGTAAGGCTATTAATTAAAATTTTGGCTTTTTTGAATAAATTTAATTCAATTTAAAAAGTCTTATGAACGGAGAATCATTTATTTTCGAGGGAAACACCTTAGGAATTCCACATACTTTAAAGTTTGATATGCTTACCCATTGAAAAAGCGCACACAATCGAAACTATCTTTCTAACCACTTCACAACCCAAAAAACCTTTATTTAATTCCACTTCTTATCCCCTCAACGACTTTTTTGGTGGACCCCAGTAGCTCTCCAATGCAATCAGTAGCCAATAGATACACCCACCAACGGGCAAAAACAAAACAAACAGAAAATAAAGATCACCCACACTCTCCAATCTCGAGTGTTCAGTGAGAACCCGAAACAAGGCTCGTTTAGGCCATTTATCAGACAAACGTTTACATTTCTATTTCAACGGTTTTTAAATGTTAGCTCCTATTTTGTCGATGCACAGCGAGAAATACGAAGCCGCATCTATTATATTTCTTTAATATTTATAAGTTCATTTAAAGTCCGCATTGATGGTTTGATCTGTCTAATTGCACTAAATAAAAGTGCAAGTTGTCGATATTTTGATAATGTCAAAATAATCAAATAAAAGCAGATAAATTTATAAAGATTTGAGTTAAATTAGTATTATATTTTTTGTAGTGTTTTTTGTTCCTCCTACAATTTATTGAGGGCAGAAAACATTTCTCAATGTTCGATGTTCGCTGGGTTTCTTGGCCTTTTCCTCGACTCTCCATTCGGATCGAAATAAATCTTATCAAATTAAGTCGAGACAACAAGCGGAGAGCTGTAAAATCGTAGGCGTGAGTTAGTCGCACAAAATCGAACTGCGGAGTGCGAAAGGGATGGGGCGATGCGGTTGGAGGGAGAGGGAAGGTGAGTGGGCGTTTATCTGAGGGCTTGTCGAGGTTTGTTTGTGTTTTTTTTCCTGTTAACTGGGCTTGGGTCTCATTTTGGGATTGGGCAATTGACTTGACCAACTTAAATGTGTTCCCCTGGCAAAAAACAAAAAAAAAAAATGAAACACGAAAAAATTGGGCAAATTAATTAAGCCATTTCAACAATTTTGCTTTGCACATGAAATTGCTATCAAATTAAATTGTTTAAATTTAATTTTCGTTGACGGAACCGAAAACTCATTTTCAGGAAGAAGGTTGCCAAATACCTTACGTATTTATCTAACAATTCGATTCACGTTTCTTCGTTATGGAAAATAAATACGTACATATATATATATATATATATATATACATTTTCGATCAGGAAGCAAGTAAAGGGCTGCAGACCTCGTCGCATCTCCAATTACAGTGGTCCACATACCGAGTGGATCAAAAAAATGTGATGGAAAAAATGTGGAGAAATAATAAACGGCAAGAAGAAGAGGCAGACGGTGAAAAAATGAAATGATCAGAAAAGAAAAAGTTTTGCCTTGCGGCTGGCAAAAATATTTGACAACAACAACCGAACCGCTGCCACTGCTGATCGATCAAATTTCGTCTGCGGGGCAATCAATGGAAGATCATACGGAACGAAAAGTTTAAGTTAATGGGTTAAGAGTTATTTTGGTCAGATTTGTGACACACTTAGTTGACACGAATTTTTTTGTGCCGCAGCGGATTTCACTGATTTTTTATCGCTTTTGTTTTGTCACACTCGCAATTTTGTAAGCCAAATAATTCAGCAAAAAGAGGATCCAATGCTTGGCCTTAAGGTGGCATAAAATACTACCCGTTTCTCACAAAAGATAACTTACTAGGTCATCAAATTAACAAATTAATTTTAATAATTTGAATTTGCAATGACTTTCCCCATCGGAAAACTTAAAATTTTAATTAATTTTAGGTGAAGTCTTTTCTATTCTTATGTTTGGATCTGTTTGGTATTAGATACATTTCGGCTAAATGTACTCAAGTTTAATAGTTCTCTTTAATTTAACTTATTGATTGCGGTAATCGCTTTCATATATTGTTAATTCGACTATCAAATAAAGGATTATAAACAACAACAATAACAATCTTTTGTTTGTCAACCACAAAGATAATAATTATTGTCAAACCAGTTTCGAGTATCTCTAGACTCCGTAACCACCTAATCTGCATTCACACTGAAATATATCTTGAGCCAATTGTGTGCAATAAACCCATCGATAACTTTCTCGATTCAAAGCCAGACAAAACAATTGCAGCCAATTAATTTGTCATAACCGAAAAATCGCCTCAAATCGTTTCTTTCTTCACAATTACGTTGTTATAGCTACCCCAAAAAAAAGATATCTGGCGAGTGATAACTATGCAAACCACTGTTGTCGGTCCCTCCCCCTTTTCAGAGAAAAGTAAGCACCCACAATGCTCAAATGTCCAACAATTATAAATAACAACAGAAATTATAATGCACGGAGTCTTCAAATCGAATCGAAAAGAAAACGACCAAGCGAACGAAAGAAATGCAACAATTGCAGGGGCCTCCAGTTTCGAGTCCAACTTCGAATTTGGACTCGGATTTGAATCGCAGCTCCGAAGAGCAAATTGCATAATTATTGCTACAAATGAAGCTGAGAAAGTGGTACCGTTTGAATCGTGATAAAGCGATAATTTTCCCCCTCACCACCCACCGTAAACAAAAAAAGAAAAAAAAAAACCAACGAAAATGCATTTCACTTTTCAGGTTAACAAACAAAACAAAGACCCGACTGTATTATTATGAAATCTCGACAGTCACAACAAAAAAAACAAAACAACAAAAGTCGCCCACGCGAAAATAGCTATAAATTCAAAGATGCAAAAAGATGCAATTTGGTTTTTTTGCCGATATTCAAGTCCGAGTTCAAAGTTTGCGATTCATTTTAAATCATTTTATTTTCACTGTCGACTTGTCTTCTTCGTTTCTTCATCATTGGCTTTTATTGCACTTTCATGCAGCGGGAAAAGTAGGAAACAAATGAGGAAAGTGATACAAACACGAGTTTTGTGGCTACTCATCCTCATAAATGGTATTTTCAGTTTCGGTTTCATCTCAAATATGGCTAATCATTGTGGGAGTTTCGGGACAAAAGGGGAGGCAATCCAAGTTTCAGCTGTCGGAAACTTGTTTAAACTTTTGACAAGCTTTGAGGCATTGAAAGGTAACATGAGCAGCCCCTCAGGGCTAATTAAAACATATGCCACGCCCCCATTTAATAGGGGAAGGAAGTTCCAGCCCCCGTTGGCGTGTCTTATGGTAACGTAACAGCTCACTCAACGTGATGCAATGCTCAATGGCCAAGAGGTGTCCACCTTGTTTTGGTAACAGAAAATCATATATGCACTACAGCGGGAGAACTTAAAGCACTAAAAATGGTTTATGATTTGTTTCCGCTTTTTAAATTGGTGCATTAGGGCATTGTCTGTCATAAATTTATTTCCTTTAAGAAGGATCGATAAATGTATATGTAATAATATAAATGTGTTATAAAAAAATAAGGCCATAAGACAGTTAACCAAATGTATTTGATTTTTGTTTTAATTTGGTTCTTTTTTTATTTAGACTTGAAATCTAAAAAATATTTAAAATTTAAGTATTTTCAATATGAAATTTAAATTTAAAGATCCGTTTCAACTGACTTTAATTATGATGACAATAACTGTCTACAAATTGCAAAAAACCAAGTGAATAAGTAGCCTTGCAAGAGAATTGCCAACTGGAAAAGCTCAATAGGGATGCCTCAGAAAGCCGCTTAAACGCAGCTTAAATAGTGGGACATTAATTTGTCCTGCTGATGCCAAGGTAATTATTTTTTTCCGTGTGGAAGCATTTTCCCAGTAGCTGCATACTTATGAAAGAAGATTCGCCATGGCAATTGTGTTTTTTCTGCTGTTTACCTTCTTTTCGGCTACTGTTTAAAATGCCGGGGGATATGGCGAGGGGAAAAAAGGCGAAAAAAGCGTGTTAATCCCGCCCAGCGGTTATTGAGGCAACCCAGTTAAAGCTCTCCCACTCTCATTTTTTCGCTGCCTGTGGCTGGGATTAAGTTTCATTATTTTCAGCTTAATTATTTTACAAGCTAAAATTAAAAAGCGGCAAAAAAAGTTTATATATGTGCTGCCTTTGTTGTCTTGGCTATTGACATTCAGGCTTGTTCTTGAAAAGTGCTCTTTAAGGTAAATTTGCTCGGAAAAATAGTTTAACGGAACAAAAATCAAACTTAGTGATACCAGCAGGCGCTTATGTATATAAGCCTAAAATCGCAATTGACTGAACTGCTGAGATTGCAGAATTACACAAAGTATTTGATTAATTTACTGACAAGAGAATATTAATGCGATAACAGAAAAGCAAGGAGGAATAAAAGATGAAAATTTCAATAAATTTTAAAAAATTGTTCTTAATTATTAAATAAATTCTGATACTAAATTATTCTAAATAATATTGATATTAAGTTAGGCAATATTCTTCTTTTAATAAACATAAAAAAAGTATATCTAAGTATCCAGGCTAAATCTCTGCCAAAACATAAAAATAAGTTTCGTGTCGTTTTTCTTCTGGAAGCTACTTTGGTAGCTTGAGATCGAATTCAACTCAATCATTCTTTCTTTTCAGTGTAGGGCCCTGATCGCGAAAGGGCGAAAGACAGAGGATCAGATATATCTATAAATAGTCAGCGTTTGCTGTTCACGAGAGTGTGTGTGTGTGTGTGTGTGTACATGCAGGTTCCTTGGAAAAATGCTGTCTAGGACAAGTTGCAAAGTTCCCCCAAGTGTGTGGGTGGGAGAGGAGGAGTCTGTGCAGAGGATCGAAGTCGAGCGGGGAATTCGATCCCATGCATCATAGACAGATGCTGTTAAATTGATAGCATGCTCTCTTCTTTTTTTAGCTGTTGCGTGTCTACGAATTTTTTTTCTTTAAACAGCAAAGTGATAAACAAAAAAAAAACAATGGTGCCTGAATTTAAGGTGTGGTTCTCGATATCAAGAAGAGAATGTAGCCTGGCTTTTAGAAATGGGTCTGCTTCGCATATTTGTATATTCATTTAATTAACTTACCCCTGTAACGGTTAATTCGAAGCATTTTGGTATGTTTTTGTTAAAATTACCTGAAAAGAGATACAACGAATTTATAAGTTAATTCCGGCTAAAACCAATATTTAAATATTATATAATAAATATCTTTAAAACGGCTAAAATATATTCAAATGAACAGCTAATATTAAAATAAAGTTTACAATTCCTAATTTTTACCACCTATAATTTGTAGGGCCCCACCCAATCGATATTAAGCCATTCCTGGTTGGCTATCGGAATTTTTCCCACTCAAAGGCACAATCTAAAGGAAAACGTCACTTGTCCTTTGGATCCACGTTGGTTTATCTTTGGATAAAGGTCTAGGTCGAGGAGAACTGCGGACGCCCACTTGGACTCTAAATAAGATATCGAGGGATGAAGGGGCATTGAGATCGGGAACATAGCTTCTAAAGCGATAAAAGGAAATTCCTTTTATTGAGTTTCCTTTTTTAAAGCTCTTTTCATTCGTTTTTTCTGATTAACCAGGAGATTGTGCTTAAGCTGAGCCTGAAAATCAATGGGCGCGGCAACGATTGCAATTGCAAAAATTCCAATAAATTTATTTTTAATTTCTCCTATCCTACCAATGCTTTTGGGGCCCACACGTTGCATAACTCCCGCCATGAAACCCCATTCAAATCAATCAAAATGAAGAGCTGTACCTCAAAAAAAGAAAAAAAACTCGCAGCGCGACTCGTCTTCGGATCAGCTCATCAATTTGATCGCCGCTGCTTTAATTATTGACAATTTATCAATCTAACGGCGAGTGTTATACAATTGAAAACCCTTCAGTCACTTTCTTTTTCCTCCTCTTTATCTTTTTCTCTCCCTTTTCCATTGCCAAAAATTTGTCTGCGGCTTTGTTTTCATGAATTGAGTGCAATTTATTTTAATATTTTTTATATAAATAAATAATGCGGGCCGCGGCTGGCCGGCAGTGAAAACAAATTCGAAATTTCTTTTAGCATTTGTTTATAATTAATTACTTAGCATTAGAAACGACGCTGGACGAGATTGGTGGCACTCCGGTTTTTTTGTTCGTGGACTTTTTGGTTTTCTGTTTTATATGTTTGCGGATGTTTCCTTTGCATGTGCAAAATTCATTTCATATTAAATACAACAAACTCTTTAAGCTCTACTTCTGTAAAGTGAAAATTATTCCGAAAATGAGAAACTTAAAAATAAATTGAAGAAGAAGTGATTAAATTACACCTTAAATAGAGGCTGTCACGCAATAAAATCATTTTTAAAAGTATGCTGGTGCAGTTCATAATTCTGTTCAAATTTTAAAAATAATGTTATTGCTCCAAAGCAAAACTATTTTTTATGGAGCTTTGCGATGTAAGTTTGCTCTTCTCCATTTAACTGATCCGATTCCTAACTTGGTTAAAAACGTATTCAACGCTTGTGAATGTAAAAAAACAGTCATGATATAATTTAAAGCATTTAGTATTTTATATCGAGAATTTTGAATTAACAATTATTTGTGATAAGATAATTTAAAAAATAATTACTTTTATATTGCAATATCTTATGTTCCAAGTACTTCAAGACAGATCTTAATTTATCAATCCATATCTCAGCATATGGCTCTGTAATTTTGTTAGTTATCAAGAAATCTTAAAGTGTCTGCTCCATTATGCAATTTGTCTTAATCTTTGCAACTTAAACAACGTCTTGCTTATCCTGAGATGAAGTCCTAATTGTCCATAATTAAACCGAAAATCAATCTCCAAGCGAAGCTCATCATAGCTTTGGTTTCCTCGCTCCACGGTATTGATGGCTCTAAAACTGAATATTATCGCTATTTATAGGATTCTCTCCACGAACTTCTCCCCGCTTTTGTATATACCACAAATGGCGGCATTTTGCACTGATCCCCTATCGAGGCTAATTCAGTTCAAAATGCCGCTCAGCAATATTTGATCATAATATTTAATGATATCGAATCCCCTGCCGGGTTACGATGGTTTCTTCCCCCCCCCTTCTCGGTCTTCTTTTCCTGCGATCCTCCATTTTTCTTGGCGATTCGCTGTGCATGTGAAAATTATATGCATTATTAGATATTATTTCAGGCGATCGAGAAGAAAAAAAAGTAAAAAACCTGCCACATGCAACGAGATTTCTTCGGCTTCTTCTCCTTGTTGCATACATCTAGCTAACGGTAAGTTGCAACAAAAGACAGAGGAAGACAAAACAAACATGTGTAAGCCGCTGCTAAGCAGCCTGACGATCTGTTCGAAGCTCCCAGCTCCCATACTTCCCGACTTTTGCAGGCCCCCCTGCTGCCCCTCCGTCCCACCCACCGATCTCCTTTAAAGTTGCCCAGCAAGATCTTGAACCTGTCGTCATGACTTGGCCAAAGTCAAGTTAGAAGATACAACAAAAAAACGGCCAGGCACTGCAACAAACACGTGATTTAGTTCCTGTCGCTGCTGCGGGAAACTTGTTGTCCCCACAACACACACACACACACACACATACACATGGAAAAAAGTTATAGAAACACTCACAGCAGGAGTAAGTCCCCCGAACCCACAGCCCCTTTTTCCGATCTATCCAGTGCTATACTGGATTGTGTTTTATGCATATATGCAATAGGCTCTGTTTTTAGTGATGGTCAAAGCTGCACCGAGAGAAATTTAAAGTTGTCATTTCCAAAAATCCTTTGAGTTAAAGATTCACAATTCCAATAATGATATCATTCCTTTAAGATAATGCCTAAGGCTTTACTTCCTAAACATATTAAATTACAATTCAAAAATCTTGTTAATAGTCTATATAAACTTTTAAGCCATAGTTTAGATATGACCCAAGCAATCTTAAAATTTTTCTTTGCCTCATATTTTGGCGGTGCATTTGGATTTGCCTTCACTCCTTTTGGCCATGGCTTAGCGTGCCTTATCTTTGGCTTAAATAAATTTAACGCTCGTGTATTTCTTTTCAACGCTTCACCCATGGCACCCCAACCCCTCTTAACCCCCAAGTGCCCCTAAAAATCTCCACCATTTGCCTGAAAAGCGGCGACGACACACTGCCCAAATCCAAATGTCCTCAGTTGCCACACATTGTGGCCATATTGCATCTTCAACTGCAACACCCCCTTTGCAAACCCAGTTCGGGATCTGTTTGCATCTTGTTTCGTGTTTGCTCTCCTCGATTTATGGCCACATTAATAAAATTTACAGCTAATAAAATATGAATCGAGGTCCGCTCACCCACAACTTAGGAAAAAGTAGAATAAAAACAGCTTGGAAAGTTTATTAAACTTTGCCTCACTTTTACCTATTCAACTTGGGGTTTTATTGATTTTTATTCGACTTACGTTTTATTTGATTTTGTTTATTTCGTTGCCTTTTATCCGGCTCAATATTTTCATTATTCATTAAGTATTTGACTTGGCACTTGAGAAATCTTGAATATTTTATTGGAGATCTCGTTTTTCTGCCAATTGAAAATTGTTTGCGTAAAATGGTTTAAACAAGTTTTTAAGGAAAAATACACCGGAAAATTGGAAGAAAATAAAAATAAATATGTTTAGTGGCAAATGCCATGTGCCGTATTTTACAAGGTAAAATAAATTATTTGAAAAGCTAGTATTTACATTTAAGCAACAACCTTATTTTAAACTGAAGTTAGTGAAAAGGAACTTCCCAACCGCATTGCTTTACCAAAAAAACCGTAACATGTCCATGAACTTCCCTCAACAACTTCACCGCATACATTTTCCAGCCCATCCATTACAAATATTTTTTACATCGCCAATCCACAAAAATGAACTCAACAAAAAACTTAAGCAGCGATCAAACAAAAAACGTTCATCATCGAGTGATCCCCACCTCACCCTCTATTTTTTCGTTTGCCAACTTTCTATAAATCTTTTTTGTGAAGCTTCTTCTACTCCTTTCGGCTGTTTGAACAAAAATTGCGCAATATTATTTAACAGCAATAACACTAACAAAAGCTGCTGCAGCAACAATGCAATTGATTTTCTCTTTAAAAAGAGAAGCTTCACGCAAACAATTACAACGGTACTTGGAGAATCAGAAAGAGATGGCGAAAATAAAAAGATTCCCCAAGCCAAAGCAAATAAAATGCTTAACAAAGGTCACAACATTGACATTGAAGAAGAAAGATGAAGGAAAAGAGTAGGTGGGGAGGGGAAGAATGTTTGGAGAATTGTTAGCAGGGGAACACAAGAAGAGAAGATTGGGGGAGAGGGACAGTTATACCTTTTACCATTTAACATTTGGTTAACTGCTGTTTAATATGCAATTACAGGCAAAAAAATCTTTTCATGTTTGACAATCGATAGACCCTCCTATTTTCTTTTCCTTTAAAACGATTTTTTACCGTTACTTGGGTTTTGAAGAAAGAGAGGGGGATATAAGTAGAAAAGAGATGACTAAGTAGGGGGTGGCTGTAACGTTTAAAATTAAATTATACGATGACAAACGAAAAGAACTTTTCTCGATGTGTCAAAAATTCAGAGAGCTAAAGGAGGAAGCTTTTCTTTTTATTTTTACCCCACAAATCAATCATTTTTTGTCAGAATTCTTTTCTACGTCACACATAATTATGCTGTAATTGATATTTTTCTTTGCCTCAGCACCTTTCGCCCTCTTTTTCCAACCACCTTTCGTTCTATCTCCCTTTACCGTCGTTTCTTCAGATTCTTTCTCTTTCGGGCCAGGCGTCGCTGGTTTTCAAAAGAAATCAAAATTTGTAACGCCTTTTGATGGGTGCGTTTTTGGTTTTGCCGCCTTTGTGAGGTTAAGGGGGGGTTTGGGTGGGTTAAGGTTGGGGGCACTTAGTTTGCATAGAGAACACATCTATTCTTTTCCCAACAAACACCGTTAAGTGATTGTTCGAGGGAGTTGAAAGTCAATCTTCGAAATGCTTTTCGTCAGCTCATGTCAAATATTTGATGGAAGAATCGATTATGTGGAAGGACGGTTAACAAACGTAGAACCGTTATGACATTTGAGTAGGGAACAAGAAGAAGTATATTCGAATCAATCGAAGTACAATATTATAAGAAAAATTATTTAGGTATTCCCAGAACTCAAAAAGGCTTCAATAGAAGTTATACGGGAAGAAGGAAATTTTTTTCACCATTTACATTTTTGACATAACATTTTGCTTTTTGTTTTGAATTTATGTTACAAACATTAATATGTTTAAGGCTATCAAATATTTCAAGATTTTTCCACTCAACAATATTTTACAATTTAATTAGGAAAGGTAAAAATATATTTATTTTACAACTGATTCAAAAAATCTTTTTCCCGAATCATGTAGTTTTGCCCTATCATTTCCATCCGGCTTAGCGGACTGTAAAACATTCTTAATGATTTTACACAACCTCTCCCCCAAACAATAAAAAGATTACCAACCAAGTCTGTCACAACCCCACAAAAAAAACATTAATCATTTCCTGCTTACAGTTCTAGCATTTACAATACAAGGGTGGGGTAAAAACCTTAATCAACATTTTTTGGAAACTTTACACGAAGCTCGATGCAGTTTATTTTCCCTTTTTCTGGGTTTTTGCCTAAACACTTTTCCCGTCATTCACACGACCTTTCAACTTATGACTTTCCCAGTTGGCAGCTGCGGCGACCAGTCCAAAAAGCGAAGGTCGTGACTGACTCCCACAAAATAAGCAACGGAAAACAGGGAGAAAAGCTCATTTTAATGATCTATCATTCCCAAATGATGTCCATTCCGGAGGTGTTAAAGATGCCCCAAAGACAGCTATTTCGGAGATTCTTGGGGGGAAACTTTCACTTTTGGATAAACGATATTTCGTGGTAGGGTGTTGTACCTTCGATTAAACTGCACTTTTGATTTGAATGAACACTGAGAGGGAAATGTGTACATTTTATCAGCACAAATTGTTTAGATTTGTTTCCCTTGTTTCCTCTTCTATTAAACTCACTTTGTTTGACTGTTGTTATAATTTCATTATTATACCCTTGCAGAGGGTATTATAATTTCAGTCAGAAGTTTGCAACGCAGTGAAGGAGACGTTTCCGACCCTATAAAGTATATATATTCTTGATCAGCATCACTAGTAGAGTCGATCTAGCCATGTCCGTCTGTCCGTCCGTCTGTCCGTCTGTCCGTCTGTCCGTCTGTCCGTCTGTCCGTCCGTTTATATGCAAACTAGTCTCTCAGTTTTAAAGCTATCTGCATGAAACTTTCCCAAAAGTTGTCTTTCTATTGCAGGTAGTATATAAGTCGGAACGAGCCGGATCGGACGACTATAGCATATAGCTCCCATAGGAACAATCGGAAAAATAATTGAAAAAAAATTATAACTTTGCTGTTTTTTAATTTTTTGTTTAGTTCTTCGACATATAGCAATGGTTAAATATTTCAGAATTATGGTTAAAATTTCATCAAAATCGGACGACTATAGCATATAGCTCCCATAGAAACAATCGGAAAAATAATTGAAAAAAACTATAACTTTGCTGTTTTTTAATTTTTTTTTTAGTTCTTCGACATATAGCAATGGTTAAATATTTCAGAATTATGGTTTAAATTACATCAAAATCGGACGACTATATCATATAGCTCCCATACAAATAATAAAAATATATAAAAGAACAATCAAATAATTAAGCTGCAAATCGTCATAGCTTCAATGTTTTGAAACATATACGCAAGTAAATCATAATTTTAATGTTTTCAAAAATATTTAATTCTTGCGATAGCTGCAAGGGTATATGAACTTCAGCTTGCCGAAGTTTGCTTTCTTTCTTGTTTTTAAAATACTATTATCTTCTCCAAAGGTTATTGCATAAGTATTTTTTTGTTTTAATTTATTTCAAATATTTATGTATAGCCCACGATAAATGTACTCAAAAGTAAATTGAACTTCATTAGTTTTTTGACCGACTTCGCTATTGAGGAAACAATACACTCATGTCATTTTTAACTGTCCAATTTAATTTTGAATTATTTTTCAAGTAGCGCAATCCGAGTCAATATCAAAGCTCTCGAAACGCATTCCTCAACTATAAATAGTTTTGACATTTTGCCACCAAAAATACGATTCAACAAATGGCAAACGCCAAAAATAACATTTCAAATAACTTCAAGGCTGATCAAGCGACTCCCAGACAAGAGATACAAGCAGGCGAAGTAAAATTATAAAAATATTTATCTATAAGAAAAATTAACTTAAACTTTGGAGCTGTCATGTGTGGCGGGGGTGTCATTAACCCTCGGCTGCCGGCTGCCCAAATGTCACACTGACAGTTGCAAATTGTCAACTATTCCTATCGAGCTAATTACAAAGCTAACATTTTGACATTTGGCTTTGACAGTTCGAGTGGACCGGAGGACTGAACTCAGGAACTGGTGGGAATTGGGGATTGAATAAATACTAGATATATGTTAGGTTGGGTCCCTTTTATGGGATAACTGGGGAGAGATCTAGTTATCGAGTGCCCGCGCGGTTTGTTTGTTTTTCTAGCTACTGGTTGCAGTATCCACCGCTTTTTCAACCCACTTCCCCTCAAGTGCTGACAGTTTTTCTTGTTTTGTAATTTTCCATAATGAATGCATTATGCATTATTTTTTCCTTACTATATTTCCTGGTACTTTCGTTTGTCATGCTGTTAGAACCGACTCGAGTTCGGTTCGAATTATTGTTTATTTGCTTGGTCATGTTTAAGGCGTACCCTGGCTAACAAATTGAGTCTAATGATGGATAACACACCAAACTGACCACCGAACTGGTGTGGGAAACTCTATGTCTCTTTTTAAGAAGTTACAAAACAGAGAAATCGATGCAGCAGAACTGAGCCTTCTGCACTTGAAATATTGGAAACAATTCCAAAGATATTTTCTTTAACCATTGCTGTTGTTGTGGTCATTGACTCGATAAAGGGAGCTTAAAGTAAATATGTCAACAAATTGATTGGGAAAATTCTGGGATTCTTATTTAAAATTTTAATATGTTTTTATTTCCAATTCAATTCATTTTTGGTCGATAAAAGCAATTATCCAAAATATTGGTTTTAATAGTCAAAAATCTTTTTATTTTTCCATCAATTTTTCTTATTACATTTTTAAGACTATTTTTTAGATTCGATTAACAGAACAACTGGCAAAAAACAGTACGATGCTTTTTTTAATTCCTGTTCCGTTAATTCCTCCCATAAATTCCGTCTGATCCCCGACACTAAAAATCCCAGACTCTGATTTGCGACTCCGACTCTAATCAACAACAATTAAAATCAATTAAAACGAATGCTAAAAAACAAACAAGCCGTCAATCTATGTTCCTGTCTCTCTCGTTATTCGCCCCCCACTAGTATCTTCGTCTCTCTCGCTCCCCCTTTTTGGCTATCAAATCAGCGGCGCTCCTAGTTTAACATTTCTATTATGTCAGTCAGTGAGTCAATTGTGCAAAGTGCAACTCTGTTCGCCACTGGAAGCGAAGTTTTCGCAATTAAAAATTCTAAGCAGGCAGACGGAGTTAACCGTCACCCATATACATTTTACCACGGCCCACATTCCCAACCCCCAAAAAAAATAAATGTGAATGACCAGCTGAAGAAGCGCCAGACCAATAAGGGAATCGAGGCGTCACCGTGGCGAATTCGGGCGTAGTTTAATCTGCCAGATACAGTAGCCGTAGCTGTAGATGGAATAAGGCAGAAAAGATGCCCCCACCAAGCTCTTTTCCTTCTTTAGCCACACACTTGGGCTTTAATGTGCGGTAATTATGAAAAGTAAACTCACAAACTGAGGAGCACAAGTGGTGGGGAGAAAAAAGTAAAATAATCACTGGTCTTCAAATTAGCTGCGGTTCGGAACTACGCTGAAGGTCGTCAGCTTTAAGCCTATAAACAAACCTTTTGGCAAACAAGTGAAATGTGGAATTTATCATTTAAAGCAGTCAATATTAGTTGTTCAATGTCCCAATGAAGATATTATAATATAATACCCCAATTAAAATAGTCAAAAAAAGTATAATTTTTTAACATATCGAATTAAATCTAAATTAATAGGGAATGCAAAAATGAAACTTTTAAATCGATGTTATATTACTAACCCTATTGAAAAAACACTACATCTTTTCAACTTGTTATTTCAGTACATATTTTAGTTTTGTGTTCTTTTTTTTAATATTTCTCCTTGGCTTGCCTGCCACACATAAATAATTCTGTACGTCACTTCTTTGACAGCAGCATATAGTGAGAAAGAGTCGGAGGGAAGCAGAGAATTCTGGTGTGACTTTTCTGACAGCTGCCCCACAAGTGGGCGAACAGGGGTTAAGGGGGTTCGGTAGTGTGCACTGTTTGCTTTTTGCATAAATGCATAAAAATTGTTTGCCATTGTTTGGCATGCAGTTTTCTTTCCTCTTTTTTTTTTGTGTCCGAGTTCGGGTTCCGTTGGAGCTGTCAAAATATTGAGCTGTCTCTCGTTTTTCGGGGGATATTTCTATAGAATTGCTACGGTCAGTATTTATTTTATGCGGTTGATTTCTGGTTTGGAAGTGTTTTATAGCGCAGACAGGATATTTCTTTGAAATTGAAAAATGGAAACAGACCAGACATGGGAAACGGGAAAAGCTTCAAAATGGGGGTAATTGGAGTATAAAATAACTTATTACATAATCTATTATGCCAACGGATAAGAGATAACTTAACAAGGGGCAGCAGTCGCTTGATCAATCATGAAGTAAGGTTAAATGTAAGTCCCTAAAGAGAACTAATTTTTTGAAGCTTATATCAATAATAATTGATATTTTAAATGTTAAAAGATACTTGCGTAATAATATATGCTGAAGATTTGAATTGGTTTATTTTGGAAACAGCTGCACATTTCAAATTAAATTCAAATTCAACACATTGTAGACTCCTCGGTACATAATCAAATTTACTTTAGTAAAATAACACCCTTAATCCAATGCCAAGCAGCATTCAATCAAACCGTCATCCTTCGACACAATCTTCAACGCAATCTTGAATTGAACATGGACTCAATTGTGCACACGAATTCCAAACATTCATCTATCTGTTTATCCATCTATCGCTGTTTGTACTTCTCACAACATTTCTCAAATCACAGCAAACAATTGAAGAATGGTTCAGGTTAAGGTGGAGGGGGTTGGGAAAACTGGGAAAACAGAGGGAAACGGTTGGATAACCGAATCTGCAATCGGTAAATGCAATCTCGGGCACCGAAAACAAAGTGCGAGCGGGAGGGCAAAGGGCAAGACAAACGGAACCTCAAGTGACGAGCGAGCGAGACAGGGCAAACAACTCAAATTTATGCAAATATTTACTCCAACAGTTTGACCAAAGTCAAACTAGGAAAGAAAAGGAAATATTGTCAGTGGAAAATTTGATCAACTAGCGTTACTTTACCTTCCTTTCCTCCTCTTCTTTTTTTTTTTTAGTTTATTTAGTACCTTTGACCGTTCAAACGAAGCCGACATTTATTATTTGCCCCCAACTTTTCGAGTTCCCCTCGAAAGCTCTAATTTCCTGACAATTGCAGCTACCCACCCACTGTCGAAAAAAGTTTTTATGATTTAAAGGCCTTCGTTCCATATCTTTATGCTGAATCTGTATCTGTATCTGTATCTATGCCTTCATATCCGTTTTTATAACTCATTTCCCTCTCGGCCACTTCAATGACATTTTAATTGCTTTATTGCCGCGTCTTTCTCTTTTTCTCCTTTTCTCTCCCTCTTTCTCTGCTTTGTGTCGTGTGCCATTGCCTTACACTTACACTTATGTCCGCTGCGTTACGTCACTTGCGTAATTGCAGTTATTTCTTGTGGTGTCTTTCCTTTTAAAACGAGGTCAACATTGTTTGGGACCTTTATTTCTTTGGGTCGGGGCATTTTTCCATAGCTGTTGTTAATTTCGAATTATCGGTGAACTTTTGTCGGCCGCCTGTCACACATAAATCAGATAACAACACAAATACCAACGCCCACGCTAAAAATGTAACAAAATAAATGGACTGAAATTAAACGAAACACATAAGCGCAGGCGAAAATATTCATAAATTCACAAGGCAATGTGTGTTTTTTATGCTAATTTAATTTTCATTTGGGCATTACTTTTTTTTACAAATGTCTTATCTCAAGATGCGATCTTATCGATGGGCGATAATAAATAGGTTCGCATTTGATTATTCAACAAAACGTAGGCAAAATATTAATCAACTTGCGATTAGAAGATATTTTTTTTTGAATTTGCATTTTATTTTGGAGACACGCTCATATTGATCTTAAGATAGTAAATATTATATTATGATAAAGAAAAAGTTCAAGTCTATTATTCTATCATAGGATATTATCCAGTAATTTTAATTCAGTTATCCCTTAAAATCTTTATTTGTATATTATTCAACTAAGCGAGTATGTGAAATAGAGTTTTAAAGAAAAAAAAAAACAAGATTTATCAAACTTACGCCAAAATTCCACAGGTTTGTTTTTTAATCTTTAAGATTTACTCCATTTCATTCGGTGAATACAATTTTTCAAATGTTTTAAAAGACAAACTTATACATTTTATTTGTTGCAAGTTTGTTATTTGGAACCTTTTCACTTCAAACTGTTTACTTTTCCATTTTATTCTCGATGCACTAGTTTGTCGTTCTTGTTCTGATGTGTTCATAAATTTCTTTTCCAGAACGCGATCTTTTCTTATTGTACACTAGCGAATTCCACAAGTGTTTGTGGCTGAAGTGAAAATTCTCACAGCGGAAAATGGAAAACGCATGCGGAAAAAGAGCGACAGTTCGACGTCTGTTACCGCGGAGCTGCTGGAATGAAATGACAGCCAGTAATTTTTGAGCGTTGAAGCCGCGAAGATCGCAACGAAGATCTGCAAACTGCAGGTAAGCTCAGGTAAACACAGAGAGCGAGAGAGAGAGAGAGAGAGAGAGAGAGAGAGAGAAACAAGGAGCGAGATGCCGGTTAACCGGCTTAATAGCGGCAGAGAATTGAGAAAGAGAGAGAGAGAGTAGAGCACGAGCCAAGTCTCGATCTACATGTTGAGAACAGGTTGAGTACACAAAACAAATTTATAAAATTCAAAAAGTATTCATTTTGGATATTTAACTGTTGTGTTTACACAAATCAGATTGGTTTGAGATAGTAATATTATAAAATTAAGATTTCCGCAAAAGTAAGAGTAATTTTATTATTGAACTAGCCATCTATTCAGAAAACTATTCAAATTAGACATCATTTATTATTATTAGACATCTTTTTTTATAGTATATTATATTTATAAGCAAAATATATTAAAGCTGTTTTATTTAATTAATATCCAATGAGCTATCATTTAAGAATTCTATTTTTCCTGTGTAGCAACATGTTGCAGAGTGGAGTTTGTGTTGCTGATGGTAGCATATGTTGCTGAGATAGCAGAACATGTTGTTGGCAATATCAAACTTAAACATCAATATATAATAATATATATAGATTTTGTGAACAAAAATTGTCATAAAAAGACAAATGTATTTCATGTAGAACATAAAGAAAATTCAAATGTTTCGATCATAAAAAATAATTTAATTATATATTTATATATATTATATATTATAAAAGATTTGAAACACATTTAATGTTATATTTTATAAAATAGCTATTTAAGTCGCAAAATTAAGAGTACTGAACTTTTCTAGAAAATATTTACTGATTAATATTAATAGAACATCTATAAGTTGTAGAAAAAATACAGCCAAAATGCGTCTTAAATTCCAATAGTCGCTTTAACTTGTTTAAGTTCCAACTGCATTAAAAACCATTCCACGAAAAAATAAGGTTAGACCGTATATGCAAATGCTTAAAATAATTAAAAATTCAACTAAAGGCAATACTTCTCTTTTTCGGAACACTGCTTCCATTGGAACCGCTAATTACGGCCAGAAAACTGTGATAATTAAATGCAAGAACCGTTGTACGAGTAATACCTGCTAATCATAAATTAGAGGTCTATGATTTCCCTATTTCCAGCACTTGAGCTGACAAACTTCCGGGTAGAGTGGAGCAAAGAAAGACCCAAAAGTGCCACAGAAGAATTTCAAACATTTCTAGTGCCTTTTGCACACTTCATTTTCCGTTTCAGTTGCATTTCCCACACTCAAAAGCGTACTAATAATCGCAAAAATATGAACAATCTTAATAATGTCTCGCGACTGGCGGCTAATGAGAGCAGGTTCCCCGCAAAAGGGGGAAGACTGCCCTCCTCTGTCAGAAAAGACTCTTCAGAAGCCTGAGAAGATTTTGAATTGTTTCATAAAATACAGAGAGGCTGCGGTAATTGTGTCAGGCAAAAATGACAGACACTGCAGATCGAGAAAATTTAAAGGAGAAGGGGCCAGCAGGGGACTTGGGGGAGATATCGCGATGAAGACATTTGCTGGTGGAACTGGCGGATCCAAATCGAAACTCCCCGTTCAGGTTATATGCTAATATGTGGCCGAAAGGATCTTGGTAATGTAATTTATGCTTGGCTTATTGGCAGCTTCTTCGCCTGGTACCCTGATTTGCATAAATTTCATATGCAACATGTGGCCATCGAGTGGGCGCAGCTTCTCTGCAAAAGGAAATACTCAAAAATAGACATCACAAACCGAGAAAAATAAAAAATATTGCAGGAGGTTTGAGGAAGGTGGACTAGTGGGGCTAAGAGTGGAAAGAAAAAAACAAACGTATGCCAGAGAAATTTCGACCCAGTTCAAGGAACAACTATATACTTGCACAGAAAAAAATTATTTAAAATTGCCAAAAACAAGTTGAACTTTTAAATTACGAACTAAAAAGAATTTAAATGGTTGATTAAGTTTTTAGGCTGAAATTTCTTGAAAATATAAAATTGTTCTATTAAGACCTTGATAAATTTGTATACAAAATTATATATTTAACAAGAATGGAAGAAAGTTTCGGCTTCCCAAAAATTGTCTGATCCGGCTCGTTCCAACTTATATACTACCAGCAATAGGAATAAGTCTATTGGGAATTTTTAGTTTACGTAAAAGCGGACGGACGGACTCTATATATCCGTTACTATTTTTCTAACACTTTTTAATTACTTAAATAAATTTCTATTTCTTTTTACGATCCAGGGCTGCATTTTGTTTTAAACACTATCAGTTTTTTAATAAGAAATATTTTTATTCAAAAATGTTATTATATTCGAAAAGTTTTTTCAGTGCATTCACATGCTTTCATTTATATAAATATGTTTTTTTTTGGCAACATCATCGATTATGATCAAAAGGCAGGCATCGATCGTACGATCGATCAAAGCAGGTCACAATTGAAAGTAAAAAGCGATCCACACACAATCCACAGACAAAAGGCCGAAACAGGATGAAAGGAGAAAAAGAGCAGACGGCATTCTGACCCAATTTCGCCTTCTTTAATGGGGTGCCAAAGGCCGATTCACCCCCCGAATCCCCCACTCTTCGGTCTGCAGTCTGCAGTCTACAGTCTACAGTCTCAACTCTTTCTCTTTCTTTTGGGGAAGCGATCGCATTGCGATTGAAAGCGATCCATCTTTATTATGATTACTCTCTGGCGATTTTCACGCTCAATTAATGTTTATGACAAGTGATTGTGTCGCGGCGATAACTCACTGAAAATCGCGCAAAAAACGGGGGGAATCGGGCTGAGAAGGATGGCGATAGAAAGAAACCTTTGGACTCCACTCTTGGCAGAACAAGATCTCGATCGATCGATCGAGCGATCGCATGGGGATCGCTTAAATCACGCTCGAAATCATTTGAATGAGAATGTTGCCGCTAGAAAGTTGGCAACTGTGTTTTTCTTTTTTGCGATTTGAATTTATGCTCATCGCCGATATTTGACATGTGAAAATCAAAGCCTGATTGATGCTACAACCGATTTTCACTCCGTCTTCTTTTTTCCCCGGCTGGCTGAATATTGAAATCGCAACTCCAAATACACACATCGCATTGGAGGAGAGCATTTTATTTATATTTTGTGAGTGGGACTTAAGGCGGAAATCGGCTTAACGCGTGCGGGAAATTAAACTAGATTCCATCACGTCGCAGTCGGAAAAAAAACCTTCAGTAACAGTTGGTTGTAATGGGAAAATTGTGGCCAATGGATATGACTTCAATGAGATGAAAATAAAAATAAATGCGGGAAAGAGACTGGGAAAATTCAGATAGAACTAAAAGTGACCTACAATGTGGGTAATATTTTTACTATACGCTATAATAACAGTTATATACAAAAATTCTGTAAAAATACTTCGATTAAAGACAAAACAATGCAAATATTTGTTTTTTCAAAATTTAAAAATTAAGCAAATATATTGTATATTTTGAATTTATATAATGTAAATTGATCATTTTGTAACTATTATATAGTTATTCCAAAATAGTGTTAAGCTGGTAAAGAGTTTGGTTTTAAAAAGCATCCATTACCCAATCTGGCACAGGAATCATATGATGAATGAAAACCAATTTAGCTTTTGTACTGGCTTTTAGCACTTCGCCCCCGAAAAATAAAAGTGGCCAAAAACCAGCGACAGCTAAGCGGTGTTACCACCTCCCACTTTTCCGCTTTTCCCCATTTTCCCACACTTTCCGCCCACTCCACTTTGACTTCCCACTTGGTCAAAACCGCAGAAGCGAGGATGGCAGACGAGCGACGCCAGTTGGAATTTGAATTGAGAGATTAAAACGCAATGCATGTGCACACCTATGGGCACAAACATGTGTACAAATCACTGGGGATAAAATCAAAAAAATGTAATTTTTGATAATTCCTATAAAAATGTATTTTTCTACTGTGTAGAAACTGAAGACACTTCAATTAAATATCGGCAAGGTAAAAAAAAGGTTTAGAGATAGTTTATCTTGTGGAACCTCAAAAAAGTATTTTTTCTTATTACAATAAAATATTTTGAAAACAAGTTGTAGACCCTAATATTTTACTTTTAAATCCTCAAGTCTTCACTACTCAGTCGGCAATCTAAAAAAATTTTAAAACGTATATTTCTGGTTGGTGCCAACATAATATTCATCTTTACGAACCTATTTGATTAACAATCCATTTTAGTTATGAAGAAAATATTCAGACCTTCTGTTAAGAAATTATTCATCGGAAAACTTATTGTTTTCAGTGGTTATGTGCACGTTTGCATACAGATTCGCGCTCTTCGCTTTGCCCACCCACACGGAATCTAAGACCGCAGCTGAAGTAGAAGTGTTTTTCGCCTGTCCGGGTCGCCTGTCCGCTGGTCCGGTTGTCCGTCCGTCGACCCGTTGTCCGTTAGCCAGGCTGGCTGAATGTGCAACAGTTGGCAGCAGTTGCCGGTTGGTCATGACACGGCAATGGCCAAGTGAAAGCAGGTTAAATGCAAATAAATTGTACGACTTTGTGGGGTGGGGGAATCGGAAAAGGGGAACTCGAGTTGACTTGAAAACGTACTTTAAACAAAAGTTTCAGACTATCTCTGCTCCCTTGAAGCTTACCAAAATTCCATTGCGGCTTAATTTGATTACACTTGATTGCAATAATTATGGCAGAAACTCTGTTAAGGAGGTTAAGGTAATAATATGCAAGTGCTAATAGTGCAGTTAAGTATATATGTAGTCTGCAATCTCGTCCTTATAAAATATGAACGTTGAAGGGGGCCTAATAATTTCATATTTAAGGCCTAATTTGGTCGTTAAAAATTTATAATTTATTTATTATTAATTATAATAATAAATAAGAAAATTCATTGCATGGTTTTTGAGATCTTTTTATTTGGAAGTACATTTAGGTAGATTTTTTGGAACTTAAAATTTACTTATTGCTTAAAATTTAATTAATTTTACTTAAGTACAAGTTATATTTTTTTATTGGTACTTATTCTTGCTTTAGTTTTAAAATCTTTTGTTCTAAAATCTTTCGTTTTTACTGATCAAAAATCCTTGTTTAATCTTATTAATATTGATAAAGCATAAATGCCGACAAGCTATAAATATATTTATATTAACAATACATTTATTTCACACATAACTGGCCAAAATTGGAAACTGCTTAATTTACGACCCTGAGTCATAAAACCCAATGTTCAAGTGTGACAAATTGCGAGTGATATCGGCATGAATGAACAGCAGGTTAATGGGTCGACCTTGTCACATTCAGTACCACTTCGTCTACCTTTTGGTTCTACCTGTTCTTGTTCCTGTTCCCATTTTTCCTGCACTTTATGTGAAAAAGAGGAAAACACTTTAAATGCGTCGCGACTTGCTAATGAGTTTGTCGCAGGAAAAGGACAACAACTCAGTGCGTAAATGAGCAGGACAGGGGACTGAATGGAGGTGAAAGTGTTTGAAGATTTATGATATGAGGCAACACCACAGCAACCTGCAACTTGCAACAACCCGGCAGCAACAGTTGCAATTAGCTCTCGGGTAAAAAGTGAAATGTTCTCAGCCAAGTGCGGACAAGTAGGTAAGAGGAAAGATAAATGGCGAGACAAAAGGGAAAACGGGTGGGGGTGCAGATCTGGAAAAAATGTACCCGATGAAAATAAAACACTTTAACGCTTGGCTTCATAAATCACATGATGAGGACCCCAAAACGACAACATGGGGACATGATGTTCACTCAACTGAAGCACACAGCTCGAAAGAGACAACTTGTGTGGCGTGAAAGAGAAGTCGAGAGGGCCAAAGAAAGAGACGGGGCAAGCACTTGCCTGTCACAACAAAAGTGGCCAGAATATGAGTAACTGCTATATAATAATGTTTGCCGAAAACGAAACTCAGCCTCTTCATTTATCATAAGTGAAATGAAATAAAAAGAAACACAACACTTAAAAAAATGAAATTTAATTTTGTTTTCAACTTTGAAAATAGAAACTATATCTTCATCAAATACACCAAAACTCGTTTTTTAGAAATTTCTGATTTCTAATAATTTTTTAAAGTTTTTCTGCAAGTCCATTTTTCAATGAGAACAATTTTGATAGAATCAGCGTTCAACTTTTAAGTTAAAGGACTGATACTTTTAGACCTTTCAGAGGATATTCCTAAAAATAAACAAGTAGAACCAATCGGTCATTGTAATTAAAATATAGTTAAAATTCGTCCGGTGTAAAAAGAGAGTCGAAAAGGAAGAAGGGGCTGGTTAAAAGGTTCTTCTTGCAGCTGCAGGAAATGGGGTCAGGAAGTCCGTCAAGTGTCGGGAGAGATTCTCCGGCGCTGCTCTTGTTTGAGTTGCCCAAATGGCTCAATGAACTGTAATTTGAGTGCCCATGTCCCGAAATTTGCAAACTGACTTCCCCGATATTCCGTCTTCCTCCATGTAGATATATCTTTTCTGCCCCGAGGTGTTCGAACGATCGCTTGCACGAAGAGGAAACGCAACAACGCGCACGACACCATTGAAAACATCATGATATTCTCGACAAATTGAATACCCTTACTTAGAGTTATTAAATATTGCTAAAAGGCTTTTTAAGTTTTAGCGCTTACTGTAAGTTAAAAATACTAATGGTGATATGGTCAAAAGTTAAAGTTAATTACATCTTTCACATCAAAATAATACGATTTTTAATCTCTTCGAGGAATCTTCTTGATATTCTTTATTTTTCAAGTACAATTTTTTAGACTGCAATTTATGTCCTAATAAGTTTAACCGACAATTAATACTCAACCAAGGATTGAGGTATGTATTTTTTATAAATACATTATGCTTGGGCAATATAAGACTTGTTCAGTCTTAAATACTAACAAGCCTTACCAAATTTATTTGCAGAATAATACCCTCTTCAAGAGTTTAAAGACAACATGTATTTAATTCATTGAGCTACGCCAAAAAGAGGATCTTAACTGGAGAAAGAGAAGAGCAAGACAGCACTACAAAAAGGTAGAGACAGAAAGTTCTGTGGGCTCATGTGGGTGCGTGTGTAATTTAAGACTTTCTCGCTTTAGTAGGTGTGTGCTGCACATGTCGTGTTATTTGTTGGGTCGGAAAAATGGGAGGGGGTACAAAGGGGCGGGAGGCGTGGCAACTGCCACCATCTGGCCTGACGTGGGTTCTTGGCCAAAATGCGCCACAGAGCTCTTGCAGCTGGAGTCTCGTCTTACCAAAAACTTTTAGTAGGTGGTCGCACCTCCAGCAACAAATTGGGGTTTCAGTTAGGTCAAGAATGAGCAGGTTGTTTGTACCTGAGAAGTTTGAAACGGAAGCAAAACTTATTTGTTTATTGTAGTTTTCTTAAATATATAGATTTTACTATTTTTTTCTAACCTTAAGTAAAGTAAGTTAGAAATGTTTTTAAAAGATTTTTCAATAGTTTTGCTTAAAAGCAAATAGCATTTTTCATTTTAAAAATATTATTTAATAAAATATTGGTTTATATATTCCACATGTCCGCGCTTATCAAAAAATTTAAAAGCCAGCACACTTGCAGTATTTTAATTAAAACTATTAACGCATCGATAACAAAGTTAAACAACCAACGGTCTTCCGCTGTACTCCATTTCACATATTTGTGCGGAGTACCAAAAAGCGGACAGCAAAAACTCGTTGCAAAAGGAACACTAAAAAATAACACAAAAATTGTTGTGTGTGTGTGTGGGAAAACCGTTTGGGAAAATCCGCTGCATGTCCGAAATGGAAATGGAAAACACAATTAGATGACCTAATAAATATGCACACACGTGACGCGGACCACTGACAGACGAAATGGGACGGAAAGCCAAAGAGGTAAAACACTATTTTCGGGTAATGCCAAAATTTGGCTGGGAATTACCTTGACTGTGGGTGTCGTGACTTTGGAATGGATCGTATGGAATGGTTCGCCACGGAATGCCGCAGTGTGGGTCGGCATAGGGATTTGCAAAATAGCCCTGACACTCTGCTAGGGTCCTCTAGTCCTCGCTTTTGTTTTCCCCTCATTGTTTCGGTTGCCTTTTATTGGTTCATTGCTGAAAAACGAGCGTGACTTTGACTGGAGAGGCCATCAAATGGCTTTGGTCATGGGAAAGTGCCGCTCTAAGAAAATCCTAAGGAGATCATGGCTAAGAATGGGTTTTGAAACCTCCAGAAAATATATATTAGTTACAATTAAAAACCTAAATTTTTAGTATTGGTGCCAATTGATTCTTCTTGCTTAGATAGTAAATTTGTTCAAGAGAATATTGTCTAATTTATATAGTACGAAAAAGAAGTTTAATTCATGGTGTTACTTCCTATAAACAAATTTTGTAGATTTCATTAAGTACCATAAAGTTTGGCCTCCGGTAAAGGGTTAAATTATCCACGTTCGGAAGATCGAGTTCATTAGCACATATGGCCACTGCCGACCACCCATGGGACCCACACATAATTCCCCATCTCCCCAATCTTGGACTCCCACCAACTGGCTTGCGTCGTGTGATTCTCACTCTCTCTAATTGGCCCACTTAATGGCGACAGACTGAGAAACACAGGCATTTTGTCTTGTCGAAAGTCGACGGGATATTTTTTATGCGATCCATGTAAAGTAAAAGTTCCATTTCAATAATTCTGCTTGTAGAATAATTACCCCGGACAGCAGAAGACAAGACGCCCACATGGGTGCTTAGTGTGGCCGCAATTTAATTAGAAAACAAGACGCAAACGATTAATGGGCAGCGAATGCATTTCGAAAGGAAGAGTTGCAGTCGCCTCCGAAAGCACACACCAAAAAAGAAAAATCCATAAGCCAGCCAGGAGAAATGCCAAAACCACATGCGGTTCGGCAATAACAGTAAAAAAGTGTAACATATATTTATCAACCGAAAAGCGACAGCAGAGCAACCAAAAAGCTAAAAAAAAAAAAAATAAAAATAAAACACAGAAAGCTCACAAGGAAGTCCAAATTGTAGGGGCAATTGAAGGGGCTGGGGCGGGGGGAATGTGGGTCAGCAATCTGGCCTGTCCAAACAAAAAAAAAAAAAAAAAAAAAAATAATAATAATAAAAAAAAAGAGCGCGCTCGAAACGAAACCGAACTCAACACGCTTCAACATTTTCGATGATGATAAATGAGGCAGATGAACGCCAACGATAAAAAGACACCGCGGAAATCGCCGAAGAGAACCCAGCAGAAAGCAAAAAAAAAAAAGGGGGAAAAACATAAACTGCAGCAATAGCAGTATAAAAAGGAGTTAATGCCGCTGCCGAGGACAGTTCGGAGATTGTACAATGAGTCTAAATGCGAGTTTAAATGGCAGTTGATAAGGCAGTTGAATGGGCTGATCGACCAAACGGCATCAACTTTCAATTGCCGAGGGCAGTTTGACAAGTGGGAAGATTATCTTGCGAGTTTTCTCCACGAACATTTCCAGATTTAATCGGCTTGCTGATGATTGGAGGTGTTCTTTTAGTATAGTGAAAATGGGTTTTGTTAAAACTATCGTGCCAAATCTAATGACAAAATATAGCCCTCTGCTCTTTTATAATATAATTTTTTTGGGTGTTATTTTGATAAAAAATATTATTAATTTAAGAAGTTTAAAGTTTTAGCAAATGCAGTTTCTTCATATAGCATGTGGACTAAAATCTCTAAAGATATATTAGGAAAATGTTTTTAAAATGACTTAAAATATGGCAGAACTGATTCTTCATTTTTGATTGACATATTAATAATGTGCTCCTTATGAACAGGAATTCATTACTATTAATTGTTTAGTCCACCCTCGTTTTAAGAAGCATTTTATCATGAACTAATAAAAAGCCTCAGCCATAAATTGCCCAAGCGCAAACTTCAACAAAAGGAAGCGCCAAAAAATAAAGCGGCAACAAAGTGCAAGAAAAAAGAATTTGGAGCAGATGGCTTATCAGAAACGTCTAAAAAATCCGAAAAAAGCTAAAGAAAAAACTCGGCACAGACAGCGGGCTAAGCCTAGTTTTAGAGGCACTGGCCCCGAGTTGGCCCCAAGTTGATTGTGTCAGAGAGATAACGAGCGGAACTGCGGTCTGTTCCCCACTCCCCACTCCCCTCGCCACATTACCGCCATTTTAACACCCCCTCTTGTTTGGCGTGTGAAAGCGCAAATTCTGATTATAAGCCCAGTGAAAAAGAGGGGAAGACCGACTAGCAGCTGTAATTTATAGACTAGCCCGAACAGACAAATGTCCCTCGGAATCTCTTTATCAGTGTTGCCATTTTAGGCTAAGAACAGTTTTAACTATTTTTGAACTTAAAATGCGCTTATCAACTATTAAAATTTCTGTAAGAATTATTGGTATATAAAAATTGAGTTTTCACAAAATTTTAGGTACTAAAATCTAGTTTTTAGGTTTCAAGCCTTTAAATTAAAATAAATAGGTATTTAATATATGTTCAAACTTAACTTTATAATTAAAATTATCATACAATAATAATATTTTGTTTTGTATTTTTTAAATTCCTAAAATTATTATTCTAACAATAAAAAACGTTGTATTTATTATACCAGAGGGGATGATATTTACCTCTAAATTAGTAGCTTTACATCGACTTTCTATTTAAAAAAGCTCCCAGGATACGGAGTTCAAAAGTAGTGTTAGAATAATCACATTAGATCCAGATTGATTTCATTATAGTAATGCACTGTTAACCCGGACCACTTTGCAGCTTTCTGGGCATCACTGGTCACACTATCTGCTCCCCCTCAGCACTTTGCGCGCTTTTCATTTTCACTTCCCAACATTTTATTTGTTGCTGTTTTCGCTGTGCTTTTTTTCTCATGATAAATTTGCGTGGTTTATCCTGCGGCTAACGGCAAATTATGGTTCTTAAATTCAGTGTGCCAAATGTTTCGGCTGCACTACGACTGCGATTGTGGCTGAGGCTGTGGTACTATGGTAATGCTTGGCAAACACGAAAATGAAAATGCTCATAAAAATGGTTTCATAGGCATTTTCCGTTTGCCGTTTTACTTACAGGACTTAACGGAAACAAATTGCCGCACCAATTGCCGCACTTAGACAGATCAAGGCAAACGATTTAAATGCTAACGATTTTTCACATCATTCAGATTTAGTTACGTCTTTTGTTTTCTTTGCTTAAGTCTTTTAATAAAATATTGCATATGATTTTTAATTGGAAGAAAACCCAACCCACTATTACGAGCTATCTAATTGTTTCTTTAAAAAATGTTCCATATAATTAATACCAAATGAAACAGAGGATACATACATTATGGATAATCATTACTATTTTCTTAAATATTTTCTAAATACTTTCTCTGCAGATTTTGATTTATAATAAAATACGAAATAAATAATAAAAAAACACAATATTGTTTTAGTGAACAAATTTCAAAATAACAAATAAAAACCAAAAGCTTATTAAGTTATGGGTAAATTCCTTTAAATGTCATTACCAAAACTTTTTTAGAAATATATGATTTAATAGTTCTTCAAAATTAAACTAATAATTTAAAGTGTTCTAAGTAAACGCAAACCCGTAGTTTTCTCAAGTGTACTAAATGACAATCTCTGTGCATGTGAGCTTGGAGACTGCCCTTTCGAAAATCCTTTCGCCTAATTGTTTTTTCCGTTTTGATGGGCTCACGCTATAATCGAAACCCAAATCTGAGCAGCGAATTGATGCTTCACAAATTGAACTGTGAAAAGCAGGGCCACACCCCCTCGGTAGCCGCCCACTTGACACAAGAAAACCCAGCAACTCCATTCGAAATGGGCCATTAAACAGAGCGAGCGGGCTATAAAAACAACAGCCAAATGTTGCGCCCACTAACAGAGCTCGCAGAATATACAGCATGCTCTAATATTTATTTATCACACATTTTCCACGAATCGAGTGGAAGTCCTGGCAATGGGAAAACCTTTCACTTCGATCTTCCGAATGTCCAAGAAAACCGAAGACAAAACCAACACACGCTCGCTGCATATTTATTTGTGTTTGTATTAATAGCAGCGTGTTTATAACTTAATAATGGTTCAATAAAAAACAAAATCCAAAGAGTTTTCCTTTCCTGCTGCAGGCAGAGGCTGAGCTTTTCTTTCGGTGAAGAGCTCTTTTCTTAGTGTTGCCATATTGGCTATTTTCTTTTCATGTTTACTCAAGATCACGAGTTGAATTGAAAACGGAGTTTAACAGTACTTAAAAAAATCTATTCCTTTTCATTAGCACTCTACCAAATCAAGTAATTATTTATTATGTTGAAAACAAAAGAGATGGGCCAAGTCATTATGAATTTGATTTCAAAACAAAAATAAATTAAATAAAATAGGTTTTTGTAAGCTAAAATATATATATTACTGTCGTAGATTATTAAGTTTTTTACATAAAGCATTTCAAACTTTTTAAATCAAATATATATAAATATAATTATTTGAAAGTCAAGTTTGAATTTATATTTATTTGCAACCATTTAATAAAGCTGTATAAATAGCTAATAATATATATGTAGATATAGACCCTCTTTTTCCGCACAGTAGTCAACTGGTGGTGTTTAGTTGAAGTCGCTCTCTATTTTTTTCGGACATCTTAAACGTGAGCGTTTTTTAATGGTGAAGTCGCGAGGGGGAGTGGGATGTGGGATGTGGGTTGGCCACGGTTTAGAAAGGCTAATGGGGAGTTTAGCTTGTTGTTTTTGGGTTTGTTTCGCTTTTTTCATAGCAAGTTAATCAAATGAATTATTATTACAATAAATAAGCATATTTTGACAGTCGGTTGTTAGCTAAATGGCATATCAACTGCCGTTGCGGGCAGGCAATTGAGATAGCTGTCAGTGTTGGTGGAAATTGAAATGTTGTTTTAAATTAAAGTCGAAATCCCGAGGCAAATCAATTGTAGTCTGACTGAACAAGTTTCTTTGGATTTTTCGGTTTTGTGGTAAGCTTATCTAATGTTGGTGATAATTCCCACCAACATTAGACGACAAAATAAGAAAGGCAATTGTTCTTATTTTGATTTATTTATTTTATGATATCAAACAACAAATTGTGTATTTAGATTGAATTAGCGAGATCAACAGAAACGTAATTACATTTATACAATTTTTTTTTGAAAATAAAGCTAGTTAGAATTGTGTAAATTTATAAATAAATATATCAAATGGTTTTACATATTGTTCCACGCTTTGTTGGAAAATTGCAAATTGGTTGACCAAATTTCAGTACTGTTTATCCATTTTTAATATAATAATGCCACCCACATTTTGGTTATCGTAGAAACAAAATATCCTTTCATTTCTCATCTATTTCCCCGAATTTCTGCTCCTGCAATACTCTTTGCATTTTTCCCTCTCCACTTGCATCCACTTTCCACATGCATTATGCTTTAATCTTAGACTTTCTAATGCAGTTAGTCTTGCACATCATTAAGTTCCGGCGGGGGCGTGGCAGTGGAGAAGGAGTGGCAGTAGCAGGAGTGGGCGTTAGAGGACTCCTCAGAAAAAACAAAAAAAGATGCTTCCTGCTTCCCAGCCCACAGATGAATTTATTGTTATTTGTTCGCGACGGCCGACTACTGTCCATAATTTCTCAAGAAATCGTCGCTCAGCTGTCACACTTATCTTTGTTAACCCCCCGCATTTACATCGCGCAGAATTTGCATATTTGCATATGGGGTTCGGTGTTATGGATTTGTGTTCGGATTTAGCTTTCGATTTGGGTTTGGGTTGGGTTCGGTTTCTTTGTGGTCAGTGAAGCGCAGACAAATGGTAGAAAAAAATCAAAATCAAAACACACCTAAGAAAACGATTGTGGGAAATTTGCTGTTCGACGATGTAAAATCTCACACATATCGATGGGAATACTTACGGTGGGTTTCATAAATAGCAAGGACTTGTGAAAAGATAGAAAAATTCGTTAGCTTTCTAACTAATCTCCCTAAAAACTGACATTGTTTTGTGGATAATTTTCTGAATAATCTTTAACAAATCCAGTCAAAAGATAGAGAATTCTAAGGACTAATGGTATGACCTATGTATATATGTATACTATGCCAGAGAATCAAGCAATCTTTATTTTATTTCTCGCACGAAAACTTAAAATTTTTGATTGTTCCAATTCCTTATCTATTATAATATATACAAAAAGATTTATTGCAAAACGAGCAAAGGAAATAGTTTTACTCAAATTAATAACTATTATGAAGTTTATTTATTATTTCTTTTATCAACAAAACTGCTCTGCGCTCGATCCGACTTTTGTTTGTGAAACGCACCTTCCATCTGATTTTTGCGTTGCAATTGCTTATTAACAAGTTGCCAAATGGTTTTACCACATTTGGCTAATGCCACTTATTGGCTTTAGGTTAGGTCTTTTCATTTTGCTATTTGTGTTTGTATTTTTTCTCTTTTTCATATTGCCAATTGGATGTCAGTGTGGGCTGTCGACACGCCCACAATCTCAGTAGCAGCCGCTGCAATTTGACAGCAAGCCCAGTGGGAAACTGGAACCGAGTTGGACCACAGCCAAATTGGGAGCCCACCTCTACTGCCACTCTTGACTTGACTCATTTCTGGTTCCTCCGCCGGGGACTGAAATGCCAGCTTTTATGTCGATTCTAATTGTTTTATGGAGGTTACTAGGTGAGGTCTGGGCCGAACACGAAACCAATTAATCCCACTAATTAGCGCAACCGAATCCGAAACACATCCCATCGCCGGATAGCCGGATCGCCGGAATCCCTGTCCACCCCCATGGATCTGCACAGATCGACTGACAGTTAAATTTTCGCGCAAAAGTTCAAGAGTTGAAGACAAACATAAATCTTTGGGGGCGCCATCTACGGGTGGCAACTTGGGACATGAAAATATGATCGATTGCGAGTTATTAATGATGCAGTTTTACGATACTGATCTTTTGCGAGGTGAACTTTTATGGTTCTTATTGGAAACGTTGTTAAACCATTTTTATGGGAAATTTCTGCTCTTATGCGACAACTTTAATGACTGTAAAAGTTGAGATTTTTTAACAGCACTCAAGAAATGTCAAAAATTTTAACGTGAAAGGTTTGCTGGCCTAAAGTGAGTTTTTTAGACTGATTACGATGGAAAAGATTTTCTCCAAAATAAAAAGGTATGTATTTGGAACAATATTGTTCAATATAATAGTGTGTTGCTGATTATTATCGATGACCTAGAGTGGAGGGTGCCTTTTTAAAAATTAGTGATTCACTCACCATGGACAAGAGTCATACCGAAAATAGCCGAGTATTTATTTCACACATACCTGCAATGAGACAGAAAAAAAAGAGTAAGTAAATATGTCATTAAAAATATCTCTTGAGCAATGCAAATTGAAAATAAAAGCGAGTGCTTCTTATGCGTCTTTGATGGTGGGATAATTGCAAGACAAATAAATAAATAAATGTGCGAAAAAGGAAGCAGCGATCAACACATGCAAATGAGTGAAGTAATCAAAGGTAAAAAATAGTGGGAAAGGGGCACATGGAATGTGCGAGCGATGACGTTGTTTACATTTCAATTGTACGAGTATAAAGTTGATGGGCCCGAGGGTCTGAACAAATTGCGCATGCGCAAAGGCCGAAAAAATGCGGGTCAATAAATGGCCAACAACAAAAGAGTCGGCGAAAATGATGCAACCGTCTTATTTTTTCCTCGGCCTCCACAATCTGTTTACCAGAATGAAGAGGCAGCCAAGGAGGATCGGCCAAGCTGTTCATTAATTTCATAAACGCAAAAAGAAATGCAACAATGAAACCGAAACCTATACTTAAAAATAGTTGCCTTCAATCCGACCCCCTCGCGTCCACAAGTCTTATCCCTCTTCTTCATAGACAAAAGTCATTTGGCACTCCTCGAGGAGTGGAGCGGGGTCCGGGATTCGGGGATTCGGGGATTGGAGATCGGGGAATGGAGCTCGGGTATCTGGCCTTGGCCAAGGCGTGTGTGATGATGATTATGGCCTAATGGTGGATAGCCTGTTGGCATGCCAGCAACAACAGCAACTAGAGATAATAACAACCAAAACAACAGCAGGTACACTATGCAAAAATCTCAGAAAATGCAATACAATAGTTTGGGAATAATTTCAACACTCCTGTTACATAAATAGAATACATTGATTAGGACTAAAGTAACAAATATCTTTAACAGCTTTAATCTCTTTAAAATTGACTGAATAACTGTGCAACATTGGATCACCATTTTCCAATAGAAGTTGAAATTGTATTGTTTTAAGTGTAGAGATGTTGTAAGTTCATTGTTTGTTGGTGGCTGCGGTTTCTGCCGCGTTTGAAGCAGCGCGTAAAAAATGGCAATAATTTTTGCTTTGTGGCTGATTAGTTGAATGCCTAGTCCCCAGTCGATGGGATGATGATGATGATGGGGCGGGATATGATACGTAAAAGAAGGAATATTACACTGTACCATTCAGAAACATAAAGCGAATTTTATTGTTGATAGAACTTTATCAAATGTATTTAAGTTGAAGGCAACCTAATAATTTCTGTTCTTGCAATTGTAAAAAAACAAATTTAAAACTAAAATTTCAAGATCGATTTAAGCTCTACACGCCTTATTAAAAAGTGTGGTTTTGGTCAAATCAATACCCAATTTTTGTAAAAAATAGGTCCGCTAATTCTTTAGAACAGGACAAGCCCAGCATATTTTTCAGATTTCATTATGTACACCCAAAAAAAAATTAAAAGTGTGGTTTTCATAGGCGTATCTTGAAAATAAACTACAGACAGTATTAAAGTATACGTATTAATTCAATAGTAAATAAGATAGCCCCTATACTGTTGCCTAAGCCCAAGTTTTAAAACCACATAAGTTTTATTTTGATGTTTTCGTGGTATTAAATTAATACTCATCTTATTGAGAAAATGTTCGTACCGAATAGTTTAAAATGCATGTAACAATTGTTTAATTTCTTAGACTAATTTTTTGGCCCTTAGTTCAATTAAAATTATTTCTAATTTTCAGAACAAGAAAAATTAACATTTACTACGAAATAAAATTTTGCGATTAATCGATTAAGTGTATTGTTTGGAACAACAAAATTAAAAATGTACCATTTACTAATGCGATTGGGAGTACATCTAATGTATATAAACAGGCTGAAAGTTTTATGAACCTGAACATTTAATTATATAAATCTGTAATAGTTAATCATTTCGGAATACTTTGCAAACATCTTGATCGTAAACTTATAGAAAACTAAAAGCTTTCCGAAAATAGCTTTGTGTTCATAACTCACTTGGCATATCTCAACCAAGATCGATTACTTCGGCTCAAAGATCTGCAGCCAGACAAATACAAAAAACGTTTTCACATTCATTTCGATTCTTGCAGGGTTTATTCTTTTCCCCTGCTCTGTTCTTTTCTTTTATTTTCCCTACCATTTTGGTGCTGTATCTTGCGGTGGGCGTTCTCTTTTGTTCATTGCAGATCACCCCGCCCCTTCCGCCCCCGTGCCATGTGACGCTGACAAATTGTTGGGCATATCAGCTAATATATTTTTTAGTTCTGTTCTATTCTTTTGTCCATGTGTAACAAATGAGTTTGCTGCCAAAGTAAAGTCCATGAAAATCGAGAAAAAATCACGCCCAAAGTCCAGATACACCTGGTGTGTGTGAGTGTGTGTGTGTGTGTTTACTTGTGTGTAGCTGCACTCAAGGTCGTTTCATTACTCAGCGGCGTCCTTGGATAATTACACACACGCCAAGAGACCCCAAGACCACAACAATAATAACCCAGGAAGGGGTAGAGAGGGGGCTCTTTAGCTTTTACCGCAGCTTCGTTTTTCAATTTTAGTCATCATAAAAAATCGCCAAGCGTACGAAGCAGAAAGAGATGGGCTGATGTTGCTGGAAAGAGACGGGGAGAGTCCTGTTCTGCCACGCAGGCGCAGCGGCAATCCGATCTCTCGCTCTTTCCATTTCCCCATCTCGTTCCCGCTTGCACTCTCTGGTTTTTGCATTTTCTGCAACATTACTTCCTTTTAGGCTTCTAATCGCTGGCTGACTCAACCCCTTACACAGTACTCACTCATTGTGAAATATTTCAAAAAGAAAAATTTTAAATTAAAACAGAATCATATAATTATATGTAGACTAAAAGATTGAAAAAATGCCAAAAATATATATATTTTGGTAAGTGAAATTAAAAATTTTTATATTATTAACGTTAACTAGCAAAGGGAAAATTTTAGAATTAAATTCCCTTTTGGATTAATTCCAAAATTTGAATATAAAATTACCTGTTTAAGATCGGTGAAGGAAAGGGATTGTAAGATATTAAAATTATCTTTGTGGATAACTATGTAATTGGGCTGGTTTGATATTTAAAAATGAAAAATTTGAAAATCTGAAAACTATCGGGATCGAGTAAGAATATTTGATAGTTTCGCCTTGGCGACTGATCACTGTGGAAGTCACAACAGCTGGAACACACGTTGGCCTGTGCATTCGTGCGAAAGTCCGTCCGATGTCTATAGCTTCGGTGCCCCGATACCCCCAATACCCCGGATCTCCACACCGTTTGGCCGTGTGTATATTTCGATCGCTGGCAGAGGAACGTTTCTAGTTTTGCGTGCAGTGGAATGGAATTGTGGACCAGGCCCAGACCGCGGGGTTCAATGCACCGACTGATTCTGGGTCCGATTCTGCAGCAGTCTGGGGAGCAGCGCCGCCACTGCGCAGTCGCGGCCTGCATTTTGCTTGCCTCTGGCATTTTATGCATTTTTTTTCGCCCCAGCCGTTGCCTGGGCTTTTTCCTCTTTGTCTATAGCTTTTTTATTTGCTTTTATCTTGAAGTGAGTGAGTTGGATGCGCTAACCTAGGGTTGGGCATCTGGGTTTTGAACATGAGTTAACAGAGAGTCTACGAATATTCGAGCTTAATGAAATGATATCAGTTTGTTAATTGCTCTTACTATTCAGGGTTATAAACGTTTTTCCCATGAACATTTGCTATAAAATCCACACTATAAATATTGCCATACTTTTGATATCTTTAAGGACAAATTTGACCGTTCTGAGCTTTCAAAATTACCATGGGAAGAAATTAAAAAAAGCTATACATACACAAAAAATATTAAATATGTTTATAAATTATTATATAAATGATTATAAAATTGTGCTTATTAAGCCATTTAATTTAAATTAAAGCCGCAACAAGAGATTTCGAAAATACAAATAAAATCAAATTGTGGCAATTTAAGTAGACAAATATATCCACCGATGTTGATCCCTAGACCCCACAAGCCTTATGTCCCACAGGGGAAGTCCCATTTATTTTATCAGTTTCAGGTCTCCATTACCAAGTCTTTGGAACTTAAACTTTAACGATCCAGGCAGCAGCTGTGCTACACTTCTGCAACTCTTGCCCTTGCCTCTTTTATTTCCGTTGGTCTTGGCTATTGTTAGCGATAACAATAAAATGTGGGTGGGTTGAACTTGGACCTCTGCCTCCTCCGCCGTTCACCACATTTTTCCCCTCGCCCGAAATCCATAATTATGGGCACATGGCTATCCTACAGACGAATTACTTTCAAAACCAAACTCGGAATCGCACAACTTGTGGATGACCAGGGCCTCGAAAAGAAGAAGCAGGGAAGAAACCACTGGAAGACGATGAAGAAGAAGAGGAAGCTATCTGCCGGAGAAGAAGCAGAAAAGCCAAAGAAGTCCAAACTAAAGTTGGATTATTCAAGCGGAGCAAACGCCAATGGGCAGCTGCTCGTGGGCTCCCTCTTCTTTTTCTGACTGGTTCCCTCTCTTTCCTGCGACCTCTCCCCTCTCTTTCTATTGGCAAGGAACAGCAGAAGAAGTAGTCGAAGAAGGGGGAGGAGAAAGCAGAACAAACGGCAGTTTTATGTCGCCGGAAGCCAGGCTAAAACGAAAAAAACAACAATTCTTAGAGGTAAAAAAAATAAATAAATAAATAAGAGTAGGAGAGTTAAAGAGGGATAAAAGAAAACCAGTGGAGAAATAAAAGAAAGGGGGTGGTAGCTCAGTGGCTACAGGAAAACCCCGAGTTAAATGCATTTATTTATAGCACATTTGGCCACTCGATAACTTCCTTATGTGTGTGTAAACAAAGAAATCATTTCTTTTTTATTTATATATCCCGATAGTCGCACCTAGAATGGAAGAACTACTTGAATGGATTGAGAGGGGGTAAATGTGGGGGGTAGACAGGTGAACAGCAGGTGGTGGAGAGTTTTGGATTAAAGATCGTTACCGATGAAAGATTATGCAACTAAGGAAGTTGTTTTTTTGAATGATTCCATGCTATTCAACTAATAGCTTAATCGTCTATTATAAATCAGATACTCTGCTAATGGCCATAAATTTGTATTACATAAATAGTCTATCATCTTTTTTATTAAAAAAAAATTAAAGGGAATAAAATAAAAGAATTTTATAAATATGTAATTTATAAAAGCACTAAACTTTACCCATTTTTTAACTCATTTTCTAAACTCATTTTAAGCCATTTTATTCCCACTAATATGAAGCCACGTCAATCTGATTCCATTACCAGTGCAAGCAATTTCCCAATGGAGCACCTGCTGAAGTCCACTCCTCCGTTCCCGTGAATCAGACCCTGCAACCCCGCTTTTCAGCCACAAACCTCTGATGGCTGTGCGTTGGCCTTTCCCTTTGGCATCATTATGCCCATTTAATTATACCTTTTTGCGAGAACAACAATTTCCGAATAAATCACTCAATCAAAATAGAGAAAAGCGAATGCCAGACGGACTCAACACATGACAGGACAGTTTCCCACAAATCGCTCACAGCGAGCAAGAGAGCAGGAAAGCAGGAAAGCCAGAAAGCAAGAAAGCGAAGAAGCCGGCTCCTCCAGACCACATAAATACATCAAATGTCAAAAAAGCGAACTTGGCCCGCAGCCTGGTAGCGAAATACTAGGAGGCAGGCGTCTGGAGGATGGAGTGGACGAGGGCTTTTGGGGGCTGGCCACATTAAATAGCAAATAATAAATTAATATGCCGTAAGTTAATAATTACAAGTCGAGATTCTCCCCGGCTACTGAAAAGCCTCCTTCTCGGCCTTATCTCCAGCATCTGTTTGTCCATCTCTGTAATGCTAGGGACCAGTTTGGTCTGGCGCCCCCAAGGAATCTCATTAAATGGGGCTTGAGCCTCGCTTGAATGTGTTTGCTTTGTTGCGGGAAGTTCGGTTCGTTGCGATTGCACATTTTCTAGATTGGCTTCTATTAAATAAAATTCAGCAACAGTGGGTACACTTTTTAAATCGTTTATAAGCCCCCGGGGATACTTCATAAGGATTCAAAGTTCATTAATTAAACTTTAAACAGTAAAAATATAGATTTTTTTGGAGATAAGGTATTTCAGATTGTTGTTTAAATTAATTGTGTCTACCAAACTGTAAAGATACATTTTATCAAGGTTTACTACAAATTTATATTAAACGAGATTTTTATAATTGCTTAAATGCGTTCCTATTATTTATGTCTTATTAAAACTATTTCACTTGATAAAGTTATCTTATAAATTGAGATTAAACAGCGGAAAATACACGCCGTAAACGATCCCTAGTTCTATTTTTACTTAGTTATTATCTTTCTGCAGTTCTCATCCATTTTATAATAGCCTACACCTTTCACAGCGTAAATTAATTTGACTGAAGTTCAACAAAAGTTTACCTAACAGCAACGGAAACCGTTATTGCAACAGCACCAACTTGTTAGACAAACACACTCATCACTTTTCCGAGAAAACCCCACAGAACGATTATTTCTGCTCATTCACAATCATTTGTAACAAGCTGACAAACATTCCAAACAAACAAAAATATTCTTTTACTTGCCAAGTGCATTGAACATTTTCAATGCCTCGCATCGATGAGGAAAAAGAAAATAAAATATATACTGGTGCTGAAGCAACCTCATGGTGGGTCATTTATCAATATTTGCATGGGATATCAAATGTCCGCAGAGAATGGGGAATTATTATGCACTGGAGTAGAAGCCATGACAAATGTTACATAATCAAAACAACATAAAAAGCTGCAAAGCTATAGATTTTTATTTTTTTGAGTTTAAACGACTCCAACTTTAATTGCTTTTATATATTTATGATAAATAAAATTAAAAACTGCATATGGTTATGAAAAAATACATATAATAAAATTGTTTAATAAATAAAAAATACGTACGATAATTGTTAACAGCTAGTATATTAAAATAAAAACATTAAAAATGCTGTCGAACTTTTGATGGAGTTAATAAATGCCAAACAAAATTAAATCAGTCCGTCAGTCAGTTAGAAATATGACCACAACAGTTAATGAGTCTCATTTTATTTAACCCACTTTTATCATAAAACTCAATTAAGGTGCAATTGCAGCATAAAAACTCCTAAAAATAACGAAGTGATAAAGTCATTAACATATAAAGCACTTGAAATGACTTAACAACATCAGAAATCTCCAAGACCCAGCCGAATAAATGAGACAAGACCTGGGAGAAAACTGGAGATCCCCAAGATGCCCAAATGACTTAATGCGAGGAGAACTGTAAAGTACCCACACATGCAATATGTGAACCCACATAAACCGTGGAGTGAGTGAAGAAACAGGCAGCTGAAATCTTGATCTAGATCAGGAAGGAAATCAAGAGTCGTTATAATTGATTAACTGCAACAGAGTGCAGCGATGGAGAAGGAGTAAAAAAGAGGCGACAGTAAAGAGAGCCATAAAATGCAGATGAAGAAGAAACCGAAACAGGAAGACTTTTCACCCGAGAAACAGCAGAGACATTGGGCAGTCACGCATGCGCATCGTCTGTCTCTTTCTGCTTGCATCTCCCTGCGTCTTTCGACGTATATTTGCTATTTTCGGTTGCGGCCAGAAAGGGAAAACCACCGTTGAGCAGCGCATCGTTAGAGAACAGCTCCAAAGTATTACGGTAAAAGCCGTTGTTGTCCTGCTCTAGCATCGACTACACTTGGAAAAAATTTTAATTTAAAACAATTTATTTGTTTTAAAAATCACTTAAAAGGAATTTAATAATCGCCCAAGAAGATTTTATTTTTTTCCAAAAATAATGTAGTATTTCATCAAAATTTGGTGTTTTTTTAAGATTTTAGCATTTATTGAATAAAAATAAATAAAAGCAATAAGTAAATAAGCGATTATAAAAAAAACATATAACTGTCATTGAAAACCAAATCCAATAGATTTAAAGTAGCTTACAAAAACTGACAAATGATATGATAGCAAAGAAGAAGAAATAAATCAAAATTCAATAACTAGATTTTTCTACAGTGCAGTTGGTTGGGAGATAACTTGGCCGCTGGCAGAGGTCATAAAGAGAGACGGCGGGCGGGGGATCCTCGCTAGACTGACAGATGCGTGCAAGTTGGCCATAAAAGAGCCCCAACGAGCTGAGGAATCGAATCGAGCCGTGGAAATAATTTAGCTGACACAAGTCCGGTGTGCGCTGTCCGGTGTTCACTGTCCATAGAGTCCAGTCAAGTGTCCACTGTCCGGTATCCACTGCTGGTCTTCGCCGACGTTGTCGTCTTAAGGAAATGCATTAAATGAGAATCAGCCAGACTCTTGGCTCAAAGTAAGGGGGCGGAAGGGTGATGGGAGGGGCACATGTTTGTAATTTTACAGTTAGAATCGTCGGTAGCCAACGGGCAGAGGGAATTTGGTAAGGGAAAAAGAGTCAGACAGTGACTACTGGACAATAAAATCAATCGAGTCGAGGGGATATGCCTCCTATCAGTCGTTGAATACATAACCGATAGTCACGGGCTTGGGACTGGGAGGCTAAGATAAAATCTTAAGAAATTGCTGGCGATTATGTTGTCCGGTAGGTATTATTTTTCATTGAAATTATACAATTTTTTAATTTATTAAAACCCGTTTGGTTAACCTTTCCAACTAACATTTTCGATACGCGTTTCTAATAGTTTAAAACACAGGCAAGAAAGATAATAAATATTAAAAAACAAATATTAAAAATGTAACAAAAAAATGATATTATTCAAAGATAACAGTAAGGCCTGCCCTTACAGATATTTTCTAATAAATAATGGACTTTAATGAATTATTAGGAGGGGAATAAAAATTTTAAGTGCGAGACATGTCAAAAATCTGCTACGTAAAATGTTTATTTCACTAAATTTACTTAAATATTTCTGCTTTGCTCTGTAGCCTGGATGTAAACAGACCTTTTGAAGTTAAAACAAAGCAAAATAGAAACCTGAAGAATTTATCGAATGCCCATCTGAATCGAATCCTAATTAGGACAGATTTAGAAAGGTAGATAAATATTATAAAGCTATCAGAGACGGGGTCCCCGTCCATGAGGGAATGTATGCCAATCCGTGGCCATATTTTTTATAGATTTCCATAATAAATCTTTGCAGTCAATTGGCCAAGACTAGACGGCAGTGGACCCGAAGCGAGAAGAGTTGCAGGGAGCCTAAAAATCTGTCCATGACCTTCTTTGGTCGGAGATATAGAGTGAAGTGCAGAAAGTTCTCGAGAATCGGAGGGGCGGGGGTCTTGGGCACGACTTTGAACTTGGTTCGGATTTGGTTTGGTTTTGGTTTTGGTTTCGGTTTTGGATTTTGGGATCTGCATGAGGACAAATTGGGCCCAGCATTTGGCATGCAAAATGCGATCTTGACTAACGCGACTCTCTAAATCTTCAAATTATATGCTGGCCGAGTCGTGCTGAGGAAAACCTCAGACATTTTCTTTCACTTTGTCGTCCAGGGGGTTCCTGTCCCTTTCCATGGCTTTCATGTCCAACCGAATGAAATAGAAAGAAGATGATCATCTGTGGCTGGGCTAAGGCCTTTCTAGGTCGACTTCAGCCAGCGATTAGTGGCTAGAAATAATTTCATCCTCTTTCTCCGTGTTCCTTCCCTTTTATTTTGTTTATAATCAAAAGTAAAATGATTGCGATTTCGTGTTTTGGGTTTTATTTTTCTTCTCACCGCAGGTATGGTCTTTCTTTCTTTCTAGGAAGATGACCCAGTTGCTTGCTATGTCATATCGCATCTTGCGGTGACGAATGTTTGGAGATCAGCAGGAAAAATTCCCGCAAGTAATTGTCAAAAGGGTTGAATTGGTAAAAAGTTGGAAAATGTTATTTAAAAGAAGCCAAAATAAAAATACTCATGTTTTGTTTATAGCATATTTGTAACATATTGTAATGTAGAAATGTTTACTGGTTACTTTACAGGAAAACAAAAGTAACAAACTTTAAGCTTAAATACTTTAATAACCATTTCCCAATTACCTCATCAAATACCGTTCAATCGATCACCCATATCGACTACACACAGGCCAAAGACATTTCAGAAAACCGCAAAATTCTAAGATTTATATTCGTGTAACCGCAACGGTTTAAATACTCCCGACCACTCCTTCCTAGTCAAACGGTGCGTATGAGTAATGTCAACAATCAATATATATTTCAGTTACCCCAATGACTCAAAGATGATGACAAATTGTTGACTTGTGAATGTTTAGAAATTTAGTTTTGTCATAACTGACCACACATTGCTGGAAATATTGGTTCTAAAGAGGCAAATAATTAAATTTCAGCAACCAATAAAATCACTTAAAAAAAAATTATGATTTTTTCCGATTTAAATAATTTTTATATTCGTAAAACAAAAAAAAGGTACATGACTATTGAATATTTGAAAAAAACATAAAATCAAAATATTATTTCAATGCATATTAAATTGTAAGATAAACATTAAAATAAATAAAGAAATTAAAAATGAAAAAAATTTATATTTTTGTATATTTAAAATAAAATAATGAATAAAAATCAAATCGAAAAGCATTTAGTTTGAGTACAACAGATTTGGCTTTGTTATGTTTTTTTACCAGTGTACGAAATTACTCTCATAACTAAAATGCTGAAAGAAATTATTTCTAAACGCAAACAGTAATAAAATCTAAGCCATAAGCTATTATTAAATAAGCTGAAATCGAATTGTTTGTTGAAACTCAAATTAATCCAACTTACTGTTAATTTATTTAATCAGTAAATTGATAGTAGAGATCTATTCATTTTTTAATGAGTTGTATTCGATAAACATAATCAAATGCTTTTATTACTACCTTGTTTTGATATCAAAGCAGCTCGTCTTTGTAGGCGATACATGGTTGCTGGTCCTTATTAGTTGTTAACTTAAAAACTTCACTGGATAGAGGGTCAAACTTTACAAAAACGAACACTTCATTGTTAAGGACTTGTTTTGCTGTTTGTTTGCGCTTATTTTCGTAACTATTTTATCCACTTTCAGCTACACCCGCGCCACACACAAAGAGTCGTTGAAGAAAACAGAGTTTCAGTGGTCTTTTTCTGGTTTAGACAAAAGTCCGAAGTCTTCACTTGGAATCGGGTTACGAACGCCGCTTGGACCGCTTGAGATGACGTGCAAAATTGAACTGAACTGAAAATTGAACTTCCTGCTGCTTGCGAAAAAATAAGAAAATAATACTAGCAGCCGAGGGAGAAGAAGAAGAAGAATGGAAAAAATGTTATATCTGGGGATCGAAGAGGCGAGACCTCGTGTAGGAGTCTGTTGGTCCCGAGAATCGAATCGAGAATCGAGCAACTGCAACTTGTTTGGCTCTCTGTCTCTGCCGTCCCCTCCCCTCGCATCCGCTCTTTCTCTAGCTCTGTCTCACATCAAGAGCAAAATCAAGTTGAGAGAACTTTTTGCAGCAAAGGAATCGCCAAGAAAGCGCAACAAAAAATAGCCAAGATCTTCGACGAGGCATAAGGTAAACAAAACTGGCTAAAGGCAACAAAAACAAATGCAAGATCGGAGCAAAGAGCAGGGAAGTTGGGGAATCAGGGGGTCCAAAGAAGAACTTGTTTCCAGTGTCCATAGTTGGAGTTGTACGGCACTCGGCGTTACAAAGCCTTCGGACCAAAGAGACCCAACCGAAGAGATTCTTCGGCAAACGCGATCCGCTAAGAGAGGTTCGAATCGAGCCCGTTGCAGGCAGATTGGCTCAAACAAGTTCGACTTGCAACGGACTGGCAGTGAACTTGGAACAAGGTTGGCTTGATCTTGAGTTTTGCATTAAGTGATCGTTGGATTCTCCAACCATTTGGGTTCTTGAAAAATAATTGTATTTTATTATGAGTTAAAAGACTTTTATATTAAAAAAATTGATTTAATACAACATTGGTAAATAGAAATTATTAAATCCAAATATTTTTTATTAAATTTATATATTTTTAAATTTAACTATTCCATTTTTAATCAGTGAAGGAGTATGGGTTTGAAGGGACTATATTTTCTTCCAATAATTGATATTCTTTAAATGCCGGATGGAGCTTCTACTTTGACATTTAATACTAATTAATTTGTTTGGTCTGTTGTGACCTTGTTATGTTGCTGATATTTTTGTGATTGATTTTCATGCTACTGACATTTAAACTTCAATAACGTTAAAAATCAATGACCAACAAGTATGTTAATGGTTCTTTCACAGCCCGCATCTTTAAAAATAATATATTAATCTGTTGGTCAGCTTATTGCACTTACAAATTCAAATTTGTTCATAGTAAACGATTAATTGGACCTTCTGGCTTTTAAGTCAATTCAAATTGTTCTAATCAAACCCTAAGAGCTTAACAATTTTGTAGCCTAATAAGTACAGTCCATTAAGACATGCTTTAGGATCCGCACTCAATAAGCAATAACTACTGTGCAAGTATCCTTGTGATCACACACATTATAATGGCTTTCCCCTGACTATTTTATCCAATTATACGAAGAGGACGAAACGGACTGTAAAAGTTAACACATAAAACGAGATAAGAGGCGATTTTCGATGACATTCGAAATCAATAATCAGATCGTTGTCGTTGCGTGTAAACGAGCCATCAAAAGCCATAAAAATTAGCCCATGGCCCTTCCCCAAAACGGTCGTAAAAGTGAAGAAACCGAAGCGATCCTCGGAGTAAATGTGGCATAAGCCATAAACCGAGATTTGATAGTTACATAAACCAATAAAAACCGATACTACCGAAGAACATTTTCCATTTTTAATGCCCTTAGAACGAGGCAACAAAGTTGTGGGCCAGATACGAGTTTCAACCTGACATCTCAACCAAAACAAAAATTCGAGAGAATGCCAAAAACTAGAGAAAACTATAAAGCGTGAGAACATATTCATAGGTAAATTGAGATCTTTATCTATCGCGTTGTAAATCTTCTTCAGCACGGAGGCCAAAACACAGGTTTAGCATGTAAATTTCTTCGCTTCGGTTTTTTTCAACCATCCGTCTAGCTACCAGAACAAAATATTTTGTCAGTAGGAGCAAAATAAATTGCCTCGTCTGCAAACTTTGACCCAATTTGTTTCTTTGGCCAGGGATATACATATGCCTAGCGATATCTGCACAGTCAGTGTCAGTTGGTAACGAGTTTGATTTGCTTTTCAGTGACGACGAGGGGAGGAATCGATCTGGGAGTTTGTTGAACTTGATTAGGTTTTTCGGTAGGGGGCGTTCCTTCAATTCAGCATGCTGTAGATCTTGTATGTTTTTATGTTCCAGCATGAGAACTTTATTAGCATGGCGTCAGGTCTTACGCCTATGAGTCTGAAGGTCTATCTTTCTTTGCACAATTTCATTTTTTGTAGTTGAAAGCTGGTATCCACATATATAAATAAATACAAATTTCGAGTTGGTTGCTTAATTATGTGTTATATGGCAATATAAAATGCATTCATTTGAACATAAAAGAATATTAAATTTAAGGAGCTTATAAGTGTTTTCATTTTGTTTACCGCTTTGATAAATTGTTTAAAAATATGAAAAAAATTGTTTTTTGAATCATGTCAACAAGGACGCACGTTTTTTTTTTTGAATTTTTAAAATGTCAATAAAAAACATAAAATTGTTTATTAAAAAGTTATTCCCTTCTTGTTTATCTTACCTAAAATCCATGCTTCTAGAGCAGAAAACCCCCTTAAGCCAAAAATAGAATACTTATTAATTTACTTAGAAAGCCTAAAAAACTGAATGACATATTGTACCAAAGAGATAATAAAATTGTAATCTACCTAATATTCCGATCTTATAAGACCATGCTTCTTACATAATACTGCCATATTTCTGAACTGATCAATTTGCCTTGTGCCAATTGCCACTCGAGTTGAAGTGGATGGACCACAGCAAATATATCTCCCTCCGTCTGACTGTTTCTTGACTTTAATGGTCATAGAAAAAACATTTCACGAACTTTTTGTAGCGATTTTGAAAATGGGGAAAAAAGGCAACAAAAAGAAAACAAACCCCAACAAAAACCAACGAAAACCAAACAAAAGAAAGCTTCGCACGGGCCGCGAACAAAACTTTTGTGTGCGAGCGAGTACAAAATCTACTTATTTTCGCATACAAAAATCATTAAATGCGATCATTGAACTGCGATTTCGGTAACGAAATATACCCCGAAACTTATGCGGAGCGAGAAAGAGAGAAGAAGTCACGCAGAAAACACTATTCAACATCATCGCATAAAAATAAAAATTATGGAATCTCGCCGCGGCTGGGAGACAGAAGAGATTAGCTAGCAAATCAATAAAGAAAAATTAATCAAAAAAGTTAGCTCGAATTTGTCACACAATTAAAATAAATTATTTAAGATTCCCAATCATTAATTTCAATTCGTAAGCCCCCAAAAAGACGCAGTGGCGAAGAATTTCAATTGGCATTTAATTGCGTTGAGAGATTCAAGAATTCATTGGCGACAGCAGCCAACCAATCGATACAATTTCGATTCCACTTCCAATTTCAATTTCGGTTTCGCTTTGGAGTGCCTAAAGCATTCTGACCTTCAGCACTCATTGAGATTTCGTTCACTCTACTTCACTTTATTTACTCAATTATATCGATATTTATTGTGATTGTTATTGAATTTTCATTTGGGTTTTGTTCTTTTTGGTTTCGTCTTACGGAATTTCAGGTCATAAAAAGTTTAATGGTTTTATTAGAGTTAATATATGATTAAACGATTTTGTATTCTTAAACAATTGTTTTGCATCCTTTAATATTATTAGTCAACCTGATGGGCTCGGTTTAATTTAATTTGCTTAGAACTTGTTTTTATATAAATATAAAACTGATTTATGATCTAGCTTAAAAAGCAAACTTAAATTCGGCTGACATTTGCTTAAGAATTAACCATTAGTTAGCTTAACAAAAGGCAAAAGTTCTAATATTTTGGTTTTTTATATTATGTTCTAGTCTCTGAAAAAATCACTGTGCATTTTTCCTCTTCTCTTTTTGCGACAACCACTATGGACTACAGTCTTCCATCTTCCTAATCTCCAGTTCAGTTGTCAATTCATCTGGTTTCCTGACTCTTATCAGCTTATATTTTGTAGACCCGTCAACTTCTGGTTCTCTGTCATTACTGAGATCGTTCCTGCTTCTTAATTTCCAGATATTCTTCATATTATTATGGGCAATGATCGTGTCTAAATGAAATCTATTTTTTCGTAGTCAGCTTTTTCATCTCCGCCATCGACTCATTCATGGCTAATTTGGCATTGGAAAGAAGACGGCAATAAAGCCACACTAATGCGATTACATTACAGGTCTTAGGCCCGCTCCCCTGGCCAAAAAACTCGCACAAAGAGCCGCTTAATACGAGGTCCAACTAATAATAAAAGTGAAAAAATTCATACATGGGAGAGACAAGTCGGTGACCACAAGTAAATATGTGCTTGAAGGTTTATGTACTTAAGGTTACGTTGCCCAAGAAATTTCTAAAGTCAATGAACGTTGTGTAATTTCAATTAGGTTTTTTGGTTAGTGAAAAGAACATACAAACATTGTTTTCATCTCGGAAATGAGGAGAATGAAATTGCATTAAATATTTTCTGATTCTCGAATGTAATTAGGAAGCGAGAATAGAGTAAAACGAACTAATAGCTCTGGAGGTCATCAGACTTACCCATTTTGGGATATAAATACCCACTAAAGGAAACCCTAACACACATGATGGCACAAAAAGCGGTTATTAGCTCACCTAAAACGATAGATAGGAAAGGAAGATGGTGTTAGGTGATTTACAAATAATTGTTATAACTAAATAATATTTATTTTAAGCGAAATTTTCCTAACAATTTGATCTGAAATTTTTTTTAATTAAAGGGAAAAGAGTTGAAAACATTTGTCAGCATGAGTTAAATCTAAATCTATTTTAGTTTTCTGGTATTTATTTTTTAATTTCAATTCTTTTTTTGGACTCACATTTAAACATGTCAAAATAAATTGATCATGTGATTCACTTTCATTTTCTTAAACCTGCAACTTTTTATTTTTATTTTCGCAAATTCTTTTATGCCATGCGTCGCAAGTCACAGTCGATTAGGTCACAATGTGCTTGACTGATTTTTCAGTTTCCAATTTTGTTTCAAAATATGTATAACTCTTTTATACGTTTTCTTTCTGTTTAGCCATCATAATTCGCTGTGACAGCAATGGGCATAACTCTTTTTTGGCTTAATCTCCGACCACTCAGGAAAAATAAAGCAACCAAATGAGATAAACAAAAAAATAATTTATAGTTCAAGTTGTAGTTGTCGGCTTATATAAATGGGAAATTAATTGCTTAATTTAGTGGAATGGATTGCGAGAGTTTACACAAAAGGCAACGAACGGAAATCTTCGGGTCTCGGCTCAGTTGGTCGTCTGACAGTTTTATCACATTATTAATAAGAAATAGAGCCACGAGCTGTGGCGTGGCCGATACCAGGAATAGGTCTTTATTTGCAAGATTCTCAACCGTTCCGTGGGGATCTCTGGACTCCCTGGATTCTGAGAGCGCATCTGTCAAGTTTTCCACGCCCTCGTCTGGTCCTAAACTGTCAACGTGGCCATAATTCATAATAAACCGGCAACGGCGCCGTTGATTCTTGTCGTTGGTGTTGTTCTTGTTGTTCCTGTTGCCCTTGTTATTTTTGTTTTTTTAGCCCACGCTAAAAGTCCACAACATCGCGGTAAATACACAAAACACAGAACACCCAGCGGGCGGGGTAACTCCACTCAGCCAAGTCAACAAAAGGCATTTTGCAAACAGTTTGCAAAAATGGAAAGGAAATCTTTTGGTCGCTGGGAAACCGAATCCGCATTGCTCTGGGAAAATTTTAAGTACTTAATACTGTTACAGATAAACTTTAATTTGAAAGACTTTCACATTATGTATTTAAATAAAAAGGTTCAAAAATTTTTAAAAAGTATTTCAATTGTACAATAAATTTGTCGCATTGTTCATATATTTATGATCGAGTTTCAAAGGCAACTAATTTCACAACAAAATATTATTATTATTATTTTAGATTCTTTAAAAAGTTCTATATACTCCAGCAGACCAAAGGGTATTAAACTAGAACTCACAATATTGGTAGGGTTGGGTGATTTTGTATTCATTGGTATAGGAAGCTATATATATCCATGGGTCTAGGTGTAGCTGGCTTATATTTGCTGCCTTTTGTTATCGCCCAATGTCCGCGGACCGAGAAACGCCAACAAATTGTTGAATCATTGACTCAGCCCTGCGCAAATTTTGCCATGCATCTTTGCAACAAAAAAGTCATAAAATGAACATGCGATTTATTGTCTGGATGGGCGAAGATAAAAGGCAATAAAAGGGAATCGGTTTTAAATTGAATAATTTTCAAAACAATTCAATGCTAACAAATTTGAAAAATGGGATTTGGGAAAAAATGCATTTAAGGCCTGCAGAAAGGAGCGTTATAGTTTTGGCTCAAAAAAAAAAAGTTAAAGGTGTGCCATAAAAATGTTCAATGATTTATAAGCTTTAGGAATAAAATAAAAATTAACTTAATTAAACTATCTGCTTGTTGTACATGGGCATCATAATCCGAATCCTGCTGAAACCAATTAAGTAAAAAATTGTATTTCCTCAGCATAAGCTATAACAATTTTCTTTTGTAAAGATGGCTGTATAAATTATAATTTAACCACCGACTGGGTCTATTAAGAAAACCAATCGATGCTTTGCAAACTCTTACCTACTTATAACAATTCCCATTATCGACCAACCATTTACATCGTTTAAGTTATTCCCCGTCCTTGTACGGATCTTATTAAAAATGTTTGCTGTTCCTTTTACCCCATTAGAGATTCGCGCTAGTCAATAATAAATTCAGAATGCTGCAAAACATTTCGCAGTGCCATATCTATGGCCAACTGTCCAGCCGGAGATGCAGCGAGGGAAGAAATGCAATTACAAATAATATGCAACCTGGTCGTTTATCTTTATCTTATTTATGAAAACGACAACAAACCGACAAATGCAATTTATGTGTTGGTCGCTGGTCAATGCAAAAAGGGCAGCGCAGAAGGAGTTTCAAGGCAGCTGCCACGATGGGAGCAGCAGCATCACATAATGCTGCATAATGGACAGTGAACGGAGGGACTTCGGACTTCGACTTGGTCCAGGGGGTATCATATGGCTATGGCTATGGCTATGGCTTCAACTGGGGCCGTGACTCTCCCCAAAAAAGAAATGAAAAGCGTTGCCCAACTAGGAGGAAGATGTGGCAACAATTGCCGGGCATTAGAGATACAGATAGAAGGCCAAACGAAAACAACAAATAAATAAATAAAAACAGAAGAATGCGAAGCGATTTGTTGAAAGTGTGCAAGTGGCTGCACGGTGGGTAAATATAAATACAAATATTTTTTTTTTGAAATTTCAAAGAAAAGGTTTAACAACTGGGTAAATTAAGAAGAGACATTTTGAAAATTAGAAAGGTAATAGTTAGGCGTTCAAAATTTAAGTTATTTTGACCTTAAAAGTCTTAAAGTATCGCTGGTTTTTTCATTTACCATCCGATACCCCACAAGCAACTTAAAGTGCAAACAAAATATTCTTTTGAATTTCTCAAAAAAAAAACTGTATCCATTAGTGCTTAATTCAGCTTAAATCCCTTTTCTTCGGCCCACTGTCCTGCCGGCAAAGTCAGTGGCAGTGGATGGGTCTATGGTGCATCATCGAGTGGCATTAAGATTGGGAAACTGGGGATTGTGCGGAGCACTCTACTCTTTTGCCACTGCTGCGAACCAAGTGAAAAAGTGTGACTATAGTCGGGCATTTCGACTGAGGGCTGGGCCCAAAAAAAACCTGGAAGTAGGAAGTGAACGCTAAACAACAAAAAATGAGTTCGAAAAAAATGAGAAAAATCCCTTTAAGGTCGGAAACCCCAAGATCTTTTTCATTCCACTTTCCACGCGGAGAAAAACGTAACAATCACCTATGTTAATACTTTAAAATGAGTATTAGCTGATATGCTGAAACGATTTTAAATAAATACTTTAAAATTATTGAGGCTAAATATGAAACTTCAGTGAAAAGACTTAAAATAAATACTTTAAAATTATTGAGGCTAAATATAAAACTCCAGTGTTTTCCATATTTATGCCTCAAATATCAAAACTTTCATGGATAAAATGATAGAAGGGCTTAGTGAGATATTAAAAAATCAAAATAAAATCATAGAATTCATTGTATTGATTTTAATAGCCATTTTAAATAGAAGTGTCAGGTGTCTTATTAAAAGTAGGTGCCTTTACCAATTATTTTGATATTTAAGATTAAGTATTGAGCAATCTTGCCATTTAAATACCTCGATTTTGACTCAGCTTCTTGAAAAATATAAAATATATGACTATGATTTAGCTATTTTTAAATTCTAGTTCTGTATTGACATTTCTCTGTGTGCAGTCGAACGCCAAAACAGCGCGGGGCACGCGAAAAATCCACAAAATAAATCGCACTTTATGGTGCAGCAGGCACAGCAGCAACTTGCAACTAGCAACAAATATTGCATTTAATAAGCGCAGAGCGCGTAGGGCCAGAAACAAAAGGCCATGGGCCCAACCTGTTGCCAATTGCGAAGAGGGATTGGACTTGGCTTTGGCTTTGGCCCTGGCCCTGGCCCTGGCTCTTAGCCTGAATCTCAGAGGCTCTGAGCCGGCAGCAGCATCTTCTATTGATAGTCAATGACATTTGGTGTTTGGCTTGTGGCAGCAGCAGCAGCAGCAGCAGGAGCAGCAACTGAAGTTGCACTGCATCTGAGAGTTGGCCATAAAAAACGGGCATCGCCGGGGCGAAAAGCTTCTTTGTTGCTGCTGCTGCCGTGACTGCCATTGAAATCCTATAAAAATGTTATCTTAATGGTTTTTATGTTAGCGAAAGCCATTAAAACAACAAAAGCCCTGGACGGGGACTCTCCTGAATCGGCTGTGGCACATGCAACAGGCAACAGGCAGCAAGCAACGTGCAACTGGCAACTGGCAACCGGCAACAGGCGATGTTGCTGCTCCCTTCCTGCAAATAAAGTAGGATTTTACTCAATTGTACGATTGATCAGCAGCTGGAAAAAAATGGCAAAGGGAAAAGAAAAGCAGAGAAAATGTTGCGAGCCGTTGGGTTCCGAATGGGTTGGGCCGCAGTTTAGGGCCCGATGCAGATTAAGAGTTCCGAGCTTTAACTATTTGCTTGATCAATTTGGAGGATATGGATTGCAGAGAAGGTAGCCGTCGAAAAAAATAATGAAATCGAGAGGGGTAGGAAATGATTGCGGGCACGATTCAGGAAACCCTTTTCACGGATTGGACTGCCAAAAGTAAGTATCGATGTACTTCTAAAAAGTAATGACTGCTATTATAAATTTATACAAACGTCAAATTTCAAATTCAGCTTTCTAGCCTGTAAACGATAAGGTATTAAGAATTAACAACTTTCCATAAGTAATTAAAATTATTCAGTTTTTAGAAAAATAATCATTTAAAATTGATTTATGATACCTATTGGCACATATCACTGCCAAATAACCAAAAAAAAAAACAATTCTACAGCTGTAATAATAATAATAAATTAATAAAACGACACACACGATTCAAACAAATAGGCGACCAAGAAACTATCAAAAATGTTGTCAAGCCATTGATTTATGAACTTCAGTTATTTTATGCTTCCGAACACAGCGTCATAAAAATAGCAAATTAGCGATAACTTATCAATTATTGATAGTGAAAGTGGAGCATACGATAAAATTTCGCAATGAACATTAAAAATTCATTACATTCCAAGCGAATGAGAAAGCCATGCCGACAAACGACTCTCACACTTTAATTATCTGACTAGTATATTTACTTAAGTATCACCGGTGCTTAAAGTTCCCCTCTTTGCTTTTTCCACCTAACCAAAAAGCAAAGTGCTTCTGTTCTAACCACAAGCCACAGCAGAACAACAGGAATTCATTCACACGCTCCCCTGCCATGAATCCACCTCATCATCAACAGGCAGAAATTCCACTTGAGCACGACAGATGGCCAAAAAAAAAACACAACACCGAATATAAGTTCATATATCTGAAAAGCCAAACAACCTACCGCAGTGTCAGGCGGAGTTCAACCAACAATTCATCACAAACGACAACAGCCATGATGCAAAAAAAAGAACAACTTTAAGAACAGTTTAAGAACCAGCGCACAGAAAAAAATCCGATGGTTTTAAACAGCGATATAAATTCGATGTACTTTTTAATTTACTTTAGTTTCAGTATAATTATGTCAGTTTAAGAAATATTAAATGTATAAATCTCTTACGCTTAAATATTCTTTGGCAACAATTTTATGAAAATAAAATATCCACTAACTCTACAATTGTCAAACGACTTATAAACATTTTTTTCTGTGTATCAGCTGAAAGCTGCCACAACGCCTATCAGCTTACGTTTTTATCACACACTTTTTTTGTCTTTGGCGTAATTAAATAAAAACCAACTGTAAATATTTGCAAAAAGGCTATACGGAAGCCTTTTTTAAAGCGTTTAATATGCATGGGTTTACTTACTAAAGAATATGTGATTCGAAAGGAGGAGGCGGGCAGAGGGGGATTTCATATTGCAGAGTGAAGTGAAGTGAGACAGCTGCCGGTTTCAAGTGGCCAACAGAATATCAACAACACCAGCATTAACAAGCTGCAAAAAAGCTCATGTTTTTCTTGATTTTTTTTTTTCGTTGTGAGCCATCAACAGTCGTCACTCGGTCTGAAAACTGAAGTCTGAAGCACGGAGAGCAACCTGTCAAGGAAGCTTCGCCAAAAAATCAACTCTAAAATATTTGACAAACAAAAATTAACAATAAGAACAAAGGCAAACAGGCAGAGATCAAGTGATGAGATGAGATAAAAAGTGACGGATGCTCCAGGCGAGAAATAGGTAGTCATTTTCATCTGCACCTACATATTTATAAACCAAAATATTGTAAAAACATTTACTGGATTTTATGATATTTGTCTTTAAACATGAAACAGAACAACAGAAGAAATATTAACTTGTTTAATTTAGCAATGAACAATGGAAAAGCCAGTTCAGAAAAAGAAGGGGTTATTTATAAACAAATAATTAAAAGACAGGTGTATGGGGTAAAAATTAACACTTGTATATATGTGTTCTGATATGGCTAACTTAACAATTACTAAAGCTAATCAATTGACTATAAATTTACAACTACTATTTACTCTTAGCGTACTAATCGTTGTCAAACACTTCGCATGTGCTAATAGATTTTTCGCAATTGTTCAACAAACATTTGCCCTTAGCAAAGTAGCGCCCCCTTCACGCTTTTTTCACTTTATGCCCACGATTACTTGGAAACCTCTCGTCTATAGCCAAAGCTAATTGCATTTCCTACTAAATGCGAAAGCCCAACAATAAAAGGCAACGCTGGGAAGCCTCGTAGAGTTTCAAAAGGAAGGAGATTTGTGCGCGGCTAGTCGAGAAAAACAGCTTCATTCAGCAGTAGCATCAAAAGCTATTTAAAGTCTTTGACACTTCATTTACAATGAAAATGTGAGGCGAGATCTAGGGACTCTGTCCCTCCAAACGCCATTAAATGCAGTTCGTGCTAAGCTCAACAAAGGCATCAGCCAAAGGCAGACAAAAAGCTATAAAGAACGAAAAATAACAAATAAAAACAAAAATTCGAAAAACGAAAAATAAAGTATTGCAAGCAATAATATAAAACCTGAAGCTGAAACCTGAGCAGTGTATGCTGGTCAAAACAAAAAGAAATACAGAGCCACAAAATGGAAAACTAAAAAGGGAACTAAGTCGGGGGTGTCGGGACCAAGTGTCGCTTGGTCCCTGGCTCAAAATTCCGAGAACTGCACTCGCATTAGCACAACCAACTTTTTTGACTGATTTGAAAAAAGGCAAAAAACCAGAGCTCATATATAAATGACCATTAACAGAGAGCTCAAGCTCAAAGAGCGTAAAGCGAACGACATAAAATGCAAAACTGCGTAGCCTGGGAAACAGATTCGTAGCAGAGCTGCACTTGGAAAACACACTGAACCAAAAGGAGGGTAATGAATTCTTTAAGTTTATCATGGTATTTGTGTATTAAATAATAAGGGAGGTAATAAAATGTAATCAATTTTAAATTTTTTGAAATTTAGTGAGTAATCAGCAACACTATTTTTAATAGATAGTAATGTAGCTATTAACTTATTTCAATTTTTTTTTTTTTTTCTTAATCGCAAATGGTTAATGGACATAGAAAATAGTTAATTTTCTGCATCTACCACTGTCGTTATACTTTAACAAATATCATTATACCCATTTGTTTCTAATAAGCTTTTGTCCTAAATTCTTCTCTAGATAAATTGTACCCAATATTATTTTTTTTGAATATCTGGCACTGTACTTTTAAGTGGAGCCCACGTATAGAAGGAGTGCATTAGTCATTCAACTTCTTCCGTTGACGTCTGCGTTTTATTGAAACTTGTCGGTCCGCTCCCCCTCACCCACCCGCTCTAACTGCTCCCACAGCTAACAGCTGAAAAAAGAAAAACACCAACGGTACAAAAAGGTGTGAAATTCACGCACTGCAAAAAGTAAAAGGGAAAACTCACCAAAAATAAGGGAGAAAGACGGCGCCTGGTTTTCAAATTTATGAGTGACTGCCGGAACGGCACAACCGACTGAATGACTGTTTGACTAACTGACAGGGTTACCAACGGACCGAGTGACTGACTGACTGACTGACTGGCAGAAGGAATAGGAATTCGCAGTACGTGTGTGGGCTCTTTGGGAAGTTTTTTGGCCAGGCTAAAAGCGAGAAGCAAATGTGCATTAAGCCAGATACAGTGGAAACTGGAAACAGCGTGAAACTAAATACATGACCTTGGGAAAACATTTAAATTCAAACAACCAACTGGTAAATTAAATAAAAAAAAGTAATTTAAATAAGCAAATATTTTCTGGAATTTTATTAAAATCATGTTCGTAAACCGAATTCTTAGTTTTTAGGATTAAAAAAATACCTACAGTTTAAGTGATGTTTATTTAATATTTTAGTGTTTTAGTAAATTTCATAATTAGTCAAAAGCTAATATTTTATTACCTTCATATTTAAGTCAAACGCTAATTTTTTATTGCATAGAAAGTAAACTATTTATTTGAAACATTTTAAAGCTTAAAAGCATATCCTCCAAGAATTCACCAATTTTCATAGCTTTAACGAGCATTAGTCTATGTAATCACTTATCACTCCTCAAAGAGCTCACTGTACTATCTTCAGTCAAAGCCATATTAGCCATCCCAGGATCCCTTCCTTTGTATGAGTCATTTGGCAAAAAGTCCCAGGAAACGCGACAAAACAAAAACATAAAACAACCCAAAAACAGTCCAAACCTTCGGGAGTTATCTTATTCACACATAGATAGAAGCAGACTGGACAAGAAGCAGAGACCGAATCACATTTGGCAGTGGTTCAAGCTAAAAACTTCCTTCGGTTCGGTAGACCACCCAAGGAATATTTGAGCAATTTTTGCTGAATGAAAATTGAATTTCAGGCATATAAATTATAGGTTAGCTTTAGCGGAGGCGAGGATTTAACGATTTTATGCGGAAAAGAGAACCATCTTCATCTTCATCATCATTATCATCATCGCCGTCCTGGTCGTGGGTATCATCATTAGATAAAAAGGGAAGATGAGTCCGATAATGTTCTTCCCGAGAATGACCTCCGTCAACTCGAAGATTGCGTGCACTTCTATGGAACGTGGCAAGCCGAACAGAAAGAGACAGCAGCACATGCGACGAAAGAGAGGGCAAGATGTTAAGATGTTGAGATGGGGAACTCGAGATTGGCGACTGCAGCTCATCAGGCATTCGTCGCTCGTGTGATCCATCATCGCTCCAGACTAGACCATAAATATTAATAATGTCTGAACAAGCGCCAACTTCCTTTGAAACGGAATTTGGAATTCTAATTAAAGCAGCAGCAACTTTATCTCCACACCAGATGAGAATGCGAATTAGAAGGGTTTCTCCATCCGTCCGTGGGTAGCACGTGCCCACAAGGGTTCTGGCGAACATTGCCAGTTTGTAACATTGCTGTGAGCCAATAGTACCCATTAGATCGCAGTATAATTTCACTTGGTTTAGCTGTCTTGTAAGTATAGTTATTCGCAACTATTAACTAATGAACAATTCTGAGTTTGAACATATGTACATACTTAGTATTAAGAAAGTAACACAATAGTATTGCAAGCCTACTTCAAATTTTATTAAAAAAAAGCCCAAACTTTTGCAATCTTTAAGTGAACGAAGCTTTTTAGGCTTGGTTTTTTTGTTGAGTGAATCCAAAGTATTCCAATTGAATGCATTTAGCTCAGCATTCCCGTTAACATTGGCCGTGATTCAGCCCCCACGCTGTTAAACGTTATTACCCCGTGCTGTTAACATTTTTAACAGCAGGTGCAACATTTCCGCACCCAGAAACATGGGCTTAAAGTATGGGTAAAAAGGTAAACCCAATAAGGAGCCAAGCAAATAACGCTCCCTAGCTTTTTGTTTGATTGTTGCAAGAGCAACAACAACAAAGGCAAATAGAAGAGCACTAGATAAGAGGGAGGCAGAAACAGCAACAGTGGCCGAAGAGTGAGAGAGACAGAGCCGTTCTTGTTCCTGTTGTTCGCAACGTTGTTGTATTTGTATTTTATTTAAACAATTTACAAGAAAGCAACATTCCAGCTGCCTTAAAATGGACAAAAGTTGGCACAAGAACGAGACGACGGAGGGGGGGTAGACAGAGACGGAGACAATGGCAAAATGTTGGCGCGACAGCAACATTTTTCTTGGCACCAACACAGACAATGTACACAAGGGAGATGGCCGACAACTGGGAAAAGAGAGAGGGGCTAAAGCGGCTAAGACAATAAACGCGTTTATTGACTTTGTCGGTGGCAACTTGCAACTAGCAACTAGCAATTGCAATTGCAACTGCAGTAGCAACAAAAGCAGCTGCGACTTTAACATTCAAACAGCGTTTAACAGTTAGGAGTTTAGCAGCCGCGGAAAATGTTAATTGGGTGTAATGTTAATTACATTGTGGTATTCAAGGCGGTTGCGAGGGAGACGCAAGATATAACCTTTTTCAGTACAGTATGAATAAAACTGTAAGAATGGGATAGAAAGATAGAAGCGAATTACATCTATAAGCATATTTTACCCCTATATGCTTATTAAATTAATGACTTTATTAGTTTATTAACCAAATACATGTTTTTATGAAGCCCCTGATAAAGATGATTGGCTGATAAATATACTTTTAAACATGTTACAGCATATTATCGATATTATCATTAGACTTAATATGCGCTGATAATTTCCATTCGTTAATTTATGTGAAATATATTGAAATTGACACTTAAAAGTATTAAATAAAAAAAAAGGGTTAAAAAATGGCTCACATTTTATTTTTTTTTTTATATGATAACAATAACAAAATTTCCTGAAGACACATTATTCAATTCATCACAATAATGCAGCTATTACGAATTTACCCATTTTGTTTGATTTCTTCGATTGATTGTTTGCCTTTCATGCTCCATAAAAGCCAACAATAAATAATAAATTATGAAGCACGCTTAGCGCCCTCTGCTCAATACCACCAACAGCAAATAAATATTATTATCGCGATTTTTTGGCTCCCTAAAAAAGCCTTCCTTATTCCTTCTTCGAGTTCAAGACAAATCCAGACAACAGAAGACACGCAATGAAGACAACATCTTGAAAAGGGTCAAAACATCAAGCAGCTCATGATGACGATGGTGGAGAAGTGGAGGGTCTTAACTTAAGGGATTCGGACTTCGAAATGCAAAAGGTTTTCTTCCTCCTTTTGATCTGCGCCAGTTGATAGCAAAAAACAACTACACAAAAGAATCAAATGTCGGATAGGAAGGACGAAGGGAATATCTGCCGCTGTCTTTATAGCTTTATATACTAAACGAAATCAAATGAAATGAGAGATTTGCGGCACGCGAGATTTATGAGCTGAGACTTTTGAGTGGCCAAAGGAGAAGCGAACAGAAAGAGGCCCACTAAAACCAAAAAGTTCATAAAAATGTTGATTACTAAAAATGATTTCGGGAACTCGATTTGTTGGGCTTAAGGAAAATGATTCCAGCGAACAGAAACCCATAAAACTGTGGGAGTTGTGCATACATAAATTATAAAAAATTTGAGAAAGTTTTTTTTTCACAATTTCATTAGTGAGCTTATGGTTCTAAGCTCTAAGTTCACACTTTAAGTCCAAGGGCCTAAAGCCATTTCCTATTGTGTCGGTTTGAACTTTAAATAGTAAAGCTTTTCGCGAAATCCTCTAAGTGTTTCTTACATCAAAGTTTTACAGCCATTGCCTTGCATACAAATAACCGTAAACTTCACGCAGCAACTTTGAAAACAAAATGCCATGTAATTAACACCAAAATAACTGATTTTCACTGGAGGATGGTGCAAGAAGGGGCGGGAGAGGCGTGTCACGTCGACTGCTTAACGTAATTAGCAAACTGAACAGTAGACGAAGGAGCTAAAGGAGTGCGACCAAGTGCAGTCCTCTCTTTCTCCGTAAATTATTTGCGTCGAATTAAGGCAGCAAACAAGTCTTCGCCGGCGACGGCGACCAAAGATAGAGCACAGTGGCGAATGTTGAAAAAGCAAAATAAAGTTATTTACAATTTAAAAACTTCATACAACATATTTGTAAGCTTCCGTTTAATCCATAACCAAAAAAATTTGCTTAAACCTGAATATAATCGTACAAATGTTATCAAGTTAAAGACAATTACAAGGATTTTATTTGTAACACTTTAATTGGACTGTGTTGCAACTTATATACTTCCTGCAATAGGATAAATAGATAGGATTAAACTGAGAGACGGACGGACATGGCTAGATCGACTCTTTTAGTGATGCTGATCAAGAATATATTCGCTTTATAAAGTGGGAAATATCTCCTTCACTGCGTTGCGTATAATTCCCTCTGCAAAGGTATAAAAATAAGGGTCAAATGTTTAATATATAAATGAAAACAATTTTTCCTGATAGATTTAAAATATGTTTAAGTGCCACAATTTTTAAAACTTCCATCAGCAACTGACCACTGTACGCTGAGAAGTACAAACAGTTAGAGGAGCCGGTGATTGCTGCCCATTTGTTGTGCTGGGCGGTGGGGCAATGGCAATGTATTGGCTCCTGCAACAATATGGCGCCACTAATTAGAAATTCTCAGCTCACAAAAAACTCAAGAGAAGGCAGCAGGAGCAGCAGACCAAACGAGGCGAAAATATTTTTGTCGGCGATGAAGCGACAAGGCGACAAGACCTCTGACAACGAAACGGGAACGGCAGATCTTTCGACTTTTAAGGAAGTGCCAAAGTGACATTAAATAGTTCTGTTCTGGCTCCGATCGGCTGTTGATGTGACAATTGCACGACGCGACTGCTAAACTGTAGGGGTGTTGAAGGTATTGGGAGGTCGGTGCAATGAAAATAGCTATAAGGCACCATGAAGCCATGTATCTCTTTAATGATTGATTGATTTGTATTATAATGCTTTAATTTTTTCTTTTTTTCTTAGTTTTCGGCAAGAACAACATTAAAATACAAACAAGAACAAGATAAAAACACTTTTTAAGACTTAATGGGTTCATTAATATGATTCAAAATTGTAACGAACAGCAATAGATCAATTATATATGTATAAGTTTTATTCGTTGAAAAAATATTTATTATAAAGCGATTTAAACATCTTTGTTCATTTTGTAATTCGTTAAAAGTTAACACAAATGTATTATTTATTTGTTATAACAAGTTCTTAGAAAGCCTCCTGAATACTTCATAATAAACTGACCAAATTGATAATTATTTTCAGCTGCACCCATCTAGAGCTTAGAAGCATAGTCCATCCTTCCCCCCACACTGTTATATCCCAAAATCTGCAACCATTTTGAGCAAACTCCCTTAAGTGATCCCACAGAGACAATGACTCTGTTTGGCCCGAAGGCCAAAAAGGTTTCCTTTCGGGTTCTGGTCACATGCTTATGAGCATTTAATTAAATGCAAGAACAAGAAGCCAGTCGGCAGACCAAAAACTGCATACTTAATGCATAGAAGAAGGGGTCTTTCCAAGGAGAAGAGGCAGCTGCATCGCTTTGGGACGCTCGAGAGTCCCAAAAGTTGCTAATTAAAAAGGCAAACGGCAGCGGTGCCAGCCAATGCAGCAAATGCAACAGGAAGCAACATCAAGATGCGGCACGAACGAAAATGTTGTTAACCTTTGCAGCAAATGCTGCAACTGCTGCTGCCGGTTGTCTTTTGACAAGCCAAGGAGCAAAACGCTATCACTAGGGACCTAAAAAAGCAACAACCACATTGGCCAGCAGATGCAGCCGCCTAACGATCAATAGAACAAAAAAACAGAAGCGGCAGGAGAATGGGCCAAAAGCAGCAGGCAGCACCACCAGAACCACCAGAACCAGCAACAACAACGGCAACAGTTGCAACTACAGTAGCCGCAACAACAACGACTGTGTTGCAGCAACATTTTCGTGCAGTTGACATTCGTGCCAAGGTGGCCAACAGCAACAACAACAAGACTCCCAGATCGAAGGCTTAAATACCCTTTTGGAAACACATCCTGATATTTACAAACTTGTAAGCTAAACAGACTGCTGGATTGGGCCTCAAAAGTAGTACTCACTATCTTAAAGACAAAATTCTTATTCTTATGCAAAAATAGTACAAAATTAAATTATTATATTGTTTCAGAAAGGCCAAAAGCGTAAACCCAATTAATTGAAAATTATTGGAGAATTTCGTTCAAATTACAAAATCACCGATTTTTGTTAAACTTTGACATTCAATTACAAATTTTAGGCACCTTTAAATTTTTTCTAAATGTGTGATACCCACTAAAAAGATACCGCAACGGCCAAACTCCTGAAACTCCTGCAGAAGTCGGCAAACTGTTGCAAGTTCTTAGAACGCGCCACATGCTGCGCAGACACGTCCGTCGTCGTCATCGCGTCCCTTCAGCGACTATTGAACTTGAATTTTAAGTGCCTCTCCCCGACTTCTCATCTCATCTCATCCCTGCTTCCAACTTCACTTGGCCAAGATGCCAGATATTGATAGAATATATATATGGGATGAAGAGTGAGAACATTTTTGGAGGAATTCTCCCTAAATGAGTCATTTTTGGATCTGCAAGGAATCCCTTAAGGTAAAAGTTCAAAAAAATACAAGCTTTATACATATACAGTAGGCCAGTACACTTTGCACTGAAATTTCATATAAAATGTTCGTATACTTTTTTTTGGCCACTGTAACAGGAGCGCGCCATACAATCAAGTTGTAGGGAATTTGTCAATACATTGTCTACGTTTTCCCTAACTAAATTTTAAACTTTATGTTAAATTCTAATGTATGGTACTCGCTACTAATAACACTTATTAAATTTGCTTACCAAAACAATAGATATGAAAACATACTCTAAATAAATAGTATGGAACTAGGAAGTCCAACTGCTCCGTCACATATGACGAGCACTTTCTTGAAGTATCTTTGACAGCTAGTGAGATTAAAATCATTTCAATTATTTTTATAGTAATTGGTAGTTCTACAAATTTTAAAATTATTTAACTGTTCTCATGCAGTTTTGTTCACCTTGTTTATTTATTACCCATCACCCTTTTATTGTGTAAAATTTGCTCCCCAACGAAACTTTTCGACTAAAAATTCAGCAAAACAAGAAAGAAAGCTAACTTCGGCATGCTGAAGTTTATATCCCTTGCAGCTTTTGCAAAAATTAATTTCTCCTTCAAAAATCTATCTTTCGATTTAAATGCGTATATGTTAAAAACATTGAAGCTTTAATGATTTACAGCTAAATTATTCGATCGTTCCTATGACAGCTATATGACATCGTTCGCCGATTTGAATAAAATTAAAAGCGTTATTTTGAATTATTAAACCATTACTTTGACCAAAAGAACAAAAGTTAACATATTTATTCAATTATTTTTTTGAATATTCCGAATATTCCCATGGGGGCTAATTGGTAAAGTCGTCCGATTTTAGTTAAACTTAAACCATAATTCAGAAACAATAAACAATTACTACATCTCGAAGAACTATAAAAAAGAATAGAAAACAGCAAAGTTATAATATTTTTTGAGAGACTAGTTTGCGTAGAAACGGGCGGACGGACGGACAGAAGGATATGGCCAGGTTGAATCTAGTGATGCTGATCATGAATATATATAATTTATAGGGTCGGAATTGTCTCCTTCACTGCGATGCATACTTCTGACTGAAATTATAATACCCTTTGGAAGGGTATAAAAAAGGGCTCACACAACAATTTCTCGGTGAACAATAATAAATTTTTAACTTCCAAACTAAAATAAAACTTCAAAAAAATTCAGCTTGCAGCATGGAGAAGGGAAATTGGATTCGCACGCGCAGAATTTTCCAATAAACGATAAAATTAAATTTGAGTATAAAAGTTTATGCTATCCTCCGAAAAAAAGACATACTGAAATAGTGGTAGGAAATAAAAGGAGCAGAAAAGGGCTGCAATCGACTCAGACAATTGCAGCGGAAAATTGCATATGCTGATGCCGGCTAACTGAATGACAGAAGTTGGAAAGGGGGGCTATTTCTATGCTAAATGCGCAGAAACAGGGCCAAAAGGTCTGGTCCGTCGTGGGGCTGGAAAAATGGCCAGCAAATAGCAGGAAGTGCAGCAGTCAAACGAAAAAAACTAGAGCAGGAAAATTCAAAAGAAAAGAAATGGGAAAATTGCCTCGACTCAAATGTGCCAAAGGACATTGCTATTGAGAACTCAACGGGGAGTGGGTAACATCAATGACAAGACTTCACCGAGGGGGATTTTTATTTTATTTATGCTTCCTGGCAACTTGTATTTTGTATATATTCTTTTATTTATTTTGTTTGAAACAAAGAAAACTAGGAATGAAACCTAACACGGAGCTTAGCGCGCTTAAATTTAAAAATCTCGCAAAATGTCTAGTCGCTAAATCAATAAAAATTTATTTAACCTGTTTTACATTAAATACTTTTTATGTTCCAATAAAAATTTGAGCCACTCAGCGAATTATAACAAAATTATTTTTGACATAATAATAATAATTTGATAGTTCAGAATTGCGCTCTTAATTTTATTGAAATGAAAAAATGATCATATAGCTGCCATATGAACGATTGAATAATTGAGCGGAAAATTATCTTAGCTTCAATGTTTTTAAACATATATACAAATAAATCAAAATTTAAATGTGTTCAATGTGTTTATGAAGTTCGGCATGCCGAAGTTTCCTTCCATTCGTGTTTTTCGATAAAATACTTTATTATCTTTGAATGTTTTTTATAACTACAATTGAAAGCTGATCCGGTAATCATCTCCTCCCGTCTACAGAAACCATTTTACATTTTTCTGTTCCCTAAAGGGCAAATATTTGGCCTTCAGAAAAGGGGGAGAAAATTTCATTTTTATTGCCAAAGCTAGAGAAGGAGCAATAATGGTCCACTCCAAGTAGTTCAACATGAAGTTCCACATTTTCCCCAGTTTTTCTATCTCTTCGTCTCTTCTTTTAAATTTTTTTTTCTGCTGGAGCCGCCCACCTAAGTAGTAACAACTATTTTCCGCCTTCTGGCTCCTTTGGTATCCTTTTTGCTGTATTTAAAGCAAATTAAACAAAATTGCGCGCAATAAAACTTAATGGCTAATTAAATGGAATGGGAGGGGCTGGGTCCCTAGAACATCCTCTCAGAGGCAGGATAAAAAGCGGAAAGTGCGGAAAATTGCAACAGTGGCCAGAGCAGCTGCTTGCAATTTCAATGAAGACCTTTTTGCATAATTTACAAGTAGCAAAAGTTGAGATAGAAACTTTTTTTTTGCTGCTGCTTGTGTTCTACAATAAGTGCCATTTGCTTTAATGAAATTATCCGACTATGTGTGGGAAAATAAAATGCATGTCAATGCTGTGTCTCTTCTGCGATGATTGGCCTAATAAAGTTTGTTTTGGCATTTTGTATAATGGGAGATTTTAATTAGCTTGCAAATTTGTGAGAAATTCGTTCAACTAAATTAAGGTTAAGGATATTTACCATAATGTTTAATGTTGTGGTTTGGTTGGCATTTTACATATTCGTTGTTGCTTACCTAGAAAAGAAAAAAATATACAAATAAGCTTGGTTTATTTATGTAGTAGATAAATATAATAATAGATCTTTGAAATTTATTATTTTATGAGCAATTCTAATTTGTAAGCCTTTTTTATTTTCTTCTTTGCTTACTGATATATCCCTTAAAACTTTGTTTATTTAATAATTGATTTTCGTTGTCATCCGATGTCGGAGATTCGTGTTTGTCTAAAATTTGCCTTTAAGTCCTTTAAACCCGGATTAATTTGCGTATTCTGCTCTTTCCTTTGTGCATTCTTTCATGGGGGATCTTTTTGTCATTCCGTGGACTTAAGTCCTTCTGCCCCCTCAGCCTTTCTCCTCACTCATTATATCCGAATCCCACTTTGTCTACTTAACATTCTTAAGCGAAACCTTAGCATAGTTCTTGATCCATTCACTGCCTTCTCATTTTACTTTTGTATAATTTTAATTAGCCCGATGTTGGTTATCTTTCGAGCTGCCTGCCTTACGCTCGATTTCTCGGTGGAGCCCCTGCCCCCCACTTTCCGCTTGCCGCTTGCAGCTCCCATCTTCCCGCTCCGTTCTCCTATCTGTTTGGGATGTCTTGGCAGTTGGGCTCAGATAAGCGCGTTAAATTTCCAAATGGACAGCCAAGTGTCGGCCCCGAGAGCTCTGTAATCTGCATAAGTAAAAACCAAAAAAAAAAAAAAAAAAAAAAAAAACAGAAAATAAAAAGTGCAGCAGAAAGGAAGAGAAACTGAAGAAACCTCATGGGTAATTAGTGCATTTTAAACGTCTTTCGGTATTTGGCCCCGGCCACAGGCAGCCGCAGAATTGTGGTGCAAATTTTCCAGGCTATTTTAAGAGTTATGGGCATAGATAAATGGATTAGTCCGGGCCGAGAGATCGGTCTTAGGAGGGAGTTGCCCAGCGCAACAATCTTGCGGAAAGGCAGGAAGGCAGGACCCGGAGTTGTAAAGCGCAAAACGTGGTTCAAGTCGGACAGATCTGACTGGTAAACGCAGTCAAACGTGCGATAAATTCAGAGACCAAAGACCAGAAATAAAAGGAACAAATGTTAATTGGTTTGTGTCAATCTTGGGCTCGCTCCGCTGCCTTCTCTTCGCAGCTCCTCGTTTGGTTCTGTGCTGTTCTGTTCTTCCGCCCTGGAGAAATTCATTTTGAACTCCCGGACAGATGAAGTTGTTTAGCTGCTGCTGCTGCTGCTGCTGCTGCTGCTGCCTGGCGGTTTTCCTCCTGCTGCTAAGATTTTTGCAATTTTCATTTCAATTTCTGTGGCGTGGCTGCGGCGAGCCGCTGAAAGCGAAATGATGTTCGTACCATGGTCTATTAGAGACCGAATCCGAATCCCCGTTTCCATTTCCATTTCCATCTTCATCTCCATCTCCAACTCCAGCTCCAACTCCATTCCCGAACCCAGGTACAGATGCATTACTATATCGTGGGTTCTGATTAGTTTGTTCGCCGTGTCCATGGGCTGACGGAAGTGCGCGTGGCGTTTTGAGTGGCAATTTCCTGAGAGGAAAGTGTCGGGCGTGGGTCACTTAGAGCCCATCTCTGTCTGGCCTTGACATCGCCTCTGGGGCCATGAAAATGTGGAAAATGTGGCGGAGAGACTCTTATTCGATTGGTCAAAGCAGGAAATTAGTTTACTACGCATAATCATATCGATATTCGTAGAATGGTAGAAGTTGATTGGTACACATACTGAGTAAACATTAGCTAGAGAAAAATACTTTCGAAATCCTGTTATGATGGTAAAATATTATTTTACTAAATGATTTTAAAAGTGTCTCCTTACTAGTATAATCGTAATTATTCTTTGCTCTTTGGGATATATTTTTGATCAATTATTATTAGAGCTTACAAAACAAAGTCTTTTTCTATCGCACAATCCACCAATCAACTTTCTAAGCCCGCTGCTGGCGAACATCTTACACCATAAATTAACCGAAAAAAGAACGTTACAAATAATTTGTCATGCAGCCAAGAAACACTTCCCGCTGCCGGCATCCAAAAGACGCCAAGACACGAACTGTCTCCTGTCTCTACCTGCATTTGAAAAATGATCAAAAAGCGAGAATGCCGAAAACGAAACTGAGCCCCAGCCCAAAGCCCCCAGCCCCCCAGCCAAGTCAAATAGGCAATGGCGATGGGGATGGGAATGGGGGGCAGGAAGGGGGCTTGGCATGGCCATTTTCGGGTCGCAAATCCCTTCAACTTTTGTTTGATGTCCCTTAACTGTGTCCCCAGTCCAATCCCATCGGATCAGAGGATGCGGGCCTTCAAGTGGCAAAGCGGCAGAGTGGCAGAGCGGTCTCCTTGAACCGCTCGCCTCAACTTGTTCCGAATGTCCGAAACTGTCCAAAATGTCTGTTCAAACTGTCCGGGCGCAACTTTTATGGCCAGGCGATGGCAGCGGCTGAGTTGATTGCACTCCTTGCTAAAAACCAAAGCGAGTGCAAACAAGAAGGAAAAGTGCAGTCGGGGAGCTCGAGAATGTGATACCTGGTACTTAAAGGACACGCTGCTTTTTAAAAATGTGGCCTATGTATCCTAATCATGAACTTGTGGAACATTGGCACTCTTTTAGAACCCTGAATAAAATCAAGATTTGTTTAAGCGAATATTTCAAGGATCTAAGATTTTAAGAATATTTTATTTTAGTCAGTTACATAAACCAAGACCAGTTCAATATACCCTTTTATGTTCTCAGCCACGCCAGGGTATTACGAAAATTCTCCGAGATACCTGACTCGAGTTGACACAAAGTTCTGCTGATGCAGATGATGATGGCGATGGCTCTGAGCCGGGGACATGAGTAATTAACACCCACGTGATACTAGAAAGTGGAATCGGGAATCGGGAATCGGGAGCCGGGGCCACTGGCAACCACTTGACACTAAGCCAAGTCCGTGGCACAAGTGGTTGTGGGAGGTGTGAAAAGGTCTTCCGAGTGCCTCTGCCTCGCAGCCATTTACATGCTACATTGTTGCCCCCAAGGGGAGTTATTTGATCAACCCTAGGGATGGCAGACGAAAAGTTACTAGAATAGTAAGTCTAGGGAAAATGTTACTTTGTATTTCAAACCGACATTTAAGAAGAAAGTAAATATTATTAGAAAAAGATTCCTATATCAACTTAATCTTGTTGATTAAATTCAGCCTACATTTTAAAATAAATGTAGTCTAGAAATAATTATTGCAGAAAAATTTCCTATAATTTTGTTAAATCTCAACTGACATATTTCAAACAAGAGCTGACTTAAGGTAAGTCTATGAATCATAGATGGTCCTCTGGCAAATGTTTATTGAGCTCTGTCTTTAAACTTAGTTCAGCTATATGGCTAAGCCACCTCTTTGTTGGATTAGGCAGCTGAAAATTTTGAATTTAACTTTCAAACCAAGACATTAAATTATAGGTTGCGTTCGATAGTTTTCGAATTTTTCGGTGGCACGTTCCCATCGCCAACTGGTCCGTCAAGTGCCACTGGAACCGAATGGCAGGGCACCGCAACGAGACCGAAAGGAGCTCCTTACTGCCCGTCAAGTGTGTGGTCTTCGGTCTTTGGTCTTGGTCTTGGGCTTGGGTCTCGGCCCCTCGGATCTGGAGTCAGGAATCGGGAGTCGGGCGTCTGGAATCTTGGATCTGGGATGCACTGCAGTGCGACAGTCGCTGATACGCACACTTCACATTGAATTTCCATTTGCTGCCGGCCGGCCGGGCGGCTGACCGACCAAAGTGGCCAGGCTACGGCTACTTGGAGCTGGATCCACAGAACGGCTCTGGCTGCGTTGATTTCCATCGATTTTCTAGACACTTTGATTGTTTTATTGTTGCATTAAGTGCTCGAGGGCCCTGTCCGGCATTCGTCCATGGGCGACCAACCACAAAAATGCAATTGACACTTTGGTGTGAAGTGCTTAGCCCGGCTCGTTGCTCGCTGCTCGTTGTTTGTAGCCCGTTTGCCGGTTGCTGGATTCTGGTTGCTGCGGGCCGTCCGCCTGATTTCTGTTTAATAGATACATTTGCATCCCAGAGATGCGTCTTGCTCTGGGCCATTATGATGGGGCTCTGTTCGGCATTTTTCTAGCTGGCTGCCTGCCTCCGCCTGAGTGGAAAATTGTTTTTGGTTAATTCCTTAGTTCTACAAAGGGGGGTCTACAAGGGGACTGGTTACGAGATGTCTGGCGAGACTGCGGTGGGGCAGCCAGTTGGTATGCAGTGGGTAATGATACTTGGCTGGGATGCTGCTCACCAAAGGCCTCAATCGATTAGCGGCCGGCAGGATTGAATTTTTGTGGAGGCTATGGAAAAAGCGCTTATGTTTAAGGGGATCTAAAATAAATGTCTTATTAGGTGTTGTAAGTACTTTAAAACTGCAGTTAACTATAGCTGGAATTTCACTTAAACTTTTATTTGTGTTCACCGATAGATTTGACCATTTTAGTCTACGAGTAAAATACTGTATAGCAATAAATTCTTTTCAAGTGCTAGCTCTCACTTTGGCCAAACAATTTTTATATAAAGCAATAGTTGTTAGAGAAAAGAAACCGGAGCAGAAGCTATGTTCTATCAAAAAATCGACAAGTAATATGCTGCACAAAAATCATACAATTCAAGAATGAAAAGCATATTTTGTTGCCAAAAATCGATACGCAAAAAATGTTCTCTTAAACATGTTTTAAAGTATTTCAGTTATCTGAGTTTTAAATGCAATGACTTGTGGACTTCGATTAAACTTCATAAAAGTGATAAAGAGCGCTCCCCGTAAACTATCAGATTTTACCTTTTCAATATGCGAACTTTCAGGCAGGTGTCCTTTAAAGGCTCTCGCCGAGTAGTCCTCTTATCCTGCTTAACCCACTTAACCCTAGCAACCGCCGCTGGGATACGGCGCAATTCAGAGTCCGCAGATGGGACAGGGCACTCATGCACAGCGCTGTCCATGACAACAGCAGCGTTGACAATTCCGTGGTGGGAGGGGGGTGTTAAATCGGATGGCGGTGGCAGTGGTGACCACTTTGCACCAACCCAGTCAACTCGCGCCGTAGTCTGACTTCTGCTGCACATATCTGTGCTGCTGTATAAACACACTCCCGGCTATAACTGTCAATGTCAATAGGTTTCCACTGCACCATGCACCATGCACCGTACACCATACACCGTACACAATACACACTAACCCCTGCCACAACCCGCTTTTCATGGTGTCCTGGTGACTGCCAACGCAGGATGTGACAACAACAACAGCAACACAAACAATTACACCAGCAACGGCAGCGAGCAAATATCGTTTGCAATCGAAACCGTCGAAGCCAAATGCCTTTCGGCATTCACACTTAAACAAACTTAAACGCACTGAGATTTTAATTTGATTAAGCCAAACTTTGATTAATACAAAATCATAAATACCAAGGAACCTAGCTATCTTTATGTAAAATGAAACTTGGCAGAAGTATTATAAAAATTAAACATTAGATAGCATCTTCAGGTCGTCAATTTTTTATTCGCACTACGCCTTAAGACAATTAGAAGCAGTTAAGAACCAATATATTAATAATCAAATTAATTAAAATAACAAATATGTAAAATGTCAACTCTGTATTAACTGGACGACCTTGTTTCCGAAGGACCGAAATACATGCTTTAGCTTTTTGGCTTTACAAAAAGAAGATTTTACGTTTTTAGAAGATAAGAAAAAAAAATTGATTCATGCCATAAAACTAACTGAGGAAAAACACAATGTAACAAATGAAAGTCATCTTAAAAATAAATTGTAATTATTTTTTTAAGCCTTTCTATTGGTATTTTATTTTTTCGAGTGAAATCCCAGTCATGACCGATTCAGCGGGCTTGGAGTTTGAACTCCAGATTGGTGGCATATGCCTCGCTGTCCTTTTCGACGCTGCGGTTTAAAGCGATTTTGCGTTTTTCAGTTTGCACAGCACTCCCGAAAAGGCCCAGAAAGACCTGGCTCAGATTTCTTCTGGCCCGTGGCACATGCGATGGATAATTGCCGCAAGATTTGCCCGCCGAGTCATGAATAATTTCGCCCGCGAATTATTTTTATTATTAACGCCCAGGCTGTGGCTGCAGGAATTGGGTGCAGGACTCAGGACGACCGACCACAGACCGAATTTCGGTTTTTTTCCGAGTATTTGCGGTGGAGAATATCATATGAGAATCGCGGATAATTGGGTGAGAAGGCGAGGGCACTGATTTCGTACAGCTTTGCGGTTTCTGGGTGAGGCAGTTGTTGCCGATCTGGGTCCTGTAGTGTTGGAAAAAATATATGCAACACTATAAGACTATTAGATACCCGTTACTCAGCCAACAAACTTCAAACTAAGAATTCCTCCTTCAAAACAATCGAAGTTTAGGTGGCGCCATCTGTCGAACTGCGTGAGGCAAAGGATTTCGAAACCCCATAACATCTAAAATAATTGATCGATTTTATAAATTTGTGGGCGTTAGAGTGGCTCCGTTTTGAAATAAACTTGCGCTGCGTAGGAAAACTAGAATTTGTCTGCCAAATCCCAAGTCTCTAGCTTTTATAGTTTCCGAGGTCTCGACGTTCATACAGACGGACAAGTTATAAGTTATAATCAAGAATATTTTACTTTATATGGTCGAAAACGCTTCCTTTCACCTGTTACATACTTTTCAACGATATTGTTTTCTTACCAATATACCATAGCCAATCTGTTCAAACGACTTAAATTGCTTTTAGAAATAAATAATTGAAAAATGTACTAAAAAGCTTGTTTAAAAGAATCTTTGCGAAAAAAAATTTTTTTTATTATGTCTTTGAGAAATCGATTTGGCCTATTATATTTCTTCTCTTTCTGTAGTGTTGTGTTTTTTTAATATCCATTAGAATGGCAACTTGTTACGGCATTGCTCACCTCATCAACACCTCTTCAGAGCTGAGAGCTGAGATTTTTATTGCCCCTTGAACCTGTGCCTCGCCTACTTCTCACAACTTAAATTAACAAAATTTAACGCATGGCAAACTTTTAGCCGCTCTTTTTTCAGCCTACTCCTTTTGGTTTTATTTTTGCCCGTCATCGTCGTGGGGGTAAATAGTAGGAGTTGGGGAAAGCTGGGCAAGCAAAAAAGCGCAAACCAAGCTGAAAATTGCTTAATCCTGCTGACAAGACAGACTAGCACTAAAAAAAGGAATTAAATGGCCGAAGAAAAGGGCAGGACGAGGTAGAGGATCCCCCAAGTCCAGACGTAGTTTATAAATGTTTGAGAAATGCCGCCGAAACAGAACAGAATACACTTGGAGAAATGTAGAAAACCTGTTATATATAAAAGCTAGTTTTAACTTATCGAAATTTAAAATCGTAAGTGATTAAATCAATAAATAGAACATTAAGTCGGTAACTTACAAACGCTCCCAGATTCTTCACACTTAAACAATAAAAAGTCACATATATATTTTGACCCCAAACTAATTTTGTTAACTTTTATGTTTATGCTGATATAACGAAGAATTTCCTGACATAAATATCGACCAAGTTTTTCGTTAAGTCAAAATTTATTCAATTGAAAATGTCAAATAATTGCTTGTATGTGGTTTTAATGATCGCCTTAAGTCCTTTTTAAGTCCACGCAATAAATTATTTTGCTTAGACTGCAGGGAGGACAGCAAGAAACTCTGTATAATTGAAAACGAAATGGGGTATAGCTGCAGGCCATGGCCAAGTAACAGTGAAATATCTCTTTTTAATACAGCGAATTCGCAGACCCCATATACAATCCCAAAGCCTCCGATAACCAAAGATTTGAACGTTTGCATTCCACGAGAACTGAACTGAACTAACGATACTATTGAAGCTTTTCCTGTTTAATAAAAATTTCAAAATATTCTGCGCTTGGTCACCTTTTCCTGTTTAATAAAATTATCAAAATATTCTGCGTTTGGTCACCTGAAAATTGTTGTCGTAAAGTATTACTAATTGGAAATAATCCAAATACATATTGCTTTCAGTGCAGACATGGTATTGGAAATGGATGGAGATAGAGTAATGGATACTGCAACATTGGCTAATGATTGATATCTTAAGGCATAAGTTTCTTATATGTCTCAAAGAAAACTTGGGTCACGAACTATCAATATTAAAATACATTTTTAAAGCAAATTTCAATCACTCAAATCATTCCCTGTAACTGTGACTAGAGTTTAAAACATTGTGTTATAATAAATAAAAAACAAAATTATAAAAAATACAGATTTTGTACTGCATATTGCGTGTTGAGCTGTAGTCTTACAAAAATGTTTTACCTAGTACATATATTCAGTGTTCTCCCTTGTTTACTTCTGTATATTATTGGTAAAAAAAACCAATTTTCTGTATTTTTGAAAAGCAGACGTGTGCAAGAGGGAAGATTTTTGCTGACAGAAGGCGTTTCTGCGCATAATTATGCAAGCGGGGAACGGGAGAATGACGTAGGGTCTTACTTTCGGGGTAATAAAGCAATGAATCACTAGCTCGCAGACAACTGGACCTTCAGTGGGTTCCGCTCCCCTACTCCCCATCCAGTTACCATTTGGTTGAGGGCCCATCCTGGCACTTGAGTTCGGAGAGGAGAAATGTTGACGCATCGTAACATTGGTTATTTGTGGCCTTGAGCAACAAATGCGGTAATTGAGTTTCGTGTTTTATGATTATAGTTTGCTAGCTTTATTAGCTGGTCGCAAAATCGCAAAAGGGGTTCGCTTTCAATAGAAATATTTTCGCCTCGGAAATTGCGCTTCAAGGCTCGAACTGATCGTATAATTAGAATGATGAGGCGATGGCCCTTAAAGTCCTTTAGCTCTTCGCTGTGTAATTGAATAGTTTTTGGACCTGCAAATGCTGCCCGTAAATCACTCGGTTATACAGGGCTCCGAAAGGGTTTATTGTCTTTATTTTTACGGCTGGGTTACGGCCAAGTGGTTTTAGAGTCCTAAAGCTAAACTTTTTATTGAATGCTGAGCTTTAACTGGTGCAACAACATCGATGGCTAATGACAAGGTAGCTTAAGGTAAATTGCAATTCAGCCTTTATTAAAATAAAAATTAGAAACTTGAAATGGGTGGTTTACTCTTAATAATTAAAAACTAAGTGGAAAAGGAACTTAAAAGCAATAGTGTGCCTAACGAGCTCTAAAAAACTCTTAAAGAACACTTAATTCGATCTAAGTTCATAAAAAAAAATTTTAATAAATCTTTTGCCAGCGTAAATCGCTCAAGTTGCACTTTAAGTAAATCAGACAAACAGTCCATGACCAACACTCGCGCTTAAAGTAAAAGGTAATTATTAGCATTTCGCACCATGACCAATTCTCCTGTTTGCGGAGACATCATGACTTCATTGTTTTATCGGCCTGCGAAATCGGTTCGGCTGGAAAAATCACATGACCGCGACCACATCATAAATGTCAAGCTGGCGAGAATTATGACACACACGGCGGATAGCATAGGAGAACCTCCGGTGGAGGAGCCAAGGGGGAGAAGACCGCCTTTGGGTTTCCCTGCGCCTTATGAAGTTGTAGAGTAGCTAGCCAGAGGGATCGGGGTCGCCTCATATCTGAACTCGAGATTTCGTGGTCCGTGACCATTTGGAAATGTGATAATTGCAGGCAGCCCAGGCTGCACAGCAAGCTGTCAGGCTTTCGAGTTGCACTCAAAGAAATTCTGGGGATTGATTAATATTTATATATTTTTCTTATACAAAATATAACTTATTTTTTTTATGCAATTAACAAGTTTTCAAGTCAGTTTTATTAGGTGGATATACATATACCCAGTTCTTTAGGTTATATCATATAAAACAGCGTTGATAAAACAATCGATAGCACTACGATACTATCGATGGTCGAAAAATTTAGCAAGTTGATGTAAATATGAATTCGTTATATTTTGCTTTGTCAATCACCGTCAAATAAACTAAATTAAGAGTTTTTAATTGTTATATTGATACTTCGTTCTATTTTTTCTGATGCTTAACAATATTCGATACTATCGATAGTGGCCACCATCGATAGCCAAAACTATCTAGCGTGTATTAGTATTACAATTATAATTACTTCAAGGCAGAACTTTCTTTAGTTGAAATCAAAATAAAGCAGCTATACTTGGATAATTCAAAACAATGAAATAATAATGTTATTTTTGTAATTTCAATGTTCAAAACAGATTTACGTTTAAAGGGTTTCATTTCCAGCAACCAGAAAGTCCAGAAACAATAGGAATGGGAATTTGGTTTTTTCCAAGAAATTGGGTGCATTTCGTTTTTCGAGTGCGCCAGAAAGGAGCTGTAATGAGGTTTGAGGTGGGCTGGGGATCGTTGGGTTCTCTATATGTACTTTGCAGCTTGCAGCTTGCAGCTTTCTGACACAAAAGTGCAGCTGGGCTTGGCTTCTGCGAGTTCTCTTTTCGGGCTCCACCTCCAACGACTTCTTGCGCCCCTTATCTCCGGCAGCTACTGTTGCACATTTCGCATTTAATGTGACAATGTCACTTTGTTTGTGCCCCGACTATCTGACTGTTAATTTCCGAGACTCCGGCAAGTTCACACTCTTAATTGGATTTGAAAGTGCAGCAGGCGCAGTTGACACCTTCTTCTCTTTCTCCCCGCATCTCCTTTCCCTCCTTACCCTCCTTTCCCCCTTTCCCCCGTGACAACTGATTAGGCCCGACTCCTGCGAATGGGGTTAACGCTAACCCCATAAGGCGTCCAAAAGTCAGAAACTTTTCGGTGGACCCGTTAATGAGCTTAGCCGCGCTAAATGATAATGCTTGGGAACGGAGATCGAAAGATGCGGAGAACTACTAACGGTGGCATAGACAAAAGCGTTATGGGTCTTTTAACTGATAGAATCTAAGCTGCAACTATCACAACAAATAAGAAGTACTGTCATGAGGTACAAGCCAAAATTCAAAAACAGATTGAGAAATATATTTAAAGAGATCTTATACAATTGGTATACAAGCCCCTGATAAGGCAAGCCCCTGATTTGCATTTACCATTATGCCCATTTTTATTTGCATATTACGTTTAATTTAAAATTAGGCATTCATAAATGTTATTTTTTCTGGAAAATCAACGATGCTTTTTATTTGATTAACAATTCATCCTCACATCGTTTGTCTAAAATTGAAAAGTCTGCGGTCCCTAATCAACCAGCAGTAAAAAAGCCTGACAACAATTGGCATTAGAAAAATATTTAACAAAACCGCAAAGCATCAAAAAGCTACAACCACAAAATGCACCCAAATATTAAATGGATTCAATGTGGTTGCTGGTAAATGGCGTTTAATTTGGCAGTTGATTGAGAGTCCGCTGGGCTTAAAAGGTGCTCTATAAATATGCAAAAAATAATGATGAGCAGCTGAAAGTCACAAAAGCCCGAGGATGATTGACCGACCAAATGAATGGCATGATTGAGTGAGGCCTGAACTGTAATTCCTCTTACTCTGGAAATGTGAACCCGGTTCCATGCCCTGACATTTCTCTTTGGCCACTTACTTTTTCACATTTCATCGCAGCCCCGTATATATTTATATGGGAGTGGCAAAAGAAAAGCGAAAAAGCGCAAAAGTAATGGGTCAACATTGAGTTGCACTTTTAAGGCACTATACAAATGAAAGCCAACACAGGAATCTGAACTGAAAATCGAAGTATATTTAAGAGTAAACTGAAAACATATCAAAAGAATGAACACAATACGGCAGACTGAACCGATGTTTACATTGGATTCGATTTGGATTTGGATTTCCCCAACTGCAGCCAATACTTTACCAACAAAACAATTGAAAAAGCCGCAAAACCGCACCACAATAAAATTAGCTACAAAATCTAATCAAAGGACCCCGAGGCGCCAATGACAACAATACCAACAAATAGGACAGAGTGTAATTACATCAGGAAAACTGCACAGAGCCAACAAAAGAAACAACCGATTGAATCGAACTGCACCGAAAATCGAAATTGAAAATTAATTTAAAATTAATTTCAAATTCACAAAAGCGATCAATTTTGCGCAACACTCGTGACACAGACACACACACAAAATACGAAAATTGGACGGGTCAAATTTGGTTGGTGGTTCAGGAGGGAAAAGGTCGGGACTTCCTGGGTGCTTGACCTGTAAATGTCGAAAATACTTGTTGTTTAATAAACGTACAAGGCAGTCAGTCGCAAACAACTGGTAATTGGTAATTGTAAAACATTGAATATCCCTCAGTTAAGTACACTAGTTTCAAAAAATAAATAAAATTAAACAAACGCTCTATTAAAATTAAACATTTAAAGAAACTACTGACGGGTTTAAGTCACCTTTCTGTAACCAAATTGATAAAAAAATTGAAGGTTAGACAAATTTCTTTACAGATTAAAATCTTTTTCAAATGCATTAAAACTTAAATAGTATACCTATAGAAACAAAGTTAGGAACTGCAAACTTCCTATTAAAACTGCCCAATCAACTGATTTACACATATGGACTACTCCACAGCTGCTGTTGGCCAATTCCCTGAATGTTCACAAGTCAAAACCAGTAGATCGGCCAAGTGGGTGAAGGCAGGGGATAGGGACCGAAAAGCAATTATGTCGGAGATATGCTGCTGAGGTGCATGTCAGTCAGTCAGTCAGTCAAATTCAAACTCAGTCCCAGTATCTGACTCAAAATTCAATCCAATTCCCAGCTGCCGAATTCATTGACAACTGTGTGGGATATTGAGGATATTGAAAGGGGAACCCCTGGTTTTGCGGGTCTGCTTTTAGTTCAGGGGAAAACTATTATGTACAATAGGATAGGAGATAGGAGCCTTGGCCATATGGTCATCATAAACGCGGACAAACCGCTAACAGATAAGATACAAGTCCCACTCGAAGTTTGATTTTATCAATGCAGTTGCCTGGGAATTAACCATTCACGGTCACAACAAATGGTACACACCCACATTTCTTTTTATGATGACCATCGAAATTCCAGAAAAAATCAGACTATCTACAAAAACTACAACAAAAACATAAACAAATATCTTGCATATTTTTGTTCAGCTTTAATTGCAAATTTGCGCGGCCACATAAAATAATGACAGGGCCGACTACGAAAAAAAGAACAATATTTGTATATTCGGGAAGAGAAATCCGAAATACCGATAATAGCTATGTGAAAAAAGCTTTTTTGTTGAGTCTTATCAGGCGGCAAATAAAAACAGCACTAAAAGCAATGAAGTTGTGCAGGGGATTGGATTAAATGAAGGAGAGTTTCAATAAAAAAAACTTGATTGGTATACAATGGACTAGTATATTTTTTAAGTCGACGGATGGGAAATGCGGAAGGAAAGAACATCGTTAAAACTAATCATATATATGTTTTTATTTGAGGGTTCATAAACCAGTAAAAAGTTCTTAATTAGTTATAAAATATGTATTACCAGTTTTTTTTCTGAGCAAAAAGAAACAATGTATCAAATTTTAAAAAATTAATTATATCATTTTGTATTGACTAACATAATCTTAATATTAAGTGAATTCTTTTCCACTGTTCCCTGGCATATGCAAATGTGATGCGGCTTGTCCAGACAAATTTCATTATTATTTCACACCCCAAACAGAGATCTGAGTCCACAATCCGCCATTCCAGTATCCCATTGACACCCAAAAAACGCATTTTGGTATGTAAATATTTTGGCTCGTGCCCGGAGCACAGGAAAACTATGAACAGAAAGGTGATTGGAGGGGAGTGTCAGGAACTGGTGCCAATATTTGCCTGTTTTTTGTTTAATTAAAACATTTTCCCCAATATTTTATACAGGCTGCATCGGGGCGACCAATCTTTCCATGCCCTTGTACGCTTGGGTTTTTGCCATAAATGAAATGCAAATTTTTCTTTATACAGAAAAGCGGCCCAAATCCAATACACATGAAATATTAAAGCCAGACAATTATGAAGGGGCGAATTGGCCATGGGTGTAATATAACATTCGTTTTATTAAGTTTCAGTGATTTATTTTTGGCTTATGGCTTATGGAGCTACTGTTTTTTTATTGAAATTAAAAACTGTTTGTTTACTTTGTTGACCATCTAGTGTTTACTTTTATTAAATCCAGACTGTATAAAATTAATTAGTGGTTTTAAATAAATGTGTGTATAAAGTGTTTTATCAAGTGCTGCAGAAAATAATATTTCAAAGATTTTAAAAATTAAATAGTACAAACTAGTTTTTAAAACTCGAATAGCTTGCAAATTAATTATGATGCCCAATATAGCAAACTAATTAGAAAGGTGGATAAACCCTTTCCATCACTATTAACTTTAATCTAATTAAATGCCATCACGTAACAAATTGAAAGATAAACTCAATTTACATGCAATAATGTCCTCAATAAAAACAATACCCAAAAACCAACATTGTTACCACACATGGAAGGGTGCCATTAAAAGCCCCCGCACCGAAAATAAAAACCGAAACCAACCAAACAAAACTCGGCCATAAAGTCCATTAGTGGCCGTTTTGCATATTCAACGGGCCAAAAGGGGGCGGCGCGGCGTAGTGGGGGCGTGCCCAGTGGCAAGAGGAAGTTAAAATTGCGGTCAATGTGACAAGTTACCAGAGGGTCCAGAGTTTCCAGGCTGACCAGCCGCTGGTTGTAAAACTCATTTGGTGACTGATAATTGCGTGCGTCGTCGGTTTTCGGTAGACTCACTGGGAGACTGTCACAAAATCAAATAAGTAAACAACTAGGAAAGGGCAAGGACGAAAGCCGAAGGTCCCTTGCACTGCCTCTTGGCATTTAAGCCACTGCAACTGGCGAAATTACAAGCCATAAAAGCTTTGGGGGCAAAAAGTTTTTTTTGGAACGAAGCGAGCTATCGACAGAATTTGTTCGTCAAATTCTTTTTATAAAATGCTAAATAAATTTTGGTAGAGATTTGGTCATCGCTAAATCATGAATACTTGCTAGATACCTAATAAACTAGAGATTTATGGAATCGTGGACCTTTAAATTTTCACTGGGAAACTGCCCTTGAAAATTTTATAAATAATATAATTTTTAAATAACTTAAATCATTATTATTATGTGTCTTAAGAAACTAATATCAGACTTTTGGGTTTCGAATATTTAATTTTAATACAATTTTAGTATGGATTGGTAGGTGTGCCACAGAAATCAGAAGTCCTTAAGCATGTAAGAATGCGTATTAAATCCAGAACATGACGTTCATTTTTACCACCCTATTTTAGACGGTTTACTAACCGATTTTGATGGCCTAGCATGGCCAATAGTCAGTCAATACATGTCAACAGACCAGGAAAGAAACAATACCAAACGACTTAATCCTGCCAAAATTTCAAGAGGCTTTTACTCACCTGATTCGTGTTCACTGTCGAGCGGCAACGTAGTCATCTCCTCGACGGGGCTAACCTCCTTTGGTCTCTCGGTCCCCGAGTGCACCTCATCATCATCCGCATCCGCTCCATCTTCGTCATTGTCGTCGTCATCAGTCTGCTGACTGCTGATGATGGGCAAGCCATTAACGACCTCGATGACACTTTGCACCGAGTCCATCGACGAGGTGGCCGACACCAAAATTGGCGTTGTTATGGGCGTGGTCACCGACGAGGAGGAGGACCCGCTGAGCAGGTCACTTGACTCCAGGTGCGAGTCCATTTGGCCTTGCCCATCATCCGGCAATTGGTGGCTCTCGAATTGAAGCTCATCCGGTGCCATCTCCACCATGGTACTCGTTTCCGCAGCCGCTTGTTTGGCCTTGGGCGCCACATTTGGCAGGTCCACGCTGGCCAGGTTAATAATTGGCTGGGGCTTTGCCGCCTCATGCCGCTGCTCCCCCCGCTGCTCCACGCCCACGATAATGCGTTCCAGGGGCGTGGGCAACTGGGTGGTCTCCAAGCTGCTGCGTCGTTGGGTGGGTGTGGGTTTAGCACCAAATCCGGCCACCTCACCCCTTTTGCTGGGCACTGGCGGCGGTGCTGTCTTCGGTTTGGTCACAGTGGCCGACATTTTGGGTTTGTTTGTGGGCACCGGAGGCTTGGGCTTGGGCTTCGGCAGTGGCGTTGGCGTTGGCGCCTTCTTGACCTTCTCCTGAGGGAGAATAATGTGCTTGTGCAGGACATAGCCCAAGTCGTCTTCTAGGGGCGGCGAGATGATCTCTACTTTTGTGGTGGTACTTTTAACAGGAACTCCGACTTCCTTCTTGGAAACTGTGACTTCTGCCTTGGAGACTTTGGTGACTTCTTTAGTTGACTCCTTGTGACTTGTTGTCCCTGTGAATTGGTCAGTTTCTTGAATCACTTTCACTTCTTTGTGCACCACTTTGACAGCCTCTTTTTTAATCTCTTCTTTAACTTCCTGTTGTGAAACCTTAACCTCTTCCTTGACTTCATTGGGTGCCTTGATCTCTTTTTTTACTTCACTCTGCAAGACTTCCTTAAGTTCGTGATGTGATACCTTGACCTCTTCGTTGACTTCTTGATGTGTGACTTGGATATTCTCTTTGACTTCTTCATGTGAGACTTCAACCACTTTTTTCACCTCTTGGCTAGCGACTTTAACATCTTCTAGGAGTGAAATATCCTGCTGGATTGTGGGCTCATTTGGTTTGGAGTCCTTGACCACCGTTTTAACTTCCTCAACGTCTTCGGGCTTATCCTCTTTCTCCTCCTGCTCGAAGGCGCTTAGATCGAAGCCCTGGTCGTCGTCGGCCAGCTCAAGTTTGTAGAGCTTCTCCGCTTCCTTCTTCACCTTCTGGTAGCTCTCGATCAGCTTTTGAGCCTCCTGCTCGAGACGTCGCTCCTCATCGGTTTTCTTCAGGAGCTTGGCTCCCTTCTTTCCAGCGATTTCTTTGCTCTGCTCCAATTTCTTGGTGACCTGCTTTTCGCCATCGTTGGTCACCGTGAGGGTTTCGCTGAGTTCTCGTTCGAAGGTGGGTAGGTCACCGTTCTCATCTGGGGAGCCCAGAGTCGCAGCACCATTGAGAACCTGTTGGGCCTCCAGATAGGACTCCTTCTCACTCGTCTCACACTCCGTGTAGGTGGTGAGTCCTTCGCTCTCGCTCAGCTGCTTTCCCCGCTCGGATAGGGTCAGAGTACCCCGCTCGATACTCTGGTTATCCTGAGGACACTCCAGCCGCTCCCTCAGACTCGACTCGTGGGTGATCGTGGCGGTCAACGGCTGCTCCTGCATCTCCTGCTCGTCGCCAAGGTCGAGCAGGTTGTCGTTGCTGCTGATCTTCTTGAAGCGGGCGCTGCTCGATTTCGAATTGGCACTGGTGACCAGCTGCTCCTCGCCGGTCAAAGCGTCCCGAGTCCTCAGTTCGCTGAGGGTCTTCTGCTCGCTAAGCACACGTCGTTCTTCGTGGACCGTGGTAATGGGTTCCGAGTACATCTTCTCCCTTTCCTCATAGGGCTGCAGCTTGAAGGCAATGTCTGGGATGAGGATGGACGAACTGCTCGACGAGCTACTGGACGAACTGGTCTTGGTGGTGGTCACTCGAGTCGTGGTGGTGGTTCTCTGGCTCCGCGTGGAACTAGAGCTACTGGAGCTGCTCTCCTGAGTCTGGTTCGTTGTGATCTCATTGCGACTATCCACTGTCGTTGCACTTGCGTCATGGTCAGCAATCTTATCGCCAGCCAGCTGGGCCAGTCCACCAGCATTTACTTCCATTTTGGGTAACTTCTTCGGCTCCTCTGATTTGACAAGGTTTCTGGATAAAAAAAAAATCGAAAAAAAACGAAAGCTCGGTAATTACAATTGCGCTTCTTATCAGTACGATATGTGATATGCTAATTGACTTGTTGCCATCACACCTGCTCTGCAAAACGTCAATAGAGACAGGTTCGATCAGTTTCGAACCTTCGCCCGACGCTACCAAAATCACACTGATTTCAATTTTGGTATTGCCATTGCACCTTATCGGGTAAATGAGTTCCCTTTATCAGTGTGTTAGTAAACACACCGGCATTTGGCCTTATCAGCCTTTGTTTTTTATTTGCTTCGTTATTTTTTTTTGTACTTTTGTGGGGGGCTACCCACACGCTTACCCTTTGCCCCTGCTAACTGTTTTCGCTATTCGCTTTTTATAAAAGTACCCTGCAATTTACATATGCTTCATATTTGCAGTTAGGTAACCAAGTATATAAATTGACTTGGTCACTGCACAAACGAATAACCTTCTTTTATAGAACAACTTACTTTGATATAAATAATATTTAGGTAATGTTAGTTTGCCAATTTCGCCAAAAAGGTTCGTAATAACCTACTACTATGCGTAAGCACTATATTTTCGGTTTATTGGCATACGGTATTTGCGAAACATCTAAACCATGCTATAAAAGTGACTGATTAGAACAACTAGATAGCTAAGCGTTGATATGATGTTGTCCTTCATTAGCTAACTAACTATTTTTTGTTATATTAGTTAATTTAGTTAATAAAGCACATAGTTATTCAATAGTGCCAGTTAATCTGAAAGATTTCGATCCACTTTTATTATCTAAGAAGCTAACGTTCCTTTGTCTAAGCAGTTAGTATAAAAAGTTAGACAACAAAATGGACTGCAGGCACTTTGCAGCCTAATCTTATCCCCCGCCTGACACTTTCCATTCAGCCAAGGGCAATTACTCACCCATTTGTCAGGGATTGCGGTTCCAGGGAGGAGAACTCCTCCTCGACCTCGCCGATGGTGGGCAGCATGTTGGAGTGCCAGAACATGTTGAAGTAGGCCTCCGAGGGGCCGGGTCCATTAATCAGCTCCGGCGGACCCAGCTTCTCGCCATCCTCGCACACGTACTCCCTGTTGGCGGCATCCAGCTCGTCCTCGTCCTCCTCTCCGCTGCTGGAGCTCGAGTAGCAGGTGGTGGCATTGCTGTCATCCGCGATCTTCATGCATTTCCCAACGACCAGCGGCGGAGGAGACTCCCGCGAGAGATCGGCGGCCTCGGCGGCGGCGGCGGCCAAGAGGGCGGTGATGCTGTTGTGGGTCTGGAGTGAATCACATTCCTTACCCGTGCCCTTGTCCTGGCTGTGCACCAGGTCAAAGAGGCTGGGCAGCTTGTCCTCGTCCTGGGCCTTGCTCTCGTACGTCTGAATCTTGAAGCGTATCTCCCGATTGCTCGTTGGCGATGGGGTGCCCACTGGAGTTGACCTGGGCGTGGGTGGGCTCTGCTTGAAGGTCTGCATGCTCAGCTTGGGAATTTGTTGGGGCGGCGTGGTTGGAAGTGCCTGCAGCTTGGGTATTTGGGTCTTCTGCAGCGACTGCACTCGCTCTGGCGGCTTGGGCTTTGGTCCTTTGGGGGATCTTCCACTATTGGCGCTACTGCTATTTCCATTCGAACTGATGCTCTCCAGGGAGTTTGAGCTTTTCGAACTGCCACTGCCATTCAGGAGCACCGGGATAAATGTCCTTTCTGGAGCCTCTGCCGAGTTGGCTCTCTGCAAAGGCGGCCTGGGACTCGACTCCTTCGACTTGCTTCTGTACAAGTTCAGCTTGAGATCCGTTTCGGATTTCTGCTTCTGCAACAATCGTGGGATGTTTGAGCTGGGCGGAGTGCCATTCAGCGTGGGTGACACCGGCTTGGGCACTGGCTTTTGAGTGGGGCTGCTGACTATTGGGATGCGGGACTTGCCCTGCGGCGACTGCTGTTTCGGGGGCTGCAAGTGCAGCTTGATCTCACCCTCTGTCTTGGCCCGCGAGAACTTGGCCTTAGGTATTTTGGTAGCACTGGTGGGTGGTTCCCTGACCTCATTTGTGGGTGTCGTGGGGGAGTCCAGCTGCTCGTTGGTGGGAGTTTTGGGATCCTCCATGGAGGGGACACGCGGCGGAGTCACCTCGATGGGCAGTTTACTGGGTGCAGGGATTTTCCGTGGCATGGGTATGATGGAACGCTTCTTCGGCTCCACGGTGGCCAACTGGACTCGGGGCTTCGGCGTGGGCGTCGTTTCCGGACTTCTGAGCTCCACGTTCTCGTACACATTGACCTTCTCCGTCTTGAACTCCACGTTCTCGTAGTTGTTGCCGGGTATGAGCAACTTGGGATGCCCCAGGGGCTGTTCCAAGGGCAGAAACTCCTGCTCGAGCAGGGTGAATGGTTGCAGAACCTTGGCCAGCTCATGGCCATTGAGACTGCTGTCCGAGGAGTAGTTGGAGCCCATGGAGAACTTGTCGATGACGGTGGAAATGGTGCTGGCGGTGTCGTCCGACTCGGAGCCAGCCTTGATGGACTCGGTGAGTAGGTTCAGGTAGTACTCGGCATCCGGTGGCGGGGTCAGTGGCTTCTCGATGACCAACTGTGCCTGGTTCTCCTTGGAGTTCTGTCGCCTCACCAACTTCCTCGGTGGCACTGGTGGCGGCGGCGGTGGTTGGGCATTCAGGGTGATCGAGAGCTGCTCCAGCTGCTGCTGCGGATCCTCTTCGCTGGGTGGCTTCTGGCCGTGGCCATTGCGCACCACCAGCTGTATGGCCACATTGTCTTTGAGTCCGCGGACGCAATCGATGCGGGTCATCTGCCTGACATCCCGGCCATCGATACTGACGATCTCATCGCCCTCGCGTAGGTTCCCCCAACTGGTGGCCACTTTGGAGGCGGGACTGTCGGCGGCGCAGGATTGTATGTACAGCTTCTGGACGAGTTCTGTGCTCCGTGTTCCTCCCTGGAACTTTAGGCCAAAGCCGAGACGTTCCCCCGGCAATCGGAACACTGTGACATCCTCTATTTGCTCCTCCTTCGCCGGGATTGGGGCACTTCCATTTCCCTCCTCCTCCTGACGTCGCTGCTGCAGCAACTCCATCTCGTTGATGGTCAGCACTGTGATGAACGAGGAGTCCTCCGCCACGGAGCTCTGCCGCTTGACTAGCTTCTTTAGGCGATCCTCGGCGGAAGACGTGGGATCGTCCACTTCCACTACCGTTATGTAGTCATCTTCCATGGTTGCTGTCTTCGCTGTCGTGCCATTCGCTTTTGCCATTTTTGCAGATTTGAGCTATGACCTGAGGAGAAAGGAATTACATGATTAGTTTTGTTTATTCGTTTTCATTTGTAAATAAATAGTTGCAATTTTATTTAAGTAGTTCGAGGGAGTTTATGAGATTAAACGTGGTCAAATTTTGGTAGTAAAATTGTGTAGAAATCAGATAACCTCCTTGAAACAGGTAAGAAACGAGTAAAATATAGTGATCAATGGTTCTTGAGCTGGCTTTAACCAAGATAATGGTTGTAATCTTTGCTATAGCTTTTAAAAGAGATCGTTGTTGAATTCGTTGGTGTAAGTAAGGTTTCAAACCCAAAGTCAGGATTGTAGTTGTCAATTCTACACCACCGTCATTATACTTTACAGAGTTATATTAACGTAGAACGAATGTCAAAAAAATATTAATTTAAATTAAACAAGTGCTTTTTAAGTCGATCAAGGCGAAATGAGCGGACTTATGACTTAATTTTCAAATTGAGATGTCCTATAGACTTTTTTAGCAAAAAACAATTAGATAATCACATTTATATTCTCCATGTTCTGAACGAATTCTGAAAGGAAAACTTTAAACTGAGTTTTAAAGAGCAATCTAAGCTCTCCGCCAATATTCGTTCCGTTTCCATTCCTCGTTCATCTAACTAATGCCTCTTGGTACAAAGCGCCATGAAATCGTGCATTTTCCCTCGGCGTTTTTCTTTCGCTGCCATGTTCCACTGTCAACAGAGTTGGAAAAATTTTTATGTATGCACTTTGTAGCGCCAAAATTCTCCGGCGGCACCTGTCAGTCAACACTCGGGATAGCACAAACAGTTAGGGAGCCAGAGACCCGGGCCACAGAAGCAAACAAAGGAGCGGAATCTGGGCTGGAGGAGCGCATTCTGGACGGACGGTGGCGGCTGACTGACAGCCGCTGACCATAGACATGCACTCAGAATCTATTTGATTTTAAACTAGTAAGATTTTTCTAACAAATTAATCCGATATTTCCATAACCAGCACAACTGTGAATGTCGTAAAGAATCTGCATTAGAAAGCATATCTGCACTAAAGAGTCCAACTAATAAGCAATTATTTAAAATTGACCTTTAAAAATTGTTAAAAGCTTGACAAAATACAATAATTCACTATTATACCTCAATTTTTTGTATAAAAACCTCAACTTCTCCCTCAAATGTTTTTCCCTACATCGAGTTTAGCAAGCAAATAACATTCGACTCATGCCTTCAATTAAAGGTCAATGTTTTAGCTTAAATAAGCTGAAAACAAAGGATCAAAATCCCAGCTGGAAAAGCGCTTTCCAAAGACAATTTTTCCTGAGTGTAGAAGTAAACAAAATGACCAAATGGGGCGCTGAGGAAAGTCGAGATGGGAGTGGAAAAATCGGGACCAGAGGGACTGCGATGGGATGGCAGACGAATGCCAGTCAAAGTCGCTGCTGACTGACACAGTTTGCCATTTTCGAGGAGGAAGCTGTTTGACCAGTGCATAGACGAAAGAGAGGAGAAGAGGTCAGGGTGGGGGATTGGGGAACGGGGAACGGGGAAAACCGGGCAATTGGTAAGTGCTCGCTGTCTAATTGAAGTCAAGTGCGTTACTTTGAGCCACTTCTATCCAACGGATGCCCAATCAAATTCGTTTCGCACCAAAGCCATACCAACTTTGACATTATGCATCACAAATTATGTGCAATTTTCAGATGAAAAAGGAATGCCAAAAAGAGGAGAAATATATTTCACAGCTCAGAGCTGAAAAAGAAAAATAAAGACAGCACAAAAAAAAACTGGCTCAATGAGGGCTCCAACCTCCGGCCCAAACTGTCTGCCACATCGTCTAAAGGTAACAATTTATATAATGAAACTGATTTCAAATTTGTGATGTTCGGAGACTCGGGGAACTGACTCGACTCGTTTGCCGTGCCCCAATCGCAATCGCAATCCCGGTCCAGTTCTCGTTCCTGCTCCCGACATTGGTAATTACCGGGCACTGGCCAAAACCACAGTTATAGCCACATAAAAACGTACAAAAAAAACACATAATAAGTAACGACGGGCTCAGAGAAAAGTCCGATATAAATAAAAAAGATATAAGTGGAAAGCTTCTGATGTGGCAGATAGAATTCTCTAAAGGTAAATACTAAAATGCAAACTTTAATAATTTTTCCATTACCATTTTTTCTACAACTCTTTACCCAAGGGGCCTAGCGCCAAAATGCCACCAGCTGAACTCAAATTTAAGCCACGAGAAAATCCAGACAGCAAAAAAACTCCTCGAAAAGGGTATACAACTTCAGTGACAACAACAGTAGCGGTAAAAATACAGTAAATTGAAACAAGTTTAAGAACTGAACCGGCCAGTGTCGTGGCTATTGGTCACCTGTCCGTCGAGGAAGAGCTCCATCGACTGCTTTTCGATTACTCTCCCCCAAAAAATGTACCCATGGTGGTGGGGCACGGGGCCTTTGGCGAGGGAAGGGAAAGGGGAAGGGGAAGGAGTCGCATGAGTACATGATTCGGCAACTTTCTTGCAACGGAGCTCTGCAACTGGTGGAGAGAAAAAACCCGTCGCTAAATCATCTGTTCGGAGCCAGCAAAACCCACCTGACGGCCTGACTTTGTGTGGGAGTCTGTGGTGCAAGATTTTTGCGGTGGCTTTGAAAATTGTTTGGAATTTTTCCCCCTTGCCGTTTTGCAACACGTTGATTCCTTCTTTTTGTTTGATAAAAAGAAAGTTGACATAAATTGTTTCGTACTTTTTTTGTCAGTTTTTTTTTTTGCACATTTGAGGTTGCGAAAAATCCAAAAAAAAAAAAAAAAAAATGTTTGCGGTTGCCTTTTTGGTTTGGTCGTGCAGAGGAAGGAAATAACTGAGGTTGAGTCGAGTTTTTGGCAAGTTTGTTGTGGGATCTTTTGGTTTTCTTTTCATTTCTTTTGGTGTTGCATTTTGAAAGTTCGTGAAACAAGTTAATCGCCTCCGTCTTTGTCTTGATTTTATGGTTAGTTCGGATGCGACTAGTTTCCAGTGACAAGGGAGTGATAAGTGGGTTGGCACTTGATTAAGGTTTTTTGTTACTATTATATAACTTTAGAGCTAATGTATGGATTTGGTAACGAAATGAGCATGTTTAAATTTGGTTACGAGACGAGCATGTTTAAGCACTTGCTAAAGGGATCCGTTAAAGTAATGAAAAGCGTTCAGCCCAATAATTAAATTGTTTAATACCGTTTTATAAACCAGTGTTTTTATAATAGCATAACCTATTTTAAATTTAACACTTAAAACAACTTTTTGTTTTAAGCAATGTGATACTGTTTGAAATTTAGTTGTAGATAAAGCCAGTTAACCTTTTCATTTGCTTTCTTTTTTATATTTTATTATATTTTAATTAAAAATCACTTTAAAGTATATAACTCAGTTTTGTTGAACAAAGCTCATAAGTTAATGATCGCATTAGGAGTAGCATTTTAAATTTATTATCGGGCAGCCCCTCGCAAAGCAACTATTTTGCTACCGCTAGTTTCCCTTTCGAGTTCCCATATTAAGTATAATAAGCTAACTTTAAGGCACTTCCTATTTCCCCCTCATTCGATTTCATTAACAAATTTGCCCGCTGTGTTTGAAAAATATGCTTTAAATGCATTTAATTAAAAACATTTATGCAAATTGCAAGCGGTGGCCATTATAATAGCAACAAAAACCAAGTGCCGCGATGAACAATGAAGGCAGTAGAGGCCCCCCCTTTCCCAGTTTTCAGTAGAGCTTCACACCCATTTGCTATGCGACTGACCGCAGTTTCCCGCCCATTGGTTTTCCCCCCGGTTTTCCAGACCATCCCCCCTGGCTGCTCTTTCTTGCTCATTATCTTCGTTGGGGTAAATTATGGGAAACTAGCGCAACAGTTTTTTTTGCCCCCACCTTCCCCGTTGGAAAAAAGTCAATGCTTATGCTAATTTCTTTGCTGCGGAACTTCCTTTGTCCCCCTTTCCACCTCACCACTCTGCCCCATTTCGAATGCATTTTAATTGCACTTTTTCCTACCGCTCCGCAAGAAACTAATAACTGGCAATTTATTAAAATGTTTTGCGGTTTGCCAGCAAAGTGCCGCGTTGATGCAGCGAAAACGTGTATCTCGTACAATTTTGGACATTTGTTTTTGCTATATTAAAAATATGGCAAAACTGGCGGGTATTGGGCAAACAAAAAGCCAAGAAAATAAGGCAAATAAGCCAAGAAGTGAATTTTTGCTATGCGAGCCAAATGCGTTAAGCGAGGCGTGAAAATTTCTCTACCCAACTCGCCTGCGATTTATGTGAGAATTATGTTAAATTAGCCAGCGAAGCGTGCGGTGCGACGCTTCCCCTTCCAAAGACCTCTTCATCCCAAGGCAGAATAACAAATCTGATAAATTCATCAAAACCCACAAAAAAATACAAGAAATTTGAAGGCAAGCAAGTTGGTTTCAAGTGGAGTAAGTGGGAACTAGTTCATTTTATCTGGGAAACTTATCTAAAAAGATGCTTAGTAAGACACGTCCAGAGACAAATTTATAAGCTTATCTAATTATGATCTAAGTAATTACCTTGCAATTGAATCAATGTAATAAAGATTGTTTTAAAACCTACTTTTTCCTTAGCCTCCATGAATATTTAAAATAGATTATTCAAAAATGAAAATATTTTCTAAATCAGCTAAGCTGAACATTCTAATAATTTGCATCTTATTATGTATTGATTTCTTTCTTTTTAAAAACACGTTGGCTTTGCTTCCATATTTTTGTCACAATGTCTATACAAATCAGACGAATTTCAAAGCTTTATATTAGGAAGTTTTTAATTCGGTTGAAAAGGTTTACCCAGCCCGAAAAATAAAAACCCAATCATGAGCCACAACGAAGTGCCTTCCGATGAATCGATGGCTGAGAAGCGTGAGTCGAGAGCAAGATCATCCGACAGGGAGATCAGATGTCTCTTAGATGACCTCCATCTGCAGATGTTTCACCTTATGGAGGACGAGGAGCTATTGCATTTGCAGCTCAACAAGCAGTCATGTAGAGCTCGATTGTTCCTGGCCAGGACGAGATTGCTCCAGGGCTCTGAACGAACTTCTGCGGAGGTCCAATTGCCTAGAGGACGATCCTACAAGGCACTCACACGTGTTATCGAGGTATCGAAAAACTGGGGCAGCGCTTTGAAGATCTCGCGACATCCAGTTGAACCGATCCTTGGATATTTCCGGCCCCTAACAAGTATCTTCGGAAGTCTGGTGCCTGAAAGCTTACGATTAGCGAGCCGGCATTGGTACCACTGCCTGGATCTGGTTGCAGAATGTGCGAACATTCGAAAGGAACTCCAATCGACGATCACCTCCATTAAGATGCTGCAATCGGCCCTTGATTGAAGATAATCGTCACAGATGATTTTAGATTGAAGGCAGCCAACCAAAATGCGAAGTTAAAAGTAATGCTCTTAAATAGCATAGTAGTATTATAATATAACATAACAACTTTTTAAGAATTTCTATATAACCGGCTATACTGACATTTAAGAAATATGTATCTTCACAGGCAAAACTGTTAAATGGAGTTGAATTTTTTTATTGTTACCTTGATTGAGTAATATTGTAATTAAATAATATAATAATATACAATGTATTTTTTGTTTTGAATTAACTATATTTTGCTTAACTTTAAAACAAATAACAAGCATAAAAATGTGTTATTTCGGCAAGCCGAAACTTGCATATCATTGCAGCTATACAAAAATTAAATATTTTATAAAATGTCTATATTTGGATACCTCGATTTTTATGAACAACGAAGCTATTCATATTTTCCTCTACATTTTTCAACCGTTCCTATGGCAGCTATCATAATATATATATTTTTGATCAGGATCAATAGCCGAGTCGATCTAGCCATGTCTGTCTGTTTGTCTATATGAACGTCGAGATCTCAGAAACTATAAAAGATTTGGGACTTGGTACTCAGATTCTAGTAGTTCCTATGCAGTTTAAGTTTATTTTAAAACGGAGCCAGTTTTACTCCCACAAATCGTGAATCTGTGTGTGTATTTCGGACATACCTGTCAAAAGACACAAACATTTTTAAAATCGAGCTTATATATTAGAAGTTGTAGGGTTATGAAGTCCTCTGCCGCGCTCTGCCGCTGTTCGGCCGTTGCTCTGCAAAGAGCAATATATAATTTAGCTATAGGATATAGTCGTCCCATCCGCCCCGATCCCACTTAAATACTACCTGCAATAGAAATAAAACTTTTGAGAGAATGTCATTTAGGTAACTGTATAGCTGAGAGATACATATATTGTAATATATATATTCCTTCACTGGATTGAAAGCTTTTGACTGAACTTATAACTCCCTCTGCAAGGTAAATAAAAGTTCCAATCAAAATCTTAATTTCACTATCAGTTACAGCAAACTGTCCCTCTTAAGTTAATATTTTATTAGCTATTATTCGGCTAACGATTCGTATTGTTGACAATATGGAAAAAGAATGCCATTTCCGAACTAAAGGTTTGTCTATGTAAATTACCTGAGCAGTTGTATTAGTTCATGAATATCACTACACAACTCTTTCTGATGTCGCGTTTTAATTAAGATAAATTACACTGTTCCCTGAACTCCACACAAATTTCCCCTCTGCCACCTCCACAAACGTCTTTCTCGATAACCCTTGCAGTGCCTGGCATCAATTATAGTCTAGTTAAAAATAAAATCAAATGCCAGAGCAGACGGCATTGACAACATTGTCGATTCGGTGGCCAGGCAGCCCCTTCTGGGTGCCCCGCCCCCTTTTTGCGGAGTCGTGGCGGCGGCAATTATGCGGCATTTTCTTTGGCCCCTAGCCACAAACGAGTTTCTTTCCGCCGAGATATCTTTGTTTGCTGTACTTCTGCGACATGCAGCGGCAACTACAACAAAATACCAGAAATAACTTGAAAATCCATTAAACAACTGTCGGACACAAGTCGGCCTGGCCTGGCCAAAAGGGATAAAGATAAAAGTTTTGTCAACCCGCGAAACGCGAAACGTGAAACGAAGGGCGGCTGTGGGGCCTTGACAAGTGATAACAATGTGTCAGGCGAAGTCGGCGTAAAACGTCCTTGGCTTCGATTTCAGATCGGCAAACTTCAACTCTGACTTCGACTTTTATTGATTTCTGCAAACACTCTCGAGAGGCAAAAAGTGAAAGGCCACTGCTAGGGTTTCCATAACCTGTTTCCACAAAATATTTGTACAATTTGTATTTCTTGTGCATTAAGAAAGTAAAACCAGCTGTCGATTGCGGGAGTTGCGTGGGTCCAATACGGTCCAGTTCCCCCAGAAAAAAATAAATAAACACAACTCCGCGATCAAGCTAGAGAACTGGATTTTTATATGGTCGTGGGTCGTCGCAGCAACGAAAAAGTTTATTACCCGTTGAAAATATTTTGTAAAGAACCTTAAGAGAACAATTTTTTTCATTGACCAATTTTGTTTACGCCAAAAGTAGTAAATCATTGTGTTTAATTAACCATTAATTCATTTATGTTTTATGGCAATATGGCCAATTTTACAACCTGCAGAACTAGGAAAAATGTAAGTAAAAAAACAACTTAAATAGTTTTGAAAACCAAAATCCGAAAATTTAGAATTTGTACATAAACAAATTCTTTAAATTCTTTAACATTTATTGGGAAAAAATAAATACATAAATAATTTTCAGAAAGTTTTCAAATAATTCTAAATTAATTATTACAGTAGCAAGAGTCCCTTGTGTTAACTGCAATCCACTCCAAGTACCGAGAGACTCGAGTATAGACACCAGGAGCATCGGGCTTGGCACATCCATAGCCAAATGACACAACGCCAGCCAATCGGAAAATACGATCCCTGACGATCAATGGACCACCACTGTCACCCTAAAGATTTTAAACAAAAGGCGTTGATATTTTTACACTCAGTCAAAAAATTCAGATTGTGCCAGAAATTCGTCCTTAATTTAAAATACAATTTATATTATTTGCTATCAATACGCTCAGAAAACTAGATTCCTTGAATTAAGGAAAACATGTCATAATTTTAGGATAAATGGCCTTAATGCTTCCTTCTACTTGATACATACTTTTCAAGGAATACAAAATACCCTTTTTTTCAACGAGTAACGGTTATAATTCACTATTAATTAAGTTAAAAATTTGAAAGACTTTTGAATTAAAATCACTGCCACGATAGAAAATATCAACTTTTAAGGACGATTTTCCAACTTGAACCGATTTAACCGCTTTGAAACCCACCTGACAGGCATCCCGACCTCCGGTTTGGACATAGCCCGCACAGAGCATGGTGTCCACGATCATGGACCGGTACGAGGTGGCTCGGCACTGGGCATTGGTGATGATGGGCACCACCACCTCCTGCAGGACACTGGAAGTGGAGCCGCCCTCCTGGCTGAGACCCCATCCGGCCACGATGGCCTTCTGGAAGTCGAAGTTCTGCAGCCAGTTGCTGGGCAGACAGGCGGGTCGCATCGTGTCCACCAGCGGGATCGGCTGGTCCAGGCGCAGTAGGGCTATGTCGTGGACCAGGCTCACGGGGTCATAGCCCACGTGGGCATGGGCGAAGGCCACCGACCGGGTGACCCCCAGGTGGGTGGAGCTCCTGTCCAGCTGCAGCAGCCGCACGGACACGCCCCTCATGTCCATGCCGTGGACGCAGTGGGCGGCGGTCAGGACATAGCGATCGTTGATCAAGGTTCCACCGCAGAACAGGAAGGTTCCGCGAATGATCTGCGCAATCCATGGATATTTATTCGTCCGCACTTGGGTGCCGCCCACAATGCGATTCACATTGGGAACGCCGCAGGCTGCAAACGGATTGGAATTGGAATTCGATGGGATCTATAATCTGGGTGGTCTTTGGCGGAAAAACTGTCTCAGCCAGGAATCGAAAACGTGGGGCAATCGGAGGATTTTACACCAGAATTATTAACTTTTAAAATATTCGAACGTGCTTTGGTAAAATGATAATAATATTCACACATAAAAGTTATTATTAAAATGTTTAGAATAGGAATTTTCCTTCAGCAAATAAACAAATTTTTCTACAAAATTTATTTAAATTAGTTACGTTTGTATACTCAGTTTAAAGTCTTCCTATGCAATTAATATCCAACATCCAAGTGATTAAAATGATGCAAAAATTGTATCTTTATGTTAAGTGTGGCTTTTGCTATCATTATTTTTAGCCTACATAACTTTAAGGTGTTATTTTATTGCTTCACATTTTTTAATGCATATTAACAAACCGTTTTATTGACTCGTTCAATTCGGTTACACGAAAAACTAATGAAATGAAGTCGTTGGCTATGTTCACAGGCCGTTTCACCAAACACGTTTGAATATAATAAACGCATTATATAGGCGTACAATAGCCGATTCAAATTTCCAATTATTAGTCGCAGATTAGCCGGGATCGTTTCGTTCCCCGGCTGGTTTGGATTGGCACTACAATTTTCCCAACTCACTGCAGCTGGCGCAGCGATTAACACGAAACGCCTTGGCACCACCGCCCTCGAGGGGGGAAATCGGGGAGGAGGCCGGATCCGAAGGAGTTTCGCTGGCCACGCCCAAAACATTCGATAAGATTTGCTGCTTATGGCCCTCAATCAGATCATCAATGTAGTCCGCCTGCACTCCGGGCGGTGGACCGGAATTGGAAGTCGAAGTCGAAGTCGCATTCGTAGTCGTAGTGCCATTGACTGGCAGAGGTGGCAATCGCGCTGGCTTCGGATAGAAATAACCGCGGGAAGGTGGCTTATAATTATAGACGGCCCAACTCCGATCGCAAATCGAAATGAGAGCAAGGAGGAACAGAAATGCTGGCGGATTAAGTTTCATATTCCCGGCGAATCGAACCGAACCAATCGCTGAGCAAACGCAAACTGATGCGGTGCCTTGGCCATTTAACGGTTCTTATAGGCCAGCACGCTCAACAGATCCATCTTAATATTTAAATACACATGTATATGCACGCGAAACGTTAACAGCTTAATGACGCTCTTAAACTGTCCATCAAACTATTTTATCAGCCAAAATTTCTTTGCATATTCCAAATCTTCAGCGGAAAGCCCTTTATCATCACTTGACCTAGTTTCACAAAAGCGAACTGAACCCATTTGTCAATAAATCTGGCAAATATCGTTTTAGCATTTTAACATCGCAGAATCGCAGAACTTTGATGTCTGCAAAGTGATTCCGTGTTTTGTCTTTATCAAACCTTTATTTAAATGATCAAATCCGCTTTCTTTTCACCCAAAATCGAAATAAAACCCCGCTTCGGTGGGCTATAAATCTAATAGGGCACTCAAATTTCTGGATTGATATCGCGCTTATGGGATTAATAACTCTTGGTCTGGTTTACGTTTTGACCCATAAATTAATTTTACGGCCCAGAGAAATTGCCAATCTTTTTGCGACCCAGAAAGGAACTCGAATACAGCTAAAGGTTGATGAGAATATTGAAGGTTAAACCGCATATGTGGAAAACGTACTTTTCTGATCACATCGTAATTACAAGCCATCAAAAGTTGCTGACCACATTTGGTTTTGGGGTTAATAAAGGTTAATTCTGTTTGTTCAATCGGTATATTCGATGAGAAAAGAATTGAATAAGTTGAAATTTCGAGGTGGTTAGCATTAAATCGAATTAATTTTATAATTTACCTTTTAATTCCCAAAACTAATATATAAAAGGCATGAGCCCATTTTAATAATTATATAAAAAGTTTTTTTTTCCACATAACATTTCAACGGAAGTGGCTTCGGAAAACGCCCATACATATTATATTAACACGAAAAAACCCGAAAAAGATTTCCTCAAATGAAAGTAAATTGACTTCCCCAAATCAAAAGCTTAACAAGCGGTCCATAAAAAACGTTCGTCCCACAACACGGAATATTCTTAAGCCGTTCGAGAGAAAATAGAAAGTAAAAAGAACTCCCAAGTAAATTGGGTCAAACTAATGAAGATGCCGATAAAGATGCGTATAATCGAAGAGTCGAGCCCGAGGACTGGAAATACTTGTAAATGGGTTGATGTTTATAATCTGTCCGCTTGATGAACCAACAGCCAAGCCAAAGACCCCAACCCACAGCTCCAGGTATAATAATGTCACAAGGTGCACGAAACCAGGGCCAGACTTCGACTGCGACTTGGGATCTGACCCCGGTGAAAGAGCGTCCAAGTATTTGGGTCAGCCGACGAAGTGAGGCGTTAGCTTGGAAGATTGAATAGATGATGACACCAAAGCCACAGCCACAACCTCAGCCACAGACACAGACTCACGCACACTGCGCCAGAAAGAAAGTCTCTTTAATTTATTTATTTATATGCAGGCCGCTAGAATCAATGAGAAGAAAGTTCTTCCACGCCAATCCAGCATCCCGAACGAAACGAGTTTCTCTCTTTTTGGGGCTCTTTGCAACTCTCTTCCACTCAGAACGAAACTTGACTTGACTTTGAGTCGCCTTTCATTGTGGGCCTTTCATTGAGAAAGGCCTAAAGTAGGTGCCTCATTGAGTGAAGTGGAGTTTTGTCTTACCCAGACACTCAGAGCAAATCTAACAAATTATAATTCCAAAATCATTAATAATTTGCCAACAAGATAATACAACTACAATTAACACCAGTTTTTTGTGACCAACTGACAGTGCTGTTAAATGTTAAATTTTATAGACAATTCAGTGGAGTTTGTATGCATTTTATGCAAAAAAATAGTATGTCAAGGTGAGCTTAAAACTTTGAAATAAGTTTATTATTTTATTTTAGTATACATTTATAATAAACGATAATTTAAATCGCTAACTAGTCAATAAAAAGCTATATTTGTCAGTACACTTAATCAGCAAAAGTTTATAACAATAAATCATACTACAATACATTCGGTCTTTATTTATTAAGATAGGATAGTTGAGGACCCATTCTCAATATCACAGAAACTTTTCCTGTTCAACTTAAAACGTTTATGTTCAAGGGTGTTAAGGCTTCGATATTAATTTATAACTAACAACTTAACTGAACCTCTCCGATTTTATTTCTCTTTGAGCTGTCTAGAGATCTACGCCTGGCTTTTTATGGTCAAGAGCTGTTGCCGTATTGCAGTTGTTGGTCAGAGCGTTCCACTTGCAATAAACTGGGTCATTTGCAAAAGTCGAGAAGATGCAGCAAGCCAACTGAGCTAAAACCAGAAGTTCAGGTGGAAAGGCGGCAATATAAGTCGTGGCTTAAAGCGTTCTTAAAACCTGACCAAAAATAAATTAAATTTCAATTAGCTAGTCCTCAGCCAGACAGCCACTCTTCAAATGCGTTGTGGCTTTTGTATGTTGCATGTTTGGCATGCGCTTGTCGTACAAATTTGTTAGCAATTATCGCATTTTTTTCAGTTGGTTTGTGGTTATTGTATTTTGTTAGTTAGCCAACCATTTGTTGCTTTATTTTAATGATTGTCACCTGAGCCTTGTGCAACTTTCTCAGGCTTCATTAAGTTTCACCCGAGCCGGCCACGATTTTGCTTATGACTTTTTGGAATCGCTTTTGGAATTGTTTGCCATCTGCGGATTTTCTGCGCATCGTGAATTGAATGTAATTGAATTGCAAGTGAAGGTATGATAAATGGTTAATGCAGACAATTTTAATGTGTTTTTAATATGCATTTTGTCTGGGTTGTGGGGAACATGTTGCGTAGTTTTCACTGTGTATCCTCTATTAATTTAAATGTGCCTCTATCTTTATGATTTTTCTTCTTCAGCGATATTTTGTTGAAAACATACTTGTATCTCAGTTTGAGAAATTAATGTTTAATAAATAGTCGTAATTTTAAGTGCTAAAACCAGTTTTTGGTTTCAGTCATTTGCGTTAAATTCATTTGTGTCTTAATTTACAGAATTAATTTATGTTAAGCACATAACATATGAGTAATAAGAAATGTGGGCACTTAATTTCCCATATCTACTATAGAATTGAATTTCTATAAAAATGGCATAAACAAGTTTTTTGCTCAAGTCTTTTGTTTTCTCAAGGCGCCTTGTTCGTTTTCAACATGACTCAAAATAAATCATATAAAATGCGAGTAGGATAGGAAAAAATCAAATATCATTGTGGACCACCTTCAACTTCGTTTGACATTTGAAAGTAACCAACAGCAAACGGCAGAGAAGTATGCAAAAACGAGTTTGCAAATGGACAAAGTCACTCTCAATTTTCTCGGGCTCTTCATTTGTTTATGGAAAGCCACGCAGCCAATCAAAATACTATTTGAATAAAATATAAAGTAAGTAGCGAGAGATAATGCTAAATTAAACTTCAAACTGGTTGGGGCTGTTGACTTCATCAGCCGGGCTCCATTTACGGGCCACAAAAAAGTCGTTACTCGTATTACCCGCCACCGTCCAACGCCTTTTGTGGGTTCTACAAAAGCGGCAAAAGGCCCCCGATCCCCATCCTTCTGGTGGGTGTTTGTATTGTATGTGCCACGCAATTGTGCGGTGAGGTAATTAATAAGCCAACAACAACCCAATTGAAACCGAGCGTTGCGTTTTGTTGCACCTTTTCAGCCTTCTGAGAGTGAGTGTCGAACTCGGCCCGGGCATACTAAGTAGCCGCCAATAGTTGGCTCACTTGGCTCACTTGGCTTACTTGGCTTGCTTTGGCTTGGCTCAGTTCGGCTTTATTTCATTACTGACCATACCCAAGACGAGTTTCGGTTAACTGTTGTAGGGCTTCAGAGCTTGGGGGCTTTGCGCAAGTGCAGTGGCACCGAAACAAACACAAAAGTTAATGCAAACGAGCCCAAAATGCAGAGCCACATTTTAAGGGATAATGTTTCAGCAGTTGAAGGCTTAGGGTGCATGTTTGCCATAAGGTTATAATCGAAATCTCAACTCTTTATAAACAAAAAATTCATACTTTAGATTTTTTTTCTTATTAAATAACTTTTTAAATCATTAATTCGTTATAAATACTTTTGAATAAGTGGCAACATGTAATACAGTTAAATATTAATTTTTGATAACCGTTACCTATTCGTTGGTCCTTAAAAAATGACAAATATACATTGTTTATAACCTATAAAAAAATGTTGTGCTTTAGCATACTAGTCATCAAATTATTAAAAAAAATTTTAAAGAATTTTTTTAAGTTAGTTCTTGGTAATATTACCTTATAAACTTGAGAATAAGAAGCAAATTAACTTTTTTTCCAGAACAAAGAGTATTTGAAAATAATTACTTTTAAATCGTTGCCATTTGTACATTTTTTTTTATATAATTTTTAGATTAATTTAGTTAAGCCATCAGTTATTTGTTTTGAAGGACCTCATTTCAACACTCTCAATATACAACAATTTATGATTTTTACATTCGTTTTAAGTGCACCGGTCTTAGTGGGTATCTTCCCATATCCAGCAAACATGCCAATACATTCTATTTAGCACTCGATGTGTGCCTGCTGCAATCCGAACACACTTCAAGGGGTTTGGAGTTTGCAGATTGGCGAGGCCATTGCCTAGAGACCAGACTCGATAGCAGACCCCATACCTATGCAATATTTCAGAAACGGCAACTGCAACTTCAGGTTGTCTAACAATTTTAACCCAGTTTTGTATATTTCTTTTTTTCGTTTCGTTTCGTTTCGTTTTCTTGCTTTCCACATTCTTGTAGGAGCCATAAACAAGTTTTTTCTCGGCCCGAGCCGTGGCAAAAATGGCTGGAAAATAGAAACAGAAACGAAACAGAGTTTGGTGCGCAAATTGCAAATAGCAAAAGCAAATTGAAATTGAAGCTAATGAAAAGGCCAAGTGGCTTGGAAGGAGAGGAAGCAATTGCCACATTGATCAAGTTACAAATCAGCCCTCTGCGAAACGCAAGAGGATGTGTGTGGTCAGGCAGTACGGTTGCGAAATGGGGGTCAATAGGGATTTACGGTTAGACGACATGCGGGGCGGCTAAGTAGGTGCGGAAATTGCCGGCCATCGCAATGAGAACGCTGGACGATTAACCATTGTCTGATGCCACCGGTCCCGCACTCGTCACTTGGCACTTGGCACTCGGCTCGATGGCTCAGTGGCTCAGTGGCTCGATCTCGAGTGGATGCTCCATCGCTGGTGGTGCAGAGTGGGTCAGCAAGTGAACGAGATTGCGGCAAATCGGGGACGAGCAACGATGGTGCGTCCGAGTCCGAGGTCTGTTACAGTTATTGGAAGCGGTTCACTTTCCGGACTTGTCGCTGCTAATTTCACAGAGTGTTATCAATTATAACGCAATTTGCTCGGGAATGCTCAATAATGTCGATCTTTAAAGAAGTACAGCAAAACGGAATAGAATCTAATAGAAAATACACAACAGAAACCGTATATTTCTCAAAGCTTATGCCTGCAAAAAATGGTTAAATAGCATCCTCTTATTTAAAATTAAGTAATACGTAAAAAAGAAGTATGACCATTTTATAACCTAAAAATCAAAACAGTTTATATATTAAAAATATTGTGAAAAAAGGGTAGATCGATTTAAAAACTTCGATTGATTCTCTGAAACATCTTAGAAATTTTCTAGAAATGAACATATCAAAACTACAACTTAAATCGTTCTTTTGATATATATTTTAAAGCTAATACTAATATCAAACTGGCTCATGTTTCCAATTCATACCCTTATGTGGCTCATAATCATGTGACATAACCGAAGAAATATTGAAAGCCAGCGAAATAAAAGTCCAAAATAACCCATATTAGCAAGTTTTATGATGCTTAAAACCTTAAACATAACTTTATGGCAATTCCAGGCCAAGATAAATAAAAGCCATTCACAAAAAAACTGGTCAACTAAATACCGCTCTATCATGACGTTGGTAAGAAGAGCGTGGAGTGGAGTGGGGGAACTAGCTTTTGTTAATGCCTTGGTGTAAAATATATTTGAAGCGTCCGCCCGGGAGTTCATTGACCTGTGTTCCAGCTACTTGGGCAGTTTTCTACCGCCTCGCGTCTGATTGTTCTTCACTTGTTATTCAGTAGTTTCGGTTTAGTTTCTTCCTCACCGTCGGCTATTTACACGGTGTCATCTCACTCCAAAGTCACACATTTTTCAAAGTCATGATCTGGGCGTACTAAATCCACTCAAAGAAATATTTTAGGCCTTTTTTAAGATATTTAAAAATTGTTTGAATGTTAATTCATACAGACAGTACCAACATTCAATTGGAAGGAATAGAAAATGTGTGTTTTAATGTATTCACTTCTGGCTCAAGAACCACTTTCCTTGAATATTATTTTGATTTTGAAGAAAAAAAAACTAAAAAACTGAATGATTTGAAATATCTAAATTCTTAACAATAAGCCAAAGTTTAAATAAATTTTTTTAGAAAAAAAGATAAGAAAACTGGGGTTTTATAAGTCTAATCTATAATATAGACCAATCTCGGTTATTTCTATAAGTGCACTGTTGGGGGACTCAAAAAGGGAGTTGGAGAAAAAATGGTAAGTATGTAGGTACAGATGGAGCTCCCGTAATGACGTATTATATTAACTTGGCTGTGCACCTGCCTTCTGGCTAACTGTTCTACAGCCCGTGGTCTCGTTTATTTGTATGCCCTTCTGCGTAATTTTCACACATAAAAGACTCGTAAAAAATGTTTTATAAACATTAAAAAGTCAAATTTAAGACAGTTTCTCTCCCTTCGCTTTGCTGTGACTTGCTTCAGGTGAAACGCTTAACGGTTCCGCATCTTTGCTCTGGGCCAAAATTCCTAGAGAAAGAAACCCAAAAGAATAGCGAACGGTATTGATAAATGTTAGAATTCTTTGCTCTGGGCTGGAACTAAAACTTTGCCCTAATGACTTATTAATTGACCAGCAATTTCGTGGACTTTTGTATGCTAAATAATATATTTAAGTCGCGCGGTTTCATCAGATGTTGATAGATGCGTTTCTTGATGGCCGTTGACACAATTATCGATACTTAATCATAACCTTGAAAATTGATGATGGCATTTATTTATATTTTTTGTATTTTTGGTCATAATTTAGATTTCGGCACTAGCTCAGGGTCTATTAGCTTTTGAGATTTTAACTAAGTAAAAATGGAAACCGGGCTTAGTAAATATTTCCCATTTGTTATTGTCTGTGCGAACAAAGTTACTGAGGATTTGAATAACATGTGGTTTTGACTTATTTCCATTTATACAAGACAGTCTCGGTACCTAAAACGTTATCACCATAAAATAATTTAAAATCTCTTAATTTTTTTTTTGCTAAATAGTCAACCAAAAAATACCGGCTAAATCTTCCGACGATCCCTAGCTCACGTTCATCTTCACATCTCCATCGACGGTCATTAATCTGCCCACGTTTTGTAAATAGCCAGCTTAAAACTCAACTAATTGCTCGCCACACTTAATTTATTTTTGTAAAATATCTTTTAGCTTGTCCGAAAAACGAAGCAATTACAAATTATACGAAAAAAAGAGCGATACGACAGGCGCTCGTTCCACTTGAGAAGTGTTGAGCTCCAATTAGCGGCAGACAATTGGCAATAAGCCGGCTACTCGCACATTTCATAGCTGATTTTATTTTTTATTTTACTTAAAACATCAACAATGGCAACCTTGACATTGGGCTTGGCAGGTGGGGGAAAAGATGTGCAACGACTTGGAAAGTTAACAACAATGGCAAAACCTCGACGGAATGTTAAACAAACTAAGCCGAAACGGTTAACTGTTTAAATATTTGAACGTGTCTGTATTGCATGCCAAAATATGCAAAGCGAACAGATACCACAACTGTAAATAAACAAATCAAGAAACAGAGCTGTGAAAAATGAATCACCGAACAAGTTTCGGACAGAGAATAATATCATTTAGATGCGAGATGAGCTCACATCCCGGGGCGATGAATGCCGTTAATAGACATCGCAAACGAGTTAACAAATGGATATGCAAAAATAAATAAAAACTAAAACGGGCAAAGAATATTTACATTAAATTTATCTTACCTTGTTGGTTGTCTGCTGTGGATTCAGTTTGATCGGTTGATTTTTGAGCACATGCACAGATAGGCAAACAATAACATTGACAGATTTGGCCTGAGCACTTTATTAGATTTTCAAATTGCTTGCATGTTATAATCACTTTAGTTTCATTAAGTTGAGTTTACTGCACTATAAAAACCGTTGAGAACTTCTGGTTAAAGTTTTGAAAGCTTTCCCTTTGCCAAGCCCACTGCTATCAATAAAATGTTATTTTTGATCGCTACCGCGGTTTCACTCTGGCCCAGCTGGAAAAGCGTTTAGCAACTCGAAGTCTTCTCCTTACTGTTGGCTTTTCCAACGAGTCATAAGTCAGGCCAAGACTTTCAATTAAGCGGCTTAAAGACAAACAACGGCAAACGAATCGTGTATGTCGGGTGGGTAATAGAGAAAAGATGCTTATGAGCCGTATGTAAAGAGTATCTATGTATCTATGTATCTTTCCGTCTTCTTTCTCTTTGGTAAAAGTGTAAAAATTACGCTACGACTTGCGCTTTCACAAAACTAACAAAAAACGAAGCGGAGATTTTTTCTTCTTTCCGTCGCTGATTTATGCACTGCGTTTGCGATGAGGATGGAGTGATATTCGTAGATACATTGCCTGGAAAACATCCACACACGACTCGATCGGCAGGGCGACTGTCTGATTTCGGGTACTCTGCCATACCTTGAGTTCCGGGTTGAATGCGCAAAAAACCTCACTACCTCTTGCTTTTTTATTCGGCTTTGGCTTAAATTCAAATTGCCGTTCGATTTAAAATAAATTAAAATACACGCACAGTTGCGCAGCCACAATGGATGCCCAGTGTGTGTGAAAGTACAAGAAGCGGCGGCAGCAAACAAAAAAAAAAAAAAACAATCAAAGTGGAAAACGTCGCCCATTTGAAAATGGAAAATTGTCAACGCACATTGAACTTGACAGACAAAAGAGAGCGCACATATACAGAAGGAAAGACAGAAAGACAGAGAGAGAGAGAGAGTGAGGCACATGCCTCAATTTACAGTTAAGCGCGGCAGACATCCACAAGATGCAAAACTCCAAAGATACTTTCGGCCAGCGGAATGCGAATCGCGGACGGCGAACCGCGAATTGCACTTGCCGCGGCAACTTTTTCATCCGACCACGAAAAAACAACGACCAGCACGACGAAAAATAATTTATCGACAACAACTTCAAAATGTAAATTTGGGAAGCCTATTACTTTTATTGTTATTTATTTGATTATACAAAAAACACATATATTTCAAAATAAATTTTCTATTTAATTAAATATTTTAAATGCATTTATTTTGCCATATCGTTTATGAAATCTTGTTCTCTCTAAACAATTCATAAAATTTGAGTTTTGGTTCAAAAAAGGCCCGTCATCTAATCAGAGATAGAAGCCTTAAATACTTTATATAAGTTATATATATTCAACAAAATGCTTTTTTTTACTTTTATAACTATAAAAAATTAAATTTTGTAATCGACTCTTGCAAAAAATAATACAAGTACATAAAGTTGACCAACAAATGTCCACTAATGAAAGGATGGGGCCCTTAAAAAAGCTTGATACTCCTAAGAATTTTAAGGTAGTGTTATATCTGCAAGTCATAACATTTTTTTTCTGTGCAACAACAAAAAGTGAAGGGGCCCCCAAAGCAAACGTCACCGAATCCCTTCCCCTTCAATTTCCCCTTGATCCCCCTTTGAATATCTGTATGTGCCTTTAAAGATCAGAGTGTGTTTGTGGCGTCTCGTTTGTTGATGCGGTGGCTAATGGCTGCATATATTCGTATGCGAAAAAAATAAAGAAATGTATGGACAAGGCCTGTCTAGTCATAGCGGTACTCTGAGTGGGCCCCCACGAGGGGGAAGGGGGTAAACGGGAGGAGGGGTTGGGGGGGCAGGGTGGCAGCTAATGACTTGGCGCCCAACCGAAGGAAGTTGCCAATTTCGGCTGCTGGTTAACTAGTCGCAACTGCTGTTGATTAGTTTTGTATTTTTTTAAGGAATTACCTTTCTTTGTTGGATGAAGAAATTTAATGATTTTTTTTTTAAGAAGGAAACTTATCCACTGAATAATTGAGGGTCATGGGGAAAATTACAGCTTTCTTTATGTTACACAGTTGAATTAATACTTATTTTGTGAAATTCCATTATTGGTATTTGAGTTATTTAATTAAAAATGAAAGAATTAACAATTTTTAATTACGAGCCTTGAGATTTATTTATTCTAAATAACTATATTAATTGATTATTTTGATTAATTTAAAAAAATGTTGGCCCCTGAAGAGCAATCTTTAATAGCCAGGTTCAAATATTAAGACTTTCCCATTGGTTGTTAAACTGCTATTTATCGCTTATAAAAATGAGATAATCTTATGAGATCATTTGAAATACGATATGCAATGAAAATCACTGATGTTGATTTAAGGTTTGCATTATGGAATACCATTCAGAAGGTGTTCACAATTTTAATTATCAGGTAACAATGTTATTTTTCAATCATTTTATCACCTTTCAAAATCTTCTAACAAACAACATTTTCAACTAGGTGGTAATTCAAACCACTGAAAAGAATTAAATAAAGGCGTAGCTGATTGTTTACTTTAACTGTGACACGATGACGAATAGTTTTATTTCTTTATAATAATTTACGAATTTTTGTGATTTCCTCTGCATAGAAAATATTCAATATGATTTATTTATTCGCTGGTTTGATCACTTTCCGATTCTCCTAAATCAAACTTTCTTTTCCGCTTGTAAAAAACCATGCAAGCAAATCCCAGTTTCTTGACAGCTATTCGATTTATGCTTCCTCCTCTCATACTAAACCCAAATCGATCAGTTAATCGCATCCACTCTTACGCTTTCAAAGCCATTCCACAATCAATTTACTCAAACACTTTGGCGTAATAATTTTTAAGATCCAGCTCCAGTTAGCAGACCGTTACACAAAAGGCGCACAAACACAAAACACTTGGCAGAGCAGCTCTCCTTACGTTTAACTTTAATTACTCAATTATTTGCCTGATTTTGTTGTTTTTCACTTCTTTAAGTTGGAAATTAGCCGCGAAGTACGCGGACCCAAAACGTATTCCAACTGATTAGAGAGAGCGAGAAGCGGCGAAAAGCACGAAGACGGTTCAGATCGGATCTCGGATCGGATCGGATCGGATGGGAATATATTTATATAAACTATAGAGCGCGCGCGTGTGCGAACGCGCTACGAACCAAACTCAAACTGACGACAGAACTCCACTCCACAAAAATCCACGACCGGTAAACACAAAAATGCAAAGCCAAAACCAAAAGCAAAAGCAGAGACCGCGACAAAGTAAAAGAAAGAAGCGCAAAGTAAATCGGAAACCAGACTTAAAGCTTTCAGAAAGAGAGTCGCGGGAAATCAGCTGACAGAAGCTTTCCAGTTCAGATCCTCAACTCAGTTTCTTTCGATCCGCTTAACATATTTACAGCATTTAAAAATAAAAAAAACTATAAGGTAGCTAAGAATAAAATAAAGTGTAGTAAAACAGGAGACAGTTGTATTGACCTCCTATGCACATTAAAAAAAAAAAAATTCATAAAGGATTTAAAATTATAGTATATTGTAACACATTTGAAATGGATTTTAAATTTATCATAATTGATTTTTTATTATAATCGGTTATGCTTTTTCACCACGTATTCCTTAACAAGTGATACTGAATATTTTCTGGACTGTACAAACATTTTGCCAGATCGCTTGAATTAGATTGAATTAGACTAAATTATATATGTTAGATTTATAAAACTTCTTTAATTTATTATTTTATGATATGTACAGAAGTCCCTTTCCGAACATTGTGTACGATTCGTCATGTACGTAGTCGACCGTTCAGAGGAACTTCACATTAATAACCATGAAATCTGAAGCTATTGAAGTACTTGGAGAATATAATAAGCATTGTACTTGGCCCAGTTATTGCACAGCTTAACAGTTCACAAAACTCCGAAGAAAATACTAAAGATGAATATGAAGGCTTTTATGGCACTATATATTTCAGTCGCTTTTCTTCAATCGTCTGTTCAGGTAACCAAAATAACTTCCTCAAACCGCCAATTCTACTAAAGACAAATATTATAGTATAGTTTATCAGATGCCGATTTGGATGACTTTAAAAAGCTAGGGCAATACTGCCACAAAGAGAAGTTAGCTTTATCAATCAAGAATGACACTACAATTGACAAGTGCGCCCGGCACTGCGTTATGGAAAGGATGGGATTCGTTTCAAATGGCAAGGTTAACATTGATACCCTCATAAAAAAAGGAAATATTTATGCGTACAACGCAGAGCACCAAAAGGCAATAGAGACCCAGTGTCGATCTATCGAGGATGCTCGAAAGTGTGAGGTCGGTTTTCAACTATCGGAGTGTATCCAAGCCACAGGCGATAGGGCAATGAACAAAATACCTGGACTTAACCGTAAATTCAATAAATTAATTCTTCAGAGCCTTCTTGAAAAGTGTCGCTTGAAAAATTTTTTAAGAAACGTTAAGCACCTTTAGAAAATACAGGCAATACTTGATATGTTTTAAAGTATGTCATTTGAGCCAGTCTAGATGTTCTTTGATAATAATAATACTAATACTAAAAAAAATTCAAAAACATTATAGCCACATAGATATTTTCTATTATATTTTAAACATTTTAAAATGTGGTATATGTCTTACAGCTGGTATTGCAAAACTCCAAGTACAGTCTTGATCCCAAAAATAAATACGTTAACAATAAGGCTTTCTGCAAGTTTTCTGTAGTGGCCTATATATAGGTTACAATATGTAAAATGTATAATATAGTTTATTTGATGAAGATTTTTGTGAGCTTAAGACCCTAATGTTTAACTAACAATACTTTCCTGTTCAAACGTTCATATTTCAATATATTTTTTATAACAAAATTATGATATTTTCCTCGGTTATTTTTATTAAACTGAAAACTTGTTAAAAGTAATAAAGGAAAAACTAATTTACTTCACCATGAAAATATTTCTCATCTGAGATGCGTGATAATTATTAGAAACCTCTATCTCTAAAACTCGATTTTTGCTTATTCCAATCACAGATTACTTTTCTTATCTTGTTAAATTGATTGTATTTCTTTCAAAATGTTTATATCATTTATTTCGAAATGTTTTCTAAATGTGTATATACATTTTTTTTAATACTCAATGTGAGCTATTTGACCACGAGTAATGAGTCCACTGTCGCTACTGAGTCTGGCCTTGACTTCTCATCGACTTTTAAGTGTTTGGACTGTAGGGAGGAAAACAAAGGAATGTGTCGTATAGAAGACACCGGATATAGTTGTTATACAGGACCACATTTTAGGAACAGTACAAACTTAAAGTATTCCTTTCCCAAAACATCCACCAATTTGGATGTTTGCATTCCAACCGGCATTAACATCGGTAAAGAAAGCATGCAACTTTTACTTAACAAACTTCTAAAAATCTTTAAAATTCCAGAGAGTGAGGATGCAAAAATATGCTGTATTTGGTCCCCTGATAGCGGCTGCCAAATCTTAGTAACTAAAGACCACGAAGGAGAGTTTTGTTTCACTTGCAGAATGAAATATAAGATGGAATACGAAGGCTTAAAGTCCTGTCCGTGCAAAGCAAATTCCGGATCAGGACAAGTCTATAGCAGAACATTGCACTTCATGATTCTAAAACATTTGTTTAACAAATTAATTCACAGTTTATCGGAAGGTACCATAATTACAGGCTCTTGGGGATTGAGAACTTAAATTAAAATAACTTAAAAAAATTACATCCATCAATCATAGGTTATTGCGGATTTCTAATTCTATTAAAATGGTCTTATAATCCAACACTCGTTCATATTCGGAATCGTTTACGATTTTAAAAAGTTTACATACATATATTAAGCCCTTAAAACTAAGAAAAAAACAATTTATAAACGCTGATTTCCTCCCATGAACTTGATCTAAATTACCCGACCATACTGTACTCTCATAGCTGACATAGATTGATTGTACTAAACGACTGGTTCTACATTGTTTTTGTGCTTTTATTTTATTTCCGCTGATTTGTTTAGCTATATGATTGAATAATCATTTAAATCGGAATAGATACGGCGAATATCGTTAATTTTTTTAATTGTTATAGTAAAACCCTACCGAAACCGCCTGCCCATTTTGTTACTTACTTCAAATCGAAGCACATTATTTTATCTCTTTTTTCAATTTTTGCATCGAAAAATCAGTTTAAATGTTAAGCCTTTTTTTTGTCAAATACACTCTTAACAAAATTTACCCTAAACCTTAGAAATTCGCCATAAAACTTTATTTTTTCTAAATACAAAACACAATTTCTAGTTTGCAAAAATGTGGTATATAGACAAAATATATAATATATCTCAACATGCTGAATTTGTATTTATTCATCTTGAATAAACATGTTTCATTTTTAAACATTTCTCTACTATTAAGAAAATTGTAAACATTATTTTAGGAAAAGTACCCTAGAATTTATGGTGGGTTGCCATTGATGACAAAAATGGGCCGAGTTTCTTGTTTTTAAAGTAAATTTTTTCTTATGAGTGTAATAGCGTATTTGATGTAAAAATGGTTAAAGCCTTTGTCTGCCATATCCTTCAAAATTACTTTTTGAAACAGCTTATCTGCTTAGAATCGTAGTGCAGTCGAATACTACAAAACTAAAAGAAATGTTTAAACAAGGGTCCCTATAGGGAAAAATGTCGAATTATTCATACTATACTTGTAACAAAAACAGTAATTTATATATAATATATTGAAAAATATTTAAATTGAATACAAAATACTTAAATTAACTACGTTTTTTTTTATCAGTGTACGAAAAAATCCACAATTGTGCTTAAATAGCTTCTGTAATTCATAAGAATGCCCTTGCATAGAGGATGTGTTCAACCTGGAGAGTTACCGAGTAAAATTTGATGTTGGGCATGATGTTTTTTTGCTTTTAAATTATTAGGCCACTGGTATATAAAATCTATTATATTTAATAATATATGGAATTAAAAAAATTTTCCTTCTGCTACGTTAACAATAAGTATTATAGTGTAGTGCATTTAAAGAAACACACGTCAAGTCAGTAGTCGAACTTCCATAACAACAGTCACCATCTTTTGCAACAATAGCTTTGAGTTGTAGACCAGATTTTACCACAATTTATAATCTCGATCTCTTCTGGGAAGTATAGAAACCGAGTTCAAGTTATGAAGAAAGAAGAAAGTTATCCTATATTGGTTTGTGTCCTCGGTTGGTGTCCGTTTAAGTCCGGCAACGCCATTTGAATGGGTAACTGGAATAATATTGTTTGGTGTGACCATTTTTCAAATATTGATTAAGTCAATATTAGAACGGAAAAACCTCGATTTTGCATCGTTGGCATCGCGGAGACATCAACCACTTTTATGAATAGCTAGCGGAGACATGCCCCGCAGTTAGCGAATTACTTTGCAGCAAGCGAAGTTGGCGGGAATCGATGTTTTCGATGTTTTTGGCGGAATATGTCAATGTTTGAAATAAATTCGGCTAGAGCGTGTGCCACCGGCAGATGGCGCCAAAAATGAAGTGAAGTTAACAGTGGCAAAAAAATATCGTTAGGGATGGGTAAAGACCAATGGGACCTATATTCTGAAAACATCGATGACATTGGTGTTGGCATTTAAGTTTCTCCACCTCAAACGGCGAATTTGCGAGCTTGTGGAGGGTTTGAGTATTCCAGCGAAATGTTAGCGAAGCGTCGAACTAACAAAGAGAGAGAGAGAGATGTGTTTCGTTAGGGATGGATAAACATCGACAATCCCTGCCAAACATCGATAGGACCGATATTTTGAAAAATCGATGATGGCATCGAAATTACTCCACCGCTAGCCGCCCCCCTCATTCTTTGAATCCCCGCCCACGAGCCAAGAAACGTTGCTGACGAAGAGTAAGTGCGAAAATCGGGGCCAAAAATTGCATAAGAACAAGACTGTGCCAAATCGAAATCGAAGTAAGCGAGACGTTCGATTGGATTCCCCGAAAATAGACTAAATTCACGTGTTCGTTTGCTTTGTTCCGTTTTGCGGTTAAATCCAGAGTCGTAAGTCTGCGGAACTGCGGGCACGCCGTTATGTAACCCAAAGAGGCGAGAAGCAGCTGATTGCCCAGCTACATATATATAATTAGATAAAGCACATGTGTGGTACGTAACTAATGGACGGTCTTTTGTGCCCTTTCAGCCGACCCAAGTATCCACAAAGAAAGCAAGATGTTCTCCAGCTTCTTCGAAACCGCCCGCAACTCGCCCTTCCGCAGCCCTCTGACGGCCGTGCGATGCGACGCCGCCGCCCCCTGGTGGATCCCCAGCCGGTAGAAGGTCGCGAGATCGCCGCCGCCGCCGCTCCGGTGGCCAACCAGCAGGACTCCTGCGAGTTCGGCAGCTCCAAGTACTTTGCCCTGTGCGGCATCGGCGGCATCCTCAGCTGCGGCACCACCCACACCTTTGTGGTACCGCTGGATCTGGTCAAGTGCCGTCTGCAGGTGGACCAGGCCAAGTACAAGAACCTGGTGCACGGATTCAAGGTCACCGTCGCGGAGGAGGGTGCTCGTGGACTGGCCAAGGGCTGGTTCCCCACCCTGCTGGGCTACTCGGCACAGGTGAGAAATGGGTCTTTCGTGGGACGGGGTTGCATAATTGTCTGGAGGCGGATTAAGCTTCCCCACTCGTGACTCGGTCTGGTGACCCTAATTACAGGTTTCGACACAGATACAAGAAGTGATCAGATCGATATCCGGTATTTTGATATATGTATATACATATATAATAAAAGTGTATAAGGGGGTTCTTTGGGAAAAAGTGCTCGGAATGCAAGAGCATAGATTTTGTTGCCCGAACCAATATACTATAACTATTAAACCAGATTAGATTCCCAATTAGTTAGGAAACAACAAGGATCTCAGAAATCTACAGGAAATGACACCAATCGAATGCAATCTTAGAACGGCGTGGGGTATAAACATAACTATTATAATATATCTACATGTATATCAAATTATTTGATATACATTTTATTCCATGGGCTAATTAAGTTGCCATGGTTACAAACAATTATTTTATCTAGAGTATTGATTCAATTATTTTTAAATATCACTTAGGCTAAATGACAGTTTAATCACGGTTTTAGAATGATGAAGTGGAATACAATTAAATTGCCTTTATGTGTTCTCTATAGGGTCTGTGCAAGTTCGGTCTGTACGAGGTGTTCAAGGTAAAGTACGCCGATATCATTGGTGAGGAGAATGCCTACCTGTACCGCACCTCCTTGTATCTGGCTGCTTCCGCTTCGGCCGAGTTCTTCGCCGACATCGCTCTGGCGCCATTCGAGGCCGCCAAGGTCAAGATCCAGACCATCCCCGGATTCGCCAACAACTTCCGCGAGGCCGTGCCCAAGATGCTCAAGGAGGAGGGCGTCAACGCCTTCTACAAGGGTCTGGTTCCCCTGTGGATGCGACAGATCCCCTACACCATGATGAAGTTCGCTTGCTTCGAGCGCACCGTGGAGTTGCTCTACAAGTAAGTAGCATTTGCTTTGGGGATTTACACTTGTTTTAGAGTCAATCATACAGTTGAAGATGATTTTCAGATCCGTCATATATTGATAGAGCTATCTATTAACATTACCAATACTGTTTTAGGGATTTTTAAAGTTTTCTTTAGCCGGCTCTTAAGCCTGGATAAAAAAATTCACCAATGTGAATTTGTTTATTTTAAGAAACGGATGTTTCAAGTTGATTAAGAAAAAATGCCGGATGCGTTGCTCTTTCTACTTATCCAATTGAAAGACTTCATTATCTAATTTACTTTTAGGAAAAATTATTTTTTTTTTCCTGTCTGCAGATAACTATTTCTGACGTTTCTATGACACTAGAATACGAAGTTATAAACTTAATTCTATCTTGTTTGCTGATAAGAAATTTTTTGTCTAATTCTTTTAAAAGTACTTTGCATTCGTAAACCAATTTATTTTTGAATGTGTTTGTAATATTTACATTATTTTTTTCAATCATACTTATAATAAAATGGAATTATAGAACTATATTATTTGTGAAATCTTAAGCATGTCAATTCAGTCTAAAGATTTGAAAGTCAAAACCCATCCATCCTCATTTAAATCAATACTAATATTTGCATCTTCCGCAGGTATGTGGTGCCCAAGCCCCGTGCCGACTGCACCAAGGGCGAGCAGTTGATCGTGACTTTCGCCGCTGGCTACATCGCCGGTGTGTTCTGCGCCGTGGTGTCGCATCCCGCCGACGTGGTGGTGTCCAAGCTGAACCAGGCCAAGGGAGCCAGCGCCATCAGCGTGGCCAAGTCGCTGGGCTTCAGCGGCATGTGGAACGGATTGACGCCACGTATCATCATGATCGGTACTCTGACCGCTCTGCAGTGGTTCATCTATGACGGTGTGAAGGTCGCCCTGGGCATTCCCCGTCCACCACCACCAGAGATGCCCGCCAGCCTGAAGGCCAAGCAGGCCTAAATGGGCCACCCCACACGGTTACCTATAGGCCAGAGTTGATTAGTTGGCGCAATTGTGGGCAGACCCAGGAGCAACATACTTTTACTTTCTAACGACCTTTCGATTTCTGTATAGCCAAAAGCCTTATGCTGACTTCTTCACAACAATACATCAATGTTGCGTGTGTGCCATTGCACATGTACATTCCAGGAACAATACCTTACGCATTTCTCTGACACTGCAATTTATTCTCACTTTTACATAGTCGAATCTTTCTTACTTTAATCGCTAAACATTCTGTCTTACGAAACTAAGCTACACTCAAGTTCAAAGTATTCAATTCCATATACAATCTAATACTATGTGCTATATTTAACCCTATGTGTATCTAGTTTGCGCTAGAAAGTATGTGTGTATGTTGAACCTTCGATGGCCAGCCCTGCTCTCCACTCCACTCCCCTCCCCGCTGCCCTCCCACGTCCCACAAGGCCACACATGCGAATATGATATTATGCTGTTTCAATTGTCTGACCCGCTACCCAAGAAAGCACTCTGAATAAATTAAATTATAAAATAAAAAACACAACCAAGATGCATTTTCTAATCTTTTCTATCTGTCGGGAACCGGTTATAGAGTACTCGTGCCTGCGATTAATAATGAGACTTGTAAAGATAACCCGATGACCAACAAATGCTGTTCCTGACATTGAAAATGGGGTTTTATTGGGCTTTGATAAGCTAGATGAGGAAATTTCAATCGAATCGTGAATAGATTACCATTAGTTTTTATAGAAAGAACCGTTTTCGCATTTTTGATTTTTTAGAATCTATAAAAATATATTTATATTTTAAATACACTGTATCAATGGCTCTAACACTCTTACAAATTCTAAAAAAAAATTATAACTACCATGGCAATTATTGTAAAATTAGTATAACCGTTAAAAAATAAAAAAGGGAACGAAATTAAGTTATTATAAAAACAATAGAGATTAATTAATTACGCGGCCAGCAAAAGTTTATGTACCCTTTTACTATTGCGAAAACTAAATAATTTTAAAATATTAAATTTCGAATTTTATACGTATATGATTAAAAACAGAGAAGCTATGCCGATTTTCGCTCAATTTTTCGATTGCTCCTATGGCAGATATATTATATATATATATTATATCGTTGCTCGAGTTTAATAAAATTATAACCGTAGTTCTGAAATAATAAACCAAAACGTCATCTTGAAGTATTTTAAAGTATTAAGAAGTATTTTAAAAGAATCAAAAAACTGCAAAGCACAAATTTTTTTTTTAAATTAACAGACGGACTGTGTATGGTCCCAAGAATATATACTTTATAGGGTCTTCTTCACTGCGTTGCAAACTTTTGACTGAAATTATAATACCCTATGCATGGGTATAATGACCATTAAACGGGTAATGTTAGTAAGAAATCGATGATCGATGAAAAAATAACAAAGTCGCCAATTTTAAGGATGATTTACATATGTACATGTCCCAAAAGAAGCAGATGTCAAAAAATGTTTTAAATTTAGGAAACCGCACGAAAAAAGCTAGTTGCCACCATTTATGATGAGCATCAGGAATCTGCCAGAGAAGGTCCCAAACCATTTATACATATTTTTCTCTCTTTTAGTGGCAAATAGCTAGACCTTCATCCATGTTATGTGACTGGTATTTGACCAACTGCAAGCTTTCATATAAATTAAAATTCGACGGGTTTTTCAAAAATATTTATTGTGTTTATGAGCATTGAGCTGAAAAAGACAATTTAATGGCTCGTTCTGTCATAAATTCAGTAAAAACTAAATAATTATAGAGTACGCTTTTATATATGGGCACATATATAGTTGATTCATTCACGATACGTCAGTTGGGCGCCTTACTAACTAAATAACCTCTAGGACTACAAACTAGACATCATTACGTAACTAAGTTCATATGTATATAAATGTATTTAACAGGCAATTTTCTGGTATAATGTTTGCTTTTGCTTCTGTATGTACAAATCACTTAAATCTAGTTAGGTGTGTATATCGTGTATAGTCGGGATCTGGATCACACAGAACAATGAGGACAAATAGCTTTGTTGTCTGTTATGTGATGATGCGGTTTGTTGTTTTTGTTTTTATTTTTATTTTATTATATAATATATTGCAGGACGTGTTTTCTTCTCCATAACAAGCCATTTCAGTCTTAGCGTTTCAAATAACCAAAAAGAAATAATTATATAATTAAATGAAAAGAATAGAAAATGAAAATTATAAAACGAATAAACTTAGGGGCTACAATTTTTGTTGTTTTTCTTGAGTGGTTTCATAATGTGTGTTTTTGCTGTTGTTTGCTTTTGTTTTCTTTATTTTGCAATTGCAGAAAATTTCGAAACAATGGTTTGCTTGGATGCTTCACGCCTCAAAACTCATCTCCTTTCATGTTTATGGGGTTTTTCATTTTAAGTTTACATAATTCTAATATCAGTTATATAGATGTAGACAATCACACAGGCATACAGGTAAACATATAGATCTAGCTTTTTCCAAAAATTCTTTACAATCAAACATAAAACATTTTAAAAGGTCATACATAAAAATTGGGATTTTGAAATTCCATCGAGTTGATCAAAAACAACACAAATTCGGGCTTTTGCTTAGTAGAAGTAGTTATAAGCCCCCTATCTCATTTATCGTTGAGGAACCCTCAAGTCAATGGCACTTTTACATTGGGATATTTGTACCAGGTATAAGCTTAAGTCAAAAAGTTTCGTTAGTGGTAAAATCTTGTGGACTCTCTCTCTCTCTGTCACTAAAACAGTACATCAATTTTAAATCTGTTCCAGTCCTCGTTCTTTCTGTTCATGTGGCCTAAATGAGAAACTTAATTCAACCGCTTGGGTCAGGAAAATCCACTTCTGTCCCCAGGCGATTCTACCAGTACGGCGTATGTGGCTCCTGGTGCCAGCCATTTTGATCCTGCACCTTGGCCAAGGCATCGGTCAGGGTGGACCTTAATTGCTGGCTCGAGTTGCGATTCTGGCCCTTGTCGTAGGGCGACAAGGCGTTGTAATAAAAGGGCGATCGCTTGCTGATGGTGTAGTTTTTACCCTGTAAATCGATGCAACTTTTATAGGAGAATTGCAAATAATTTTGGTGCTGAACTCACATCATTGTTGTCCCAATATTCTGTTTCATTTGTGCGATAGCAGATGCAGAATTCCAGGCGCTTGGAGGATGGCGGCAAGGTGATCTTGAAGGAGAATGTATCGAAGACTACGTGGGCACAAGTAGTCGGTCCATAGGCCCTGGCAAATGTGCAAAAGATATCCTGCTGGTTCTTCCAATCATCCCAGGTCACACGAACTATAATCTCCTTCTGGAAGTCGATGTTCTTCACCTTGATGGTGCCCACCACAATCGACTCCTCGTCCTTAACGATCACATTCTCCAGGGAAACAAAGTCCCTGTCTATCTTTTGTCTGTGAAAAACAACAAGATTGGATATAGTTGAAGTAACAATATAGTTAGCTGTTTAAATAAACAACAAGTTTATTTAAAGTTGCACAAGCTCAATGATCCTTTAACTCACCTGAATGATAGATAGTCTGATGCCGGCTGCTTGAAATCCACTGTCCACTGATCTGGCGGATGTGGACTAACCAGGCCCTGTGTTATCTGCTCCAAGAACTTCATGCTCCAGTAGGGCGGCACATTCGAGGGTTCGGACATCACACGAACCTCGGTTAGCGATAGACCCTCATCATCGGCAAAGATCACATGCTTTTTGGGGCCACGGCTGCAAAAAAAAAAGAAATGCCATCCATTGAGTACATCACAGTATAATATAATTTAATTGTTCGTTATTAAAATATATTAGTAATCGTAGATTTGACACGGGCTTTATCAGTTTGACTTGACCCCCCCATTTGGAAAGATGTATTTCATTACTCCGTGGTCATTGACTCTGCTCTTTCTCTGAGCAGATTTCTATTTTTATGCTCAACAGTTTGATTTAATTGGTTTGTTTTGACTTTTAGTTTAGCTTACTGCGCCGTTGCCAAATGCATTTTTTATGTGCGTTTTTTAAGGCTCCTTTCAGATGGAAAGATTTGTATTAAGTTGCATTGATTTAATAACGTCTAAAAATTGGCATGTATCTTAATACAATTTTTTTTCTCCCCGTATGATTTCTTTTTCTTGCGAAGCATTTTATTCCTTTAATAATTGAGGTTCCCGAAAAATTCCCTGCGTCATGTGTTTTGTGTATTCTTTTTTTTATATTATATTTTTAGCAGTCACGTACGATTTTGCCAAAGATTTGCCTTAATCTATATGTAAGACACGCCTACTTTTCGCTTTGCCTTTCATTTTGCTTTTTTTATTGCGCGACTCTTCCCACGAGTCTTTGGCTTAAATGTAAATAAACACACGCCTCACTAAGATATATAGGATAACTCGTGATTCAAAATGTAGGAAATATCCAAATAAAATTTCAGAAATTATGGAACTGACCACGCGGACAGAAAAAAATTCTTGGTCTTTGAAAAATTACTGAAATCCGATGGAATTCATTGTTGTATAGAGTATGTTAAATATATTGTATAATAAAGTATTGTACACTTCTGTTTAAGATATTGATTATAAAGTGTGATGACACATATATTTATTTTATTTCCTATTTTACCCGCTGTAGAATATCTAAGTCTGTATTTAAATGTATACAGTCCTTCAGTTCTAATAAATTATCTTTCTTATTTAAGATTTATGTAGAGCTTTTGTCTCTATTAACCTTATTATTGTTGAATTGCCACTCTAAAAATAAAGTTTTACCATATTAAGTGTTTTACTATTCTATTGAGAAAGTTGGCCATAAAATCGATAAGATACGGCGACTAATTTTGGCTAATCAGCGTGGTTAGGGGCTCGCTTTTTTATGGGGTTTCGCTGTTGTCAAACCAAAATAAACCGACTAACGCTGAGAAATTGAAAAGTTTCCGTCAGTTAGAGCGAACCTACGACTGAGTGCCCCCCACACAGAGCAGAATTTATTTGGTCTGCAAATTGGAGGAGAGTCCGGGGAACCGTTTCGAGTGCTAAATATATATGGCAAAGACAAATAGCCAACAATTGCACTGGCTATGGCTATGGCTATGGCTATTGCCAGGCTGGCTCTCTGTTTATTGAACGCCGGCTGAACTGCCGGAGATCGCACCACCCGACTCACTTCGAATCGGATTGGATCGAAACGACTATCGACGATCACGCATCGAGGGCATGATCGCTGTGCGCCTGCTGTTGCTGCATTTTCTTCAACAGGTTTCTTTTCGAGGCGATCGCTTATCTGGTGTGTGGGCCTCAACGCCCAGCAGACCAACCAGAAATCGGAGCCCGCAGCCGGGACTCGTTTTTTTTATTTTTGCTTGTATTTTCTCGACCACTTTCCTGAAACGTGTCAACTATGAAAGAGATCAGACGAAAAGTATAAAATATTCATTTGAATTTCCATTCGTTTTCCCCACTTTGGCTTACATTTTCTCCAAGGGAAACGAGTTTGGGTTATCAACTGCATTTGTTTAACCACAATTCCGTATGCATTACGGACCGCATTTATTTTTGAGGGTCCGGTTTACAACAAGACCATAAATTTGTAAGCTCCTCAATATGCGAGCCACATTAAGTTCGTTGATGGGGCGGGAGAAACAAGTTTTGGCTCCATCAAAAGGGCTCTTTAAAATCCGAAACATTTCATGTAAATGAAAATGATGTCTTAAAATACTTTTTAATTTCCTAAGTTTTCAATCTAATGGCCTTGCTCAAGTCCCTCCATTTTCCAAAGTCAATAACCTGTCCGAAAATACTTTGCCAAGACCTGTTCAATTTTTACATCAGTTCTGTTTGATGACATTCTAGTTGACCTTACAACTGGACTATTTTTTTTTATACATTTATTCAAGGTATTTCCGACCTTTATGTCGCCAAATTTTCAGGTTTTCTATTTCACTTCCTCCAACAGAATTTCCTCACTCTTAGACTTTTCGGAAATTTACCCTACGCACTTCCAAAGTCCAATTGTAAAAGACTGAAAATAGTTTTTAGTGGAACATTTGTTGGGGATGTTGATTTTCTTAATTACTTTCTATTTCCGACCAATAAAATGAATTTAAAATAAAAGGGAAAATTACGAAATTCCCATACATTTTTCGGATGTCGGTGCGCCAACATTTTTACAGCAGACGCATCTGCCCCAGCCCACATTTCTGATCGATTCACGTGATCTTAGCATGAACATTGGAAATGTCTCCCCATCCATATATATAACCTTAAGATTGTGTGCATCTGTATTCCGAGGCGTGTAATGTTGAAATATTTTTAGTTACGTTACACCCGAAAAAATGTGTATTTAATAAAATGACGCCTTTCGCTTGAGAGCGATCACGCTTCTGGTCTAATAATTCTTTGGCCTTGGCGTGACCCGTCCGCGTCGTTTTTGTGGTTGATCTTGATGATTTTTGGGGAGGCTAATTAAGAAAGAAGAAAGCTTTTTCATAGGCTGTCAAATGTGATTGGAGGATGAGGGGCAGAAGGTCTTAATAATTGACATGCGGACAGTTTTCAAAGATTATAAATGAGTTTCCGATGCATTACCATTGTGGCTTTTAAAAAGATTCTCTTTTATTTATCTTTGGAATTTAATAAATTGCTGTTAAAAATGATTCTATTGGAATTGTCATTGTTTTGAAAAATATACTTTTTAAAATATGAAACAGAGCCAGAGAATATATTTAATCTATGATTTTATTTAGGTTTCTTAAGTGATCATTTTATAAACAAATCAAAAATCTTTTCTCCCATAAATTTTATATTTCTCTCAGTGGATGCCGTAACTGATAAAACAAGGCATATAAAATACGCAACCACAAAATATACACGAAATACAACAGCAACAAGCACGCGTCTGGTTTACATTGATAATATTACGGGTAATTGCATTCGCTTTGAGAAGCCGTGAAGCTTTAAGCCCGATGTCCGTCTAGACATTGCCCAAATAGAAATAGTGCTCGCCTTTGACGCAAGTGTATGTATAAATTATTTTCTCTATCTCGTGGCGTGTGTATTTTTAGGCATTTTTCAAAATGTCAGATTCAAGTGCAAAGAAGGAAAACTTTTCTAGGGCCCGTCGAAAGCGAAATATATTCATAAAATATCTGCGAGACATCGATAACCCAAATGTTCTCATGGACTGCATATGAAAAGGTAATGTGTTCCCTATAAATAGCCGATAAATGGAGAGGGAAAACGAAAATATTGGCGCCTTGCTGCTGGGGCCTATACTAAATGCCAGTCTATTCCGATTTGAGTCTTAATATGTGCGGTTTTTTATCTCAGATATACATACTAGACAAAGCCACTCGACTCAAAATGCAGTGGCGTGTTTTTATTTTGGCAGGTTGTACAGTCATTTAGATAATTTATATTTTGTTTTTGTGAAACTGCACGTTCTTAAATATAGCTTAAGTATATTATCGAGTATATTTTATGATATTATTGCATGTATTCAGCCTGGCGACTGTATGCAATTTGCTTTCACTTCGTATTTACCAAATGACATGTGCTCGGCTATGACGTCTGTGGGAAAGTTGTTCGACTGCCAACAGATTTTCTTGTTCCCTTTACTTGAAATATCGTAAATGCCTTATAAACGATTAATTTTTGTTTATAAAATGATCGAGCGGAAATGGCCTTTTGACGGTTTTTCGGAATGGTTATAAGTTTAGAAATGATCTTAAATCTGTTGATTGCTTTAGCTCACATATGTTTTGATGGTTTTAAAAATTAACTTCTATCGTATTACATTTTAATGTTCGATACAATTTTATTATCTTAAATATAGTAATATTTTCCCTATTTCATTGGTTTGTCCATACTACTTTTATTTTCCACCCATTTAATGCCAAGCCTTATAATCCCTCTCCTCGATTTGGATTCAAGTTTAACCACAAGCTACCAAGTTAGTTGATTGAGTTACCAAATCAAAATACCTACAACTCCTTGTGTTACTCCGCTTTCTCTAGTTTTCCTCAAGATTTTCCTCTCATTTGATATTTTAATACTTTATGAATCACCGAAAGTTTGATACACCCTGCTCTGACCACAATTACCTAGGCTCTCGCCCCACAAAAGTCCCATCTAGTTCGGCTGGTGGTTTAGTAAGTGTGGCGCCACAATCTTCGAGGGCCTGACGTCAAAGTGACTGAACCCTTCGGCATTTACAGCCCCTTGATCGTTCTGCCGTCGCCATATCGAGTTACCTCCATTATGCAATCTTATCGCCAACGTCAACGCCAACGCACACTCACCTCAGCTCGCAGTGGGTGGTTCCGTTGCTGTCGCTGTCCTTGCTGCACACACAGCTATGGCTGGCACTGTCCGTGACATCACTGTCCGTCGGCGAGAGATTTGAGGAACTGGCCGTACTGTTCTGGGATTTGTGCAGGCAGGATTTGCGGCTGAGACAGGACTTGGGCTGATTGGTGAGCAGCGGGGCCGAGGCCATCCGTTCCAGGTAACTCCGTCCGGAACGACTTCCCACGCCCAGGGGCGTGGCACCCGCCTTCTGGCCCTGGATCGCCGCCGAGGCGTTGTTGACCATGGCTTTGGAGGCCAGGGTTATCACTTGGGGCCGGCAGTAGCGAGACGCTCTGTTGGGCTCGTCATTGTAACTGAAATTACAGAATTAAAACCAATTAGTTCGTTATTTAATAATATCTATATTTATTAAAAATATTGGATAAATCTTATTATTATTTGAAGGATGCTTTTCAACAGAGATTACGAATAATACCGCAAAATAATTTATTCAATTCGTATGTTTCTCTCACCCCACTGTTTCAATATATACTTTCTATATTCGGAACATCAGCAGATGTTAGCTATCTTTCAATTGTTTTGACCGGTTTTTGTGATTTTTATTATTTCGAGAAAATAAAGAAAGAGAAGAAAGTACCTCGGATAAGTCTTTTATTTTGGGCATCTACGTACCAAGCTGTCTTTAATCAGACCTGATAACAGGCGGTGGTTTAAGTTTTTACTGTCTCAATGTTTGCCTTCATTGTTCCGAGGCCTATGTACTACTCGTATTTGTACTTATACTTCTGCTGATACTTTTATATTGTCTATAAAGAAACACTGCTGATAAGTCCCAGCGGAGTTGCGCACGACCTCCCCACTTGATTTAGGTTTGTCGAGGGGAAATGTATAATATTTAATTGAAGTCTATTTGTTTGGGTTCTTCGGTGAGTCATGTCTGAAAATCGTATTTTCGGAGAGACTCGCTGGCCTTACTCATTTGGCACAGTTCGCATCCCATTTTTAGTTATCATAATTGTTCGGCTAGACATTCATAAAACTAAAAGTCAATGCTTGATAAGGATCGATGAGGCATGGACTTTCGCATGCTGAACATATGTTGGTGGCATGCTGATACGGCCTTTTCGGCGTGGGCCTTAACTATGGGAACTTTTCCGTTTGCTCTGCTGTTATCACCACTTTTTTCGGCCAATTACGACTGTCTGGACGGTATATCAGCATGTTTTGTGCTTAATTTGGCAATTTATAAATTTAAAGTGTTTTCGATTATTTTTAGTATGGGCTAGGGTAAACTGGCATTCAAAACACGATAAGTAGTTGTTAAATCACACTGTGAAATTTCAAGTGATTTGACGCATTAACAACTGAGTTTCTTGAGTTATTTGAAGTGCTATGGTGTGTTTGAAGGCATGCCGTTCACGTGCTACGATAAGAAATGTTGTAGTTTAGGGTCTCTCAGCAGGGGTTTCATTTATAGATCTTAACGTGGTTACAGGTTTCGTCTTGTGGGCCAAAAATCTGTTAAGATCAAGAGTCTTAACTGATTATTTGGTTTATTTGCCCCGTTTCTTTTGCCAGTTTGTTTTGCTTAGCTCTACATATACATTTATATTTAGATAAAACTCACATATACATCTTGCCATAAATTATACGAATTTTTGTTATTGTATATTTATCATTCCCGAAAATAAAATTCTCACTACAAATATGAGTTAAATGCAGCGCGTGCAGCAAATGAAGCGCGCAAATTGGTTTTATTGGATCAATTGCTTTCGGCCCCTTTTTATATATAGATATTTACCCTTCAATTTGTCAGAATTTTCGGGTTTCTTGTGTGCCCCTGAGAAAAAAATAGTCGCGTCAAAGCGCCACGCGCAAATTTGTCGCCAAGCGAGCCATTTTTCGCCGTCATCTCCCCGACTCGTGAACGATTCTCCAAATCTCCGTCGGCTCTACCAACAAAAGATCACCTCACCATTGGCGAAATGTTTGTTTTGGTTCATCCGTTTGTCTTGCCTTGATCTTGAATGCTTTCATTTCATATTTCGGCAATCTGTTGTCAACCAAGAACGAGCCTTAGTCGCGCGAATATTTTTAGTACCTGCATTCATTGTGTTCTTGAAAAGATTATATTCTTTTTTTTAAACACAAGTTTTTCCCGCCTTTGATCAGGTGTTTAAATGTTCCTTAACGACAGTTGGAACAGGTGTTTTAATTATAACAATATTGTCAGCCCTCATTAGAGATCGAATTTTCCATTTCAGAATTGTAAACATTGGAGTTCATACATTCTTGTTTAATGGTTTAGTGCCTCTCTGTTTTGTTTATTTAGCAAATGTAGGTTGTGTTTGGCTATTTGGAAATGTATATTGCCTATTGAAAGTTTAGATAATTAGAAAATGGGATTCTTAAAACATTTTCAAAATAATACATGGTATCTTAACTGTATTACTTCACTCAATATTTATAAAACAACGGAAGCGGAATGTTTTTTATTTTAAGTCAGGTAATCTGACAATTTTATCGACATTTTTGTGTTCTTTTTATTAACACGTACACAGCTGTTTAAATTCTTTTAAGATGTATCAGAAAATGCTTGCGGCGGGCTTCTTATCAACCGATAAAAAAGGGGAAAAATTCCATTTTAGACGTGACAACGAAACTTAAACACCTAAGGTATCTATTTTAAATGCAAACTCCTTAAATGATTTTTGTTAATTAAATTTCATTTGACTGGCTGCCGAAACTATTAAGTTCACTTAAATAAATCAAGTATTAAATTAGTCCAATTGGGACTATTTATTTATGTATATATATTTTTTAATTTTTTAATTTTAAACTTACTTTAACGATTGACGCTGATGTCCGCTCATGAAGTCCGCCAGAAAACTAACGGGTGGACTGTGACTGAATATGGGCGGACTGTGTGAAATCATTTTATATGTGGCTTCGATCTGCGCTGATTACAATGATCACTTCAAACAAGGAACTTTATGTGTGGAAGCCCCTGTGAAAATATATAGAAAATAAACGATTTGTTTTTGTTTTTAATTGAAGCGCAGCAAAGCGGCAATAAATGCACTTTAATTGGAATGTAATATGTAATAGAAAAGCAATATGTGAAAAAAAAATTGGATTATATATTTTATGTGTTTTTGTGTTGATTGCTAATCTCAGGTGGAATCAGTTTTAATGATGTGCACACATGTGTATAGCAACACTAATTCCATAGTAAGATCCACATCTATTTTTTAATGTCATTCGAAATGTTATTGGTTTGGTCCGAATTCATAAAAATATCTTATTAAATGAAATCGAAACAAGGTTTTAAAAATATTTTAGTGAATTATGAAGATATCATTAAAGCTGTGGTAAAAATACCCCTCTGATATTTTTAATTACTATAAAATATACGAATTAATTATACAATAACTTTTGTTTATGTTTCGTTCTGAAGTTCGCAACTAACCGTTAGTTGTTATCTCCTCTCTGTTTTTCGCTTCGCTTTAGGAGGTAAGGAACTTTTCTTTTCTTGTGCAGTCAATCACTTTTTCTTTTTTTCTGTGATCTTTCTTTTATTATATTTTTTTACTTTTTCATTTGTGCATCACGCGTGTGCGTCAGACAATGAAAACGATCTTTGCGACGGGACTTTAATTGAATTTATTAAAATCTTCCGATCGGGCACTTTGGTGGTCACAGGCACAAAACGACGAACGATTTTGAATTGATTTTTCGCGGACTTTACTTAAGTGTTACTATTTTTTTTGTGATTTTTTTTTTTTTAGCACGGACAAAAAATAGCAACTAGTTTCCGACGCGTTCCCCGTTCCGTATCGTTCCACTCCGTTCCGTTCCTCCTATGAACCGTACGCTTCAGCGCTGTGAAAACGAATGAAAATGTTTGTTGCTGCAACTTGCCGTTAAGACTTCCCGGCGATCGGCGAAGAGAGCGAGAGAGTGGGTGTTTCTACACCCTTTCAAAAGGTATAGTTGTTTTTTTTCCCAATGTTTGTTATGCAGGAAAAATATAAGTTTCGGGACTTATAAATTAAAGGTGATTGCAGAAGGAAACTCAGTCGGCAGTGTATTTAAATAACGAAACCGGTTTGGTTTTAATTTAATAATATATTTTAATGGCATGATTTGCATCATACATTTCACTGCTTAGTACATTTTTGGGAGAATTAAACTTTACTTCTCGCAGATTTACTTTCAGACCTAATTTCGAAGTATGGTTGTCATTATAAGAATTTTAGTAAATTAAAAGTTCAAATTTAATTTTGTAATGCTGGTAATGCATCCTTAAGCTGTTATCATACCACCGGTCAATTTTGCCCTACTCAGAGTACGGTTCCTGTAACTGTTAATTGTAGGGTTCAAGGTCAATGTAAGGTACAAGTTGAAACGGAAAGATCGGGTGAATGTCTGCTATAAATTTTATAGTAAAGATTTAGTCAACACATTCTGGTTATATGTATCTGCAAGGGTATAAATAATTTGGTGCCCGGATTTTAGTTTTCCTTCACATCTCTCTTTCTAGAATAGCCGCGCTCTCTCGGTGTGCCTCTCTTTCCCTCCTGTCTCCTGATCTACGTGGCTTGCATATTTTGATTGCATTTTGATATTTCGTCGTGATTGTATTTGTAGTTTAGCTATAGTCTTAGTTGCTTTGATTAGTTTAGGCGCCGCTGGCGGTGACAAAAGTCAAAACGGGTGTCAGCCCCTCGAGACATGATCACTTGGCTTGCTCGGGTATCATCCCATCTTACAGTCAAAATTCCCCAATGTGCCTCGTGGCAACCGAGTAAATTTCAAGGGATTTGGCAAACACATTTTTCCTCTCAGCTGTTTGAACACTTATCTTATCGTAGTCGGTGTACTATAGTCGCTGATCTGCCCAGTTAAAATTTAAAGCCATGCTAATAAAGTGCAGGTTGCTTTTGAATATGAAAATATCGAGTTGGGGCAAAATCGACCACATAGTCTATTTCAGTACGATTTTTAATATATATATATATATAAATGAGGCCTCGTTTCTCACTCACTTGCTTTTGAGTGGGTTTTGGTTTGTGTTCTCTGCCCACGCATTACTTTTATCTAAGGTTGCTTCCTTGACATCTGTAAATCAATTAGCCTTTGCCAGAGGGTCTTTTGTAAGAGACTTTGTATACCCGTTACTTGTAGAGTAAAAGGGTATATTGTATTTGTTGAAAAGTGTGTAACTGGTAAAAGAAAGAGTTTCCGACCCTATAAAGTATAAGGGGTAAGTATATAGTATATAGCTTGTATGAACGTCGAGATCTCGGAAACTATAAAAGCTAGAGATTTGGTGGATTTGGGAGATTTAGGATTTGCAGGTGGTAGTAAATTTCAAAACGGGGTCACGCCCACTCTAATGTCGGGAAACTCGACTATAGCGTTCTTTCTTTTTTTATTATTACCTTTGATAAAAAGTTTAATCTTAACTATCTTGAACTCTATAGACTTCATCTAAAGCCAAAAGAAAATTTAAAACAAAGGTGTTAAAACCTAATAGACATTTAATCAAAATGTTAATAAGATTTTTTAAAATAAAATTGTTAACTAATTATTGATATTAGCTTATTTCTATAAAAAAGGGTTAAGTCATTATAATTTAAAATTCCTAATCAATTCCATAATGCTCGGAAATAAAATCACTATCATATTTCAAATTCCCCCTTGATACCTGCATAAGGGGCTCAAAATTTCAAAGACTTAACTAATGAACCATTTAAATTGAATTTCCTCGTCGCCTTTTCATTTTTAATCTAGCTCTCTCAGGCCATTTTCGACCCACATGATATCTGTCGTACCCGTACCCACATCAAATTTTTGTCCCAGACAAACGGAAACCACCGAAGCCGAATGCAACTAACTCCACGCAGAAATGCAGGCTCGACTGTTCGGAACTCGAAATTGTGACTGGATTGTTGGGTCTCCTTCACAGAGAGAGTGTATCTGTGTGAGTTTTATCTGTGGTCTATTTTCGGTGTGCGTGCTTGGGTAGCATTCACTCATGGCGTTTTCGGCTTAGGTGCATGAATATTTGAGTTTTTTTCTTTTTTATCGAAGAAATGCTTTCGTAATGAGTGAGTTGAAATCACGTCTCGAACCCCATGATAATGCAACTCTGTGAAGGGTTCACGTTCACGCTTTTTGTCTTCTGGAGTGTCTCAACGACTGTTAAACAAAAACGTACTTTGAGTGCGCACTTTCTTCATTTCTTCTCCGGCTGCCAACGCAGCATCCCATTGAAACCTCTCTGAAAAAGGGGGTTTGGGTGAACGAGGGTTACCAAAGGGGTGTGAGGAAGCTGAGCCGGCCGGCTAAGTTGCTTGCCTAGTTGAAAGCCGGTTTCGAAACGTGCATAAAGAAGTGGTTACTCGAGTAGCTCGTTGCAGTTTGCCGGTCATCGGCGTAGACCAGATGAGATTGCTCAGGGGCTTAGTTAAAAAGGGAGTATTGTCAATTTTTATGCATGCATCCGCAGTAAAAAGAAACTTAAAATAGCTCTAAAGCAATTAACTTGTCTTAATAATTTAAAAGATATATAACTCGAAAAGTAATAGCAGTAAGAAAACTTTGATTTACTCTTAGGACCGTCTTCAATTCTCATAGTAAGTTTAAAGCAAACTTTAAATTACTTAAGCCCCACTTTAAGCTTACCGAAAAAACGGGTTTAGTATACTACAATTTTATGAAGTTATTACAAAATAAATCTATTCATTTACATTTTTATAAAATCAAATTTCCAGAAGATATTTTGTATATATCTATATTCAGTACCCTGTTGCCCACGTCCTTGTAGTGAGGTATGTCTTCCTTCCTTTTTTCTCAGACTGTTTACAGGCTTCCCTTCGTACCCTTATTACTTGATCCTCTCCTCTTTCCGAATTGACAATACTCTCTTTTTATGCTCTTATCCAAATCATTCTACAAGATTTCTCTCTTTGGTTGCACTTGAAATTGAATTTACCCCAGCCTCTGTATGCATGCGCATCCGCTGGCGAATTTAGTGGCACACACTTATCACATAAATATATCTTGCCTATTTCTGTGCAGATTTTCATATTTTCTCATGCATGCGACTTTGCGATGCTGTTGTAATTATAGTTCGTTGGTTTCCAACGGATGTCGTTGGGGACCATTTAAATTTTCAATTTATGCGGGCGACTTTCCATTTTTCTCTCGAAAGGTGTGGTCCTGTGTGTTTTGGTGCCGGAGGTCTTAAGTCATATAATATTTGAATTAATAAAATTATTTTAAAATATATTTCTAATTTTTTATGAAGCAATTACTAATGTATTATATATATATTTGCATAAATATTTTAAAATCAAGATTTAAAAATCGCAGTATTAGGCCAGGTTTGTTTTTTTGGGAACATAAAGTGATAAATATAATATATATTTAAATATTTTTTTTAATATAATGACATATAATGTTTTTCAGTTATTCTATGTTCTTAACAATTATGTTATGTGGTATTAACCACTAATAGGAGCGTTGTTTCTTTTTAATAAACAAGTATTTGTTTTTGGATTAAAATTAAAAACATCAGAAGTTTGGACCTTGAAAGTTTTTATAAATTTTTTAAGTCGATTAAATAAGTATTTCATTTCGGTTTAATACCACAATGGCAAATCATTCACCGACTGCGTGAGCCAAAAGGAAACATACCCGCCAAAAGTGGAAAGCTACCAAATGTCTAGACAACAAAAATAAAGAACTCAAGCCAAGCAACACGGGCCGAATCAAATCATAATCTATAAGTTAGCATAAAAACACGCGTCGGAAGTCCCACCGCGAAAAACGTGAAAAATTGCTGATGAAACAGGCCGGTCAGTCTATATCAGCCGAGCCATATTGTTGGCCACCGGCACATTGTTATCAGTTATTGTAGACCTGATAGCATGTTTTATTTACTATATAGACTAGTTCCCGAAAACCTATTGCGGTGATCTAAATTTAGAAAGAAGGCGCGCGACCTAGACGATTTTTGCTTCTTATAAGTGCAGGCGAAAAGGGAGACCCAAATGTTCAGAGAGATCGCCACAAAAAGTGCTGATAAACTGCGCAGCATAAACTAAAATCATAAATATAGAACTGGTTTATTTTTGGAACGCGACAGAAGACAGACCGCCGCAGAGTGATCAGCATGCCGTAACTGACCTAGAGCACCTGATCAAAGCGTGATCGCGAAATAAAGAAAGAAGCCAGATGCTGCGGTATATACTTGAACATACGTTGCCCACTAATCTGATTTTTTGGGAATTTCCATTTTTGAAAAATTTATATTGAAGGAGAAAAAAAAAATACAGATCAAACGTAAAATTTAACATTTCTTGGAATAAATCTGTGTTCTCAAATTCCTTTAAAAGGAAGATTAAATAAAATTAAGTTGGGGCTAGCATGATTGATAAGTGGCTTGAACAACAATTACAAACATTTAATTAAAAATTTTAACAAATTCAATCCCAAAAGGGTTAAATTCAGATTACAAATTTCTGAAATCCGAGCCGTTGCCTCAAGATTTCTCTTGACTAGCGAATTAAATATTTTACTATTTAACTCTTTATAATTTTGAAATCTACTTTTAACCTAAGTGTTCTTTGCTTCCATTTGTTTAAAAAATCAATATACCTTTCAACTCATGGCAACGAACACATCGCATTGCAAAAATGTAATTTTTGGCAAACACTTTTGGTGTGAAAAGGGGTTCGTTCTTCCGCTGAGAAAACGGAAGAAGGCGCAAAAAGTTTTAATTATAAATAAGGAAAGAAATCGGCATGTAAGAAGATATTTTGCCATTTTGGTACGGGGTTATAACCCCTACAGGCAATCTGAGATCCCAAGCTGCGTTTTGTTGCGTGTTTTGCTAGCAATGCGATCGCGTAATTTTCCACTGCAATTGCAACTATTGCGATCGGCAATCGACGATCACACATCGACACCAGCCGTTCAGCATTAAAACAAACTTAATTATGCGATTTATTATGCAAATATATACACGCGCGCACATATGTATATGTAGAAAGCTGAAGCTTTCAGGCAAACAGCAGCCGCATCTGAACCCGACCACAAACTGATCACGTTTTCGCCGGCTGCCTCAGATACCCGTAATCGTAGGGCGATAGTTCCATTGACATCGCCAGACGGGCCCGGTTTTATATGTAATACTTGTGCTATCTATATAGTGTTATTATCTGGCCAGACGCGAGGCGCTAACGCCACACCGTCTGATATCGCATGTCTGCTGATAGTCGCAAAATAACTCCCCAAACACCCTAAAAATAGGAAGACGAATCCTTTTTATTACTCCCATGTTAATCGCCAAACCAACAGAAGGGTGCCACTTATAAACACCTGTTTGTCATCGAAACAAAGTCGAGAGTTTGGCCAGTCAAGTGTTTACTGTGGCTAATGTATTTGTATTCCGAGTCGCGGTGCGCCTCCAACTCAATTGCGTTTTGTAATACCTTGCATTTGATGAAGTAATTAGCAGGCGTCGCCTTGACTGAGGTGAGAGAATTTTTCTAGGGGTTTTAAGGGGAGGGGTTCCCTTCTACAAAAAATAAAGTTTCTGTGAAACTATCTCTTGCGGAGGAAAAGAAGATTGCTTATTGGTAGTTTCTTACTTTATATAATATTTTAAGAGGGTTTTTTAAACTATATTTTACTTTACTCAACCAGAGAAAAGCCCCATAGTAAAATTAAACAATAAAATATTTGAATGTAACATTGTTTTTAAAAATATAAACTTACTTAAAATAAACTAAATGCATGATAATGAATTATAAACATAATTAAGTGGTTTATCTAATAGGAAAATTGTAGGCTTCAATTTATTTTAAATTTTTAGCTTCATTTTTCCATACTTAAGGAACAATATTTCAGTATTTAATTCAAAGTGAAAATATTTGGATTTATATTGATTTTTCTCTGGGTGTATATTTTAAGTATTTACCTTCATAAGTGAATCTTAAGATTAAATATACATATATTTTTATTATTATGTAAAAATCATTTATATTCATTACTTCTTAAAATTTTCTCTTACCTTTTTTGTGCGTTTCGGTAATGCCAATGAGATTTTTGTACAGAGTTCTTTCTTAACGTTCTCATCATTGAAAACTTGATAATATACAAAAAACAACACCTGCCTAATATAATCAAAATTCGTGAAAAAAGGAGCTAATTGACAGGTTCCAGATTGCATTATTTTATCTGTCAGCTGATAAAATATCTTTGCATAATTTTTGCCTTTTTGGATTGCTACCTGATCAGCAATTATAGAAACATTAAAATTATCGCAAATAAAAATGTGGCGTGATTGAAATTTTTTTTAGTTCATTTAAAATGCAAGATATACTTCAGGATTTTTTTGGCTCTTTATAAACAAATCTTAACTTCGTGCTGATATAAAGACAATTGTGATGAGCGTACGTTTTGACGAGTACCCTTTCAAAATAAATATAGAAACACTTAATTGAATTGATAAATAAATATGAACAAGCATTCTGCACAATTTGTACTTTTTTCTTAGCCTATTTAATAAACATTTCCCCGCTCATGTAATCTTAATCGAGACAGAAAAAATTGGCAATGCAAACATTAAAACGACATCAGCTATGCAATTCCGCCTTTCTTCGCGACCAGCGATAACGGTAAAAACCAACGAACATCATTTCCCCATCCCGCGATTTCCTCCTAAAGTGTTCATTAATAGTTCCGGTTTATGCGACATTAAAATAAAAGTGAGAGAGGAAAAAATCAACCAGAAACATATGCTTAAACATTGCGTTCAATGTTAAGTGCGTGCATTGCACTGCCCAGATACAAATATATCTGTAGATGGGGATGTATCTGTAGCTGTGCAGCGCTGGTTGTAGATGTAGATGCAGCTAGAAACGCGTAGACTAGTTTGAAATTTACATGGCCGTCGCATGAGTCAGCGGGCTGCGAAATTTCTCAGATAGAAGTTTTCTGTATCTAGAGAAATTTTCGCATAGCCAGCAAATGCGCACTTTGAATTTTGGCACAAATTTTGATTCAATTAACCTTCCGTTTCAGAAGAGGTCAGTCTGCAATATTGACTAATATCTGATTCTTTCCCATTATTTATCAATCTTATGCCTAATTTCCTTGAAGTAGTTGTCTTAGATAGTCATTGAACTCAATGTGCAACTTCATGGAAAATTAATTTCCAAGTTTTTTGTTTATTTTCATTCTTGGTATCAGATTTTTTCTTATGCAAAAGGTATGTTCACCTGAAATGTGTTTATTTCCCTTAGCTTCAGTATACAATTTTGATTTAAATTAAACTTGTTTTTTTTATTTTAAGTTACTAGCTTGTCGACCGATAATAAAAATATTTGTTAAGCTGTTATATTTAACAAGTCGCGTAGGTTTCAACTGGGTCACCTTTTGGCTTATCAATGCCTGCACATATAAAAAATAATAATGGGAAAAGTTGGAATGCAAGGTTAGCTGGACAATAGCGATTGTTTAAATACCTTAACAAAAGAACAGAAATTAAATGCGAAAATCGGGATAAGCCTTATTATGTAAAGAATTAAATAATTTAAAGTTACCAAATAAATTTATTAAATAAATTTATGTGTTCTTGTCAAGGTGTTTTTTAAATGCACACAAGAAAATTTAAAAATATTTCAAATTTTTTTTGTTTTAAATTACTTATAATATTAGTAATTTAAAAATACTCATGAATAATTATTCATGTTACGAAAGCATATTCAAAATAACACAAACTATTTTGTCTTGACATTGTATTCATTAAAAGGTATGCTTTTTAATAGGGTATCAAGCACAGATTATCATTAATATACCTTACATATATTTGTATAATTATATAGACTCATGTTTAAATATAAATTACAACAGACTTACTGCGAACATGATTGTAAAATAGGAGCAACAAAAACTCATAACAAAATTATCAACAGGCAAATGCCTCTGAAAATTTTCCACCCCAACCTGCGTTTCATAACGCAGATCAAAGATCAGAAAAGTTCAATCGGTACTATTAGTATTTTTTTCTGAGTACTACAATAGTATTGTAGTATTTCGTAGTATTTCATGTAAATCCTTTTTTATTCCAAAATAAATAACGTGTTTTAGCATGTGAATTGAAATAAATATTGCTTGGTCAGTTATAATTTATAGGTTTCACTGGTTTGGAAAAAACATTTGTAGGTGCTTGTCTGGGACGGTTTAAGGAATTCGTAAGAGTAAAACAAATATGAAGCAAATATTTCCCGCGACAATGATTGCGAACCTTATCTGATCAGTTAACGCCCACTAATCAAGCGAATTGTAAATTAATCAAAAACAAACCAAAAAAAACTTTCCATTAAGTTGATTTTCCTCTACTTTTGCCGTTAGTTGCCAATTTCTCAACGCCTACGTCGCTTTTTGGGAAACGACACCTGGCTACACGGTAAAAAATCCAATGCAAATCAGTGGTAATCAGTACCCCTTAATTGGTTTTAAACTTTTCCCTATAAAATTAATTTGATAAATAGTAAGAATGTGACAAAAAGTGTAGACATCGAATAGAAAAGTCGATTTAAAAAATGTTTTTATTCTTTTACGTTACTTTGACATTGGCAATGTTTTTTTTTTGTAAAGTGGTTAATTAAAATCAGCGAAGGTGTATCCAAATTCAACGGTTCAGGACGTTTATCTTTCGTCTGCAATTTTCCCCTCATATTTTTTCCACACCTATTTGCTTGTCTAATCGAGCGTTGATTAAGAACAAATTGTTTTTGCGTCGCTGGGGGGGGGAAGATTAAATTGTTGTTGCTAGCCGGTCGTGCGACCAACTAAAATAGCAAATAGAAATCCTGCCCTCTCAGCTCCTCTTCTTCTCTTCAATGTTAAGTTCAATGACTAAATTTGAAATTTTGTTCCCGCTACTTTTCGTTGGTTCTCCTCGAGAATCTCCGGGCAAGGTTTTAATCAGCCCGACTGTCCGTTATCAGCTCTATATGCTGTGATGGCCTAGTTTCTTCATCGTTTTTGTGGAAGATGGTGCAAATGGGAGGTGCAGAGGTGTAAACCCAGGGGGAAGGTCAATTAATAAATATAATGAGCATGAATAATGCATAAAGCTGAGCCACATGAGTGGGGAAAGTCCTGGGCTTAGCTGTCATTTCCATTTTTAAATTTACTAACAAGTCAAGAAAAATAATTGCTTTGAACTGAGATTAAAGGTTTTATTTTATTTAATTTGGAAGCTTTACAATTATAACTTTTTAATAGCCACAAATATTTATTTTAATTTATTTTTCGCACATTTCGTTAAATTGCATTTGCTGATGCTGATACACTCTGGCAATCATTATTGGTGGTCTAAATCGGCCGATTTTTAGGTCTTTTTTCATTACGCCATAAATCCGTATTAAAAATTTCAATGTTTTGTGAGATAAGAGAAATATTGTATTGGGCTATATTCAAAATAAGAAATTATTCAGACTGCGACTTAACTTGGACATGGAGTAGACGTATACCCGAAGCACCTGACGATCCACTGATCGATTGAATAATCAGGCCTAGTTCCGCTTAGGAGGTTAGCAGATCACCGATCGAAGGCTTTAAATAGATTGTCAAGGCCTTACCGCATCCTAAGGTATTTTTAGTTGGAACTTTGCCGTCCGGATTTGTTATTGAACACAGCCGATTACGCCCACCTAATCAGGGCCGATAATCGGCATTAGTCCAGCAAAATCCCCAAGATTTAGTCGAGCCCGAGATTCCAGTCCCTAATCGGGACTTAGGTCTGGCGTTGGCGCCGCTGTCAAACAGGCTGGAAAAAGTCGCTCACGTTGCTCGGATTCCCGGGCATATAGTACGGCCACTATCAGTCAATTTAATGATTTTCAATTTAGATTTCTGGGCAGGCTGGGGGCGATTAGTTAACATTTGTTTTCAGCGTGTCCAGCAGCGGCCTAAAGGCCCAGAGCCCGGGACTGATGAGATAATTAATGCCGCATGCACAAACACACACCCTCCTTTTGCGTCTAGTTTGTATATTTATAGACAAGGTTTATGGGTTTGTTGTGCCCACCTCCAATCTGGGATTATAGTCCTCGCCGGACTCTGCTGCCCGAAGACCTCCATTGTTGCTCCAAAAACTGGCGAGATCGGCATTATTTCCACCGTGGCGATAGGGCGGTGCAGGTGGGACCCAGATGGGTTCAAAGGGGTGTGTTTTGGTGGGCGTTCAGGTCCCGATCGGCAGATAAGCGCAACAAATTTGTTTAGATAATGGGCAATGACAGGCAAAATGTTAGCACAAACAAATTATGCAGCAGTTTTCAAGCTTCTTCCCTTATCGCGTTTATTTTAATAATTGGGATTTTCTTTTTGTACACATACACATACAAACATTGCTTAATCTATCTTATACGCAGTTGTTAATAATGAACAGATAATTTTAAAGATAAATTACTTCAACTTTCTTTGAGTTATTCACTTATCCGAATAAAAAAATGTATCCACCATAAAACGTTTTGTAGTAACATCATGGCAATCCCTTCCTAAACATTTATAATATATATCATTTTTTTTTTCAAAATACCTTTTGTGTTTCTTTATATTATATCAAAACATATTTAAATATTCATTTCATTGGCGCCAATTTACTCTGCTTTAATGTTAACTGCTTTATGTGAACTGCTTGATTACTGGTGTTAACGTTCTGTAAAGTAAGGACTGTCTGGCAACACTGGCTTGTTCAAAATCTGTTGCACTGCTTTAAGACTTTGCAAATTTTTTTAAAGGGAGTTTCCATATACTTTTATTAAGAAACTGTATTAAAAACCAGCTGGAACGTCAAAAAGATGGAAAAACAACTTAATTATCATTAGTGGAACTGGCTGGGAAACACCCGCTCTGTAGCGTTATTTTACTGTCCTTCCACTTTGGTCACACTAAAAAACTTTGTAGGCAAGCAATTATTTAGCATAGCAAATCCGAAAAACAAAACCAGAATAGCAAAACCATGGTAAGTGCTTTGGTTAAAGAAGCGATTAAAATAACTCTTTATACGCTGCTCGGTTTGCAATCTTCGGGTTTATTTAGACACTGATTTAAATTAGAGGACTTCAACTTTGGCTGTTCATACAATTAAAGGGGAAAACGCTGGGCATCCAGTTTAGTAATCCGGCAGGATCGGTGGTTCCGGGGACCTTTTGCCGCCCCACGAGTGGAACCGCTGCTTCTTGCCCAGGACCACCGAGTTGCGCTTCTCGTCCCGCTGCAACTGCGACTTGATGCGGCACCTCTCGATGACCGCATCCCGGATGATGGAGGAGAACTCCGCGTCGCCGAACTGGGCCATCAGCAGCCGGAAGAAGGCCCAGATTTCGCCCCTCTGCGAGGTGGGTGATGGGGCGTAGTGCCGGAAGAGCCATCCCTCGGAGTCCGCTTCCTGTCCGCCGGGTCGCGAGTTGTACGCATCGCAGACGTCCTCGAAGCTGAGGATGGCCTGCAGGATGAACCTGCGGTACTTGGAGAGCTGCAGCTCGCAGGTGCCCAGCTCCGAATCCTGTCCGGATATCGGGGCCGGTACACTGGCTCCGTAGATGTGGCGGCCAAAGGCCAGGAACACTATCCAAAGGACTATCTGCATCTTCGCCAGCGGTTCTAGCTGCCCCAATCCCGTCGGCCAACTGCGTTGCTTGGCGCCGCGTTTCGCCGCTTATATAGCCACCCGATCCGCAGTCGAAGTAGCCAAACCCCAGCCCACAAACTTTGAAGTCCATAAAATAATTATAAAACGTTTGTCGTTCGCATTTTCTAAGCCGTTACACACGTCGCTAAATAAATACGAGTGCGTATTAATAAGCGTCTGCCCGTTTTCCACAATGGCACAACAAGTGTCATAAATTTTCACTCGCTTAGCCCGCCCTTCCCCTCCGAACTTGAGTTTATTAATCCTGCCCAGAGATAAACGTGACGAGCACTTGAAACTGAGACGAGCTCCCCAAACGGGCTTTCCTTATATGCTGGGTTTTCCAGCTACCACCCACAACCTACCACCCACAACCTACCACCCACCACCCACTTGGTCACCCCTTTTTGTGCTCGCCACTTGCACAAATTGCTCGCTGATTAGCAGGCAAGCGTATGAAATTAATCATATGCAAATATCGTCGACTTTTCTTTTCCTCGACGCGACGTTGTTGCTGTCGTGGGAGTCCTCGGGATCCCGGTTATCCCTAAAGGGTATCATTAGATTACACGAAACACGAAACGCACATGAGTCCAGCATTGACGACCCAAATTAGGTTGAAAAGCAGTCAGTTCGTCCTTTCGGTGAAATATTTTCTTCAGTGGTCAAGGTGTTTGTTTATAGGTTCACATACCTATAGACAAAATATTTACTCTATCCGTCCAATCTTATTGTCTTATATAGTCATACTAATTTAAGTTGAATATAACTAAATTAAATATGAGCCTACCATGTATATTTAATAAAACATGAACTTAAAAATGACTTAAGTCCATGTAGCCGATCATTTAGCCTTAATTTATTTGCTCCTAAACATGGGAGGCTCTTAATTAGATATATTTGTTATTATTATTCCTAAAATTAAGAAATGTTTCTAAAATTTATGGCACTTTATATTTTGAGAGCATGATTCTTTATTTTTCAAACATTTTCATTTATTTATTTTTCTTTGTCGTTACAATTTCCAAGTTCAGATGAACCTAATTCCGATTCAAATATATTTTTATAAAGATATTTATAACTTATAAATTTTCATAATATCCAGTTGAATTGCATATGGTAGATATACATTTTCGAGGGTATTCACTACTCCCACGCCCATGCATGTTTTTCCTAAGAGCTCTTCATTTGGCTCGAGCCCACTTGTTGAAGCACTCTGGTCTTTAATTTACTTGAAAACGTGATGGGTTAACTTGGCTGTGGGCGTCTGCTCGTCCTAAACCAGAGTATGGGAGAAGCAAACTTATATTATTTCCTTAATCTAAATAACCAAAATTGTATTTGCCCTTTACAGAAATTCCGTTTCTGTGGTGAAGGCGATTGCCCCGATTGGGTTTTAGCTGAGATCATATCCACACTCTCCAACTTGAGCACTGAAAACTTGGAACAACTTAGCGACCTGGTGGCTCTGCGAATTTGTGGTCAGACATTTGAGGTTTGTATGTTTGTTTTTTACAACAGAATATTAATGAATTATATTTCTTACAGGAATCGAAAATTAAATCGCTGACATCCACACTTACTAATGAGGGCAAAACAGCAGTGGCCTGCATCAATTTTATGCTGGTCAACGCTGCTCGCTACAGCTGCACCGAAAGTATTTTTGGGGAGGAGATCCAACAGTTGGGACTGCCCAAGGATCATGCCGCCGCCATGTGCAGAGTTCTCCAAAAGCATTCGACTGCCATACGGCAAACACTAATAGAAAAATCTTTCAGAAGTGAGTGGGATATTAAATCAAATAATTCAGCTAAGATCTCAATTTCACATCCAAATTCCATATTTAAAATAACAAACAGCTTTCAGTTCCTTAAAATCTATGAAGTTAAAAATGCTTAAGAAATATATAAAATGGTATATAAATTCATTGTACCATGATCTCAATTTCACTCCATTCCATCGTATAAATAATATTTAAATACAGATAATCACTAAGTAACGAGATCTTAAAAAGCTATTGTTAAAAAAAAAAACCGTACAAACACAAACCTTTCCCTCTGATAGGTACTGGTGGAAACATTTTGAAAATACAATTAATTTTTAGAGCTTATTGAATTCCCCCATTTTTGAATCTTTTGGATGTCGACTGATACAAATTATTTAATTAATTTTCTAAGTTAAATCGAGAGCATGACTGTAAATATTTGAAATATTTTTAATTTTCCTTCTTAGTTAATGAACTGCAAAGCGTTCGGGATATAACTACGCCTGGACGAACGCCTCCGAATTATACCACCTTGGAACTAAAAATCTCGCAAGAATTGGTTGATGGTCTGCCAAAGGACACCACACATGTTCTCAACTTAGATCGGGCTCAAGTAAAAGCTCTGATCGCGGAGCTGGAACTGGCCCGAGATGCAATGGAAAAATACAATAATTAACACGTTTCCTAAAGATATAATTAAATAAATAAATAATAATTTATATTTTGATATTATTCTTTGTGGTAAATTTGAACTGAAAAGATAAGCTTTGGAAAGAAAAGCTGAATTTTATCCTTTCTAACAAAGTTTACCTAAAGCTTGAACAAAAAGCTTCTTTATTAAGACTTGAGTCATAGATGGCGACATATAAGGATACATTTTAGAGGAATAAAATTTAAATCATAGCTTACTAGAATTTTGTTTAAAATTTGCATGCATTGTGCAGTTATTTGAACGCTTTCGAAAACAGCGGCCCAACCTAATTTAAAAAAAAAGATTTTGTACAGAAAATTAAAAAAAATTCTAATAACTTAATTAGTTATAAATAGCACGAATTTAATGGATTAAGCTACTGAAGCTTAATGGGTTATATAAAGTTAGATAGATAAATAGATATTTTTAATTTAATTTTTCTTATGCTCATGATTTCAGCCCTGACATGATTTCAGGCCTTGTAGAGTTAGAAAAAAGGAAATCAGACAAAATCTTCATTAGTAAAAATGCCGTTATCGTTGTTTTTAACCAATTTTTTTGTACTTTTGAATATTTTAAAAATATCTATAATCAAATTTTTTGATGTATGTATACCAAATTTTAAAGGAATCGGTTCCGTAGAACTTTAAATCATATCGACCACCTTAAAAAAGTAGTTTCGAGTAAAAAGCATTTAAAGATTAGGAAACGATTTTAACGGCTTTAATTCCACGTCACAGAGTTGGTTGTGTCTCCGAAAATAATTCGAGTTTTGAAAAGTCCTTTTAGGATCATATTTTTGAAAGTCAAAACTTTCAAAATATAATATGCGAAAACAAAATCGATTGTATTAAAATTTTAAGACCAGAATACCTTTTTAAGCGATATCTGGTTGGATTTTTAATAACGGAGGATCCACTTCAGTGATGTAGTAGTCACCGCAAAACGTATTTTTTGAGAGGAGCTTCCGGAGATCAGCAGTAGCTCCGCTCCAAATTAATATTGTTACTGATACTAAGTCTTAAAAAAAACAGTTCAAAAGGTATCTTAAATGAACAAATTTTTAGATCAATAAATTGAAAAGTTTTCTGAGAAAATATTCTTGAAAATTCGTTTTTTTCGTCCTTCTAACTGTATATAACCCTATAATGAAACATTGTTTTCATGGTTAAATGGATTTAATAAGACTGAAGGTGGACTTATTCGGCTCTACCACAAAACATTCCCTCAATCCCAATAAATTGAGAAATCTCAGTCATAAATGTCATCAAATGCCAACCACGGGCTAAACCCATTTCAGCCAATATTTAACCCAACCGGCAGCATTGCAAATGCTCCATGAACTGGGTCAAATTTAATCAACTGCCCTGCAACATTTTTAGTGCCCATGCAGCCTGATTATTAATTATAGCATAACGTGCGGCGTAAATAAAGTGAAATTTGTTAATAAAAGGCCCGGAAAACAACCCTTTTCGAGAAAACGGGGTTCACCTTGCTCCTGTTTTCCACATTTGCTTATCATCCGCTTTGGCCACGGCAATTACCGTCGCATCCTTTGGCCATCTTCCTGCTTCCGGTTATTAAAATTATCTGCAGTGGCCAACGGGATGTGAAAAAACGAAGAAAATTTCAATTAAAAGTATACAAAAAATAGGAATAAATTAATTTCTCTCGCTGGCTCTGTCCCTCTTTGGTGGATTTTCTAATTATGAGCTTTGGCTGCAGCAGCTGTGGAGGTTAAAAGTTGCCTTCGTTTTTATAGCAAATTTTGTTGTATTATTTTTTCAATTAAACTTGACCATGTCAAAAGTGAAAAAAGACGAAGAGAAGTCCGCGACATTTTTTGATTGCTGCGCTTCGTTTTTTTTTTTTGTATTTTTTCATTTTATTTTTCTGAATTTTTTCTGCTTTTTGCCACATGTTGCTGACACTTGCAGCAGTCGCTGGGCACCTACTTCCCTTACTTCTTGAATTTCCGAGCCACTTGGAACTTTGATTTATGATGGCCAATGAAAGAAATCCTGCACCGCCCCCTTTGGCATTGTCACCTGCTTTTTAATTAAATTTCTTCTCAAGGTCTCAATGAACTGCTGCATTGATTTCTGCCCCTCTTTCCAGCATTGTGCAAATATCATATCCGAAGGTAAATAAATGTTCCACGTAGCTCTGTTCCAATTACCCCGGCAACTATTTACTCAGCATTTAGTTGGCGGTGCCTCATTCTCGTTTACGTCGGTATGGGTGTTTGGCACAAAATCGTGTAAACAAGGCGGCAATGTCAACAGAAATGGTTCACATAATATGGTAAGGAGGTGAGGTAATTGGGGGTGGATGGGGAGGCAGAAACTTGTCAGTCAAAAAGTATGGGTAGACATCCGGAAAGGGTGGAAACTGGAGTTTTTGAAGCAATAATATAGTACCAGTTATTCTGAACTAATAGGTTAATTGAGTAAAATAAAGAACATATTTTGTAACTAATGAAAATATAATCTTTAAGACAGATCCAAGAGCATACCTTTTATTTTTATTCTTGTTTTCGGTTTCAACACTTTTATTTGAACAATATACCATCTAGAAAGATAATTTATTTAAAAGTAATAATATTTGAGCAAATCGAGTTCAAGTAAAACTTTCGAAAGTACAAATTGCAATAGAATACTAGCATGCACACTAGAACCTGAAAATTTAAATATAAATATCTCAAATAAATGATAGGCCAATTTAATTTAAAAATGTATCTACCTAATTGTATCTTATTTTTAAAAGGTTGCACCAAACATTAATGTCTGCCCTCAAAGCTTAAAATATTGTGCCGCCACAAATTGTAAAAGACTTACAGACTAGAACGTTTTCAGTTGTTTGCCCTAAACTGCAAAGATCTTTTAAATACAATCACAAATATATTTTATAAAACTCCATAAAATATTCTTTCGAGCGACCCTCGCTAGTATTGCCTGGCAACCTGGGATACCGCAACCCACAACAGAGTCCGTCTGGCAACGCCCAAACATGTGTAGCGTTATGTCAGCCCCACCCATCCGGAACCCAGCTCCCTTACCATCCGAGCCATCCCAACCATCCTGCAAAAGGCTGTCACATTACGCGCCTGTTACCATATCTTTACAACTGTATCTGCAGATCGTACTCCACGCACTTGTATGACAAAGCACAAAACTTAAAACCTTATGCATGTGATTTGAGGGGTGGTGGGTGTTTTTTTGTTTGGGCGGAGGGCACAAATGTTAGCCTTTTGTCTACGGTTTTGGTGGTGGAGGCCGGAAATCCTTCTTGTTGCTCGATTGCTGGCTGCTTCCGTTCCGGTTTTTAGTTCGACGATGATGCGATGTCGCACCCCTGCGATGATTTTTGGGGTGATGGTGGCCACCACTATTCGCCACCCCCTGCGTGTCCTTCGCTTATCGAGGCAGGCGAGGGGAAAAGCAACTTTTTGACTTTTTCAATTTGAATTTCTGCTCTGGGTCTTCCTCGCCGGGTTACCCTAGGCGTAATAATGAAATAAACGTTTCGCTAAATGCCTACGTATTTTGCACTGAGGGAAAGTGGGTTGCTTGCCAAGGGGTGGGAGGGGACTTCATTCAATTAATTCGATGGGATTTGGTTTAAGAGCTCATTGTGTGGAAAAATAAATCAAGTGGAGGCTTCTGAGGGAATAACCACTAATGATTCTAACGAAATTTATATATTTAGCACAGCAACAAAGCCTACTTAAGATTAACTAGTCAAATCAATAATATAAGTTTTATTTTGGAAAATGTATTATAAGAAATATTCAATAAAAAGTCATTTATAATGTAGTGAGGTTTTTAACAATCAAAAAAGCAAAAGTGAAATAACTTAAAAATCAAACAGAACGGTTTAGGAAATTTCCCTATTCATTAGACACATTTCGGTTTCAACATTTAAAAGTTTTCAAGACATTTTTACCGTCTTTAATCATACCGTCTTTAATCATACTTGATACTTCTGCTCATCCAATCGAGTATTCATATGAACTGAAAACTTCCTCTTCCACACCTCCCAAATGGTCACACCTGAGAACATGGCCAATTGGGTGGTGAAATCCTCCACTCTCTTGGCCTAAAGCTGGTGGAGATTGACTGCCCCACATTAATCAACGCATAAATTTAACGCATTATTATTTATGTTCCTCCCACTCGCGAGCAGCTCGCGCTTGTTTCATTTTCGAAATAGAAATTGTTTTACAAATGTCACGCGTACGGAACCCAACCCCGACTCCTTCCGCCCTCAGCAACCTCTGCAATCCTGAACAAAATAAATGGCGCTAAAATGATTCAATTACCCAAAACAGAAAAAGAGCAAAGAAAAACATTTTTTTTAGGGGAACAGGTGGCCAGGGCCAGGCGACAAAATCTTTGGCTAAAATTTTTAGACGTGTTTATTGGCGGGATGCTGCGAGTAGAGGGGGTGGCACACACCTGTGAAAATGTAATAAGCGAAAATAAGATTTTAATTGCCAACGTTTATGGGTCGCTCTGAATGCCATTTTAATGTCCCGTTTACCATGAGTTACAAGTACTTGAAAACTTAATTGTACATACACTTTTAAATTCCTCAACTTACTCACAAAAAAATAAAAAAGAACTGAAAGCTTAGTTTTTAAAGGCGTGTCTTGAAAATAAACTACAGACAGTATTAAAGTGTAGGTATTAATTCAATTATAAATAACTTTTTTCTTTTTCTTTTCAATATCGAAGAGTCTAAAACTGTAGTCTAAGTCCACACTTTAAAACCACAGAAGTTTTATTTTGATACTTTTATGGTATTAATTAATCATCTTATTCAAAAAATGTTCATACCCAATAGCTTTAGATTTAATTTAATTTAATTTAAAAGTTTATTTGACGATTTTTTTTTGGGTGTATGTTCGTTACCTAGTGCTCTAATAAGCTTAAAGTACGTTTAAGGCAGCCACATTTCATAAGCTGCTTCGGCTTAAAAATTATATTTAAATTGTCATGTGGTAGAGAAAGCGGGCCTAAATGTATCCCTAAATATCTATGACTGTCCTGTCAAAATAAATATTTTTAGAATAACGGATTTCACATAAATGGACGATAATTTTTGAAAAATTTATTTTTTAATATATAAATGTAAAGTATTCGCCATTTTTTATAATAATCAAGGTCTCTTTACTATTTAGGGGTTACAAACGTTTATTTCCTTCTCTTTGAAATAACTCAGACCTATATTAGTCCCATTTGTTGACCTGGGAAGTCCTGGAAAGTGAAATATCACAAACTGATGTTCTAATTGCCATGTGGACTCATTAGTTTGTTCTATTTGATTTCTTCCCAGTTTCAGTGAAAGCTTCGATTTCTAGCTCCGATTGCCAGTTTCGATTCCTTGTTTGTCCTGTTCCTTGTCGTCTTTGTTCTGGTGCGTATCCATATCCTGAATATCTGTGTGCTTTCGCTTTGGTTGCATCCACTGGCAGCCGAGGCTAATGCGCAATTTCCACTTACCCTTCCCCATTTAGTTCACGCTTCGTTAGACCCAGGGAAAAGACACTACGGAGTTATCCACTGCCCTTCTCCAGATTCGACTACATCCTCCTTACTTTTTTTGGTTGGTTTACTGCACTTAATTTAATGTTGTGCTGTTGTCAACGCAAGTAAATCAAAGTTGCGACTTTTATTTATGATTTCGTTTATGCGCTTTACCATTAACTAAAGTGGTCTTGCATGGAAGGGGGTTGTAAAAAAATAACCCTCTCACAGTCACATTAAATTCACAATTTAAACAATATGTCATTATCTTAGAATTTTTAAAATTCTTTAAAATACTTGCAGATATTGTCATTTTATGTCGAAATGATTTGTGTTCTTGTTCAGAATAAATCCAAAAAGGGTTCAGTGATTTTAATAAAAAACTCTTATACAAATTGGAAAATAAAACACAATGGTTTTTAAGTTCGTTACATACATATAAAACTAACCATCAAGTTTTTATTGTCAAAATTGTCCAGCACTAACAAACCCGGCGAAGCTCTCTATTTTCGTTTGTACGTCTTATGTAAGTCACAGGCTCGCCATCCTGCCCAAAAATGTCCCAATTAGCCAGTTCTGAATCCATCCAGGCCTGATCAATCAGCATTGGACCTATAAACGGAAAATATACAGTTTCTTCGGGGCGTTTGTAAAATACCATGTGTTCGAGTCACTAAATGCTTCACTATTGCAACAATCCCACATACGACTCGTCGAAATTCCTTTGGACCATGTGCATGCAAGTTAAACGGTTTGGATGCGGAGTTCCAGTTCCCAGTTCCTGCTGTAAGACCAACTCTTGCTGTAAACCCAGCTCTCGCTGCAACTCCAGACCATGTGGATCTTGTGGACCGTGCTCAAATGGCTGTGCTACCTGCTGTACCTCCTGCTGTGGGATATTCCCCGAAACATGCTGCGGTCCGTGGTGTGAGTCCTGTCTGGATCCCGCCTGGTTCTCCTGGCTGTCCCCCAATCTCTGCCGAGCCTGCTGTTGTGCTTGCATGCCACTTTGTCGGAAAAAGTGCTGCTGAGAACTCGATATTGGGTAAAATCGGTTCATAGAAATAAAGTTCGTTGTTAACCATTGGATTTATTATATTTTAAATGTTTGATTTTTTCAATTACTGTGAAAAGGTCAAGTGACGGCTTAGATTCAAGATAAATCTAAGTTGCACCTTCATGTTAATACACACAAAGGAACGACGAGGCCTCAACGTGCATGCACATTTCACTAGACAGTCAAAAATCATCAGCATTGAAATTACTAACTTACTCAGGTCGGTTTCCAGTAATAGAATTGAAGGATAAAGAATTGCAGCACAGTCAATGTTTTTAAAGATATTTATCTTAAATTTTTAAAAATATGAAAATGTAATACAAATTAAATAAAATTCTTTTTTTTGGTTTTTATTTAAAAAATTAAAAAAAAAAGTTTCGATTTCTTAAATTGGAAAAAAAGCGAAGATATGCCATAAAAATAACAAGATATTAATATTATTTTTCTTTTTTTTTTCTTTTGGTTTACAAATTTTTGAACTCAACCTTTTACCTCAACCCAACCTTTTAAAAACAGGAAATTGCCATGAAAAAAGAAGCTTACCAAGTAGTAGCTTGAGGACCCTATTCACACACACTCTTAAATTTTTTCTTTCCTTTTTTGCACAATTTGGTTGTATCTATTGCTTTTATTGTTATAATTTTTGTTTTATTTTGTAATAAGTTATTTATTTAATTTGTTATATATTTTTTTTTGTAAATTGTGATGTTAATATTTTTCTATATTGATTTTACCCACGTATTTTTCTGTGTGCATTAAAAATAAAATGTAACGAATTAATTATATGCCTTTACTGATAGACAAACAAAAATCATATTTATTTATTATTAAAAGCTTCACATTTCAGCTAATTTTTAAAACCCCAATATTGATCTTAACACCGTAATATACGTTTACCTTTCAATTTTAAAATGAGAGTTATAAACATCTCTTGCCAACCCCATAAGCTCCAAAAACAGTTCACCTTAGACTCGCAAATATACCCCTAATTGAATACGAAATAAGGGAAAATGCAATTTTAATACCGCAACTGTGTCGCCATATTGTAAAACTATCAAAAAAGTACATCAGTGTAATTCGTGCAAATCGCAAATCGTAAAAATTGTGCAAAAATTCACTGGCGTCGCGGAAAGAACCGCAACAAATTGGGCCAAAGGGGCGAATTAGCCAGCGCGGCATAAAAACGCCGCATAAAGACGCACTTGCAGGGATCAGGGCTAATAAAAAATTATAGATTTTCATCTTTGCATATTTAACTTTTATCGCGTGGCAGTTTCACTCCGCTCATGTGTTTTAGGCCCAATTCAGGTTGGGTTTCGGGTTGCCTTCTGTTGCGGATTTCTTTTGCGGTCTTTATGCTGCCGCAACCTGAGCGGAACATAAAACAAATGTCATACTCAGGGCCAAATCATGTGTGTTCCCCAGCCTCAATTTTCCCCGGCCATAAAGATGTTTCGTATTTTTGCATAATCGTCAATTTTTGATTTTAAAAAATTCTCCAGGAGGGCAACGGGAGTAATAGGGGAGCGGGTAAACCTTTGCCCTGCTGATGTTCTTCGGTCAACAATAAAAATTCATTTTTATAATCTTTACATGTGTTACACCATCAATAGCCTAGGTATAAATATTTATTACTATTTTACGATTGAATTAAGTTTGCATTTTCCTTACCTTTTTAGTATGGCTGCCCTTCGAGCTTATTTACAAATAATATCATTGGAAGACTCCTTATGGATGCTTAAGGTAAATTCAATTTTACCGGTTTGGAGGTGGGAAAGGTTAACAATTTAATATTGCAGATTGTGGTGATTTTCTAAGCAAGGAGGTGTCATCGAAATCTATTTATACAAATTTAAAGTGTCATCAGTGTGATCTTAAATCTCTACAGATTTTTTTAATTCGATAAAAGTAATTTTTTAATATTTAAAAAAAAAGCGAATATTTTGATAATTATTGAAGCACTTAATTTATAAGTACTCTTAGGAAGGAATCATACCGAATTTAATCCATTAAATTTCCCCCTTTCATAAGTCGTCATTACCATTATCTATTTCAGTCATTTGTTATTCTTTTTAAAAAACTTTTCAAAACAAATGACTGGCATTCATGTCTTTTCCTATTAAATAACACGTAAATTATCATAAACAAATTAAAAAAGTTCGTAATGTGTCATTTGCAGAGGGGAAAGACCGGTTTAACCCCAGAAGACAGCGCCGGAGATAAGGGCCCACTCGAAAGTAATAAGCAAAGCCTCGTGGGTGGTCCAGAGCCTTGAATCCGGAATCCAGCCCATCGGAGATGATGATGATGACTCAAGGGCCCGGCCGAGCACCAAACGGATATCCAATTGGAACCGGATCCGTGGCAGGTTGAGTGCTTGAGCGTTGAAACGGAAGCGGCAAAACCCACTGGGCCGAAAGCCACCCATTGGGACTGGGGTTTTAAATATAATTTGTTTGCCCACCATGGTCGGCGAACACCTCTTGCCCACCAAAGGGGTTGGTGCCTCAAGTGAATCTCGGCGGGGCACCCAGGGGTTGCTGGGTGGATGGTTTCAGGGCGTCCTCAGGGGGGGTCGTGCGAAAACAATCACTCAAAATTGTTGCCAACTTGACTCACTAAAGATCTCGTTTAATTTTCATAATTTGATTACATTACGAAATGAAAACAAAGTAAAAAGAAACATCATCGTCTTACGAAGTTGGAATATCCTTTAAAATATACGACAGATAATTAGGGAGTAGAATATCATTTCAAGTTTAAGACTAAATTATTTTAATAGAGATTAAGTAAATGTACAAAGCGTTTCAATTGTTTCCACGGTTAATAATAGCGATTTTAGTCGTTTTCTATAGTATTCTCCATTAGCGTCTTTTCAAATTGTGCCTCAAAAAGTATGCAATGATTATGAATAAAATGTTTAGTCAAGAGGACTTTCCAGGTGTAACCCATAAAAAATTAGGTATAATAATGAGATATATTACCTTACAATTGGTAATTTCTCCAACAAATTTGTATACCCTTCAAAAGAGAGGGTATACCCAGCTTTTGGCTATGACTTGCAGGGATTTTTTGGCAGCGGCCTGTGGGCGAATTGGTGACACGTGACCGGATCACGTGTCCACACCGACGAGGCGGCGTGTCAACTCTCATGTAATCACGGCAAACATGTGGCCTTGGGACTGTCCGCCGACATCGGATATCCGGCCGATTTCCGATGTGATGCCCAATGAAATTACCATTAAGCGTTTAATAGTTGGCCTGTTGGCAAGTTGGGGGTGGGCAGGGGGCAGTGGGCGTGGCCGAGGGGCGTTGTTTTTGCGGTCTGCCGCGTGCCGTCGCCTCATCATTCATTGGGTTATGGTCGGATAAGGTTCGTTCCTTTTTAATGCTCATGTAAATTATGCGCCAAAAATTACAAAAACCTAAGCGACGAGATAACAATTTTAAAGAATTTACAATCGTGGGATTTTGTTTTGACTGCCAGCAGGCGAAGGCCATTAGGAAAACTTTTTAGGGAAAGAGGGTTGATTCGGATTTAGGGGATGGGTTATGTTTTTCTTCGAAAGGTATTAACTAAACACGTGTTGAAATTTTTTTATTTTATTTGCTTGTATCATACGCTTTGAAGCTTTTATAGGCTTTGTTTTAAAGTCATCAGAGTCTGGGATTATTGACTGAATGGTAAACATATATATAGATTAAGGGTTTTGTAAAAGTGGAATGTAAGAAAATTTGTTGAAAAAATTATTCCAAATCCTTAGAAATATACAACGTTAGTTATAAAAACTGAATTACTGCATATATTAACAAATCATTACTAAGAGTTAACACATCAACAAGAAAACGACTTGAACTTTCCATAAATTTGTTCAACTCGTTTTAATAAACATTATATGGCACATTGAACTAAAAATGTATACCTAAAAATTCAATCAAATTTGTAAGTATTTTAGCTACATAGCCACTAACAATGCTAAATATTAAAAATCACACCCTGATTGTTTTTGCATATCTTTATTCAATTACTCAAAAGGTAATCCCCTAATAGAAGGAACTTAGCCAAATCGTTGCCATCTCGCGACTGCAATCAATCTCAGTCTCGATGCAATATTGCGAAGATTAATTAATTTGTATTAACATACACGCACCCACGCACCCGCGCACTTAGGGAGCAATAACTGATGTCAGACTATAATTAATCAAATGAATTACATGAGCGAGCCTCACGGAGCAATAATCATATGCGTGGCAACAACATGGAAATCAAATCAGAGGCCAGGAAATGCGTTTGCATGTCAATTACAGCTGGCGCCGAACTGCCTCCCCCGAGAACTCCCTGAAAGCCCCCGTCCATCCATCCAGTAACATTCAGCTAATATTCAAAGTCAATCGGGCAGGCTCATGAACTTGATGAGTAAGCGAGCGAACCGGGCAGGGATTCCCCAATTATTCATGCCCGACGATTGTATGCAAATCGAATTGCCAAACTCATAATTGTTGGGGGGCGGTACAGGAAATAGGCAGCCCAATCCTGCCAATTTCATGGTAAACATGTTGCCATTTGCTTTTAATAGTTGATAAGCTTACCCAAAGAAATTGATTTTGATGCGAATTGAATTTTCAATGGTTTCAAAGATAATGTTTTTCTTAAAATAATTTAAATTTGGGCTTGAGTAAAGATTAATATCCACCCTTATTAAAAACATATAAGACTGTTCTTCTTTTAAGCGTTAAAATGAATTTAGTTAAAGTAAAAAAACTAAATGTCATTGGGACTTCCAAAACGTAATATTTTGACACTAAATCCAATATTTAATCAAAGTAAGGTAAGTGAACCATAATATAACAGCCTAAATCAATTAAAAAATTTCAATTTTCATTTCATTTGAGCGGTTGATAAGCCCAAGCAAGGAAATTGAATTTTCAACGAATTGAATATAGAATGGATTCAAAGATATTCCTTCCCCAATCTTTTTTTTTTTTTTTGTAAATTTTTCTAAACCGTTGGATGAGAGATTTATGCACACGCAGCTGTGTGTTGTAATTTTTAGCATTCAGATTCATTTCTAGTTTCATTTTTTCCTTGTTCCCCCGCTCGCGATTTATTGGTCGCGATTTTTTTCTATCTTTGCCAGTGGACGAGAGCGCGCATTGAAAACGAATCACGTGAAATCTAAATAGCATCATAAATCAGAAAATGGCGGCAGGTTGAATTCAACTCGCCTCGAGTCAGTTTTTGGTATTCCCGAATTTTGGTTTTCTTTTTGTTATTTTTTCATGGGGGTTTCTTTCTGGCTGGCCAGACAATGATATATGTTGGCCCGAAATGGCGTAACGCGTCGCTGTAGCGCCACTCGCATCGCATGTGTATGAAAATTGCCAAAAGCCGAGGCACAAAAACGGAATCCCGATAGACGGCGTTTGATTGCGTTCCCTGAACCACTCAACTCTGCACCACTACACCCAAGTTCCCCCTACATAGAGGTAACCATCGTGGGTCATTTGCCCAGCCTGCGTCCCGGTGGCTTGCAAAATGTAAATTCCCCCCGGCTAGCTAGCCCATAAATAAATGTTTGAGGCAAGTGGATTGGTTGGATTTCCAGCGGATAGTTTTGTCCTTGGAGACCGTTCGAGCCATACCTTATACGCCTCCTTTTGTTTATTTATTGACGCCGCTCTGCTTGCCAAATTCCTATATAACTTATGAGAACTTCGGTCTTCCCCCATGTAAGTGCACTTTTTTCGGGCAAATTGATTTATGACATATGCGCCGATTGCCAAAGGAAAATGGAGATCGCGGAGTGTGTCATAAAATTGGGAAAGAATTAAATAGTAAATTTGATGTCAAAAAATTGAACACCGATTAAAAAAGGGCATATTTTTGTAATAATTTAAAGAAGATAAACTTTTACTTAAACCTAGGATGAGCAAAAATTAAGAATAAGTTGTGTAAGATAAATAGACTTCAAATCATTTGTAAACGATTTCTTTTTTAATTCGTGATTTTCTTTTTTAATAAAAATGCATAAGTAAATAAATAAAAATCCTGCCAAACAATATAAAAATCTAGCTTAAGATAAAAGCTTGAAAAATAGTTTTAACTACTCCTCAACTCTAGCTTAAATTGTTGTTAGCACCAACCCGCCGTTAAGCATAACAATTCCAATTGTAACCATTTGCCAGTCATGATTTACAACCAGCAACTGCTGCTGGAACTGGGCCTCACATAAAACTAAATTGTTTTATTAATATGGAGGAGTATTACGAGGCTATTACTTAGTCACACTCGACCCAAACGTTGAAGCCCGCTTCATAAGCAGATTAATTATGCGACTTTTGACTTGAAATGGGAGAGTGGTCACATGTGGCTGGCAATCTTGATATGGTCGTGGTTCCTAATTAAACGATAAACACAAGTTGACCCCAAGAACCGAGGCAATGTTATTAATACATAAATCTGAATATTAATTCTTTTCCCAAATGTCCTGGGTTGGAGGGCTCGAATGGATTATGAAGTGAAGCCATTTATAAGGCTTTTCAGCCAGTCTTCGTTTATTGCTCGTAATTAGAATTAGAAATTTTGTGTGTGCGTTGCAATTTCCTGTTTAGTCCCCTTTTTGGCCACCGCCAACACATGTGTGTAATCAGAAAATTAAACATTGCCAGCCAGTCATAATGGTTAATATTGAGCCGTATTTGACTTTGACTTTGACTGGCCATATTTCCGCCTTATGGGAGGGCCATTAAAATGGCTTATGGTAGCACCCAACACTAATTGTAGAAGCAAGAGCTTAAAATGGCTTTTAAAGTCTCTCTGAGAATATAGGTACGTTAAGAATTCTGGGAATTTGTCTTTATTTTTCTGACATCATGAACTTAAACTTAACTTTTTCTGTTATTTATGTATTTACCTTGCCAGCCAACTAAATAACCAAAAAGTTTCCTTGTGTCTTGCCACAAGAAAACAAATAACTCAAACCCTTTTCGGACCTTCCCAATTCCTCATGAACTCTTTTAGCAAAGCACTAATTGCAATTAGAATCTGATTTAGTTAATTTGTTTACATTGCGGTTACGTTTTCTCTTTCCCGACAGAGAAAAAGAGAAAGAAGTATGTTGGCCAAGTTTAAATTTATGGATGTGGTTATTTTGGCATATTTTTTGGCTAACGAAAACTTCAGACATTTGCGGTCAGGTTTTGTTGGATTTTTGCAAAAGATTTCTCACTTGGCAAGCGTAAATATAATTTGAGATTTATTGCTAATGTAGATGGTGATTAGGGACATGGACAACGTAATTAGCTAATTGATTGGAATACGAGAAAAGGTTTTTAAAAGCTGATAAGTAATAAGTCAAATATGTAGATCTGTTGAAAAACTAATGACTACGTATATATTCACGAAATCAGAAAAAAACAATAACTTTTGTTACTCTTATTTAGTTATTTGAGTCTGGTTGAAAAAGTATTTGAATTAGATATATGTATATTTTATATTTTATTCGGTTAACTTAAGAAAAATTGGAATTAAAAATTAAATCTGAAGAAAAAATTATAAAGAGTATTTACTCAATATTTTTGTAAAACCTTTTGATTAGTTACCATGAATAACAATCTTTAACTTTTATCCCCACTGCAATTAATCAGTATCTTTAAAAATATTTCTCAACCCGATACACTTGATTTATAACAACTTTGGTGTTTGTCACACTCCACTACTAAATTACCCTGCTTTGGCACACAGATCTAAGTAGGACCATATATCAGGACGGGTTTCAAAGTGACGTACCCCGTGCATTACCACAAAGTTGCCGTGGCCAAGCCGGCGAGTTGACAAAGCTTTTAGTGTCAGCTGGGGGAAATCTTCTCCGTTTCTAAACCATCCACTGTACCCGGCATGTACAGTAAATACTTCCTTAACCGAACAAATGTTTAACAAGGTATTGTGTTAAATTCAACCATAAAGCTTACTTTTGAACTTTACCTAAACAATTTAATACATTGTGTTTTAGACAAAATTAATAAATATTTCATTAAATAACTTTAAGAAGGAATTTGTTTTTTAACCGACGATTCAAGGTTATGCTCTACGACATTAAGAAAAACTTCAGTCGAGTGCCACGACTTTTAGATACTCCTTACTCTGTTAACCAATTTTAAAATACAAATTTCTAAAACTGTTTTTTTTGGCAATTCAATACAAATTTCTAAAACTGTTTTTTTTTTTGGCAATTTAATAGGGCGGCAAACCAAAGTAAATTTTTTAATAGCTTCTTAAATAGTTATTCGATTTTGACCATTGCGTTTGCGTTTTTTTGGTATTATATGTTACATTTACCAAGGATAATATGATTAATACCGCCCAAAGAGATTCTCTTTAAACTTTTCGGGTAAATAAATGTTGTTATTTAACGGAATTTTAAAAAATTATCTTCATTAGTTGGAATCTGTTTGAACTTAAAAGCTTTAAAAATGTTCATTGAAATGTTTAAAAAATGTTGTTTATATCATATATTTTATATACGTTCATTAGTGTTTTCACCGTACATGCCGCTGAGCTGGCCAAGTGATAATTGAATTAGAATATGGCGTCGCACACACGGACACAGACAAACAAAGCTATAACTTGGGTGGAGCAAAAAATTTCAACACATGTGCGATGTCATTTGGGGGTCGGGGTTGGAGTTCGGGGCTTTGGGCTTGGGGTTTGGGTTTTCGGTTTTTGGGAGTTGAGTTAGCGCCTCCAAAGAAATATTATGCTTTTAACAATTTCAGCATTTTCTCCATTTACATACATCTTAATTATTTCTCAAGATGGCTTTGTCTCCGTGTGCGTACGTGTGGATTATACTCACACACACGCTTGTTTCCACGAGGGTTGTACAATTTTACTGGTAGATTCGCTGTCGTCATTTTTACATTTGCATTTCCAGCTAATTTGGTTAAATGTTTTTAGGTGCTCCGCCTTGGGTACGGTAATAATAATAACTCGCTCTGTCTCTTGGCTGAACATATTTTTATGATTTTGCTTTGCAGATTACGAGAAAAGTGAGGGGATTTCGCTAATTACTTTCACCACACACATATGAACGTTGTACATATTCCAAATGGGGCTGGGGATTTAATTAGAGCTTACACATTAGCGTAGAGTCTTCATTTTCATTTCCATGTGGAGCGCTTCCGTTGGCTCATCTTCCAGCCAATATTAATTACAATTTAAATGTAAATGCAAATGGCAGAGGGGCGCCATCTTGTCGCCGTTTCATTGAACCGATTTGAGTGTGGCCGCGTTAATGATAGTTCCCCTTTTGGAGGATCTCACCTGGAGATCAGCAATTTCACACAAAATCAAAAGTCGCCTCGTTTCAATTACTCAAATGACAACAAGAACTTCAGATCAGAAACAACCCTTAATTATGTGCTTAGCTTACCCTAAATATGATCGGTTAATGATAGGGTGCAATCGAGGGAAGGGCTGTTCGGGATCAACCCCCTATTTGACTTTTTGTCCGGCCGAAAGTCAATTGGGAAAATTTAATTTGCCGAAAATCCCTTTGTATTTCACAATCAAGCCGAGTGTTTTGCCACGATTTGATGAGGGACTGACAGTGGCACTGAAAACTAATTTGTGCACTAATAATGTAGCCATAAATAGGGAGGGAAATGCACAGGGAGAAAAAATACAGTAACGAAAGACTTTACATTTTGTTGTTTAATATAAAGATTTAATAATAAAGACATATGTTTATTTGTAGTTTAAAAAGACTTTGAAGATAGTCTACATATAAAATTAATATTTCACTAGCTCATATTGTAGTTAGGTTTTTATTAATTGTTTTTTCATTTCTTTTAAGAACTGGTCAAACGTAAACTTTAGTTAGGTTTTTATTATTTGTTTTTTCATTTCTTTTAAGAACTGGTCAAACGTAAACTTTAGTATAACTTACATCTTTTCGGCTTAAAAAGTCTATCAAAGGGGGAACTAAAATAGTTTACCAATGTTATTTACATGTTATAGTATTAAGATTATGAATTTTTTTCTGTAAGTGTACCAACAGTTCCCGCTCTAGTCATATGCGACATATTCCAAATAGTTTACCCTCACAAGCTCATATACATAATCGCATTTACACTAATTGGGTGATGGTGATCAATCAAAAAACATAAAGCGAGACACGCATGAAAGATACTGCGAAACTCAGATGCTCTCAACGAAGTCGCTGGGACTCGGGGCATTGTCGCAGCAACAGCCACTGGCTGAGTGATCCGATTTCCGGTTGTGGCATTGTGTGAGCCATACCTGAACCAGATTGTCCATTTGTGGAAATCATCCCCTCGGGAAAACGGAAGCAATCCGGCGCAGCTGAATCCGAGTTTGAGTTTTGGCACGACCCCTGGACGAGATTGCCCTGCTCATAGTGTGTTGTCACCGCTGCCATTATCCTTGCTAATTTCGCAGCTCAATGAGTCTTTGAAAAATGCTACGTGGCACTTTTTGTGTGCCTCCTCTTTTTCCGGGTGATCTTTAATTGCGCAGCTTGGCCAGCGAATTACAAGCAGCGAACCGCTTAAAGTGTGATAAATGTGTTTTTGAAAGGCCCCGGAATCGGGTTCATTGTTGCCTTATATCTTTTTCGATCCATCTTTTGAGCATAATTAGTCAGCGTCCTGTTCCTTGTTTTTCGATTGGGTTTTCTGGGTGATGTATTGTATGTTGACTTAGGCAGAACTGAAAAATTACGGGTCTTTTTCATCTTTCTAATTAATTATAATGTGCATAAGTGCAAATAGGTTTTTTTATTGATACGGTGTTTTATTTATCGAATCTTCTATCTTAGAGACTAATGACAATCTTAATCTAAAATAATTATTTAGTTAAGTACAATTAATTATAAGAAAAAAAAACGGCCCTAGTATTGTTGGTGGGTGGGTGGTTCTCTTCGACGCAGTCGAGTCTTGCTGGTGATCCTAATTAAGGATCGCGCAAGCCTATTAGCAAGCCTTATACTAGGCTTTTACCTTGTCGATTTCGTCTTTAACGGAACCTACATTTAAATCTTTGTGAAATAGGTGGTATTCGAATATAAGTCGTAAAACATATTAAAATATAATTTTTTGTTTATTTTAAAATTGATTTTTTAGTTGTACTATGATATAGGTATTACTTTAAAAACAAATTTTTTCCATCAAAACTCCTTGTATATAAATAGTGTTAATTGCATCTTAAAGTCCACCATTTTCTAATTTATTTACGTTTTTAATATCCTCATATGATCCATACATAATCCACTAAGCACGAGCACATCAAATCGTCTGGAAAAAATGTTTCCAAAAATTTTTTCGCCAATCTTCCCAAAAAAAATCATAACATGTGCAATTAATCCCAACCAAAGCCGAACCCAAAATGCCATTTAAGGTCGAAACTGTCGCGTGAACACAAAATTGATTTTTATAGATATTTATAGATTAAAAATTTTCCACATAAGCACCCAGAAAAAAAGAGAACATTTGCAGGCTAAATTTATGCCATTATTCCTTTCTTTTTTGCTGCTGCTCTGCTTTTATTTTTTTCGTTCTCCGGTTCGATTTTCAATGGATTTGCAACCCTCATGTGTGATAGATTATGAACTCTAAAATTGCAACAGTAGCAAATAGCAAAGAGCAGACAATTCCCTTCCAACTCATGTGGGTCTGACTTACTCGAGGGGACACTTTCGCCGGCCCAGCCCAACCCATAAAATTAAAAGGCAATAAATTACGGGATGGCTTTAATGTCAGTCGAAGATTTTCCAGAGCAGTGTCAATTGCATCTATCGATTGACTGTCTTTTGTCCTGTGTTCTGCAGTTCATTGAGTTGGATAACTATTTTATGGTTGTATCATTGAACATGAAGTGATCAGGATTGTACAAAAAAGAAAAGTTTAAATAAAATGAATTGAAAGACAAAAAATGATTCGGAACCCTTTCAAATACCAAAATATATTTATTCTCAAAACCTCATTCACTTGTTGGCATATGTATTTTGACAAAAGAATTTTTACGTTTGATTCTTTAACGGCTTTAAAACAACTTATTTTTTTATATATAACTAACACAAGCTTGATATTAAAAAAAAATATTTTCATAAAAGCGTAAAAAATATAAATTACTTTGTACTTTCATGTGTTGTTATAAGTATTTCGACTAAATTTAAAGCTAAGAGAACATTGTTTAAATAAAGACAAAGTATGTCAAATTTATACTCTCCTTTAGATTCTATAACTTTTTTAAGGCTTTTTGGTACCAAATCCACCAATATTTGAAGGATCTCTGGAGATATTTCTTTCCAAAGGGAAAGGATCTCAGAAAGTGTTTCCTCTCTGCATCCAAAAAACTGAGAGTTTAGTTTACATAAATGCGTCTTGAAAATAAACTAAGGATTACGTTTTGTGGCACAGGGCGTTATCCTGTTGCATTATAACAAATTCTCCAACAAGCCTGTCTCAACACAAGTAAAGGTATTATCCTTAAAGATTATCAAGTACTGTCCTTGATTCATCGAGATCACCAATAACTAACACACCATGTTCATTATACAAAATACATACACATTCATTCATGCACTAATACAGGCAGTTCCTTGATTTTTTGTTGCTGCACTTCTTTAATTTTTTCTTACTCCAGCTGGATTTCCAATTGATTTGTAACCCTTTAAATAATTAATCATTCAAAAATATATTATAAATATAGATAGGATATTTGTGCGACCTTTCTACTAGTGACAAGTATCAACTTTGGATCAAGTTGTATAAAAATACATACATACAAATTATAAGCTGAACTTCTTCATATCCGTTAAAACATATTTGGGGGTAGCAATATTAATAAGAGTAGTATCCCCATGGAGAAAATAAACATGAAATTCTTTAATTTTGAGTCTATAATTCGGCTCCTTATTTTTACTAATAACTCACTGAAAACGTTAGCTTCTCAAAAAAACATTTTTTTTTTAAATGTAATTTAGTCGTCGATTTCAGATCAGTTTCGACTTATAAGTTTAAGTATACACAATCAAAATGATTATCTAATAGCCAGTCTTTCTAATTGCAGAAAAGAATAGTTTTTAATTTATTCTGCATTCAGATTTAGTTCTCAGCTGGAACTGTCAACTGCGCCACACAATCCTCCCCGTTAGTTCAACATTTCGTTTCAAGTCCTATTCATAAAAGGAACCCAAATTAGTTACACTTCCATATTTATAAAGAAAAAGGTTCCTGGAATATTGAATGCCAATTATCTACTGATTTGGCCTGTATAAAAATGGACAATTAATAAACTGCCGACCGTGGAGGTGACAAACGTTTAAACAATAGAAATTGATGAGATAGCGTGACGCATGCATTATATGGCAAATTAATTGCAATTTGACGTTGCCCAAAATGTCAATCAAAGAGCAATAAATTTCCCAGCACAACGAGGAAAAAAGAGAAAGCCCAAGGCGAACTGGGAACAAAATAATTGGTTCAAAAAAGAGTTTAAGAGTGCACCGAAAAAAAAAGTTTTATTGTCATTTAATTTTATTAAGATTTCTTTGTTTTTTTATCGCTTAAAACATATAAATAAGAGTGGCAGCAGAAATCATATAGGTAATTTTTTCGTGGATTTTTTACCCTTATTCGTACACTTACTTTTATTAATTGAACTAATTAAAGTATTCTATCAATTTTATTAATATACATAAGCTAATTAATAAAATGTCAAATATAAAATGAATATACAAGTAAATATTTTTTCGTGTGCGATTAAAATAACTTATGTTCATGGAGTGGGGTAGATAGCCGGTAGCTTAAGACCAGTAACTAGCGAGCATCAAGGCAATTACTAAAAAATAGATACAACTACCAAACACACACACAAATACACACACACTGGCGAAAGAGCGACTAACACAAACAGGCAGAAACGTTCATACACACATATATAAAATGTTCAAATCATCAAACAATAAACTCAAAATGGACTCCATCGCTTGTCGCACGTTTCATGCTCATTTTCATGTCGAGCGCGTTAAAAACATGGGGGTTCCCCAATTTCCCCTTCGCTATCCCTTTCCTGCTCGTTCTCCCCGTCTCAGTCACACCTTTGAGGAAACGGAATGAGAACGGAACACTGGCCATCTTGCGCATGTCGCGATGCTACATCGTTTTTAGGGGCGTGGTCTGCCTTTCTCGAAATTCCACTCAAAGTCCTCTTCCACTCACACTCAAATTTCCAGTCGCTCTGTGGTGAAGATAATGAGCTCCGATTCTTTGAGCCCGGTTTACTGACTGCCCCAACTTGATTACATTTTGACCTTCTCGTCCCGCTTTGTTTTCTCCCTTTCTTTGTTCATTTGTTTTCTTCAATGTTGCGACTTGTTTGTTGCATATTTGATAGGCTACTGTACCGTGCGACCTCGGTGCCAGCTCATTAACAGTCTCCCTTGATTTCGCTTTGGGTTTTTAATTAAAAAATGTTGGGTTTTTTTTTGGTTTGGATTCTCTTTAGGAAGGGGGGCAGGTTAAGGGGTAAATTTAGAATTTCAGGTGGTAAAAATATCTGCCAACCAATGTGTTTTGTCTTAACTTTACATTTTGTGATTTTACGTAAATAATATTAAACATTAATTTTTTAAAACCAGCTGTTGAATAACATAATAAAGCACGTTTAATAATTGTAATTAAATATATCATGTACAACTAAATAAATAACATTTGAGTTCTTTTAATTTTGTTTCTTGTTGTTTAATTTATTAATTTTTTTTTAACTGTATAATTAAAAATAATGATAGCAGTTTTCACTCACTTCATCAGTTCTATTTTGTTTCAACATCACCACATTATGGTTTCATAAACATTAATTGCTCCTTAGCTATGTTTTTCCAAAAATAACTTGAGACTTACGTAAATATACCCAACCCAGCATCCTAAACTGTCTTGAACTTATCCATCTTTTAATACGCCTGCCATCCCTGTCCCCTAGTCGTATCGTTCCAATTTATATAAATAGATTGCCCCTACAATGATCATTAAAAACGCATACCCTGACATTGTTTTGCTATAAACATAAACAATAATTCAATTCGCTCTGGTGGCAGCAACAACAAGGATGACACAGAGGTAGGGGCAAAAACAAAGCGAAAAACACGGCATAATCAATGTCGATGTCTGCCTACACGGGCTGCCGCAGCAACACCCACTCACGGGTACGGATACAAATACGGCCACATCGTACATTACCCACTCGGAGATAGAGAGACATCCCCGGAAAATAGACAGGATATGGGGGAGCAAAAGGAAAAGCGCTCGTATATCAGCATTGGAATCCACCCGGCAAAACCCCAGCAACGAAAACAATTTGGTAAGTTTTCGAAAATTTGGCGAGTGCGAGCGAGAGAGCGCATCTAATCCGGCGCGCAGGACCAAATAATCTTCCTCTCGCTTCCACTACCGCCAGTTTCATGGTTCTATGGCTATATGGCTCTGGTTTTCGGTGGAGTCCATGTACAAAGCTTAGAAATAGACAGACAATAAAAGCTTCATGAAGCGACATTGCCGACGCCATCATTTGAGTGGAGTGTGCGAGCGAGAGAGGGCCAAGAGGCCTGGGGGCGGGAGCGGGAGCGACAGGGATAGAGCGTCCATGAAGTTTCTGTTGATTTTTATCATTTATCGATTTCGAATTTGTGTCGAGGGACAATTTAGTGGCCCCCATGTCCCGGTCCCAATGTGTCTATGTTTTGTTGGCCATTCTCTCCACTCCACGGACATTCATGAGGTGTCGTCCCGAATCCAAAAGGGGTGAAATGGGCGAAGGGGCCTGGTGATTTGATGGCCGACTGCAAAACTCCGTCCTGTCATTGTCAGGCTAAACTGCTGTCGACTGCCGGGGAGTACATTTTTGGCCAGCAATCCAGCCGGGGACCCCTTGTTGTCGTGCTATTTATGGCCAGCACACATATTCGAAAACCAGCTCGTCCTCGTAATTCTCCTGGCACTCTCTTTTCGAGTGGGAGGGTCTCTGACTCCCTATTCTATCGATTTTCTGGGAGTGCTCCTTAAAGGATGCCGTTAAACTTTGTTGAAGGTTGTGGGAAACTTCAAGGAAACGTTGCTGACGTTTTCTTGGGTTTTTTTTTCAAAGCTAAAATTTTTATTAAGAACAAAGCGTAAGAAGAATTTTAGCAAAGCGGAAAACATTTTTTGTTTTGTTTTTGTGTTGCACATCCTTAGCTTGAACTTCCATAACGACAACTACAAAGTTGTAGTGAAAATTTAATTATAAATACACGTATAATCATTTCTCACTGACAGTAATTCGAGTATTATATATCAGGGACCGAAAAAAATCATTATTTTCCCTTGTTTATTTTCAAAGTATAAAATACGTGTCTTTAAATAGCCTGATAATCAACTGAATTATACCATTTGGTTGTATTTTGGACCTTTTCGAACCTGCAACTTCTTTTTATATCCGTTGTTCATCCAACATGTAAACATTCCAATCTTGTTGTAATTCCGTACAGAATGGCAGCCATAATGTTTTCAGTGATATTTTTAAGCGACAGAATATCGCTTTCAAAACAAGCATTTTTTCGGAGCGATATTTTATTTCGCTTATATAAGTAATTATTACTTTCTGATAAATTAAACAAATCTCAAAAATAATTATTATTATTTATATTAGGACCTTAAGATTTAAGAAAACTAACTAACAAATAAAAAATATGTCTATAGCTTATCAAATCAAACAAAGATTAAAGGACTAGGTTGTATTCCTAAATAGTTTGTATAAGATAACAATAACAAACCAACAAAACTCAACCAGCTAAGTCATTAAAATCCCTCTAAAAACTGATCCAGATCAACATTTAAGCCGTTTAAGTGTATGATTTTTGAGATCTCTAATCTTATGCAATGCCAGTACTTTTGTGCATTCTCCTGGAGCCCGAAAACAATAAGGCAATTAATCAAATTATATTTGACACGCCGGGAACACAAACAAACCGAATTGGCAAGCCCCGTTTCGAAGTCAGTTTGCAATATTTCAGCGGGCAGATTAACAGACCTGAGGTCCTAAGACAAATTATCCACCAGGGACACGTTCGCACACAGGAACAGTTTATTGTTTGCTTTTTTTTGCTGAAATTCTATTAACCTCAGCGTCAATAAGCGGCTTAGATGGGATTTACCTGAAACTGATCAGGATTCGAAATTGAGAAGGAACCGAAAACGGGCACGTTCGACTTTCTGTGGACGCCTGCGCAGCTGGCGAAAAAGAAAACCTCATTCAAAATGGCAAATTCAAAGGCAATTCACACTCGTTCGTCAATTGCTGGAAATTGACTTTGGGCGCGTACTTAGACAAAGGTGAAAATACTGGAGAAAACTCACCGGAACTGTGCGGAAGTTCATCCGATTGCCTTTTATTTGATGGTGAAACGTGCCGGGTTCAATGGGTTCCATGAGTAAGCAGAATTCGCACAGTGTATGCCACCCATTCTTCTGGCATTTGATCTACGATCCCAAGTCTCCTCCATGAATATCACGTAATACGGCGGCTGTTTGCTGAGCTGCCGCTAATGGCTCGTCTAGGTAATTATCGTCGGTATGCTAATGGCGTTTTGAACGGACTCGCCCCCCCTCAAAAAGAGTTACCGATACCGATTGTTTGCCATTGCACTCGCTGTTAAAGCATGATTAATGTGGGTGCCCCATTAGATGCGAGTCAACAATGGCAGTTCGGTAGTTGCAACAGTCAGTATCCGGACTCCAGACTCCAGAGTCATTAGCCAGTCTCAGTTCAATGAGTTGCGGATAATGTCTAGATGTGCCATGATAGTTTTAGTGGAGGAGTGAGACCACTGGGAAGATACTCTCCATTGCAGTCGGGTTCTTAACTCAATGAACGTTGAGATATTCAAGTAAATTTGAGTAAAAATACGATTCATAATGGGAGTTAATGATTCCATTTTTGATTTTGCAGCGTGAGAGCCTTTAAAAAGTATTTGTGTGTTACCTTCGAACTATATAATAGAAGGCTTGGAAAAACCATTGTTTTGAAGAGTTAACTGTCATTATAAAATTATTAAATATTATTAAATCGGCTAAAAACCTTGGATTCAAATTCAAGAATAATTTCAATTAGCTTTCTTTAAACCCATATTCTACCTTACATTATATTAATAACATTTTTATCTCATTACTCACGCTTCCATCTCCAGCTTCCATTATTTCAATGTCTACTTGTTGCATTCAGACTCTTGCCCCATTCATACCACCTTGGAGGGCATTCATAATTTAATGATATTTATTGTTATTGGCCAACACCCCCGATTTCCTCTCGCTACAACCTGCTTCGATTCCATTCATGGCCTGTCCAATGTTTTCTACTCATATGCTCACTTGATTGACAGTTAATCAATCTTTCGTTTTTAGTTTGATTCTTTTCACACATTCCCCTATTCTTGGGTGACGTTTTCGCCTCTCCTTCTCCTTTCACTCGTCCATTCATTTGTCTGCACCTTGTTGGCCAGAAATACTTTCGAGTTAATCCTTTTGACTTTGTCCGTTTGACGGATTGTCGTTTGACTGACTGACTGACTGACCGGATTGACGGACTGACCGGATTGACTGCATGCGAGGAGTGTCTAAAGCAGATTTCCGGTCTGTAATTGTTATGAGTTTTAAGCCCTGAGAATCGATTCTTAATTCCCTTGTAGGTGTTGGCTGATCGGATTTTTTCGTAAAATTCTTCTGCAATCCTGGTCTCTTTTTGTACTCTAAGACCATTTTTGTATATGCCTATTCTCCCATTCCATACAAATTTCTCCCTTCAGAAAACCAGACAATTTTTAATTCAAGTTGACCATTTCTATTTAAAGCGCGACTGTGTTAAAATATAATCAAATTTTTTAAGATAAAAAATTAAATATATTTATTTACATAAATATTTATAAAGTAACAATTTGTTATCTTTACCCCATAGTTTCCCTTTTAAAAATAAAAAACTACCCTTGAGAACATTACTTTTATACTTTTCCTTGCATTTTATTTTTTATCAATTCGAAATAATTAAAATTACAATTTAATTTAAATACATTTTACATATAATTTACCGCAATAGTTAATCATCATGTCTTGCGTCTGTATCATGATCAATATTGTGAATATTGTTGCGCAATCTCAGTTAGCATAGTTAATAGTTTATATATATATATTTAATTGTATGAACTAAGGTCGGTTCTAATGCACGAAATTACATTAAAGTTAGGGATTAGTAACTAAACATACAGTATGTAATAAATTCAGTTTAGTTTTTGTGCCAGTGCCTCAACTCCCTACGATCTGCTTACCAATTAGCGACGTTAATTAAGCTTCATGTTAAATTTAATCTTTAGGAAATTAACATAAATATTTACACACCTAATGAACAAAGTGGGGAAATTAGTCCGAGAGTAAGAGAGGAAAAATGAAGTCTTCAGAAGACGGTAAAGTGGCAAAACCTTAAAACTCGAACCCAAATTACTTCTAGCTGCTGCTGCTGCTGCTGCTGCTGCTGCTGCTTTTGCGGCTTCTTATGCTGGGCTTTCTAGCTAATTAGCTGGCGCATTGAAATTTATCCTAAGTGTATTCCATTCGATTTCATTGCGAGTCCATGTCCGCGCATAGTTTGTAAATTCGTTTTAATGACGATAATTATCCGGCTGCTGTTGCGAGGACCCGGAGCTGTTGCTGCGACATCTTTTGTTCTGGACCGGGGACTCTCCCATATCGAGGCTTTCGTTATCGCTGTCCATTGTCTCGCTGCAGTCGCCATCGTTGTCGCCACCCATGTCATCCTGTTTCCGCTTGGCCGTGGCCATTTCCGCCGCATGCCGTTTGCGCCACTTGGTGCGACGGTTCTGGAACCAGACCTGCAAATAACCCAAAAGAAATACGCTTTAGTGGGGCTCTCAAGTTTTAAATCGAAAGTTCTCTGCATGTGTAATTAGGCGAGTCACATTGTCAAAGTCATTAAGTCGGGGGGCGAAGGCCCGGCAACAGCCCATAAGTCGCATCATCAACGCCGGTTAACCCTCAATTAAGACAATATTAAGCCCTGGGCAGCCCAAATGGCGAAATGTAGCCCGGCAGCAACAGCAACAGCAGCAGCAGCAGCAACAGCAACAGCAACAGCAACAGCAACAGCACGGCAGCAACATCAACGGCACGGCAGCAACACTGCTGTGTTTCAGCGGCAAAAACTATGCACAAAACCATGACTAACGTCTTTGGCTGCGCTTCATTTTGCCGGCCTCGTTTGCCTCGCTCTGTGGCAACATATGTTGGCCAAAATCCTCCTCCCCTTTCCCCATCATCCCACTCCATGGCCCATGGCTGTTTAAAAGGGGGATTCACCACGCAAGTCCCAGCACGTTTTCCAGCTTTCCGCTCTTGCCTGCGGAGGCGAGCTCCGACTCAAAATCGGCATAATTTCTACATTTGCCTGATGATGGAGCAGATTTTGGGTAGCTGTTTGCAGTTAGAATCATTAACAAAGCGTATAAATAGGCACTTAATGTAAGAGTTCTGTTCTCCACTGGATTTTGGAACCAGATTTCAAAATATGAATGGAAAAGATAAACAAATTTTTGTTGTTGAATAGATTTTTGTTCTGAGGTGAATTTTATTTAAATGGTTTTAGTTACTAATGTACTTTGTAATTTAAAGAAATCTTTGAATTTTTTATTTAATATTGACAAGTAAATATTTAAATCTTAAAAGTTCTTAGGAAAGAGATGAGCACAATTGCTCTTGTAATATTTAAATATAATTGCTTGTACTCTGAATGACTATTGAAAATATAAATATATTTAAGCTCATATTCCAAGCTAAATTCCCTTACGCAAGAGATTAATTTAATTAACTTAATTACCTATCCCAGACTGTCATAACCATTTTCGTAAAACATTTTCTCGCACCCGTAACAAATTCAACGCCGAACCCAACAACCCAAAGGTGCAATTAAACCAGATACAGAATAATTTACAACTTCATTTGCACATTTGTGTAATTATTATTTGCAACATTATGCGAAATAAAAATACAATTAATATTTTCCGTGTGTTACAAGCCGCAGAGTAGAGCGCAGAGACAGAGTTTTCCAGTGTCTTGGCCCTCGGAAAAACAACAGACAGCCAACGGCAGCAACAACAGCACTAGCTGGCATCATTAAGGCTGCTTTTCATGGTCATTATTTTTTGGTAACATCTGTGTCCATGTTGTTACGGGATTTGCCACTGAGCCATGGGCAAAAAGGAAAACTGAGCTTGGAACAAGTGGCTGGCTTTCTGGCATTTTCCCTTTTCCCTCGCTCCCTTTCCCACTCGATTTTCCACGTCTCCATTTCCCATTTTGTCGTCATCATAACGATGGTGTATGCGTCATCTAGCACCCACTAAAGCATAGTTGATGTTGCAACGACAACAGATTGCTGACTGTTAAGGAAATATTCAAGTCCTGGATCCTGAAAACCTGAGTGGCCAATAGAAAAGTAGTTTTTCGAGCAAGCTAATTCTTAAATAAATATTTAAAGAGCAATATAAACATTTCTTTTAGCAATTTACTTACTTATTACTGAATTTTGTACAGACTTTAGTATTTTTGAGATAATGTGTTGTAATAGAATTTTCTAATTCTTTTGTTACTTTAAATATGAACTACTAATAGTTTGGTTTAAGCAGGCTAACATAAAAAATCAATTTGTTTATTTTTTCCTTTCGTTTAACCTTTTGTTGTATAACTCCTATACTTTTAATGGATTTTTTAGGACGATCGTTGGTTTTGATTTCTTGAATCATACCCAACTGAAATTTCACAACTGTTTGCAACACTTTTATGGCCAGCATATCGAATATCAGCTGAGAACTTAGAAGCCGCCTTGACAGGAACCGACAGATAGATAGCCAAATGGCTGTTGCAGAAGATGGTCAAGGGAGCCGAACAATATTTATGACAGCCAACATGTCAAAGTCAATCAAATATTGTGGCAATCAATTTGACTTGGTCGCGTTACGCTTCGATTTCGGATTGGGATTTATTTATTGCGGCAGGAGCAGCATAGCAGCACCTCCGAAAAGGGGGAAAAAACGTGTAGAGCCCTCAAACAAAAGGAAAACGTTATAAAACATATTCCATTTTGGCACCACAGCGGGAGTCCCTGTTTTCTGGCCATCCGTCAGGTGGGCCCTCAGATAAGGATAAAAAGTGTTATGTAAATTTCGTAGAACGGACGGGATGTCAAAACCAAACCTTCAGCGTGGTGCCCTCAAAGCGAAATATATGACTCTTTGGGCAAATTGGAAATTTATTTGTTTACGCGTCCTGTGCGGGGGATACTTAAAAGTCATGAAAATTTACAACATGGCTGTGCACACCGATGGCCAATTCTGGTGCCTTTTTGGTAACTGGTAACATCGACATCTGACAAGTTGGCTCCTACCTCGCTCACCTTTTTTTTCCTATTGGTCCACAGAATTTTTTATTTATTTATTTTAGCCAGCGAATGTGTGTGTGTTTTGTAGTTCTGGCTCGTAAATTTCCGAATCCGTATAGCCGGCTCGCCCTCGCTCTTTATATGGGTTCGCTTTTCGTATTTATGTGAGTTTGTGATTTATTTGATTTTGTATTTCGAAGCCATAAACTTGAGGCCAGCTCAGGGTTTGAGTCATAAAAATGCATTTGGTTTTTGGCTTTTTTTTTTTTGAGATATTTGACTAATTGTTCGGCAACTCTAGAAATCGTCTTCAGCGCTTATGTAAATTACTGGGTAAACCCATTCATTAACACACAATCAAATCCATTAGTCGACCACAATAGAATTCTTCCTCATCACCGAAAAAAATCAATTAGACATTATTCCCTATTTCTGTCATAAGTTTTTATGAACCGGCCCATTGTCATCTGGTTGGCCCGTCAGTTTTCGTCAGTTGCCCATTGTCATTGCCAAACTGTCACTTCTGACAGTCGCCCCGAATTGGATTTAATCCATAAGCTTTCATTATTCCGGTGCTAATTATGCGGCCCGATCTTTGTCTCCTCAAAAGTAACAGATCATAAAATGCCATTTTAGCCATAATAAAATATTGTTTTCATCAACAGCCAATAGCTTTTAGCTATATTCCTAAAAATGTTCTTTTATGACAGCTGAAAATGGATAATTTCCTAGAAACTGGTGTTGTGGTATGCTAAAAGCTTCAAATAAACATTAAATTGTTTTTTGATTAAAGTCATTTACAAGTCAATTTTTAAAAGATTGTTAATTATAAGTAAACAAGGCTTTGAAGTTTGATATAAAAGTTTTAATAACTTTGTCATAAAACAGAAAAATACAAATACCATTTAGTTAAGTTCAATAATATTTCTAAAATACGCTATTTAAGTATGGAAGCCAATAACTTAGTTAAATATTTCATCACATGAAAATACCCCATAATTGCTTATACCCATATTTAACTAATTCCCAAAATTATCTTTTGCTTTAAGCCAATTACATCCAATGGAAACTCCTACTTTCCATGTTTATCGTGCTCTTTGCCATTATTTCTATCCACCTACTATTTGCAAAACAATCCCAACCAAAGTGTTTACATACATTGACTGAACAATCAGGACCGAAAATGCCATTACATTTATGCAAAACAAGAGAGAAGTGCGGGCAAAAATCACGAAAAAGCTATAACAAAAAAACATGCAATAATTTTATTGCCCGGAGTGGACCTCCTAACTATGCCCCCACACATGGACTGTCATTAATAATGGCCACAGACGCTATAATTCACCCGGGGGCGGAGGGGGCGTGGCAGTGGACGCCCCCCCACTCATAAGAGCGTACAAAATGGCGACCATTTGCATTAAATGATTGCTAAAACGAAGGACGAAAGGAGTTGCTCTCGCTCTTTCGACGTCTGCGTCCAAAAACGGTTTTAATTATGATAACAGCGCAATTATTCTTGTCAAGATCATTTGACCAACCACCCACATGCACTGCGAGAAAAATGTCTAAGCTTCTTGACCTATAAAATGTCTCAAATTAAAAAATTATCTTTGAAAATTAAGTATTTAGTAAAAAAAACAAAAAAATATTTAATACAATAAACGGACTTATCAACTGTTTTTACTTTTGAAAAATGGAAATTTTTTTAATATTTTTTCGGTTTGGTTCAGAGAACCATATGCAAAAAAAGGAACCATCAAAAAATTTCATAATTTGCTTTGAAACCACATAGACAGTGAATGTTTTAGAAAAATATCTTAATTATATCTTCCTGTGTACTGGCCACTTTGCATTTTGTCTGTCTGTCATAATTTGACTTGGTTTTTGGAGGCGGCTGTTGTCCAGCTTCTGCCTTTTTGTTTGTCAATTTGCATACTATCATCGTCATGGCTGTTTTTCATCTGGCTCTGACTAACACACACTGGCACACATGCACGCACACTAATTGAATATGTATGAAGCTGGCAGGATGCCCGTCGTTGTCGTTGGCGTTGTTGTTGTCGTTGTAGTCGTACTGACCACGTCCCTCTGCATTTTGTGCCATCCCGGGTCCAGAATTTAATTTACACTCACCCAAAAGTCATGCAGTCATTTGGCATGTCTATCAGAGAGATGAGTTGAGACAGAGCGGAAAAGCGGGGAAAATGGGTGAAATTTGGGGCCGAACTCCACCCCAAAATCCTACAGCTTCCATCCATCTCCCCGTCCATTTGTACTCGTCATCAGCGCATTCCCCATCCTCCGCTCCCTTTCGTCCTGTTTAGTCCTTAGCACAAAATGACGCATATTTAGCTGCAGCTCAAGCCATCAATCCCGAATGTTCATCTATCTATCTCTATCTCTGTTCCCTTGCTGTCGCTGTCTCTGTCTCTGTCTCCGTCTGCCCTGTGCCTCATTCTTTGGCAATTAATCATTTTTCCTCATCATAAACGTGATTTCTTTTCCACTCCTGATTGCGCCCAGTTGTGTGGCGAGAAAAGGTTTTCGTTTTGGGGGAAAGAATGGGGATGAGGGTGGTGTTGCACAAATGAGGCAATCATGTCCTTCTAATCAGGATATCCGTTTGGGAAGGAATGTTCTATGATAGTCAAGCACTTAGGTAGAGTAACACCATGTAAGAGTTTTAATTTAAATTTAAAATGACTGATGATAATTCTTTTTCTTTAAAAACATCTTATTTGTGAATAATAAACACGATTGATTGTTTCTAAATTTAAATTTAAATCATCCAAAAAATTTAATATTTTAATAAAAAAAAATAAAAATAATGTTTTTAAGTCAAAAATAAGGTTGCCGAAACCCGCTTTGCAGGACTCTAACTTTTCTCGGCTTTCTTCTTCGTAACCCACTGTTTTTTGGCGATTTTAAAACCCACCGCAAACCAATTAACTTGCCCGGCTTACAACTAATTCAAGAGTTACAAGGCCAGCGGGACAGAACCCACAGCTCAGATACAGATACGCGGCGAAAGATACAAAATCCCGGACGACACACGCGGCGAAACCACGGAAAATGGACCATGACACGTGCGTTTCCCCGGGTCGGATTACAACAAAAGTTGATGACAACAAATTTGACGACACAAAGGATTTATTTGTTGATAACATTTCCTTCTTTTTTTCGTGCACGGGCGGAAAAAGAGGAACTTTAAAATGGTGCTTTATGCGGGGTTGCTGCGAGGATAACACATTGCACTAAGCCTTTAGGACGCGGTCCTCGGGGAATGGGGACCATCGAGACCCATTGGCGCCATTTTGTATTTCGGGGTAAGGCCGAAATCCACGAGATTTGCCTTTCAATAAAAATGCAAATTTGTCAGAAAAGTCAGGGGCAAAACAAGCGGAGTTCTGCTTACTTCTTCTGTCTACCTTTTCGGAGTAAGTTTCTTTTTTTGTTTCGTTTGGGTCCGGGTTGATTGCCTCATACGCCATTTTTATGAGTTTTTAATTTGCATTTACCAAGGGCCAGGGGCCCTGTGAGTTCATATTTGCTTACCTTAACCTGCGACTCGGACATTCCTAAGGCATATGCGAGCTTGGCACGCTCTGGACCGGCCAGATATTTGGTTTGCTCGAATGTCTTCTCAAGGGCGAAGATCTGCTGACCACTGAATGTTGGGCGGGTGTGTTTCTTCTTGCCATCCTTGTCGTTCGATGGATGATGTTGATGCGATTGAGATAGATTGGCGGACACTGAAAAGGTTGGAAATCACAAATAATTATTTTAATTAAATTTAAAGACTTGTTCATTAACTATAGTTAAATTGAATGAGTTCTAATAATCAAATGGTTGTTGATAGACACAATTTTCTAATATAGAAATTTTTTTTTTTCTCTGTAAGACCTCCTTAATATCTAATTAAATTCCTCACCTCTGCTTTCAATAAGTATAATGACCCAAAACTTTTCGAATTTCCTGAATTTAAACACTTTGAGTACCTTGTTTACAAGCATTGCTCAAAATGTATACATTGCGTCTCCCCAAAAACTGTTATTATGAATTGTATAATAATGTCGCCGTGAAGATGTGGACAAAGTTGTTTAGCGCATCCTGGGGTGGTTGGCAAACGGTTTCCTTGTTGCGGCAGAAAAGTTTTATGACATTTATTAATTGTTTACGAGGCGACAGCTGCTAATTTGAGAATAAACTTTTGCGACAAAGGCCCTGGAAAAGGTGTTTAGGGGTTGGCAACTAAAAAGAGAAGACTTTTGAAGCCTGCGAAATATTCGTGTAACTTATATTTAGCTATTGTAAGTACTCTTTGAATTTGAAAACATTCACAACAAGGTTACACTAATTCTAGTATCCCACCAAATACTGTTAAACATGACTAATATTATTTCGCCAGCCGAAAAATAATTGCACACTAATTACAATTTGGCAACAAAATGAATGTACGAAGGACCCAACTGAAAAAAATCCCTATACACACGTTTGCCCAATTAACAAACCGAAATTGACCACAGCAATTTATGGTACAAGAAAGACGAAGACCAAAAAGAAAACTTTTGCCGTCGAGGGTCGTCGGAGCCTTCATTAAAATCAATTAGCAAAAGCGACGACGACGACAGCGAGAGGCCAATAAAAGCGGACCAAAAACAGCACGCCCATCCGGCGGTCACGCCTCCACTCCAAAAGGGGCGGTTTCACGGGCGTAGGCGGGGAGGGGGGCTGTTGCCCGGGGATACGTGCCCAGTTGGCTCGTAAAGTCAGTCAAGTGGACATGGAGGGTGGTAATAAAATTAAACGGTAGCCGTGGGATTGAGAAAAGGGAGTGGGTGGTGGTGGTGGTGTTCTGTGTGTGTGCTTTCAATTAATGTCACCCCATTATTAAATGATCCCTAATTATGTGAAATGATTTAACTAAATATGCACAACGCAGAACCCAAAAGGGGACAGCGGCTGGAGGGGGAAATGAGGTTTTGGTAAAAGGTAAAGCCGCAGCCAGCCGTTGTCCTTAAAAGGGTGGTACTTTTTTGGGCTGCATTGGTCTGAAACTTTGTGTCCCTTTATGATACTTTGGTGCCATTTGTGCAAAATTATTAATTTAAATTGTTATTTCTAGCAGCTTTCATATAGATAAGGATATTTTTTATTTGGGTTAAGCCCTGCACTTTGAAAAATTAAATGAAATGGGAGGATGTAAGTTCTGGTAGAGACAGGGATTGTAATTAAACGCCATGCGTTAAACTTATAAAAAGATAATAAACACAAAAGGGCTTTACATTTAGAGAATATGGCATGTGGAAAAATATAATTTAAATAATTTTTGCCATTGAAATAATTTTTTAGTGTGTGAATTCTCGTAACGAATTCTGGTTATGACTTACGAGATTTTTATTATTATTTTTATAAACTATATTAAAGTATTAAACTTCCAAAAACGGTTTATTTCATTAATTTCTATTTCCATGTCAGCTGCTACTCTGGCCCACTTTTGTAGCCATGTTCGAATTATGAAAACAAAATGCCTTTCGAAATAAAAATGTGTGTGACATTAAATTTATAGGTTTTTATTTTTTTTTTGTTTTTCGCAGACAATTCTGGAGCTTAACAAGACTTGTCAATAAAGGGGGATAGGATGTTCGAGGGTAGCTCCCGCGGACTTTCGCTTTGAATGGGGTTCCGCCATGTAACAAGCGTAATCCCTTGCAAGAAAAATTGTAGCAGTGATAATTTTTTTATTCTCTTTCGGTATAGCTATCTCTCTCGCTCAGCCGCGATGCTCGACGATTGGCAGCTGCGTCCTGCAAGGACCCTCATAAATAACCGACAAATATGAAGCGTTTATTTGCTCATGTCACGGCCCTCAAACGCAATGCAATGAAATGGAAATGGAAAAGGCCACCCCTGCCCCCTTTTACGCCCCTCCTCACGCCCCTGTGTTCTTCGTCCTGAGGCAGCGGCAGTTGTCTATAATCGCATAAGTCACCCTGTTGGCATCGCTGCATTTGCACTTTTTCCCCCAACACTCGAATGGTTTTACTTTTCTATACACTTTTTTTGTGTTTTTCTTCAATGCCAATATTTTTACGGCATTAATTTTTTTTTTGGTCATTCCTTGGCGGGGTGGCAATGGTAACCAAAGCCAAGGTGGGCGTGTGCTGTTTTGTGTAAATGTTTCCCTTATTGAAAACATTAAAACGTCATTTATTATCGGGCGTGATGGCAAAAAGAAGGAGCAATTCACGCTGGAGTGAGTTTAGCGAGACAATCGTTAACACCAAATGTTGATAGATCATCATATAAAATCATAAAGCTGGAAGATGTTTTGATTGAAAAATTTGGCAAAAAATACATATGTGTTCGCTTAAAGATAAGACAAATTTAAGAGTTGAGTCTTAGGAATCATTATCCCTTAATTAGGCAGATCTAAAGTTTTTCTCAAATATGATTTTCCTTAAAATTATTATTATACATAAAATTTGTTTCCAATGTTTTCGGCTTATGCTGTATCTAATATTATTTTCAACAATTGTTGACTTTACTTTACCAAAACAAGCACATTTGTTTTAAAAATATCTAAGTCATAAATATTTGAATGTTTGAAGAAAACCATAAAAATAAATGTTTGTTATTTGGGTTTTTTATCTTAAACGGGAATCCAATAGTGATTCGCAAAACTTGTTGGACCATAAAACTCTTTATTAAACATTTCCATTGAAAAATGACCAACGAATCAAAAGGACTGTCTTTATTATAAATCTTTGTCTACAGCAGCTTTTTCATTTCCACTACTCGAAAGTTCTTCTCACGTTGATATAACAATCTTGTAAAATGTTTATGCCAATCTGGTTGTTGAGCAGTAAACTGCTCGCACACCAGTTGGGGCGGATAATCCGCACCTTTTTATATACCCCAGGTAGTTGGTGTATGGGCTACATATATATAGGTGGGATGGTCGGTTGCCTCATTAAGTGGCACTGCCGCCATCCCTGTCTGGTCCTTGTGTCTTGTGCGGTGTTTTATGGCCTGTTTTATGCCCGATTATATGCTTAAAGCACAACTTTTACAGGGGCACAACGAAGGGGCGGCGAAAAATTCCAGAGGGGATGACACAGAAAATGCCACTTGAATTTTAATTAAACGCAACAGCTAGACAGGCTCGTGCCATCTCTTTCTTCTGTCTTCATTAAGCTTAATGAGTTGTGTCAAATGCAGACTGCGGTTTCTCTTTTTGTCCCGCTCTGAATTTACGATTCTTTCCCTCTCGTCCTGTATTTACTTTTTATGCTAAAGTTAATTATTTCATTAGCAGAATGCGGTTACATGCTTTATTTTATTGTGTCTTTTAATGAATAATAAGCTACTCAGGAGGTCAACGAGTTCAAGGGAATGGAACATTTTTGTCAAGAAGCTGTGGCAACATATTAAATTAAACATAATTTCGATTTACTGAAGGAGACTTCGAATTAAAGACCAGGTTTTTGTAACAATTTAATAAAGAGACTTAAAAGATTTTATATTTGAAAAGTTCAAATTTTTAATATATGATTTTGATTTTGATGATTTTTTTGATTAATAAATATTTTGATAACAAAATGCAGTGACACTTTTTTATTATCTTGCTTTACTATACTTTATTTAGTATCTAGCTTAAAAATTTCTATTGCGTACTAACCAATGAATAATTTTGCCATTTGAACAATCTTTTATATCTGCACAGCGATAACTAACCTACTCCACTATTTACCTCGCTGATAAGTAAAGTTATGCAAACAATATTCATTTCCCCTATCAACCGTTATGTAAGTCAACTTAATCCCTTTCAATCATAATAAATAAAATTCCGCAATGAACTTGCATAAATTGAAAGCCAATAAATTGCCATTAATGAATTGCCGGGTAAATATTTATAATAAACAATAAATATAATCACAATGATAGGAACAGACAGGTGAAAATGCACATATAGACAAATAAATGAAACCTGGCTACCAAATGAAATGAAAAATTCCGGGCTTAATCAAAGAGTAAATAATGCCACCCAAAAGCTAATCAAATGCAATTGCATTATTAATAACAAATAAAATGTGTTGAAAAACAGGAGAACAAAAAATCATAGCATACTTTCGAGGGCAGGAAAACAAATTCAAATGAGATTGTGTGTGTTTGCGTGCTATGCGCACTCGCACACAGAGAAAGCAGGGAAAGCTTTCTCCCTTGTTAACATGACAGCCTACAAGCACATAAACACAAATACATACTTATATGCTGGGCTGCTCCATTTCGGGATAAAAGGAAGAAAAACTGAATAAAGTAAAACAAACCACCCCCCGCACTTTTGCTAGATAATAATGTGGCAACATATTCTCGCAGCGTCTGTGTCTGCCTTTATCTTTCTATATACATACATTATATATACAGGCAGTCTGCTTTAACATTTTGTTTTCGGCTAACGAAAGTTTTTTTCCGTCTGGGCCCACCAGCTGTCGCATCTTTGCAGCCATAAATACCGTATATACACAAATAAATAAAAAATAAATATAAGGAATGGTTGTATGTTTATGTAAATAGGGGAAATATGGCAATGTTCTACGTGGCCAAAGTTAACCAAAACAGAAATGATGTGGAAACAATGAGCCGGAGCAACTGACAATTGAAACATGTTTTTCAAATTCAATTCTATTTTATGGCTTGTTATCGTTGTCTGAGATTTTCAAATATAAAAGTATTGATTTTCATTTTGGTAACGAAAAATATATACGAAATCGAGATTGAGGTTTAGTACTTTAAGAATAAACAGTCATGAACATTTAATGTTGACATAAAACATTAAAATCTAACTTGTTAAAAGCTATATTTTTAAAGCGACAAATTAGTAAAGTACTATTCATTTCCAGTTATTTTTAATAGGCATTCATTTAAAATTTTAAGCTACGTGGGTATAACTTTTGAGTGCATTTGGTGTATAAGATAGGTAACGTTACAAGGTGCTTAATAAGGCAGAAAATTTTCATATATCCACTTTTCCAAATCTCTTAATTTCTGCTGACAATACTTAGTTACCTTTTTCTACCCATTCATCTGAGCAGTTGCTGCTCTGTTTAGCAAATCAATTAAATCAATATTTGCTTAATGTTGCCCACAGAGCTACCAAAAGCGTGAAAATTCCTTGGCAACTAACGACACACTTCAGAAATCAAATCGAACACAAGACAAACACAAACACAGAGTCTGTGCCACGAATCTCTCTCCCGATCGCCGACCGCCGATCCCCTGAATACAAGAAAATTGTGAACGATTTCCGACTTTTGGGCCAAGACATTTGTGCCCAGTCATGGCCGCAATTAAAAGGCAAACAGCAGCAGCAACAGCAGTAGCCCACAGCACTAAATCAAATCAATTGCCAATGCGAACCCAAAGGCGATAATGACGAGGAAGAGGGGGGGCCTTTAAACAAATAAACAATTGGGGAAAAGAGGAAAACGGGTTTCGGGCTGGTGGCACATTACTTAATGAGCTTAGCTCTCTGCCTATAAATAGATGTAATAATGAAGTAACCAGATCAGAAATCAGAAATCAGAAATCGGTTTGCCCAGTAAATTAATTTTTCATATGTGGGGTGCCATCCCAAGTCCCCGGCATCATCATCGCCATCATTATCGACTTTTGTGTGGAGTCATGCCGAAAGAGAGCTCTGCGAGCCCGCTGCTGATCGTGTTAAAGTGGTTCCTCAACACTTATTAATGAGTCGCACAATGCAACTTGCCCCCGTTGTAAGCCGCATCGGTAATCACTTGAGAAGCCCATCGCCTGATCACCGTGATCATTAGTTGGCCATTCGCTGCGCTTTGTTAACGGTTCCCCAAGATTCGATTCGATCCCCGCCTCCTGAACAGGAAGTTCAAATCGCAACGAGGTGTGCCCGCTGACAATCGTAACCAAATTACGCGCCCGATTCACTGATCTCTGATTGCACCGATCCCTTTCGAGATCAATCGATCACTCGCAAATTAACGTTTGTAAGCCGGCCACTTCCCCTCTACTTACTCGTATTGGAGAGGCGTTCGCGCCACGCGATCGGATTGGCCACCAATCCCTGAAGTCCCGGCCAGTACAGGTGCGTGCGGTCCACTATGTGTCCGGCGTGGGTCTTCAGCGGCGCCCCCTGACTTTGCGACAGATACTGGGCCATGCCCGCTGCGGCGGCGGCGATCGAGAAGCGGGGAATGCCAGCTGGTGAAAAAGTAATTGGAAAAGAAAGCATTAGTTAGTAAAAAGTGTTGCAGTCTTATCACCGAAGTTTCTCCCCACAGATGTAAAACTAAAGACGTAATCTATTAATTAAGATTATTTTCTAGTATCAACTTGGCTCTAAAGATTGTCAACAGATTACGACATAGTTTCTACCAAGTAGTATTTTCTGAATTATGGAAAATCATCCAAATGACACTAGTTGTGTGTCATATAAAAAAGAAAGAAAGAAGTTACCAATTGTCAAGCATCCTTTTAAATATAATTTATCTGTTATAGGATTCACATTGATATCAAATTAAGAACACAAGTTTTGTGTCCCTACACGCAGAGAAAAACCCCATATTAAATTAAACATTAAAATATTTGACTGTAACATTGTTTTTCAAAATATAAACTGACTTAAAGTGACCTAAATACATGTTAATGTCATTATTAACGTATTAACACATTCCAACTAAATCTATATACTACATCTATAAGATCTGATATTTAGATATTCCATTTTGTTAAACTTCCATATGTGTAAAAAGTTAAAATTCAGTAAAGTTTAAAAAAAAAAAAATAAGTCGGTATTATTTAAACATTATTATATGTATATTTAATATATATATTTCTCAAGCTAACAAAATAAAAATAAATTAGTAAGCGTTATTTATTTCCTTTATAAATATTCAAAACAAGTTATTCATATATGGTTGATGTAGCTTGACATAAAAAAACTTAAGATATATGCCGCTTCCCACTTTATCAATAATTTTAAACAGTAAACAAATAACTCCATTAATATCTTTAAATAATCAAATCAGTATTTATTTTATACACAGATTTTATTTGAAAAACTCAAAACCGATCCTATCAATCACGATTGCCAGCATAAGTAGAGAATACTTCATGATCAGTTTTATGTAATCACTAACAAAATACATACCCCATTAACTAATCCTCTCAAAAGTTTATTTCCCCTTCATGAGATTTTCGCCCAATTTGTTCTCAGCAAGCCAAAAAAGCCCACTCATGCTGAACTCATACACAAAACTGAATTTGTTTGAATTAATTAAAGGCCATTAAATAATTTGTCATAAAAAGAATGAGAGATATTTTCGGTGACCAAAGCACTTAAAGAAAAAATTGAAATATAAAAATGAACGAATCAAATCACATAAACGCCCTCGTTAAAAATAATTAAAAATGTTATGGCAAATTGTCAGCACCCTGTCGGCTGCGCCCCCTTTCAATCCACTGTCATGTCACACAATTGGTCTACATTTTTAGTGAAAAAGTCAAAAAATCAGAGACAGAGACAGAGAGGCTGAAAAACAAAATCATTTTAGTGAAACGACACAGTCACAGCACCCGTATCCCCCAGTATTGCCAACGTTTTTCGTGTGTCATTTTGATTTAATTACAAACAATTTGACAACTAATTGCTGCAACATTTAACGTTAAAACGCGTATCTCATTACGTTTTGTGGTAATTTTGCAATTGGATATTATAACCATTTGGGGTTTCGTAGAAAATGCTGTGCCCAATATCTGAAATTGGCCTGATTAGGTAAAGGGATCAGGGGGCGTAATTGCGGGGAGGGCCGCGGGTTGGGGAATGGCTTTTATTGAATCATATGGAATCATGCCAAACCGGATTCGTAAACAAAACAACAATTTTCGGTCGTTTTTGTTCGGTGGGGTAGCTCTTTTATTTTTCTGTTTGCTTTGCGGAACGAGTTTTTGAAGCATTTAAAATATTTCGCGTTTTTTTGGCGTGCATGTGTATGGTACATGCATAATATCTATTGATTCGCATTTGATATATATGTATTTTAGTGTTGCATAATAGTATGGTGAATTGATTTGGGGTCTGGGGTTAGTAAAATGTAAGTGCAAGAGGTTAGGAGGTCTTTAACAGGTTTTTAAAAAATCCTGTGTAGATCTCAAAGTCTTTACAAATGGTGGCATTTGTTTTTTTAATTTAGAAATTTTATTATTTGTTGAATAGTTTATTAAGCTCACTTAGATATCCTAATAATGTATTTCGAAATATTTGTTTAAAAATATATATAAATCCTCACTTAAGGGCCCAAGGTAAAAAGAAAACTAAATATAAACTTGCTGTTTTACTGAACTTAACTTTTTAACAATGTTTTCTTTTAAAATTGATCTTTATGACTATTTATAATTATTTGTAATGTATGTAAGACAAGTTCTGATTTAGTGATTTATAAACATAAATGTCGCTTTGTCAAGGGGACTAGCTAAGTTTAGTTATGCATGGTTTTAATTATGTTTGCTACCAAAAGTAGAAATTGGTTCACTGTATAATTGTCTATTAAATATTAAAATTAAATATGAAATCATAATATTCAACAGAATGCAAATTAGAATACATGATTTAATAATAACATATTAAATACGTGTGGAAAATATTAGATTTCAAATAGTTCCTATAGGAATTAATGCATTTTATTTGAGTTAAATGTTGTTTCAATTTAAAATAAATGTTAATTCAAATTTAGTATTTTCATATTTAAAATAACTAAAACCGCAATAGATGAAAATCATTATTTTCGCTAAATAAATATTTGATATGTTTTATTCTGATGTAAAATATTACACTCCCTTCATTATAACAAAACCTTGCCCATTACTCACCTCCTGTTAAAGCACTTAGACCCGCCGAAGTGACCGGCGGCGGTTTGGAGAGGATCGTGTCGATGCCGTGCGGATTGGGGGCTCCCTGGCTGTTGGTGTTCGTGGTCGTGGTGGAGGAGGACGAGGAACTGCCCCCGGATCCCCGATCGCTGATCAGATGCGAATTGGGGCTGTGGCCGTAGGACAGTCCATTTCCCGACGTCGACGAGCCGCCAACTCCTTGGCCCGCCTTCATTTCCGTGGTCATCGAGTGGAGGGCCGCCAGCGGGGGACCCAGGAAACTCAGCGGCAGCTTGTGATCCATCGCGTTGTTGTTGTTGCTGTTGCTGTGCAATCCCGGATTGCCCCCGTGGTTGGCGTTGTGCAGGGCCAGAGGGTTGACCCCGTGATGATGATGCTGGAACTTGGCCCGCTGGCTAGTGAGATTCTCGGGACTGTAGTCGTTCTGCGCCTGCGGCGGTGGACTGGCTGATTCGCTGGTCTGGCAAGGGTCCTCCGCGCCACTGCTCCGCTGGCTCAGGGCATACGACTTGGCACTGTCCACGCCGGGACTGGAGTTGTGCTCGTAGCGCGGCGACGGCGAGGAATCGGAGTGGAGTCGGGAAGAGGCGGGTGGCGGGGTCGTCGAGGGCGAATCCGAGTCCTTCAGACCACCGCCATGGGCCGCCTTCAGCAGCATCAGCGGACTGCTGTTGTTATTGTTACTGCTATTATGGTTGTTATTATTGTTGTTATTGTTGTTGTTGGCATACACTGCTGCCGCGGCCGCTGCACTGTGATAGTCGGCCAGCTGTTGCTGGTAGTCCGCCGCTGCCATCGCATGGGCGTGTACATCCGCAAACCCGTTGCTCATGGCCGCCGCCAAATGATGGCGCTGCGCCGCCGACGGCGGACTGCCCTGGGCGGCGGCCGCGAAGCTGTGATGCCTCATGTACGGATTGATCAGGTCCATTTCCGGTGCCTCGTGTCCGTAGTCCAGGCACTCCGGGTGCTGCTGCGGCGGCTGTCGGTAGAAGCCCGGCGGCAGGGCCAAGTTAAAGGCGGAGTTGGCGGACAGCTGGAAACTCTGGGCCAGCTGCTTGGCCGCCACCTTGGCGTCGGGCGGAGGGGGCGTGGGCGAGGGATTGCTGCTGCCACCCGACGGCGTAATGCTCAGGAATGGACTACCCAGCTTGGGATCGGTCTACGGAAAGGGCTTCACTCGGACAAGATGCTATCTTTGACCACTAGTCTCGTCAATCTTGTCTTAAGTATTTTTTGATAGTCTACCGTTGATACTTTTGATCACTAAATCTGTTTTATTCATTCCAATATTCGCCTATTTGTGATGTCGTTGCCTTAATATTTTATCGGGTATTGTTCAAGAATGCAATTCTTTTAAAATCTTTTTTTAAAATTTGTTTTTCATAGGTGGAGTAACATATAAATCGTATATATTTTAGTTGTAGCTGTATTTTTAGTCAAGTTGATCATTTATATGAAAAGCTAAGTTTTCATTCTCACAATTTTTGTTTTTAATTTTATAAGTTATTATTTAGATTTTAAGTCTGTCGTTCGTGACCAAAATATTGTTTTTTTTATATCAAAGATAATTAAATCTTTATTCACAAACACGAAACCAATTTTGCGCTACACCGAAAACTGTTTAGGTTCAGATCGTTCTTGTTTTTACAAAACAACACTTTGGATTCACCGATTTTAAGCGTGATCAGGTTACTGTTTTTGGTAACTCCGTGGCCGAGAAGTATCGGAGTGAATGAAGACCCGCGCGTGTCCGCTTGTTTAGGCCTACGACTAGCGAATGATTTGGAAATTGACTCGACTGGCCCTCAGTCGCACAATCTCAGCTTCAGTTTCACATTCAGTTTCAGTTTTGGGTACGGGTACGGGTTTTCAACCCTCCATATTCCGATTCCACTCGCAGCATCACCTACTGAGCGTGCGAGCGGGAGGGCTGTATATGGTTGGCCTGCTCGCACAGAGCTCAGTGTCTCACTCTCGCCCACAAGAGCGTTCCACAATCAGTGTAAACACGAAATGCAGACTGGAACGCAGTGGCATTGGCACAAAACGAATGGGAATTTTATTATGTACATCATTAAAATCAACTATTTCGGATTCGGATTGGAGCCTGGGACTGAAACGGGAACTTATCCTGGTCCTGGCGCTGTCTTTCGTCTCGCTCGCACCTGTTCTCCTGTCCTTTTCTGGCCACTGTATTGGTGTGGCTGAGTGCATTTTCATGGCTTTTTCTCTGGGTCTCTGGATTGTGGGTGGCCTTTTGTCGACTGCGAATTCCGTTTATTTGTTTAAAAAGCTATAAATATTGAGACGGCACCCAGCTTTTTTCGTTGGCTTTATTCATTTAAATAATTAAAAATGGTGTTGGCGATAAATGAGAGCAATAAATGTAAGCGAAAAACTAAGCGGTAATGGGAATGGTGGAGAAATGGAGTAAATAAATTTATATTTAATTGTTAAAACAGGTTGCCATAAGTTTTTAATCATAATAAATAATATTTGAGACATTCAATATCCAGTTTTTATGATAGAATACAATAAAGAATAATTTAAAGTAGTACGCATTGGCAAATATTAGAAAAAATTTATAGTTTATGTGTACAAATCACATCGTGTTAAGAAGTTTTTTTTAGTAGAATAAGTTTTGTGCTTTACTATACCAAAAATCTCCCTGAACTATGATTTACTTTCAAATGTTTATCTGCCGATTTCTCCAACCCCTTCTTTCAACGCCGAACTGAATTAATACGCTAATTAACATTTTAATATTATTATGTGCCTGTCGTTGGGTCTGAGAACGTTTAACCCACCGAAGGCTAACGATTTATATTTATGTTTATCTATATAAAAATGCCGCTGTTGATGGTGTTACACACACACACACACACACACACACACACACACTCAGTGGCAGACAGACGAGTGGTCCACATACAAATACAAAAATGCGCTTCATTTAATAATAAACTACACAAAATTTTAATTTACTCAGACAAAACGGTGAGATCTCATAGGAACGAAATGGGAAGTGCAACCGAAGGCAAGGCCACGCCCACTAAAGCCAGAGAGGGAGAGAGAATGGCGACCGCCATTGTTGAATGAGTGAACACCAGTGGGAGAGGGAGAGAGCGAAAAACCCACTCAACCGTTGAGTGAGTATCTTTATCATTTGTTGGGTTAATTTCCACCACAGCTTGTTGATTTTCGACTGTGTTCTTTATTTAATTGACTTGGCCGACCCATAAAAACGTTGGTTGCTTAAAACTTAAATACTCTTAAAAACCTTACTCATTTCTCGGTATTTATATATGTTTCTAAACAGCCCGCATCTTTGGCTTTGATCTTAAGCAAATCAATATAAATTTATGCATGGCAGAAAAACATGTCATGAAATTGTTTCTTATCGCACTTAACAGATCTCAAACGAACAACAACGAAAAAATGTACACCTAAAATATTTATTGGGCTAAAGACAAAAAATATCTAAAATAAATTTTCTTTAATAAGAGAAAGATACTTACCATACCATATACCACATAGTTTTGCTAAATGTTTACAAAATATATACTAAAGAAAACCCTGTAATACATTTTTTGAAAAAAAATAGTAATATATTTTTAAATAGTGAAATTAAGAACAATGTCAATAAATTTATCTCTGCAGCAAAAGAGTCTGTGGGCATAGTAAATTCAAATTAAAAAAATGAATGCTCTTAATACATTCCTACAAATTCTTTTTTGTAGTGTAATCAAAAGGCCTCTAAAAATTTGAGTCCCACAAAAAATTTAACAAGACACTAAAAACTTGGTAAAAGATAACAAAACAACACAAGCCTCAACTGTGATTGATTTATTGTTTTATTGTGCCAAAAAAAGAGAAAATGAAAAACTGAGAAGGAAGCTGGAGAGAGAAATTAAAATTTACAATAGCGATAAGCAGAGAATTGAAATCACTATTAAAGGCCCAAAAGTTGGACACAAACTCACTGCAATGTTGTCTTTTGAGTCGAATCAACCGAGGTTGCGCTGGGTAATTAATATATAATTTGTGAGATTTTTATTTTCTTTCACATGCTGGCCCTAAAATCTGGGCTCGACTGAGACGAACTGAAAGGTAAATAGCCATGGCTAATGTCTTAGATTGGTGCTTTATGAAGGGAAAGGGGGCAACGGTCTAGGATTACCCCTCACTTACAGTTCATTAAACCGTAAATGTAGGTATGAGTCTACAAAACTTTGGTATTTATGATTTGATTGTTTGAAGGTAGTAAAATTTCTAAAGAAAACTATATTAATTTTAAGGTCACATGGTTTTCTTGCCCGTTGATTCGCATTGAAAACGAAATCAATTTATAAATCACAATACCTCTACGTTCGTCAAATTAAAAACATTTTGAAGACATTCAGAAATCTCATTCTCAAATCATGACCGATCCAAACTAAAGGCTAAGCCCTCCCCCAAATCCAGCCAATATTTGCTCAATAATCCTTTCCCAAATTTGAATTTCCCATTGGCCACATAACATCTGCGACTTTGTACCCCTTTTATCCCCGTAATCCGAAACCCAAAAACCAACTGCTGACCAATCTATACACAACAGAAATTTCGTTTCACACCTATTTGAAATTTGCTGTCATCTTTGCTTACTGTTATTATTATTATTATGATTATAATGTGTTTTGGAAACGAAATTGGGGCAACCGCAGGAGGCGAAGACTGACGCAGCTGGGACTCATGTGTGTTCGTATCGGAAAATATATATGTTACTTTTTTATGCTCTGATTCGGTCAGCAAAACAAATCTCACATTTGGCATACAATTTGCATTATTTGAGATTGTTTTTTGTCGTTCCCACTTTCTTTTTTTCTGCGTGGTGTAAAGTTAAGTCCGGTTGATGTATGTCAAAGTTACGTGAGCGTGTTAAAATCCTGTCTAATTTAATATCTATAAATCCCCAGCTATGACAGCAGAGGCCCATCAAGCGAGGGGATAAAAAAGGGTTATCATCGCAGAGGGTTGCTTATCAACGTGGCAAATTGATTTGCGCTCGTTATGCGGTCACTTGGGGTACATTTTTTGGTCAAAATTGTAAAACCGAAATTGGCCAAACGTGCGTTACAAATTAATGTTTGTTCGGGATTTTGTTTCTCCTTTCCCTGTGCTATTATTATTTTTATTTATTTTCGTTTTTTTGCAAACAGGCCATAAACCCTTTTATACTTCAACAGGATGTGCCGCCTGATGCCGAGTTATGTGGTGCAAATGCCCTCGTGGGTGGGGTTTTATTGGTCAGGCAATTCAATGACATCGATATGGCTTATTGATATTGATAGAACGTGGAGGGAGATACCTTTTGTCGGGGAAAAAATTAAAAAATGAGCTTCGGGAAATACAAATATTAATTAAGTTCATAATATTATTATTTATATTATATATAAATTATTTATAATATTTCAAAAAGTTATATTATATTAAAAGCATATTTTGCGGTTTCAGAATATTGATACTTTGTTTATTTTGTTGTTTATATTTATAACAAAAGTAACTCTATTTATTAAAAGTAAATGTAAAATATTATTTAACCAGTTGTAAGTTAAACTACATAATATCAATCTCTAAAATTGTATAAATTCAACATTAATTTTAACGTAAACGCAAACGAGTCAGTCTTTGAATATTATATTCTAAATACTATTTTCTTTTTGAGTTTAACTCTATAAAACGATAGAGAACGATGAGTTGCACAAATTATTCTAAGACAAAGAGAAGAATACAAATATTTATTTGATAACTAAAAAAATTGTATTATATTAATAACATTATTTTGCGGGTGTATAATATTGATATTTTATTTATTTTTTTTTGCTTATATATGTTGTTATGTTAACCAGTTGTAAGATAAATCTACAAAATATCAATCTCCAAAATTGTATAAATTCAACATTTTGACGTAAACGAAAACGAGTCAGTCCTTAAATAATATTTTTTTTTAGTTTTACTCTATAAAACGCTAGAGGACACTCTAACTCCTCCTCTAACCTCATTTAAGTACAATGTGAACTTTCTTAGCAACAATTTTTATGAGCAATCGTGTTATTTCATATCATTTTGTGTCAAAGCGTTTTCCCTTGTTTACTCACAGACTCATCATATTTTTTATAGCATACTTTGTGCGCACTCACGTTAGGTTAGAAAATGTCGCCTCTGATTGCTTTCTTATTTGTTTACATTTCCAGGCTATTGGCATACGCCAAAGTATAGAAACAGTGTCAGGAAGACAAGGATGAAGGAGTTGGAGGGCCAATAGGACGTGCATGGCATATCAAAAAATCGAAAACACCCGACACATGTTTCAATCATTTTCCATTTTTATTTATTGTCAGCATTTATTCTGCTGACACTTTTCCAACCACTCGCTCGCCCCGGAATCGTTCCTCCATCGCTGATGTTTGTATCTGTATGTGTGCTTAGAAAACAATTTGCAAATTGCTTCAAAAATCTGCCTTATGCCAAGACGAGATCTTTGAATGAATCACTAAATGGAAATTTATCTGACTGCAGAAACGGATTTATTTTTCTGCCGCAGTAATTAAACAAAAAATTTGCCAAGTGTTAATCAGTTTAAGAAAGTGGCAGCTGCTGGGAATTTAATTTCTTAAACATGGCCCATAAATTTTCCTTTGTGGCTGGGGGTTACAGAAAAACGTATTGAAACCCATAAAAAGTCAAAGAAGTCAAGGAAATGAAATTGGGAAAATTGTAAATATTGTGATAGGGTATGCTGACTATTTTAAAGACCTTGGTTTTTATTTAAATACGAAATTATTAAGTTATTATCAAAATCCTTATAAAATATTTACTGTATTCTGTTTTTATATCACAGTCATTAAAGGATATTTATTATATATTTATATTTACCTAACTAGTTCAATGAAAAATGGCTGTCCATATTGTTTGTTTGTTTACTATAAATTTTCCTAGTGCTTACATACATTTTAGGTATCCACGTGTTTACCGATTTTTGACAGTAATGTAATCAAAAAAAATAAACACATTTTTAATAAAGATTTGATAATATTTTCAAATAAAATGTTAAAATATTAAATATTTCATAATTTTTTTCGAATACTACGCCTCTTCTCAAAAAATTTCAAACATAATCCATTCTTTTTATAAACGGATATTGTTTCTTCGAAAAACTTTATTTTTATAAAAATGTATTTTTGTGCAACCGTGGTGAAAGTTAAAAAAAACCTTGTGTTATATACATATTATAATAACCAACGATCAACATGACCTCGAGTTAAAGCAATGTCTTAATTAATATATTATTGAAACATTGTTGTTGAATTTAAGTTAATTGTGAGTTTGCATACGCTGATATTAAGTTTAAGGGTAGTATTCAGTTCCACTTACTTCCTTATTTTGGGCCCCACTTCTGACGCAGTGTTGCCAATTTATGTGTAAAGTAAGCAACCGGCTGATTGGGGGTCTGTCCACTCGCTTGGCTCTCCTCCATTTGGCAGCACCACCCCATTCTGCAGCCACCTCCACCCTCCAAAAACACCCTATTTTGCAAGCACCCCTTATCCCCACTTTTTACCCACCGCACATTGTTGCTCATGCAATTTCAATTACGTTTGCTGTCGATTTTCGAATACGTTTCGGCGTTTCAATTCGATTTGGAATCCACCCCGGCAATCAACCTTCCACTCGATACCCTGCCACCATTCTCACTATGGCCACCCACATTTTCCTACCCCCTCCGATCCACTTGATTTCAATTAAACTGAGTTGCCATTGGCGCTGACGCTTTTCGACGTGTCGCAAATGCAGCTTTCAGTTTTCGCTTTTCCGCAGCCTGCTCCCCATTTTCCCCGCACCAGCCAAGAATTTGTCCAAGTTTATTCGCTTGTTTTGCTTCTGTCGACTGCTGCTGCTGCTTCTAGCCATTTAATTGTTTTTCTTCGTTTTTCATTTTGTGATTTCTTTTTGAGTTTGGCTTTGAGCTCCTCTACTTGACCACTTGCATTTTATGACGACGCGGAAAAGCTGTTTTCCCCATAGCGAATTGGGGGAAGTGGGGAATCAGCCATGTTGTTGATGATGTTAAGTTGGTGCTGGTTGGGTGGCACACAAATACAGTGGACGTCCTTCATGCAATATTTTTTTTATGTATTTTAAAAGTATAGTTTATTTGGTATTAATTTTGTTATTTTATACAAAAATTAGATTCTACTTTAAAACAAAAAAAAAAAATTGGAAAAAATATGAACAAAATTAAATAATGGTTCATATTTGTTTTCACTTTAAATTGTCTCGAGGGTGTAGAAAACTTAAATTTTTTCATTGGGCGCTTCATTGGGTTCGCAGACGCTTTAACCGGCCGACTTAAAAAAAAAAAATGTTTTTATTAAACAAAAAAAATAATGTAAAAAAAAAATTAATGTACTAGTTTATTACTGAATTACCCTTTATCCGAACTATTTTAATTTATTCTTTAACTCTATTTATTTCCAAAATAATGAAAAAATAAACGTTTTATTTTTAAAAATATATAAATTAAGCGTCCCATAGTACTTCCCCAACCAAAGTGTCCAAAAATCGCAGCCAATCGGGCGCTTTCCAATCGCCAATCGAGCTTCACAAATAAAAAGCAATGCGCTGCTTGTTTAAAACAAAGAAAATTGCCATTGTAAATAAAATAAAAAAAAAAGACAAAAACGGGCAGAGGCGAAATCAAAAGAACGCGCAAATGGAGAGAACAAGGAGGAATTGAACACCAAAGAGCCAAGAATAAAGTTTTTCAAAAGCGATAAAAACGAAATGTCGCATATTTTTATGACAAGCTGAGGGCGAAATGGGGGGGAGAAAGTGAGGTGAGAGGAAAACGCCCCCGTACATTGGCGCAAATTGAATTTGTAAAACAGCAAACGAAGGAAATGAAATAAATAAAAAACAACTTGAATAAAATGCGTTTAAAAATTCGTCGCGCGCATATTTGAAACCTTTACTCGTGCTGCACAAATTAAATTAGTTTCTGGCTCTCTATTCTATTGACACATGACCAGCACGCGGTTTTCATTTAGACCATTCTTTTTGTAAGCCTCGGAAATTCCAGTTAAGATAGCTTTGCTTGGAGTTTTTAACCTAGTATATGTGTTGATCAGCTCTAGAGTATAAATATTTGATTATTAGTTTGAGCTGCACGTAAAAGTTTAAGGGATATATTTACTTACCCACGTTTGACTTTGAGTCCTTGAAGTAGTTACACTTGTACAGAACCACAAAGTCCATATTATCCGTACCTATAACCGTATAGTCCTACAGACTATTTTCTGGGAAATTAACGTGAAGGCATACATTAAGTGGTTTTTGTTTTTCATTTTTGTCCTGTGCGAAATTGTCCAGATAAATAGAATGATGTATCATCTTCCCCTTGATTGTGGTCTGCAAGGTTTTAAAGAAAATTATATTATGTTTTTGTAGGAAGAGATTTTGGTTAACAAACGGGCGGATATTTCTGAACCAGCTTTCGACATGGTCCCTGTTGATAGGCTAAAACTCTGTGAAAGAGTATTGTTGCAAGGGTTCCCAATAACAGAAAGCTGCAAGACATATAAGGTCATAATAAACTGATATGTTATCCGATTGCTTACATGTACTTTTCCAGTTTAAATAATGGGAAGCACACACTGATATTAGTTTTTATCAAATCGCTTGCATAGCCGGAACATTGCAATTTCTACGAAACCCGAAATGTTATTAAACGCATGATTAACAATTCGATATGCGAAAAAACTTTTTGATGTATACTTTTACAGAAGCTCGTGGCTAGTCACTCCGTAAACAAACGTGAAGTGATTGAACTGGCACAAGTTTTAAACATATTTATTGTTATAACAAATTGTTTTGCTACATTAAAGTTTTTTTCTTCTCGTGCCTAAATTCGTTAACAAAAAAAACGTTTTTTGTCGAACAATGCTGAAAATAATTGTTATTGAACTTAATATTTGTTCAAGTTAATTGAATTGAATTGAATTGAATTGAAATAATGAAGATAATCTATTTAATTCCCTGTAGGTAATTAAATTAAATATAACCTTCGGGCAGGCGCTCCGTTTATTCCTTATCAATAGCCCTCATATATCATTATTAAATTGCTTTCATGGCCACTTTGGCGCTTGCGGTCTAAGAAACTTTGCCAGCCATTTCAAGTTCCTTGACTTGGCATAATCTACAGCCATACAGAAGTAGATGCTTCTGCCATGCCCCATAACTCAGTCAGTTTGCCCAGTTCAAGTATGCACACCCAGACACAAATCATAATCCTGATGGCCTCAAATAGAGATAAAGTAATGCGGCTGCTTTTGCTCGCTAAATGGATTTCCCAAAGCATTTGCCAAGTTTATGAAAAATAATCATAGAGACAACGGGCAGAAGGGGGTTGATCTATATCTATATCATGCAGCGTGTGGTTGGCGTATAAAGTGCTTTTAAAAACATCCCAACGAGTTCAAGTCTTGGCCAAAAAGTTTTGGCCCAGCATCGTTTCTGAAGGGCGGGGAGCTCGTTGGTGGCAAAGTGTTTTTCATGAGCAATAATAATAATTTCAGGGCCGAATTTTAATTGCACCCAATGGACTCGTTGAAAAGAAGTCGGGTCAGAGACTCCAAGATGAATGGTAGAATGAAGTGAGCAATGAAGCGGGTAAACAAAAATGGGTTAGTCGCCCTTGTAAAGTATTCATATCTTTAAAATGATTTGTAAAGTCAAAACATAAAGAAAAAGCCATAAACAAAATGTAGAATATAAAACAAAAACTTTAGAAACAGGAATGTTTTTCAACATATTTCAAGCGTTTCAATTCATTTTTTAGGTTTTAGGTTTTATGGCTTGCTCAGATCGTTAAAAATTCCAAAATTTCGTTACGATTTCAAAACATTTTCCCGCCCAAATACTATTCATCCTGGAAAACTCTTTCATCAATCACCCAGTGAGCACATTGGGATTTCCACAGCTTTTCCTTATGTCTACCAACGCAAATCCATTAAAATACAACGAAATTAATTATGGTGTCGGTTTCTGGCTGTTTGCGTGCGTCAGGTGGGTGGCATGGGTTAAAGGGTTCAGCTCGTTTTTATGGCCACGTCTATTGCCTTGTCGCGTTTATTTTGGCGGCGCCAACTTTCATGCTCAATTAAAACGTTTGTTTAATGAAAACAAATGCGCTTAATTAATAAACACGCATTTCGTGGTTTTTGGGTTGGGGCTGGGTGAATGGGTGGTGTAATGCGGATTGTGTAAAGGGGTATTTCCAAGGCCCACTCCCTCAATTCTTCTATATCCCTCTGAATGTTTTCGGTAATGCAGAAAAGTCGAAAACTGTCGCAGCTGTTTACGTCGCGGTTGTTTGCCATAATGGTTGTTGCTTTTGTTTCTGGTTGGTATTGTTTAATTACATTTTGTTTTCATTTTATTCTTGCTGTTTTCGTTGGTGAGATTTTAAAAAATTAAGTGCCAGTAACAGCAGCAGATTTTAACCCATTTGTTACATTCGACTTCACAGTAAAAGATCAAAAGAAATCTAAAAAAATTAAAGGCATACCTTGTGGCTGCCTTGAAAAAACAGTTTAGTTTGAAAAACAAACGCAATGGCCAAATAGCGGCGCTATACATATTCAAAGTTTTATTCCTTACATTTTGTAATTATATTAAGAATTAAATTTGAGACAGGACCGTCTTTACTATTAGTTGTATTCATCTTTTTAATTTGATTACTATTATATTCTTCAATTCAACTATATTAATAAGTTTTTAAGCAGAAAATATTAAAAAAATTATATAATAATATTACAAACAAAAATTAAAAGTGCGAATAATAAAAACCAATAAGTTTAATTTATAATTATGTTCTTCAAGTAAACAGAGGCTTTTGTATGTAGATTATTGACAATTTTTCCAGAGGTACCAACCGAACTAAATTTTATCGAGATTATTAATCCTTGTTATAGGCTATAAAAGTTATTAAAAAACAATATAAACATTTTAAATCAAAGAATGTATATTTTTGTATGTCGATTCAAAGTGAATAATTCTTAGTAAAATTTTTTGTATTATAAATTAGCTAACTGCTCGGTATTACTCTTTATAACTCTCGCTGAACTAGATTACCCATCCTCTTTATGTTTGCACCACTTAGTCTGTATATTTGCAGCAGTTCTATTAATACTTATAAATTAACCCCTTTATTTTTCTAGGGCCTACGATTGCACATTTTTATTTGACGCATAATGCATTTCCGGAGCTCCCTATCTCCCCCATATTGTGGACTAGACGAGACCTAGGCTTTGACTTTGGCTTTGATCAAGACTGCAATTGCACTGCATGGAGTCGCATGGGATTGCATTGCAACTCGTATTTTTTACCCACTCTGCAGTGACATATTTTTCGATTATCGCTCAACTTTCCCAGACTTTCTCATAGGTCATCAGAAACGGTTGCAAAATATTTGGTGAATGTCTAGGTGGAACTTTCGATAGCTACTCGCGTTACCTGGCCTTTTTAACACCCCAATACCCTCGGTCTGCTTGTCTACAATTTCAGTGGCGCTATTTAAATTGTTACTTCTTTTTTTTATTGTCTTTATTCGCTTTGTTTTCGGGTTATTTATGTGGTTTTGGTTGCCGCTTTTTGCAATTGACGCCTTTTTATGGAAATTTCGTCATAGGCCCGCACACGTGTCTTTCGGGTGATAACTTTTGCGGGCCAACAATGCGTATGCTTAATAGCTTGTGACTTATTTAGGTCTAATTAAATGCGCTTGTATGACAAATATACATTTGCTAAAAAAATATATTCAATTTTACTTTATTATCTGGAGTTGTAACAAATTATTTTTTTTAAAAGGAAAAACCATTAAAACTCAAATATAAATGTGGCATACCCACAACTTGAGCCATTTACCATAATATTTTAATCACTTTCTAACTTATATAAAAGGTACCCAAGCAATAGTCAATTTTAAGCTTTCTAAAATCTTATCTTTAGCTGTTAGTTTTTAAAAAAATTTCTTTAGCTTAGCTTACATTCTGCCGCCTTCTCATTATTCAATATATATACCATTAATTATTTTAACACCTACTAAGAGGTCATGTAAACACATTAATTCATTTCTCAGTATTGACTCTGAAAGTCTTATTTTAGCATTATCATCTCCGTAACCTCCGCCCAGCTCCCGCAGATCTCTTGGCCATTTCCGTTACTCGTTAAACGATAAGCTCGAAGTCCAATTAAAATTCATGAATTTTTGAGACGTATTTAGGTGTTATCAGGCCAATAAATGCAAACAGATCTGCTGGCAAGGTGTCAAATAAAAAAAAAAATTTAATGCGCAAAAAAAAAGCTGTGAATGAATCGAGATTAAACAATACATTACAACAGTCGGCGTTCGGAGATCGGAAGAGGGGGTGGGACCCCCAGTGGGACCCCCAGCCGATAAGTAGCCCCTCAGAAGATCCCACACAGTCTCACTCGGACGCAACTGATTAATTATAGTGAGCACTGTAGTGTAGTACTATACTGCATGATAAAGAGAGAGCATAAAGAAAAATTATAATAATAAAGGGCAGATCGTCTTCGCTGCCACAGCTGCTGGGTCAAGTTCAAGGACAAGCTATCAACAATAATAAGTGGAAGTGAATGGAGAGGAGGAAGCAGAAATGAGGGTAGGGGAAATGGTATCAAGCGAACACAGAGAAAAAATTTACCAAGAAATTTGAATTTCGCAACTTTGATTAACTAAACCTATTTTACTTTAATGCATTGACTCGCTAAAAATTATTACTAGTAAAGATCATTTTAACAATATTGTTATATTTTTATTTATCTGATAATAAGATTTTCAGATCTTCGATAATTTTGATAGTGTAAAATAAATAAATTCCTTCGATTTGAGAATGTTTTTTGTTGTGGCTAGTTTTTTTAATAGCTTTTATTTTTATTTTATTATGTCAACTTATTTTGGACTATTAGTTCTGATCAGACTTATTAACTTTTCAGCCTCCGTTAAGCTAAAGCGGCTTGCTTCCTTTTCATGTTCTATGTATATGGATTGATTATGCCTCAATCCGATTGATTTCACTTTTATTCTGACCACCTCTTTCCTGTTCTTTCTCTCTCCCAGTATCTTTGGGCAGACCGCGCCCTTTGTAGATCATTGGGTCACTATGTGTGCAGATGCGTCCCTCAGCATCACTTTACCGCTTGCAACTGGAACACAGTGAAAACATTGCGAAAAAAAGAGAATACTGACCATAAGAGCCCCTGAAGGCTGTCTTCTTTTGTAGTCCCCAAGCCCCGACTCCCGATTCTCCGGCCACTTGTGAAGAAAGGAGGCAGAAATGAATTTGCAGCTCGTGGGTAATCAAGTGAGGCACTCGCACACACTTGCAACCTGTAACGATGCCACTCAGACAGCGTGGAGCTTCCATTGTGAATGGTTTTGTTTTTGTTCGATGATTCTCTTACCCTGCCTCGGCAATTGGTCATATCACTGGTTCTAAATACCCTAAAATATTTTAAGAAATTAGCATTAACTAATGCTTTCCATGGGCTCTGAATTCTACAAGAATCTTCGGTGTTTGTATTACGCGATCTGAATTTGTACGTTCTGTCTTATCTAAGAAGATAATTGATTTTTATAGATAAGATATACCTTTCTGTCGGTAACCTTTTCTTCCTTAACACAATACTTTAAGCCCAATTATGGGAGTTTATTTGAAGCGGATGCACAAATGTTATATTTTTCTTTTCTAACTTAAAGAGACTATATCAAACTCTTAACCAAATATAGTCATTTTTTCTTAATAGCCCAGTTATGTTAAAATAGTTGAGCGCAGGATTAAACTACTGTACTCAGGTATGAAATCCCTTTTGAATTTGGTATACAAATAAGTATAAAATTTAATGAAGTCAGTGACGGTTTAATGATCGGTATTCGATCTTCTGCAGATCATTTAAAGATACCTACTTACTAATATATACTACAAATATGTTTTTGTAACAAGCTAAAAGCCATTTCAATCATTCTTGTAGAGCATTTGAAGATACCCACTTACTATAAGCTTAGCCGACTTGAGTCTCTTTTCTGCCGTAACCCCCACTTTGGAGTATTCTTACTTGTTATCAATTGTTGTTGCTGCCGCTCGGCCGCCCCCTTCCTTCGCCCGCCCGCCGTGTTGTTGTTATTGCATTTAAGTGCAGCTTGTTAATGCTCATTAAATGTTAAGGGAGCTGTGAGCTGTGAGCTGGCTCTGAGCTCGAGAGCTGAGCTCAGCTCCCAGATCGACGGCAAAAGCAATTGTCTCGGCCCGAGCCCTGCCTCAAACTGTGGCAGAGTCCGATCCCCGGAGCTGTGGGCTTTAGTTCCATAAAATGAAGCAAGCCAGAAAGTCGCGGCGGGCGCGTTGAAAGGAAAACAACTTAGCCTCGGCACAAAAAAATTAAAATAACCCCAAAACGATCGATGACAGTGAATAAAGTTCAAGCAATAAAAACAGAAAACAACGAAAACCCAAAACAAGCGAAGGAAAACTTAATCGTAAATTGAAAATTCAAAAGAACATCGTGAATATCTTCGTGTGCTTCCTCTTTTACACAGAGAAAGATGTGTTTTAATACCATTTGTCTTCAAATGTATAAAGTTTAATTTTTTTCAAAAGATAAATATAGATTTTTATTAAGATTCTAATAAACTTCTTAAAACAGAAATAATACCAATTTAAAAATATATTAAGCCAACGAATTTCATTATATCCTTAGCATTTGTTGTGTTGATATAGTAAAAAATAGACTTTGAAATTCCGCATACAGAAAAAGATTAATACTTATTGAGTTATAATATTATGGACAACCTTTACCTTAAGCTTGCTTATTCTTTTATCATATAATGATTTAAGTAAGCTATTATATTAAATTTTTACTTATTTTATTGTTTTGAATAACACAGAGGACAAAAATGTTTTTTTATGTTTAGTATTAGGATATTAAATGCCAATTGCAACTAATAAGACTTTCTTATAACATTGCTCTCAGTGTAGTACTTCATCATCGTGATCTGTTGCTCATTATCGTAATCATCAACATTGTTGTCGTCGCGTGAAAAACCTGTTCGCTTGGGAAAAGGCTCTCGTGTAGTTCTTGTTGTTGCCGGTGTGGCTGTGTGAAGCTAATTGAAAAGAAGGTATTAACAACGCTGCCTTTTGTTTTTTTTTACCTTTGATTGACTGACCGACCAACACGAAGGAGTTGTAACAGGGTTGTGGGGAAAGGGGCGGTGGGGCGGGTTGTCTGGTATGGCATAATTGTGGGATCAGCCAGCGGCAGAACATCACGAGCAGCAGCCACTGCACAGTTAATTAGTAATGCAAAGCCAATGCCTACTCAGTCACTCATTCAGGCAGTCATTCAGTCATTCAGTCATTCAGTCGGCCAGTCAGGCAATTGCTTAGAAATTCAATTTGTATTTCCACTGATCGGCAGGATAAGAATTCATCCGTCTGCGAGGAGAGCGTGTGAATCCCCCGACCAAATGGAGAACGGAGGCGGAGCTACGAGGGAATCGTATCTAATGTGACAGCTGAGGGGAACCAGATACGGACCTACAAGATAATAAGAGTCAGGAGTACTTACTTTATATGGGAGGGTGCGATAGGCCTCAGAAGTAGGGAAGGGGATTGACTGGACAGATTGTTATTAAAGGGTTTTCTTGTACATCGTTTTAGGATAATTAAATCTCTGAAAAATTCTTCCTCTTCAGTAGGTATAGAAATAGAAACACTACAAAATAATTAAAAATATGGGATTAGTTTTTAAAATACTTTGAATTACACTGGCTTACTAATTTAGATCGATTAAATTCTCCAGACCTTGATTTTTTTTAAGTCACCTGTTTTCATACCAATTTAATAATTTATAAAATTTATTTAATAATTATTAATAACTTGTTCAACAATCAAAAAATATATGATTAATATCTGCTAAAACTCTTAATTAACCACGAAATCACTTTTTTATATTTATCAAATACATGTAAGTTAGAAAACTATCATCTTATATTATATTTGAGACTGTCCTATTCCCCTGGCTTCCTGAAATCTTCTTGTGTCTATATCCCTAAATGCACACAAACAGGCACACATGCGCGTTGTTTGGCTTTAAAACAACCACAACTCTAATTCGCGTTAATTTAAAACTCAATCAAGGCAATTAGCGCGCACACTGGAGCGACACTCACGATCACTTCAGTTTCCGCCCCTCTGGTTCCTTGCCCCTCCTGGATCTATCCACCTCTACACCCCTGCCCACATGGTGCATTTTCAAGAAACGGATTGAAATGGAGGGAATTGGGACTACGTGATATCCTAGATAGATACTACTACTGAACAAGTCATCACATCGATCTCTGGTTCATTTACATCTTTTTGAGTTTTATATCTTTAGATATAATGACTATTATGATTTATAAATTTAATGATCAGAGGGTTTAAAAAATAGTAATTAATATTAACTATTTAAAATTCGCTTTCTATGCAATTGTATTAAAACAATTAAGTTTCCAATCAATTTTTCAATGACATGTTTTTCCCATTGACTTATTATTAGGTGGTGTACAATTTTAAATAGAATATTCTGTTATTTTGTAAAAGTTCCTTTTCTCTGATTTGTTTGTTTCATATTTGGAGTATAGTACTAACACGGAACGTATGTCTTTCACTTTCAGTCTAAGTAGTTTATGTTCGTTAATTTGAAAATCTGAAAACTAAACATTTTCATTACAATTAGTAACAAAAAAAAGAATAAAATCTTACATTTTAGCAGTTCTTTTAATATGCTATAATAATAAAATAAAGGTTACAAATAGATTCGGTAAATGATGAGGCGAAATTAATTTCATAACAAAACTCTAATTTTGCCGAATAATAAATAATGTTTTAAATGATATATGAGCTAATATACCGGTACGCTGCACAAATACCCTCCATTAAAAATCACAGCCAGTGGCAACATTGTAGTCGCGGTTCGGTTCGGACATCCAGACAGTCGGTCGCACAGCTGATTTCGGTTCTCGAGAGGCCGAACCTGTTATATTGGACTGTGTTATGGAATATGGAATACACTTGTGTATATGGAGTGCAACCTACCTCACGGATCGTACACACACACACAAACACTCCCGCTCTCACGCACACACTCAAGTAGCCCACTGCTCACGCATTGCGCCCAGCTGCTCGTGTTGTTGTTGCTGCTGCTGCTGCTGCTGTAATGTGTTGCATAAATTTGCCACAAGTAAACATTTCAATAAGCCTTGAGGCATTGTTTCTTGGCAAACTTTCATTGAGATTCTATATGCGAAAAAAAAGAATACGAGCACACATGGGTTCTTATCAGCAGCATGGGGAATTCGAAGATGTGGAGGGAGGAGCAGGACAGGAGGGGAGGGGGTACACAGAGAGCGAGAGTGATCGGCGCTATCAATACAGTCCCAATTCTTTAACTTGAATTTGCGAATTTTCTCAAATTTAATAATGAAGTTAGGATAGGTAAACATTTCTTTACGTTCTGCTATAAAGTGATGTTTTAAAAGCTATTAACCAACTCCGTAGTTTAAAACAAATTTAAGTTACATAAAAGAGTTCAAAATAGCATATCGACATTTCAAAAACCTTAAGCTTTATAATTTATAAATTTAAAAAAAAATAGAAATGCTCTAACATTATTTTTTCAAACTCATCGAATAAAAAATGTTGTCTAAAATTAAAATGATTTAATATTCTACAACAAAGGTTAAATCAAGTCTTCCGACCTTAAAGTACTTATCCTTATTTTTGTGAAAATTGTTGCATACTCTTTGGCTTCAAACCCAAATGGCCTTGTGATAAATAAGAAATGGTGTTTGGGAATGGGAATTTAAATAACAAAAGTTTTTTCCTCAAATCGGAAATCGTTTATAAAAATTATAGATATATATTTAAATGCTTCTTTGCATATGCTAGAACAGTAGGAGCCTCGGTAGATTGATTTTTATAGGCGACAGATGGTGGTTCGAGTTATGGATGATCGACTGTGAACCTCTCACACGGTGAAAACCTCGGGGAACCCGAAGAGAGGCGGCAGCAGGCACGAAGAACCTTACTCACTGAAAACGGATTCGAACAGCTGGTCGAGATTGGGCTGAGATCGACCGATCGATCGATCGGATCGCATAGCTGGATCGATCGGTGAAGCACTTGTTGCGTGGTTGGTGGTTCTCCATTAAATCGCCTCCCATCGTGAGTGCCGATCGTCATGTGAGAGTGTGTGCGTGTGTGCGTGGAGTGCCGAGTGATCGTGTGATCGTGTGCTGGTGTGCTGGTGTGTGTGTGTGTGTGTGTGCGTTGGGCTCGGCTCAGCATTTCCCCCATTCAAAAAAACGGAGCGATTCAGTCTTTGACTAAGCGTCGCAGTTGTCGCAACCAAGAGACGCCACCAGGGATCGCGGAGGAGATCGTAGGTCTGGGATTCGGTTGCGGGCGCAGTCAATCCGGAATAGTGTGTCGACGGCTTAAGTCCATTATTGTGTTTACCATATCTACATTGCTAGAACATTAAACGGATCATAATCGACCAACGAAAACAACAGAGTCCAAGAGTGCAATGTCTGTCTGTGATTAGAAGTTTCTATTGTTGTCCTCACACCATAAACGACGATTAAAGCTCTCAATAATAACAACAATAAATGTGCAATGTAACAGGCAGAAGTGATGCAACGTCAAAATAAGTTTAAAATATTTGCAAAGTGATAATCAAAGCATTATGTATGCAATGCTTTTTAAAATGCCTACAAGTCGGACCTAGCCTGCAGGGGATCTAAACTTATTAGACTGAAAAGGAAAACACATTAAAGTGGTAAGTAATGAAAATAGGTCGTAACGACGTGTTTTAGGTTCTCCGAAGATTGGTTTTCTTCATGAATTTGTATTATTGTTTGAATTAGTTTGATTGTTTGATTAGTACTGATTGATATACAAAATAAATAATTGATTTAAAAAAAAGTATGTTACCAGCTAACATATTTTTCATTTAAATAAAAATAAAATGGAAACGATTTGATTAAGCTAATCATGGTCATGTAAAGTCATTATTTATTTAAAATAATTATTAAAGTTGGCTTAAAATATATCCCCTGAATTTATTGTCCATAAAAAAAAGGAGTTTTTTCGCCAATTCCATTCTAAATTCTCTTATTTGTACCGGTCCCCATAGAACTTTTCAAACTCATTTAATTTCTTCTCACATTCACATTTCCAAAGAATGTTAATTGAATATATTAAATATTTATACAACCGCAGCTCAGTTAATCATAAAATGCAATACGATGAAAATAAAAATGAATTGAACTTCAAAAGATATATAAATGAGTGTGCGTGTATAGTATGTATCTTGGAAAATAAATCGTGTTATACTTCGGCAAACAAACGCATTAAATTGCAATTAGCCTCTCAGCCCACCACTTCTCTTCTCACGGCGTGTTGTAGTCATTTTTTGTTTATTTATTAATTTTTCTCCATTATTATTTCATATTTATCAGCGAGCACGAGCGTTTTCAAGTGTAACGCAATAAAAAAATCATTTTTTGATGATTTTCTTTTGTTATCAATTATGTGAGAGAGCTTCAAGTTCATTATCATCATTAAAAAAAAGCGTCATCATCTGGTGGAGATTCGCAGCAGTCGTTTGTTGTTGCTTCATCTGGTTTGGCAAATATCGGAATGTAAATGTATTAAATACCTGGCCAAGTGAATGCCAGTCGATTACGTTTCAAATATTTTTAAACTCTTTGTACAACTTGATTTTTTTTGTCTTTGGCACAAATGTAACGTGCATTGACCGAAAGATTATATTTATTTCGGGTCGTTGTCGATGATGATAAATTTGCTTTTGGGTTGGGCTTTTGCGGGCAGTGGTTCAACGTTTATTGCTTTACCTTATATGTGAAAATGAATATACATACTTAAATCCATGTAGATTATAACAATAAATAGTGTATTCAATATTTTTCTTAAAATAGAGTTCTTTAAATGTTTGCTTTAACAACTATTTTGTCAGAAAAATTATTAAGTTTACAATATGATTTAACTGGAATATATAGATAACAAACAAAATTTACAAATTTTAAAATGCTGTTCAAACAATTTGGATGGCTCAGATTCACTGTACACAGGTCGCATTATCCAAGTATTATAAAAATAAATTTATTCTTACATAAAACTCCACGCGAATTTCACGCAATTTTATGGCATTCCGCGACATGTTCTGCGATCATGTTTCACCTTCCTTTTTCGATTGGATTTCGATCGATTTTGACAAAGTTTGCTGAGGCATCAGGAATGAATGTCTTGTGTTAAGCTCTGCATTTGGCGTCAGACTGTCCACTGGCACCCAAAGGCAGGATAGAAGAAGAAATTTGAGTTAACACAATAATTAAACGTAAGTGCGACTGGGCCTGCACACGTTGCCAAAATCGACGACAGGCCACAAAATGTGACACAAAAAAAGTAAAAAAAAAATGTACCAATTTTTTTCCTGCTGATTTTTTGCAAAATAAACAAGTTTATGTTTTTGTCACAATCTACATACGTCTATATATGCCGATCGATTCTTAATTCGTTATTTATTCGTGGCTATTTTTATTGGCACATTTTTCACATTTATGCAAATCGTTCCATATCAAGAATCCGCCGAAAAATTGCCCAAAACTTGTCCCGCTGCGCAGTTACAGAAGACCCGAGCTCAGCTCAAACGGTTGACGATCCGCAGAGCCAGACATCAGCAGATTATGTCACTTGTGCCACTCACATTCGTACGCCCATATAGATATGTATATTTATATATATACTTATATATATAGTGCACACGCCAAGACATCGGCCGGGCTTCATGGTCACGGCCACCATCGACAAACGGGAAACTTAGCTTAACAATTTCTTTCCTCGGTCAGCTGTTTCCTACCTCCTTCGCTTGCCAAAAATAAAGAGATAAAAAAAGTGCCCGCCGAGAGAGATATACACTGAAAAAGATGATATGTAAAATAAAGTAGGGAATAAAAAAAACTGTATATTGGTAATTAATATTATTTATTGGAACCCAATTCAATTTTGAGAGAAAAAAATTCATGTTGATCAAAAGTTTTTTAAAAAACACTTTCGTGACACTCTCAGCGTCAACATCCCTTATTTCTAATACCTTGTTATGTGACGAAAAAATATTTTATTTTCGCACCGAATTTTGTGACGAAAAATTGTATCATATGAAATGATATATTTTCAAAAGAAATATAGTTATTTGGCTAATTTTTTATTCTGCGGCTATATACGGTATTTGCCTTCCCCACAACCTCGGTGCGAAGTTTCACTACGTGGACTACCTTTGACAGTGGAAAAAATGAAAAATTTGCAAAAAATTAAAAATTTAACTGTTTAAAAAAGATTTGTCAGTCATTTGCAAAATATTTATTAAATAGTCCAGAGGGGTCATTTGATCTTAATACTTAAATTTCACATCTACCAAATCACCTTTGATTTGTAAAGCATCCGTTTACTCAATACAACCACAAAACCTTAATGATTATACAATTTTGATATGAAACATATGTAAGTGATCTTTAAATCTGCATTATTTTCCGTGTATCCATTATATCGACTTGGCTTTAGTCAGGTTCAACGTACGGACAACGACGAGCCAACGCCAAACGACAAAGTAAGCCTCGCAAATAGAAATAGAGAAATTTTCTCATTAAATTTTTGCCGTTTTGCCCACTCTTGTTGTTGTTGATTCTGCAAAAAGCCTGGTCCAAGCCACGACCAAACTTGCTTTCCGTCCCAGATGCCGCAGAAAATGTTAGAAAGGAATTAGAAGCTGGTTCGGCTAAATAAAAGTGAAAGAACTGGTCACAGATTCAAAATCAGATATATAAAACCGAAATCCAAGAAGCATACATAAGTTTAAGGTAAATTTATAACACACGCTATTAAGGAGTTCAGCTTTGATAATAAAAATAGATAAAAGTAAACAAATAAAAATACTAAGGACCGTCAGGCCCGTCAGTTTAAATTCCGAATAAGCAGCGTCATTCCCGAACCTATAAACTTGAATTTCTTTTATGTCATTTTCGTTGGGGTAAACAAAAAGCGTTAATGACTGCAGAACAAAATAGTCAATAAGAAATAGGTGGAAAAAAATCGAAATTTTTATTTGCGTCTTAACCCAATTAGGTAAGCTGAAGAAATGACGGCCAGAAATTGTGAAATTCCAAGATCAAAACAGAGCGGGGAAGAAAACAAAAATACGAGAAAGAACTTTCCCATCGTTTCTCGTTTTACATAATAATCGCTTATATAATATGCTTTCTACCCACCGCTGGGTGCTTTCTTCTCCTTCTTTTTGGCCTGGAGCTGGGAGCTGGTTTCCAAGCCGGTTTTGGCCAGCTGCTACAGCCACTGCCACCTCTTGCCTTCTTCTAACGCAACTCTAACGATGAGAACGGCGTGGAGTTGTGAGTCGCGAGTGGATCCCATCTGCATATTAATCAGAGAGTGAGCCGGAGAATGGGGCCGGAGCAGAGGAGAATTCGCAAGAACTCTTATTAAAAAGCGAGTTTGTGTTTTTGTTGTTCTAAGCACGTTGAAAAAGTGAGAAGCGCATAGAACGGCGCACGCGTCGCGCTGAGAAGCGATCTCATGATGAGATGAGGAAGTGATTAAGCCCCAAGAAGGAAGTGCTCGCCTCAGATGTCTGTGATTTGTATTTCCAGTTTATTTTCTTCTTTCTGTTCTCTATTTTTGCACAGGCCTATCGGCCCGCGAATTTGCATTAATGGATGGATTTGCCACACCTACCCAGCCGAATCTCACGCACATCGCCATGCGAGTGGCCTCACGTAGATAAAGACATTACTTACCTGGGCCCGAAGAATTCTTATCTGGCCCATGCTGATTCTTTTGCAAATACCATTTTTCGGTAGCCCAAAGTCATCGTGAGGTTTTCTATTCGTATTCCGGATCTATTTGCCAAGCGATCGTGTGGCTGTGCTGTTGTGTGGTTAGGGCAAATATTAGAATCGATCATCTATCGGTGGTTTCTTCATTCTTCCTTTTTTATTTGGCTGGGCTATTCATTAATCACTTGAGCAGGTAACCCCTGAGATTTAAATCGATTTTCGACTTTTTTATTTAGTTTTTTATATCCGGTTGGCAATAGGAAAAGAAGAAAAAGGTTTCTCTAATAAGAAAAGGTCACAAATTCCAGTTAAATGTTTGTCGCCATTGTCTACAGAAAAAAACCCAATAAGAAAGTATTCTATTTTCTTTTTCTTTTAACTCGCTTCGTTTTGATTTTTTAGAAGGTCTATAAAAAGAAATTTTTAGCACCTAATTCTGATATGAATAGGCTTAAAATAGTGTGGGTTAGGGTAGGTCAAGATCTTATGTCGATTCGTTACGATGGCTCAACTTTCGATTGCTTAAATCACGTTCTTGAAAACTATATTTTATTTAAATATATATGTATTTGTTTTTATTTTTTTTCCATTTGAGGATCTTGTCCATTTTTCGTAAGAAAATCAATTAAGCTGTTTATTAATATTAGAAATGAAAATGAGTTAAACAATTTTAAATATTTTAGTAAAGGGTTTGTACCCCAGTCTTGGTAGTGTAGAATTTCTGCTTATATACCAATCTGTGATATCCCCTTTAAACATCGCACTTTATAGACTTTTGCAATCTTGCGAAATTTGCAACACAATCGTTACACAAATTTTTCGGCTATTAACCTTGAACTTTATCACGCTTGCTCGTTATTATCTTATCTGGTGTGAAAACCCATAAAGCTTGTTGCCTTTCTGCTAGACATTTGCCTTGCAGAATAGCCAAAAACCAGAGAACCAAGAACCAACCAAGAGCATTGTGTTATATACTGTTGGCAATAATAATGCAAAATCGATGATCAACCCGTGTCTGGGGTGGCAAAAAGGCTATATAAAGGCAAATACAAATTAGTCGACCGGTTGGCATCGAGTCGAAACGAAAGGCCACAACTCAATTATAGGCCTAAAGTCGCTTAGGAGAATTAGCATAAGTGCTTCTGAAGTGGATTAAGTCAAGTAAGACACAGAATTCCAATTGCAGCGCCTCATGGTAATGGCCGTGATTTTGTTGCTGGCCCTGGCACTTGTTCTCGGCTGCTACTGCGCTCTCCACCGGCAAAAGTTGGCCGAGATCTATCTGCGGCCGCTCCTGAAGAACACGCCCCTGGAGGACTGCTACCATGCCGCCCCGATCGAGCCGGAAGCGCCCAGGAGGCGGAGGCGTGGCATCTGGGACATCCCAGGACCGCAGAGGGTCCCCTTCCTGGGAACCAAGTGGATATTTCTGCTCTTCTTTCGCCGCTACAAGATGACCAAGCTGCACGAGGTATATGCGGGTAAGACATTATCTAGAAATACCTTAAAATGTACTCTGAAAGATTCAAGTGACCAATAATTAATAGTTAAAAGACCTAACAATCAATGGTTAAGAATTTGATTTGGTTTAAATACTTATTGTTTTATAAACCTAATTCCATTTTACAGATACAAATTTAAAACAACATTAAACAGTTTTAAAAATACTACATGTTCTTTGAAGACTTTCGAGTACTGTGACTTTCCCTACATTTAAAAACGCTTGTAAAATGTTTCCTATTAAAAATAATTGTATTTATAGATAAAAATTTAAAACAACATTAAAAAGTTTTAAACATACTAATTGTTCTTTGAAGGCTTCAAGTACTGTGTTTTTCCTACCATTTAAAAACGTTTCCTATTGAAATAAAATTGTATCTGATCTTAAAACGAAAAGTAGTTCTAAAGTCAAACAAATTAAAATGTGAATCAATTTTTGAAACTCAATAGAAATAATGGTTTTGACTATTTTTTCTTAACAAATTCAGAATTAATTGAACAAAGTTAAACATTTTTAAATAAAAATTTAAATACGGTAAAATTACATGTCTTTAATAGCCACGCTTTAGAGTTTACAAAAATGTTTGGAACAATATATTTAAAAGTCAGAGAGATGCAATTGACTAAATTGTTAAACAACTTTTAAAACTTAAATCCATTTGCCTATGATAAAGGTTCAAAAAATACAGAAATACTATTTTTGTTTCGAGGAGCGTTTTTGCAAAATGCTGACCTGTTTTCTTGCTTGCCAAATTAAAATTCAGCACACCGCAATGTATATATAAATTTAAAATTTTGTCAGCTTTAAGTCTGACTAACTTGCTCCCCGCTTTAAACTCCAGATCTCAACAGGCAATATGGTGACATAGTGCTGGAGGTCATGCCCTCCAATGTCCCCATTGTCCACCTGTACAACCGCGAGGATCTGGAGAAGGTGCTGAAGTACCCCAGCAAGTACCCATTCCGACCGCCCACCGAGATCATCGTGATGTACCGCCAGTCGCGACCGGATCGCTACGCCAGTGTGGGGATTGTGAACGAGCAGGGACCGATGTGGCAGCGCCTGCGATCCTCCCTGACCTCCAGCATCACTTCTCCCAGGGTGCTGCAGAACTTCCTGCCCGCCCTGAATGCGGTTTGTGATGACTTCATCGAACTTCTGCGATCTAGGCGGGATCCCGGAACCCTGGTGGTTCCGAATTTCGAGGAGCTGGCCAATCTGATGGGCCTGGAGGCCGTGTGCACCCTGATGCTGGGCAGGAGAATGGGTTTCCTGGCTGTCGACACCCAACAGCCGCAGAAGATCAGCCAGCTGGCGGCTGCTGTTAAACAGCTCTTCATCTCCCAAAGGGACTCGTACTACGGCCTGGGTCTGTGGAAATACTTCCCAACCAAAACCTACAGGGACTTCGCCCGGGCCGAGGACTTGATCTATGAGTAGGTACACAGCTATCTTGGTCGCCCATTCTATTCCCATCTAACTCAATTCGCCCCCCAACCAGTGTGATCTCCGAGATCATCGATCTCGAGCTGGAGGAGCTCAAGAAATCGGCTGCATGCGAGGACGACGAGGCTGCTGGGCTGCGAAGTATTTTTCTTAATATTCTGGAGCTCAAGGATCTGGATATTAGAGACAAGAAGTCGGCCATTATCGACTTTATAGCTGCAGGCATAGAAACGGTGGGAGCTTGCCTGCATTTCACATCGATTTTCCCTCAAATAATTTTGATTTTTTAGTTAGCCAACACCTTGCTGTTCGTGCTGAGTTCCGTTACTGGGGATGCTGGGGCCATGCCGCGCATTCTGAGTGAGTTCTGCGAGTACCGGGACACCAATATCCTGCAGGATGCTCTAACGAATGCCACATACACGAAGGCCTGCATACAGGAGTCCTACAGACTGAGGCCCACGGCCTTTTGTCTGGCCAGGATACTCGAGGAGGACATGGAGCTTTCGGGTTACTCGCTGAACGCAGGGGTGAGTTAAGCAGCTTTAACATATACAGATCTAAATAAAATGTAATTCCTGATACAACTCTTAAAAGTATGTAATTATTAAAAATTTCTCAATTTACCAAAAAATATTCTTGCGCTATTTTGACACCGATAAAAAAGTGGAATCGTAAAAATAAATATCTTAAATATTGAATTATAATATTAGATACAGATGCATACACATGCTTAATAACTTGTTTGGTTCAATATTAAAATATCTTAATTAATGTGGAAAATATTATATTTAAAAGTGCATTTCCGAAAAACTGACAAACTTAAACTTTAAAAAAATAAAATAATTGTAAAATCAATTCGAATATACTTGAGGATTGAATTGAGCACATATTTTTTGCCAGTGAAGAAGATTAAATAATTTTAAGTGTTTAATGTTTGTATGCTAAAGCAAATACTTAATTGCTTCTGGGGAATATAAACCTTATTAAAAAACATAATAATTTATTAAATTAGCTTTACTGTTAAATATTTTTATCCTAAATCAAAACAAACCTCAATATTTCTGATTGATTTATTTCTGATCCTCAGACCGTAGTGCTCTGTCAGAACATGATCGCGTGTCACAAGGACAGCAACTTCCAGAAGGCCAAGCAATTTACTCCGGAACGTTGGATCGATCCTGCCACGGAGAATTTCACGGTGAATGTGGACAGTGCCAGTATTGTGGTGCCCTTTGGAGTGGGTAGGAGATCGTGTCCGGGAAAGCGGTTTGTTGAAATGGAGGTGGTGCTGCTGCTAGCTAAGGTGAGTATGGGCTATATCCTGATGTATGATCAGAAAGTATCACTAAGTAAACCCCCCCCTTTACCAGATGGTCCTGGCCTTCGATGTGAGTTTCGTTAAGCCCCTGGAAACGGAGTTCGAGTTCTTGCTGGCTCCGAAAACTCCGCTTAGTCTGAAACTCAGCGATCGGGTCTTCTAATCGTTTGTGAAATGGAAAAACGAGCCCCAAACACTGCCTATTCTCAGGCGTTTTGTATCAAATACAACTAAAATAGCTAAGAACTGAACCATTAAGTGAAATTAATGTAAAACTAATGCTAGGACTCTACACATATCTATATATATATCCAATATCCCTGATGAGCCAGCATCAGCAGCCTAGTCCTGTGAAGAAATAAAAAGAAGAGCAAAACCAAGCAATATAATTTTACAAACATATGCTGACTGGATGTAGTATAGATATAAATGTACATACAAATTTCATGTTTTGTTGTAATTACTTATTTAAAGCTCTTTCTTCTAGTTATAGTTAGTTTTATCGCATAAGTAGCAGCAATTGTTTTTAATGTTTTGTAAACGGAAAGACTGTGTTTAAGTTTGGTTTTCCACTATTTTAACCATTTTTACATATTTTCTGTAAATAGTTTCGCTTATTTACCACTTAAAACGTGTACAGTTTAGTTTTATTCGTATTTATTCAAGTGTTTCTACTGCCTGCGTTTTTTATTTTTCTCTATATCTGTGAATATTTTGTTAAAAAAAAATTGTATTCAAATGAAATGAATGGAAATTAAACAAAATAACTGAAAAGTTACAAACAATTTGTGATATGTCTGTTTTTTTGTGGAAATTTTACAAATCTTTAAAATAACTAAATTCTTTTTGCAGCAATTATCTAGTTTTTAAATTGGTTTTTCCCAAACTAAATTTATTTTTTTACTCATTTTAATCTTGTACTTTGAAAAATTACCTTTTGAAATGCTTTTTAATCTGGTTTATGTCCCTGCTATAAGGGGTTTTTCATAAAAGCTCTGAACAGTCGCTTCCTTCAAAGCCGAGAATTTTTCAAAAATATTATACATCAGTAATTTATCACCAAAATACTCAACCAAGCATTTAAAGTTTAAACAAAGCCCGAAATTAGTTGCTTTATTTGCAAGACATGCAGGTGTTAATTTGTAAGCCGCCATAATATTATTCAATATTTGACCAGCATTCAAAAACATTTGACTTGGCTCGAACACGTTTTAAGCGTGTCAAACGCTCTCTTCGAGGTTCTCTTAAGTCCATTGGCCTTCTCTTAGCCTGCTGGTTCTCTGCTTCTTGGGGCTGTGGCCCAAGAGCTCGATTGGCGGGCTTTGGAACGGTTTTGGATTCGGTTTTGGGTTCAGGTTACAACAGTTGTCGTTGGCGTGTCGTCGGTTTCAGAGCGTTTCGAAAACTCAATTTGTGCTCTAAGTCGCAGTTAACACTGAATCCAAATAACTATCTAGCGCGCGCGTGAACAAATTCATTCACCTTTTTGTGCATTTAGTGTGAGATATAACTAAAAAGCTAACCCAAAAAACATTTGGCTGCACTTGTGTTCCGCACCTCTCTGCAAACACTCAACGAAAATTTGAAAAATGTAATACAGTAACCAAACAGTAACTTAATTCTGAGTAAATCTTAAAACCAGTTTGTCGTTTGCTCGGCAGTAACTAATTTTTAGAAGATTTGAAAATGCACTAAACATAGAAACACACATACAAAAATGAAGTATTTTCAGCTTCCGTCGCAGTTTCGATTCTGCCCCGAAGATCTCTCGTTTCAATGGAGTCTGTGAGATCGGAGGGCCCCACCCAGAGCTAATTGTACAATAAACACAGATACAACAACTACATCAGCAAGACGATCGCAGCACTTTGTTGTTATTGTTAGACATGCTAATTTTGCACAATTTATACACACAGAACAAAAACAACAATAACAACACTGGCTAACACAAATTAGTTTGTTTAACGTGACTCACAGACGGTTTTCTCACCATCAACGCCGCCCCTCCCCTTTGATGCAGCTCTAATTAGGTGACAAATACTTGGGTTTATGCAACGACAGATTGTTTACTCAACTGGGCTTTAAAGCAATTATATAGAACATGAAATATTCACATTTACACAATATTGTTTTACAAATTTTGAAGGAATTATAAAATTATTTCTGTACCTATCAAAAGTTCCTGTCCAGCCACGACATGAGTTATAGTTAAATAATTCATTGAAAGAGCCTAAAATTTGATTGTTTTGTTGTAGTGAAAACTTATACCTCTCACTTTTTAAATTCGATGTATGATTTCTAAACTTAAAATGCTCAAAACTATTTTGATTTTTATCAAAAGTCTGCCAAAATGAATGTGATAATCGTAAATGCTGTTTATATTAACACTCAATTACATGTTTCACGCGCAGGTGTTTCCCTTTTGGGAACTGAACCCTTTCAATCCAATACCAATATCCTTTATAGACACTGACCTTCAATGACAAGCCCGACGCGAAACAATGACAAAAGAACTCAGTGCCAGTAACCCCAGTATACCAATGGTAAATCCCGACGACCCTTAGCCAATTGCTTTGGCATTGAATTTGCAAGCAACCCCCAAAGGAGCCACCGGAAAACTCCCCCAACAGCCAACCTCCCCCATAAATCCCCACCCATTCCGCCCATATCCCGAAACGTTGCATGTTTAGGGCTAAAACAACGTCCAAGCTAGAAGTTATAAGTGGAGTGGGACTGAGTAAGGTAAAAGCAAACACAGTAGCAACTATTGGCAAGAACATGGAAAACAATTGCAAAAAAATGCAGGCAGTTGAATTGTCAGACTTCGCGATACCCTTTAAAATGATTTGAAAAGTGCAATAAGCTTAATAAAGTTTGAATGATATATGTTAGGGAAGTGAGTAAGGATATTTTATAAGGAGAATATATAACTTCTTAAAAAGTTTATAATAGTATAGCCAAACTTAAAATCTACTAAAACTTCTATGAAACTTTATATAAATTAAATTGTATTCAGATGATTTTTACTTTTAAGCTTTACTCCATTTTAAAATTTAAATAAGAACTATTGAGTAATTTACACATTATTTTTTCCATTAGAAAGCTAAACTTAATGACTTCGAGTCATAAACTTGTCTAAAGCGGTATCTCTTATCAAAGCATCATAAAATATTTTGTTTATAATAAGCTAGAAATTATTTTAAATTAAGTGACTGATGTCTTTTAAAGTTCTATTTCAATTTAACACAGAATAGTTACGGGTTAAAGTAAGATGTATATACCTTAACATAAGAAATACCCTTGTTTGGAAAATGCAGCTGGGAAATCGCGAACTGCCCTTCGGCGGCAGAGAAAACTAAGGCGATGACCAAGTACAGTAGGCGCCTTATACATATATGTATGCATTTGAGGTGGCTCTGCCCTCTCACTCCCCCATTGGCCGTCTCTCTTTCTCTTGCAACCAGTTTGCAGTTGTGCATATCAATGCAAGTGTGAGGGGGAGGCAGAGCGCCCGGGGGGTGGAGCAAAAGGGGGCGGCAGGGGCTGAAAACAAGTTTTGTTGCATTTTTCAATTGCCCAAGTTGGCTCCGATCGAAAGATGAGAGATAGTTCTCTTTGGATCTCGGGCTTTCAGGAAATTGCAAATGAGACTTAATTAGGCAAACCATGTTGGTTAATGGCTTGGCCAAATTCCTTGAATAGAATCAGAAGCCAAGAACCAAAACAAAACGGAGAATCGAGAATCGAGAACAACAACAAGTCATTGACCCATAACTCAGACCAGTTATAGGGCTGCTTGCAAGAAGGCAAATAAAACAAAAGGCATTTTTGAGCCTGAAAGCGAAACGAGGTTAATTCACAGTGCTGGTCGCAAAGTTGTGCCTACCTTTGCGAGAAAATATCCTCTCCGCTGGCAACACGCAATACGCAGGTGTGGCAGGTAGTCGTCCTCTCTTAGCTTCACTCTGCATCTCTTCAAGTCAAGTTCTCTTAGTTTCTGAAACAAGTTTTCTTGGCCAACACGATTTGTTTACCTTTTTTTGTGTTTCGTGGCTTGTTGCGTGTGTTTTGTTTGGTTTCTGCTTTTTGGGCTTTCTTCTAAGCGCAGATGAAGAAAACTTGTTTTTTTTTTTGGTTCAGAGGGGTGTTGTGGGGTGTTCGAGTGTGGGCCAAAACGTGAAGCACTCGTTAGCAATAACACGTAAACAGTTAAGCGCTGGAATTCCAATCTTGGAGAGCCGAAAACCCGAAAACGAGTGAGGAGATTTTTTAAGGAAGAATATGGAGTTTTTAGGCAGTTTGTATTGTACACCCAAAAAAATTCTAATTCTTTAGTTTTAGTAAATGTGTCTTTAAAATCAACTACAGGCGGTATTTAAATATAAGTATAATTCAATACTAAATAATGTAACCTTTATACTTCTAATTTTAATTTCTATATATATACCCAAGAGTCTAAAACAGAAGTCTAAGGCCTTATTTTTAAGCCACATAGTTATTAGTTTGATACTTTCATGGTATTAATTTAATACTCATCTTAATGAGAAATTTTTGGGTGTATAACAAACTTTAAAAACGTTTAAATATGAATACTTTTAGCCACCAACAGTTAATCATTTTCTACTTCTAAGAATCTTTAAATATTTATAGATAATTATACAAATTTTCAAAAATTGTAAATTGAAAGTAATGGAGGTATTTTTTTTATATTGATAAAATCACTTTTAAGTAATTTGAGTATTATAAAAATTGTTCAGCTTTTCCCAGAACTTTTAATTAATTATTAGCTAAACGCAATTGCATACCACTGTATTTCTATTAGTGGTAGAGTTCTTTTGCCTATTTGTTATTTATCTTCGCAACCAGAACCTAGACACTAAAATGTTTATTACTCCAAACCCTTACTTTTAGGTAGGGAGTGCCTTCTTTTCTCTCTTTAATTCCCTCTGTAGCTTATACCTTTCTCCCTCCCAATAACTTTTCCCCCTCCTTTTCGCAGTGAAAGTTATGCGTGACCCTTTTTTAGGGTTTGAGTTGAGTTTCCAGTTTCATTTCGAGTTATATATATATTTTTTTTGGTTTTCCACTTGCATTTTAGTTGTGTTTTTTGGGGTTACACATCTCGGGGTTAACTAGCTCAATCCCCTCCCCATTTCCCGCCTTCTCTCTTTTGTTGTGCGTGCCTTTGGCTAATTTGAGCTCTTTGTTTTGTTCTTTGTGTGATGCAATTAGCTTCAATCAATGAGGGGACAGAACCACGGAGCGATTCCATTGTTGGTTATGAAGTGCTTGGAGATCCAGTACACATAGAAAAACTAAAACGAGAACGGAAGCTTACTTAGGCCAACCGAAGTTTTAATACCCCCCTGCATTTATACAAAAAATTAATGAGTACGTTTGACTAGACTATTTCCAATAGGCTAGATTTTGTAACGTGTTCAGCGTGCAGCTATAGTAATATAAAAACATCACATTAGGAAAAACAACAAGAAATGCCCATAATTCTTTAAACTTCTTCTATGGATGCTATAGGTCAAAGTAATCTTGATTAGAGTGCAAATAAAACAAGGGGTTTGTAAGTTTTACGTTAATAACTCTGGCACTGTTCAAACGAAATGCATAACACCGTACGGATAGTAAGGTGATTAAGTGACAGTTATATTTTAGATTTTATAAAAACTAAAGATACTAAAATTAATTAAATTTTTTTAACAGTAAAAAAACAGTGAGAATAAAACATTTCATTCTTCATTCTTTGATCCTTATGCTATACGTATCCTTTACAATTTAATAAAGTATTTTTGATGCATGCTAGATATATCTCAGATAGTAACTGTTTCCAAATGTAATCATTTTGATAGGTATTTTTTTCAGTTTAGAACATTTTATAAAAATATCTAACACTTACAAACAGAATTAAAAAGGTGACAATTGAGCGTCAGAAGACACCCTCTGTCGGTCTGCAGTCATTGGTTAATTTTAATGGAATTATAGATGAAGTGACATCGATTATAGCTGAAATGAAATATGCATAAGACATTTTGTTGCAAACTCACGTAGGCTGCTCGCATTCCCAGCTTGAATTTAGTATGCATCTCGGTACCTTGCGGGTAATATTTCTAAATAGGTATAGCCCCACCCAAAAGTCCCACACACCCAATAGATGAGATCATCGCAGAATGTGCCCTTAATCAATTTGGTCTGCATCTGGATGTGTTTCGTGTGGGAGACCTTCGGCCATCAATTGACACAAATCCACAACAGAACGTAGATTGTTTAGCTATGTTTGTTTGCACGCTCCACCGAACATCCAATAACAAATATCCGATAACCCAGACACGGAGACCAATTATGGTCATTAAACCCAACTTTGCTGAGCACTAAAAAGCCAAAATTAAAGATTCAGTTTCCTCTGTAGGTCGAGAACGCATACGCATACAACAGACTCAGAAAAATGAGTTACTTGCGATCGATAGGTACATATACAACGAATCTTAGTGTCATTCTATCTACGTCCCGAGCAAATGTCAAAGTGCCCAAATTTCCAATTGATTTGTTAGTGTTATTTAATTAATTAATTGTTCAATTGCTTGCTGCAGAAATCTCACGCGTCGAAATGTCGCCCGCTGATGATAACTCATTTGCCACCACCCATGGCAACAAAAAGGCCACCTACACGCTGATATGCATCAAAATTGTGGAGCTGGTGAGTTATTTGGTCATAAACTAAATCCAAAAAATAGTTCGCAGTTTTGCACACACTTAAAATTATAACAATATTAACTTAAGTGGAATAAGTGCTGGCTTTTATACAATATCTATAAATAAGTCACAGAGTCAAAATTCGAAATCTCATTGAAAACATTATTTCCGTATGATTCTTGCACGAAAAAGTTTTTTTCACAGAGGGCCTTTCGGTAATAATTTTAGTTTAATAACTTATTAGTTTTTGTTTTATTACAAAAGCTTGCCTAATTGCTCAGCGGTATTTGTTAATTTAAAGAGTGGAAATCAGGAATTATGAATGATAACCGTGTTAGAAAATATTATAATTTATTTATATCATACACATTGTAAGATAATATATTGTATTTTCTGAAAATCAATCGGCAATAACAAATTTGAAGTATCCGAATTTAATACAAAATAAATAATGGTTTTTATGCCCAACCGGAATACATTTTTTTGTTTTTTTTTTTTAATTTACAATTTAATTTTAAAACTATTTTCTTAGTGCCTGCTTATATGCTGCCTGGGCCTGATCGACGAGCCGGCCACCAACTCCCACCTGCGGGTGTTCATTACGCCCCGTGTGATGGCCCTTTGCTATGTGACCTTTGGTGCGTTGACTATTTACACGGCGATCTACCTGATAATGGCTCTCTTTGGCGATCTGTGAGTACGGAACCGGGGTTAAAAAAAATAATGGTTAAGTATGGTTACTTTACCAACAGGACACCCTGGCGCACGGCTACATTGTGGTCACTGGTGGGCTTCGTCATGTTTGTGGCCGTGACCGCTCTGCTCTTCCGGGATTGGTCCACAACCAAGGACCGCAACTACTGGCACCCGAATATGCATCGTCTGGACCTCGTGATGGCTTCCGCCTCGATTTCCTTGGTCACCTCGTTGGTCTTCCTGCTGGACATTCTCCTCACCATCCGCTTCGGCGTTCACGGCGATCTTGAATGACCTGGACCTGGATGACGAGAAGTTTGGCGAGAAAGAGGCATCCACTCGAGTCTCTCCTAACCGTGGAACCCTAATATTTATGGCTCCAACTTAGTCGTAAGAACCCCGTCACATCCCCGTCTCCCAGCTAATTATAATCCCACGAAAAAAACACACATATGAATTGCCATCATCGAATCGAAAATGTACAAAAACGACGTTCGCGAAGGTTTAAAGTTCTTTACGCATCGGCTGCCCTGTTTTGTTTTTTTTATAAGCCTAATACATCGAGCATCACGAACGTTTTATCTAATCCAATTATTAAGTAAGATCCAACAAATAAATTTTGTACAAGCGAATATTTTCACAAACAAAAAGTTAACTTTCTAATTACTATTGAAAATTTCGAAATGAAAAATATATATTTTTTAATGTATACTCCATAATTTAGGTACTTATTATATACAAAACGAAACATTAACAAAAAAAAAAAGATTCTTTATCTGTTAACAAGGCGAAACAATTCGTTGTGATGAAATCATGCGGCTGGTGTATGGAGTTCCTAGAAGTCATTTGGACTTGATGAAGTATTTCTCAATGTCCTGATCGTTGTTGATCATCTGCAGACCATGGAACGTCTCCTTGATGTAACACTTTCCAGCATCTCCGTCACCTGGAAACAAACAATTTCATGATTAACTTTTAAGATAATTGTCAGTGGCGACATCATACCCAAGCTTCCATCACAAATGCGCTGAGTAAGCAATTTGGCCAGAGCTTTGAACAGTTCCTTGGTGGCTATTTTTCGTTTGTAGTAGGGATTGAGCCACTGCACCACATTTTTGCTCACATCGTTCTTTTGCTGGTTCTTTTCTGGTTTTGTGTCCTTTTGCGAACTTCTTTTCGAGTCGGATTCTTTTTGATCCTTTTTCTGGGAAGAAGAGTCCTTTCTTTCTGCTTTCAAGTCTTTAAGATGCTTTTCCGATTCTTTTGGCTCACCCCTACTAGGTTTCAAATCTCTCACTCTATCTTTGTCGGATTTCGCCTCTTTCGGCACTTCTTTTTGAGATTTTCTGTCACTGCCTTCCTTTTTCTCAGATTTCTTTACGTCATCGTCTAGTGTTACCTTTGGTTCCTTACTGTCTAACTTATTTTCCTTAAACTCTTTTTTGTCCAAACTCTTTTCTTTAAGTTTGTTTTTTTCCAACATTTCTCTGGCTGAAATGAAACCTAGTGTTTCAGGTTTGTAATTTGACTTTTCCCTTTTCTCCCCTTCCTTAAGCTTATTTTTCTCTAACATTTCTCTGGCCGATATAAAGCCAACAGTTTCGGGCCTATTTTCTGATTTATTCCTATTTTCATCTTTTTTAAGAACAATTTCTTCGGTTGGGCTGCCTAATTTTTCTTTTCTTTCATCGAGCATTTGACGGGCAGTTTTAAAACCAATAGAATGTGGATCAGTCTCCTCGTCAGAGTCGCTTTTAAAGGAACCAAATAGGTGCTGCATGCTGGACGTTGTCTTTTTTGATTCTATCTCTTTGGATTGGTTTTGATGAGAAACTCTTTTCCTTCGATGGGTGTCATAACTTCCATCGCCGTTGGACATCAATTTGAATTTTCTTTCGCCAATTATGCTATCTGGCTGACGATCGAGCTCAACTTCAGGATCAGTACTTTCTTGGTCCATGGGCTCGTCTTTGACATTATTGGTAGAATTTTCTTCAGTATCCTTCACCTCTTTGTCGTTCTGAATTTCTTCGGGCTCTTCTTTAATAACAACATCTTCTTCGTTAGACGAATCGGATGGTTCCTCTTTAATCTCTTTTTTGAAAAAGGAGGATATCGAAGTCTGCTTGCTATTCTCCTGTTTGAATCCCTTTTTTTCCTTCAAGGCTTTTGGCACCTCCTTAAGACTTTGGGGTCTCTGTTCTTCCAGTTCTTTTAGTTTCCTCTCAAAATAGGCTACACTTCCACCAGTCCAAGCGCCTTTGGAGCTAGTTTCCGGCTTGGGAACATAATCCAGCAAAAGCGGCATTAATTGCGTCTTGCCTGTCAGTTGTTTAATGGTGGAAATCTATAAGGAAATCAAATATATTAAATTTTTCGATATTTTGATGTAACCTTTTATTCAAACCTGTTTAACTAAGGCATGTCGGTACATATTGGCCACTTTATGCTGTCGAAAAACCTCGTACTCCATATCCACTGCCATGGCTTCATAGTCTTTGTATTTAAGTACACTTCTTGGCTGCTGATCTGGCTCCTCCTTGCACTTTTCCACATTGGCCTTTAGTGCATCGATGATGGCTGTGAGGTATTTCTCCCTGTGAGTTGACTGAAGCCCAGCGATTTTCTTTTCAGTGGCCTCCGCCTGTCGAATGCGAGTGATTTGGGCGGCAGTTTCCTGTTCCAGCTGCCGAGCTGCGCTGATTTGTTTACGTAGCTTGAACTGCTGCTTTATAAAATCCTCGGATTCCTTTTTCGCTTTTTTGGCCATGGAGGAGTGACTCTGGCCGGAATCGTCACCTGAACCGGATTCACCGTCTGCGTACTCCTGGGCAGCACGCTTTATTCCAGGTCGACCACCTAATAGATTGGGGTTAGGAAACAGAAAATGACTTTCACAGGAATATTGATAAAATGGCATTTCCAAAGCTTACCCTCATACAAATCGGCGCAATCCTGCAGCGAAATGTGTGACTTGAACGTATCATCCATACACAATCTGTGGAACATCTCAAGTGCCTTCTCCGCTTTCTTGGGGCGCTTGCAGACATCACATTGACCATTACAATCCGGAGCAGGATCTCCGAAGAAGTCAGAAAAAAGCTTGTGCCTGCAGCTTGTTCGCTCGCAGAATTCAGTTATCTTTTCAAACTGTTTTAAGGCCCTCTCCGTGAGTAATTCCTTATCGCCACGACCCCTCGCTCGGTGGGCATCGTTTTGCAGCAAGAAACGAATACTCCGGACATCTTCCCGTCCGTAATACAATCTACAATACGACTGCAAGCCATCGCGACCAGCGCGACCAGATTCCTGATAATATGCAGCCACATTTTGCGGCACATCCCAGTGGATAACGAAGCGCACGCTCGGTTTATCCACACCCATGCCGAAGCTATTGGTGGCGCATATGATGGGTTGATCGCCCCGCATCCAGGCTTCTTGGACCTCGGTGCGTTCCCCTGTCTTCAGGCCGGCATGGTAGGCCACTGCTCCGATTCCCTGCTTGGTCACTCCTATGGCCATACGTTCCACCTGCTCGCGAGTTCGACAATATACAATTCCACAACCCCTTTGCGGTTTAGCTTGCTCCTTGAACTCTTTGGGATCGCCCAAACAGTGTCGGGCAAAGTCGGCTAGGTGCTGGAAGTCATCTTCTATCGAGTTCTTGTACACAATGTCGTAGAAGAGGTTCTTCCTAAAGCTGGGAGTGCTGAACTGAGCCACGGGCTGGTGGAGGCGTAGCTGCTTGTATATGTCCTCCTTGACTTCCCGAGAAGCTGTGGCCGTCAATGCCAACCAGGTTATGTCCGGGTATTTGGAGCGCAGCTCGCCCAGTTTCAGGTAATCAGGCCTAAAGTCATGACCCCATTGGCTGACACAATGGGCTTCGTCCACTGCAAAATATGCCAGTTTTTTATGATTATAAAGTGTTTGGAGAAGCTCCTGGAAAAATTTGGTGGCAGCCTGTTCCGGGGTTATGTAGAGAAACCTCAGGTTCGTTTTCACGGCCCGCAAGTCCATTATAACACGATCCCTTTCCTTGGTGCTCATCTTGGAGTTCAACGAATCCGCTGGCACCTTTAGTTTGGTCAAATGATCTATCTGATCCTTGATCAGAGCCAAAAGCGGTGAAAAAACAATGGTTATTTGATTCTCGGACATCAAACCGGGCAACTGGAAGCACAGGGATTTACCCGAGCCCGTCGGCATCGACACATACACATCCTGTTTTTCTGGAACGGAATCACGAGAAGTATTATCTACGAGATTGGGTAAGAAGTTGGCCCATATTCACTTTTGACAGCACACTTCACGGCCTTCTCCTGCAGCTCTGATTTGAATTTCGTGTGGCCGAAATGCTTTTTCAGCGCCTCATGGACGGCGCTTTCCTGGGTCATTCTTAAGCCGACGTCCTACTGCGTTCTATTTAAATAAACATTATTTTCTTTGGGGCAAAAACTCGTTGCCGCCAAAACAGCTGGCTTAGCGATGGGTAATGCGGCCAGCTAGTGATGGCAGCGCTGGCGAAGGTAACCGATAGTCCAAATGCTTATGGATGCCCCATCCCTGCGGTAAAATAAGGCCAACACTACGTTGTTTAAATTTCGATGATATCTGTAGAACTTTGTCTATAATGATCTCTTTCCACACAGTCCATCCCTTGGAAACGGTTGGAATTATCAACAAATGTGAAACTCCGATTTCCGCAGAGCACATCCACCTTCTACCTTCTGATTTCAGCTGATCTGAACAGCTGTGGCTCGTCAAACCGGAGTTTCACTTTTTTCAAAAATCTCAACGGTTTTTCAGGGATGGACTGCGAGGAAAGAGGGTTGCACCGCAGAAACATCGGCTAAATATCGCATAAATTAGTCCGTCAAAGTCCGTAAAATTTTAACGGCGGACTAACTGGAAAATTTTTAGAACGCCAAAACCTTATGGACCTTCTGTTTGAAGAAGTGTGGAAATTGGATGGATCTCTGCGGAAATACTCTATTAAGCCTAGTATTCAGATCGACGAAATCCATACGCCAGCTATACGAGTTGAAAGGCAAATAACCAAATCGACGAAAAAATACCAGAAAATGGCCAAGCGTTGCCAGATTTCTCTTGGTGAAAGTAAGAAGGCGCAAGGAATAACAAATCTATAATAATCTTTGAAGACAGGATATTTGTCGGATCAAAAAATGGACGAAAAAACCAAAAAAAAAACTCAGCAAAATGTAGAACAATAATACAATGTTGATTACAATATGTTCCCGATCCATATATGTGCCACTTTTGTTGTTTTGATTAAATGTAGTTGCTAGTTGGCACGCTAAATTTGAATTGTTTTCCGATTGCCAACAAGCACAGCTGACTGACAGTAAGACCGTCAGAATCAAAACTTTGGTCAAACTAAAAAGAATAAACTTTTACGCTGGCGTATGGTGCTCTGTGGGACTAGGCCATAACGGGAAGAGCATCGATAGTAGTAGCAAACTATCGATTGGCAGTTGTCGTGGAGATTGAAAAACATCGGTGTTTCCCCGCCAAACATCGATACCTTATGAGATTTGTCCACTGCTCGCAGTCGAAAATTTTTGGCCGACTCGCGAGCACGCTCTGTGCTGCTTTCTCCCGCATTTCGCTTGCTTTTAACTCGCCTTTCGTCGCGGTGCGTGTGTGTTCGTGAGAGTGTGTGTGTGCTGGCAGTGCGTGTGCCGCGCCGCTATTTGTTAATAGTTATTAATCCCGGCTTAATATCATGCCTGCACTTTAATCGCCTCTGAGCAAACGACCAAAATTATAATAATAATAATGCCGGCAAACAGAGCAGTGAATTAGTGTGCGAACTGTTTGTGTGGGTGTCTGCCTTGCCAAAAATATTTACCGCAAAATAAACAAATACAAGCAAAGCGTATTGAATCCCAGTCAAAGCCAATCAACAACAAAAGCCGGCGAAATAACCATTCTCGCTCTCTCTTTTCCAAAAGAGAGTTATTTAAAGTTTTAAAATGCAAGGGAAACAACAACATGAATATCTGCACTGCAGAAGAAAAGCAACAGCATCAATAACCCCCCGCCTTGTGATATTCAGCAGTCCGCTACTTCTTCTACTGCTTACCACCCACTTTCCAGCCACCGTACAAGCCGATAATGGCCCCGTCCCCCAAGTGGCCGCCCTTGCCGCCCCAAATCCGGCGGGAGGCGTGGCAGGAGGGTCCTCGATCATCGATCAATTCAGTCCGAATTGCAGTGCTGTGACGCACATTTTCCAGGCGAGAGGAATCGATGCCATCGAGATTCCCCAGAAACCAAGTAACGGTAAGTAAATAAAAGTTTGTTACTATTTGAAACTTTAAAAAGTGAAATTATTTATGTATAAATAAAATAAATTATAAAAATTATTATGCAGTCAGAAGGAGTTGCTATAAAGTTAGTTTCACTTATTAGTTTACTCATTATCTCTTATTGCCGACTCTTACGCTTTGCCAATAAAATAGCGCACATTTTAATTTGATGTGATAAGAAAACGAGGTCTTTACATTGGTCAAAGTGCAAATATAATTGAAGTTTGGTTTGGTTGTCACTCATATTGCAAAAATAACAATCAAATGAGATTAAACATAATCAAAAAACAGACCATAAAATATAAACAACTTTCTAAGCATATGTAATTTTAGATGAAAGGCCCTAAAGCTAAAAGATAATAATACATTTATAAGTTCACATATTAGCATTATCCATTTCATAACATTGCTAAATCAGAAGAGATAAGAAACAAGTTTGTTTCACAAAGGAACAAAGAAAACTCTCGTTCGAATTTTGCGAATCCGTGATTCATTCTGCTCCTTCAACGCGTCTTGAGTTCTCCTCCCGAACTTTCCTCCCCCTGCGCCCCCTGGAAGGAAATGAAATTCCACGCAAATCAACTCGAAATGCGAGTAAGCAGCAGCACAAGGTAGGCTTTAAATAAGAGAGAGTCCATCGAGGAGAGCGTGTCCATCCCAGAGATCTTGGCGCATGCGTCGCCCGCTCATCGTAACCCTCTGTCTTTTCCCTTCTCAATCCGAAACCCCTCCTTTCCTAAAGGGGGAAAGGGTTCCAGTTTCCAAGACCAGTCCAAAAGGCAGAAGCAGCCGCAACGAAAAATCTCAAGAAATTCCTTTTTGATGAACAAAAAAAAGAAAATAAAACGAGAAGAGAGCCGCCGCACAGTAGATCTTCGTTGGCGTGAACTGGAGTATTTAATTATTTATTTATCGATAGTTTATTCTAGTTATATTTTCTTAAAAATTAACATTTTTATTTGTTAAGGGCATAAAAATAGACCACAAATTTAAAGTAATTTTACATTATCTAAAAAAAATATGATTATTCTTTTACCTTAGTGATTAATCAGATAATTTAAAGAGTCAAAACTTATTTTGTTTTCATAAGTAAACAATTATTTAATAAAAATTTCTTTGAATCATACATATTTAACTTAGTTATTCTCTACATATGTATATAGGGAACTGAGACTGCGGAGCCCCTGTAAAAGGCTTTTTGGTCAGTGGAGGGGCAAAAATGTTGTCACACCGCTTTTACACGTTGTTCGATGGGTGGATGTGGATCGTCGAAGAGGGTAAGGGAGGACCTAGTCGCGACCTCGATCGCCTGTGGGCTTTAGTTAATTTGTATAAATCCTGAATTAATCACGCTTAATTGCAATAAGTTGCGCAGCGTTCTCCATTCCTCTTCGCTCGCCGCCTCTCTCTTTGTTTGATTTGTTGCCAGGTAAACTGTTGCAGCCTCTGCCCTTTGCCCCTCGGCCCTTTACCTGAGCCCTGCCTTTGTTTATTTTTGGTTTTCAACGTTGCCTGATTGGTTTTTTTTTCCCCTCCTATATGTATGTTTTCCTTATTCTTTATCTTTTGGTCAAATGCACTGCGCGTTGCGTTGCGTTTCGTTCATAATTTCATGGAAATGCAGGTGGGGGAGGGGGCGATGAGGGGGCGGGGTGTGGAACAGGTAGAGTGGTCAGTTCTCGAGTTCCCTTTTGTGTTGTCTTTGATATTAATCAAGGTGTCATTGAAATCGTTTAAATTATGCAGTTCAGGATTTTTATTCTCTGTCGGCATTTTTATATGAACCTTTTACTTCCCAAACCACTTGCTCCCCGCCGTTCAACTCCCAGTATCTTTAGCACTAAGAATAACAAATAAAATGTTTGAATTTGTTTAAAAATCTTTTTTACAATTTTTTCAAAACCTTTATAAATTTTGATTTTGTGCGCATATAATATACTTATATTTTTGAGACCTGAGAAATTTTAAAGTTATATTTATATTTATAAAGGTTTAATATATGCATGTACAATATTCTATTGTAAAAAAAGTTTGATGTGAACTCCAAATATTTTCTAATATTTATGAACACTTGATTTAATTAAATTTTTCTGTGTGCACAGCTTCTCTCTCCATCTTTGGCCGTGTGAGTCATAAATTCTTGTGTTGGGCCCTCTCTTCTCATTCGTTTCTTCTCATTCCCAATTTTATTCCCTTTCCTTTCACCTGACCCCGCCCCTTGCACCATGTCCGCCTGATAAGCGCCAGCATTTAGATAAAGTTTCCGACGTGTTCTCAGGCCTTTTTGAATTGCTTAACTGGGAACTACTTTTGTGATAGGTGTTTATAGGGTTTTCTGGCTGGGGTTTCGTGGCTATGTAGGTTAGCAAACTGGTGAGGCTGTGCGGCTGATAAAGTCCAAAATACCAAAAAAAACTTTGACGTAAGAATGTACGAATGGAAAAAATTCGTTGGAACGTAGACATTTTGGGGCCACCTTATTGTCATAGGGAAGTTATGGGAATTATTTTGGTTAGCGTTTTTTTTATGTTAGTGTATTTTTGAAGTAAAATATGTAAATACAGACTATACAAATAATTTACTTTAAACTAGTTCTAAAAATAATAAAATTTTTTTTAAAGTTTAATCAAATCAATATGAAAATATGTATAAATACTAGGATATCAATACTTAAAAGTCACTACCGATTTCCTAACCGGAAATTTCTTGCATATATTCAAAGTGAAATTTCGATCAGTCACGTTTAAGTGTTTTGGCCAATTTCCCAGCTTAGTCATCTTCACACTTTAGGTGCATTCCTTTCATTGAACCATGAAAAGCAACAAACATTCGGGAACAACAACTGCATGGCACCTTCCGTGCTGCACTGACAAACAACAGCAACAGCAACTACAACAACAGCTGCCACTTAAACGCTTCATTAAAGTTGCACTTCCTGTGCCACATCAAAAAGCTGTGCGAACCCACTTTAACCCCCTGACCATCGTCCTCGGCTCACCATCATCATCATTGGAAGGCAGGCACTTAGCTGAAATTGTTTGCACAATTTAAACAGTTCACAAAACATTAAATCGTTAAAAATAATATCAGAGAAGCGGCCAAGAGAGACTCAAAGAGAGAAAAAGATTGGCTTCGTTGATCGCAGGTTTAAATACCCTTTAAAGAAGATGAAATAAGTTGTAGGATATTTGTATTATTAATTAAATTAAATAACAAAATATTTAAGCGTGTACTAAACTGGTTTGTGAATATACGTAATGTTTTGTAAGTTATACACTTCTTAATGACTCGTTTAATTTTAACTAAGAAATATATGTTATAAGAATATATAGGTATTACTTAATAACTAAACAAAATTATAATACATTTTAGTTAAAGTTTTAAAATCTTTTTTTGCTGCAACAATAAGTTTACACATAAGTGATCACCTTGTTTCCTCTCATTCTACCTCTTTCCCATCTCTACCCATCCTTGTCTGCCCTTTGCCAAAAGAAATTTGCAGCGAAACTTATTTTTGCTCAGCTGCTGTGGTTGCCTGTCTCTCCACACCGAAAAAAATATTATGACCATTTTTGAACTAAAATATTTAATATCAATTTTAGATATTTGGATGATTAAAGCAATAATTTAATTTAATCTTCAACTTAAGAATTGGGAAAAATCTCCAATATAATCAATATCTTTATTTCCGTGCACTGTTGCTCCACTTTGTTGGCGTCTCCTTCAGCGGCACTGCATCCGCCGAGTGCCCCTGCCCGCCCCCTTAAACCACCCGCTCCAAGGCAACCGACCGCATGACTATTAATCATTTTCCAGCAACCAAAACTAAATGGCCCCATCTCGCTCTCCCCTTCTGTTTCCCGTCCGTTTCCCTCTGTTGACCCTTTTTTTGCATTGTCGCATTCCTTGGCCGTGTAAAAAGAAGAAACGAAGCGAGCGGTTTATATGGCACTATATCATCATCATCTTCATCGGCGTCGTCGGCGTGTGATCATGTGATATATACTTCTGCAATTGTTGACCATTGTATGGAGGATTGGGCTTGGGTTTCGATTGGAATGCAGATTAGATGGGGGCAGGGGATATAAACGAGTAGGAGTTGCTGTCTAGAGTTTGTTTATGAGGTCATAAATTGGTTGAATAAAGGGTTTGTTTTAAGGGCTATGCGAATATTAAATTATCTGAAATTTATAGGGACTTTTAAGATTTATATAGTTTGGATGGCAAAATTAGAGGGGTTAATAAAAATTAAATTACTATCATAAAAGATTACAAAAAACCAATCAAATAACATTCATTGACAAAAAGTCAAAGATAACCCACTAAAACACCTAATACTTGGGTTAGCCAAAGCTCCCCAGAACATTGAAATCCGCGATCATGATCGATAGCAAAACTCTTTCACGCGATCTCTTCTTTAATGTGCCATAAAAATTACTGAGTTCCTTGGGGCTGCTTATACCCATTGAGATCATCGCTTGGCGATCTTAAAACCAGCTGTGCTATCTGATCCATATATCGGCACTGGCATCCCAGACATTGCGCCTACAAAGTCAACACTTGCCGAGATTTCTCGCTCTAAAGATCGGAGATCTGGGCAATTTCGCGTAATTAGCTGACAATGCTGACACAAATGGGATCTCCCAGGCAGCTGCTGATTCTGCTGCTGTGACAACAAAGGCCGAATCGTCAGCAAATTTTCTAAGAATGAATCCTGCGGATCGCGGATGATTCAAGTTGGATTCGAGCAAGGGATAAAATGAAAACGAAACCGGCCGATCCAACGACTTAATTGCCGGCAAGTGTCGAAGGAGGATACCAAAAATAGGTAGAGAAGAGAATCCCAGACTCTCGGCCAGACTTCCAACATTCCCAGTCATCTCGAGCAGGTCAAACGTGGCCACTTTATGGAGCGAGATAACATTTTGCCTGTGTGGTCTCACCTCAGTTGCCGTCTCTTTCTGCTCGCTCCGTCTATCTCTGTCTTTGTCTCAACTCCTTAAACAAGTTCTCGGTGCATTCCGAGTCCATTTCGTGCCTTCATACCATCCGAACAGTTGAAGCAATGACTTTCATATATGGCCAACGTTGAAATACCTTTTTCGGGAGTGCAGCCAAAGAAAGAAAGAGAAGCCTTAACAGGGCTGAACAGAGATAGGTAGAGGTAGAGCTTGCATTTTGTTGTTAATTTATTTTTGTGGTTTCTCTGGACCAACTTTACCCCAACACCTCCGTGTAAAGATCAAGAAATGCCTTTCAAGGATATTCCTTTGGTCGAAAGCATTTCGGAAATGTGGTTACACTTTCTCACGGTCTGATTTTCTTTTTGTCATTGCGCTGTAATAACATATTTAAAATTTTTATTAATTACCATTACTAAACGGATTATTTTAACGACCAAAAATTTATCTTTGCGTTTTTGTGTTTCCTACATTTTAAATATTTAAATACTTTTCTATACATATTACTTGATTTATTTTCTCACGCTCTGATTTTTTTTGGAGTAAAGATTACGCAGTAGATGGTTGGGTAATTACATAACGTAAACCCCAACAATTTGCCACGCCCCTAAAATGGTAGCTCGGAATAACAATTACGTTTAACATGTTTATTAATAAGCCAAAGGATGGTTAGAGGGGAACAGAGTGGTCTCAACCATTTGGCGGCTTCATTTAACCAAAAAGATAATTAAGTAGTTAACCAGCTAAGAGCCACAGATGAAGCTGTGACCGAACCTCCACTACCTTGTTTGGTACTTCGCTGGGAAACTCCTACCCCACAAATCTCCAACCTTTTTAGCTTCACCCACTTTTGAGTCTCAAGCAAATGAAGCATTAAATCGTGCAAACAAACAAGCGAAACCAACTTACAACTTCAACAAAGTTATAAATGCCGACTCTAGATAATAATAGTACACAAAGTACAGGAGAAGAAACGGCAGAAAAAGGGGAGTGGCAGTTGGGAGGAGACAGCCAGCATTTACATAATGAGCATGTTGTGGGTTAAGACTCTTCTCTACAAGTTCTCCAGTCTAGAAATGCCAAGAAAGCAAAGTTTGCAAAAGATTAAAGTAGAGGCGAGTATGAAAAGGGGGGTCTGAAAGAATGGGTTTAAAAAAGTGGGAGGTTCTTGAAAACTTTGTTAAGAAATCTTAACTAAGAAAAGTAAAAACAAAGCAGACGGTAATTAAAAGAGTGGAAACACTTTTTGTAAAATTATATTTTGCTTAAAACAAGTAAAAATTACCTTTGCTGCTCATGTTTTGAGTAAAAACTTTTAAGGAAAATTTAAGAAAAACCTGCATACATACGCAGTTCAGTTAGATATGAATCTTTTGAAGCTTCTAAAAAAGTTTTAGTTATATGAAGAGTTTTTACTGTTTGTTTCTCATGTAGATTCTTAAAATAACTTACCCTTGAAATTGATCTATAAAATTAATCCTTGAATTAGTTCTGTGGTAAAATGCTGGCCTCTTCTTTTGCGATCCTCATTACCCATTTCGATGCACCGACTCCCTCAACAACCTCCAGTTGGTCACAGACGGTTTTTGGTCTCCCCTCCAAGGCAGATTCTACGCTTCCCATGGACCAATACATGGCAAGAAAAAATGTAGATGTTCACAATTTAGTCTTGTTTTTAAAGACTTTTTTTTTATATTGGCAAGCAAAAAAATATATAAACGTTTTGACTTACTCTGTCAAATAAAAATATTATTCAACCATTTATTGTCCAATTTGAGCATATATTTGTTCCTGTGTACCCAGTATCCAGACACCGTCGAGTGCCTTCGGTTATTTTCATTGCCTGGCGAGCATGACGAATGCCAAATTGCCGGGGCCAACAGCTCAGGAGAACCGAAACCCGCCGGCCGCTGGGTTCGAGTTGATTTAATTGGGTCACATGAAAGATTTGTTAATTTGCGCCACCTACTTTGATGGCGCGTTTGCAGATAACACTGCCCGGCGAATGGAGGCTACGCCGGAGAATGTTTGGCCCCTCGGAAAATCAAGATGTGAGCCCAAAATCTCCAGCTCCGACTGGCAGTGAGCCTGTAATTAATGCCGGACCTCTACGTGCGTGCCCAAAAGTTCATTAAATGGCCGGACCGAGGTACGAGAAGGGCTCTTATCCGCAGGCCCAGCCTTCAACTTCATCAAAGGTCGTTTTCCAGCTCTGATCTCCTTTTAGTGTTTTGCAATTACAATAAAATGCAATTGCCTGTCCGGCTTCTGCCGCTTCGGATTCCATTTCCCACAGTTCGTTAAGAGTTCTCCATGCAAATCTCCGCCTAACCTTGCCCATTTGTTATGCGTTGTCCTAATCTGGCAAATAATGGTATTCAATTAGTTTTGGTCCAGTTTCTGTTTATTCTTCTTCAGCTCAAGTGGAGAGATGAATGTGCTTTGTGTATGGAGGGCAGATTACCGTGGATCAACTCAAGGAGATTGCTTTTGTATGGACAAAGAATGCTGTGCAGCCAGTATAATCTGCCCCTTCTCACCCTACGACATGCTATTAAATTTGTTGACAATTTCATTATACCACAGACCTCCAGGCATAAAACACATTAAACGGTCGTAAAAAAATACCCACAAAAATTCAAAAATTAATTTTGTATATAAAATATTTTACCACGACGGGTTGAAGCGTTGTTCAGAGGTCATAAATTTGTGGGTTTTATTGACCAAAAGCTACCGGAAACCCGTCAGCGCCTCCCTCCTCTATCTCACTCTTTAAGGTGCCGATAATAAAATGGAAACTAATTTTGACAAAGGCAAGGTAAAAATATAAAAAGCAAACCTCAAATAAATATCAAAACATAAATGCGTAGAAGTCGAAAACGATGAGCGATAAATTTAAGAGACAACAACCCACATGAAGATGAGCCTGAAAAAGAAGACTCGAGCTCAAACTGGCGCTTGGCATTATAGTTTGGGTTTTAGTTGTCGGTGGAACTGAAACGAGTTTTTGGCTTCTACCCACGCATCTCTGAAATAAATGCGGAATTTGGTTTGTTCTTCTCTCTGTGGAGGAGGTTTTGCATGAGGAAGCTGTCCAATAGTTATAATCAAGTTATAAAAACAAATATTTTTAATGATTATGAGATAGTTGCTACCAAGCAAATCTTGTCCTGGTTTGAGTTATGATAAGGTGGGAGGATGCCAGCTGGCGAAAATTTTGGAATTAAGCAGCTTAAATTTAATGTTGTTGACGATATTAATAGACAACCTTTTAAATAACATTTTTATTAAGCAAATATAACAAAATATTATATGATTTAAGAATGCAAAATGTTATAGTATTACATTATGTAAAATGGCTTTAAAACTAAACTGTATCTTTCAGTAACACGTTCTACAGTAAAAATTTTTCTCTGAACAGAGCTTGCTGAATAACCAAACAAAATAACGAAATAGAAACTAAATCCCATAAGCAGAATGACACATAAATTACACAAACGACTAAAGGCCCGGACTATTGAATTCAAAGGCAAATAAAGACATTTCCGGCATCTTTGGGAGAAAGGAGATGGCAAAATAAAGAGTAAAAGAGAGGGGAAATTAACTATATGGAAAAGTTGCTGACAAATGGTTTACAATTACAACGCAAACAACGAAATCCCCACAAGAAGAAATTGTCCTTTTTCGTGCTATTGGTTTTGGTATTAGGCAAACTAAAGTATCAGTTCTCTTACAACCATCTCTGTTCCGCACTCGCATCTGTTTCTCATAGATACAAATTGCATTTTTTATCAGCTATTTGTTTTGGCTGTTCTCGGCCCGCACTTGCAACATTCTGCGGCCAAAGAAAGACAGTTCATTGAAATCAAATGAAATACCAGAAACGGAATCAGAAAAAAGTCGGAGGGGAATGGGAAAATCTCTTCTTTCACCTCAAAGCAAACTCAACGCGACTCGACTCGATTCTTTTTTGTAGTTTTACCGACGTCTGCTCGTGTGTCCGTATCCTGTCCGCTGTCAGTCCTCTCGTCCGTTCGTTCGCCCTCCTTCGGGTTACCTGTTCCACAGTTGAGTGGCCTTCCATAGTGTTGAATTCTTTATGGCCAGGGCCCAGAGATTCAGTCAGAGGCATATCTTTTGTCGGCATCATCCATCGTTGTAACTCATTTCCATTCATTTTTGCCTCGTAAATTGCGCAAAAAAGGATAGCAACTTACAAAAGGATACGCTTTAAAGTATAAAGTTTTACAATATACTCGATTTACGGAGTAAAAGTTAAGTAATTTATAAAGCTTAATTTAATAAAAGGTTATTTGTCTTATGGGGAAACTTTTAAAATGTTATATTATTGATGTTATCGATTTGATACTTTTTACTTTAATTTGATTACTTTTTACACTCTCTGATAAATTTACTAGAAATAATAATATATTTATAGGTAAGGTTTGAACTTTAAAAAAATGTACAAAATGGTGTAGATGTGTTATAAGAAAAACTTTCAAGTTTCTGGTTATCTGACACTTAAATCATCTTAAATCTCTCCCAACTTGGATTTGATTACTCAGTAATTCAAGCAGCAAAATTGCAGTTAATAAGTGAGTTGGGGAAAAGCGTTAAAACTCAACGAAAATGAAGGAAAACAATTCGAAAAGATATTTTTTAAGTAAACTGCTCACGCTCACGGGCGATTGAGTAGAAAGAGTCGATGCTCGAAGAGAGGGGGCTCACCCAAGTCGACTTTTCTGAGGCGTTCGCCAGGAACTCAACCTGAATTTATGTGTTTCATTAAAACCGTTATAAGACGCGTGTTTTGCAGCCATTAAGGATCGAAAAGTGAGGAGGTGAAATGGCCAGAAAGGGAGATCACGGGACGAGGGGCATTACAACGTAATGATGTGGCTCCTCTTGTCGGTATCTCTCAGATTTCCTTTGAGCTCTGGACATTGCTTAAATGCTGGCTATGGCCCAGTTTCACTTTGGGGTTTCAATTATCTGAGATTGTTTTTGCAGCATTGACGTTAAGAGAGAGAATATATAATATTTTATGATGAAAGTTAAGATATTGCTTGTGAAAGGGAAGTTGTTAAATGTATTTAGTTCCAAAACATTGTTACCAATAAAAATACCACAAGTAATACCATAATAAATCATACAATTATAGATTCTTTAATGTAGATGTACTAAAAGTTCTCAAGCCTTCAAATGTACACAAAGCACAAATCATTTCATCGTTTAAGTCATGCCCATTTATTCATCGCTTTAATTTAATTCGATTTAAATATTTTCCTGGCATACAAAATTCCCACAAAGTTTTTTGTTCGATTTGTGGTCTTCTTGACTTCCTTTATTAGCAGTTCCTCTTCACCGCTCCTCCGGAATTTGTCGGCTTCTACAGAGACGACGAAGGAGTAGTTTTCTTTTATTTTTTTGGGGCAAACATTCATGTTAATTTCACAGGGCCAAAAAACCCGCAGACCCCAGATTGCAGGAGTAGAATTGAGAGTCAGACGGCAGCAGTCAATTGACGCTTTGTTTTATAACTTCCAAGACGTAAGACAATAAACATCCAGTCACTCGCTTACCGCAGACACTCCCCCACCTGTCGTCCGCCCCCTCCCCGGAAAAGGGTTCTCTATGGATCTCTTTTTCCCTCCATCTCCTACATATGTACATATATCTCGGTTATTTTCGGGCTGCTTAGGTAGTTTCTGCTGAGCTGAGACTTTCAGCAGGTTCACAGGGCGCCGACGACGACTGGAAACCACCAAAGGTGATGACTGCTGTAATTGTTGCTGTTGTTGTTGCTGTTGTTTCTTGGTAAAAGGTGTTGCGCACACACAGATACACACGCAAACGAGTGCATTATGGCCACATGGCACTTACATGGGATTGCTGTAAAACGCAACTCGCTGTGGGACTCGACTGTGCATATTATTTTTCCTCTGAACTTGGGTTTTCAACTCTTGACTTCGAAGCCCTTCTTGGGCGCAACAAAAATGGAAAAAAAAAACATAACCAGAAGACGCCGCCCAGACCCGGCTAGACTTTTGAAGTTTCATAAGGGTTTTTCGCTCAAAGATTTGGTTAGCAAGTGACTTGAAGAGCAGTCAATTGTCTGAGATCGATGGTTAGGGAACATCTCTGTTAGGTGTCAGCGCATTAAAAGTCTTTGAGCCGAGCGGAAACTTTGGGAAAGCAGTTTGGGAAACGCTATTTTAGACAGTTTCAGCTGAGCTTTTGGCACAGTGATATTTGCAAAATCTAAACTTTATTAAACTCTTATATTTTCGAAAAAAAATAAAAACTTTAACACATAAATAAATGTGCTAAAAAACAAATTAAATTTTTTCTTCATGAAGAATATATGTATATATATACCATTACATTAATAAAAAGTTCATAGTAAATCATATTTTTTTAGATATTTCTTATAAAAAAAACAGTGATGATATGTGCCATCAGAAGCTATTTAAAACAAATTACCAAACACACAAGCCTTCTTTTAATTTCAAGTCTTTCTGACCGCATCATTGTAGATCTTTTATAAAGAACCATTGCATGATCTTCCGTACTTAAAAATATTCTAGTAGAATTTCAACATCTAATCTAAAATAATTTTCCTTTGCTCTCTTTACAGGTAAGTTCCCAGCGATTAACTCAACTATCTTCCTTCGATTTCAAAACAGTTTAAGTAAGTCTACCATTTCCTGTGATCTATCAGCATAATACCCCTACGGCCCGTTCATTAGCAAATCAAATAAAAATTCTTTTTTGGCCTGCGGTTGAGAGACCTTCTCATCAAACTGAGACCTTCCCCGATTTCCCTCTTCAACAGCTTCAGTTTTAAAACCTCAACGCTGGCGGCGTCTGCAAATTAATAATAATCAAGCCCAAATTACACAATGACACGCACTTGATGATGTCTCATCTTGTCTTTTTCCGACTCGTCTCTCTCGGTCGCCGCTTTTCAAGGGGCCTCGTGCTCGACTATCAATTAGGCACATCTTTCAATCAACTGCGAGACACTCGACACTTGAAGCGAGGGGATGAGATTTTTTTATATACAAAGAATTAGCGCTAATAATTAGAAGACGGCTTGGAAATATTTTCATCGCCACCAATTACCACACGCCAACGCTTACCCTCGCAATATCCCTTCTTGTTTTGTCTGATGTCAAGTACATAATAATCATAATTTGTATTTTTATCTTGACTTTGACAGGTGCGCGGGTTGCGCACTTTTTTCGGTTTTTACTCGTTGCCCTCTACTTTGTTGCGGTCCATAAAATTTTCGAGTTTCCCCTTTTGGTATCTGGAAATTTATGTTAATCTCGAGCTTGTTGCATGTCATGCCGGCAAATGTCGCTTAATTATGAGGATCGCCCGGGTTCCGAACTTCATCTCCCTTCGTTTCTCTAATCATAATCATTTTTTTAGTTGTTCTTCTTGCCCCTTTTGTTTTTTTTTATTATTTATGTGTTCCTTGCTAATGCTATGGAATGTGGAAAATGTTAATTAAATTGTAATTTATGCGGGGTCTGTAAGTGGGGTTAGTGCCTACCTTAAAAAATTATTAGCGAGCGGGAAATAATTAGGACAGGTTGGGAAAAAGATGAAAACATTGCTAAAATATCGCTTGGCCTTTTTTCTTGAAGTTTCCTTCCGTTTTATTTGATTTATTGATCGACTTGAAAACCTTTTTTTTTTGTTAAAATATTAAAAAAGATTTTCTGCTAAAAATCACATTTGGAATCTTCCTTTAATTTGGCATGATTTTTATAAAAGAAACTAAACTATATTTTTCACTAAAAACATGAAAATATTCTCTTACTTCATTATCTTTAATTAATCAGATAGTATTTGTTTGATACTCTCTCTATAAATCATCTGATATAGGGTTACCAGGCAGCAAACAAGACCGATAAGATAAGCGGTCAGTTCAGGTAGAGTTTCAATCATTGAGTGCATCATTTTTGCTTATATGGCTATTTCCCTTCCAACGACATTCCGTTCTCACGCGCTCGATTTTCGACCAATTCCAATGCTAATTTGTCATTTGCCACGAAGCGTGTCTGTAAACTCTCCGCCCCACCACACCCTCCTCATTAACAAATTATGCAATAAATGCAGGATCCCGAGGCTAACGATGTGCCAATAAAACTCGTTCTCCCCATTCCGCGGACCCTTTTCCCTTTTCATTTTTCTCGCTGCCACTCGCACTTAATTAAGAACTTCATTTAGCACCTTTTGCTGGGGAGCCGAAGCAGGAGCCGGTTTTTCGGGCCGAGGCCAAAGAATTTAATCGCGCTTTGCATATCGCCGGATGAGGAGCTCCTTGCTGCCTGGCCCCTCCCCCGTTCCTGAATCAATATTTTCCTTTCTCACGCTATTTTCGGACGTACTCCCATACAGAAGAAGTCGAGCAGGCTCTCTGGAATGCGGAGCACAGTTGGCAACAATTTTGCCTGATTGCACTCGGACCTGGTTGCTGGGCTGCTGGGCTGCTGAGCTGCTGAATCGTCCGCCACATGGTCCGTTGCCATGGAAGACCACGTTCCAGGCGCAGTCGAGAAATCGAGAAGTCGGATTCGGAGTCAAAGTCCCAGTCCCAGAGCCCAGGTTTAAATGGTATCACATGTCGACGTCGTTGGTTTTTCTACTCAAGTGCATTTGCATGGCAGCAATGCCATTGATACTCTGCTTTTTAGGGCAGGGGTACTGCGAGTTTTTCTAGTACTTTGATCATTATTGACCATCGCATTGCTCATGTGAAATTTTTTTTTTATGAAATAAATTGTTTCTGGGCGATCTTAAAGGTATTACAGATTTTACTCTTTTACCTGCAAAGGTAGATTTAAAATTAATTATTTTTAAAAATTCATTTGATTCATTACAACAAAAACAAAAACCAATCCTTTAGTCTGCCCTATTGTCAACACTGAAAATGTCTTAAAAATAGTTACTCTTTAATATGTCAAGTTTAAATAAATCCTTGTTCCATAGAACAATGGAAGAGTATTCCAGCTGCATCTTATATTTGATTTCATTTTCCTTTAAGCAGCTGGTCTTATCCTTCATTCCCCCGAATCTTTCTCCCCTTTATCAACTTCTGTGCTCCATCTTTCTTTGGTGCATTTGATGATAAATAGGCGCAAAGGTAAAAAGCCAAAACGTGAATGCGAATTTCGTAAGACTCGACTCATGTTCAAGAGGTAAATAGAAGGAAGTCAGCTGGATGAAGAGAAGTGGTGAGGGGCGATATCAGGCAGGTGAGGCATGCGGCAGTCGCTTTTTTCAAGTGCAACCCGGAGACCAAAAGCTGGCGAGAAAGGCAGTCGAGGAGGCGGCGATTCAAGTGCTTCCCTTCCTAACTTTGACTCCTTTGGAGCTGCTGCCGCTGCTCCTAATTCACTGAGCAAAATAAAGACATAAAACATTACCAACCCTGAAAAAAGCACAGCTGAATTTAAAATTTTTACAGAAAGCATTCAATTGAAATCATGATTATTTTTTTTCCATTTGTCTTTATTTTTATAAAGTATTTTTCTATTAAAACTAAGTTTCAAAAACGCAGTTTGCTTATTACTATTTGAAACTAGTCTTCACTTGGATATAAATTATTCATTCATGCAATCTAAAAACACAAACATGAAATTTCATATATGTTAAATACTTAATTTTATATTGAAATTCTTTTTAGAATCCTTTTTTCTCTGTGTTCTTTGGTTGCTTATGCTGTTTTTTTTTGTTTTATGCGCTGGCATGTTTGTTTGTCAACCTACACCAACAACATATCCCGGCAGCAGTAAAATCAGCAGAAGCAGCAGCAGCAGCTGTTGCCGGCAAACATTTGCAATTCAAAGGGGGGCGGGACAGGTGGGCCAGAAGGGGCGGTGAACGAGAGGGGGGGGGATGGCTGCATAGGTAGTCAGTCAGGAGGCGCAGGCGCTGGCACATGGCAATATTTCATTACCCACGGGCAACTCCTCGCCCAGAGTAAAACGTCTAGGATCGAGGGGAGCGAGTTGTCGCTGTTGTCGTAGCTGCCTCCGCTTTTTTATTCGCTTTGTGTCGGCATTTGAGGCATTTCCCCCTGCAGTCATCCTTTGCCCCGGTGAATGTCTCTGTTATCTGCAAACTTGGCTATGAAGATACAACTCTTACGCACATGTAAACGGGTTGAAAAAGCAGGGGTTTCCTCCTTTGTTGCAGTGGGAAGTTGCAATTGGAGATTGTCAATGTCGCAGGGCCCACGAGTCAAGGAATGCGGGGGATTGTCAATGACTAAGATAGGAAATTTATGGTTTGTTAGGTGGAAATAAGCATGAAAAGATAATCGTTTAAGTAACTCGAAAACTGAAGAATTTATATGTTAGCCTTGCAAAGTGTTATCTATTTTGAAATCGTCAAATAAGTTTTAAACTTCTTTAAGAATCCTTTATGTTTTTTGAGTTCATAAAAACTCAATAATTATAAATTCAAATTAACCCCATTTAATGTAATTTTAAATAAACGAACTTATTTGTACCCAGCTTAACTTTATATTTAATGTTCCTCATTCTTCAAATTTATTCATGTTCGCAAACTGCCTTCTCTTTTATTTGAAAGTTTATTTCTTAAAATTCCTCCTTTTAATGTTCCTCATTCTTTATTTTTACTGATACCCGTAAATTGCGGCCGTTCTCGGCGCTTCTCAATTATTCGACTTGGCGCATCCAAGCTTTGCACCTGCCGCAGAGACAGATGGTCGTTCTTGCGCTTCTCGGCGCTTCATCTCCATCACTATGCCTCATATTGCCACGCCCCGTCTGATGGCTTGACGGCTGGCATAACTTTTGCCACTTGCGAATAATTTCCATACCATCCATGGGGCGGCGACAATAAAAACAAAAACGAGACGGAGCGAACAGATGCAAAGTTTTTTTAAACTCTACCCCAGCCTGCTCTTTGGTTTTACGCGCATCTGCAAATTAAAAACGCATTTTATTATATGTGTGGCAACAGCAGCAGAATAAAAAAGAAAAACAGAGAACCTGGGACTTTGACAATATCAAAGGTAGACTACACTGCAAGAGAACGCAGGAATTAAGGCTGAATTAGTTTCACCAACAACGATTGCAGGTGCGTTTTAGATTGATATATTTATGTTAGATTATGCCAAGGAAAAGCTTATGTCTACCATTACTGTTTAGACTCTTATTTCGTTTGTAAGTTTAATACTATAGCCTTGCATTAAATTCCTCAATTAACATCAGTCTTATTTTCACTCCATTTTTATAGACTTGTTTCTTGTGAATTGCGAAAGCGGTTGCAACTTTTATGTTACATGCATTTTTGATGTGCCCTCGAGTGTACGAGAGGAGAGGCTTAATTGTTAGGTTGTGTGTAGGATACACGACACAACAACACTCGACAACAATGAGGATGCGACTGAAGGAGATTGAGGGGAAGGGCTGGGGAAACCCTGTTGAAATCAAAGCTTTGTGATGCCGACACGATGTGTGGATGATGATGACAGGTAGCCGAGTGTTTAATTTATGTCTTTTTAAGCACTTTACTCGCTCGCCTCGGAGACAGATACTCGGATACCTCAGACCAACTGAATTCATAAGTTTTTTTGCCTCTGCAGTTTCAAGTTGCATCCATCTGGGTGGGTAGATGATAAAAAGCACCACAAACTTTGTCAGCGAGTGGGTATTTTTCTATTAATCAAAGAAGCTGTAGGCCTACTTGGCGGGAGATACATTTGTATCTTTTGGCAGTCGATTGATAGACACTTTTCAGATACTGATTAGTGGTAATTAGTTTGGCTGTTGAGTCTAAAAAATGCAGCGTTGATGGCTAAAGTGTGAAAAATCATAAATAATTAAAATGTGTTATAGGGGGATAAACAGATTTTTGAAATAATATATTTTAATATAATTAGTACTTGAATATTAAGTTATTGGATGTAAAACTGGTTGTTATTTATTTAGAGTTCCTAAAAAGTAATATTTCCAATGCATAAATTTGAAAAGTGGTTTCAATTATTTAAAGATTTAAAGGTTGATCCGAAATCAGAAAAATTGTAATCTTTAGATTCGTAGTTACGTCCATTATGTTTTCCCGCGGCAGATTTTTGTTATTTTTCAATTAGCAAAAATTATGAAACAATAAGTGAAAAATTAAATGTGTTACGTAATTTTTTGACCTATTAGGAGCTATAAACACAACTCCTTGGTGAGCAAACATAAATCGTCAGCCAATTTAAGACGCATTAATTATATTTTATCCTGACCGAACAAACCGCCACTAAAAGCATTCCAGAAATGGAAAATATAAATTTCAGCCATCATTTCCGCTGGATAAACGTTAGTAGTTCCTTGCCATAACCCCCGCCGAATGTTCTAGATATCCTGCGGTCATTAATAGGCGCGTACTCAATGTTCGGGTCGGGATTATTAGGGCTAATCATGCAATGTTCACCCAGCCAGGTGATGGGAGGAAATCGAGGTGTGTGAGCGCTACGAATCTGTAACAAAAAGCGGGAGTTTGGTTACCAGGAAGAGGCGTTGCCGAAACCATAACAATGGAACTCAAAGGGATAATGCGTAACGCAGAATAGAACAAAGTGAAGGGGAACTAAGCGTTTAATGCTCTCATTATGGGAATCATCAGTGACAAGCAGCCCCCGCACAGATTTCGTCAGGGAATCGGAGAAAATGCGCTCAATGCAGCGCAACGAATCCGCTCGAGTGGCACTTTTCCCACTTTTCCAACTTTACCAACTGGCAACTGACAGCACACAGAAAAATGTGTCAATTTGCAGTAATCTAATCTGGGTGTGCGGTCCTCTTCCTCCCTTTTCTTCAATGGGCACAAAAAACGAAATTCCATTGAATTACCAATGGTTTTCTTTCTGTGCGATAATGTGGCGTTTCAATTTTAATCAATTATTATATATTATATTGTTATCTTTTGGCATTTTGTTTGTACAAATCGATCACTGTGTGGGGAAAAAATACAAAAATGAAAGTGGCACACACCCAAGCAACAACCAAAAAAAATGGTGAACGGGTTGGGTTTACTTTGAAAATCCTCAATTAGTTGTACACATAAATCACCAAAGTTTCCAACAAGTTGTGTCTTTTTCTTTAAATTTGATTTGGGTTAAAGATTTCTTGTCAATGATATGGGTGAGGGGAAACGGGAGGGGACAAATCGGGTTACTGATAACCCACGTAGAAGAAAATCAGACAGAAAATACATAGCTTAGATCGTTGAATAAAACTAATTCGATTGTTTTTAATACACATTTATAGCTCAATTCGTTCCAAATCTAGCTTTATATTACTAATAGATTTAGGCCAAGATCGTTGCTATATCATCGATCACATCACATCTATATGCCAAAAAATAACCCATCATGACGGCTCTATGATGACAGCAAAATATTTTCTATAAATGCTTACATGAATGCTTAAATTGGCGGTGGAGTGTGAACATTACTTGTTGATTCCAGTTTATTTGAATTAGCTTAGATCAGCACAATCGGCATTAGATAGATACAAACAGCTGCTGCCAAACGAAGCCCAATAAATGATTACCTTTTGTTTTGTTTATCGTTTAGATTTCCCAAGACTCGAACTACCGATGAAATATATAAAATGTGCTAATGGATTAATTACCTGTCTGAAGGAAATGTATTTCTTACCCCAAATGCTTGTTCCACTCGATTCAGTGGAGAGCAAAACATTCCGAATCTGTTTACATTTCTAAAGATCTCCGATTTCTGCGCATCATCTCTGGGACAGGGCCACAAATATTATTTGATTTTTTAATTGTCGACATAAAATTGTCTGAGCGAGGCAACAAAATGTGTTAATGGCTATAATCGGATCCGAAAGATCTCAACGAGAGAGAGAACTCGTCTCGACTCGGTCCCCGAGTCTTAATAATGCGCACAATTTGCCAAGTCATATCCTAAAGCGTCGGCCAGCCATCATTGCCTGTTATTAGTTTGGCAAGGCGATGATCTTATCATTCCTCTGGAGTCTGGTCTGCTTTTCAGATCGGGTTCAACTACAACTCAATTTCAGTTCGGTCTGTGGGAGCATCTTTCCTGAATAGCTTCATTGATTGTGATTGTTTGATCGTTGAGCAGTCCAATAGTTGTGTATCATCCAATCACGTCCGGTATTTCTTACCAGTTTTTATTTATTTCGGATTTCATTTCCCCCTTTTCGGAGGTTTTTTTTCGAGTAACTTACCAACTAGACTCGTTCTTAATGGTTTTTCAATTGAGGCATTAAGTTATTATTATTATGGCTGTTTATTTATTAGGTGGATTTTGGGTGTTTGACATCTTTATAGCGTGAGAAAGTTGAGGCCATGAATAGGTATGTATATCTTTTAAAAAATGTGTTTAATTAGGAACCGTTTTTATATTTTTATAAACACAATTATAAGAAATTTTAACAGTTGTAACGAATCTTATTAGTAGTGTAGTGATGTAAGCAATTTTATAGGCCACCACCATTTTCACTAAATCATGTCTGGGTTCGATCCATTAATGTTTTCCCGACTTGAAATCGCAATTTAGAGTTCCTTTTTGCACGCAAATCCCCAAGATCATTTCGTTTGCCTGGCAATTTGGCATATTTCAGTCCATTAAAATCCCACTTTAGTCTTAATAAACTAACACCCAGACAGATCAAAAGGCAGACAGTTCAGTGGGGAGTTGGATAGTGGCCAAGGTAATTATCCTGCCAGCACGTAGAGCAAACCAAACACACACAGAGCCGCAGAGTGCAAAAACTGCAAGGCGACGGCGATCTATTGCCCCCACATGCATGTCCAGCAACGCCCCAAATGCTGTCATAATTGCCCCCAGAGAGGCGACTGGACCTGTGGGCCTAGAACCTCCGAAGAGAGAGCCAGCCGCGATCATTTTATAATACCAACACGTACAAACGTCAATTAAATAAATACAAGATACCAAAAGCGTTGTAAACGCCCCGAAACGCCGGCCAGTATCGTGGGCCATGGCCCAGACACCCAAGAAAAAGAGATTCATTCTCAAACCGACGATTCATAAATTTGTACACTGCAAAAACACAATTATGAAGTCATAAATTTAGAATGTTTCATCAATTAATCATATTAATAACTAAAAATTGATCATGAATGAATACTAAAATATGACTAAATGAATTCTACAGACTTTGAACGCTTAGAGACGCCCGGATGATATTTACTTTTGGAAAGTTTAATGAGTTTAATAGAATAAACATTTTTAAATTATGTGGTGTAAATAAATGTTCACTTAACACTTTGAAAAGTTTTGATTTTTGTTAAGTTTTTCCAGTGCACTTTTCCCAGTTCCTCTTCCCAGTTCTGCGACTGGCTGTGGAATGTGCTCCGGCTGGAGTTCGGCTCTTTCCTCCTTTCCCCCGGTTATTTTTGGTCTAGAACAAGTTTTCGATGAATGCGGCTCCCCGTGGCGACTCCCCGTTGCATCTTGTACCAGTACTCGTAGTCGTATCTGGCAGTGGCAACTTCCTGTGGACAAGTTCTGGCTAACTGAAGAGCTGAAATCCGCAATGGGAGGAATTGTCATTCGGGCAAATTTAATCAAAGTGCTTGGGGTCAGGAGGAGTGGTGGCCACTCGAAGCATTTCATCATTTATTTGCCCACTCAATTAGTTGACGGGCCTCTTGGGTCGATCATCATCCAGCCTGCTTTGTTCTCCGCCAGTGTTTATTTGGATTATCTCTCTACGAGTAGGGGAAGAAGGAATCATCTTGGCAGGCCTTCTTTTTGAGATCCCCAGCAAAAAAAAAAAAAAAGCTTTTCGCATTCTTTCGATCTCCGAACGAAATGATAAATGGTGGCCAACTCTCGCTTGTGGAACGCTACACTGATTATTCGATTCAAATCGATTTGATTATTCGATCTTCGATGTCTCTTAATTGTCTTGATTCGCTTCCTAATGAATTTTTAATAATTTTTCATCGCTGCCCTCCCGCCATCCTCCATTTATGCAAATACATTTGACACAATTCATATATTATTTCTTGTGGTCTGAGAAAGGGGGTTTGCCAAGATTTGTTCCGCTTGCGTCATTCGAAATCGATATCGGTGGTTTTTATTTGTCTTCATAATTATTTTTATGACGCATTTGACTTATCGAACTTTGTTCTCAATATTTTGAAATCCAGGAAAATCAGGAACATGTGAATTGCAATGAAACAAAGGAATTCAAGGGAAAATATTTTTGAATAAAGTATATAAGTGCATATGCTTTTCCCAAAATTAAGGTTTAAAAAAGAAATACTCGTTTAAATCGGTTTAGAAAAAATATTACTACAAAATATAAACTATTTCATGCTTTAAAGTTAACCAAAGTTCAGAATATTTTTCCAATTCCGCCGAATTCTCCTGGTTATAAATAGATTAGTTTCTCATATTTTTGAGAATTTTTCTGGCTTTGCTGCAGAGCAACAACCTCGAATCTCTCCGCTCCACTCGCTGTAATGGAGTGCAACACCATTCAATTTCGATAAATTGCCATTGATTGATATCAACAGCGGAAAGTAGATGTTGCAGCTGCTGCCCCATTGAAAGATTCGATGGCTGCCGGAGTCCGCTGTTGGCTGCTAATTAAACAGCTGCATTTCGCACCAAGGCACTGTGCATTTCATAATAATCAGGCCCCCCAAGCGAGACTGTTCGCCACCCTCACCCGCCTGCGGCTGCTGTTAAGTGCGGCTAAATAAGCCAACAATTTATCAGCAATAAATATGCCTTCATGCGCGCACTCATGAGCTTCACTGTCTGCCTTTGAGTTTCCTTTATAGTGCAAGCAAATTCATCTAATGGGCGAAGCAAACAATGATGTAGCTACTCCAGTAAGCAGACCTCTTTGTATCTCTTTTGTTGCATTTCAATTTAAATAAATGTTTTTGGTCTGCACTCGAGTATAAGCTTTATGAAGAGGCGTCCCAACAACAGGAACCACAATGATGATGCGGATAGTGCCATTTTTCTCCATTTGCGTGTTGTCAGCAGCAGTTTTTTTGTTGAAATTCGAGATGGAGTGGAATAATGGGGGATTATAGTGAGTTTAACAGAGCTTAGTAAGTAAGAAGGCGGATTAAATTGAATGAAAATGCATCGAGGAAATTTTAAAAACATTATTTTCAAGGATAAGACATAAGGTTAATCTTTTAACTATAAAGAAATAAAAAATTTTATAGCAAATGATGTCAATAAATTAGAGTCTTTTGCTGTACAAAAAATTTAACAAATTAAATTTCAGTTAGGTAGCAATCAAAAATCCCCCGCACAGAAATACATTTTGTAACAAATTTGCTTGCCTGTCGCCAAGTGTCGCGATCTATCACTTGTAATCCCAGTTCCCCCTGTAAAGTTTTCCACACACATGATCCCCGGCTGGCAGATCCATAAATCGTTTAAACTATTTCTCGAGAATTTATGGAGAGAGGGAAGTCTGACAACGCCCACTTGTGGGCCAAAGGAGAATTACGTTATTAAGTCGGCAACAATTTATTTAGTTTAGTGCACTTGTCATTAAAGATAATTTATAAGTGGTGGCGGACAGACTGAGCAGCGTCTATATAATCATATTTCAGCCCGAGTTCAGATGAGGGTGCCCCAAAAGAAGCGTGGGCGTTGCAACAACCCAAAGCGTTGTCTAAATATAATTGGGGTTTGGGTGGGGAACGAGGGAACGTCGTGTTTGTGGGTCTGTTGCAACTCCCAACGAGCCTCAAGTGATATCTTTATTTGATGGGCTTTTAAGTGCTATAAAAACTGGTCGTCTCCGTGACATTTGACTTTGGCTCGGACCAAGAAGTTCTCCAATTTGCTTATGTTATTTATACCCCTGCCGCGAAAAAACCCGAATTTCTCCTCAACATTAAATGGCCATAAACTGTCAAATAAAGCCCAGTTATTAGTTGTTCGAAGCTCATTAAGTATGCCGGCCAAAAGACAAACAGAAATGTGTGTGATTAATAATCATCAGCGGACTCATCGGGACTGGACCTTAAGACAAAGTAGGACCGAGCCCACAAATTATGTTGTCACATGCAAACGGAAGAGGAGTCCAAGTTTGGCAGTCTCATTCACGCGTCTCTAACAGGATTATGTGGCATGCAACATTAGCATTTTCGGGGTGTATTCCATCCTATCTGGTATATAGTATACACTCTTGTACCAAACCATCCTCTTTTTCCTTTCGTCTACCTGCCCAAAACATTGCCTAATTTGTTGTCGTCTCCCCCATTTTCTTCTGACCTTTTCTCCGCTTTGTTGCCACTCACAGCTTGACTTTTTGGGATGGTTTCCTCATTTTCCCTTTTTTGTTTTGGGGAATTTATGCTCGATTATGTCCACATGGATTTCGTAGAGTTTATTTCTGGGCTCTAACCTCTCCTCTCTCTCATTCTCAGTCGCTAAATTGCTCTTCTCCATGGAACTGCCATCGATTATTGATTTAATTAATTATTAACGCTCCGTGTGTGTCGTTCGCCGTTGTTGTTGCTCTAATAAATATTAATAAATTCCATTTAAGATTTTCTTTTATTGAAAATGGCTTTATATTGTATGGGAACCCCTCCAAGGCTGACACAAAATGGATTTTCAAGAGCAAATCAATTGTGCCGGAAAGTTACACAATTCAAAAGATGTGAAAATCACCTGCTTGGGTTTGGGTCCAAGACATTTAATAAGTTTTTATTGTTCTAGTTGTGTCACATGCATGACTCATTGGTGATATGCATTTCCATCAAAGTGGTTGATCTATATATGCCTAAGATATAATATCTCTTTCCCAACCACAAGACAATAGGCTCTTGTCATTGCTTAGCTTTCGTTTCGATATCGATTGCAGCTCTTGGCCAGATTCATTACCGAGGAATGAAGATGGAGGGACTGGAAAAGATTGAGGCAACCTTTGGAAATGCCACAAAATTAAATCATTTATGAGCTTTAAAATTTAAGGCAATTACGCTTCCCCGTTTCTCTTAAGACCCCAAATTGTTTTGTGGTCAACAGCAATTTTGACCAGGGTAGAATTGGTTATTATTTTTTTACCTCCGCTTTTGTGTACTCTGTGCTTTTGGCTGGGCTTAAGTTATAGAAAAAATCTCAGATTTTATGGCTTTTGCGGTTAAACTCTGTGGTTTTGCAAAAGGCTTGCAAAATGGGTGAGAGCCGGGGCTTAAATGCTCTTTTATGGCTTAAGCCCACAGCCTGCCAATTGATTCGGTGACTCGTCATTGTTAACGTTTTTAATTGGGACACAAAATATGCTGCTCGTGTTGGCCGCAGCTAAGAAAAGGAAAAAATCACTCACAGTTTGACAGCGACACGTAGTCAATGTCTTCAGCATTGCAAAAATAAAAGCAAAGCAAGTCGAAACTGAACCGCAGGAACGTGCTTTGAATAAACACACAAAGTGGACGCTGGCTGCATTCGGTAAATCTCTGTCTTTTCTCAGTTTCTCCCCTCGATTCTCCTCTCTTTTCCCAATCGCTGGTTTTTTATCTCGTGTCCAAAATCGAATTTAAATCCAGTCAAAACATCAACCAGGCCATAACATGTCTGAATTGAGCTTAGCGGCACTTTTGACCATGGCCTAAGCTGATATTCTCCCCGGGCTATCTCCTTCTGGTTATGTTTCTCTACTTCTTTCACTTCAATTTCAACTTGCCTTATGGTGCGAAAATGTGAATTGAATAAAATTGTATTAAATGGTTATTGAAATGTTGCGCAAATGGTTGAATAAGGCAGGAATGGAGAACAAATTGAATAAGTTTGTGACATTGATATAAGAAATGCTTTAGATACTTAAAACAAAATCGCGTTTAATATATTCTCATTTTTTAAAACTTTGATATTATTTAAAATAAGAGCGTAGATTAAAAATTTAGTTGCTTATGTTACATAGTTTTGTAACTTGGGTCAGCAAAAGTTTTATGAAAATAAATTGTTACACTCGGTTACATAAGTTTTTGTCAGCTCACACAATAATACCCTTTATAACAAACGACAATAACAAAATCCCACCTTATGTGATCCAATCAAATATCTGATCCCAATCCATAATTCGATTAATAAACCCAGAAAAGAGCAGACAATACCTCACAATACCTCATACCTCACCGCCAACCATGACAAATCATCAACTGACAAACAGAAACAGCGATGAATAAATTGCAAATAAATAGGAGACGAGGAAAGCAAGAAAAAAATTCAATAATTGTCAAACGGCGAGGTAAAATCTCGAACCTGGGCCAAGTTGAGCGGTTGGTTTCCTTTGAAATCGAACGAATTGAATGCCATTTCTCAGCTATATTTGGCTGATTTGTTTGTTTGGGACGCTGGCCGACTACCACCGCCTCATCACCCCGCCGTGGAGTTCGGTTCATTCAAGCGAAATTAATTAAACAATAAAATTTGATTAATGGCATTGTTGGGAGCTTGTGTGTTTTGGTCTCTGGAAAGCCTCTGTTTAACCTGTTTGCTGTTTACACATTTTGCTGTTGCTTTTGTTGCCCCCAAAAAATGTACAATGAGGCGAATGAGCAATGTGCACAGAGCAAAAAAATGTCGCTTGTAATTAGAGCAGCGCAAATTTACTGGAAACTTGTCGATAAAGTTCAGCTGCGAACTTAAAATGGCGTATGTGTCAGAGAACATTAAAAAAAATTAATTATATCCGCATTCAAAGTTTGTAGAAATATGCTCTGGGGATTTTAAATACATAAATCTGAATTCTTTTCGCCACATGTTGTGCGCGTTGTTAGATTTTCTGTTCCCAAGAAGTTTTCTGCTTAGCATCTAGTTTCAATTCTCAGCTTTTCCCTTTTTTTCCGCCCTTTTGGTTTCCCAATTAACAGATGTTTCAGATGGCTAATTACGCCAAGGGAAAAATATTTGTTTGTTTTGTGGGAGGCTATTTCTGTACGCCTTGCTAGTGATGAAAAATTTTCGCACATTTTGCGCATTTCAAAATTGTCATTCGAATGGATGGGAGGTGTTTTTAAAAATGCCGAGTGATGCAGCTTGGCCGCAGACATCTTGGCAGCCAAACAAATGGGCAAAACATGTGCAAAACTTTGAAAACTCTGGCTGACGTCGTCACTTCATCAGGCAAAAAGCCTGGCGACCTCCAACCCTTCGACCAGGAAGACTTCTTGAACCACTCGCCCTTTCTCTCTATGTTTACATGAAACGTGTTTGCAACATAAACATTCCCTACACCTTTCCCTAGCCCCTTTGAGTAATTTTAATTACGCCTAAAAGAGCCGCCGCGTACGTGAAGAAAGCGAAGAAAGAGCGAAGAGCCAGAGCGCGAAGAAAGAAAGAAAATCTCCCATGCAACATTCTAGTCCACGTTTTGTGTAATTACACATAGTCAGTCGGCGGGAGTTTGGAGGTGGAAGTTGAGCGATGGGAGTTTCCCGGCAGCGTGAAAAGACGAAGCAGGCTAAATGTTGCATATGAACCCGACGGACACAGAATTAACAGTCAACGCCTCCGCCAGGTTCATTATTCATCTGAATGCTGCAAAACGAACGGTTTTCACAAAACTTTTCAACAGGAAATTATCCAAGAAGAGACACATTTGTCTAGGCGCAGAATATAAATGGGCTGAACTTTATAAATAGAGATAATTATGGTCGGAGTAGTATTATTCTTTGCAGCTTATTTTTTTGCTTAACGTTGCCTATCAGAGGTACACCACAGTTAAGACTGTTGAGTTTTGGGCTTACATATAAATCTTTAACTTTCTGCAAGGAAGCAACTTTTAGATATATTAACTTTTAATTTATTAAACTTTATATTTTAAAGAGTTCTTGCGGATTTACCATTAAATCACATTTACCATTACTTTGTATTGTCTTAATTCACATTTCCGAAACCGAATCCAAAATCCCAGTTTCAAATCGATACAACTCTGATAAATTAATTAAGTGCGAGGCAATGGGAGGCGAAGTGGGCCACAGGAAGTGAACCCAATATCTCTCCCAGTGTCCAAATATTTGTACAAATTTCAGCTTTGCTTATAGTTTCTTTTATTTGGTAATTCCCATTTTTTTTGTACCACATCTCAATTCGGATCTCGGATTCGCGGCGGGTGGCGGCGATTGAGTTATATGTGTTGAAACTGCGGTCCACATGCAGTCCGAATGTTGTTCAATTCGAGAGTGAAGTACATTAGTTTTTTCGGCATTTGTTTGTTTCTATTTTCAGGGCTTATGGAGTGTAGTGAAAGAGCCATTAAAATTCGAAACCAAAAAATATAGTGTTCTTTAAAAACAATTGAGATTTAATTGCATTTGCTGACCTGAAAAAAAATAAACGCAAAGTTTGTACTACTTTTGTGCGTTAGAGTGAAATGCTGCCTCGGAAGTGTTAGAGGAACCTTGCTGTGTGTTGACCCAATAAATTACACTCGCTCCAGCGCATAAAATGAGTTCCTGCCAGATGTTGCTGCTGGAATTTGAATAATATCCTAGGAGGAAAAAAAATCTTTTCAATTTACATGCGAATTAAAAACAGAAACTTTGCTGCCGTTTAAAGACATGGGCACTACCACCCAGTGGGTGGTGGCTTGGCTTTTGGATGGTGAAATGGTGGTGGCTGGGATTCCTTTTTCCTTTTTGCTGCCTTCGCTTGCTGTGCGCCTAATTAAAACTCATTACCATAAGCATAAAACTTGAGCAAGCAAATTTCCATCATCAAAACTGTCGGGAAAAAAATGGTAAGCAGAACAAAGCCGAGCAGAGCGTGCAAGAAGAAGCTAAACGAAGCACTCAAACAAATTTACAAATCAGTTTTAACTGAATAGATAGTATGTGTATCTTTTTATATAATACTATTTTGTGTTTTTTCCGAAAATAAATTAAAAGGAAGGATACAAAAAACATAATTAATTTGAATCATAATTTTTTTTCGGCTTATATTGATAACAATAAACTCCATTTCAATAAGTAAAAAATTAAAAAAAAGTATTAGAATTTGAGTGATTAAAATGATCAGTGTTTTCGCAAATAAATTCTTATAAAAAATATACAAGTTCTAAAAACAAAGTTTTTAATTTTACTTTGATTTCAATATAATTATTTTTTCTGTGTAGACGAAATAAATTGCAGACAGGAAATTTAAGTCGAATCACAAAAGGGGAAAAAGCGAGAAGGAGAAAAGCCAACTGGACAGCAGCTCACAGGTTGTTTAACCTTTTCTTTGCCTAATGCAATTTCCTTGCCAGACGACGACAATTTTTTTGGCTTGTTTTATTTCCTTTTTCGGTCTTATTTATTTATTTTTTTTTGTTTTTTTGGGGTGACTTTTCTGAACTATTTTAGCCCGTCTCACTCTTTCAACCCTGCAGCATAGTGAAAAGTGAAAGCTACATGCGTGCAACGACCCTTTCGCAGGCTTTCCTCTCTTCTGCTCTCTCTTTCTCGCTCTTCTTTCCCGCTGTCTGGCTATTCATTCTCCCTCTTCCACATTTTTCTTCTTTTTTTTTTTTGTTGCTGAAAACTTTTCGTCCACGTGTGCAACAGTTTCGAAATCGTCCTGCTGGGAAATTCTGGGCGCCTGGTCGAGTTGCCGGCTCGCATTTGTGTGCCTCGCAAAAAGGACGAAGCGATGAGTGAGAATCCTGCCGCTCCTGTCGCTCCTGCCGCTTTTGCGCTCTTCGCTTTGTAATGGCCATTGAAACTCGACTCAAAAGTTAAGTTTTGCCTGCATTTTCCAGCCATTGATAATGCTGTATTGCCTAGATAAAAAGGGTTGTAGTTTTCGGCGTCTGCCTTTGTCTGTTGTTGTTCTTGGCTTTTCCATTCTGCCGGTTTCGGCTTTTCACTCGCCCAACAGTTTCAAATGTGTTTTTGTTTTGCGCTTTTCATCTCCAAGTGGAGCACAAAGAGTGGCCAGAAAGAGAGAGGTACACACAAAAGAGTGAGAGGGAATCCACAGGATGCGGGTGGCGGGTAGAAGGGAAAAGTTTGAATGCACAAGTGTGCGAGCTTGGGAAATGGAAGTGGCATATTTCCGACAGGAATTGTGCAGCGGAAAATGCATATGCGGTAAAAATATATTGACGAGATAAAATATGTAGCACACTTTTTAAATGAGGCCCAAGACAATTGAGACAGCATCAATGCTGTATTTAGGTTTTTGAAAAATATACTCTTAATTTTATGCTTGAATAAGAATGTGTCATACATAGTTTACATTTTCTTTATTAAATAACATTTTATTGTAAGGCCTTAAATATATTTCATAAAATACATTCAGACACTGTAACCTTTTATTAATTCATATTGGAGGTAACGGAGATTTATAATTGTAAAATGTACTTACTCAAGAGGAAACCACTGGTTTCCCTGCCTCATTCCACGTTCCAAACAATTTACCAAATCTAGCCACAAAATCTCCCCTTCGCACCCATGGTAACCGACAGTTTTGGTTTCTTTGTTTTTAACCTAAGGGGGTGCAGTTTTCCAGGCGGGTTTTGTTTTGGTGTCAAGCATCCTGTTGAACATCCCGACTAGGGACAACTTTTCGCACTTTTAAAGAGTCCTCGTCGACTACCAAAGAGATGAACTTAAAGTTAACCTTGGAGAGATATGAGATGTCTGCCTGCTGGGAGTTCCTGAGCTCCCATTCTCCACTCACCCCGAACTTATCGCTGCTGGATATTCTGGATATTGACTGCGATACGCTCGCTAAACTTTCGCACCCTTTTAAGCACCGCCCTCGGGGGTTGACTCGTCTGTCTGGGGCAATTCCTGCGTTTGTTGATCGTTACAGTAAATCATTTGAAATGAAATTTCACATCCACTGGTGGGTCGCTATGCACAGAAAAATATGATTGCACGTTTGGGAATGTTAAAAATACTATTTTCGAAAGTTCCATGGAGGTGGGATAAAAATACTAACTGAGAACAGAAAGAGAAATAATTTTAAAATTAAAATTGTATTTAAGTCGGTCCAGCTAAATTTAAAAAGCCCATACTTTTGGTTAAATCTCAAGTTTTGAGATAAATTTTGACTTTAATATTAATATAAATATTTAAAATTGAGTCTCCGAGTAAACTTGTAATTTGGATAGTATTTTTTTCCAGTGTCCTTTGGGAGTTTTTCCTGCGCCTTTGCCACCCTCCTGGTAACTAAGTGGATTGCGCGTGGAAATGGAAAACATGTGACCAGCTCTCCCAGGGGGTGGGAGTGGTGTATGCGGCTCTGCCACCCACTTTTCTGGGTGGTTTTTCGGTTACTTGTTTTTTTTTTCTGTTTGTCGTCCTTCTGCTTTTTGCCAAGCAAAGCCAAAGTTTTCTATTAGACAACGGGGTGATTTCCACAGCGTCAGCTAGAATAAAAAGGGAAAATGCCATATCGGTAAGTTGAGGTCATTTATTATGCTCATGACACCTTCCATCCTTCGTCGTTCCGGCTTCCTTTTTTGGTGATTTCCCCCCTCGAAGTTGCCGCCTGGCAACATTTGTTATCTGGGATCCCCCGCTGCCTCTTTTCCCATTTTCCCATTTCCCATTGTTGTCTGCCGGCAAAATTATGCTGCAATTCATAAAAATGGCTGGCAAAGAATCATTGGCGTTACTTTAATACCGATATGTTATTCTATCGTAGATTTTAGTTACGGTTTATCGATTAGATCTAGGGACATCTGAGGGGTGACCAAATTCATGTGTGTTTGTGTTTGTGTGTGGTTTAGTTTATAGCTGTCATTTTGCGTGGCATTTTAATGGATTTTGAAAAGGGGATAGAAATCTGGAAAGGTGTAGTAAATATGGTACAATGATCCTAACGGGAAAATTCGGATAAAGTTAATGGACTGATGAAGGCCCGATTGAAAAGAGCAATAAGCCATAATTCATACACTTCAACATTTTTCTATAACAATAACAAATGAAATATCTCGTTTGAAATCATTTTATTAAAATACATTCCCAATACTGCCAATGAACTCCACTTGTTTATTGTCGATTTCACTTATCTTCGTTGTGTGACTATATTTTTCCCATCAAATCTTGAGCTGTTTTATCTTCCACAATTTCAATTAACTCAAATGGTCTTAAACCGAGAAATCCCAGCCAAACATTTGGCATGCCGGTCACATAGGACCAACAACGACCCCCGCGACAGACAATTAAAAGGGGAAACCACAGACAGCGAGCCAATTTAGATAAGCCCCAGGATATAGGGAGCCCCCGCAGACAGCAGGACTCGCAAGGGTCTGCGCCTGGGTCGTTTTCGAGTCCGTAGCTGGTGCCACACTCAATTCATATCTTGTGCAACATAACAATTAGTAAAGACCATAAAACGGAGCACGGAACCGAGCACAGACAATAAAACGAGGAAGTTGGGGAAATTATGGGGCAATGGAGCCGAGCGAATGGAAGTAAACTCTGTTTACATTCGGCTGTCGAAAAATGTACACTAAAGTATCTAAATTTATAAAAGAAATAAACAAACTGCGCTGCACTCCATATACTAGAAGGTATGTGTGCACAGCAGATGATGCATTTAACTGGGCAGCGGCAATTTATGAGCGCACAAAAAAACGAAATGGAATATAAATACAAATTCCGATTCGGATTTGGATTTGGATTTGGATCGAGAGCCGAAAAACAACTTCCAACTTGTTTGCTTTCAATTAGTGTTGAACTTTTCGATGGCCGATCTGCCATCCACCTCTCTCTCTCTCTCTGCCCGGGAATTGTCTAAATAAACAAGGAACAGGGGCGGCTATAAAAACATCGCATAAAGTTGGGGGAAAATAGGTAGTCTCCCCAAAATAAACTCATCGTTGCAGGGAACTAATGCATATTTTCCTCTAATTTTCTCTCAAAAAATGTGTTAAATGTTTGCGTAAATAAAAAAAAGCCAGGGACTGGGAATTCTCTAGACCGCCACGCCCGTATCCGTCTTTTTTCTATTGGCCATAGGCTGAGTTTGTTTTCAGGTTCTGCTTCGGGTTACTTGCTTTCGACGGTAGCTACGCTTCGTTTGTTTTTTTCCAAAGAATCGCTGTTAGCCGGTCAGACTTTGGTTTTCGGTATTCGGTATTTGGTATTTGGTTACCATGTCAAGTGGCAAGTTGCACTCGACTCCAGTGCGAGTTCCTGGAATGTTGATAAACCTTCATTCGTGGCTGGCAGCGATGCAACATTAGGCTTTCTCGGCCCAAATGCATCTGGAAATCGGTCTAATGCTAGTGCAAACAAGTAGCAGCCAGTAGAATTGTACACCTCGAAAATCGTTTAACTAGATTTGAGGCAACAGAAGCAGCAGTTATGTGAGAATTGTTTTTAAATTAGTGTGAATTATTGCCTTCTGTGGTATGAGAAATGGTTCAGCAGCTAAGTTGCAAAGTTTCTATCAAAAATATAAGGATATATAACTAATGGAAACGTAATGTAATAGGTATTTAGGAAATGAATGTTTTGACTTCAGTAACTTTAATGTTTTTACTTTAGTAACTAATTAATCAATTTTTTAATTATCTTTTTTTCCCCTTTCCAGAACGAGTCCTTCGGTACTGTGAGTCCCCATCGGTGGGCACCTGCTGCACCTACAACATGGAGACCCGCATGGCGATGCAGTCGCGCCAGCAACTCGAGGGACACACCAAGGACCAGATATCTCGGATGTCTGGCATCCTGGGCAGCAAGGCCACAAAGTTCAAAGGTAGGTCTCCGTCAGTTCAACTTCAACTCAGCGATCGTTGCGTCAACGAGCCACTTGAAAGTGCCACAGAAGCCACCGATTAGAGATTTTCGGGTGTCAAGTGGTTCTGCCCTCACACAGACCAATGATCTATGTGGATACATGATCTCTCGAGTTACTGACAATGTCAAGTGGCAGGCGACAATGCGGATGTGGCTGCATTCTATTTGCCAGCGGATGCAGGCCAGAAATAAAATCAGAACTCTAAACATTGAGTCGGCCTGAGCGGATGTGCGCTTCTTATCCCCTTTGCAGCGCACAATTAAATATCGATGCATTTTTCACTAATTTGGTTTTCCGCTTGCAGACATTTTCATCGCCCTGCTCAAAGAGTCGCGCACTCAGTTCAATAGCATGTTCATTCGAACCTACGGTGTCATCTACGAGAGGAATTCGTACGTCTTCTCGGACCTTTTCAAAGAGCTGGAGACCTACTTCGCCAACGGCCGCGTGGATTTGCTGGAGGTCATGGACAAGTTCTTCAACACGCTGTACCAAAAGATGTTCACCGTGCTGAACACCCAGTACACATTTGATGAAAAGTGAGTAGGCTGCGAAATCGAAACCCTGGCTGCAAAGCGGGACCGAGTTTGGAAACCTCCGCCGGTTCGCAAAAACAAAACGTGTGAAACCGCAAAGTGTCTCGGGCTGTCGACCGGCGACAATTAACTGACTGCCCGTCAAGTCGAAACTTTGACACGGCCGGTGTGCGATTTCAGTTAGCGATTCCGATATGAGCTTTTCTTTCCTTCGCTCCTCGAGTTTAAGTTGCTCTTGTTTTCGCCAGATTTTTCGATTGCGGTTGAAACACTTACGATAAAGCGAAAATGAGGAAGTTGTGGGGAAGTTTTACTCGGTTGACTAAAAGGCGATCTAGAAAAGCATAACTAAAGGTTATTAATTAACGCTGAATATAAAATATGTAGCCAGCATGGAAAACTGTCAAAGAAAAAATATTTTGTCGAGGTAAATTTAACGTGAGGATCGCACCTTCCACTTCAAAAAATTTTGTGACGACTGCTTCTTATTTCACCAAAAAATAATTTTTTTTCTTTATTCGATTTGGTTTGTAATCGGCACGAAGCTGCACAATTAAAACGGCTTCGTTACTCAAAAACTTCAAAGCAGCGTGCCGATTACAAAACTAATTGTATATTTTAAAAATCAGTAGTTATGGAAATAGGATACCCAAAAACGATTAAAAGTATCTTATTATATATTATATATTAGTTATATGAACTTAAAGCTCTTTTTAAGTGTTTTAACTATATAAATTTGTATTCTGTTGAAAGAGATTATCAACTCAGGTTTACAAATTATAAAAGAAGCTGAACCAATATCCCATAAGTTTCAGCCTATAGCTATTTATTCAGATTATCTTCACATGAGTTACATTTCTTTTCGTCCTACAACCAATCTACCTACTGCGATTTATTTATCCCAACCAACCCATTCCAAGCCAGCAACTAGCATACATAGTCAAACCAAACCAACCAACTCCCATTCCATCCAATCCCATAACCCAGCCAAAACCAAAAACCGCACTTTATGCCAGTTCCTGTGTCAGCTGCTCGCATTTCCGCCAAAATGGTGAATAGGAAAAAAAGCGAAAATTGCGCCCACTTGGCTCATTGCCTTGGAACGAGTCTCCGGTAACCGGCGACTTGGCCAAATAACTTTCGGTCTCGGCCCGGCCCATCCCGTCCCGGCCACTCCCCCTTTGAAGGGCTCGTGTTACCCACGCGCTTTCCAATTGATGCCGCTGTCTTTAGCTCCGACTCCAACTTCAACTCCAAATCCAACTGGAGCTCCAGCGATTCGCTTTTATTGTCATCGTTTTAGTTTGTCGTACGTGCTTTGGCACGTTGTCCGTTTATTGCCATTGGACAGCAGCAACGACAACAACGATATCGCGTAATTGCCGCCACTTGCCTGCCTCCTGCCCCTTCTGCACTGTCCGAAAGTATTTACAGTTTTTATACAAAAAAAAAATTCTGTAGTTAAGAATTATGATATCATAAAAAGTTACGATCCAAAACAGATTAAAACATATTGATGCTTGAATATAAATAAACACAAAAAACAAAGCTTAAAGTGTCTTGGGTTTTTGCACATAATTTAAAGATTTAAAGATTTCAAGAAGTAAAGACTATTTTTTCTTGTGCATAACAGGGAGGTTATTTGTTTGTGGCTGTTGTTTGCTCTGTGCGGTTGGTCGGTCGCCAGAACTCCGATGGTTTTGCCCTCAGAATGGATCACAGAACATAGGGTTCCAGCTGGACCTAGAACCAAGGTACTCCTGCACGTTTAATGAGGGGGTAGCTCAAGCAGTTAGTTTGGATGGCAAATATGAGGGGTTTGGATCAATCAGGGGGAAAACTATGAGAAGTCAACGGGTGTTTCAATACGACACTGATATGCGATATGGCCTAAACATGAAGCGTCGAATGGCATTACAAATAAGGGAATAAGTTTCTGGCAAAGGAGTTAGTAAAAGTTAAGTGGTGGATAAAAGTTTCTTACTTTAGCTAATTAGTTATTTGCGACCACTGAAAATAGTCGTAAATGAAAAAACATTCAAACATCTCAAAAAATACATCTTATTAAGCAATGCTAATAAATAAAGCTTAATAGGTATTTAAAGCAGCTTGAGTCGTTTCTGTTAAAACGTTTAGTAAGAAAACTAATATTTTAAATTTTTTTTGCGAGTTTAAGTAATTAGCGTATGTGACTACTTGACACTGCAAACTGCACAAACTTCCCTCTCATCAGGCAGTTCCAGCAGCTGGTGCTGCCGCCTGACTGATCTGTCACCTCTGCGAATGCAACTGCAGTAATTCCTAAATTGTTTAGCCTAAGTAGAGGGGTGACGGCAACTGGGGACCAGCGACTTCTTGACCATAATGGCGAAGGCAGTGAGAGTGAGGGCCGAAAGCAGCCGTACAAGTGCAATGACTGTCATGCTTGATGGCCAAACTGTAGGACTAGGCATGCACTCGTAGAGGTGATGCAGGGGAACAAAAACATCAACAACGCCAGCACATGGCGAGCAACTATTTTTATGATTTTTCCGCATAAAAATTGTAGTTTTGCGGCGGCGGAGAAGAATGCAATGAAGATGAAGTCGAGGGCGGAGGCAATGGCGTTGAGCCATGCTATTTACAAGAGCAAATTTCCGCCGCCACCACACCCAATGAAAATATTTTCCCCAACATTCCGCTCTCATTTTCCACCCATCTCTGCATTTCCAGCTACATGCGATGCGTCAGCGAACACATGAAGGAGCTCAAGCCATTCGGTGATGTTCCGGACAAGCTGTCCGTCCAAATCAAGCGATCCTTCGTGGCCACGCGCACCTACGGACAGGCACTGACTACGGCTTCCGAGGTGGCCAAAAAGGTCCTCAATGTAAGTCAAGAAAAGTTGTACAAGACCTGTAGCTCAACCTAAGTCAGAACTCTCACTGAAACACTTTAAAATCAGTTGGCAAGAAGAATTTCTTAATAAAGACTATGGTTGACAGTGGTGATAAATAATTTTGTCATTTCATGTTTATATTTGAAAGAATTGAATTAATATGTAAATAATAAAAATGTAATCATTTTCTTGTTACTCATTTATGGTTTTAAACGACCTTAGTGTTAAAAATTTAAATAAATTAAGGTTTTAAATGCAAAAACCACTTCTTCACAGAATATGACAATATTTCAAATTTGTTTTTTTCCTAACCTCTAGGTCCGATTAAATGCCGACTGTACGGGAGCTCTGACCAAGATGCAGCACTGCGGCGCCTGCAAGGGCTACACGGAGAAGCCCTGCACCAACTACTGTGTGAACGTCATCAAGGGATGCCTGCACTACCAGCACGAGTTCGACGGCGAGTGGGAGAACTTCGCCATGGCCATGGATAAGGTGGCTGAGCGACTGCTCGGGTCCTTCAATATTGTGATGGTGGTGGAACCACTCAACATAAAGATATCCGAGGCCATCATGAACTTCCAGGTGAGATCTACGGCGGGATAATTGGATAGGCTGGGATCATTATCATTAGCATTTGCATATACCAATCGCAATTTGTAACTCGTTTGGGCCAAGCAGCTGCTGGTTAGCTAAATCTTTGGCCCGTTCGCAGTGGAACTCTAAGTTATGCTCACATAAAACTGTCAGTGTGTCAGAGTGGTTTACGCGTGGTTAGTTAATTCGCATACATTTCAAACGAGTCCCGAAGTAATTCAAGGGGAAAACCGTAGGAGATCGTGGCGATTGATATGTGAGATTCAACGTTAGAAGAAATTTATGCAGCTTAATACTTAAGTTTCTGTTCTAAGGTTTAATTTGATAGATAATTTAATTTTTAATAAATATATGTAAATAGTTTTCCCAGTTTACATTCATAGATATTTTAGAGTACACTTACTTTGACTCAATTAATTCAACATGATTCATCCTCCACCATCGCCAACTAAATTCATAACTAAATGCCAAAATATACAAAAGCATAAATTTTCTATCAAAAATAACTCAAAAATTATGCACGACATTTACACAGAAAGCAAAAGAATAATTTACACTTGGATGGATGGCCATAATTTATTGAATTTTGATTACTGCAATATTTTAAACCTCTCTGTTTGGATCGCCCGACCTATCGTCACCACCGCGTTTGTTGTGTTGTTTTGTTTGCCATTTTTACGATTTATTTGCACAACATTTGGCTCGCATATGAATTTAATTTATATTTCCATTTAAAATTTATACATTTCTTTTTTCATCTGCGGGTTCTTCTTATTCGCTGCCTTTGTTTGTATCTATTGCTGTTGTTGTTTGTGTTTCGGCATTTGGCTTTTAATGTGTGTTTACTTTTGCCGGTGTATGTTGTTGGTCGACGGCCCCATAAAAGGCCAAAAATGCAAAATGCGAAATAGTATTCAATTTTAATTCTGATTAGTTTTTTGCCCGGTGTCTCGGCTTCTCTAGTTGAACCGACGAACCGCTTTTGATGATTGCCATCGCACGGTCGGGTCGACAGTTATGATGAACCGTCGTAGGGAACTTGGGGCGTCAAAGTCCGTACCCCCAACCTGACCCAACCTGCGTAATTATATGAACTGTAAACTGCTGGGAAGAGGCCATAGAAAGAAATAACACAGGAGATATAGGAGTGCTGATAAGACAGACGAAGCGCGAGCTTCTGTCGAGAGTTGACTCTTTGCGAAGGGGTCTCTGGTCGCTTGAGTGGCTCTTAATGAGTAGCCGGCTGAAATCAATTCTTATCTATGGAATGGGTCAATAAAAACTAGCTATAAATAGCCATTAAGAGGCTATACTCAGTGGGGTGTGAATGGAATTGCTGTTGAGTATGGGAAATTATGTGATTTCCTCGCGCAACTGGTTTCCAAAAGTCATTTCGATTTGGAACTTTCTAATTCTCATTAAATATAATATATTTTTAAAAAGCTGGTACTTTTTGATTCTGTAAGGTCAATGAAATCATTTAGACGATTATTTCCATTGGTTCAAGCTTAATATATTAACTTTAAAGTGTAATCAGTTTGTTTTTAAAATAATTATTAAGGGACTTCAAGACAGACACATTAGTTATCTGTTTGAAAGTAATTCAAATCTTTGCTTGTATTACACTTGTATTCTTAAATACCAAATATTTACTTTCTCTATTAATTTTGCTATATGCATATGCATTTCCTAACAATATCTAATAAACAACATTGGTTTGCTTGCAGGATTCTGGCCAGGACATTACCAATCGAGTGTTCCAGGGCTGCGGCAGGCCCAAGCTGAAGAAAATGAAGCGTTCCATTAGCCCCAAAATGCAAGGAGTCCAAGTGCTTAATGCAAAGAGCCCTGTGGAGGCGGATACTCTAGACATTGATGACGCTCTCGATGAAGCGATTGTGCTGAGGGAGCGCAGAGCCGCCGAGCCAGGCTCGCAGGATTCCTCGGGTCAGCAGTCTCAGGAGCAGGGAGCTGGGAAGGCCGGAAATGGAGGAGGCAGCGGAGGAGGTGGAGGCGGAGGCGGTGGTGGCAACAACAGGCGCCAACAGCAACGACGCAAGCAACAACAGCAGCGACGCAAGCAGCAAAACAATCGCGACGACAACGATGACGACGACAACGAAAGTGGTGGCGGAGGACGCGAACCGATTCTGGACAGGATCGTGAGGGACATTCGCCAGCGGGTGAAGGACTACAAGAAGTTCTGGTCCAACTTGCCGCATTCCGTTTGCAGCAACGAGGATATAGCCTCCAGCTCCGACGTGGACGGCATGTGCTGGAATGGGCACACCATCGACAGGTGAGAAAAAATATTCTTATAGAAAGAATAGAGCTTTATTTAACCTAACTTTTCTCTCAGGTATATGCACTCGATCACCACGGAGCACGGCTCGAATCCAGAATTCAGTGGAAATCCTGCCAGCACTAAGCAAACCGCTCAGATGTCCGCACAACTTAGCCACCTAAAGAATGCCATCGTTCATCTGCGAAATGCTTACAACGGTCAGGATGTAGAGTGGACCGAACAAGGTGAGTTTATCTGCGTAAAACTTTTTACAAAAAATGTTTTAAAAATGCTTCATTTTGTAGCATATACTACTAAATTAGATTTTTGTGATATATCAGTTTTTATATAATATTCGATAGTTGATTCTAAAGATTTTTTGAATTCATTTTCCAAATTTCTGAATGAAAATTTCTATAAATAGTGAATTAAATAAAATATAAAAACTCTGCCGCCCTTGCAATCAGTTTACTGACTCCCTTATGGTTTTTACAGAAGAACTGCCATATGCGGGCAGTGGAGCAGGCTCGGGATCCGGCTCCGAGGATGACGAGGACGACGACGAGGGCTCAGGCCTGGGACCATTCGAGCCGAGCAACAAACCGGACGTGGAGCGTCCCTCGGTGGATGCGGACAACGACGATGACGAGGACGCCGGTGGCCGGTCGCACATGCCCACGCACACATCACGACCGACGAGCGGAGGTGACGACAAGAATCCGCTCATCCACACCACCCACTTCGACCACGATCACAACGATCTGGATGAGGAACACCGGCAGGAGGACGACGAGGAGGACTCGGATGGAGGGCATGGCGACTCGGAGGCCAACGGAGGCGATGACAATCGATCATCCGACGCCCCGGAGAAGATGACCCTGCGTCGCGCTCTGGTTGTTTATCTGCTGCCGCTTTATATGGCGTGGTTCGGCGGCGTTTGCGCCGATTTGCTGTGATTACTCAATGTGCGAAAGGCAGCCAAGGTGGAGCACGGCTGCATCACCTACACCTCTCAGTCATTCATCCGTGAAGCAAAATGTTATTAGCAGAACTACATGCAACCCTTATATACGAAATGCGAGTCCAAAATTTTATAAAAACTTTTGATAGAAGCAATCAAAACGCAATCCAGAAAATACAGGCCTTTTTCGAATTTTACCCTCGGCAGGAATTTGCGAATTTGTAATTGATTTAAATTCCCTGACATTAAGCTTATGAATCATGAGCAGAAACAAAGTTCATTAAATCTAGTATTCCATTTTTGTAAACCTTCAGCCACTGTAAAATGGAGAAAAGCCTGATTGTAAGCGTTTCGACACCGAATCGCGTTAGGAGAACAAGAAATTAGAGGAGGAGAGAGAATACGTAACGAGCCCATTTTAGTTTAGTAAGCCCCAAAAGCCCCTGCCCCCCACACTCTAAGTCTAAGTGCGAAATTGTAATTGTAAGCCAGTGTGAATGCGTGAGTGTCGCGGAGTGAGTGATTTTATCGAGTGTGAGTGCGAGCGGAGTGCCTGTTCAATGTGATCGTTTAGCAAAAATTAACTATAAACACTTTAGCCCCTAGAGACCTAAGCAAAAACACACCTACACTTACATATTTAATTTGTATTATATTTATGCATACGCGCATATGTAACAAGCAAATTGCAACATCACACGAATTCAATTAGCCCCAACATGAACAGCAATAACTAATTTGTAACTGTAGTCTAACTGATAAATCTAAAAACTGAAGTCCAATTTACGTTGACATGGCCATAGAAAAGCGTCCGAGCCACGGCTTTTTGTAACTTGTATCTTTCGTAGACAGCCCTGACTTTTGCCAGCCATTAAGCGCATTTCAAACTAAACTGAGTAAACCTACATATTTATATTTATTTTTGATTTTTTATTAGTTTTTATATATTGTATTAAAACAAACCGAAAAAGAAAAAATACAAAAAGTAACAAAGAAATTGGGTTGGCATTTTTAATGGATCGTGGTTCGTTTATAATAATAAACTTTTAAAATGATTTTAAATCTATTATATATATACAAATTTCATAATTTAAAATACACAGCCGTTACACATAAACGGCGTTGCCAACAACCTGAAAAATTACCAGTGGTAGATGGCGCTAGTAAGCTGTGTAGAATACGTGTGTAAAATTCTCATGTAAAATTGACAAGCTCCAGGAATAATATGCGTTAAAATTTAATTGAAATTGATGAAGGGAAACAAAGACATTTGGAAAAATTTTATGAGTTAATTTGAATGCTACTTGTACTTTTTATTATTTTACACCGTTCTCAATTATTTTCTGCCATTAACTAACAACAACAATAGATATTTTAATATCCTTCAAAGCATTATAAGCACTTATTAATTGTTTAATTTTCTTCAGGTAAATCTTGGATAGGATCGACCCCTTCCTTTTCTTCGATATCTTCGCCATCCGCAGAGTCCGAAAGTAGACGCTCCTGGGCGTTCAATACGTTCTCAAGGCCCTCTAATTCCTCATCGGTATCTTCTCGATTTCCTGCAGTGCAAGATGGCTGAGTGGTGAAGTTCAACTTGCTCAGCGATCTTTCGAGAGTTGTTACACGGGCCAAAAGCATCTCCAATCGCTTGTCGATCTCATCAAAATTCTGGGTCTCGGCTAAAGAACACTCTCGTTCCTTTTCATGTTGCTTCTGCAAGTCGGAGCTTGTGCTCGGTTTCTCCGATGGACTTAAAGAAGACATTATCACTGTTTTAAAATCTTTCTCTATGAGTTCAATTTTGGGAGATTTTTTAATCGTCTTGTTGCTTCTACTAATTTGAAACACTAAGCGGTAAAACCTCAGCCTTCTATATATTGGCAATGTTTTTTATACAGAGGAAAATTGTAAGAAAATTCCATTTATTTGCCAACCGTATTTTGGTAGGCATTGTTTTCAAAAAACTAATCAGAAACTAATGAAACTATACTTTAATACTGTCTGTTGCTTATTTTCAAGACTAAACTTTTAATTTTGTTTATTTGGTATCGGAATGCTTATCAAATATATACATTATATTTTATAGGATAGGAAATGTATCCTAAGTTGCAAACTATTGACTTAAATTATTATACCCTCTGCACGGGTATAAAAAACAGGGTAAAACTCTTTTGCAAACCATTCTTTATCAGGTTGCCATACCTTTGTTGACATTAAAATCAAAGAAATAAAATGTGTTGGCGTTTTGGTAATTGGAAATGAGTGTATGTTAACAAAGTCGACCGAAGGAAAAGAATGAATGCTCAGAAACAGAGAAGTTAAATGTAGGATTTGAAGTGCAGTAACTTAAAACGTGTGGCCAAGCCTGGGAAATTGCATTTTCTTGGAGATACTCAAAGATTATCTTGCTTTAAAAAGTAAATAAAATTCCTGATAAGTTAAAAAAAAAAATAAATAATTATTTTAAAAATCTTTAAAATACTTTTCTTTATAAGGTTTTGATGAAGGTTTTTTTATTTATTAACCAACTTGGTTTTTGTGTGTCTAAATAGTCCTCCATGGACCTCTAAATACAAAGACAATCTTAATTAAAACAAAACCCAGACAATCAAATGATTGCCTTAAAATACATTTCAAAATACAAAAATTGATTCGTTAATCTACATTTTTGTTCTAACAGGTTATGCTTCGAGTTGGGACATTCCACCGACAACAAATACATTTTGAGAAATTGGATTTATATTTTTAGATTCAAACCATTAATATGTAATATATACCAAATTGATAACAAATTTTGTAAACATTTTTTTTCTATGTACCGAAATTCATTCATTCAATTATAGGGCCGGCTAGTTGGAGAGCGTGGAAACTCCGAGATCGAGGCAAAACGAAACAGTTCCGAGATCTCAGGCGCTCCATCCGTCGGAATATCTGTCTCTCTGTATATCTTTGGGTGCGCGGGGAGCTTGTAGAGGCTTTTTCAGTGAGCTCGCGAGCGGCGTACGGTAAACAACTGCTGCCAACGCAACGTGAAAAATAAACGGCTGAAAAGAAAATTTCGAAACGTCAGCCTGGAGCCCCCTTGTCTTGTGCACACGAAAATATATCTATGAGATGCGCGAATCTTGATCCATTGCAAAAAATTTGAATTTGAATAATTACGCAAGGGGAGGCGCACGTGAGTGCTGTCGTGAGATGAAATGAAAAGTGGTCGAAGCGAAAGTGGAAATTGAAGACAATTTTCTTGTGATTACTGTGATGAGTAAGCAATTCTTCAATGGGAAAGTCAAATTGATAAGGCAATCAGCAATATTTCTGTTCGCTATCGTTCATCCGCAATTCCGCGTAAGTTCCATTAGGCAAAACACTTAAATTTCATAAATAAACATTCGGAGTGAGATAAACTTTTTCGGTGTTTCACCGGGCATCTGGCCAAGTTAACGTTTGACTTTTAAAGTCAACATCGTCTTCATCTTCTCGTTGCTCCCTTATGTTTACAGCTGTTCGATGAAAACCAGTTTGCCACTGACTAGCTAGCTAATGTTTCTAACGATATTAGCTTTTTGGGCCGCATCGAACCACTGAAAGTCTAGTCTTCTAACTGCAATAGTTGCTTGTGGTTGAAGGTTGCTGATGCCCGGTGTCTTGCCTCGTTACGCGCGCAATTACCAGACAGCTGAACAACAGTTGTCAGCTGTATTATCTCTTAGAGATGACTAAAAATAAATAATAGTTTTATAATCGTACTTAAAAAACTTAAGAATAAACAAGAATTTAGCACCTGCTGAAATACCTAATAACAAAATTTCAAAAAGCAAGTTTTTATTACGGGCTTATTATCATTGTTCCAAGCAACAGTGTTCGAGGTGCAAGTGCATCCCTAATTAATGTACAAAGTTATGGTACTATTTAAATTTAACTGGTATAATGATGCTGTTGAGTAGAAGGAAGCAAACATTTTATTTTAATGTTTTAATTTTAACATTTTAATTTAATTTAATTTTAACATTTTAATTTAATGTAAGAAACAAAAATTGAAGATATATAAAACTTACATTATAATAAATAAAAAAAAATCACACATGCGAATTTACCACATAGCAAAACAAGGTTTCGATCCTCGGACCTGGACTTTCTTACCGAGAAACTAAGCATGTTTCCGATTACAGTGCACTGCTTCAAAATATGCACACACCTTTGCGTCGATAAGGCAGGGAATGCAATCCGTAATGACTGTGTTTCTCTAACAATACCCAAATTTGTTTTATTTAAATACACAGCCCAACATAACAGCTGTCTGCAGATCTAATAGCATTTAATTTCATATAATAAGACTTCTTTGAGTTTTTAAAAATGTTCACAATTAAATTTTTAATTATTTTTCATTCGGTGTTAAAAAACTGTTTGTGCGGTTTTTTTTATAAATTTGGTACAAGCATTTGTGACTTAAGCAATTGTGTTAGGCAAAATTGAGCATTGAGTATATTAACGTATGCAACTGTTTAAATATTTTATCTACGTTGGCAGGTTCGAGCTATTGAAGTTCCACTTTACTAAGAAGCTAATCCATTGATGTTTGTACACTGCTTTAACATAGTGAAAGCAGTGAATGACAATCAAAACATGAATGCTTTCGTCGGTAAGGAAGTGCAGCGCTTCTGTTGATTCTTATCCGACCTCTGAACCCCATCGTAGTCACGCAAGCAGAGTGGCGAAATCCGAGGCTCGAATTTTTTTTATTTATGGTATTTTATATTATTACTAAATAGATTGAAAATTAGTTCATCGGAATAAATTTTAATTTCATTACAAAAAGCTATTGAAGAAAATAAATTTAAAGCTAATAAATGAAAATGAAATAGGTAGTATACAAAAACTGAATCTACCAAGAAACAAATATATATTTTTACCATAGTTATTTACAATATTAATTTAATGAAATAAACATATTAGGAATTTTTTATTTTTAAGGCATTCTGTTTTGTTCAACAATCCAAATACCTTATTTTAACATTCTCAGTCCCCGAAAGAAAACCATGCTTTTGGGATATCTAACCTACTGCATTGTTTAACTTTATTCAGTTGTTTTAGTATAAAAGTACAAAATATGACCTAAACTAGTAAGGAATTCACTACAACTAAGGCGAAGAATTGTCCACCGCTTTGAGCACTCTCTATAAGTTATATTAGTAGTCCTCGTCGCAAAAGCAACCGTCCCGCGAGTTCTCCACTATCCAGTCCAGATATTTGGTAACCCGGGTGTAAACCCCGGGATAATTGGGTCTTGCGCACCCATTTCCCCAGGACACGATTCCAATCTGTTCGAAGCGTTTGTCATCTGGCCGGAGTCGTACCAGCGGACCGCCGGAGTCGCCCTGACAACTGTCACGGCCACCAACGCCCGGATAGCCGGAGCACATCATGTTCTTGGTGATCATTTTCTGGGTGTAGTTTGTCTGGGCCACGCATTCGTCGTTGTCGAGGACGGGAACCTCGACCTCCTGCAGCAGGCACGAGGGCTTGCCATCCTCCTTGAGGGTCCCCCAGCCGGTGGCTATTGCCTTGGTGCCGACAAACAAGTCCTGACGCTGTTCCACGCGTGGCAGGCAGATCGGTCGGATAAAACTGGTGATCGGCACGCGGTCATTCAGTCGCAGCAGGGCTATGTCGTTGTCGAAGTTTGAGAAACTGAACTTCTGGCTGAAGGCGCGCAGTACGAAGCGGGTTTCCGGGCGCTCCTTGTCGTTGCAGCGATCGTGCTCCCCGAAGGTCACCTTGATCATGAACCACATGAACCCTTTGACGCAATGCGCCGCCGTCAGCACATAGCGGTCGTTGATCAGCGTCCCACCACAGTAGAACCTGTTGAAGTAACTCAACCGCGCCATCCACGGGTACTCGCTCACGCCCGTCGTCGTCCCACCCACAATCCTTGACTCGTCGTTGCGTTCGCCACATCTATCAAAAAATATAAAAAATATCAGAGCTCCGAAAATCTTTTTGTATCTAAATTAAAAATATATTGGTTTTCTTAAGGAAAGAAATTTTGATCGAACTGTATATCGAAGGTAAGGCTAAAGAACGTTAGTTATTAGTTTGTGCTCCTTTTGTATATTTTATAAACAAGAAAATTAGTTAAAAAATTTTAGTCCCCAGCTGTTAAATCTTGTCCTAAAAATATTTTATTTAATATTAAAAAAATGGGGGGTCCAGTGGGCATACAAAATAATACAACATTTAATTTTTAGAACAACATAAAAAATCCAATCCAAAAACATGAATAATTCGGACCCATTCAGATTTGTTTACATATTTTATTTTAAATGTTAAAATTAGGGTATTTATGTTCTAGTTCTACTTCTAGTAGTCCAAGAAAAGAGTTTTAAAAACTATAGAATGTGAAGCATTAGCTTATATTGACAGTTCAATTCTAAATGATCTGCGAATCAAAGTGATTAAAAGTGATAAATTAACCAGAGTTCGGTGTTTAATGCCACCTCATTAGAAAGGTCCGATGAATAAACATTGGAGACGTTTATGCCCTTCGCGAGAAAAGAAAGATGGATTGGGTCAAAGGGTGCCAAAGCTGGCGATCTCTCCCGATCGGCAAGTTCAGGGTTCAGCAACCCCGACATAAAGAAAGTGTCAAAGTGCTTTATGGACGGACATAAAACAAATGAGCGATTTTTGCAAATTTTATGTCTGCCATCTGCAGAGACACGACAACAACGCGTTACATTAAACAGGTTTTTAATTACCCCTGGACAACAACAGAGCACCGTATGCACCCAAAATAAAAATCTTCCACCAAGTCGGAAAGGAAGCATAGCAGGTTATCTCTGTTTTTATTTATTTTGGCCAGGGCAGGCCACACAATCAATCGATCCGGCCGCAACAAGTATTTGGGATTCAGATTTGGTGTGTGTTTAATCGTGTCATTGCCCCAAAATGGTGGTCGGCCTGGTCGAGAGGCGTCCCGAAACAAAGAAGCAAAATGTGCGACGACGACCCACTTAGGAGACGGCCAAGACCGGGAAAAACGGCCAAAAACCGAAACCCGAAGACAACGGCGCGGCATTCCCCTGCCTCCCCCGCAGACATTAATATAATATGACATGACGCATTGAACGTACGCCTTTTACAGTATCTGCCATACTCATCTGTATCTGCTGGGTGCACAAACACACACGTTCTTAAAAGCCAAACACAGAGTGTTATCAAATACCGAATCATATGCAAATCAGTTTCTTTTCTTCTTTCCAATGCAAAAAAAAAAGTAAAAATTATATATAGAAATAAAACGGGTTTTAGGCCTTCATTAACAAATAAAAGCACGCTTGCTGCTATCGATTCCTAATAAATTTATGAGTTTCTGAGTTTCCAAAGAACTACAGAATTTGGGAAGTTTTTTTGAAGTAATTTTTGTAAATTGGAGTTGCAAACATCCTTAAAGTCAGAATCATTTTCCTTTGTTGTAATTTTTACTGCCGACTCTATAAATACCCTCGGGTATTTGCCTATGCCAAAAGCCAAGTGCCGAAAGCCAAAGTTGAATTCCCAATTGGTAATGCAATTTGTTTAATGGCCGCGCAAGAATGCATTCCGAATGCAATTCTTCAGAGAGAACCTGGCTTCGAGGTCACGCCGGGAATTGGCTTTTCGAAACGGGTAACAAATGGGCAGAAGAATCTTTTGGGACAAGAAGACTGTGCTTAAAAAAAGTTTAAGACTGATTTAAAAGAATGAAGTCTGTTACTTTTAAAGCTAGAGGAATTGGAACCTAATTGTAAGGGCTTCATCAACTTTAACAAAAAAGCTAAAGTTTTTGAATAAAAATATCATTTTTGATCACTAAGCCTTTTTTAATTTAATGAAATAGATATGAACAATATTTTGTTACAAAATCGTTTTTGTAAAGATTTTAAAAAGCATACGATTTTCTAAAAATCGAATGATCTCCGATGTTTAGGTAATTTTCCTCTTCCTCTCTATTATTAACTTTAAGGAGTTGGGGCTAGGGACATATCTCCGATTGCGTGACCTCCTCGCAGGCACTAAAGTCTATCTGTATATTTAACTGTTTGTGCCATTTGTGTGCCGTGACAATGACGACGCCAGAGTTGTTTATCACCTCTTCGGCCGTCTAACTGGAAGTTGTCATCATGGCCATGACAGCTTTTGTATCTCGGCGTGCGTGTGTCTTCGTAGCCTTTGTATCTGTATGTATGTCTCGGGGGACCAACTCACCTGCAGGAACATGTCGGCGATGTTTGGTTCTGAGCTGCCGGCGAATTATTGCGATTGAAGACACCGAACCAATTCTTGATCGGATTTTGCCGGGATACAGGTTTATGGCCATTGGCATCCGAGAAGGAAGCGTTGACGGCTCCGATTTTCAGCTTCTTTGCCTGATGGTGGGCTGCACCCAAGGCTTGATATTTGCCCGGAATGGAGGATAAAGATGATGTTGATGTGGCTGGTGTTGCTGATGTTGCTGGTGTCGCTGGTGTTGCTGGTGTTGCTAGAGTTGCTGCTGCTGTCGTTGATGTTGCTGCTGTGGCCAGGCAGGAAGCCACTGCCAGCACGAGTGGCCAGTGATGTAAGTGGAGCATCATCTTCTTTTGCCCGCTGGTTATGCAATTCAATGCATGTAAACTTAATGAGCCTTTTGGTCGTCGTAGCGGTCTCCACGAACAGTGCCGTTATCGGAATATATTTCGATTCTCGTTCTGCTTGTTCATTCGCGGGAGGTTTTTCGAAATCTCCGTTCGCACAGCACTTGTTAATTATGTAAATCAAACACGGTTTCTTTCAGTCTTATTGTTGTTGCACTAATTGAACCATTTCACATGACTGCAAACTGTCAACAAGTCGCGCCCTAATCCCAGCGAATTTCTCGATCTGTTTGTTTGCTCTTCGCTATATGGTTTGCTATGGTTAGTTGGCACCACCGCGCACGCGAAAGTCTGCAAGTCGACTGATACGAGGCGCTGGCCCAGAAGAGCGACTAAGCCATTTTTCCAAGGCCCCCAAAACAGCGCAGTCGACGGCGACGTTGGCAGCACTGGCGCCTCCCATGGGGCAAAGAAAGTTGCGCATGCGCAGCGCAGCGTGCGTTGGCCGCGACGTCGGCAGAGCAGAACGCAGAGGGGCGGCAGAGCGTACACTGAAAACAGTATTTCAAAATATTCTTATGACTCAATCCGTAAAATAAAAGAGAAAATTTCTTACTTGGTTTGTTTTTGCATAAGGGCACATAAGTCACTCTTCACAAAAAAAAGATATTGGTTTAGAAGTGACTTTTTTATTATTTATAAGTGTGTTTCTATATTCTGTTTAACAATACTTATTTTTAATTAAAAAAAAAATATTCCTAAGATTTTATATACCCCATTTCATTAAAATTACTGTCGTTTTAGCTAGAATTTATATTTTATGATTATAATTTTTTTATGGAATTTAGTTTTCGTACTATAATAAAAATCTATAGAATTATTAGTGCTTAAATCAGCTTAGATTTATTTAGAATTTTAAACTCTAGTTTATAACTTAAAACAACAAATATTATTGCGATTAATCTGTTTTGCTTTCACAGTTAAATTTAAAATAAGGGTGTTCTGTTGAAGGTTTTCGATCAGTGGAGAGAGTTAGCCAACTCAGAACGAAGAGAACCAACGTATTTTTGTTGGCTCCCCTGTCTTCTCAATATGCTAATGTGACAGTTTGCTTTGACTAAGATATTTTTTCTTTTATTTTTGGATGGAGTGTGTGCGTTGGGAGTTCTTGGTTCTTCCTCTTTCCTTCTGTCGCCGACATCGTCTGTTTAACGTTTGTTTATTATGCTCGCAACGTCAATACACCGTAAAAAGTGTTATCAATGGGAAATTGATTTAGGCATTAACCATTACCGAACGACCTAATAAAATATAGAAAACCGAAATGCAGTACTAATTTATTTTTAAAACTTAATATACATTCATTTAACTAGAAATTCTTGTGATTTTAATGTATTTTTTAATTTTATAAAACACTTCTGTTCAGGAAATTACGAACCTAAGCAAGTTATAAGAAAATCTTTCTCAGTGCAATGCTAGCAAATATTTTCTAACGGCTCGCAAACACTTACAAAGTGGAAGTGGAAACAAGAGCTCACTCCCCACAGCCAACACAAACATCCTTTAAGATCGGCAAATATCAGCTTAAAATATTAAGTGGGCGAAAGAGAGATTTAAATTACATATTTCCGATCGGAATAATATACACCTAATAGCCCACACACTGTCGCTATGACTCGTGGTATTTCACTTTAGTTTTCCATCATTTGAACCCTTTCATCTATTCCGACGCCTTTTCACTAGCCCAGGGAAAGAGAGAGGGAAATCCAACTTGTTTCGCATTTTCATGTTCATTTGCCGCAGAATGAATTAACAAAAAAGGAAAATCGGGTAATTTCAGTTTTTTGCATTTGCTCAACGACTGAAGTTTAATTTAAATTACTTTAAATATGTTTCAACTGAACTCCTCTGACACTGCTGACCCAATTATGTTAAATGGAAATTCATTAAAAATGTCGCACATCAAATCTCGTTATTGTGTGATTTGGTAATGTATCGAGTGCACGTTGACATTCCTTTTGAATTATAAATCGTTTAATTGCCATTAAATCGATTAAAGTCAATGTACAGATGGTAAAATGAATGTCATATGCAAAATGCAAAATGTGCTTTCAGTAAGTGAAGTGGAAAAGTATATAAATTCTGGTTTCATAGTTGACTGATTAAAAAGATTAAAGTTTAAACATTGACTTCTTAATTACTTTTTATTTATCTTTTGTTTTCTTTATTAAATTAAGTTTTTTGGCTCTGTAGTTTTGGCTTTGATCAACAGGAACTGGACTTGAAATTTATTAAAATACCATAGCTATTGTCTTTGAATTGCAGCTTAACAACCCATTGCGGCACTCCCTATTACTTCCTGCCATGTTCTTCACCCATTCCAAGAGCAATTTTCTTGATTTCCATGTACACACCAGGCAATCATTCACTTACAATTGCTCTCTTATGCAAAAACTCAACAATCCGTGCCGAAAAAGAAAAGTATTCTCCATGAGATGGGTGAATTCAAGGGGTTCCTTATTAATTGAAATCATGCAAATTTCGCCTCCTCTAATTTTTCAAACTTACATTGCTTTCTTTTCGGGCAGCAAACACTCGTAATTGTTAATTGGAGGGAAGCCAACTGAAACACCACGAGAGGGGCGAAAGGTTAGAAACCCAGGGGACCAGAAAGTGATTCCCTGACATGCGAGCCAGAGTTTCGAATCCGTGACGACAATCATTGCATCACAGAGATTAGCAGACATTATTGGAAGTAGCCAAGCAAGATGAGTGCCGCTGGCTGGCTGGATATGAATGCAGCCCTCCAGAACCTTAACTCTACGCCGGAGTCCACCCAAAAGCCGAGAGGCAAACGGAGGAGCAGCTATGCCGGACGCAGAGCCTCCACGGCCGGAGTGCATGGACGTGGCAGCATTGGTAGCATAAGCTCTGGAATCTTCAAGGCATTCCGTGAGCGATTTCTTAGCAGCGATGACTCTGGTGACTATCGGAAACTAAGGCAAAGGGATGCGGAATCCGGGCGCATGGGAACCGGAGCCAATGCATCTAGTTCCACCGACAGTTCTGGAGAGGATGCGGAGCCCAGCAGCAGCAGTAGTGTGGAGGACCTGTTCGCCAACGAAGCGGAGCGTCGCAAATGGCAGAGAAAAACTTCAGAGCAGCGTCGCCGGACAGCTAGAAAAAAGGTTAGTGGTTATAATTAAGAACGCAGAACGTACCACATATTTATCTTTATATGTAATTACTTATTTTTGTTAATTGCATTTATATCCATTTTAAAGAGAGTAAATTAAAAAATCCCTTTTCTATTTAAACTGTTACCTAGCTTTAATACTTGTCGTGAAAATTTTTAATTTCCCTTGTGTCTTTTTTGTGCCTATTGCCAAAAAATAAATATATTTAAACATTTCTCTTGTTTTTTTTGTTTAAGTATTCTCTCCATTTGATTTTCATTACCTAAGCTGTTTTTAAAATAGATCGGTCATATGTATGAGTTTATTATAATTTTATATGGTTCAACAAACCAAGCTCATTGTTTTAAAAGTTAAAAACTATCTCATTCTGCCTTTTTAACAGCTTCCAAAAGAAAGCTTAAGCTAACTGCTTTGCATTTTGATATTGCTGTCAGCTGAGTTTTGGTATTCCGATCAGGTCTTCTATACCACAGTTTCGTGTGCGACTTTATCAGACTTTGATTGGTTTCCGAAATTGGTTCATTCCCAGCACGAACTGTCGCATGGAAAAATTATAAGCATTTAATTTTCAGTTTCGTTTTCGTTCACTGACGCGGCTAATTTGCATTAAATTAAAGCTAATATCATTGGTATATTAGATAATTACATTAATCGCTTGGGTGTGGTCAAGCTGTAATGGGGAGCTATTTGATAACTACATGTTTAATGAGTAGTAATTTATATTGGGGTTACTGGACGCTACGCTCTGTTTCTGAGCTATGTGATTTCACTTTCGTTTTCTGTACGTCTGGTTATTTTACAAAAATATTCCCATGTATTTATTGGCAAACTATGTAGGTATTACAAATGAATTAAATTATAATAAGTCAAACAGATTAATCTGAAATATTTTATGAAAGACCCAAATCCATTGAAGTAATATATATTTTGTCTTCTTTTTTGATTACCACTTTTTTACTTCTTGTCTGAATCCCTAATCTAAGAAAAAAATATATTTAATAGGGATAATTTTTATTTTTTAACTTTTCTAAACATTTTTTTTGTATCCCTTAAATGTAAATTCAAATGAAATGTAAAAATTTCATTATTTTTATACCCTTGCAGAGGGTATTATAATTTCAGTCAGAAGTTTGCAACGCAGTGAAGGAGACATCTCCGACCCTATAAAGTATATATATTCTTGATCAGCATCACTAGGCGAGTCGATCTAGCCATGTCCGTCTGTCCGTCCGTCTGTCCGTCTGTCCGTCCGTTTATATGCAAACTAGTCTCTCAGTTTTAAAGCTATCTGCATGAAACTTTCCCAAAAGTTGTCTTTCTATTGCAGGTAGTATATAAGTCGGAACGAGCCGGATCGGACGACTATAGCATATAGCTCCCATAGGAACAATCGGAAAAATAAATGAAAAAAAATTATAACTTTGCTGTTTTTTAGTTTTTTGTTTAGTTCTTCGACATATAGCAATGGTTAAATATTTCAGAATTATGGTTTAAATTTCATCAAAATCGGACGACTATAGCATATAGCTCCCATAGGAACAATCGGAAAAATAATTGAAAAAAAATTATAACTTTGCTGTTTTTTAATTTTTTGTTTTGTTCTTCGACATAAAGAAATGGTTAAATATTTCAGAATTATGGTAAAAATTTCATCAAAATCGGACGACTATAGCATATAGCTCCCATAGGAACAATCGGAAAAATAAATGAAAAAAATTATAGCTTTTCTGTTTTTTTAATTTTTTGTTTAGTTCTTCGACATTTAGTAATGGTTAAATATTTTCGATTTACGGTTTAAATTTCATCAAAGTCGGACGACTATATCATATAGCTCCCATAGGAACAATCGGAGAAATAAATGAAAAAAAATTATAACTTTTCTGTTTTTTAATTTTTTGTTTAGTTCTTCGACATTTAGTAATGGTTAAAAATTTCCAATTTACGGTTTAAGTTTCATCAAAGTCGGACGACTATATCATATAGCTCCCATAGGAACAATAAAAATATATAAAATAACTATCAAATAATTGAGCTGCAAATCATCATAGCGTCAATGTTTTTAAACTAGTAAATTATAATTTTAATGTTTTCAAAAATGTTTAAGTCTTGCAATAGCTGCAAGGGTATATGAACTTCGGCTTGCCGAAGTTTGCTTTCTTTCTTGTTTAAATTGATATTATTAATTTTATCCAAAAATATTTCCTTTTGTTGACTTTAAGTTTTTTGTTCTGTTTGTTTTCAAAAAATCTTTATTTTTAATAAATAATATTAAATTAAAAATTATTTTTAATCAATATTAAAAAATAATAAAAATATACGTCAACGTTTATATGTAACAAGCAAATTGTAAAATTATGTGAGCGTCAATGTTTATATGTAACAATTAGCAAATTGATGTTCCAAATTTTATTTAAAGGCGCTTCACTGTGCATTTCTCTCTCTCTCACTCTTGATCAGCTGACGTGAAAGCTTTCACTTTGTTTACAAACAACCGGCTTAAAGCTACTGAACTCTCTCTTACTCCCAATTTGTTTTCTTTATTTTCCGCTCATTTCTCTCGCGAGTGTTTTCCCCAGCGGGCTTTCCATTACACTCAAATCTCAATAGCTAACTCTAAGCGACTTCCCTCCGGTTTCATGTCCAGTTTAGTCTTTGGAAGATTTCGGTTTATCGTTTTTGTGCTGCGTTCTTCGGGGATTTTCTATTTATTTTTTTTTACCATTTTGTGGTACAGTGGACTTTAAAGCCATGGCCGTTTTAAGTTACGCGCCCTTTTGGCTTATATTTGGTTTGTTTGTTGGCATTGCTCAGCCGCACTGTGTGCCGAGTGTGCGAGAGAAGGAAGATTTTGCGATGTTAGTTTTATTTTTATGCTGCTCCTGTCTCGCTTGACTGCACATCCTGTTTATCCTGTTTTGCCATTTGGCTTCACGGTTATGTTCTTTTTTCGTTGCGAATTATTCAGCTAGGCGCATCCATTTAAGAGATACACAATACAAAAAATATAGTGATTGGTTTTTGAGCACCTTTTTGCGTTTATTTGTTCATTTACTTGGTATTTTTATAAGAATATTCCTTGTCTCTCCATTTGTATGCAATATAGTAATTAATTATGAATTTTATTAAATTTTTCAATTACTTTCTAGAGCAAGGCAAACACTCGAATATTTTGCTCTTATAGAGCATTGATATTAAATAATTTTACATATTAACCAAATGTTTTCCATTGAAAATCAACAACATATACACAGAGGATCTCTTGCTAATAATTTTTCCAAGTGGAATCGCTAAAATTTTCAGCTTTGCTCACCAAAATAAAACGAGCGAAAAAATATATAAATAAATGGCCAAAAAATTGTGCGCCAGTGTGTCGCCTTTAGAAAAAAAAAAAAAACGAATGCAATCAGTAGACCCAGATCTATGACGGGAACTTGGCCCCAACTTTCTCCTACTCCTTCCAACTAGTTGGCTCTTTTGCTCCCGGCTGGCCACCTCTTACATAACTCAAACCAGCTGCCATGCCAGGTGGGGCCCATCCACACATGTGGCTCAATGATTTATGCACGCTACTTAATGCCTTCTTAATTACATTTTATGTTACAACCGAAAAATAATATCTTGCTGAAAAACAGCAGACAAGAATGGGGCAGGAGGGGCCGCACACAAATCACATTCCTTTAGGGGGCGGAATGGGCGGAAGGACACGTCCCAGCTGCCAACACAATGCGGAAAACGCTTTCACTTTTACCCTCGGTGCAGCTGGTGTCCCTCTTTTCCCATTTTCGCCGACTTTCCCATACCACCGCCATATGCGACTGAAACAAAAATCTATTTGGCAATGGCCTTGGGCTTAGGGTCGAAAGGGGGTTTTGGGGGTTTCGGGGGGTTTCGCTCGGAACAGTCGTTCTTGTGTGTTCAGTCAACACAAATTTGCGTGGCCCTTTTCGGGGAGTTTCGGTTTTTTTTTCCCCTCTGCAGTTCATTGAAATGTGTGCGACAAGCGAAATACAACTACACCATGGATCCGTGTTCATTGTCTGGATGCGTGACGTCAGCTGGGGGATCGGGGCATATATGTTGGGTTGCATTCCAATGTGAACCAATACCCTCTGTTGACAACGATAGTTGGATTGCATTGCGAGCCCAAGGTGAAAGTTCTGTTTCGTGATGTTTGCGTTTCCTTCGATGGAACAGATTTCAGTGGCTTTTTGTGATGCAGATGAATGAAATTGGCCATATCGGAATGGGATTTAAGCAAGGAATTTATTTTAAAATTTCATTGAAAATATTCTTGTTCGTAAGAATTCATCAGGATTGCGCTTTTTTTCATGGCCACTTCCAAAATAAGTAAAAAGAGTATATGTGAAAACTAAATGCCGTTTAATAAAGGAATTTCAATTACTTTCAACAAACTAAAATGCACAACTTTTAATTTATTATTTACAATTTAAACCTAAAACGTATGTTTTAAAATAAAAAAAGTTTCAGTAAAAGTTGTTTGCAAATTCGGTTATCTTTAAATTCTAACTAAATCATAAGGTTTTCGATGTGTGTGTCCCAAGAAATTTAATACATTTTTAAACATTGTTTTTGAACGTTTATTTTATTATTTGTTTTATACTAATAAACTAATAAAAAGTCTGTTCACTTTGATAATATGTTTTTGGTAAGTGGAATGCTCCAATTTACTTCAACTTTAGATCTATTTAAATAAATGTTTGCATAAATTGAGTGTGTCCCCTATCCCGGTGGCCTCTCCTCTTGGCGAACCGGAATGTAAGCCGGTTTAGTGCCACGTTTACCCAAGCTGCAAATGACAAAGCCATGGTCCGTGGACACTCCGCGGTCGGTTTAAACCCGGCCCGAGCTGTCAAGAGGTTGCCATTGAACCAGAACAAGAAGCGAAATCCCTTTCGAATGGGGGCTCCCCATTTTTTGTGCGCCGGACACTTTGGCCGACAGCTCGTGTTAAACAAATTAAACACGTAGCCGGAACAGGGGCAGTCCACAGGCGAAAATCCTTTTTGTCGAATGCCAAACTGGGGTCCCCGCTGTGGTCGTGGCCATTGTAACAGAGCCAGGCAGCTTGGCCAGAATCGTGTTGTTAACTCGGCCACGTTTTCGTGTTGCCCTACCCTCGGTTTTGCCTGAAAGTCAAATTAGCGTTTCCCTTCGCCACTCGAGCAGCGCGTGAAAAATGCAAATTTCTGTTCTGCTCTGCTCTGCTCTGTTTCGCTATTCATAATTTGTAGTGGTCCTGACTAGGGGAAAGGTCAAGCCTGGAACAATAATTACACAATTTATAATTCACAAAACAATTGTTTTTGACAAGTGAAATATTTTTGTTCGAGCACAGTTGGGTCTCCGGCAAAAAGTTTGCCACTAAATGGGCCGCCCAAGTTTTTAATTGAAATGCCTAAAGTGGGTCCCATAGTTTCCTCCCAGTTGAAAGTGAAATGTCGCCAGTGGCGGGAAACTGTTGTTGAATAGGGTAACTGGGGACTCTGCAACCCTTTATAGATTTCAGCCGGCACGGAAAAGAGCAGCTATATAATTTTCACGTTGCCTGGGAAATTCCGAATCACGTTTCCGGGGCAACTAAATAAACAATCTCGAAGGATACTACACTCGAGGAACACACATATAATGTGTTTAGCTGGCCTGGATTTTAAAATCTCCATGGGGAGAAACGCCAAGTTTTTTTCCAAGTGAAGTTCATAAGAAAATCATCAATATATCAACAAAGTGGCCTGGAAAACCGTTGTCATGGCTGTAGATTTTCCTCATTCGGCCTGAGCCAACCGAGCTGTGAAGAACTCCAAGCCTTGCTAAGAGAAATTGTTCTATTCCGTAAAGAAATAGTGAGAAAATTCAGTGAAAAAATGTCGATCTTCGATCATCCGGACCAGCTGAAGTTGCTGCAGGACCTACTGAATCCCAATCAGAAGCGAGGCGGCATCGATTACAGCAGCAGTGAGGATGAGGATGAGTCCATGGTGGTCCATAAGTTGAGTGAGTTAATTTGAAAATTTTAGTTTTTGTAAAGCATTAGATCCCAGTTTTTTTAAATGGCAATGATTTTATGTGTACTGAGGAAGGAGGCGACCACCTCCCTATAAATTGTATAATATCCTTTATTGGTCCGTTTATAAGTCTGTCTGTCCTTTAGACTATTAGCTTAGAAAGAGCCTTAGTCATAGAGTACCATTTACCAAACTTTAAAATAGTCTTTATCTGCTTCCGAACCTAGATCCTGGTGCCATTGGGCGTAGCAATGCGGCAGATCCTGCTGGCAAACGTAAAAAGAAACCCAATCCTTTGGCGACTCCTTTGGTGGAGGAGGAGAAAAAACAGCCGGAGAATCTGGAAGAATGGCAGGAGCAGCAGGAGCGTGAGGAAAACGATATACTGGAAAGCCGAAAGAGTCCAGAGTATACGATGACCTATCGCCAGGCTGTGGGCACCGAGGACGTTTTCCTGCAGGTGCAAAAATAATCACCTATATAGCAAAGCAGATAACATCAATATGTGTATACCTAATAGATGGGCAATCGCACTGGCTCCTCGGCCAGCTGTGAAGATCTTATCCTGGAGATTTCCCTGCCTGATGAAGAAATGAGCGCCGACAAAATGTCGCTTAGCTTGCAGGAAACTGAATTGGATCTGGGTACCTGCTTATACCGCCTGCGATTGCCGCTTCCCCATCCTGTCGATGTGGACCGATGTCACGCGAAGTACGACAGCGAGCTCAAGAAGCTGCGGCTCACTTTGCGCCTAAAACGGGAGCTAGACTACGTTAATTTTTAAAGACTTAAATAATATCCATTTATTGTATCTTACACATTACTAACACTAACACTAACAGCCACACGTAAGTTAATCAATTACCAAACATTATCATCAAAATTGTAGAGTGACCGAATCCAAATGAAAAAAATAATATATACATAAAAATTCTTTGTGCGACATTTAGTTTTTTTTTTAATACTTTTGGGTTTTTTGGAGAACATATATCAAGTTAATACAGAATATCTTCATTATTTCCTCATCTAAAATCATTTCAAGATGTTCATAAATCAGTTTAAACCAATTTAAAGAGTATAAGATTTGAAAAACTTTTGTTTTCGAACGTTTTGAACGATCCGAATGACTACTCTTTTAATCAAAAGAGTAGCTTAACTTAAATCCATATACCCCTCACAAAGAAACCTTTCTGAAAATGGCCCAACGTAAAAACATAAGATGAATTTAATTGAACGACCCTCAGATCCGAAATCCCTTAGGCCTAAGCAAATATTTTGACGCTAGAGCATTACCCGAATTTTCCCGCAATTCCAATTCAATTGTCGGCACTTTGGCTTGTTTTGCTACCAAATTGCGCATACGCCGCATGTGCCGTGCTGCCGGGTCAATCGCAAATTACGCTCAAACGAAGCATGAAGTATTCCTTGGGCGCTCGGGCAGCCTTTATTATGATGCTGTCAAAAATCACTTTGGCTAAATATTTGTCAGGCACAGACACACAAAAGTCAAATACGACGAAACCAAAAAAAAAGAAAGGGAAGGCAAAAGGCAAACTTGAAAATCGTGATTTTTTCAGACTGCTCGACCTAATAGGCCGTGAGTTTCGGGGCAGGGACTTTTGGTGTAGGCTGCGGGCCACCCAATTACTTCCCGCTGGGTCTGCGGCTGCGTTTTGCCTCATTTACTCTGACTGGCACTGGCACATTTCAATTTGTGCGCTCCGGGCAAGCTGCGTCCCGATTTTCGCCACCCCGGTCACCGGCAGAGACATGATAAAGTGTCATCCTGCTCACCAAAAAGAAAAATATATAAGTTAAAGCTCACACAGTCACACAGCAGCCGAAAAAAGATGAAAACTGAAGTTTTGGGCAGCTGGAAGTGCGTGCCTTGCCTGGCGAACTAGTTTTTGGATAAGGGAATCGGGGAGTCGCAGACCTTTTGCTTCCTTCTTATTTTCTTAATGAAAGTTTTCCACAGGACTATGATGATAAATCATCTGGCATGAACTCGGCTGTCGACGGAAAACTTTCAATTTAATTTAAATGTCTGAGTCTCGTGGCCAGCGTGGTGAAATTGGAAAGTGAATTACAGCAAATTAGGAAAAAGCTTTGAAAGAACAAAATATTATAATACCAAGATTTAGTCCGAGTTAAATGATAGCAATGACATGGGTGATGAAATGATTTCAGAGACTGAAAATTCCATTTAACACACGAATACTTATCCCATACAAATGAAACAATTTCTCACCCAAGATGGGAAAAGGCAAACTCTTCAAGAAAAGAAGACGGCTAGGTAAACAAACAGAAATTGTATCAGCATTTCCGGATTACTCCTTTTTGGAAAAACAAACAAGACCACAAAAAAATTACCATGTGTTGATGGTAGACTTAACAAACAAACAAAATGAAATGAAAAATGAATGCCGCCCTCAAAAAAATAGGAAAACTACGCAAAAACCAACAGAAAAGGGCTGACAAAAAAGCCCAAATTTTTTTCAGCTCATTTACACAAACGCACGTTTCTGCATCATCATCACGATGATCATCCCGGCTAGAACTACTTCCCTTTTATCATCTTTTAGGAAAGTTTTCGACAACACAAATACAAATACGGTTACAGCTACACCGGCAAATGGGAACACAAAATTCAAATGCAAATTGGGCGCATTTTTCCCATGTGCAATTGTGTTGCGAAATTTGGCTACCTCAGGGCAGGAAAATTGCCAACTTTTAATAAGTGCAGAATACTGTGTGTAAAATGTACTTTAAACCCCAAACATATTCATAATTGAACGATGGCTTGTCCTTGGCTGTGTTTCTGGATCGCAATAAATAATTGTAGCACTTGGCCACACTTGAAAAATGCAATAAGCCAAAGGCCAAACTTCCTTTTGCGGCAATGACCGCTTTTTTCTGATTATTTGTGAGTGGTTAACTGGAACAAATAGTTCAGTCCCAAGGTTAAAACAATAAACTGATGATGAAAGCTAAAAGTGAACAATTTTTCTCGTTAATGCGAAGTCCGCCTTTTCCCTTTGCACCCACTCCGATGTCATCCGGTTTCCGTTCCCTGTTAATTGCCATCTGATTAAAGTCAACTCGGCTTACAGCTTAAAGCTTTTCCGGCAACAAGTCACCCAGCTGAAACTGAATCTTGCATGGTATCTGTGTGTCATTGTCCTTGTTGGCCACTGGAAAATGTTCTCCTTTTTTATTTCATTTTTTTCTGAGCTTCCGTTCCACATAAATCTGCAGGTTTTATTTTTAATTACCAGTAAAACCATTTTCATGTCGACACAGTTAAAAGTTAAAACCCGAATAAATTTCAATAAAAACGAAATGATAAATACAAGAATTTTTTTTGGGAAAACGGCTTTTAAGTTGCAATGTGTCCTTGTGAATGCTAATTGGAAACAGTTTAAGAAAATATGTTCGCATACGAGTAAATTAAAATAAATAAATTATTATTTTTGTAGTTTTATATACTTTAGTTAAAAAAATATTTAAGGCAGCTATTGCCTAAAACACAAACTTTGCATAATAAAACAATTACGTAAGCTTAGCAAAATATTAGGAAAGTTGTAATGTGTAGAAATGAAATCCTTTAATGTGACTTACAAAAAATACTCCCCAATTCCGTTCCCCTTGTAACCCATGACTTCAGAATTATTTTTTGATCATCATTATTTTCTCACACAGTTTGCTTCAACTGCCGCAATCTACCAATTTTCGCACAAAACACTTTTCACAGCTCATTAAGGCTAACAAATTAAACGGGATACCAGGAAAAACAGAAAGTATGAAGTCACAAGTTGCCGCGCTTACGGAAAGAGCGAAGCACACAAATATCACACATACGCCATGTCGTACACTGCATTCTGGCATCTTTGGTAATTGTAGTTAGGCAAGAAGTTGCCTTGTTGCTACATGGCGAAATAACAAAATCATTGTGGAATTTAATTAAGTTGCCTGGTCGGAGCGACAGTTGGTGTGAACAGGACAGAACGAGCCCATTAACACATTTTTCAAGTTTAATTCAACGTAATAACAAATTTTGCTAGGCAAAAACGTCTGTGGGCGGACGGGGAAGTGCTGTGGCACTCAAGCAGCCATATAAATTACAGACAGACATGAGCGGCATACTAGGTCTCGCAGGGTGCGAAAGTGTTGCCATTAAGTCGCACACGTGTGCCCCAGAAGAGCGGAGAAATGCTGAGGAGAGAAAACCCGTAGAAAGTCAGAGAAGTCAGTGCCAAGTGCCAGCGGCATCTGATGGCCCTTCAAGCCTATTTCTTCAAGTGACTTCTATTTCTCAGACCGCCACCCCCTAATTAAGACAAATGTAAAAACTACAGCAAAAATTCCCCAAAAAGCCGAAAAGAAGAGCGAACACATCTGCACACAGAAGAAAGAATGGCTGTTTAGCTCCAAAAATATATTAATCTTAATAAATTGTGTTAGGGAATTATTTGTGAACAACTTATATTTGGTAAACATATTTATTTTGATACAGTTAAGCTGGGGATTTTATGTAGCTTATAGGGTATTTTAGTTTTTATCACACAAAAGATAATAACGTTTTAAGAAAATATTTTGTAAGAAAACAATATTTTAGTTATTACCTTTTTTTTTTAATAAGTTATTTTTTATTTGTTTTTTTTTTTTTAACGAAGTATTTGTCTATGACTTTGGTTTAAAAATAAATATCCAGAGATTTAAACAAAATCCTTGTTAATATCAAAATTTAAATATTCAAAGCCAAACCTAATTTACATTTTTCTTACTATTTAAGTTAAATACCCACATTAAATGTATTATGACGGGCTAATCAATATGATTTATATAATTATGTTCAAATATTTTATAGTGAATTATTTGATGTTTTAAATTGAGCTAGAAAATGTATTTGATCTCAAACTGAACCGTTACAAAATGAATGCCAGAAACACGATAACTAACGAAAACTAATTAGAAATCTCTTAAAAAGAAAATATTAAAAAAAATAAAATGTTTTGTCGAAAACCAGCTCACGTTCACTTTAGGGCACTTTTTCTCCGTGCACTTGTCAGGATTTCTCCCGAAAGTTGATAAAGAGACATTTTCACTTTAGTTCTTTTTGCGATCTGGATGTTGACACACGGCATTTATGTTTGCCCTGACATTGTCACGTGTCTCATCTGTCGCGTCCTGCGGCACCAACAATACACAAAAGTGAAACAGCAGAGCCTGAGTAACAAAAACAAAGGAAAGGAAAAGCCAGCAGCAAATGTCAATGTCTCACTGAAGTGAATGGCTTTCACCTCCCGAGGAGCTGGGCGTGACCTTTTCACATTAATCTCCAGCATGATGGCATTTTAATGCAGGAAACTCAACTATAACTATATGGTTATTTATTGTGATGGGTCTGACAGATGTTGCCTTTGATAGGGGATATGGGCCATGGACCTGGAACAGGAACATAACAAAGTGGGAAATGGTCTTAGACCATTCAATTATATCATCAATTAGTTGGCTGCGCAACATGTTGCCAAGTGATTTGGACAGCAGATTAGGGAACAGCTCGAGTTTCCGGAGCATAAGAATTATATGGGTATTAAAGAGGGTTATTCCCTGGCAATGTGTATCTTACATATAATTTAGATTGATCGCAAGACGTTTATTTTTATATTTAATGTGAAATGTCCTAGAAACACGTTTCAAATTACATGTAATTAAATAGTTAAGCAAAGTTGCAGAAATACCTAAGTTTTAACTTTCTTAAGAAAACTATTAATTAATTAAATAAATAAGCATCTTAATATGTTGAATAATAAATTACTTTCAAGATTTATTTTAAAAGCAAAATGTATGCTTAATTAGTTTATGTAATTGTACCCATTAATTTCCTTACAAATGCTGTTGAAAAAATATTTATCTATTTGTGTTCTCTAAACCAGAACATTTGAAATTTACTTAAATCACTTATAGTGTGTTTTAAATAAAATATTTAATTTTCAAACTTTTCAAGCACCAAAGTCAATTCCAAATAGGGCCTCTAACCCCATTCATATCCCCAAAATTCAATTTATCCCCTACCAACCCTAAACTTTGCCCAAAGATACAAGCGTAAAAACAGGGCCCAGCTGAAAAATGTTGCCTTCTTAGCAGCGCAACGAGTTTTCAATAGGAAACCCACAAAGTAAAAGACGTCGCAAAAGTCAAAGCCCAGCCGCAAGGCAAATGCCAAATGGCATTATCAATAGTGGATTCAGCGAATCCCAGAATAAATAGAAAGCCGAGTGTGTGACTCTGACTGGGTGCAGTCGTGAACATGCATTCGAAGCTATGGCGACATTGTTATAGATATATCTACGTACTTATAGCGACATGCCATTTATTCCATTGAACAAAAACTCATTTGTAAGTGTTTTTATGCGTAAAGGAATTTATTATAAAGGAGGAGCAGTTCCTCCGCAGATTTATTGCTTTATTACGATGTGGCAAAGCGATGGGTATCAGGATGGGAATCCAGTTTGGCGACAAAGGCCAGAGGAATATAAAGAAATGGCTGGCAAATATTTAGCACATGAAGGCGAAAAACAGACTGACAGAGTGATGGAACGGCGGGGTGTGAAAGGGGAAAATGGCGAGAGAATGAATGCTGCATTTCCGTCTTTTTCGGCTTTGTCTCTGTTTTCTGCGTTGGGACTCCAACCTCCAAGAGCGGGATGGTGTGGGTGGCGAAACGGGTGTTCGCCCTTGAGGGCGTTTCACATCGTCGACATCGTCATCAGCATCAGCATCAGCATCAGCATCATTCTCATTGCAGTCGTTAAGTTATAGACTTTGATTTCGCTCGCTTCATTCAGCTGTGGGGCAACTTTTATCCCGCCACCCGGAGTGTGCGCTCCTTTTCAGAGTCGTTTCAGAGATTTATTTGCCTTGTGCCCTGGCATCGACTCTCGGCATCCATATTCTTTGCTCGTCTCACTCTTAAATGGTTTTAATTGATTTCTGATTTTATGACCCTGCTGGACACATTTCACAGTTGATTACATGCCAAATGGGGTAAACTTTCTTGAGAGACTTTGCATTTTCTCAAGGAATTACTCCCGAAGTCTTGCATTTCATACGAATATTTGTTTTTCAACAAATCGATTTAATATCATTTTGTGCGTTAAACTTGGGTAATTGAAATTTTAAATACAAATTGTTGTAGAAGCCTTGGGTTTTGTGTCAGTGTTGTTGTGGAAGCCTTTGGTTTTTTATGTCAGTGTAATTTCCCAAATCTAACCAAGTCAGATATATTTCACTGCTCTTGCAAACTAGTCAAATTACCTAATATATTCTTTTACAAAATGTCGGACGAACAATCTGATGAATTTCAAGAACTCGAAAGTAACGAGTCCTACCAGGAAATAAGCCGGAACAACAGTGCCGTCAGTACAGCCGTGGTGCCTCTGGATACCTCAGAGGATGCTCAGTTTTCGGAGCAAGTTTTTTCCAATATCCATGAGCGACTAAACAGGATCATGAAACGCGTAAGCCTGGCCAATTCAGCTATGGCCCAGATGAAGCGGAAACTCAAGGCCCGGATTCCCTCGACGGTGGCAGTCGATGCTGACAAGTTGGCGGGAGGCGATAACCCACAGAGAATAGATAATACCGCAGGAGCCAATGAAGCCTTCAACGAATGATTAAATGACAATTTTAGATTCAGCTTTAATGTTCACTATGGCTAAACAATTTCATGTTCAAAAATTTTTATTCACCACATCGTACACAGCCTAGAAAAATTCTCCAAGTTTTATGCCAACAGTATGTTCAAGAATAAATTCCAAATTAACCCAAGCTAATTCATAAAAAACAAGTGAATTATAAAGCTGATCCCTTATAATAAACTTGCCTAAAACTCGAATATAAGCCAAACCCTTTTCACCATAATTTGAGCCACTTTTCAACGCCATTTACAATTTATTTGGGGCTTTCCACACACAATTGGCAAAAGGCCTTCCGCTCTGCCTTCAAACTATGACTTCTTTTCGGCTCGCACAATAAACTTTTCATTGACCGCCCTTCAAAAATGTTACCCAGAGCCATTCCGAGCAGCTGCACTTTGTCAAGGGCCTTTTGTTTTCGTCGAAAACTTTGCCGAGCCCCAAAATGAAAGACAAAGTCGGGAAATTTGAGGCTGAAATTTGCATTTGCCTTTCGCCACATTCACATACAAAGACGGATTGTCTTGGGGCCAAACAAATATGTTAAAAGCAATAAATAAGGAAGGACATTCTTCAACTTTGTCGGCTACCGGCCGACTTCTTGGCAAAAATATATGTGACAGGGCTGACAACAAGCTGACACTGAAACTGAGCGCAAAACTAAAGATGAAGCCAAACATGATTTGCCATAAAATGCCATCTCAGCAGCGTTAAATTTTATGAAATATTTTTATTGTTAACTTGCAAAAATGTCAAAAGCATTTTGTCAGCTGGCAAATCTCGGCAATGCTTGGTGGCAGCAATTGTGGAGCACGTTTATCACTCCGACTGTTGCAACTGTGGCACATTGCAGCTGCTGCTCGGCCCCCCGCTCAGAATCCTGCTCCTGCGGCAGTTTGTCATGGTCCAGAGCCGGGAATGTAGTCCTTAGTCCTCGCATTTCCCAGTCGCTCGGAGTCGCATTGTGTCACAACTCTCAGCTTCATGCTTAAGTAAACTTTGCCTCAATGTTGTGACTACGCACTGTGTGTGATAACCGAGTTGACTGAGTGAACTCACTCGGCTGAATGAATGGCTGCCTGAGTGGACGGAGAATGGTTGAAGAACTGCATTCGAGTTCCAAGATAAATTCGAAGCTTTCACGCTGACCAGGAAGGCGAATGTATAAGAAACATAAGCATAATTCCCCTGCAATGATATTTCAAATAAGTGCAGGACTAATTAAGTTTTTATTGACGCAACTAAAATAAGCGGAACGCTGCCCTTAATTTTATATGGCTTAATTGTTTCTAAGTGGTTATTCTATTAATATTTATTTAAAGTTAATAAAATCAAAACTAAAATTGAAGTAGTTGTATTAGTTCTCTGAATACCCAACCATAAAAGCAATTACTAATTAAATTAAGCTACGATTTTAGCTTTTAATTTCCGACTATATGCTTTGAAGTCTCTCCCAGATAATAGCCCTCCCTCGTCTGACGTCATCGATCCATTAAAATTTTAATATGAGCCTAACATGAAAATCAATTACAAAATGCCACAAAATCCGAAAAACCAAGCTCGAGCCCATAAATTCACGCACACACGTCACTTTCTGGTTTGGGGTATCCACACATTTTAGAATATTGAACGCCGAACAGACCTAAACGGCCAAAATTGCCAAGTTCAATGTAACCTGTCACAGGCAGCAGACGAACTAATAACATTTCGATAATCACAAACAGGGAAAAAGGCAAAAGTGGAAAGAGGGAAAACGGGCTTTCATGGGAAATCAATCCCACTGAAATCGAAACTGAAATTGAAACCGAATCTAAGGCTGTGGCTGAGGGGTTTCGACTGAGGAGTGTCCTGTCATTTGGCCAGAAGGTCCCCACTCAACAGATATTTCAAGGCTTTCTGGCTGTTGCCGATACTGATGATGATGGTAATGACTATCACTCTTCAACGAATGACCATTTCTAAGCGACTTGGGCAGTGCTGCCAATACTCAATTTAAGAAACTAAACTGATAGTAAAAAAAAAATAAATGGAAAAGGATAAACAGTTCAAGAAAAGGACCAACCCAAGAAAAGTTTTATAAAATGACAATATTGATTTATTTTTAATTTTCTTAACTTAAAAAAATATCCCATTTTTTCCAGTTTTCCAATCTCTCTATTTTTGGTTGGCTTATTAAAAAAAATTAATCAAAATTAAAAACAGTTTGTTTCAATTTAATTAATTTTTAACTATGGAATTGATTTCCATAAGGTTTAATTCTAAAAGTAAGTTTAGAAAGCATAAATCCTGTTATTCAATTTTTATTTACACAAATACCTTTAAAAAAGAGCATATCTATATAAAAAAAGAACTAAACGTCAGCACTGAACTCGAATTTTTTTCGCGGCAGTCTTTTCCCGTTGGTAATCTGTGGAAATTAGCATTTCAATCAAATCTACTTTTATGTGTCTGACTTGTTTTATGCCTCAACGACAGCAACAAAGGCAGCCTCATCACGCTCATCGTTATCATCATTCGGCAAATGAAATTGTATCCATTCTGTTTATGCATTTGAGCCCCGAAAAGGAAAATTGTCGAAATTGATTGATTAAATATTTATTCATACGGAAGTGCTTAGCGTGTTTTCCCTTTGCCCATTTTGAGGGATTCCTACATATTTATGAACTGTGGCCTGCTCGAGACATTTTTTCCTGTTTGTTGTCTACTTTTTGAGGCTTTCCCTCGGGCTGTGTCATTAATTCAGTTAACATGGAATCCCTTTTGGGCGTGGCTCAGATGGTATCTGAAAAATGTAGTTACATTCCTTAAGCAATTTACTGGGGTAATGCTTCAATAATCTTGTCAATGGGTAAATCACTTGATGAATTTAGTAAACTTGAATGTCATCATGAATTGTTTTAAATTCAAAAAGTATTTCAAGGGGAATGGAGGAAACTTTTGACTGTTTTATGTATTTTTCTGTAAGTTACTTAATGCAAAGCGGTACACTTAAATGAAATAAACAAACTTATCGGAACTCTTTATTCTGCACTTGTCACAAGATTAATAACAAATTTGATCGCCTTTCACTTCTGCTAGAATTAATCCAGCAAATATTTGTTCGTTCTAAGGGTTTCGCCCGCATTCCCAAACGGCTTGTGAATGTAATTTCCCAAGGCACTGTCTGGAGGGCTCATCTTGCGAGGGGCTTGCCTCATTAATTCAGTTAGTTCCCGGCACTTAAAGTCAATCAACTGGCCCGCAGGAAATCTTAATTAAACAAACTTGTTCGGCAAATCTTTTCTAAATGGCTCCTACAACACAAACATTCTGCGAAACGAGAAGCTCTGGAGCTCCGGGCAACCCAAAACCGAGGACTTTGCAGCTACTCATGTTGATATTGAACAAATGCCTATTCCGGATACACTTAGACCGAGTATGAGGTTGCCGGAAGAGGGAATCCAGACTCGATTTGCGGCTAGACGTGCAAAACAATTTGGCGTTTCTTGCACATTCTCGACTTTGATTTTGGGCAGCTATTTTTAGTTGCCGGAGAGCAGACTCCACTGGCAGACGAGAGTCCTCCACAAATTGGTAGTGGGCATGCTTAAAGCACTTCTGCTGCACTTGGAATGGCGAAAGCCAAATCCAGCTCTAAGTATTCCACATTCTGGATCCAGGTCGGCTGGCCGGGCCATTAAAGTGCTAATAAATTCTCAAACTCATATCAATCGATTGCTGTGCAGAGTTGTGGGCCCCATAAAGCGATGTTTAATGGCGAATGTTTGCTCTGGCACCATTGGGCACAAGAAGTGTATAAATAACAAGTCAGCACTATTTAGACAACGGCTCCGACTTAAAAATACTTGGCAAGCGATTTTTAAGATTTAAAAGCTTAGAGTCAGATGTAAAGAGCATTGGATTCTGTTCAATTTAGTGAGAAAAACTGCTCTCAGGAGACTTCTTCTGAGAGCTTTTGAATTGCAATCATTTCAAAAAGCAAACTTATTATTTAAACTGTATATTTTATTAAAATGTAATATATTTTTGAATTTTCTGTGTACCTAAAATTGTTATATTATACATTTTACTTAATTAACAAACCGCTAAATTTTTTGTATACCCAAAAAAATAAATAGGGGATGCCTTGGCATCATAACCCTGCTTTGTACACATACTGTGTAGAAAAAAAGAACTCAATCGGTTATCATAGGTATATGCTGGAAGAAAACTGCAGAAACTGGGGCACGTAAATTTATGATTCGAATGAACCAGAGAGTGATCAAAATAATTAACCGATTAACGGCTGTGGCCTGCTTAAAGCTGGCTAAATTAAGTTCAACTTAAGCTGAAACACTTACTTTGTTCCTGCATTTTTCCCTTACTTTAAACTTGGCGATGGCACCTCTGCCCTCGACTATTTCATCACAAAGATTGACCGCAACATTCACTCAATGAACACCTTTTGAGCCCCATTCAAAACCCTCCTGATCCCGATGACTCTGCTCAATGGACCGCACACTTTCTACCCCTTGGGGTAATAAAGCAAGAAAAAGAAACAAGAATAATAATGAAAAAGAAAAGTTTGTTTTCCCCTTGATATTACTTTAAATATGCAAAACTTCACTGTTTTATGTCCTTGCAGCCGTCCAGTTGGCCGACCAGGGTCCTTCTCCCGACTACTTGTTCCTCTAACGAAGTGCCGAGGTTCCCCTTTCGGGCGGTGGGGCAAAAAATGGAAACAGAAACAAAATATAAAATATAAAATAATGCTCACAAATATTACGCTGCACAAACACAGAGCCAAGTTGGCAAAGCGTTATGGCAAAGTTGCGTCTGGTCCTGGGCCACTTTTGCATTACATTATCTCAAGTTTTGCGCTGGCAATTTCTCATGTTTCCCCCACACATCGTCTCGTATGTCCGTATTTGTATTTACCCATTGTCGTGCTCATAAACATGCAGCTGACTTGTTACTGTCCTGCCATCATCACCATCATCATCATCGTGCTCAACGTCAGGAAAAACTTGTGTCGCGAGACACCAGAAAAACTGAGACCCTGATAAAAACTTTGCCTCATTTTCATGTCGGGCCAAATGAGTTTTGGAAAGTTACCCCCGCCCGAGGTGCCGTGCTATTCGGCTAATGGTGGCAGTAATTTTTAATAAAAGCTGCCAAGTGTCGACACAATTTGCAATTTGCACACGCTCGCCGCCTTTGATGGAATAGTTGTCGGGACTTGGCATTCCTAGTGCTTGCACAACCTCTTCTTGCTGCCCCAGGAGCCCTCAAGCATGGGATGGGAAATCCTTTCCTGGCAACTCGCGCAGTCGGAGATTCTCTGGTACAGCGACATGGTGCCCTCCAAATCGCGCTTCAGCTTGATAAACTTGTACCGCACATTTACATAGGAGTCGGCCAGCTCCTGGGCAGTTCTGGCCCCGCACAGCTGGCTCAGCATGTCCATTTCCAAGTCCACAGTTTTCAGGGACGAAGCATCCTGATCCGTGAGCTCGGGGCTGTTCAGCGAACAGTCGTCCATAAAGGAATCCATGAAAAAGGTGTAGCGCCCGGGAACATTGGTCTTCCGGGTCATGCCCTTCACGAGATTCAGACACTCGTACAGATCTTCCTCCACCAAGTAGCAGATGTCCAGGGCATCGTCGATTTTTGTAAGTTCCGTTTGAATCATTTTTAATAGACTTCAGTCGAATTTGATACTAATCTCAAATTAAGTGCACCACTGACAACTGTCTCAGGGAGTCCTTATACGCAATACCGTAGGTTCCTATATTATAATTCCATTTCTCAATAAATTTAAATTCAATTTTACTAGATGTGATTTTGGTAAACGATATGATAAATGATAAATGACTCAAAAGAAAGAAAGCTGAATACGGAAGTTTAAACAAAAAATTATAGGTCAATACCTACAGAAAGAGATAGACACACACATGATAATTTCTAATTCGACTGCGTGGCGGCAGTCCTACAGTTTGCAATTCAAAGTAAAATATCTTTTTCATAGGTAAACAATATAATTCACCAGTATGGATAATTCTGTACAGACAAATTAATTAAAAATATATAATTGGAATTAACCTATATAGAAATGGCAATAAGCAAATCAATACATAGAAAAAAATGTTAATTGGAAAACTTGCATTTATAACTTTAGGTTTCGTTTCGTCGTTAATTTCTGAAAATATAAATACAGATAATATTTGTATAAAATAAATGCAGTTATTAAAATACAACACTGCTACGAGGGGTACTATTTAAATTTGTCATGGAAATAAAAATGTCTTTTTGTTGTTTTTAAAATTGTTCACAAGAAACAGGAGAGCATTTACTTTCCCAAGAAAAACTTTTGTTGGGGTAAACTCATTTAAGATTTACTCACACGGTCGATTGCAGTTTTGTGTCTGGATCTTTCGAATATACCATGATTTGTTACACAGTAATACACGTCTTTTAAAGTCGAACTTTTAAATCGATTCCGTACACTACTCGACCCCTTTTTGACCGAGCATCAAATCTTTCGTTTATGCTAAAAAGAGCAAAGCTTTTTTACGGTGTGGCCAGAATTTAGCTTGCCAAAAGGTTGTGTTCAAATATATAAGTAGTACCCCTCGAAAATTAAACAATTTGGTTTTGTTATCAGTTTTGGTGTCTTACCTTTCTAAGAACAATCTTCTCCAAGTCCTCGATTCGATCTATGAGATCATTCAACTTGTTTAGTTTCGTGCACCTTTTTTGGCAATCAAGCATTATAGCCGCTTGTTCTTTTTGCTCTGCTATTTGATCTCTAATTAGCTTTGCTAGTGAGCCAGGACCTAGAAGTCTTCTTTTTATTTTATCCAGATTCTGGCTAACTTCAATGCTTAGTTTCTCTAGTAATTCCTTGCCATCATCTGTTCGGCTGTTCAGCTGTCGTCCTTCGAAATCCTTTAACTGCCTGTCAACATTAACTCGCAACTCCTCGAAATTCCTTTTCAGACTTACCAACTCATCAGCCGAGTTTGGTAAAGTTTTGTATCCATCCTTGTGGTTAAAAAACCCATCTTCTTTGTCTTTTAGAGTTTCCAAAGTGGTTTTAGCTTTGTCTAGCTTTTTGTTGAGATCCGTTAGTTGCTCTTGAAGACTATCATCATTTTTTAATTTATTTAAACCGCCCATCCCTTTGAGAGTTTCGTCTAGACCCTCTCCTATGGTTTTAAAATGATATGCGCTCTCTTTAATGTGATTATTGTAGGTTTGGTTCATTTCCTTAAGCAAAGCTGGTAATAGATCAGTTTGCAGGTCTAAATCATCCATTTTCGAGCAACAATTGGGAAACTTTTCAAGCTTTTCACGCAGACTAAAATCATCCTCTTGCAGTTCCCAAATCCTAAAACTTAAATTTTCATCAATGGAACAGTTGGCTTTGCTTATTGAAATATCATTGAAAGCCTCATTAGTTCTGGAGCTTGCTGACTTAAGACAGGTTTTATTTTTTTCAGTTTGCAATTCCTGAAGTTGAGATTGAATATCGTCTAACTTCTCTTTATTTTCCAGGCAAGTGTGAAGGCTTGCATTTAAATAAAATGATGGTCCCAGTATAAAACGATTTTTAATGATCGTCCCTAAGCTTTCCAATTGCTTTTCCACAGCAACAAGGTCAGGCGTTATGCGGTCGAAATCATTTTCAGTTCCGCAATTTTCCTTGCACTTGTCAAGCATATTTTTAATATTTTCGCCACGGTCTTCTGTATTTTTTTTTAGAGCAGTCATTAAGACATACTGATTTCGTTGCCTTTCCCCAAGCTCTTTGAGCTGATTTTCTATATTCTGGATATAGTAATCTGCTTTACTTTTCGTCGTTATTAGCTTATTGTCCAACTCGAGCACATTTTCTTTCAGTTCAGCAAAGCATTGGGTATTTGTCCCCTGGTTAGATAATTGCTTTTCCATCGTTTCCCAGTGTGTTTTAAGGACCTTCATTTTATCCATAAGGTCTTTAAGTATATTCTGCATCTCATTATTCTGTCTGGAGCTTTCAGGTTCTACCTCAGTTAATTTTCTTTCCATATTCTTTACTTTTTCTTCCAGATCAGCTTTAAGCTTTTTAATTGAGTCTCGCACGTTCTCACAACAACTTTTAAAGCCCTTAAGCACGGCTTTTTTGATTTTGGGTAAAATATTATCCAGATCCTCTCCCAGATCTCCGCTCTGTTCCAAATGCTTATTTTGTATTCCGATTTCTTGATCTATTTCATTGACATTTTTGATGATTAATTTCAAAGTCGTCTCTTCAAAGAAGCAACACTTCTTTAAAGGTGTCGGTCCATTCAGAGAGCTCAGTAGGGTACCCAGATCTGTCTGGAAGTTCCGCAACTGGGCATAAAGCTTCAGCTGCTCAGCCGTCCACGAGGAAATATCTTTGTAGTCTTCGCACTTTCCATACCTCGGAGGTGCTGTTATTTGATTAGAAAGCCTTCCATTGCGATGAGTGTGATGGGACCCCATCGATGCAATTGCAGATAGCAGTGGTAGTAGTGACGCAATCAATACCTGTGCATGACATTCGCAGTGTTGAATGAACACATCTCGGCAGTATTATATATTCAACTCACCTTTGGTTTCATTTTCGTCACGTTTACTGCGGTCCACGGACTTCTGTCGCCGGTCTGCCAAGTTCAACTAACTGGCAAAAAGAGAGAAAACTACTAGTAACCTTTTGCAAAGAGCGGTGACCACCAATCGATTTGCATGCTGTGTTTACTAATCGTCGAGGGAAGTTTCATAATTTGAAATAAAACTTCACAAAGCAAAAGGCATTTTTCAATTTTGGTCGGTACAACTCGTTACCGGGCTCAATAAATAGTTTTGAATATTTAGTTTAGTTTACCTGTTTTATATAGAAACATGTTTTTATTTCACTTTAAAATATGATTCCGAACTGGTTCTGATATCCAGAAAGTCTTTTAATACAAGCAATTTTTTTTCTGAACATTATTTTAGAGATACAAATTTTGTTTTCGTACAAGTTTAAAGTAAATAAATTAAACAATTTTTTTCAGTTAACGAAAACGTCTTGATATAACGTTCAATTAGGTTTGTTTTATTGATCGAGGAAAATATTTTGATAAAAACTAAGTAGAATACAATAAAATATAAAGTACATTAAAGTGCAAATGCAATAAAAAATAAACCTCAATTTCAAGAATAATGACCCAGAATCTATTTTTTTTAAAGTAATTTTTTGTTAAGAATTATTTTTAAATTATTTATTCAAGAATATTGAAGTGCAAATACAATACAAAAGAATACATACAGAAATGAATAATTTTTTTAAGGCATTTGGAATTCCCTTTAGCCCAAGAAAAAAATAGAAAAATACTCGAATTTAACATATAGTTTATTTCAGAGGATAAAAGCACATATTAATTATTATTATTGCATATAGTAATTTTGGAATGTGTTGTTTTAAGTTTTAAGTAATGACAACATCAAGTTAGTCAGTATAACCAGTAAGAAAGAGCTTACTAACAAATTTTGTACTATCCAGTAGGGATATAATCAACACCACCAATTCTAACATCAGATTTGGTTATGCCAGCTCTTTTTCGTGTTGGTCTGGGCTTTGGATTTGGTTTGGAAACTGGTTTCGGAATTGGTTTTGGAATTGGTTTTGGAATTGGTTTTGGTTTTAATGAAGTCTTAGCTAGTTTTTCCGCGTCCTCCAATTGATCAATAAGTTCTGTTATCTTGTTAATCCCCTTGCACTTTTTTTGGCAATCAATCATTAGATTTGAAGGCGTTTGCTGATTGTCTATCTTATCTTTGACCTCCTTTTCCAGATCGTCATGCTTCAAAAGCGTTTGTTTTAGTCTATCCAAATCCCGGCGAACAATATCGTTAAGTTGCTCTATATATTTATAGCCACCCTTAACATTTGCTGACGGTTCACCTAACTTGTTCTCTTTAAAATCCTGTAACTGTCTGTTAACTTTTTGACGAATTCCATTGAAATCTTTTATAAGCCTCTCCATCTCATTTGACAAGCCTTCTGCATTTTTAGTGCCCTCTATAACCTTCAAAGTCCCCCTTTGTTTCCCTCTTAGACTTTCCAACGCTAAATAGGCTGTGTTTATTTTTGTATCGATGTTCTTTAGCTGTTCCTGAAAACCCTTGCTAATTTTTGATTTATTAATGTTGCCTAATCCCTTAAGTGTCTCTTCCAGCCTTTTTTGAATATGTTTAAATTGATTTTCGTGAGATCTTATCTGTACATTGTAGGTCTGGTTCATTTGCTTTAGTGTATTTTTTAAATGGTCGGCTTGCACGCCGAGTTGATCCATTTTCTGGCAGCACTTCGTCAATTTTTGTAGTTTTTTACCCAGGATTTCCTTTTCTTTTTGAAGTTCCCTAATGCGATCTTTTAAGTCATCTTGAATCATTAAGCAATTTATTTGTCTTCCTGTTTTATCTTTGGGAGACCAACGTTTGGGACGTTCCGAAGAAGCCGTTGAGCATATATGAGTGTTTTGTAACTCTTGAACTTCAAATTTAACTTTAGATAATTTTTCCACATTTTCCTGGCAAATTTGCAGTGTTGCATTAAAACTTGTTGTCTGAAAGTCCAATTCGTCCAGTTTATTAAAAAGTTTTTCGATGAGGTTCTGCATGTTTTTGATTTTCGTTTCAAAATCAAGAAAGTCACTTTTTTCGAAGTCGGATCCATTTTCATTGCCACAAAGTTTTTCGTACTTGTCAATTATTTGTTTAATATTTTCACCACGGTCTTCGATAGTTGTTTTAGCAATGGCTGTTATGTCATCTTGATTCCGCTGCTTATCCATCAGTTCTTTTATTTTATCATATAGCTTTTGGTTCTGTTCATCTGCTTCGCTTTTGGTCGTTTTTACTTTAATGTCTAGTGCCTTAATTTGTCTCTTTAATTCGGCACAACATTTGGTAGTTGCTTTATATTCAACCATTTCTTTTTGAAACGTATCCAACCTTGCTTTAAGTTCTTTTATATTATCTTCAAAGTATTTTAGTTTATCGCGTAGTTCGTCTTTCTCTTTAGAGTTTTCTGCATCAACCTCACTTAATTTTGCTAACAGTTTCTGCACAATTGTTTCCATATCATCTTTAAGCATTTGAATGGAATCTTGCAGGTTACCACAACAGCTTTTAAAACCCTTATCCAAGGTTCTTTTGATCTTGGGTAATATTTTTTCGATATCGCTTCCAAGATCTCCGGTCTGTTTAAGCTGTCCTTCTTGATCGATTGAATTGACATTTTCAATGATTAATTGCAAAGTGAATTCTTCATAGAAGTTGCACTTTGGCGGAGAAGAAGTTCCATTAAGGGAGCCTAATAGCGTTCCCAGGTCTGTCTGGAAGTTTCTCAACTGGGCATGAAGCTTCAGATGCTCAGTCATCCACGAGGAAATATCTTTGTAGTCTTCGCACTGTCCATAACTCGGAGGTGCTGTTATTTGATTAGAAATACTTCCGTGTCGATGAGTGTGATGGGACCCCATCGACGCAATTGCAGATAGCAATGGTAGTAGTGACGCAATCAATACCTGTGCATGATATTCGCAGTGTTGAATGAACACATCTTGGCAGTTGGATAAATTGAACTCACCTTTGGTTTCATTTTCGTCACGTTTACTGCGGTCCACGGACTTCTGTCGCCGGCCTGCCAAGTTCAACTAACTGGCAAAAAGAGAGAAAACTATTAGTAACCTTTTGCAAAGAGCGGTGACCACCAATCGATTTGCATGCTGTGCTTATTAACCGAGAGGGAAGCTACAGAAGTCTTAAGAGCTAAGAGTTTTCTACAAGAAAATTTTCAATTTAACAGTTGTTTTCACAAAATTAAAAAGAAATTAGCTTAGATAATTATTATACAAATTTGTTGTTCAACTTTATTAATTATACCGGCAATCTTAGGCTGACATAAATTGAAGCCAACTTAACTAATAAATTTGACGCAGTCGAAATATAATAAGAGCGAATCTTTCTCAAACCGACAAATAAATTTATTGTAAAACAATCTCTACAAACATATATTATTATCAAAGAATTTCCTAAAATACACCCAAAACCACAGGTTTGCTAACTCCCGCTGTCACCAAACTCAAACTTTTGGGCACCCCCGAAAAAGCAGCATAAATTTGTGGGAAACCCAATGCAATTCGCAATGCCCTGAGCAGCATTTACTCGTTATCATCGCACAGGTTGTGGCTACAGGGCCACTTGAAATGGATACCCAACAGGGAGCCAGAACTGCGGCTCCCGACCATCCAGGTCCACCAAACAAGACAACCCCCCAAGCTCCCGGCTCCCGCCTTTCGCTCCCCGCGGGTGGGCGGAAAACCTGAAATGGAAAACAATTTCAGCTACGCAAACACGGCGGGAAGGCCAACAGAAAAATAAAGAAAGGGAAGCACAAAAATTAAATTGCTAAGCGGAAAAGCAGAAAAGCTGAAAAAATGAGGGAACCAAAACTGAAATCACAGCAAAAGTTGAACCGCAGAAATAAAGTGAAATATATATACACATTTATATGCTTTGCTCGGATGCTGGGGGATTTCGAATAATTTCAGCTCAAGGTGTTTGCCCAGCCATCGAGCGAGGAGATTAGTTTAATTAGTCAACGTGGCGTATGCGTCATGCGGTGGCAAGCCACCAGAAACGTGCCACATGCGACGACGGAAGGTAGCACCGCCAAAAATGCAATCGAACTTTTCGCGTTTGACTTGCGGTAGTTGGAAGGGAAAAGTCACCGGAAAATCTGGGGAAATTCGGGGGTTGCAGGGCGACAAGACAGATGCAAATGATAGGTGCTATGGCCCGGGGCATAGCAGCAACTTGAAACTTTTTTAAGTAGTTGGCATAGTTGAGTTGAGCAGCTTCGGAAAATTGGTAAGCGTCGCTCAAGCCAGGCAAGCGATACTTAATAGCCAGAATAATGCGTAAATTTTAATGGTATTTTCTGAGATATCAAAAACGTTTTTATTTTTACCCAAGCCATTCTTGTTCGTTCTACAAAAAACAATTGTAAATGTGCAGTCAATTGTAAAATATTCATCAAAAATTCTCTTTTGTTATACATTCTTATTGATTTTATTGGAGCCATTTACCCTATTAAATGGCTAATGCCAGTGCAATAGGAGATTTAAGATAATTTAAAGTTTATTTACTTTATAATTGACTTTTGTTTTACTTTACTTTTAGGTGGGCTTATACGACCATGATGTATTTTAAAAAACATTTTGATGTCAGTCTTATCAAGGTGTGATTTAAATTAAATCGGCTGAGGCTGATTAAAGGTATTTAAGTGACATTTAACGAATAGTATACATATTTTAAAATGAGTATTTGTTTTTTATTTACATATATTTTTTAATGTATATAAGATTGTAAAGATTTATTTTGTATTGATTTTATTTAAATTCAACTTACATTAAGCTGTCATCTTTTCTATTGACCCATCTCAACCTATTTTTCGGTGACCTTTAACATTTGGTTCTCGGCATTTATCATCAATTATGCTGAAAATTCCGAAAAAGGTTGCCTTGATTGAAATACTACATAAAATTGAGCAAAATATGTGTCGCTGAATAAAAACCGATCCGAAACCTGATAAGCAAACACAGACAGAGAAATAAAGACACCCTCTCCATTCCGCAATAAATCACCTTTCAACCGCTCATCAATTTCCAAAAGTTCACATAGAAAGGGGATGGTGAACAAAATACGGGAGTGCCAGAACCTTAGTTAACTGCTATAATCCACCCAATCAATCAACCTGCTTTCAATTATTTTTTATATTCTCTAAACATTTTTCTTGACGGTAAATATGTACAAAGTATTTTATATCGTGAACTTTAACATATGTGTAAGCAAGTCTAGATTAAATTTAGAGCATATTAATTCTATTTCCATTTACGTAAATAAAATTTATTTTCTTTTTTCAGTTTGGAAATTCACAAAAAGAATTACTTAAGTAAAGATATCTTTCTCATTTAAAAACATTTTTTTGAAACTCTAAATGTATGCTCTAAATGAACAGTATGCGTTAAAATTCATTTTTGTGTATAAATAAAATGTAAATAACGGTGTAGAGCTATTCTACTAATTTAGGCCAAGTAAAGAAGAAGAAAGCTTTAAGCAGTATTTATGTAAAATTAATATTATCTTTAACCCTTACAAATTACCTAAGAAGGTAAACTTGTAGTTGTTTAAATAAAACAGACCAGAAATACATTAGTTTTAAGTTAAACTACCAAAAAAAGATAGATTTTGTGATATATGCATGCATGTACCAAATAAGTTCAACATAGAGCAAACAAAATTGAGAAAAATTGGCAAAGCATTTCCTTTGCGATAAGAGCTCAGTTTTTGTGTGAACATGAGCATGTCCGTGTGAGTGTCTGCATTCATGCATAGGAATAAGCCGATAAAACCCTGACAATTGTGTCATGGAGTAGCGTTTTAGTTTTGGGATTGGACTTAATGCCTCTTGACTTCAATTTGCATAGTCGGCTTAGCAACGTTAGTGCAATGATTGAATGGCAAATTGATAGAATTTGGCATTTACCAGTTGACAGCTGAAAAAAAGCTTTTTCCGGACGGAGAAAACGGAAGGAAAATTAAACTGATGGCTTTGTAGACTTCAGTTCAATTTTAATTTGTGCTCGTTTTAATTATCGAAGTAGCTAAAGGAATGCTTATTCAAATGTTATTATAACCATAATTTATATTAATTTAATTTGAATGTAATATCTTTACAATTCAATACAATTCATTTTAATCAAATACGAACTATTTTTAATCTTATGTTTCCCACATTTACTTAATTGGTTTAATATTAAATTATACAATTTTGAATTGAATAGTCAGATATTTTTTCATCAGTGTGAGTTTTCATTTCTTTAAAATTATCTTTGGCCTATATATAGCCGAGTTTATTCATTAAATTCATCTCATCATTAATCTTTTAACTATCTCTCGTAAAACCTTCTCTGAAGTTGACCTTTATATTGTTAGCAATGTAAAAAGAAAGCCCTCATCATATTGACTTTGACCTAGACCGCAAGTCGTTTCGAGCCCGCAGGATAGGCAATTAATCCAATTAGGACAGAACATATTTGCTTCTCATTAAAAATGAAGTCCTCTGCTCTTGTTCGGACTGAAGGGCTTTGACCAATTACCAAGCATTTTTTCGTTCACTTTCGCACATTTAAAAATTAAATAGAAGGGATGAAGATAAAGAGATTGCCAGAGCGGCTTTGGAATCCCTTTGCCAGCAACTTAAATGAAAATTAAGCCATCTGCCTTAATTTTGCTTAAGTGCTTACCCTGCGAGTGGGCGCAGGCGAGGACACGTTTGCCCACAGGACAATCAATTATGAATGCAACACCAAACAGCAGCCCGGCAAAAGAGTCTGTGTTAAAAGTAAAGTTCACGTGGTTGCGAATCTTTTGGGCGGATAATGATGATAATTATATGTTTTTAGTGACATTGATTTGTCGCCTCTAGGGTGGGGAGGAAAATTCTCATAATATTTAATTCATTAGCCAACTAATCGGCTTACCCGGATAATTATAATAATTGATGTCAATTAGCTAATTGGAGGACCACCCAAGCAGGCCACGTACTCCGTCTCAGCTGTCTCCCCTATGTTTCTCAGACCAGTTTCTCAGTACAGTCACCAACTGCAAACCAATCAGATAACATATACTACCAAAATAAATTTAAATAAAATCTATATTTTTTACACATATAATGAACATGAGAAGTCTTGCCGTGCGGTCTATGTTCCTGAATTGTCTCCGGGAAAATGCATCCAATATGCGACTGGAGCACGAGGATCTGGGCCGTCGCATCGCCATTTCACTGGCCAATTCTCGAAAAACTCTGGATAACATCGAGAACATGAGTCTTGAGCTGCAGAAAATGAAGGAAACTATCCATGATGCCCTTAACACCATTCGCAGAGATGCATCTAAAGAAAATAGGTCTTGTCGAATGCTTCTGAACATTCTATTTATAGTTGTTGCTGAATTCGATTTGGAGGACAAATTAGATCCGAAAATTGTAACTCGGATGCTTATTGACTGTGACTCGAAAACTAATAAGCCAGTTCAACCAGCAATTGAAGGCAATAATTCTTGTTCCAAGCCCGTTGATTATTCCAATGCAGAGCAACATGTAAAGACCGTCTCCAATCAATGTAATGCTTCTATGACTGAGTTTGTTGCTGTACCCAAACTTAAAAATGCTATAAAGGATTTTCAGACAATTATACCTAGTTCAAACTTAAATGATAAGGAAGTAAATGGATCCGCTAATGTTTCTATTTCCCACATTGATTTTGAATAGTCAAAAGGGCAAAACAACATATGTTTTATATTTTTTAAGGACTCAATTAAATTGGCCTGGTCAGTCAATTAAAAGTAAGGTTCACGTGGTTGCGAGTCTTTTGGGCGGATAATGATGATAATTATATGTTTTTAGTGACATTGATTTGTCGCCTCTAGGGTGGGGAGGAAAATTCTCATAATATTTAATTCATTAGCCAACTAATCGACTTACCCTGATAATTATAATAATTGATGTCTATTATCTAAATAATTGGAGGACCACCCAAGCAGGCAATGTATTCCGTATCAGCTGTCTCCCCTATGTTTCTCAGAACAGTTTCTCAGTACAGTCACCAACTGAAAACCAATCAGATAACATATACTACCAAAATAAATTTAAATAAAATCTATAAATTTTGTACACATATATTGAACATGAGAAGAAGTATTGCCGTGCGGTCTATGTTCCTGAATTGTCTCCGGGAAAATGCCTCCAATATGCGACTGGAGCATGAGGATCTGGGCCGTCGCATCGCCATTTCACTGGCCAATTCTCGTAAAACTCTGGCTAACATTGAGAACATGAATCTTGAGCTGCAGAAAATGAAGATAACTATTCATGATGCCCTTAACACCATTCGTAGAGATGCATCTTACGAAAATAAGTCTTGTCGAATGCTTCTGAACATTCTATTTATAGTTGTTGCTGAATTCGATTTGGAGGACCAATTAGATCCGAAAATTGTAACTCGGATGTTTATCGACTGTGACTCGAAAACTAATAAGCCAGTTCAACCGGCAATTGAAGGCAATAATTCTTGTTCCAAGCCCGTTGATGATTCCAATGCAGAGCAACATGTAAAGACCGTCTCCACTCAATGTAATGCTTCTATGACTGAGTTTGTTGCTGTACCCAAACTTAAAAATGCTACAGATGATTTTCAGACAATAATACCTAATTCAAACTTAAATGATAAGGAAGTAACTGAATCCGCTAACGTTTCTATTTCCCACATTGATTTTGAATAGTCAAAAGGGCAAAACAACATATGTTTTATATTTTTTAAGGACTCAATTAAATTGGTCTGGTCAGTTAATAAAAATAATTCGTGTAAATTGTTTTGTATCATTTAATGCTCTAATTAATTCAAGAACATTATTTATTGGTTTTAATCATTTTATACAGTGTTTCAGGTACTGAGGTTCTATTTACTTTTACCATATTAATATTACATGGACATATGTTTGGGTATATATTGAAACTATTGACGGAGACAAGACTTAAAATACATATTTTGAAACACTTCACGCTGACTAAAAAATATCGTTTGTTTTTTCTTTAAAAGATAAATGCATTCTTTTAAATAGTTTAATAAATCTTGTTAACAAAGTCACAGCCAACATAAGAATAAATCTTCCTTTTCTTAAAATTAAACTGAAAATAAATTAGTAAAAAATCTAGCCGTATTATAAAAAAAATTAAAAATAAAAATTAAAGAAACTGAGAAAAGCGTAAAAAATAAAACACGTGTGCCTTGAAGCAAAGCATCTGCCAACATCTTTGCATAAGCATTTTCCATATTTCGTTTAACAGAAAAATCATATTAATATTTAATTTGGAAGGAATCATTGCTAGGAGCTCAGAATAACAAACTCTCCACTCTTTACTTCCTTGAACCGACGAACCTCAAAATTGTCCATAAAAACACAAAGTAATGGGCAAACTTTGCACTCAAAAAACAAACAGAAGAGCACGCATATTCTATCACAAAATTTTCCGGCCGCAAAGCGGAGGCAACATTACGTATACGTACTGTTAAAAGCCGCATCCAGGGCTAAGGAGAAGCCCAGCTGGTAATCCTAGTGGTGTGCAGACCCAGCATCCACACTCCTAAACAATTTGTCGGCGATTTGTCGGCAAACTTGAGCGACACTACATACTACATACGCACCGAGTGAGCCATATTGCACATTCGCCCCGTGTGACCCACAGAGGAATAACGAGAATAACGAGGTTAAATGACCAGCTGAGCAACCTGTTGACTCCGCTCTCTCCTCTCGCAAACAGCCGAAACCACTCGACGGTGTCTTTGTTTTGCTCCGCTCTTTCGCCGGCAAGCAGCCATTTGCACTCACCCAACTGCTGTTTTGAACTCACTCCGAGCGCTTCTCGCTTGGCGTCGGTTCTCCAGCTGCTGTAGCCTTCAGTTGCCCTCAGTTGCCGCTTGTGAGTCGCCACGTACGGTTCGTACGGTATCGGTTGCGGATCCGGGTCCCAGAAAGTCTGCGTCGCGCTAAAAATCCAGTTTACGTCGCATTTCCAGAGCGGGAGTATACGTAAGTGACGTTCGCGTGCCCAAAGTCAGTTTGGTTGGGGAGCAGATAAAGATAAAGATACATTACAATGGAATTTAATTACGAAAACAAATTTTTGTACTGCCTTTTCGAAAAATATATCCAATCCTTACACTATAAAAAAATTGTTTAAACTTAATAATAAAATAAGAAATCATTGGCAGCAATCGATCAAAAACTAACACATTTTACAAAAGATAATTATATAAATTTGTCAAGAATAAAAGCGTTTCTCTTCGCGCTGGTCAAATTTGAATCCAACTTAAATGTTACAAATTTCTGCTTTTTTTTTTGTAAAATTTAAAAACAAAATTAATATGATCTTGAAAAATTTAAAAACATTTTTTCTGTGTATATTTATAACTATCTATCTCCCCATTAGAATTTGGTTATGCTCCGCCTTCGCCAATTCGGTTTTCATTCAAATTAACTAGTTCTGCAATTCTCAATTTGACTTCTGACATCGGCCGTAATCAAATTTTGCCTTTCATTTACAACTTGTTATAATTCCGGTGCCGTTCGCAGCCGGAAACGTGCTCGCCGCCGTTTTGTCTACGCCACAAAATAGAATGAAGAAAAATGAAAACATAAAAAGAAACAAGACCGAAAGTAAAATAAACTTTGGCAGCAAAATATTTCTTCGGCATTTTTGTTGCAACATTTCTTGTTTATAAAAAAAAGGAACAAGACCGAAAAAATAACAAATGCATGTGAAGACATTTTGTCCGCAGTGTTATGAAGTGGTTAGAATCTTGGCTTGCACTTGTCTAAAAAAAAATATAATATATTCGTTGTGCATTTATGAATATAATATGTGGAGCATCCTTGGCTGGTTGCCGAAATGACAAAATGATGCATTAAACTAATTGGAAAAACTTTGGGTGCTTTGGTTGCTCTGTTAGTGCTCAGCGGAGTTGAAGAAAAGCCACGAGAAGTGAAAAGGAGTGTGTGATGTGGAAGGAATTAAAGAGTGGATATAATTGAATTAAGAGGCTGAGTAATCGGAAAAAATTAAAATAAAAACAGTGACTTATGAGTTATATAAATTACCATAAAATAATGACAAATGCCAGCGCATCATAACGGAAATTTCAGCCCTAACAATGGGAAATAAAGATATTGACAGCAACGGAAACAATTAAAAATAGTAAAAAAAAGGGAAAAAGTGAGAAAATAAATGCATATTTAAAGGCAACAATAAATAAATAAATTTTAAATGCCCATTCTTTTAAAAGTCCCACAAAATAATAACAAATATTTTATTTTCTGCATATAAATCCGCAATTGTAACCTCGAGTTTAATAAGCAAACCACTTATGTCTCCCACAATTTTCTAAACAATTACTCGTGTTAATTCGTCACTAACCTTGGTCAAAGTTGTTGCTTATTTACACAAGAGTGTCAAAATCGACCAGACAAGTAAACAAGAAAGCAAGAGCAAATATTTTAACAGAAATTGAAGCAATCAGCAAGCTAAGCCTAAGATATTCCCAAGAAGTTCGTGAGAAAATGGAACTTTATTATTTAAATAAAAAAGGTCAGAGGACCCTAGCAAGCGATTTAATGCAAATAAAGCAGGTTGAGGGTAAATTAAGTGCACAGATAAGGCAGTTGATAATGTGGTGTTGATTGGACTTGGGGGAATTTTAAGAGGTAAGAACACTAAGTGGAGGGAGGTCCCGCAATGTTCACATAATTGAAAAATAGATTTCTCTACACTCGGCTGAGAATTTGTGAATGCTTTCAGCATATTTATGTGCATACGGGGGTCCGACTGTGTATTCGGCCAGCTGTCCAAGAATCTAGGCCGTTTAAATTGCTCCCCGTTCTCTACACATATAAACTTTGACTATATTTAGATTTCTATTATATATGCATACTACTTGGCGTATGAGTAATGTTCCAAAAACTGAAAACAAATTGTTAAGTTTATACGACTTTATAAAAGCTTAGCTTTGCTCAAAATTGGTCTCTGCAAGCCAATTGTTTGAGATTTTATTAGAATTTTTTATATAAATTAAACGTGCTTGTCATGAAAATATCCCATGAGAACAACATATATTCAAACAAATAAAACTATTAAATCTGGAAACTCATGAAACTTAAAAAAAGAGAAGCGAGCAAGTGCAAGCAAATACTCATACGTATTTAAGGCGTGCATATGTATAAGCTCTCTTCAAAGCTTATCAAAACAAAATCAAAAAAGGAAGATTTGTTGTTATACGCGAAATTAAATCTGTTTGGTTTAGCTTTATTATTATTTTTTGAATGAATAACTACTTTTAGTTGACTTAATATTTAATTTTCCAGCAATTATTATATTTTCGTTATTATGATGTCATTAAGTGAACGCGAAAATTATTTAATGAACTTGTATTTTTGCAATTAAACAATTTATGAAGCGTGCTTAACTCGAATGAACCTTAATTATTTTTACTTTTCGAAAGATAATTTCTTAACATTTAATAAAGTTATCAGATAAATAAAAACGATTCAAAGCTAAGTATTAAAAACAAAATATAAGCTCTACCCATTACAAAATCACCTAACTTTTTGCTTTTTATTTATATTTAAATTAAGGTTATTAAGTTTCAGGGTATTAATGTTGTTTTATTTTAATAGGCTTTTATTACAATATATACTATTCAAAAATACACCACTATTAAAACTGAATTTTCAAGTTCAAGATTTCCATTCACAAAAACAAAAGTTCTGCGTCCTGTAAGAAATTAAAATAAGCGGAATAAAGTGCGAAAGCAAATTTCTTCATTGGAAACAATTATGAAAAAAAAGAATAACGTGTTGCAATTGAATTTCATATGCAAATTAGTGATTGTCCGACCATTAAAATTTTCAATGACCTGCCACTACATATGACACGTTACACAATAATAACGGGAAAAATGTAAAAAAAAAGAATGAAAAATAATTGATATAATTTAATGAGAAAACCAGAAAAGCCAACAATTTTCGTCAGAAAGTCACTTAATAAGCCTGAACACAGAGAGAAAATGTAGAAATGTGAAAAAAATTATGAAAATAATTAAGCCGCCAGCAGCTAAAACAACAGCAGGGCTTGACAAAAACTTAACAACTTTATGCTGCCGGTCCGGCAGGTCTGTAAGCTTAATTAACACTAGGATTGCGGTTGGAAAGGAGATTTCCGTGGGCGGAATGGCGAGCTGCCGGCGCTAAATGTCAACAATAAGCTCGAGTGCGGCTGTTGCACTCCTCGCTTTCCGGCCATTTCCATTTGCCACCCATTTTGCAGTCCTTCGTTTTATGAATTTTGAGCAGCTTTCGCCTGCAGACTCTGCGGCAACAAATCTCCAGCGATATTCACGGAAATCGCTTAAATTGTGCAACCAAAATAAACGGATAGCGCGTTGAATTTATGCAAAAATGTAAAAAGTTTTGCCGAATGGGCCACGCTGCTCTGTCCTTTGAAACGTGTTGTTTTTTTTGACTCCGGCAGGGAGCTTCATTGCGCATTCAAGTGGCCCCGTTTGGCAAATGAAAATGAAAATAAAACCGAAAACTTGGACACACCGTCCATGCCCAATTGAGTTTGTTTCGGTTTCGGTTTCGGTTTCGGTTCGGGTTTGAAATATTGCCCCCGTTTCTTTATTTTTGGCCGGTCCCTGGATGATTTCACAAAAGTGCTGCATTGGTTTTTCGAGGTTCAAATGTCTGCATGGCATAGATTTCATTAACTTCACACAATTTTCACAGCCTAATTTGAGGAGTCGATATTTTGCGTATGCATCGCGTGCTGTGCGCGTGAAATAAAAACACGCCAAGCGCGTCCCATTAAAAGTCAAATAAAAAGTCGCAGACACAGTGCCACATTGACAATAAGGGAAGGACCGAAAAGGACCTTTGGTTTTGTTTCTTCACACAAAACCACATAAAAGAAAAAAGGGAGACGAGGTCGAACAGGAGCATCAAGTTTACCCTATAATTTAAACATTATTATGTATAATTAATTATACAATATAATAAATCACAAAGAAGTTAAAGCTAATCAATCTTGACTTTAGTGTTGAAAACAACAAAAACTTAAATTGAAAAAAAAATTACCAAAAATTTAAAACAATACTTTTTAGGGATAGGGATTTTAAGATTTAGGATTTTAAGTCCAAAATGCTCTGATTAATTTTGTATGCTCAACTTTAATGTTGCCAATTTTTGTTTGTAATTGTTTATTTGTTCTCCAAAAATATATGTTAAGACAACTTGTGGCGCAAGTTTAACTATGTTGAACAATTGCAATCAAAACACTTATTGAAGGAAGTTCAAGAGTCCAAACTTGACTACATATTGCCACAACATCTCATTTTCAGCGCTGACATTATATTTATTTTAGAACTAATTCTCTAATAAATTCAGCATGAATAATGAGCGTATTAAATGCGCAACATTAAACAACTCAATTATATAGCACTCACAGACCCCTCGATATATTTATTTGATCCTTTCGGAAGCGGTAATCAAGCCTCGCATTCCGCTTGAAATGAGCTAATTAAAGGACCATTTCAAATGGCCAACAAATTTTCGGTGTGCCAACCCTTCGGATCCGGATCCCCGCTTTTGCTGAGTGATTAATTTTCATATTTATAATAAAACGCTGAAAAGGTTGGACAAGCAAACACAGAAAAAACACACAAACAGCCGAAAGGAAAAAGGCGAAAAGAGAAAGAATAAATGAGAAAGCAGCAAAAAAATAACAAAATGGCCTACACAAATGCCAGCAAATGGCTTTACATGAGGGCCGGGATGAAGGAAAATCTGCTGAAAACATGCTCACTTTTATATGGTTTATATGCTCCATGGATCCCATATGAGCTGCATAATGAGTGGCATTGGGAGTGGGCGGCGGGGCAGTAAAGGGGCGTGGGATGTGCCCAACAAGTATAATTAACATTGAAAGCCGAGCGAGTGCGTCAAATGAGAAATGTGCAAACAAGTGTGGTGGGGTAGCGTGGGGTGGGAAATGTTTTAGGCGCTATGTGTAAGGGAGTGGGTGTGGGTGAACACACTCCAACACTCCTGCTCAATGGCCTTTCACGCACACACACCTTTTGATATTAAAATTAAAATGGCAAAGAGACCTTTGTGCCTTAAGCTTGATTAAAGCGGGTAGCTGATATAGATTTACTCCGGTCAAACTATCGGCTGGCCAGCAATCCTCTCCAGCTTTTTTTTCCGTTTCACTTAAATGTGGAGAAAACCCAAATCTCATTAAAGCACATAATTATATTTATTGCCACTGCAACTGTTCCACTGCTTTTCCATTTGCGGCTTGTGGACTGCGGTTTAGTTTATTTACAGTTTGGTGGGAATTTTATAGATCGCCATTTCCGAATTGTTGCACATATTTGCATAGGCATTCAATTAATTTTGATTTATATTAGCTTGATTAGCTAGATTAGGTTGTTAATTAAATATAAACTAGAAAATGTACTGATAATAGCAATTATAAAATGCAAGCAAGATTAGTTTTTGTTTTGACTTTCAGGCGTTTTCGTTTGTTGACACAGTGAAATATATTGAAATTCTAATTTATTAAATTTTGTTTAATGAGCTCTGATAGTTTTTTCGGTGAATTACATTGCGTGGCAAAAAAACGAACAAAACTAATTCTAAATATATTAATTGCACCATTGCATTGCATTGTTATACCAACTTACTATGATGTAACGAAATACCAATTTTATTTAGCTTTTGAAAAATATAAATATGGTTTTTGCTAAAGTAAAGGCTCAATAAAAAAAATGATTTATTTACGTTTATCTAAATGTCAATGATCACACATTTTATTTAGCTCACTGTTTACCTTTGTTATAATTGCTTTGTAAAGTAACATGAGCTTTTCCAATGGTTTAAAGTATGAACTTGAAAACTGTTCGTCGATGATTTATCTTTGTTTGATTATTTAAAATTATTACAAATTTTGCATTACAATAATTACCCGTCATGATATTTTGTAAATTGCCTTCGACTTGGCCACAAAACCAGATCCAGATGGTCAGTGTTGCGTAACAGCCAAGTTCCTTCTCCGGCAGATTAAATAAAATAAATTCTCTGGACAAAATGCGGGAGCTTAAAACCCAAAGTAAATACCAAAAACTAAAAACAATATCCGAGGAAGCGGGAGCCAAAACTTTTTATCAAGCGCTTAGTGGCACATCCGACAATTGACTGGCGGACAGATGGAGAGAGACAGACAATGGGGCACGGAAAGAGCGAGAGAGGGAAAACCCTATTCTCGTCGGGATTTGGTTGCATGTACGCAAGTGGCACTCCAATTAAAATGATTGTCTTAATGCCGGGCAGAGCGTCAATGGCTATTACATCGCGTCGAGTTGATTCAATCAGTCTATTTTTTTTTTTGGAGAGTGCTCCATCCGGCTGTTGAGCCACCAGTACCGCCCCCTCATTTTCCCATTCATCCATTCATTCACTCAGTCCATCCGTACAACAAAACTAAAATCATCACTTAATGTGCTGAAAATAACGCACTTGCACGTACTCGACTAATTTATTTGATTACCCTTACAATTACGGCGGGTTTTTTCTCTTTCACTCCGCCAGACAAGAAAAACAAGTTCTCTCGAGAAATTCCAAAGGTGATGATAGGGATGCCTTTGACTAATTAATTTTTTTTAAGTTTTAGTGGAGCTCCCAACTTCAGTCTAATGAAATTCACGCTGCTTTTGTGCCCATTAGTCTAATCGGATTGTCAAGTTTATGGACAAATGGCGGCAATTGCATTATCTAATCGGTGTATTAGAGGAATCCTAAGCCTTGAAGTGTGTAGGCCATAAGTTTATAACTGGCGATAAGAAACACTTATTTATGGTTTTCGTTTCAGTTTAGATGAAAAGTTTGAGAGACTTTGTCAACGGTAGTACAAGCTTTTAATATTTGATTGTAACAATTCTCAAGCGAATATAATCTTATTTAATTTAAAATATATTAGAAATGCAATAATTCCAAAGAAAAGAAATTTACTTTAATTCCTTACTGCTAATATGAACCCTCTTTTTAAATCTTTACACTTTTCATTATAAAGTTTTCTCATAAACAAATATCACTCATTTTTATTATTTGCAAATAGATGCTTAGTTTTTTTACAACTCTACAATTTTTATTATATATTCTACTATTTGCAAAAATTAGCTTGGACAATATAATTGTCCGCCATTTCACCCCTTTTCTTTATTAGATCCCAACTTCATCCAAATTAAACTCATTATGCCCCACTTGTCTGTCAAAGCTGCAGCTAATTTTCCCCTGCTCAGCAAAAGTTAGAAACTTAATTAACTCATTCCTCAACTACACTCCCTTCTCTTGTTCAGCTTTTTGAATTATTTGGCCAAGTTTGACATTTAAAGCAATTTAGTCAAAGAAATGCACAAAGTTTCTGGGGAAGCAAATGAATTGCAGAAAAAAGAGCGAAAACTAGTACCATATAAATCACATGTCTTGAGCAATCATCGATACCACAGTTATCGCCGAAACGAGCCTGATTATGAAGAACAGTCTGGAGTGTTTGCGGTGGGATTATCTAATCAATTGCTCGAATCATAAATTAGAATCAACAGCCCTAGTTTGTGTTTCACCATATCCCAGAAATGCAGGAAACCATTGACTTCAATGGGTCTTCCCCCAACCAACATTACTGTTTTTGACTGATTCCGTTTAAGCAGATGAACAAAGCACAAGCGTATCTCGTAGCTACTTATTTGCGTTCAAATTTCTAATTGAACACGCAAATTATGCTCGAAATGCCGGAAATGGAGATGGAAATGGTTTGGGTGCAAGCAAACAAGGGAATCTTGAACATGTTTGCCAATGACCGAAAGACAAAGGCACATTTCTATTTGATGACCTATCCCACTACGCAGTCTCCATTTCGGTTTTTTCTTTATTCGGTTTGAGTTGTAAACATTTGCACAAAGCAATACTGGAATTCTCCCAAAAGCGGGCTTAAAATCAATATTTAAATTGCAGGCAACTATTTTTGGAGGCCCTTGTGCACATAAAGAAATTTAGCATGAGTATTTGTGGTATCATGCAGCTTAAAGTTTACCAATTTTTACGTTTTTGCTTATATTTTAATTCGATTGAGTGAATAAATAGCGTTAGATCTATTAGGTTTAAGCATTTATCCGCTATATAAAGCAATGTTAGTATGTTACTAAAATGTGTTCTTATCAAAAAATAATTGTTGAATCATTTTAAAATCAATCAATTTTCCAGTGTAAAACCTAGAAATTTTATTGGGTCTCCATCGTATCGCTGTGGCCCAACCATTATGGATATGTGTATTTGTGTTTGCCAAGAACAAAAGGAACTTTGCAGCAAAACCTTGGGACACTTTGTTGTGCGATAGAGACCGACAGACACACGGAGAAAGAGAGCGACCAACTAACGACTGTTGCTAATTTGTTGTTTAAGCCCCCGTGGTTTGTTTTGATTTGGTTTGTTTTTATTTGCATTTCCTTGTGGTATATATATACATTTTTTTGCAGCTTCCATATTAATTAATAGCTTTGTTTTTTTGCTCGCCCATTGTCATTTTTTGGCAATGAGCTCCGGGCTTTTTGGCTTGATTAGCCCTGGGAATGAAAATCAAGGATTAAGCAAAAATACGTTATTTCTTAAACGAGCAAGCACAATTTGACTTTAAATGCTTTTCTTACGGGCTTAAGGTATCTTTCAATTAATCTTGCAATGTAGTTTGATTGAAAATTTTCAAGCTTATAATCCTTTTGGGCAAACTTATAATCTTTCAAGTTTTGCCAAAAGTTTGTCGCTTGAAAAATGTGGCCCGGAAAAGAGCAATTCAGCAAAAATGTTATAAAACTTTCTTTCAGCTGAAAGAAACCTGAACGGAAAAAAATGTGTATTCAAATGTAATAAACTTTCGAAGGCACCATTAGACCAATTAGTTGGGAATCCCATTCTCTTTAGTTAGGGTTATCACATTTGATTTTAGTTTGTGTGTGATCCTTGGCCTAGCCTCATTGTTAGTCACTCACTTATTAATATAATTGTCAGCTTATCAGTTGACTGGACTTGACAGGGGAAACTTTTTGGCCCGGTTTTATTGAAATTCTTTTCGTTTGGCTATTTGTTGACAGCATAAGATAAACTTGGTGTGGGCGGTGTTGCAGAGCCATAAATTGACCAAGTGACTCGTTGCCAGACTTAACTAAGGCTTTATCGGGCAGGCCTTATGACTTTGAAGAAAATGAATGAATTGTAAATCAAAAACTTAAGACAATATAATAAAACTTGAAGACAAATAACTTTGTCAAGTTTCACTTTAAGTAAACAGATTGAGAGTTGGAAGTTTTTTATGAAATACACGAAGAAATACGAATCGATTTTGATATTTTCTGTTATTGTCAAGTAAAAAGAAATTCTCGTATTATTTCAGTTTTCTTTCCATTCAATTGTGAACTTGATATCCTGTAATTTGTTGCTCCCACATTTCCATTTCTTCTTCCCAATTCGATTCCTTTAATCTCCAACTGAGTTCCCAAAGGACATTTAGCCAGATGTGAAGCTCATCCGGGTTGTTGTTTTTCTTTCGACTACATTCTTATCTAAGCAAAGGACACAGGCCAATTTTCGGGTTTTTGGCTTCAATTAGATGAATACAGTAAATATTTGATTTTATTGTAGGTGTTTCTTTGGGAGGACTATAGGTTTTTGGATCAAGTTGCTCCTTTGCATTTCGTTGTAACCATATTTTACGCTTCAAAAGCGCTTCACTAACTGAAACTGGAAGTACTTAAAGTTTACTTTTCGGCGGCTCCTTGAAACTTTGTTGTTGCTATTAAAACTAGTTTAACTACGCGTCTAGTGCATGCCGGAATTAATTTTTTTGTTCGCCGTACCCAACTTGACCAAGTTTGCCACTTTTTTTATTACCCTCGGCTTGGTTATTAAATACAATCTCCTTTACGTGAAGGCGACATTAATAAGCCCTGAACGTGTGGCCGTATATATAAACCGCCGTATATATTTGCGTGTGCACTGCAAGGACTACGTTAAAGTTGACAGCCTGCCTAGATCCCTGCTGCCTTACCTTAAATTAAATTTATATGCTTATTTATGAACTTGCAACAATGAAATATTTTTGCGACAAATAAAACTTGAGCCCAACGGGCTGGAAGATGGGTCGAAAAGGAGCGCCAGATGTGGTGGGCGCCGGCAGAAAGAGAAAGGTACAAAACGAACGAAAGAGACGGCAACATGAGGTGCGGCCAGTTGTAGTTTGATGGCTTTTGTAAATGGCGTTGGGAAAAAAATAAAGAGAAAAGGAAAGAAAAGAAAAGAAAAGTTGGGCGGTTGGGCGTCATTTACGCCCAGCTGTATGCTTCATAAGAGTATTTTTGATGGCTATTTAAGTATTTTGTTTGATTGCTTTTTTACGAAATGAGTTTTTGACTGACTCGTGTCATCGTAATGAAACTTCAATATGAAGCAAATAATCATATTTATGTGCACATGCAATAAGCAGGAAAAAGGAAATCGTTAAAGGTGATATGGGTTAAGTAAAGAGGATTAAGAAATGCCATAAGCCCGAGTTATGGTTTTAATAATCCCTTTGAAATGTTTCCTTAAATTTAATGGGTACCCTTTGAATACATAGCTAAAGAGTCATATTATTTCAGGATGTTCGTATTCGTTTTATTAAAGTTTCTTTAGTTCTCCAATTGAAGTTTGTTATAAATATATATATATATTTTCACAAGGAATTTAGTAAATCTTTTAAACAACAAAATTACTTAAAACCTAAAACCTTTGACTATGATTTATCCGCCATTCTATTTATAAATTTAAAAGTAATTCGTGATTTTTCTTTTGTCACAAGGCAGCACCTTCATATTTAATTAAAATTCACACTTCTGGCACTTCAATGGTGACCCTTAACCCCTTTTCACCACACACTCGCACATAATTCAATACCACAAATGCCATGGCGGAGTCTAATTGAGCCATTTAATTGTCATATAAATCTCAAATTTTATCGCTTTGAGACAGCCAAAGGAGCAACCGCAGAGCCAGAAGTTCCCAGGAGACAAAACAGAGTGGCTGGGCAGCAATAACAACTTTAATTTGACTTCGCTGAACTTGAATCTGGCCATAAGAAGCGACTTCTTGTATATCGTAAACATTTACGATATTCAATAAACTTTTATTCCCGACTGGGCGGACATTTTAAAGTTTTTATTTTTTTCGCCGCCTGTGGACAAACTGGCGCTGGTAAAACAGTTAATTGAAGTGCGTACTAGAGGGCAGAAGTGGCTTAAATGCGGGGAAAAAGGGGCAAGCTTTATGGACTCTTGGGCAGTAGTTGGCTTCCCATTTTTTGGTTTGGTTCCTCTAAGCTCTTTCTCCGTTCCCTTTTACGATTCCGTTGTCCCTTTTTTTCAGCCGACTAAGCTGCAACTCATGAGCGTACAAATTGAAGCCGTCGAGCCGGACTCGAAACCGTTTTCCACATCTAAAAATATTTTTTGTTTCAGCTCGTTTCTGCTTGCCTGCCCGACAAATTCCCAAACTGTAAATAAAATCGTTGCACTTTTTATACCCTTCAAGTGGGCATTTTTTACCCCAATGTTGAAGCAGAATTTCAAATCAGTAAACTACAAAGATGTTGCAAATAGGGATATACAAGAGTGCATCCTCAGAATAAAAGTGACAACAATTATTTATTTTATTGCAACTTATTTCAAATATATTAAATTGAAAATTATGTAGTTAAATAAGATATATATTTTTTTTTTTTAAATATAAATAAGTGTATTTTCCAAATCGGCTTGTGCTAGCCATTCTTTCTTCAAACTTTTTTGTTTTCCTTTGCCGCTTGAAAAGATTTCTTTCTTGTGGCAAAGTTGACTTTAAGTTCTGCAATTCGGCTCGGTTATGATTCCATTCACTGGGCCGACAATTTCCATAGATTGTGGTTGTAATTGCTGCACGTTTTTGCATTAGCCTTATTTGGTCCTGCGGCCTCCATGTGAAACGTGTTCCAGCGCCCGAAAGTCGGCTGCAATTTGCAGCCTTTCTGCGCCTTGACATGTTTGGTCTCCTTTAGCAACTTTCTATCTCTTCCCCGGCAAAGTGCTGGCAAACATTTTAAGCTCTTGGCAGGCCAACAGAAAACCGGGGAGAGAAGAGGGTGTGGCAGAACCAATTCCAATGCTCATTGCCAGGCTGTTGACATTTTAATAAAAATTATTCGCCGCATTGCAGGGGGATCGGTCGGGGGCGAGAATGCATTCGGGGAGAAAAGACCCCAGTGCGATTGCGTTTTGCAGGAGCTGGAACGGGTAGACAAATGATTTGAAAACGCATTCATTGCCAGCAAAATGTGTGCGAAAATTAATGCGAGAGCAACCATTCAAAGAATCCGTAATGAAAACCGATAAACACTAGCAATGCAGCATTCCGAATGAACGAGCACAATAAAACGGAATGATTAGGCTTAAAAGTCCCCCTATTTAAGAGGTCTTTGGCCTTCATCAAGGCGATTTTGCATATCGATTATAACATTTTCTATACTAGCAAAAAAAAAAACACAAATTAAACACGAATCTTATTTATAAAGCTAAAAGCTTGTGAGTCTTTATATTAATTTTTAAACTATTTTTTGTAATTAGAGTATTCTCCATTCCTATGCAGATTCTTACCGTGTTGCCATAACTGTTATCCACTCCTCTTAACATTTTAACACCCGGCTAATTTACGACATAATTAAAATACAACCAACGAAAATGAGAATAAATAAAATGGGCCAAAAGTCACACTCTTAAAATATTACTACGAAAATATTGGACACTCAGTCGTAAATTTTCACACAAAAAACGCAAACACATTGACCTCCAATAAAGTGAACATTTTTTCACATCAAATGGGAGAAAAGACAACAAAAATCGAATTGACAAAAAGGAAAATATTCCAAATGCAAATGAAAAAGGGAGAGAGCAAAGAGGGCAAGGGAAAATAAGTTGTAGGCAAATAAATTGCATTATCGTTGATTTGCAAAAAAATTTATTGCATATAAACAAATTGCTGAGGCAAATCTATTGTTGTGTCCGTGTCTGCCGGGAAAAATGGCGAAGCGACTACAACAAAAATCAAAAGGCAATCAAATCCTCAAATAACCCCAAAAGAAAAAATTTTGTGTAATATAATTCACTTTTACCATAGGGACACAAGGCATAAAAACCCCATGAAAAGTTGCAGGAAACAACCCGCTGGCATGACTGTATAAAATATTGGGAAGGTTGGTCTGTAGGTTTGCCATTAGTTATCCTACTTATTTTAGAAAAGGAAGGGCGGGTGTCGAATGCAAAAGAGTATCAAAATAAATTTTGTAAGTCAATGATAAACAACAGATTACAGCTCATTACTAATTTTTTTTTTTATTAAGCAAGTTAAATTTAAGCATGGGTATTTTTATACCCTTGCAGAGGGTATTATAATTTCAGTCAGAAGTTTGCAACGCAGTGAAGGAGACGTTTCCGACCCTATAAAGTATATATATTCTTGATCAGCATCACTAGTAGAGTCGATCTAGCCATGTCCGTCTGTCCGTCCGTCTGTCCGTCTGTCCGTCCGTTTATATGCAAACTAGTCTCTCAGTTTTAAAGCTATCTGCATGAAACTTTCCCAAAAGTTGTCTTTCTATTGCAGGTAGTATATAAGTCGGAACGAGCCGGATCGGACGACTATAGCATATAGCTCCCATAGGAACAATCGGAAAAATAATTGAAAAAAAATATAACTTTGCTGTTTTTTAATTTTTTGTTTTGTTCTTCGACATAAAGCAATGGTTAAATATTTCAGAATTATGTTTAAAATTTCATCAAAATCGGACGACTATAGCATATAGCTCCCATAGGAACAATCGGAAAAATAATTGAAAAAAAATTGTAACTTTGCTGTTTTTTAATTTTTTGTTTAGTTCTTCGACATACAGCAATGGTTAAATATTTCAGAATTATGGTTAAAATTTCATCAAAATCGGACGACTATAGCATATAGCTCCCATAGGAACAATCGGAAAAATAATTGAAAAAAAATTATAACTTTGCTGTTTTTTAATTTTTTTTTTAGTTCTTCGACATATAGCAATGGTTAAATATTTCAGAATTATGTTTTAAATTTCATCAAAATCGGACGACTATATCATATAGCTCCCATACAAATAATAAAAATATATAAAAGAACAATCCAATAATTAAGCTGCAAATCGTCATAGCTTCAATGTTTTTAAACATATACGCAAGTAAATCATAATTTTAATGTTTTCAAAAATATTTAATTCTTGCGATAGCTGCAAGGGTATATGAACTTCGGCTTGCCGAAGTTTGCTTTCTTTCTTGTTTACTATATGTTTAACATTTATAATTATTTAGAAGCTCGATAAATCTAACTTTAACTTTTGGAAAACGAATTCTATTTTTTTTTTATACTTTGTATACTTGCTTATGATTAACATTTCGGATAAAATCATTTAAAAACAAATTTTTTTGTTACAAACTTAAGATTATGGTCTGTTTGCTAACAGTTTCATAACCAATAATTTTGACTGCTAACTATAAACATTCAATTCGCATTTACAACTGATAATTGAAAGTGTCGCGTCAAATCGCTTCATATATCAACAATAAAGATTGTAAGCCCGATAGAAACTCAACGACAGCTCCCTATCGGGAACCCAACTCGAAATAATCTAAGCAATACCTACACGTGTTCCGTGTAAATTGCGTTCCCCAGTTTTCCTCGAGCTCCTCCAATTATCGCAAACAGCTTTGAAGGCCCGTGAACAACCGAACCCAAAAACTCTCCAGTCCTTAAATATTTCCGCACAGTTTGCTTTTGCAGTACTTGCACTTTTCACTGGCCCCCGGACCCCAAGCCTCTGACTAATTTTTGCTTTTACCCCGATTTCGCATAGGTGGGGGCCTAGCCCACCCAAACATATATTCTGTTGGGTCAGTTCAAGCACGCACCGAAATTAAGAAAAAAAAAACAAAGTTAAGTGAAAAGAATGGTGGAAGTTGAAAAATTGTTTGGTTCGGCGGGGAAAAAACCCAATGAAAACAATTTTGTGAGTTTCGGTGGCAGACTTAAAGGGTTCTCAAATCTCTCGACGCCTTAACCTTGCCGAGTAACTAATGGGTTAAGGCAGCTGGCAAACGGCTTCGTACATTCGAATTCAAGCCGCATTCGCGAACAATTCTCGTTAGGCGGCAAACCAATTGACACTGAATTTAATTCCGCATGAAGTGTTTTGCCATAGCCTGACATTTGAATTGGTAATTCCTACGCCCGCGATGCCACCGCGATTTAGATGGCAGCTGCCCGGCCCCCGCTTTTCGCCACTTTGCCATATATTTGCCCTTACCCACACCACACAACGGAAATTGCCTTTTTTGCACGACTTCCGCTTTTGCAAGAGTCCCTTTCCAGGATTTTTCCAGCCCAGCATTCAGCGATACTTCAGTAAATGACAGCTTGCCACTGCCTCGTCATGGAGCTGCTCCAGGTTGTGCACTTATAAAAAATCACTGCATGTTTTCAACCAAAATAAATTAGCACAATAAATACCATAATTAAATGTGGTATATTTTTCAAAAATTACTTATATTTCAAATAAATGTTTACTTTTATTTTATGTCCTGTTTTTAAAAATCAGAAAGCAATAACACAACAGCCGAGTTGTATATTTTATTAAATTTATTTTTGCTGTTGCTTCTAAAGGATGTGCCGTATAAACAAACGAATTTATATTCTGACTTATATACTTATTGCAAAGAAAGATGACTTGGAAAAGATTACTAAAAATATTTTCTTTAGACTAAATTATGATTTAAATTACACCCTAGAATATTTTGAGTGTGATCCCGTTCCTTCAGCGTGCGTCTGTTCCAGTGCCTAGTTTTTGCGACACTTGGCATGCCACGCATAAGGCTGTCAATGTCAATGTAACGTGTTAATTTCAAAGTGGTTTAGTTTGTTGACGCAGCTTGTTAGGCAGTCAGGAAAATAAGCAGGACAAAGAGCAGGAGTGGTAACAGGACCTCGACAGGGGCAACCAATTCGGGAAAAGAGCTACTCCTTCCGCCATCTGGGGCGTAAAATGTAAAGGCACATGTGGTTTTCATGCCACTCATGAGCTCTGTTGGGAGTTACTCAGCTGCCTTTATCCTTTTTGCTCACTGCCTGCTGCTGATGATTTCTATCATGGCATTTGATTGATTGAAACTTTGCCCGAGTCGTGGGTAAGGGGCCTTAAAAAGGGGTGAGAAAAGCTGCTTAGGGATCTGAAGTTTGCTGGTTGTGGCATTTAGTTTATTGAACCATTTGGCAAGCTGTCGGCTAAGTATTGGCAAAATATTTGCATTTTAAAGTGATTAATTATGGCGCAACTCTTGCAAGGATGGAGAACTGCCTAAGTGAAGTACAGTCACGTAGAAAGTCGATTACCAATGAGAATAGCTGGCAATTGAAAGTCAATTGATTACTTGCGGGAAATAGATTTTGAGTTGTTTCAAGTAGTTATACAAATTTTAAACAATGTTCATTTAATGATTGGGTAAATGATAAATTCAAAACTTAACAAAAAAAAAGTTAATTTTCTGTACTCTATCTTTTTTAATCGATTATCAATGATAAAATGAATAATTCAACCTTTAGTACATTTTAGAATAAAAAACTTTGAGTTCTAGGCTTTTTTTGTAAATTATGGATTTTTTAAATTTATATATATAGAAAGTTTGACATAACTATACTTAAAATATATTATGCAATGAGAGAACTTATTGAAAATCCTGCGGCTAAATTAGGGCAATAAAAAAGTAGTCCCACCGTCACGGCGCTAAGTACAAAGTACAGTCAGCCCAAATTCCACAGGGTCGATAAGCACCTCGCCAATTCTGCGCCCGAATGAAGCAATTCCAATGAGTTGCAGCCATCCGATTTGCGGATTCTCGCCAAAGTCCGGACATAAAAGGACTTCTGCCTGCCAAATTCAGCAGGCGAATGCAAATCCCATTTACACGGCTGCGACGAACAGAAAAACCAACAAAAGCTGGGCCCACATTAGCAGCTTGTAAAAACTGTGAATGCTCGAAGCAGAGGGGCGTGCTCGTAGTCCTGTTTATGCGCCAACGCCTCCTGTTACTCCTGTTTATCCTCCTCCAAAAGCCCCTAAAAGGACCTCCTGCCACACGCCCAAGCTCATTACAAGGCTCAGCACCGCCAAATGCCAACTGTCATGTGGTTAAGGCTGAGCCTGAACGCAGCACCCCCAGCACGAGAACCAACACAACAGAAGCCGGGGAAAATCCGGAGCTGAGCGCCTGGGAAATGGGTAAAATCTCCAGTTTCGATTCGAGCATCAACATTTTTGGCAGAGAATAAAATTTGCTTGTGTTTTCGAGAGATTTGCGTTGACAAAAGGCGTTGGTGGCTGGCAGAAATGGGACCGTATTGTGTTCGGCCTGGCAGGCAAATGAATGTGCATTGCTACACAGAAAAATTAGCTGTTTTATTACCACATTCCATAATGATCGGGAATAGCTTTTTGTTTAATTGCAAAATAAGTGCCTTCTTCTCGATAAACAATACGATGAGCCCAATCGTTTTTATGGAGTTTTAAGCATTTTTTTAAACAGAAACAAATATTTGTAACATTTTAAATTAAATTTTAAAAAACTTATTAAAGTTTAAACTGTTAACGTTTAAATTTAATAACTTTTAAAATTTTAGTCATAAAAAATCAATTCCAAAAATTACTTTGATTTAAAATAAGTACCAAATTTAAATTTTTTCCCATGGTTTAATTTTGTATTAAGTGTTTTAAGTAACAAAAATTTGCAAAGCATTAATTAAAAATGTTTGAAAATCATTGCGTTTGGTGCCAAGCTAAGTCCCTAGTGTTAACTACTTGCTTTTTCCTAAGTGTGGGCAAACAGGAAACGGAAATAAGGGTGGCAGGAAGTGGGGGCCTTTGGCCCAACCAACGACACACTCAAAAATCCAAATGCACGAGACTTTCATTGTCGCCAGGCGAAGCTCATAAACTTGTTAACTGAAATTGCCGTTTTGGTCTTGGTGTTGGTATTTTGGCTTGTATTCTGTCTTCTGTGGCTTGTGTTCGGATTGTTCATCATTTTGTCTGCCAGCATCTGGCATTGACATGCTTAAACGTGCTATATAACACCAATTCTGTTGTTGTTCCGAAAAACAAAAGCCAATTATGTGGCCTGAAAAGCACACAACCATCTGCTGACCTGCAGAACAACAGTTGAAAGCCAAAGCTAAACTGCAGAAAGCCTGGCAATAGCATACTTAGGGGGGCAAATAGTTGGAATTTCTGGCTTTATCTCAAAACTTCACACCAAGTCGGAAATATTTCTCAGATTTCTGGGCTTTTATGTTCTCGAGCTGGGAGAAAGGTATATGGGCCAACTATAACCGTTATATTGTTCCCACTAAAAGCAAAGAAAATCCAGCACGAATGTCTGATTGTCCGTCTCGAAGACACCAGAAATTTGATTTGTAACAAGAGTGACAATAATCCTAGCCCCATTTCGACCCCATTTTCTAGTTGACCGCAAAACGCGCACATGTATGTATTTATTCCGCATGCCATCCACATGGCGTATGCGCAATAAAAATAACTGTCTAACCGCATAACCGACTAGCCCGAGGAAACTGAAAGTCCACGAGTGTGTTCGGTGCACTTGAAGCAATTTGTCTTGCCAGCTACGTGACTTATTCCACTCGTCCGGTGCTTCATCAAAAACACGAATATATTGCGGCGAAATATGTTCGCTGGATGCTCATGTTATTCCCATGCCCATCACTTTATTACCTTTCGCTTTCGCCGCTTTCGACGCTTTCGATGACGGGACGAGGTCAGCACTTTCGCTGGCGGGACCGAAAATCCTTGCGACTACCGGATGTTGATCTGATTGCACAACATACTGCACCAGTGTTGCACACGCGGCACCCATTTCCGTTCCATTCCATTTCGTTTCGTCGCTAAGCGCCGCTCATTAGGTTATGCAAGTTGAACACGCAGATGAAGTGACATAAAAAGCGGAGCAACACTGCGACAAATTTTATTTGAAAGTTCAACAGTAAACTTCTTAGCTAAAATGTGAGAAATTTTATCTGAAACGAGCTTACCCTTACCTTAATGGTATCAAAAAAATCGTAGCTTTATTCAACGACATTTACATGGATTAAAGTTATTTAAAAACAATGGTTTTTGTAATAGCAGCCAAAATACAGCTTTTTATTTATTTCTGTTAGTTAAACTTGAAATTGGATGTTTATTGATAAATAAATAATACTTAAGAATAAAATTCACGATTTCCGGTAAAACGATTGAATCTAATTTGTTAAAGTAAATCAGAAATGCTTTTTGATATAAAAGTCTAAATGCTTGTAAAACTTTTAAATAGCCTACATAAATAATGTAATCACTTGGTCAAATAAGAAATTTATTCCAAGAAGGAAAATGTATACACGTTTCGGTAAGAACAATAGAATGCAATAGATTGCTAAATTATAAAACATAAAAAAAGAACTGTAAACAGTGAGTATTATAACACACCCACCTTTGAAATTGAAGATACAAATTTTGCTCAGTGAAACCAGGTACGGCCACCGGATTATCAACGACTATCTCAATGTCAAGTGCCAAGAGCTTAAAGAGCCCAGCCAACAGAATTTTAAAATCAACTGAAAGATACACTTGCAGCGGGCTTAGACCGCAAACAGCCACGTGAACAAAATCCCACACAGCAAAAAGTGGAAAGTAAAAAGGCACCATGAAAAGAAAGCAAAAAAGACCGTAAGAGAAAGGCTTAGGTAAACACACTCTAGAGATAACGCCCCCATTGTGGCAAGCAAACATGTAGCAAGCCAGGCTGAAAGGGGCGGGACGGGGCGGGGCGGCTTAAACACTCTCAAGATACTGCGGTGCATTTGTCTTAATTTGTGACAAATGCAAGGCAAGACAAACAAGCTGCCAACACTATGAAAAATGCCAAGGAAATGCAAAAACAAAGCACTCATACCCTTTTTAAACAACTTTAAACGCCATTTATGTTTTCCACAATACTTTACAATCACAGCTTAAAAACTTCGTTTTAGCTGTTTACAGCGAACAATTTTTATTTTGATTTGTTTAAAAAAATAGTTTATGTTTCAAGCTGTATATCATTGATATCATTGTATATCCATTAACTTATTCTTTAGAATGTTAAATTTGGTTATCTTAAAATAGTCCACGTTGATATATTTGTATGTATTACGTACAAAAAATGGACTAAATGTGAAAATAAATGTTTGTTTAAAACGTGTTTTCAGCGCTAAGCGTTTCCTTTTATTTTAAAAAGTTTATTTTGTTTAATACGAATTTTTAATAATAAAATAATAATAATTTTGAACACCAAAGTTATTATTATTGTTGATTTCTTTTTTGTTCTTTAAATGTTGAATGCGTGTAAAATTAGTTTAAAATTAGTATTAAAAATAAATACCCACGATAGATGTTTAGAGTATATAAGTAAAAGCGCTTTGTTGAAAAGTGCAACCAAAGTTTGGCCTAAGAAGAAAAACCTTAGCAAAAAGACAGCAAAATGTAAAGCTGCAGGCCACAATACGCCCACCGAGAAAAACAATGACACATCCATTAGCAAGAAACATAAGCAACTAGCTAAGAACCTATTGTCACTTACCCTTCAACGCTTTTCCATATGAAAACTCAAGAAAAATCGAAATTTTAAGTCGGAAAAATTGTTGGTGAAATTCAGAGCTAAGTTGCTAACTCGAGGGTTACCTATGGCTTCCCAGCACAAAAAGGTGATCGTTGTCGATTCGAAGAGCTCCTACGACAAGCTACTCGATGATGCAGGGCCCAACAAACATGTCCTGGTCGAGTTCTATGCCAGCTGGTGTGGTCCTTGCGCGATGATTGGGCCCCGTTTGGAGCAACTGGCAGTGGAGTACGCCAGTCGGATGATGATCCTCAAGATCGACGTGGACAACAACGAAGAGCTGGCACTCCAGTACGAGATCAGTAGCATGCCCACGTTCCTGATCATCAAGAACCATGTGACCCTCATTCAGTTCGTGGGCAGCAATGTCGATAGAGTCGTCAGCACGGTGGAAAAATATGTGGGCAGGGCAGATGAAGTGCCAGTCAAGGCGGGAAGCAAGTCAAACGAAGGCAATGCCAACTCAGCTCCCGTGTCAAAATTGTAGATATACCAAAATCCCTCTGGCTGTTTTAATCTGGTCATTAACATGCAGTTAAAATCTAAATTAAAATATGTAGAAAACTTTAGGTATGGTTTGTGGGTAGACCATTAGGGAAATATTTCACTAAACCTCCAAAAGGTATTGCAAACTATTAAACAAACTGGGAATTTGTACTACAAACTCATTTCAGGTGTTCTTGAACTGTTTATGACTTAAAAAACTAACTTGAAATTTAGTCAACAAGTTAAAAGAGCTTTAAGTATGAAACTTCAACAAAAATATTTGAGTTTTAGAGGAGAAAAGTGGAGGATAAAATTGTCTTACATTGTACATTTATTAACAGCTTGAGAAGCATTCCATTTTTCCATAAAGATAGAAAGAAATACAAGTCCTTGGAAAAACTAATTTAGTGCACTCTTAGCTGATTGAATTTTTATTCATAAATATTTTTAAATAAATACTTAAGCCGAGTGTGTGGTTTTGACCCTAACCTCTGCCACTTTAAATGGCGCCGTTAACGAGATTCGCATTTAAGTAGATTCCAGCTTGGCTATCTAAAGCAGTGCTCACTTCATGTCCCGCAGCCACCTCACTGAAAACAAAGAACCTTTTGTTGCTCAGGTCCCCATCCCGCTGCCATCTGGGATCTATTTTATAGGGAGCCGGCATTGTACTAAGCCATTGTTAGTGCCCGTAAGCCGACCATATGTGCGACTCTCGCCTGTCGCTGGCATTATTTCAATTAGATTAATTAAGCCCGGCCCGCACACCCGATGCCTGATGTGTGTGTGTGTGTGTGTGTGTGTGTGTGTGTGTAGACAAAGTGATATTTTGCCAGTTGGTGCTGGCAAAGTATTTCAAAACAAAAATTAAATCGTTTGAAAGCGAGAGTTTTAAAACAATTAGCGGAAGCGTGTCGATGCTCATGATTAATCTCACGTTTCTGCCAATAATTGATAAACAGAAACAATTAATGGAAATAAGACCATAATAACTGTAATTTATCAATAGAGAAAAAAACAAATAGTAAATTAAATATAAATTAGCTGTAAAACTATAAAAAGTGAATTAAAAATGTCCAAATGGTTTTACTTTAACTTTTCATTATTTTCGCTACGAATTGCATTATCATGCAGACAAATGTCGAGTTTGGTTTATGCGTGTAAAAACTCATTTTTCTGTGAAAAGGCAAAATGAATTACTTGTTGTTTAATTGGGTAACAGATACATGCGAGGGCACAGTTTTCCTTAAATAATTTGCCAATTAGTTTGAGGCTTAAGAGTTTCTGAGTTAAAAAAAAGGCAATTCAATATATAAAAACATTTATTCGAGAATAGTTTCGAATCGTCACCATTAAAATCCGCAGTCAAATAGTACAATCCCATATGGCGGCCTCAACTTTAAATGCGAGTCAGCAACAGGACACGAAGCAGTGGAAGTGAGACAGAGAGAGTGAAAACGAGAGAGACGGTTTGTGTCCCTCGGGTCCTGACAGCTGTAAACTGACACTTTGTTTTGTTTTACTCAACCTTCAGCTGAGTGCAATCCTCTTTTTCCATTCTTTTTTAACATTCTTAAGGACCTTATTGAAAACTTATTTGTCTTGCCGTACTTTTTTCGTACTTACGGCATCGCTGTCTGTCTTCTTTTTTTTTTTTTTTTGAGAGCTCTTGCTTTTGTTTTCGTTATACCGTAAAATCGAAAAGTTTGCTGGCGTTTAATATGAGCAAAGGATGCTGGAGAAAGAGAAGAAAAATCATGGGAGCGAGGAGGACGGGCATAGCGATAATAGAAAGAGACAGCGACTAGCTTGACTTTCTTCAGCCGGAGACATTTGCATTTTTATTAAAATGAGAAATTGCAGCAGTTGCAGTTGACTGAAATGCTGTCTTCCCCTTTCAGGCGCCACAAGGATGGACAAAGGGTCACAGGACCCGAAACGGATTAAGGGGTGCAATGGGGCTAAAGCGGGCTTGGAGAGGTTTCACTTTAAGATGGGCCACAAACTGCTAAACATCCGACAATAGACAATTTATTTGATAGTTTAAAAAGTTAAAACCAATGATGTCACATACTTTCTGTTTTACAACCACCTGAATTAAAATCAAGGAAAGACTTCCTTAGACTAAAAGAAAATTTTAAATCCTAACCTAAAATTAAAATTTAAAAACAAATTGCTTTTAATCTTTTTTAAGAAAATAAAGCGAAAAACATTTTTGAAATGGATTTTTAAAGTGAGCTTTTTCAATATTTTTTCAAACCCCTTTGACATTCTTTTAACCATTAATTACCTGGTTGAAAAGAAAATATAAATCATTTAAAAAAAATAGCTGAACACTTCTTTGCAGGACAAACAAAATCAATTATTTCAAAAATTCCTGCTGATCTAAAACTTAAATAGTTATCTGTAACCTTGTGAAAATTACGGTCGAATCGATGGTTCAAACATCAACAATCGAGCGCTGCTTACAGCCATCAACAAACAATAGGTGTATTATTTAGTATTTATATCGAAAACTTTAAAAGTAAAACTTTGAAGGAAGCTGCAATTCGAAACCATATGCTTACGGGTGAAATGGTAACTGGGGGAAGGAGTATGGGCTATAAATTTGGAACTCGACCAATGCCGAGTGTTCGGTTTGCTGCGTTGTTGAAATTTATATGCCAGGCACTGCCGGCTCCAAGTCCTCCGCCCCTTGGAATCTGCTTTGTTATGCAAGTTAATCCTTTTTATAGCTATTGTTCAGCGCATCAACACGCCCCCCGTTGAAGAGCACACGCAACCGCCCACGCCCAGCGCATTTGTTTCAGTGGGGGGTGGTGGAAATGGAAAAACGGGGCTCTGCAGGGCCGAAGGGGGCGCGGGGGCTTTGGGGGCAAGCAGCAGCTGTGGCACATGTCAGTGCATTTTTCAACGGCTCCAAGAGGCGACACTGCCAAGCCAACATATTAGCTGCCACACATGCCGCTCAGTGGGTTAAGGAATGAGCCACTGGGGTGGAGATGGGTGGGTGGTGGTGATGCCATTGAGTAAGCACTGCAAAAATATATAGGTTCTCTTCTCCGATCTAAAATATATGAATTTAGTTGGATTTATCGTTATTGAGTCTTAAAATAAATCGAAACCGCCAGTTATCCAACTTCGAAATCCATTTACTGAAATCGCTTAGTTTTCCGGTAGAGCTCCCCAAAATCTATTAGAAAAATTATCTAAGCTTGTTGTGTAACAACGTTATATGAATAAACCAACATTTTTACATATTCAAAGCAGTTTGTTTTTAAAGAACCTACAATACAACTTAATGTAAAAAACCAACTTACCCAACGCCCAACAGCAAAATTCAATTAACATTTTATTATACCATTCAGTCGGTTAAATGTACTTTCCAGAGTTCTTAAAACTAATTCGAAAAAATGTTTCTCTGTGTGGGATTGGACTACGGCCGGAGCTGATGCATGTGCAGCTACTGCTGATATCCGGAGCTAAAATCTGGCGCATGTTGCGGCCGAAGCAAGTGTTTGTGTGGCTTGCCGCAAATTCATTATTATTTCCAACTTCCCGCCCCCCAGATGCATATAAACACTTTCCCGTATGAAGTGGCAGCGGCTGCTGGGAAAACTGGGAAAAACAATGGAGGAAAAAACTCGCCGTTAAAAAGACCTTAAAGACTTTCAACAAGTAGCAGAACCCATGGCGGCAGCTTGAAAACAACTTGCTTCGAGTTGTTATCCCTTTTCAGGAGACTTAAGATCTTATGTTTTCTGCTCGTTGAACTTAGTCAATTTATACAAGTACAGGTCACTTCAATCTGTTCTTAGATTTAGTTCTAGCGAAAGTGGCAGTGTTAAAGGTATTTAAAGGTATTAAAGGAATTTCACGTACCAATATTCTTAAAAAACAAAACAATAGTGTTTTGCCGTTAAGTAAAACATTGGATTCGGTATTATATGATCGAAAATTTTCAGTTCGTTGTCCTTTTTCCTCATTGCATTTAAAAAGACAATCAATTTGTAAATTCTTAAATAAATCTAGTTACAAACTTAATCACATTTATCCCATTTATGTTATGTTTCATAGAATAAACCATTACCATCCATTTTTAAATTCTTTACGTAAGGAGCCCACTTTTAATAGCCAAAGCACAGTAGGGTTTAGTTCCATGAATTCCTAAACAAAAAGGTTTTGAACAAAAAGGTTTTAATGGATCATTATATCCTAAACTGGATACAACCATTCGGCCAGGTGACTTGGAACTGTGGACTTCATGTTTTTGCTCTTGATCTTGTCTTGTTCTTCATCGCTGCTGAACTGACTGCAATCGCTGATACTATTGCCACGCCGGGGAGCTCGGGCAAAAACGATGCGATGACAGCGCTCCGCGGTGTCCACATCGGAGTAGTCATCGACATCGGTGAGGGATCCAGTCATCAACCTTTCAGCCCGAAATATAGCTTGGGCTTGAGCCACACTAAAAGCCCGATTACCTGTACGCCTCCTCAGGATCGATGGCCGCCGAAGTAATGACGAGTTCGACGTCGATGATGGTGATGGCGATGGCGAAACCGAGCGGCTTGCGGAGTTCCAGCGACGCCTCGTCCTGGGCCTCAAATTTGTAGTAGCTGGCACCGATCGTAGGCCATTAAGCCAATGATCCGGGATCGGACTAAGTTCCATCCTAGTCGTGGAAGCAGCTCCGGTCTCGGAATAGTTTGACTCCAAATCAAAGAAGGATTCTTCATGGATGCCAGCCACCAAAGTGATGGACACCAATGGCGAAAATGTCACCGATGGACTGGCTTGAAGATTTTGATTGGGACTAACTGGCACCGGAGCGGAGGATACTGACGGTTCATGTTCGTCCTCCTCCGTAATATATTCAGTTTCGGAAGAAGACATCATGAGATTCAGTAAGACGAAGCCAGAAGACTTGAAGTGAGTTGAGCCGAGTTTTCCCAAGTGAATCAAAAGAGTTCCGAATATTTAGGTTGTAATCAGGCGTTCTTTCTTTCTCTAAGTAATTTCAATTTAGTATGACGGCAAATGCCAGTTCTGCTTTGATGATAAATACTTAGCTAAAGTTAATGTGACCCTTTTATGCTAGAGAAATTAAAAATATAAATATAGATTTTTTCAAATTATTTTACATTAATTTAATCTAGAGACTTGCAAAATGATTTACAATAAAAGCGTTTTTTTATAAACCTTTTATAAAAATACTACTAAATCAAGTAGTTTTTGAGTTCGTAATCTGTAAAATTAAATAATATTTACAATGTCTAAGAACACATTTTAAACTCTTACAAACGATATTTTGTTGCAAAATTAGCACTTAAAATATTTAAAATATTTATGCTTTGAAAGAAAACACTTTTCTTAATTTTCTGCCATGAGCTATTTAGTTGGTTGATGTAAATATTTGATTTTAAATTGTAGCCATTTATGTACCATGCATAAAAGATCCGAATCCCCCGGCTTGAACAACGATGAGGACATGGAAACAGACGCTTTTATAGAAAGTGTGGAAAGCTTTCTAACTATAATGCCTACCACTTTGGGATTTTTCCTTTCTCGAATTCTTTGTGGGCACATGCATCCCTTAACAACACGCCGATTCCTGCTAGAGTTTACTCTCATTGGAATACCAACTGTGATTTTTATCACCGTGGGCAGCGATTATAGTTATGTATATTCAGCTCTGATGGCCGCCGTTATTATGTGTTATCTTTATGGAAGTAGATGGCCTTCAAAAACCCGCACATTCGAAATCGGCAAACGTCCCATTGTCTTCTCTCTAATCAGAGCCACTGCCTACAATGGAACCTGTGCTGCCATTCTGGCCGTGGACTTTTAATATTTTCCAAATGAGTACAGCAAGAGTGTATTTTATGGATCTTCTGCTATGGACATGGGTATTGGATTATTTGTGATGACCATGGGATTGGTTTCTAATCGTGTGAAGAATTCCGCTGACCTGAGAAAACTTCCAAGATCAGTGGTTCCTTTGATGACTTTGGGTGTTGCACGCACCTTTTTTGTTTTTCTAAGTGGATATTCTGTGGATGAAAACGACTATGGTCAGCATTTAAATGCTTTCTTTATTCTGGGATTCACCAAATTGATGGGCAGTGTGTATAGCTTACTGGCTAAAACGGATGGGCAGCTTTTGGGACTAGCTTTGGGATTGCTTATTCTACATGAAATAGTGCTTCAGTTGGGTATCTACGACTTTGTACAGGAATATGAATTAAGAAGTCAGAATATTTTCAGTGTCAATCGGGAAGGTTTGAGTTCCCTTCACGGCTGCGTTTCTCTCTACTTGCTGAGTATGTGCTTCTCAAAGTGGTACACTGCCAAGAATTACTTAAGTTACCCCCAGTTATGCAGCAAAATAAGAACAATTTTAGCCATTTCTGTTATCAGTTGGCTTCTTGTTCTCTTCTTCACCACTTTTTGGGACGTTTGTCGTGTAACCTTTAATTGCGGCTATGTTATTTGGATTTTTGCCATCAGTGTGAGCCTTATCCTGATTTATGCTTTCTTCTTTCAATTGGCACTTTCGAAATCTTCTGCCGAAAAGCGCTATGCATCTCTGGAGTTGAGAAATAGTACTGATGATCAAATAGATTCACTGCCTACCTATGCGAAGAGCCTGAACACGAATGGCCTAACCCACTTCATAGTCTCCAACTTGCTAACTGGATTGGTTAAAACTTTCCTTAAGCCCGAAAAACGAAATCATGTGGAATGCGTTGCTATAGTATCTGTCTACATGTTTATCAGTGCTGGAGTTGTCTTTTTGATGCTAAAAAATCGTGTTCGAATATCTTTATTAAAATCACACAAATGTCAAGAGGTTTAAATGCAGTCATACCTATAGTAATGGAAACCATTAAGATAAGAACAAAATAAATGATATACTATGGCACAAAGATTATTGCCTTTAATATTACTTTTAAACTATAAATTCATAAAAAATGTAGTTCTAGTGTTTCCCAGGTGCTCAAAACCCCCTGAAATAATCAAAACTCGCTGCCTTTTACCTTAAGTTCTATATATCGTTTAGTAATTAGCTTCAACTTTCTCCGACAGAAATTCAAATGAATTGGAAAAGATAGAGAATGCTCCTCCATGGAGTTCTCCCCTTCTCGGCTTCTGTGAGTGACTGCCCTCTGGCTTTTCAAGTTAAGTGGATTGTGTAAAATTGATGGAACTTCTGTTGGTTTTTGCCCCATTCCCTACCCTATTTCCCACTATGTTTGTTTGTTTGGCTATCCGCCGCCTGTCGGTTGCCACTTGCAATTTCTTGTTCTCGCACTTGACAAATGCACAAATGAAAAATCAAATAGTCCGGCGAGCGCATTGCATCCGTCGGATTAGAAGACGAGTCGGCCAGGAAACCACTCGGTGGTGGAGTGAGCAATACCGGTTTCTATATCAATAGCCCGGCAATTTTTCAGTTCAGCGTGGCTTATCCCTCATTCAGGGACAACAAATTACTTGCCGCTTTTTAACTCATTAATATTTAATGCATTTAGGCAGCACGGCAGATGTGACCGCCACTGAAGGACATCAAAATCCGGCTTAACCGCAACTTAAGAAACTCAAACGGGCATTTTTGGCAAATATTTGTATGCCTGGGTCAGTTGTAAAGTTACTTAATGGATAGACAGTCGTTAAGGTTTAAAGTGGGATATTTATATCCTTAAGCCACACAATTTTGTCAAGTCAGAAAATTGGGCCCCACAAAAGAACATTAGTCAAGGAAGCTTTTGAAGAAAATGAAAACAAGTTTTCAGCATGTGTTTTCAATTGAATCTGTAAACTGAACTTAGAAAAAAATCTTACATTACATATATTGAACCTAAGCACACATTCCGTCCCCAACTACAAACCATTTAAAAAGTATTCAAATTTAAAATTTTTAAAAATAAATCCAAATAAAAAAGCTGGCTGCCAAAATGTAACCAAATTGTTTCCATTTAAAATTGATTTTAATTTCTGCAGTTGTTCATATTGTGCACTGCCTGAAAATTAAATTCTTAAACAGGGAGGTCGGTTTCAACCAATTGAAGACAGATTGAAAGACAAGCTTTTAGCATCTGCTCCAAAAGGAATACAGATAAAGGAAATACAATCACATCTTGTGTTCTGACCTCTTTCGACAACTTCAAAGTTTTTTTTTGGGCGCTATCTTCCATTTGACAATTTAGAAATATATTTTATGCACATTACCAAAAGGTCGCAGCACATTTATCACATTTGTTGTTTGGCTGTGTGTCCTGTCCTGTTTTTGTTTCGTTACCACTCCCCTTGGGGATGCTGTGCTTTTATCTTCGCTTCCAGTTGGCTTTGCTCCACTCACCTACGTTGGCTGTCTCTTTATAGTCGGCTACGCAATTCAATTTATTTGGTATTTCTTATTTATTTTACTTTTTTACTTTTTTTTAACATTTCCCCCACTGTTTGGGCTCCTGGGCTCTCTTCGTTCGCTTTGGCTCTGACAATTGAAAAACCGCAGCCAGGCGGGCAAACAAACCAACCGACAAACAAACAAGCAAGCAAACGTTTATAAACGCGGCCATTTTCATTGTACAACAGGGCGTATGAGTTACGAGTTATGTGCAATGCGCAGTTTGGCCGTCTGTGTTTGTGTGCCTGCCACAAAAACTTCTTGGGCTGTCTTCGTTCCTTCCTCAATTCGGATTCTCTTGGTTTTGTTTGTTTGCTCATTTAAATTGTTTAATTTGCATTAAGTGACAGGCAGCAGTTATTTTCTTGGGATATATTACACGAGTCCCTGGCAATAAAAGAATAAAAAATGTTTTAAATTTATTCAGCAAGGAAAACCTTCTGTTATTACATAACCCTCATCATAACTAAAACTTAATTAAGAATAACATAAGCGACTGTAACCAATAATTTACAAAATACTATAGGAATATCCCAAATAACAAACAGTGCATTGTAATAAATCCAAGTATCAATTAGAATGCCTGAAAAAATCAACGACAACGTAAAACGTTTTGAAACAGATGCGAACATTTTTGAAAAGTATGTGAAGTGCAAATAAAATGTGTGCAATAAATCATTGCCAAAATGTCAGAATAAATCCGAAAAGACGGCGAAGTATGTACGCGGAATGCAAAACGAGAATTGTCGAACTGGAAACTGAATGAAATACCAAACGAATTTATTTGTATTTAAATAAAATCTATTTTTTTTAATGCAGCTATAAAAGTGAACTTAATGCAAAGTTAGACGTGGAGAGCTGAGTTAGTAAAATCAGATAAAATGTCTGGTAATGATCTTTCCGTGACTGAGACAGCGCAAAGTGATCAGGTATGTAAAAGTGTTAAGCATTTTATAAACTCTCTTTCAAAAGTCCAAGTCCCCCCTCAATTTACACATAATTGACACAAAAAATATTGCATGCACTTAAAGCTTTCACAACTATGAATATAAATAGTAAGCCCTTTGATCCCACGCAATTTAAGTATCAACTTTTATTTACATATTCAATGTTTGATTGCTGGCATGATATATATTTGCTATGATTTTCGCAGACCGAATTTTGGTTGCATTTTGGTCCGGAAATTTACCAAAACCCAATTGTTTGTGCTGCATATTTCATTGTTGCCCTTGCCAGATAGGATGAGGGCATATTAAGTGGATACCAATCCTTCGTTCTGTTTGAATATTAATTTTTCCCACAATGATTTTTCTATGTGTGTGTTTTTTTTGCATAAATTATGGCCCTATTTAAGGGAGTTCTGGGCGTTATTCACATAGCACTTAAAACATATTTATGCATTTGGTTATTTTGCTGAAATTTTATTGCCTACATTTAGGTGTTTGCCTCACGTACGCACACCCATACGTGTTGGGGCTGTGGGTTTGTGTGTCAAAAATATAATTTATTATGGCTACGCATTCTAATTTTTGCATTCTCGTTGAAATGAAAATGTTTTTTCTGGGCAAGCTAAGAAGAGTGATATGTTTCCCATGGGTTGGCGCGAGAGGAGAAGGTTAAACAAGGTTTATAGAACAATTATTGAGTCAGCATTAAGTGTTTATCTTTTTTGTACTCAAATGAAATTATTTTTTACTAAAAAAACGACAATGAAAAGCGGCTTATTGAAAGATTTAACATCACTATTTATTTCCATCAAAAGTAAGGATTTATTTTAAAGACAAAAAAAGTTTATAGTTTTTGGCAAGTGAAAAATAAATGCAAATATTATGAAATTTAAATTATAAATGTTTTTAAAAAATTAAAACCTTATATTTTAGTTTACATAACTGTTCAACATCTCTTAAAAATGATCTGAGATTGCATTGTCAAAATAAAATATTAAAGATAACGTGTGTTTCATAAAAGCTTAAAGGGAACTTTATACCCTTTTGTCTGTAACTCGGTTACATATCAGTTATGACAACACTTGGCGCAGCCATCCACAACTAACTTGATTCGTTACCATGTTTCCAAAATCCTTCAGATGCGCTGCCAAAAATCAAGCGAACGTTGCCTGGTTTTTGGCGCACTGATCAAGCACTAATCAAATAGGGCCCCAAAGCAGCCTGCCAGCCAGCTCATGGCAAATTGTTTGGTATTTACATATCATTTGTGTACATCCCACCCCTTTCTGCCCGGAAGAGAATCGAAAGACTGCTCATTACGCCAGACGACATCGGAAGATTGTGGGCCGGAGGTCGGTGGCTGGGCGATTGGAGATGTAGATGTAGATGGAAATGGAGAAGAAGCCGTGACACAGTTAAAGGGCGAGAGTGCACAAATTTGCTGGTGCCCTGCCAAGTGGGCTAACGATTTTGTGTCCGCTTTGTCTGTTTCTATAGAAGGCCACACTGAGAGAAAAACTGTGTATCGAAAACTGTGAAAATTATTATTTTTATTACATTTTTTTTCAATGCGGAAAATACCTCAGCTGTTAAACAATATTCACAATTGGGGTACAAATAAAGGTAAAAAACAATTTTTTAAGGAACCTTTTTAGATATACATATTTTTTTGCCAATTTCAACTTTTATAAAATTTGTTTTTAATCTTTTAATCTTCTTTACATTTTTTAGTTGCTCCTTTTGAAACTTTTTTTCTCTGTGCTAGAGTGTTTAAAAGCGAGGCGGTCCACATTTGGTCGTTATTTGATCATCATTAGCGATACGAATCGGGTGGGGTTTGAAAGTGAGTAAAGTGGGGCCGCCTGCATGTGGGGCCTCTTCATTGTCCCTTTACCCCTTGCAACTACCCCAAATTTCCTACCCCCCTCCCGCATCGCAGGGTTCAGGGGTCGCGCCTCGATTTGCTTGGCTGCACCGAAAAGTTGCAACAAAAGTTTCGCTCATCCGCTGGTCCGCTCTTTGTGTTGAGCTTGACTTGGTTGGCTCTTTGATTAAACCCAAAATCCGGCGGGTGTTGGGCAGAAACAGAAACCCGGTGGAACGCTGGAGGGCTTACGTAGTGCCAGAGTGTAATTAAATAATTGCGGTGAGCACCGCACTCGCCAAACCAAATCGAGCTAATGTATTTGGCGCAAAATCTCATTCGGTCCATTTCTGCTTTTATTTATTCCTCTTATTACGTTTTATTTGGATTTTTGGTGCTGGTTTCTTTTCTCTTGGCCTGTGCTGCCATAGTTTTTGGCTCGTTTGAAGTTTGATTTCGTTATTTACTTTACCAGTCTTTGGCGCAAATTTTATTTCATAACTTAGTTTTCGCGGTTTTCCCGATGGGGGATTTAAGAATTCTTGTTGATCTAATTTGTTGAAATGAAAACGACGAGTGGAACTAAGTAGCTAGCGAAACTTTTCACTGCTTAAATTTAGTTATCAAAATATCTCAATTGCTGAGGAAACTAGTTTGCACTACTTAAATTTAGTTATCAAAAAATCTCTCTAATTAATCTAAGTTTTGGGGAAGCTTTAATTTCTCCTTATTTAAAGTATACTATTTGACTAGTATATATTATATAAACTGCACTTTGTTTAAAAAATACCTTTTTACTTTCATGCATGTTTTTATAAATGTTTTGAAAAATAAAAAGAAAATTATTTTCTAGTATTTAAGAACCTTAGTTTGAACATTTTGTTATTATTTAAGGACCATCATACATATTTTGAATGAAAATGTAATATCAAGTTTGTGTGCTCATTAAAAATTTGTATTTCACCAAAAACTTTATTTAAGATATAAAGATTTTAATCAAATAAAAATACTGTTTCAAGTGAAAAATCACTATTTTGTTGTTATGTTAAAACTTTATAAGCAAAATTAATATTAACAAAAATATCATAAAAACCACACATTTTTAACAACTTTAAAAATTTGTTTGAAAATACCTTAAAAATCGTAGTTTGAATCTATATAAGTATTTTTTAAAGTCGATCGACCAGTTCAGACGTTGCAGACGCTTGTATCCTTTTGTGTTGTGTTCCGTCTTGTAGTTAATGCTTACCCCTTTGTTGCTGCTACAATTTGTGTTGCCGTTGGATGTCCTTTTGCCTTGAGCCCTACACACACCCACAAGAGCACACGAACAACCATGTCCGTATGGAGTATCCCAGTACTGGGAAACCGATTTAACAGGAAGCTACCACAAACCAATTTTATGTGTGTTCCTTTTCTCCCCGCCGAAAACACAAAAAAAAAAACCCAAAACAAGTATCATCTGCCAGCCACTGCCAATGCAGCTGCACATCATCAATATTATCGCTACCACAAGCAGCAACAGCAACAGCAACAGCAACAACAAAGCTGCCTGCGACAGCAGCAAAGACAATTGCAGTGGGAACAGCAGCAGCAGCAGCAGCAACAACACCAGCAACACCAACAACTGCAACACCAACTGACCAACAGCTCCAGCGAGTTTGACGAGTTCCACTGGCCCAGCAAGCAAACTGGTGGCGAAAACCTGGGTGGGAAAATCTATATAACACCCGCAGACATACCGCCGCCACCTCAGCCGCCTCAGCATAGCGGCAACAACAGTCACAGCCACCACAATGGCAACAAGGGCAGGCAGCATCAGCAGCATCAGCAGCAACAGCAGCAGCCACATCCACACCCACTGCTCCACTCCCACATCCACCCACATTCGCACCCGCACCACCAGCATGGACATCGCACGCCGCCGCACCGCTGCAAATGCGAACACCCATCCATCGAACTGATGGGCTACGAGGACTCGGTCATTGCCACCGCCACCGCCAGCAACACGGCCGCCAATGTGGGCGTGGCAGCGGGCGTGGGTCGCCACCAGCACCCGCCCTACTACTACAAGGCGGCGGTGGGCCGGAGGTCGAGCGCCAAGCTGCACGAGTCCATGCTGGGCGGCGGGAGCAGTCTGGAGGACGACGACGGGACCAGTGCCGGCAGCTTCGGGGAGGGCATGTCGCGGTTTAAGGTAAGGCAGGGCACCAGTGATGACCAGCGCTCTCGTTTCGGTCTATCTTTTCAAAGATTCTAATACAGAGTGATCAAAAAGTTATTACCCAAACATTGTCTACTGGGTTGAGGGCTTAACTTACCTTTGCAGTTCACTATTTTATCCTTGCTCTGGATTTATATACTTTAGTTTATAAATTCATTTTCAAAACTCCTTAAAATACTTTTAGAAATAAATGGCTAGTTTATGAAAACTAATACGACCAAGTCCTTACTCCACATTTTATTTGTTTATTTTATGAAAGCTCGATGGATTTTATACAAAATATTAAATAATTTAAAAACATTACAAATTAATTAACAATACGTCCATTAATTATTGTCATATGACATTTATTTTATATGATCTACATAACCATTCAGAAAAGACTTACCTAGCGTAAGGAACCAATTTGTATCCTTATGAACCTATTAATTAAACTTACACGAAACAATTTTGCTTTTAAATTTAAAGTCATCGCTATAAAAACTTGCACAACCAAGTTTTGTGGAATATACGCCATTATTCCCTAAACGAAACTATAAACATTTTAAACAAGACTACCTCGTTAATGTTTACAAATTTGAAAACTTTATAAAATTATTTGATGCGCTTTTGACCAAATATAAGCCAAAACAACGTCTGCTATTACGGGCACAAATGCAAACTGGCATCACTGCAGGGGACCCAAACAAACACTCGCTCAAAGTTCCGCCTGCCGATTGGTCAACATTTGGCGATATGTTTGCAGCTTTGGTTGCTCAGTAATTAAATTGATTTGTCCATGAGTGCAAAATGAGCCGCTGATTGACCACAATGACCATCCTGATAAACACAAGATAAATGGGCAGATGGACAGATGAGCAGCTAATATATCAATCCAAAATGTGGGCGTTTGTGGTTTAATGGGAGCTGTGTCAGTCTCTTTATTTCTCTTTGGTTTGCCATCAACAGGTGGTCGATAAGAGGCAGGACTTGATTGTAGGCATTACCGCAAAGTACACGAGATAAACGCGCAGAGCTTAATAGAAATAATTAATGTTTTATTAAACTTAAAAAGGCGATCTTCCTAATTTGTTAATAAAATTGTTTAATTTATTTTATGTTATAAGCTTAACATATCAGATGTAAAATGATAATGTTACAATGCAATTATTTAATTTATTTTATGTTAATATACATTAAATATAATTATACATAATTAGAATAATAACACATTATACATAATTTAAATTATTGTTTTTTCTTTTATATAAAATGCTGATGAACCAGCTGTACCTAAAAAATTGCATTTTTTCATCTGATTCATTAACTTTTATTATTTAGCTCTGTATTTTCCAGACCATAGTCACTGACTAACTCTAACTAAATTACCACTAGACCTTAAGTAATTATGTTAAGCCCCAAGGCCAATTTACGTGTGTAGCTCATTAGTTAAACACGTTTAAATGTGTGCACAATTAGCAATATAAAAAACAGGGGAAAACATGAACACGCCAGGAAAAAGGACAATAATTAATTTAGGGGCCGTTTAATGAAAAGTCAAATGACAAAAACCAAAAGCCAGAAAATACTCAACCTCAGGCCAGAAAAAAGGTCATATATTTTTTGTTGTATCGTGCTGAGGGCCTTTGGTAGAAGTCTCCAAATAGTTGTCAAGCCCCTCACGTTGAAGCGATTATGTCCTAACAGCAACATGACAAATATAAGGCTAAACAAAAAGCGAAGTAGAACAAGTATACGACATGTGGCGCAACACGGTAGGAAAATACACGTCAGCTTGGCTGGTAAAAACTCCAACTAATTGCCGGAAGTCCAGCAAACGAATCCTTTTCCGCTGGGGGGATCAAGCGAAAATATTGCTCTCAAAAACCTTTCAGTTTCATATTTATTAAATGAATCCAAGATTAGGAAGAAGGGTGTGAGACGAGTACAGGTAGCAAACTAATTGCGGCACATTGTGCAGCGAATTCAATGGGAAATCCCAAAACAATCAAGCCGAAAAAAAAACTGAATGGACATTGATACGATTGGAGCTGTTCGAGCGTTAGCCCAGTGGATAAAATTGCCAGGAACGAAGGGAAGTGTAACAGAATGTATTTATTTAACTGAAAGATGAAATGCTCCCAACGAATTATTTTGCCAAGAGTGAACGTTAAGTGTTTTACGAATGTGGTTCATGTTAAGTTTCAATTCTTATTTACATTAAATATTGTAGTTTAATCAATAATAATTTGTGATGTTATATTTTGAAAACTTTATATTATATTTTTAGTTTAACGGACTATTTACATAGAAATGCAAAAAAGGCTTATTATTTATTAAATTTATATTTTTATCAGAGAGAAATAAAAACGAATTCTCGATTGCTGAGATATTTTTAATTTTAACTTATAAAGATTTTTTTCCTTTTTAAGTTTTATAAACCTGTTATACCTTGACAAATAAAAAAACTAATTAAATAAATTGAAAACCGAATCCAACTTCTAATTTAAATAAAATTCTGTTTTCATTGTGCCCACAAAGTCAAATCCCAAATGCAATGAACTCCAAGAGGAACCATAAATTGTGTGTACATATGCCATGGCTAAACATATAAAATGCTGCAAAGTTGTAACTAACATGTCTTCGACGTTGCCAGTTGTGCCTCCGTAGGGCTATATATTATCCAAGAGATTTGGGGAGTGGCTACGTGGTCAATGGGGAATCCCTTACACGTGTCTTTGGTTTTCCGAGGAGAGAAAAAAAGGGCGACTTTTGTTCTTTCACTTGAACTTTGCCTTTTTGGACTGGCATTTCTGTAGTGCTTCAATAAAGTGCTATTATTAAATGTATGCACTCTGTATGTAGGTGTGCTCATGCCAAAAGGTGCAGCCAATCTGAGTTGGTATAACTGGTTTTACTAGAATTCTTGGTCGGCACTAATAATGTTATTTTCATATTGGTGTGGTAAACAAGTAGTTTTTATTGTGCAGGTCAACAGAAAACAAAACTGGTGCTAAGATTGGCATTCAATTTGAAAATCAGCCAGACTTTTCAAAAGGGGAAAATTAAATATGTTTAATTTACATACATATAAATATGTAAGCATCTTTGTTATTGGTTGGTCTTTAAGAAAGTGTACTCAATTCAATAAACAAGTTTATTAGGTAGAAAGTAGTTTATAATACTTAGGTAGAGTTTTAAAATATTTTTTAATAAATTTCTCAATGAATTGTCATTGTGTTTTTAAGGAAGTTAAGCTATGAAACATATTTGCAGCTGCATATACTCGCGGCGCACAAATTTTGTTTATTTATTGAAGTAAACAAAGTAAAGAATACAAGCCAAACAAAACTTCTGCCAGCTGCAGACAAAAAAGACATCCAACCATAACCTTGAGCTGGAACAAATAAATCCAATTAAATAGTCACAAAAAAATGTCACGCTCTGCCAAAAATCCATTGACATGATTCGACAAAAAAGCTTATAAACAGAAATAAATAAAGTGCAAAAACATTTCGTTCAACGATAGATTTCAACAGCATAAATATCACATCGAAGCCGAATTAAATAGAAAAGGGAGAAACAACAACAACAGCGCTGCGTGGAATTGTCTTTTTGGGTTGTGGACAACTTCAATTATTTGGTCGCGTAATGTAAAATTATGTAAAAGAAACAAACAAACATGGCAAAATCACAAGACAGGTCTAAAACGTTTACTCGATACGAAAAAAGAGATTTCTGATTTTGTTTACTTACGTCATGCGTCAATTGCCCTGGGTCCCCACTTGCCCCCTTTTTTCTAGCCATCTTACCTGTGTATATACTGTATACTGACCAGCGCATAAACCAGTTATTGACGACCCAGTCTGGAGTTAACAAAAACTACTTTCATTTTCGCTCTCCACTTTTTGGACTCATTTGGTTGCCGTGTTTCTCCCTACAAAACTTTATCCCCAATCTCTCCCACAATGTCTTATGCATTTTGCTTTGCTTTGTTTTCTGCGGTTTGAGTGAAACGCGTTGAGTGAATGGTGAAAAGTCATTGCGCATGCGCAACGTTACTTTCCATATAATACATGTACATTGTATATACGTGCCTGAAGTCGCTGATTAGGCAGAAAGATTGTACGCAAATTGGCCAAAGTGCGCATTCGTTCGAGCCTTTTAATTCGGCTTGGCCAATTTGCTCATTTTTGGTCAGCCCAGAAGGCGGCTGATTACAGAAATGTGAATGGAAAACGAGGAAACGAAGACCATTTGAAATGAAAGCCAATTTCCCTGCATGGAAAATGGGTTAATGAACCCGCCGGTTGCCATTTCAAAATTGTATTCGCATTGTATTCATTTTAAATCAATTATTTCCATGATTGTTGTGGTAAACTTTGTATTTATTATCTGGTTAATACTAATTCAAGTTCGTGGGACACAACAATATTTTATTCAAGTGAAGAGTAAAACATATTTTCTGAAAAATTATACAATGAAATAAATATTATCCAAACAATCAGTTTTCGGTAATGATGTTACTGGAAATAATTATTCCATTAGTTTGTTCTAATTATAATATAATTTAATTATTTTTAATTACTTGAACAATTTAAATAAAAACATCCAAGAGTGCGAAAACAGAGGACATTCATTTCATAGCAAGTTATATAGTTACGGTGTATAAATAAAATAAATTGAGAAATTGGGATTAGAAAAAAGATGATTTTATCGTTTATATCTGTGACAAACAATACTTTTTTGACTCTTTTATTCGGTATAATAAAAATGTAAGGAAGAACATCAAACTACACTGATAAAAACCTGCAATAGGTTCAAAACCTTAGGTTCAAAATGTTATATTTAATATTAAAATTATTATAATTAAATTTTAAATACAATGCATACTAAATTATTATTATTTTATTTAATATTAATACATTTTAATATACTTTGTTTAGGCCACAAATAAATTTAGATGAAAATCAAGCGAAAAATATTTAAACTTGGATTTACCACGTTTTTTACTAGTATAATAAATTTCTAATAAAACTTTAAAATATTTAACTTTATATAGGTCAAACATTTAAATTTATTTTACTAATAACTCCCTGTTGTTGCTTCGTTGAAACAGAATCTAATGCACACCAAGCAGAAGAAGCGTCAGGTGCGGATCATCCTCAGCGTTGTGACAGCGATCATAGCGGTAGCTCTTTTGGCCACTGCCCTGGTATTCATTCTCCGGACGGACGAAGAGGATGGCTCAGACGACTCCAATAACTCCAATAATGCCATCGATCTGGAGGACGTGCTGAGCGGGCAACTTTATGCCAAGCGCTTCAACGGAAGCTGGAGCAATGGCAACAGTCTGATATACAAGGATAATGCGGTAAGTTAAAGATACAACATGTTCAAACTTTATATTTTTGTAACTATTTTCCAAAAAATTAAATATTGATTTTTAAGATCAGTTAAAAAAAAAAACATTTTTTAAAGCATTTCAAACAGTATAAGAGTTTATTTGAAAGAAACTATTTCACATAGTTAAAAATGTATCGATTTTTTGATTTTCAAAGTAGGAAAGCCTAACATGCTAATATAATATGGGCAACTACAAAAAATAACTTATTGTAATAAAATAACCTATTGATACAATACCAAAAAATGTAGATAAAATAACTATTACTTTCCCTTTTGGTATTTTTAGTCTATTATGGAATTTGATGCCAAGACGGGAGTACGATCCGTCCTGCTCGAAAACTCCGCGCACTATGTGCTGTACGAAAAGTCCGCCGATGGACAGTTTCTGCTGCTGGCGAAGAACTACAGAAAGAACTTCCGGTACAGCTTCCTCGCGGAGTACGATCTGTACGACCTGAACACGAAAACGTTTACTGCGCTGACCATCCAGAATGTGCAGCAGTATCTGAGCATGGTGCAATGGGCGCCGGTGGGCAATGCCCTGGTGATCAACTTCAATCGGAATCTTTACTATAAGCAGAGTGCTCTGGAGACGGAGATCGCGATCACCAGCGACGAGCAGGAGGGCGTACTCAATGGCATTCCCGATTGGGTGTACGAGGAGGAGGTGTTCAGCTCGAATGTGGCCACGTGGTTTAACCCGTCGGGCGACCAGTTGGCATTCATCAAATTCGATGACTCTTCCACGATTCCGATCAGATTCCCCTACTACGGCGATGCCGGAGATCTCCGATACCAGTATCCGTTGCACCAGTCGATCGCATATCCCAAGGCCGGATCCTCGAATCCGCGGGTGGAACTGGTGATGGTCGATCTGAACAGGGCCGTTTCTGGAAAGGATTTCCTGACTGTGATGCCAGTGCCACCTGCCCTTAACACTGAGACCGACTACATTGTTACCGTGGTCAGTTGGGTGGACGACACCCATGTGCTATCCATCTGGATGAACCGCATTCAGAATGCCGCGTCCGTTGTGACTTTCGATGGGCTCAGCAGAAGTGTGGTAAGTAACAATATAAACTAATTTGATAAGCAATACAGTTATGTAAGTTACAATAATAATAATAATAATTATTCAATTCCACAAGCTTTTATATTAAACTATAAATTAGCAATACAATATCATTGATATTGTGACGCAGAGAAAAGTTCCCCGTTCTTTATTAAATTTCAAAGTAAAATAATTTCATATTCTTGGTTTTAAACATATTTCGAATCAGGTATTAAAACCGAATTAAATATAGGCATCGGTCGCTGTTAAGATTACAAAAAAAAATTAAGTTGACTTTTTCGAACGTTTTCGGTAGGAATTTGTTTTTGTTTGCGGCATTTTTGTATGAATGAAAATAATATCATTTTCGTTTGTTCTTTTTAATGATATGTATTGTGAAATAAATCCTTTTTATGAAAATCATTTCTAGTGTAAAACATATTAAATAGTTGTTAATTATTACAATATTATACAGAAACTTTAGTCTCCGCAACGTTAAGTCGAATTATTAATTTGTAATAATTATTGTAGTAATAACCGATTACAATTTTAAAAATGTACTTATATGATCTCTAACAGATCTACAGTGCGGAATCCGAGACCGGCTGGGTGGACCTCTATACCGCTCCCTTCCGTAACCGCAATGGATCCCGTTTGGCGTTCGTCCTGCCGCACAACAACTACAAGCATGTCCAGCTCCTCAGCTCCAAGGTGGCCAGTGCCGAGTTACAAACGCTGGAGCCCCTAACCGAGGGCAAGTACGTGGTGGACAGCATCCTGCACTGGGACGGAGCCAACGACATTATCTTCTACACCGCCAACACGGAGGATCATCCCGAGCAGCTGCATCTGTACGCCATTCGAGCACTGGCCAAACAGAACCCCAAGTGCCTCACTTGCAACCTGATCACGTCCGGGGATGTGCCGCAGACCTACTTCTCGGCCACCTTCAACGACAATAACCACATTGTGATCACCTCGCTGGGACCCGGAATTCCCACCACACACATTTACGAGTGGAAATTCGAAAACTGTAAGTTTTGATTTTATTTATCAACTAGCGAAAAATGTAACCATAATTTAACCAAAGAAATTTCGTCATATTTAGTAAAATTTGGAAAACTTCTCAAAATCGATAAAAACGTTTCTAAAGTTTTTTTTCTTGGCTCCCACAAAAAAAAAAAAAACAAAACATATTAAGAAATGGTTTAAATAACACACAATGTAAGATTAATGTCTTAAAAATTAACTTGGGTTTTAAAGTTCAAATTGGTAGTTTTTAAATATTTACACGAATTTTCTCCGAAATGAAAATCATATTATAAACTCAAAAAATTCAACAGAAAGTCGGGATAGCTTTATTGCTTTAAACGTATAAACATAAAAATCGAAGTAAAGAAATTTAAAAAATATTTTATTGTCGAAGTTTGCTTCCTTTCTAGTTGATGTTATTTTGTTTTTTCAAAATATTTTTTAATGAAATTCAAGCTTATTCTATTGTTTTGTATTTGGCTTGTTAATTTTGTAGCCCAAGTTGTCATCTCGAATGTCATCGACTGGGAAACCAATGAAAGCCTGCGCGCCAAACTGAAGGGCGTGGCCCTGCCCTCGCACAAGATCCTGACAGTGAACATTGACGGTGGCTTCCAGGCGAAGGTTCTGCTCCAGCTGCCCCCCAATTTGGACACCAGTGGCGCAACCAAGTATCCCATGCTAGTGGATGTCTACGGTGGACCAGATTCCTATTCTGTAAGCTAAATGAAAGAGTTAAAAAAAAAACTAGGCAGTAAAGTTAACCCAATCCCTCCTTTTATTTAGGTTACTAACAAGTGGATGGTGGACTGGGGCACCTATCTGACCTCAAATCAGTCTGTGATCTATGCCAAGATCGATGGCCGAGGCTCTGGACTTCGGGGCGAGAGTCTCCTCCATGCCATCTACCTTAAGTTGGGCACCGTGGAGATCAGTGATCAGATCAACGTTACCGCGTAAGTTTTAAACATAAGTTAATTTCGTATTTTAAGTTTAAAAGCTAAGAAAATAAAATCACTTAATGGCAAAAGGCCAAGTGTCCTTGTTTTATACGGTACCAAAATCCTTTTTTTTTTAAACAAACATATTTATCTTCATATTAATTTATTTAGAAAAAAAAAATTTTTTTAATTGTCATTCTTTTCTTTGGTATTTTTTTCAACTATTTAGAAAGTTAACTAATCAAAATCAATTATTTTATATTGATAGGACAGCAAGTATTTTAAAATGTAAGGTTTTTTAATATTTTCTTAATGAATTATATATTTTAGACTTTTCCAACAGACATATATTTCCCGTTTTTATTATTATCCACACAAAAATTACTGATTTTATATTGTTAGGACCGCAAGTATTTTAAAATGTTAGGTTTTTTTAATATTCTCTTTATGAATTATATATTTTAGACTTTTTCAACAGACATATGTTTCCCGTTTTTATTAGAAGTTGTAAAATTTATTGATCCACAAGAAAACTTTATAAGCAGCCACTTGAACTCCTCCTTTTTTCAGAACCCTCTCCAAGATGTACAATTACATTGATGCCGATCACGTTGGCATTTGGGGCTGGTCATATGGTGGCTACGCCGCTGCCATGGCTCTGGCCAATGATAACAACCAAGTGTTCAAGTGTGCAGCCTCGATAGCTCCAGTCACTGATTGGGCCTACTATGGTGCGTAGACTTCTATCGCGAATCAGTGAACCAACTAAAAAATAAATAATAAAATATACTTTTCTTACAGATTCCATTTACACAGAGCGCTACATGGGTCTGCCCAACACGAATGAGGTGGGCTATGCCAATTCCAGACTGAGCACGATGGCCGTAAAGCTGCGGGGCAAGAAGTATCTGCTGGTTCATGGCACACTGGATGATAATGTGCACTACCAACAGGCCATGATCTTGGCCAAAAATCTGGAGAGACAGGACATTCTCTTCAAGCAGATTGTAAGTACCATTGCCCATTGAACAGGTTACTGGTAAGAGACATTTCTTATTCTATAAATGCCCTTCCAGAGCTACGCTGACGAGGATCATGGTCTGGCCAATGTGCGTCCGCATCTGTATCATTCGTTGGATCGGTTCTTTGGCGATTGCTTTGCCAGCAGTCGCCTGATGAAAAGTGCCAAATAAACAGGGCAATAAGTGCATCATAAACGCAGATAAAAACACAGACATTATAGCTATAATTGCCAGATAATATCAAGTAATGAGTAGCAGTTTTGACACATTTTTTCAGCTGCAACTAGGTAAATGAAAAATAAAAATTGGTACTTAACAAGTTAATAGATTGCAAATTAAACAAGAACTTTAAACAAACTATTTAATCAGACAATTCAAATTGATATAAAGATCAAAATGCTTAAAGAGAACGATTAAAACAAAACTATAAATCAACATAATGCAGGTCCAAAAGTGTTATAAGATAACTTGGAACAATAATCTTTTCAAATTGCATTTTAAGACATTTTAAACTTAAAAAAAAGAGTAAAATTACAAGAAATTATTTAAAATAGCTGCAATTGAAGGAAAAACATTGTCTAGCTAGTGCCTCATTATATTGCTAATGTAAAACCTGTATTGTAGATATTGCAATTCAATTACAATTGTGTGTATCCAAACACTTTGCAAGCGCTTCAATTTAAGCTTACCACTCCCGATTCTGAAATTTAAATTGGTAACAAACATCCTGTAAATTAATTATAATGAAAACCCAAAGTAGTTTGTAATTGTTTGTAGCTTATTAGTTTGCTACTTGTATAAAAGTAAAATAAATTGTAAATAATAACAAAAAATAGTTGTTAAAAGGCTTTTTGTAAATTAGAAGACAACATTGTGTATAGGCAACCGTTAAAAAGGCAAGAAACAATAAACACTTAAATTAATAAACACCCTGTTGTTGTTTTTTAATCCAGCCCAAAAAATGCAACTCCCAGTATTTAAATTTTACTTTCAGTACACAAACCGGCTCGCTTTATTGCCTTGGCCCCAAATACTGGGTTACATGAACATGTTTTTCATTTGTGACAGGCTTTCATAGCTTTATCTCATGCGTAATCCTAAGGGCCCTTTTGCTTCAACAGTTCTTAAACAATCGGAATTGATTTGATTTGATTCATACATACATATCATACGTACTATGTGCGAAATTTGTTTTTTCTAAATAGAAGTCGATATATTTTACAATTGATTACGTTTCGGTACGTTGTTTGTTTTGATCTACAACTGACAATAACTAATGGATCGTCAATGGTTATTTAATATGCGCAGTTATCTCTCAACTAGCATGTATGTAGTAGCGATATTTGTATAGTACAAAAATAATCTTTACTAACAACTATTTAATTGAAATTAGTCCTTTTCAAATATGTAAATTTTAAGATTAATACTTTCAGTGGAAAATATTTTTGTCTACTTGTCAGAAATCTATATACAAGTTGAAACGGGTATTTTAAAATCCTTTTGTTTCTAAGTTTAATTATATAATTGCTGTATGTATGTACACGATTTAGTTGAAACTTCTCAAAATGTGTGCAACTAAATTAAGGGAAAGGAATTTATGGAGAGAATAACTTAGAGATACAGCTGAATTTTTTTATGAAAAAAACCAACAAAATTAAAGCTTTGTCAAATTCGATTTTCTGTTTGCACACATTTTGGGTGTCCCAAACGTATTTATAAAATGGCTAAAACTTATTAGCTAGTGTCTTACTCTAATCTCTCTTACTGGAGATACACCTCATGGACAACGTCATGATGTTGCTGCTGTTGCTGTTGCTGTTGCTGCTGTGGGTGATGCAGTTCCTCTTGCAATTGCAACTGATGATGCTGCTCCTCAATCGTCCCGCCATCGTCGTACTCGATCAACTGATCATCCTCCGTCGACTGATGGTGATCTATGATTATGTGCTCCTGATCCAGCTGATGGTGATCCACCAACTGGTGGTCTTGATGATACTCATTTTGCTGCTGCTGCTGCTGCTGTTGGCTGTGGTGATGATGTGGATGATGGGTGAACACTAGTGGCGGCGGCGACGTTGACGTGGCCATGTGCTCATGGATCGCCGACGTGCCGCTCGATGTCGATGCTGTGGTCACTGTATTCGTGCTCTGGTGATACGTGTTGGCCTGCTGATTCCTAACAATATGACCGGCGGCTGTGACACTGGTCACGCTGGCGCGCTGATTGGTGCGCGTCAATGTGACAGTCACCTCGGAGCCCAGTCCGGCAAACGAGACAGCTGGCGTGGATGGCGGCGAAGAGGAGGATGCTGCTCCTTCTCCGCCGCCTCCAGAGGCTGATGCTGATGCTGCTGCTGCCGAGGCTCTGGCCTGGAGAATCTTACGGGTGGGCAATTGAGACGTGCTTTGAGTGGATGTGGATGCGGTTGCTGTTGCTCCCGATCCCGATCCCGCTCCCGATTGTGGCACGTAGTTGATGAGCAGGACACGCTCACCGCTGGTTGTCTGCGCCGCATGGCCGCGCAGAATGCGACGCTGGAGTGTTGATGTTGCTGCCGTTCCAGTGCCAGCCGATGATGTTGATGTTGCTGGCGTGTTGCTCCTGCTGTTGCTGCTGCTGCTGCTCACTGTGGCTGCTGCCGTGCCAGCGTTGTTGCTGTTGCTCGTGCTGCTAGTGTTATGATGTTGTTGCTGCTGGTGCTGCTGCTGCTGCTGCTGCCCGCTCCCGCCTCCTCCTCCTCCTCCAGGGCCGCTGGACATATCGTTGGCTCATCATTACGTATTATTACCTCCTTTTAAAATGAAAACCTTCTTTACCAAAATGTTCTTGTTGTTGCCCTGGTCGTTTTGAATGATTTTGAATTGTTGTGGGATGCATGATGATGTTTAGTTGTTACACACAAATGTATTGCATTTGATTGGTTAGATGGTTTTTATTTTTTATTAAGGTGGCAGCAAGAAAGAGAGAAGATAAAAAAGATTCGTTAATGATCTAGTTATGAGTGCAGTGGATTTATGTTGTTGTGTAGTGGTGCAATGTCATGTACAATTAGTCACAATATGATTCCCGTTTAAATTCCTGTCACTATATTGATGTAAGTATCGTTTTTCGTTTGTCAACCGTAGTAACTACAAGAACTATAAATGGTAGTAATAGTATCATGCATTTGTTTTCAAAAATCATAAGTTTAATGTAAATTATATTTAAATGGGCGTTAGTGATATGAGGCAATGCAGTTAGTTAGGGTTACAACTACGTTTAAAACAACACAGCTACAAAATCACCAAAAAAGCATTCAACATAAAAGAAAATACTTGGAAAAATTGTGGTTTTAAAAGTTGTTGGTTTATTTTACTTGATTTTTTTTTTTTTGGTTTTAAATAAAATTATATTTTATTTAAGTATTTAAAAAGACTAACAATAAGTTGACAACTTCAGGTAGATGGAATATATCCTTGCGTTTCAATTTACATAATTAAATCAATATTGCGAAAAGTTATATTCCATTTATCCAAATTATTGCAAAGGGTCTAAAAATAAAGAAAAATTTTCAACTATTTAAATTATGAAATATACATATTAAATTGTTTTGATTAAAACTTAAAGCACAGAGTTCTTAAATAAAAAACAAAAGCCAGAAAGTGTAAGGGATTGATTGATTAATTGAGTGGTTGTTGGTGGGCAGACACAGATTGGGGTTATTTGGAAACCCTCTTGAGCGAGCTCTCATTTGAGCTACTTAAGTAGATTGTTGTAAATCAAAATTTTTTTTTAAGCTACCTAAGTGTATTTATATTTAACTATATTGCTTCCGAGACAAGGCGCAATTGCTCGAGGCCAAAATCTGTTGATGAACAAGAGGGCCTGCGATCAATCGACTTTCACTGATCTGAAGGATTTCAATCCGACTTGAGATCCTCCAGCATTGGGACATTAGTGAAACTATAAGATATGCACACAATTACCAATAACCATAGCGCATTTAAGCATAGCTAATAGCAACAAAATTAATTGTATAAGGGGAAATCAACATTTAAAGTCATAAAAATTGTATAACAAAATTGTAAACAACTAAAGGTACCATATTTTGGCTCTTTCCAATTAATTTAGAATTTGTCTACGCATTCCGCCGAGAGAATATTTAAAGCGCTTAGCAAAAACCCAAATTAACAATAATTATATAGAATAGTACATGGTGGATCTACGATTGCGGTCCGATCAGAGCGTCTGTTGTGGTTGTGTTTGCTGTTGCTGCTGCTGTTGTTGTTGTTGTTGTTGCTGTTGCTGCTGTTGTTGCTGCTGCTGCTGCTGTTGTTGTTGTTGGAAGTCAGTCATATTCACCTGATTTAAATTGCCTATGATCTGATGACCCTGCAGCGTCTGCACCTGGGCAATCGAAAGCGGTGCTCCACTTTCGCTGCCATCGGCGGATTGAGCCACTAGTTGTTGTTGTTGACCGGCCGCCTGTTGTTGAGCGGCAGCCGCCGCTTGAGCGCTCGTCGTTGCCGTTGTTATGTTGCCCGAGGCGTCTATGATTTGGTGATGTTGTAACTGTTGCTGCTGCTGCTGCTGGACTTGCTGCTGCTGCACCTGCTGCACTTGTTGCTGTTGCACTTGTCCGCCCGCCGAGCCGCCCACAGCCATTGCCTGCTGTTGTTGCTGTTGCTGCTGTTGTTGCTGCTGCTGCTGTTGCTGTTGCTGCTGTTGGGCATCTGGATCTTTTTTGACCTGTACACCTTGCAGCGTGTGCAGGGACTGCACCGTCTGCACCTGGGGCACACTGCCGCTGGAGCTCAGTGGCCCACTGCCACCCGATCCCGAGCCGCTGGATCCGTTGCTAGACTTTTTGCCACTGGTTGCTGCAAGGAAGGAAGAAAGGAAGGTGGTGCTGGTGAGAAGACTGCCGCTGCGGTGGACCAAACTACGTAGGGGGATAGTCAGAGTAATACAGAGCGAGACCACACTAGAGCAACATCGCTGGCCCAACAGAGAAACAACGCGACCTTCTAGGACTACCAGCCAGAGGGGGAATGTGAGAATGTGTGGTTTGTGTAGATGAAAAGTTTTTACAAAGAAAACGGCAGTTAAACAATGGACAAAACAACTTACAATAACATTTGAAATCAAGTAGAAACAAATAAAATGTTAATAATCGTAACAAGGTTAAATAAGAGCAAAGAAATTTGAACTAAAACTAAATCTAACATTATTTGTTAGATAAAACAAAATAGTAAACGAGCTACAAAACACATTCCAAACTTTTAAATACTATTATCAGCCAGATTGTCTATTCCACATCCGCAAGATTGGTTCCAATCAATTAAAGTTTTAAACAACTCTCTTGCAGGGAAAGAAGTAGAACAGAAATTAGATCGGTACCAAGAAGTTAGTAGCTAAGGAAATTGACCAACAGTATTTTCTTGCAATTTAGAGAAACGATATTAACAAACAGCCAATTGCAATAAATTAAAGTCCGTGCCACAGGCAGAGATTAATTTTGTTTTTGTTATATAAAAAAATATATAATATTTTATTAATTAAACAATTTGTAATATAATATTTAAAATAGAGAAACTTAAACCGATTGCGATCCTCGATTGTAATTGTACATTTAATTTTTACAACAATTATTTGCGACACTAATTAGATTATTTAAGTAAGTTAGTCGAGTATTCATTTACGTGGAGACTTGGGGAGTCCTCTCATTTGTTTTTTTTTTTTTTTTTCTTTTCTCTGTAGTACAATATGCAAGAAAATACTGCATACGAAAATGTTATATGTTGAAAAGCGCAATTTTGAAAAGTTATGCAAATTAAAAACTTACGCAGCAATTAATTATGGAAAAATTAAAAATGATACAGGAAATGAACACAAATCATTCGATCAGATCACGGGGAATTTGTTTGTTTGTTTGTTTGTTTGTTTGTTTGTTTGTTTGTTTGCTTGATTGTTATTTACAAAACGTTTTCGTGTGTGTTATGCGAGTGTGTGTTTGGAAATGTGGATGATGGTGTGGTGTCGTTGGTGCGTTGGAATGATCGAAGGCTCGGCAGAAGGCAGCTACTGTGGCTGCGGCTGTTGCTGCTGCGGCATGAAGACCTGATCGCCCACAATGTGTATGACGTTCTGCATGCCCTGCTGTTGCGCCTGCTGCTGCTGTTGCTGCTGCTGCTGCTGCTGCCCAGTGCCGCCTCCGCCAGCGCCCTCGTGTTTGATGTATGCCTGGCCACCACCCGCTAATGTTGCCGTTGTCATGTGCTGCTGGTGTTGCTGTTGCTGTTGCTGTTGCAATTGCTGCTGCTGGGGCAGCACAGTTTGGGCCAGGATGGCAGGTGCCCCCGCGGCCTGCGGCGCATTCGATATCACTCTCGTTGGCGTCGTACCGGATGATGCTCCTCCTGCTGATCCCGCTCCGCCTGGTCCATCACTGCCCACTGTGTTGTCGCCCTCTGCCGTGGTGTTCAGCTCCAAGCTGGAGTCTAGGGTGGTATCGTTACCGGACTTACTTTTCTTCTCCTTCTTCACGCCCGGCTTGGCAAAGTGCCGCAGCTCGAGATGGCGCCGCAGGTTCCGCGATTGACGAATGACAGCATAGCAAATGGGGCACGTAGCAGGTTGTTCCGATTGCGACCGGGAACGGGGTTCTGAAAATGAAATCGAGATGCTTTAGTACTTGGAACAGCTTTTGAATTGGTAGTTTTTATGTTTACTAGCTCTTATGAAATGATTAATAATCAAACAATAGAGTATTACAATAAAAACGCACAAAATTTATTCTTGAAGAGATCCTAGTTAAGCTCAATTTACAATTTATGAACTATATTTTAACTTGTGCTTGAACGTTTTTCAAGCTACTTTTTTGTACTTATCATCAAAATATTATTCATTTCATACCAGCAAGTTAATAACCTACTACAACTTACTTTCTGATCCGGGCGGATGTTTAGCGCGTTTAGCCTTTGGCGTGGATGTTCCGCCGCTCGTGTTGCCTCCGGATGAGCCTGCGGCTCCCTGTGCCGTCGTGATCTCGCCAGTTGCCGCATTGGCCGAAGTTACCGGTATCATGTTGTTGGGGTCCATAGTCACAATTGTCTCTACCTTTTGTCCTTCGCTCTTAATGATCGGTGTGGATGATAGCAGCTGGCCTTCGGCTCCATTTTCGCCGAGCACCTGCTGCACGGATCCAGAGTGTGAGGAGGTTGGTGTGCCCATGATCGTGTCCATTCCTTCAACTTTGCTTATTTTCGGAGCCGTAGCTGCAAAAGGAAATTAAATTTTAATTGTTAATACAAGTCATGCACAATGCTTAAATTACAAACAAATTATGTTTTAAATTGTTTATTTAAATTCTTATCAAATGTTACCAGCACTAAATAGGAATACAAAGGTATCACATTAATTTGAATCATGAAAATTAAAACCAAAATCTTTCGGAATAGAACAATCCTATTCAAAAACGTAAATTAATTTATTAGACATTTTCTTATATACTTAATAGTGTATTCATTTTTTCACATTAAAAACAGAATCGATATACTTTAAGGTTGTATTTTGAACATTATTTCGAAACGGCTCTTGTTATATTAAACAGATGAATTTTTCAATACTTACAATTTTCATTTAATGTTAAAACATAATATTCACCAAAGGTAATAATCTAATTTTTCTGTATAGATTTGTTTGCAATACTAAAACTTTTTTCCGTTCAATTTTCAATTAATTTAATAAAATATTCCATAAGTGTCGTTCTTTTTTGTACCATTAGAAGTTAATAATTGATTTAACGGTTTCGTCAAAAAAAAATTTACTTTTTTAAATATAATTATTGTTTTTAAATATAATTATTGAATAAGGTTTATGTTTTTTAAACTTACGTGACATTTTCTTAACGCGCGGTTTGCGCTTGCGTGCCGGGAGGAATGCCTGAATTACTGCCTGGTCATGTTTAGCCGCGTCCGTGGTCACAATGGTCTGCTGTTGTCCTGCTGCGTTGGTCTGGGTCGTTGCCTGAAGGATCTGGCCCTGGTGATGGATGTCCTCCACCACCTGGGCGTGCACCGTCTGCTGTGGGGCCGTGGCAATCGTGGCAATCAGTTGGTCCTGGTCGTGGTGTTGCGGGATCATGTGCTGTAGCTGGATCGAGTGCGTGGTGTAGTCGTCCTTGGTCACTGTCTGCGGAGCCAGTCCCTGGATGTTGAGGCACTGGGCGGCCTGCAGAAGCGACGGCAGCTGAGCGTGGTCCACGCTCACCTCGCCGCGGTACACAAACTCCAGCAACGCCTCCAGATCGTTGGCATTCACGCCGGCCAACATTACTACTGGATGCTTGCATGGTGTATTCTGGAAAAGGAACAAAATATACATATTTTAGGTTTGCTTGGAAATAAATCAACTTAAAAAAAATTATTGCTTTCTGGACTTAAAATTAAATAACAGTTTTGGCTAAAATCCTTAACCCTTAAAAAATAAACAATTCAAGTTTGGGTTTCTAAAGAAAATTATATTCCACTCTGGGCATTAGTTTCTTATCGAATGAATGCTCATGAACAAATTTGGAAGCCCTTTTAAATTGAAATTAAATTAAAATAAGGACTAACCATAGAAAATAAAAAAATGGAAAATATTTAATGTTTATTGCCATTCTATTGCTCAATGTTACAAATTAATTAAATTATTTCTTAGTCATTAGTGAAAACAGAATATGATGATAGAAATAGTTACTTAAATATTAAATGGAATCAGATATTATGGATATGAATGACAATATTAAAGGTAGTTTTATGTACTAATATATTTACAGATTTAAAAAACTACGGGTGTTTTCTTATGTTTTTTTGTTGCAAATATGGAAAACTAAGAGATTCTGAATGGTATTCCTCTTTTGACTACACTCCCAGCATAAACTCTATCCTAGGGTAATGTTTGTTTTGACGTTTTCTCACATTTTTTGGCAGAGCGTAAATTGAGAGGCAAAGTGGAGCCAAAAAATAGAGGCCCGTCCGACCGCCTTAGCAAACAAAAACAAAAACAAACGGACGGAGATGAAAATAATAGAAACTCGCGGCGTGGCGCTCACACTTACACGTGTCTACTCCCGCTCACACCGCACTCTCCACCGCTCACACACACAGAGAAAGACAGCCGGCTTTTACTTTTGCGCGCTCTGCACGTTCTGCAGCAGGATTTTGAGGAGATTTTTCAGATTTCGAGATGCTTAAAAAGAAAACAGAGCAGCGCTTAAAGAAAGAGCGCTTAGCAGCTCCCGCTCCCTCTCTGGTCATTTAATTAGCAAACACTGCTCTGAAACCACCCTTCGCCCTCTCTCCCACCCACTCAATCTCTTCAAATGTCATCTACCCCTTACCTCTCCCATTTCCAATCCCCTATTCGCTCTTTGAACTCTAATCCCCTCTCGCTCATCGATTTTTGAGTTGCATTCCGGGCCGTGGGAGCAAGGGAGCAAGAGCAACAAAGAGCGGCCGCCATGAGTATTGGCGTGCGTGTATGAGTGTAACGAGATCAGTACATCTTGTACATTTTGCAGAGTTCACAGCCCAGCCGCATTTTTTCCCATTCTTTTTTTTCTTTGGACATTTCCCGGCTCTGAGCGGCGATTTTAAAAATTGCGCTCTGTTTACTTTTTTCACTACCGGAGAGAAGAGAAGGGGAGAGGAGAAACGAGGAAGAGAAGAGCGTCGCATCAGGTGTTTTTGTTTCGCTGGCCGCTCTGTTTTGGTCAGCATTTCATTTTTCATTTCAATAGGGCCACGCATTCGGATTCGGGACGGTAAGGTTTGTATTTCGTACTTTAGTGCATAATCAATAGACGGGCGGAAATCCAAAGTTAAGTGCAAATGCAAATGAATAGCTAAAAAGTACAGTATCGCAAAGCAGCTCACGAAAGTAAAGAAAAAGTAGCAAGCTCCATTTTAAAATGCGCCTACCCTGCCCTGATATGAAATGCTTTAATTTGGCGGAGTACAGGAGGGATTCGAAAAAGGGAAATGTGTAGTTCTACTAGCTGTACTTGAAAACCTAGTTTGACTCTCTAAATAAATTTTTAATAAATTCTTTACTTGTCTTCGTTTAAAAAGGGACTTAGCTTGCTTAATATCAACATGTGTCTAATTTTTAGTTTTGCACTAAATGACATCCAATCAAAACACCTCATATTTCCAAGGTCAACTATCTCAAAAATTGTAAAATTACTTTTTAAGATAACAGATATAAATATATATATATATATGAATACAAGAAGTAGAAAACAAAAAAAACTCTCTAAGACTCATCACAAAGGATTTGAAGTAAATGACAAAACTGTAAGACAATAATATGGACTACTTTAGTATAATATAACTTCCTTCGAACTAAAAATGGTGTTCTTTTTGCGATTTTTTATGTTGTAAAGCAATAAATTTAATGGATAATAATAATAATTAAAACGAAGTGAATGCTATAATAAATTATTGTAAAATATCTACATTTCTTGTATCATGACTTGAAACTTATTACATGGTATTTGATGAAAAAGCTCCCCACTTTCCCAAAATTCCTCCATAGCCAGCGCCAACTGTACAGTTCTGCCAGTAAAAAGAAAGAGGTCGCGCTCGTGTGCACCCAACAGCACCAACAACAACATCAAGAACCAAAAGGCAAGACAAAAGCTCCAAACAACCAACAACTACAACAGTTGCCTCGCTGCTTTTTTGGCGCTCTCGTTTGTGCTCGCTCTAACACATGCGAACTGAAAGTTGGCGCAGCAGCTTTTGCCCCTTCCCCTCTCTGTCCCACCCCCCTTTGGGGCCACTCACTTTTTTTTTTTCAAACCAACTGGTTCTCTCGCTCTCTCCCTCTCTGTGTGCGATGGTCTTTTACTTCTCACTCTCTCTCCCTCTTGCTCTCCGGTGAACTTTGCAACAAGAAAAAGCTGATACGGTGGCGAAGGTGGGATGGCAAGGGGGGCCAAGAGCCACTCATTCAACTCATTTGACAGTGGAAAACTTGTACAAAAATCTCTAGACAACTTTTGGAGCGGAGCGTAATTTTGCGATACCTATGTGTAAGTGTCTCTGCGCTCCACACATTAACCTATTTCTGCGATGGGATTTCTCTGTTTACAAACTGTACGCCACGTTTGAGGTTATGTGCCTTAAACTCTCTTTTTATAAGGTTTTGTATCGCTTTCTAGCAACTTACCTTGAGCAAATCCAGTAGAAAGGGGGAGGCGGCGCATAGGACAATCTTGTGGGCGGGAAAACTCCGCCCGCCGGCGGCCAGCGTGCAATCGACGAGGTCGCCATGGCAGCGCAACAATTGGATGGCCGATACGAGGCTGGTGCCGTAATCGCCCCAGGTGAGCGAATACAGCGAATTCATTGGCAGCGACATCAAAGCCGTCGCGTCCAAATCCAACAATTGTTGTTCCTCCCCAGCGTTGCTAGCGTATTCGCTGCTATTTGTCTCCAACACGACGATTTAATGTTTCACGGTTCCACGGGAAAATCTCTCCAAATCGGGATTTTTCGCGAAAATCCCCTTTAAACTCCCTTCCTCACTACGCCACTGCTTTTTACTCCCTCTGCTGCTTCTTCTTGCTGCTTGGCGCGCTGCTTTCACGAAACTGAAATATAAAAAAAGAGTACGAACGTTAGTCGTGTGCTCTCGCTCTCCCACCCTCTCCTGCTCTTCCGCTCTCCCACTCTTTGGGGGCCAGAGCGCGCGAGAGCGAGACAACGCATGTCTGCTCACAGGAATTTTGTTGTTGGAGGAGACTTTTTCACCAACTATAATACTAAAATTTGATTCAAAATTCGTTTCTGCCCACAAAAATCACACAAAAATAGCGCGCGCTACATTTAAAACGCCAGCAGACACACACACACGCGCACACAACTGCGACAGGATGGACACACAGTCACATTTTTAATATACAGTACAGTCGAGCCATGAGACACGCATTTCGATTTTTTTTGTTTTATAACCTCTTGTTTCTCTAGATTTTGTTATTGTTTTCCCGCTCACGGAGCGCACTTTGTTTTTTGTTGATTCGTTTTTGGTTTGTGAAATTATCTTCTCACCGGAGCGCAAAAGAAAATTTCAGTGCCGTGGGTGAATTTTGCCTTCTCTTTCTCTTGGCCTACGCTTTTTTCTCCTGCTTGTCCGCTCGCCAACGTTGGATAACTCGAAATGACGCTGGCGCTGCTGAGTAAATCGCTTCGATCGAATTTCTGCTGCTCCGCTGCTGCCAGCGCGGCGGGTTTTCAGTTTTTCTCTATACGGGGGAGAAAATACGATTTCTGGTCATGCGCTCAATACATGCGCACGGTGGTGGTTGCTGCTCGCCTGTGTGCGTGTATCTGTGTGTCTGTGAGAGAACTGGCCTGGCAACGCTCTTTGAAGTACAGTTGTCGAGGAGCGGCATTGCCAGATGGGCCGCAGGAAGAGTATTTTTAGAGAGGAGAGAAGAGGAGAGTCAGACGAAAAGACACCAACACAAAAAGGTCGACCAGATAGTAAACAAAACTATAAAAGGTGGTAAATATTGAATAATGGAAATATTTTGCCCGACTTTACCGACCCAAAACACATGTGGCCAGCACTGCGGCCGGAGCAGTGCGTTTATGATAAGGAAGGTCTATGGGGTCCAGGTCCACATGTTTAAGTTTATCGGGTGGGATCTAAATATTCCATTTTACTGTTTGAGTTTTTTGGTGACTTGTCTAATTTAATATTAGGTTTTTGTCGGTCTGAATGCCGAGATTTTATAAGACCTTTGTTCTCTTCTTTGTTTAATATTTTTTAACGCCAGAGAGTCGGCGTTACTTTAATCGAACCAAGGAAACTATAGCAGCTTGTAAAATATGTTTAACTGCTCCATCTGCAATAAACTAAAATAAAATTCGAGTTTTGTAGTCTAAAAGAAAATTAGTGATAAAAATGGTCCAAGGGTCCAAGTGTGCAAGTTATTACAAATCGCTAGAACAGGTTAAACTACGGGAATTAGAAATGTTTTTTAATACTATAATCTTATTTGTAGAGGTTACTCGACTAACAAAAATACACATATGACTTGGCCTTAAATCAGGTTGGAATCAGGTTTTTAAAATCATGTACAAGTACTTTCTCATAGGTTAAATAAAGTGTGATAAGAAACGTTAAAATCAAAATATTTTGTTCAAAGATTAATAACAAAGATTGAGATAGTATTAATAAAATAATATCTACTAAATTTAGAAGCAGATTCAATAACAAATATTTCTTTTTATAGAACTCTGTGTACAAGGGTTTGGGTTTCCTATTCGAAATGATAGTATCGTTTGATGCCGGATAAATAAATTTGGCACTATTTTTTCTCTTTGGTTCCAAAATATCAACAGATCCTGTATAAATAATAACAAACTGGTAGAAAAGCCGGCTCGCTCTTCGCCCGCGACTCCCGCTCTACATTCTCTTTTCTGTGTCTTCGACTCTCCTCTCTCCTCGCCAATCACCTGTTACTTTCATCACATCTCAGAGACCCTATGGGGTAAAATATATAGAAAACATATAGCCATTCTCATTCTCGTATGCAGATCAAGTCCCGCTTAAGAGCGGAGAGACCCCCGCGATAGGGAAGTTAGTCGAGTTCAACCCAAGGAGAGAAGGAAATAGAGTGCCAGTTCTATCCAACGCTCAGAGAAGTGGTAATATAAGTGAGCGAGTGGCCGAATTTTTAAGATTACAAATTTCTCTGTTTTGATGCTGGGACCATGAGAAATGCCGTTTGAAAGGCCCCTTTAAGTTCCAATCGGCGTTAAAGCAGTGAGCGTGCTTCGCAGCTGGCAACGCCGACCAACGGAGCATGGGCAAGAGAGGGAGAGAGACCACCGGGCGAGGGGTGGTGGTGGGTGCTGAGGCGGAGTGGATTGGTGGTGGTGGGGTAATGGTAACGGAATGAGAGGGTAGGAGACATAAACGCGAGCAAAGCACGGTGGGACAATTAGAAACACTTGGCATGGTTTGGGTTTATTTGTAAATTTCTTGCTTTGCAGTTTTAGAACACGGAGGCATTTAACTTATTTTACAATTACTATTTATATAATGTTAATTTAGTAATTCAGAAAAGATAATTACAATGAATATTATTACGATACGAGGCGATAATTTCATAATATATATTTTCTAAATTTGAAAATGTAAATTTATGTGAAAATTTTAGATACAGAAGTTAGTTTAGTTCTATTGAATTTCAGGTATATCTTGGGAAAAATTAATAACTGATTAATTTTTAATAACACCGAGATATTTCAACATAATGGACATGGTGGAATGTATACAATTCAAAGAAGAAAATAAAATTTCATTCAAATAATCACAGTAGATCTAATTTCAAGAGAGTGAATCACGTCTGAATAAAGAAATGGACAAATTCGTGCCACTGTGCGACAGCCCGACTGTATGAAATTCGAACGGCATGGCACGACTTATGGCTGGCCTTCCCCACCGCGCCTTATCCGCCGTCGCTGTTTCTATTTAAAAAAAAAAATAAACTGAATATACTTAAAACGAACGCAAAACATGAAGAGTTCAGCACAAATTTGTTGAAAACAAATACGCAATTGTGTGCGCTATGTGCTTGCCTATCGGTTTGCGTGAGTGTGGGTTCTATTAGGTGGGGCCTTTATATTATAACCTCATATTTCCTCACTAATTAATTTATCAAAACTTTACTGGAACGATGGTCCCTGAACGAAGTGGCGTGCTAACATCTCCTCGAGTTGGATGTCGTGGTCAAAATAAACCGATTTTACCATGTGTACTGTGCACAATTTCCAACTGTGAGTGGGAGAATCAGCTTCTGTCGTTTCTGCTCCTGCTTCTCAGAGCGAGACGGAGAAACGTGGAGAGACGCACAGAGAAGAGTGGAGGTGGGACGGATAAAGGGGGAGGGGCGAAGCGGGAGCGCAGTGTCTCTGCTATTGTATCCAATTTCCTCCAAAAAGAAACCCAATTCGGCGCCAAAAACAAAACCATGCTCACGGAAGTCCCACTCTCTCCCGCTCAATCTTAAAAAAATTGCATTCTTTGGAGCAAATATATGTACTACACTGGTCAAAATTAACAACTTTCCATACCATCGGGGGTTTGAAAAAAAGTTTTAGACTGAAATAATAGGTACTTGTTTGAGGAAGTATGATTTTGCACTGAGGAACATACCTAAAAGACACAAATTATAAACTTATTAATGTTATTTAAATTTTAGAAAAGTACTTTTGTTTTTAACAGATTTTTATGTTTTAAATCCGAATTGAGGAACGAAAAATAGTAGTGTATGCTACCATTGAACCTCTGGAAACTTGGCTATGAGAAATTAATTACCAGGGAAAATTTTTTTTTACAAATTGACTCGGATTGGAGCTTTCCTTATACTACTTAATCATCGAGGGGGAGTGGGTCACTGAGATTATTTTGCGTGTGGACTTTTTTTGATTATTTGTATAATTAATTTCATGGGTTATGAATAATTTAATTCCACAAAACGTAACTCCTAGAAATCTAGCGTAGTTTTAAAACCTGCTTGAGAATTTGCATACCCTTGCAGAGGGTATTATAATTTCAGTCAATACTTTGAGAGTCTATCTTGCTATGACCGTCTGTCAGTCCGTCTGTCCGTTTCTACGCAAACTAGTCTCTCAGTTTTAAAGCTATATTTCTTCATGAAACTTTCTATCAAGGTGATAAATTATTTGAGACCATATGTGTACATATTAATTTAAGTTATATAAGTAATGAACTAGTCAGCAAATAAAACAACGGAGCGAATAAAGATCTTTAAGCAACTGCTTAACTGAACAATTGAACTGAACAAGTTAGCAACTGAACAATTGAGCAAAAAATATCAATAATTTTGAACATTTTCATTTCACTCACTTAAGTGAACAACTCTTTTTTGATTCATGAGCAACCCAACTCTAGTCAGATCGGACAACTATATCCTATAGCTCCCAAAGGAACAATCAGAAAAATAAATTTTATAAATGATTGCTGTTTATTAATTTTTTTTTAGATTTTCAAAATTGACATGGTTTACTAATTTAGAATTCCGCTTTTAATTTTATGAAAATCGGAAAACGATATCATGTAGCTGACATAGAAGAGATATTCGAGCTGAAAATCAAATCTTTTGCAATAGCTGCAAGGGTATATAAACTTCGGCTTTCCGAAGTTTGGTTTTTTTTCTTTTTTGTTTTAACATTCGTAATAACTTGCCTTTGATTTTCTCACTTGCAAGGATTGCACCAAGCTACAGTCTGGTAATGGATTTCATCGCTATTGTCGCTCTCGTATGCAAAAACGCATCTCTTGTTGACAATAACAGAGAGTCGAACTTTGGCCACCAGTTCCAAGGGTTTAATAAGTGGTGCATCCTGCACTATCACAATATGTGAGGCGTGATAGATGAGGGGGTCTCCGGGATAAACAAGGAAGTCCGCTCCAAAAGCATCACCAGAGGTCACAAAGTTGCCTCGCATCCAAAGGTCTTTAAAAATGCGATATTTCAGGGAATTAATGATCACAAGAGGTCCGGTGACCAACTTTCCAGCTGTGGGTAGTATTAAAAAAAAGTTATACAATTCTAAAATCAAGAAAAAATGTTATCTACAATGCTTTTTATGATGTTCACAGGGCACCTCAACCAACGCATTTTGACGATCAAATTTAAAGTTGTCCGACATTTCTTTGAGTACATCTTGGGCAGTTAAAGCCGCAGCTAAAAAGAATTAAAAGATATATGAGCGATTAACTTTTATATGTAACAAAGAATGAGGGGTGCAGAAAGAAATTTATAGATAAAGTTAGTTTGAAATTGATAAAAATATTTAGACCTCAAAAAGTGATGTTATGTTTGTCGAATAACGGTGATGGATTCGACATCGACTTAATATAAGACTTTTGTAAGCATACATAGATGATATTTAATATTTTGCAAGATATTTAAATAGGACCGTTGACACTTAGCAGTACCATTACTTTTCCTAAACTGGTTTTTACCCATTTCATCTTTTCCCAGTTTAAGCAACTTGTTGCGTTTGCCCATTAGGATTTTGTCCATATAGCGTTCTGTTTCCCGAAGCTTTTCCGCCTTTAAGGATTCCTTTTGACCCAATAGTTGACATTCGAAATCACTTTTGTATTCCTTTAGTTTTTCCTCTGTGGGTGGAGCTCTTAAAGCTTGTGATTTGTCCACCAACATTGCGATATTCTCATCCAAAACTAACTGGGTTTCGAATTTACTTAGTTCCACGGGTAGAGCTGCAAAAAGAATTTAACTTGATTAGAAATAGATATTTATATGTTTTGGAGTCACGAGCTCATCAGCTGTAACATACAAATTGAACTTTCTGAAATTTTAGCATTTTAGCAATTGCTACTAAAATAAAGACCACCAAATATACACATGCAAATGAAGAAGTTTAGACAGTCCATAGCTTGTTATTAAATTAAAAAGTTAATCTTTCCACTTTTCCTGAATATTTTCCTCGAGTTTAAGCAATAGCTAAGACACACAAAGTTAGGGCAATTTTCAAAGCTGTAACGACTGTTTGGTAAAACAGCTGTTTGGCAATTTTAGCAGGCAACATTTTAGATTGTTCCCTCAATTGCGAAAAATTCTTGCTTTTCAGCAATTCAAAGATTTAGACGTTTCGGGAATAGACAAATTGCCTCTTGTTAAGAGTTTTAAGTTGGATAAACTGATAAACTTGATATTGCAAATTAAATATTGCCAAAACAACAATGAAGCTAAATGTCAAACCTTAACACGATATTAAAGAATGGACCCGAAAAATCTTAAATGTCATTTTTAATTTTGTATTGTAAGCAATAATTATATTAAGAAAACTCACTGGACTGATTGGGACTCCAGCCCTTGGTGTTCGCAGTGCCTACTGGAGCACCCATTATTCGATGTTTGCTCCGCAGTTCCATATAATCTGTATAACATGGTTAAATATTTTAATTTTGCATTTATAGAAAAGTGCCTGCTTACCGTCAACATTGAAAACGAAACCGGTGCCATTAAGTAGAGTTAAAAACATATTGCGAAAATCTTTTGTTGTTTATAGAGCCGCTAGAGATGGGTGGAATTTGGGTACCTGTTGTTGGTCTGTTATAACCGATTTTAAATGTTAAGACCAGAGATGCCACACTCGACAGCGACAGTCCGGCAGCACTGTTTACCCACAAATATCGATAACGATTGTTTGATTGCAGCCAAAGCCAGCCTGTTGTTGTTTTTGCTTGGGCGTTAAAACCAATTCCCCGCTGTATATAACATTAAACAATCCCAGTCGCTAGTGCTGCAATAATTTACATAATTTGCATTTGCACAACACACTCGGCGGACTAGCGAAAAGAAGATGTGAAAATAACTAGGCAACGAAAATGCGTATGGCGAAAAATCGGTGCACCTGAAAACAGGGCAAAACGACGAATTGGCGAAAACACCCAGCGTACAAAATCCATAGATGGATAAATAAAGGCCTCTGCGTTCAATCTGTTCCTAATTAAGTGCTTATTAATTCATTTACTTGCATATTTGTGCTGCGCTGCAATTAAGTGTGAGTAAATAGGGCTGTGCGTGTGTGTGTGTGTGTGTGTATGTGTGCGTGGGTGCGAACTTTTGGGTGTTGCTGTTTATTTACCTATTTATCTGTTTAACTTTGTGGCCCATTGTTTACTTTCGCCTACGTATACTAAACGAAGTGCGAAATTCGAGATCGCCGCATGGTTAACGTTCGCACATTTTATTTAGATTATCTATGATCTCGAAATTTTGATACCCGGTACATAGGGTAACAAAAGTATTATTATTTTTTTGGGTGTTTTTATAGCAGAAGATTAAAATACAGTGAAGGTGAAAAAATAAGGTACAAATATATATCAAGGACTAAGTCCAATCCGAATATTTTTGGCAAAAAGTTGAAATTATGATTTTAAATATATATTCCTGATTGACTCGATAAAACTATCTGATTAAAACATTAACAAAAATGTTTGATTTTCTATTTTATGAAAGATATTACTTCATAAACATGAAAGTCAGAACGGTCGGGATCAGACAACTTTATCCCTATAGCTGCCATAAAAACAATCGGACTTTGTTGTTACTTATAAAAACAAAGCAAAGTACGCTTTGTATTCATTTGGAAAAAACTTTAAATTAGCTTAAGTTCTTGATTTTTGACCAAATGGCATTTCTACGTTTTCCTGCGCTTATTAACAAGATCCGATAACTTTAACCCTTACTGTGACAACGTTCTATATAAACAAAATTTCGTTTTGTTTATGTTTAAATATTTTTAATATTACCACTAGGGATTATAAAGAAGTAAATTGGTTTTGTTTAATAGTTTTTTTTTTTATTTTAGTCTTTTAAGCTTTTCATTAAAATTTTTTACCAATTTTTTAATTTATTTATTATTTCAATTACTTAGATTCGGAAGATTATATTCAGGATTTCTATTTACATCATTCGGTAATATTTATTTATAGCATGGTTCTCTTTAAGTTTTTCATTACAATTAGCAATTTATATACATAGGTATATATTATTTATTATAATTTCATATTTTTATTAAATATATATTGTATTTATTATTTCAATTACTTAGATTCGGAAGATTATATTCGGGATTACTATTTACATCATTCGGTAATATTTATTTATAGCATGGTTCTCTTTAAGTTTTTCATTACAATTAGCAACTTATATACATAGGTATATATTATTTATTATTTTTTCTTATTTTTATTAAATATATATTGTATTTATTATTTCAATTACTTAGATTCGGAAGATTATATTCAGGATTTCTATTTACATCATTCGGTAATATTTATTTATAGCATGGTTCTCTTTAAGTTTTTCATTACAATTAGCATTTTATATTCATAGGTATATATTATTTATTATTTTTTCTTATTTTTATTAAATATATATTATATTTATTATTTCAATTAATTAGGTTCGGCACATTAGATTCGGGGAAACTATATACATCATTCGGTATTATTTATTTATAGCATGGTTCTCTTGGGATCTTAACCTAGCAGGGATAATCCATGGGGCTTAGTTAATAATATAAGTAAAGTCCTAAACCCTAGGGATTTGCTGACTAGTCCAATATAACCTTTTAATGCTAATAAAAAACCCACCCTTTTTCATCGCCAAACGCAACGATACCAATTAACAAGCAGTAAACTGCGTTTCCTCCTTTTTTAGACCCACCGATCGACCTTTTAGCGGCGAGGAGGAGAACAAAGCTTTCCGGGCTCTTGGCCATGTAAGTCTAAAAGTCTACTGCCTGCCATCGTCTCGAGTGCACACACAGTATATAACAATTATTATTATTCTATACCCACGGTCAGGTCATGTGGCGAGAATTGCGACAGCTGCCACCACCGACGACGTCGTTAATCCAACTCGGGTAAGAAAAAAGGCGAATACAAAGAACCGTTAAACGGTGCGACCTTCAGACACCCACCCCACCCCCTCCAAAAGGGCACCCCCCACACTATAAAAAAAAAATATCCAATCAAATTAGCAGCAACAACATGTGTGTTGTATGAAAACCATCTTGCATTTATTACAAAAAGTAAAAATATTGTTTTAAAAGAACTTAAAAATAAATATACCGATTATATCGTTCCCTAAAAATATTCACACTTATTTGTATAATTCATATTACACATTTATGTATGTATATATATGGCCCCATTTAGAGATCATAATTTACATTTAAAATTAACCATAATTTAGATTTCTTTATAAGTTTGAAGAAATTCAGTAAATTATCTGCATTCAGTTTTAAAAATATTTAATAAAAATTTACAACCCGAATCTTTTCTTGCCACCATAAAAATGTAAGTTGTAGAAAACTATTTTTTGTTTAAATAACAATTAAAAGACCCTGCTGTTTAGCAAAACGATTTCTAATTAAGCAAGAAAGCTGTTGGTTATGCATATAAAATGAATTTAAAAAAAAAAAAATAGAAAAATTCAAGCTATTGTTGATCGACTAATGGAGAGTATGGAATTTATTGGATAAAGTCCACTGCCTTATAGTCAATTAATTGTGGACGTGTAAAAGCTAAATGTGCTGTTTCTTTCTTTGCAGCGCCTGCATTAGTCATACGAGGAATGAGGATGACAGACGGCCCAGGGGAACGGCGCCAGCACAACGAACCAGGGAGCGAACCAAAAGCCAAAAGCCAAACTAGAAGCGGAAGGCAAACAGTTAGCTAATTAGCATAACATAGCCAGCGAAGGATTCCGGGCCGCGAGCGCCAAAACGGAAGATGTTCAAGATTAGGCAGCGCAATTGCATGCTGATTGTGACGGCCCTGGTGCTGGCGCCCTGCATTGTGATCCTGATGGTGATGGGACCGGAGCTATCCACCGAACAGTCGCTGACGCAGCGCCTGGCCGAATGCCACATGCGGCTGCAGTACCTGGAGTCCATGTACCGAGCCCGCCAGGAGGACGTATCCCTGTTGTCCCAATACCTCGGTCAGCTGCAGAGTGTCAATGGGACGGGGACCAGTGCTGCTCCTCCGCCGCCACCGCTGTCAGTGGTCAATCTGCTCGATGGCCTAAGTCCCGAGGCCAGGCAACTGCTGCGGAACGCTTCGCACATCGGCAAGGGTGGCGGTGCGAACGGTTCGATGGCCCGGAATCAAAACATACGGCTGCCGAATGCCTATCACTTTTTGCCGCATCTCCTCGACGATGCGGGCTCCCTGCGGCCCGCCTACTTGCAAAGCAAGGGTCGTTCGGACGTGAGCATTGTACTGGGCGTGCCCACCGTGCGGAGGGAGAAGCAATCGTATCTGCTCGGCACCCTCCACAATCTCATCGAGAACATGAACGACGAGGAGCAGAACGAAACGCTGATTATCGTGTACATAGGGGAAACGGATCTGGACTCGGTGCAATTGATTGCCCGCCAAATCGAGGCGAGCTTTGAGCAGCATGTGGAGAGCGGACTGATCGATATAATAGCTCCGGCTGCCAGTTACTATCCCAATTTCGAGCGGCTTCGCATAACGCTTAACGATCCGTTGGAGCGCGTCAAGTGGCGCAGCAAGCAGAACTTGGACTTTGCCTACCTGATGGCCTATGCCCATTCGAAGGGCACCTTCTACGTGCAACTGGAGGATGATATACTGACCAAGCGACAGTTCATCACCACAATGAAGAAATTCGCACTGATCAAGAGCGCCCTGACCAAACCCGACCAGCCGGCCTGGTTTGTGTTGGACTTCTGCCAGTTGGGCTTCATTGGCAAGATGTTCAAGAGTGCGGAGCTGCCCTACCTGATCACCTACTTTCAAATGTTCTACAACGATAAGCCTGTCGACTGGCTGCTCACCTATTTCATTGAGTCCAAGGTGTGTCGCACGGACAAGGATCAGAAGCACTGCAACCAGGAGAAGGCCAAGTACTGGCAGCACTTTCGCAAGTCTCTGTTCCAGCACATCGGCACTAGTTCCTCGCTGAGGGGCAAGGTGCAAAAGCTCAAGGACAAACAGTTTGGCAGCAAAGTGCCGCAGTATTATGCCCATACACACAACCCGGCGGCTCTGGTCAAGTCCAATATTGCTCCGTACAAGAACTATCTGTTGAAGCGAGCCTATCGAGGTGAATCCTACTTTTGGGGCTTGCTGCCGCAACCCGGTGACTTGGTGCAGATCATCTTTGAACGACCCACGCAACTGCGACACTATCTCTTCCGGAGCGGAAACTCGGAGCATCCGTCGGATAGATTCTACAATACCACCGTGGAGCTGCTGCCAGCGGACACGCTGAGCGAGAATTCCTCGGTGTGGAGCAACTACAACACCACCACTGATGGCTACCTGGTGGTGGGCTCGTTCGACAGCTTGGGCGTCGCGGAGGGCCTCTTGGATGCCAAGATCGGGGCCATCAAGGAATTGCGCCTCCACGTGCACAGCGACAGCGAGAACTGGGCCCTGCTCAGCGAGATCGAGCTGCAGGAGTGGGGCAGTGATCCGAAGCAGTCGGAGGCGAATGCGGCGAAGCCACGGTTTGTGGCGGGCAGCTGATTGCTACATCGCAATCGGCAACGGCAGGATTGGGAGGAATAGAAATCGAGTCAACCAACCTCCTTCAGTTGATGCCTAATCTAATACCCATCCACAATTTGTCTATATCTGTTAAGATCGGGTCGATGTCGTTGGGAAAAAGTCGTGGAAGCCAAAAGTTATTTCGAAGTAATTTCTCTTGATTCTTAAAAAAAAAAATTTTTTATTGTTTGTATAAAAGTTTTTCCTTGCTTCCTAGACTTTTTTTTTTTGAATGTTTTTTGCATTGAAACGCATCGACCCATCCTAAAATCTGTACATCTGTGTGTATATTTTTCGAATGATGCTTTTACCCTCGATTATCTCAATGTGTAAATAATCTCTCTCGCTCTCCTAACTGTAAGTCCCTAGTTATAAGACCTATAAGGGACTGCAGACCAATAATATTGCTCTATATCCCCAGAACCAATTTGTTACGGTTTCTATTAACTTAAGCGTTACAAGCCAACAACAATATCACTGGTCTGCAGTCCGCTAAAAGGCCTATTGAAACCCCAAGCTATCAGTGTTTTTTTTGCGTATATCCATGTGGATTTGATATACTCCAAGTGCCCCTTCGATTTTTTCATGGTGGTTAAATGTATTCATATATTATTGTGTCGGTCAAGTGTTGTGGGCTATGTAACTGAAGCGATTCCCCGAATATTCCTATGTTATTTAAATATTATCTTTTGGTTTAATTTTGCGTTAGATTTAAGTGTTAACCTCATTTTATCGGCAACCGAACAAAAACATTCCAATTTAATTTGTTTTCATTTGCTGAATCTCCACGTGATCAAGAATCTCGAACTCGCTGAAATCCTATCGATCAAATTATGGTATATTCGAATATTGTTACACACCTATGTTTAATCTTTGTAGTATTTGGTTAAAAGTATTCCCCCCTACTGTCTAATAATTTATCTTAATTTAATGAATTCATCCAGCATGCTTAAATCAGTTATAAATAGCCAACTCCTTGAACTTGAAGCCATAACTACATAAACATAATAATATGCATTACCATAAACATTAAAGCATATAATAACGAAACGATTTTTAGCATTGTTGCTTTTTTACTGTGATTTGTTAATAATTTTTGCATAACAATGGAAAACTAAACTAAACTAAATGATATATACACGTAAATATAAAAAAAAAACCAACGCTGATTAGCAATTCTAAAACAAAATTCCAAAAAAAAGAGTCGTACAAAGAAAAGATTTTTTATATGCTGTAACGTACACACTTAGGTGTACGATACAATTTTTGAATAATAATATGTTAGGTTATAGGTATAAGCGTCTGATCGTGAATATTAAATATTAAGTTAGTAGTATGTAAGTTATAGGTGTAAGTGACACATAATGAATAATAGATATTAAGTTGAAACTGAATATTAAGCCGTAGTTAAGCTAAGTTCCGAACCCGAGTGGCAACGCCAGCAGGTATTTAGTGAGTACAGAAAATACTAGAAATTAAGAAATATACTAGAAATCCCGAAAGCGGGAAAAAGGGAGCGTGGGGAAGGTGGTCACACACCGATCGGGCAGGAGGTCTCTTGTGTCGGAATGGTAAGACGGGGCGGACGTGTCTCCCGCAGTAATTTTCCGTGTAATTCGAGTAACGCCTCGACCGCGCGCGAACGAATAAAGGGCTCTCGTGCCGGAAAAGTAGAACGGAGCGGACGCGCCTCCCTGAACTCGCTTGACGGATAATTCGAGTAACGCCTCGACCGCGCGAAGGCACGCGGTTAATGAAGAAGTGGACTAGTGAGTGTGTTTGAGGTTAGTGTATGCAAAATTCCTATCCGTCAGGCAAGGACGGTGTAGCGGACTCATAGGAAGACAGTAGATAAATGGAAAGATAATAATAATAATAATAAAAATATAATAATAAAACAAAGTAAATTCCATGATCGTGATTCTTTTTATTTATAGTAGCCTAGCTCCCTTCCTCGTAGTGCATGTGACCTGTACGTGGACATCCGTCCCGTCCGGTCTAGTATTCTAACCTCACTCCCCGTAGTATTTGGGACCTGTACGTGGACACCCGGCCCGTCTGGTCCAGTATCTTGGTTCCCCACATCGTAGCATTTGGGACCCGACGTGGACACCCATCCCGTTCGGTCTAGTATCTTAGATTCCCCCCTCCCTCGTAGTGCATGGGGCCTGTACGTGGACATCCGTCCCGTCCGGTCTAGTATCTTAACCTCACTCCCCGTAGTATTTGGGACCTGTACGTGGACACCCGGCCCGTCTGGTCCAGTATCTTGGTTCCCCATATCGTAGCATTTGAGACCCGACGTGGACACCCATCCCGTTCGGTCTAGTACCTTAGATCCCCCTCCTCGTAGTGCACGTGACCTGTACGTGGACACCCGGCCCGTCTGGTCTAGTACCCTAGTTTTCCTCCTCGTAGCGCATGCGACCGGCACGTGGACACCCGGTCCGTCTGGTCTAGTACAATAGCTTTCCTCTTCATGGTGCATGTGACCTGCGCGCGGACATCATTCCCGGCTGGTCAATCGTACCGCCATCCTTTCTCCTCCAATCCCCCCTCGTATCCGACAAATCCTATCCGGCTTGGCCTCGCCCGAAGGTCCAGCCCGGTGGATTTTTGGCATCCGATACATCGAGAACGACTTGCGCGCGACGCGACCCCACCCGGCATCCCCATACTCGCGAAACCGTTCGTCTGGCTTGGCCTCGCCCCAAGGTCCAGCCCGGTGAATTTTTGGCCACGACACGCGGAAAGCGACTTACGTGTCCCAATCGCGGAAGTGACTACCCGGCATCCCCATACTCGTGAAACCGTTCGTCTGGCTTGGCCTCGCCCCAAGGTCCAGCCCGGTAAATTTTTGGCCTGCGACACGCGGAAAGCGACTTACGTGTCCCAATCGCGGAAGTGATCAGCGGGACCATCCGGCGTCCCCATACTCGCGAAAACTGTTCGCCTGGCTTGGCCTCGCCCTAAGGTCCAGCCCGTGGAATTTTTAACCCAGGAGCAAGGTACGGCGTGACCAACTCCGGCACCAACTCTCTCTCTCCTGGCGTCTATGAGAACCTTCGGTGTGACTCCCCAAACGACTCATTCACTCGTTGAATGATACTCTCTAGTCCGGTGTTTCGGTGATTTACAAATTTCTTGTAAAGGACTCCTGGATCTGACTGAGATCTGTACCCCGGCCAGAGAGCATCCTTACAAGTGGCGCCCGAGCAGGGACACCGAGACTAGCTAGAGAATCACCCAAGTGGCTTAAAGACCCACTGAAGAAAAGGAAGGGTAGAGTCACCCGAACCGATCTCCGGAAGGATCTAGAAGACTTGAGAAGGAAGTTCACGCCAAACTAAATCGAAGAGGATAACCAATGATGAGTAACCCTAAGGAATCTGACGGTGAGTACGAAGAAGCCGATTTTGTTAAGAATCCAGGTATAGGAGTCCGCTGGATATACGCTCGTCGAAAAGACGAACTCAGCGCTCTCGCCCTGGAGTTTGGTTTTAAAGCCGACGGAACCGTCGAGGAGACCAGGAAGGCATTCGCCAACCTCGTCAACACAGGGTCGTTCCCACAAAGTGTGTGGGACCGACTGGCTCAGTTGCAGGTGCAATATAGTAGCCGGGCCCCAAGTCCGAACCCTCCAGGCAGGAACGGTGAGACGGGACAGTTCGCAGAATCCCTCACCATTCCCATGACGGCCGGAGCCACATCGATCGGGACACCAGCCCGCCATCGAGGGATCCACCCAGGATCGACGCACGGTAGCTGGATGCCACCGGTAGACGCCCGCTTACCCGCCGATCTACAAGGACAAGACACACGGAGCAGCACGGCTCCAACTCAACATCTGCTCCCCGAGAAGATGCACAAATGGAATCTACGGTTCGATGGGAGTTCGGATCCGTTGACTCTCATCGCCGCGCTCGAGGAAAAGATGACGACTTACAGGATAAATCCAGAGGAGGTACCCCGCGTTATGTCCGAGATCTTGGAGGGCCCAGCGGCACGATGGTTTCGCACGAGCCACCTACAGTCGGCCTCATGGGGAACTTTCAGGAGGGAATTCCTCGACTTCTTCCTACCACCTCGATATTTCGAGCGGTTGGAAGATGAGATACGGACCCATGTGCAGCGGAGAGGAGAGCCTTTCAAGACCTACTTGATCGAGCTCAGAACCAAGATGCAGCAAGCCGGTTATCGAGAAGAGGAAGAATTGTACCGGGCATATGAAAACATGGCTCCGGAATACCGACTGTATATTAAACGCAGTGAATTCGCGACTTTGACACAATTGACTCATATGGCCACAGAATATGAGAGTGTCAAACAACTCGAGACGACTCGACGCGAACCAAAAGTAACCACGGACCGGAACCAAGAAGAACCTCAACTTCGCCGATCGCCGAACCCATTCCGGAATCCGGTGAATTCAACGCAGACAGGACATGTGACCCATCAGATGATCGGTCAAGGAACCTCTCGACTAGATATAAGACGGGCTTGTAATCGCTGTGGAGAGAACGGACATCTCCAAAGGAACTGCCCCAACCCACGTCGGGATTTTTGTTGGGACTGTGGGCGACCAGGAGTTTTGACTATAGGGTGTTGCCGTCGAAATGCGTCGGGAAACGGAGAACGTCTCCGCCGGAACCCGGGTGCGGCGGAGACGAACGGAGCAGCAACCCGACCCCAGTAAAACCCCCGTTGAGATTACACGGCGGGCTCATCACAGCAGCGATAGAAGTCGGAGGACAACGTGTGGACGCCACCATTGATACAGGGGCATCGAGGAGTTTCGTCAGTGAAAGTTTTACTCGACTGGCCGCGCGTGCAGACGAGTTACAGGATGTTGTCACTAGAATAGCGTTGGCCGATCGGTCATGTCTGGATGTGACAAAGCTCTGGCGAACCTCGGTTACGTTAGCCGGCACTACGGTGCTCTTACCCATGTTAGTAATGCCCACCATGTTAGATCGTGTAATACTTGGAATGGACTTCCTCAAAGTAGCGGGAACTCAGGTGCGATGTGGTCGAGCTACACTCGACTTGCAAAACGAAGCCCAAGCGGCTGGAGACCCTTTCTTACAGCCAGTACTTATAAAGGCGCGGGGCAACCAGGAGAAAGCGGTACACCCTGTTGCGGTTGGTGCCCATTTGGGAACTGCCAGGCCAGAAGAAGCAGAGATACCCAGTCCTATTCCCACGCGAACTATAACCCCGAACATCAATGCCGGTGCGCCCACTAGGACGGAGACGGTAGAAGACGAAGAACAGCGACAGAGCACATTATTGAGTCCGGCGCAACAAAGCTTCATCGATCGGGAACTGGCCCTATTCGAGAAACTGCACGGGGTGTCTCACGTCGCCGAGCACACCATCGTCATGCGCGACGACAAGCCCGTAAAACAAAGATATTATCCCCGGAACCCCGCGATGCAACATGTCATCGATGCCCAAGTAGACGAACTGCTCCGTGACGGGGCCATCGAACCCTCCAGAAGCCCACACAGCGCTCCCATCGTATTGGTCAAGAAGAAAACTGGCGATTGGCGCATGTGTATAGATTACCGTCAGCTAAACGCACACTCAGTGCCCGACGCCTACCCAGTCCCGAGAATCAATCACATTCTGGAGAAATTACGCCACGCCCGATATATCTCCACGCTGGACTTGAAGCATGGCTATTGGCAAATTCCCATGGCTAGGGATAGTCGCCAATATACAGCGTTCACGGTCCCTGGGAGAGGATTGTATCAATGGAAGGTCATGCCCTTCGGGTTGCATTCTGCCAGCGCCACGTTTCAACGCGCTCTGGATAGTGTAATCGGCGTGGAAATGGAACCGGTCGCCTTCGCTTACCTAGATGATATTATTATCATAAGCGCGACAGAAGACCAGCACTTTACTCATCTCTCGGAAGTTTTCCGCAGATTGCGGGCCGCGAATTTAAGAATAAATCCGAAGAAGTGTTGCTTCTTCAAGCAGAAACTCGTCTACCTCGGCCACGTCATCAGCAGTGACGGAATTCAGACTGATCCCGAGAAGGTGTCTGCGATCAACGGGTTGAAGGCCCCCTCCAACTTAAAGGAATTCCGCCAATGGATCGGGATGGCCTCGTGGTATCGGCGATTTGTCCCTAGCTTCGCGACTATCGTGCAACCGATGACCGCGCTACTAAAGAAAGGACGGAAGTGGACCTGGGGACCAGAACAGCAAGCCGCCTTGGAAGAAATTAAAAGATGTCTGACTACTGCTCCCGTATTAGGCTGTCCGGATTTCGACCAGAAGTTCATTTTGCAAACAGACGCGAGTGACGTCGGCTTGGGCGTAGTTTTATCACAGGGCTCCGAAAGTCAAGAGAAGGTCATCGCATACGCTAGCCGCCGATTAACCCCCGCGGAACAAAATTACACTACCACGGAGAAAGAGTGTCTGGCCATAATCTGGGCAATCAGGAAGATGCGGTGCTACCTGGAAGGGTACCGATTCGAGGTCGTCACTGACCATCTAGCTCTCAAGTGGCTAAATTCTATTGAGAGCCCTTCTGGCCGAATAGCGCGTTGGGCGCTAGAATTGCAGCAATTCCAATTCGACGTACGCTATCGACGAGGTAAATTGAACGTCGTGGCCGACGCACTTTCGCGACAGCCTTGTGAGATACTGCAGGGTGCTGTCGAACTCGAGGACCACTGCGACTGGATCAAAAAGATGAAGAAGCAAATACAGGAGGAACCCGAGAAATTCGCTGACTACATGATCGAAAACGACCAGCTCTACAGGAACATGGGTTACCGAGCTGACGATGAGGACTACTTCCCGTGGAAGCTTTGCGTGCCAACTTCCCGTAGAAACCGCGTCTTACGTGAATGTCACGATTCCCCGACCGCAGGACACTTGGGAGTCCGAAAAACAATTACGCGTCTGACCCAGAGGTATTTCTGGCCCGGTATGTATCGCGACGCGAAACGCCATGTTCGCCATTGTGAATCTTGTCAAAAGTTCAAGACGGAACAAACCAAAGCGGCAGGCAAGATGCTAACCCGGGTTGTCAGCGAACCTTTCGACATTCTCTGCGCGGATTTTGTAGGCCCGCTACCCCGGTCAAAACAAGGTAACACCATGCTTCTGGTGTTTCACGACGTATTTTCGAAATGGGTAGAACTGATACCACTCCGGAAAGCCACCGCAGCTCAAGTGCAGAAAGCGTTTCGGGAACGTATACTTGCGCGAGTGGGCATTCCCCGGAAGTTCGTGTGCGACAATGGAACCCAGTTCACAAGCCGGGTCCTGAAAGACTATTTCACCAAGCTCGGCGTAGAAGTCCAGTACACGGCTCCATATTGTCCACAAGAGAATCCCACAGAAAGGACCAACCGCACTGTGAAGACGCTGATATCCCAGCTGTCGGAAGGCGACCAGAGTTCGTGGGATAGTATGCTGCCAGAGATATCCCTCGCGATCAATAGCAGTGTATCGGATTCGACGGGGTATAGTCCCGCGTTCCTAACTCAAGGACGGGAACCACGCTTGCCTGCGATGCTGTATGATGAACTGACCCCCGGATCGGCGGTCGTGCATACAGGTCCTGAAGACAAGGCGTCTCACCTCAAAGGCATCTTCGACATCGTACGAGCGAATCTTCAGCGAGCGTCTCAAGACCAGGCGAGACACTATAACCTACGAAGGCGAGAATGGAGACCCACACTCGGCGGTCAAGTTTGGCTGCGTCAGCATCCCTTATCGAAAGCAGCCGAGGGATTCGCCGCCAAACTTGCTCCCAAGTATGACGGCCCTTATACCGTTACAAAATTCACATCTCCGAACTTGGTACGCCTGCAACGTCCCGGAGATCGACGGCGACGCATCGCTAACATATCCCAGCTCAAACCGTACTACGCAGAAGCCCCTCCGGATAGGATCGACGATAGTATTGTCGGATCGAACGACCCGATGCAGTAAGCAGCATGCAGCCGCAATAAATTTAATATTTATTGTTTAACCACCGTATAACCATTGTATAAACACTGTATAAGCCGCGTATAACCATTGTAATAGATTAAGACCGAGTCCTTAGCTACGCCGTCACGTAGGGAATTCGAAGGTTAGTTTACCGACGACGGGCGCCTTTTTATCGCGCCACGGGAAGAAAGGGGGGGGTGTAACGTACACACTTAGGTGTACGATACAATTTTTGAATAATAATATGTTAGGTTATAGGTATAAGCGTCTGATCGTGAATATTAAATATTAAGTTAGTAGTATGTAAGTTATAGGTGTAAGTGACACATAATGAATAATAGATATTAAGTTGAAACTGAATATTAAGCCGTAGTTAAGCTAAGTTCCGAACCCGAGTGGCAACGCCAGCAGGTATTTAGTGAGTACAGAAAATACTAGAAATTAAGAAATATACTAGAAATCCCGAAAGCGGGAAAAAGGGAGCGTGGGGAAGGTGGTCACACACCGATCGGGCAGGAGGTCTCTTGTGTCGGAATGGTAAGACGGGGCGGACGTGTCTCCCGCAGTAATTTTCCGTGTAATTCGAGTAACGCCTCGACCGCGCGCGAACGAATAAAGGGCTCTCGTGCCGGAAAAGTAGAACGGAGCGGACGCGCCTCCCTGAACTCGCTTGACGGATAATTCGAGTAACGCCTCGACCGCGCGAAGGCACGCGGTTAATGAAGAAGTGGACTAGTGAGTGTGTTTGAGGTTAGTGTATGCAAAATTCCTATCCGTCAGGCAAGGACGGTGTAGCGGACTCATAGGAAGACAGTAGATAAATGGAAAGATAATAATAATAATAATAAAAATATAATAATAAAACAAAGTAAATTCCATGATCGTGATTCTTTTTATTTATAGTAGCCTAGCTCCCTTCCTCGTAGTGCATGTGACCTGTACGTGGACATCCGTCCCGTCCGGTCTAGTATTCTAACCTCACTCCCCGTAGTATTTGGGACCTGTACGTGGACACCCGGCCCGTCTGGTCCAGTATCTTGGTTCCCCACATCGTAGCATTTGGGACCCGACGTGGACACCCATCCCGTTCGGTCTAGTATCTTAGATTCCCCCCTCCCTCGTAGTGCATGGGGCCTGTACGTGGACATCCGTCCCGTCCGGTCTAGTATCTTAACCTCACTCCCCGTAGTATTTGGGACCTGTACGTGGACACCCGGCCCGTCTGGTCCAGTATCTTGGTTCCCCATATCGTAGCATTTGAGACCCGACGTGGACACCCATCCCGTTCGGTCTAGTACCTTAGATCCCCCTCCTCGTAGTGCACGTGACCTGTACGTGGACACCCGGCCCGTCTGGTCTAGTACCCTAGTTTTCCTCCTCGTAGCGCATGCGACCGGCACGTGGACACCCGGTCCGTCTGGTCTAGTACAATAGCTTTCCTCTTCATGGTGCATGTGACCTGCGCGCGGACATCATTCCCGGCTGGTCAATCGTACCGCCATCCTTTCTCCTCCAATCCCCCCTCGTATCCGACAAATCCTATCCGGCTTGGCCTCGCCCGAAGGTCCAGCCCGGTGGATTTTTGGCATCCGATACATCGAGAACGATTTGCGCGCGACGCAACCCCACCCGGCATCCCCATACTCGCGAAACCGTTCGTCTGGCTTGGCCTCGCCCCAAGGTCCAGCCCGGTGAATTTTTGGCCTGCGACACGCGGAAAGCGACTTACGTGTCCCAGTCGCGGAAGTGATCAGCGGGACCATCCGGCGTCCCCATACTCGCGAAAACTGTTCGCCTGGCTTGGCCTCGCCCTAAGGTCCAGCCCGTGGAATTTTTAACCCAGGAGCAAGGTACGGCGTGACCAACTCCGACACCAACTCTCTCTCTCCTGGCGTCTATGAGAACCTTCGGTGTGACTCCCCAAACGACTCATTCACTCGTTGAATGATACTCTCTAGTCCGGTGTTTCGGTGATTTACAAATTTCTTGTAAAGGACTCCTGGATCTGACTGAGATCTGTACCCCGGCCAGAGAGCATCCTTACAATGCATACGACAAATTTAATTATTGGTTTAACTAATTGGAAACGCCAAATTTTTTGATAGACTATGACAAAACTATGAACGAATAATGAAGAATGATGATTGTTTAAACTTGGTTCCTGTTGAGTAACGAGAATTGTAATATATAGTGGCATATATTTTTTTTTAAAATAATTTCAATGCCTAGCGGTGTATTTTTGACTTTCAGATTGCTAAACTTATTTACTTTCATATGCCGCTATATATAATGAAACAAATATTGTAGACTGCTTTCGATAAACTGAACAAATTAAATAAATGTTTTGCATATACTTACTATGGCATAATCATACGTACATGAATATATTTTTATATATCCCTGTGTTATGTGTGCGGCAACCAGCAACAATAAATTACAGCACTCGCTCTACCCAAAACACTCATTTTGCCAAATTGCAACCAATTAGCAAGCAACAATAATAGTTGATAGTGATCAAAACTGAATTATATATAATATTAGCTGGCATTATAGGCTTCCCCCTCCACTTCCACTTGCACGACACGAAAACACATAACGATTGTAGCTGAATTATTACAAATTACGTTTACAATATTCATAAGTCGTTGGGACAACTCAAAACTTAATCGAAATCAAAAATGAACAACAAATATGCGTGTATTGTGTGTATAAGCTTAATAAATATTTCAAGTATTTGAAATTAATATTTGTTTGATTTTTTATTTTTAAAACTTTTTTTTTTAATAATTTAGAGAACAATTTTAAAATAGTTTTAAATGGATAAGTAAACTGATTTCTAACAGAGCACTCTTGAAATTGGGCTCCAGATATTTCTATATACTTCAGAAAATATAGTATTTTGGGAACGATTATTGAAAGTTAATTAAATAAATATATACAAAATTACCAGAGCTTATATAATGGCTGATGAATAAAATATTTGAATCATCATTGCTATTGATAAACAAGGCAGAAAGCTAACTATTAGAATATTGCAGTTTTTATAAACTGACTATAAATCGATTTATATATTTCAAAACAATGAACTCATGTCGATTTTCCATTCAATTTTAAGATCGCTCGTAAAGCACATATATTACTTGATTTTTATAAATTTAAATATATATTTTTATATATATTTGAAATCAATAGACACATCTATATCTGTATTCGTTTAAAAGCAAAGAAGGTTTACCGATTTTCCTATTAGTTTTCGAATTTTTTTTTCCTAAGACAGCTATATGTCAACGCAAGCCATTGGACAACTGCGATTATACTCTTATATATAATATATCCATTTTGTATGTTTTCCAAAATAAGATTTAAGTTTTATATAATATATAGCTGTAATAGGAAAAAAGGAAATCAACTTGATGTAGATTAGTTTTTACCCGTTACTCGTTAAGTAAAAGGGTAAATTGTGTTCGTAGAAAAGAATGTAACTGATCGAGATCGCGAATCCTATAAAAGATAGAGATTTTGGATTTGACATTCAGATTCTAATAGTACAGCGCAAGTTTATTTCAAAACGCCTTATCTATCGGTAGAAAAAAATTTTTAAATCGAGCTATTTTTTTTTAGAAGTTATTGAGCTATTAAGTTGTCTGCCGCCGCTCTGCCGCTGCTCTGCCGGCAAAACACTATCCTTTGCTCGTTAGAGAAACAGAACGAAATAATTGTTAGCGGGGGGTATTGTATCGTGCGGGAATATTAAGTTTAAAGTTTGTTAGCTGAGTAAAGAGTATCAAATAGTTTGGAAACTAAAGCGTTCTTTCTTTTTAAGCAAGGGTATGTAAAATAAGCTTGCCATAGCTACCTTTTTTTTATTCAATTTCAAAATTTAATTTTAATTTAATTAATTGAAATTTAATTTTATTGAAAAAATTAATATCCGAAATTCTTCTTGGAGCAAACTTATATAAAGACAAAAAACGCAATCCGTATTAAAAGCGATGGTGATCCCGACTTGCAGCCTTGAGATCCGCTGGAGGCCGAGGCCGAGGCCCAGAGGAATCGACGAAACCAGGTGAGACCTTCGGGTTCCTCCCTGATGTAGTAGTACATGTAGTTGAAGGGCAGCTGGTTGCCATTGGCGTCCGTATTATCCAACCCAAGGACGGTGTGGCTCATAACGAATCCATAGCGCTCGCTGGAGGAGCTATTCGCCTCCAAGGTGGGCGATTCGTTCACCAAATCCACATTGAACTCGGCCAGATTTGTGGCCGTATCCCTGGCATTGCGGATGCGAATCTGCGACTTCTTGTACTGATTCCGTATCAGATACTTCATCATCTCGGGCATCTGAGGCAGATACATCCAAATGAAGGTTTCGCCCATTTCCAGGTGCAGATTATGTTTGAGGAGCGAGTTCCGATGCGATGCCATGAGGTTGAGCGGTTGGCGCAGGTGCTGCATGCGCTGTCTGCCAAGATTGCGATTGAACCGGCCATCCTTTTGGTGCTGCACCTTCTCCGCCAGCGACGACAAGGCACCCATGTGCTGGAACTGCGACTGTGCGGCTCGAATTAGCCGGAATTCGTAGTCCCTCTGGCAGTCCGGATGGGCAAGACTGTCCCAGCGACAGCTCTGCAGGGTCACAAAGCTCTGGAGCAGCCAGTCGATGGGCTGGTCATTGCTGAACAACCGGACGTAGGCCACAAACGATTGCAGAACGGCGGCGGGGAAGAGCTTTCCTATGAATCCCAAGTCGCTGAAACTCATCACCAGCCAGTCGGGCTGGTGGGCAAGCCGAAAGTGGCCATGCAGCAGGACAAACTTCTGGATGTAGTCCATGAAGCCCCTGTTGGCCATCACGTCGTCCTCCAGCTGCAGGTAGTACGCACCCTTCGTTCGGGCATAGGACATGAGGTATATGTAGTCCAGGTTCTGTTTGGTCCGCCATCGAACTCGCAGCGGATCATCGTGCAGTGTGATATGAAGTCTCGAGAAGTTCGGATAGTAATTCAGGGGCGGGGCAATCACGTCGATGAGACCGGCTCGCAAATGCAGCGAATGATTAGCCTGCAGTTCCTTAACTATATGCCTGGCAAACTGCAGCCTGGTCTCGCCCACAAAGATCACAATCAAGGCGTGTTCGCGATCATCGGGTTTCATCCGCCGGATCAAATAGTCCACCGTTTGGAGCACATAATTCCTTTTGGCTCGCAGCACAGTGGGCACTCCGATCACGAACTTGACCCCTGTTCTACCGCCGCTAAATCGATAACGTGGTTTTAGTTCCGGACTGGTGATCACTTGATCCCTGGATTTGTAGTCTGGATTGCGGATGCTTTTCACAAGGGGGCGAGTTGTACGCGCTACTTTGGTCTGGTTTCTTACAGCTCGCGGTTCCAACGGCTGTATATTGGTCATATCCTTTCCAAAATACAGCAGGGCACACAGCAAATAGGTAATCGCAATGAGACCAGAAAGGCAAGATCCCCAACGAATGTTAATCAGCTTCATGATTGGATATCAAGTTGTCTATGCCGACTTTTGGCACAAGGAGTGCTTTGATTTTTAAGATATTTATTATTATTAGGTGATATAAATGTTTGACAATATCCAGTTATGGTTCTTTGATAAATAATGTACTCGTATAGATTAGTTTGAAACGCTTGACAATATCCCATTAACACATCACGGTTCGCTTTGCAATACACTTCTTATAACAGTTGAAAAAGACAATTACGATATAGATTAGAAATACTTTTGTCTTGTCTTAAATTGTTTGCAACAATATCAGATCGTTAGAAATAGGTTTGATTACACATATAGCTTTAGTTTTGTTAGTTTTGTTGCCGCTATTGATTGTTTCGTTCAGTCGTTCATTTCAGCTTCCAGAGTGCATCCAATTCGTTGAGCGGATCCTTGGTCTCCTGCTGATCCTTCGCAGTCACCTGCGGCGCATTTTTCATTTGATATGATGTCATTATGCCACCTGCATGGTCACCAAAGTAAACATAAATTAAAAATAAATGTTTAATGTATATAAAAGTAATATTAGTTTTGAATTGCTTACGTTTGTTAAGCACATTGTGGGCATTGCAAAGTAAAATCTGCATGGACTGTTCCAGAATGGCCGAATCACGCAGAGAATTTTGACGCTGTGCGCAAATGCGCGACCAAACATCAACGATATCTATTATATAAAAGTAAATATTTCATGGTTATTACAGAAATGAATAAAGAATCTTGAAATCAGTCACATTAAATGGGATTGGATTGCATAAATCTCAAATGGCAACATAGCAGTGTAACCCATTAAAAACTGTTTTTTTTAGAAATGTATATTTTCAGATATATTTTACGGTTATTTTTTTTCGAAAATATTAAAAACAAAAATTTACCCAACTGCTGGTATGATTACGGACAATTGAGTATCCGAATTGAATCAAGAATGTTAAAGGTAACTTCTTATACAATGATGTACAAATTTTAAAAACTAAAAAAAATTAACAAATTTCTATACTTCTGAAAAGAAGTCGATTTTTTGGGTGTCCAAAATCGTTCTTTTTTTAATGCCAAATACATCAATGGTATAGTAAATATAATCAACACTTATTTTCAATTTGAGTCGATCTGTAAATTTCTTGCTAATGAATTTAAAGTTTCAAGGTAGCGATTTATTTCTGCTGATATTAGAAAGCTGCCGCTATCACAGGATTTTTTTAATAGTATAAATCGTATGACCATAAAAATAGATTTTTTTAAAGTGTCTCACTGTTACCAGCCCCTAAAATGGTAAAAACTTCTGTGTAAGCTAAGGACTTGTTTCGTATACTCACTGATTAAAATTGGCTGCTTGCTCTGAGTGGCTATAATGGCGCATACACCAATGGCCAACAGTTCGGAGCGCTCTGAGCCCGTTAAACAGTTCATGATGAGCGGCGAGTCGGGGGCGTTAGCTGCCTGGCAGCGCTGTCGATGGGTCTCCAGCGCATTTTGGGCCACTCCCAAAAGTTGAGCGGGTGCCCTATAAAATGTGTATGCCAATTAAATAGGTTAACAATCCTCAGATGATTTAATTTTAGGCACTTACCCCTTGGTCCACTGCTTCAGTTGAAGAAGGGACAAATCCAGGACGGCATCTGCACCATGCATGGATAATTTTAGTTGATACTCGGAGCAGTGACTAAGTGGCTGCACCCTCACACAGGTCACCGTGTAGTCGTCATAGTGAGTGGGCTGGTCCAAGGCCTGCGGCCAGTAGGGATCGAAAAGCTAACAAAAAATGCAGAACAACTTGATTTACAAAGTTGACACACTTCATATAACATCTTTACCTCATTTGTGGTATGCAGACAGACCACAGTACGTGACTTTTCCGACCAGATCATGGACCAGAAATCGTTTATGGTATTCGGCTGCGGTGTCTGAGCGACGATGAAGTTGGGACAGCCGGCACTTAAGTTCTGATTATAATGAAAAATAAAATTGTTAGTAAAGTTGATTAATGAAAGTGATGTGGAAGGAGAACCTCTTTTTGAACAGTATCTTTGGGATCATATACTCCTGAGCAGTGTTGGGAAAGTTACTAGTTTTTTGGATCTAGGTAAGGTACAAGGTATTTGTGAAAATAGGTACTTAGGTAAGGTAAAAGGTACACAAATTGTTATGTATCTAGGTAAGGTAAAAGGTACAAAAAAGGTAAAAAAATACATTTTTTTAATACAATACCATTTTTTTTTAATTTAATCGTTTTGTCCTTGACAAAGTTTCGAAGGAATTGTGATATTGTGTATATGTTGAAACAGTTTTTTTGATCTAGGTTAGGTACAAGATATTTGCGAAAATAAGTACTTGGGTAAGTTAAAGTTACACAATTGGTTATGTATCTAGGTAAGGTAAATGGTACAAAAAAGATAAAAAAAATACATTTTTTTTTACCATTTTTTTTTTTAATTTAATCGTTTTGTTCTTCACGAAGTTGCGGAGAAATTGTGATATTGTGATTATGTTGTAGCAGAAACATGTAACAAGAAACATCTTTTATCTTACATTAAAAATGTTGTGGAATTAATTTTTCCTTAACTTGCTGTGAAATTATTTTTTATTTACATATTGGGGAAAAGAATACGAAATTCAATTTATCAAGCTAATTTGAAAACAAAATTGAATAAAAATATTTTAGTACCTAAATACATATTATATCAAATTTTTAAGATAAATAAAAATCTTTACCTAGGTAAGGTAAAAGGTAGACTCATATTTGTGAAGCTAGGTAAGGTATACGGTATCAAAAAAGAGTACCTAGGTACATATATAGGTACAAGTATTTAGGTACACCCCAACAATGCTCCTGTGGAAATATCTTATTGAATGTTCTAGTGGGTATCAAGCTAATTTGAAAACAAAATTGAATAACATTTTTTCAGTACCTAAATACATATTATAGAAAATTTGTAATATAATTTATTTAATTAATTTAAATTCCTAGGTAAGGTAAAAGGTAGCCTCATATTTATTAACCTAGGTAAGGTATCAAAAAAGTGTACCTAGGTACAAGTATCTAGGTACACCCCAACACTGCTCCTGTGGCATTATCTTTTTAAATGATCTTTTTGGACATATCTCACCTTCATGTAGGCTGCATTGATGTAATCATCTGTCTGCTTGTCCAGCTTAACTCTAGCATGATCGTAGGGCAGACAATCGAGGGATCTGTTTTTCTCCGGGAACAGTTTCGCAATTGTGGTAAATCGCTTGCTGGCACTCGGGTCTTTGTCCAGTTTCTGCTGCAACTCCTGCCACTTGGCACCCAGTTGGGTCTTCCCGTTCAGCATTTTCACGTGCAGATTCTCCAGCAACTTCTCGTAGCTCTCGACCTCCTTTTGGAAATATTTCGTGGTCTTTTCGTCGGTGAATGTTTCGGCTTGGAATGCAAAACTGTTCGAATGCCCATTGGCTGCCGAGGCCTTGGACTGTTTCTCATTGGCGGAATGTGTTAGGGACACCGAGTCCCAGTCGAAATTCTCCAGGGAGCTTAAATCAGAGCAGTTGGAGAGATTGTCCAGACTGGTGCATCTTGGAGCTTGGATCTTGGGTTCAGTTGCAGCTGGAGCGATTTCCTCGGCGGTTGCTGGTGGAATCTCCGGAGATGTGGGAGCAGCGGTCTGAAAGGAATCAACATAACGAATATAATTTACATGTGTAGAGTGATTTTTCTTTTTAACATTTACCTCGACCACACTTTCGGGCTTAACGGGAGCCGACACCTGACTTCCTGGTGGAGTGGGTGTGGCCACCACCTGGGGCTGCAAAACGGGCTGCGGCAACATGGGCGGCGGTACAGCCACGGAGCAGTCAATGTCCAAATCACTCAGCAGATCCACATTGCTGGACACCTTGGGGGCCACGGCCACCACCTCTGCCTTGGGTTCCACTTTAACCGACGCTGTGGAGGAGGCGTACGGCGGTCCACTGGTTGTAGTTTGCGTGTGGGCCGTGCTGGTGGCACCGCTCTGCATGTAAATGGAGCTCGTGGGAGGCTTAGGAGTGGGCTGCTGCGGCTGGGGTGTCTGGCTGCCATGGTAGCCATAAGGAGTTGTATAGTAGTTGGTCGACTCCTTGTCCCCTTCCGCCGCATTGGAGTCCTTAGCTGGCAGACTAGCCTTGGTGTGGGATACGATGGGTGACTGAAAGTAGTACATTGTTATTAAATGCTTGAAAATCGTGTATAAGTGTACTGCTCACATCGAATCCGGTGGCCGTATTGCTGCGTTTGGCGTGCTCCGAGTCTGTGGTGCCCACCGACTGCTGTTTGCCGCTCTGGCTGAACTGGTAGCCCTGAGATCCCTGCGATCCCTTCAGGGAGCTGCTATCCTGCTGATAGCCACTGTTGTACTCGAATACTCCCGTCTGCGGATTGAAACTGTAGCCGGGATGGTTGGAGTAGCTGCTGTAGTTGGCTGAGTGATAGGTAGAGGCGGGAACTGTGGCCTGAGCTGGTGTGGATGCAGGCGTTTGAGCTGGAGCTGGAGCTGGACTCGGCACGGGAGACACTCCAGGAGCTGGAGCTGGAGGTGCATGGGTATCACCGAACTGCTGTGGATACTGCATGGATGGCACAGAGTTCTGTGGCAAAGGCTGGTGCCCTGGAATGGTTTGAGGCGATCCCTGGACGGCCTGCGAGGGATAGAGTGAAGGTTGTTGCGGAGCTGGCTGCTGCTGCTGCTGAGGTGTATAACCCGTCGATTGCTGCTGATATTGCAGGGGTTGTTGTGGTGCCTGGAATTGGCCATATCCTGTGGCCTGCTGCGGTGGCGTCTGTGTGTAACCTGCATTTGGCTGCTGCGGTGTCTGTGGCTGGGTAAATCCAGCAGGTGGTTGGCTTTGAGAGTAACCTGTGACCTGTTGTTGCGGTGTCTGTGACTGGGGATATCCAGTGGACTGCTGTGGCGTATGAGATTGGGAATATCCTGCTGATGGCTGCTGGGGATAAGCCGCAGTCTGAGCTTGGAGATATCCTCCTGGTTGCTGCTGCACCGACTGATTGGGAGCATATGCCATGGCCTGTCCTGTCGGATATCCAGTAGATGCCGGCGGGTAAGACACCTGTTGCGTTTGGTAGCCCTGTCCGGGATAGCCTGCCGTTCCCTGGTACTGATTGGCCATCTGATTGACCACAAACGGGGCCTGGAGGGAGGAGGGCAGCTCGCTGGCATTTGAAACCGGATGGGGATTGCCCGAAGTGGCCACATACAAGGGCTGCTGGATGTTGAATCCCTGAGCAGCTGAACTGGCCGGAGCAGTTCCAGCTGCGGGTGGAGCATAGGTCAGCGGAGGCACTGCTCCACTGGCATACCCGTACTGGCTGTAGCCCGAGTCCGCCGGGTTGTTATCCGGCGCCTGTGCCTGCAGATTCATCTGGGCCATTGCTGCGTGGAGCGTCTGGGAATTGGGCGACGCTTGGGCCTTGTAGGCCGGTGGAGCGATGTGCTGCTGCTGCTGTTGGTACATGGGATTCGTGTAGCCGGCGGCACTGGGATCAAAGTACTGCTGCTGGGTGAGACTGTACGGTGGCGGCGGCTCATTTGGCGGTGCAGTGGCATAGGAGCATGCGGCCTGGGTGGGATTCTCCGAGCCCACCGGCACCGGACGCACTGTGGGCACATAGCCCGGAGTGGCGGGATTCGAGGCATCCGCCATTGCCGCCTTGGCCTTGAGGTAATCCCTCAATTTGGGCGTGCTACTGACCGCTGGCGAAGGTACTGCTTCCGGGATTACTTTACTGACCACCGGCGTGGTGGCCGCCTTGACGCTCTGCATCCTTTGCTGTCGCTCCTCGGACTGCACATCCCTGGCGGATCGAAATCGGGTGAGTAGCTTCTGCACATTGCCGGCCAGCTTCTTGTAGAATTCCAGACCCTTGGCCGACTTGGCCAGCAGATCCTCATACACGTCATAGGAGGCAGCCAAGGAGCTGTAGAAGTGCTCCCGTTTCTGCTTCACATCCTGCAGCGTCTTCAGAACCGGTGCCGCCTTGGCATAGTTTTCAGTTAGAGCTTGCAAAATGTTGGCCTGAGCCACCATGTTTTGGTCCAGGAGTTCGGTTATCTTGTCGTGCTTGCCCAGCTCGGTGGCAAATAGAGCTTGGAGACCCTCCTGACCACCATGGGCAATCACTTTGCCCGTAATATCGTCCTCGTTGATGGCTATCCTTAGATCCGCATGGAATTGGGCTCGCTGGGCCTTCATTTCGTTGACCTTGTTGAGGATGAGCTTCACATCTCTGAAGATTTCGGTGGTATTCAATTCGGAACTTAGTTTGGGCATCAGTTGTTGGATTTCGGGCAACGGTCGGGCCAGGATTTTCAGGTTATTCACATGCAGGCTCATGGCCTTTCTTAGGGTGTTATTGGACTCGCCTGCTCGGGCATGAGCTTCACTGTACTTCTGGAACTCTCGAGTTAACTCCGTAATGTGAGCATTTGGAGTTCGCTGGACGCCGCTCACCGACTGGAATTCCCGCTCCGCCTTGGATTCCGCTTCCAGTATTTGAGAAATCTCGCCGAGATTGGTCTCCACATCGGCCGTAATCTCGGCCAGCTGAGACATGGCCTCCACCAGATCGCTAATGGCAGTCTTGTTGGCATTCAAGGCAGCACAGCGATCGACAATGCCCTGTGGCAACTTGTTGGCCTGTTCCTCGTTGATATTAAGGTTGTCCAGGGTGAGCGAGCTCATGTAGGCCTCCAGTTGGGTGTCCTTCTCCTCCAGCAGGGCTCCATACTTTCGCAGCAGTTTGGCCTTCTCCTCGCTGTACAAAGAACTCGCTTCGTGGGCCTTCATCGGCACCAATCGAGCAAAGATATCTGGTCCCGAGTGCTCCTCGTCGGTCACTTGAAACCCGATGCCGTTGACCAGATTGGCACCTTGGACCGCTGCAATGGTGGAGAGTTCCGGCACCGCTTCGTGGTAAATGAATTCGTTCTCGTTTTTGGCATTCTTGCGCTTGGCCTCCACCACATCAGCGGTGAAGCTCAGGGATTCATTGATCTCCCGCTGATCGGGCAAACCCTTGGACTCTTTGCGCGCCTCCTCCAGTTTGTCCCATGAGGCCTGCAACAGGATTATGGTCAAAATGAGCGCTCTCTTCTATGGTTTATGGATTTTGAGTACCCACCTGATAGAGCGTCACCCGCTCGCCCATCTGACGTTTCTCCTCGGAGTGCTGCCCCTGATAGAGGTACAAGATGCAGGTCAGATAGTTGATCTTGAAGCGCACGTACTTCTTCCACAGCTTGTACACCGAGCTATCGATGACCTGGGCCACCGGACCATCATCTCCTCCGGTTAGCAGGGCAGCCAGGGCGGCTCCATAGTAGACCACAATCTGGGCGGTCACCTTGGCCACGATGTGTGGCTTCCGGTTGTCGATCAGTGACTTCTCCAGTATGCATTCCTGGGCCTGGGCAAAGCACACTTGCTGCTGGAACACCAACAGCTCGTGGGTCATGAAGTCTCCGCCACTGTTCACGTTGGCATAGCGCTCCCTCAGCTCTCCGTAGGCCCAAGCCGCCGCCTGAAAGTGGGTGCAGGCCATCTTCATGCCATCGACATCACCGCGGGTCACCGAAGCTCCGGATTGCGTGTGCGATGCCGCAATGTTGAACAGCACGGCGGCCCGCTCGAATCTCAAGTCGCTGACCTCGTGCACGGCACTGTGATAGAGATCCTTCCACGTGAACGTGAAGATCCCGCGATCGGCCAGCTGGGGAAATCGGTTCTGGAGGGCGTGCAGCTGGCAGTAGTAGCGCTTCATCACCGGTGCCCCATCCTTGGTGGTGTTCATTGCCTGGTTTCGCAGGGTCTCCAGGGCATGCACCTCCTTGGAATAGGCCTCGGGGTCCTCATGATAGAATTCCGCAATGTACTAGAAGCAAATTAAAAGGGTTAAAGTTAGTCGATTTCATTAACAATAAGGTAACGTTTGTACTCCCAAGTTTTGCTCTATATTTGTTTAGAAAATATAAATTATAATTTATAAACTTAAAATTCAACAAATATTTATGCTATTGGCTTTTGCTCTTATTGATTGGCTTAAACATTTCTGTGTTGCTTGCAGTATACAATTTGGAAATACTAGAATTGTATCAATCAATAAAAATTACCTAAGATAGCTTAGTCTTGAGAATTGGATAACCATTAAGAAACGGCAACCAACTTAATAAGCTTTTATTGAAGCGGTAAAATGATAGAATATTTAATAAAAAAATATCTTCTTAAAATTTTAAATCGAATAAAATTTACTCGGCTAAAGTTCCCAATTCAAGTTGAAAATACATGGTTGCAATTGCCTACGAAAGTTTGTTTATAACTCATTGTTTGGCGAGTTGATCAGATGACGGCGATGACTCAGCGACAGACAAAGAGGGCTTAAACGGTGGGGAAAATGGGAAAATGCAGGCAAGCATTGAAAATGCACCTGCTTCGGAGGAGCATTGCAAATTTAACCGAATATTTCTAGAAACAACGCATTTTACACAGATGCCCGATAAGTACAGAAGTTCAACTAATTGGGGCTCCTCTTTGTTTTGCCGACTCTCTTAATTTTCACTCCCCATTTCCCCTCTCTCTTTTTCGTCTTTACCTTTTTCAAAGCCGCAAAGGAGGTTCCTTCGGGACTCGATTTAAGAGCGAACCAGAGCATGTGCAATCGCGGCACCGCCTCCATTTTGTTGCCTTTCTATTTAACAGACAATTTAAGCTAATTACTTGCAATTAATTAACACAAATCAAAACAAAATAACTCGGCTGCAAGAAAAATAATAGAGATGGGGAAACATCAATAGCAACATCGATATCTTGAAACTTGAAGAGTTATCGATGTTTGGCATTAATACTTTGGCATCGGTAACGTGTTGGGGAGATATCGATATATTGGAACTTTTTTTTAAAACCTTGGTAATAACAAAATTTAAAAACAGATAATCTTAAAACAAAGAAAGAAATTAATAAATAAACAAATTGAAATAATAATATTATAACACATACATATTTTACTTTGGAGTCTTGAGCTAAAAATTCAATTATAAACTAATTTTTCAATTTAAATCTCTTGAAATTATAACACTGTCATAATTTACAAAATGAATTTTAAAAATCGAATTTAAAAATTCTAGATTTAATCATTAAACCGCAAATAGCATATAATATTAAATAGAATTCACGGGATTTAATTTTGTGTTCTTAATTCATTTATGACTTCCTCTTTTAGTAGTTTGTAATTTTAATATTGTCAATAACTGAAATCTTATTATTTTTAGCCGCTTACTTTCTCTCCTTCTCAAATAAAAAATAAAAATATTGCACAGAAAAATGTCCATTGTTTCTCTGAACAATACAGGAATTCCCATAAGTCACCACAAAATTGAAGTCATCCACATTGTATTTAAATATTGTTGGCTGTTTTATTGTTTATACATTATCAACTTAGGCTAAACACAGATGGGATTTGGATGTAATACAAGTCGTGTGAGGGTGACTAATAACAAGAATGCAATTATTTGCTAATTGCCGCTTACAAACTGGCGATGATACAATGGCAGCATACGGCTAAGTTAATTTAGGTACATACGTTGTCGTAATAAGACTAATTAGGCTAATGGAAACGCTACTAGGCTTTTCGCTTTGCTACGAGCCGCTTTGGAGATGTTTCGTTACAGTTTCTAAGTTAATTCTTTCCCTCCTCAATCAATTTCTATATACATATCGGTGCTGTGCGCGGAGGTGCTATAACTCTGATCCACCTCAGTATCACTGAGGACGCTAGCATCTGATTCGGGCTCCACATCCAGGCGGGAAAATTGTGGCGCCGATGTTTTACTATCCTCCACATTCGGTGTCTGGGCATCGATGAAAAAGTCTGTAGCGGTTAAGATCGAAAATTACCCATTAGTTTGACTATTCAATATATTGTATTTGGTGAAATGAAACTTTGTAATGGGAGTTAAGGGGAATTGAAGGAAATTTCGATAATTTACCTGCCAATTAAAATATGGACTTAATGCTTGAGTGAATTAAAGATAATGGAGGTGCATTTTACAGTCGTTTAATTTTTGGATAGCTGTGTGATAGTGCTTTAAAAGGCTACGTCGTGTAGTTCAGGAGTCGTGGGCATAATTTGTACTGCAAAAAATGTTCGGTTTGATTCAATTTGCAAATGATACGTTTTCTCTGGATAATGATGTGAATTTCTGACTTGAAAGACTCGTTTTTCTTCGAATACCAACCTGATTCGACGCCATTCCACTCGCTGACCACCGCGTTGTGACTGTGCTGGTGGGGATTGGGGTGATCCTCGACTGAGCCTTCGTATATCTGCAGGTCGGTGGCCAGTTCGTCGTGCTCCGTCATATCGTCAAAGTCGAATATCTCGGTTACTTTCACCTTGTTCGTATTATTGTCGGTGTAGTAATAGGCATAGAGAGCGTCGTTGTGCGTGGTCATCTTGAGGACGTGCTCAAAGTTATCGACATCATCCTCCAGCGGCGTGGCTCCACTAGAACAATTAGTAATAGAACAATTAATTAAACCTTTTCTCTGGTAAGAAATATTTGTTTCTAGCTTACCATTCATCCACAAGAATGGATACACGAGGTCCATATAGACGATTGGAATGCAGAAGTCCAGTGGCATCAAAGTGGGGTTGGTCATAAAGCTGTAATAAAAAGGAATCCCTTAGTACTTTTGGTTTATTTAAATGTGCTTTGACTTTGTTCAACAGACAACTAAAAAAAACGTTGTCATTTGACCGTCTAGCTCTTAACTTTCAATGCACTTTAATTGCATACTTTAGCAAAAGGTAAACATTTAATTAACATACCGTGAATTTATTTAGCAGGCGCATATGCATGGCGTTATTCAACTGAAGAATAAAGTCCTCCACCATTATTCTTGCTTGTTTGGTAAGTTTGGGCGTCAATGCTGATATTCTAAAAAAAAAAGTATAAGTCAAATATTTCAAATTAGGGCTTAAAAAAGGAAATATGAAAACCTACTTTGAAATGGTAGCCAGAAGAAAGTCCATAGGCACTGTGGCGGGCAGGGAAAGTAGCTTAATACCACGATGTTTGAAGATCCAGTTGGCCAGACCCTTATTTGCTTGCTCTATATAGTCCTGGATTACATCCAGCACTGTTTGAGGCATGTTTGAGCTTAAAGCGTCCTGGAACAGCAAAAAATATGTTGTTAACTGTAGCCATAGTTATAGTTTTAGTTTTCATTCTTTACCTTTCTATGCTTTTTGCACTCCCGGCACTCGGGATCGAACTCTTCGGGCTGGGCCACCGTTTCAGAAACGACAAACGTGGACTGGACCGCCACACAACGGCGGCAATTGATTAGATTATTGCGATGCAGGAACTGCAGGGCATCGTCGAATCCCTGCTGGCAAAACTTGGACAGGAACTCGGGACGAGGCGGGAACAGGATCCGCACGAACCGATTGATGTTCTGTCTGGAGATCTCGATGCTGGTGTTGGCCCAATTCAGATGGAACAGCTGCGAGCTCTGATCCCTCGGGCAAATATCACTCTCTCCGCAAAACGGGCTCACCGTAATGGTGTTCTCGTCCAGAATGGGCAGGTTATCCGAGAAGGCTCCGTCCATATAGCGAACTCCACGGAATCGGGGTGGCAGGATGCCAGAGAATCCTGGGATAAAGCAGGCGCAGAGCAGCGCCTGAAGCACCTCTTCCCGCGACTCAAACTCCGAGATGATGACGTTCTTGCCATCGTACACCCGGGTCAGCGATATGTGAAGGCGTCCATTCACCCGCTTGTGGGCATCGTCGGGAAGGTGCTTCTGTAGACCCTCCAGCAAACAGGTCTGGATATTAAAAGAGGGACTGAAGGGACCCAGAGAATACCGACGGGCTTCGTTCACCACCCTGAAGAAATCTGAGGTCATGCTGCCTGTAAAATGTCAAAGAAATTAGGAAAGCTGTTAGTAAAAATTCTAGTTAAACATTAAGTTTAGCTAGTGCTTAACTTTTGATCCCCATTAAGTGTTTAACTTTTGACAGCGATATATTTTAAGAATGACATCAAGAATTATGAGAAGCGTAAACTTGTAGTAATCTAATAGTTGCACTCAGAGTAGATTGACTATATATGTATATATTTATTACCCTTGCTAATCGAGCTTATACAATATTGATATTTTCGGGTTCAGTGGGCTATCTCATCTCGCGTTTCCCCGAGTGCTGATCTACGTCTGATGATGTCCGCGGGTTTTGCGTCATTGTGTCATCCAAAGGGTCAAGTGGTGCTCTTGGCAGTGTTATCGTTGTTGACCATTTCCCGCCCGTTTGTGAGGGAAAATGACGTACGAACCTTGTGTGGTTTGGAATTGTTTGTTTTGTTCTATTTGCTACTCGACCCCCAACGCAGTTTATGGTGCTGATAAGGAACTACGGATCCCACCATATGGTTCAACATGAGTTTATCAATGGAGCAAAAATATGGTGTATTTCATAACAGGTTTCTATCGTACGATTCGAAAACCTTTACTAGTTGATTAGAAAATTAATTGATAAGAAACACAATTTTCACAATTTTATAAATGTAATGAGTTTGCAAAAGATAATGTACAGATGTACAGATGACCACTAAAACTATTTTTTTTTTGTACTGGAATTAAACGTAGATAAGTAAATGTAGATAATTTATGGCTTTATGTACTGATAAAGTTTTTATTGAACCTATGCTCTCATATTGCACCCATAAAAAAATAGTTTCGCATGTACCCTGAGCCATATTGATAAGAAATCAAGCTTCCCATAGTGCCACACGCAAGTACTTTCCAAATATTTTGATTAGATGGAAGCGGAAAGACCAACAGCTATGAAAATGATAAGGTTAAAATATATATACATAAATGAAAGCAAGTACATTTGTGATTTATTCCAAAAACTGACGTAAAACAAAATCAGGCCATCAGACAAGACAAAACGCGGAATAGCGAAAGCCGGGGTTAAGACCCATCTTAAGTTGTTCTATTATGTCACACGATCGATTCCCTTTAATCGTAAATAACGATAGTTGAAAAACAAGTCACATAACGTCCGCGTATCAGCTTAACTATTTAAAGCTACTACGACATTGAGCACTATTGTTATGGATGGAGTTTTGTACCATGGCACTCGAGGGGGTCCCGATTCCAGATAGTTGGAAAACAAGCCATATATATAACGTCCGTTAAAGCTGCTACGACATTATGGATGGAATTTGGAACCGCGCAGAAGAACCCACAAAACTCGTGGGGGTCCCAATTCCCGGTTCTATATCAAATTTGTTTTCGCTTTCCGCTTTCGATTGTCAACAACAATAATAAACTAGGGAGGAAAATGCAAATAAACAACGCTATCGCGTTACGTGTGCAGCTCTCTTAGTTATTTTTGTTTTTGTTTTTCATAGGTAAATAACAAAACCTTGTAAGAAAAGCTCGACAAAAGTGGGCGTTACTTTTCGGGGTTAAATCAATACGCTGAACACCCTTTAACCTTGAATTCTGTGTAATAAAAATATTTTTATATTCGTTACTTTTAGAATAAAAGTAGTAGTTAGTAGTTAAGTGAAGTTTACTATATTTCAACATCAATATATTTTTATATTCGTTACTCTTAGTATAAAGAAGACCCGATAAAGCTGTAAGTCAACTGAAACTATTATCAACGATCTGAGCAACATAAAAAATTAAATAAATAATTTCGGTAATCTGAATCCGAATTTGGCCATTAAAAAAAACCCATTAAATTCTATTAACTTTTACACTGAATGCATGTATTTCAAAATTAAAATTAGTTTGGCTTAAATTGTATGACCCCCACTGCAATTTAAACGAACAGTTGGCCGCTGACGTTACATCAAACTTAACCGCAAGTCAAGTGCAACTAACGCCCACTTTTGGAGGCCGGGAGCATAACGGCAAATGGAAAACAAAACGAAACGAAATTGTAAACAACATAAAGAGGAAAACAAACGAGTATGATACATACATACATATATACAAACAGCTGCACCAAAAATACATTTCTTTGGGGGCTCGACTTCAATGGATAAATAAACATGTTTCCGGGGCATTTCGGAGAGGGAGAGGGAGAAGGGGGAATGGCATACGTATGCAGTTGTTGCTTTCCGAGGAAAAAGAAAAGGCAACAAACTTTCAACATAAAAAAGAGAGATGAAGAGAGGGAGAGCGGCACACACACACCCCCATTTCCGTGGTCTGACCCCCAAAACTCAAGCGATACGCTCTCACTTTAGCGGTCTTGTTCGCTCTACTTAGCCCTATCTCGCTCGCACCGCCCTGGATTAGGGCACCCAAAAACAAAATAAAAGGCCTCATCACGTGATATTGTGGTTGTATTTGAAGAGCACAAAAACCAGAATATCACAATTTTCTGCTTCTTCCGCTTGCGCATAGTTTACCCACTTACACATATTCTACATGAATGTGTGTGCCTACAGTGGGCAAAGTAATTATGTTTACAACATTTCTCTGTATGTTTTATGACTTGTAAGACTTCTTTGTTTCGAGTTTTGTTTGATGGAATCTGTCAATATTTGGAAGCCTTTTCTAACAAGGTTCTTCTTAATGGTGAAAACTTATAGTTTTTATGTTTTTGTCCCATTTTATCAGTACAAGGATTTTAATTCAATCCATTGATCTCAAAATTTATTTTACTTTTTTTGTAAGCGTCAAATTAAACATTTTTAAATCAGTCAATTTTCGATGTTTTCTTGACCTTTTGACTTCGAAAATGTAGTAATTTTCAGGTGCTTTCAATGGAACAAGTTTAATGGTTTCATGCTTGGGAGCTTATTTTAAGTAACATTATCAACCTAACGAACTTTTGCTTAAGACCTCGAAATAATTTGAAAAAAATATTCATTTAAACTTTAATGTATATTTGAGCCCTTAATGTCCATTGCCACAAACTTGTTTTTTTAATATTTTTAAACATCCAAATTATTCAAATAAACGTTACCCCATTGGACATATTTACCACCTTGACTGTACAAGATTACTGTGGGCACCCGTAACACAAATACATTTATTTATATAGGTCACATTGCAATGCCATGAATTCTCTGCACTTGGCAACGGATTTCAGGAAACGTTCGGATATTTTGCTTTCATTTTTTTCAGGGTGGGTTTGGGAGGTCGAAGAGGAAAGAAGAAAGGTAAAATGAATTTTATGCATAGGTTGTGGCAGCTGCTATTTTGGATTTGATTCGAAAAGTATCGTTTAGATTAAAAATGATCTTTTGAAATAATCTTACCCTATCAGGGAATTTTAAAAATAAGTTAACAAATTGAAATTGTCATTAAAATAGTTATTTAAATAAGGTAATATTTTTTATAGTGAACACAAACTTGAAATATTTTAAGAATAAGAATGGGTTACCTACAAAATTATACCTATACCGAGCTTAAGAACTCATAGAAAGCCTTCCTATTTTATTTAAATTGATTCGAAACACGGCTCGTGACCAAGTGTTATCGTGGATTAGTTTTGTGGGCCGCGGAAAGTGTGTCAATCAACAATAATGCTTTCGATAATGATGAACAGCCCCATTTGCATTGGCGATTGATTGTGGGGAGGGGAAGATACTGCACATATAGAGGACCCCGCAGAGCTGATTGTATGATGTATAGGGTGTAAAACGCAGCTGCGAGCCACATGTAAATATGCAGATAGTGTTTGCTTTGTGCTCTAATCATCATCTGGGAATAGGAAACTAAGCCCAATGCAAAATACGTCAAGCGAATGCACCATATAGGCAGTACGGCCATAAAGATAGCGATCAACCAGAATCAAACAAAGAGCTCAATGTGCGACTTAAATCGCGAAACTGCACTTGACTCATATTTTTGTATTACCAGCTGCAACGAAATCGAACCACCACCATTCAAAAACCTATATACTACGTAAGCGAATATCTGATACACCCGCAAATTGGACTTTAAGCGGCGGAAATTGGCAACAAAACATGACTCCCCCATGATAACGTGCCCATAAAGGTAAATCAAACCGATAAGCAATAATATATATATATATATGTAAGTATATTCGTGCCCGCATGCGAACAATGAATTGCAGTTGAGATTTCTAAAATTTCCAGATAGGCGACGGAGGGAACTCAACTGAAGGTCGGCCGTTGGCTTTCCCACTAAAAATAAACGCAGACTAGGTATATACATATTCGTATTTACAGATTTGCATTTAGAAATTGAGCTTATTTGCCTTTTGAACCCGAAAAAAGGGAGAATCCGGAATCGATCAAAACACGGCAATTTTAACCAACTGATAACAACTTGTTTACAAGTGTTCTGTAACTAAGTCATTATTTCAACGTAATCAAAAACAAAATCGCGATTGTCTGAGAGGGAAAACTTTTCACAATAAGAGGGGAAAATTAGAGATATATAGGTAATATGTACATATGTAGTTTGCGGTTCTATCACCCGATACGGTGACAAGTTCGCGTGGCGATCGCCAACTCGTGTTAAAGTGTTTCGAGTGCCAACAACAAAGGGGAAGTGCGGTGAACAGCTGATAATAAATAGGGCCATAAAAGAGCGGTCATGAATGAATAGGTTTATAAAGAGCCAAATGAGGTGGTTTTCCAAACGCCTATCTGAATAACCCTTGGTTTGAAGCAGACTCGACAAAGGAAATGGATAACAATAGTAATAGAATTTATTAGTAAGTATAGCAATAACAATAGTAGTTGAAGTATTAAAATAAACTGGAGCATCCTTACCACTACTTATACAACAATGAAACATTTCGAGCTGAAATTGAACTGGAAAGGTGTTTCTCTTCCATATATCTAATTTAAGTCCATTACACCTTGTCTGGTCGTTTTCTTTTGCACTGTTGGCAAACCCGAAACCATGTAACAACTTTCACAAACCTTATCTGCCGGCGGAACAAATGGTCTTTTGTCTGTGCAACGCTTCTGTACATACATATATATGTACCTGCACTTAGGACCCGAATCCCCCCTTCAAGGCAATTAAACTGCATAAAGTCCAAATTAGACACGCTCTAGACTGAGTAATCAAATAGACTTTGATCAAAATGCAACCGACAAAATTTAATAGTGGCAATTAAAGTGGAAACTGAAATTACAGGAAAACTCTAGTTACCTGCAACAGATGGGCAGACTGAAAAACTTTCTAGCAGCTGAGGGTAAAGATCAGGTAGGTAAAATATCCTACGTGAAAAGCGGAAAATCGGAAGAAGGAATAATCCAGAGTAAGAGTTGTAGAAGTTGTACACTAAAAAGTACAGACACCTAAATAATATTATGAAATGCTTCTATAGAAGATATTAATTATTCAATGATGATGTCACCGCTAAAGTTTATTTGGACATTGGTTTTTTAACAAAGTATTGGAAGATTTGGAGGTGAAAACTAAGTATTCCTCGTGTGGCAACTTCAATGGAATCAAAATCAGGGGAAATCGAGCATATTAAGCCCCGGGGGTGATGATCATCCCATTGGCATAAAAGCAAAAAAAAATCGATTGATTATTTTAATGATCGAACGCTGCCGCCCCTGCTGACGTTATTCCAGATTATAGCTCTCGATTACCCTGGTCAAACGATAAGCCATATGATCTGTACTTTGTTACATAGTAACCATGAGTAATACAGCTGACATTTGTTTTTCCCGCTCGCTAGTTTTGTGTTCGCCCAGTGATTGACATGTTTATACCCACGATACAAACGAAGCGTTGCACAGAAAAAATCGAAAACAAGAACTCGTGTTACAGGCCCACATATATTTCACAGTTATATATAGACCCGATTCCACAATAGCACAGCTTTTGCCTCGAATTCCTAGGCGGCTTTCGATGAACGCGCCTCCAAAGCGTAAACAAAATATATGAATAAACACTCGACCTTCAAGCATCTCGATCAAAATAGGTTTATGTGTGTACAGCTGGGGTCGAAATAATAGTATCTTTTTGTTACAGATGTCAGATTTATTGTTTTTTGAGGGATCGTAAAAATAATTTAAGCAACTCAAAGGATATCTCCAAATCTATTTAATCAATACCTGTTTTTGGCATATTTTTAATAAAACAAAAATACATACAAAATTAAATGAAATAAATTTAGACAAAGACTCTATTGTTTTGCCCACCGCTGTGTTTTTGTGTAGCCCGGCCATTTGGTTACATATTCGGGTGCCGCTTTACAAAGTGCGTTGTCCCGAACTACGAAACTTGTTTTTCTGTTTTCGTGAGGTTTTTCAACTGCGCCGCAGTTTTCTTTCGACAGACGAGCCCCCTTCGAAATTGAACAAACACGCCCAAAAACACACTATCACACACAATTATGACAGACCCCCATTGACTTCCTAGCGACCTACAAACGCAAACAATCTTATCAATTCAATTCAATGCGTTTTATATTGAGCTCCGCAGCATCCCTCTCTCTCTTTCTTGTTCTCTTACTCTTTCTCTCTTCCACTAACAGAGTCACTGAACTGACCAGTGGTTGTTTTTGCATCAGCTGTTTTGCGTTTGTATGTATGTGTAAGTATTTTAAGTGAAAAGGGGAGAGAAACAGCGCAAACAGCAGAGGGGGTGCAGAAAATATTCAAGGGGGATTTTTAGCTAACATAATTGTAGAAAGGCCAAGTTCAGGTTACGCAAAATATTTTTTGCACAAACATAAAGAAATTGATATTGCCAAAGATCGTGGGCCTATCGAAATTTTCGGTTGTCAACGTTTTCTTAACTATTTTTTACAGTACAAATGAATATATATTTTTAAAGTTATTTTTGATTTAAAATTGCAGAATTTTTTCCGCAACCCCTTTGAACCCGCCCATGAAACAAGGGGGCAGAGACTCACCCAATGGCAAATCGCAGAGGAGACAGCAGGCGGCCAAGGAACCGGCCGATGCGCCTCCAATCTTCTCCAGCAACAGATGCGGGGCATACTTCTTGAAGCAGACGGCAACTCCGACGTGGTAAATGCCCAGGAATCCGCAGCCAGCGAATGATAGATTCATGCTTTGGACTCTGCGTTAGACTCTATAAATCGTCTGATGACTGTTTGTTGCTCGCGTCACAGTTTTTTTGTTTCTTTTGTTTTCTAGCACTTTCCACAGAAATTGTTCCACGGAATTGATGCAGCTCCTTCGAAATGGCAATAAATGTGGGCGCGTTTCGTATATATCTCGCTTTGGTGTTTAACACTTTTCGTTGACTTAGAAAATGTACTCCGTACTCGAAACCGAAACGTTGTTGCTCGCGAACCGTTATTCACTCGCTCTGCCGACGGCCGCCCCTTTTATATTTTCTGCTGGCAGTGTGGCCGCGTTCGATGTGGTTATAAAGCCAAAATATGCGTTCCATAACACTGAGTGCGAAATAAGGGGTACTCGATTTTTTGCTGCACTGCAGAATTCCATTAAAATTAACTGTGCAAAAAAAAAAGGGGTGATTTACAAAAACTGTCAATTGTCAAACATTTTGAAGTTATGGAAAAGCTGCAAAATATGAATGTATTACAACATATATATGTTTTTTTTTAAAATACAAAATTGTTAATAGATAAACATGTATTTATACAAAATTTGTTCTCGGATCAATTATAACTTGAAGCTCGGTCAGAAATTGCAAACATAATAAAAATAAGGCCCCAATGATAAAGACCAGAAAAACTTGTTTTTATCGAAACGAGTATGAATAATAAAGTGCTGCTGAGCATCTTCTTTTTAATTGTTTTTCTAAAGTAAGTTATCTTTTAATTAATCCCACTTAACAGGGAGCCAGAGTCCTGTAAGTGTTAACTGTCTCATGGACAAACCAATATTTTTAAACAGGAGCTTTATCTGGCCGAGAAACCGGCCATAAATAATTTAATGGCCGAACGATACTTTCAACCACCCGCAGCCGATATTTCTAATTGCCGCCTTGCGCATCACTAGCGAGTACACATCTAGTACTTTTGTCATCGCTAGTGTCCGGGCTGCAAAAAGACGTATTCATGAAAAAATGGAATTAGCCAAGAAACTACAAGAAGTCGGGTGGTAAGTAGATCATAACAATGTTGGGAGTACTGAGGACTAACGTTTAATGCAGGCACCTGACGGAGGAGGGCCTTAAAGTTCTGACAACAGCGGTTGGCAGCGAAGATACCCGGAAAATTATTGATGAAGCACTGAATGTGAGTTGCAGGCAAACCGGCTGCCTCAAATGTGTATAATTATTAATAATAACCCATTACTCATTTTTTTTAGCGGGATTTGCGTGATATAGGAGGTGGCGCTTTGCCGACAAAACGCGAAGATGCCACTTTGCCCGGAAAAATTGTGTTGCAGGTGCAGAGAGTGAGGAATATAGCCGCCCCCAAGGCGAATGAGGAATCGAAGGCGGCGCCACGCCTAATACAACTCGATCTGAGCGACGGACAGAATTCCATACAGGCCCTGGAGCTGGAGCCAGTGCCCCAGCTGAATCTCAATGTGGCACCAGGGAGTAAGATCTTTTTCAAGGCCGAGAAACTGCAACTGATGCAGGGATTCATGCTGCTGAGATCCACGGAGCTTCAGCTCCTCGGAGGACGTGTGGACGCTCTCTACGAGAAGTGGGATCTTGCCCGAACCATGTTGAGGTATGCGCGAAGTGGTCGTCCTCTAAGTGGCACCTCAGTGCCGCCACCGTGGGTGGCATTTGGACGGAAAATCGATATCACCGCCGAGAGGGAGAGGAACTTCAAGAGCCTGGGTTCCTCGGGCGATAAGGATAAGCCGGTGAAGGAGAACGATGAGTTCAATGCCATGCGCACCGAGGCCATTGCCGTGGCCACCAAGGCAGGCGGCAAAAAGGTATTCGGTGGAGGCGGTCAGAACATCGTCGATCACAACATAAAGAAGATCCTGGACAAGGGCTTCACCGAGGAGGAGGCCCGCAGTGCCTTGCATGCCACCCGAAACAACCTGGAGCGTGCTCTTTTCAACCTAAAACGACGCAAGGAAACCGGAGGCTTGGCTCCCATCGAAACAATGGGTCGTCCGGGACGCGGAGATCGGCCGCCCAGAGAGGGAAAGCGTGGCGCCAGTGCCAAGGACGAAGCTGAGGCAGCCAAGCCAGCTGCCAATGCCACCCTGTTTGATTTCCTCACTAACAAGCTGCCAGCTACGGAGACACCGGCGCCTAGCATCGTAGATTCCTTTGCCGTTGCTCCAGCCGCCCCACCCACTGCCAATCACTTCAATCCTTTCAAGCAATATGGAAACTCGAGGTTCGGCGAGGCGGACAGCCGATCTTCAGCGCTAGGCGGAGGCGGGAAGTTTGGTGATCGTTCGAGGTTTGAGAACAATGTGTCGAGCAGCTTTGCCGCGCATCGTGGTGGACATGCGGGTTCCTCCAGAGGCGGTGGACGCAACCGAGGTGGCGGCAGGGATGAGAGGCCGTCGCGAGACGAAAGACCCCCCAGGGAAGACAGACCACCGAGGGAAGAAAAACCGCCCAGGGAAGAGAGGCCACCCAGGGAGCGAGGAGGAGGACGTAACAAACCCGAGTCCGCGGCCTTAAAAACCTCTAACCGCAATGGGCCAGACAACCCGATGCCCAAAACCAACTCCGAGGTTAAAACAGAACAGGAAACAACCAATGGTAAGGAACACGCCGGCAATCGACGTGGCAGCGATCGAGGCAGCAATCGTGGAGGCTCAAACAGAGGCGAGAATGGCAACGCCAATGGCAGCCGGCGTAAGCAGCAGGCAGTCAGCTCTGGATCGAATTCAGGTAGTGCAACTGCTAAGCCGCCGAACAATTCAGGAGAAGATTTCAATGCCCGTTTGAGCAAGGTAACCGAAGAGACGGCCAATCTTAAGGTGAGCAGTGCTCCCAAGCGAGAGAATCGACGCAAACAGGGTCAAGGACAAGCCAAGGATCGTCAGGCGGGAACGGGAACGGCAACAGGAACCGAAAGCCAGCAGCAGCAATCAACACAGTTGCCTTCGCAGAAGCCAGAAAAGGCTCCAAACAGCCAGAAACATCAGAATCAACACCATCAACAACACCATCACAATCCCCGACACCATTCGCATGCAAACTACAGTCAATTGGCGAATGGCTATACGTACGATCCCAGCAAGATCATGGGTTTCCAGAGCAAGGAGGCGAACGAGTTTGCCATGAGCCTTCTAAAAAGTCAAGGAGTGACGATGCCCCATCAACAGCAGCAGCAGCAGCAGGAGCAGCAGCCACCGACGACTTTTGGTCCCGTTTCAGCCCCAATTCATGGAAATCCTTATGCTCCGCCTGCCCCTGTGTCTGCGCCACAGGCTGCACCAAGGGAGCATTTCGGGATGACGCCTGGAGACGCTTGGATGTGGCAGAAGGGCGACTTGTGCATGGCCAAGTACTGGGACGATGGCAGGGTGAGTTTAAGGTCGCTGAACTTAGATTTAAATTTAAACTGAACTTATAAAACTTAAAATGTTTCTAACCATATTCATGGCATATGGCAGCTGCTGTACCGATTTATTTAAAAAAACTCTTGCAAATAATACAAGAATATAAATAGAATAGAATAGAATAGGTACAAATATAGTATTTCATTTAAATTTATTTCCCTACAAATTAAAATTGATAATTCAAATAATGTTATATTTTAGTATTATGAGGCTGAGATCACGGGAGTGTCGGAGAAAACTTGCGTGGTCTTTTTTATGGGCTATGGCAACCACGAGGAGGTGCTCAAGGTGGACATTCTGCCCATTACAGATGCACAAAATAGGCCACTGAGCAATGCGCCCCAGCAGCAGCAACATCAACAGCAGCAACATCAACATCAACAGCAGCAACAACAGTCACGCTACCGCGGAGATCGCCAGGCGCAGCAGCAGCAAGTCTACGTACCGCCCCACAAACGAGAGCATTGAGACAGCCTGTTTACAAACGTATTTAAATTAATTGAAATGTTTCGAATAAACAACTTTACAGTGTATTCAAACTTAAAGCCATGGATTTTATTAAGGAGAAACGGATTTGACAATTGTTTCAAATTTTAACAATTTTCTAAAAGGACTTGATCTTCTTTAGCTCTAAAATAATTGCAAGCTATTTTTTTAGTTTTAAAACTACGGATTAAAGGAGTTGAAAAAATGAGAATATTCCATTATACGTTTCTAAATCTTTAAAAATAATGCACAAGCATTTATTTCAATCATTTAGATCAAAATATATCTATAAATGGACGCAAACACAAAAAATCATTGTTTTTGACTATAATTTGTAAAATTTTATTTTTATTTAAAAAACGAGTTTGACGAAAGTTTATATACCCTCTTTAAATCAACAATTTTCCGATTTATATGCCCAAATGTTTAACTACAGAGAGGCTATTTCCGCTAAATTATTCGATCGTTGCTATGGCAGCTATATGACACCGTTTTCTGATTTTAATAAAGTGAAAACCGTAATTCTGAAAAAAAAATTATTACCATTTTTCGAAGTATATTTAAATTAATTAATAAACAGCGAATCTATTTTGTTCCCATAAGAGCTATATGAAGATATATAGTCGTTCGATTTAATTGAAACTAAAACCGTAAGTCTAATATTTTTAACAATTAATATATATCAAATAATATTTTTAAAAAAATGAAAACCAGCGAAGGGATAATATTTTTTTTATTCATTAAAAAAAATGAAAACCAGCGAAGGGGTAATATTTTTTTTTATTTTTTTTTTTTACTATTTTTTTTTTGATATTTATAAATGCTTTAAATGGAGTTACTTTTTATGGTCGCCAGATTTTAACAAAGTTGGCTCGTTCCAACCTATATACTATCTGCATAAAAAAGACAATTTTGTGGAAAGTCTAAGTCTAGATAACTTTGAATCTAAGAGAGACTAATTTGCACAGAACAATGGACATGACTAGATCGATTCGCCTAGTGATGTTCATCAATAATATATATACCACCTGCAAAAGAAAGACCCAAAATTGAAAGTTGTATCTAGATAGCTCTTAAACTAAGAGAGACTAGTGATGCTCATCAAACATTTATAGAAACCTAATAGGTTCTGAAATGTCTTCTTCACTGCGTTGCAAACTTCCGACTGATTTTATAATATCCTCGGCAAGGGTATAATAGTAAACCAAAAATTTATGTTCCATCCATGTTTTTGAACTCGATTATTTGCCAGCCCCATTTGTTATCGACCGTCCCTGGTTTCTGTAAGCGCTTTTCAGCACTGGTGCATTTCGCGAAATTTTCCTCACTACATACATAACTTATTTTTAATTTCGACGTTGTGCATTTTCTCTCATGTGCTTAGCCATGTAAAATTGAATTAGTGTATAAACAATAAGAATTAGTGCAAAGGTAATTGAAAAGTGTGGATGCAAATGGAAAACCGAAATGGACAATAAATTGAACAGCAAAGTTGCAGCTGGCTGGCTGACTTGCGATAATCGCGCTGGAAAAACTAAACCGCTGCCTTTGCTGAGCATGCAAAATGATTAACGAGCTTTATAAAAAACTGACTAATCATATAAAAGTGCAATGCGGTCATTTGCATGTATTGTGTTCATATAAGTTGCCGTTTTTATATGGCAAAATCATCCTGTAGTGTATGCGACAGTGTTGTCAAATGGGCGTTTGGTGTTGCAAAGGACTGCAGCCGATACTCGTCATTTGTTTTGTGGCATTTTTGGGATATATACGGCGAAAAAAGGCCAAAATGTCTTAAATATACAATGCCAATTAAAATGTGTAATAATAATAATATCAGGAGAAAATTAAATATAATTTAAGCCACCATTAATTGCCACATGCGATATTCGGCGGAGAGTGTATGCGCCCTTAACCAACACTGGCGACTGTCTGCTGTTTTCAGCACGTAAAAAGAAAAATGGTAAAAGAAATCCTTCTCATTTCTCGGAAATTATGCTAAATAACATTAAAACACGCTTAATCGATAGCCAGTCTTATAAACTATGGAAAAACCAAAGAAAAAATTATGAAATGTGCTTTTGTTACGTCTGCAAGCAAATGAAAAGGCAACGCCAGGCCATGAAAATCCGCCCGTGTATATAAAAAAAGAAAGAAAAAACAATATTAAATAATAGTGCGAATAAATTTAATGCAATTGCATTTGCTAACAAATCAGCCGTCGCCATTTGTTGTAAATAATACCCATTTACCGCCGCATATAAATAAAAACCGCACAACAACAAAACGCACACACACACGCAACAACAAAAAAAGCAGAAAAAAAAGAGCAAGCACCTACAAATAAAAAAAAGAAAAGAAAAAGAAGCAACTCGAAAATTACTTTTAATTATGCTTGCAAATTTTCTCGTTCTCAGCAAGTGTTTTCCCCATTTCCCCCCTCTGAGTTTTCCACCCCCCTTTTGTGCCGGTGCGAGAGTGAAAATGGCTCTTATGAAATTTTGCGTAACCGAATTAGAATGAAAATTGTGTAAATCGAAAAATAAAGACGGCAAAAGGAGCACTTTGGATTGGATTGTTTATCACACACACTGGCTGTAGGCGGCTCTATAAATCCGTCTGCATATACTATACACACACACAATTGTTTGGGATCCGATAAGACCCGAGCAGAAGCTATTGCCCAGATATAAACAATTTCTGTTTTGGTCCACACAACTCGGCTTCAGCAGACAATTGGAATTGCATTTAATCAAACTGGGAAATATTATTTACTAGTAAATTTCTTGAGTCAACGATGCTAAATAAATAAAGTCCACGTGGATAAATGGAGATCCTAAATTTAATAATAACTGAACCATGTTAATCATGGCCAAGAACACCTTTAATAATAATAATAATAATAAAAATAAAAAAAAATAAAAGAATATCCATGAAAAAAATGTAAAAATATAAAACAAATTATAAGATATTAATTTCTCAAAAATATATAAACCAAAAACTGACAAGTAAATTGTGTAAAAAATACTTTAAAAATATATTTGCAACTTTATAAACTAATATGTCCCAATAAAATATATTTTTGTTATATGATAAATAAATATAAATCAAGTAAAGTAATAAAAACCTTCAACATTGGAAGGAGGACAAAATCACAGTATCACAACTATACTAATCGTTATAAAGAACCATATAAGATACAAATTTTAAAGATCGAAAAAGTCACAAACCAAATAAAAATTGTATGAAATAATTCAAATATCTTTATTTGCAGTAAACATAATGCCCACAAAGTATCTAAACCATTAATGTAAAAACGATAATCGATTTCTTAATATTAACCACCCAAAATTGTTATATTATGTAAGTAATAATTAAAAAAAAAAAAAACTAACATTTTATTAATGATTTTAACACTTACCCAACAGAATCACCCTAGAAATTAGACGAGCGATCAAGACAAGGACCTAAAACAGCGACACATGCATGAGTGACCACCCGGAGGATTACCCAAAAACCAGCCAGTAAACGATGGCCGCCGAGAAGGAGATGCAGGCCCACGACATGGTCCGCCGGCGCAGTTGGGCCCGTGCCGTGGCGCTCTACGACCAGCTGATTGCCCCCAATCCCGGCGCCTTGGGTTCGAGGGCCCAAAAGGACCAGCAGATCGCCTGCCTCCTGGGCCGCTGCGAGTGCCTCCTCGAGTTGGGCAAGTTCGAGGGCTGCCTGGCGGATGCCTACAAGGTGCTCACGCTACTATCCGAGCAGACCGAGTGCCTGGCCAGCGTGTCAAGAGCACGAAGATGGCTCGTCCACGCCCTGTTCAAAATGCACAAGTACGGGGTAAGTACGGATCGGGATTACTCCCTCATTTTGATTGATTTTATCCCCATAAATAACTTGTAACCCTTGAGTTTATCTCTAAAAACAATAACATTCTTATGAAAAAGATAATTTTGGCAACATTTTACAAAGCTAACTAAAACAAATCTAATTTGTTTTTAGTAAATTGAGTAAATATTTCTCGATTTCTAAAAAAGCATTTTCGAAACTTACATTGTATTCACTTTAAACATTCTAAAAAAAATATATTCAAATTTCAAATAATACACACTATTAAATTTTTACATTAATAAATTATACTTATCTTTCGTTTAGGATGCTGAGATCTTCCTGAGCAAGTGGATCAATGAGCTGAGCGGCCAGCAGATATACTCGGACATATCCAAGACCCTCGAACGTTACAAGTCCATCATTCAGATGATCATGAACGGGCAGCACAAGGCGCAGGCCTTGAAGATACCGCACGCCCGTCTCGAGGACGAGATGGCCATACTGGACACCAAGCTGGATCACTGGGCAACCAACAACCTGCCGCTGGACAAGTACAGCAAGCTGCTCAGCAACAAGGGTTTAAAGAAGCGGGAGCAACAGCAACAGCAGCAGCAACAACACCAGCAGCAGCAACAGCAGCAGCAAAATGGCAATGGAATCGGTAGCTACGCAAGTAGCAGCAGTAGCTCCTCCACGGGCAGCAGCAGCACCATGTCCAGCTCCAGCACAAGTCTCCACAAGACCAACGACCTGCTGGCGGCCATGAAGCTTACGGCCGGCAAACACCAAACGGGATCCGGTGACGGATCGGGCTCCGATCAGGGCGATCAGGCGGCCCCATCGACCACCTGTAGCTACTGCACCATCACCTTCCAGACGAGGATCGAGCTGCGACAGCACTGCCAGACCGAGGCCCACCAGAAGGTGATCATGAGCGATGAGGGTGAGTACCGAAGGGGATTTACAATAGTACTTCTATATGATACTATCTTCCCAAGGAGCCATGGAAAATCAATGTTCATTTACTGCATTAAATCAAATTAGCTTAATAATAGAAGTTTACTTTAAGACTAAACCAATTTTGTTGGAAAAATATGAGCAAATTGGATCTTTCTGGTTACGGTCAGATTTATGATGCATTATAAGTGCTAAAATTAGAAAGCCAAATTACAATTGTGAAGGTCTTTTTTGTTATTTTATGGGGTGCATTTTTTTTTTTTTTCAAAAGATAAATGTCATGTTTATACGCATATTTTGCCAAGTTTTTGAAGCAATATATTTATTTCGAATTGTGACGACAACTAAATGATATTACACCTTAAACTTACTTTTTTGTATATTTTCAAAAAAAACTTCACTGAAAACATGAATTTCCAATCACTCAAAATATATTATGTATTACCTTTCCGATCAGGCCGCGACTGGAAGTGGCGTCCACCGCCCCGTGGCTACACGCTGGACACCTATTCCCTGTGCGAGACGTTCAGCGAGGCGCACACCTGCCACTACGGCGCCCAATGCGTGGAGGCTCATGGCCAGGATGAGTTGAACGAGTGGAAGGAGCGTTTCGAGTATCGACGGATGCGGATGCAGAAGGCCTGCGAGAAGGAGCTCTATGGCAAGTCGTACACGGAGCAAGTGCTGGAGCGATGGATCCAGGCCACGGCACCGGAGCGAGTGATGTGCGAACGGGTGCCGGATATGGAGGCGCGTTGTGAGCAGCAGCTGGTCACCAGCATCAGTTCGAAGACATCCAAGCGGGAGTGGCTCTTCCAACTGGAGACGCAGAAGCCTCTAAAGGCGGTGGCCCTCCTCCAGGATGCCCATCGCAATCACTTTGCCCTCAAGTCCATCAAAATGTGCAAGCCAACGGAGTCCAGCATGGAGCTCAAATCCGATCAAGAGTGGGTGGCAGTCGGCTCCGCTCAATCGGAATCTTCCGGCGACGACTCGTCCAGCATTGTGACCCATGAAATCACCATAGAGTTTCACACAGAGATCTATGGAACCTTTCGCCAGGCCATCTGCTTCGATGTGGGCCAGGAACCATTGCTCGTTCGGCATTTGTGCGTGGATGTGTTGCCCGTAAACGATGCGGAGAAAATCGAGGAGATCAAGCGGGACATCATCAACAGCTCGGCCACCCGATGGGATGTGGCCAATACGCAACTCACACGTTTCGAGACCACAATTGGAACACATCTGAAGACCGAGGCGTATCTCAGCGATCTGGAGCATGAGCGGGAACTGCTGGAGAGGTATCCCTGTCCCAGGGCAGCTACCTTCACACTGACCCAATCGACCATTGTGGAGAAGCGGTTGACGCAGAACAACTACCGCTCCCGCATCCACGAGTTGTTGTCCGTGGAGGAGATTGCCCGCTATGAGCAGATAGCCAGGTATAATGTGAGGACCCGTCTAACCGTCGCCTCCAATTACATCCTCACGCCGGCGGGAATGGCGACCAGCACAGCGAAGTATTCGCTGGCCGGCGAATTGTTTGCTCTCATGCGTTTGGGCAAGGACATCTCCGAGGATACGTCGCCTGGCCGATTGATTCTGTCCAACTGCAGCAGCGTGTACATCTCAAAGCCGGAGGAACCGGATGCCAAAACGGATCCAAACCAGCGTGCAGTTTACGAGGCTCTGATCGAGGATAAAGGAAAGAATGTGATTTACTTGAAACTATCCGCCAAGTGTGTGGAGGCGATGGCTCTGCAGGCGGACACCGAACTGGATGTGGACATACAATTCCAACTGAACCGTATGCCCTACTGCGAGTGGCACAATGCAGTGGACAAGATCACCGATTTCCGGCTAATCTTTCCGGCCACCGAACTGGAACCGAGCATACCGTGGACCCCGAAGAAGCAGTGGGCCGATGCCTGCGAACCGAAGTTGAATGCCAAGCAACGGGAAGCGGTGAATGCCATCACCACGGCGCTGAGCATCAAGTTGCCGCCAATCCTGCTTATCGGACCCTTTGGAACGGGCAAAACATACACACTGGCCCAGGCCATCAAGCAGCTTCTGGCCCAACCGGAGGCCAAGATCCTGATCTGCACGCACTCCAATTCGGCAGCTGATTTGTACATCAAGGAGTACCTGCATCCGTGGATCGAGGAGGGTTTGGAGGAGGCCACGCCGCTGAGGGTTTACTACCACAAGAGATGGTCGGCCACCGTTAATAGTGTGGTGCAGAAGTACTGCATCACCGATGGCGTGGGCAACTTCAAGCGACCCACGGTGGAGGACATAATGCGGCACCGGATTGTCGTGGTTACGCTGAGCATTAGCATGGAGTTGGCCACGCTGGGACTGCCCAAGGGTCTCTTCACACACATCTTCCTGGACGAAGCTGCCCAGGCCATGGAATGCGAGGCCATTATGCCGCTGGCCTTGGCCAATGACTCGACGCGAATCGTTCTGGCCGGAGATCACATGCAGATGAGTCCCGAACTCTTCTCCGCCTTTGCCAAGGAACGCAAGCTGCACATTTCGCTGTTGGAGCGACTGTATGATCACTATCCCTCCAATTTCCCGTGCAAGATACTGCTGTGCGAGAACTATCGGGCGCACGAGGCCATCATCCGTTTCACCTCGGAGCTCTTCTACGAACAGAAGCTGGTGGCCTCCGGCAAGCAGCCAAGGCACGAACGCTTCTATCCTTTGACCTTCTTTACGACTCGAGGCGAGGATGTTCAGGATAAGAACTCAACGGCTTTCTATAACAACGCCGAGGTGTACGAGGTGGTGGAAAGGGTGTCCGAGCTGCGAAAGCGTTGGCCCAGTGCTTGGGGCAAGCTCAATGACACCAGCATCGGCATTATGACTCCCTACGCCGATCAGGTGTTCCGCATTCGTTCGGAGCTGCGTAAGCGACGCATGGGTGGCATATCCGTGGAACGTGTGCTCAATGTCCAGGGTAAACAGTTCCGAGCCGTCTTCCTGTCCACCGTACGCACCCGACGCACCTGCATGCCACAGGGAAGTGCGTCCGGAGCAGCGTCCACGGCCAGCATTGGCGATGCCGACACGGACTACGGTTTCCTCAGCAACTCCAAGCTCTTGAACACGGCCATCACTCGTGCCCAATCGCTGGTCGCGGTGGTCGGTGATCCCGTGGCTCTGTGCTCCATTGGACGCTGCCGCAAAGTGTGGGAACGCTTCATCGAGATCTGTGACGAGCACAAGTCACTGTTCGGTCTGACCTGGTCGAATCTGCGTTCCCAACTGGATGGCGTGGAGCTGAAACGTGGCTATGTCCTCAATCCTCTGGCGCCGGAGTTTGTCCCACGTGCCCTGCAACCGGAGGCATATCTGCGCGAGCAGGCCGCCCTCTATCTGAACGGACCGCAGCATGGACACGGTGGTGGTGGTGGCCATGGGCCACCAGGTCCGCCGGCTCATTTCGCAACGGCAGCTGGGATGCTGGGTCCCGGACCGGCGGCCACCGCCCATCAGATGAATCAAATGGCCGCGGCCATGGCCAATCAGCAGCTCTCCCACATGTACTCCACACACATGGCAGCCATGATGGCCGCCGTCGTTGGAGGAAAGTCCGGGAATGGACCTGGCCCGGGAGCCGGAGGAGGTCCAGGTCCTGGTCCAGGTCCACCACCACATTACGGCGGTGGCGGAGGAGGAGGCGGCGTCGTCGGTGGAGGAGGAGGAGGACACATGGGAATGCGTGGACCACCGCCGCAGGCACCACACTTACGTGGCATGCCACCCGGTGGACCGCCACCCACTCAGCCGCCAGGAGGCGGAGGAGGAGTAGGAGGAGGAGGAGTAGGAGTAGGAGTAGGGGGCGGACCACCACCACCATATGGACAATACCCGGCCATGCAGCACTGGCGGCCACCGCAGCAGGGACCAAATGGGCCGGGACCAGGACAGCAGCAGCAGCAGCAGCAGCCACCGCAGAATCCCAATGCCAGCCTGTGGGGTCCACCGCCGCAGACGAATCCGTGGAGTGTGCTGCCGCCCAGCAGCAAGCAGCCACAGCAGCCCCAGCCGCCGCCAGTGAGTGCACCGGGACGTGGACCGGGACCAGGACCAGGACCAGGTCCTTTGCCACCGCCACTTAATGCCAATCCATCGCTGCCCTTGCGCGGAGGCAGTGTACCACCGCCGCCGCCAAACGCTTCGGCGGCCGCCCAGCTGCTGAGGAATCCGAGTGAACTGGGCTATCTGGCCAAGAAGACGCTGTACAATCATGGCCAGGCGCCGCCACATCATCAGCTGTATGGACCCGGGCCAGGACCCGGTGGTCCGCCTCCGTCGCAACAACAACAACAGCAGCAGGCGCCGCCGATGGGCATGCAGCGGGGTAGCAGTGTGCCCAACGGACCCATGTCGCCCATGGAGAACGGACCGCCGCCACCGCCGCCCTATTTGCGGCACAACGGAAGCGGCTACAATCCAGGAGCACCGCCACCGCCGCCACAGCAGCAACAGCAACAGCAGCCGCAGCCACCACCACCCAATCCGTTTATGTATGCCGGCAAGCAGCCGTCGCCGAGCTCCATGAGATTCGGTCCGCTGACGCACGAGCTACTGCCCCCCAATGTGAGCATCTACGAAATGGCTTTAAATCCCAAGGAGGAGCAGTACAAGTGGTATCTCAAACTGCTCGAAACTGTGGGTCAGGAGGGTGCCAATAAGTTTGCGGACATGTTGCGCCAGGTGATGGCCACACTGCAGCAACAGCAGCAGCAGCATAAGCCACCGCAGCAACAGATGGTCAACAATCCGATGCTGAACAATCCACATGTGCAGCGGCCACAATATCCCATGCTGTATCCACAGGGCCAACAGCAGCAGCAACAGCAGCAGCAGCCACCTCAGCAATCCGTGGACGCTTCACCGCCGCTGGAGAATTTCAACCAGCAGATCGATCTGGTCTTCAACTCCATCATGAACGGGGCCAATGACATTGCCCAGCCCATACTGCGGGATGTTCTTGGCATGGTGGCTGGCACGGGCAATGCCCCCGGTCCTCCGCTCAGCAATGGTTTAAATGGAGCCGATCTCCAGCAGCAACAGCAGCAAAGTCGCCTGTTCGCCATGATGCAACAGCAGCAGCAACAACAGCAGCAACAGCAGCAGCAACAAGCGAAGCCTCCACCAGGACCTGGTCAACCGCTGTATCCCAATCACTTTTGTGGACCTGGGCTGCACCAGGCTCAGCTCAACGGTGGCGGCAACAATCTTGGCGGCGTCGCTACCACCAACTTTATGGCGAACGGTAAGCAGAGAATTTGGATTTGGAGGAGCGGATCACCTCTTTTGGCCTGAGATTTATCGTGTGTTAATTTTACGTTGTTAAAATGCAGTTTATATTGTTTTGGCAGCTTTTCAAGTGTTTTTCCGGTTAGAAAGTATTTTGAAATATATAATATTCTTGTTAAGAAGGGATATTGTGGGGTACTGTGCAATTGGGGGTATCAAAATTAGAAATTTTGTTGTGAGAAAGGCAAGATTAATAGATATATTTATATAGATGTTTACATTATAAAGATTACATAGATTATTAGATTATAAAGGTTAGATTATACAGATTATTACATTATATAGATTATTAGATTATATAGATTATAAGATTATTACATTATATATTATTATAAAGTCGAGGCAACTTTAATCAGATCCTATTTGTTTCCTAATGCTATTGAATGCCAGTGATCTTAATGATTATTTATATGTATATCCAATTTACTTATGAAGTCATTCTGAACCATTACTAGGGTATCCTAAATTTTATTTAATTTTAGAATTTATGTTTTATTTTTTTTATTTACTTTTTCGTGTTTTTTTTTTTTTTTTTTTTTTTGCCTTAGAAGAAATTGAAGAAGTGACAGTTTTGAGGAAAACGATTAGGAATCCATTTCCTGTTAAACGGTTTGGGAAATGTAAGAATTAAATTAAGAAATTAAAGTTCTGATTCTTTCAATGTTAATCCTTATATTTCTCTATCGTCTAGCTGGCAATGCTCTGCTGAACGACAAGCCCTACAACAACCTGAACATGCACAACAACGTGGGCGTGAACAATGCCGGAGTTGGCGGTGTCGGAATGGGAATCGCCGGCGGACACAACAATAACAACAGCAACAACAACGGAATGCTGAGCAATGGCAACAACTCGGTGCCGCTGTACCGCCGCCAGGCGCTGGCCGGAAATGGGATTGGAGGCGGAGGCGGAAACGGAAACGGGGGCTTCAACAACATGCACGGACTGGACACGGGAGCCAATCTGATCGAGGCACTCTTCCAGGCCAACAACTCGGTGGTGGATCACTCGGTGAAGTCGTCGGATCACATGCACGGCCTGCTGTACAACAACTTTAATACGCTGAAGGGGGGCGGTCACGACGTGGACCTGTTCCAGGCCATGGCGCCCAGTATGCCCCACTCGGAGGCGGCCAATCATCACCAGCAGTCCTCCGGCTCGTCGGCAACCACCTATGCGGCTGTGCTGAGCCAGGGGCCCCAGGCGGTGGTTGGTGGTGGCGGTGGCGTTGGCGGTGGGGCAGGACCATCGGCGGGACAGGGGCAGGCGCAGGCGGGCGTGGCAGGAGCCGGGGCGGGCGGCAAAGGCTCGCAGGCGGGGGGCGGAAGTGATCTCCTAGAGAAGGATCCGTTTGCGGCCATCCGGGAGTTGGGACAGGCCACGACCGGATTCTACAACTACTTTCAGTGAGAGGCGGCGACGGCAGCACATCTCCTGCTGTGGCATCAAAGGGTCTTAATCTAAAAAAAAACAAAAACGAAAAACAAAAGAAAAAACAAAACAAAAAAAAAACAGAAAATTAACAACCAAAAAAAAAAAATTGCAAAATTCTTAGCTGAACAAAACAAAAAAAAACGTAAAAAATGCCCCAGACAATGGGAAAAAAACGGAAGAGAAAACAAAAAAGAACTGCTTCTTAATTATAGTTGCCCCTATCCTTATTTTTTTGCTTTCTTTTAAATTGCAAATTATTTAATTACGGTAGCCTTAAGTTGAAAGTGTGAATTATTATAATTAATTAATAATATACATACATACCTATTTAGTTAATGTTTAGTGGTTACTAAAGCTCGCCCAAATGCCGCAGCAGGGATTTGTTGACGTTGACCTTTGGCCATCCACCATGTTACCCACTCCCCCCTGCCACGCCTCAATGCCCAAGGTCGCCGCAGGCGCCTCCATCGGTTCGCAGCATCCAACGGGTTGCTCTGAGCAGCCCACAAAAATAATAATAATAAACGTCTACACAAGAAAACCTTATCGATTAGACTCTTGAAGCAAACAAAAAAAAAATTAAAAAAAAAAAGTTACAAAAAAAAAAACAAACAAACAAAGATAAAACCACAAAAAAATGAAATAATTATGTAATAACTATAAACTGCAAGATGCATAGTTAGCTTTAGATGTAAGATTATTCAAGAGAACATTTGTATTGTACATTTTTTCTATTTTTAGAGCGTAGCATATTTGCTACGTAATCCTTCTCCGTTCGTTTTCTACCTTTAGTTTATCAGTTATAAATTTCAATTTTGTACAGAAGTTGACTATTCAAAAACAAACACAAAAAAAAAAAAACAAAAAAAAAACTATTAACAAAAAACATTAAAACTGAAAATTTGTCACGCACTCAAATATATAAATTATTATCCTTATTAACTGTAACTTCAGATTATATACCTATTATATATATTTAATGGCTATAAGGGATATGAACATTTTTGTGTACGAATTAAACATACTTACCTACATACGAACATATATATATATATAATACGCATATAAATATTTAAATTTGTGCACGAGTTATTTGTTCCTCTCCCCATCCGAAATTGTCGATGCGTGTGTAAATTATATTACGATTGTTGAACACCCCAAATTTGCAGCCATCGCCCCTGAATCCCCAACAAAAAAAAAAAAAAAAAAAAACCCACCCACTCATCGTTTAGTCCGATCTGACGACTGGTAAATGTAAAACATACGAATGATAAATGCAAATGCAGAAATATAAGAATTTTTCGATAAGAGTATTTAACCGATCTTTGAGTTTTATCGTAGTATTTTGGCTAGCGACTTGGATAGCATAAACATATTAACTTTATATAACTGTAATTATTTAACCATTGTAACGCATAACAAACTAAAAAGCGAAAAACAAAAAAGAACGAAAATCACACAATTTAATAAACAAGAAATTGTACTTTTAATAATACCACCCCCGCCCCTCCTCCTCTCATGTCATTTGTTAAACGATTCTTCTAGGAAATCCATTGCATACACGAACACATTTAGTGTTAAATTATATGTAAATTTAGACACCACACATACAGCAACTAACTAAAAACAAAATAGCAGACACCACACATCATCGAGCACGACAAGAGAACAGAACCCAGAAGCCTAACGAAATTCCTCCATTTCAACTGTATTGTATATGTAAAACAATTTATATGAAACCAGCTACGCTGAAAATACTTATAAAAAAAAATTCACAAAAAAAAAGAAAACAAAAAAGATCCCCAAGGGACAACAAAAAAAAACAAAACAAAAAAATTTGCAATTTTGGATTTTTTTGCCGGCAACTAGTTTTCTTATTTTTCAAATATTTTTCACTAGCCCATACTTGATACTTGAGTTAATCAAGAGTTTAAAACTGATTTATGTTGGAAAACTTAGTTCAGCATACTTGTTTAAAGTAGGACTGCTTACAAATAGGTTTATTAGATTCAGTTATTAAAATTATTCTGGTGCTTCTGATTTTAATAAGATGTTTGTAAATCAGTGAAGAACAAGTATACGATTTTGTAAAGCATCGTCAGGCCTATAGATATTGAAGTCTATTATTTTTTAAATTTACATATCCTCTATCTATTTTTTTTTGCTGGAAAACCAGGTTTAATAAGTTTTGTTGATCAAATTTGAAGAATCGTTTTCCATTTTTAGTAAAAATTCAATTACATTTACATTTTGCTTAAATGTCGCCAATACTGAGGACCTCGTAAAACCCTTAAGCATATAAAGCAATTACAAACAAAGACGAAACCTTTTTTGTTGGTGCCTAAAAAATGGCCACTCCTGGCGTTTATTAGTAGGATTCCTTTACACTTAACTAGGTACTTAATTAGCAGAAGAAACTAGGGCTACAGGTCTAGACAGGAATATACAGCCCGGAGAGCTCCTCCTTGACCTCGTCGTACAGATCCTTGTACTCCTCGTTCTGGCGGATCAGCAGGGCGACTGTACCGCGCTTCACGCCCATGGCAGCACCCAAATCCGCCCGACTTGGTGTGTAGGCATATGGAATGCCCTTCTCCTCGCAAACGGCGGGCAAATGGCACAGGATGTCAATGGGAGTCACATCGCCAGCGAAGATGCAAATGCTGTGGGCCACGGAGGGTCATTAGTTTGTGCACTTCTGGCGGGGATTGGCCACTACTCACCCGGTTTCTCCTTTGCGCAGGCGAGTCTGGACATCCTTTAATCCGTTTCGCAGATAGGTCTTGTGCTTCATCGCCTTTTTCACCAGTTTGTAGCACTTTTTAGCCAGTTTCTTACCTGCCATCGGTTTGGCAATGGCGTTGACGAAGAGCATCTTGTCGTCGTAGGACTCCTCCTCCTTGATGGAGACATCGCCGCTGACCACTACGGAGTCATCGGCATCCTCGGAACGCTCTACTTTAACTTTCACCATTGTGTTTTAGTTAAAACGTGGATATTTTGTTTAAACTGCAGGTCTTCTGGACAAACACGTGTTCAGAGTGACCGCAGCTTGGATTTTGGAAAATACCATCCGACTCGAGAAAAAAAATGCCGAAAAAATACCATATTTACTTAGAAGGCCCGTGGTCAGCAAAGATCATCACCATGGTTGGTGCCTATGCTAATGTCCTACACTGAAACAAAACAAAAGAAGTATATATGGTATTCGTTGAACAGTGTGTAACAACTGGTAGAAGGATGGGTCTCTGACCTTGTTATCTATATAGATTCTTGATCAGTTTTAAAATAACGAATTTCATATTTTGTTTAAGAATCATAGAACATCTTATAGATATTAAGTTCAGCAAGAGTTACAGACTTAAATAAGTATTCCGAATGGTAATTGTGAAAAGAATAAAGCCATATATTTAGGCTTTTTGTGAGCATGGCATTTCTGTTATCAATTTCAGGGAGTTTCTTTGTCCTGTCTTTTAATTAAAACACATCATTTCAAGCTGAACTTCTATTCTTACATTAAACATTTATTAAAACTGACATACAAATTGACACCCATAAGACATAAAACATTTAAAATGCGCATAAAATTACAATTAAAAGAATTGCTTGGCCAACTGGATAATGTTCAAGGCCAATCGGATCTCTCGGGCGCCGCGAACGCCCAGCGCAGCCAAATCCTCCAAGGTCATTTGAATAAGCACCTCGATGTCGATCTCCTGGCGAGTGAATAGTTCGGATAGATGTTCGTTTCCGGTGCGGTTCAGCAGGGATTTGACACGGGGACTCAAAGTGGGATGCTCCACCGGGGAGCCGGGCTTGTAGCGTGGCGGATGCCTAGTACTCGGCTTAGGGCTCTTGAAGTCCTCTTTTTTCACTCTGGATGCCTCGCTTTTTAACTTGGATGCCTCCTGCTTTAGCCGCGTCTCCTGCTGCAGCCTGACATCCAACTTCTCCCTCTTTGTCCGTAATTTCGAATCTATCGAAATGCAGGATTGGCCTGCTGGTGTGGATTCCCCAGCAAGAGTACTTTGACTCGTTGGCGAAAAAACCGATCGCGTGCGCATAAATTCTTTGGAGAAACGAGTGGGAAAACTACTATTTGATAAGCCCTTTTTTGATGGTTGTGGGTGTCGGCGTGATGGAACCGTAAGATTATTGGCCTTCGGGATCCCAAAAATTCCATATCTCGCGTTATGCTTCCTACCACCGCCAGTAGGCGTGACTTCGTCAAATGTAAAAGCTTCTTCGGTGGCAATTGGTGTTAATGGCGCCAGTGGAGACCCGGGATCTGTTAAAATTATAATACTTGCATATTTGCATTTAGTTTTGTAAACAATTTAAGCGCAATTACCTCTAAAGACACGATTGTATCGATCCATTTTGTAAATTTTATAATTAGTTTTTCACGAGCACAAAGACGACAAAAAAGTGAAGAAGTTATTGGAAAAAAGAAGTTACTGTAATTTAAAGCTTTGTTAATGTGACCGCTTTAAAATTGGTTGAAATTCCTAAATACAAATCGATCTGGTAACTTTTCTTAAGTCTAGTACTCAGATCGACGAAATCCGTTAGACAGCAATGAGGAAGCGAGATGCAAATAACTTGCAAACACTTTTGGTGGGAAAAAAATTATAGAACATTGCATAGCGTTGCCATGCGTCAGAAATTAACATTGGGCCGTTTGGTCGTTTGTCAGTTGGGAGTTAGCAGAGTATTTCTGGGATCTAAAAAATAAGGATAAAATAAAAAACTCAGAAAAAAATTTTTCCGATTTTTCAGGATATATCTATAAAGATTTTAAATTTTAATTATATTAAAAATAATGTTTAAATAACAGTTGCAGACTTAACTTAATTTTAATTGTATTCTGTTTGTCAACAAACCTAACTGGTTGACAGTACGCAATAAACTCTCAAAACTTCAGTCACTTTATAAAGAATAAAGAAAGATTAATATTAAAAAGCTCAATTCTGAATTATTAAACCATAAATAAATATGTCAAAAGAATTAAAAAATAAAAATTTAAATTAACTAATTAATAAATTTAATAAGTTAACGTATTTTAAACATTTATTTTTGTAATTTTCCGATTGTTCCTAAAAGAGACTTACGATAAGTATAAATAAAATATAGTCGTTTAAATTTTATCAAATTTAAACATCAAAAAAAAAAAAAAACAGCAAAGTTATACACTTAAAAATTTTTTTTGCTGGCATACAGCTATACTATATAATCGTCCGGCTCCTTCCGACTTATGTATTTATGTTACTTACTACCTGTACAAGAAAGACAACAAAGTTGCATGCAAAAAGCTTAAAAACTGATCATATATATGTATATATAGGAATTTACAACGTAAATAATGTATAATAAGCAGACAATGGAATATTCATAACACAGCCCAGCCCAGAAGACGATACTTAAACGGACATTTAACGGACAAAACATCTGAAGTTAAATCCTAAAACGACAAAAAAAACGAAATATCTGGCGTTCAGTTTTTGGCAGAAACTGTTTCGCTGACGATAGCTAGACAGAAATAAAATTAACAAATATTTTGCAAGACTTTATAAATATATTTTACTAGTTAAGGCTCGAAATGTTGGTTGTTGTTGTTTAAATGTTGGTTCGTTTTTAAAAGGTATTTTGTACTATAAGAATCTCACCTTTTGTGCTGCTGAGAGACCTAATCTTACACTAAATCTCTGATGTTAACCATTTGACTTGGTTGAAATAAATAAATTAAAATGAGAGTTCAAAGAACTCGCTACGCATTAATATTTAGAGTTTGACATGTCTAAGTACCAAATTTCGGTTTTGTCTTTATAATATTATTTTGCTTCTAATTAAAGCGAGTTTGGCCAGTTTTTGTTAACGTTGCTTTTGCGATGCGGTTCGATTTGATTTGATTTTTGCGACGAAGTTTTTGCGACGAACTTTTTGGTGAATTAGCAATAAACAGAAAAACCGATAAAAGGTAAACAATTGTTTCAAAATCGACACACAACGTGCAAATAAGGTTAACAAAAATAATCAATTAAATTAATTTAATGACTGCAGAAAATTCACAATTTGTGTGTGCACAATAATGATAATATCCATAAAGTCCAATAAACACACTGAAAAAAATGTGGTTTTAGATGTGAGTATTTAAACTATAAATGTGGAAACTAGGTTAAATAAATACTTAATATATGTATATTACATGCTTATTTAAATACACAGATAATTAATTCAAGGAATCGTGCGATTTATAGTTAAATATTTATAAATAATCTTAAAAAAAGTTAGAAGGGCACAAACATGAAACACGAAACATATGATGAGTATTCTTTAAGAAAATATTTTATGCCACAAAAATTATTTTTTTTGTTGCTGTAAAAACCTGTTATCGGGTTCCTATTAAATGTATAAATATATGTTACATAAAAAACCTAATAATTATATTAAAAATGGTTCTATCTTTGTAGCGAACTTATTTCTAAGAAACTAAACCTATATAATATTTTTTTTTTATTTTTCTTTAAAATTTATATATATATTTTTTATATATATATTTTTTATTTATATATATATATATTTTTTTATATATATATTTTGTGTACGTATAGGTCGACCATAATTATGTTTTCTCTGCTGCAAAATCATGACATTGCCACCTGTTAAAGCCTCACAGATATTGTTGCTCTTGCTTCTGTTTGTGTTTTATGCGCTTTACCTTGCTTTATTTGGTTTTTCGTGGGCAAGAACAACATACAATTATTGTCTTTGCGCACTCGGCATTGCCGAAGCTTTGGCCTGCTCTTTCTCCCGACCAAGTCCCCCCCCCTAATAGAGCCACATGTGAGGCTTGTTGTTGCCGGCTTTTGGCCAAAAATCAGCTGAGCTCGGCCAGCTGCTTTGTGTTTATATTTTTTCCACGAGCGTAGCGCCTGCGCTTGAAATGTTGAGCTCCCCCCTGGTCACCAAATCAATCGAGCAAAAAGCCGAAGCGGAAAGCCGAGCTTTTTCGACTGGAGAACGGACGTATAAAATAGCGATGCCTCGCCACCAAACGATTCAGTCGTCTAACGGAGTTCAAACCAAGCTGAGTTGGAAAAGTTCTGGTGCTAAGGCCGTGGAAAATCCATCGAAGAGTCTGTCGTAAAATTTATAAAAAATTCCAAAGTCATAAACAAGTGCGTTTGAATACAAAAAAAAAAAAATACAAGAAAAAAAAAATCCATTTACGAGTGCTGTGCTGTGGGCGCATAATTGTGTATGCAAGTGCATAAAATATCCAACAGAGTATCAAAATCGATTGGGGAGACCCGAATAAATCCCCCATCAATTGTTTAACCACTTGGGCAGTGTTCTTGAGACATGCAAAAGTAGCCAGTGGAGTGTTAAATATAAAATCACAGCAACTACAACTACAACTACAAATACAAATACAAATAAAACGACAACTTGCGAAACGTATTTTTTCGAGTGTTTTTTTTTTGTTTGCTTGCCGCCGACGACGACGCCGATTCAACAAAAGAACTTTGGTAGGTTTTTCGGTTTTCCACCGGAGCTTTGCTTTGTTTGCCTTGCTGGATTTCATGCAAATTAAATTAAGCAATTAAACGAAACTCACAAAAATTGTATTTGCCAAGCTCGATTCTTAGACTTTTTGTTTTGTTTTGCGATTGGATTACCTCATGTTTGGGTCTATAAGACCTCCCTAGGTGATTGCAAAAGTTTCGTTATTAATTTTTTTCTCGCCTTTTTTTTTTTTTTTTTTTTTTTGCCTTTCTGGGTATTGGCAATAATTACAAAATTTACCCAATCGGTCAGTTATTATCGCTTTGTCGGGTTATGCCTGTTTTTTTTTTTTTTTTGCTGCACTAGTTTTCGCAAGGAGTATGAATACTATACATTTGAACACAGTGTTTTATTTTTCCACTTTTACCCGGTACGGTGCTGCTTTCATGGAAATTCAAATAAAAACTCAAACTTTTTTAATAACAACAAACGGTGGCGAGGAACGTCGAGGGGTGGTGTGGTGATGCGGGCGCTGCTGCACTGGAATATATTTAATTGAACAACAAAAAGAAAGCCAAACAATCATAGGCAGCTCAGGAAAGTGGATTGTTGTTGCTCTTTTGGCGCTCAAACGATACACAATGGATTGAGAGTACAGCTGCCACCTAGAACAAGTGGCATAATAAATATTTTTTAAAATATATAATGGCAGAAAAGCGTAGAACGGAATTAAATATTCGGAAGTCTACTCAACACATATATTGGGGAAAAACATGGTCACTAAACATAAATAAAAAACCAGAAAAATATTTGGTTAGTCTATGAACTCATATTATCAAAAAATACGAAAAGTCGGTTATTATTAAAACAATAAAATCCGTAACCAAATGTGCTTAAGCAAATATGTATAAACTAATAAAATCCCAGAATAAAAATTTTATATATTTAGGTTTCAAATTTTATCAAGGAAAAGAGCTTATTATTATAATATCTGGGTGGTCGAATTTGAAATACTACCTCTTAGATATTTATAAGAAATTTATTTTTTAAGGCAACAACGGTTTTACAACGTTTTTAATGAGCAAAACGCGCATTTTTTTTTGGTAACAGATGAATGGTAAGCAAATGTTTTCTTTAGTAAATATGAGCATTTTTTGAAGCTGGCTAGTCTTTCATCAAAAATAAATAAAATGTTGTTACAAATTTATAATGAAGCCGAAAGTCTATGAACCCCATTTAAATTATATGTATATGCAAGAGGACCTTAATTCCTTTTTGAAAAAAAAATACAAAGGCATAAGAGCAAATGTACAAACAAAAATTCGCTTTGGCAAACAGATTTGAAAAAAGACCAAAACAAACCAAAAGCAATAAAAGAGCAGGGCAAAGTACGAGGCAAATTGTTGAAAAATGTAACAAGTCAAAGGAATTTTTTCTACGTCCTCCCTCCCTCGCCATCGCCTGTCAAAATTTTTGCGATAATTTAAATAGAAAAGTAAAAAAAATGAAAACCAAATTTTGTTTGCTCTTGCTGCAAACGTAAATAAAACGTGAATATTTGAAAAAAGAGTTTGGCTGTGATATAGAGGCATGCACGCTATAAAGTTTTGTGGATTTTGTGAATTTAAGCTTAATGGAGAAGAATGTTAGGGAAACAGTTAAAGCACTTAAGATTCTTCGGTTTGATTGATAAACCAAATTTGAAATAGGAGCGAAGTGTTTTGTGAAAATCATAAATTCCGTTTAAATTCAAGAAACGGAACTTTCTGCTCAAAGTTCACAGAGTCGAAAAGATTAAAACGAATGCCAAGGAACTTTCAGGTTTTTTGATTTGGCTGATTTTCAACTTATCTTTTAATGGCCCCCCCCCCCCACCAGTTCCCAAACACTTAACTTAGTCAAATATGCGAATGGAATGCGTTCAAGTATTTGTTGAAAATTAAACGGAAATAATTGAATTATGGTAAAATCAAATGAGAAGCATTCAATTCAATTCCAACAAAAGGCAACAATCGCATTGAATAAATAAATATCTGAGCGGAGAAAAAAGTAACCTATGGCGAGGAAAATAATGTAAATATTTGCGTAATCCAACATCATTTACATAAAGCACCAAGGAAAAACTGTTGAAACGAAAAACTCAACTCTCTCTAAGAATTTTTTGTTGGACTTTGGTTTTATCTGCAAGGATGTTTGACAGGCCGCCGGAAGTCTGCCAATTAGAGCAGGATTTCCAGGCCAGGATTTTGTCACATGCTGGCAAAAAAGAAAATCTTTTAAATAAATTAAAAACTATACTCTGCACAACAAGAGCAGAGCAAATAAAGTACATTTAACGTTTTAGAAACACAAAATCCATAATTAATGGCCCACATAAAACAACTAAATCGAAAGAAATGTTGCAGAAATGTGTTAAATCTTAAATTTAAGGATAAGCCCACTTGTATGTGTAAGTGAGTTTGTACTCTCGTAATTCCCAAAGGATCTGTTTCCACCCAAGAACGAGAATGAATATGAATGTGCATCGTATGTTTTTGGTAGCTTGAGTCGCCTGCATTGGGGATTTACAAAAAAATGAAACAAAATTGTCCAACCAAAATTTATTCTGTTGTCGCTTTAGAATAGAGCAGCCACCAAGGACCTACCAAAAAAAAAAAAAAACGGTGTCTAAAACACATAAAAATACAGATTCAGTTTGGCAGGAAAAAATGTTAGTTGAAGCATTGCAGTCACTATGGGCATCAACGAAAAGATTTTGTAGTCTGATACTCTATTAATTTGGATGGCACTAAATGTTGTACATTCATTATTTGTCTTTCGACTAAAAACTTCATGTTTTTATACTCAATACGACTTCTACTTATTGAAAATTATTCCCACAATTCACCTTATTTAAGAAGTTAAGCCAAATATTAACTTTACCCCTTTGAAATAGTATTAAATGAGGCATGGAAGACCTTCCTTTTGACAGTTTCCAGCTCATTGTGTGCCCATTGTATGGGCGGATGGAGACGAGCGTCGAGTGGCTGAGCCAAAGTCACATGAGTGCAATTTTAAAACAGTGAAAGATATATAAAGCGAAAGCAAACAACTGATCAAATCTCGGCACTATTGCAATGGGCGTCGTTTTCCGAAATGACGGCTTAGATGTACGCCCATAAAAAAATATAGACGAGAACCTGAAAGTTGAGAAAGAGCTGGGGCAAGCACCAAGATGGCAAACAACTGAGGTTGCAATAAATCCCCGGCAAGACAAGCAAAAGGAGCTGCAATTGAACCGCCTGCTCCTTGGTTCTTCAACCTTCGTCCTCCATCCTCCGTCCATCGTCCATCGTCCTGGGTTCGAATAGCGCAACAGAATGTCAATTACTTGAATGTGAGGTTGGGTCAAAGCCATATAGCCGAAGCTTGATTTTCATTTGAAAATTCCCTGCGCCGGCAAAAAGGGAAAAACTATTGGGACCTCTGATTGCCTTTCGGTTACTTTGACTAATTTCGGCAAATCGCCTTGCGAAAGCAATAAATTTTTGGTCAGAATCAGGAAATCTAATGGATTAAGGGATGTGAGAAATTTTCCCTTGATTTGGGGTTTGATTTTTCATATTCCAGTTGCATTTATTACCTTTTCACCGCATTGCATTTGAGCATTACACTGAACAAAATATGCACCATTTATATTTACCTGTACTGCTCAAATATAGTTATTATTAAGTGCTCAAAAAAGGAATGTTTATTTGCCCTTAGATCTTTTAATGTGGTAAACTTAATAAAATGTAAAATTTTGTTACAGCTTTTGCCAGAATATTTGTAATATTTAGAACAACTTTTTTTCTTTCTTATGCATCTCTTTAGCATGATTGAAAATGTAAATTGTACAATTCATGAACCACTTTTTTACAAGTGTGTCATCGAAAAGTGAGCAGAATTTGAGCTCGAGAGTCTTGGGCCAAGTCCAAGCGTTTTTTGTGGGTTTCCATTTATCGATGGTCGCTTGCATGTTTGTCTGTCAATTGGATTTCGTCCTGGAAGTGAGCTTTGAGTTTTGGTTTCCTTTTGCCATCCAGATCCAGAGTCTGGCACTTGGCCGCCTTTGAGCTTTGAACATGCGAGGGGCTGTCCTGGTCAAATGCCTGGCTCATTTGCAGGTTTCCTTTGTGGCTCTGGGCTTGGAATTCCGGTTAAGAGTTGGAGTTTGAAAATTGCTTGCATGCCTTCAATCGTTTTACTCCGTTGAATCGCTGAATCGCTATCATTGGAAAAAACCCCCTTAACAATAGGGCGCATAATATTTATTTGCTAGCTAGTGAGATCAGTAAAAAAAGGTACTTAATCTGTAAATTAAATCAGCAAAGGGCCACGATTATAAAAAATTACAAAAGGCGAATGTGACAGTCTCGCTAATTGGTGTTAATGGCTTTAACCGATCTCTCTTTTAATAAATATTATTTCATTAAGTTGGAATTTCCCTTAATTGGTTCGGTAAATATTTATTGCCGATTTGTAATTACGCATTGGCGCTATTTTAAATATCACAAATATTAGTATGCAAGAAAAAAACATATTTAAATTCTCATTTAATTTATTTTAAGACACACTTACTTACTTTGTGATTTTCCCTAGACAACAGTTAAAAAAGTTTTTACTCTTGTAAATCTGTGCTCAAGTTGATAAACAACATCAAAGAGACATAAACACAAAAAGAGAAAAACTGAGACACAGACTATGACTGTAACAGGATTTATATCGCGAAAGCGCTCTATATAATACACTTAAATAAAGTTTTTATTTAACACGTGATTAAAAATATTAAAAATACAGTATTTTAGAATTTATTGGCAGACTCTAAAATACTTAAATCTAAAAAAATCAGCAAGAGTTTGGATGTATGAGATATTCAACAAATTATTCTAAAATATAAAGTAAAATTCATTTAAATTCAATTTGTTTAATTTAAAAAACTAATTTTTAATTAAATAAGATAATAATTTAATTTAACTTATTGATTTGTTTTATTTTAGCATATTATAGTGATTGTTTTATAAATTCCAGATTTGTTTTATTTTGCTCTTCTTGCTAGTAGTTTTTAAACATTTTGTCTGAGTGATAAGCGAGGGGAGATAAATCGAGTGACGAACGCGTTGACGTCTTCTGACTGCGATGGAAGTACTCGTAGAAGCCGTCGCATCGAAATAAATGGATATAGTTTGAGTGTATGAAAAACATGGCCGAAACGGAAGAACTAATGGATGGATGTATGGCTGGCTGGTTGGCTAAAAGATGGGCTGTGACAGGGGGCCGAGATGTAGCCAGAACTGTCAGATCTGATGCCGTTGTTGCTGTTTTATTCTATGAACTCAGAACGCGTCGCGTCATTCGCAATTTTTCTATTGTTTGCGCAGTTTTTTTTTCCTCATTTTTCTGCCATGTTTTGTTCCTTTTTGCACGTTACGTCTGTTTGTCTGACAGCTGAGCACTGTTTATATGCCAGACATATAGCTATCCCCGTACACATATCCGGATATATATATATATATATAACTGTGTGTGCCCAGACGACTGCCTGTCGACGGAGTTCGCTCGTATTACCCTGTCAATCTTTACTTTCATGTGCTCGTTTGTAACGTTTTCACGCAGCAAGTGAGAGGGAAATTGCGGAGGTGTTTTTTCGGCCATTCCGATATGGAGTGGCGTTTCGATGAATTGGTTTGGCATTGATTTCGTCCCAAACCGGGAAATGCGCATTGATCATTTTTTGGGGTATTGCAGTATAACAATTTATTTTGAAGTTTTGCTTTGATCAATATTTATTGTTTTTATACTGGTATAAATTAACTTAATTAATTAAAAAAAAACATTGCAAATTTTAATTAAATTATTCGAACTGTTTAGTTGGCAAATTTAGTTGGGCAAATTTTTCATTGGATTTACGAAAGTTAATTTTTTAAACATTTCTTGAGAAACATAAATAATTGCGTTAAGTCTTAGCAGATTTTCCTAAGTAAGTCCAAAAAAAGTTAATTTTTGTTTAAACTCTTAATATCCTCAACAACAAACTAATGCGAATTTTCCAAAGAAGACTGCAGGATTTGCAACACAGTGATGCAGTGAGAAATGGAATAAAACCCCTTAATAGTTTTCATCCATATGGACGTATTAAAATCTTAAAAAAAAAGAGCAGCCCACCAGAAAAAAAGAGAAAAACAAGGGCGGTAGGGGGAAAATGGTATGAAGGCTTTGTCCATGTTTGCTGCTGGAGAAATGAGCAAAAATTCCACCAAAATGGGAAAAGCAGCGGGAAAGCGGAGGGGGGAAAGTAAAAGGGGAGTGGAAGTGTCTGCCTTGTGTGACACAAGTGACACTATTTTCTGGCGCTGCCAGTGCCACAAGTAGAAATTCGCTAATGCCCGCTGTTGCAGGCGGCAACTACAACAACAGGCGCACTGGGGATGCAGCGCCATGTTGCAATTATTATTTCCGGCTGGAAGCGAAAAATAAAGTTGGATATGCAATGAGCAGGAAGCAGCACACGCCAAAAGCACAGGCGTGGCGTGCGAAAAAATGAGGCCTCCATCCTGCAGAATAACACTCAGCCGCACCGTGGCCCAACCTCAGATCCTGTTTGAGATGAGAGCGTGAAAAGGTGTTTGAAGTAGTTAATTTTGTTTAAATAGAAATTATCGCATTAATATTTAAAATATAAAATCTCTAGTATGTTATATATGCAGTTCATCATTTTTCTACATTAAAATTTTATTCATTTTTATGCTGTAAAAAATATGATTTTAATAAACATATCAGAGGCTTAATAATATGGCCCTCGCCCAACTATTAATACTTTTTTTGCATTGTGTAATTTATACATTTTCAAACTTTTTATTGAACTTATGTTATTACTCTCCACTTTTGAGTTTTAGTTTGCTCTTTGCTTCCTATGAATCATATTATTAAGCCTTAACAGCTTATTTCAGCGAATCAGTTTATGAGCACACTTTGGAAATAAAAAATCTTTTATTTATTGGCTATAAACTGCACGTTTTCCTTGTGGTGGTGTTTCTGCCTACTGATCATGCAGATACCCCTTAATACCGAGCCTGCACTGTCTTTTTTCTCGGCCCGCTAAATTCCAGCCCATCATTAGCGGCAGTGAAAAAAATAGCCGTGGAAAGCAGAGCCTGCGACGCCGACGTTTCCTCTTTTGTTTGTGTGCAGCGCATAATTTGCGAGACAAACATGCAAAAATGGCCCAGAAGTGAAAAAAATATTCCAACCTACATCCAGATCCATGCATATACATATATGCAACCGTACATACGGGGCCGAAAAGGGAGAACAATTCCCCAGCAAGTTGAAGTGCAAAATGGCGGGAGCAAAGGACCCCAAACGGGATGTACAGGGGGGGCGGGGGGCTCTAAAAGGGGGTTTTGAGGGGGTCCAAAGGGGATCTGAGAGGGGGCTGTGCGGTTGCGGGTTGGAGATTTTGAAGTTTTTGCGGTGGCCGCTGTTCGTTTCGTTTCGCTTCAAGACGCAAAGTTTATCTTGCGCTTAGGCGCAACGGCCGCGAGTTGCAACCAATGGCTTCATCTCAAAGGCTCTCTACATCTTTATATTTGTGAGTGTACCACACTGCAAAAAAAAAGCCTTGTTCGTTTTCCTAAAACGGAATAATATTTATTTAATAGCACCTGTCTAGGTGACAGCTTATATGTTACGTTATTTTTATTTTTGACAAGAAAACATGAAGCAAGAATTTTATTATCATGTCTAACCAACCAACTTTTTATATAAACTTAAACACAAATATTTCATGGACTTAAAAAGGTTTATTTTTTTCAATTTTTTTTTTTATTTTTTATTTTAAATTAGTACGTAGTAATTACAAATTTTGGCTTCAATTTTCGATTCATTGATTTTTGTTGTAGTTTACTTCATTTTTTTTAAGTGTGCTTTGGTGTGGCAGCTTTTGTGGGCTTTTTGACTTGTTTATGGCCATAAGTTGATTTCCGAAATGGAATTCTCGAAAAGGGATTTGGCTGCCGGGTCGGCCCTAAACCTCATTATTGGACTTCAAAGCGAATGGTAAATCCCGCGGCCAAAAACACGGTCAAAAATGGCCTCCGTTTATTAAAAGGAAATGTACCGCCAGCAGCACCACTATCCACCCACCACCCACCATTATCTGCACACACAACCAGAGCAAAAAAAAAAAAAAATTAATCAATTTTTTTATGTGCGCCCCACTTCATTGTCTCGGATCCAAAATGGAGGAAGGATATTATTGACTAATGGCTGCAGTCGAGGGAAATTTATGGTGCTCAAAAAGGATGTGTGTGTGTGTATAAGTTAATGAACATTTTTGATGGTAATTGAATGAGACGCCTGGGTTTGCCACTGTAGTTATGACTGATGTGTTGCCCGCCCCCGGGGGAAAAATATATAATTTATACACACGATTGATAAGCGAAATGAATTTGTCATTTCTCAGATTCTGATTCTGATTCTCAGATGCTGATTGCCGGTTAAACAAAATAAAAGTTAGTGGGCTAATAAATAGTTATGGTTTTTTGCCGAGGAGCGTTTCGTGCCTGTCACCGCAAATTTGTAAAACTTTCAATTTGACTAGCAAACAATAAATGCGTGCTGCACTGTGTTTCTGGAAAATACAAACGAAATGGAATCGTAAAAATGGAAACAAGTTGCAAATAAACAAAAAGCCAAATCCCTTGTAGCCACAAACAACAACAAAAAAAAAAGGGGAAAAGGGTTTAAGCAGAAACTGAAGGAAAACAAAAAAAAAACATTTGTTTAGCACTTGAAAAATGTGCTCCACTGCACATGCCAACATCGAAAATTCTGCGGCCCCTGATCATGTGGCTCCCCGCTTTTCCGCTTTTCCGAAACCCCCTTTCTCTTTATACTTGTCAACCTTTATATGGAAATGTTTGAGCTCTTTTTTCCTAGTTAGACTTTGTGAACCCAAAAGGCTTGCGTGTGCCTGCGTTTGTCGCTTTTCTATGTGGGTTGAACAGTGGTTGTGATATATATAGGTACCACATAAATAGGATCGTTATCGTTGCTTTATATACATATGGTATTTTTTATATGATTAAGTTATTTGCAGAAAACTTTTCCAAAAGTTGTCTTTCTATTGCATGTAGTATTGTATAAGTCGGAACGAGCCAGATCGAACGTCTATATCATATAGAGCCTATATGAACAGATAAAAAAATAATGACAAAAGGATTATAACTTCACTGTTCTTCAGTTTATTCCGTTATTCTGAAATATTTATCCATTATTTAATATTTTAATTCAGTTAAAATCAATAGAATAGTCATAAAAATAAAAACCAAATGAGAAAATTATAATTTTTATGTTTTTCCATTATATTTAAATATTCCTTGAGATCTTTAAGTTATATTTCAGAATTCAGGTTTTGATTTTCATTTAAATCAAACGATTATCATATAGCTACCATGCATGGCAATTTTTGTATAAATATATGAAAAAAGTTGTTTTGAATGCCTACACTTTAGTATAGTAAGTAATGGTTTAATATTTCTGAACTGCGGCTTTTTTTTTATAAATTCGGGCAACAATGTCAATGTGTTATGCTGCCATCGAAACAGCATAAATACCAAACTATTGTTGCTTTAATGAATATTTATTTTTTGGAATAGCTGCAAGCGTATATGCTTCCTTTCTGGTTTTTATTTATTAAATGAAATGGAGTAGAAACCGATTACTTTTTAAATAGATTTAAAAAAAAAACAATAAAATAAGCAAGTAAATAAAAGTGTGTAAGAATAACTGGAAAAACTGTGAGTGTTAAGATTTCTTGTACACTGTCTCCGAGAAGCCACTGTGGCAGTATTTTTTTGTTTTGTTTTTGTAACTGTGGTCACGCCGCTGTCATCAAGCCAGATGCTCCCCCGTCTGAAAACTGCCCCCCGCTCTCCGTTCATCGGGTAAATACTGAGGCAAAAAAGGGGAGGAAAAGTAGGAAACTGGGAAAAACTTTGGGGAAAACCGAGGAATACAACATAATTGCAATTTGCGTAATTGTGCCCCTAAAGCTGAATGAGAAATGAGCGGCAACGAGTCGTGCTTTGAGTTACTGAGTTTTGCTTAGCGGGCGCGGATGACAACACGGACGGGCACTACGGACAACGGACAACCGACAACGGACTACGGACTGCGGACTATGGACAGACTGAAGCACGGCTAAAATATGAATATCCGAATGTACTTAATAAACAAAAACACAAAGGAAAAGCAGCCAGAGTAAACAGCATGTAGTATGCATGGAAAGCGATCACAATGGCACAGTCCCTCCTTCCCGGAAAAATTACCCGCCCACAATTTTTTAGAGTCCCCCCCTCCCCCCAACGATTTTCACCCAGGGGTTTTCCGGAAGTTGGAGTTTGGGCAAGTTTGGTGGCTTCGGTGTCACACCCATGGAAAAGTGCACTGAAGTTTGCTTTGTTTTTCGGGGGTTTTGTCGGTTGGGAATATTTTTAATTTCAATATGCATGCTGGACGCTGCCGAAGGGCGGATTCTGTGCAGGGGGCGTGGTTTCGACTTGGGGTGCATCAGCTGGAATTTTCATGGCTCTTGTATCTACCGATAGTATGCGTTTATTTTCAGTTTTTATTGTTTCACATACAAATATAAACTTTGCTAGAGGATTTGTATTTGGATTGAACTTCTAATTGAAAAATATTCCATCAGGTTGCAATAGGTAAAAGTGAATTAAAAAATCATGAGTTATTTAATTGTTAAATTCGTTTTTTATACCGGGTAACAGAGCTTCTATGGACTGGTTGCCATGATGATTTAAACGGAGTGGAAGCTGTTGGATTTTAGTCAGATTCAAAATATAAAAATATTTCGTTTTGCAAGACAGGCATGTTTAATTTTATTTATCTTGCATATGGTTTTGTGCTGTCATTTCTCAATCATTTTAGGATTGAGTAATCTATGAGACCTTCCGCATTTTAACTTCTTTAATGATTGATGTTCAATTTTGCATATTACTTAAATAGTTTGACACATTTTTCAACTGGGTAATTATTGGGTAGGGCAACAAGAAACGCGTCATGGGGTAAACAAAAACATAACTCGCCTCTTAATAATTGAATATGAGTTTTCCCACATTTTTCACATTTAATGTGACAGTTCATAACTTGTCCGCAAACAATGTTTGGAGCCATTACACCTGCCGCATGAACCAGCCTTGATTTGGGGCCCTCTTAGCCGTCAATTTGCCGCTTCGCCAAAGTGGTTGCCTTCCCCTTTTTTGTTGCAGTCATGTGTTTATTTGTCGGCCAGCACTTTGTAAGCCACTTCTTGGCAAAAGCCAACTTGAGACTAGCGGGAAAAAGTCAGCAAAAAAGTGGGGGGAAAAATAAAATTACTCAACGCCCCCACAGCAGCTGGCCAAAAACTCGTTGGCAAGCTTATTGTCAACTATTTAAATGCTGCAATTTCGGTCTTTTGTGCAGCCGGAATGTGTGAGGCCCGAGCAGCCATTACACTTGTGGCCATTGTTTGCCTTTATAGCCTTTTGTTGCATAAATCGTTTACTACAATAAAAAAGTTACTGCCGCTATCGCTGCCCGTACTTCTTGTTCTTGTTCTTGTTCTGCTGGTTGCCGTGTGTAATTTGTCATTCACACCACGTGCTCAACTGAGAATTCAGCGGCGGCAGGAAGAGCCACTGCAGACTGCAGTTCTTCACCCACTCTCGCCCACCATTTCCTCCGCTTTTCCGAACCCATTTTTCCAACCCACTTTTCCGCAATCCGGCCCCACCATCCAGCATTTTTAATGGCAGCGAATACACGCGTAAGACGCGACCATTTCCATAATGCAGCGCAAGAGCCACCAGCATCTTCAGCTCGGATTGGTTGCACGTTGCGACGCACAGTGGTTTTACATTGGTCATAAATTCTAAATTAAACCAAATCCGAAAAATAAATTGGGTTTTTAAAAACAGATGAATTTAATATAGAAATAAATAATTAAATCAAGACGCTATTTATCGAGTGAATAATTTATTTTGTTACCAATTAAAATTTTTTTTTTTAATATTTGCAAATTTTTAATTTGAAGGTTTATTTAAAAATGCTATCACATTTGTTTATGTATTAAATTGTTCTGAATTTTATTGTTATACATTTTAAGGTAAATTCCATTTCTTGTGATCTACTGTGCTCTGCACAAAAAGCGCAAAACTGTATGCACTCGAGCTGTATTTAAATGGTGTGTGAGCATTCGGAACCCTTCTCCTCTTGTCGCAGCATCTTAGTGCTCATTTTTTTTCCTTCTGTTTGGCGCACTTTTGTTCTTAAAATTCTGCGTACGTGATCGAAATGTTTGGCAATGTAATACATTCAGTACTTTCAGTGCTTATATCCCCTGCATTGCTTGAATATAAATTTAGCTTAATTTTTTGCTTTATTTTTTTTTGTTTGAACATGTTTGGAAATTTATGTGAACTCTTGTAAATTATTCAGAGCATTTGGTAAATTTGATGGTGTGGAAATGGCCGCTCGGGGATACTATGCGAATACGGAATTTATTTTCACTATGCTAATTTAAATATAAGTCCATTTATTTTCATTCACAATCGGAAATGGCTTAAAGGTACAATTAAAAGCCAATTTAAAATTTTTAAAAATATTAATTTAAACACGTTTTTTGTTTGTCTAACCGAATTACTTCCGAGAGTTTGTGCCTGATAATATTTATGTTTTTGTTTAATTAAAGTTTCAATTGATTGTGACAAACAATGATAACAACAACTCCTTCTTGACATTACGTGTACGACACCGCGGTGTACCAACATTTATTTATTTAAATGTTTATGTTGAGCCCGTGTTAAAGATGATTAATATGCTTAATGGGTATTGTTTGGGCATAGGTCTCCAAACGGGCACCAAGTGGAAGGCCCCCGATCCCCATCGAAAAACGTTGGGCTCTCTCGGTGACCTTTTGTCTTAATTACACACACATAGACCCATAGCCCAGACGACCCATTTCAAGGTGAAACGCCACCGAAAGCGTCTCCCATGCAAAGAAATATTAATGAGCTGCTGCCGACTTGGAGTGTTGTCTAAACAAAACAACAACGGCAACGGCAAACAACATTTTGTCTGCTCATAGATTTTTGATTCAAATTTAATTACTTAAAGGAAATTATACTTAAATTGGCTTTCAGCTTTGGCGCACGCAACTGGAAAATATTTTCATCTTCATCAAGATATTTTTGTGTGTGCTTGAGTGGGGATAAAGTAAAGTGGAGTTGGGACGATTGTTTGGGGTGCCCTTTTTGTGTGTTTAATGCTATTAAAAAGGCTTTCAGCATACTATTTTTGGGTTGTTTTAGAATCAATTAATCTATTAAATTGTATATATTTAATAGCACAAAATGGTTGTGGCTCCCCTGCTGACCGTTTTGAGTGTCTTTTCAGCAATTTGGGGTTATCCGGGGCAAATTAAAATTGATTCTTTTTAAAGATCATAATTTGGCAGAAACTTTGATGTCATTTTATACTTACTTTAATGAGAATGATAAATGGATTTAGTTTTTTCCTTGATTCATTTTTATACCCTTGCAGAGGGTATTATAATTTCAGTCAGAAGTTTGCAACGCAGTGAAGGAGACATCTCCGACCCTATAAAGTATATATATTCTTGATCAGCATCACTAGTAGAGTCGATCTAGCCATGTCCGTCTGTCCGTCCGTCTGTCCGTCTGTCCGTCTGTCAGTCTGTCCGTCTGTCCGTCTGTCCGTCCGTTTATATGCAAACTAGTCTCTCAGTTTTAAAGCTAGCTGCATGAAACTTTCCCAAAAGTTGTCTTTCTATTGCAGGTAGTATATAAGTCGGAACGAGCCGGATCGGACGACTATAGAATATAGCTCCCATAGGAACAATCGGAAAATAAATGAAAAAAAATTATAACTTTGCTGTTTTTTAATTTTTTGTTTTGTTCTTCGACGTATTGTAATGGTTAAATATTTCCGATTTACGGTTTAAATTTCATCAAAATCGGACGACTATAGCATATAGCTCCCATAGGAACAATCGGAAAAATAAATGAAAAAAATTATAACTTTGCTGTTTTTTAATTTTTTGTTTAGTCCTTCGACACTTAGTAATGGTTAAATATTTTCGATTAACGGTTTAAATTATATCAAAATCGGACGACTATAGCATATAGCTCCCATAGGAACAATCGGAAAAATAAATGAAAAAAATTATAACTTTTCTGTTTTTTAATTTTTTGTTCAGTTCTTCGACATATAGCAATGGTTAAATTTTTCAAAATTATGGTTTAGATTTTATCAAAATCGGACGTCTATATCATATAGCTCCCATAGAAATAATAAAAATATATAAATAATCTTCATTTAAACTAGTTCGGCCAAGCTCTGTACGCAAAACGCATCTCCTCCTACTTTTTCCTTTACGTAAACATCTATTCAGATGCATCGCCCGCTTAAAGATCTCGTATTTTGGCTTGGTTTGGGTTTTATTTTCTCTTTGGTATGCCCCGATCGCACGCAGCAATAATTGAAACCACTTTAATAATAATATTTGAAACCACTTGAAACCAAAAACTTGTATAATATTGCGCTCCCGTTTGGAGTACCCAATATCAAGTGCACATTGATCGTATTGAGTCGGTACAAAAAAAATTTCTTCTTTTTGCCCGTTGTGGTTTGAATTGGGATCAGCAAGAGTAAGGTTGTATTCTTACTCAAGTAGATTACTATTGCACAATCATGTGGAAGGTGATATTGACTCCATAGAATTGGTAAGCCGCTTAACTTTTAATGTGCCTTTTGGACCAACCCGCAACTACCATATTCTTAACTTGCCAACATGTACCTTAAATTTTGGCCTGCATGAGCCTTTTCGTGTTCTTTGTAACAATTATAAAAATCTATATAATCAAATTTGCATTTCAACCACTATCCCTGCACCGTACTTAGTTTTAGTTTTAATACCCTTGCAGAGGGTATAATAAATTCAGTCAGAAGTTTGCAACGCAGTGAAGGAGACATCTCCGACCCTATAAAGTATATATACTCTTGATCAGCATCACTAGGCGAGTCGATCTAGCCATGTCCCTCTGTCCGTCCGTTTCTACGCAAACTAGTCTCTCAGTTTTAAAGTTATCTGCATGAAACTTTCCCAAAAGTTGTCTTTCTATTGCAGGTAGTATATAAGTCGGAACGAGCCGGATCGGTAAAGTTATAATTTTTATACCGTTGCAGAGGGCATTATAATTTCAGTCAGAAGTTTGCAACGCAGTGAAGGAGACATCTCCGACCCTATAAAGTATATATATTCTTGATCAGCATCACTAGCAGAGTCGATCTAGCCATGTCCGTCTGTCCGTCCGTCTGTCCGTCTGTCCGTCAGTCTGTCCGTCCGTTTCTACGCAAACTAGTCTCTCAGTTTTAAAGCTATCTGCATGAAACTTTCCCAAAAGTTGTCTTTCTTTTTTATTGCAGGTAGTATATAAGTCGGAACGAGCCTGATCGGACGACTATAGCATATAGCTCCCATAGGAACAATCGGAAAAATAAATGAAAAAATTATAACTTTGCTTTCTTTTAAGTTTTTGTTTAGTTCTTCGACATTTAGTAATGGTTAAATATTTCAGAATTACGGTTTAAATTTCATCAAAATCGGACGACTATAGCATTCCTATGGGAGCAATCGGAAAAATAAATGAAAACAAGAAAGAAAGCAAACTTCGGCAAGCCGAAGTTCATATACCCTTGCAGCTATTGCAAGAATTTAACATTTTTGAAAACATTGAAATTATGATTTACTGCGTATATGTTTAAAAACATTGAAGCTATGATGATTAGCAGCTCAATTATTTGATAGTTATTTTATATATTTTTATTATTTCTTTGGGAGCTATATGATATAGACGTCCGATTTTGATAAAATCTAAACCATAATTTTGAAAAATTTAACCATTGCTATATGTCGAAGAACTGAACAAAAAATTAAAAAACAGAAAAGTTATAATTTTTTTCATTTATTTTTCCGATTGTTCCTATGGGAGCTATATGCTAAAGTCGTCCGATTTTGATATAATTTAAACCGTTAATCGAAAATATTTAACCATTACTAAGTGTCGATGGGAGCTATATGCTATAGTCGTCCGATTTTGATGAAATTTAAACCGTAAATCGGAAATATTTAACCATTACAATACGTCGAAGAACAAAACAAAAAATTAAAAAACAGCAAAGTTATAATTTTTTATACCCTTGCAGAGGGTATTATAATTTCAGTCAGAAGTTTGCAACGCAGTGAAGGAGACATCTCCGACCCTATAAAGTATATATATTCTTGATCAGCATCACTAGTAGAGTCGATCTAGCCATGTCCGTCTGTCCGTCCGTCTGTCCGTCCGTCTGTCCGTCTGTCAGTCTGTCCGTCTGTCCGTCTGTCCGTCCGTTTATATGCAAACTAGTCTCTCAGTTTTAAAGCTAGCTGCATTAAACTTTCCCAAAAGTTGTCTTTCTATTGCAGGTAGTATATAAGTCGGAACGAGCCGGATCGGACGACTATAGCATACAGCTCCCATAGGAACAATCGGAAAATAAATGAAAAAAAATTATAACTTTGCTGTTTTTTAATTTTTTGTTTTGTTCTTCGACGTATTGTAATGGTTAAATATTTCCGATTTACGGTTTAAATTTCATCAAAATCGGACGACTATAGCATATAGCTCCCATAGGAACAATCGGAAAAATAAATGAAAACAAGAAAGAAAGCAAACTTCGGCAAGCCGAAGTTCATATACCCTTGCAGCTATTGCAAGAATTTAACATTTTTGAAAACATTGAAATTATGATTTACTGCGTATATGTTTAAAAACATTGAAGCTATGATGATTAGCAGCTCAATTATTTGATAGTTATTTTATATATTTTTATTATTTCTTTGGGAGCTATATGATATAGACGTCCGATTTTGATAAAATCTAAACCATAATTTTGAAAAATTTAACCATTGCTATATGTCGAAGAACTGAACAAAAAATTAAAAAACAGAAAAGTTATAATTTTTATACCCTTGCAGAGGGTATTATAATTTCAGTCAGAAGTTTGCAACGCAGTGAAGGAGACATCTCCGACCCTATAAAGTATATATATTCTTGATCAGCATCACTAGTAGAGTCGATCTAGCCATGTCCGTCTGTCCGTCCGTCTGTCCGTCTGTCAGTCTGTCAGTCTGTCCGTCTGTCCGTCCGTTTATATGCAAACTAGTCTCTCAGTTTTAAAGCTAGCTGCATTAAACTTTCCCAAAAGTTGTCTTTCTATTGCAGGTAGTATATAAGTCGGAACGAGCCGGATCGGACGACTATAGCATACAGCTCCCATAGGAACAATCGGAAAATAAATGAAAAAAAATTATAACTTTGCTGTTTTTTAATTTTTTGTTTTGTTCTTCGACGTATTGTAATGGTTAAATATTTCCGATTTACGGTTTAAATTTCATCAAAATCGGACGACTATAGCATATAGCTCCCATCGACACTTAGTAATGGTTAAATATTTTCGATTAACGGTTTAAATTATATCAAAATCGGACGACTTTAGCATATAGCTCCCATAGGAACAATCGGAAAAATAAATGAAAAAAATTATAACTTTTCTGTTTTTTAATTTTTTGTTCAGTTCTTCGACATATAGCAATGGTTAATTTTTCAAAATTATGGTTTAGATTTTATCAAAATCGGACGTCTATATCATATAGCTCCCAAAGAAATAATAAAAATATATAAAATAACTATCAAATAATTGAGCTGCTAATCATCATAGCTTCAATGTTTTTAAACATATACGCAGTAAATCATAATTTCAATGTTTTCAAAAATGTTAAATTCTTGCAATAGCTGCAAGGGTATATGAACTTCGGCTTGCCGAAGTTTGCTTTCTTTCTTGTTTGTTATAAATGCTATATGCAGTATATATGGTATATGGATTTACCTACTTATAACCCAAAAAAATGAGAATAATAATATATAAAATTTCTTACAATTTCCAGTTTGGAAGTATTTTCAGTTTATTTAATTTTATTTTGTATTGTATATCGTTTTATCTTCAGCATTTTGCTATGATGGCCAGTTGCATTTGAATATACATATGTATTTTATACTTTTTCGATGTTATCAATATAAACTATTGAAGTATTGACAGGATTATTGTAGCAAGCCAAGGTAACCGAAAAGCCAATTTAGCAAACCGAAATTAAATAAAAGATTTCAATCAGAAAAAAAGTGTCAACTGTAGAGAGAATTTGCCAAATTATAATAGTGCCAAGAAATATCAAATAAAAAGAAACCATACTCGATGTATTTTCCATATGTTTGTGTGTAAAGTAAACCATAGTTCAAGGCTGGATTTAATGCATTTGCAGCCTGAGATGGCTTAGCACAAGGGCGAAAACCACTTGCGCCTGCCAGAACTGGAATAAAAATGCAATTTTGTATATATATATATATATATGTATAAGTGCACATAAGTGCATCCACAAACAAAGGTATATAAAATGCGCATATATAACACATAGAGGACCGCAGCCCGCATTTAATACAAATATAAATAAAACAGAACTGGGCTGCCACCAGCTTAGTGAGAGAAAAGGCGGGGAGGGTTGGTGCCAAGTGTTACATCAGTAAAAAAGTGCTTTGCCTGACCTTGACTTATAAACACTTTTATAACAATTATTTTTTTTTTTGCATTTTCTCGCCGCTGCTTATTATTCCAACTCGCAGGCATAGAACAGAAATCATTAGAAATAAGAAAAAACGTAATAATAAAGAGTCGAAACCCACTAGACTTGATGCAAATAAGCCAAGCAGCAGCAGCTGAAGCTTTTTGAGTGATGCTTATGAAGCTGAGCTAGTTGAGTGGGTCAGTTGAGCTAGGCACATGCAATCACAGTATTCACTGCCTATATGATCTAAGTGCAGAAATATAGGGGCGGAAAAAATATTAATTAATTTATTTTATTTTATTCGAAAACAAAATTGTTTGTCAATACGTAATTCTGTTCAATTTGCAATTTTTTTTTTAAATTTGAGTGCATACTGATTTTCTCAGTTTTAGTGTTTATAATCGTTAACAATGGTTGGTGAATATCAACAAAAAACTATTCTCAATTCCTAATATTTAATGCGTATTTTTGACATAAAAATATTTTGTAGAAACTTCTGTTCAATTTTTAATTTCCTAAATTTGTATAAAAACTATAATAATTATATACAATTACAATAATTATATATTGTAAGTGACAATATCTAATTTTGCTACAAAAAAAAAAAATGGTTTCGTCTATATGAATATAATACAAATTTTCTAAAGCCCATGATTATTTGCATACTTTCTATAGCCCCTGATTGAATAGATTAAAATGCTAAGATTGTTTGCTAACAGCTGTAATATTAACAAATGGTTTTACAACTTATATTTAGTTAGGAAACACATTTTCCGAAAACAGTTAGTACCCCCCGTACTAGACCCCTTATAATTACATACAATCAGGTGATTCTCTGCCAGTCAAAGATTTGCCCATGTGGGTAGGGCCCCCGTCTTCTAGCACCTCCCCTCTGACCCACAACCCCACCCCTCAAGTCGGAATCCACAATAACAATAACTATGCATGAGCTGTACGAAAGTCAAATAATAATGATTGGAACGAACCACAAAAACCGACTGCGCCACAAAATCAATAATTAAAATCGCTGCAAGGTGCTTCTCTTGATTACACGAAAAGATACAAAAATCATTTTTAACTTGAATCGAGCAAAGGTAAATGTTAAATCAAAAGCAAAAAGGCAGCAACAAAAGTCAGCAATTTAAGTAAGAAATAGAAAACGAAGACAGATAGGCAGAGGCAACAGCAGTAAAGCGATGAGTAGTAAGCAATAGAAAAAAAATAAGAGAATAACGATATAGCACCATAGTTAGAACAGCAACAAAAAAAAAACTCAAACCGCAAAAAAAAAAATAGCATCGTTAGATGCGCCTCAAGGTCAGGCAAGCATTTTAATCGTATCGAATTCACGGCGTTGAAAATGAGATAAAAAATATAAAGACTAATCAAAATAATAACTCGAAGCAATTAAAGTCGGTTAGGAACGAAAGAGGTAAGGCCCCGACATTGTGGTACCCTACAAAACCAACTTTACATTTTATTATTCTAATTAATATGCTTTGAACTACCATCATAGTAACACAATGTTTTATTCAAACTACTCGCAACGTCTTAATATTCACAAATAAATTAAACAACTTTTGCAACGTTTTCCCAACGGAATTTTATAGTTTTTTTTTATTTAAATAAATTGTCTCAACATTTTGAGAAATGCAGTTTAATGCGATGCATGAATAATGCAGTGTGACAATTAAAAATCAAATTATAATCTAACATATAAAAAATATTGTAAAGGATTTTTTAAAATCTGGTAGAATTAAGATGCAATTGCTTTAACTCGGATTAATTGGTTTAATTTAAACCTATATGCAGTTCTCTTCATTGCATGTTGAAGTGCCTTAAAGTGACTTTAATCTGACCTAGTAATAAAATGAAATGATAAGTGAATGACTGTCATGTAACAGAAATGTCTCTGGGCGGTGTAGACAGAGATTAAATGCCGAATTACTTGGGTATTTGAAAGAAGAACTTTAGCCGTTTTGTAATAAAGCGACCTTGGTATTACAATTATTGAAAATAAAAATCTAACTTGGCTTACGCCTATTAATAATAAATGGTTGTTTTAGGTCTTAGAAACACCTGTAGGCGATACAAATACAGCTTTTGACTTTAATACACTTAAACAAGAGGGATAATTGCATCGTTTTATGGCTCCGACATGTGTAAGCCAAAGGGCTTACAAACTTGTCGGTTGGTTTCGACCCAGGCTTTATGTTCACACTTCTTGCTCTAGAAGTTATAACTCCTTAATCTGTTGTGGTTCTGTTCTCGGTCGGTTTTTGTTTATCTGCCAACTTTGACAAACATCAAATATGGATGCCAGGCAAAGGGTGACAAAAAATGTGTGACAGCATCAGCATCCTCAAAACTATTTGGCTGGGCAAAACCCCAGGGGCGTTCTCGACTCTGTCAGAGTGCCAAGTGAAGATATTGCAAAATTTTTCGCACTCCGAGCGAAAGAAGCACAAACGCTATTGACACAAACTGGATAAGCTGACAAAGGTGCTAAAAAATGTGAGAAGATTGAACGCTTCACTGACTCACCTGCCTAACTGGCTGACTGGCTGACTGGGTGACTGACAGACAGTTTATCAAATGATGGACGGGTGTGTATCCCTCGACACTTCTCTCGATTTCCAGTCACTTGTGAAGCTAAGCTGCTAAGTAACTGAGACTGGAATTAACTGAAGCCATATTTAGTGACAATTAGTGAGACAACAGCAGCAGCCGAGCCAAACAATTTTGAATCTGAAAATGTGTAATGCGACACAGTTTGCGAAATGCGAAACTCGGCGAAAAGTTGACAACTTTAGCTAGGGGGAATGTGCCATGACACTTGGCACTCAGTAATGCAAATTTTATTGCGAACTCCCCTGAAATGATGGGATAAATGTCAAGCTAAAACAAACAGTTTGACCCATGCTAATATGGTTTTAAGGGACTCCTCTTAACCCTATTTTTTGGCGAAATATTAAATAACAATTTTTGAAATAATTGAGGGGTGGAAAAAAGCCATAATATTAGCATGACTGGTTTTTGGTAAAGCTAAAACCATAAAACCGTAGCCATAAAATTAGAGAAACATAAAATACGCTTGTGATTTAAGGTTTACTTGATTGATTGTAGGAACAAAAATCTTTGGCAATTTAAAAGCAGCATATGATGAACTTGCGCTAAATTTAAATGCATGCATCAATTCTGAACAGCACGAACATAAAATGTTTAAATTTTCTTGAAACAATTATATTTTAGGCTAAGATACCTATACACCGGTTTCAATACTTTTTCATAGCAACCTTAACCTTATTAAGCTTTTATCGAGTACCGACAAATTTTGTTTCTTTTTAAAATTGTTAAATAAATTTATTTTTAGGTGACATTTCATACACAATGGTAGATTTACGCGGTTGAGGTTAGGGACCGATTTTCGGATCGGCCACGACCTGATTTCATATTGGTGTCTCTCAACTTCGGTTTTGGATGGGTTCTAGGCAAAAAAATTCAGAAGTTAATATTGCAAGCAATTATTAAGCTACAGCTAAAATAACACGGTTTATCAACACCATTCTGTGAGGACGTGGTACGCACTATGATCAAAAATTCAGTACAGTTTTTAAACTACAAATCAGTTCTCTGCGGACATGATTATAGGATAGGATTATGTATTCTCGAGCAATATCTTTTAACTCTTAATGCAGCCTAGGCGTTGGTATTGATTAAACCTGGTTATCGATCTTTTTGCAGAATCACAGAGTACTTACGCCTGTCTTATAAGTTTTAGCGTGCTGCGTTTTAAAATAAAAACAATGAACACGATGGTACCCTGGGACCAATTAAAGTAGTCAGTCACTCGAAAAACCTTGGCCCAAACATCTTTGTCTTGCACCAAGTATGAGATTATCTCAAAGCTCCACGAGAGACCCATGATGATAAAGAGCCGCAGAAAGAAGGTGTAACTACAAGAGATATAGTAAGGAATCATATCAAAATATATATGCAATTTGAATTACGATTGTTTATCCGAGTTGAGCTTTTTGTTCTTGTCTTGCTTGTGAGTAAAGTTGTTTATGCTCCTTTTAACTGAAATTATAATTCTGGCCGTCAGGACAAACGTGGTTATGTTGAACGCAATTAGCAACAGTATCGGCCCGTATAAGTAGATCATGGCAGACCAATCTCGAGCTGTGGATAAAAAGGGAAACTATGTATGTATACCGAATAAATTTGGAAATCGGAACCCACTATAAATCCAACATTCGTTTTCGTTGCCCATTCGAGGGGCCCAATTTTCGTGATCTGCAACCTTATCAACCAGATAGGTAATTCCGGTCAGGAAAAATGACAAGCCCCAGGCGCATATGCTATAGGCCAAAAATTGATCATCTCCCAAGAAGCCACTGATGACTACAGAGCCCTTGAACGTCATCCAGAGGTGCAGGCTGATGACGGAAAGCCACAAGAACGCGGCCATAACGAAAAAATAGCCTATGAAGCCTGAGAAAAATATACAAAATTATGATGATATACGAAATTATAATATTATTTTGATAAGCAAGAGACATGGCCGCCCAATTAACGTCCTGGGGGTTATTGTCTAAAAAAAACTAACCTGCTGTTATGCAGAAATCGTTGGTCAAATCCCACAAATTTAGCAGAAAAAAGAGGTAGGCCATGAACAGGCTTACCATGTAACAGATGAAGCATTGGCCATGCAAGTTTCTTAGCTTCTTGAAGAAGAGGTACACGCTGATCGTAAGAAGCATACATATCAGCGATATCACCATTACTTAGGTATGAGAGAATTGGGAAAGTTAGGGATTCCTTAAGCTCTTTGACCGTTTTTGCTTACCAACGGTATGCCACGTTTTAGAAATATCCTGCGCCTGTGTCTGTGGGTGGCAGTTGTATGGTGCAATTTGGATGAATTCTGTATCAGTAGTTTCGTCGAACACTAAATGCTGAAGGCAGTATTTCTGTTTGTTCAGGGTGACTTTGCCATGGTGCCGTAGAAAGGTTCCATTCTAGGGTGGAGCGAAACCGATTAGACTGGGCACAATTTGGTAGCTTAATAAGAAAATTAACCTCGAACAGAGTATACTCATCGATTTTATCCCGGTTGTCTAGGTAGAACATTGAGTCACAAGGCCTGGGCAAGTCCCTTTGTACGAACATTTCGTTTTTGAAGTGCCTTTTGACCACCGAACCGTCTTTAAGGGTAATGTTCAGAAAGGGATCCATTGCGTCCAGCTCCTCCTTCGACGTGTCATTAAAACAGTTGCCTTCAGACATAATGTCATAGAGATCGCAGCAAAACCTAACACAGGTCTTCAATTGACAGACACATCCCCTCAAGTGGCTCGCAACATGCTCCTTCGAGTTGTTGGACTGAAGCTTGAAGTCATATTCGCCAGTCAAATGGGCGGGAATAACTAGGTCCTCGAATAGATATGAACCATTCGAGAGCCATTGGCCTGCTGAAACATCCACAGTGTCAAAGAAATCGCAATCTGGAATCTCTCCATTAGTTTTTTGTATGAACACACAAAGAACGGTGCCAAACAATCCCAGAAGTATCCGCATTTTTCCGCAGAGGATCTGAAAATAAAAAATGTATTGTAATTATCAAAAGGTTTGCCGATAGTCTAGTTTAGTTAAGTTTAAATAACTGTGGGGGTAAAGAACTGGGATCTTGAGCTCTATGAGTAGCACTAAAAGAATTTATTTTTTGTCACATTACTCACATAAAACACTGATAAGAAAACATAGTGTTAGACCTAAGCGAAGAAAAAAAATGTAATCCGCATCCAAAACCCCAATTCATTACTCATGGAATACCACAGTCAGACTTCTCTTATTTAAGGGGTTTAGCGTATTATTTAATTTAAACTCTGATTTCTTTTTATAAATTTGGTACAAGAAGTTTGCAACGCGGTGAAGAAGATATTTCCGACCCTGTTAAAATAGTATATTTATTCTCACTAGAGAGTCGATATAGCCATGTCCGTCCGTCCGTCCGACTTTATATTTATATACTAAAGCTCCCATTAAAGAAAAAAAAATCGAAAAAAAAAAATTAATTGAATATTTAATTTTTGCAATAGCTGGAAGGGTATATAAACTTTGGTTTGCCGGAGCTCGTTTCCATTCTTTTGTATTTGCAAAATTGCAAAACAATATTAATGCTTACCGATTCAAATGTTGTAGTAATAAAGGCTTTTCACGAAATTTTATAATGATTTTTCAGAATTCTTTCTTTCGGACTGTGTTTTAAGTCAACTCAAAACAAACAAAACCTTTTTAATAAAAGCTGAATCGTGCTATTCAACTCGAGACTTCAAACTGAGCTGGCAGAGAACATGCTCGACAGCGAATTTTTATTCTGCAAATATAATTTTAAATATTTTTGATAAGAAAGAAGTGAACATGTTTGATGTTAGATGACTAAATATACATTTTTTTAATAATTATTTAAAAATATTTTGCCAGCACTTGCTATCAGTCTTCCGAAAGAGCAACTTGTGACTCACTACTATCTAAGAAAATCGTAAAACAACCATAACTGAACGTTTATAGCAAAACCGCCCAGCTGGCTTTATGATTTATTAGCCAAGCAATTAGTATTCCGTTGTTGGCAGGCCGCAAACCAGAAAAAAATCTGTTCCACGTCCATCTCTAATGACAACTGACAACTCTAAGCGAGTGGCATTGAAACATTTAACGCGTTTATATTTAAAATGTATGACTACGCATATGGTGTCTGGCTAAGTACATAAATGTACGACTATGGCTAAATGTGTGTGCATATGTGGGTCTTGAATCGACGAGGCTTTGCTTCTGCTTTTGGCCAACAGTACACACACAGTGCATACATAATTAATTTATAAATTGTTAAGACAACGAACGATACAACACTCGGTCGTACATTTCTTTTGATGCTTTATCAACTGACTGGAATTTGGGCAGGGTGTGCGGGATGGTGGGTGGTGGGAGGGGTGGTTTTGGGGTGGGTCTGGGTGGCAGGCTGGCAGTCAGCGTAACGCTTCGTTTGGGTTTGCCTTGACAGCTGCCTATTGGGGCGGGATTCTGGGGTGGGGATCCGTTGGGCTGGGCTGTACAGTCAGCCTGTCTCAATTAAGCGCAAATTGAATTAAATACTTTCACATGCGAAAACAAAGCTGGCCAAACACGCACTCCAGAGGCAGGAGACTGAAGACGTGTTTTTTCTATTAAAAAGAAAAATGTGAATGGAGCAGAGGACTTGAAAGGCAACCGACCATGAATCTGTGCGAGATGAAACAATAGGCTGGGAAAGCCTGGCATACAATGATAACAAATTGAACGTGTGCTGGAAAAATACACAAGGCTTATGATCTATCACTTCCAACGGACTGCAAGGAATTCGTTTATCAAATTGACATTCCGTTGGTCGAACTAATATCGTTTATATTTAAGCCTTGTTTAAAATAATTCAATCACTTCACTTTGACCATTCAAAAAACGTAAAATGTATAGGAAAAAAATGTTCTTGTATCAATTCAATTTTTTTGTGTTTTAAAAAATATATACAAAATATTTGTATATATAATAATGATATTAATAATATATAGATATAATAATGAATTTAATAAAAATACATACTAGCTTAGCTTTATTTTAAGACTTTGAATTAAAAGTTTAAATAAAAATAGGACGGTTTTTTCCTATTTCCATAAGGCAAAAAACAAGTAAATTGTTCACCATAAATAATTTGTTATTAATATTACGAGTATACAAAATTCCTAAAGACTTTAAGACTTTCAGAGGCTTAACAGCTGAATTATAAAACTCTCGTTAGCAGCTTGAAAAGCTATTATTGTGTGCTCTTACTTAAATTGCCTTGCTTTTAACTAATTGATGTTTTCAAGAAAGTTATCTATTCTAAATTTGTAAAATACTTCTAGAAAATTGGCAGTTAGAAACTGGATTTAAGAGGCTTATAATCTCAGCTGAGACACTCGTTAGGAGCCTGGTCATACCTTTATTCCCCACTCGAGCTCAAATTGGTTTAATTATAGGGATACGTAAGACCCTCGGGTTCGCTCTGGGCCCACTGTGCTAAGCCCTCTGACTGCTGCCGTAAATCCGCAGAGCCGCCGAGACTATTACGTGGTTAAACGCACCATGTCCACATAGGTCTCAGATGGCAGATCTGCTCGGCCAGTTATTCGCCCAGGCACACACAATCAGTCGACTTACTCGTGGGAATGGCGGTTGGAGGGGAAGGGGCAATGGCTGGTGGCCAGATACATGGACATAGATACAAATTCAATCTTTTACTGCCTGTGTTTTTTTTTTTTTCAATGGCATCGCTTCACTTTTGTTCCTACAATTTTGCACTTGCTTTTCCCAGCACCATGATGTCCTTTTGCCGGGTTTGTTTCTCTTGTTTTCCTTTCCCTGGCTTTGCTTTGCTTTGGCTTTGTGTTTTTGGTGTGACACACGTTTTGCTACAATCTTCTGGCTCCCAGTTCCCACAAAGAAAAAATACACCATTTTCTTATGCTTTGGGAATAATTTGAAAAGTTGAACTGGTGTCCTCGAACTAGTCTTAGGAAATATTGAAAAAAAAAGAAAAAAAAGAGTCTCGTATAACAAAAACCAGTTAAATATCACGATGTTTCTCTGAAATCTAATTTAGTACATCGCAAAGCGTTCAAGAAATTTAACTTAGTTAGGAAATGTAGGAGTTTTGGTTCCTTAAACTAATATAGTCTACAGCTAAACAGTCAAAATCTCAAATCATGCAGAAAAACAATAAAATACCATTTATTTTATTAAAACATAAACGTAATTTCTTTTTTATGAAAAAAGCAAGTTCATCTAAAAAGTTTACTTCACATTATTTAGCTTTTCGAGTTTTAAATCTAAATCCTATTTTTATATCTATGTTATATAAACATTTTTCGAACAGTGCAAGAAACGCAAACACCGTTCCCCATCAGATTTTTTTGCGTTGATTTGTCTTGGATTTCTCCGTTCGTGTGTGTTGGTTCAGCCTTTAATTCATTAGACCACAATCGTATTAAGTCTGTAGTTGGGGCTCTGGGCCTGCAATTTCATTTCATTTCGGTTTGGGGCTCAGTCCAGTCCAGGTTTTTTCTCTCCTTTCGCTCGTGACTCTTTTTTCCCAGGGCATCGCTTACAATATCCACATACACTCTCTCAAACACACACACACACTCGGATTGCTGTGGGACATGACAGCTTTTGGCTGTCATGTTTAGTCCGCGCGTTGTGTTGTGATTTCCGTTTCCGCTGGCAATCCGGCAAATGCATGCGGTTGTCTCTTTCACGCTTTTTACGCACCGCACGTTACGTGTCGCCGCCAATAAAAAGTACAAGCAAAAAACAGACAGCCGGAAAAAAATAAACGGAATTACAAGTTATCCCCCACTCACAACACACATACTGTTCGCACGCACTGAAGCCATAGCGAAGCTATAAAAGTCAATAATGTCGTTAGCAAAAAATACAAAAATCAAATTGAAAATATAGTAAGGCAGCTGAGAGGAATGTGAAAATAAAATAAAAACTTCAGGCATCGCCTCGCTAATAAATTCGTCAGCGGAATAATTTGGGGGGAAAAACAAAAAAGAAGATTTAGGGATGCTGAACAGAGTTTCGACATCGGTGTACTTAGCAGGAATTTCACAATGCCAATTATTTTGTAAGTTGTGATTATACACAAATAAAAAAATTCATTGTTGCATATTTACTTCATTTTAGTATGTTATTTGGAATTGATCAGGTTTTTATTAACTGGCTTATAAATTTGTTTGATTATTTTTGGGAAATAAAACACTGCCTTAACCAGAGAATTAAATATTACTTTGTTCTTTTGTTTATAGATTTGAATTTTGTTTAATGAAGCTATAAATAACTTCTTGGCTCCATTACATTTAGTTGTTGAGAACCCGTCAGACATCTTATCTAACGATGTCGTGCATTAGCTCGTACTAGTATCATAACTTTAATTAATTACTTGAATATGCTGTTTGTATCCGAAAATGCAATTCCCTATATTTTTATTAAGTGTTGCATTTATATGGCTTCAAAATAATGATCTTAATAATTTAGTTTGTATGAGAAAAAATTATTAATAGGACTAGAAATCTTAAAAATAAACAAAAAGCACAAAAATTTGTTAATATTTTAGAAGCTATAATACTTTTAGTGCTTTAAATGAGCTTAAGAGAAGGTTGTAAGACTCAATACCCATTTGTTTGTCTTATACGGCTCCATTAATTGTTATCTTGTGCTTAGCAATTTATTTACAAGGTCTGAAATTGGTCCCGCGAGTATAATCGCAACTCCCAGCTACATTTGCCGACCAAAAGCTGTGCATACCCCATCGGATAAACTCTTGGTTATTGGGTATTAAAAATGTAGAGTCTCTAAGCGGATTTCAACATGCTTCATCCGCCCACGTTCTTTGAGATTGCTATTGGAACTGCTATTGCTATTGGGCCTTGCATGAGGCGCCGTGTGTGTGAGTATGTGTGAGTCGATTTCCGTGCGGGTGTGTGCGTGCGTATCTGTGTGAGAGAGGCGACGACTTTGTCGACGCCATAGCTGCCTGTTACAGGAAATCAAAGCTTATCAGCGACTACAAGGACGACTGTCGTTGCGCTGATTTCGTTTGCGACGAGTCCTCAGCCAACAGAACCCCCAATCCACAGTCAAACACCCCCGAAAAGCCCCTCTTTAGGCCTTGTAGAGCTATTTCAATGCTACTCGAACTGCCACCCAGATTTGGTGGATTCCCTCCCATTAAATTACATGACGATGGCATTTCGAGCATTTGCCTTTCTTTTTTTTTGGAGGAGATGCACACACACTCACTTGTGTGGTAATCGCAATGTGTGTGGAAATTGATGTCACCAGGTTAATAAGATCTATATTTATGGCGCATTTATATATGTGTTTTCCTCTTCGTCTCTTCCGACCTCCTGACGCCGTCTCTTTCGCTGCGTGTGTACCAAGCAGATAAAAGATTATAGAGCTCCGCTCGTAGAGGCTTGAATGTATAATATAATGCCGCACATGAGGTAAGTGGGCGGTTAATTAAGGAATGTTTTTAAATACGTGAGCTGGAATTCTTTTGAAATGTATATTCGGGTGTATTTCGGTTCGCATGATGATCTGTTGAGGGTGTCGCTTTCCTTAAAGCAGTGGGTGGGACATATTTTGTGGCTTATGGCATGCGTTAAATGGATTAAAGGGAATTACACGAATTATTTCAAAAATGCACATGGTATCATATTACAATGTTTTATTTCTGTCGTCCTTTGTTATTTGATTAAATTGTAAAATTAATTATACCTTTTATTCAAATAACATAAAAAATAAAAATACCTCTTCATATCTTAATAAATGTCAACATTTTCTTACATTCTTTCAGTCAAGAGCCTTAATCTAAAATATTTTAATTAAGCACATTCAATCATTGTAATACCTTAAAGGATTATTTTGTCCAAATAAATATTTCATACCGGTGTGGTAAATGGGATGTTAAATTAAATGTAATTTGATTTCCTGCACACTGCGAATTCGTGTTAAATTACTTTATACCTTGTCAGAATGAGATTTTAAGCAGCATTTATGGTCATTTTTACAATAATCCCTCTTAGTATATGCACACAACGAACGCATGATTTAATCATGTTTATGTCGTTCAACAAATATAAAATCAACTATTTAAAGTCGTTTAATGGATTACAGTATTTTACAAAGTAATCCTTAAAAAAGACTTTGATACGCATTACAGCAAGCCACATCATAAAAAACATTTTTAATTACATCCCCCCAATCGAATTTTCTCGCTTCCTTTGGCTGGCTTTTATTACTAGTGCTCATCGGAAAACTTTAATATTAATACTTTGTTGAAAAGAAGCTGACAGAATATAAGGGAGAGAGCGGATAATATTGAGCAAGAATTTTTCACAGTCCATTTAATTTAATTAATTTTCATTCGTAATAAATTTTGTTTTTCTGCTGTGGCGGGCATTCTTTCAGAAAACCCCTGGCAAAGATGTCGACAAAGAAGATTGTTAAATTTAAATATATATATAGAGCCACGATGACTTCGATATGACTGCTTACACACGCAGCTATGATTGACTTTTCCACTTAGTGGGAGGTGGTGGGGCGTTTCTGGTAGCCGGGCATAGAAACCGGGCTATCTATAATCAATTTACACAATTTCCTCGTCATTTCCGCGATGCCGGCTCACTGCCTGGGCAAAGCGGGCTTTTAGAGAAGTAACTTGAATTAGTCTCTACTGATTGCTTTCAGCTTTTAGTCCTTCCCGTTTCCCCGATCTATCTCTGTCATTTGGTGCCTTTGAGCCAGCTAAACAATGTTCCCTGTCAGCAGAACCCGTAGTAGTGGGGCTTCTTCCATACAGCAGCTCCTACGACAGGCAGAAGTTTTTGTTAGCCGCCGCTCAAAATAGATTAACATCTTCACGCAGCAGCAATTAAACATGTAGCAGACACATAGATTTTCCTTAGCACAAATGCTCAGCTCCACTCAACTAAAAAAGTTCCTTGACAGCGGGCCAAACCGAACAAAGGATTCGCTTTTTATGTTTTACGAAAGGAAGGAAGAAAAATTGTAGCTAATTGGATTTTAAATTGAGAATTGAGAAATTGAGAAAAGGTTTCGATTTCCAATCGATCTTTTAAGAAAATTTTCAACTTTGGATCGAATATAAACGAAATTGAAAACTAGTTTTAACTAATAAGCAATTTTCTCTCATAAAATATTAATATCTTTAAGACGCGGTTCTAGTTTCTGTCAGAATAATTTTGTAACATTAAAAAAGTTTTTAAGCCTACTTTTTAATTGACATTCTGACTTTGAAAAAGTTTAATATGGTTAAAATTTTGTGACGATCGCACCTTCAACATATAAATGAGCTGATAACAAATTTTGAGACGAAAAATGAAAAAGCATTCAACTAAAAAAATACACTTTTGCCTACACATGCATTTTTATCTCAACGTGGCGAATGGGAACATTTAAAGAGTGTATTTATTTAGTATATTTTGTATTTGAGCTATTTTTAGTTCAAGTTTTTCAAAAAGTCGTTGAAAAAACATTTTTTGTAACGAACTGTTCAACACAAAAATAAATGTTTCCAGAATTCTAAAACAAGTCCTTAAAATTTTAGAAACGGACAAATGACGAGGAAAACTTTTGTATTTTTTAAATATAACAAAAACGAAGTATTTTTTAAACAATTTTTGAATAAAATTTACACAGAGCTAAAAAAAGTATTATTTTACTTAAAAAAACTAGTAGTATGCCACTTGCAAACGCCCTTTCTCCTGAACCAATTAAGTGGTAAATATTATTTTCAAGAGTAGTATTTTAGTTTTTTGGTCTATTTATTCGGGTTTCAGTTATGATTTACAGAAAACCTTAACCAAAAATACCCCGAAATAATTGTTCTGGAAAAAGGAGTTCGTCATTTTGAGTGCTTCCTTCGAAAAGGCCATTTCCGGTACTGCTGCTACCCCAAGTGAGGGTATTTAAATACTGACCCCGCATATTGATACACAGACGACTACGACGTAAAGTCGACTTAAAGGACAAGAACTCCGCCCCGTCCGGAAGTTGCAGAAATCGAAGAAAAAAAAGGCATAAGAAGGCAGCTTTTTGCCAGTTCTTGTAGTGGTTGGCCCTCCTTTATTTCCGCTTTTTCCCTGCTGTTCGGTACGGTTTAGTTGTGTTTTGTGGGCTGCGCACATGACTGGAAATTATTTAAGCAGCTGTCAGCTTTGCACCGTCGCGCTTTGGCAGGACCGAAATGAGGAATCGGAGGATATGTGCTGCGATGAGTATGGGGCCGAGGGTTAGCAAAAGACAGTCACAAATTGGCAGGCTGCCTTGGTAGTTTGCTCCGTTGACTTTTAAGCGCCAAGTGCGCACCCTGAACGCATGAAGATAAAAAGTACGGAAATAATCTCACCCTCCAGCGTGTGCGAGTGTTTGTGGGCAATTCAACCTAACTACCCGTATATGTCTGCATAAAAGTGGAATTTAGGGATGCGAAATGGGAGGCCAAGACGACTTTCTGCCAAGTTCAAGTTGCACAGCTAACCCGAAAGCCAAAAAAGCATGGCTTGGAATTCAATCAGCCAAGAGTTCGAAGGGTTAATTGAAACTTGATTGCCTCGCCAGTGCTTACATACTTTAATTGAAATTCTGAGTACTTAAGAAACTCGGGAAACTTTAGATCTATCGACTTGAGATTTTTGGAGTATATTGAGTTGTGAACAAGCCTGTTTTTAAAGAGGGAGCTAACTTAAAATTGTAAAATTATATTATTTATCAATTCTTAAATGTTTAATAAAGTTGAGAACTGGTAAGCCTTTTCCCATTTTACCTTTCCTACATATAACGCAAAAAAAGAAACTGTTTGCCGTAGGTAAAACTCCATTACAGTAATAAAGATAGATTGTTCATTGATACAGCTTCATCACCTGTTCAATTCCATTACCGTACGTTGGTAATTGAAACCTTGTATCTCGCCAAGATAAACGCCAAAAAACTATTTGGCCCTCTTTTAAGGTAAAGAACATTTAATCAAATAAAAGCTCCCCACCACCAGCCCCCCCGAAAAGTTGGTCTTAAGGACTTACCATATGCATATTGCTAACACGCCACATCGTAGATGGGGAAAAGGGCGAAAAAATGTCAACCCAAAGGAGCCAGAAAAAATAGATGGGATAACTTGGTGCAGTGTGGTTAAAGTCAAAGTTGGCATCCAGTTTCCACTGTTGCTGCTGCGCTGCTCCTGTTTGTTTTGGGGTGTTTGCGAATTTATTTATTGGCGCAGACTGGCGTCGTTTTTACCCGGCTGGCAGCTTCGGGTGGCTTTGGCGGCAGCCGTTGGGCAACATTTTAGTGCCGGCTTTATTTACCTGCAGCCAGAGTAATGGGTTAAATAAAAAGCTAACTGCTACCGGCTAACTGCACGGCACTGTGCAGGTGGCACGAGACACTCGCCGATACAATGTTTTAGCCATGGCCTTAAATGCTTAATTGTAAAATAGTTTGGCCGCTAAGCGAGTCTGGGCTCCACGAGCCCTCTGTTGTTTATTCCTGTCCCGGGGTCTCTTTTCTGTAGTCCAACTAATAGGGTTTTAATGTAATTTGTGGACTTTGCAGGACGAACTCTGAGTCAGGAGGTGTTGCATTTTATCGATTTATTCTCCGATTAACTAAGTTTTAATCTCGGTATTCTATGATTTTTAGGCAACGAGAAAAATTATCATCCCCAGTTTTCCCCAGACTTACTTATATGTTGTATGTTATTAATTTGTTTTCCATTATTTAAACATAAATAAAATAAAAAAACGTAGTTTATTTTTAGAAAACAAATTTAGATTTTAACCGATAAGAAAATGCATGTGAACTTCTCGAATTGAATTCTCCATGAGTCGATCTAGTTTTACTATTTATTTAGTATTACAAGTAAAATTAATTCTGTAACTATAAGCACGGAGGCTCGATTTATTTATAATTTTAATCTTCTCTTAAAAGCTTAAATATAGATATTATTATATTTTTGTTTTGTATTTTTTTTTTCACTTCAATGGTGTTAGCCTTGTGTTGTCGAAAAATTAAATTATCTCCGTTTAAGCCACAATAATAATCAAAAATTAGCTTAAATTATTTAAATGTTAAGTGTCTTAAACCACATAGGAAATTCGTAAGCCACATAGGTAGACTCTGCCCAGATATCCGCCACCTTATTTGGCGGGGATTTTTTTTGTCGTTCCCACCAGCAACAAACTGAGATCTTGGTAATTAAAGCGAAATAAAGTGTGGATGGGTGGCGGCATCCTGCTGGCAATCCTTTAAATGTTTGTCTAGCTGTTTGGAAGTCATCCTTATCCTTGGTATCCCGCTCTGCCCCACTCCGTTGAAAATACCGCCCCTCTAGCTAAAGGCCCATTCTCATGTAGATGTTGGAGTTATGGGCGTGCCCTGCATAGTTCTTGTTGTTGTTTGCTATTCATCGTCCTCGCTGTGAGGTTCTGTTAAGCACTGAAAACAAAAGATTTTTGAATAAATACTTTCCATTTTGTATGAACCAATTGATCAGTAAATAAAAACAAAAAAAAAATTGTATATTCTAGCAAATTTTTTAAATAATTTTTTTGATTAGAATGCACATATATGCAATATAATTTTTGTTGGTTTTTAGGTCTTATTTTAATTTAGTGTATATTAAGTAGATTGTTAGGACTGAGTTTAACTGCATTGAAACATTTTTGTTTAATTGTTCATGGATTTTAATAAAAGCTTTTCCTTCAGTGTTGTCACAAACGCAGTTACTTTTGTTGTTTCTGTTACTGTTTCCATAGTTGTTGCTGTTCGTACAACGTAAAATTAATTTGCACAGCCGTTTTTCATTTCGTTTGTCGCTTCAATGTTTAATGTCTGAGTGTGTGTGTGTGTGTGTGTGTGTGAGTGGGTGTGTCTGTGTGTGAGCGTTCCTTGCATATTTTAGCAAGATTGCATTCATTCCAAATTCATCGCTCTTATACCCATCCATCCACCGTCCCACCCCTTTTTTCCGCCCTGCCGACACACCTTTCGCTTCACCACCTCTATTTTGCTGGAAAAGGAGCTACAATCACTTACTACCTTACCTGGCCCGAAGGAACAGGACGAGTTGGTTCCGTTTCGATAGGGTCTAAGGGTAGATTTATATGTGCTTAGTTGCCTTTGGAACGTTTACCAGCGAATTTATAACATTTTTAATGCAAATTGGGACATGAAAAGAGTTAATTTCCTTTATGAACAAAGGCAGTCAACATTTCGAGCACTAGGAGTCTTCTGCTTTTCAGCCATGTTGGATGAGTAGATCCTTGGTTTTCTGTTGTTGGATTTGATAGCATTCCGTAACGGGAAGTGGCCTATTAAGGTAAAGGGTTAAAATTTGTAGTTTCGAATGAAAGAGGGGGTACAATGAAAAACAATAATAATGCAATAAGATTATATTTTTATAATAAAAAGGTTGGAATAATACAATACATCATTTATAAAGAAAAATATTTATTTAGTAATAAAATGTTTGAGAATAATTTTCTTCAATATTAATTTTGAGACATAAAAAAATCAACTATTTAAGTAAGACATATATATTTTAATTTCCTTTTACATTTTTTTTAACCAAAGATGTACTATTCAAATAGAAGTCAACTTTACAACAACTTTAGCAATTTTGTTGACTCGAATTTTATGGCGCGGGCTAATAGAAACTAAATAAAAATATTTATAATTAAAATGGTGACTTTCGTCTGTTTCAATTAAAAACTAATAAACATTTCAAATCTATATTTTGCAGATTCTACACGATTGTAACGAATGATTTGTATGAATTTGAAGGCAACCTTGGAGCTGAAAGGATTAAGCAGTCGCATTCTTTACGAGCCCAGTAAGTGCTGCAAACTCATTAACATCGAATCCCCATCGAGATATAGAGCAGTCGATATATCATTTTACGGGGCTGCCATCAAAATAAACAACTTGACCAAAATTATGCCCTTAAGCGGGCTGCAATAGCTGGCAATTTACCTCCTTTTTTTTGGGGGCGGGAACCGTAAATTCCGGCCAGACTGGTGGGAAGCGCAAAAAATTTATAGACAAACTTGTGCTATTGCAGTGGGTCGGGTTTTTGGATGGCAGAACTTTTGCTTGAATATAATATTCATAAATTTAATCCGAGCAAACACTTTTCGCGTATTTCGTGCGCTTTATTTTTGGTTTTTCTCTTCGGGCCCGTTTTTGTTTTTATTTGGCCTCCCACGTTTATCACTGAGACGACGTCAAGTATTCCACTTTTGCAACATTTTCCGGGTTCGGCTTGCTTTTGCCCCCGCTCCCCACCCCTCTGTCTAACTCTCTGTATCTGTGTTTTCGTGGCAAAGAAGAAATAAACAAAATAAATAATTCATAATGCAAATAGGCCAAAACACACAGAGACAAGCCGAATGCCAAGGCAACAGGAAAATAAGAGCCCGAGGCCCGATTGCAACCCAGCTAGGAATCAGATGCCGACTCGGACTCGGACATCGACTTGGACTTCTCCACTTTGGTCCCCTTCACTCCGATCCTTGGACGATTCACAGGCAATCTAGTCTGTGTGCATAAGCACTTCCCAGGCAAAAGGATTATCAAACGAATCAGGTATTCCGTCCATTGTTGGCATTGCCCAAATGAGGGATCTGCTTGGCACATAAAACGCTGAAACAAACACCAAAAAAATGTCAAGTTAGGGGCAAACTGAGTACTGAAAAAAATGAATTAATACATTTTTTATAGTGACTTGATAAATCAAGATTTATTTCTTAGATAAAAATTTGTAAATATTTTCCCCAAGGATCAATATTACACTTTTTAATTGATGCCTCAAACAAAAAATTAAATAATGGTGATTTTGGTGATAGCATCTTAATTTGTATATTCTTGCCGAAAATTCCGTGAACTGTTTATAAAAAAAAAAATTATTCTAAGAACAAAATTATTAAATTTAGCACATACCATTTTTAAAACTTTTAATCACGTTGAAATGTTAAGGCCAAAATAGGCCAACTTACTAAATCATAAGGCTTGAAACTAAAGTAAATATATAGTTTGTCCCAAAGAATTTTCTTTGAACTTACCACCTTTGTTATCAGAGGCTAGTAGGTCTACCCCTATTTACTCATTCACCCCCTCTGAAAACAATGTCAAGTTCGATGAACTGTTTCTCTCTGTGCACTCTCATTCCGGGTAAACTTATGGCCCGTGTAGCTTAGCCACGGTTAAGGGTTTTACGGCTTTAAATAGTCAACCAAGGCTAAGCAGGGGCCGCAACATCAACATCGGAGAGGTGAAACCGGGGGGAAAAGGGCAACACCGCATATATTAAATAAAAAATGCAAAATCGTTAGGGCCGTCTAAGGGTGACGAGGGTGACTTTTGGCCAGGGCGTGTGCAACTAAAATAATCAAAAAAAAAAAAACAAAAAAAAAGGGAAAAGTAGGTGGAAAAGCACAGAATAAGAAGAAGCGGCAAGCGTAATCGCCAGCAACACACTCAGACACACACACACTTAACATGGTAAAAAATGCAACAAAATCGGATTAAAAAGTGCTCACGGGTTGAGCAACCGACCAAAAGACCAAAGCCAAAGGCAAAAGCGGCTGCCAGAACCCCAGAAACAGAACTAAAAATACAAAAAAACACAAGAAGGCGCTTCTAAGCCAAATGTTCCAACTAGAAGATACCTAGTGCTTACTGTTTTGTTGCTTAAAAAAGAAGAATAACTTTATCCCATTTAGACCAGAAAGTCACAAATTTGATTTCCTAACAGCCTGAACATTCTGAGATCCTAAAGCTTGAAGTTTCTGATATTTCCTCAATTCCTATGGTGAAATAGTGCGTAATAAATATTTAGATTTATGGTAGAATCAAAAATTTTAACTTAAGTATTCTATGTCCGATTCTTTACATACATTTTCTGCAATATACTCGTGTAATCTAGCTGTGCCGGGTATTATAAACCTCCGCCAAACCCTTTTGCCAGCCACCCAGCAAAAGAGATACAAATTGCAGTAAGACGGTTTTTTATAGTTCAACGATGGATTTACGATGTTGCACGACTTTGAACTACATTTGTGGGGGTTTGGGCTGCAATGCCACCAAATCCCCGCGGACTGCTTAAGTTTGTTGTGGGGTTCATCTGCGACGGGTGCTGAATAAAACTATCTTTCTATCTATCCAGCTAGTTTGTTAACAGCTAACCAGTCGGGTGTGTTGTTCCACCGGGTGTAACTGTACTTGCCAGCCCGTTCGACCGTTGCGGCTCGTAAAAGTTGCAACTTTTTCTCCAATGCCCCCCCCATTTTTTTCACCCACTCCTTCCGAACACTCGATGAACTACAAGTAGATGCAAAAAGGCTGAGGCCAGGCAGTAAGGAGCACATAATACGGCCGTAAACTGGATTGCTACGTCCGCTGCAAGTTGCAACAAAATTGCAGCCATGTTCTAAGCCGGTTTACGGTCGCACCCACTGGGTAAATATTGTGAAAAGTGGGTGGTGGAGGAGGATCCAGGGTTCGGGGTACGGGGTTCGAGGTTCAGGGGGCGTGGTACACGCCTGCCAAGGAAATTACGGATTCAAATTAGCGGCACTCAATCTCAATCTGGGGAGAGTTCAGGCCGCCCACTCAACCACCGGCTAATGCGTTTTATGATCCCCACTTTATAGAGCCAACTCGCCCAGTGCCTGCACTTAAGAAAATCATTTACATCATTTTACATAGGAGTATATCCTTGAAATATTCTACACCAAGTTCGGCATATTTTATCATTTATCTTTTTCTAACCTAGATATTGATATTTTTAATAAAAATGATTTTCAATGCAGTTTCACAAATATTACCCATGTTTTTCAAGTAACTCGTATCAATATCCTGCATACCCAATATAACAAACAACATATTATTGAAGCAGTTAACATCAATCAATCTTAACATGATACAAATTGACGGTATTTTGAACGGTATAATCCGATGTCTAATAATAGTGTCTTTGCTTTCAGTTCCACATTTTTTTTAACAGTGTAGCCTCCCTATATCCCACACACACTTCGATCCGTGCGGCCCACTTTTATGCAATTTAATCAACTTATCGCGTAAAATGCACAAAACGTTTTTCTTTTAGTTCGCCAAGTGCAGCGCCCTACTCCCCGCCAAAAAACCCCGGTCAAAGTAATCAATGATTTTTCAGTTTGTGCATTAAAATGCAAAGCCCTGAGAACCCATAGCCACCCAGCGAAACCCTACCCATTTCGGCCACATTTTACTCATTGGCTCTGTTGCTTATTTAGGGCTAATTAAGTTTCATTTAATGGTTGCCATTGGGAGTCGCCGGATGGAGGTCCAGAGGTCAGTGGGTGGCTGGTGGTACTCTACAGTTTAGCAGTTAGTTGTTGTTGATGGCTTGATGATGTAAAAAAAAAAAAACTGAAAACAAAAAGAAAATGGAAAATTTCCGCGTGCCGCTTTTTAACTTTTCCCGGAGTTGGCAATTGAAAGTTTCTTGCGGCTGTGGAAAGAGGATTGTGGATGGAGGGGATAAAGTGGGGAACGGGGTGGCATCGGAATATATCCCCCTTATGCAATTTAGGGATTTTAACCGAACTATGGCTAACTTTTGTATGAATGATCCGACTCTTATTTAGACAGAGTTTTGTTTTCCATTTCTAACTGACTTTTTTATCTTTTAAGCTGGCTATCGCTTTGAGCTTTCATTTGGTGATTAAAGATATTTTTCATTTGAACTGAATCTATATATTGCAATTTCTATCGATTGATTTAAACTTAATAAACAATGTCTGTATTTTAGTAGTGGTTTAAACCTTTAAATTAAATAACCAAGCTTTAAATTTATTAATTTAATTAATTAACTTTTTGGCATCACATGCTTAATGGTTTTTTAAATCTACAGACTTGCGAAACGGAAAGTATATTTCTAGCCTCATAAGTTTATACTCCATTAGCTCTTAGATTATTTCTGACATTCCCACACCATATATTTAATTCTAACAAATCCACAGAGAATACAAATCAAACCAAATCAAAGAACAAAGTAAAACATTTGCTAATTAAATGAATTAGCTAACCACAAGCCAACCTTGTTGTTTCCTCTTTGGGTGTCATTAGTTTGTGGCTGTAATTCCATAGAACGAGATTGACAGAAATAGGTGGTAATTTTCGATGGGCATTTAATGTCTGCCTTCAGTACGAGATACTAATGACGACCTTCTAGGGTCAGATCGTACCTGTCCGTTTCAGCAATTATGGTCGTCTAATGATGGATATCAGCTAGAGTGAAGTGAAAACTGCTACAGAGAGGATTCTTGGTCTCAGGTCTCGAGCGTTTTCCCTTCGTGATTTGAATCATTCATGGCTGCATACAATCAGCGATGATCTGCCGTATAACTGGGCGAGTTTAATGATTTATAATTGACAGAAAACACTTTGTTCTGTTCGTCTCTGGTTGAAATTGAACTGAGACCGAGTCGAGCCACTTGTAACGCCAACAAGCTGCCTCTATCCAGCCAGTCGGGTGGTCATTATTCATAGCCAGTCGGCTAATATATAGATTTGTGTGTGGGGCAGGTAAACCGGTTGGTTCGTGCAAGGCATTTCTTTCAAGTGCACATACTGTAGGTTCTCACTCACCCTTTACTGCGCGAAACCAAATCAAAGCCACACTCGTACGAAACAAGTTTTCAAACAAACTGGCTCACCCGGCCATTTGAATATTTATGAATTCTAGTGCAAAAAGATAAACAAAAAAATATTAAATTAGCCAAAACGAAGATTTTAATACCCTTGCTGTTCAAATATACATAGCATATGAAATTGTACATTTTAATGGACTGTTCGATTTATCCTTTTATGGTTTTCCTGTTTGCAAAGGCTGTAAATAAATTTCACAACAAAGAAACTATTTTATTTAGTTTTTTTAAACTATCTTTATAAAGTTAATTTTTAATTTTATACTAATTTTAAATCAAAAAAACCTATCCAACCATCACAATGCCCCTAGTAGAAATAAGGGCACAGAACTTTAAGCTCTTGCATTTTCCATCTAGCAAACAAAGGTTCGTTTCTATATCAGCTCTGTTGTTGACCTGTTCAATAAAGTATATGTTCTTTATAGTTACTGCGAATATTTTAAGTACCCACTGCCAGTGTATAAGAAACACATATTGTAGGCTGACCCAACCAAAATCGACAATTGTAAGTCGTGTACATCTTTATTGGTTTTTAGTGGTTTTTGTTTGACTTCTTCATTCACACCTCCGATGGAGACCGAAACCATAAGTAATGGAGGTACTTAAAAATGCTCACAATAAATGCCTGGTAAATACCGCGAAACAATTAACCGAGACAAAGTACTTTGAAAACAGTTACAAGGTCAAGGCGACCGCAAAGCCAGTCACCCACCGAACCACTTGGCAAATTCAACAACAATTCGAGTACAACAATTCAAACATTAAAAGCTGAAACAGCTGTTCCATCCAATTGACGCGGTACGCCTGCGTACAAAATATGCAAATTTCTGAATCAAAACTGTGCGAAATTACAGAAACTTGAACAAAAGACAAACTGCAACAGCTGACTAACGAAGAATTTATATTTGAGGCAAACTTCTATAATTTTAATGCAAATTTTCTGTGATTATGATTAATTTGAGTCCTTTTAAGGTTAGGCAGATAAAGTGAAAATAAAATTAAAGAAATATTGAATTTGTTTGCAAATTTAATAATTATTAGAATGTCAGCAGCTCCTTGCAAGCAATCTTGGAAACACCGACAATTTCCATGACATTCTTGCTCCAAACTAATTATAAAATTCCAAGACAAAATGATTGAGTTTCTCGATAAATATAATTCAATTAGTAAATGTCTACAATCTGTGCTGAATCAAACTCTGACAGACATATCAAAATGTATCCGATGACAAACTAATTGAATCTTTGTGTCCCAGACAAAGTAAAACATTTTGGCAACATTGTGGGCAAGGTGAAAACGTTGTTATTTTACACTTGAATTACATATGCTAGCCGATACAAGTGTATCTGTCCAACTGCAGGCATGGACAACGGTGCGTATTAGTAATTTATGTGCTTTACTTCACCCAAAGACTGGGCTTGTTCACTTGTACAAAGATATGTGTATATGTGGTGCCGAATTATCTAGCACATGGTGAACATCTGGATGGCAAGAGGCACGACTATGGGTTCTGGCAAAATATTTGAACTCATGCGGGAATTATTTAAATTGTTCATCTTTAATGCTGTTAATTGTCTGCAATCAAGCGGTTATTTGTTGTTCTTCTTGTTGATGTCCTGGCATGATTCTGCTCCCTCTCACCGCCCTTGCATATTAATGCAATTTATGAGGAGGAACTGGCAAAGCGTTGCTTCATTTCCCTAAGCTGAGGACTTCTTGGACTCCGACGTCTCTGTTGTCCTGGGAACTGATGTTCTTTGGTCGTGTCCTCGGTGTACCTAGATAATTCTGCATTTATAATGCTGTCAAATGCATTCAGCGTTGTTTTTGGCTTTCACACAATTTAGTTAGCAGACGTGAAAGCGCTCAGGTGAATGGCCGATAAGTGACAAGATTTGTGAGCCAAAGACAGCTGTGGGAATTGGTTTTGAATGTTGGCTTTGCATTTGAAAAGTGCTGGATTTGATAGTGTGGCTTCCTTTAAATATAGTCATATTTTAAAGAAAATACACTTGCAATAACCAAAAGCTTATTTGCTTTACAAAATAATAAAAATATTTTCAAATTTTTAACGGTCTGTAAAACCAGTTGCTACAATATATTTTAGTTCACTATTTCTGAATGGAATCTTTTACTTCGTTGTATATTGTCTCCCACAAGTTAGTGCACAAATTGCAATTTGCTATCGAACTTTAATTCAGCTATTTAAGCTGTAATTTTGTGCAGAATCATTTGACACTTGTGCAAATTTAATTGCATTTTCGTTACTTGAGATCTGTAATTGCCTTCTTTTGTATTCAGGCAATTGTTGACGGCTATTGGAGAGAATAAATAAGATAAACAAAACCGGTTTTAAATACGTTTCGGACCAAAACAGTATACACATATCCAGCTGTCTATCTGGACAGATGTACACACATATAAATAACTTAATTTGTACTCATTTATTTGTCAGCTAATTAGGAAAAAATTAGTCCCGCAGTTGCCATCGCATTATGCATAGCCATAACACATCTAAAAGCTTATTATTATTACTCATCAATTATGGTGACTATGTCCAATTCGATTTGATGCTATTGAATTTAACGTCTTATTCAGAACCCTTTTGGCAGTACCATAAATTCCTGAAGATATCTGCAGTAACCATGTCTCAGGCTCAAAAGGGGTTAACAAAATGTCTGTGTGTAATAAACATTTATGGCTGCTAATATTGAGTACATTGAACCGGCGGAACGAGATGGTGGCTCCTAAAGGGGCAAGTTCAAGACACATAAATTACATTTGATTATCAAAAACAGTTACCAAAACTACTTACAGCCATTCTCATACTTACTGGCATAACTTTGGGCCCAGCCCACAACGCAGGGCAAAAAAAAGTTGAATAGATGAGAATACAAAAGACGCCCACAAAACTATGTCAGTCAGTATCTTGGCTTTATCCCCTTCATTTTCCACCCCCCGCCGGTTTGATGTCAAGTTGCCTTGTCAACGGCAAAGTTTTCCCCACATATCGGGGGTGGCTGGCGATTTTCTTGGGCTTTTCCGTCGGGTTAGTGAAGTGTGGCGTCGGCATAATACGTATTTAGGTTTCAGGCGGACGGGTATAAATTTCACTTTGTATTTCGCTGGCCCCATATTTATTTCGCCCCCCCCTGCCCACTGCTTTTGCGGATTTGTGTGCGAGTATTTTCAATTATACATATACATACATCGGTACACATATCCACGCATGCATAAACAAAGTAACAACAAAGTCGACAGGTTGAAACAGAGCGCAAAAAGCCAAATCGGAAGGAGAAAGAGAAAGGCAGCCTGGCAGACAAAAGTTAACAAAACACAAAACCAATTTAACTTCTTGATTTTTGGTTCATTTTCATAAATAAGTGAAAAAGCGGCAACAGCAGCAGACGGAACACAAGTCCCCGGCATACGGATATATCCCTTGAACAGGACCCATTCCAGCTAACCTTAATGCTTTTGCACGCTCTTACGCCTTGACACAGGAAAATCCCCGTTACCCCCTCCCAAATCCCTACCCGAAATCCCCCAACCTATTCGTCCTTGTTGTGCACAGAAAAACAGAATACCTTACCTTACCTTACTTTAAAAATGAATGCATTTTCATAATTTGTATATTATATGGATAGTTTGACTTCACATACAACAAATTTAAAAATAATTGTTGTAAGAAAAATATTTCTGTGCTTTAACATTTTATATTTAAATCATATATATAGTTTCTTAAAGTATTATGTAGCTTATTTAAAATTAAACCCAATTAGGCTTGTGATTTTAGTAAAATTAGATGGAAAGTAGAAATGGTTCAATTAGGTTTTCTTTAAAATAATAAATAATTATATTAATTTATTGATTTAAAAAAACTTTGTTTAATTTGATATTAAAGTTGGACATTATAATAAGATGTATATTCTTTTCAGTGTAACTTTTCCAAGCATCATCAGCTGCTTTTTGTGTGCTCATTACGGCAACTTGACATTAATAGGCAGCAAACAGCAACACAAACACCCAACCATACAGATAGGAATATATATATTACATGTGTGTTTTTGCACACACCCACAAATAAAGTGAACAAATAAGCCCTACTGGGCTTTCCTTTCCATTGAAAATAATTAAATTTTCAATTATAATCAGGAGTAAATGCGGGAATTTCTTTATTTTGTGTGGACTTTTTCTGGCTTTGTTCTCTGTTTTGGTTCGTGTTGGGATTGGAATGTAGAGTGATACATATACATAGCTCGTGAATATGGTATATTAACGATGTCGATATGTTGGGACACCATTAAGTTTAATTGTCATTTTAACATAAATGAACATTCAGTTTCATTGGAACGCAGTTTTAATGGTTATAGTTTGTCCAAATAGCGCAAAGTCATAATTTATTTATTTTATAAAGTTCTGATACTAATACCTATCATTAAAAAAATGTATATAGCTAATAATTGTAAAACAGATATTTTTAATAATAATTAAATGTTTTTTAATTGTTTAACTGTAGCCTTATACTTATAAAAGGTAAAATGAAAACATGTCCAAACTAAGGCATATTATAAAATTGTCTACTAATTATCTTTAAAATATTCAAAATCACTTTTTTATTTCCAATTGGGCAAAGCTAATCAATTACCAAATATAAAATACAAATATTGTGAAGAATGTAAATTAGATTTTGAAACTAAGTAAACTGAACATTTTAGCTGAAAAAAATTACCATAATTTTTTGACACATTTGCTCTGTATATTTGAACTATCATTTCTATTTGGTTACTTTTTGTATTTACATGTGTAGTAGACACATGTGGATAGGAAAAAATATAATTTCCATTTGTGTTTCGTTTGAGCTGGCATAATGTTGAAACTTTTTGCTAAACCGATTTCCATTTGCAAACAAAAACCTAGGTTTCCGTCTGTTCTCTGAAATATTATTTGCATTTTGTGCGTTCGGTGCGGGCCAAAGTTTCTACCGATTCAGCATATTTCCCACATAGAGTGGAAAATCTAATTTTCTATTAATTATTATTCGCACTTTTATGTGTGTGTGGGCAGGCTGGCTTGTGTTTGTGTTCTTTGCTCCCGTCTGCTGAAGTGGTCAAAGTTTTATTGGCTTCTCTTCGGTTTTTGTTTAATTGCTAAATACCAGGATGCTGTGGACCAACTTTAACTGCAGACCAGTGACCAACGTCATCTGCTTGGTTTGGCCTGGCTGCTGGTTCAAGACAAGGAGAGTTGTTTATGGCGCAGGTTGAGTGAGGCAAAAACTTTTCTTATTTACCTGTTGGAGCAGACAATACTTTATGGCCTGATGATGATTATAAAGCTGCTCCCCGACCTCGGATTTATGAGTCCTCTTTGAGAGTTGGTGAGTTGGAGTTGATCCGGATTGGTCCAGCTGGTCTTTGCTAAATATCCTTTTTTATGGAGATGGGGGAAATTGGCTAAGTTCCCTGTTAGTTTGCTGTGGTCTTAATAAAGTGATTGTGGTTTAGGGAGGAACTTTATAAGTATATGTTTATAGTTAAGTGAAGTCAATAGCGGAACACTCAATTTTCTTTGAAATCAGATATTTTATTTGTAAAGTTTTCATTAATTCAATCTTAAATTAAATAATAATATTTTTTTGTTATTAAATTGCTATCTTGCCAGGGCTTACATTATAGTATATAGCTGTTTACTCAAAATCGTTTATTGTTATGCTCCACATGAACTTTCTCTGATTGGACACTGTAAATTATTATTTTCCCTCTCGTAGCCATTAATCGTGGGACGAAAAGCTTAGTACGCCCCGAGTAAATACTGTCTATCTGCACAAGAATGATTTCCCATCGATTATGGCTAAGCCCCAAGATGTCCGAATGGCTTATCAGTAAATATTCCGCACAAACAACAGAACGAAAAGATGAACAAGGACACAAAACAATCGAAAACCATTTCGTCAACGTTCATTTGCGATAAGTACTTGTTGTACGGATAAGTTTTGGGCTATGTCCAAAACTATCAATATCGCAATATCATTTAGCGCTAATCCCCGATACAATTTGGCCATGTTAATGCCCCGACAGCTGACCCGAAAGACCATTTCAACACTTTCAATCAAGCAGGGCCAAAAAGGTTTCCCATTCATTTTCATTTTAAGACGCCAGACATCAGCTGCTCCCTTCGGAACTTTTCTTCTGGCTTCATCTCTTGCCAAATTGTTCGTTGTTCGTTGGTTTTGTAGGCTTAAAGCTGCTTTTCAAGTGGCTTTTAGGGGGTTGCCGTTTCCCACTTCGCTTCTCGCCATCGGTTTTCCTGGCCGTTTTGAAGATATTCGCTTATAAGTTGGAAAATTACAAAAATTTTTGCGTATTTGCCTCGGTTGTTGCTGTCGGTTGCTGGCTGCTTTGACTCGGTGTCTGTGGTACACATGCTCTTGTCTCTGGCGCTGTGTTGGTGCAACAAAAGCCAGCGGGAAAATCAAATAAGCAACAGCCAAAACATCTTTTCAGCAGACTCCGAAAGAATAAAACTTGGAGCAGAGGAAGGCTAGAGAAGCATGCAGCCCAGCCATCAAAAGCCGGAAACTAAAATTTTGTGGCAGAAGTTAAGGCAACGCGCACAACTTGTCGATTCTGCGTTGCGTTGGTTGCCCACCGCCTTTTCTGCACAGTGAATAAATATTTGGAAAGCAGTTTATTTATTTGATTACCCCAAATAAAAGATTGGCAAACGCAATAATTTTGAACTATTTAACTCTTAACATATGTTATTATCGTATTTGGACTCTTGTAGATTAGTTTGATTAGGAAATATATAAAGTTATCACATAAATTTTAATAAATATGCAATATGCAATAAATATACGCTCAACCTTGTCGCACTAGAAATACAAATAAAAATAATACAAATTAGCTACTTAAAAAAACACAGCGTTGAGAGCATATTTCTTATTCATAAATGTACCGGTATTGTTTGAAACACAACTACAAACTTTCAATGGATTTATAAAGAAAAAACGTTAATTGTTATGATAAATTTCTCTGTGTGATTTATACTCTTCTTGGTGGTGGCGGCATAAAAACTTTGTTTTTGCTTTTTCATAGAGTTTTTCTTTTGGTTTTTTTTCGATTTATTTTTGCTTCCGAAAATCGTGCCAACAACTGATTTGACTGAGGACTTCTACCGCACTCGCTGAGGCGGTGAGTGGAAATTGGGGATCGGAGAGTGGGTGGCTGTCTGTTCTGATTTGGTGGGTGTTGTGGACGGCAATGTGTGTGTGGAGATGGGTGGCGGGAGGTGGGCAAGGCTGGTTCTTATTTAGTTCTTTGCAGCTACTTTGGCAGTGGGCGAAATAACTGTATCGCATTTTTAGTGAAGGAAGTGTGATGGGTCAGTGCCAACTCAGCAATTTAAGTACTCAAAGTTTTGACACTTTTGCAATTCTTGACGTAGTTTAACTAAATTTGACGTGAACTATTTCGTGAGGTTAGTTTAAATAAAGCAACTTTGTTTACACCTTATTAAAATGCAATTACCATTTTTGGGAGTTTTACTTTAAATAATCAAAGGCTAAAAAACGAAAAATTTTTGTAACAATTTAAAACTTCCAAAGTCAAAGGCAACAGAATAATAAAATGTTCATGGTATTTTTACAAATACTTAATATCTATAACTTTTAAACTAATGATTTCATTTTTAAGTTTGGAACCTGCAATTAAATATCTGAATATTTTTATACCCTTGTTATAATTTCAGTCAGAAGTTTGCAACGCAGTGAAGGAGACATCTCCGACCCTATAAAGTATATATATTCTTGATCAGCATCACTAGGCGAGTCGATCTAGCCATGTCCGTCTGTCCGTCCGTCTGTCCGTCTGTCCGTCCGTTTATATGCAAACTAGTCTCTCAGTTTTAAAGCTATCTGCATGAAACTTTCCCAAAAGTTGTCTTTCTATTGCAGGTAGTATATAAGTCGGAACGAGCCGGATCGGACGACTATAGCATATAGCTCCCATAGGAACAATCGGAAAAATAATTGAAGAAAAATTATAACTTTGCTGTTTTTTAATTTTTTGTTTAGTTCTTCGACATATAGCAATGGTTAAATATTTCAGAATTATGGTTTAAATTTCATCAAAATCGGACGACTATAGCATATAGCTCCCATAGGAACAATCGGAAAAATAAATGAAAAAAAATTATAACTTTGCTGTTTTTTAATTTTTTGTTTAGTTCTTCGACATTTAGTAATGGTTACATATTTCCGATTTACGGTTTAAATTTCATCAAAGTCGGACGACTATATCATATAGCTCCTATAGGAACAATCGGAAAAATAAATGAAAAAAAATTATAACTTTTCTGTTTTTTAATTTTTTGTTTAGTTCTTCGACATATAGCAATGGTTAAATATTTCAGAATTATGGTTTAAATTTTATCAAAATCGGACGTCTATATCATATAGCTCCCTTAGAAATAATAAAAATATATAAAATAACTATCAAATAATTGAGCTGCAAATCATCATAGCTTCAATGTTTTTAAACATATACGAAAGTAAATCATAATTTTAATGTTTTCAAAAATGTTTAATTCTTGCAATAGCTGCAAGGGTATATGAACTTCGGCTTGCCGAAGTTTGCTTTCTTTCTTGTTTTATCTAAGTTTAGTTCAACGACAAATTATGGTATTTTGAGCAAACTTACACCACAACATCATTTTAATTTCTCCAAAAACCCACTAACTTCTTACAGTGATCACCCTACTCTATTTTCTGTGCATACTGGAGTCATTTATCCAGACACCAACTCCATGACGACGGGAATGGATGAGGGGTGCTTGGCACTCAACTCAACTACTTTATTTGTGCTTTTGTATCTGGTCGCGTTATTATTTAACTTCTGAATGCTCTCAATGATGTGTTTTTCTCTGCGTACTTTATGCTGATTTCGTCTCAACTCTTGGGGCCATCTATTGTGTATTTGGATTTGCACATTTTCAGTTGGCGCAACATACAAGAACACCCCGATATTGAGGGTAGCACGCGCCACAGACGGCATCTGGTCGAATGGTTTTGGTTTGGAGTACTTTTAACTTTCGTCGGCCATTTGCTGAGCATGTTTTTCTTTTCCATTTGTTGACGGTCCGAACACAACTTTGTGCCGCAAAAGTTTGTTTATAAATCAACTTTTTTGTTGCTTCACAGTGGGAAGTTTCCTTTGACTCTAGCTGCTTGGTTCCCTACTTCCATCCATCCATCTCCCAGTTGGATAGTTTGCATACAACGCTGCGTATGCGCAACGTCAGCGAGTCCAGCAGAATGCACTCGGCGTTTGGGGAATTTCTGTACGAAATTTACATTCATTTTGGTGCAAATTATTGAGTAAACAGATTGCACCTCAGACCCTAAGTGGGTGAGAGCTCGTTTTGGAAATATTCGCGCATTTGCAGGAGCTAAGCAGCAACATCCTTAGTCCTTAGTCCTTAGTCCTTTTCCTATTTCACCGCTCCCTCTATAAGCAACAGTTTTCAGTAGTGCGCTGCATTGTTTTCCGTTTTTAGTTTGCAGTTTTCAGTTTTCAGCTTTGTGCAAAAGTTCTTGTTCAAGGCGATTATGATCTTTGCTTAATGTAGTGGAGTCCCCAAAGTGGTTTATCCTCTTAAAATGTCCTTGCGCCATGAATGAATGGCCCGACCGCATTCAGCATTTCGCAACATTTTCTTTTGGAATTAAAATCTAATTTAATCCCTCAATCCTGTCTGTATAAATAAACCATTAGTTTGCCACTTTGACTGATGGCCTGTCCCTCCGGTTTCGTGATTAAACCTCACCAAAAAAAAATGTGAAACGAAATAAAACCCTTTTCTCATTAAAAATCGACGAGCAACGAAATGTTTTGGCAAACAGAAACAGTAAAACGTGTTAAAACCAAATGCTATTGGCTTTGCCCGTCCGACAAGTCTGACAACGCTGACAACTGACTGAAGATGGCCCGAAGCGGAATGGGTTTTCAGTTCAGTTGGGTTCAGTTCAGTTCAGAAACGGAATGGAGTATCTACTTCCTGCATTTCAAACTGGCCAACTGACGTATCATGATTAATTATTTGCAGGGTTGAAGTGTTTTTGAATCAACAATTTCGATAGGCTGACATTTGAATATACTTCTCGGGGGCTTTAGATTGGGTATTAATGTTTTGCGATACGGTTGTCAATACTAAAGAAATTTATTTATTGGCAGGCTTAAAAGAGCACTGAAAGTTAAATGTAAAATGGTCTATAAAGTTACTCATTAATGTCGGACTGGGCGTATCAAAATGATTCCTAAATGTACTACTTACTAAGTGTCCCTTTTATTTATTAATTGATAGTCTTTCAATAGTTACCATTTTTTATTAGTTCCAAAAACTTTTTTTTGCTGACTTCAGAAAGTCTGTAAACTTTGTTCTGTGCTAGCTCTTATTTTTGCCTTAATTAAAAACATTTTTTATAGTCCAAACAAACTTAATGCTCAACAACTTGTATTTACATTTTTCATTCTGTTGTCCACCGTTTGGTGCTGCTGTTGTTGTTTCACTCACTCATGTCTTTATTTGTTAATTTTCTGAAATGGCTTTTTGCAACTGATTTCAGGCAAGATGCCTCATTTTGTTTAATGTCCATTTTTTGCCCTCGCTGAATATATAGAAGGCACAATTGTTGCTGACAGAGAATTAATTGCATTTAATCAGTACAAGCCAAGTTCAGGGTGAGCCAGCGACAGAGCCAGTAACTCGAATATCGTTAATGGGTTTTTGATTAATTGTGCAGACGGTTGGACAATGGACTTTGATTTGCATTATACAAATTTAATTAATAACCCAAGAATAGGCCTATGGAGTCAGGGCTAAATGTAACAAATATATTTATTATTCAATTCATTCAAATATATTTATGATACCAGCAGGAAAAAACTATAATTGAAAAACAGTTGTACTATTGCAAAAATTAAATATTCCTTTGTTTGTACAAGAGCATTGCACCGTCGACTTTACGGTGCAATTTTTTTGCGTCTGAATTTTACCATAAACCATTAAAATGATTTTAATTAATTTGATTAAGGACTGCAATGAGTTTGTTTCTTTATTTTTATTTCGCGTCTGTAAAGAATTTTAAAATAATTTTTCATCACTCTGAGGTTTGTTTATTTAACAATTGTTTCGTGTCAACAATTGGGACAGAATAAACAGCTGCAGGGATTACATTATTAAAGCGCATACATCGAATGTTTATAATTATAAAATAAAGACCTGAGCAAACACCGTGCGACGGCAAAGTGAACAAAGTAATGGCCGCCATTGAATTGACAATAAATTAAATGTTTCTTCGGGCCTTTTAATTGCTTGCGCAGATGAAACATATCAAATATGAATAAGGTTTGCTCACATATAAACTATGCATGAACATTATTGAATTGAAATGTTTACAGAGCATACTAAAATCTGTAGCGATGCCCTGTGATATATAATGGCTCTCAATGTTGGATAAAGCGATAATCCGCACTGTCTGAGACATCAGCAGCGTCAAAACGCATAAAAGCCGATCAACGAATTTCCCGCTGTTTTCAGGGAAATCATCGTCAAAACGTGTAAAACTTTTCCATTTTCCGTTTTTTAATTGACGCGCATCATGTCAGCGGAACAAAAACCTGAGGACACAACACGGAATCGAGTGGGTGCTGGATATGAAAGTGGGTCTGCCAGTGGGAGTCGAGGGTGCTGATCCGATGACAGGGTGCCTGCCATAGTTTCGCAGTTAGCGAAATCATCGATAGATGACGCGTCGGCTGATGCTTGGACTTGATAGATTGGCAACAGGAAAAACTAAAAAAAAGTCCAACAAAATCCGATGGCAAGGGGCGAGTAGATCGAGCAAAGCCCGTTATTTCACAGTTGCCAGCACAAAATGCAGTTGACAGCCACCCATCCGACGGGAAAACGACGACAGCACATTGAAAAAATAATAAAATCCATGCAAAAGATCCGACTATATCACACCCACTACTATTATTCGTGTTTTGAGACCATCTTCTGAAATTAATTGCAGCGTGAACGTGGTTACAGCCCACCTACTGATTTTAATTAGAAGTCTACCCAATTAAAACAATGGTGCAATAGGTGTTTATTCAATTTAATGCTGCAACCGCGGAAGTTACAGTTTGCTTTTCCGTGAGAAATTAAAACTAACAAACAAAAGCAATAATATATTTATTTATGAGATATATAAGCAGGTTTAATTTAGTTAACTATTTTATGGTCTTGCTTTTAAAGGAAATAAAAATAAGACATTATTTGCCTTTCGTAGAAATCATGAGAATTTAAATAATATTTTTAGTTAGATATTTGGTTGCGAAAATTTTGTTTTGAAGTATTATTTTTTGTAATTGTATTTATTTAACAATCGGGCAATACAATTTTTTAAAATTTTTAACAGAGATAAATCATATATAGCAAATAAATTTTATCAAGAAAACAGCAGCTCATATTTTCGCCATTGTTAATTTTGTAAATTATGATTCTTTCAACATTTTTGCACAGATCAACCATATTCAGATTTTCCTTCTGCCCAATGGCAATATACCTTTAAAATTCATGAGTGTGGGGTGAAATAAGAAGGAAAACATTGAGCGGATGCTCGTTGGCTGAGGAAATGAGAAACTCATTCATTTGGCAGCGGCGGCGGTGGCAATCCACCTACGCACACAATCACCTTCGAAAAATCGTTGACATGTGAAATTTTAATTAAAACAAAAATGAAAATAATGCAGGGAAAAGAAACAAAGAGTCTTGTATAAAGTGCAGTCACAATAACAAAAATGCCAAACGAAAATGTCAAAAATATCAACAGCATAAACACACGTCACCTAACAGGAGACGGGTAAATATGGGGGTAAATGAGAATACACGAAGAAAAATCAACTATTTTTTGGATAATACGCAGCAGTTGTCATACATTTTATATTAAAACATTTGAAATAGATAAGTCATAATTTAAGAATAATTAAATACTCACTTTGGCATTGTTTTAAACTTTTTTTTTCTTCTTTTTCTGAATCAAAAATATGTTGAGAGTTTTCTGTACAAATTTCGAGTTAATCCCAAACGTATGAAAAACTTTCAATCGATTTTTCCGAAAACGTATTTTTTTAAGTTCGTGAGCATCAGAACTCAAAATCTACTGAACCGATCCTTTCGAAAAATTAAACATTACTTTATCACATAATTTAGAAGGTAATGACGAAGTGTTTTTTTTTGTTTTTTAATATTTTTTAATATCAAATTAACCGCGATTTTCACTTTAAAGTGCTCAAAAAATAGGGAGAATCAAACTTTTTCGTGATTACTTCGAAGAATTCATAAGCTTTAAAATGCATATACATTTTGTAGGTACCTATTAGGTACCTATTTCAAAATTATTTTACAAAAACTACGCACGTTAATTTTTTTTGTCTGACTCCAAAAGGACTATCTAATTTATTTTGCTGTAACTATAAACTTATGTAACTTATTATTTATTTAATGCCTTACCAACTCTGGCTTTAAGCCGCCAATACTTTTAGTTGAATTTTTAAAATAAAGGAGCCACTCTTTTCGAGTGTATGTGTGTGGCACAAAGCTTTTAAGTGCTGTCAGCACGGGAAAGAGCCAAAGTTGGTAACAGCAAAATGGCTGCCTGCTAACATCTTCAGTCACTGCAAACTGCAGCTCATTAGCACCTCGTGGCGCTTACACAGATACACACGAGCACTGAGACACGAACTTGGCACTTTTGGTCGCGGTTGACTTTCCTCGATGGCTGCACTGCCTCCAGGCCTCACTTCAAGCTTTATCCTCATCCCCAGTCTCGGTTTCGGATGCACCTTCTCCACTTTGGCATTACTGCCGCAGAACTCTTTGCACATTGGTGCGGAAATTTTGTTGCAATGAAGTTTAGCGTTGAGTGCATGTTGCTCTTGAGTAAAATTAATGTAATTGCTCTTTGAAATCAGGTACGTACTTTTTTCTTTGCCTCCTCAGGCACGTGCTAAAATTTCCACGGTGGCTCATAATTAGATTTTCCGCCAGCATTTCAGAATATTACTCGTATATTATCTATATTTAGATGGGTTTTGTGTTTTTATTTATATATCATTTTGGATATAGCTTCTAGGTGTTCAGCTTTTAAAAGATGGATATACAAAAACAAAGTCTCAGTTTTCTTCATATTTATTATTTTATATTTAAACAATTAATGATGATTAAAGTCCGAGGCAACTTACAAATACAATAAAAACCATAAAAAATATTAAATTATTATACTTGAATTAAAGTATAAAAAATGTACCAACACAAAACTACTGACTAAACTTTTTCTTCATCTAGGTCGTTTCTCTGTTTTTAATTTTATTTTAAATGACGTTTGGATCAATTTTATAATCCGTATAATCTTTTGCCACATGCTCAAGAAAATAGTTTATCTATTTTGGTGTTTAAATTCTTAATATCTCAGTTGATTTTCAATGGCGAAATTAAGCCATAAAAGTTTTGAGAAAACTAACACCGCATTGCGACCCGAGCTGACCAGTCCAATTGAACCACTTAGAAGTTGCTGTTCTGTCACAAATGTCCGTAATAAAAGTTTTCGTTTCGTTCAACTTTTTTCCTTAACTCCCTCTTGCTGACGTCCATAAACTTGTAACACTTTAGTAAGAGCCACAGCCACCCATATAGTCAGCTGGTCTCTGATATTTCCAAGTGATTAAGTCGTTCACAAACATAGATATGATGGGAAAAAGAGCAATATTTTTTATTGATATCCACAGTTGCTGGGTTTGTGCAACCAATTTACTGCGCAGAACAACAAAAGTGTTGAAAACTGCCCTGAAAAGCCAAAAAGTCAACATTCCCATGGGTAAATTTAATAGTACAACGGGGTATACGAGCTCTAAAGTGCCGCAAGCATTTGTTTTACTTCGTATCTTTTTTATGATTTTTTGTTTTTATTTTTGGGCTAAAAGTTGCCTTGGCTTAGATGAAGTTTTTGGTACTTTTCAGACGGGGTAGCAGAGTGCAGACTTTTGGGGTTTGTCGGGAAACTAGTAAATCTAATTTCCAACCACACACACACACATACACACAGGCAGGCAGGCAGCCATGTAACTGCAACCGAGGTCCTTCGAGGATGTCTGAGCAAGTTCGTCAGCGTTCGTCAACTGCAGGAGTTCCTTGGTGCGCCGCTTGTTGGCATTTTTCGAGCTTACCGACTTAGCCAACTTGTAGCTGTTGGCCTGGTAAGCACTTCAGTTAACCCAAGCACCCGTCGCCCACATATGTTTGTGGCTCGTTTGGGGTGGAGTTATACCATGTTTTATTTGTTGCCAACTACTAGAAACAACTGCCAAAGCCAAAGCCAAAGCTAAAGGCAAGTGCAACTGCAACTGCCACTGCCACTGCAGTTTGCTCTACCATGCTCTTTACAACTTGTTTCAAGTTGTTTCGCCGCTTTTTAGCTGTGTGCCAGCAACATGTTGGAAGTCTGAAGTGGCCACATCTCTGCTATCAGCAATGAATGCACATACGCATATGGAAATTGATATGTTTTACCTGCTCGCGGTAACAGCAAATGGCCTGAAAATAACTGAAAAAGTGCAAGCTCCCTTTGGCATTACTAATGGTGTGATTTTGATCGTCAGTTGAGTGAACCCTTTTGGCAATCACTTTATTAATCGCTGTTTGTCTGACGGAATACTCAAAGCAAAGTTACAGAGTTCTGAGCGCAAATAAAAATTGAATAATGTATTTTAAAAGAAGGCTCGCAGACATACTTAACGGCAACAAAACGAAGTTGTTGAGATTTAGTTTATTGCTTAAAATTTAAAATTATTTAAAATTGCTTAAAACATTATATTAATTAGTAAACTAAATAGCTTACTATGATTAATAGTTGAATATTGTAGTAGCTTTATATAATTTCAGTTTGCTTGGGTCGCGAAAATCTCCTGGTGCACAAATTCTTCGGAATATTTATTTATTCTGCATATGCTGGCATTTTAAACAAGTTCAAAATTGGCTTGGCATGCTTAGGTTCACAACGCAGTGCACATACATTTACAATATATACAAATAGCACGAGTTGACTTAATTTAATATTTGATTTTTTGTATATTTTTATAAATATTAAAATCTAGAAAAGATTATTGAAATGTTAGCATTCTTCTGAACTTATTTACCCTGATGATTAAATATGTCTTAAAAAGTATAATAATGCATTTATTCTTAAGGAAAACCCTTTTATATGCGACCGGCTTGCATAAATTCGCAGTTTGCTTGGCTACGAGGACTTCTTTAGTTGCACATTGCTGGCTGCCATTGAAGTGCATCTGTCGCACATTTGTTCTGCTGTCTGCAATCACAGCCCGAAAAGACCCACACCAGCGCAGCTTTGTTGTGCGTCCTTTGCGTGTGTGTGACCATTCGTGAGCGTGTGTGGAGGCAAAACAAAAATTCTGTGATGCCAAGTTCAGTGTGTGTAGTGGTAGTGCTGGTGGAAATGGCGGCGGCGGAAGTTAGCAGGCAAAGCGGCGGAAATGTAAAATCAATGTTGTTGCTGTCGCCGTAGAACTGCTGCTAGCAGTTCTTCGGTTGCACTATGGGCTGAACGACTACTTTTTGTGGCATTAATTTATAACTTAAGAACAAAATTATATATTTCGGTTTTATTTTTTGACTTGATATTATATTAATAAAATTAAGAAAAATTTGCGAAAAATGGCCGTGGTCCAGCACTTTTTCAAAGGATATAATTTTCTATTTTTTAAAACAAATATATGTTGTTGTTTTTATACCCTTGCAGAGGGTATTATAATTTCAGTCAGAAGTTTGCAACGCAGTGAAGGAGACGTTTCCGACCCTATAAAGTATATATATTCTTGATCAGCATCACTAGTAGAGTCGATCTAGCCATGTCCGTCTGTCCGTCCGTCTGTCCGTCCGTCTGTCCGTCTGTCCGTCTGTTCGTCTGTCCGTCTGTCCGTCTGTCCGTCCGTTTATATGCAAACTAGTCTCTCAGTTTTAAAGCTATCTGCATGAAACTTTCCCAAAAGTTGCAGGTAGTATATAAGTCGGAACGAGCCGGATCGGACGACTATAGCATATAGCTCCCATAGGAACAATCGGAAAAATAATTGAAAAAAAATTATAATTTTGCTGTTTTTTAATTTTTTGTTTTGTTCTTCGACATAAAGCAATGGTTAAATATTTCAGAATTATGGTTAAAATTTCATCAAAATCGGAAGACTATAGCATATAGCTCCCATAGGAACAATCGGAAAAATAATTGAAAAAAAATTATAACTTTGCTGTTTTTTAATTTTTTGTTTAGTTCTTCGACATATAGCAATGGTTAAATAATTCAGAATTATGGTTTAAATTTCATCAAAACCGGACGACTATAGCATATAGCTCCCATAGGAACAATCGGAAAAATAATTGAAAAAAAATTATAACTTTGCTGTTTTTTAATTTTTTGTTTAGTTCTTCGACATATAGCAATGGTTAAATATTTCAGAATTATGGTTTAAATACGCAAGTAAATAATAATTTTAATGTTTTCAAAAATATTTAATTCTTGCGATAGCTGCAAGGGTATATGAACTTCGGCTTGCCGAAGTTTGCTTTCTTTCTTGTTTTTTCTTAAAATTAATGTGCGAAGGCGAAATAATATAGCGTTGACCAAAAGTATCGTGGTCGTATCCTTCTAAGCGCAGTTATTCTTTCGAAAAGAGGACTTGACATAATATTTATATAATTGTATTGTTCTTACAAGGATTATTGCATAACATTTTTTATGCGTTCTATCGAGACTGGCTTACACAAGACAAAAATAGTCTGAATTTTACAACTTCAAGATGTGATCTAAAAATGTAATTTTCGAAAGAAAGTGCTTAAAAGTACACTTTAAAATTACATTCATTTGAACAAGAATTGAATTATCTACAACACAAAACAAATTTTAAGTTGAAACTAGCTAAAATTTGTGTTATTTCTTTATTCAAAGATGAATTTTTGTTACACATTTTTTTATGTTAGACGACTACTTAAAACATACAACTACAAGAACACCACGAGTATTTTAAGCAGTTGGCAATCACAAGCACATAGCACAAAAAATGTTCCTTTAAATGTTCTTAATTTCTTATTGTTCTTATTGTTTTGTTATAAAGCTGCTAATTGCGCATGTCACTTACAACAGCCATAAGATCTTAGTATTAACGGTTTTTAAAAAATGGGTTTTGGCCAGAAAAACTGGTTGCATGGCCCATAGTGGGTTGGATCTGGGTGAATATAGTTGGGTTTTGGGGCTCTGTTCTCCGGCATTGTTGAGGCATTGTTGTCACTGCTCAGATCCCAATGCTGCTGTGCATTTTCGTTGTGATTGTTATGGCTGTTTGTGCTGTTTTGTTGCTGCTGGTATTATTATTATTATTATTGTGCATTTGCTTATGTGTATGAAAAATGCATAAACAGTTTTTGCTCCTTTGCCCAACGAAATGTGCAAACAAAATAAACAATCCGAAAAACAAACTCATGCACACACACATGGGCATGCAATTATGTCAGATTTACAAATACTCTCATGCTTGCTTAGACACAACCCACTCCTCTGATCCCAAGTCTTCCCTTTGGCATTTGCATATGTAAATATATTTTAAAGTAAATCTTGCGTCTACCCCTACTCCTCAACTTCTGCAGAATTATTTTTTATTATCTTTTTGGTTTTTGTTTTGCCGCGGAATATTTGTTTAATGTGCCGCTTCTTTTATTGTTATGCTCGAGCACTTATTTCTGCTCTTTTTTTACCAATCTTATCCAGGGGTATTTAAAAAGACGTTGGGTATATTTAAAGTAATGTAACTGAATAATAATAATAAGGGATAAATATGTTTTTTATTACGCTTTTTAATTTTTAAACATGTTTAAATCTTAATAATGAGTAAATAAAACTAAAGCATGTCATGTTAGCTTTGCCTTATTAAATTGTAACTATATTTAATTGGTAGGAATGTCAGCATTGTTTTGCTCACTAAGTGAGCTACAATCGTAAATGGTTGCTAACCAACGAATGCACGAATAGTTTCGTAATAAACAGTGAAGCACTGGGAATCTCTGTGTCGAGCAACTAATATAAACAGCCTTTGGAATTATGCGGCTCTCATTGTTATTGTTCATTATGTTTTGGTCCTTTGTTGTAACATGTTTTGCTTATTCGCCGCTCCCAACTGGGTTCTTTCAGGCATCTGTGCAACACGGGGCTGATGTCCCATCTTTTTTATGCCTCTTTGGGGAGATTTTTACATTGAGGTGTGTTGATTTTGTTTTAATGCTAAAATAAATTTGTTTTTTTGTTGCCGCCAACTCTTCCTTTTTTCCGGCTTAATGCCAAAAGCCGATTTCCGTGGTTGTTTCTGGTATTTGTGGTTTTTTCTTTCTGTATTGCGCATTAATTTTAATTACAAACTTCGACTGAGGGTTGCTGAATAATTTGACACTTTCTTTCGCATTTTTGTAGACCCTAGAAATCACTGAATTAACTCTTTAATCAAGGTGTGTTGTCGCTATAAACCAACATTTCCATTTCCCCTCTAGCTGGACCCCTAACAAAAACAAACAAAACTTTTGCCTTGTTGTTTTTAGTTGGGCTTTTGTCGCCTTATCGCATTGCCTAAAAGTTTTGCAAAACTTCTGCCCAACCGGCGTATGAGTAATTTTTTCTGTTTGATTATCATATTTCTCACTCAGTCCGCCCGCCGCAAAGAGAGAAGCAGGAAAAGCCAAACAAAAGGCCTAAACACACTTTTACCTTCCCTTGGCCAGCAAATGAATGGAAAAAGGTTGACAATGTTCTTTCTCTGTTTATTTTTTGCACTCAAGTTCAAGTTTTCTGGGCAAGCCCAAGAACAGAAATATGCACAGCTATGAACATTAGTTTCAATTTGGAAGGAAAAAAGTGTGTGTTTTGTAGGTCTCTCTGGCTTACCTTGCAGCCCAACATTCACCTTGCCCCATGTCCGCCCCCTTTTTTGTGTGTGAGTGTGTTTGTAAGAGCTTGTCGCCTCTGGTAAGTATGCAACACCTTTACTTTTTCCCCGTACTCCAGGGCGTGTGAAAACAAGAATCGAAGAAAAGCTGCTTAAAAACACCAAACCATAACAATGTAAAGTGTTGTAGGAGCTGTCGAAAATATTGTATACCTTTTCCGCTGCGGCTCACAATCTATGGGATGTTTTGAGGGATGCGGACCTTATCTGGGGCTACCCGAAAAGTATACACCAAAGCCAGGGCACAAGCAACAAGGTAAACATTTTGCGGTAATTAAGAAAAATTACCTTGCCCCAGCAAGGTAAAAAAAAAATCGAAAAAAAAAAACCAAAAACCAAAAAGAAAAACAAGAAAAGCACAACAATAAAGCCCATAAAGTAGTCCTGGCCAAAAACCGAACACACTTACACACAGAGACAGAGACAGAGACAGACAAAGTTGGCCAGAACGAAAAGACAGTTGGAGCGTCAGCTGTGGGAAACCCTCGTTCAGTTTTTACAGCCCCCACCGTCCTCCGCATTTTCACCCCTGTTCTTGGGTCTTTTACCATTTTCTAGTGGCTGCGACTTTTTGGTGTTAACTTTAAATTAGCAGCAAAGTGGAAAGTGTTGTCGGTTGGCTTTTAAAATGTTTTGCGGTGTATTTTATTTATCATGAAGTAGATCTGGTGTGGCAATTGCCAGCCCCGCCTCCTTTTCGCTGCCCACCTTGTCTCAACTGTCATTTGTCTGTCTTGGCCATGTTATAAAATAATGTGTAAATGTCCCTTGCCTTTTTTTCATTTATTCCGCCACTCTTCTTTTTTGTTGCCCGTTTGTTTTTTTGGTTTAATTTACTTAATGTCCTGCCCGGGTCCTTTTATGACGCCTTCTTGGGGACTATTTTTCCGTTTTTTTTTTGTCTTTTGTTGTTCATCTTATTTTGTTGTTGTTGTTCGGGGCTCATTTACCTTGAGAGTTGGCCTCAGTTTTATCATTAATGTGTGTGCTCAGTTCCTTAATTAGTGACGGGGACCATCCGAAAAATATTGAGTATTAAAATACAAAAGTTTTGAAAAAACAAAAGGTGGAGATATGCTAATTTATGCACTTGATAAATAGTTTATGGAATTTCAAGAGGAATTGTCTTACGGGGGAAATTGGTAGAATACGAAAATTAGTACGAAGATTTTAAAGTTTTCATAGCCAATTTAATGGTAGGCAAGTCAATTAATGATGAACTTGGTCCACAAATTTAATAAAATGTTTGCAATAAATGTATTGATGCTTTAAATTATTTTTCCCTATTGAAAATACAATTATTCCCAGAGATCATATAAAATAATCTAAATGCGAATAATAGTTTAAGATTGTCTTCTATCCTTTACCTATAAATAGCAATTATCCTAAAATGCTGGCAAATTAAATTAATTAGGGTCTTACACATTTCGCTTAAGAGTTAAATTTGTATTTTGAATTTGAATCCGGCTTTCGGTTTTGCACTCCGCACCATTGTCTCCCAGCAAAATTTAATTAAGGCAAGCCCAACTAAGCGCACCACTTTACCGCTCCAGTCAAAAACGTAAACGTAATTTCATTAACAATTATGACCCAAGCGTTAGGGTTGCGCATCTTACATCATAACCCATGTGTGGAGAGGGGGGTTGGGGAAAGATTGGATTGATGTGTGCCACTTGACATGCCAAGAAGTTGAAGGAGCAACACATATAAGTTGGATGGAAAGACATCGTAAAAAAAGATTCAAGGCGCTTACCGCTCATTTTTGGGGTGGCACACAGCTAACTGTCTGTGGCAGCTCCTTCGCTGTTGTGCTAATAAAATCAAAACTGATTACCACATCATCTTCAACGAGCTGAGCGGAACGGAGCATCCCAGCACGGAGGAGAACACAGTGTAACGCTCGGAATCGAAGCATGCATATCATATTACTCATACGCCACGTTATACAATTTACTTATAACGTCAACGAGCAGAACGTTGACAGCGAACCAAGACGAGACGAGATGAGATGAAATGGGAAGCGAGCAGCTTTGGTAGTTGTGGCCCAGATGAAGACAAATAGATGGCAACATCGGGGAGAACACGCAAACATTCTCATACACTAAAGGAAAATATTGCAAAAATTGAATACATCTGGAATTAGTAAATTTATTGAAGCCATATATCATTAAAATATAGGTTTAAATAAGAACCTGACTTACTTGTATTTGTTAAGTTAGCAATTTTTAATGAACTTGATAGTACAATTATGCTTCTGGTATATATTTATTTTTTTTTTTTATATATTTTATATCTTAAGGAACTTTTTTTAAACTGAATTGAATTATTGGGCTAGGAAACCTACTGTGTGCCAAAATAAGTCAAATTATTTTGTATTGAACAACTAAAATATATAAAAATGGTTAGTAAACACAATTTCCGGAATTATTAAAAGCTTTTCCACTCTCTTTTATTAAAAGCTTATTCATTTCTAAAATATTGCACAAAATCTTAATGACAGCTGCATTTTTTTTTGAACGTTTGACTGCTTTCTCTTCAAAATATAATAAAATTGTAGTACTTTCAATGTAGCATATGATGGGAAATGCAAAGTCATTTTATCCGTGTACCCCACATTTGCGTACGTGTGTGTGGGTGCAGAATGTGCGTGCCTGGATGAGTGCGCAAAAATGGCAACGGCAAAGAGCAAAAGCCAAGAGCCAAGAGCAAAAACAATTAATTGAGTGGGTGGCAAGCGACACCAGAGTGCAGCGAAAGATAAATCGGTTTGCAATAGCACTATAATTTAATCAAATTTGTCACTTTTGCAATTGAGCAACTCGCAAGCGAAGAGACTCCAGTTGCCGCCCTTTCGGAATTTATGAATGGCATTTCAGGCGCATCTAGACAAAAGGTGAGCTTTGGCGCTTGCCCCCATAACTCCACTACCACCTTTCACCAGAGGTAACTCAATCTTCGCTCCATGGGTGGCAAGTGCGTGCTCGGGCATCGCGTTCGCACTTTGTAAATTCAATTTGAAATGCGCTTGATGCGCACAAAGGCAGGAACAAACCCACCTTGTGCTCACATAGAAACGACCCCCCCCCTAGATACCCTACAAGTGCCGCCCGCTGGAAAATGGGAGGGGGGAGGGGTTGGAAAAGGTATGGGTGCTTTTCCCTGTCGCTGATGGCCAAACAAATGCCAGCTAGCTAAGCGGTTTGTCAGCGCAATGGGGGTCAGAAAATGGGGAGGCGAACGAAAAACGTCATTGATGACGACCCAGCCAGCAGGTGACCCCTAACCCTTACCGCTAGCACCTCTCTCCCTCCACGCCCACCTTCGGCGATTAGGTGAATCGATTAACCGTTCTCGTAATTGAATACAAGCGCCCCAGCCACACGCACTTCTTTTGCTGCAGTGTACGCAATTTGTTGTTGCCATTACCCATGGAATGGTCGCTAAAACTGCCAACAAATTCTCAGTTACGCGTTCACGTTCGCATACAGCCACAAATGCAAACACGGGTAGAAGTACACTCTCCTCACACACACCCACGCACACAGTACAATCAGCCCGAGCACCTTTCACAGAATGCACAAACCAATTTCAACAAATCCGAACCCTCTCTACACTGAGCAAAACGCCGCCTAGGCTAAGTTAATCTTTAAAGGGCTAATAAAAACATACAATTATTTAAATAAAGTTTTTCTCTTTGTCTTTATTTGCACAAATAAAACCTTTAAATATTAATAGTTTTAAGCAATTAAATTATATACCAAAAGAATTAACTTGCAGTCTTAAAATAATACCACATTGGTTAAAAATATTTGATTAAGAGTTTGAACATCAAGCTCAAATGCAAAAAGTAATTCGTTTTAATTTCATTAACATTTGATTTGATTTGCCTTTAAGGACAATAAGTATAAAAAATGATTGAATAAAAAGGACACTTCCATATCATGCACCTTTCGTCAAAAATTAAAAAAATTTACAAAAGTATATTTTGCTTTGTTCTTATTAAAAAACTGCGCATTTGATGGAAAAAAAACATATTAGATTAACAAATGCGTCACAAAGGTAAATCATTGTTTAAACCATCAAGAATACCACTTTTTTCTGCGTGAAACCAACCAATGCAATGTTAAACATTTTATCAACGCAAAAAAAGAAGGGAAGAGCAAAAACTCGTTCGAATTTTTAAACAAAAATCCAAAATCGTTGGCCATAAACGAACAGGTATAGGTAACCAAACCAGGCATCCAGCCTGCGGGATTGCGAGGCGGGGAAAGTCGAGTGAAAGGTGAAAAGTGGGGAAGGCGAAAGTAGTTCGAGGGGTTGTGAATGTTATTTTTCAAACATCAAATGTTCTGGCAACGTTGACGTCAACACGGGGTCCAAAGCAAAAGTGACGCTACTTTCAGCTGTTTGTGCCAGCTTCCTTCCTCTCGTCCAATGGTTCCCAATTGGCTGCATTTCCCAGGTCAGCCATCTGCCACTCCCCCTCTTTCCGCCCCCTCACTTTGCCCGACTCGATAGTTGCCACTGGCGTTTCGCCTGACCCGGCCATTTATTGCAATATCAAAATGTTTCCTTTCCGCCGTTGAAAATGATGAAAAAATATTCACTGCTCCGTGGTTCCGCTCTTTAAAGTTTTGTTTGCTTTCAACGTTACAGGTGATCCGATAAATTTTAATAATCACTCTTCTTTTATTTTCTGTTTTGCAGGTTATCCTACAAGGAATAATGCTCAGGCTTTTGCTGGTTCATATAATAACGATATGTGTGCTAATAACTTATGTTAAGTCTGGTGTGCCAATTGGTAAGTAGAGCTTTTGTATTTCATATTTGATTTAACTTACTCTGTAAAATTTAATGTTTATTTTAATTTAATGTTTAACTGAATTAATATTTTCCGTACAACTTTTAGGAACCGGCGGACCTTCAATTATATTGGAGAGCAAAGATGCTTTATTGACCTGCGTAGTCTCAGATAATTCCGCGAACAACACAGTAATATGGAAAAAGAGTGACGAGATCCTGACCGCCGGCACAGTCCGGGTGACCAAGGATCATCGGGTGCGAATCCTGCACGATGAGAGTAAGTTCTATAAATCCTTTCGTGTGTTAAAATTATTTGACCAAATGTTTGATTTGTTATTAGATCCCAAGGGAAAGAACCTGGAAACAGGTGGGGAGGTTTGGGTGCTTTTGATTAAGAGTCTTAAGCCTAGCGATTCGGGGGCATATATATGCGAACTCAACTCCGATCCTGTGCTTCGCAGCATTCACATACTGACGGGTGAGTGGCAAGCCAAAGTCAATACACAAAATTATCATTTATTTAATGCAAAGAATTGAGAACTTAAAATAATAGTTAAACAAAAAAAACCAAGCAAATATTTCGATTTTAATTAACAAACAAATTAAGGTAACATTTTCTTTTTAAATAGACATCACATATAATTTGTTCAACTTTAAGTAACTTGTTTTTTTTTTATGTGACCATATTATGTGCAAGAAATTTAAGAAATTTTTTAGCCAAGATCTTGTTTCCTGGTCTGCTTAATTTTATATTTAAAGAAATAGCCCTCAGATTGTTAACAACAATACATATTTGAGATATATATGAGATTCTAGAAAATTGTGATAAATAATTTATTTCTTTCATAAATTCCAAATTTATTAATATTATTCATATCACAGTGTTAATGAATAATCAGATTCTAAAGTACCTTTTTCTTGGGAAATCATTAAAAAGAATAATATATTTTTTTGTTAGTTATTTTTAATTTTGTCTTGGTTTTTAAAACTGTTACTTTTCTTTCCGTGCATGGCAAATTAATTTCACGCTTAAACCCCTGACAGTCAAGGAGCTGCATTCGTCGACTGGTGGCCCCGGAAATTCCACGGACACGGCGACCGCGGAGTCGAGTGATGTGTTCCTGCTGCCGCCGCCGCTGGACGCGCAGGATAATCGCAGCTTCTGGCGGCCCAGCCAAGTGCCACCGCTGGTGACGCACGACTTCACCGAGTGCTGCGAGCGGGCCAATGTCTCCACCCAGTGCATGGGGTTCTGCAATGTGCACAACATCCTTGACGGCACCACGGGCATCGACCCGGAGGCCTGCGAACGGGACTTTCCCGGCATTGTGCGGTGCATGGCCGATGGGCGCAACCATGTGCCCTGCTGCGTGGACAAGCAGATTCCGGACTTGTGCCAGGACATGTGCCGCGGCGAGTACACTCCCTTCACGGACAAGCTGAAGACCCGGGTTTCCTGCGTCCAGCACACACTCAGTGGCCTGCAGTGTATCTTGAAGGGAGTGCAGCTGATACCGAGTTCGCCCACCTTTGTGACCATCGAAAATGTTAGTGAGACGAGTGTGAGCGTGGGCTGGACAGCGCCGGATAAGCTGGCGGAGCGGGTTTCCGGGTACACTGTGAACCTGACCACTCTGCACAGCTTCGATGAGGATGAGTTGAGTGGCGAAATTGTTCACCGGACGGCCGCCGACTCTCCGGAATCCATAAGCCTTTATACCGTGCCCGCGAATCAGACGCAGATGATGCTGAATAATCTCAGCCCGCTGACCATGTACGCCGTGATGATCACGGCCACTAATGAATTCGGTTCGAGTTTGCCCAGCGAGCGGCTGAGGTTCTTCACTCACACCAGCGCCTCGGCGGCGGAATCGAGAGCGGGAACCACGGACAAACAGGCGATGCCCCAACTGCCGGACACGAGGCAGTGCTGCGAGGACAACGGCATGACCCATCGCATGTGTCTGGACAAGATGTGCGATCCGCAGAAGACCGACCAGGCCACCTTGCCCGATTTCATGGTGTGTGCCCCGTGGTCGAACATCACCTTCACCTGTCTGGCCAACAACATTGATCATACGCCCTGTTGTCGGGCCAGGGGAATACCCTCTGCGTGCTTTCCCCTATGCGCTGGAAAGCTGACGTCACTGGACTTCAGTCTGTTCAAGTAAGTTGGGATTGGATTTAAATATATTGAAAATATAAAAACCATTTTTGGTGTTGAAAAATATTGGACAATAAGAGTCAAACTTTATTTTAAATTCAAGGTTTTTTGTTTCAACATTTTGTTTTAGCAATTATTAATGGTTAATGACAAATAATTAAATCTCTTCACGCATGAAAAAGCTTAACATTTAGATTAAAGCTAGTTTAATTTTTTACGGAAATAATTTAGCATTTAAAAAAATACTATGTATAATTTTGTAAAGTCAATCATCATTGTGCATCTTTTTCTTAAATTTTTGTAACATAAAAAGACTATCTTCTGGTACTATTGTATAAAATTGATAGTTCAAAATAATGTTTGTGTCTTGTCGTCCCAGACTTACTACAGAAAAACATTGTGATTATTTCTTTAGGAACATAAGCGTTACCAGTCATAACTTAATTTTATTTTATTTAACCTCTCGTGCTCTGTAATTCCTTGTCCTTATTCGCCTTTGTTTCATACATTTCCCTTTTCGTTGCTTCTACTCATAAAGACGCTCGAAATTGAATCGATAATCATCAATGAGCTGCTCCTTCCGCTACTAATCGCTTACCCAGCCCATCCCTACCCATCATCCTTGTCTGCGGAACCCATAGGCCGTTAAGCCCTAATATCAATCCCTTACTCATTCCCATTTTCCATTGCCATACCCACAATTCCGCACTCCTATCCCGCGCCAAACACAATGCTACTTGCTAATGACTCCGCAGGATGAGTTTTTATGCTGACTGCCAATTACGGAGCTCTGCTCCTTTCCGCTCTTCGCCTATTTGCAGATGCCTGCGCTTCATGTCCGAGTACAACAGCTGTCTGTTCCAGGGCTACGGCGTACTGGCCGATCCACCGTCAAAGCTCCGGACGGTGGCCAAGACGGACAGCTTCGTGATTTTGGACTGGAACAAGCCGAAGCGCCTGGCCGACACCGTCAGCACATATCACGTCAAGTTCCGACGGCTGGGAGTGGGTGATGACTATCTGACCGTCCAAAAGGTATTACACAGGGAAAAATTATGCAAATCACGTTTCAAGAATATGAAATAATGAAAATAATGATGGGATGAAATGATCATGAAATTGGCGAACTTTGATTTTTTCAAGTTTTATAATGGTTCTATAGTGATGGTCCTTGAACAGAAATTATATTTTGAACAAATATGTAAAAGCATTTATACATTGATTCTTACAGAGGATTTAATATAATAAATCTGCGAAAAATTTTGAGTTTTAAAAAGAGTTTTTCATGTTTTATATTTTCTTACTGTTTTCAAAATCTAAAAATTATATAAGATTTTCTTAAAAGTTTAAGTCAAATATAAACTCTGACGTTACTCTCAGCAGTACCTTTATGCATGTCTTACACAACAGATGGCGCTTTGGCAGTATGGTTTGCCGAACAAAAAGACTGGCTGGCGCTATCTGTCGGAGGCATAACTATTTAACTACTGGTTATTAGAGTAAAGGATACTCTTCACTAGTTATTTTTTTTTTAAATTATGCTTAACAAAAATGTCATTAGAGGAAATAGCTTACTTATAATTTTAATAATTTAAAATATCCATTTGATTTCTTTCGAATGAAAAGAATCCCTTTCATATTTATCTTAAGTTGTAAATTGAAGAACTAAGTTATTATTCTTGGAACGTGATTTTCCTTCGAGTGGAAATAGCTGCTGCCCCCCAGTAGCCATTCCCCAAATTGTTTGGCTAATTCATTAAGCTTTGCAGCGCCAGCCGCCGCTGATTCTCGAGGGTCTCGAGTCGGACATCTACTACGAGTTCTATGTGGTCTCGATAAACGCATACGGTAAGAGCGAGGCCTCCCCGCGCCTGATCACCCGGACTCTGGCGGCGGAGCCGGTCCAGCCAACAGTCACCAGATACAACATGACGACCTGCTGCCTGGCTTCAGGACTATTGCCCCAGTGCGCCCCCCCTGTGCTCCTACAACATCCGACTGTCCGATATCGAGCGACTGGGCCCTGCGTGCCGAGCCCAAATGCGTAAGTAACAGCTGGATTTTCGGGGTTTCCCATCCGGCCAAATACGCTCCCAGCCTGCGAGAATACTAATTAGCGGCAGGATAGACCAGCCATTGTCCTGTGGACTTTTGTTAATTTAATGAGCTCATTTTGCATTTTTAGTTCCGTCTGCCGCTGCAATTTCGAATATTAAGTGACGCCCTGCCCACTTAAGCATAACGAATTCTCATACTTATGCAAATCAATTTTAAGTTAATTAGACGAGCTCGATTCCCGCAAACAGCGGACAGGGATGTTTGATGTTGCTAAATGCATGGGAAATTTGTGAAATTGTTATGCCATCCAAGTCAGTTGGCAGAAGAACGATTTTTGTTTCACTGGGCTTATGTAATTTTAGAGGAGCTACTGCGTAACGTAGCTGAGCACCCCTTCAGTCAGAGTAAACAAAGCTTTTCATAACTGATCCAAGAGCTTTGTTTGTTTCCCATTACATGTAATGGTTAATTCCAATGGCTCAACTTACTTGGGTACTAAAATGTCTGAAAGATTCTTAGTTAATTAGTAAATGAAAATTTTAAACTGGGCAATTAAATTTTTATAGCTTGTTAGTTACATGGGCCAGTTAGAAGCTTAATTTATTTTTTTGTAAAATATGTTATAGTTGAAAATACTCTTAAAATCTTAAATTGTCTTGAAATCACGACCTTTAAGACACTTCGACATATCGGATTAAAAGTAAAATTTTAAATGTAATTTGTCAATTCTTAAGAACTTAAATCAGAAGTCAATTCTTAAGAACTTAATTCAGAAAGAAGAATGATTTATTAGGAAACTATTTATTTTTTCTCCTTTTGTTTCATAATATTATTTTGAGATTCGCAATTAAAATTATTTTTTTTTTGGATTAATCTGTTCATTGATGGCCAATCTGGCATTAGAATCTCAAATTTTCAAATTTTTCATTAAACATTTTATTAAAACATAAAGGAAAGTTTATCGTCTTAATTGGCTCAAGCTATTTTCTTGAAATACTTGTTTAAAAAGTTCTTAACCAAAATTCTTGATACTTAAAAAAATAGATTTAACAAAAAAAATAAATTATAAATAATAATCATCTTTAAGGGCCTTTAATCAAAAGGCATAGACACTGTTTTACCCAAAAACATTACTGAACGCATTAACCATTAGAGCGCATTCAATAGCAAATAATTATTGATTTTCTAGCAATCAAAGCTCGTCCTAAAATTGTGATTTCTCAGAATTTCTACATAGTCTTCCTTTTATGTTTCTTCAAAAAACACTCGGTGCCAAAAATATCCCAGTCACCCCCAATAAAAACAAAATTGAATCTGCTTCAGTGCCAGCGATGACTGGGCAGAGTTTCGACCCAATTTAGCCGTCACCTAGTCAATGATAGGAAATCTTTCGGTTAATTTCCTGTAAATTGCTGCCAAGTTGCCGACTCACGCCAGATCCTTTAAATTATCATCTCAACTGGAGTGGCAAGCGGGGCAGAATTGATGAGTTCATGTCACAAATTGTTCCATAACAGAGCACAATGAGCCGTATCTGGCCGGGCAGTTTATGCAAATTTCGCCACAATATTACCCGAGCAGCCATCTCATTTGTGCCCATCTGGTCGTTCTAATCCGCAGCTATCCTGGCGCGCTGTGCAGCCGGTGGACGTGATCACAGTCCGTGCTGCAGTCGCCGCGGCGTCATTAACGCCTGCATGCCCCTTTGCCGTGGCGTCATGCCGCTCGCTCTGACCACCAAATCGGCGGCTGTAGCGGCAACATCATCGTCCTCCTCATCGTCGGCAGCAGCAGCAACATCTGCAGCTGCCACCAGCAACAGCAATGCGGCGGGAGCAACATCATCATCTTCTTCGTCATCGTCAGCGTCGGGAGCGTCAAGCAATGTGCCGGATTGTTTATCATATGCCGGCAACATTCTGCAGTGTTTCGAGGAAGGTGAGTACTTACCACGGCCGTCTGTCCACATCCTGGTATTTGTCTCCTTGAGTGCCTAGTGTTGAGATTGCATACCGAGTTGTGACTGCCTGTGAATGAAATGAGCTCATTTGATTCTATCCCATGCAATTCGCTTTTAATTGGGAAAGTTGCATTCGACTACCCAGTGATTTAAAGCCAAGTATAGGTCAAATTAATAGTTGGAGTATCTTGGAGTAATTATTATGAGAACAAAATGTTAGTAATCTCTGATAAAATCAATTAAATAACATAACCATTTAAAAAATGAATCTAAAATTAAATTGGAAACAAAAAAAAATTTAAAATTAAAATAAGTTAAACATACATTTTAATTTCGTTCTAAAGTTGGTTATTTTGTGACAAATATGTCATTTGTCATGGCCATTTGTTATGTTCAGTTCTTTGACAATTTATCTGACATGCTAATATACGCATAACGTATTTGAACTACAATGTGTGTAAAGTTAAATTTGACATAAGATGATTGTTATAAAAAGCGATCAAGTGTGTTGCACTTAAAGTAAATCAGTGATTTCATACCTTGTCGCATTTATTTTAAATATTTTTAGCTCTTAAGGGGAGAGTCTCACGATTTCAATGAGTTCCCTCAGTCACTGGAAGTCACAGATATCCGCCAGGCAGATGTCTACACCACTGGTCACACCCTGTGGTGCATCCATCTGTGTGGCCTTGTCGATGGGCTGCCGTTGGGCTTGTGTTTGCAGCTAATTCTGTTTGTTTAATGGCGTGTCTGTGCACGTCGAGTATACGCACTGTTGCACGGCATTGTGCGCTAAATTATTTGGTCAATGCTTTGGGGCAACGGCATCGGCATAGGCAACAGAAACGGCAACCAACCACAGCCAGGCAGACAAAACCAATATTGGCCAATTAAAGTTGCATTATAAAACAAAACAAAGCCGCTTGCTCACTCTGCTCTCGAATATTCCTCCATCAAACAGGCACACAGAATATCCCTGGACCGCCGGAAGATGTGCATGCGACATTTGTGAACCAGAGCAGCGTTAGTTTGGCCTGGGCCCAACCTGATGTGGATAATGCGAACAACAGGAGCGGTGGCAACATAAACGCATCGCCAGGTGACATGATAACCGGCGATGAACTGGCAGCCGGTGCCGTGGATTCTGCCAACGGGAATCCGGCTGCTGCTGATGCTGCTGCTGGAAAGGATGCGCCGGCTGCCGGCGATGCCACAAGTGGGACAACTGGAACGGAGGATATTGAATTCGTCGTGCAGTATGGCAAAGTCAATAACATGACCATGTACGAGACAGTTGCCAAATTGGAAAATGTGAGTATATATCGGGTTGGACAATAGAGCGTCTCTATCTGCACAAACTTTTCCGGCGCAGAACTATTCCCCACTTTCCTCCTTTTTTCCGCACCTGTAAGTTGGCTCGGAAAAGTTTTTGAATTTTTTTTTTTTTGGCCGGGCAGGCTCAGAGTCTGAGTCAGATTCACACACACAATGGAGCACTTCATTTGCATTGGGGCCTGCGGGCGGTCGCCTTATTACGATTTGCCTTTTGGGCCAAAATGCTGACATTATATATATTCGAGTGCCAATGGAATTGAAAAGAGCTTACAAATTGCCTTGTCTGAGCGCCAGAGGCCGGGGAGTCAGGACAATAACCGTTTCAACAACTTTCCGACGAGGGAGAACTTAAATTGGTTGCAGAGTTAATGAAGAAGTTCGGGGACAGGAAATTGCTTCCATAACAAGCAGTCATATCAGCAGATATAGTGGTCCCTGACACATACATGGCGTATGAGCAACGTGAGAGGTTATACTAATTGTTCAATTATGAAATGTGGCAGCTCTGCTGGATAGCAATCATCATTGGCACATTGAAATTTTGAATTTTGGTTAGGTTAAGTTAAGTTTGCGTATCATTCAACTCAAATAATTGTTAGGAAATGTGACAGAATTGAAATATAAAACTTAATTAAAAGCATTTGTATAATTTAAAAAAAAGGTACTAGTTATTACGACTAGTTTTTGATGAGAATGTACACATAAAAGATAAAAAAACGAAGTTTAAATTGGCCATGATGCTTAAAATTTATTTAAAATTTATTTTGTGTTGGTTTCTATGACATAAATATACTATGTTTATGATATGAATTTTAAGAATTCTTGAATATTCCCTCCTTATGCGACACAGACGAATGCATACAATAATATATCCAGCAATACCAGACGTTTACCTTCAGACCTTTAAAATTAAATTATTATATTAGCTAATTGTTAGTACTTTTACAAACGCCAAAGCAAAAAGAAAAACTAATTAACAATAAAGCCGAGCGAAGACCACAATAACAAATGACCTTCAAGGGGAGAGAAGAATTTACTTTCAATTGCTTACTTTTACGACCGGCGTTGCCACCTTTTTTATAGCGAGTTAAGTTGGTTGCGGTTTAACTTTCACTCATGAAACACTATTTTCTCATTTCATGAAATTGCATGAAATGGCCATCGTATAAGCACAATTAAAGTCCCCCGATGAATCCAAATTTAATGCCTGTTACACAAATCACAAATCAAAAAAAAATATGCTCTTCAACTGGGTAATTGAAAACTTAAAATTTATACCCGTTTTAATTTCTGCCCAGCCTAGCAGACTAAGTTAAATATGACCAAACACACGGCGTATGGGTAATGTTTGCAGTTAAGCCAATTATTCAATTATTTATTTAATTCCTAGGCCATCGGGTAAATCTCACTAAATTTACATATCGATGGCCATTGTTTATCCAGCGAATAAAATCAAATGGATTTTGACCGAACCCCAAATGAATTTCAAGTGCAATCCTCTCAAACCAGAATATTCAGCTTAAATATATTTTAAAATAAATATGCAAACTCTGCCAGATAGTTTTGGTTGGCCAACGCTAATCCAATTCAGTGTAATAATCTTTGAACCCTGTCCAAAACATCGATTGAAGGGGGGTTGCCAGGTCTGGATGGTTGTAGAGCCACGGGAAAAGTTTTTGACGCCTTTTCAACTGCGATACGGAGTTGGGGGACTTATGGTCGCCATATGTATTGGCAACGTGCAAAACGTGACTATAAACTGGTAAAAATTGCAGCCGATCCGCAAAAAAAAAAATGGATGGAGAAAAAACGAAAAGAGTAGCCAAAACCAAACAACGGGCCAAAGTTGGCTCTGCCATTGGTATTGTTGTAATTGTTGGTGCTGCAATTTTATTATTGTTGTTGCCATTTTGTTGTTGTAGTTATTGGCCGTTGTTGTCACACATCAACGCGCTTTGCTAGCAGCTGGGCCTGGTTGATGTTGCTGTTGCTGCAGTTGCTGTTGCTGCTTTGGCTACTGCAGCATCAGCCATGGCCATCAACAGAGTTATTGGCCTCGAAAAACTAGCAAATGCTAAAAAATACAGCAATACGGCAACAACAAAAGCCTGGCAAGAGTTTGTCGCGTGTTGATGCGCACAGAAATGTATTTAAAGTGGGTTCGGTGTTGGCGATGTTGCTGTTGGCATTGCTGTTGCTGTTGCAGCCATTGCAACCTGTCGACGACGACCTACCAATGATGCTCCAGAATCAGTGAATCGATGGGAGCTGAAACCGTGTGATTTGCTAAGGAACCTTAATAAAAACTTTAAATTTAAACATGTAATAATCAAGTTCAACATACATTTTAAGATATTTGTAAACTTTAAATCTTTACTTATATCTACTCTTAATTATTGATACCACGAAAAACTAATTTTATTTTTTTATGCTAACAGTAGTTTGAAATTATTAATTACATTTTTCTAATTTATTTATATTATTAATAATATAGGGTATTTCATTAACTACTTCTCTGTAAAAAGTATTTTGCTATCTTTCGATAATTTTGAAATACTCCAACATTAATCTAATTTGTTTAAAAAAATTCTATATTTTTTGCTCTAAATTTATATGTAACCTTTCTCAAATTTTCTAAACTTTGCGAACACCGTGCATTCGTTTCTTTTTTTCTTGCTTAGACTTTGTTTTGATAAATTGCGGTAAGCTCCAACACTGCTTGCTTATACTTCTCTTCAAGATTCATTGGCATTCGTCCGATTAAATATAAATGATTGATCATGAGAGGTGGGAATCACAGATTCTATTGACAGCTCAAAAACAAAAACCCCGCCTCACAATCGTGACAGAATCTTTCGTCACGTGAGCAACTCTACACCCGAAAACCAATCGATATGGAAGATACTGTGCGGTGTCAGCTTTAGCTCGAATTTTTTTCTTTTACTCTGAGCTGTTTTTTGTTGATTGTGTTGTGGAAAATTCATTCGCCCTGTTGGTTGCTTATTTTTTGTTTCCAGCTTTTGCTTCTGCTTACTTTGGTCAGCAGTGCACGCAGCTGTTGCGGTTCATGTTGTTGCTGTTGGCTTAACTCGGGGCTGGCTTCGGCTTGGCTTAAATGCTTTTCAGTTTGCCGTTTTTGCGGTGCCACCACCAGCGCTGCTCGTTGGTGTCAAATGGTTTAAACGCGCCTCGCGACCCCTACTGAATGGGTTATTGTATCGCATACTATACATCTATAAGTTCATGGCTATCGGCACAGTTTCGCAGCAGCCTGCAATGCGTTGACTCAGTGTGACACTTTTATGGACAAACTTAATTGCTTTTGGACGTGTCAGAAATGCAGAGGCTGGGGCAACGAACCGCCGGGCCAAGACTAATGGCTGGCGAAAAGTTGTGCTTAAACTACCAATCCCAGCCAATATTAAAGGTAATTTCGCCGGCAGCTCGCTGTGTTTTTGCAACCCTTCCTGATTGAATCAGTGCCAATAATTTGGCAATTTCTATTCGTCGCCAATGCACGGCCGGCATTGTGTCACCAGCAGCATCAGCAACAAACAGCCGCACAAAAACATTATTCGAATCTACAGGATATTACATACCATCAGGGGGGGTGTGGGGGATGGGAATGGCCAAAGGGGCGGCGGTCCGGGGGGCGGGAAAACGGAAATAAAAGGTTTTTCCTCCACAGTCGCAGCTTTCGAATGATTCTCTGTTGACTCTGGTCGAAAACGAACGTAACTTTTGTGATGATTTTTAGTGCCGCCGCTCTGCGTTAGTTGGAGTTGAACTTTTATTCCTATTTGTGTTTGTGTTTGCCAAACACACGGCCATAAAAAACTTTTTAATATAGCCGGCAATGCTGGAATGTAGCAAAAAAAAAAGCAGGGAAGGGACTGACCACGATGCCAGAAATTAGACACATTAAATATTCTGATACAGCTGTGAAGGAGCCAAAGGGGTTCAGGCCACGGCGATTATGTGCTTTGTCACTGCAGTCGACTTCGGACCAAGACAACTGCTAAATGAGCGACCAGGGACCTAGTTTTATGGCCGAAGAGTGACTCCCGTTTGGGGGGAAGGACTTCAGATATAGCAGATATACACTCGAAAACAAATCCCTTCACGGACTATGTTTTCTATTCCCTTATATAAAATGATAGTGCAATCTTAAATTTATTTTCTTTTTAAGCAAATACACTAAGCTGAGTTTTTTATGTGTTCTTATCTTAAAGGTTTTCTTTTTTTATTACAAAATGTAATAAAATAAAATTGTTGAAAAATGGTTTCTAATTTAAGAATACATTTTTTTAAGTGAAGGAGCTAAGTAGCGAAGGACATCGCGCTATGCATTTTGAGCAGCTATTGGCTCAAGTAGTTGCTGGGGACTTACCTCGATTTTTGGGAGGTAACCCTATTAATTATTCAGTTAGGACCAGCCCGTCATGCCAATTGTGGCACATTTAAGTTGCGGTTAATGTAATTACGAAAGGGGACTGAAAAAGCAAAGCAAAAGCGACACACAGGACGACCAACTAAAAGTCCTCTGGCTGCTATTAGTGTTGCCCTTTTTTTTTATTTCTGTAGGGGCTGTCGAGAGCATAATAAATCGTTTTCCCTTTTTGCCTTGACAATCTTTTTCGGCTTTGAATTTAATGCGTTTTAGATAAGTTTCTAATGGAAGGAAATTAGTATTGAGCCGGGCAATTTATTCTCTTGGGCAGTGGCCACTAAATTCTAGTTAGTTTATCGGAGAGTACCTGTGTCAAGTGGAAGCCTCTATCTCTGTCCTTAACCCCTACTCACCGGCTCCGTTTCGGACGGATTCTGAGGTTAAAATGGGTCCATTGCTCGGCATCATATTTGACACAAGTTGTCACAAGCAGGGCCAAGCGAACGCCTCGCAAATTGAGATTTACGACTCGACCCGGGCATGCCAAAAAACAAAACAAAAGTCAACTTCTAACCAAAAGCGAGATGAACCTCTATACATATTTAGAGATGTTGGCCAAACTGGCTCCATGAACAGATGTCCAACATAGCTCTGACATTGGCTTACATACTCAAAATGACTCGTTACGCCGGATAAGCTCGTCGTGTGCCGCCGGGGGAGGGCGGCGTTCGGGGGCGTGGCACTCAAATCAAATAATTTTAGCGCATTGCCAACACTAAGTAGCTAAAATAACAAATGCCGGTCCCCGCTTTTGATGATGCTGCCACTGACTACTATGCTGCTGCCACTGCCACTCTGCTGATAAAAACAAGTTAATGTTGGCTGCCCCCAGAACTGACTTTGCTTTAAAAAACAAACAACGCTTGGCCATAAAACGAAATAAATTACTTAACGCGCCGCATTTTTTCGCACTGGCCACGCAGCCAAAAATGCAATTAAAGGCCAAAAACCGCACCGCGACTGCGACATCTGCAAGAGATTAAAAAACGAAAGAGAACGAAACAACACAGCACAGCAGCAACATCAGCACAGCAGCAACATCAGCACAGCAGCAACATCATCACAGCAGCAACATCAGGCAGTCAAGCGATTCAATGTGTAAATGATTGAGATGGGTTTTGAGATTGTAGGGTGTATGAGGCTCGGGCTTTAAAGATTGCCTACAAAATTACAAAATTAGCAACAAAATTTTGCAAAAAGTTCACGGAAAATGCAATAATTCTTGTTACAATAAAGTTTTGTAAAACAATTTAGCATTACCATAATAATTGGGTTCCAATTACACACCCTTAAAAAAATATTTGAGTAAACCGTTGTTCTGTGTTTTACTCTTTCCAAAATAGATTCCATCATGCCAAAGAATGGTCTTTAAATTTAAAAATATATATATATATTTACGTTTTAGCTTATTATCTATTGTTAGACATGCTTTTATAATTAAAAGTTATAGAGTATTCCAAAAGACAAAATTAAAACAGCAATTCATTAGACCTCTGCAAAATACTGCAAGACAGTCATATTTATATGCCATTGTTTGTTTTTTCTATGTAGAGTTTTTGTGTTTTTGTTACTAACCCATAAGCCGCACAATTCCCACAGGGCAGCGGATCTATCTGCCCCCGAAGCTGTAACACCAACAGATTACGCTAACGATTTTTAATGTGGACTCGCAGCAAGTGGGGCGTGGAGTGGGATCACATGGGGTGTTTGGGTTGTCCGTCCGCTGTCCGCGGCAAAACTCCATGCATAGACCAGCGGCCGAGATATAGCTGTCAATTTCGAGGATGGCTTTTGAAACAAAATAACGCCACTGGGGACATGGGGCTGGATCTGAATCAGAGACAGAGACAGTGAAAACGACAGGGACCAACAGCAAAACCCCGATGAGTTGAATGACTGCGACAATGGCACACTGCGAATGACTCTGATGACGATGCAGATGGTTGGATGATGTAGAAGACAGGGTGTGGTGTCATTCGGCGGACTAAATACCACAAATTGCACTGCGTGTCAGCAATTACAAAAAGTACTAATCATGGCGACATGTCTTTCAGCGAAATCAAGCCAAACCACAGCAGCGAGCAGACGGCAGCAAAACAGAATGGACCATAGAACGGAATGGCAATGTTGACCATTTTTTATTCGGTTAAAGGGAACTTAAACTCTCTCAGTAGGGGTGTAACAAATTGGTGTTAATCGGAAAATTAAAGGATATACAAAATTTAAGTTTAAATTGCAAAACATTGAAATATTAGCTCTAAGAGTTTACAGACTTATATAATATATAAAAGTTATTGTTTGATTTTCAATACAATTTAATAACACATTTAATATCCGACTTAAAACATACACATGTAAATTGTTACTTCTTATTTATCTGCTTTACAAAGTTAATCGACTTAAATACTGTTACATCGGCATCCAAATAAGGGTATCTACAATGCCGACCCCTTCATGTTTAATCTGTTTTGATTCCCCTTTATTCATAGCAATTTTCCCACATTTTTTCTCGTTCTCGTTAACGTTGCGTCTGGCATTCGCATGCAATTATACACTTAGGAATTGACCACCAATGAGACGAGTATCGATTTGACGAATTTGGAGGCGAATGCCTTGTACCGCATTACGGTTGTGACGCGCGGAAAATTTGGAACATCGCTGCCGGCATCCATGCTACTGCTGAATACGACGGACCAACAACGGGTCAGCGAAGGTGAGTTGGCCAACTCCACTCCAAAATTATTTGATTTAATTGTTGTGCGCTATGTGTGTGTGTGTGTGTGTGTGCGTGTTGTTGCAGCTCGGGGAGAAGGCGTGGCCTGGGGCGCCCCCTCACCGCCCCACTCGCTGACAGTCGTGGCCCACAGTGCCACCTGGATGCAGCTCACCTGGCAGCCGCCCGAGTACGCCCATCCGCACGAGAGGATTACCTACAGGTGAGTCAGGGCAATATTTCAAAACAAAGGTATTTTTTTGTGCTATACAGAATTAAAACACTATCGATTAAATTATTAACAAAATAACTTTGCTTAAAATAAATATTGAAACAGGTATTTAAATTATATTTTTTATGTCATAACTTTATTTAAACAGGTATTTCAATTATTTAGCGTACACTTAAAAAAAACAATTTGTTGTTTTAAAAAGTTATAAAAGGAAATGTTTCTTATTAGAAAAGATGTTTTTGAGAAAAGGTGTTTCTATGTGTGTGTTCCTACTGTTCGATTAACAAGGCTATAGTGACAAATAATAAACATAAATTGTATTTTCAATACCAAGAAAAATATATTGTTTTAAGCCATGTTTTTATTAATTTATATATTAATTTTTAAAAAAGGGCGTTTTAAAGATAAACAGATAAGATCCCTTAAGCTTACTTGTATGTTAATGTTACAATTTTTAGACACATATTTTTGTGTTTCGGTGTCTGTGAGTAAACCCCCTTTCCCAATATTTCTCACCTGCAGAGTCTACCACAAGGCCATGAGGGCCGAGCAATTCATAAAGATTGAAACGAAGCTGGCCTGGCTGCGGATGAACAACCTGAAGCCGAGCTCGCAGCATGTGCTCTACGTGGAGGCGGTGGGCGAGCGGGGAGATTCGCTGCCCTCCGAGACTCTGGTGGCCTGGACCGATCCCGCCCTGCCCGCCTTTGTGGATGTGAGTGCTCCCAGAGCCGGCAGCGTACTTGTTTTCGGGGTAACTGAGGTGTACTCTACTTGCAGCCCCCCACTGTGCATCCGGCGGACAACATTCCGGAGGGCGGGTCCATGACCATTCTCTGCCTGGCCTTGGGCAACCCGGCACCCACCATCTCGCTCTACGTGGGAGGACATCTGGTGCGGCAGGACACCTCACGGCACATGGTCACGGTCATTCACAACGTGTCGGCCGACATGGAGCACGTCTCCTGCTACGCGGACAACGGCTACGGAGTGCCCATGCAGGCCACAAGGAGGGTTAACATATGCTGTGAGTAATGCAATTCAGGCTAATTCGCTTAGCTGCCTTATGGTGTCAAGGGTTTACCCTTACTTTCCTAAAGAGAAGTGCTGAATACTAGGAAAAACATTTAGGTTCTGAAAATGTATAATTTTAATACTTAATTAAAATCTAAAATAAGCTCTAAATACTAAATGAAATTTAAGGAAGCATTATTTTTTAAAATTAAACTGTACAACAGAGTAACCTCTACAGCAACAACGCAACAACGCGATTGAAAAAAGCTAAAAAATCTTTTAAAAATAACATTGGTGATCGTTGACTAAAAAGAGTGGTCGATATAACCTTTGAGCATTTTTATTAAAGATGCATATTATTTTAATATCCCAAAGCCAAGACTGCGTTTTAGTATATCAACTTCTTGAAACAAATTTATATTATTGTTTTTATACTAAAGCTAATGTAATGGCTAGGTAAAATACAATTTTTTTTTTCAAATTAATTGCATAAAATTTTATAACAAAAACTTTTGAAAGATACTTTACCGAGTAAGTAAGTGTTTAAGATTTTTAAGACTTGTTAATGAGCAGCTGAACGAATTTGTACTGTTTATATAAGTTGCCTTACTATATCTTTTATCAATTTTTTCCACAGATCCTCCCAAGATCCAGGCAGCCGGAATCACCGTGGCCAACATTGGCGATGAGATCGAGCTGCGATGCACTGTGGACTCCAAGCCAGCACCCAAGACAATTTTCTGGAGAGAAAAGGATGGAAGGGTGCCCGTCATAAATGGCGGCAACTACTTTATATCCGTGAAGGCCAATGAATCACGGCCCTCGATATACACGATGTCGCTAAGGATCAGCAAGCTGCAGGCCAACGATGTGGGTGACTATTTCTGCCATGCGGATAATCCCTTTGGGGCCACCACCACGCCGGTTTCGGTGCGTATACGCAATACGCCGGCGCTCAATCACAACGTTTCCCAGTGCTGTGCCGACCAAAATGTAACGATGGGCTGTCGCAGTGCCTGCAGTTATTATGTTGACTTTGATGCCATTGCGGATCGACCTGAGTGCATTGTGGACTTTGACAAGCTGATGAGGTGTGCCGCCGATGGATCGGATCATCGATCCTGTTGTGCGGATGAGCATGTTCCCCGAAAGTGTCTGAATTGGTGTCGCGGAGAATCAGTCCGCTCCAAAGAGATTTGCAGTCTGCAGTACGCTCGAACCATTGTGGGTTGCTTCGAGAAGAATCGCGATCGATTGCCCGGACCGCCGGAGAATATTGTGGTCAGCGTGGTTTCCGATAGCGAAGTCAGCATAAGGTAAGTCGACTATTTGCTAATTTTTTATTAGAAAATCATATAATAACTTGTCAAAAAGTAATAAACAATATTTTAGAAATATATTTCTGGAAGAATATTTCAAAACAAATATTTTGTAAAAATTTTTTTATTAAAGGTTTTTTTGTTGTTATTTAAACTTTAAACGTTTTTGCAGCAGATAATTTTAACTAGTAGAAATAATAAAATGTGTTTTTATTTCTTATATATGTACACATTTTTTCACGTAAAATTTTTGTCCTAGTGACTCAGATTTCATAAAAATCTATTTTTGTCGAGTGTCCTACCTAAACAAAGTTTAACCGAGCAGAAGCCATTTGGCTTTAAGCCCCCAAACTATGTGGGACACGTAACAACCCCCGGCTAAGCTCTTAAACACTTTTGTCCGAAGCGGAAGTAGACTCATCCATTTAGCGCACCAAACCCAATACATTCATTATCCTTCTCTGCGTCACACACACACATCCTCTCATGTGGGTTAGTATATGTGTGTGAGTGTGTACGGGCTGCGCCACTAATAGACCGCAAATCCATTAAAGCTGAGATTTTTTATCTCACTTTAATACACTCGGTCAACGTCAAAGGTTGATGAGGGGACTCCAGACTCCTGACCCCTGCACCCCTGCACCCTGAACCCGGTGCCGCATTAGATTTTATTAAAATTCCAGACTAGTTGTGCGCCTGCAACAATATTACCGAGCACTCATAATGCGGCGCCATCGCTCTACGAAAACTATTTCATTACAGATGGGATGCGCCGACAAAGAATCCAAGTGCCGTTGACGGCTACAGAATATTTTACCACGAGGCCGCCGTACTGCCGCCAACGTCGAGTTCGAACCCGCGTTCCCCGGGCTCCTCGGATGCCAGTTCCTCGATGGAGAACCCAGGAATGGATACCCTGGCCGCCATGAATAATGCAACAAGTATGGGCGGTGGCAACAACGCGATGGCTGCTCTCGAGATACGACGCATCGACGTAAAGGACACAACAATAAGCATTAATGGCCTCAAGAAGGATGTGCTCTACGAGCTGGTGGTGAAGGCTGGCAATAGCTACGGTGAGTTAACTTCGAGGGATACTGCGGAGTGGGAGAGGCCGGGCTTTAATTTGCCGACTTGTCTTGCAGGTGCCAGTGTGCTCACAGATCCGATTAGGTTTACGCTCGGCGAGCACCATGTGACCTCGGCCACGAGCAGCTACTCGAGTGCCGTGGGCACCATCAGCGGCATTGTGGCCAGCATTTTGGCCATTCTCCTGGCGGCGGCGGCCATTGTGTTCTATCGCCGGCAGCGCTCCAGCTACGGAAAGTCGGCCAACGGCAACGTGGCCTTCGAGAATCCCACCTACACCAGGGGCCTCGAACAGGTGCAGGTGTGTACAACGATCGATTGCCATTTTTTATATCATCCTGTATTATTAAAGGGGTATCTAGACAGAATAAGGGTTTATAAGATACACGGTAAGGGTAGAAAAAGGATATTTTTCTTATCTGCGCAAGTTTGCTTAACGGAGAAGGAGATAAAAAGTTTACATGCACTCTCTACAAAAGGGCAATCAAACTGGGTCACTTGAAAAACTATATTTATATTATATTTACCTTCGACTCGGATTTTTTCACAGTCAGCTCTCTATAGATTTGTCCTTTATATCAAAATAACGATGATTTAGTAAATCATTTGTAAATATAATTAAAAAAAAAAACTGTAATAATAACCAAACTCAAAATTAAAATGTGAATAAATAAAATATAGGTACATTTTGTACAAGGTTTCGGATAAATACAGTTTTTTGTAGCCATTATCTTTAAAATTTTGCACCATTTATTAACTTAGAGCTCTGATTAAAACAACAACAGACTCCACAGAATATTCTAAGCCCCTAAAGGTTAAAACCTTAAATCAGTACTGGATATCATATTGTCGGCTCCGTATTGTTTTGCTTGTATTCCTAACTCCGTGTGTTGGCCAAAGTTTGTTTAGTGATATGATAGCTGTATGTTTTTGTGTATTTTTCGTAGGCGTGTATTTACTTATTTTTTATGTTATAACTGTCAATGTGTTTCTCTACCCCCCTCTAACCGACACGTCAACACCCCCACCCCGGACATAAACGTGTATGAACGGCCATAGCTACCCACTGTCACATCGGCCATCACGACGCAAAATGGCAGTCACCATGGGATGAGCAGCAGCAACAACAACGGCGGCAACAGTCACAGTCATGGTCGTAATGGCATTGCCGCCACAATGACGACATCCACAACGACAACGGCGCCGACGGCAGCGGCTTCGGCCACCTCGCCAGGTGTCACACTCGCGGGGAACAGGCAGCACCACCAGCAGCAGCAACAGCATCAGCAGCAGCAGCAACAACAGCAGCAGCAGCAGCAACATCAGCAACACAAAAGTGCGGCAGATGCGGCGCATCACTTCCACAACCCGCTCAGCAATACGCAGTGCAATGAAGTAAATCCCACAATTTATGAAGAGCTCAAACTTGGCCAAGAAGGTGCTGGATTTAAGAAACTTGTGCCATAAACGTAGCACAATAACAATAACAACAACAACAACAACAACCACAGAGACAGACAACAAAACCATGAACGAAAACAAACCAAGTATAGCTAGCGAACTTATATATATATATATATACTATATATATATAGAAATATATACGCTAAATGTAGACATAGGCCGTGTAAACAGCGCGAAGCGCAACCTCAAACAACTACACTTACACACACAAATGAAAACAAAAACAAAAACAAAAACACAGACACTGACAAATACAAGCACACACACTCACGCACACGTAGACAGTGTGCACTGTGACATCTTTACAGAATGCATTGCGAGAAAAAACGTTGGGTAACAGTAAATTTTTGCTTGCAAAAATCTTTTGGGTAGCCTGTAATAAGTAATAAATTTTTAGTATGTAACTGTGATTCAACCAGAAAAAAACAAACATAACAAAACAAAAACGATGTAAAATAATTAACTAATTGGTAATGAATTAAGCAAAACTGATTGAGAAAAAAATACCAATGATTAGTAAAAACTATATATGCTAAATGTGTTTTCATCTTGGCTTTAGTTGGGGCTAATTTGCTTGAAATGCTCTGAAGTTGTGCTAAAATAAACGCTATCTATTATCTTTTTATTACTGCTGTCTTGCTTAATGGCTTTTAGTTCTGTTTACTGTTAATTTTGAAGTAGAGCTTCTTTGTTTTTTTTTTGTTAATATTGACATTTTATAAACAAGTTTGCAAAAGATTTTCACATAAATATATTAAACAAACAATTTTTTTTGTGAGTTTAGCTCAGAAACATTCATAAAAGTTCTAGTCATTGAACAATTCTTAAATAGTAGGGCTGACAAAACATCAATAGTGTGCACTATCGATAGTTGTTGATTATCGGTTGTGGAAAATATCGAGACTATCGATAGTATCGAATTTTTCTCCCTCCAAAAAAATAAAACGAAATATCAATAAAAACCAATCCAAATTCTTAATTTATTCTATTTGATGCTGATTAACACAGCAATTATTCTGTCCCACTACGTTTTTTTTTAACTTCTTAGCCTACCCTAATAATTCTCGAACTTTTTGGAAATGCTGTATGACACAAGGCGGTCACTCCAAGTATTCTTTTAATATACCATAAATAAAAATTATTTTTCTACAGCGATAGTATCAATGGTGAGCCCAAACCATCGATGTTTTCTAAATTGTTTGGCCATCGACAGTAGCACTATTGTTTTATCAACCCTATTAAATATATAATTACGTAAATGAACTCCACAAATTTCTTAAGTGCCTTCAATAATGAATGCGACAGTATTAATTGTTTTTTTTTATTAACTAAACACTACCAGAATCCAAATTGTTATTTAAATACCATATTGTTTAGATGTGATTTTTGTTAAAGGTTTTTTTTTGCTATTTGAGAATTTGCATTTGTTACGAGTGTTTGATTTCCTTAAGTGTATGTAAACAACGGTAGAGGACAATATTAAAAGATGCCTGTGTGCGTCGCCTGCTTCTGCCTGAACCTCAACGTCCTGCGTCCTGCGTCCTGCGCCGCATCGTCCTCATGTTTACGCATTCCTCGGTGCTTCTCATTTTGATGAGGACGAAGATGGAAGCTCCACTCGCCTCATGCCGTCAGATGTTTGCTCGTGTAATGTTGCATACGTTATGGCGACTAGTACACACACACACACACACTCAGCCGTACCTCTTCAAACACACGCTCACACTGGCATTATTAGCAAAAGGACGCATCCGATGGAGGAGAAAACAGCCAGCGATATGCGCACAAAGTTTAACTTTCATATGTAAATTCCTTTTTATTACGAGTACAATATCCGAAAGAGATAGAGAGGCGCCCGATGGAGGAGTTTTGCTGCCGCTCGACATGATACACTCATAATCCGTTATGATCTGATACTGATACGGATGATGCCATCATAGTGACAGCCTGCGCCACCAGAGATTATTATAATTTAGTTACCAGCGCAGTCCCAGCGACGACACTTGTGCTCCATTCTTTATGCAAAATAAGCAAAAGCGAGCGGAAAGTGAAATCTGGCAGATTTTTCGAATGATTGAAGCAAGGCGTGTAAACAGCGATAGAGTAAGCTTCATAAATGTCAAACAACGGAAGGCTTAAAATCCTTAAGCATTATGGCATATAAGCGACCTTCCATCCATTCCCATTCCACACAGAGAAAAAGTTTTTTCACATTGAAATCACTTTACTGGTTTGCAACACTCAAGATAATCAGAATGTCAGAATGTCAATCAAAAATGTATCCACATAAGAATAATATATAGAATTTATTTACATAATTCGCTGTCATATACACTTTTTAATCCCAATTAAGATGTAATTTTTATTTATTTCATTTACTTGCAAATTTTCAGTTGAAATTTCATTATGAAAATTTTCGTGGTGTTTTTTCTCTGTGTGGGCATCCTTTGCCTTACAAATTCCACTTTAATAAGTAAGCAGGAGCTGAGAGTTCAGTCGAGCTCATCAAAATGTTGCTGCAGCTCTTGAGCAACTTCCGTTTTTTGATCTGCTGATGGTTTGCTGAAAACGCTGGCAGAGTGCAATGGCTCTGAATAAACGGCGTCTGAATTATGCAACACGTTTAAGTGCCTGTATTCTTTGTGCCCAAACACACACGTGCACCGAAACCCCGGAATCTTTTGTGCATTTTGTTTACTCTACTGCAGCAGGGTCGGGTGCCTGGCTGCTGCAGTAGATGCTGATAAAACTGTTGACAGTCGCCAGATAAAACCGAAAATTTACAAGTAAATGATATTGTCTGGCAGCCAGCTGCCCACTTTGTGGCTGATTGGAGTCGGAGAGTGTCCCTGTCTAAAGGGAACACCTGCTTACCTTCGTCCTGCGATGGTTATAATGAGTTTTTCGCTGTTCTGGAACTTTGCTGTAATGCATAAATTATATAAATATATTGATGAACATAGTTGTCGAGAAAGTTGCATGATGTCGTCAAAAGGAAGTGAAGTAGAGGATACAAAAGGTTAAGGAACAAATATGGAAAGGATGTAAATGTAATGAACTTAATATGAATTTGCTTATCAACGAATTAAAAAATAGTTATGGTAGAGGAATACATATTTTCCATCTTGGTAAATTTCAAAAAAAATCCTTAACAAACCTCTGGATTCGATAAAAGTTACCAAGTATATCTATCTTGATCAATCAAGCATGAATCAAACATTATAAAATATTAAATCACATTCCATTTGTTAGCTCCTAGTTATTTCACATGGCTCTCAATATTGGTTGTCAGGCAATAACTTCAAACAGATATGACATAATAGATTTAGATAGAAAAGCTATTTTAAAATTTAGATCCATTCGAGAATCACAAATGAAATGAAAGCAATGCCAATGGATGGGGACATAAAAGCCAATTTCACAGTATGCCAAGTGATTTATTGAGACAGAGAGCTCACCTCCTCGCTGGTCCTCGGCCCCTCTGAATCCCTCATCCGCCGCTATGCTATGTAGAGCGGCAGCTTTTATTTATCGCTAAACTAATAAATCTTGGCATAAAAATGGAAAATATTGTATACGCCATGTTGTGCCGAGACCTGAATCGACAGCTAGGAAAAAATAGAGGCCATAGTCAGAGCAAAAACTCATAAGTGGCAGTGGTTTAAGCAATGGCCACAAAAAACTTATACACATATAAATTTCATATTAAATAATGGTTTAATGATTTTATTTGTTTATTTGTTTCCGGTTTCCCAACAATTAACTCTAACGAACTGCAAACTTCACAAAATACAAAAAAAAACGCAAACGAAAACAACAATAATCATAAAAAATATTCACAGACACGCTGCGTGTCAAAGTACAATGGGTGAGTGCCGGCGATATTAATTTTTTAATGTCCTTGTCCTACAAAATTTTATTAGGGATTGCTTCCCATTTCGGCTTTATTCTTTGCTCGTTTTCTTTACGATTATTACTTGAATGGTTGCCGAGGCCGAATTATATTTTATTAATTTTTACAGCTTCCGAGGCAATCACAAATCAGTTTTCTTACACTTATATATTTTTGCATATTCTACTGCCTACTTTGTCGGGGTCGTGCGTTGCGAAGGCCTTCGAGTTTTAATTGCCTCAGCGTGGATAGGCAGGTTGCCGCCTTCGTCCTGCCACAGGAGCTGTGCGGAAACCAGCGACAGGAGGAGCAGCACAAAATTTGGGTTTAGTGGCGTTGCGTGAGTTTAGCGCATTAGGGAAGAAATGCAGAACAAAAAAGAGCAGATCGCACACGTAAGTACTGCTCTAAAATAATACTTATATTTATGTCTGCCTGTTTGTTCGGCATTTTTTACACAACATAAACACTATTGTACTTGTAATAACAATTAACAATTAACTTTTTATGGGGTCATGCATGTTGTTGGACATATAATAAATGTTTGTTAATGCCACCTATCGATTATGTTATTTTTTATCCCACTCCTTGCGTGCTAATTAAATAATTTACAGACGCATATGGCTCCCGTTTATATTGTTGTAAATATGAGGCATTAATGTTAATAAATGTTGCTGTCGGTGGGTGGTCACAGACTTAAACAGCTCGTAAGGCATAATCGTACATCTGGAATAACGTATGAATCGATGGTTCTGTGAGTGCGGTAAGTATGCATCAACATACAATACATTCTTGTTGATTTTATTGCCCTGGCTCCAGTAATTCCCCGCCCATATGTGAGAGTGTGTGAGCTCGAGAGATGCTTCACTCTGTCCGCGTTATGTTAATTGAGCCTGATTGACCCGTAAGAGCATCTGATGGAATCGTTAATCCAAAATGTTGTGTAATGAAAGAGAAATATTGCCGTGTGTTTGCACATACGTTTTTTGGATAACAATCACTTTTAGATTGCTATTGAAATTTGTTCTACAGCTTTAGACGTCTCGAAGATATTTAATTTTTAGTGCATCGAAATTTTTGTGAAATTGAAATCTCGCTTATCATAAGACATTTTATAATAACAAGGTATATACTTAATACTTTAAGCGGTTTTAAACTGCAATTTTGACTCCAGATTTTAAGATTACTCAACGAAAATACACTCAAAATATGTTATTTCTTAAAAATGTGGAGTTATCTTAACTTAAAGGCGTTTTTCATTATTTAAGAAGAGGCAAGGGCGATTTTACCTATAAATATAGAAAATTAGGAAGAGGCAGCTTAGCAAAAAACACCTTAATATTAAAAAAATTTGTTTTAGTGTATTTTGTGTTTTTCTATCTTACGACTGCATTTTAAAAATAGAAATATATATACATTAATACAAAATGTTATTAACTTAAGTGATGTAGGTGTTATATAAAAAATTTAGCTTCAAGTCTTGAAATCGTTGTAATAACCAACTGGAAGCTAGGACAAAAATCATACCTAGGGTCCTCAATAAGTAATTTTTGAGTTCGAAGTCAAAGCTCTTATTTCTGCTTGTATAAAATTGAATGTCCATTACCGCAATATTGCAGAACACATAATACTATGGTTATTTGTTAAAGCATTTCATAATTAAAACAAACAACTGAATATTTCAAGAAAATTCAGTTTGCAATTAAGAGCTGCCAAAGAAATTCCTTAATTTAATGAAGACATTTTGGCACACCATCAGAACATAAACAGATGGCCAGACCAGAAGCATTTAAGCTCAACCACCTAATGAAAGACATCTGGCTGGTGACCACAAATGGCCAGGCCCCAAGATGCATTAACCAAGGATGTACCGAGCCATTTCCAAATGAACGCCACGCGGCGTATGCTTAATGTTACACTCAACACTCGGCCGAGAACATCTGCCTTTTACCCTTTTGGCAGTGCGATGTGTCAAAAGACAGAACAAGAACCGCAGGTGCGGTATTCCCTGCTCTCTGGCTTTTGTGTTCATGTTTTTCAGGAGGTGGAGGGGGGCCACTCAAGCGCTTTTGCATACTGTAACTGTACGAGTAACAACATGCACACGGGGCAAACATTTTTGTAAACACAGTTTACAGTGCGGTTAACAAATATTCATGGCGCACATGGCGTATGAGTGTTGCCCTCGTGGCACTTGATAAAACGCGAACACTTTGGTCCACGGGGAGGCGGTTCGTGGTGGAAAACAGCAAAAAGCCAACAGAGGGCTGGTGGTTGATGAGACAAACAAAATATAAAGGAAATCCTGAAACACTTCATTATACTAATACTAATTTCCCCTTTAACGTTGCTGGCTTGCATCTTTCGGTCACATATATTGACATTGTTGGAAATAAAGGTAACAAGTTCTTACCAGAATCTTCCGTTATTAATAGAACAAAAAACATTTTAAAAGCCCTAAAATGTGTACAGCACATTTTAAGCGGAATACTGCCGCCATCGCCCAAAGTGTGGTTTTGTTTATGGCTTATACTATTTGTTTTTTTTTTTAATTAGGTAAAATAAACTCCATTAAAAAAACGCTGGGTAATTTTAAAAACCAAATTCGAACAATTAATAAAATCATTAACACAGCAAAAGCAAGCTCTTTTTGTTTTTTTTCTCGACTTCCGAGCAGAATAAACATCTATAAACTCAGCAACTATAGTATGTCATCCACATTAATGGAAAAATTTAAACCATGAATAAGGATACTTTGCCAACTGTTGGGTTGGAAAAAAAAAATTAGGAATAAACAACTTTAAAGATAAGGAACATCTTAATTTGTTTAAAAAGAATATTTGTGATTATTACAATTAGAAATAATGTAATAATATAACAGTAACGTGCAAACCAATTAAATGCTATAATGCATTGGTTGTCAGAAAATCCAACCTCTATCCCAAAAGCCAGGTCCACACAGTGCCAACCAAAATTAATTGCACAAGTGTGAATGTTGTGAAGTTACGGAGCGATGCTGAACTCGCTTAAGCCGGGTAATGAGATATCATTCCGATGTCATGAGCAGGTCTCTTTCTGGCCGGATATATGCGCCATACAGAAAGCACAGGGTTGAAATGCTTAAGCACGAGTGGAGCTTAACGCATTTTTACAACGCACACACATACCAACCAAACAGTCGCATTCATACACACAGCGAAGGCCAGGACATTCGGGCAGACAGTGAAAAATATGACACCCTATTTCCGTTTCCCGTACGCTGACAATAATGGCAGACAATATGGCGCAGCTTACGCTCAAAAGTGATTGCCGCACCAGCCGACAGCTAACCAAAGTTTCGTTGAATGCAAAAACAAAAAAGCCGCTCTCGCACACACACACACACACACACATATACAGCGGCAGGAAAGCTGGCAAAAGATTATATGTCTGGGATTTTTGGGGTAATTTAAGCGGCTTTTTGCCAGAAACAAAAAAGAAAATCCCGAAAAAATTATGTATGTATATGTAAGGGCGCTGCCTAACCCTGTGCAAGTTTTAAATTAATTTTCATTAAATGTGGCGCACACGAAATTGTTTTAAAGTGATTATGGCCGTGGAAAATTATGCTCCTAATAGAGGAGCAAAGGGGATGAAAATGGGGATTTTCAAGAGGATGGAGGCCCCTAAAAGCAGGCCACGGCTGTTGACAATGATGGCGCATTTAACGGTATTAGACAGGATGTCGTTGTGTGCCTGTGTGTGTGTGTGTGGAAAACTGGGGAAAATAGAGTGAGAGAGGGAGACAGAGAGAGAGGGGATAGAAAACGAAAAGATAGACTCCCTCTGGTTTCCCCAATCAATATGCGTTGCATTATTGTCATCCCTTTTTTAATAAATATCTTTTTAATTATGCATAAATTATAATTAACTACTCGGTGCTGCTGCTGGCGGCCACAAGTGCCAGATCGGCAGCAGTCGAATCGCAGTCACTGCATAATAAATGCCCGGCGCACATAACTAGTGTTAATTATTGAATTAATGCACTCGCCATTGTAATTTCACATCCATGAGATGCACTCGGCCTTCCCTTTTTCTCTGTTTTGTCGGCATATTTCAGTTTACTTTTTTAATTGCCTGTTATAAACTATAACACATTTTACATGGGAATATTTTTTAATTATGCCTTTAAGTGATTTACATTGATATTTTCCGATAAAAGTGGCTTTCGCGAATGAAAAAAAAAAAACGCAAAGACTAATGAGCTGCACTTCAGGCTGAATGGGATTGCGCCAAATGAATTGATTATTCGCGTAAGTACTTCAGATGCGTTAATTATTGTGCTTGCATATGTAGAGACATAAATTTGAACATTTTACCGTGCAAATTAATAAGGATTGAAATTTATGTTTTTTTGTTTATTTGAGTTAAAGCTAAGTATATGTTTGTGTTTGCTCCATATGGATAAGTATGCATTAAAATTTATCAAGCATTTGATAAATGTAGAGGCTCAAAACCAAATTAATTTGATTGAAAAATAAACTCAGGTTTCTTTCCTTTTCCAATATTGAGTTGTACAACAAATGAATATAATTTGAATTATCTTTGCATAATTTGATTCACCCATGTTCAAATATCTTAAGACAGCACATGTCAGCTCTAATTTTCACAAATGCAAAGATTAGAGTGCTGTTTGAAGACTTAGAATAAAAAAATATGTCTAATTAATTTTAAATGAAATTTTGTTTTAAATATTTAGCTTTCTTATTTTACCGAAATTTGCCATATTGTTTAGTCAAGGACTAACTAGAATATGCCTGTTATTATAATTTAATTTTAACTTACGTCCAAACCGATTAAACTGAATAGAATAAAATTACTGCTAACCCAAATGTCTGTTGACAATTACTGATTGTCGATAATGATGATTTATAAAAGTTGATCCCTTACATGTACATATAAATAGCTGTCCAATTAAACTGATGGACTATTGATCTAAAATTCAACAACACCCTTATTGAGCTTTACAATTTACCCGATTATCCAGCCAGAATGTCAATTCCAATTTTATTTCTTTCAAAATTACCTGCAGTAGAAATATAATAACCCTAACCATTAGAAGACAAACAAGTTCCCAAGCACCGCAATTGTCGTGAGATATCTGTCTCTGTCTGGGCGTGTTTGTGTTGGCTGCTGTCGCCCTCACACACCCAAGCAACCTTTCAACTTTATTTATTAAAAGTGCTTATTACTTTAACACTTGAGCGCGATTTAACACGATTTGCTCAAGTATTTTCGTACGACAACGAGGACACATTCCGGGGTTCTCGTTCGCCAAAGAGCAAGCGAGTGTCAAGGTATGTCTCTGTCTGGGCCAATTGTCTGTCCGTCTGTCTGTCTGTCTGTCTCTGCTCGAGTGTCCTGTGCCGGGTCCCCGTCCGCCCCCCAGGATCCTTGAGTATTTAGCTTACCTACCGAACACCGAAAGCAGTTTCATCTTTTTCATGTGCAGCGAGCAGCTCTCCCAAGGAAGCAGCTTCATCATTTTTACTCTTTTTCCACACTCACACTGAGAAAAACAAATTTAGTTCGGATAAAATACAAAAACCAATAAATAACCATATTTCATATGCGGTGAAATAACACAGCAGTATACACTTGCTTGTTTACTGACATTATCAAGGATAATTCATAACTTACTAAAATTGGTTTCGTAATTAAAAACATTAAACTATCTTATTTTAAAGAAATTTTCCAAATTGTTTTGTCAAGGCCTAACTAAAATATGTCTGTAAATAATTTAATTAAAAACATAAATAAGCTAAATCTTAAACAAATATTTAAATGTGCTTTACTGCTTTTATTAATAATTCTCGTAAATATATTAATGCAGGTGTAAAAATTATTTATGACTTCATTAAATTATAAATTTATTGAGTACACCTACTTCTAAACAATAGTTTGAAATCGTTACAAATTTAAACAGTTAAATAATCAAAGTGTGGTTTTGTGAAATTTATAAAAAAGATTTGAGACCTAAAGCCATTTTAAATTTACCAAGTAATACTGACTAATAAAAAATGATTTAAAGTAGTTGAATGTCGAGCCACAAAAAAGACCACCGAATTAAATGATACTTCTCTCTGTGCACCGACAGTTGTCCTTGGCTCCTGGCTCGGTGTGTGTGTGAGGTAGGTCCTTGCTTGCTCTTCAACGCCTGACTGTTGGCTGTAGATCGACTTGACTGCCTTTATCTTCAGCTCCAGCCCCTTGCCGCTGCCACGCCCCATTCCGAGTTGCTATCATTGCCAGCACTTTGCTGGGGTTTGCCAGTGGTTTTTTCTGGGGTTCTGGGGCCTGCCCCTAATATTGCCCTTGACTGTTGTCAACATGTTCAGCGTATTTGTTGTTCGAGTTGTTCCTGCCGCTCCAGTTGTCGTTGCTGCTGTTGTTGTTGACTTTAAGTGTGTTGATTTCATACAATTAACTTTTTGTCTGTTTGTTTTGTGCGACTTCTGCTGGCGTTCGCTCTAATTTCCTGCTTCGTTTTCTGGGGGTACGTCGAGAAAGTCACTGACATCGTTTGACAGCCACGTGAGCTTTAACAAGCTGGGGCAAAAACGGCAGAAATGAATCCGACCGCAACGTGGCGGATACGCAACGTGGATTGTTTTTTTTTTCTGGCCGCGCTGCAGCCAAAGCAATCCGGAAAATTTAATATTTATTTTTATGTTTTTGATTTAATTTTCCTCTTTTTCAACTTTACGGTCATGTGAGAGTGTGTGCGGTGGCCGCGGTCATGAGGTTTTGCGCTGTTGCTGCTTTGGGGATTTATGAAAAATTTAGTTTTTCTTGTTATTTTTACTGCTCTGAGGTGATTTTTATTTTTATTCTCATCGCGGGGCGCGCGTTAAGTTGCCTTTTTATACCTTTATTATTTCTCTTTCACTTTTTACGATTGTGTGTGTGCGAGTGACTGTGTGAAATGTCGTTTATTTTAATTTGCCCGACGTTCGTGGAGCGGAGTATTTTAATTTATTTTAAACCCATACACGTACTTAACTTTCATCCATTCTTCGAACGCATTAAAGTTCTGACGTTTTCCATAAATGCCTAAAAACTCTCCGCGTCAAGGCTATATTAAAATTAGCATTTTGACCAGGCCCACAAATCTCTGCTAATTTATAGCATTTCCTTTATATATTTTGGGCCATAAAAAGCAGATATATAAACTTGCTCCTCGGTGATTAATGCGTCATAATTAGAATTGCGGGCTGGGTACATGCATAATTCCACGTGGCAACCCTATAAATCATGCCCCGGTGAGTGTGTGCCGGAATCTAGCCACCAAATTCGGGGCTGTCTGTCAGAGACACTTAACTTTCGTGTTGGCAGGTTCATCGCCAAAGTGTCAGCACGCAGATAGCCACCCACAGGCACACCCAACCTGCACCCTCTCAGCCAAAATAAATGCGTTATGCGTGCGCTTAAGTGCTCATTAATTTGGAATGTCAAACTATGTTGACTAAGGCAAACGTTCCACGTTTAATCGCTTTGAAGGGGGCCTGGCCTGCTCTATGCCGCATCCCAGTCAAATTGATTTAGAAGAGCCTCATAAAAGCAGCCCGGTCAACATTTAGTCCTACAGGCATACACCCTCTCCCAAAAATACAGGACGACATCAGGTGGAGGACTTCACGTAGCAAGGCCTCTTCAATTGAGATATTTGCAAATGTTGCTGCTGCTTTAAAGCAGAGAAAAAAACCTTTTTTTTGCCAATAAAATTAAATTGGTTTTTAGTGTAGCCAAAGTACTATTATTATATTATATACGTCTCGTTATTTGGTCAACATGTAAAAATTGAAAGAAACACAAAAAAGACAACAGTTTATTATAAGTACGATTTTATCTTAATCTTAAAATCCTAATCTTATCTTAAATTAAAATATTTATAACTATACTGATTCAAGCGCATTAAGATAGGTATTTTATTATATCTTTATATTATTTTTATTATTATTTATTGTTAAATTTATATTGAATTCTAATGTAATATTTACTCATTTAACATTTTATGATATTTTCTCCAAGTGCTTTGAATTCCAGCCATTTTGCCCAGTGATCTCCTGACTAAAGTCTGAAAAAATCCGGGCAGTCCAAAAGCGATGCGGGCCGACTGGCCAACATGCAACTGAAGGCTGTCGACGTGCCTTCTTTGCGGTCAGTTGTTGCACGTTGCAGGGTCCGAAGTCATTCAGCCTCTATTAGGCTGCTAATTGAAATACCAGTACGAGGATTGGAGCATCCAGTCCAAAGGTTAAATGTTGCCGGAGATCTCGATTTTCCGGCAAAGCGAAGTGAAAGATACGGGAAGTATAAACTAATTAAGAGTTGCAAGCGCTGCAAAGGCAATTGAACGATAATTAATTAAATAGTGTTCGATTTGGGACACAGATTTCTACTCCTCGGAGTTTTTTTAAATGGAGTTCATTTTTGTAGTCTGTCATTTGCCTTTATATAGAAAAAGCTGATTGGTATCTCTAGCCAATATTAAAAAGGTAAAGCATTAACATGGTTATTTTCCTTTTTATTTGAATTATTTTAAAGTATTCTTCAATTCGTGCTATAACGTGCTATTTATATAAAAAACGTATTTTCAGTTATGTGAAGCAGTTTTTAACATCAACAAGCGTTGCGCGTGGTGGTAAAAAAAAGATTTTTTTTAGTAATGTGTTCGTGACTTGGTTATTTGTTAATAAAAAAACATGCTTTTATACAGAATTATTTGATAAATTTTCATTTTCAAATATGTTGTGCGTAAAAATATAATATAATATGAGTGTTTTTCCAGCCCAACAAGTTGTATCTAATTAAAAAGGATCTATTAAAACGAGAAAAAAAGAGGCATTACATAGGAAGTCGGGCTGGCATGCTTAAATAATAAAATAAAAAATGTATAACGTTTTCCCCAAACCCAATTTGGATCTCATCGTGCCAGCAGCATAATTATCTCACGTTTATGACACAAGCCTTTGGCAGCGATGTTTTATTTTTTTCACTTCTGTTTACGTGCTATGCAGTTGGGATTCCATCATTAGGAATTAAGCAAAAGTCAGTGGCGGAAGCTAAGTACTTGTCAAGTGATGATGATGCCGGAGTTCTTTACAAGGCCAAAAGTTTTTAGAGTATGCGGGTTATTTTGCAACTTCCCGACCCCGTCGACTCCATTCAACTTCGGTTCGCTTCGTTTCGCTCTTTTTTTATTTATTCTTCCTGTCGGTACTGCTGTTGCTACTGCTACTGCTACTGCTGCTGCATCCTTAAATATTTTCTCTTTAATTAAAATTTCAACAAGCCAGACTCCCGGCGAAAGAGACAGAAATTGTGGGGCGGAAAGAGAGGGGTGATGCAGACATGCCCGCATAAATTAACTTTTGCGTAGGTGACTGTGCGCACGGTTTGTATGGAGTTACCCGGGTCTTTGGAATACGGAATACGGAGCGTGGTAAGCTGGGCGTAAGTGCCTTATCTTAATGCCCCGCCATATCTGGGGCCTAATGCATATAATAGGCCAGGCCTGCTATTTAAAGTCTAACAACCCTTTTTATATGCAAATTGTTGCGCCACACGTACACGCCCCAACGCCTACCGCCACCCCCTTTTTTTTTTTTTTTTTTGCGCCCCTCCCGGTTGACTTTCCCATCCATGCCCGGCAACTTGACATTTTTTTAGATACTCCACGGTGAGCCCTCCACCCCCTTTTAATTTCCCTCATTTAAACATTTTGTGAAAAGTCATATATACACTCGTACGGGTGAGCATGAGCTTTTCTTTTGGTGGGCGGTATGCGTGAATTACGTTTGAACTTTTTACAGAGCTCCAGCTCACCCGGTGTGTGGGTGTGTGAAAAACGTTAAAATAATTTGCAATTTAAATAGTTTTAATTAACTTTCACTAATTTGCTGTCGCTCAACTTCCACAAGTTGGCAAACTAATTTTAAAGTGATTTATTATTTAAACAGCTTGATGATTGGCAAGAGCCAAAAAGAGCCAAACTGCCAACGGCCTAATTAGGTAGAGATATAAGGGTTTACTCTTTTTTGGCTGTGTGGTCGTCTCTTTGACAATGGAAAATTGGTGCAAATAGGCTTTGGCAGTTGGCCCAAAATAGGAGGTTCAGGTATTGGAGGGCACTTTATTCGCCACAATCAAATAAACAGCGTAAAAAAATGAAATGATTTGTCCTAGGTCACTATAATACATTCTTCGTATGTCCAAAAAATCGTCGATAGGCACCCGCCTGATCCGTAGGCAAAGGTATGATTATACCTTCTGACCAGGTAAAGTCCCAGCAACAACATAAGCAGGATCATCAGCAAAAGAAAGCCAGTTGCAATCTCTTCGCAGCCAATGCTTTTACGTAATCTAAAAAAAATTTATCAGATTTACTTTTACAACAGTTTATGACAAAAAGTATAACTTGAATTTTAGATGCTAAATAGTTAATCTGGCTGAGCTAGCGTTTCGTCATTAAAGTATCCTTAGCCGTTTCAAATTTTAGGATCAAGTCCTTAACATTATTACAATTATTATTACAACATTATTATAACATTTAGTATTTTCCCACGACATGTTCACGTTTTCAATAATGCTAAGGACAATAGAGTTAAATTAACTTTAAAGATGAAACAATTTTTTTTTTAATCTTTACATTGCTGTAATAATTAATCGCGAGCTAAGCCATAAAAACACAAATGGATTTTGCCTGCTTTCGATGAGAACATTCAGTATCCGCGGCACAGTTTGCGATTTAAATTCGAAACCAACAGAGTAAATAAAAGAGCATAACTAAAAATTATATCTGACTCACATACCGGTATTCTTCGATCATACATTGCGACCTGGGTTGCATGATTAGGTTATCGCGGTGTCGACTTCTGGCCCTTTCCACCGCTTGACGGGCCCCATCGCCCAGCTTCCGGCGGTACTTAGTGAAGATATCAGTCACACTATCCCGGGTTCGTCCCACAATCACCCGAACTGGCGTACGTTTTTCGGAGCAAATGCTGTTACATGTTGAAATACCCATTTCTTTTGATTTTAGGCTGTTGTTGGAGGTAACAATTAATATTATTTCAATTAAAGACAATTTATAGTTCCAAATTGTAAACAAAAAATAATGAAAGGCTTGTGACAAGATATTCACATATATTGGTTTTTGAGTAACCTGACATTATAGAAACTCATACCTTGATAAGTAATAACTGTATACGAGGTTGTAGAAAGTATATGCATTTTATTTATCACACAATTTATGTTATATTTTTAATAAAAAAGCTATAATTCCCATTGCACCTGCGAAGAAGTGCAGCCGTAAGTAAATTATGATTGTCCACTTAGATCGCGGGCAGGACATCTTAAGCCATTCGTTGTCTGACCCAAATTAATAACATTATGCAAATTTAAATGCGAACCCATAAATCAACGCATCGAATTGCCACGAAATAAATGCGCGCCCCAGAAAGCAAATAATGGCAGAGTCATTAGATAAATTTATTTCGAATTCCACACAAACAGTGGCAAATTGAAAAAAGACAGCGGCAAATGGCAACAACATCGGCTAAAAAGATAAGGGGGAAATCGATAGCAACGGGCAAATTGAAACCGAAAATTTACAGTAATCAGCATAATATAGAAAACCGCCATTAAAATCATTATGTACCAAGTTTAATGCCTATTTATGGCTGATTTCAATTTAAGTAGGGCCAACCCCCACCCCCACCCCCTTTGCAAATCAAACAAATAGGAATATACACAGAGAAATACGGAAAACCTGCTGGCGTTAATTTCCAATAAAAAGCCGCTCTGCAAAAAGTAATTAACAACAAATTACGAAACCGTAGCAAACAACAACCGGCTGAACAACCGCCGCAACCAACACACTTAAAGCTAATTAAATTTTACGCTATTCCCCCAACAAAAGTTCCCCCTCTCGCCACATTCCATAACTGATTGTTGGCAATAACGACAACCACAAAGAACCGAGGACCACAACATCTGGCATGAGTAGAGCCAAAAATAATATGTATAGTATAAAAATGATCAAAACTTTTGGCATTCATTTAAAAGAACGCTCGCCAGTCGTTCAATGAAATCAAATAAATTAAGCGCTGACCACCAGCCAAACACAATTTGAAGCCACCTAATTGATTTGCCAATAAAGTTCACAAAGCTCCAGCGACCACCGCAAAAAGGACTCTCCGCATGAAAGGCGAGGCCCCACAGCCTGTAATTTGTAACCGGCCAACTGCAGGAGCCAAAGTAATTGACGCCCCGCTCGTGCACACACGTTCAGGCGAACCCATACATATGTACATTAATTACCGCAAAGTAAAGGAAGCCGAAAGGTGGAAGGACTCTGGTCCAATGCCAGCAGCTCTATGACGACTCTGACGGCTGGCCAAAAGCCATTTGGGCCCAGCCGAGCGAAACTAATGTGCAGCGGCCAGTTGAAATGTCATTCCTGTGCAATTGTTTCTGTCGCCGTAATTTCCTTTTGCAATTCTTCTCGATTAAAGACACAGCATCGCATCTAAGCGAAATGTCAGGTATCTGCCAACTAAAATATAAAGACCAATATTGGTTTTTATGATTATTTTTTGGAGGTAATGGCATAAAGAAATTTAAGAAAATGTATACAGAAATTAATAATTTCCACTGAGAATTAGACCAGAAAAGGCAGATTGTTAGTAGCAATGTTATAAAACTAAATTGAACTGACCTTGCAAAATGTTTACACAAGTTGTTAAAATTGTTTATGCTGCAAGCGCACTTCTACGAAAACAATCCAGTCGGAAATACGTTCTCTATTGAGTACTCCTTTTAATAAGACATCAAAATGGCTGCAAAAATGAACAACCATTGGTGAATTGCCGCAGTGGCGGCAAAAGTTGACCATCCCGCCGTTAGAAATCGAGTGCTTCGTTGGCGCCCCGCAGCTCGAATTGCAATCATATTAAAGGCCGAGCCCCAGTGCAAAACATTTGATGCCAAAACAGCGCGAACATGTGGCCTGTTGTATGCGGCATGTGGCGCGAACAGGCGGATTGGCTGCGATCCTCCGAGCTAAACTAATCATGGCTACCCATCAACTGCGCGGTGGCCAAAGCGAGAAAAAATCCAGAGAAACCGTAACACTTTGCCCGGGATTTGCATTTCCCCAGGAAAATGAGGGAGCATTGTGGCCAGAAAGAAGGCAGTCTGGCTGAAAGCGAATGCTGCCAAATGCTAATTTCCTGGCTGAAAACTTTTTGGTCATTTGCTTTATTAACGACAAAAGATGCAGAGAAAGGCAAACCAAGTCTTAACCCATTTAAAGCGGGTCGTCTTAATACATTTAATTTTTTAATAAATTTGTGAGGCTTTATAAGTTACTGATTTTAATTAAATTTTGACATTTCCCCAGTATTGGCTTTGTTTTTAGTTTGTAGTATATCTGTTTCAGCTTATTGTATACCATATCTCTTAAGTTATAAAATATTTATTTGTTTCACATTCGCCTTTCCGAACATTGAAACAAATATTGTCTGAGAGGGTTAATCGAAATACCAAGGTTTGAATTAAATTTCTAAGATGCTGGATGTGGCTCGAAGTGCACACCCGCCTCCATTCGGGCTTTGCATAACTCATTAATGGCAAAAGTTTCTGGTGCTGACACTATCTGTGATGGAGATATGCCCCCCAATGGCCACAAAAGACGGGGCTCGAAATCCAAATCCGAACGGATAGAGAAACGAGTTGGAAATGGCTTAACTAAGGCAAGGGTCAAGTGGGGCATTTATCAGGCCAGGGATTGCACAATATGGCCGCATAAGGCATGACCATCATCATCAGCATGAGCATCAGCATCAGCATCTGCATCAGCATTATGCTTACGATCATGTGCTGCATGTACGCAACAAGAATTAATTGTGCCCACATGCAACAGGAAACGAGACCGAAACGGATCCAAGCCCTTGCCGCAAATGAGAAACTTGGACAATCGCATTCACACATTCTCGGCCATAGACAATTGAAACTTTTTGCTTTTTGTTCGAGGACGAGTCCGAGAACGAAAATGAGAACGGCAACGACTACAATTCTGGTCGCATTCACATTCGAGCACATGAGCTTTTCTTCTTGGCCGACCAGCTTGACATGCGTTCGCAGGACCCCTCATCTTCACTTTTCCACTTTTCCACTTCTCCATTCCTATGTGCCAAAGCATGCGTTTGAGCACTGAAAAGAATTGAATAACTTTGGCACTACGATTGCTTTTCTGGCAACAGCTGAATCAAAGAAATAAAAAAATCCAAAGAGAATAGTAATGTATACTTAAGTCACATTGAACAGTTCCCTAAAGCTAAGAATAGAGAATATTTAAAACAAAATTTTAAAAATTGGAATTCCTTAAGAAAATTTATTTATATGTAATGAAGACAATTTTTAATTGCTTTAGTTTATTAATAATGATCTATAGTAAAGCCCATGATTATTTTGTTAATTACGCAAATGCTTATAACATTCTAAAGCCAAAGAACCATTTTTTCCGACTGCATATACGTACATATAAGTTAGCCAAGCTGTTGGCCTGCTTGTGGTTGGTTTGCCTTCCAGCCATATATCCATCCATTCATTCAGCTTGACATGGCAGCTGCCTGGTCAGCCACCCGCACCCCCTAGATTGCACCTCTCCCTCAACTCGATTCCTTTCCGTTCAAAGAACTCTTGTTATGCTCGCCCTGCTTGCGGTTTTGTCCATGGCCAAATGCAACAGCGTCTCTGGGAGGTTGTGGGTGGTGGTTGCTACTACAGCTGAGTGGCAAGACAAAGCTCGCGTTGCAGTCGTAGACGTACACTGTAGAAATAATAAACAAAACTGGTTTTCAATTAGTTACTATTTCTTAAGGCATCAGGGAATCGGTAGTTTTAGACTTCTTTGGATAGTTAAGTCGTGTTCTAACTTTTGTCAAATTAAGGATAAGATTTTATGTTATGCAACCTAGGTGTTAATATGGGTTTCAAGAAACAATTAATCTTAAAAATACAAAATTTTCAATACATTTATCAAGTAATTAAGCTTATTTTGTATGTATAAACGTGTTTTGACAGTTTTTAAAATTTTTAATATAATTCAGGTAAAAACAAAAACATTTATATTTATACAAGTTAAAATGTTTGTTAATTATTCTTATGTTTTTTTTTTGTATGTACAGTCTTTGACGAAGTCTCGTAGTCACAATCGGAGTCAGTTGAGTGCCTTTGTTGCGGTTCATTCAGTTGTATATATGGCTCGGCCAAATGTCCTTACCGTGGCTCGTGGCTTGCTGCTCGGCTTATGGCTCTTGGCCTGGTGCTGGTCCGGGTCCTGGGCCCTCTGCTCCTCTGTTCTGTCGCCTCATCGGGGCTGTCGCATTCTTCAATGTCTCCTTTTAGTAGCGTCATGGGCATCATACTTTGTATTGAAAAGTTTTCGCGCGCTACTGACAGCAGCTGAATGCAGCTGAATGCGAAGTCTGCCTTTTCTTTCCGCACATATACATATATTTAACGTCTTGGGAAACTTCGGCTTGTTTCGGATACCCCAATGAGCCAGTTAAGTGTGTTTCCGGGATCCTAGGTTGCCAATTAAAACGGTATTTGGCAATTTAAATTTTAAATATAATTTTTTGACTAAACTAAAAGGTTTTAAGCTGGTCATACTTTGACATTTTAAATAATTCTAGCTATATAGGTACATAAGATATATTTATATATTTATTAAATATAATTTTATATATATCCATGAACTTATATTAAATGTTATCAAGCCTTTACAGTTGTCAATGGGTTTACTAACGAAAATTAATTTGGTTTTAAATATTTTATTTTTATTTTTGACCCAAAAACTCATTTTAGTTCAAAGAACTTAGCTTGTTGGGTAAACTTTTTGTTGCCGCCGTCCACTGCAGTCAATGTGTTTCCTTACCTCTCTTTTTCTTGAATGTGTGTGTGTGCATTGTCCTCGTTGCCATTGTTTAATGGTCACATTAAAAATGCCTCATTGTTGGTTGTTCTGTTGTCGTTGTCAACTTCTGACCGCGCCCTTTGCACAATATTTTCCACTGCATTTTTCCCAGCCCCCTCCCATTTTCAGCCCTCCCCTTTTCCATTTCCATTTCCCTGCCATTTTCCTTTTCTTTCGGCCATGGCGCAGAAAAGTATGCAATACAAAATGCATGCCGGCAGCATTGGACTTTTTAGTGGCTTGCATTGCACTTTCTGTTTGCTCGTACCCTGTATGTGAGTGGATGTGTGGGTGTGTGGATGTGTGGGTGCTTGCACGTGAGTACATTAGCTGGAAATTTAAGGTGAGCACGTGTGTGTGCATGCTGCCGCACAGTGGGCATTTACAGCAAACAAAACATCCTTTGTGGCCATCGACTTTTCGTGGATTCTGGCGCAGCTGCCGCAGCAGCAGAGTCCTTCATGTGGACACAATGCCATATGGCAACAAGGTGCTGCAGCCTGCACTTTGCCACCACCCTCTTCTCGACCCGCTCTTTGGGGCATTGAAGGAGCTTATTATGGCATATGCCTTTCCACCCAGTGATGCTAAAAGCTAATCCAAAAACAGGACAAGACGTCTGCGAAAAAATGAACAAAAAGGTGAAATTCCTCATAAAATATTCTGCAAGCCAAACAGTAATTATTAATGTGTAACAAGAACAAAATCAAAATATAGAATGCGGAAGAAAAATAAAAAGTTTAAGTTATAGATTTGTAGCTCGTATTGTTACCCTAATAACAACATACTTTATGCTTTAAGTACATCTATAGGGGTTTTTTTATAGATCATTTATTAGCCCGTATTTTAATTCGTTTTAAACGGGTTTGTTTAAGATCAAGACTTTGATCCGTTTTTATTTGAAAGTAGTCTGTGTCAACATTGTCTACTATTTATTTCTAGAAACTGCAAGGCTTTCCCGAAATTGTCCAAGCTGCCATCACAGTTTGCTAAGTACACTCATGTTGGTATGTACTTTGATTGGTGGCTAAAAGGGGGAGGGAAAGGGGAGTCGTATTGGCAGAAGAAAGGAAGCTTATTTGAGTTGTTAACTGATGTGGGTGTGGCTCTGTTGGCTCCAGTAATAGTTTGTTGTTTGCCAGCCTCAGTGTGTGTGAGTTTGGGTCTGCAGGGAGAAATTAGATAATTGAAAATGAAACTGGAAATAATGAAGTTGCTGATCGAAGCTAAGTAAGCTTAAAAGTTTACCCCTGTCAGGCAAGAGAAAATTACTTCGAAATTGCCAATACGAAAGAATTACGAATTTTCGGACCATAGATAATCCTCAGCGACTTGGCACTGATGATTCAATTGTGAAAGCATTTCGGTAAGTTGCTGAAATAATTAAACAGAAATATGGATAAAAATCCACAAATCACGCAGCCAGCCGGATATGGCATTAAAATAATACATTAACTTCACCAAACGTTGCGTCGCCCACACAAAAATGTGATTAATTTAAAGGAAGGCATTTCGGTGGTGTAGGAAACTCACAAAGTTATTAACGGAGAGTCCCCGCCTAATACAATTCACGAGTAATAGCATTGTAATAAAAACAAATTTCCACAAACGTTTGGCCTAATTGTACGATGGAAAAAAAATGAAAGAATTACCCCCGAACGACCCCCGAACGGCAGCCGCCAAAAGAATTTTCCTGCGGCTTGGTGGGTGCTGACTTTTTGCGGGTACTGTTGCTCGTGCGACCAGCGTGACACAGAAAATTTCACAGCACTGCCAAAAGCAGCGAAAATCCCACACAAATTGTTTTGGCCAAGTAGTTGCATGTGAGTGGCGCATAAGGAGCCCCCTTGCCACCCTTTCCCCCCACTTCGCTAGCACCTTCTCCATAAGGTGCTGCTGGATCGTGAGGTTGACGTTGACGTTGCTGACTAAGGCGACGACAAAACACACGAACACAAGCCCCAGGCACACACAACTGCGACAATATAAACACGATAAGCAAAAAACTGCGATTTCCCCTTAGGGAAACGGGCCCCGTTTCACTATTTCAAAGCGGAGTGGGGGAGCTAATGGCGGTGAAAGCGGCGGAAAGCCAAGCACTGTGGTGCAGTGTTTGGAAATTTAGAAAATATAGCTATAAAGTTTAAATTACTTACAATAAATCCAGCTGCCATATGCAGTCACTCGATTATAAAAGTTGCTCTTAGAAAGGGACTGCAGCAAGCTAAACGAATAACAATAAAACACAATTACGTATTGAAAGGCCAACAGAGTTTTGATAGCAAGTAAGCTTAAAATTAAGAATTCGTATATTAACAATATTTAAATAAAACATTTAAATAATAGTAGTTGCTAATGCATATTACTTTCAAACATAAAAAATTAAACTTTAAAATATCAATTACGTATTGAAAGGCCAACAAAGTTTAATAACTAGTAAGCTTTCAAATAAAATTTCTTGTTATAACCATTTTAGGACATAATTTATATTATATTATACTTCGTGATAGAAAAAAGAAAGCAGAAGAAGTTTTTCAATAAAAAGAAAGTTTCAAATAAGTCCAAATAACACAAAATACTTTCTTTGAAACTTCTCTTAAATAAGTTATTATACAATAACTTTAACTCTTTTAGGTGTAATGGCGAAAATGTAGTATTTTTATGATAAGCATTTTATTAAGGTGATATTAAAAGCCAAAGACCTTAAAGATCTTTGGCAGAGCAAGGATAAGTTAATTAAAATAATATTTAACTTAAATCAACTTTATAAAACCCCATTAAGTCATTGAAAATATAGAAATTTGACAAACAATTATTTTGTGAGATTTTTCCTACAGTTGTGTTTTATAAAAAAAGGTTGTAAAGGTACTCAAATTCACCTAAGCCAAGTCCTTAGTGGCTTATTAAAGCCACGAGGGCCTGACCACAGTGCCATGAAGCCACTCCGCAGCAGGGGGCAAAAGGACTTCCTGTAGCTCGGGCTGCGATGTCTTAGTAACCATTTCCCCGGCCTGCAGCTCCCGCTTGAAAATGAGTTTAAGGGCCGAGACTCCAACGCGGGCCAAGACAAAATCCCACAATCAATCGGTCAGAGCCAGGAATCTCCTGGATCCTGGTTCCTGGATACCGTATCCCATGCGAACGTAATAATTAGAGAGGATAAGGAATCCCCTGGCGACGCCACTGGTCGACAGGCAATAGTGCAATGAGAAAGGTGAAAAAGCCAAACGGCTAAGAGAACCCAGCAAGTGGCCCCGTTGGTGTGCTTGTGTATGTGTGTGTGTGTGTGTGTGTGTGTGTGTGCTTGCGGTTTTCCTAAGCAGGGCACAATTAGTGGTGAAGCAGGGGGCAGGGAGTTGGGCAGTTAGCCCCATAAGTCAGTCACTCACACAGGCGAACCTGTAATTCGATTCGCGGCGAATGCGGGAGAAAGAGAAAGGCACTCTCTAAGAAAATTGGCTGCGTCGCCGAGGAAATTTAGAGTGGACAAAAGGTAGCAGTAGCAGCACCAACAGCAGCAGCAGAAGGAATGGCAGCGGGAAAGCCAGCTGAAAAGCCAGCAGGCAGCGCAGCTCGAAACACAATTCAAAAACACTTTGACCGGCAAAGTTGCCACACGGAATTTCTTCTTGTGCATCGGTAGACGCCGGAAAGTAAGCAAAAGTTTCGCACTTTTGTTTGGGCCAACTTTCTTGCCAGCGAGATGTTTTAATAAACTCGCCATCGAGTTCATTAAATTTGATTCAAGTAAATGTGTTTGTGCCACCGATAAGTGAGTGTTTTTCCCCGTTTTGCCGGAACACAAGTGGAGACAATTGCGGCTGATTGATAGACAATTAGCGAAAGTGGATGCTGCTGATGCTGCAAGCGGAGAGCAACAACTGTTTGTGCATAAATAACCCAAAGCAACAACCGCCGGCCCAAGTGTCATTAACCTAATTGCCGCGAAAGAAGCCACCACACCACATTGGCCCAACCGAAAAAACCCACGGCCATAAATACGAGGAGCAAAGGAAGCAACGTGCAACGTGTTGCAATAAAAACAAATTTGCATAAAACAGGTAAAACCCAAGCCGCCACCCCAAAAAGGTGAAAAAACCATTAAAAAAATCAAGAAAAAGGGCTCACGAGTGAAAATTCTCCCCTGGCCAAGAAATATTTATTTTTTGTTGCAATTGTAAAATACACGAAATTCCAATGCAGTGGAAAGGACTTGGATCCCGGGCTGTGTGTGTGTGTGCGAATGAATGGTTGTAACCTAGCTGTGTGTGCCTGTGTGAGTGCCGGGTGGTCAAAGACACAAAACACCGATGCCACTTAAGCCAGGAGTCGTCGGCTTGTTTCCTGCCGTCTGCAATTTTTCGGTGCTTACCACTCGTTGCACTGCTGAAAATGCTAGAAAACTAGGCACAAAAATGTTTTTTTTTAATAAAAACTTAAGCATAAATTCATAAACTTAGACTTTTTAATTTGGCGGTTACATAAGCTGTTAAAAAAAATCCAATATTCTTAGTGAAACATACAACATTTTTTACCTTATAGGGAATATTCAAGTAAGGAATAGATGTTAAATACCTTTATCCTACACGGTTATTTAAATCACAAATCACAGTTGCCTTATGTGTCAACGATTTTAAGCCAGAAAAGCCTGCCTAAATTGCTTAAATGCTTAATACATATATTCATACAAGATATATAATATTTGAATCAATGCAATAGTTGACATATACTTTTTAAATCTTACTTGATTAAAGGGAAAAATACATTGATTTTATGATTTTAAGCTTTAGACCATGTTTACCGCTCACTTTCAAGTGTATTTTTTTCCAAATTGCGAGGCAAGGCAGGGCAAATAATACGCGATATTTTGGGCCTCTCCAGCGGACGAGGAGCAGCCTGAACTGTGAGCTCGGGACTCTGTCCATATCCCCTGTCCCCCGACCCGCAGAAGTGTGAATGTTTGTAGTGCCCACGCCGAATGGTTGAGTGGGGCTCTTTGGCCTGTTTACTGGGACAAAGGCAGTGGCAAGTGCTCGCCGGACATCCCATTGAATCGTCCTGTGGAGTGCCGGAGTTGTGAGGGAATGAGGGGGAGTCCTGCACGAGGAGGGACTCTCAAGTGCCCTGGGCAATGGGAGCATTGGACACATTGCATCGAGAGCTCGTTTCATATCGATTGAACAGAGGGCGAGGACATGGTTAACAGTTGATATTTCTAAGTGCAGTGCTTGAGAAGAACAAGGAGCGGAACATATGTATGCAATGTTACTTGATTATGGTGACATAAGATAGAGAATTTGCACCCAAAATTTGTTCACTAATTTGACATATTTATCAATTAAATATTTTGGTATTTTGTTTTAACATAATAAAATAAAAACAATAAGAAAAGAAAAATAAAATGTTAACGTTTTTAATTTTACAAAGCTCAGACTCAGTCCCTCTGTTTTTTTTTTTAATCTTGAATACATAAAAATTTGTAAGCAACTTAAATTTTTTTTAAATTTATTTTAAAAGATTAATTGAATTAATATTGTCCTAAATTACCGTAGTAAAATCACATTAATACTCAGTTCAAAATACACTTCAAAATACAATGCAAGATTACAGCTTTTGAGTGGCTCTTAACTCCCCTTATATTTGTGTTGCGATTTCTTAAGCATTGTTCATATTACTAAAGACTTGAAAATTTTCAAATAAATTATTTTGCATTTCAGCTAGCAACTTAGCACCTCGCTGGACAACCAGCGACTGCGGAGTCTAACAAAAACTTAAAGAAGTGGCCAACCTCCTGGAGCTCTAAGTTTTGCATTGCGTCGACGCGACGCTGCCCTTAACGATTCCTTTTGACCACAACAAACCGAGCACGCAAGGTGCCAGTGAAAGCGCCTTAAGAGAACGCTGACGTGACTGGCTGCGCAGCAGGACACACACCAACACCAGGACAATGTCCCACGAAGAGAACGACGACTACTTGGCCAGCTTGAGTCAGGCCCAGACCGCCGAGGAGGAGGTCGATGGTGGAGGCGCTTTAGCGGCTGGCAGTAACGAGTCCGTTCTGAACGGCCAAACAATGCCACAAATTAGTCCGAACGCACCGCTCGAGGGAAACGTTTCGCCGCCACCGACGCAGCCCCATTTGGACGATAATCTGCACAACGGCAACACCAGCGCCAGCAGCAACATCAACAAGCACGCCAGCAACAGCAACATCAACAGCAACAGCAACATCAACGGCAACGGTCACGACAGCAACCGCAGCAGTCCAGCCAAGAGTCCCAAGCGGCCTGTGTCCTCCAGCTTCCGGATTCAGAACGCCCAGTACGATGACGAGACGGAGGATTTAGCAGCCGGCGAGCAGGTGGCAGGCGGAGATCGGTGCCAGTTGCCGGACTACTGGCAGCAGCGGAACGGAGGCGCAGGAGCAACCAGTGGGCGGCAGAGTCGCGCCCTCAGCCCCCCCGGCTATCTGGACAACATGAGCGAGAACTCGGAGCAGCCGCCGGTGGTGCCGCTGGTGCGGTCCAAGTCCCGACCGGAAATCTCCAGTGCTGCGGCCGCGCGATACAACAACCTTTCGTACTGGAAGGCCCGCCGGGTGGTGTTCTACCGCAACGGCGATCCCTTCTTTCCCGGCGTGGAGCTGCGCTACCGCCCGGGGCGGGATGTCACCTCGCTGGACAACCTGCTCGACAAGATCTCGCCCAAGATGGACCTGCCACGCGGCGCCCGCTACGTGTTCTCCATGGACGGGGACCGAAAGTACCACCTGGACGAGCTGGAAGACGGAGCCTTCTATGTCGTATCCTCGTTCAAGGCCTTCAAGGTGAGTTCCCAGATTGGCATGCATTTCTGCATTTCGCGTTTTCCATAATTTTGAAGTTTAAGTGAAAGTTTTCACGTCAGGCGCAAAATCAATATAAATTTGAATATTTTGGTATAATTTTACTGAGTGTGGTGTGTGTGTATAACATACATAAAACTATATACGAGGTTTTGGCGTTTTTTTTTTGCGGTCAGCGTCCCACTCCAAAATGGGTGAGAAAACTTGGTCACTTGGCCTAAAAATCAAAGGCGGCGCTCGCCTTTTGGCTTCTTTGTTTTGCTCCCTCTTCCTTGGCAGCGGGCGTCCTTGGGGGTGGACTGCTGGGTTGGTTGGGCGGTGGTACCGCATATTTGCATGTAATCACTCTCGTTTTCTCTCGCTCTCATTCACCCACTCTCGAAGTTGTGGGAGTCTAGGCCTGCAAAACAATACCAACAATTAGCACGCCATTTTCGCCTGGGGCGAGGGCAAGTCGGGAATTAGGTCTTAGCTTTTATGGTCGACTGCGAGTGGGCTTGGGCTTACTTGAAAGTCGAGAGGGCTAAGAGAACAGATGGTCTTAAGAGCAACTTGGCTAGAACGAAGGAATTTCAACTCTTTAAGGAAAAAGGCTCAGCTGGCAGCCTATCGATATGCAAAACGAGCTATCGAAAGCTGTCAAGGGGATCAAAATTGTACTGTTAGCAAGGATATTCTGAACATAAAGTAAATTAAAGTACAATATGCCAAAGTTTGTTTTTGTATCAACAATTATTTTGTCATCTTTAATCTTCGCTTATGAAAATACACATTAGGATTTTGTGTATTTAAGTCGAATATAATGTTGATAACGCTTTAAAGAATTGAAATAAAGCAAAAGCTGACTTTGAAACTGAGTTAATTATTCGATCGTCCACATGGCAGCTATATGATATCGTTTTTCGATATGAATTAAATTAAAATCGTAAATATGGACTATCAAATTGTTACTATTTCCAAAAGAATTTTTTAAAGAAATACAAAAATAGAGAAGTTATTTTTTTTTTTTTTGCTAATTTTTTTGTTTTTAGTTTTTGGATTTTTCACATGGGAGCTATATGATATAGTCGTTCGATTTTCATAAAATTTAAGCCGTAGTGCTAAAATACTTAACCATTACTACATCTCGAAGAATTAACAAAAAAATAAGAAACCGCAAAAATATAATTTTTTGTCATTTGATTTTTCAATTGTTCCAATGGGAGCTATATTCTATAGTATAATTTCAGACTGAAATTATAATACCCTCTGCGATGGGTATTTATTTTTATTTTTATCTTTGTATGTTAACAAAATGAAAACTTATCCTTTTAAGATAAGATTATTAGATACATGCAATTATACAGAATAGTTAATTGTTCTAATCAGTTGAGTATTGATTATTCTCTTTGCAAGTCTTGAGTCATAAACAATAGAAAATGTTCGAAACTGTTGTGGGTCTTCATTCTTTTTTTAGTAAAACAAAACTGGAAAGAAAACTCAATCTTTTTAGATGATGCCATAAAATCTACAGAATACAAAAATAACTGACCTAACCATGTATTTGTTGAAGGTCTTCTTTCTTTTCGAGAAGTCCGTTTGTGTGTTGACTTTTGCATAAATTTCAATCAAATGCTATCCAAATAGTTGACTTTAAAGCACATTTTTCGACATCTGGCCCAGGCAGTTGGCCAAAAAGAAATCCACAAAAATCCACATCATGCGGGCACAGCAATCAAGCGTCCGCACATCCTACATGTCCCGGAACAACTATTGAAAAAGTTTCCACCTTCCGTTTGACAAACGTTGTGGGCGGTTGATGATGTGGCGGCGTGGGAGTGGCTGAAGAGGCTGCTGGAAGCCTTAATCGATAACAACCAAGTCAAAAGCCAGCTCAGGCAATGCGTCTATTGCAGTCGGAGAGTGAACCAAAGTCGGGGTTTGTCAGTGCTCAAGACAAAGAGTGGGGGCACCTAAAAAAAAAACCATCATTCCATGCGGCAATGATGCCCCCGAGTACTCTTCGTCTCCCAAGTTGCGGCTTCTCCGCCGGGCTCCACTGCGGGATACCCAGCTCCGACTCCGACTCCGGCCTCAACTTCAACTGCAACTCGCTACGGCAAAGGCAATTGCGCCCATAGCCCGGGGCTAGCAAACAAAAGCACAGCATGGAGCATACAGAGTGCACTTGCGAAAATGCTGCTCAAAATAAAATATATTTCGCAGTCTGGGGTGACATTCCCATTAAAAATACTGGATATTTGAAGGTTTTTGTTTGTTTGGGGTTTTAGCATATTCAATTAGTAAATAACTTCTTTGGCCAGTTTCTATGGAAGGTAAACGAAATATTTTAGAGATTTTAGAGAAGTAAATATGTGTGTATACACTAGCAAGTGTTGGCCTGGCCACAGACAATAATTGTAAAATTTAATCAAATGCTTGAATAACAGAAAAGGAGACCCTATTAATTGTTTATATTGAATAATAACAAGGCAACCATAAATTTCCTTGTACTAGACAATGTTTGCTTATTTCTTGTTAGATTGGTGCTTAATATTTTGAGCACAGTCATTGAATTTTATCAACATTTCTCATTGCTGCCAAAATCAGGCAAAAAATGTTTATTAACGGAGAATAATAACAATATCAACACAACAATAAATCAAGACGTTAGATCTGTAAACCTGTACTTAAAACCATTAATTTTATACACACAAAAAGAAAAAATCCTTAGCAGATCTGCATATGATTTTCATAAATGGTATCTAACTACTTAAAATAAAAAAATGCCACTATAATCATGCAGATGTGAATAGAAGATCAGTATAAGTCGGAAATGTATTTTAATTAAAAACTTTTTAAACAAAGTTGATAGGTACTAGGTGGTTTATTTTTCTTCAAGTGATATGCATCGCTCGATTCGCTGCCCGCCTGAAATCAAAACTTACGATGGCACTCTCTTCGGCAACCAAAGGGGATCCGCCTTGTGTGTTCGCGGGCTGCTCTACGCCGTGGTACAAAAGGCTACAAGGAACAATGGAGCGGCGGGCACATATATACTCATCAAATGGGAAAATGCATAGAAAATCAGCCGGCACTTCGGGCGCTCTCACGCGAAAAAGGCCAACTTGAAAACTTGTGGCGTTTCACTTAGGGAAATTAAAAATGCATGCAAAGTATGCAGAGCGGGAGGGCCGAGAAATCGGAGCAGACCAGGCGCAAAGTGCAGTCGGGCTGGCTAATAATATAAATTCATTTTGCGGCCGAGCAGAGCGGGCGCAAACTGTTTACAAAATCATTTATGATAATTTATTCAACCAGGCATGCGTGACGACAGTCTCGACGAGCCGCGAAATTTGAATGATTTTGGGTGCAGCAAATTGCATTAACCTTGTCAAGCTCGCCAAATAATTGCTCCGCTGGCCGCTAGGAACACGGAGTGGGTGGCTCGCGCTCACAGCTTGTAATCAAAATTTAAATTTCTAACCAGGCTGCGAAGGTCGGGAAAACAGTGGGATGGGATAGAAGAATTTTTAGACAATGGAGCGGACGTCTTCTGTTGTTCCACGAAGCCGAGGGAAAATAATGGGGATGGGATTAACGAGCATTAATGGAATTTGTTAGCTTTCTCTGAAAGGAATTCAAGTTTGCTGTCGCCTTAACAATTTTTCATTTCCATATTCTTATAATTTTCTCGGGGTCTACATCTTCTCTGCCAAATTGAAATATAATAATGTCTAAGTAAATTTAATAAGATTCTAAAGAATGCACAACAAATTTCTAAGAACCCTTTTTTTCTTATTTTATATTTACCATTTCATTTAAGCCGATGGCTATACAAATATATTTTATTTAAAACTGTATAAAAGACCCGTACAGCAGAAATTTAAATGAATATAAAATGTTACATATTTTATCCTTAACCGCATCCATAAAACAGAAATCCATGCAATTAAGAAATATCTGTCTTGACCCAAATAACAAATTTTATTCAACTTCGAGAGCTGACCAATTTTCTGTGAAAGTTAAAATGTATCGTGCCATTTACTTATTAAGGAAAGGGAAAACCAATGCTCAAAAACGAATAACAAAATTGTTGGCTTTCTAGAAAATGAACAAGGGCTTTGAAAATCTCTGCACCTTGTGTTCTTATTTAATTTGTTTTGTTCATCTAAAGCACCACACCCTCGAAAATAGTTGCAATGCCATTTATAAATTTCTCTCTTGACCCCAATATGAAATTCCATTTAAATTGCACTTGCTGACCAATTTGGGTGTTAAATTAGATATACATCGTGCAATTTAGCAGCAAGCCCCAGAATTCTGCTGACCGATAATGCCACTGTGCCATAAATACGCCTTAAAGGTGCAGCACGCCAATTATGAATGATGGCCAGGACTTTCGCTTTGTTTTCCGCTGCACCCCGAAAAACTGTTGGCCAAGAAAATGGACACGCAGAGCCGCAAAGAAATTAAGATTTTTGGCACAAACGTGAGCGGCATGGCAAGAGAACAAAAGCCAAATGCGGGGCATGCAGCACGCAAGGTCAGCGCTGTTGTAATTAACTGCATATAAAGTGGGCAGTGGGTGGCAATCGGCGGACAAAGCGGGTGAAAGGCGAAAGGCGAAAGGCGAAAGGCAAAAGGCGGGCGACCAGATTTCACGTCAATTATTTCTTCTTGCTTTTTTTCTACGAGCAGCAGGAGAGGCGGCCAACTTATGACCAAACAAGCTGCAGTGACATGTGAACAAGATTAAGCCCAACAGCCACGAATACCGCACCTCTGTCTCCGGTTTTTCCGTATTCCCCAGTTTTTGCGCCCTCGCCTCCTCCTCACTTTTCCACACCGCAGCAATCCAAAAACTTCGGAACTTGCCTTTGGGCTATAAAGCGTTTGATAAATTTCGCTGCCATTTACGTGTTGCACGCGCCGGGGATGTGAAATGTGGATGAACCAGCTGGAGGAGCAGTGGAGTGGGCTCAGATAGTTGACTATGGCTAACAGGGGAGGCAAATAAGCGGCGAAAGGGGGTTAAATGGCGAAGGCGGGCAGAGGGACAGCTGTGTCCGTTGACTGCACCTGACGACATAAATTGCGCATTTGCGTGGTCGTGATCCTTTTCACTTACAATGAAACGACAAAATCTCAGTTGCCTCCAGAGCTGCCTTTTGCCCGCCCGAACCCTTCCCCTTTTTCCGCCCCTTTGATTTCCCCTATCCAATCCCTCCCCGCTACACGACAGTTTTAACAAAAGGTGCAGGCCACCAGGGCGTATGAGTAATGCGCGTTTGTGTGTGTATGATGCGACTGCTTCACAATTACAAGAGCATTTCATACTCAATACCCATTGAACGAGTGGAGCATGGGGGAATATTTATTTGGAAAATAATTTATATCCCATTAAAGCCCATACTTCAAAAACAAACCATAAATTACTGATTTATTAAGCTTTTAAATTAAAGCTCGGTACTAGCTTATGGTCTGACCATATACTATGCAACATTAGTTGGCCAGCACAATTTAAAATATATATTTGTTTAGTACAAACTAATTGTAAATATTTTAACTCATTAAATAAAATAATTGATCCTAGAGACCACAATTATTTTTGAGTGTTTGCGAGGTATTTTCAGTTAGTTTGTGAAAGGCCTTTCATTAACACAATATACGAAACAAAACTTTAAAGTTTATTTTAATGATTTTTCAATTTTAAAAAAATGTAAATATTTTTTTTGAAAATATTTTAATATTAAAGAGAATTAGCTTCTCTTAAACATCACTCCCTAGTCCATTACTCCCCGAACTCCTCAACTTATCCCGCTTGTTTGCTGCTGCTGCAATGATTTTTTAATTGCTCGACACAAATATAAACACAGACTTTTCTTTTTTTTTTTTGCTATCTGCTGTCCCGTGTTGTTGACCGCTGCTGACTCTTCTCGGGCGGATCTACTGGTGCCGTTGTGGGCTCATTTTAATGATTTTCTGACTACGTCATCAGAGCGATGCTTGATTTACATTTTTGAGTTGTCCGCCCGGTGCAGCATTACGGCTACTGATTGCATTGACAGTTGGCACACGTACCTGCTGCAGCACCGGGATATTCAGGGGTTTCTGAAGCAGCAGGCAACTGGATTTTTACCGTTTAATTGCCGCCTTTCATCGGATTCTTAATTTGTTGTTGGGTGTCATTTTTTTCGCTGTGCGTTGCTGCTGCACTTTTTCATTTAAATTGTTTGCCAATCAGGTCGACTGAAAAGGCCCCGAAATAATTGCTTCGGTCTGTGGATAGATTCGATTATTGAAAAATTACATTACTATTATTAAATGGCTTTCAGGCCATGAACAATAACAAACAATTTGTGTCACGCCTTCGAAACTAATTGGAGTCAAGTTCAAATTGAGTCGCCAAACTGTTGAACAATTTGCGTGCATGTATGTACGTATACGTGTTTATTTTGGTGCGCACATAATGAAGGTGCATTAGGCGGAAATGTTGTCTCTAAGAAAGGGAGGGAAGTTATTGTACTTATCTGAAGGTATAAGAAATAACTTTTCTCTAAAATTTTTAAAACTTTCTGAAAATTAGTCGAACAATTAATATTAATACATAAGCTTTTGCCAGCAATTTATTCAAGAACTTAAAAACACAATTCCTAACAATTCCTTGAAAGAGTAATTTGACATAAAAGGCTTATAACATTTAATTGACCCGTAATTAAACTATTTACAAATGCAATTTAATTACTTCAAACTTGTGTACACACAATTTTAATATTTATATTTGCATAGCTTGAATAACATATCTAGCAGTTAAATTTAAATTTTAATTGTCTAAGCCTTTTTTATTAAAACGTAACAATCTTTTATAAATAAAAAAAAGTATTTCAAACAGTTAATTTATCATTATTGAATGTCAATAGCTGACAATCTTCAGACAATGACTTTGAAGAATTAGTGCCTTTTTATTAAGGATCATTAGGTCCGTAAGAGTATTCAGTCAACCCTCTGAGGTCATAATTATGTGTTTACATATGTATGGACATATGTACTGGCTCGAACGCGTCTATAGCCTTAAGGCGTTTTGCAATTATGGCAAAAGCTACAGCAACACCAGCGGCAACAACAACCATGGAAACTTGGAGCGGGAGCCATGAGATTTTGCTTACGTAGACGCCTATTAATATTACGCATTCGCCGAGTTGCAGGCGCATTGGCTTGGAAAATGTGACCCAGACCGCCATTGTTGTTGGCCTGCCGTTGTTTTCCTTCGGGCAGGACCCACAATTAGGAACATCCAGATGCCTCGACGCAATTGGGGCTGGGATTTCGTAAGGGCATTAATAAAGCACTTTAATAAATTAGTCCATCCAAAGCACTTAAGCGTCTTATCAAATCAGAACAGTTGCATGCCGTGGCTTAACGCACACATATGCACAGATGTGGTGCATTAATATGTGAATATTCATATATATTCATATATGTTCACTCGATCCTCATTGTGGTTGACATTTAAATGGCTAGTTGCTGTAGTTTGCGGCCATTGGAATTGCATTAGCGATTCGGGTGGCGGGTGGCTGCGACCGCATGTGCGAATTCCTATGAAAATATGTAGGTGTTGAAATCGAAAAACAGCCCCGGACAATAATAACAATTATTAAAAACAATGAAACACAAATGAAAAACAATATTACCGCCAGCCTTCCTCCGGTCCATAAACATCCTCCTGCGAATAAATGGCCTACAATGGGATGATTTGGATAGTATGTTATTAAATGTGGCTATAAATTGGCACTGGACTGCAATTGTCATAAATTTGCAGATGGCTAAATAAATAGTTGATTCAATTTTGTTTAAAAATATTGCATTAATTGGGACTAAAAAGAGAAACACATATTTATAATAAAAATAAAGTTAAAACCAAATTAAGTTTCCATTAACAAAATAAGTCACAAACATATATGAGTTTCTCTTACTTTTTTGGTAATTTAAAAATTTATTTTCTCTGTTGAATAATGCGAAATCCATGTTAAAATGTTTATAAAACGGAATGTATTTTTATTGAAATTTTTTTTAGTAATCAAAAACACGGAAAATATAATGATGTTGCTTTATTACTCGTATTTTCTGCCATTGTTCCACAATCAGGCATTAAGCCACCCACACACTGGCAATAAAAGTACAACTTGTCCCTCCACTCGCCCACAAACAGAAAGGACATGCTGGACCAATACAGAGGGCCTCGCAGTATTTTTCTGTATAAACATGACAATTTAAAACGCATTACAGTGCGGCAATTAATTAAACTGTCATTGGTTTGCAAGATTCTGAATCGTTTCGCCGCGCCACAGAGTCAAAATAAAATACAAAAAGCGCGCACAGGCGAACACAAATATTGCATTAAAAGCCAGGAGGAGGTTCGCCGGGTTGACTGGCAACTGTAAAGCATTGCGTAAATTTATTGAATTGTAAAAAGAACATATATCAGCGTTTTTAATTGCAACGGCAGCAACAACAAGGACCTGGGTTGAATAAATAGCCGAGGACAGTTTAAACTGCGGAAGGCTTCAGAGTGCCATCGGCGGCAGTAACAGAAACTATAAAAGTTTATCGAGTGAGCTACATAAAAAGGGTTGAACTTATTTGGCTTCTCATCCCGTAAAAGCGGAATTAGAATCGGCAATTTAAATCATCGGAGATACATTCTCATTTTCCCATTTTCCCTCATTGAAATGTCTGCTAAAATGGTCCACTTTAACTGGTCCATAAATGGCAAACGACTTTTGTTTTTGTTTGAGATGAGCTGCAATAATTCCACTCGTTTTTACTACTTCCCCTTGCCATAAAACAAAATTAAAATATATTAACTTAATCAAAAATAAGACAGAGAGAGAGAGAGAGTTCAGCAGTTTTTGGCTGCTCTGAAGCCAATTTATGCTGGGCCAGAGCACTTATTGCCAAGACCCAAACCGCAGCCTCCGAGAAAAACTTAGACCAGAGCCAAATGACAGTAATTAGAATTTGTTGGGGGTTTTTTTTTTTTGGGTTATTTGGCTATTTGTTTATTCGTTCTACGTTTGGCAACACGGACTTGGGTGTTGCCAAAAAAGCAAGTGGCCAACTGGCAGCAACTGTAATAAATGACAACGAATTCCCCGCAGCCAGGGGAAGTCGTCTAAACGGCTTTGGCCGAGAGGCGGCAGAATAAATAAATTATTTACAGACGCACACCCCCGAATTTTCCGGGGTTGGGTTGGGGGTGCTGCCCACATGCCCCCTAAAACAGTTTTCATAATTCTGCGACTGACGTCACTCACTTTAAACTATGCAAAGCAACTCAATCTGCCGGACCGTGGTGCTGTAAAGCACTCGGCAAACATTCTTGTCGCCCTCAAAGCGCACAGAGCAATAAAACACAGGCCTCCAGAAAGTTGGTTGGGTTTTGAGGGTGAGGGGGACTGGAAAAGCTGGAAAAGCGGCTGGGTAATGTCTTCAACTCGAATTGATGGCGCTGACTACAAATTCGACTTGTGTGCCATATTGTGAGTGAGTGTGTTGGTGCTTGTCCGTTGTTCCGCTAATGGTGAAAGTTGTCAAGCGGCCCAAGTGGTAAAGTGGAAGTACCAGGATAGTGGCGGGGTTACGAGCTGCGGGTCGAGGAGAAAACTTCCGTTGTTTTTCCCTTAGACAACAACTTTCACTCGAGAGAGCTGGACGGCTGCACTAGGGAACTAAATTGTAGTAAGTCCGATAAAAACACTGTAGCATTGCTTTGAAACTTTTTATAGCGCACTTTTTGGGTAGTAAAACATTGGTTAAAAAAAGGTGCTTAAAATGTGTATATCTTATGTTTAAAGTTACGTTTTTGTACTTAGTTTGGACTTCTATTTAGTCAGTAAAGCTTTTGGAAAAATGGATAAGAACATTAAAACTGGCGCCTTGAAATATTGTTAAATATCGAGTTAAATAATTTACTTTTATTTGTGGTGAAACTTAAACTTTTTTTCTTAGAAACCAAAAATTTCATATTTATATTCTGATTTGAATACGAGTCATATCTTTTTTATTCTAATATTCAAATTTAATTAAATTTAGTATTTTAAGCTTTAACTTATTTGTTTTGTTTATGTCCATGAATTCATGAAAATTCATGTATTTTTTAATACATTTTTAATTAACAAAATGTTCTTCATTTCCTAAATGGTTTTATTATAAGCCAAAAGTGAGATAAAACTAAACTTCTAAAAAGTACTTAACATTTTATTGCAGAATACTGTTTAAACTATGATACTTCCTTATAAATACATGCATAGTGCGTGCTTTTGCATAATCGTTGTCCTTATCCATCCATTATTTCCGAAAGAAAACTTTCTCGTTCACCTGCAGATAATCCTGCACCATTTTCCACCTTCGCTTAAATAAGCAAAAAGTGTTTTCCACCCATTGTGTGTGGCACACGTCGTCAAACATATTGAAAAGTTTTTAGAATTTGCAAACAGTTGTCCCGCGCTGCCAACCACAGCGTCTCCCCTTGGATACACTGTAAATAATTTTTATATAAAGAATTAAATTTGCACACTTGAGTGCCATTAAATGAGTAATTAGATAGCCAACGATAATTAACTGTACATGTTATTCAATATTACAAAATATATGCTTCACTTAAAAATATATATTTATTCGACGTATATGTTATTGATACCTTGTTAAATAAATTTTGTTCACACCATAAATATATTTTAAAATTGAAAAATTTGACCGTCAAAATAAAAAAAAAATATATATGTTCATTAAATTTCTTCCTGTGTAAGAAGAAGAAGTGCTAGCTAGAAGAAGAGGAGTCCGCTGGTCACGTCGTCGTCGTTGATGTCGTCTGAAACTTATGAGTTTTGAAATGAAAACTGGTACAAACGGAAATGCAATTGAAACGTCGCCATTGTTGTTGGCCTTGTTGTTGTAACTGTTATATTTGTTGTTGTTGTTGTTGTTGTTGTCGTTGTTGATGGCCTGACAAGTTGAGAGAGTGTTAGTGAGTCTTTGAGAGTGTGCTTTGTGTGAGTGTGCCTGTCGTATGAAGTTTTTCGCCAAGCTATTTGGAAATGCCATTAGACCATGTCACACATACAGGCTCAATGTGACAAGACGGTCCTTCTTCTTCGTCAGCAACCTTCTTGCCTCTTTCCCACCATTTCCCCGCCCCCATTTCCCCCCCGAATTCCACCCCGATGTGCCCCCTCGGTTTATGTTTATGTATGCGGTGCAATATTTTGCGTCATATTGTGTGCTGGCCTGCGGTTTGGAAAACGCGCCTGACCAAACTTTTCAGCACGACTGTAGGCACAGTTTGGTGTCTAGCAGCGGCTAATGCGGTTACATGGAAAACTCTCCGACCAAAGGACATTCGAAAGGACTCTTCCCACGCACCAGAAATCGGCGAGGCAGCAATTTAATTTCCGAAAATATTTCCTTGAGTCTGCTGACGCATTCGTACGAATTCATATTAAACATTTGTTGTGCAAGTGACATTAATTATATCAACTGTGATAAATGCTTTTTTATACGGACGTATTATTCAAATTACGTCCGAAAATAAACATAGCATAAATAAGCGACGAGAAAACCTTGGCGCATAAATCAAGGCGCAAATTGTCACGTGCTCTAAATTCATTTATTTCCAAATCCGAGTCAAGGCGTGTGGTGGCAGCAAAACCGCCGAAACAAAGACCAAAACTAGGCTAAGTAGTCTGAGAAAAAGTGTGGGTCCGGTGTGCCTGTGCGTGTGCGCGAATCGGTGTAATTGGCATTATAATAACAACCGCAATCGATGTACGCCGAATCGACCACAACGGAGATGACCGCTTATCCGCACAGAGAGCCGCCGGAGAAGGCGACTCTGCGCGATTTTTGGGCCAAGGAGTCGGCTGTGAATGCATTTCTGCAGACCTCACATGTAAATATACATTTCGAATCAATTTCCTCGCAAATCGATTGTTGATCGAGGGGAAAACTGCGAGTGTGGGGTTGCGGGTGGAGAAACTATTATACTGCGTAATCAAAAGTGTCAACATTTTCTCTCGGTTCCCCAAAAGCAATCTAAAATCAAATGGCGTACACGCAATCCAGGCAATACACTGGGCAACAAATTAGAGAAAGCCATTCCATTTATGAAATAAAAACTATGTTAGTCCACTATAAATTAGAACATTTAAATGTGAACTAAAATTTAAGATTTACATTTGTATTGATTACAAAATGTAAAATTTATGAATTCAAAAACAAATCAATACAAATAAAATAAGGACATTAAGAAAATATTAAGTAAATTCAAATATTAAAATGTTATTCAAACTGATTTGATAGATTTGTTTAAGTTTCTTTGATATGGTTGCCCAGCATCCCGTTTATAACTCGGAAAACTCTTATACTTCACATTGCTCAAAAAGTGATTGCTAAAAAAAAAGTATTTTCTAAACCATATAAATTTAACCTCTTGAAGCGGGCTTAAGTAAATTTCTGGTAATTTTTGTAGATTGCTGCTTAAAGCTGTTTAAAATTTGCGTTTTTGACAAGTTTGTGTAAGTTCTTTAAACAAATTTTGCCGTTTAAATTCCAGGTCCGTCACCATAATATTGTTAACAAGTGCCTGCGAAATGATTGTGAATTTCTTGCCATGGCTACTGTCAGAGTGTCTCTGCAGTGGCACATCTCTTGCATTTTAAGTGCACTGATTAAGTGCATAAGTGATTTAAATGCTGGGGGAATTTTCATCTAGAGTCATAAATTGAATATGTTTCAACTTTTGGCTTTGCCTGGGATTCAGTTACAGTTTCAGTTGGAACGAGACGATTGCCTTTCCTGCCCTGCTGGGCGTGGCTGGAATTGCGTAAAATTTTGCTGGCGCACTCAAAAAACTTTTCAGTTATAATTTATCAGATTTTCGAGCTCAGACATTTTACAACAATTATGCATAGTTATGCGCATTGCTACAGATAGTTTCCTTTTCCCATTCCGATTGTGTGAGTGTGTGTGTGCGTATACGTAATATTTGAAGTGAAGGCCATCACAGTTCACAGTTTCACAGAGTCATGTGTGCATTTTCCATCGACTGACAACGTTTTAGTTTAAATATTGCTCAAACTATTCTTTGTCATAAATGATTCCAAGAAATCCGGATTTTTCTGCTCTGTGAGTTGACAAGTTCCGTTTACATCACGGCCCAGGTGATCCGGGTGAATCCTGTGAGCAACAGGAGTCCTTTGTACGGTTCGGTTAACAAATTTGCATTTACAACTTTTGCCAGCTAATAAAAATTTCATATTCATCTTGTGCCCAAGCCGAAAATGAAACTGAAGCCGAAAAGAGGCAAAACGGAAAACGAAAAACGAAAAACGGAAGTCAAATAATTCCGACACGTATGTCCACGCCACTTTCAAAGAGTGGAGCGCATACAAAGCGAAAGAAAGAAATATGACTCCGTACGGAATATTTATGCGAGAACTCCCCCACACACACACACATAATACACACCTACACCCACTTGGAGCCCTCATAGATACGCACTCACACTGTGACACATTCACAAGGCAAAATATTCGAAACTTTGCATATGCATGAGGGCGTAAAGGAGGCGGGGTGCCGAGCGGTGCCGAGCGGTGCGGTGCGGTGCGGTGCCATAGTGTGGCGCATTACATTTGTAAAATCTGGCACACGAATGCAATAAATCACAACACAGCACAAAATACCCCACCAATACCATCGCACACACACGTTCACACAGATACGCATGCATACAATGGCATTATTATTAGTAATGCAGGCTGCTCTCGGAACCTAAGAACTCGGGAAATTATTAGGGTCACATGTGTAAAAGGATATTTCCTTATTAACTCACACACACGCTGGCATCAAATGGAATATGCTGGCATTCTGCCCGGCCCAGAATTATTATTATGGCGTCAAATAATGAGGCAAAAAGTGTCAAATTTGCATGCAAAATGTGTCTAGATGGCATTTACAATATTCCATCTCTGTATATTATTTTCGATGGCATGCAGTTGCGCTAAATTAATTGCATGGCAAGTGGTAGAGAAAAAACGCCATGCCAAGCCCAACGAAACTCCCAAAATGCACAAGGACAAATGGCCCTCGAACAGTGAAAATTGCCAATAGGTGAAAGAGTTTAATAAGAAAACGAAATACATATAAAGAACTGTTTGTTATTTTGTACAGACCAACTAAGAGGAAGTTGATAAATTATATTAAACTATTAAATATATTATTAAATATAAGTTTTCTTTAAAATGTATAAAAGCTATTTTTCTTTTTACCTTTAAGGTTTCTAATACAAATGTTACAAATTATGATTTAAACAAAAGAGATCGATCTCTGGTCAAATTACCATTTAATTTGGTTGCATTGATCGGATACCATGAAATATTTTTCTTTTCGCAAAAAGACATTTACCCTTTCATGTACTTGTACTTCACTGTCTCCCGTTCACTCTCAGTCAAGTTTTCCATTCCGAAATCGGACAGTCAGGGCAACCTTCATGGGCACACACATAAAACTCAACGTAAGTAGGGTATAAATATTTGCAATGCAAAATGCTGACTCGACCTAAGCGAATGAGATGGGCTGCAATCGTAAGAAGGAGTCAAAAGTACGAAGAGGGTGTGCATAGGTACTAGTAAGGGTATCTGGCACCCCACACACATGCAAAGCACATGCAACAGGGAACTGCCACTTACGCTCACACAGATACACACTTACCGCAGACAGACACCCGCGCACGCACACCATGACAATGGCATAATATATTGGTGTCCAAAGCAGACACGACGAAATGGCCGACTTGAGCAGAAGGAGAAAGGGTGCGGGAAGACAACTTGGCAGCACTTTGCAGATGCAGTGCACTTAGAAAAACTATGGGTCATGATTTGGTTTTATTTTTAAAGATTCTAAGGTTGAAAAACAAAAAGGGATAGTCTATAAGCCCATATTGCATATTAAACTGCACATTTTTCGGGCCACAACTTCTCAATTTTATGGCAAATGGTTTTGTTATATTTTATAACAAACTGTGAGAATTGAAATAATTTCTGTTATTTTGCCATAAACGTGAAGGCTTTCTTACTTATTTATTAGATTTATATAAAAAACAAGAAAGACAGTAAACTTATTTGCGCTTATTGTTAAAAACATTGAAACTATGATGATTTTAAGCTAAACTTTGTAATTGTTCCTATGGCAGATACATAATTTCGTTTGCCGATTTGAATAAAATTAAAAGCGTACTTCTGAATTATTAATCCATTACTATAACCAAAAAAACAAAATAGTGCAAAACAGAAAAGTTTAAATTTTTTTAAAATTTTTTTATGTAATACTCCGATTGTTCCCATACCAGCTATATGATATAGTCGTCCGATTTAAGCCAAATAAAAAGCCATGACTAAATTTTGAAGGACTCAGAAAAAAATAATTAAAAAACAACAAAGTTAAAATTTTTGTTTTTTTTCCCGATTGTTTGTGTGTTTTCCCGACTATTTTTCGTAGAAACGGATGGACGGAAAGACGGACATCGTCTCTCGTATTGATGCTGATTAAGAATGTATCTACTTTATAGTATCGGAAATGTCTTCTTCACTGAGGTGAAAATTTCTGACTGAAATTATAAAACCCTCTCCAAGGGTATTAAAATATAAGTTAATTAAATTGCATCCAAGCAGTTCAGTACTTTAAATTATAAGTAGCAAAAAATAATGAACAAATTTGTTTATCCCCATTCCTTTACGTTTACAGTTCACGTGATAACTTATACCAAAATTGAATTTTTTTTCTGGGTGTGCAGTTTGCAGTTCGAGTTACACTTGCCATACGTGTTACTGTTGGTTTAGGCTAGGGGAATATGGGAAATGGGAAATGCGAGATGGAAAGGCGGGCAGTGTTAGCTGCCCCCGTTAGTTGCTAGTTGCATGTTGAAATGTCGTCTGTCAGACATGATGAAAATAATGGAGCAGAAAATGTCACTGGCTATGCTAAGGACACATGTGATATGCATGTGAGTGTGAGGACCACGCCCTGCCCAGCCCACGCGTACAGCCTCGCCATATCTGGTACCGTGTCCGATCCACACACCAACAGCCACCAACCACCCACCACCCACCACCCAACACCCAACACCCCATCAACCATCACCTTCCTCAGCAAAACGTCAAGGCTGGCCGTTGCTTTTGGCATGATGATTTAGTAAGGCTGACATTCCAGCGCGTTTCGGTAGCGCTCATTAACGTCTCCCGCTCCTCGGCACGCAAATGCAATTACGGATTCCACACACCTCCCACGCCGCCCACACTGCCCACACCTCCAGTTGGCACCACAAGAAAAGAAAATATATATTCAACGTTCATCAACAATTTGTCAGCGAGTGGCAACAGAAAAGAAACATTTTCTTGTATTGTAAGTCGAAGCAATTTGCATAACGTTTAACGGTCTACGGAAAAATAACAAAATATGCCAAGCAAGTAATTAAATTCAAATCAGTTTTGTGCTCCTGTAACGGTAATTCCACCGGGATCCATCCCCCCCCCCCACACCATATTAGGTGGGCGTGGCTAGGGCGGAAAAACTGCTGTGTTGCCGAAATGATTGAAAAATTTATGGGATGCAGTCTGGCAAGTGACATTTATATTAATTTATTGACACTGCGTGACTTCGATGGCCAAGGACACACATGTCTCAGGATATTGAATATTAAGCTGATAAAATAAGACAACCCCCCATCTTCTTCAATGCACAAAAAAAAATAACAGTTAAATGAGTCATGTACTTTGTACTAATGGCTTTCTTCTAACAAATAATAAAATTGAAAATTAAATAAAGTTGACCGTTAACTTGTGATACTGCCTGCTATTTAATCAAAAATCGTACTATTGTTTCACTTCTCACAATTGAAATTAAAATTGTTTTATGATTTTAGTTTTACTTCCAGCCTTAAAAAGAATATTTATAAAATCTGATTTATATTAACATATCAAACATGTTTAAACACTGCAAAAAGTATGATATAGCTTACAAAAGGATTTTTAAATGTTAAAAACTTCCTGCAAGCCTTAAATACAATACTATATATTTTTTTAAGCCGAAATAAAAATGTGCTTACATCAAGTTTGCCCTATCGACGATATTATCACAACATAAAAATAATACCAAGTATTATACAATACTTTAACTTAAAAACATATGATATAGCAGCAACCCCTTTTTCTCGGTGCAAGCACACAAACTAGATCCTTGAAAGGTTATAGCCTCCCTTGAAGGGGATAGTAAATTTAAGTAGAAAAAGGGGTCGCCAAACCTTGGCAAAAACAGCGACCATAGCACGTGCCATAATCATTAACAAAAACTTGTCAAATGCAATAAATCTTTATGCAATTTTTTGTCCAACTAACGTTGACCTCCATTAAAAAGCGAGAGGAGACGGTAAGCCAAGCCAGGGAAGTGTTAGCCGGGCTGAGCTGACGTGGCCATTAATAAACCACGCACATGTAGGAAATAATTAAAATTATACCCAGCCCTCTCTTCCCGGCAGGCGCACAAACAAACATTTTATAAATCATAAAAAATTATGTATTGTATGCGTGTGCCGGGGAGAAATAAAAAGACCCATGACCGTACAAAAGGGGTTACCGAACAATGCCTGGAAGACGGAAAATAAGAAGAAGGAAGGAAGCGGATTCAAAGGAGGCTCGTTTCATGCATGGGAATAATTAAGCTATAAACCTCGACCTCTTTTCTACAGCCCGCTTCACTTGTGAGCTTGAAATATTTACACCTAAAACAAATAATAAATGCCCAACAAATTATTTATGCACGAAGACTCGTCGCTGAAAATGGCGACGATAAGTCAGCCCCAGTCCCGGCCGCCCAACTTCCGCTGGGGGGAGCGAAGGAATGGGGCGGCGACCCCATATATATCATGACCTTACCTTGTCCATAATGTTTACTAATAATAATCCGCCCATGGCAGCCAAGGAATCCGAACGGGAAAACACAATAAAAATAATAAGGACTTGTAGCAGTCGATGGCAGCTAAAAAATGCCAGCCAAGCAGTAAAATGCCAGGCGAAACTATTTAAATCAACAACTTCTCAACGTCCAGCATCGGGAAAAGAGCTATGGAATTTCCATACAGCCACGGAAAAGCCGGGCCAGCGAAAGAATATATATATAAAATAAAAAAATTTATGCAAAAGGCAAAGGAAACAAAGGCGAAGGAAAATGTGCGATGGCGGGGCGGCGCTAAAAGGAAATTGCGAGTATTATTACGACTTTTATTAATTTTACCGCGGACCACCCCGCCGCAACCGTCGTGGCACACTTTGTACCATTTTGCGTTTCGGCCAAGTTTAGTTTCGGCCGTGTCCAGTTGAAGTTTCTCACTAAACAACTTTGCACGCATCGAAGCGGGCAACTTTTGCGGACAATATTTTTTGTCGTGCGGTTCTTTCGGAGCTCTCGAGGAGGATTTTCCTTTCGCTGATTTATGTATGAGCGGGAAAAACTTTAAATTGTGTGCAGTGTGGCAGTAATCATTCTTGCGACGTCCAAAAATCGGTAAACTTTTATTAACAAGTTGAGCTTCGAAGAGGAGTTGCAGCACAGTGCAGTGCAGACATGACAGCCACAATAGAAATTGAAAATATGGCCCCCAGTCGTGAACCAACAATTCCCAATAACCAGACAACAAGCATAGAAATACACACTTATGGAAAATTCGGGTTGGGAGAAGTGCAAGCATTGTTATCGCTGGCCGAAATGTGAATTATTCGGGCCGATTTCGTGGCTTTTATGAAAATATTTCGAATTCCCATAAACTGAACGGCAATGAAAAAGGCAGCGCCGCAGGTGCTTATTATTTTTACCTCCTTTTTGAATACAGTGAAGCAAATAGATCAACGAGTTTGACAGGTTTACAGAGCTCACTGAAAAGAAGTGGAGTGCAATGAACAATAATTTAAATATACAATAATTTAATAATTGAACGTCAAATATAAATTAGTTTTATGTAGTTTTAAAAGTATTATTAAACACGCACATCAATCAATAAAAATTTTCATCCAAAATTCGCAGAAAATTACAAAAGTAACATTCAATTTAACACACACTTTGAAACAATTGGGGTCAAACTTAGAACCTTTCAAATTTTTTTAAAATTTGTTTTTTTTTCTTGTACTACTGTGAACATTGTACAGTGATCCGAGTATCGAGCACCGAGCATTGTCCGCAAATATGGCAATCGTTAAACTTGAACAAACTTTTCCCACCGTGACCGCAAGACAAATAAAGTGAGCAGTCGAGTTTCCACTTAAAAATTGTGTGGGCAGTCAATCACATTTGTGCCACCGTCCAAACAATCACTGACCGACCGTCGCACAATGGCTGTAAATTGCAGTTTCATATGTTATGGATCCTACTATCCCACTATCCGACCATCCAAACTTGTATCTATGTATCTATCAATTTTGGCGAGTTTTCATTTTCATTTTCGGTTCATTGTCCACGCTGAACACGCTTTTGTTATTGTTTTATGTCAGAGAATGGCCATCAAATGTATCTCTATCTGAGCTTTTGTGTGCGTGTGCCAGTGTTTATCCGTTCGAGCACAACAGTAACAGAATGTCCTGGGCGTAAGTGGGTGTGTGGGTGTGTGTGTGTGTGGGGGTGTATTTATTTTCATAGCCATGTTTGTGACACAATTGATTGGAAAAACATAAACATTGGGTTCCAGTGCGGGTGTGTGCGTCTAATACGTGTCCAAGTTGAGTTGATTGTCATGTCAAATTTGCGGTGCGAGGGGCCAGATTAGAAAATTCTATTTATAAACATCAAGTGCGACGGCAACAGGAGCTGCTCATTCTCACCTGGAGCCGCAATTGATGACTGCCGGCTGGCAAGTGGAGCAAAATCAATTTAATTCAATTAAAGTCAAAGCAAGCCAACAGAACTAAGACGATTTATTTCGACACGCTCTGAGAAACGAGAGGCAACAAGCACAAATGGCCAGAAAGGTCGGGCTAACAAAATTAATCTTGACTCTAACCTTCAAGATAAATGTGAGGTAAACTGGGCTGGCATTAAGTCCTGAGTTTATGCTAGGAATATCATTGAAACCTTAAATTTGCAAATTGAAGTATCCTTAAAGAATAAAAAATATATCAGATAATTTTTAAAATAATGTACTTGACTATCAAACAATCTATTACAAAAACTAAAAAAAATCCATGGTAACTTTATATTTCAGTATGCACTACAAGTCTATAGGAATGGTTTTAAAATATTTTTTTTAGCTGAACTAGAACAAAACTTAATTATTTTTTTATAAACAAGACAATTATATAAATAAAATGAAATTAAATTGAACAGATTTCCACAGATTTTAAAAACTAAGCTTGATTCCTTTTTCAATTTTTCGCTTAAATTAATTTAAGAAATTATATATTCCCGCTTTGGACAATATTTCGTTAATGAATTTCACAAAAACTGCTTCACATAAACACAGTATTGAAGCAACAGCATGACACGCATACGCCCTGTGGGCCATCGCCATAAGTAGGCAACACATAATTGCGGTGTCGCATATTCATCATTTTCCGTGCTGGGCCGATTCGACTTTTCCGCCCAAGCTTGTTTGAACAACCGCATTAAATGCCTGACCAAGTGACAATGCCAGACAAACACCAACAAAGCAAACAAAAGAGCCTGAAACATTTAATAAGCAGTTCCAAATCAGCATCACCAGGCTCGTTTTTGGGCGATTCATTTGTGCAGCTGTGCAAATATGGAAACGAACTTGACCGCAGGCAGCAATCGGAATATGCAAGCTAATAACAAGGACATTTTTCTCCCGGTGCCTGCTAATTATTTCCATAATTTCCCAACTGAAAACCGAACAAGTGGGCCAAACAATGGGCAATAACTGGTCTGAAAGAAAGCCACGTATTTCATGCAGTTTCATTCACAAACCAAACAGAGAGGAGAAGGCTAGGCAAAATTGAAAAAGGCAGAGTAGACGTTGAAGTAAAGCCCGTAGGCCACCATATCAAAGGCAAATACTATTGCAAAAAGGCACCATAAGAAACTGGGATAAAAATGTAAGGCTCAGAGCACTGGCGGGTGCTTCGTGCTGTGTGCTTGGTAAATTCAAATACAACCGGCATGGTAATAAATATCCATATAAGCCACTTCAAAGTGAAATGCAATAAGCTAAACTACCACATCAACTTGCCCAAGAACGGACCTGATTTCCCCTTTCCCCCTCAAACCGCCCCCTAGCCGCACCTGCCGCAAAACTATACATCAACACAAAGCCAAAAGCGGGCCAACACCAATACCAACACCAGTACCAATGCAAACACAAAACACCAATGTCCTGGCCAACGGGAGTGCGAGTGCGAGTGTGAGTGTGAGAGCCGAAGGCGGAGAGCGAAAGTGGCCGTCTCAGAGGGAAAGGCAACACAAAACAAAGCAACTACAAAAGCAATGCCAGGAAAAGCGGGGAAAACCCAAGCGCTCTCCACTTCCTCCTATTCCAGCGCTTTCCTTTGAGACTCTTTCGCAAGTGAAAGTTATACGGCTCTTTTGGCACGCACACAAACACTCCGCTAGGACTATATACATGTGGGCATGCATACTTCATTTTGTGATTTGCCCATCAGAGTTGACCGATTCGTTGAGCTAAAGGTCCAATGGGATTGGATTTGTCTACTCTTAGGCACTCCGTGTATATTATCTTCTGATTTAACAGCACGTTCCGGGCATTTTGTACCCAAACGAACCTTAATTATTTTAAGATCTTCATATTTAGACGTCGGATTATATATAAAAATATATTCTGAACTTAAAAAAAAACAGAATTTGTGCCATAAGATCGTAACTAAAATTATTCTTTAAATTTGTTATTATAAATTATCTGAAAATAAATGTTTGGAATTAGTGTTAAACCTAAATAAGATATTATACAAATGGGTGTTCAATCCAAGACCGAAAATTCACATGTTCAACAAATGGTTTTTCATATAATCCGAAGTATATTGATAGCCAACTTGCAAAACCAAGGCAATTTTTAATAGTTAGCACTCTTTTTAAGTCGTAAAAAACCCTAATGGCCGCAGAAATGAAAATTTGATGTGATGGTCTGATTATAACGAGTATTACACCAATCGAAACTCCAGGAGAAAGGGCGGTGAAAGTGAAAACGAAAATTGTAGAAAAGTTGAGCTTTTTTAGTCTAGTTGCATTCTTGTTGAAATACGCGTTAAAAGAAGTACGTTTTTTTTTTAATGAAAAATGGCTTTACTTTTTTAACAGTTAAAAAAAATGGTAAAATGGTCGGCAAGTCTATTAGCCACCAAGCTATTTCTGAACTAGTTCCCAAGCGCGGTAATAGGCCTCATCTCTGCTCGGCAAGGTGTGGATTCCTTCGACGATGCATAACCAATATGGGCTGGGCTGTTACTCGAATATTGGCCCACATGCTAAGCGTTGGCCAATAGCTCATGCAGCAAATGTTTCTCTTAAGGCAAACAAATCAGCAGTACACGGGGAACAGGACTCGCAAACAAACTCAAATACCCGGGCAGATGCATATGTGTGCCTCCGAGAGGATTTTTGGCGCGCAATTTTAGCGACGCCTTGTTGATTCACACACAGCAGCGCCCCCAGGCGGCGAGTGGCGAAAGCAGCGGCACACATACACTGCAAAAAGGGAAGGGGGTCAGAGAAAAAGCGATGGTGGCAGCTAATGGCCGCGAAGTTTTCGAGATTGACGGCCCTGATTTAGCCAAACAATAAATAAATACAAGTATACGAGAAATATGAGCACAGGTGGGCCCGAGAGTGTGTGAGTGTGACGAGTACATGGAGTACACTTCATGCCTGACTGAATGCGCCAAAAGTGGAAGCTCAGGTGCTGAGTTGCCAATTTGAATATTCTTTATGTACACGCTACATAGGAGTTTTATGGCTGTGTGCGTGGTCATTCCGCCGACTGAGGACAGCGTAACGTAACGTATACGAAGCGTTGCCGCCGCCTTTTTTCATTCTTTGATTCAGTTGCTCAGCGAACGCCAACGAAACCAAAACGCAATGTGAACCCGGTGCCGCCAATAATTATAGCAATAGAACCTCCAGGACGCCCGCCCCGCATAAATCAACCTTAGCGAATTAACTAATTTAAAGTGCAATTAAATGTAAATGATTTCAATTAACTCATTTGCGCGCAGAAAATTACATTTATTTTGCACTCTCCACGCGGCGCTTCATCCACGTTCATACGGACTTAATGCTGTGCGGCGGATAAAACTGCAACTGAATTAAAAGTGCCTCGAACACTCTGTACTCGCACACACGGCAAACGGGAAAGAAACTTTCGCTTAAATGTACATCGACGAGGATAGCGAGGAAAGTTCGCCCTTTGTGATGCTCACATCGCCAACGAAGTCTTGGGTCAGTCCGCACAATGTAAACAAAGAGTCCGCAGACCGGACTCCGGACTCCGGTCTCCGGGCAGCGGAGTCCAGAGTCCGTCCGGCACATCACATCACATCACACATCCCCCGGTTCCGATCCCAGTCCCAGTCCACTGTCCTTTGATCCCCTTTCCCTTCGCACACATCTCTTAATTTCACATTTCATTTTTTTTGCCTCCGAGAGAAATTCAGGAGCCGCAGTGTGCGGGCGGGAAAAAGTTGGCAAAAAGTTTAAATGACTTTTGTTGTTTTTCTAAGTGTTTTTTAATGGTCTACGTGTGCTGGCCGCCGAGTCCTGTCCGGCTGCCCTTCGTTGATGTATGCTCAATTTTAAATATTTCTCTTCGACTTCGAAATTCTGGTTGAGGGCAGACACTGAGATACGAATTCAGGAATTTTAGGCTTCTGAAGCATACCTCGTGAATCATGTTCAAATAAACTCTTAATACACTTTCAAGTCTAAATAAACTTTTATAATCAAATTAATAGATTGATAATAGACAATAGTCGTGTTTCATTTTTGAAATTCAATAAGAGAGTAAAAATAAAATTGCTTTAATATTAATTTATTTATTTAAAATTTCTTTAAATTATACTTTATTATGTTCTTATAAATTAGTCATCATTCATTATCAAGTAATTATATATGATTATGTTATATTTAATATAATTAATATATATATATATAGAAATAAAAGCAATGGTCTTTTTAAAGTCACTAAATATTTTGAAGTTCTAAAGAATTTAAATTTTTTTTCAGTCGCACTTTCTTGATGAATTCTATATCCTATTACATAAAATGCTAGATTTCATTGATTTTTCTCCGTGTCCGTATGTGTGCACGTCATGTGCCATGTCAGCGCAAATTTATGCTATGCCCAAAAAGTTCACACAACGTTGAGTAGATGATATTTACATTAGCCACTAACTTGCTCTAAACTGCTGATTAAGTGAAATGCGTGTGCGCCAGAGTATTCACTATAAAATTGGCAAGCGAGACCAAAATAAATGGAAATCAAAACAAATAAGAGGAGGGCAGGGGGGGCATTTGTTGTTTGATAGGAAAAATGAGACATGTAAATACGCAATTTTGGTTGAGTTTCATAATACTAATGACATTAATATAAATTTATTTGCATCCATCTCATAAATTCAAAAAAGTTATCCCTTTTAAGCCACATTCATCATTTTCGCTGGGATTTTTCAAATAATTTTTCATTATTTCCAAAGCCCAGTCTAATCCAAACAAAGCCACCAAAGGTGTGAAACAGTAAATATTACGTGTACGCCTGGCATAACACATAAAATTGACCGTAAATTCTAAAGCCCATTTAGCATTAGCCGGTTTCGAGAATCTCTGGGGTTCCAGGCAGGCATAAATGTCAATATGTATTTATATGTTTACCAGTTTATTGAGCAAACTATTTTATTTGTTTACACCAAAACAAAAACCAATCTTACCCCGCTTTCCTCCGCCGACAGCCGATAATAATCATAAAGATTATGGAGAGTGGGACCGTGGATTAAATATGCGTAAAATGCGGCATCTTAAGCTGCCACTTAGAAGCTGGCACGCCCCTCGAAAGTGGGCTGCGTCCTTCGCCCCCTTTGGGTCCTGGCTTTGGCTTCACCGAATTTTCTGCGAGGCTGCACGTCAAACGTAGAAAGGTCTTTGAAGTTGCGCTTAGATTTTGCTGGTCCCTTTGTATCGAATTGGTGGCCCTTCAAACTTGCTTAAAGTTTAATTGAGCGGGTAATTTAAGCTTTTGCCGAGCAGCCCCCCACTTAGTTGCTAAGTGGCAGGACCAACTCCGTAGCATCCACTCCCCAAGTCCAAAGGGAATCAGCTTTTCCCACTGGTCTAGGGCAATTTAAATGCTTGATCTGCCCGCAACTAAAAATGTAAAACATGCTGAAATAAATAAAACATTATTGTTATGGTCAATCCGGTTTTTTTATTTAACGATTTTTTTGATGTGTGCCAAGACTAACAAATTGATGAGCTCACAAATTTATGCCGCAGCAAAAAACAATTTTTAATTAAAAGCGAGATAAGTAATTCACATTTGCCAAGCCGACTCTTTTAGTACCCTAACGTATTGTTCAACTAATTAATTTTAATATTTAAAAAATCCAATCTTATCTATATTTGTCCTCAAATACAGTGTAGTTATAGTTAAGAAAAACATTTGTTATGCCGACAAAATAAATTCAAACTATATGTTGAATTCATTTTCAACAAACGCTACGAAATCGAGCGAAAAATAAAATGCTGATCAAAAAGACTCCAACCAAAACTTATTCAATTGGAAAGCTTTAAATAATTTAAATTTAGTGGCCAAATTCTGAAAGCGATAATCGCATTACCATGAATAATTATAAAATTTTATTAAATAAATAGCATTAGCAACAAAGCCATTGCCGAATATTGTGGATAAATGTGGGGATAGGCAGTACTTGTTATTTATTCGCTCTTATTTTACTTAAACCACTACAGGAGACTTTTTGCACGCAATAAATATGTATTCATTCGCGATTTTAATGGGCGGCAAAAACGGATTTTATTTATTATTATGTTTTGGCGGAATTTTAATTGATTTTGACCAAGAGAGGAAGTGTCTGCCCCGCCAGCAACAACAATCATTGACACGTGCACTCAGTTTTCCGGCTTTCCATTTGCACGATAGCCAAATCTCGACAAACACACAGATACGCACCAACACATGTCGTGTGGGCATATTTGAATTTCTGCATTTTTGTTGAATTTCAATTAAAAGCCTTGATTTTGATGGCAACCTTGTGCACACGCTGGGTCCGTGCCCACAGTACTACATGTTCCAAGTGTGTAGACCCCGAAAACAATTTTGGGGTCAGTCGGGGGTTCGGTCTGATCCTCCCACAAAGCAAATGTGAAATTGCTAGCTGAGGAATTGTGTTAAAATCGAATTTACATTAATTTCATTCGCCACTTTTTGTTTCGTCCTTTGGCCCCTCATTCGGTCCACAATAATTGTATATCCCATCCACCTTTGCACAGCAAAGAAAAGGAACCAATCGAACCGGGCCCAAAAGGAAGAGCAGTGCGGAGAAAAGGAAAATTAAATTGAAAATCCATCGAAGCCGAATGTGGAATTAAAATTGAATTTTCACCTACGGATCAAACGAAACGAACCGAGACGCTGCAGGAAGACGAAAAACAATTAAAATTAAACAATTTATTTATTTTGAATTATGGCCCCGGCTTCTGTTTGTGGCAGAAAGCTGAAATATACGGCAGACCGAAAAATAGGAAAAATGCATTTGTCAAATTGAATGTGAGTGAGAGAACTCTCAATTTAAAGGCTCCTAAAATGGCACAAATATTTGTCAAAGCACTGCAAGCCTTGAATGGAAGTAGTGTTTTCGCCCGGGGCGACTGTGATGATTAGGCAAATGGAGAGCTTAGGGAAACTATATATACCCGAAATTCCTCCTCGAGCATTAACCTCGTTGAACTCTGCAAGCCACGAGACTTGGCAAGAGATTAGGCCGATAATTTATTCAGGCTGTGGGCCAACTAATCTCGCACTGTCAGTGACTCTAATCATTCAATGAGATAAAAGCAAATGCCAATACATACGCAGGCTGCGGCGGACTTCTTTCCAATTTGCGGCTTGGCTCACAGAGCCAGTGAAATAGAGATGAGATCGTGTCCATAAGCTGAACTGACAAACAGGAATAGGGCAAGAAATTGGAGGCCAAGAATCGGATTGGATAGCGAATCGAAAGAAACTTCTTTGCTTAGGCAGATATAAAATGCATTTCTAAATGTATTGCAATTGACAAACATTGCAAAGGTTTCTTTTTAGTATAAAAAATATATATTTTGTTTTATAGGTCAATAAATTTTTATTTATTTGCTTAAACGTTGTGGAGTTGTTGTTCATAATGCCCCTAGCTAAATTAAATCCCTCAGCCTGTCGTCTGCCTTTTTACACGTCTTATCCCAGCTCATCTCATCCATCATCCGTTCTAATATCATCTTCAAAGTTCCTCACGCTGCCATCCAAAAGTCAAGCGCTTTTGATGCCCTTAAGCGATGCAAGGATGGGGGTCTTACTTCACAAACAGAAAGATGAAACCAAATTCCCACCGCACAGACAAGTTTCGGATGGGATGGCTGACTGTGGCAGTGCGTGTGTTCTGGTGGGTGGATTGAGATTTGCTTGATTTGGGCAGTCGGCTGTGACGTGTGTGGATGCGTGTCCATGTCCATGTCCATGTCCACAACCACGTCCTTATCCACATTCACATCCACCCCCACATCTACATCCATTTCCATGGTCAAGCCAGGTCGGTGCGTGCTGCAAAACAATTTAATTAATTCCAGATTTGCGCGGAATTTTTCACGAAAGCCGCGATGCCAGCAATCTGTAAATGGCATATACATATATTGAGGGCAGTGTTGTTAACTATCTTGGTAGTTTTACCTTTGGACTTTACTTACTTGATTTCCATTTAACAGGGACCCAAAAATATATATTTATTCGCTTAGGGCTACATAATTACACTACCTTACATTGATTGCAGGTCTTGATGTTTCTTAAGATTATTTAAGATATTCTTTAAAAATATACAAGACATTCTCTAAGATATGTTTTATATAACTCTTAAAATGTAATTATTAAACACCACAATTTGTTGGTCCTACTTTTACCATTTGCAAACACTGAGATTAAGGATATTTTTGTACTTTTTTTATAGGGGAGTTACCTTCCCATCTCCGATGATGGGTTACTAGTCGATGCCGAAAATTCATCCATTCGCACGTACTTTTACTATTTATATGTTTCTCACTTCCACCTTCCCACTCTTTGTGTATTTTCCGGACAGCCTGCCAGCTACGGCAAGAAGAACGGGATGTGGTATGCGTCGCCTGGAAACCAGGGATGGGGCTCCAAGCCCGCCAGTCGGAAGCCCTCAATAATGGAAGCGGATTTGGGCACATTATCGACCACATCAGGCTCGATAAAGCGCAGCGCCGGCCGTGTGATACGCATCATCAATAATTTGGATCATTCGGTGCAGGTGAGTCCCGAAGTTGGGGGCATTTGGCGCCGACTCCCGGCCGTATTTATTGTTTCGTCCAGCCCACGTCATCAACAATGCACAAAAATATTTCTGGTCGAGGTGGTGGTGGTGGTGGTGTTGGTGAAGGGGTTTGCGGGAAAATTGCTCCTCATGCCTTGCATTTTCCCAGCGATTGCGGGCATTTTCGCTATTTTCGCAATTTCGTTTGTATTTGTGCCTGGGCAGCGATGCGTTGTGCAAATGTTTTAATTGCCGCGATTAAAGCGCGCATCGGCCTGCAATATTTATGTAAATTTATGTTTGACTATTGCATTAGAGCGCCGCACGAGCGGCCTATAAAGTATATTGAAATTTATGCAAAGTGCTCGACAGAATACGCCAAAGCCGGGCAAATATTTTGAGTAGGTAAATATAAAAAAATGGGCTTAAATATTTAAGGCAGAAATGCGGAGTAAATATACGTTTCCATGTGGATGCAGCACCTGTCCTCGCGAATGGCGAAATGCATTTTGTGAAACGTTGGCATTTGCACTTCTCTTGTGGGCGCAAAAAATGCAGGCCAACTCGGAGTCGGGACCCAAAGAGGTTCGCTTTTATTTGTATAAATATTTGCCATCAATATTTTATGGTCAGCGGAGTGTATTTATATTTTATTTTTTCAGCAGCCCATGACCCAACTGACTTAACTGTCATTAAAGGATTCTGCTCATAAATAATATGACATTTTATTTTACCCAATCCACGGCGGAGGAAACCACTTTGACGTGTTTTTCAGCGCTCGAATTCTTGGATTGCCCTCGGGGGCCGTCATTAGTTGCGGTTGCCATTTTTCAAATGCGATTCCTCATTTTTTCATTCGGCTTTTGACTGCGCTATTATAATTTACATTTTATTTATGCATTTCCTATTAAAGTGTCCCGAGTGCAAATGATTAAATTTTTATGGCTACTCTAAAAAATACGCCCGTTTCGACATTCTGAATTCGGGGCTGTGGCTTTTGTCCGCCAGAAGCCTGCAATTAACCTTTGCCTACTTTCGGGGACTCCACTCCATGCGGCAATCATATGGAAAATCAATTGTCTGTAATTTGTATTTTATTGTAGGCAGCCAGAGAGTCGGGCCATCAGCCAACAAAAACAAAATTGAAGCCACGGTCAATTTGGTAATTTCCGCTGACATACAAAAAACAAGAAGCAGAAAAAAATTCGCGAAAGGAAAAATTCGAAAGAAAAAATAAATTTGGAAGTCTACATACTCTGGCTGGCATACACAACGTTTTAAAGTAAACTTTCTAACTGTCACTCGACCCAAAACAAATCAATTATCACGTTAAAAATTATTAAACAATTTTTAGTTCAAAAAGATTTTTTAAGGGAACTTTATGTAACAGAATTTGCCATTATGTTTAAACCATTTGATGATTAAACTTTTGATATTATGTTTGGGCCATGGAAATCGTTCAATTGCAAATGACGAATAAAATATCTTGAAATTTATCTACCAATATAATAATGTTAATGTATCAACTTATGGCTCTGAACCATAGTACCCGTTGAGAGGGAATAACGAGGAAAAGCCAGGCAAAAACTTTGCAGTCAGGTGTTCGGCCCCATAACTCTTTCACTCTCGCTCCGCCACTCCCGTGCTCGTAATTTATGTTATTATTACGAAAATGCCTTTAAAATATGAATTGGCTTTGGCACTACAGAGGTGGCCGTAGCTTGGCCCATCTCCCCTGACCGTTGTCGTAGTAACGTTTTATGGTAATTTTCCTAAGTGCAAGTAACATTTCTGTAGCTCCTTGTTTTTCTGCCGGTCGAGGTGGGGCCATTCGTGCAGTTTTATGAATCAAAGTACATTTTACGCCGTGGGCGTTTCGGCACCTTTCAGCACGTGGCCTGCAACCTTGGCGAAGGCCGCACCTGATCGGGCCAATTAAGTGGGGGGGAGGATGAGGGGGAGGGGGATTCCGTGACAGGTACTTTGGGGCTTCGCCTGTCTGCTGGAGATGTTGGCCAGACCCAAATCGAATCTCATTAATGGCCGAGACAACGGGAAAGAGGGCGAGAGGAATCGCCGCAAAACAAAGGCAGTCGCTTTTCGATATTCCCCGCCACTTACGAGACACCCCTAATGGAGTTTGCAATGCAAATTTGACCAAAGTACAACCGACCACAAAAGCGAAAGAGGAAATTGTACTAGTCATAGTGGTTGTTGCTGCTGTTGAACCCAACTCTGCACGCGCCCATTGACCAAGGCCAAGGACATGTCGCTCGTCGTTTGCCAAGACCAACGACGAAGTCCTGACTAAAATATACACAAATATACGCTTGGCTGTTCTGTACTCCACGGCAAAACACCAAAAGCACGGAGTGCTGGCGCCGATTGCATTACACGTACATTACCCGCAGCTCCGGTTCCAAGTCACTAAGCCCAATGAACCGTAGAGTGAAATACGTTGAGAATGTGAATATCTCATTACATTCTACTACTTTTCATCACCATCAGCAAATGCAATAGTTTTTTCTTTATATCAAAATCGGTTTTCGTTTTGTCAAATGAGCTTCCATTTTCATTGTAATATTTCGCTATAAGCCATAATCTCTTAGTATTCGTATTTAAATAAACCGATCTAGGCTCTGTTTCTTAATAACACGGTAAGTATTGACTCAGTTAGTTTGCTGTTTTGAAAACATTCACTTTCTCAGCATAATTCTGTAGTATATCTGACTAAATTCTCTTATTCTCCATGTTCTAGTAATATTTCTATTAATCTTTAACTTAAGAGCTTTCTTAATGTCAGGTTAGGTTTTCACAATGACTTACTAGAGGTAATTCAAATTGTTTGTTTGGGCATAACGAAAATGACTAGGAACTTTGCCTACTTTTCTTTTTCAGGTCTGGCAGTACAATTTTCATATCGATTCGTGACCCTATAAAGTGGGCTTTGAAAAAAACAGATTTTGTGTTTCCAAGCCAACTTAACTTCTCCTCATTTTACTAATAAAACCCTTAACACAACTTTTATATATCGTCCTTAAGAAAATTAAACTTTTAAAAATAATTATCAAATTCAATGAGAAACAGTGTAAATCAGCTATATTCACCTTATTACACTATTAGACCTTTAATCTCAAAAATGCCATATCAAAATATATAATATACTGTGTATATTTTTTCGGTTAAGTTATTGTTGTTCTCAAAGTTTCCATATATTTTTCCCCAACCTTTTGTCACTGTTCAGAGTTCCCAACGCCCACATTTTGTTTAAGACTATGTCTGTATTTTGTGTCCCAGTCTGCAAGTTCTCCCATGATTGTGTTTATTTGTTTTGTTTGTGTCTGGGTTACACAGCTACATCAGCATCGACATCTATATGTGTAGCTACATCAAGTGTTCGTCGGGGTAATGCAATCGAAAGCCGCAATAAATGGCTATGCATAATGGCAGGCTACTCAATATTGGCGGTCCCTCGGCTGCACAATATATACATATATCACCCGATAGTATAGTGAAGTGCTCGGGTATTTGGCAAGCTAAAGTGCAACGTGTCGCAATGCACTTTGTTGTTTGACTTTTTCAACTTGCAGCTTACGTGTTTGAACGAATAGAAAAACTTGTGAAATTTGGTATTATGTGTTTATAAAGTCATATGAATTCAATGTCCTGTACGCGAAAAAAGGGACTTTAATCTTAACATTTCAAACAAAAAACAAGAATTAAATGCAGCGAAAGATTTAAAGAAGAATAAAAGTTTAATGTATAATTATTTTAAGATCAGTGAATGTAGTATTACAGTTCGAGGTGTGATTTTAAGATCTATGAGCTCCCTGTCAAGCAGCTTTTATCCCTCTGTACGGATATTGAACATGCATAGGCGCTCAACTTTTTATAAAGTATACGCCATGAGGGAATTGAACAGCGAAGAGGAGAACAAAGACAACAGACTCTTACGACGTTTCCCCTTTCATGTGTGCTTTTGTTGAAGGCAAACAGAAAAAGGCAGGGAATATGTAAGTAAGCCCGAAGCGCAAAAACAGCACACAGAATGATTTCAGTTCTCACATCCCAGGAATACGCTCTACGAACCAAATTCTTGGAGTCGAATTGCCAGGCCTGCACTGGAATTTTCAATAAAGAGGCAAAAGCCACTTGGCGATATCTTAAAACTGACTAAGAAGCCACAATGCGATGGCTCTTTCTTAATTTTATTAACAGGGCTTCATTGTCATTAAAAATAACTATTTTTAAAGACGTTTATGTATAATTTCAATGTTTCCCCCACATTGAAGTTTTCTTCTTTATTAACATTTTTTGTAATGTGCTAGTTACATTTTGTTTTTCATTTAAATTACTTGTATTCGTGTATGCAACTATACGAACGTTGACAACAATAAGGACGACAGCAGCACTGCAGTTTAACGTCTTTTGTTTTATGCATGTTTGTATTTTATTGGAATTCCTTTGTGTGTATGCGGACGGAAATAAAAGGAAGGAGAAGTTGCCGCAAACGAAAATATTTGGAAAATTTGCATGGTTTTGACGTCACCAAGATTAAATCAACCGTGCAACGGCCGAGCGATTGAATGCCTGAAAAACCAGCACAATTTTCCAGACGACGAGAAATGCTGACAATTTAAATCACACACACTCGGTCACACACAGGATGAAGGGAAAATGGAGGTCCTGGCCATTTCCTTCCGGCAGCTGTTTGCCAGCTTCTCCTCAACCGATTTCCACCAGGTTCCACCTGCTCCCGCATACGAAAAGTGCACGTAATTGGCTTAACAAACGCCATTTGTTTGGGGTCACGTGATTGCAGCTGGCAACGTTGCCGATAATGTAATTATTTGCTCACATAATTATATTTGTTTATAGTCCATGTCGGAGCCCATGTGCCTCATCAAGGCGTCTTCAGAATGGCTCCCCAGTGCACATGTGTGGGCGTTGGCAAAAAGGGAGCTCGGAGACACAATCATGCATAATTTATGGCATAGATATCGACAGCTTGCTGCCGTTCGGGCCCGAAACGCATTGCACTAAATTATTTAAGGCATCTTTTCAGCTTCTGCCCTGTCAATTAATTTTCCAGTAAATTAAGTGACACTCGATTCGGCTGACGAATAGAAAAGTTTAGCAAAACTTTGCCCATATGCAGCAGACATTTAATGCAAATGGGCTAATAATTTGCCTAATGGACATCGGCTTTATCGCACTCAATATCGAGCAAATTTAAGATGACAACTTAAACATTCTTTGGGTCGTTGCCTGCTAAACTACTACTAACCAAAAATAAGCTTTGAAAGCTCTGGTAGTCTTGAATATTCCTCATTTATTTGATGAAAAGCGTAGCTCTTCCATCTCCATTTGAATTTCAAAAACATTTTTGCCGGACAATTGTGTCGCAGGTGCTACGCTTTGATAAACCATAAATAAATTGTGATAAATAGAGGCACAATCCATGGGGTCCGGTGCGGTCCGTCTCGAATTGGTCGGCACCTGAACCAGTCCATCTAACGACCCATAAAGGACATGCGTTTCGGTAGTCGAAATGGTCGTCATTGTAAATCAAATGGCTAACCATAAAAAAGGGCTAGAAGGGCGCAAAAAAATAAAAACACTTTCGATTAAGGTGAAAGCGTAAAGGTTTCGAAAAATTGATGCTTGCTCATGCTTAAGTTGTTTAGAGATGTTGGCTTGGAAAGTTGCTCTTATTTTAATACAAATAAAAGCATGAAACAATTACCAACACACTGCGTCTATTCATTCAAAGAAACAACCGGGCGTTTTGAAAATTAAATAACAAGAACTAAAATTATTTTAATATTTATTTTAATTAATTATATGTTCTAAATACATTGAAGCTATGAAGATTTTCATGTGAATTCTTCCTATGGCAACTATATGATATCGTTGTGATATCGTTATAGTAATTGAAAAATTCAGAATTCCTTTATCCCAAAGAATTTAAGAAATAGATGTTATATGTTTTTTCAATTATTTTTTTTTTATGTTCCAATTTTTCCCATATAAATGGAGATATATGATAAAGTCGTCCGATTTTAATCATAAGATTTACTCTGATAAGATGTTGATAATATGTTACTCCACCTCGAAGAACCAATAACATTTAAATTTTAAAAACAGTAGATATTTATGTTACAGTAGATGCTGACCAAGAATATATATATATATATATCCCCTTCACTGCGTTGCAACCCACTGACTAAAATTATAACACCCTCTGCAAAGGTATAAAAATATTGTAGAAAGATAAACGAACTGAGTATAACCGCAAAAATAAACCAAAAACAAAATACGAAGCTGTCATCAAAACTTTTTCTGTAACTGATAGTTCTCGGCCTACTTCGATGATAATTATAATTGATTCACAAATTTAGCGAAAAAGTTGTAATATTCGGTCATGCCGAGCAAAAAGTCAAATTTCAAACTTTTTCGCCCAAAACTTCAAAATGAGCTGGATAAATGCGTGACTTTCGGGGAGGAGAAAAAAGTTGGAAGCTGGGTTTTATTTTTTTTTTTTTTGTTTTTTCTGGCGGCCGGCAATCAGTGCGACCTGGGTTGGAAATTAAGTGGCAGCGATGTGCGGGGAAAACCACTCAACGCGGACATAAAACCATTAAACGGACGCCTTTTTCGAAGCCAAACTAAATACATAAATTAAACCAAGCTTGGCCAGACAACGGCCAAAGTTTATCGTTGTGTCTGGCCAAGGTCTTCCTTTTCTGTGCCCGAATAGAACTTCCCTGGCAGCTGCTTTAATTCTGCGAGTCATATAATAGGGAAATGATGATGGAGATGCTGGCAGAAGTGGAGAGACAAATTCTTCTTCAGCACGCGTGAATAACTGTTATCAAGGCCCTGAAGGTGATTAAAACTCAAGTATTCCACTTGAAAAATAAGCAGCGAGAGCAAAAAATCCAAAGTCAAGCGCCAGCCAACAAATGCAACAAAGCGTGGCCTCCATTGTGGGTGTTCTGGGTGGTTATTGCGGGTGCCTCGGTGGGTGGCTTAGTTTGTGCGTGGGGTGTACCCAATTATGAGCGCTAAAGCTCAAGTGCAGCAACAATAACCGAATACACAATGGGGGAAGTCAAACAATGCTGCTGCACTGAGGAAAAATCATTCAATTCGGTAAATTACTTATTTAGTAGTAGTAGCTTTTATATATAAATATTATTTATAATAATAACACATGCATTTAAGCCACACTTACATTATTTAGAACTAGTGATAGCTTTAGTACAAAAAATATTTTTCTTTTAAATGTAAAAACATTTTTTAAATATATATTAAATGTCATGGTTGAGAACAGCCTTTACCAGAGTTTAAAATCCATTCTAGCCACCTTTATTTCTGTAAGTGCACAAATAAAATAAATTAAGCATTAAAAGAAAACGCAAACTGGGTCACAGACTCGATTTGTGGGACGCGAGTCGAAGAAAAGTGGCCGTGGATGTGGGTGAGGATGCGACGAGGACGCGAGTCGACGACAACATATAATTATAAGCATTACTAAAACCGAGGGCTACTTTGGGAAGTCGGGGCTATAAGCTGCCAAACGGAAGTTGCGTGCCATGACTAAATTTTTGACCGCAGGTCAAGTAAAGTGTGTTGAAAGGCCCCTGCTATATACATACATATGTAGTTACTTGCCAGACTAATTACCCGTCCAGATTTAACACGTGATTTTGCACATATACAAATCTATATACTCATGCCAAATCCCCGTTCTTTTCCCCATTGCAGTGCCGCGTTTTGCTGAACCTACGCACCTCGCAGCCGTTTGAGGAAGTGCTCGAGGATTTGGGTCAAGTGCTGAAAATTAACGGAGCAAAGAAAATGTACACAGGCACTGGCCAGGAGGTATGTGAATTTCCGGGGGTTGCTTGCTAGCCACACGACCTTGACACGGCCTAATAACTTAATGAAGACCCTAACCTAGCCGACTTGCAAAATGATTTGACAAATTGCTCTCTACGTCCTCAAGCTTAGCAAAAAACCCAAATTTTATCGCCAGAATAGCACCTGTGTCGAATCAAGGTGCAACTTTGAAAGAAATAAACTCCTATACATAAATATATTAAATAATTATTTGTTGTATTCAATTGACGCCGCTATAATACTTTAATCTGTTTATTGTATAAAGTAGAAAAAATTGATATGTATATTATTATGGCTTCGTAATTTTCAAGAACCAGAGCCATTTTATATTTTATTACAAGTTTTTTTTGAAACAATTAGTTGTTCATTTTAATTATACTGAAATCAATAGAAAGATGCCAGCATTTAATGGTTCATTATATAGTTAAAATTTAAGTCGATAGCCACCCACTGATTTTTGTTTATTTTATTTACATTATTTATTTTTTTTTTTTAATTTATTTATTTTTTAATTCACAATCATTCCTTTGTAGGTTCGCAGCTTCTCCCAACTGCGGAACGAGTTCGCTGACGTGGACACCTTCTACCTGGCCACGGGCACAGCCTTGATAGCCGGCTCTCCCATCCGGCGCTCCCGATCCCGCCCCTCGGTGGTGGCCGCCGCCCCCATTCTGCCCACGGACGAGCTGCCCAAGGTGCCGCTGCGAGGAGCCCGTCCACGGAGCAAGAGCCGGCCGCGAATCCTTTACGCTCCGGAGAGCGAGATCCTGCGGCCGAATGGCGAGTACACGATGCTGGACATTATGAAGGAGGAGCCCACCAAAGTCACAATTCGGGGGCTGCGACGCACCTTCTATCCACCCGTCCACCATGCGCCGGCGGACAACTCCCCGCCGGACAAAAAGCTACAGCTCCAATGGGTGTAAGTTAAAAAAAAATTATTGAAAATAAGCCACTACCAAAATGTAACACTTTCCAGCCATGGCTATCGCGGCATTGATGCGCGGCGAAACCTCTGGGTCCTGCCCTCCGGAGAACTACTCTACTACGTGGCCGCCGTGGCCGTGCTCTTCGATCGCGACGAGGATGCCCAGAGACACTACACTGGACACACCGAGGATATCATGTGGTAATTATTAAAACTATTGCTATTTCCATAAAATATGGAAAACATTTAGTATTCATCAAAACATCTAATTTATTAGCTAGTGATAAATTTAAGTATATATTGTTTAAATCTACTCAGGCTTCTTTAAATATACCATTCTTATTAAAAAAAATGTAGCACTCAGGTTATTATTATCCAAATATCAAGAATTTCAAATAATTGGATGCCTTGTGTTTTTATAAACTTTTTAAAACTGATTTAAATTATGATTGAGAAATTATTTATAAAAGGAAATATTTAATATAATAATAATTTAGGGATCTGAAAATGTAAACTTAGTAAGAATTTTATATATAATATTTTTTGTGATTAGAGCTAAATTTTAAAAATAAGAACGATATGGTTTAACATGGAAATTTTGAGTTCCTAAAAATGCGTTACTCCTTTTTCCAGCATGGATGTTCATCCCTCCAGAGAGCTGGTGGCGTCCGGTCAGAAGGCTGGACGAGATCGAAAGTCGCAGGCGCACGTTCGCATCTGGAGCACTGAGTCCCTGCAGACGCTCTACGTCTTTGGCATGGGTGAACTGGACAGCGGGGTAACCGCCGTGGCTTTCTCACAGCTGGTAATTCCTGTCCCTCCATGAAATAAACCAAATTAGGTGCTTATTCAAGTCAATCCTTCGCAGAATGGTGGAAGCTACATACTGGCGGTGGACAGCGGACGTGAGAGCATCCTGTCCGTGTGGCAGTGGCAGTGGGGTCACCTGCTGGGCAAAGTGGCCGTAAGTCCGCCTAAGCCTGCCCACTTAAGACGCCCCCTAATCGACACTCTCCACTCAATTACAGACCCTGCAGGAGGGACTGTCGGGGGCGGCCTTCCACCCACTGGACGATAATCTCATCATCACCCACGGACGGGGTCACCTGGCCTTCTGGCACCGGCGCAAGGATGGCTTTTTCGAGCGCACGGACATCGTGAAGCAGCCATCGCGCTCCCATGTCACCAGTGTGCAATTCGAGCCGGATGGCGATGTGATCACGGCGGACTCGGACGGCTTCATCACCATCTATTCGGTGGACTCGGATGGCGCATACTTTGTCCGCACGGAGTTTGAGGCCCACAACAAGGGCATCGGCTGCCTGATCATGTTGGGCGAGGGCACTCTTCTCTCCGGCGGCGAGAAGGATCGAAAGATCGCCGCCTGGGACTCCCTGCAGAACTACAAGAAGATCGCCGATACCAAGGTGAAATTTATCAGCTATTTGTAACCTTTGAAATTATTTGCAATACTTTGTTTTAGTACCAGCTTAGTTCCTGCCCTGAAATATCTAGAATCTAAATAAGCCCTATGCAAAAACTTATGAATCAACTCTTAAACTCTTATTGTTACCAATATTTACTAATGGAAGTATTACTTTAAACTTCATTTAAAGAAATCAAATTAAAACTAATTTATTTGTATTATTGGTAATGTTTAAAAACAGTTCACTACTTTCAATTTGCTAAAAAGATATACAAAAAACAGTTTCAGGCTTTAAATTCATATAAATATTTTGTACCCAATTTAAATATAATCCCTTTGATTTTCATCGATTGCGGCTTTGAGTTATTTTAAATACGAAAATATAAAAAAGTTGTTTAATATTTTCATTTGACTATTATCGTATTTAAATGATTTAAATATCTGAAAATGTAATATATATTTAAAACTTAATTAAAACGCATTTAAATCAAGTAGAATCTATTATAAATCTAATTTTTTCCACATTATTTTAAATTCTTAATATTAAATCATGTAGTTTATAATGCATTGTATTTGATATTATAATTTCATTTCATTTTAAATTCATTAGTCAGATATTTTTTTTAATATTCCAATTTTTTTATCAGTAAAGCATGATATATACTACTTTTTCTTTTAAAAATTTTATTCAACATTATAATGAAAAGGAGAATTCTTTTTCTTTATCCATTTAACCGTACATATTATCCAAGTACAAAAAAATGTATTTTACAAACAGCAGTTTTTAAGACCATGCTTTCCCAAAAGGCACATTTATTTATTTGACCTTATTGGATTCGCAGCTTCCCGAGGCCGCCGGAGGCGTGCGCACCATCTATCCGCAGCGCCCCGGGCGAAACGACGGGAACATCTACGTGGGCACCACCCGGAACAACATCCTGGAGGGCTCGCTGCAGCGCCGCTTCACCCAGGTGGTGTTCGGCCACGGGCGGCAGCTGTGGGGCCTGGCCGCCCACCCGGACGACGAGCTGTACGCCACCGCCGGCCACGACAAACACGTGGCCCTCTGGCGCAAAAACAAGCTCATCTGGACCATCCAGACGGGCTACGAGTGCGTAGCGCTGGCCTTCCACCCCTTCGGTACCCTGGCCGCAGGCAGCACCGAAGGTCACCTGCTGGTCATCAACTGCGAGAACGGGGCGGTCATGCTGACGCTTAGGGTCTGCGGGTCTCCACTCAACTGCGTGGCTTACAACCAGGGTAAGTAACAGGAAACAATTACTAAAATGACCATTTTTTAATATTAAAAATAAACTATGTTTAAAAACTTTTAAAATAATTAATTAGTTAAGTAGTTTAGACCATAGATGGTACTGAAAATATATACAACATTTTACTGACCTAGTATTTCTTTTAAAATTTAAATTATGTTTTAAAGCTGAATTAACAAAATACCAACTGCTTAAAATCGGATATGGTATTAATAATATTCTAACGACTTTTTATAAAAAATAAATTTACATTTAAAAGCTCTAGTATTTTATAATCTTAAAAATTCCTTTTAAGTACAACTAAAGGAATTTTAAGATTTTTTAAGTTTGATCACCTCTTCTAATAATGGTTTTCCACATTTCAAGTGCACATTTAAACTAAAATTGTTTGGTAATATCAACAACTCTCCCTATTAGTTGGTGACATGATAGCCATGGGCTCGCAAAATGGCAGCATTTACCTCTTCCGGGTGTCGCGCGACGGCTTCTCCTACAAGAAGGTGAACAAGATCCGGGGATCGCAGCCGCTGACCCACCTGGACTGGAGCATGGACGGCAACTTCGTGCAGACGGTGACCATCGACTTCGACCTGCTCTTCTGGGACGCCAAGTCGCTGTCCCCGGAGCGCAGTCCCATCGCCATGAAGGACGTCAAGTGGCTGACCAACAACTGCACCGTGGGCTTCCTTGTGGCGGGTCAGTGGAGCAACCGCTACTACAGCACCACCAACACCATCGTGGCCACCTGCAGTCGATCCGCCGCCCACGACATGCTCGCTTCCGGCGACGCCGAGGGCTATCTGCGATTGTTCAGGTGAGAAGAGGACTAATTGCGATCCAAATAATATTTATTACTCATTATTCATACCTATTTTATATGTATGTGCGTATTCTTCTCAAATCAACTTGCTCATTAATACAAATTAATGCAATTAAACCTAATAGTGATTCACTTCGAATCAGGATTAGTTTATAGTTTCTAATTTCGTTATTAATGCAAGCAAATGCATTTAAATTACATTTAAAAAGCTACCTCGAGTTGAAACAATGTGTGTTTGCATTTTTACCATTTTCCTCTTTATTTTAATTAGAGAGAACTAAAAAAATTAACATTTTTAATACCAGTTTAACATTATTGGCTGTCAATAAAAAAAATTTGCAAATATTTATTTTAAATATTTTTTTTGTACAACAAAAGTTCCTTTTTAATATATTTTATTTTTAATCACATGGTAGGGTTCATTTAAATAGTATTAAATTTTACAAATATAACATGTTTATACGATTGATACAGAAAATTTTTTTTTCTGTGTAAGAAAAGTATTTGTTAAATATATTTTATTTTGATCTCGAGGTAGCGTTCATTCTTATTGTTTTAAGTCTTATATTAGTTTGGCTTTCTACGATTATGGGTGTATTTACGCACAACTTATGCCTTAAACTTAATTGGAAACTATTTAAAATGATCTAACCAGTCCTTGACCACTTTAATAGGTACCCCTGCATAACGCCGCGCGCCGAGTTCCACGAGTCCAAGGTGTACTCCGGCATGCTGGCCTGCGTCCGCTTCCTGTGCGGCGACCACACGCTCATCACCGTGGGCGGCACAGACGCGTCGCTGATGGTGTGGGACATCGTCGAGGAATAGCTGAAATGGCCACCGTGGCACCGCACCGCCGCCCAGTACGAGGCCAGCTACACGGACTACTGGCACCGCCGCGCCTCGAGGGTCTCCTCCACGGTCCTCGACAGCGACTCGGTGGAGTACCAGTAGTCCGGGCCGAAGGAACTCGGGATGGACGGCGAACTGCTTGCTAGACCCTGACGAACTACAATTGGCCAGCGTTCCGTTTTTGGTTTTAGACGAAAGAATATCGACATTAGATAAATGCACGTAATACGAGAGAAATTCGACATTTTCGAGACGTTTTTGAAAAGTGAAATGCGCACCAGCAACGAGCACCAGCAGTCCAGCAATCCAACAATCCAGCATCCAAAAGTCGGCTTCCACTCAGAAATTGAATCTTCCGTTCCGGTCTTGCCATCTGCATTTTTCCCCTGCGCTCCACATTTGTTTGAGCCCCTCGAACTACTCTCCATGCCACTGGTGGATCTAAACTATAACCCTAAGCGACAAAACCGCATATAAATACTTCATCTTCCAGAAAGTTGTCAGAACTCTTCCGAACAAATGCAGCAAACCAGACAGCAAGTGACAAACAGACATACATATCACCCGAATCACCTACACGGATAACGAAACCCAAGTGCACTTCCAACATATATACTTATATATACAGATATCGATTGTGTATTGTTATAGCATCTTTTATTATAAGCGTTGAAATAAATAAACAGTTTGAAACGGAGCCAAAAAGTGCGGGCAACTGTCCGTTTATCGATAGTTTTCCAAGGTGGCGGGTCGCAGGTCAAGGTTCTGGCTGCAAACACGATACATTTTAAATAGCGGCGCCACTGAGCGGCTGCAAAATAACTACTTTTTAAAAATAGTGGGAAGTACAGCAGTTCACTTATATTAAGGCGTGTTGGCCTTCATTTTTCCCTTTAATTTAAATTTATTTTCGTTTTATCCCAGTGCTACCAGTAAATTTGGGTACAATCAATGTTAATCATTTTACCTTACATAGTAACATTATAAAATCTTAAACATAAAACGGTCTATCAATTAAAAATTATAAAGAGAAAACATTTGAAAACAAAAAAGTACAAAATATTATATTTTGACCGAAATTATCACATTAATATTTAATTTAAATTTAAAGTTAAAGAGTGCATTGTTTTAAAATGAATTTCATTTTTAATTTGAATTTGAGAAATAAAAATCGTTTCAAGCTATAAGATATGTAAATAAACACCCCAGTTTGAATGGGAATATTAAATCAATTTTAAGAACAGTTACTAAAATTTAAATTGTTTTTTTAATTATAGTGGAGCTGAAAGATTCAGCAAATCGTGAAATACGGAGATTTTAACCTCGAGGTATAATTTTTAAGCAATGGTTGATGCTGGGGAATTTTTTATATGCGATGGTGTACTAAAATTGGGTAATTAATATATAATATAATTATAACTATTATAACTGAAAATGTTGTCAAACATCAAATTTTCGTGTTCTCAGCTATACTTTAGCTGATGGACCCTAAAATATCATGGAAAAGAACAAATGGAAATTTTGGGGAAAGTTTTGAAAAAGTTTGATTATGTTTTTTTTCAACAATTTTTTTATTTATGTATGACATATGTTAAATAGCCAGACAAGTTTTTGCTATTAATTTAGGTGCAAATTTCGACAATGTCATTTCCTACGAATATCCTATTAATGAGGTTTTTTCAGATAAGGTAATATAAATAACACAACAGTATTCTTTTTTTTTTCTTTGAGGGAATTTTATTCTTATTCTAATTTTGACCCTAAACAAACAAACATGGAAGACAATGATTCGCTTAAGACTAATGGAAGACAATGATTACAGCTAAGTTAAAGCATTATTGAAGACGTTTTAGCAGCTAGTTGATATGTACAGTTGGCGGAAGCGACGAAGTTTGGCGCTTCCGAGGCACACAAGTCAGTCAGTCTCGTGTTCTCATCATCACAGTTGGAGTTTAAAGCCGACGTGCCGATTTATAGACCCTTAAGCTGGGTCACATCACAGATACTCGATGGAGGAGATTGTCCCAGAAGAACTCAGTGAAGGAGGTGGATTGCCTTGGCCTCCAGTTGTTCGTTGAGCCAGTTCTGGTGCTCCTCCTCGGTGTGGCAGGAGTGAAAAACGTTGAAGATCGGGGTCTCCTTTCCAGGCTTTGAGCTCCTGAAGATCTTCTTGATGGTCTTTAGCAGCTTCTTCATGTTGGTGGAGGCACCGGTGAGAGACTGCTTCTCGGGCACTCCGTTGAAGTTGGAAATAAGAACGGTTTCGGCAAACATTTTTAAGGATGGTTGTTAATGATCTGCTCGGACAGAGAACTGTAGTTCGAATGATACTGTTGCTCTGGCTGCTCGGTCTTTTATACCCGCAAATTTTGCAACCACTCACTGGGTTCCCCCTACCTGCTCTGTAAGATTCCAACCGACTAGGGGATGAAATTCATTGTGCAGGTAAGTTACGCAGCATTTTAAAAATTGTTAACAAATAAAATGGCTAAAATGAAAACAATTGAAGAAGAAAGAGAGTTATTGAAAGGGTCTTGACTGCTCAACACAGAAGGTTTTACCGAAACCAACCAAATCGAAAAAAGTTGCAAGTAATTTAGTAATCTAGTTCGATAATGTACAAAGGAATTTATGGCGGGGTCAAACTTAAAAACCAACTTCTACTAGTCATCAAAAACGACAATTTTTGAACCGTTATAGTTGCCGATATCTCAACACATAAAACGAATGTAGGAATTAGAAACCTTAGAACATGTATTTTCTAAAAGATCGCAAAAAGTCTTATTATTCTGCGGGTTTTTAAATAGTATACCTTTCTTAATTAATTGACAAGCAAGTTGTGAGCGTTCGAGTGATATTTTAACAAACATCTTTTTGAATTTATTATAAGGTTTCGGTTTAGAAACTTGGGTTTTAAAAGTTTCAGGTCTAGGGTTCGTTCCTTATCGGCTTTTATTTTAAAAAATTATTTTGTTTGTATTAGTAATAATCTAAATTTTGAAAACAAAACTATTTTTTTCTTATACTTTTTGTAGAATAAAACGTTCACAGGTTTTTTCTTGTATTATTTCTATACTGTCTCATTTCCATGCAACAAAAGACATTAACTTTCTAGCTATGTTAAAGAAGTAGTAAACATTTATCCTGAAATCGAGTTTCCAAAAAAAAGTTGACTAGAGTTCGTTGGATTTTTTCACTTCCAATTAATAAAATTAATATTAATATACCAGGTGAATTATGTTTCCTTTTAAACGTATGATCTATACGATATACCACGCCCCTATGTGTCACTATATTTTGATGCAACAAGTTTTAAAACATTGTCCATAATAAAAATACAAAATCACAAAAGTATCTTTTTGTTTTGGCGTTTACCCTTTCCCCCATAATGCATTGTGATAAGCGGTAAACATAATTAGCTAAACAGCACTTTTTTGCCTTACACAAAATAAACAAATTTAAGAACATACTCCCGGAATAACAGGAATTTAGACTGCAGTTGGCCAATTATTTATATTAAAATTATAAGACGCCCATGAACCTGCATCAAAAATATTTTTGTGCGGAGTAATTACTACAAAGCTAAAAGGTGATAGCTTACCTCTCATTGTGTTGTGTTTTCAATTTTAAACCACATTTCAATTTAAAACACCAAAAAGCCTAATCGTGATATTGCACTATAAAAACTAATACAATAATGCAATAATATTTTGTTTTTTTTCCTCGAGGGATTTTTATTCTTATTCTAATTTTGACCCTAAACAAACAAACATGGAAGACAATGATTCGCTTAAGACTAATGGAAGACAATGATTACAGCTAAGTTAAAGCATTATTGAAGACGTTTTAGCAGCTAGTTGATATGTACAGTTGGCGGAAGCGACGAAGTTTGGCGCTTCCGAGGCACACAAGTCAGTCAGTCTCGTGTTCTCATCATCACAGTTGGAGTTTAAAGCCGACGTGCCGATTTATAGACCCTTAAGCTGGGTCACATCACAGATACTCGATGGAGGAGATTGTCCCAGAAGAACTCAGTGAAGGAGGTGGATTGCCTTGGCCTCCAGTTGTTCGTTGAGCCAGTTCTGGTGCTCCTCCTCGGTGTGGCAGGAGTGAAAAACGTTGAAGATCGGGGTCTCCTTTCCAGGCTTTGAGCTCCTGAAGATCTTCTTGATGGTCTTTAGCAGCTTCTTCATGTTGGTGGAGGCACCGGTGAGAGACTGCTTCTCGGGCACTCCGTTGAAGTTGGAAATAAGAACGGTTTCGGCAAACATTTTTAAGGATGGTTGTTAATGATCTGCTCGGACAGAGAACTGTAGTTCGAATGATACTGTTGCTCTGGCTACTCGGTCTTTTATACCCGTAAATTTTGCAACTCCTCCCTACCTGCTCTGTAAGATTCCAATCGTCGAGGGGTTGAAGTTCGTTGTGCAGGTAGGTTTTGCAGCAGTTTAGACATTGTTAATCATTGAAATTGCAATTGAACAATAAAGTGAGCTATTAAAAAGCGCATTGACTGTTCAACTTAAAAAGCTTACAAGAACAAAACCAAACCAAAGAAGTTTTGCAAATAATAAAGAAGAATAGAAAGATATTTTACAACGGAATTTATAGCGTGGTCAAACTTAACAATTTCGAACCCTTGTAGTTGCCGATATCTCAACACTAAAAAGCATTTCGGAATCGGTTATCTTGGAAGATGTATTTTCTAAAAGTCGCAATTAGATTCCCTCTGCTTCCGATTTTTAAAAAAATTAACATTCATATTTTACGTGCTATGGACAATCAAATTGACATGCAGTCGCTTGTGATTGGGTGATAATTTAACAAACACCTTTTCAAATTTATTGTAATGTGGGTCTAAAATAAACTGCTTTCATTATCAACACAGGGCAACAAAAAGAGACTTTGTGAAGGCGCAGGCTTCACTTTCAAACCTATACATTTTTTAAAGGGGCGCCAAAGACTGGCTGCCACTTTCTATGTGTTTGTTTGATGCTATTTTTTAAGATCTTAAGTTACAAAACATTGTTCATATTCGCAAATCACAAAAGTATCCTTTTTGGCCTTTACCCTTCCCAACACACTGTCTTGGGATCACTTCTTTTTGTTTGTCGCTCTCGAGGGACGATTTAATTGTGTTATATTTTTTTAAAGCGGGATAACGGGAATTTAGAATGCAGTTGGGCCTAAAATTATTTATATTACCATAATAAGACGACCATAAGCCTGCATCAAAAACACTTTTTTCCAGAGTAATAAATATAACGAAAAGGGTATAGTCTACCTTTCATTATGTTGTGTATTCAATTTCAAATCACATTTATAATTTCATGCACCAACCTATGCGTGATATTGCGCTCTAAAAAGTGGAAGAAATAACACAATAATATTTTGTTTTTTTTCCTCGAGGGATTTTTATTCTTATTCTAATTTTGACCCTAAACAAACAAACATGGAAGACAATGATTCGCTTAAGACTAATGGAAGACAATGTTATAGCTAAGTTAAAGCATTATTGAAGACGTTTTAGCAGCTAGTTGATATGTACAGTTGGCGGAAGCGACGAAGTTTGGCGCTTCCGAGGCACACAAGTCAGTCAGTCTCGTGTTCTCATCATCACAGTTGGAGTTTAAAGCCGACGTGCCGATTTATAGACCCCTAAGTTGGGTCACATCACAGATACTCGATGGAGGAGATTGTCCCAGAAGAACTCAGTGGAGGAGGTGGATTGCCTTGGCCTCCAGTTGTTCGTTGAGCCAGTTCTGGTGCTCCTCCTCGGTGTGGCAGGAGTGAAGAACGTTCGAGATCGAAGGCTCCTTTGCAGGCTTTGAGCTCCTGAAGATCTTCTTGATGGTCTTTAGCAGCTTCTTCATGTTGGTGGAGGCACCGGTGAGAGACTGCTTCTCGGGCACTCCGTTGAAGTTGGAAATAAGAGCGGTTTCGGCGAACATTTTGAAGGATGGTTGTTGATGATCTGCTCGGATAGAGAACTGTAGTTCGAATGATGTGGTTGGTCTAGCTGCTTGGTCTTTTATACCCGATGGTGGTGCAGCACTTGGAGGGTCCTTCCCTACCTGCTCTCTGAAATCACAAGAGATGAGGGGATGAAATGCGTCATCGGTTTTGCCGGCAGGTAGGGACACTTTACCTACTGGGTTAGAGATCGCAACGGATTTTCTCACATGAACTGTTTTTTGACTGGCGCATTTATCAGGGAGTACTCTAAATTAATTGCAATTACTGCGGATATATCTTCGGTTGGTTAGGACTGATTATTTTGAAACCAAACAAGATCTGTAATGAAAATAAGAAGACGACATGAGACGGCCCAGATCAATAAGGGATTAGTATCCCCTATTACAAATTAAGATTACACATGTTAGCGTTCAGTAGTTCTTTATAAGTGTGGCGAGTTTAAGTCATTGTTGGGCTTGAACGGTAAATTTTTACTCAAATGATAATTCTTAGAACATTTTTGTTAGTATTTTGCAATAAAAATAGACAAAAATTAACCTAAGCCATTGACCAAAGTTAAATGCTTTTGCTTAAAAATATATTTATTTGAACAATAAGTACAACAAAACATTAAATTCACAATATAAGTAATTTTATGAATATTAACCAACATTTAAAAGGAAAAACTGGATACAAAAAATCGTTTCATCTAAAAAATGTACAGCACTAGCAGAAAATTCTTCAGTTAGGAATAACCAAGTATCATTTATACAAGCTGGTGTACCGATTTCGCTGAAATCATAGCTAGTGAAAGTCTAAATTTTAAATGAAATACAATTTATTTTGTTATTTTATTTTATCTTACAATTAATTAAAAATTAAAATTAAAATTAAAAATTTGACAATAACAAAGGCTAAATACAAAATAAAAATAAAATGATCAGCGTGTACCAAGAACATTAATACCTTTTAATTTAAAACAGAGTTCGTAAAACAAAACACACTTGTATTTAACATGCTAAGTTAAAACAGAAAAAGTAAAATATAATTATTGTCATGTGTGTCTTTTTTGCTACACACAACTTATTTGTGTTATCAACTTTCGAGTGTCAGAAATGAAATAATATTTTATACATAAGCAACATAAATGGTGACGAGTAAGAGATATTCCCATTTTCCGCGATTAAGAATCAATTTAATTCAATTTGTGAAATTAGTACATTTTTCAGAGCAAGAGGAAATAACACTAACAATTTACACAGTTTTAATTATTTACTGCATTTAAACCGTTCTTGAAAAAGAAATAAGACCGCGAATTGTTATTGTACCTGAATAAAGATCTAAGGTAATACCACCCGGGAATGATTTAGAACAAGAAATTTAATGTAATTGATATATTATAATCAGTAACTCAATTGTTTTAAACACTCAATTGTCAAGAACAATTTTGTTAATATGTCACACACACAGAAAATTAATCAGACAAGAGAGCTGTGTGTGTCAAATTCGTTACGAATTAATGTATTTATTTATTAAAGGCACACATGTCAATAATTATAATTGACACTGTTCCATGCTTTTTGAGTTATTTATTACAAAATTAAAAAAAAAAAAACGTTTTGCGGAACCAATTATATATATTATAATATATAATTTGCTGCTGACAAAACAGAATCTTGCTATTTTATAAAGTCTATACAAAGAAGTACAAATCAATCTTTAACAAAATAATATAACAGAAAAATTAGAAATGACAGACTTAAATAAAATAGTTTTAAAATAATTAAAATTAATAAAAGCATATCATTGTTAAATACATTAAATGGCTTTTCAATAAAATTGCAATATTTTTATAATTGATAAAATCAATTTACTTAAGTTTCTCAAAATTTCTTCTGAGCCGTCCGCTGATAGGTCCCTTTATTATGCCATACTCACAGAAAAGGTCAATTTCTTATCGACCTCTTATCTAGCGCATGGAGCAATCAAACCTTCTAAAAATAATTAAATACAAAAGCCGATCATGAATATAACCCACCACATATCTAATCCTGTTTTCATTAAGATACCCACCCAGAAGAACCGATAACGAAATTGAATTCGTTCTAGCAATCCATAATATACACCTTCAGTTCTGCCTTAGCGACATACCACACTCGAATAGTCTTCTAATTAAGCAATTAAGTTCAAAGGATAATTAGGATTAACGTGAAAATTGCGATTTCCACCGTATTATTTTGTAGGAGTATTTCGATTTACTTCGATTTACGCATAACCAAAACTCTCCACATTCCGAGGTTAAAACTTTGTTCAGGACGAAATGAGCGTAAAACACCAAATAGATCGTGTCGAACAGCTGAAACGAAATGGTAACAGGATGCTAAAAAGCCAAAAGGCAACTCGCAATTGAATTGCAACGATTTGGAACCAATCGATTCGGAGCGATGCGTCCGAGGTTTATTTCTAAGAAATAAAACGAAAAATGAATAATTGTCAAATGTCAAATGGGTTCCGTCGGTAAAAACCGTGACGTGACCCGAACAACAAGTACGGATCGCTGGAGAACAGAAGAAGTGTGCAGGATATTTTTTGTGCCCCGAAAAGGGCTCAGCATGGGTATTGTCTACAAGGAGTTTTGAGGGATGTAGAGCCACACTAAACGTTGCATGTCCACAAATACACCCCCGATCCTTTTGCATCCTATAGTACATATTCCAATTTGCAACGCCTGAACATTCCTGTTCACAATTACTTCACTGCCGAATGTTCTTTATTTTTCTTTCTCTATTATTTTTGGGTGAAAAGTCAGTTACGTGCCCGATGAATAATTGTATTTTGGCGACATTGTCGCCAACTTCTAAGGCGAATCAATTCGTTCCAAACGTTTGCCGAAATCTAACCGAAGCAAAAGTTCTATACAAAATAAAACAAAATAAGAGTTCTTAGAACCAAGCACGTTCTCTGTGCAAATTGAAATTATTACGCCAATCTAAATTTGTCCTCAAACACTTCGGAATTACTTAACGAATTAATAACAAGGATTCGACTCTTTCTGACTGAATGACAACATTTTAGAAATAAAAAATGGACATGTCTAGATCGACTCTCCTAGTGATGCTGATCAAGAACATATATACTGTATAGGGTCAGAGCTGTCTCTCTCACTCCGTTGCAAACTTCTGACTAAAATAAAATAAGGAACACCAAAACCAACTTTATAAATAAATAAATACAATAAACTAAATAATATATAAATAGAATAAAAGTATAACATGTTTGTTGATTTAAACTGACAGCTTTTAAAATAAAATTATATCAATATTATAATTTTAATGCTTAAAATGTAATGATTGGAGGTTCTTAGTCCTAGCAAATAAATTTCAAGCATTAAATATAATACATTGAGGTAGAACCTACAAGCTACAAAACCTACATTTTCAATGGACTTACGAATGAATTTCACATTTTGTCATTTAAGGATTTTCAATTTTAATTATTTTTGGTGCTTTTGTGTTTTTCAACAGTACAATGAGCAGTCCCGTGAAAAGGTTTTCCCTTAGGCTAAGTAGGGAACAATACTTTAGTAATTATTCCAAATAAGCAAACGGTAGGGATTATGCTCTTTTCAGTCCGGGCACCCAAGTCAAATGCAGATTTTTGGTAAAAGAGACATTATTGTTAAAATTATTGTTATAATGAGAGATCATAAATATCAAGTCATATAGTAAAGTGATTTACATATGTATGAACATATGAGAAAACCAGTCATTTTTGTATTTTGTTCTCCGACTTAGGATAAATATCTTTTAGGATCATATTTAAATCTTACAAATGTTAATACCATATAGAAATGGTAGTAAGACTTTTTAGCTGATAAATTTGAACATTAAATTAAATTAAATTTTGTTATACCAATACACGATGAGTTATTTAATTGTTTTTAGCAACACTACACTGAGGATAAAACTTGATACAACCTGATGATGAAACAAAACCAAATTGTGTGTCTTGAAGAAATTCTACTTGAAAAAGGAACTTTGTATTTGATTTTAGAATTTAAAAGCAGTGGCATATCTGGAAGAGACACAAGTCGGAACGAGCCGGATCTGAAGACTAAAAAATATAGCGCCCATATTAACAATTGGAAAAATAAATGAAACAAATAAAAACTTTTCTCTTTTATTTTTAATTTTTTGTTTAGTTCTTCGGGAAAAGTAACGGTTAAAACTTTCAGAAATATGGAAACAATCAAAATATTAAAAACATTTATAAAGAAATACAAACTTCTCTATTTATTCATTTTTTTTAAACATATTTTTTAACATAGTAATAATTTGAAAGCTTAGAATTACGCTTTTAATTTTATTAAAATCGGAAAAAGATATCATATATGTTAGTTGCCATAGAAAGAGTCGAATAATTGATCAGAAAATCATTATAGCTTCAATTTTTTTAAACATATATTTTATTTTAATATTTCATTTTTTAAAAAGCTGCAAGGCTTGTTGAATTTTGCTTCCGTTCTTGTTTTAAATTAAAACATATTTTTTACTAGAACCAGTTTTTGGTCCATTGGTTTAATTAAATGAAGTCTCAAAAACTAATCAAATAAGCAGAATAATATTTTAGTACAATATGTACAATTTCATAAGACGTGCATAGATTAAAACACCTAGTTTTTAACTATTTAACTGCAAACCATTTCCAAATATTGGTACTGCTTTCCTTTGAAACTCGCAGCTTAGTCCAAAAATCGCTATCATGAGGAAGGCCAATTACCAATTAATGTCCTAAATAAACATGGAAGCGAAAAAAATACCAGCGAAGAAATTGAAATTTCCTGGCTGGATTACCTGGAACATTGGCAAATGAAAACAAACGTTTTCGATCGCAGAGATGAGCTCATTATTGAATTTCAACCGACTGCAACGAATCAATTCGAAACAAGAAAGATGCAGGCAGGACATAAGTCCTATTTGAAACCCAATCAACCATTTCAAATGGGATACATGTTCCTATCCTCGTTTCATATTCTTTCAATTTCGGGTCAAAGAATGCGAGAAGCGTTGCAAATTGGCTTTGGTACCCATATGCTCAGGGGATTCGAGTGTGGTGGATAGTTTTACTTACTAAAACTAGAACGAACTCTAGTGAGATCTTTTAAATAGGCGAAAATCACAGCCTGAAATCGATGTTGGTGGCCCACGCTAAACCCAATTTGTCGGCAATTTAAAAGCAAATTGAAAGTGTCTATGTAACAATTTTCGTAGCCCATCGAGAGAAAGGATCCCGGCCAACACGTAGGACTACCCACATAGTTAACAAAAGGCGGTCCAAAGCGAGAAGCGGAGAAGTGGAAACTGCTACTTTTCGCACAATGCCCGGGCGCATGAAAAGAGACACCTCCGAACTATTCCCTTGTCACTGCTATGTAGCCCTGATCCTGGGTGCCCGACAAGCCGACGCATCCGTCACCTGGTGCGATTAGCAGCTACAATGGCGAGCGGCTACGGCAGGATCAAAGCGGAAAATTCATTTGGCTTGGTGGTCTTCGTCTCGGTTTCGCTTTTGATCTCCACACAAGCGATCTTTTATATCGCTCAACACGAATTTACTAAAACACCCTCAATCGCCCAGTTTATTAGACACATAATTGTATTGGATGGCAGTGCGAAGGTTGGCTAGGACTCTTCACCAGATCCTTTAATTGGGTTAACAAGAGCTTGTTTGCGCGAGCTATGCCGAGAGCGACCTTTCAAGTTCCAATAAGCTTTGAGTAGAAAAATGCTAATCAAACTTCTTGTGTTTCTTGCATACATTCTTTCTTTTAAAACTCTTTAGTCTTTGTTTTTGGCCAATTTAGTCATATTACCGTTACTACTATATTAAGTATGTATTCTAATTCAGGATCAGCAGCTGAGTCGAATAATTAAACTGAAACTTTCCCAAAAGTTATTTGTCTTTTCTGGAACTTTAAAAAAAGGTGAACGAAATTCAAAAACAACATTCTTAAAATTATAATCTTTTTTTTAACTAATACAAAAGCGTTGCCAAGCACGTAAGGGTTTTAGTTAGAGCCAATTTTTCCATGATTCAAAAGAAATCAGTCTAGTCTCACGTTGTCTTGAATTAAAACCACATTTTTGATTTCAAACCATTTTTTCTTAGTGAGTTGTATATAAAGGTCGAAAGTTTTATAGAAAATCATTTATAAAACCTATGTAATAGGTTTAAAATACTCGCCTAAGAACTTATACTAAATTTATTTTTAATCTTATAAAGTTGTTTCCTAGCCCCTTTTTTAAATTTTATCGAGGAAATATATTCGTAAACCAATCAGGACAGTCGATCCCCACACCGCATCCCGCTCTGATTCCAAAATTTACGAGCTTCACCCCGCACTTTATTACTTTTTTTTTGGAAAAGTTAGGATAAAAATGAGAACATCATAATTTTTTGATTATTTGGTGCTCCTTAAATCCGAACACCAAAAATTTTATGCTCCACGGTAATAACATATTTTTATACCCTTGCAGAGAGTGTTATAATTTCAGTCAGAAGTTTGCAACGCAATGAAGGAGACATCTCCGACCCTATAAAGTATATATATTCTTGATCAGCATCACTAGGCGAGTCGATCTAGCCATGTCCGTCTGTCCGTCCGTTTCTACGCAAACTAGTCTCTCAGTTTTAAAGCTATCTGCATGAAACTTTCCCAAAAGTTGTCTTTCTATTGCAGGTAGTATATAAGTCGGAACGAGCCGGATCGGACGACTATAGCATATTGCTCCCATAGGAACAATCGGAAAAATAAATTTAAAAAAATTATAACTTTGGTGCTTTTTAATTTTTTTGTTAGTACTTCGATATATAGTAATGGTTAAATATTTCAGAATTACGGTTAAATTTCATCAAAATCGGAATTTGAAATATTTAACCATTACTATATGTCGAAAAACAAAAAAAATAAATTAGATTACAGCAAAGTTATAATTTTTTCATTTATTTTTCCGATTGTTCCTATGGGAGCTATATGCTACAGTCGTCTGATCCGGCGCACTCCGACTTATATACTACCTGAAATAGAAAGACAACTTTTGGGAAAGTTTCATGCAGAAAGCTTTAAAAGTGAGGGACTAGTCTGCGTAGAAACGGACCGACAGACGGACGTACAGACGGACAGACGGACATGGCTAGATCGACTCGCCTAGTGATGCTGATCAAGAATATATATACTTTACAGGGTCGGAAATGTCTCCTTCACTGCGTTGCAAACTTCTGACTGAAATTATAATAACCTCTGCAAGGGTATAAATATTGCAAAAATATTTAAAAATCTGATTTGCCAAGAGCACGAAATTTTATTTAAGCCACAGATTACAATATTATTAATAGACAGTTAGTGTACATTTTTATATTACACGACAATCGAGTTGCGTTAAAAAAAGGCACTGACAAAGGTATGACCGAAATAAAATATCTATTATGTATTGAATTACTTTCCCATTCTGTTGTTATTAGAATCGTTTATAAGTATTCTTCGAAAACAAAGTGCTTCAATTGATACCAAATTGTCATACACTTTTTTTTCAAATAGTGCATCTGGATTGATCCTACTGATGGCTTTAAGGTACAGTTTATGCCACAATAGATGATTTTTGGAGGGATATGGTTATATACAAAGTCCTTTTGAAATTTACTCGAAACTTATGGCTGTCCATTATACGATTATTAACAATAATTTGCCTTTTACCAGGTATCCGCAGCTAATTCAAAAGATCAGCTCTTGAAAAAGAGTGTGTTATACGATTGATAATTGCCAAACTATTGTTTGCTACTTAGCGACCGAAATTGCTTTCAAAGGACGGCTCTTTGTCACTTTAATGGCAGCAGCACCTATGAGTAATTGAAGGTGGAAAGCAGCAAAGTGAACAACAAAAAGCAAACTAAACAATTAATTGCCTGGAAAATTCCGAGGATATTGCACCAAAATGGTGGACACTCTTTTTAGGAGGCAATGACGAAGGCGAAACTTCGGAAAGCCTGTGGAGCCATTGTCCAATTGAAAGCAGAAAGAATATTTTCAAACCAGGAACGAAACGTTTCAACATTTGAAAAGAATAGCTGATTATACACAGAAAAAAATAATGAGTTTCAACGACAAATTTAAATTTCAACTGATACAAACGAATATGTTTTAATAATCTTATTTGAGATTTGGGATATAATAAATATTTTTTCATTTTGTCGTTCCAAGAAGTATTCAAATCTAGTCAAGAAGAAAAAAAGCTGAAATTGCCTTAACAAAATATTCTAAATTATATTGTAACATAAATACATTTTGTTAATTAATGCAAATGTGACTTGAAAATTAACAAAATAACATAAAAACAAATTCTTCTTGTTAATTAATGTAAATGCAATTTGGAAATCTTAAAACTGTTTTCTCTAAGTGTAGATTTATGAACGCTAGATCTTGGTGAGCGATCGTTGGGACTTATGGCAAACAGCAAGCAGAGACATGTTCGAGGCATGTTAGCCAGATCCAGAGACCCCTAGGAAAAACAATATAAGTAGACAATAAATGTATGTATAATTGGGAATGGATTTCGTTCAATGGACCAGCGGAGCATTCGTTGCGCATGTGCAGATAAATGTTGCATTGTCTGCGGGGAAACGAGTGCTGAATGAGTGCTGGCCTCTCAAAGGACAATACTTTCTCACTCGACCGTCGAGTGTGAATGCCGGCGAGAGGTCCTGCCGGCGAAGATTGTCCGCATTGTCCTCTCCATTGAGAGGCACTCGTGCGTAGCTCCGCAGGACATCACTGGCCCATTCAGACCATTAGAATTTGGAACCACACTACAAAATCGTCGCACTAAAATTGGTCACAATTGCACGCAAACACGGCGAGTGCATTTTACATGCCAATTCAATTCAGAAGAATGCAATTCAATGAATCCTCTCAAAGGACAGCCAGGATGTTCAAGGCATGGCCTTGAGCAATTTCTGAGTCCTTTATAGCCTTTTAGCATTGAAATTGCCGGACAAGGCTAATAAAATGAGGACGCGTTGCTAATACAATTTACATGCAATTGTTATGTATCGGGGCAACCGGAAGCCGATATTTAGTCACAACTTGCGATTGAAAACAAAAACACCATTTCTCAAGGGAGTGCTAATGTCGCACAAAAGAAGCGGAGCGAAACTTACTTCGATATGCTATACTTGCTATATCATGGTGGTCCTTTATATTTTACTCTTGAAATGACTGTACGTTACCCAATGCTCTTATTCAAAATGTGATCATATACATATATTAAGTTTTAATATTTTATAGGTGAAGTAAAAAATTATAAGTATAATTTATCAAACAAAAACCCCTCTATACGAGGTAAAAAGAAGTCTTGACGATTGCACTTTTGACATACCAATTTTCTGATATCAAGTTTGATGGAGAACAAGAAAGGAAGCAAACGCACGACAATCGAAAAATAACTTACAAAATATAAATCCCCTTGCTCGCAGATTATTTTGAGCTATATTAGACCAATACTTTGAATGCGGAAACCCAATTTCATGTTATAAAAAAAATAAGCATCATAAAAGCCGATTTTTATTATAATTTAATCAATTAGGCTTTCAACTTTATTGTACATATATTGCCAGTAGAAAATCAAAATGAACGACAGTACATGTATTGTATAGACTACTATATACAGCCGTAGAATTGAAAATCTGATGTGATGGCCTGATCGTAACGAGTAATACACCAATCGAAAGCTAAATAAGGATTGCTTATGAAAATGAAAATAAACTTCTAAACTAGTAAAGCTACCGAAAAGTGATATATGTCATTAAAAAGCTAAAATAATTAAATATTTAATATTTTTACAAATTTTTAAAAATTGATATAGCCGATTTTTGTTTAACTTTTTACGTTTATAGCTCTTAAGGTTACTCAACTTTTGATATATAACAAGTTTTCCTGCATGAGTGTTTTTTAAAAGTCATTAAGCAACAAAAACGGAAACTTTTTTCAGATCAGTTAACGCTGCCTTGGCAAGAAGTTCCTCCTAAAAGTTTTAAAAAAATGGTTTCAGGTTAAAGGAAGAAACATTTTCACTAAATATTTAAAGAATATTAATTATTTAAAAAAATAAATTTAAAACGTGTCCTAATTAAATCAAACTTATATAAAATCAGGTACTTTGCAAAAAAGTGAGCAAGGTGTAAGCAAATGTCTGTAAAAAATTGAATGTTCTATTGGGAGCCGGTAAACTTTCTCGATAATTTTTATATCCTTACAAATGGTATTATAATTTCAGTCAGAAGAAAACATTCCCGACCCTACCAGCATCACTACGGAAGTCGATCTAGCCATATCCGTCTGTTTGTCCAATCGTTTCTTTGCAAACTAGCCTATCAGTTATAAAGCTATTAGCAGTAGCTTAAAAAAGCCCGATCGGTCGACTTAAATATATACTAGCATGAGAACATTCGGGAAAATATAAACTAAAACTTTGCTGTTTTTAAATATACTCCGATACAAATGAATGCTTTTTAAACCCTTGCAGAGGGTATTATAATTTCAGTCAGAAGTTTGCAACGCAGTGAAGGAGACATCTCCGACCCTATAAAGTATATATATTCTTGATCAGCATCACTAGGCGAGTCGATCTAGCCATGTCCGTCTGTCCGTCCGTCTGTCCGTCTGTCCGTCCGTTTATATGCAAACTAGTCTCTCAGTTTTAAAGCTATCTGCATGAAACTTTCCCAAAAGCTGTCTTTCTATTGCAGGTAGTATATAAGTCGGAACGAGCCGGATCGGACGACTATAGCATATAGCTCCCATAGGAACAATCGGAAAAATAAATGAAAAAAAATTATAACTTTGCTGTTTTTTAATTTTTTGTTTAGTTCTTCGACATTTAGTAATGGTTAAATATTTCCGATTTACGGTTTAAATTTCATCAAAATCGGACGACTATAGCATATAGCTCCCATAGGAACAATCGGAAAAATAAATGAAAAAAAATTATAACTTTGCTGTTTTTTAATTTTTCGTTTAGTTCTTCGACATTTAGTAATGGTTAAATATTTCCGATTTACGTTTTAAATTTCATCAAAATCGGACGACTATAGCATATAGCTCCCATAGGAACAATCGGAAAAATAAATGAAAAAAAATTATTACTTTTCTGTTTTTTAATTTTTTGTTTAGTTCTTCGACATTTAGTAATGGTTAAATATTTTCGATTTACGGTTTAAATTTCATCAAAGTCGGACGACTATATCATATAGGTCCCATAGGAACAATCGGAGAAATAAATGAAAAAAAATTATAACTTTTCTGTTTTTTAATTTTTTGTTTAGTTCTTCGACATATGGCAATGTTTAATTATTTCAGAATTATGGTTTAAATTTTATCAAAATCGGACGTCTATATCATATAGCTCCCATAGAACTAATATAAATATATAAAATAACTATCTAATAATTGAGCTGCAAATCATCATAGCTTCAATGTTTTTCAGTATATACTCAAGTAAATCATAATTTAAATGTTTTCAAAAGTATTTAATTCATGCAATAGCTGCAAGGGTATATGAACTTCGGCTTGCCGAAGTTTGCTTTCTTTCTTGTTTGTTTTTGATTTACTGTTTATACCCTTGCAGAGGGTATTATAATTTCAGTCAGAAGTTTGCAACGCAGTGAAGGAGACGCTTCCGACCCTATAAAGTATATATATTCTTGATCAGCATCACTAGTAGAGTCGATCTAGCCATGTCCGTCTGTCCGTCCGTCTGTCCGTCTGTCCGTCCGTTTATATGCAAACTAGTCTCTCAGTTTTAAAGCTATCTGCATGAAACTTTCCCAAAAGTTGTCTTTCTATTGCAGGTAGTATATAAGTCGGAACGAGCCGGATCGGACGACTATAGCATATAGCTCCCATAGGAACAATCGGAAAAATGATTGAAAAAAAATTATAACTTTGCTGTTTTTTAATTTGTTGTTTAGTTCTTCGACATATAGCAATGGTTCAATAATTCAGAATTATGGTTTAAATTTCATCAAAATCGGACGACTATAGCATATAGCTCCCATAGGAACTATCGGAAAAATAATTGAAAAAAATTATAACTTTGCTGTTTTTTAATTTTTTGTTTTGTTCTTCGACATAAAGCAATGGTTAAATATTTCAGAATTATGGTTAAAATTTCATCAAAATCGGAAGACTATAGCATATAGCTCCCATAGGAACAATCGGAAAAATAATTGGAAAAAATTTTAACTTTGCTGTTTTTTAATTTTTTGTTTAGTTCTTCGACATATAGCAATGGTTAAATATTTCAGAATTATGGTTAAAATTTCATCAAAATCGGACGACTATAGCATATAGCTCCCATGGGAACAATCGGAAAAATAATTGAAAAAAATTATAACTTTGCTGTTTTTTAATTTTTTTTTTAGTTCTTCGACATATAGCAATGGTTAAATATTTCAGAATTATGGTTTAAATTTCGTCAAAATCGGACGACTATATCATATAGCTCCCATACAAATAATAAAAATATATAAAAGAACAATCCAATAATTAAGCTGCAAATCGTCATAGCTTCAATGTTTTTAAACATATACGCAAGTAAATCATAATTTTAATGTTTTGCGATAGCTGCAAGGGTATATGAACTTCGGCTTGCCGAAGTTTGCTTTATTTCTAGTTTTTTATTAAAGTCGGACAACAATACTATATAGATGCTTGTAAAACACGAAAGCATAAAAATCGGAATATGCTAATTCGTTTTTCGTCACGACTATTTTACCTCGTTAAGAAGTAATTTTGTTTGATAAATATTCAGGTACGAAAAATGAAAAAATCTATTAAGTTTGCTGGGCAATTACATCTTAAAAGAATTTTTTAAGTACTTTTAAATTTGGTAGCAGTTTAGAATATAAATTTAGCTTTGATCTAAAATATGTCAAAATTAAAAAACCCAATTATTAGATATATGACTAAAAGATTCTCGTACTCAAGATTCCTAAACATCAAAATAAGCTCAGGATAACGTTTTTAATCTACTGCATCCAACAAAGAAATCGCTGAGACAGATAGATGTGATTATTGCTTTTGCCGTTGATTCAAAGATCGAGACGGGAAAATTGTAGGTCCCCTTCCATTAGACACGTCGTGACTTTGAAAAATAGCCTCAGACTCAGGGTCATCAAGTGTTCAAAAAGGTATCTAATGAGCTCTCTGTCAATATAGCTGCCATCGTCGATTAACACAAAAGTTTCTCGCTGGGCAAATAGACGTTTTCTTTGCACTTGTACGGCAAATATTGACAAAGGACTAAGCAAACCCACTTGGTCGTAGAAGAAGACAAACAGAAAGCATTATTTTCGGGACGATAGCAAGTGTCTGCAGGTCCGCCAAGTTGTTTGGAATAATATTTGACGTTCCTACTTAGTTGTATATATATTTTCTTAATTTTTGGCGGCACTGTCCCGAGACATTCTAAATCATTGGCAGCGACGCGTCGGCAGACAAGGAAATATTTATTGAAAAAATACCTATGCATGAAATTTGAGGCTCCGACAGGAGGTTCCTATTGTTGATCTTATCGCTGGCAATGGATCTTGAAGTGCAGTGAAAACAGAAGAAAATATTTTGTAAACCAAGTACCCAAACAAAATAAAACCTAGCTAGTTGGGTGCCTTATCTACATCTCGGCTGGAGTTGGGATCGCTGCTCAGCATAATCTCGGATTGAAGTGCAGTACTTCTAGATTGCACATCACAGATAAACATTAATCCCCAGCATGCATGTACTTACGGAACAATGAATAGAGCATAACGAATGTGTGTGATTGAGATACTTTTGGGTGCCCTCACACTTCACTCTGGGATATCTGGGCTAGATATAGCCACTCCGATTAGTATCTCCTGTCAAGTAGATGTGGCTATCTCTGCCAGATCCCAGCCAGCCTGCTAATTGAACCTCTAAGATAGAAATTGTAACCAGGAATTGGTTAACCAGATTCCACTATCCTGGATCATGTGTGAACTTTGGTCTTAGGAGATGCCAGCCAAGATTGGCCTAATCATTTGGGAGCGATTGGTTTCTTGAGCAATAATAATATCTTAGGCTATCCCATTTCCTCATGTGATAAATGATCTCAGTTTAAAACAGAGATCTTTTCGAAGTAATTGTACCTCAAAGATAAGTGTTCATTCATATGTGACTACAGTGTTGAACCTTTTTTGGGCATGAGCTGTTCGTGTGCTATGCAAATCTTTTAATGTATTCATATTTTATTTCATGAACAGATTATAGGATAATCCAATCATCAATTATTAATTACGTCCAATCTGCAAAGAGTTAACTTCAATTTACTACGACATTATATTAGAATAAGAAAAATTTACTTCGATAAAGATAAAGGATAGTTGGAAATGTTTGAATAGTTATAGTACCTATATTGGAATGGTATCCGGAGTAATGTAATTAGAAAGCCTGTTGATTTGGCTAATTTTCGAGAAAATTTCGACAAATTTGCAAACAAAAAACAGAAGGCAGATTAGAGTAAGAAATCTTTAAAATCACTTATCAAACCTGTAAATTAGCTTGCAAATATTTCCTAAATAAATTATTTATTTAGTCTGAAATAGTTTTTACTTTTTATGTTGTTTAAATCGTATTTTCATGAAGTATATTAAATTGGTTTTGCAATATTAAAGAGGTTTTGTTGATTTTTAAATTCTACTCTTAGGCTAGATACTCCAAACTATTCAATTATAATAGTTAAAAACAAGAAAGAAAGCAAACTTCGGCAAGCCGAAGTTCATATACCCTTGCAGCTATTGCATGAATTAAATACTTTTGAAAACATTTAAATTATGATTTACTTCAGTATATACTGAAAAACAGTGAAACTATGATGATTTGCAGCTCAATTATTAGATAGTTATTTTATATATTTTTATTAGTTCTATGGGAGCTATATGATATAGACGTCCGATTTTGATAAAATTTAAACCATAATTCTGAAATAATTAAACATTGCCATATGTCGAAGAACTAAACAAAAAATTAAAAAACAGAAAAGTTATAATTTTTTTCATTTATTTCTCCGATTGTTCCTATGGGAGCTATATGATATAGTCGTCCGACTTTGATGAAATTTAAACCGTAAATCGAAAATATTTAACCATTACTAAATGTCGAAGAACTAAACAAAACATTAAAAAACAGAAAAGTTATAATTTTTTTCATTTATTTTTCCGATTGTTCCTATGGGAGCTATATGCTATAGTCGTCCGATCCGGCTCGTTCCGACTTATATACTACCTGCAATAGAAAGACAACTTTTGGGAAAGTTTCATGCAGATAGCTTTAAAACTGAGAGACTAGTTTGCATATAAACGGACGGACAGACGGACAGACGGACAGACGGACAGACGGACGGACAGACGGACATGGCTAGATCGACTCGCCTAGTGATGCTGATCAAGAATATATATACTTTATAGGGTCGGAGATGTCTCCTTCACTGCGTTGCAAACTTCTGACTGAAATTATAATACCCTCTGCAAGGGTATAAAAAGTTCAACAAAGAGACATTCCCAGACAAAAAAGAAATAACAATAATAAAAATTAAAAGGGAATTATTAATTTTTACAATTTAAAAATCTCTTATAAGATTTCAGATTTGTCCATTAACACTATTAGTTATAATTTGAAATTATTAGCTGTATAAGATAAGAAAAAAGATTTTCATGTAATATTTGATATATTTCCAAGAAAATAGAGAAATGTCTTTAGCATTTGTTTAAGTAAGACACAAACTTCCTCTTCACTTCAGCGGCATTAAATATTTACAACTGTTACAAATATCCGTAAAGGTAGAGCATAGGGGACAATTCAGCAAGAATATTGAAAGATATACGTTCTTGTTTGAATTCAATTGCTACTAGAGAAGGCAAGTATCTCGAAGGAACACTGTGTTCTTTTGTACCTCCATATAGACATCAACAAAGCGGCGGAGGCAGAAGAGGTAGTATCGAAGGCGAGGTGGAAGAAAATCCCAACAAAAGAGCTAATCACCGATGCCAAGAAGCCTTCGAGAAGATATCATCCCTGCATACATATATGTCCTTGTTTACCTACATGTCGCCTACCGAACGCCAAGAGGCCAGAAAGGGAACAAAATGAAAGGAATAAGTCGCTCCCTCGCACACCCTCGTATAGAATCCGAACCGATCCTTATAGATCCCATACATTGCGATCCGACTACCGTGGCAAGCCAGCATAGCGGTTGACCATCGAAACCCAAGACCCACACAATATTTGTGGTCCAATGCATTGCCTCGCATGCACTTCCATTTCCATTCCTTTTCCTATTGATCCGTCCCATTGTCATTTATAGGTTTTTGTGCCGAATGATTTTTCAAAGAAACAGGAAACATAATCCTACAATAACATTTTTACGCACTGAGCTCCTTTTAAGTAATCTTTACGTATGAAATTTGTTATCAATGGCACTCCATCTACATGTGCATGTTTTTTTAGGCAAAATTGAAATAACAGAGACGACATGCGAGTATTCAACAAATTCCCGATATTATCCTTAGATAAGGTACATGGAAAGAGTAATTTGCCAAGGATCAAGATGAAATATATTATTCTATGCATATATGGATATGTAGATACTTATATGCATTTTAAAATGAATATTCTATTTTTCCAAGAAAATAATGGTAAGGGGCAACGAAATTATGCGGGGGAATGTTTCCAAAAGTATAATGGCCGACATAGATCTTGATTTAATTATTTTGCAGGATACCTTTAAAGTTGCATGTAATGGTTTGTTTTATTATTTATATTTAAGTTTTTGGCTAAATGTAATTCATTTAAAATTTAAAAAATAAAAGCGTTGCCAATTAAATTTAATAATCAACAAGAAAGTAGTAAAGCTTTGGCAAGCAAAAGTTTATATACCATTGCAGCTATTGCAAAAATTAAATATTTCTTAAGACGTCTTACTTTTTATTAATATGGCTATGTATTTAAAAACTTTGCGATTATAATAATTTTCAGCTCAATTATTCGATTGTTTTGCGATTTGTATTTTTTTTTTTGCGTTGAAAGAGACATTTCAGACCTTACAATGTGTATATTCCTGATCAGCATCACTAGAAGAGTCGATCTAGCCATGTCCGTCTGTCTTTCCGATTCTACTCAAACTAGTGTCTCAGGTTTATAGCTAAATGCATGAAACTTTCCAAAAGTTGTGTTCCTATTGCAGGTAGTATATTGGCGAAACGAGGCAGATCGGACGACTATATAATAAGCTCCCATAGGAAAAATTGGAAAAAACATTCAAAAAAGTATAAATTTGCTGCATTTTATACATTTTTCTTCGATACATAGTAGTATTTTAAATTACAACTTAAATTTGATTTGATTGATCGAATAATTAAGGCGAAAGTCATCATCCATTTTTTTTGCATATACTCATATAATTGGAAATGCAAGGATATATAAACTTTGGCTTGCCGAAGTGTGCTTCGCTTCGGGAGCTATATCCTATAGTCACCCGATCCGGCTCGTTTCGACTTATATCCTACCTGCAACAGGAAGACAAATTTTGGAAAAGTTTCATGCAGTTAGATTAAAAACTGAGAGACAAGTTTGAGTAGAAACGAACATGGCTAAATCGACTATCTTAGTGATGCTGATCAAGAGTATATATATTTTTTAAGCTCAGGAATGCCACCTTCACTGCAGTGCAATTTTCTGACTAATACGATAACACCCAGTGCAAGGGTATAAAAATGCTAATAAGCTAAATTACCAAATGTTTTAATCGCTCTAAGAAGTAGTAGTCTAAATTGTAATAGGAGGATTGTGTCGAAAATGGTTTTGATTTTTGTGTCAAAAGATAATAAATTATTTTATTAACTTATACTATTTTGAAATTATACGAAATTACGTATACGAATCAATCCTGTAATACACAGCTCCTTAATTTTGAATACAATTTTAGTTCTGCACACAGTTTAAAGCATGGATTTAGTATTAAGTATTAGTTACTATTAAAAATATTTAAAATATTAATTTACAGTTATATACATAGTTTTTTGTTTTACATAGTTTTTGTTTTACTATTGTTTTTATAATCTGTTAAATTGATAAATTTATTTTTTCTTGTGATATATTTATTTTCATGTCAATATTTACGTGATACTTTTGCGAACAATAAGCATTATTTTCAACCAAACAAATCAATTCTGGGTTTATTCAACAACCGACATTTGTGTTGCCCTCCAAGAACCTACATGCGAGACCATCAATAGAGAAATCTATAAGAACATACCAATTTATAGATATTGCAACTGCTCAATCATGAAGAAGAATAATGAGCGGAAAAAAAGTGAAGCGAGAAAACCAAGGCAGCATATAGACGCTTTGATGAGGATATATGGTACAGCAACAGATATCTGAAAAGAAGCAACAATTTAAAAAAGAACAACAGCCAGCGAGGAGGGAATAGATAGATATTCATGGGATGGTTAAAGCAAAAGTCATGCAAAATGCACACAATAGGGCCACAGAGTCCCCCCGAGGCTGTCGCATTGTTTGGGCCGCTTTTGAAAATATTTGTAAACACGTTTTTGGGAAATTTGCCGTGTTTGCCAAGGCTAACCATTGTCCCTGCGGAGGAGGGTTGGAGGTAGGTTGGCCCAACATCACAGTGAGACGTCATGGAGTTTCACGTGTTGTCACCAGCCACCAACCGCCAGGCTTATTAATAGCCCCGACAACGGACCCGGGATGTTCAGCCCCTGCAGTAGAATCTGTTGAAACGTGATCTCTGCCCGACTCGCACTCAGGCGGGGGTAATCCCCTGTCTCGACTCCGGGCTTGAATCCGTCTCCTCTGATCCCGGGCCATACAAAAGTGTGCCTTTTAACGAGCTCTAATTTGGTGCTGGACCATTTCAAATAGAAGACAGCGGAGATTGGAGGAAGCGAGCAGCAAAAAAAGGTTCCCATTCTTCCCAACTTATTTCCAGAGAATAGCACAAATAATGATCGGTTGTCTACTCGACCGAATCCGAATCCCGATTCAGATGCGAATCCAGGACTAAACATGTAGCCAATCACACTGAAAATAAATGTGCGTAAAATGTGTAAGGCGTTTTGGAATAATACACATTTTTGTTAAAACTTATTTGAATAAATAAAAATTTAGAAAATGTATTACTCCTCAAACTATTATTGCAAAATTATTTAATAGTTCCTAAAAAGAAGTAAACGTCATAACTCTATTTCAAAAAAAAAAATGTAATATAAAATTTAAACCTCTTTTAGCCAAAAACAACTATATTCATTTTTACAATAAGAGTGTTCAAATGTGTAATTCATTTTGGAACAATATACATTTTTATTAATGGGCATTACTAGTAACTTAAAACTTATTTGCCTAAAATATAAATGTAGAAAATGTATTACTTCTTAAATTATTTTTGTATTGTTAATTAAATAATAATAATTTTCACAAGAAGCTAAAAAACCAAAATAAAAATATACAGATTAATTATAAATATTTTTAAGATTAACTAGAAATATAGATATTAAAAATACGGTAAGGCTTTAATGATATCATGTAAGGTAAATGAGGGGAAAAAAATATTTCAGTGTATGTTTACTCAGTGCCAGTCAAACAAAGTTCTGTTTTTGTTCCATTTTCGGGACAGATCCCTAACGTGATAATCTTTTAAATTGCTCAAATTTTCCCTATGACTCGACCTTTTGCTCTCTCTTCTTGTTGCTCACAGCCCTATTAGTTCGCTTCCCTTTTGGGAAATTGGAAAATGAGATCTTGTCGCTTATGTTATTTGGTATTTTGACAAAACAATGAGCAAATTTGAAGCGTTTTCTGTTTGATGTGTGTTTTGTGTCTTACCTCTAGTTGTTGGCCAGTAATGCGCGGCTTGCCAGCCAAACTCTCTTCTTTTGTTCTCATATGTGTACAGTTTTTTGTTCAAACACGATTTTCCTTACTAGCATCTTAAGTGAAAGATGCTCTGCTGTAATTTTGAGCTGATTTGATGTTCATATGATGTTTACAGGGGCTTTTGTCTGGGAATTTAGGTGTGTTCTCCACAGGTATTGATTCTTTGGTGGGATCTTAACAAGCTGCAGCTTGGAATAAAGTCCTAAGTATGTGGATCAATAAATATAAAAATATTTATTTAACAATGTATTATTGCCGAATTAGCAATTATTATTAATAAATCTTTTCTTCAATTTCAGTCCAACTAATATAAAATCATGCATAGCTTAATTTCCATTGAATTTCCATTAAAAATAATTTGTTCGCTAAAAATGAAAGCCAAAATAAATATATTATCTTTAATTAAATTTTTGATTTCAGTCATTTACAAAAGGCGGAAGAATTGCCATGTTTCACGCGAAGCAACGGCTTTATTTTTTTTTTATTTATTTCATTTTTTTAATAATAAACAAATACAATGATCAATTTCATTGCCTTACAAAAAATACAAACTTCAAACTATCTCTTGCCCAAATCCAGAGGTGCGTCCCCTTTACCATTTTTCAATTCTTCTAAAAATTTATTAAAAACATTCTGGAGAACTATAAGAACCATATTTTAAACCCAAAATTGGCCATATTCTAAGCCGAAAAAATAATACAATGGATATATATTTACGGCATAACAAAAAAAAATGTTCTACAAAAGAAGTGTATTTCGAATTTTACGCATATACGTTAAATAACATTAAATCTTTGTCGACATTCATAAGAAAAACAAAAAACTTTTATCCATATTGCTTAAGAGAGGTTGAAGGATATAAAGAATTTATGGGGTCGGAAATGTCTCGTACACTGATTTACAAGTTTTTGATTGAAATTATAAAATCCCTTGCAAAAAAAAAGTAACTAATGTGTGTTACATATTTCAGTAAGTAATTCAAACTTATGTGGGAGGATAAAGAATGTTTCATCCTTTGAGCTAGTAGGCGGGCTGTTTTTATTTTAAACACATCTGAGAATCTAATTAAATTAAAATTTAGTTCTTAATTTATACAAAACTATTTTCTTGATATATTTAAAGAGTTTTTTTTATAAAATTTACCAGCCATTTTGATCTGGGTTTCTTCAAGCAAAGTTGAACACATTAATAAATAGTTCAAAAAATATTGACTCCTTAATATAATCCCAATAAAAAAAGGTAATTTATAACCCGATATCATATCTTATGGGTAGGTCCTTTAATCAGCTCCAACTACGGACACTCCTATTCATCTCAAAAGTCCCGACTCACTTCCTATCTGCCATCTCCAGGTTCATTAGTAAATTGCAGGGTTAAAAAGGCTGCTTAGGCATGATCATCTTAAGTATACATACTCAGACCATAAAGTGATGTTTTAGGACTCACTAGCAAACACTTTTTCAGTGGAACACAGAGAGGGGCGGAAAGGGGCGATAACCACGCCCAGACCGCCCTAGGCTGCCATGCAAAGACCTCCAAAGTCAAAGGGAAAACAGTGTTAACAATTTACACTAGAAAGTCTCCCATCAATCTTCTAACAATATCGTTTGTAGCTGATTGTTGGGCTGCACTCCCAAAACGCCCCCCCAAAAAAATTGTTAAAAAATTTCTAATCTTCATATATGGACTTCCTATGTACAGCTTCTACATGGACAATACCCAAAAAACGCCCCTAAAAAGCAAAAGACAAGAGAAGAAGAGATTGGAAACCCAAAATCAATAAAATGCAACGCCGCAGGGGACACAGGCAAGTCATGGCGAGGGGCAGGGGCAGGGCCAAGGGCACTAAAGTAAAAAAGAAAATAAAATTTAACAAAAGAGACCCTTGCACACGTGTTCACAAAGGAAAACTGACCGCCACAACGACCGATCAACATTAGCCCGAAAATGTTCCACTAAAATTCGGTTTAAATTTGTATCTTTTTCTATCCCCTTTTTTAACGATGCTAGACCGCTTTTTGGCCTTAGATTGGCTACCCATTTTAACAAATAGGTGTGTAAAATATTTCTAATCGTAGAATTTGTCTCAAGGGATAAGTCGAACGAAAGCAAATACTGTGAAATTGGTAATCGTAGGAGACCATTATGATTTTCAAAATGAATACATAAATTAAATTAAAATAACCCAAAAGAAAAGTTAAACAAAAAACGAAGAATCCTCTTAATAAAAAAGTAGGGTATAATGTTAATTTAAAGCGGTAATACATGATTTTATTGAATTTATTGTTTTTTGTCTGAAATGCTCTCAGATGAACGTTTGGAATGGATGCGGTTTGATGAGTTCTTAAACTGGGAAAGATCTGCAAAAACTAGTTTTCCGATTGAAAACTCTAAGTTGATTTTCTCTCAATCTAAATGAAAATGTTGTTTTTTATTTATATATTGTTTTGACCATCTTTATGACTTTACAACTTTTTCAATTTTCGATTCAACATAATCATTCTTAAAAATATTTTTAAAATCTTTCAACATGAAAATTCATTTAAAAGGTTAAAATCAAAAACTTTAATAATCCTCTATAAAAATAAAAAATAAAAGTGGAAATAAAAATTAATTAATTTTAACATAGATATAAACAAAGAGCCCTTTGAAGACGCCATATGGCTTTAGATTGGTATTCGATTTTAACAAATAGGTGTCTAAAATATTTCACAAATTGTCGGCTGCATATGGAAATCCATTAGTCCCAATGGAGCATGAATCGTAAATAATGATCCTCAACCCCGAAACACTCGAGACTCCACAGAGCGACTTTCGGGCGACGAGGGATTGAATTTCAACGAGGGTCCTGGCACCAAATCCCTGTCCTGATCCCTGTTATATTTGACGACACGGATTTCATCTGTTTTTTCTGTGAGTTTAATTGTCAAGTGCAGTTTCTGACACGAACCCGGTTGAGCTCCTGAAATTTAATGCCTCGATGTGCAAGCCGATCTCGTGTTCGAAAACGCATTTTGGACGTCACAACCACTATCGATATGGAAACCCGCCCAAATCAGGTCCTTTAAGATTCTGTGAGTCGTTTCAAGTGCCGCTTTCTGGGCGAGGAGGCGCAAGTGTTTACCATGCCACAATAATCTTTACTAATCAGCTATGAAAACTACCCCAATGGAATGTTTTCTGCTGTAAATTGATATTTGTGTCTGGCAGTGAATCAAACTCAACCATGACCAAACCAACCAAACAAATGTGTTCGAGTGCGGAAAATTTTAATTTAATTTTTTGTGGGGGTGGACCAAAGCCACTTGAGTGGTTCGTCCATAAAAGTAAACGATAACTAACGATCCCTAAACTGCTGATTGAGGCAAGCCGAATTGTCGACAAGATAATGCACTTTCCTTTCTGAATTTGAATTTGAATATTTTTTGGTCCACTAATGACTTTGGCCTTGTCTCTGAAGTAATTGAAGCGGTGACGCCATTTAAAATTATCAAAAAAATAAATGGTTTTCTTTAGCGACAGTTCTGTCGATAAGGTTTTAGGGGTACAGGTAACACTTTGGTTTTGGCTAAGGTACAGGTAAGAATCCGCAAGGCGTCTCGACTCGTTAGGAGGACAATGAACGACAGGACGCCGGCGCCAGGAAAATTATCCACTGTCTGGCATTTTTGTCATTCGACTTGACATTCCTGGAATTGGCAGAACCTTTCGAGAATTTATATGGATTTTTCTTTGTCTCAAAGAGCGCGATTTTTCACACTTGACAGGACGCAGAACAACTAAGGCAAACAACAGGTTGATGTCAACCATCTTAAAGATTGTGAAAGTTGCTAAAACCTATAAACTCTGACAGTTTCTCAGCAGCAGTTCGTCTTTAAAAATGATTCTTTTATCCTAAAAACTAAACAATAATATATGTAACTAAGACTTTGTATTAAATTTTGTAAAAACAGGTCAAGACTTTGCAACTTAATGTTTAGTAAAGTAAGTCACAAATCAAACTTAAGGGAGAGTAAAACAAATAAGATATTAAATTTGGATAGTCAAAGCAATCACGTTTAATATAATTTTAATAATAAATATGGTGCCATTATAAGGAATATTTATTTGCCTATAACTTTGACAAGTAATATGTTGTTGTACATGTATACGAAAACATCTAATGTTTAAAAAAAAAGGCCGTTGAGGATTACCCTTAAAATTTTACTAAATGCATCTCGTGTTAAGAAAGAGTTTAAAATAATTATCTTCCTGCCCAGCTTCCCCTTCAAATTAAAAACGTTTTAAAATATACTAGTCAATTTCAAGTACCTATATAGGTAACGAATTTAATTTCTTTTCTACAAAAAAAATATCTAAAACCACGGCCAGACACATTTAAATTTATAATTTTGAATAGAAACCCCACACCTCATAAATGAAACCAATGAAGGACAAACTCAATTGCTCATCCCCAAAAACAATCTTTTTAGGGATCGTCTCATTTGATTTTATAATTCGAACCCAAACCATCAATCAATCAACGGAGTTCACAAAAACATAACCCTCAAGTTCAAATTCTATTCAAAAGATTATTTGGGGAAACTTCTTTTCGCTCCGAATGATTTTCTTACAATTTTAAAATATTTACATTTTGGGTAAATTTTTTGTAGGATTGAAGTGAAACCAAAGAACTCTTTGCATTTGATAGGACCCTTTTACTATTATGTGGAAAGAAGCGTTTCTGATTTCAGGGCAAAAAACCAATGTTGGACAATGGCGGCATTTAATCCCTTTTTCCGGAAGGTCACAATTACGCTGGATTGGATGGGCATTCGCCGGTCATATATGGTACCCTTCCACCCCCACCTCCGTGGATTGTATATTGTTGCACTTTGGAAAAGGGTCCATCATTGCACACGTGCAAGGGTCAGAACGCACAGCATCGGCAGGTAGGAATTGGAAACACAAAGAGAAACCCCAAACACATCAGAAATGCAAGATAAAAGAGGATTAAACGAGACGAAAACGAAACGAGCCGAACCCTAAAATGACCCAAAACTAATGCACCTCGACTCACGAAGGTTGTGTTAACGGTCTACTTGCCGGCCATCAACAGCCATGAAAAAGCAATCATCGTCGCGAAGATCGCTGAGATCGGCTGATGATGTTTGCAGATAAGATTCTACAAACCTTTACTCCAAAAACCCTAAAACACTGAGCTCTTTGGCAAATAAGAGACCTAATTTTTATAGAATGGTGGATAAGTTGTACAAAGTGATCATGTCTAGACTTGTTCGATTTTTTCAGGACTGAACTGTTGCACGTGTGTAAACACTGGAACTGTGGGATCGCTTGTCTTTCGATACTCTTTTGTTTTCACTTTTTTCTTTGCTTCTCTAACAATAAAACATTTTTGTAAATGTTCCTATTTGTTAACGACAAAAAAGCAAGTACAGTATAAAGAAAGGGAAGCAACCAAAACAATCGATTCTTGAAAGTCTAACAATAATGTTTAATTTTTTAATTCTATCAACGAATGCTGAATTCTATACCTTAAATAATATTGACCTTAAAGTTATAAATTAGGCCTTTATTTCTCACAAAAAATGTTTTCAATAAAAATTAAATATGTTCTTAAGTAACACTTGCTGAAATAATAAATTAATAATAATTAATAAATAAATTTGATTACACATTTTGAAAGTTTAGTAAAGTTTATTAAGATTGAGTTCACCAAAAATGGTTAAAGTCGGTCAGTAACAAACCTGATTTTAAGATCATATTTATTAACCCCCTTGACAATTTGGAATAAATTTTAAATTTGTTTTATAATTTAGCGCGATTCTTAAATATAAAAAAAATTAATTATTAACAATTTCGAATTTTTTGTAAAAATAATACGTTGCTAATAATATAATTTATAGTATTTAAAAAACACTTAGCACTGAGTATATTTAAAATATTACAACATTTCTATATCTCAAAATTGTTTTTTATTTTTACTTCCGATTGTTCGAATGGGAACTATAGTCGTCCGATCTGTCTTATATTAAACTTTTATATTATACCTGCAATAGAGATGCAAATTTTGGGAAAGTTTCATGCAGATAGCTTTAAAACTGAGCGACTGAGGACAGGCGGCTAGATCGAATCGTCTATTGTTAAGAATATATAATTTTTATGGGGTCAAAAATTATTAACTAAAATAATAATACCTTCTGCAAGTGTATAAAAATTGGCGTTTGCTGATAGTGCGCAATATAACCTCATAAATAACATTAGTTTGTCCACTTAAATCGAAGCAGATTTAAGAATGTTGCAAAGGGATAATATGATATATTTTTTAATATAGACGCTTAGGCCAGACCAAATTTGAAAAATATAATTTTAAATAATACACAAATAATCTATATAAACTATGGCTAATAATAGATACTAACTACTAACATTAAAAGCATTTTAAATTAAATAAATTTGAAAGTTTTGTAATCAGATTAATTGTAATTTTGTTATGTTGTATACTGTTATGATATTTAGGAATAAATAATCAGCCATAATAATATAATAATATTTTTTAATATAGACGCTTAGACCAGACCAAATTTGAAAAATATAATTTTAAATAATACACAAATATTCTATATAAACTATGGCTAGTAATAGATACTAACTACTAACTTTAAAAGCATTTTAAATTAAATAAATTTGAAAGTTTTGTAATCAGATTAATTGTAATTTTGTTATGTTGTATACTGTTATGATTTTTAGGAATAAATAATCAGCCATAATAATATAAAAATAATTTTTTAATATAGACGCTTAGACCAGACCAAATTTGAAAAATATAATTTTAAATAATACACAAATATTCTATATAAACTATGGCTAGTAATAGATACTAACTACTAACTTTAAAAGCATTTTAAATTAAATAAATTTGAAAGTTTTGTAATCAGATTAATTGTAATTTTGTTATGTTGTATACTGTTATGATTTTTAGGAATAAATAATCAGCCATAATAAAATAGCCTGAAAACACACACTCCCGATTTCCATATTTCCCCCATTATTAATTAATGCACCTGAGCAATGTCATCTTTCTGTTGAAGAACAGAAACATTTACATAAATTTAACCTGATGGGTTTTTCATTAATAAAGAAAGTAGGGGAATAAAGGGTAAATTATATGTGAAACGTGTGGAGAGGGTCAAATCAGGTCACGACTTCACGATTGACAGCCATAAAAGTATCGACTTCAGAATAACCCCTTTGCTACACAGCGAATGAAATTAATATAAAGGGACCCCACCAAATTGCAGAATAAGTAAACTGGTTTCTCGTAAAAAAAAGGGGGAACCTTACACCAAAGAAGCTCTGCGTAATCAGGAGCAGAAATATCAGACAGGGGGCCAATTAGGGACCCTCTTAATGATCGTCAGGATATCCAAGGGCCGAAACGACCGTTACAAGAAACTCGAGTCCTCGGAGCCGTTACAAAATTATGAAAGTAACCTTCGGGGCAAGGAAAAAGGGCAAATAACAATTAGGAAGGCGACTCATAAACGAAGTGCCGACGAAATTCCAGTAAAATGCGTAAACCGAGCCAAAAACCAAAACTCAAAAGATTGTATCTGTACGTGCTTCTCCCGCGTCGTAAATTTTTCACGCATCAACAGAGCAGGTCCCTCGGACCGGGAAAGAACAACAATGACAAACAAATGCGATCGGAAGGAGCTGAAAAGGACCTGCCAAGATTTCCCAAAATGCGGCATTAATGCATATTGACTAACCTTGAGAGTCCGATCCCATCCCATTCCATCGCAATGCAAGTACCCGAAAAATACGTTACTTTGCTTAACTACCTACAGGTTGGGAAATGGGAAAAGGACGATCGAACGGAAGGACGGACAGAAAGGCACTTTCTGGGCTGTCTCAATGAAATAACGGACAAGTCCCTTGCTCGCTCGGGTATTTCCAGCGGCGAGATTGTATCTTCCAGATATGCCAAATCTATTCTTTGTCCATATCCTCCGTCTTTTTTCGGGACAGTGTGTCGAATTTTAAAATCTCTCTCCCCTCACACTCGGGGTTGGAATTTTTTCAACAAGTTGCGACTTGTCCGCTCGGTTCTCTCCAGGAATTTTAGTCCTGGGATTTAGGGATTTTTGTTTTTTTTTGCGCCAGAGTCGAGCAGGTAGAGAGAGACTGTGAGAATGGTAGGGTCTCAGGGGGGAGAAGGGTCGAGAGCAGAGCGAGATCCGTGAGACCAGCCGAAAAGTCCGTTAAAAACCTGCAGGAATTGAGCAACTCGAGTGGGTAATACCCAGCATCCAAAACATGTGGGATAAATATGCTATATTCTGCGAGTTTCTTTTCAATTGTTAAAAAAAACAAAAATTTTAAAATGAAGATTAATATATATGTATCTATTGCTAAAATATAAAAAAAATATTAAAAATAAACAAAACAAATTTAGATACAAATAAACTCTCAACCAACACCATTTATAATATATAAAAACAAAATGTCCAAACTTTGTGATATATTACTAACATATTTAAAAGTACCTTAAATTACTTCCAATATAAATTTAAATACATGAAATGTTTTTTATGCAATATATTTTTTTATAATTTTTCACTGCTATCCCTTTTTTTAATCCCTTCTTTTCTTGTTTTAATTGGGAACCTGTCGTTTCTTACACTATATTAATGACCAAAATTAATTCGAGCTGTTTCATTAGTTAGCTTTTGATATTAATATTAAAAATATTTTTAATTTTAAACTTTATTATGCCCAGTTATTCATGTAATACAATGATTTTTTTAATACCTCGTTTTTAGTAGAAGAAACATTTTTCCCTTCAACTCAAATCAAAACCCATCATACCCAGCATTGTCAAGGGTAAGGATATTCTCCTGATCACAATGCGACTTTCTCCTTCCTCTCTTTTGTTCGTTGCTCTCTGGGTTTGTGCAACCACCTGCCTGAAGTCTGCTTTCCCATTGGCTGAGCTCACCGATCGAGAGAGTCGCCGCTCTTTGGCAGAATTCTCCTCCACTGAAGGAAATTCGGAGAGCGGATCGTATAAAAGGAGAGGCTCGCGAGCAGGGAAACCAGAACACTACCAACTCTCAGCCGAGTGCAACCAACTCAAGATCCCAAGTTTTACTACAAATTCCAAATCCCAGCACAATGTCGTTTATCACACGGGAATACAAGTTTGAGAGCAGCAAGGTGATGCAGCAGAAATCAGATCAACACACGATGGCCATGCGGAGTCTGAGGAAACTGGTCAAACCCCTTCTGCGGCTGGTCAAGAAGAAGCAGCTACTCCGGAAGACGCTGGCCGAAATCCAGAACCAAAATGCAGTCAACGCCTCGCTGGAGGACATGCGCAAAGATCCGGCGGCCAGTTGCGATAACATGGCCAACGAGGAGCTGGAGCAGCGACTGTACAGCGATCTCCGCCAGTGCCCCACCAACGTAGCCATGATCGTGCAGCAGGGTCAGCAGCGCAGCATCGTGCCGGTCCACCCGGAGCAGACCTTCATCCCGGTGCACTTTGCCCGCACCAGCAGCGGCACCTTCTTCTGGACCTCGGCCGAGGGTGCTCGCCAGCACCAGGAGCAGCAGTTGCGCCAGCAGTTCGACCGATGGGTCCAGGCCTAGAAATCCCCACCATCCTCGATCCAGCAGAAAAATCTCCAACTGGCAGCTTTAAGTGCAAGTGTCTCCGTCCATTGGTCGTCGGATGGATGCGGGTACAGCTTCGCATGTTCGTAATCTCAGGGTGATATTAGGCATAGATTGGATTCTTTGGGCGCTCGACCCAAGGGAAACACAACTCTAATTGATATTCAATTGTCACAATCAAGCGTTACTATCGTAAACTCATTGTGATTCCTCGTGTCTTATTAGCCTTAAGTTAGTCTTAGCCGAATCATTGTCTTCCATGTTTGTTTGTTAGGGTCTTCTGATAAGTTCTAGGCTAAGAATCATTGTCTTCCATGTAAAATTTTAGCTATAAAACCTACACTCTTATAAGAAATAAAAAATGAAAAAAACAAAATTTTATGTGTCTTTATATTTTAAAACTTCTTCCTTTAGATTCTTCCCAATTTTATTTTCAAATGGATAGTAAAGAAAAAAAACTCTAGTGTTGATTGCTTGTTGGAAGTCAACTTAAATCTCTGAATTAGATCTATTCTGGTTTGAAAAATGGATATTAAATTGGACTCGCTATGCTGGTAACCGCATTCCAATCAGCGACTGCATTTATTCTTATTTGGGTACCAATTTAGGTTTTTCGATGCTGCTGGTATGCAATTTAAATTGGCCATAAAAAAATGATCTTTTCTTTTTTTAGATTATTCAGTAAAGTTAATGTTGATATTTGTTAGGCAAATATTGAGCATTTTGTAACACTTTACATAATACACCCAAAAAAATGGTCATAAAAACTTAACAATTTTTACTTGAATTTTAAACTATTTAGTATGAAAATTTTCTCAATAAGATTAGCATTAAATTAAAACCACGACAATATCAAAATAAAAATGTTGTGGTTCAAAAATAAGACTACAGTTTTAGACTTTTCGGTATACAAATGAAACAAAAAAATATAGGCCTTTTATTATATACATACTTTAATACTGACTGCAGTTTTTTCTTGTTGTTAAGCTTTCAGTGTTTTTTTTTGGGTGTAGATATATGAAACCTAGAACTTAGAATGTAAAGTTTTAAGTTTTATTTTAAAAGATAAAAATAAAGTAAGTATGTAATAATTATTTACAAAATTACAGCTCTCTTTAAATGTGATAATAGTCCAAAGGCACCAAAAATGTAAAAACATTTTCAATTGTGAAATTGAATTTTTATTTCTTAATTTCACTATACATTTTTAAGCGAAATAATATGTTAAAACCTCTTCAGAATATATAATTTTTTCATATTTAAAATACAAAATAAATCAGTATTTTCAAAATCAGACAAAGTGTTTTATTTCATTTTTACCACAAACTAATTATGCAGGCTTCATTCAGGCGCTTGAATTTCGGGAAACCTGACACTGACAACTAAACTTGAAACGCCACGAAAATAAAATTTGTAAGTGTTTATAAGGAATTATGCCTGTGGAATAGTTAAGCGAGCCACAAACATGCAAGGCCCCCGGCTCTTCACCCCCCAAGTGGATGGGACAAGATCCTATCCCACTCCACCTAAAACGTTTCGATCCTACCCGAGTGGAATAAGAATCATTACCAAAATTACAAGTGCCAAGTATTTCAACAGGAGACGAAATCTGAATTTCGACACAAAACGAAATTATACGTTTTTGTTGTAAGGAAGGGGAGTAAAAGATGGAACCAGCCACAGAAGTTGTTCCAGCAACCGAGCAATCCAGAAAAATCTGTGTAGTCTTGTTTTGGCATAAGGGTAGGAAATCTTTTCTGAATAAACAGTAAACTCTGAATTTCAATACGAACTGAAATACCACCACCGACAATCTAAATGAACAAGTGTGAAGACAGTGAAGCCTGCCACAGGAAAACCTTTAAGTCCTTCTCAACTTCTTCGTAACCATCGAAAGATCTAGAAAAATCCTCGGCTGCTCAAACTGATTTTTCACTGTATTGAAAACGACCACAGTCTACCTGTACTGATCAAAAATGAAATGTTGACGTGTAAATATTTTTCGTTTGCCGACAACATGTGTTTAACGAGGGTCTGTCACTTTTATCCTCCACTGTCAGCCTATTAACAATTAATAGCCAAAAACTAATCAAGGCATAAATTCGAGCCGAATCCTCCGCAAACAAACCGCTCAAATTACTAACCCGAACGCATGAAAAAGGGATGGTTTTGGTTTTTTTTTTTTATGTTTTTGTGCATGCTTGCCGCATCGTCCCATAAGTATTCGACTGAAATTATACTCTCCCACGACGAAACCGAGGGAGAGATTTATTTAGGCCTTTAAAATTCTGGTCTTACTTTGCACACGTGCAAGGGTCGCTCGAAAAAGGGACCCAATTCGATCCGAACCGAGGCTACCTGCAGAGAGTTGAGGAATGCGTGACTCTCATATCGGGAGAAACCGAAAAACACCTGCGCCAGGACTCTTCCTGATTGGCCGACGCTTAGGGGTTGATTTCGCAAGGATCGGGTATAAAAACGGAGCGACATTCCGAGTAGGACATCAATTTCAATCTCAGCGTTGAACAGTCAAGATCACAAGACCACAAATCGCAAGACCTAAGTGCAAAAATGGCCTACGAAACTCTGCTGAACACCACCTACAGCCCGACAGTCTGCCCCAAGAAGACCTACACCCCCGCCAAGGCCATGAAGAAGATCTTCAAAGTGGCCCGCAAAATCTTCAAGGCTTCGGGTCACCAGCCGCTCAAGAACCACACCATCCCGAAGGAACTCCCACTGCCAATCTCGGATGAGGAGTTCCAGAACTCCCAGAACGAGAAACTGGAAGCCGAGCTCGCCTAACTGTGATCGAGGAAAATGGGAAATCCTGAAAAGCCAACTTCCCAAACAGCTTTAAGACTGCATCGGAATCGGTCTCTAAACATCCGCACCAGCTTTAACTCCCCACTCTGCAAGTGGACACTTAAAAATGCATAACTATCCAGCTTTAATCATTGTCTTCCATCTATGTTTAAGCGTATGAATAAATACATAATATTAATATTCAAACTTGTTTACGTTTCTGATTTCTTATTCGAACTTTCCCTTTGTCATTGTAATTTCCTTGAAGGTTTTCCAAGAATTTGTAAACCAAAAACCGTTCTTACCCCTTCCCCATTCACGGAACAACAAGACCCTAAGAACCTTAACACGAAAAAAAAATCTTTACCTGTTCCCTTTCGACCAAAACCTGTTGTGGATTCGAAAAACTTGAAAAATCAAGCGGTGTGAGCTTAACTGAAACCTGTTACCTCGAGGCGATTTCTGATTTTCGTTTTCTGCGCTCCTTCTTAGGGTTGGGCCCTCGACAAAATAAATCTCGAATTGCATCGGAACAGGTAGTGAGGGACCCGACCCAGGTCCCTAAGATAATAAACAAAAACAAGGGCCCTACGAGCGGCAACAAAGCCAATCCTATCTCAATAATAAATGCAAAAAGGCGGCACGGATCAGTTCGATCTTTCCAGCGTTTCCAAAAGGGGGAATATTCGTACATAAGGCAGTGTGTGCCTTATGTAAATAGTGTTTACATGAAGTTGATGCAGATTCAATATTGAAAGCATACATCTAGGTACAGTTTGGCATAATAACATATAATGGACAATCAGTATTCAAAATGTATGCTAATTAAAGATACGAATTTTAAATAAATAATAAACAGACAAAACTTTTACCGGTTCGACATTTATACTCGTTAAATTTAACAAATAAATAAAAATGATAAATTAATAAAATAATAATAATTAAAATCTAGCAATAATAAGAGCAGCAAAAACTTGATAACATTTTAATTACTTTTACTTACTTTTTTTCAAAATTTAATAAATAAAATAGAAAACCAAAAATGTGCGTAAAGTATTAAGTTTAAAATTCTTGAATGTCAAGGATTAGTTATATAACTATTTGTTATATTTTTACCAGTACGTTATTTTAATAAACTAGTATGAAAATACTTTTAGACACCTGGAATATACCATGATTATAAATTTAAAATTAAACAAGGTGCTCATAGGTAGCACATAAAAAATTACTTTAGTGCCCTTAGATATTTATATCTAAAAACGTGTTCGATTAAAAAAAAAAAACTATGGACTACCATGGCCAAACTCCATTCACACAAAAAATCTGAAAATATGAACCAATAGAGTATAAAATCAAGTGATAACAAGTGGTGTAATCAGAAACAGTCTGTTAAAAAGGTGGCTTGGTAGAACTACTGTTTAAAGAGGGGGCATACTTTTTGTATTATTTACTCACATAAGTTATTTTATGTATTAAAAAATACAACAGTCCTGATATTCATTTATAAGTGCACCCCAATATCAAAACAAGCCTCCCCTGCAGTCTGAAATTTTTCAATGGTCGGGTGCTACGAAAACACGAGTTACAGATTCCCAAAAGCTGAAATATAAATGTGTGACGAACAATCATCTGGTCTCACAATAAATGAGTTATAATACGATACTTTCATAAAGAAGAAACCCCCATTCAATTAATTGGAGGGCAGAGCCAAAAAAAATGAGGACTAGAGATGTTAAAAAAATGGAACCCCTGTCGTGACACGAAATTCGTTTGGAAACCCATAGCTCAAATAAACCAAAAACCAAGAGCTCCCCAACCGAACGTGAGAATTTCCAAGATCGTGTTTTAAAGGATTTTTGGCGATGCCATCCCTAATCGGGCAAACAATAAGCATAAGAATGAAAGTGCACTATTTGTGTAAATTTGGCTAAGAATGTAGCTGGTTTTCGGTTACAGGATCGACATATTTCTGACGAACTGGAACAACAAACCCTGCCGAAATCCAAAACAATAAATGAGTCTACGTGAGAGAGGGCCAGAAATGTGCTGTTCCCACGCCAAGGATTCCTCCGGGGGATAATTGTCTTGGAAGGAGAGATGGGCCCACGAGATTCCCACGCTTCGCACAAGATTTCGGGTCTCAGGTCCTGCAGGACCTACCTGCAGCCACCGGCTAACGTGTGAAATTTCGGATCCTTGCACCTGCCTGCCTTTCGAGCGATTTGATTGGCCGAGATGCTGTAGGATCAGCTCCTGAGACCGAGAAGGTATAAATAGCGCCTCTGGTCTTAGAGACAGCATCACACAGCATCCGAACGTCGCAGCGAGAACATCTCAGCACGCATTCTTCTATTCAACGCACACACACAAAACTATCTACGAAAAACCATCTCAAATGTCGGCCATCAGCAAGCAGAAGAACTTCACCACCATGTACAAGTCGAAAGTGTCGCCCTCCAGGCGCCTGAAGAACCTGCTCAAGCCGCTGCTCGGCCACGTCTTTAACCTGAAGAAGGAGCAGCCCAAGAGGAGCTCCTACATTGCCTCCGAGGAGAAGGAGGCCGAGTTCGAGTGGCTCAGCAACGACATGGACAACATGGCCAACGAGCATCTGGAGAACCGCCTGATCGAAGAGATCCGCCAGTGCGCCAAGGAAGACGCGGTCATCGTTTACAATGAGAACGGCTCCGGCGAACTGCAGACCATTGACCAGGAGGACTACTACGTGCCCGTCCACTTCGCCCGCACCAATGCCGGCACCTTCTTCTGGACCTCGGTGCAACCCAAGGCCTGCGAGCCCTACGCCATCGAGTGGAACTTCCTGGATCGCTGGGCTCAGGCTTGAAGCAATCTCCTGGAGCTGAAACATTCAACCTTGATCAGCAATGGGGGTTTTCAACTTTCAATTGGGACAACTTCAACTGGACTGAAGCTCGGCTCTCCAGCGGGATGGGTACTCCAGAGTTTGGGCACTTCGACTCGGGGTTCATCTTTGGTCTTTGGCAGCGCTTTTGGGATTTTTCGACTCACTGAAAATTCCAAAAAAGCGATTGGGTAACCACATTTATTGGTGGCGGGAGGTATTCCAACAATTATCATATTTTTTGCTGTGCAAAAATGGGTTTCAATTGTTCGGGGTTTTTAAAAACAAATGTTAACAAAAACAAAAAATAAACAATGAAAACATATTTGAATTTCTTTTTATTTACGACTCATAAAAACGGTTATTTACATTATTTATTTAGCATGTTCAAAATGTGGTCCTGCCTTGGGTAAACAGGCGAGAAATTCTGTCTGCAGATCCTTTCAAGATGTGGGACATTCCCATGGCACCAAACATGTGTTGGGTTTTTGTTTACTGTTACCCAAAGATCTAGCTGAGATTTCGGAAAATGTGTGGAAATGGTGAGGAAAACTACCATCAGCATAGCATATGAGAGTTTAGATAACAGCTCAATGGTCTCGTGTTATGGTTTTTAAACAAACTTCTTATACACATTTGAAGATATTGTCAATTACGATAAGAAGCGGCAGTTCAAAATAAGCATGTTATATTATTACTTTGTTTTATTTGTATTTACGAAATAAAAGACAAACATGACCATTTATTTAAATGACGGAATTACCTAATTAATATCATGGTACCAAAAGAATATTATAATAAAGAAAAAATAAATTCTAAGCAATATGTTTTTCTTTTTCAAGGTCAACGAAAAAATGAAAACAAAGTTTATCTTAGTTTTTCGAAAAAACCCTTTTCAGAATTAATGCATTTAAAAAGAAAATGATAAAGATTCATTTAATTTTCATGATATATTTAGATTTAATTTTATTATTAAACTCCGGTTTTTGTACGTGTAATTTTCATTAAAAAAAACTGTCTGTTTGATAAGATAGATTTGATGGTCAACAATCAATCCCTTCATTGACTTTTAAGCTAGGTATTTAAACAAATTGAATCCTTTGAAGACCATGCCCAACAAAATTTGTTTATTTCGACCACCTTCCGTTTAAAACTGTTGCTGAAAATCAGAATTATAATTTTGTTTTTCTACAGCCTTGATGACCGAGATACAAGTCTTTGGCCAGTTTTAAAAGGAAATGCAAATAAGAAACACAAATAAATTTTTTGTTAGCTTTCCCATGAAGAGCTGTTTTATTTCATCAAAGGAAAAACTAATTTTCTTATAAACTAAATTGCACTTAACGGTAATGGAAGACGTGAGCGACACTGTTGTTTTCTTAAACGTAATGCAGTCTACAGTTTTTACGATAACAAAATCTGGATTTTCAAACATAACAAAGGCATAACAATTAACAATTATTAACAATCACAGCTAACGTTCCAGGAACGTGAAACCAACAACAAATCAGTTAATAACAAATCAGTTAATAACAAACCAGCTAATAACAAATCAGCTAATATTGCACATGATATTGTGGGGGTGTTGACCTTGGGGGAAACGTCGTCAAACGGAATCATCAGCTCGAGTTTGTGTCCCGCCAAGTCACCATTGCACTTTCCTCCAGCCCGGTCCTGTTTGGTCCTCCGTCTCCTCGATCACCATGTCCTTTTCCAATATCCACGTTCCCTTGTCCAGTGGGTGGGGTGGGTGGTGGATTGCTGGCTGGGTGATGGGAGTTGTGGGGGGAGCCAAGCGGTCTTTAAAGCTTCTGTACCAACCAAGGTTACGTAGGATTACGTAGGGGGTTGCGCTTGGAGCGCGTTTAAAGCTGCGACAATCCTCTCTCGCCGCCCTCTCCCTTTCCCGCTGGGAGAAAGAGAGAGTATGGGTGGAATCCCCGAGATGAGGAGATGTGATCGTTAACGGTTTTGCTTGAGCACTGACTCTCCGATCGGCGGATCGCCGGATTTTATACAACTCGCGGTACGACGACGTTGACGTTGACGCCGCTGCCGCGTAAATAGAGATAAACAAAGCGCACTCACACTCACACTTAGGCACCGTCCCTTACACACACACACAAACACGGCTCTCGTTTTCTGTGTCTGTGTTTGCCTTTCGTTATCAACCATTTATTGTGGGCCCTTTTCGGTTATCTGCAGTCGACGGGCTACTACCCGTTTTTATGTTTTATCACTTTTTACCCTCCCCTCGCACGATCTTCTGTTTACTTCAGGTCATTCGTTTCATCTGCACTCGAACAAAATGTGTACGTCTTCAGTTTCTTACTTGAGGTAAAACCAATTCTGGTAACAGAAAATCTTAAGAAATTAGCGTTAGGCCTCTTCTTCTTGTATAAATTTAAATTATGTTGCCTTCTTTCAGGCAGTTGCTGGCGTTAATCACAGTACTTCATTAAATGATTTTGGGGTTCAAGTTCGAACACTCGGTAGACAGTTTAGAAAACAATTTATTTTCATAAGAATATGTTTGAAAAATATATATGTATACATATATTTATATTTAAAATTCAACGAAATTCAATTACTGAAACTAGCGAAATGACATTGTAATTCCCAAATAGATCCGATTTAGTTAACAATGCTTAAGGGCTAACAATAACTTATAACATATATTGTATATGCCTACAAAATTTAAGATCTCTACAAAGAAACAATAACACTTTTAAAAGAGAATTCTCCATATATCTTGCTTCGGGTAGTCGCCATAAAGTAGGCAATACAATTTGACCGAAGCAATCTACTTATCGTTTCTAATTTTGTGCACTCCAAAATAAATTAGTAAAATAAGTCGGTTCCAGAAAATAATATTTATAATAGGTTATTTACATTCCGACATTTTAATCAAAATAAATAAAGTTTTTTCCAACTTTATTATATTTATAATTGGTTGTAAGTCTTTATAAATCCATTAATTTAAAAATCACATTCAATAAATATTAAATTATAGTTTTTAGTATAAATAATATTTATAAATATGCATAAAATAAATTTGTTACTTTTGAAATGTTTAAAAAAACATATATTCTAAGGAAAGTTTTGCCGATTCATATTGTGTCCGATACATTTGCTTATTAAAACTGCGAATACTCGGTATTTTTTTTGACTGTACTGCACGTTGAAAAGTCTTTTAACTTTGCTGTTTCCTTTCTGTTGTTGGTGTGATTTGTTTTCGTTTAATCTTCTTCCACACGCACGTTCGGCAGCATCGGCATCTCTAGGGTCCGTCGCAGTCGCAGTCGCTGTCTCACTCCATTCCACTCCATCCAATTCAAAATCGCCCTTCCCTTTCCTTTGCGTTGACTCGTTTTTAACGATCTCGCGGACCCCAAAACGAGAATCGTCCCTCGCCAGTGGGGCTTATGTGCATTCCTCACATAAAGCACGGGTACTCACATGTGGATGCAGATACAGATACAGATACATATGGTGCATACATATACATATCTACATATACACGAACACTTTACGCCCCTCTGGAAATGCAGTTTAATGACCGTTCATGACCAAGTCAATCAGATGCGGGACTATTTACGCATAGCAAAATCAGAGAGAACGATTCAACTACGAAATTTGTAGACACCCTGGAGTGGGGGACCCTTCCAAGCAAATTTGATAAGCCTTATAGGGATCGGAACAGGGGTATTTAAATAACTATTAACAAAACAACAAATACTAGCCTTACAAAATTATGCTGGTTAATTTGATATTTTTTCAAACACAAATCTTTCTTTTCATTAAGCATCTTAATGTATATTTCAAGAAAACTAATGTATATGCCTGTATATCTAAAATCCAGATTTTTAGTTTTAAAATTTTAAGTTTTATAGTGTTAGAAAAAATAAATAATACATTTTTTTATTTCCGTTAAGAGATAGTTATCAAAATTAATTATTATTATCTTCAAACACAACAAAAAGGACTGAAGAAAATAAAAATAGGTAACATCTAGACAAAGAGTATCATATCTACCCCATTTGGCATAAATCTTTTTTCCTGTTAATGTTTACCCTACGTCTTATCAATAAAAACCTCTACAATTACCAAGGGCAGCAGGTAGGAGGATTGCTAGAATTGCTTCCCCTAATCATTTCCTTTTCCAGTGACTCCTTTCGAGAACCCTCCATACAAGATCATGGGAACGTACGTTATGCGTGCGCTCCTCACGCGCAGGACACGTACGGAAGAAACCGTGGGAATCGAAACGAAATGCACCTAAACCAAAATAAATGCACCAGACCCTAGAAGAGGGTAACAATAGACAGGTCCCTCCGCAAGCGGGCCATTTCGAATTGAATTAGAAAAGGTTGCCCAGGTGGAGTTGGGGGTAGACCTTAATGGGTCCCAAAGAATGAAAGCAATCAGATGTAAATCAAGCAGCCAAGTTAGCAGTCGAGTCATGGTAAATAGCCAACCCCTCAACGTAGTGAAAAGAAATCATCCCCGGGACACACAAAAAATATAACCAATCATTTTAGACAATTATAAATTTGGGTTTTCTTCAAATCAAAATCTTGAATGCTATAGAAATCTTTTCCGTTCGAAAATCAAAGCAAGTTGCCACAGAAACATCATCAACGAAATTTTTACTCAATTTTGAGTGATTGTATTAATCTTCTGGTAATATTAGATTTTAGAACAATCATTTTAACTGTTTGTCGATTTATTGCCAAGGAAGACAAAACATTAAAGCGTACAAAATATTTTAATTTCCCTACTCGTATATAGGGTATATTGGATTCGTAGAAAAGTATGTAATAGGTAGAAGGACTCGTATATATTCTTGATCAGGATCAATAGCCGAGTCGATATAGCCATGTTCGTCTGTACGCCCGTATAAACGTCAAGTTTTGGAAAACTATAAACTACAGAGTTTCTTCTTGTTAATATTTACTTCAGTTAAAATAAAAATATAAATGATCTCATGTCTCTTAATGAAAATTCATAAATAGTTATATACATTTTTTTTTATCCCTTGCCCGTTTCTCTTAATAATTTATTAGCAATCAAAATAATACATTTCTGTGTGTCCAGTTTGACCATCAAACTAAGAGATTACAAAAATATTAATGTTGTAAAACATAAATCTTGTTCGTCATTGCCATTTTCCAGTAAGCGCCAGCCGTCTATTATTTTGGTAAATCTAGTTATGTTTCCTAAAATTTCTAATGCAGATTCGGCTTGGACTTCTACTAGCATTTCTGCTTGTGGTGGCATCCCTAGAAAGCCCAGGTATTTCCAAGCCTGAAACTAAATCCACGAAAAAGGATGATGCAGCCTTTCAAATATTTCACGGCAATATCGAAAAGTACGAGCTTTGTGTAAAACTTTTAAGGGTTTGCCGCAAACTGAGGGACAAGGCGCCCGATTACTCCGATCTTGACGAAGAAGAGCCGGTTGGCGATAACGAGGTGAATGCTGAGGACAAAGACGAGTACCGAAAGTCGGATTGCTTGCCCTATGGCCTCTCGGCAGCCGGCGAAAAGCACTTCTGGCAGATTGCAGCCAAATGGCAAAAGGAAATCGACGACAGGTTCTTAATTCAAAACCTATTCGTGGTGATAAAGACGACCGACAATGGGCGGAACACGAATTTGGCTTTTGGCAAATGGCAAGGCTGGTGCAACAGAACCGATCTTCCCGACGAAACGACAGAATCAAGTGAAGAGGACGATCGCAGTGTATCGGGTTCTACCAGTACACCAATTTTACCAACAAGTACCTTACCTCCTTCGAAAAACTGTGATAGGAACAGCCAACAAGGCAAATGGATATTTAACACGATCAACGACACCCGAAAGTTGGATAAAGTTATCAGGGGATTTTCCAACTTTCTGATAACCCTCGGAAAGTACGCCAGAATAAAATGTTGTCCCTATGAGTCAGTCAGAGACCGTTTGGAAATCATTCACGATGGCATTGATTTCTTACAAGAACTAAAGGGCACGGAATCCTCCCCGAAACCAGAATACACTGATATAAACTCCGATCTTTCTTATCTCAGAAACAGATTAGTGCATTTCAATGACGAAACAAAAAAATATGGTAGTGCCAATTACTCGTCGGGTAAATGTTGTCCCAATATTTTAAGTGAGCTGATTAAATTCGAAAATGATTTTGTAAGTAAACTTCAATCTTTAGGCCCACAGAAAAAAATCATTGACTACACGCCATTTATAAAAAAGGGAACGAGCTTGCAAGATATGTATTTGAGTCTACTAAATGTCATCCGCTCACTAGAAACTTCTTCCGAGAGTAACAGTAATACAACCATTTGTTGTGCCGAGGAAAAATCAAATATTAACGATGTAGATCAACTCTTGAAAGATCTAAAGCACATCAGCTCCCTTGACGAATTATCCAAATTAATAGACCCACTAAAAGAAAGGCTAGCCTATGCCAATGAATCACTTTCGGATGCGGAAAATCAGCTGATCTTTGAAGAAGGAAATCTCCAGAAACTGACTTTATTATGCGGAAAAGAGTGTCGACAAGAAAAAACAAAGGGTGCACTTTTTCAAGGTCTCATTTCGAAGTTGGGCAACTTAAAAAACAAAGTCAACAACATGAGTAGTTTAGGGTCCGTGAATTGGACTGTTCTCACCCAATCTGTAAACAATGTGAACAACATGATCGAAAAAAATTCATCGTTATTCATTAATATCACAATTATAAAAAAGCAATTAATAAAAATTCAATTTAGAAACATGCCAAAAAAGTACAATTCTTGTTGCTCAGAAGATTTAGTTGAAATAAGTAATCTTTTTGAAAAAATCGACAGGGCAAAAACCGATCTTAGCATTTATCACGAAGTACAAGAAAATATTTTCAAACAGCAATTTCAAGAAATTGAGGATAAGCAAAAGGATTTGGAAGGATTAGACCCTAGGCCACCAAATGATATACAACTAATGCTCAATCAATTAGAAACTGATTTGGAAAACCTAACAGAGAATGGCATTAACAAATTGGACAGGGAAATGCAGCACACCCAACTAAAATTTGAAATGGAAAAGGAAAAGTTCGATAGGGAAGTTGAGGAACAGCTAAAATATATTAACCTGTTCAGAGAAGAGATGAAAAACGAACAAGATCTAATTGACATTCGCATTGCCAAAATAAAATCGTTGCAAACGCCAAAAGATTATGACGACAAGCTAATTAAACTTGAGGCCACAGCCCTTGGGTTTTCCAAGCAGATTTTGAGTTACGAAAAGGAACTTTTGAGCCGCATCGATATAATGCAACAGCAACTGAAGGACCTGGACAAGGAGATCGAAAATACGGAGCACCGGGCAAACATTTGCGACGGTGAGTGTGACTTAGGTGATCTTGATTCAGTGGACAAACTGATTGGCAGGGTACAGGCTGTCAAGGATAAGCTAAGTTCAAAGTCAACGCTTGTCAAGAGTAAACGCAAATCACAGATTATGGTTGTCAAAACCAGGAGAAAAGGTTAAAGATATTTGACAAGAACGTAATTTATTGAGAAATTTACGAATCATTACTAAATATAAATGATTGTATATTGCGATAAGCCTTGGCTTTACCTGAATTAAGAAGTTGAAAAATTGCAAATTTGAATAATAGAAACATAAAGCACACATTTACAATATCTGTTTCAATTGTTATTATTTCTTTTTTAAATAAATTAGTTAAATAACCAATTCGATAAGTATTGTTTTTATTATTGCTTAGAATAAATTATAACAAATATAAAAGGTTGAGCAATCCGTTTTTAATGAATTTAAAAAACCCGCTCTATTTCGTGCACTGTTTAACACTAAAAAGTAGTTACGTTACGGCCACTTAACGTTTTGTTACGTTTGAATAGGTGGTACGTTACGAGTTACAGCGTTGCCAGAAGATTACATTTTTTTTAATTTGAACTTGAACGATGGTTGTGGGAAATCATTTAATATTTCAACTTGTACTTATAACTATTATTTTTAAAATACATATTGTGAAACAAAGCTGACATAATTAAAGAAAAAAACAGAAAATAAAGAAGGAAATTTGTAATAATTTTTGTGGTTCCGCTATTTTATTATATATTTATCCTTTAATATCTATAATGTAAATATAAAAAGCTTCAAATCTCGCTGTCTTAAAAAATAACGGATTTCACGGGAAAAGGCGAAACTTTGACTACCAGGGCTGGCACCAATGCATATTTACCGGTAATTAATAGTTACACAGTGGTTTTCCTTACGTTTTATTCTTATTAACAGTTAAAAAAAAACCTAAATTTCTATGACAATGTTCAAAGTATAAAAACCTATAATATAAATTTAGCATTCTTTATTTTTTTCATTTGCAATTACGTTTAGATGTAGTTCACATAATTAGGTAGATCCCAATTTGAACTAGTTCCCCTTGCTGATGTTGCCCATCCCTGGCTCTATCCCTACGCACGTGTGAAGCTGTTCGTTGTTATTTTTATTTTACCCGATTTTTGAGAAATAAAAAGGGAAGGAATGCGGGACAACACGCCGCCGCACCGTCCGGACTTCGAGGACGGAGAGGACGAGCTGCTGGAGATGATCGATCTGGAGGGGCAGCCGCTGGACGAGGATGACGACGACTTGGAGGAGGTGACACTGGAGCAACTGGAGGCCCGACTGGCCGGTGCCGGTGGCGGTGGCGACGACGACGACGACGAGGAGGAGGATGAGGAGGAGCTGCGCGACCGCGAGAGGATAGCCAACATCCGGGACGATGCTGAGATCACCTTCCGGCGGCACAAGGCGCCGGTATTCGCCTGCAGCCTGCATCCTTCGCACGACTGGGCGGTAACCGGCAGCGAGGACGACAGCGCCCTCGTGTGGGACACCGCCACGGGCGAGGTCCTCTTCGAGATCACCGAGCACAAGGACACCGTCACGGAAACGCACTTCAGCCACGATGGCCTTTACTTGGCCACCGGCGACCTGTCCGGCGAACTGTTCGCCTTCAAGGTCAGCGAACAGCGCGAGGAGCGACCGATCCTGGCCAAGGTGTGGGAGTACTCGATGAGTGACATGTCCTGGCTCTTCTGGCACCGGGCCGCCAATGTCCTGCTGGCGGGCAGCGACAGCGGCGAGGTCTTCGTGTGGCGCATCCCCAGCGGCGACTGCAAGATCCTGCCGGGACAGTCGTCGCGCTGCGAGTCCGGAGAGCTCAGTGGCGACGGCAAGAAGTTGTTCACCGCCTACATGAACGGATCCGTGAAGCTGTGGGACCTCAAGAGCTGTCAGGTGCTCATGGAGGTCAACGACCAGCATCCCATGGGATTCGGCGAGATCACGCACGCGGTGGTGGCCTGCGAGAGGGAATCTCCATTCTACATCTGCGCGGAGGCGTCAGGTAAGCCCCGATTCAACAAACATAAAAGCATTTTAATAGCCTATGAAGAAAACGCCATCCATTCACAGTTGCAATAATTTATAATGCGTAATTTAAGTTCCAATAACTTTAGATTTAGTTTACACTTTTGTATTTTGGTAATCGAATTCGATCTGGATATGGTCAATACTTAATTATCCAGAAATCTTGTTCTACCAAACTTCAATAGCAGATAACACGGTTCAATATGTTGATGAGGGTTAAATACTATTGTTTTCTGAGATCATATAAATGTTGTCATATTAAAACTCAGTTTGATCATTGCATTCATTAGATTTGTATTACCATTAATTGAGCCATTATTTACCCTTTAAAACGTAAAAACCGATTAATAAAACTCTTTCCTTTTAGGCAAAATGTTGTTTTGCACCAACAACGGACCTGTGAGCACGATTCAGTCGGAACACGGCATTGAGTGCCTGGCCTTCGCTCCTCCGGCGTCGGATCTCAAGCTCTTCGCCTGTGGCTCACTGGACGGCAGAATATCCATCTGGGACTACGGCAAGTCATCGCTCCGTACGATATGCGAGAACCCAGTGCCAAACGATGGTGTCATAAGGTATGCATGAACTAGCACTTAAACTTCAACTAAAATATTTTTTTTATATCAATCCATTAATACTTTTAAATTACCAGTACAAATAACATAATTCAAAAAGTGGTTCACAGCTTTGTTGAACCAAATTGCAAAAAACTTTTCAAAATAATAATGTTATAATGTAATTATTTTGTATTAATTCAAAGATTGTTTTGTTTCGGTGTAAACCTTTATTTATAACCGAAAAAAAAAAACCAAAAATGGAACAGCTTTTTTGAACCAAGTAAAAAAATTTAAAAAAAAAGTACTAAATTTAAAGTAAAGTATTACCATCTTTCAATTTAACATGAATTTTGATTACTTTTTAAATTCCACCAATTCTTTTGTTGTTTCTGGGCTTAGACCACCCAACTCCTATCTCAGTGCTATTTTTCGGTTATTTTGATTGTACATTTACATGTTTAAAACTTGAAGTTATAAATACGAAAAAACGTTATTATATAACATTCTCAATAGAAATAACCGATTAATGGCTTTAAAAAAGGAGTGGGGTGCCGACCAACCAATTGGTGGTATCTAAACCAAATCTTATCAAAATTCTGGTGGAATAGAAGGATGACTGAACTATATAATTCGATTTTTTTAATGAACATAAACCTTATCTAGGAGCTGAATATTACATAATTTTTAAGATTACAAATTTATAAAGTATTTCAAATATTTTGAAAAGTTTTTTAATTCCGTTTTTATAGACTGTTAAAGCTTTGGGTGGTGTTTGAATGAAATAAGCTATGAGCCACTGTATTATATTTTTAAACAACGATAACAGTATTTTTTAGTTTTAAATTATTTTGTGTAAACGCCCAACTTAAGCTTTTTGCACTGATGGAATACCTGGAATTATTTTATTTTATTTACTAATTTATTATTGGATTTCGTATCGGATAGTTTAACAATTTTGTACAATTTTTTCAGGATCAAGTGGCTGAGCGACCACACCATCCTGGCGGCCACTTCGCAGGGCAATCTGAATGCTTTTGACGCCCGTACGGGATCGTTGAAATTTACTCTGACGGGTCACTTCTATCACATCTACGAGTTCGTCTACAAGGCGCATGAAAATCTGCTTTTGACGGTGTCCGAGGACAACACGGCCAAGATATTCAAGGTGCCACCGCTGGGCGATTAGTTAGGATATAGAAATTTTGTACCGTGCTGTATATGTAAATAGTAAATACATATAAAAAAAAGTGTAATTTTTTGTTCATCTTGGCAGTCAGGTGCAATGAACCCACAAGTCGGTCCTTTTTCACTTGTTCTATATATACATACCAAATAATAGGGGGAGGCAAAAGCTGACTAAAGATAGAACAAACAAAGCGGATACAGTACGGGCTAAAAAAGTAGCACCGCCCAATTAACATTTTCTTTGTGTATCTTGTCAGTAATTTTTACGAACTGAAAGGAATAGGTAAATATGAAATGTAAACATGACAAAAATATAGGTGTAGAATTCGATTCAGAACAAAACTTATATTTCAGATATTATGGAACATTAAATTAACAAAAAAATTTAAAATTAAGTTTTCCTTGTAACTGAGCCAGCTTATTGCATATTATATAGATCAACTTACAAATTTGAATGATGTTTTGTGGCATGTCCAGGCAGTGCTATCATTTTGACCGCAGTTGCAAGTGAGAACTGAACTAAATGCATGCTAAAATGCAACTGCAACGAACTCTCTTTAATCCCTAGCTCTCTTAGAAAGTATGAACCATGCGTATTGGAGACCATTTCAAAAGAGACAAACACTTGTTTATGTTTTTGTTTGTCCGTTGCCGTTCACACACACAATCGCAAACAATTGTCTCTGAAAACGAAAACAATTCTTCGGATTTACATATTTATCTTGTTGCTGCATTATTATATTAAAGCTTTTTCGGAAGAGCGTGCCCGCGGATGGAAATCTCGGTTTCAGTCTGTTTCGGGTTATCGGTGCGAATGGGTTACGGTTTTTCCTCAAACGGGTAAAAACTTGACACGGATTAAATCGTAATTTCAAAGGCAAATCAAATGCCCAAAAATAAGTAGAATAAATATAATGTAAGCCCAGTGAATTTGAGACATTCTAACAAATAATAACCGAAGTCCGAATTAATGTTTTTCAACTTAAAAGTACCTACATTTATGTTACTCTTTGAATGGTGATCATAAAAACTCATGACTCGTGGCATGATATGATGGAAGCGACACCGAAATATTAACGAAAATTGCATATGGAAGTGATCCATCATATTTCTCCTTCCAAACGAATATATAATGTGTGGCGCGCCAAACTTAAAAATAAAAAACCAAAAGGGAAGGGTTAGACCTGAGTTCGAAGAATAAAATACCCTAAAGTATTAAGTGAAATCATATTTGATAATATTTGAAAGATTTCACGATACACTACTTATTTTATAAACTTTGTAAGAAAAAAATAAAGTGGTCTGGTTAAAAATATGATGTAGTCGATAAAGGCAAAAAAAATAGTTAAACAAAGAAAAAGGCGAATTAATGAAAAAAAACTTCAATACAAGTTTAACCGGACATGTTGAGCTAACTAACTTAAAAATCTGCCAGTATTTATTTAGTAAAACGAGTGTTAAAAAAAAGCATTTTTGCTAACCTCAGCCGATATCTACTATACCCTCCAGAGAGGCATAAAAACTGATATCCCGCAGCTACGAGGCGACAATAAAAGTCACACGAAATCACAGTTAATCAACCGCAAACGGGGGCTATGGACACTACGACACTATGACACTACGACACCACCACACCGGCAAACCACCAGCGCCCTGTGTGTGTCTTTTACAATTAGATTACCAGAGGAGCTCCACGGACCCAAAATGAACAGATCGCGCGAGGCGAGCTACTAAAATGTGTGGAGGCGCTACACTTGTTTTGTTTATTATTTGTAGTATTTTTTTATGGTGGGCGCGAGTGAGATGGGTAGCTAATCCATATAGTCAGTCGGGTACTAAAGGTTCACGATTCACAATTGAATTATCACAGTTTGAAATGTCAAATGCACGCGCCTGGGCGATGTCCCCCTTCCTTCCCATCAAACTATGTATGTACATTTCATGATAATTCACTCAAGTGTGTAACAAAAGTTCTATTAATATTTTCTCGCATTAATGAGTATAAAAGCATACAAAAGACCGCCAAATCTATTGGAGTAATCGGTGTCAAATGAACAACAAAAGGTGATGGAACAGAGAAGCCTTACTGGGAACTCTACGGATTACCATCACCTAAGAGATCATTACACTTCAATCATAAGTCCGTAAACTACTTTAGTTGCGGCTGGCTCATAAATCCGATCGTATTGGGTTTTATGAGCCGGCTGTAAAGTTAATTGACATTTGATTCACTGATATGTCGTAGCAGTTTTATAAACCGTATTAGATTAGCTCTAGCATGACTGTGGCTTCTTATCACACATTTCCTCTCACTCAAAATTTAAATTTTACCGGAAGTCAGCCACGTATTCAGTAGTAATTTTTACTTGGAATGACCTTTTTAAATTTATTAATTAAAAAAATTGTTTTGCAAGCTTTCAAATCTGGGAAAATCAAAAAAAGTGTTTTGAAGATTTTAAAAAATGTTATATAAAAATACAGCATAGATACAAATTAACTTCGAAAGTTCATCACTTTAAAAAATATTTTTTATTTACAAAACATTTTCTAAATTCACTTTGTTGCTTAATTATATAATATATGTACAACTGTCTATACCTAATAAAAACAATACAAGTTTTTTGCTTAATTTTTTTCCAAATCAATAATTATTAAAATTTAGTATTTGTCTTTAAATATTTGAATTTTTGAAATTTAGAAAACAATACCATATAATATATTCTGCCATTAGCCAGCCATTTACATTGTGACTTTTGTAGATCACTCGTTTGCATTAATAGTTTGCGGCAAGTTTCCCTTGCAATATTTGCCCCCAATGCCTATAAATCAGGTACAATTATAGATCCCTACAAATCATTTAGCTAATATCTTTTGGCACCTGGCATACCCACTGCCTGAACAACAACTGACAACAAAGTGGCTAGAAGATTATGGCCAAAAATCATCATTCCGTTTATGACCAACGTAAAGGTCAATGACTAAGACGGAAGAGAATGCAGCTTAAGAGACATTGTGGGGAGTTTCTCTTAGGCGAATACACGTGCTTTATTTTTGGCACTCAAACTTCGTCTAGCGAAATGTTTGCGGTTCTTGCATCATGCGTTTGATAAACGCAGCCGGTAGGCGGATGAATGCCTCCGTGGAAAGTGCTGGCTCCTTTTACAGGTAACAGGTAAGACGTTTATGGCCCAATGGCCGAAAAGAGCGCGAGAGAGCAGCTGCTGCTCGTTAAAGTTAAAGACCACCTAAAACAAAAAACGGAAAGCAGAAGCAGAAGCAGAAAAAAAAAGGCAATGCAAAGCCCAAGTTGAAGCGGCAGCGCAGCCGGCGCAGAGCGGCAGAAATCGCTCATAAAGGGGGGTAACATTTATATTCCAAACTTAGTTTGAACTCAGAGCGTGCGGCGAGCGGTCTAACCGGCATTTGTAGTTTTTTTCGGTTCGGTTCGGTTTGCTTCAATTCGATTCGTTTCTAAGGCAGACGACACAGACACCTTTTTCGGTTTCCTCGAATTGACGAAAGATGCAAGGGAACATAATGGAACCACGTGTGTGTTAATATAGCCTATCTGTTTTACAATATACTACAGCCCCATGCGACAAATGTGTCTGTGTTTGTGTGTACTGAAGAGCACTGTAAAAGTTGAAGAGCCGAACAAAACAGAACTGAAAACGGAAAACAACAGAGAAAACCATGTGGACTGAAACGAACTGAACTGTTTTCGAAGCTCCACATCACCACAAAGAGTGCGCTGATAAAAAACAAAAAAAAAAAAAAAAAAAAAAAAAAAACGCGAGAAAATTACAAGAAAACCCCGATAAAAGCAATGGACTTATGTACATAGAAACCAACCACAGTAAATCGGAAAAGTTACCTTAAACAAAAATTATAAATCATAAAGGGTTTTTTTTGCTTGCCCATACAACTCATCACATATATCCTGAAAAAATGGCGCGCGTTCAGGCCAGCGACACATTGATTCCCCGCCAGGTGTTCGAGGTTCCTCCGGCGGAACCGAACAACTCCACGGCGGACAGCGGCAGCCAGGGCTCCGGGGTGAGGATGAAGAAACAGATCGGCCTGCTCGACGGAGTGGCTATCATCGTGGGCGTGATCGTGGGCTCCGGCATCTTCGTCAGCCCCAAAGGAGTGCTCATGTACTCCGGCTCCATCGGACAGTCCCTCATCGTCTGGGTCCTCTGCGGCGTGCTCAGCATGGTGGGAGCCCTATGCTACGCGGAACTGGGTGAGTAACCGCCTGTGGAGAGGCTTGTCGCCACCTATTCGATAACAAGCACCCACGCCCAGTCAACAATGTTGTGCGGTGCTGGCAGTTATTGCTTCTGGCTGATGACAGCACTCCATGGGTCAGCATATGGCACATGGCAGTGGAAGGGCGGGAGTGGGGGAGTGGGGGGAGGTTGTTTACATAGGTGTAAGACAAGCACCTGTTGTGGCAAGCACAGCACAATCGACAAACTGGAGCAAGAGCTCTTCTCGCTGATAATGCAAAAGAAAATGCTTCAGTCAGGGAAATCTGCTTATGAGGTTAAGGCCACAGATTATACGCAAATCTAGTAATGCACAAAAAAATATTTACTGGTTGTACGTTTACAGATCTTTTTGCTTAGCAAATATATTTACGATTTTAAACTATAAATAACTACTTTCCTATAACCATTTGCAATGTCCTAACTTACATAATTACACATTTAACAACTAAAGATTTGTAGCCACTCTAAGTGAATTCTAAGTTCTTATAAAATAAAGTACTTACATAATATAATATTTACAAACCTTGTATTAAAATTTAAAAAAAAATACATTTTTTTTTTGCAATAACAGCCTTAATTAATTAGTTTATGAACTGTTAATATAAGCAATTTAAATGTCTCTCTTTAAAAAAATGATTTAAGAGATCGTTCTTTTTGAGTTTGAACTGTTAGAAGAAAAGTTGAAGCGACATGTGGTACTTAAAAATTCTATAAATAAACAGCAAGCATTTCGTTGGCATCTTGAATTAAACATTTAGAGGGGAGACAGGAATGTTCAGATTAGTTCCAATTTAAACGAATAAGGTCCAAAGAAACAAAAACGGAAATTCACTATGACCTTTGACGTAGCTCTCCCGCTGAGAGAATCTGTTGAGATAATCTACTCCAACCAATTAACATGGAGACACATTGGCATGGAAACTAGATCGGACCCATCAAGATGCCCTCTTCAAGGGGCAAATCAGTTCCATTTACCCCAACAAAATGATTAATAAAATTAAAAAGAAAAATGTGAACACAAAATGAGCCAGCAAAAAAACTTTCAATTATCAAAAAATTAATTTTTAAAAATATTTCGACGGCACTAGAAATGAATCGGAAATTATCTAATATTTCATAAGGAAATTATCATACAAGTTAAACCTTTTTTTCAACCCCTATTTTTCCAAGAAATCATAAATTTACCTTTCCAAGATCAGCGAATATATTGAGTAATTGAATTTTTCTCTTTAAAACCCTAAATTAACCCTTAACAGATTTAACAAATTTAAGAGAGCCAATACGTCTGACTGTTTTTTCTCTTTTTTTACGTCATCTTCACTTATGTATTCTTTATCATTGAGAACACGTTTTCTATAAACCTGGCAGATACAAACTTCCATTAATTTTTTTCGGCAGACGCAAATTAGCTTTTATTTTGAGTTTACCTTGAGTGCTTGGGTCCAAAAAAAAGAGTTGAAATGATAAAAAGAAGGTAAATAACCAAATACTTGCGCCTTATCACAAATAATTAATTTTCAAACAAATTTATTAGATCCTATGTACATAGTTGTCTTGTTCGCCAAAGCAGCGGCTTTAAACGACTTAAATTACCTGATTCTGAAAAGTTAGCACCTTAGATGATAAATGGCTTGAAAAGATTTATTGACATATTAAATAGTTAACATATTCTACTTTAAATGTACATCATGATCACTAATTTTTTGAACAGCCCTCGTAAGGTAGACAAATATTTCTAAGCATTAGCGGAACTATGTCGCGCTTATCAGTTTGTCAATGTTTGCACCTTATGAAGGAAAACTCTCTTAAAATATGGTTCTCTTCTAAAGCTCTTCATATGCATTATGATAAAGTTAATAAGCAAATATTATTCTTAACAAAAAGTAGATACATACTTGTGCCAGGATTAATAATATTTACAAAAGGTATTAAAAAAAATTTAATATTAATAAATATTAATTATTATATAAAAAAATACATTTTAAATCAATCAGATTAACACCTTTTAAATAGTTTACTAAACTAATCTATAATTTTTTGCAGGCACGATGATACCCAAGTCGGGCGGAGATTACGCCTATATAGGCACTGCATTTGGCCCCCTGCCTGCGTTTCTTTATCTATGGGTGGCCCTGCTGATTCTGGTGCCCACGGGTAACGCCATCACGGCACTGACCTTCGCCCAGTATCTGCTGAAACCTTTCTGGCCCTCCTGCGAGGCGCCCATCGAAGCGGTGCAGCTGCTGGCGGCTGCCATGATATGTAAGATCCGCTGATAGGCGCGATTAATCAGTTGTGTTACTACGGCTCCGACTAATTGCTTGCCCTCTGACCTTAGGTGTGCTGACGCTTATCAACTGCTACAACGTTAAGTGGGTGACACGTGTGACGGACATCTTCACGGGCACCAAGGTGGTGGCTCTGCTGGTGATTGTCGGCGCCGGAGTCTGGTGGCTGTTGAATGGCAACACGGAGCACTGGGAGCAGCCGTTCGCTGGAGGCGTTAAGGACGCCGGCTTCATAGCTCTGGCCTTCTATAGCGGCCTCTTTTCGTACTCCGGATGGAACTATCTGAACTTCGTTACCGAGGAGCTCAAGGATCCGTACCGCAATCTTCCAAAGGCCATTTGCATCTCCATGCCGGTGGTCACCATCATCTATATGATCACGAACATTGCATACTTTTCGGTGCTCTCTCCGGACGAGATTCTATCGTCGGATGCAGTGGCCGTCACCTTTGGCGACAAGATGCTGGGCTTTCTGTCCTGGATAATGCCATTCGCGGTGGCCTGCTCCACTTTCGGATCCCTTAATGGAGCCATCTTCGCCTCCTCGCGACTCTTCTTCGTGGGTGCCAGAAATGGTCACCTGCCAGCAGCCATTTCGCTGATCAACGTCAATTGCCTGACGCCTGTGCCGTCGCTGATATTCCTGGTGAGCTATAAGTAAATCCTACAATCAGGAACAGTCCAAAGCCTGGAGCTATAAGTAAATCCTACAATCAGGAACAATCCGAAGCTGGAAAAAATAGGCTACGTGATCAGGAAACTAAAAGGCTTTCACTATGATTTATCAAATTCGGTTTCTTCCGTTTTGTTCCCCTCTCATTTGAGTGAAGCTTAATTTAATATAAAAACATTTTTACGATATCTTAAAAGTATAAATATTCCCTGTAATGTAATTTCTTTGAACATAAAGTGCAACTCGGCATAACACTCAAGGGTAAACTGAATTAAATCGATTAATTAATCTATCAAAATTGTATTTACACATTCAATAAAAAATACCACAAATTTATATATACATATACAACTACTAGAATTAAAAACATTTTATAAAATTGCTTATTTTTTGCTCTTGCAAGTGGTAAAAATTAACGGATTTAATTTAGAATATCAGGTTTTATTTTTATAAGATAAATTAATTTAAAATGTTCAGCCAGCGAACACTTAAGAACTATACTTTATGTTCTTTTAATAATCGTTACTTTTCTCTTTCTCAGGGCGTACTTACCCTGCTGCTGCTGTTTATCAAGGACACCTATGTCCTGATCAACTACGTCAGCTACGTGGAGGCGCTGTTTACACTGATCTCGGTATCCGGACTACTGTGGCTGCGCTACAAGCAGCCCAAGACGGAGCGACCCATCAGAGTCAGTTTGGCACTGCCCATAATTTATCTGATCGTCTGCTTGTTCCTGGTGATCTCCTCGTGCTCGCAGTCGCCTTACGAAGTGGGAATTGGCACGATCATCATACTGTCTGGTATTCCTGTCTACTATCTGACCATTCACAATCCAGTTAAATGGCTGGCGGACACTTCGCAGACCATCAACCTGTGGTGCTCCAAGTTCTTCATCTGTATGCCAAACCAGGAGAAGTTCGACTAGGATTGGAGGACTCTGCGATTTAGTTGGGGGAGTGCCTTTTGTAGATGTATGGATTAACACAGCTATCGAAGGAAATATCTTGTAGTTAGCCTAAGTCTCAGTTTACGAATAAGATAGTTAGCTACGCGAAATTTGGAAACCTACGCACAACATTACAAAAGTGTTATTGTAAATAACTCAAATGCATTCTGGTGGGGAAGTCCCCTGCTCAATTTATTATTATGATTATTTGCTAATATTATTACTATTGTATATTTCACCCAAAAAAATAGTTCCTCGTCAAAAGCAGAAATTGAGACACACGAAGCATGTCTATCATACAAAATGCGAACCAATTTTTATATATTATACAAGTAATTAAGAGCTTATTTAGTAATTAATAATTATTATTGAGCATATATTGCGACATGTATAAAATCGAATTTGTTTTGTATAAGAAAGTTAATAATAAAACAATATTATCTTAAAATCAAAAATTGGTCTTAAATGGTCTTTGGCTTTTAAAGAGAAAGTTAATTACACCAGTGTCATCATTAATTGAAGGGAAAAATTAATTACAACCTGATACCGATTTTCAACTAGTTAAACTTACAATAGTACAATCAAGTTTTAAACGAATTTTTGGTAGAAGTAAAAAATTTAAAATTTAAAATACCTATTCCTCAATTCCTTAAAGTACATATTCCTATACCTATTGTACCTATATTTAGATTTTATCGGGAACTTGTGTTCATTTGAGCCGATGTGGTTTCTGTGTCACAACATATATTATCTTCTATTAGAGTTGTTTCGAAAACTGTTTAATGTTAATTCTAAAATCCTCTCTCATTCGATTGATCAGCAGGGACCCCAAGAAAACTCCAAACAGGAAACGCTTTTGTTTGAAGGATGAGATGAGATATTTGTGGTCGAGTATTTCGCACGAGGTGTTTGCCGACCATCAGCAATGAATGAACAACATTCGGCTAGTCTGGTACAAACTACAAAGTTATAAACGAAGTTAAATTTTAACACATTTAAGCGTCAAGAATACACAAAATTCCGAGAAATACAAAGAAAACATTTACTAAAGCTTACTTAACTAGCAATTAAAAACAAGCAAATATGATAAGGCACTGCCCGTGGTACAATTCAAATAAAGGCCCGAAAATGTCGCCTCTACGTGGAATATAGTCTACGACAGTAAAAAAAAATTAACTTACATTTAAATGATAAAATATAATAAATAAAATTTGTATGCAGTTAATTATATGCCAGATTTTAAGCGATAGCACGTTTTAGACGTAGTAACGGCCAGACGATTGAAACCGTTTTAGTTGTCAAATTTAGTGGCCCAGCGAAAGCTTTTCCAAAGCTTAGCCCGAATGGCAGTTAAGTTTGCAGCGAGTGCGCAGAGTGATGAGAAGCCCCGAGAGAGAGAGAGGGAGAAAGGAGAACCCGCCACTCGCCGAAAGTCGTATAAAAACGTTGCGTGGGCGAAACTGTCATTTCAAAAGACCGTTGAACGGATCGGTAGCTGGCCGCAGCGGTACGGATCGCACGCGTCTGTGAAAACTCGAGAAAATCCCGCCGAAGCGCCGTGAAATGCCGAGCGTCCAGTAGAGCGCGAGTTCGTTAAAAAAAAAAAATAATACAATAACAACAATTTACCACTCGAGTGTTCAGTTCATTAAGATGGCCGAAAAGCAGGTGCTGGTCTTAACCCTCCTGTGCCTGGGTTCGCTTTTTTTCGGAACCGTACGGACTTCCACAGAATATAATCGCTACCTGGCCCAGATATTCCAAAAATACGGCAACGGCGGGACAATCAACTTTGAGGTAATAACCAATAAACCATCGAACTAGCCTTGTAAACACACACAAGAGTAATTTGAGCACAGGTAAACAGGGGTAAACAAAGTCGGACACGGACAAAGCTTTTGCGGTTAATGTTATGGCAAAAAATTAGTGAGTTTGTGTCTTTTTTTATTTTTTTTATTTTGGGACAGCAACAAAAACAAAGGGAGTTGGGGGGAAAGGGGTTTATATAAATTAGAGTTCATCAAATATTTGGTCATTGTGAAAGCCAAGCAGTTATATTCTGGCCAAGTTGGCAAACAGGCAAACAAAACACTCTCGACAGTTATAAACTCGCGTCACTCTTAAAAGGTTGTAATCTTTATAATACGCGGAGCCATTTTATAAAACGGTGGGGGCGCTGAGGAGCAGTCGTCGTCTCGTTGGCAATGTATGATACAAAACGTAGACTTTATTGCGGGCATTATCATAAATTTAATCAAAATCCAGACAAACGAACAACACACAGTGTGATATATAGTGCGAGACTTGAGCATCCACACGAGTGTCGTAGTAGCGTCCAACATCCTCCGTTATCCAAATCAGAGATTAGGAAATTACCCCGATAAGACTGTTTTGTTTCCTCTAATGAGGATGAGGGATAGCTGACGAAATAGAAGACCAGCCATCTACAATGACTTTCGCAAACCGATCGTTATGCTTATGGACTCCAAAGTTATGGACAGACCGCCCGAGTCCATACAATCCGAGCCAATTGACATTACTCATGCGTATAGTCTACGCAATACGCTCTGTCCATTTAAATGGCACGTTACTAAAGTGTTTCTACTTTTTACGCACTCTGCATGCTAACATTAAAGGTCCCCACCCCCCTGGCCACCCACTACATTTTCTATTATCATTCTAATATTCCAATTTCGATTACATAGTATACTTGGCACACAAACAAATATTCGCTGAATGAAAGTAAAACTGCCATTTGGTGGCTTCATGAGCTCCATAATAAATACGTTTTTATTTTTCGGTTTTTTATGCCAGCGCGTGTTTGGCTTAATGTTTGTTGATATGCAAATTCTGAAGTCCTGATCTTGGTTAAGAAATTCTTTGGAGCCACTCATCGTTCACCTGACACACGCCCCAATCCCCGGCGACAGGTAGCTGTCAAGGCAATTAGATGAATTTCCCCCCACCCACAAGCCTCCTCCCACTTTTCCGACAGCAAAAATGCGGCAGACAACAGATATAACAATAGACAAATGAATTCAGATGTAAATATAATTGCCTGGCACGTTGACAAGTAAATCAAGTAATTAACTGTGATAGATCGGAGCCAATGCAAATACACACTTTGACAAATTAGCGTAAAGTTTGCAAGTGCGATTTGTGGGCGGGAAAATTTATGAAGTACAAATTTATTCTACAAACAAATTGGCTTGTTTTTAACGGAGATTTTAGGGCGGTCACTTAATCGAAACAGCTGACAGTTGTTTTGTTCTCATATATCTAGTAATTCTAAAAATAATGTTTTAAATAGGCTTTAAAAGTTCAAGGTTGATCTTAATATTAAATATGAATAGTTGAGGGAAATAACACATTCCAAGTCCTCTCTGAGTCATAAACATTTTCCGAACTTTGGAAAAAAATCGATAATTTCAGGAACATTTTATTTTAATTTAATTTAGAATTAGTTAAAGTCTAATCATTTGTTCGCTTAAATCTTGTAAAACCTATTAAATATTGTATTATCTGTAGAACAAAATCGTAGGCCTCTAATAAATTACAGAAATTAACAGTTTATCTTATCTTTTAAAAATTCGCTGGTGTTTATGTTTAGCAAGTGCCACCTGTTTGTACTCAAGCACTATATTTATAAGAATGCAATCTTAATATTTTAATGCTTAACATTTTTAGTTTGTGCTTCGCTATTACCATTTATTATATTTAATTTAATTTACAAATGTTGTAAATCAATTTCCAGGGTCTTGAGCATTTGATGTTCAGCTTGAACTTGGGTCAAATCCAATTTGACCCCTCACACACGATCGATCAGCATCGACCCAAAGGATACTCCGACGGGACAGCTCACAGGATCAATGTCAGTAGTTACTTTGAGCCAGTGCGAGGCTTGAACACCAACGATGAGGAAGCTCTGGAGGTGCAAATCTCAACGCCTTCTGGTAATCTCTCAAGGTCAGAGACTGCCCCAGAGGTGCCGGAATTCCTGGAAATGCATGACCCCAAGCACAGACATCCAAGGGAGAGCTCTGGTGAGTAGTGTAGCCGTGTTGTGTTTGTTTCACAACTGCCCCAGGGCTATCTTTATGGTGGGGATTTCGCACTTCACTTCTAGCAGGCTGTTTGCCGACCATCAGCAATGACTGATAATACTTCAGATAGGATAGTGCAGACAACAAAGTCGTAAACAGTAGGCTAGATTTTCTCACATTTAGCTCGCGTCCCATGAATCCACAAAAGCCGAGAGATTGAAAGAATACTCGAATTGAAGCTTACTTGACTAGCAATTATAAACAAGCAAATAGGATAAAGAACCACCTGTGACACAATACAAATTGAGGCCGGGTAAATGTCGCATCAGAATGAAAGTACGTGTATATATAGATGAAGCCGGGGCCTCGACTCTTTCCATCAATTGGCCGATTTCCAAGTGCAAGGCGACCGGCGACCGGCGACTGCGGTCTATCATCAATTCAATTATGCCATCCCATCCTCCCATCTCATTTGGTTGATAGGAAGTTCCGTCTGTGATCGTGGCCTTGTCGCATAAATTATCAGATATACATATACATACGTATTCAAATTATCAGATGCGTATATCTCTCTCCTTTTGGGCAGTAAATGTAGCCGTAAATCAGCAGGTAGGAAAGATCATTGTCAGCAGGCGGCGAAAACAGGGCAATAACAAGATTAACGAACGCATTATGGATGCGGAAATCCAAAACAAAACAACAATTGAAACAGCTACAGATGCAGATACAGAACGAGAAACAAACAGGCCTCAATCGCTTCGTTTGTTATTTTTGTTGGTTAGGCTTTACAGTTAATTGAAGTGCACACAGTCATTACAACGTTGTCCCATATAAATTTAACACTAAACCGGCGACTAAATGAATGGCAAGTTCGCACATGCGAATTGGATAACAATCAACCGATGAGAAAGCAACGCGTCGGGATCGGAGAAATGTAATTGTTGGGATTTCCACAGAAAAACAGTGACAAAGCTTGAGAAGTAAACATGATTTCTTAGGGAAAGTGAAAATTCTCCATGCCTAGCTCTATAAATAAAACACTTAATAGTCTTGAAATAGAACTAAAAGGTTACATACCATACACTTAAAGAAGCTCTAAATTTTACATCTTTGGTCATGATTTAAATTCAAATTACAAGTGATATTTGTTAAGATTTAACATTATATTATTACAGTGCATACTGGGGTTTCACTAGGAAATGATTATAAACACAAACATATAAATCGTAATCAGATCCGAAATTGTATTATTTTTTTTTCGGTCTAAATTCGATTGAAAAAAAAGCTTAACAAATGATGTTTCCCCATTTCAGAACCTGTGGCCGCTTGTTTATCCCCAAAATCTCTGCTTTCTCTGCTCGTGGACCACAATGATCTCCACAAAAACATTGCCTACACAAAATTGATCAGGAAGGATGGTTCTACTGATTCCATGCACAACTCGGAGGAGGAGTACAATGAGTTCATCAACTCGGTGAGGATAACACCGAGAGCCTTTATGAAACTATGTCCAGCCTTACTGGCTCAAATCGACAATGGAGTTTGCAAGCAACCAGCTCCACAATTGGAAAATCTCCACGATAAGAACCAAAAGATTTGGTACGGTAAGTGTCACAAATTATATTCGTGGTTACAAAATAACTTACAGATCTTTTTCAGCATGGATTTATGCCAGCATCTCCATGCTGATTCTCTCTGCGTGCGGTTTGCTGGGCATTCTGCTGGTTCCTCTGATGAAGACAGCCGCCTACCAGGAAGTCCTCAAGTTTCTGGTGTCCATTGCCGTGGGCACTTTAGCCGGCGATGCCCTGATGCACTTGCTCCCCCATGCTCTCTTCAAGGAGGAGAAACACGAGGTGGAGGTGACTGGCGTTAATCCCCTGGAATCGGATCACAAACATAGCAACGAGGCTGCCCTGCTCTGTGGTTGCTCCTTCTTGGCGGCCCTCTTCATGTATATGCTGGAGAATCTGATACCTTTGCTGAAGGGAGGCAAACCAGGTCACGGACATAGCCACGGACATGGTCATAGCCATGGTCACGGTCACGGTCACGGTCACGGTCACGGTCACGGTCACGGCCATAGTCACAGTCAAGCGGAGAAGCCAGCTTCACAGGATGGTCCTGATTTTCCAGCTCCTCGAGAACTTAATGTAATGCTGCAGGAGGCCAAGTTGGATGAGAAGACCCCCGATCGTCCACTCACCCCAGTTGCCTTTATGGTTATCATCGGCGATGGGTTGCACAATCTCACGGATGGCCTGGCCATTGGTGCAGCTTTTGCCAGCGATCCGGTCACTGGATTTGCCACCGCCTTTGCAGTCCTCTGCCACGAACTGCCGCATGAGCTAGGTGATTTCGCTCTGCTCCTCCAAACTGGTGTGTCCATGCGGAGAGCCGTTTACATGAACATTGTGAGCTCCGTTCTCAGCTTTGTGGGCATGTCCGTGGGTCTTTTCATTGCCGGAATCGGCGATGATATGACCCAATGGATTTATGCAGCTACGGCTGGTTCCTTCCTTTACATCGCCTTTGCCGATCTGGTGCCCACAATGAGTGTGGCCCACAATCCGGAGATGGCCAAAGATCCCAAAGGTATTATTATACAAATCATTGGTATCCTCCTGGGTGGACTGATAATGTTGGTAATTGCCCTGAAAGAGCACGATTTGGAGGGTCTGTTCAAGAGCTTTTAAAAACTGTTGGGAATCTCAAGCAGATACAAGTGTTGTTTCCGTTTTCTTATTGTAGATATTAGCATATAAGCCTGTTTCCTCGAAATCTCCGATTCTATGCCTTCTCTCAAGCATGCCTTAAATGTTAAAGATGAAATCGTTACCAAATGTTAAAGTCTGTGGCCACAAAGTGTAAACTTGATTTAAACAGCACTTTCCCTAGTGTTATAGAAATCTCTAGATTTTAAAATATGTTGTTAGGGTGTTTTAAAGACCAAATTAAAATAGAGAACTGCTTTTGCCCAAGTAAGATAAAACTTTAAAGGAAAAAAATCAATTTTTAAAATGACCACAAGTGTTCCATAGAATAAATTCATTTTACTTTTGAACGCTGAATTCATTACTTTAAAAGTAAAATTTTCCTGAAATGTATTCCCCAAAATAATTTAAGAAGTGAAAATTGTAAAAAATCCAATATTTGTTATAAAATACTTTTTAAAAAGGTTTATGTTTTTGTAACAAACAATGACGCTCTTTATTGATTTACCTTTAAACACTTATTGTATAGTTCTAAATATTAAAGAACGTTTTAAGATAATTGCAGTTGTTGTTGTTGTTCCTCAAAAGGTTCGTTGGGCAGACGTGCGGGGCTCTTAAATAAAATACAAAATATTGCTTAAAAACTGTCACAGAAATGCTTAATTTGAAACTTAAAACTTTTGAGTCAAAAGGAATACTCACAGGTTTCTTCGATCGCTCCTCCAGTATGCCAAAAGCCACGTGGTTCAGCTGGAAGCCAGCGGGCAGAGCTACACCCTGAATGCGATAGAAGGCACTTGCTGGGCCTTCCTCTGCAACTTTGAGGGCCGCCGAGATGGTGCATTTGCCGAGGAAGCCAGTGGAGCCAACCATCGGACCACGTGAGATGTCAATGTGATCACCCATTCGATATAAGGTCACTCTTCCTTGGGTCTGCTGTGCAATGCTGGGTAACTGCTCGCTCTTGTACTTGGAATCCTTGAACATCTCCTGAGCGAGATCCTGCTGCACGTCCAAGCGCTCTATGCGCAGATCCTGTGCGGCCAGTTTAACCATCTCCGCCGAAATGGCGCGCATCTCCTCCTTCGAGGGCTGCCATGTCTGGGTCTGCAGCACAATATCATGGACAAAGCTGCCCGATTTAACTATGATAGGAACAAGAAAAAAGATTAATTTAAGTACTACAGCTTATTCGTACATAAATTTTTTATATGAATGTGTTAAGTACATTTTAGCAAAGAGTATTATAATTTCAGTAAAAAGTTTTGCAACGCAGTGAAGCACTATATATACATATATTCTTGAGCAGCATCACTAGGACAATTGATCTTTTCGTTTATACTCAATCCTAATATTTAAAGGTATCTGAATGAAACTTGCCAAGAAATCTCTTCTCTATTGCAGTTAATATGTGACTCGGGCGACTTTTACGAATTCAGAACTTCGATTTTAATATGACAAAATTTAAATTATTCTTTAAACTTTTGTTCATTAAAGCTTTAATACAAAAACACTCGCCTTGTTGTTAAAATGTATTTTACTTAGATAGAGTTCAAAATATGGTGTGTAAAGGTATTATGAAAATTAAAAATATATCAATAATCTTTGAAAGCAGACTAAAAACACAAATCCAAAAGTAACACAGTAAAAGCTTTTCAACTAATATTTAAGTTAAAGTATCACTTGAACTAAATTCCAGCTCTGAGTGTTTAGTTGTAATTAGGAATTTAAATTTATTATTTGATTACTTAACCACTTTTCTCTTAAAAACTGGGAAGTGATGGAAAGTTTACAATTCTGAATTAAAAAAATATGCAGAAAAATCCTTTCAGAATCAATGACGATTAGTCTTGTCTTTTTTTTTTTGTGTACCAGTGTTTTCAAATCTCTCCAAAAATATTCTGAGGTGCTTCATCAGTGCTTCTCCTGAACTACTCATAAAGCTTATAAATCTTTATATTTTTACTTACTGTTGGGTCCAGGGAAGCTATGCAGCTGCAGATTGGCTTCCGGTTTAAAAGCCCGGTTTAGGGCGGCTCCCAACATGAAACTGCAAGTGCGCCAAAACGCTCTGCAAGAAAGGTATTGGAGTTAGAATAATATACACTTATGACAAAGTAAGGCAGCACACCCACTTGTTGACCACGTGCGGCTCGGAAACATGGAAGTTGAGCAGCTGCAGGGTGCAGGATTCCTGCAAGGGTCTGTGCATATCCCAGGGCACACTGCCGTCAATCAGGGCCAGCGCCGAGCGCTTGCAGTGTCCCTCACTCAGGTGCTGGGCACAATTGAAGGGCGTGGAGATGTTGCTGTTCATCACCAGAGTGACATCTTCGGGAAGTCCGAGATACCGAACCTCGATCTTATCAATACGGCCCACTGCATCTCTTTGACGGCGCTGCTCCTGGTTGAACAAGTCGTTCCGCTTGGCTATCGAAGCGCTGAAGTTGGCTGTAAATAAATTGGAAATTTTTCTAAATTTGTTCGTGGTTTGATAAAAGTAAAAATAATTCGGTAAATGTTGGACACAGAAAATAAAAAGATAATTATTATTAGCAACTATAAATAATAAGCCATTACTACATATCGATTGGTTTTTAAATTATTTTTTCTATGGTTCCTATGGGAGCAATATTATAGTCTTCCGATGTACCGAACATTAAAGAAATTGTAATGTTTCGTTTTCTTTTTTTTTTGTTTAGGTATGTTTTTACTCTTAATTTAAAACAAGTCCTAAATAAATTTACCACTGTGAATATAAATCTTAAATATCTCTTTAAGTTTTTTAAATTTTAATTGCTTTTGAAGTTAAAAAATGAACTAATAAAATAATTTAATCCACTCTGTATATGGGCTTTGATTTATATGTTCCTGATTTCAAAAGATATTTAAATAATAAAATTTATATTGAAATCTAGCTATCTAGCAACAAGACACCGCCAAGCATGCCATCACTGGCTTAGCGCTCCACTAAACGTGAGGAACCACCGGCATTATGTAAACCACTTCATCGGCCTTTGATCAATAAAAGGACTTCTAAATAGCGTTACTTACTCTTGGTTCTGTATTGTTGGAGCTGCCGAAGGGCGCACCAGCTCGTTTTATGTAATTTTGTGGCCGCAGACATGGTAATTTACCAAAATACTTTCCAGGGATGCGATGGCAAAACGATAGAGATGGCACAACGGCAGTGGCCCTATACGAGGGCTACCAATAAAGTAATATATATCGATACTTGTGTAAATACAAAATTTTTTTGCATTTGTTTTATTTATCTTATATATATATTTTATAAGAGTGTTTTTTTTTTAACTATGTAAAAAAGAACAATTACCTTAAAAATTAATCTTACATATGTTAACTTATAATTTATTAAAAAAACAACCGCGATAGTTAGGAAATAATCGACAGTGACTGTAAAACTTTACTATCGATGTTGTATCGATGTCACTTCCAGCTCTATCACGCCTTCAACAATTTTGTTTGTCATCCCGCTCGGCAAAAAACAAGGCAATTTAACTTCTTCGTGTGAATATAATTGAAATAAAAAGCACAAACTATGGATTTGGATATGGCACGCGATCTGCCACGCGCTGGCTTCAATTTCGACAACTGCAAGCGGTGAGAATCATCTGAGTTGTCTAGAAATCTCTCAGCGGCTTTTATTAAATACTCCATGTTTGCTTTCAGCAATGCGACTCTTTTAACCAAGGGCTTCAAGCCACCGACCACCACCAAAACGGGAACCACCATCGTGGGCATTATCTTCAAGGATGGTGTTATCCTGGGCGCCGATACCCGTGCCACCGAGGGACCCATCGTCTCGGACAAGAACTGCGCCAAGATCCACTACTTGGCCAAGAATATATAGTAAGTCTATAGATCGTCCAAAGTGTGTCCACAAGGGTTATTGCTCTGACTTCACTTCAAAGTTTCGGTAGATAAAATGCCACATTTAAATGCCTTAATAATGGCCACAGGCTTAAAACCTGAGCCAGGTGCATTTTTTTTATACAAGGGAGCTTAGCTTATTTTATTGACAATAGAGGGTACTCTTTGTTCTATAATTGGTATACAAAATTTGCAATTTTGACTGCAGTTTATTTGGCTTCTAAATTACAGATTCCAATTTGAGGAATCGGTAGTTTCTTTAAAGCCAACTTATTTCCTCCGATCAAGATCTACACACATAACAAAAAAACTTATTAATGCAGCTGCTGTGGAGCTGGAACCGCTGCGGACACCGAGATGACCACAGATCTGATCTCCTCCCAGCTGGAACTGCACCGCCTGCAAACAGAGCGCGAGGTGCGCGTGGTGGCCGCCAATGTGATGCTGAAGCAGATCCTCTTCCGCTACCAGGGTCACATCAGTGCCGCCCTGGTGCTCGGCGGAGTGGATAAGACCGGACCCCACATTTACTCCATCCATCCACATGGAAGCTCGGATAAACTGCCCTATGCCACCATGGGATCGGGCTCCCTGGCCGCCATGACCGTGTTCGAAAGCCGCTGGAGACCCGATATGACCGAAGAGGAGGGCAAGAGACTGGTGCGCGATGCCATCGCCTCTGGAGTGTTCAACGATCTGGGATCCGGATCCAACATCGATCTGTGTGTGATCCGCAAGGGCAGCGTGGAATATCTGCGCAACTATGAGCTGGCCAACAAGAAGGGCGAGCGCCAGTTGGACTACCGCTTCAAGCACGGAACCACTCCCATTCTGCACACCACCGTCAAGGATCTGCTGGTCACCGAACGCGTCCAGGTGGTGCCCATGGAAACGGCTTAGATGGATTCCCTCTTCTACCTTTTCGTACATTTATTATAAAAGAGCTTTGGCTCGGTGGATCTGCTTGGAGTGGTTCAATAAAAGAAGCCATGCTTCACCTTAAGTCAGTTTTTTATTCAGGCATTTTATTAGACTAGCGATACTCCTACAAGGTCGATGCTTTGGTCATAAACGAACACTAGCCAGGGACCGATTAAGTTTTTGAATTACACCCTGTTAAAACTATAATTAATAACTAAATTTGTCTTGAATAGTATAATAGTATATAGAATAACGTAGTCGACTTTAACTAAAACCTCAAAGTATTATTGGCTGACGGTCCCTGGCATAAACTTATTAATAACTATCAAAAGATATTTCCCATTTGGGATCTGTCACTAAAAGCTTAACGAGTAATTTAGCTAATATCACATGGTAAAGAGGGTCAATTCCTAACAGTTGAAGGCACTTTCCATCTCCTTAGACTAACAGATTAATTGGCACCAAGAATTCACTTGATTGAGTCAGATGATACACACTCCTCCTAGGACTAACTTAAACTATGATTAACCTAAAAGCTAACAGAAGTAGGGGGAGTATCCAAATGGTGTGGGAACCATAAGATTTTGCTCCATTTGGTGTGGGTTCTAGTAGATGTGACACCGTCAAACAGGAAAGCGCCAGATTGGTGGTGATCCTCGGCGATTGGGCGTTGATCAGGGAGGATATCTTCTCTGCCTCGCGGGTGCAGGCCTCCAATTGAAGGCGAGTGGGTCTCTTGATCCTACTAGAGGGCACTACGGCCACAAAGATGCCCACTTCCATGGTGAGGAATCCTGTCAGCTGGCATTCGCTGACCTGCACCAGTCCATCGAGTTGTTGGAGCACCCCATGCAGGGTCAAAAGGTTGCTGCCCTGAGCCCTCAGTCCGTACATGGCCCGATCGAACTGCTTCCTGGAGTAAATGATCCTGAAGGCGCCACCAGCGCACAAGGGGCAACATGCTCCTGGCGGGACAATCAAGCGACAGTGCTTGGATGCGGGAGCTGGACACTGGACAGTTCGACAGCGTCGACCCATATCGCTGGCTAGCAGTCCCACCTCCCGACATCGACCTATATAATCGACCATCACGTATTCAGCTCTGGCCGCATGACTACTCTTGTAGGTCACTCCATTGATTCCACAGACTGGTGAGGGTGAGGCAGCATAGCGATTCGATTGACACGCGGACCAATAGGCCACTTGGCCCTGAGGATTGGCCTTCAGCAGGGCACAGGCATTGGGATGAGTGCGCCCTTGGATATCACATACCTCACCCTGATGAAACGAGGAACAGTTCGAAGCGGTGGCGTTCACTGCAAAAATGAAACCATTAATAAGATGCCAATGCAGGACAATCATTTTTATTTATGCCTCTATTTTGCTGTGGAGCTCCCATTTACCCTACATTAATACATTAAAATTTAAAAAATGTAATATTAATGAACAAAATTAAAATATGATCAAAAAATCCTCTACTATTTAATACCCGTTACTCAGCTTATAAATTTTAGAAAATAATCGGGTTTTAGGTGACGCCATCTGCCGAACTGCAGGGTCACTACAACAAGCTATGAGCAAGCAATCGGTATTTTGGTGGCGCCATCTGCCAAACATGAATTCTAACTAAAATAATGATTCGCTTTGGAAAATTCTATGAATATCGACTCATTTACGTTATTGTCTATTGCTTCTCAGTGTTACATGGTAAACTTTCTCGATTTGTGGCGTTAGAATTTATAAATTTAAAATTTCTGGCTTTCATTGTTTCTGAGACGGACAAGCAGACGGGAATGGCTAGATCGGCTCAGTTCCTGATCCTGATCAAAAATATATTTACTTTATAAAATGTTATATACTTTTTTTTTTGATCAAATTATTTTTGTAATTTTTGGGTGAAGATTAAAGAATCTTCTAATACTTTCGCACAAATGATTTTCTATTATTTTATATAAAACATTTCCTCAGCTTTTATATTCATAGATATTGGATGAGTCTGGAATGGTGTCCTGACCAAGCTAGACAAGACCTTAGCAGGCAAGTAAACTTTAGTGTTTGTTTTAATACAAAATAGAAAGAAGTCCCCTGCAACGTACCACAAACATACTGCAGACATGGCCGCTGCATGCTAGCCAGGCACACCTTCCTGTTGTCCAGACACTGCGTTCCAAGGGGGCAACTATTCGGGGGAGCTGCCTGGCAGGCGTTCCGGGCATTGCAGGCTCCGTAGACGTAGTCGCCCTCCGGCAAATGGCACTTGGCCACGCAGGCCGAGGGATAGGTGTTCCCGTTGGAGCCGCAAACGGGAACATAGTGTGCTGGACAGTTGCAGGGGAGACTAGTGTAGCCCGAGTCTGCGAATCCCGGCAGGCGACACTGCTGCTTGGTGCAAGTGATCTCCCCGGCGAAGCAACTGCAAAGGTTACATTCCAGGTAGAAAGAGGAGCCATGCGGGTAACTTCTGGCTCCGGGAAGGATGCAGTTGGCATGCATGTAGCTCGGCAGGGGCTGACACTGCTCCAGGCGACCCTGCAGTCCACACGAGCAGACTATGTGCTCGGCCAGAGGAAGCTGACCCACTTCCACCTTCCTGTGGAGATTGCTCTTTCCCAGTCGCACATACGACCCAAAGGGCACAAACAGCTTGGAGTCCTGTCCCAAATTGCAGCCTGGAATGCAGGAGTAGCCTTGATTGCCTCCCCGCTGCAGGATGCAAACCTCGCTGCCATTGCAGGGTTTCTTGGAGCAGGGCGAGGTGATGCCTTGGGATTCCTCTGGATTGGCAGCCCCGGGATTCAGATAGCTTCCTAGGGAAATGCATGGCAGAGGAGCATCCTCATCCTTTTCCTTTAGCCCAGAGCATATGTCCTTCGGTCGCTGATGCTGCCGCGTCCAGTCCAGACACTCGTCCAGGATCTGGTGGCAATCCTCACTGCAAATGCCATTGAAGAGACCCACTCGCGTACAGGGCTTCAATTGCAGGGCGCACACCAATGCCTGCCACTTTTCCGGAGCACACCGACTGGTGTTCTTGATGAAGAGCTCCTGGCCCAGCACCCTTACGGTTCCCCTCTGCTGCAGCAGCTGCAAATCCTCTCGAGCAGCTGCATCATGCTCTGGCGTACAGCTGCGGAACAGTTCCGTGGGTCGATTATTAAAGTTGGTGCAGAAACTTAGACCCTGACAGCCCAGTTCACAGGGTGCATCCACACTTTCGATGCACCGTCGCAGCTCCCTTTCTCCTGGCTGATCCATGCACTCGTTTTCGAAACTCGTTCGTGCATCCCACCAGTTGCTGGCGAAGATCTGGTTGCAAAGTCTTCGGCACTTGTGGCTGCCAGCTTGTTCGCAGCACTGTCTTTTGGCCGCATCCATTCCCAGATGATTGGGTTCCCCCAGCGATCCTCCTTTGCCAGACAAGTGGCCTTGGGACAGCGATCCTCCCGGTCCTCCCGTTCCACCCGGAACATATAGTTTTCCCGTCACCGTAAGGAAGCACTGCCAAAAGGGAAGTTGGGGCAGAGGAGAGCCACATCCTGCTGCCTCTAGGCGCGAGAAGATCACCTCACTCCGTTCCATTAAAGTGGCATTCTGGTGAAGGATGTTGCGACAGGTATGACGACAATGCTCCTTGTTGCTGTACTCGCAGCAGGGGATATCTACGGAAACATATTTTAAAAGCACTTAACTATGGAAAATGTTTGACTTTCTTACATTGCTCCGCATTCGCCAGTGGAGTCATGTCCGTGTTGTTGTTTATGCACTGAATCACATCCGAATTGCGATCTCCACAGGCTCCGTTGATGTCCACATGGTCATGGTTATCATTCGCAGGCTCAAAAACGGCTCGACACGCCTAAATAAATTATTTAATAGTTAACACTTATTTATCAAAATATTTTAATAATTTAAGAAAAATTATCCCTAACTAAATTAATTGGTCAGAAAAGTATTTACCAATTAGTTTCTCCTTTTTTTAATGCCTTTAAGAAAACCTTACAAACTTGATATTTTGAGTTTGCACACAATACCGATTCCGATTCATTTGCCTTTCAAAAATAATCATATGTCAAATAAGTCTATCATGAAAAATAGTGCAATATGTCACGAACAATAACCAATTAGCATACATATCTGCCAATATTAGCAACAAGTTTGCTTTTCTATTTAACGTTTTGTAGGTGCCAAAAGTACCATAGTCATTTTCAAAAACTTGAACACTTAATGTGTGAAGTAAAAATAAAATTATGAATTCACTGGGTTTTTTTTAAATACTTTTAACAATCTATAGATGTCTAAAATTGAGTTACGGCAAACGAAACTATCGTTGTAGGGAGTGCAATGTGTGATGAAAAATTAAAAACGTTGTGGTTGCGCTAAAAATGAGTCTGACCAAAACTTCAATTAAGCCACTAAATAATACAATAAATATATATAATAATAATTTTTGAGTTTTGGTGAACATTAGTTAACTACTATTATTTTATTACAAAGTGGAGTTTTAGACGAAGGCTTTGGTTTTTGAATTTAGATGGTACAAATACCTTGTTGCATGATAGTGAAGGTTTATGACATTGTGACTTGATTTTTTTTTCTTATTAAAATTTTTAAAATGTCTATATAGATTCCGATTACAACGGGCGATGGCTCTACTTACCTCCAGACACTCGGAGGTGCGAGCTTGGCCGCAGCACTGGTCCGCTGCCTCTTGGCGCTCCAGGCAGTCGTAGAGCGTCTGTTCGTCGCTGCGGCGACAGTTTTGCACAGGCGAGCGATTCGATGTGGCGCAGACGTTGCGGCAATGTGGCAGGACTCCAAATTGGCAGCAACGCCTGCCCGACCAGTCCGCTCCGCGGGTGACCGCTGCGAATGAGAATGGATGTTGTTGAAGGGATTTGACGACTTCGATGCCCAATTCCCCGTTCCCCATTCCCAACTCACCATCGAAAGTCTGGTTGACGCAGGTCCAGAATTCCACCTGGTGCAGTTGACAATATTTGCGCAGTTCCTCGCGATTATCGCCGCCAGCGCCAGTGGCAAACTCTACCAGCGATAACTGGAAAAAATATGCATAAATTGCAATATACAACAAGTTATTAATCGCAATCAAACTTAATCATCGAGCAAGCGCTTAACCCGCTCCTGACCCGCAACCTGTTGGGTTTCCAGTTCTCTACGCGCAGTCTAACAGCTTTAACACTCGAGAAAAACGATAGTATCTGGGCTAACAAAAATAATAAATAAATATATTTTTTAAAAAATAAAATAATTAAAACGAAATAGACATTGAAAAGGAGCAAAATAAAACACCTTCAAAAGAAGACGAATTTTTACTGAGAACTAAGTTATAGGTAATTTTTATCATACGTTTACTTGAGTGAATGGTTTTAGTAACTATCACCTGTCGTATTCTATTATCTTTAATTTGGAACCAAATTTTATAAGAATAATATTATTCTAAGCAATTTCTTCACTTCGTCAATAAAAAAATACTTCTCTTAATTTCTTGAAAACTAGGACTTAGCGAAGATAAACTTATCATTTGTTGAGTGCATGGGGTTATAATCAGACAGGGTTCAAGACATGCAGGTTGCAGTTTGGTCCTGCTCTTGATGTTGTATTTTTTTTGGCGTATTATGTTACATTTGGGAATGCTGTTCTCTTCCTGACACCATCATAAATAACATTTGCTGCTCCTTCTCTTTCTATTGATAAAGAACTGGCCCAGGGAACTTCAATAACCAATTTTCTGGCTCATTCCAGTCTGAGACTCACGTATCTGCCACAGTAATCTGAGTAAAGCGATGTCTATTCAAGATACTTCGTGTGCTTGTCCTCGGAACTTGTCTGGATCTTGAGCCTGGTGGCATTCCCATAAATACAAATTAACATAAACAGGGGTGTAGATGCTGTGGGATAAAGGGGGGTCTGATTTTGTGAGGTGGTTTGGTTGTAAGAATAAATCAATGTAAACATATTTATGGTAAATATGTATAAACATAGCTTTATTATTATAAATAAATGTATCTTTATGTTGGTGAAAGTCGACTGGTTATTTTTCCTTTCAACAATTTTTAATGACACACCCATTTAATTTTTAAAAAACATCCCCCTTTTGGATGGGTGTCTTAAATTGAAAATGGGTAAATTTAAGTGGAACAATTATCAACGCTCATCGTAGTAATTACAAGTTTGTGTTACAAATTGTATGGTACCTTTTGTCAACTACGCCCCTGAATGGTACGCACTTCTTCCATGTGAGTTCCTGTGTTGTTTCCCCTCTTTGAGGCAAGAGCCACGAGCATGTCTGTTGCAGTTTTGTTAATGAAGTGTCCGTGGCCATGTCTCGCACTCCCACACACTCGGATAGCGACATGGCATCCCATCGAGGACAACCTGCCCACCTGGGCATGAAATCCCATCTGATAGAGCCCACAGAGTAGTCCGTTGCAATTATCAGACCTCAGCCACAAAAGAGCATTTTGTCAATAATAAAATGCGTGTAGATTCTCGTCTCGGGTTCGACTTTTCACACATTCAGGGCACCGAACAGAACTATTTGTGAGTGGCGAGTCGGATATCAAGGGGTCTACGTCTCCTATTTCCCGAACACCCACTTGTAAGATCTTGCTCTCTAATCTTTCGCACGAGAGAGAAAAGCAATTGAAAAGTGGATTTGGGGAACGCCTATGGGTACCGAACCGGTCCCATTATCCTGTTTGTCAGTTTCAATTTGGCCAAAAGATTTAATGCCTTCATTTGCATTTCTAAATGAAAAGATTGGCAAAGCCACAGCCCACTTTCGGCTGGGAAAACTAATTGGTTTTGGGGTGGAAAATGGTTATGATTACAAAGTTAAATGATGTCAGTGATTTGATTGCCGGCATTGCCTCCAACTAAATCGATGCTGGGAGCAGACTACCGACAACTGCACACACGACACTCACTCTCAAAGACAACAAATTGATTTTCAGCCGGCTCGGCTTTTATGAATGACTTTGAGTGGCAAACTGGTTGGTCTGGCTCTCAGTCTGCAGACAGAAAAAATGTGATCACCAATAAAATATCACTTCAATGTCTCGTAAAAGTTAAACACTAACTTGATATGTCGTAAAATGAAATTAATACAATTTAATATATATTTTTAGCACATTATACAAGTATTATGAAGTAAATATTAAATATGCATTTAATATAAGTAGAGATATTGTAGGAGAACATTTAAATAACATGGATAAAAAATACATTTAAAAAAGATTTTTACTTTTAAAATGGCATTTTAAAAATTTTATCCCTATATAAAAGGTAAATATAAGCTCGATCTTAGGTGACACTTATGTTTTATTTATCACTGTACCAGTTTTTGCTCTGTACGAGTCTGAGTGTTTAGTCTGGGTTCGGTCTTTGAGTTGCAATTACCTGTTTCGCAGTTTATGCTAATTAACAATGCAATTTGTGCGGATTTTTCTATCCTTTTTGGCACAAGGCTCTACAATCGGCAGCCAGCGGATGTGAGCATGGGTATACAAAGTTCAACCGAAATCGAACGATCATTAAAACCTGTCATAATAATTTTCAATGGACTTTCTGCGTGTGACAGTCTGACGGATCAACGTTTATTGAATTCTAAATTTATATCGCTTAGTATGCACGAGATGTGCACACTATTCATAAAGAGGGAAAGAGGATTCATGGGCACATAAAAATACCAGGAAATGCATTGTGGTGCGATCAGTAGTTTTTCCATCTTATCGGCTTGTTCAATCTGTATCTGATCTGCTGTCCGAGGTGTTCATACTTATGGCAGCTGGCCTGTGGCTGGCGTTTAATATTTATGACAGACACATCATTTCCCTTCGAGTTTTGACTCCATCTTAGGCGCCCGCCTCACACACCGCATTTGGGTAAAATAGTTATAATAGTTATGATGAAAATATTTGGACATCAAATTTATGCGAAGGCCGTACGCAAACTAACAAAAAGGAAACATTTTTAAATGTCTATTAAATTCTTGGTTAAGCCACGATATTTTTTTGATATTTGTAGATTTTTATGTATGTTCTTTTTTAATATATTTTAATATATTCTAGAAGTTGGACATATAAAACATTGGTATGAATTGATGCTTATATCGTTTTTAGATCCATGTATTTAAGACTTTATTTATTTATCTATTAATATAGCTTTATATTATAAATATCCTTTAGAGATGGATAGTTGTAGATTTGTATTTATGTTCTTTTTAATATATTTTAATATATACTAGAAGTCGTATATATAAAACTTTTGTATGAATTGATGTTCATATCCTATTTTGACCCGTGTATTTAAGACTTAATTTATTCATTAATATAGCTTCATAATAAAAATATACCTTAGAGAAGCTTAATAAATAAGTAAATGTTTTTTTTTTAACTTTATTTGCATGCCACGTTTAAACCGAACTTTAGTGCTATTAAATGTTTGCCCCTGGCTGTGCTGTTCATACGTATTTTTGATATATGATCAATCCAACCCACAATGACCCCTTTTCCCCGATCTGGATACTTACGTTTTCGCATGCTGTGCGACAAGAGCCGAAGACCTGATTGCAACATGTGAAGATATCTGCAAGAGAAGCAAACAAACAAAAAATAAGCATGTTGCGAGGGGAAAACAAGAAGTTAAGTAAGCAAAGTGCAGCATATCAGGGTTTAATGGCTTGGCTCACGCATTTTGACACCACTCAGTAAATTAAATTCAAAATAAATGCCACGGCAAACAGCAAGCGATCTGCCAGAGGATCGTTAAAGGAGCAAGCTGCGTAGGATTTACTTGATGCCCGATTCCCGATCGTGGTCATGATCGTGATCATGATCGCCACATGTTGCTCTGCATCTGAATCAGTTCCAAGATACACTTCCTCCTCTGACACAAATCACACTGCGACTTAATGGGGGCGGCATTTCACTTTTCGCACTAATTAGGTGGCTGGTATGTTATCCTGCTTATCTACGCGAACTTCTGGTGACTGATTACTTATTAAGCACTTACCGCTTGTTTTTCTTTTTCCCCCCCTTTTTTTCTGGCTGCGGTTCATTTGGAACATTGCTCATTGGGTGTTGAACTTTTCTTGCGAAAAGAAATGGGGGAGCATTTTGAGATGTTCGGGTTGGGGATCAGAGATGAGAACGTGATATGATGGGTAATATTTTAAAAGTTAGAAGCCAAATGCCCTCATGGCATGATAAGTAAACGATTAAAAACATAAGTCAAACCTCTTATGATTAATCTTCACACAACCCTAAATATGTAAACTTGTCAATTAATTTGTGGCTGGAATTATTGGCTCTTTACAGTTTGGACAACTTTTAAAATTTTCATTGGAAATATGTTAATGACAAATGTACGTTCAATATTTTTGAAAAATTATTTTCCAATATAGGTTCGATAATAAATTAAAGAGCATCAGGCTAGTTTAAATTTAAAGACTTTTAAATGAATGGTTATGTGTACTTATAAAAATTCAATTATGGAGCTTTATATCTAAATGTACAAGTTTAGATTGGTCATTTTAAATAATATTAGGTTAGACTACCCTCATGGAAAATATTTGTTTTTTTTTTATATATTAACTAAAATAAAACTCAACCATATTGATTTCTCAAGATACATAAGATTTTTAAGATCTATTACCTGTCAATTACAACTTGTACGACCTACCTATTGTTGATATCATTCTGATGGCCTTACAGATTGAACAACAAGATAGGCTGCTGTTTATCACAACCAGATGAATATGAATGAGTTTGTTCGAAGAGATCTGGCAATCGTGATGCGAATACTTGAGTATATCATTGAAGCACCCTTAAGACTTGATCACTTTCCTGTGATCACGTCACACCACGCATCACTGGTTGAAAGCGCTTCCCATGTCAGACATCTGCGACACATGTCCCCGATCTCCGGACTCGAAACTCCGGATCCGGGGACGTGGACGTGGATGCGAACGCGGACGTGTGACAGTTGGCTGGGCGTAAAGGGCGGGTTCAAAGAGTTTCGCTGAGTGCGTGAAAAATTTCAGTTTTTCAGTTTTTGTCACCAGCGGCAGGAATTGGGGGGCTACTGAACTTCACAGAAGATCAAAAGCAGTGCCCATTAATTAAGTGTGCAATTGCCAAAAGGAGGGCAAGAACTATGGTCCGCAGGAGGAGTGAAAGATTTCCCCCATTTCTTGTTCGAAAACTCACGTATTTTTGGCTCAGCCATTTCATTTCGGCCAAGCGAGTCCGGACAGTCGGGTTGAGTGACTAATTTTAGCAGAAATTTACTTTGAAGTCCACCGAAATAAATTTGGCCGCGGCCTATGAACATTGATTTTGGGGAGGGAATCAAATGTGCAAATGCGAAACTGTGACAAATCGCTTAGAAAATGCCTTTTTGATTTGCCAGGCGTTGTCATTTATTTACCCCATTTGATTCTCCCCTGATTCTGAATCTGATTCAGTTTTTATATGACATTTATTTTTAAAACTGTTAATGTTTTCATTTGTGTTTGCTACTCTGCGTATTGTGTGTCGTTGAGTGCTATTTTTGTTATGTATCTTAGTTTCAGTTTTAGTTGCAAAGTTGCGCAGCCTTCTAATGCTGCTGGTTCTTTTTTACTCTGGCCAATGATCTAAGTTGCCTGTCAACGCACCACACAGAAAAAAATCCGTTTAAATAATTTATCCAAATATCGCAAAAGTTATACATATTTTTGGAATAAGATAATTTTAAAATATGTATTTATGATAATTAAATTCTATTTTTTCAAAAATGCAGTTTTTTTTTATATAAACATGTTTTATATTTTCCTGTGATTATTCATTTTAAGAAAAGGAAAAATTCTGGAGGTTGTTTTAGTGATACGTTGAGAAATACTTCATTTAAAATAATGTTAAGAGAACCTCAGATTTTGGTGAGTTCAAATGATTCTACAGTGCAAAAATATACTCCATCGGATATGTTAACCCAGGTTAATTTTGAAAATTTTGTCTGTGTGCAATACTTTTCCTGTGCACATAAAATCTGTGGAATGGGGTGTCTTCTATAAATAAAGAAATCCACTCAATGGCAGTCACCGATTCGCTGCCGCATGTCAAGTGTCACAGCTGATTTGTCGCCAAGTTCTCCGGCATTCGCAGAGATAACTCGGATCAAAAGAAGTGGACACATCCGACCACCCGTTTGATTAACGTGTGTGCAACAGAAATGATTGTTTAATAGCTTTTTTACGACCGCAGCGCATCGAAGGAAAATCAACGCCACTTGCGGTGGCTATTTGTATGCAAAACACTTCAAATGCCGCACAATCAAATCATTTCGGATGCACAACGTCACGCAGCCAACTTGAGGAATTTCCTTTTGCAAAAAGAGCCACAATCAGTTAAGCTCAAGGCGGCGACATATACGAGCAGGCCATAAAATTTCATTGGAAATCTAACACATTTATCATACACTGACACCCCCATCTCCAACCATAATTCACTCGAGCTGCGAGTTAATAAAACAGGCGGTGCAGGCGGTGGAAAAACAAGCAAACTGAAGAGTATCTTGAGCTCGTACATATGTATATGCTGGCGCCATCAGGCAACCCAGCTTTGCAGCAATTTAAACTAATTTTTAACACAGTTTCAATTGAGATTCGAGCACAAACACGCATTCGCGCGGATACAGATAGACCCTACATATCTGAAAACAGTGGCATCGTCATCGTCATCCTCATCATCATCATCAGCACTTTCAATTAAAACATTTCGTTCGCGCTCAAAAGAAAATTATTGCTTTTGATTAAGTGGCTGGATGCGGAGTGTGGTTCCATTTGCATGCAAATCAAAGTGGGAGGGGCCGTAAAAAGTTTATATTTGTCGATTGCTCTATCTCCACCGAACTGACCAGCCCTAAAAATGCGGGCCGGCGAAAGAGGAGCGAATGAAAGTGACAACGCTAAAATAAATGAATGAACCAGTTTGCGAAAATAGCAATAAAATCGAAAAACATGGAATTTCAAGTGGATGTGGCTTAGATATGCACATTTGTTTTGTGCATGGTCCTCAACCCAAAACATTATCAAGTTTTTGTTATTATTTTTGTATGCATATTTTTTTCATCTCTAAATATTTAATGTTAGAAAGTACTTTTTACCTGTAATAAAATGGATATCTAGGATTTTTATGGCCTTTACGGCCAATTCCGACAAAATTATTTAGTTCATTTTTACGTTAAAGACTTATTTTCCTAACTTCAGGTATATATTGATACTAAAATTTAGCTTGACGAGATTGAGACTATTTTAAGTTCTTTAAATTTATTTACATTTAGTATCATCTTATTTAATTTTTTAAAAAATACAATGCCAAAAAGAAGTACCTTAATTTTTTATATAAACATAAAAAACGGGTTTTAATAGTTTTTTAACCGCGCCAACGATTCGAAATTTTCCTGCAACTGCGATTTTTTTTTGCCGGGTTAACACTACAACATAACAACATGTGCAACTTCTTAGATTTTAAATATTTGAATGGATTCAAATTTAGCACACTGAATTCTATAAAAAAAAAGTAGTCCTTTATCAAAGTACTATTACTTCATCTATTATTTTAATACATCCTGAAAAAGTTATTTTGAATATTACAAAATATTTTGATAACCCCAGAGCCTCTTAGCCATTTGTCACTCATAAGATTACTGCTTTCGAACTGATAGCGGCTGCTTTTGATGTTCTAGTTAAATGTCACTGGGCTTAGGTCCCTTATCAACTCACCATGTGATTCTCCGGACGATTTCACAGATTCCGGAGCAGTGGTTTCGGAGCTATCGATCGCCTCACTGGTATCCGCATCCAGCCAGTCGTAGTCATCAGACTCCAAACTCACGGAAGATGGCCTTCGACTGTTTTTCTTGGGTCCCCCGGTCAAATGACGATGATGATCTGCGGAGGCATTGCTCTTGTTGTTACGTCGTCGCACCTGTCGCTCCCCGGAATGCAGGTGAGCGTTCTTGGTGCTCTGGTTTTCCTCCAACTGGCGGACGGCACTCACCACACCAAGAGGCAGAAGGAGCAGCAGAATTCCATAGCCACTCGGGCGCATTTTTATAGTTGTTTTGACTGGGTTTTTGCTCACTGATTTATGCACTTTTCTGCTTGTATTTTATTCTGATTATGTCGAGTGCATTTTGTGCACACTGATAAGACGTTGCGGCCAAAGGAAATGAGTGTGTCACAAGTCAAAAGTTTCACTGGGTCTGGGTTCATCTACATGGCCAATGGGCATCCGTTCGATAAGCATTCGCGTACGCACCACTTTACACTATATATAAACTGATTTTTCCTGCACAGAAAAAAAAATATTGATGTTCTAGGGTTAATTCAAAAGCACGAGAATCCAATGTCTTACGGCTAAATTTATTTAATTAATTAAAGTGTTTAATAACCTAATAAGTTGCTTTTTTCGAAAAATGGAACATAACATATTAATAAACAAACTTATATTAGGAAGTAAATGATTCAAAATATTAAAGTAAGAGTTCCAATTAAGTAAAGTTCCAATTAAATTCTTAATATTATTTTCACATTATATGAATAAGAAAGTTTTTAAGCTAATTTCTTAGAAATATCATACTAATAAAAACACTTTTTCAACAGTAAATATTAATGAAAAAATAGCATATATTTATTTTGCTTAGTGTAAATGTTTTTAGACAGTGTTGCTGCGATGCTCGTTACTAGATAGTGATTGAAAAAACACAGACAAAAAATGAAAAACGATTAAATTTAATGGTCTCCCGCACAAGGGACTCTATTGATAGGGAGTTGAGCTATCTGTTGAAATATACATAAATAAATGTAAGACTGTTTACGCAGTGGCGAGTGTGGAAGCATTCGGAAAACGCCTCCGCCCTTGCCACTTGTCCACGCGATGTCACACAGTAATTAAGCCAATTGACCTCGCTTGGCCGCCAGTTTGGCAAAGCGTTCCAAACTCTGCACCGCGTGCTCCTCCTTTGCCACAAAGGCAAAGTAGCGAAGGCAATGGCAGGCGGCAACGGCGACGGCATTTTATTAAAAGTGAAAAATATAAATAAATAATATCAAAAAGCGCCAGTCGTAGCGGCCGACAAAGTGACACAAACGATGAGGGACGCACTAATGATGAGACTCGTTTCGGGTTGGGTACTCAAGAGCCTTCTTTTCCACCCTTTCTCAATTTTATCGCCAAGTGTCCTTGCACTTTGCACTCGAAAAAGGGAAACCTAATTTAAAATTTATTCAATACTTGATTTCTTAATAGGAAAATGAGTGGACTGTATTTAAATAAAATTATTAAATTAGACAAATTTGTAGAGTACCTACAATAAATAATTGCAAAAATTAGTTTCAAAGCGTTTTTCAAGGATTTGTTAAGAAAAAAAAAACACAACAAGATTAAGTGAAAGAAATTTATAATTTTAAAATATAAACTCCATTTTTGTTTATTTTTTATTATGAATTAATTCAACTTTCTAATATCGGAGATAAAATCTGGACCAAATGCTTTTATTTAGTTAACGATTTAAATACGAAGAGCCTGTTGGATTCTGAGCTCCCCAATTTTTCCTTCCGATGATAAAATATTTAATATTTAAATATTATTTAATATTTAAATAAATATTTGAAAGTCCCAAAAAGCCAGACAATTGTTTTGAGTGTGCGTCTGTGCTTGTGTCAAAGCGCATAGCAAAGCAAGCTGGCGACAGAGAAAGGGGGAGTGGCACTGGGAGGGGGCGGGAAAGTAAGTGGCGGGCAGAGGGCGGCGGGTGGTGCCAGGCTATCAGCGTTGAGTTGAGCGGTGACTGTGCTTTGATGTCTTTCTAATTGCATATTTTACAGCGCCAGGGAGTCGTCCTCGCACACCCGCGCATCCACAGCCAGTGCAGCAGCTGTAGCCATCCTGCAAAAGGATAGCACTTTCAGCGAGAGTGGAAAGTAGAGCTATTTGCTCTGATGTGGATGCCCCTATGGCCCGCGCCTCCCCTCGGCCTCACCCTCAAAGACGCCGTCACCCAAAGTGGACCAGGACCTGGTTGGTTTGTCAACTTCAGCGTCAACGTCAGACGAACACGAGTAGGAGGAACACAAAGGCTGAGACAAAAGGCGGCATGTTCAAAAACTAGACAAATATTAACTCATATGCAGCTTGAGGTTGAGCGGAGAAGAAAAAGCCTTTGTCTCTAGCATTACAGTCTTACCTCCACAGGTCAATTTGCATAGAATCTCTTCTAAGGTTTACTTAAAAAGAACTCTCCTTAAAATGAGCTGATAAATGTTTTCAAGTCAAAATATTCGATAACTTGAAATTGAGTTCACTTTAAACTTAATATTAGATTCATAGATCATACCATTTTAATCAATTTGTTTATTAAATTAAAAACCAATTAGAAATTATTCAGTTTTACAAACTATTCTTCAAAATAACAATGTCTTTTGAAGAGTGAATTTAAGTGATAGTACACTTTTGAAAATCTTTTAATTTTCCATTTGTTTCTTAATATGAGAATCTCCACTGTACATGCATGATTGTGGCTTCAACTCCGTTTTGATTGCAATGGGAGAACAATATGCATCACACAGAAAATAGCGCCACTTTGTAAAAGGGATGCAAAAGGAGCCGCAGAAGGACCTACACAAACACATTCATCCCAATATCAACACACACACACTCACACACACACACACACTGCGCCCAAATGCATCCCATAATCACATGCCGTTTGATTTGTTTACCGGGTTCACTGAGCTTTGACGTAAAGTTTAACACTTTGGTTTGGATTTTCTTTATATATGTAATTCACTTTATTTAAGCAGATTGTCATTTATATTTGAATAAACACTTTCGGTTTCATTTAGTCTATTTTGTTTGGTTCGCGATCAAACGACTTGACGCGCGACATCTTTTACGTCCGCACGATCCGACAGTTGGAAACAGTGTGAGCGCCGATGAGAACGTACATTGTGTTATAAGCGACTCTGTCACGTATACTGAGAGAATTTATATAAAACTTAACAATCTATTTTGAATTAAGGAAACGGGAATTAATTTACTTCTTAAATAAACTTAAGGCAAAATTAAAATTATTTTGTATATATTTTGGAATTTAAAAGGTTATGGGTATAAAGAATGTCGGACGTGACAAAATGGGTACAAAAGAGAGCACTGAGTCTTCAAACTGCAATGATAGTACCGTTTAAAAAACAAACCTTTTTTAAACAATTTAATATATAAGTGGTGTCATTTAAAAAAAATTATATTAATTATTTTTATTATAAGAGATAATATTTAAAAATTCACGGTACTAAACACTTTCACAAAATATTTGTAAGGGAATGTTAAAATGAATTTAAAAGGTAATGTAGATTGCTTACATTAGCAAAACTTAAACGATCTCAGAAATAGCAGTAAGCTACGGTCAACATTAGATTTAGTTAAATTACATTTTTTTTGTCCCCGTTTGGATAAAATATGTGTGACTAACAAAATAATATGTAAATTTATTTATTTAATAATTAAATTTAATTAATTTAATTTAAAAATGTAAGTGTAGGTAATAGAAATGTTTTCAAAAAAAATATACTACAAATATAATATATACAAAACAACAAAAATATATTTTTTAGCTAAAAAATACCATGAAATTTGTCTTTGCTAATGTTAAGCGGAGACTCAAACCTGACCATTCCACTCTCGCATTGCCAAATAGTATTGACTGCTTTACAAACCGATTTGCAAGCAGTTTATTGACTGCTTGATTATCAATGGCTCAAAATTTTAAAACTAAAAATGAGGAATAATAATTTTGTATGTTTATTTAAAATCTATTGCTTTATTAACATAAAAATAGAAAACGAATCAAATCATTAGTTTAAATGAAGAACAAGAAAATGTTTCCACCATTTTTGTTTAGTTATTTATTTACTGAATAATTTAAGTTCACATACATTTAAGTTTACATATACATTTTCATTCATATGAATATAGGTTGTTATGTAGTTTGTATGTGTTTTAGGTTTAGTTTTTAACAGTGTTCCCTTTAGGCTACAATAAATAAACACTATTTGTAGGAAATATATTTGTATATGCAGTTTTGTACATTTCACTTGCTTTTCTGTTTTTTCTTTCTTTTATTTGCATTCCGAGTGCTTATTTCAAGATCTTCGTTTAGTTGTAAAGTAAGAATGTTTTGATTTAATCGGAGGTATTTCAGCATTTAACCTGTTGTTCTGTTGTTTTGGTATATTTGCGTAATGTCAGCAATGTTGTTCTTGAATTTCGTCTGGCATAGGACAAATCGAAACAGTTGTGTAGAAGGATTCATTTAGAAAAACTTGTATAAGTATAAGTATAGTGTATAATATATATATATTTATATGCTGGCTCCTTAGAGTATGTATTTTGTTTGTCTAGTTAACACGTGCAGTGCTATGTATTTCTCAAGTCTTTATTTAAGTTTAAATTACACACATTCAGTTTTAGTATTCTGCAATATTTTTATTGGGATTAAGTAGCATATTTTACACACATTTGAAGGTCCGACTTCCCGAATTTCATGCGACAACACCAAAATTACGCTCATAGAGTTATGTGAAAGAAATCGGCAAGCCCTCTTCGATTTGCCCCTCTCCCGTTTCAAATATTCTTATTATTCAGATGCCCCGCAATACTCGTTGTAAGTACATATAAAATAGGTTAAATAGGTGCTCGAGAAATGCTCTTTGGTGTTTTCTTGATAGACGTACTCGGCTGGAAGGAATTTATGTATTTAACTTAACAATTAGCATAAGTTCTCGCCACTTCTCGCTCTTTTTCTGCGGGCGAAACTGTCAAACAGTTGACGACAAACGCACACAGGATCGAATGGCAAAAGGACAACAGGACGATGGCAATTTGTCAACTGTCGGTGGCACAAAAGGGGAAGTTTGGGTTTGGGTTTGGGTTTGGGTTTGGGTTCGGGTTAGAGCTCCCTGCATGATTGACGACCATTCACCTATACGAATTATTATTCCCGGTGCGGTGTATTCATAATTATTTAAGAAACGCACACTTGAATGCCCTCCTTGGGGAGCAAAAGGAGGCGGCAGGCTCCTCAAGTGTCTGCTGAAGTCGATGGAAATGTCAACAAGTCTGGCTGACAGTTTGGTGGATGTGCGATTACCGATTTCCTATTGTACTTGTACCCTTCCCGGTTTTTCCCGACTGTGTGTGTGTGTGTGTGTGTGGTTGATATTTTTCTCGAGAGGTTGCACAAAATGCACAACAAAAACTACAAAAAAGCGAACCGTTAAACCAATTACCCACAGAAAGGCGAACCATTTTCGTGGGCATTTTTTCGAAGTTTCTGTCGTTGCGTAGGAACTTTTGATTGAGCTTCTTGGAGGGCTAGTTAGCTGCAGCGTGTACATTCATTCGTATATATTATATATAGATGAGATTTTGATTTCGTAGAACATTATAAGCTTCGGACGGTTGGCCGCCAAAAATGCAATTGGAAAATTCACACAGACACGGTTACAGTAGTAGTAGTAGTACACCTATATAGACGCAATGTGGGAGCAATTGGATGTTTTTTTTTTTTTTTTTTGTTGGAAATCATAGCTAACGTATCCGGCCTAGCGGATGTAGTGCCACATGGCCGTGGGCTTGCGGGCATTGTTAATCATGTCGTGCCAGTGCTGGCACCCGGTTCCACTCTCCTGGGGACCCAATCCGCAGCACCCGATTTCCGTGGCCTCGCTACCGGCACCCACCACATAGATCTGCGGAAATATTACATACAAAAAATGTAGGTTGGGTCGGCAGGGAATTTCAATTAAAACACGGACGGGCATTAAACCAGGTCTATTGCGCGGAATTAGCAGTCGAGCTGTTAAAAACGGCGGAGGCCAACGGTTTATGGCCCAGTCCGGCCAAAAGCTAAAGGCTAAAGGTTACCTCGATGGCTGCATTGTGGAGATAATTTGATTGCAAATTAAACGTGAACGCCTCGTTCCAAATGGGATTGGTGGGATCGTCGGACTTCGTTATGCTAGTCTTCTTTTTCTTAATACGTTTACCGTTTTGAATCAGGTAAATCTAGAAAAAAACCAAAGGATATTTAGATATTTAGCAAAAATATCTTTATGGAAAGCAAAGAGTTGTGTTTTCAAAAATTCCTTTTAAATTGTGAAAATATTTCTGTAGCAACAATTAAACAATAAATTTCAATTTCAGTAAAGTTAATAAGTTTATGATGTTTAAGAAAATGTGTGTAATGTATTACTCATACCAAACGTTTTAAAATTTTCAAATTTAATGTTTTAATAATTTCTTTTTTGCGTCTTCAAATTTAAAATATATTTTTTTTCATAACGCATAACAATATTGTTAGGTTCCGAGCACGCTTCCCAATAATTATTTCTTTCTCAATAGTATGTTAAACGGATGAATTACAAACAAGAAACTAGACATGGCAAACTCAACAGTGCCTCACAAAGTTGAAGCAAAAAACAAACAAAAAACAAGTAAAATAAGTAAAAATAAAATTATCACTAATTTTATGATTTACTGATAAGTTATTATTTAATAATAATTTTAAGTCAATTTTGATTAATACTATTTTCAAGTTATGCATTTCTAGAGGACGTGACATTTCGGTACCCACCTTGACGTATGGTTCTTGAAGAGTGTCCAAATTTCTAGCCTTCATTATGACAACCGTCAATCGCTCAGCCTGTGGTAAATAGTTGAGGGAGCAAAGGAGCTCCGGTCGATCTTCCTTTGGTTTCTTGGTACGCAGTAAGTCTCCCCAGATCTGTAAAGGCATTATTTTCAAGTCTGTCCAATAGCTTCTTATAAACAACTACTAACCTCCACTGACTTGGAAAGATCCAGACCATCCACTGAGATGCGAACCTCTCCGATTATATCGTTGTGCGAATAGCGATCGTAGTCGAGCACCTGGAGGATCAGCTCTTTTCCTTGGAGCTGGTCGCGGGAAACCGGGAACTTAAAGTGTTGGTCAAAGTAGGGGTTCGATTCACCCCGGTGGATGTGCGTCTGTCGCTTCCGGCTGTCGACTTCCGGCTGTAGCATTAACCGGACGTAAGGATCTCGAAAGCCACCCTCCTCAATGGGACTGAGATTGTGAGCTTAGATGGAGTGATTAAAATGGGGTCAGTGGCAGTTCTCGACTTTAGTGTAATCTTTAAACAACGAGTTAATAAACAAAACAATGCAGCAACCCTCTATACCTAAAGTTATAATTAATTGTTAATTGCCACGTAGCAATCGAATCCAAGAACATTGTACGTTAAATCTTCGTCTTCGCGATGGCGATGTTATACACCCAAAGAAAAATCATGGTAAGTCCGAACATTTTTTACTTTGAATTAAATGTTTTCGGTACTGATTTAGCCCCGAGAGTGTTTGTGTTTAAATCATAGTGTGTTACATTTCATATTTATTTTTAGGTATGGAAAACATTAGTTTTAAATTTTAAAAAAAATGTTAGCCTTTAATTTAATTGTTGGATAAACCAATTTAATTTGTTAATAATTACATTGTTTTTAGTTCACTTTAAGTAATGTTCAATGTTTAATTTTACCATGCGGTTTAGAACCAACTTTCAAATTAATAATAACAGCACCAAAACAAAACCAAACAAATATCTGACAAAATTATTCAGGTTTATAACTATAAACTATAAATTATACTACATTTTTTCGATTACATATAGTTTTATTGAAAAAAAAATCTGCAAGCAATCAAGAAATGTAAAGTACAATACCTTCAATCAGATGCACCGTCAGATCGAACAGGTGATAGTCGTACTTCACGCGCAGGTGTAGTCGACCCACGGCGTGGCTGGATTCCGGAGCTGTTAGATAAACGGGTCCGTCCGGCAAACGGTATAAATCCGGTTGGAGGGCGCCCAATGGGGAGGCGGGACCCATAGCGGGATCTACGCCGGGCTGCGATCGTGGCGGTATCAGCAGCGGCGACAGGCAACGCCCGCCGGCCACGCTTTTGCCCGAGCTACCGCCCCCCATTCCAGATCCCCCGGCCAAGGATGCCAGGCTGCTCTGCGAAGGACTGGGTGTCCTGAGGTCACCCGGATCCACCGAATGGGCAGGGCTGCCGCAACGGGCGTCCAAGGAAATGGTGCGCATGGGACTGGGCGATCTGGCCAAGTGGTGCGGAAAGGCCGGCTCACTCGGAAGAGAGCTGCGTCCGTCCGGTCCAAAGGTCCGTATCTGTGGTGAGGAGCCGCGATGACCCTGTGACAATAGCAAATAGAGTTAAAAAGGCTCTTTCAAATAGAATAACTAATCAAAAAAGGGCATACATTTATCTTCAAGATAAACAAACAATCAAACTTATTAACCTTAAGATTTAGTTTTATTAAATCAGGGTATTTTCTTTCTAAGAACAAATAAAGCAAACATATTTTCCTTAACAATATATTTCAAAACATTAGAACATATTTAGTTTCTTAATTTAAACAAATCTGGTATTTCATTTTCATTTTCAAGAATAATGGGGGAAATATATTTTGAATTTTTACCACCAACCAGATTAACTTTCCTTTTAACTTCGAATTTGAGTTTAAAAAATAAGTTAATTCCAATACAGAAACATAAAAAACAAATACAGATATAAAACATGAGAGAACGCTGTACGCATATAAAATAATATTTACTCTTAACCAATTCTAAAATAAATGTTCCGCCGGCAGATGGCGCCAGCAATTCTATTACCGCGCCAATCCACCAAGTCGAAAGCGTCATCTGATGTGGAAAACATTCATGATCGTATATAAGAAAATATAAAACAATTGTTCGATCTGGAAAATTTAACGACTAGTCTTTATTATATGTCTCTACAGAGTTCCGAGAATTGTGGGCGTGGCCAAAATGTAAAATAAAGAATTTTTATATATGTACGGTTTACCTATCACATAACTTCTAACAAATACAATGTAGTCTTTCAATGGGTATGAAAAGTAAATTTTATAGTGAGTTTATAGTTTAAGAGAAACTTATAGATAAACAATAAATTTTTTCTTGATTAAACGGTGATCTATATTTGAGAACAATATTTTAATTGAATTATTTTATGAAAAAGTTTTAAAATATATAGAAGAGTTTTCAGGAGTGTGATTTTAGAAATATATACAAGAGTTTTAATTTGACTCACCGAATGTCTGGATGGGGCGCTGTCCACGCTGCTCTGACTGGAGATGGACGGCGTGCGCTGGAGGCGCGGCGGGAAGGAGCGGCTCTGGTGGTGCAAGTGCAGCGGACTGTGGAACACTTCGGCGGGTCCGCGCAGGATGTCCGTTCCGGTGGCCGAAACCGTGCCCATGTGGTGATGGTTGAGGCCCATGCCGCCGTGCATGCCGTGCAACTGGCTGGCCGGCTGGATGGGCTGGCACTCCTTGGCAATGGCCACCTCCTGGGGGTTTTCCATTAGAATTGAAACATTAATAAGTGAACATATGTAAGTAACCCCCAATAACAATATAAACCTCCGAGTCCGTGGGCAAATCACAGCTGTCGCTGACACTACCGGCCGAAACGCTGCCAATTCCGCTGGTGGTCGAGGTGACCGACGAAGCCGATGGCGGCGGGGTCATGGGCTGCGGTGGTGGGGTCGTGGAGCCCTCCCCAGTGGGCAGGATGTGCACCAGCGACGCCCCGTTTCCCCCAGCAGCGTTGGAGCCACCACTCCCACTCGGCGATCCCTCGTCCGCCGAATTCCGATCGAGGGTAACGCGACGCACCGCTCCCACTCGCTCCTTGGCCATTCGCGACCAGGACTCGATGCGCTTGTGGGCCAGCCAACAGGCTGCCGGACCCAGACCGCTCATCTTCCCAATTACCAAGAGACTGCGGCTAAGGGAGCTGCCCTGCGAAAAATAATGGGTTTTGTTGCTTGGCTGCCTTGAATATTTGCGGGAAAAGGAACCGCTGTTTCACTGCTTTCGCCCTCTGCCACTTTACACTCACAAAAAAAAAATAAAAAGGTTTCAAGCTTTTTTTAATAAACATGTTTGCTGTAAAGGCAACTCTCCACAGATTTGCAAAGTACCTAACACTAAACTTATTAAATTGTTAAAACAAAAGTAGTTTTCCTTTAAGTTACAAGTTCATAAACTAAAAAATTAGCACAAAAAATATGGGTCCCTAAAAAATTCATTAGGTGTATTTATTAGTTGAATAGGTAAATTCTCTATTTAAAAAAAAATATATATGTTTGTCAAGTAAATCAAAAAGTTAAAAAAAAAATTTTTGCTTCCATTGCATACTAATTAAAATTTAGCAAACCCATAGCAAATTATTGCGAGTGCAGTCACACATTTGCCCGCTGTTAATCCGCTTAGACAAATACACTCACATGCCATTAGAGTGGACCAACCACCAAAGAGGAAATGAAACAGGATGAGATGCCGGGCACAAGTGCGGTTTAGGTTGGAAGCCATGAGTTGGCATTAAATATGCCCATGTAGGTCATGGTGCAACATTTTAGCATTCCCACCCATCGATGTTAACAATCCGCTTATCAGAAACCTTGAGTATGACCTTTATAGATGACTTGGAGTAGATTTAACAGAGAAGCGATCGATGAATATTTTTAACTATATTCAACTTGAAACGAGAAACCCGAGTGCAGCCGCAGATGACGCCTTACCTTCCAATTTCTGACAACCAAACACTTGCAACCTCCGCGCAAAATCATTTTTGTAAAACGCTTTGCGGGTGAATAGCAGTCAGGATAGTCAAAAGTTCTCCAATCTCTGCGCACCCATCTCTTCTATTGGTAAGTTGAATGGCAGGTGGCAAATGGAGATTCTTAGGGGAAAACCATGGAAACTGCACTAACGAACAATGTGCGTCAGAGTGGTGGCAGCTCCGCTAACCAGCCAGTTAACTAGTTCTGCCCTGCATCACAATGTGTCCAAAGCAGATAATGCCCAATTATCCGAAAGAAAAGATGGCATAAAACGAATAAAGGAAGAACGCATGGGTACAGTCAAAGCTGACTAATAAGCTTCTAAAACAATCCTTCAGCACTTTATTTTTTACTATTTAGAATGGTGGTACTAAAGTGATATAAAAAGGCCAAATTGGCGTCAAAGAAACAAAGAAATTGTACCGTTTTACTACCTTTTTATTCGTTTTTGTTTTAAAAATTGTGAATTATTCAGAACAACAAGAACCAGTATGAATCACAATGATATTTGTTTAGTTTTAACTATTTAAAGCCCTACATAAATTATTCAACAAAGCATTCAAAAAGTAATTATACATGAAATCAACGACAAAGTAGGACCACGAATTTTTCAATACAACGCTAATCAATATTTACTTTACCCATTACTTATTGACTAAAAGGCTATTGTAATTGTATTAAAAAGTGTCTAACGGGTAAAAGTATATATATTCTTGATTAGGATCAACAACAGACACGAGCCATGTCCGCTGTTTGTCCGTCTGTCTTTTCGTCTTTCTGTCCGTCTGTTTGTCCGTTTAATATTTAGGGTCATATTTGTTTTGAAATTGCTAAGCTTAGTTACATGTATCTAATATTCGGGGCTCTTGTTTAGTTTCAATCGCTTTATGTTCCAAGAGAATTCTTAAGAACGTGCCAATTCTTTAGAATAAGAAGATTGAAAAAGGAATAATTTATAGCGTTTTGATCCACCTCATAGCTAAGTTTAATAGTTTAAATAAGAAACAAAATGTGTCACCACTCTTCAAAATAAAATTATTGAATAGAGTGACACTTTCGTTGTCCTCAAAAAAAACCACAACTTATTTTACTCGCTTAATCTTTATAAGCCCAATTAATGACAATGAAATGTGAACCGTTTAAATAGTAAATTTCCTGAAAAAAAATGCCAGGAGACATAAGACTAGACATAAAGACCAGTCCATAATATCGGCATCTGCTGATGCTAATGAAAGTTGTATTTTAACTGCTTAATGCTGTTTCTGCAAATTTCTGGTTAATATTAGACAGCCTTCTACAAGCACATAAATATGCAGAGGACGCTCGATATCATGAATATGCAGACGAGGCATTCTCCGGCAAACCTCACAATTCCCCAGCGGTCGATTTATCTTGCAGTCCGCATTTCGATTTCGCCTTTTGCATTCCATTCCACTCCCAGAATTTTCACGTTTTTCGTTACGCAGCGTGACGAATGGCGAAATGCGAATTCATTGGCATTTGTACACGCCCAAGTGCCGTTAAATAGTTGGGAAAAACAGGGAGAGAGTACCCAAAGTCGGGGAACTCGGACCGGGAAGATCCGTCGACGAGGGGTTGCTCAATACAAAAGTAAACAAAAAACTTATTTTTCAAGTATTAAATAAATTAAATGAAATTAAGCACGTGTAGCGAATGACATCAAAACATGGCAACGACCCTAGAGAAAGGGAGAGGGCTGCAGAGTGCGACAGAGAAGGGACGAAATCAAGGACCAACCCTCAAATTAGTTTGGGATAATAAAAATGTGCTGCTCGGTCAAAGAAAAATGTTGTCCAAGTCTTTAACGCACACTGACAGCCCGAGCCCTAATGTGCTTGTGTGCGGTGTGTCCTAGATCTTCTAAAAGGATTTTTATTGATTTCGTAACATTACTCTGAGTTATTCATCACTTTCATTGCTCTGGCTGTCGCCAATTTGGCTGCTGATTTTTCAGGGAAAGTAGCACACATATTGTACAGCTGTTGGAAAAAACACGACCTTAGTTTCAATTGTAAGAAGGTTTTGGTTTGGACAAAATATTATCTTTTAAGTAAAATAACAGTAAATAATTGAATAAACCAATAGCTTCTAGACAAAGATATAGCTAATTTGGCAAACAAACTATAAAATTTAAATTATGCTCCGAACAAAAAGGTTTATATAATTAATACTAAATTACTTGCGTCTCTTCTCCTTCGTTTCCAAAAAAATGTTTTCCTAAAAAGACTTTCGAAAAACTGATTGAAGAAGAGTAATTATAATTATGAATTATGAAGTACAATTTTATACACATTTTTGTTTCTGTTAAACTTCAATTAAAATAAGTTCTGTTGAAAGCTCCATCCTACAAATTAATACTAATTATCGGTTAGAGCTCAGACCAAAAAGAAAAATATTAAGAAAACTTATATTTTGGGGTATCATATAAGTCGTAGGGGTTGGGGTTGCTTACCGAGAACTGAGCTATTATTAAAACCTCCCTTTAAGGTATGTTGGTTACAAATATATACAATTTTCCTTTAACGTATCCTATTATTAGAGAACTGAGTAGGGTTCTTGTGAAATTAATATTTTTGATTAAAACTTGTCACACGGACTCCCATTGATGTACTTCCTCTACTAATAAGAGAGGATTTCGAATAATAAAATAAACAACTATTTTCACCCAAAAGCGACAACATAAGCTAGTAATTTGGGCGTCAAATTCGGAGCTCTAAAGTGTGCTCACTAATCCCCCATTGATACCCTTGAGTGTCAACCAAGTGTATTGCACAACGTCGGGAATTTAAGGGCGAGAACTGCAAAAACATCAACGATAATTCCATTGAAATGCAGCCAACCGCACCGTTGCTAATTGACACCTATGTAAACTGCAATCAAAGCGACAAACAGCCAAGCCCACACTTTTCAAATTTCTCACCCCATACCAATTGAAAATGAGCGAAAAATCCCAGCGAAAATACCCCAAAAAAAAAGGGAAAATTTAAACGGGGGGTGGCTGGAATCTCAAACTCAAAGGCAGCCGCATTCAGGACCAAAAAAAGGTGCTGCATGTGGCAAATGCAACACATCATCAGCGCATCAATGAGCTGGGTTCCAACCCTCAGGACACTCGAGTAGATAAATATGAAATTGAAATTTTCCGGTTTGTTTGATATTGCTGAAGGATTGATTAATGGGATTTACTCGCCCACTTCTTTGTAATATACTGCCCTTAGCTTTCAACTTTTCTCTTTCGCATTTCCTCTTCTGGTTGATATTTTTCCTAGAAGCTCTTGCTGGATTTCTCTGCTCTTCACTGTCAGTTATGAGCTAAAACCTTTGGCTTCAAACGTTAAAGAAACGTATGTACATATGGGAACATGGGCACTTGAGTATATATAAACACGATAATGCTTTCATCCAGCTCAGCTCAGACCATTCTGACACACTTCAAAGATGTTTCTTTTAACTAAAGATTGCACATAACGTCCTTGAAATACTTATGGATTTATAACGATGAGCTCATATAAGGCAGAAGCAAAAATGAATTGAATGTTGGACGTGTTAAGTAAAACCAGATTCAAGGGAGCCGCAATTGATTTCTTGAGTTTAGAAAAAAACTACTTAATTAACGGACTGAAACTGTATCATAAAGCTGCCTTGATTTCTTGAGTTTAGAAAAAAACTACTTAATTAACGGACTGAAACTGTATCATAAAGCTGCCTTAGAAAAATATCTAAGAATACTACACTAAGAAAAGTAGAAAATTTCGGCAAGCCGACGTTTTTATACCCTTGCAGAGGGTATTATAATTTCAGTCAGAAGTTTGCAACGCAGTGAAGGAGACGTCTCCGACCCTATAAAGTATATATATTCTTGATCAGCATCACTAGGCGAGTCGATCTAGCCATGTCCGTCTGTCCGTCCGTCTGTCCGTCTGTCCGTCCGTTTATATGCAAACTAGTCTCTCAGTTTTAAAGCTATCTGCATGAAACTTTCCCAAAAGCTGTCTTTCTATTGCAGGTAGTATATAACGAACGGAACGAGCCAGATCGGACGACTATAGCATATAGCTCCCATAGGAACAATCGGAAAAATAAATGAAAAAAAATTATAACTTTGCTGTTTTTTAATTTTTTGTTTAGTTCTTCGACATTTAGTAATGGTTAAATATTTCCGATTTACGGTTTAAATTTCATCAAAATCGGACGACTATAGCATATAGCTCCCATAGGAACAATCGGAAAAATAAATGAAAAAAAATTATAACTTTGCTGTTTTTTAATTTTTCGTTTAGTTCTTCGACATTTAGTAATGGTTAAATATTTCCGATTTACGGTTTAAATTTCATCAAAGTCGGACGACTATATCATATAGGTCCTATAGGAACAATCGGAGAAATAAATGAAAAAAAATTATAACTTTTCTGTTTTTTAATTTTTTGTTTAGTTCTTCGACATATGGCAATGTTTAATTATTTCAGAATTATGGTTTAAATTTTATCAAAATCGGACGTCTATATCATATAGCTCCCATAGAACTAATAAAAATATATAAAATAACTATCTAATAATTGAGCTGCAAATCATCATAGCTTCACTGTTTTTCAGTATATACTCAAGTAAATCATAATTTAAATGTTTTCAAAAGTATTTAATTCATGCAATAGCTGCAAGGGTATATGAACTTCGGCTTGCCGAAGTTTGCTTTCTTTCTTGTTTATAAAAAATTTGGATCGGACGACACTTTATCAAGCTGTTAAAGGAAATAGTTATTTAATTTGCAAAATCATAATTAAATCCAATTAAGCATAAAATTGTATTGCAAGTCGACACGACTACATTCGGTGGAAAGCCATTTAATAGAATATTCGTTTTTTGTTATAGCTACAGGGGTAACTAAGCTTTGGCCTTCAAATTTTTGCTTTTCTTAGAATTGCTTATTTTCGCAGGAACATTTTCTGCACAAAGTATTTTTTTACAAGGTCTTCCGTCAAATTGGATAATGACTTGCCTTTTGCTTCCAAGAAATGTCATTAAATACTTTCATATAGGGTTTTGTCTTTAATTTTCTCTTGTTTTACAAAGATTTTTGTATAGAAATATGAGGAAAAAATTATTTTGAATCCGGTGGAAGTTTTTCGATTAAAAGTGTTTGTATTTTGGTGAGCGCGTGCATCGTAGTTCTGCTGCATTCTAATTAGTTGCTCAAAGTCATTAGAAACTTGTTGCCGCATGAAGGCAAAGGGGGAAAGTTTAATGGAAAACTTTCGATAAGTAGGCTGCGATAGTTTTGCACAATCTTTTAATGTCTGATTCTATCAGTTTCTTTCCCGTTCGTCAGCATTTTTCGTTCGCAATCAGTTACAAAATTGTGTTGTTTCCAAATTGTTGGTTAATTCCTTCAGAAATATAGTGTAATGGCTGCTCGTCTACTCAGTATCCTCCAATTGGGCGGGCACATCCTGCCCAAACGAAAGTTTGCCCATCAATCACTGTTTTTTGCAAGGGGAATGTCTAGGAGGAAGCACCAAAGTCAGAACACTGAGAAAGGCAAAAAAACTTGTCCGAAAAATCAGTTTTTCGGTGGATGCTTTAAGAGTGGGTCAAAACTTTTAAAAGCACTTTTAGTTGTTACAGCTTAGCGATCTTTTTCTTAGACTCTGAACCTTTTAGGAGGGAAAACAAGAAGGAAAAAGCCAAACGCTGTCGGGATCCTTGCAAAGACGGACCATGCCGCCCAGAGAAGTAGATGACTGACCTCTAAAAAAGCTGGAAATAACCAAAGTTCTTAGCCTTATAGCTTTCATTTCCAAATGATTACTACAGTTACTTTTGAACAGAATAAAACAGGTCGCCCAAAAATCGTCTTAGCCATGAAATAACCAATACATGTATTTTACTTGGAAAGATTGGCTTGTATTGGCGATATTTCTATAAGTGAAGAACGATTTGTTTAATTTGAAATATAATCTGTTAGTTTAAAGCAAAGAAAAAGACGTTCCAATCCGAAATGGATCGTAATTACATTCTTAATATTATTTTGTGTTCGTCAGCATATATTTTTTTAAGTTTTCAAAAAAAACAAGCTTAAATTTTAAGGTTTTTGTAAATTTATAAGATTAAATTTAGCGCAATTAAACCCCATTTTAATCCCATTATACCAACATGCTTGTTAAGCACTAACTGTTAAAGCTTAAAGTTAAATTTACACATAATCTTTTTGCCCGCACTCCGAGCACACAAATAACACTTTACATATGTGCGGTTTCCCATCTGCATTTGAAATGTATGTAAGGAGACGTGTGTGTCATAGTCGCAAACAAAGGATACGTGAGGTTGTCCGGTGAAAAATGCTCAGCATCTGTTGACACCTGAATAGGAGGAGGTGTCTCTGGCCCCAGCCCGCCCCCTATGATTTCATGAACCCCCCCCTTTTTGGCTGTCAACGGCAGACAGCGCTCGTGACCGTGCCCCCTTCCCCCACCCCCCCAGAGCTCCTGTTGTGGTGCATACATTTTAATCCTATTAGCACAATAGTTACTGTTATTCCATATTGCAGTAATTTTTCTAGATTGCTCTCCCTGCCACGGACACGCCAGCAACAACGCATGCCACTCCACCCTGACGACGTCCTTGAGCTTGACCACCAGCACCACCGCCCCCTAAAAACCAAGGCTAAGCCCAGCCCACATCTCTGGGGGAAATGGAAAACGGGGAATGGGGAAATGGGGAAATGGAGAAATGGGGAAATGGAAATTGTCATCGCCGTTTTTGTTGTTTCAGTTTCTGTTTAAGCTGGTGCTGCTCCTGCTTTTTTATTGTATGCACAAATATCCTGCGGTGTTGTCTGCTTGGGATTCCTGGCCAGGACACTAAGGTGTGGTCCTGCAGTCTTCGAATTGCTGAGCGCTGAAAGCTATTTTGCGTGGTTCGTGCAGGTGCCAAAGGCTTCAGCTGCTTAAATGTGGCCCAAGTCGGGGCAAAAGTGGCTACACTTGGTCAGTGAAAGGCGGTGACGAGATGGCAAAGGCTTTGGCTCGCAATGGAAAAGGTTTTCGCATTCCTGAGTAGAGATTTACTGAGGCTCATTTGAATTCCAAAGAGAGTGAAGAAGGAGCAGGTTAAGTGCTTCCACAAAGTTGAAATAAACCAAGGAGGATATGAGTTTTGTTTAGAAGTAGAATTTCTACAATACCCATAAAAATTATCTCTGGCTTTAAGCGCTTTTAAATCAGAGACTTTTATAGTGACTAAATTATTCCTATGCAATCCAAACTATAAAAACGGAAGTAAAATATTTTGATAGGATAATTAAGCCGCACAAAATGTTAATCATTAAAAAACAAAATTGTATTAATAATGCCACACCCAAACAAATTGTCATAGAAAATACACTGTTATCACATGAGTCTTAAACTATTGGGTATGAAAAATTTCTCAAAAAATGTGTATTAAATTATTACCACAAAAATATCTTAAAAAAATTTATGCGGTTTAAAAACAAGGCCTTAGAGTACAGTTTAAGACTATTTGGTATCGAAATTAAACCAACAAATAAAGAGGTTATTTTATTTAGTGTTCAACTAATAGATATAATTTGTTTTTTGGGTGCAATTAAATTTAATTTTAAGTTTTCCGAACTAAATGAAATACTAATTAAAACTAATTCTTTTTTTTTAAGCAAAACAAACTTTTTTTAACATGAAATTTATTTTAGAGATCTAAGCTTCAGGAACTAGTTAGCTGGCAAACTCTTTCAATTTAATATTAGCCTTTTACAAGCCATCACTCCATTTAAATGCTAATTTATTTAGTTTCAACTTTCCCAACTGTGATATGTGTTTAGAGAAAACTTTATAAACTGACATGTGTCCGTTTGTGGAAACCACTGACAAACTCATTAGGACCTTAGAGCCAGCCCAACGGCAGGCTAGTCTTTGGGCCAAAAAAAAGGACAATTAACAATCAAATTAGGTATGCACATCGCCGTTATTGTAGTTTGGACAAAAGCCAAACAATTGGCCGGGATAACTTTTGACACACGTCGTCTAAGCCGTAATCTGAGCCGGGCCAAAAGGAGGAGTCGGGAATCCGGAATCGGGTATCAGGAACAAGGATTCCGGAACACGGAACAAGGAACCAGCGGCAGACAAATGAACGGCAAACAAACACACAATAAGATTTCCGCTGCATAAGTCTTTTGTAATCCCATTTAAATAATTGCGACCAACAACAGTGGAAAAGCGGACGAAATGGCACAAAAACCAAATCCGCAAATCTCTGCCTCTAGCCGGACGGACAGACATTTGAGCGTGGCCGGAAATTAAAATGTAAAACAGCAGCTCATTATACGCTCACCTACACATACACACACAGACACACAAAATGGACATAGTGGGCGGTAGGAATGGAAAGATGGAAATGGGAAGGAAGGACTCTCTGCCAGGACTCACTTACACTGCAAAACGGTAATTCATCTTGCACTTTTTGTGGCTTAAAAGAAATTGGGTTGCTCGGTTTTACTCCTTCCGTGCGTGCACTTTATGATCCTGCCACACAATTTTTGCTGCCTGTTATTGCCCGACATTTATGGGGGTTATATTGCGGAAAGAACCTAGCGTGCCAACTTTGTACTCCGACCTTGATGCACTTTACTGGCCACCCAGCCCTCAGTATAAAACTATATTTTATTGCAACCGCTAAAAAGCGGATGGCACGATATTGATAGGGACTTTGATTTAAATCCGGGTGACGCAGTTTTCCAAAATGTTCAAATATTATAAAAATAATCTTTCCTCAAATTTATTGGCTTTGCTGACTATTCTTGATTCACACTTTTTAGCAACATTTTTCAATTTTTTGACATTGTATATTATTGTGTGATACGAAAAATTGTAGTGTTAAAGTTTGAAAACAACCCATAAAGTATTTGTTACAATAATCATAAAATTATTATTTTTGACAACAATGATTTTTATAATAATAATATTCTAAATATTTTTAATCAAGTTGAAATTAATTGTATATTTAATGGCTTGTGTATAAATTACAAAAGACAAATAGAATTTTTTATTCAAATAATCCGGAATTCTACAAATTGTAGTAACTGACATAGTACTTTATCCAATCCTTATTTTTTACTGCCACTTAAAAACTTTTTCGACGCTAACACAAATCGCCGTTAAAAACTTAAAGTTATGCATTACCAGCAGGCACACAAACCGATATAGTAAGCCATAAAAGCTAAACGGAGAATAAAATAGTTTAGCAATAGCCGCCGGTTGCAACAAGTTCTGCAAGCATTAAAGAACAAATGTGCTGGGGGATTTTCAACAGTTTTGAGCACATATTGTTCAGGAAAGGCGGTGGGAAATGGCGCAGTTATTGTGTGGCGAGAAAAACCCCGATGCAACACTTGTCCTGGCCGGGGAAACTGCCGATGATAATCCGCTCATCAAACGTCAATACAGCTCTCATCGCTTCTGGAGGAAGGGAGTGCTCAGAGCCCGGATGCCTGTCTGTCAACTTGTTTACAAAGGCGAGATGCGAACGAGTCCTGCCGCAGTCCTTGTGGGGATACCCGGGCGTAGAGACAGGACCTCATCATCCGTAGCCACCCGGAGGCAAGAAATTAATCACCAATACAATGGAAATTGTGCGGCTGCAGTGCATCGATTGCATTTAGCGGTGGCAGCTTTTCCTGGTCTCTTTTCCTTAAACCATTCTACTCGAATCTCTGGTAAATAACCCTGCGGCCACACACAGTGGCTTATTGGGTGACTGGGTTTGCCGGAATGTGTTTAATGCTATTTGCCCTATTCTCAACAAAGTTTTTGTGTAAAGCTATAATCTGGTTGGAATCGTAATTATGGGATATTTCCCACAAACATGTTTTTGTATGAACGATAAGTTCATTGAGATTTGGATTATATATTTTGGGAATTGTGCCACTTAATGGGTTACCAGTAAAAAGGGGTTTCTAAGACAGGATTTGTGATTAAATTTTACTAATTTTCATCGTCCATACACAACTTTATAGCAAAAAGCACGAAAATGCAATAAGGGACTTTTTACTTGAAAAATAATATGTACACTTAAATATGAACTAAATCATATAATAAGTATAAATCTATTAAATGTGTTTTATGAATGAAATATAATAATATATTTTCATAAAAACGGATGGGATAAAGGCTTAACATGTGGAAGTTGATAACCTGGTTACTTTTTTTCAGAATATTTTTTTAAAGCTTGAACTGGAATAGTTTTAAATCTATAATAATTTCAAATAACATATTCGAAATTTGATGCCTTAAAAATTGAATATTTAATTCACACATTTGCACTTTTCAATAATAACTGGGTGCTCCTGAGTATGTTTTTCCCACTTTAATGTTATTAAAAAGATTTCTTTTAAACCAATTATGGTAAATGGAATTAATTTTACCCATCCACACTCATGAATGGCACATTTTTTAACCCAGTTACTTGTCAAAATCTGTTAGCAAACTTCCTTTATTGACGACTCACATGTGCTATCTCGACTAGTCGACAATGGCAGCCTTCTCTGCGGTTTAAATCAAAACAATATCAGATTCAATATTGCCATAAATAAATACAATGCAAGCCGGGATATGGGGAAATGTATCTGGCGAATGTCTTGCAAATCGCTGTGCGAAAGGAGCCAGGAAGGGATCAAAGCGAACCAGCCGCCTTTCGACAATTTGGCCATTTAACCCTTCGCAAATCAAAGGACTATTGTTTGGGGGCCCGGCAGTAGAAATACAGAAATTGCACGGCGATGCATTGACATGATCCGATTTGCCATCTTTACCCATTCAGGGAGATGGATGCTGATGGCGACGGAAAATGTGTGTTGCATGCAGCTAGTTATTTGCCACCAATCTTGTTAGGGACTAAGAAAAGATTTGCCCGAAGAGCATTCGTCTGTGACTCAAATCAAGGACATTCAGCGCCTTGAATCCAATCTCTTTCTCTAAGGACCTCCACTCACACTACGAAAATTCCCTCGTGGCACAAACTTTTCCAAGCCCCTTAAATGCTGTGACGTCAATGGCCTCGGTGTCTCGGTTCAGCTGTTTATATGTTGACTTTGCCCAAAAGAGTTTCAATTAGGCGCACATTTTCTGTTCCAAAGTTTTAAATATAAACAAAGCCCATCTAAAATTCGGATGTGTTTTTTCTCCCATCGCAGGGATAATTTCATTTGGCTGAGCCAACTTCAATTTTGTTGGACAGTTGATTTTTGACAAGGGAATGACGAAAATTAGTTAGACGATAATAAAGCAGAGTGTAAATTCATTCTTGCAAAATTGTAATTTACGAAAAACTTTGATGTATTTCGATAGGACATGTTTGGGTATTTTATGAAACCGCTAACGCTGCCAATAATGAGTTTATTAAGGCCGAAATAAAATCTCCTCATAAGCCGAAATTTTCATAAGAAAGGAGAGTTTATGGTATTCATACTATTTACTATAAAGAGATTTAAAACTCAATTAAAATGAAAAACCGTTTTTATTAGGCGGTAAAACCACTTGATATAAATAAGATAAACTATTCAGAGAACACACATTAATTTGGAAATAACCACAATGCAAATTGTTTTGGGATAATTTTGTCCAAAATTGGCGCAAATATATTCTTTTTAATTAAAATAGTTGCTCTATAATATGCAGGTAGTTTAATGTGCCAGTAATAATAATTTTAATGCAAAGTTTGGCAATCAGTTTTTGATGTTTCCCTGAACCTGATGGACATTTCAATTGTCATCTTCTGAAGGACAAATTAATTATTTGCTGAAATTTGGTTGCCATTTGCTGGGGCAACAGAGCAAAAACTTTTAGCCCCACCATGACAAAACCACCTCCAATTCGAGTTCTCATCCTCCCCATTAATTCTCCTGCTCAAAAAGAACCTGACAAATCGATGAGTTGGGTTGTGTGAGTGCTCGGCGTGTTCGTGTGAGCCCAGAATCGTTATGAGGGCATCATTTTTGGCTTTCATCTCTCTGTCGCTGGGTTTTCGCCTTCCCCTCATTTCCACTCACCGCCATTTCCCTGGGTTTTCCTCGCCGTCAACTGGATATAAAAAATATTTTGAAAACTTTTTGCTTGCATAAGGCTGAGTGCTTGATGTGTGCGGTTATATGGATTGCGGCCGTCGGCCATGGCTCAAGTCAGGAATCAGGTTTCAATATCTCGAAAGGCGCTGCAAATTGCCTGCGAAAATCTATTGCGAATTTTACGTGATTTCTCCTTCCCAGATCTCACGGACGTTTTATGGAAATCCGTTTGTGGAAATATACAGAAAATGCCTGGCTCTTTTATTGCATTCGAACTTTTTTGTTATTCTTTAATTTGATTTCGTTTCTTCTTTGTTAATGAAAACGATGGTGTGTTTCCATTTATTTCACCAGGAAAATGGAAATATTTTAACATTTGTTGGAAAAGTTGTTTAAAAGAAATTTTAAATATTAAATATAGAAAGCAGAGGAAAAGTTTTATATGTATATTTCTTTCTTTGATTGACAACCACTATTGATTTTGGTCGACTGCAATTCCCGCCTGAAGCCCAATAGCCAGCTGTACGTGACTTTATTTTCGATTTAGTGGGCGGCTGGTGGCTTTCACTACGCGCCGTCATGCATCTTAATTGCATTTGCATATTGCACCGACCATAAGTGCATTAAGCCCGGCCAGAACTCCCATCTGATGCTGCCTCATATCCGCACTCACACACATCCGCTGGCTCGTCACGGCCATTGTTTATTGTTTATTTATTGCGCTTTTAATTAACTGCACTCTGTATCTGTGTCAGTTTTTTGCCCATTCGAAGGCCACCCACTTCAATTTTCCCCTGCCTGTGTGTTTGACCTTTTTTATGGATGACTTGAGGTTTGGTTAACAACAAAAGCATATTGACAGAGTGAGTGAAGAAAGTTCCTGTCCAGATGTTAACTAGTCAATTGAAAAATGAATCTTTTCATGGGCAAATTGCATTGAAAAACATTTTTAAAATATGTTTAATCTTAAGTATTTCCAATAACTGTTAAATATATAATTATTTATTGTTAATAAAACCAAAATTAAATATAATTATCAATATATCCCTTTTAAATGTAATTCACAGGCTTAAAACGATCAAAAATTATAGTTTAAAAAAATCAACTACCTTATTAATATTTATTTAAGCCTGAACAAACTGATTTTGCATCAGTGAAAGCCCTGAATAAGCTGGTTGTGACACAGTTCACTTTAAAAGTTTTTTTTTTGAAACGTTTTTATACCCAGTTACTGTTCACATTTGTATCTCCATTTATTTCATATTTTTTACGGGTGAAGGCAATCAAATAAAAACCAGCAGACCAATGTCCAACGGAAATCAAGTAAACTAATTTAACTGCCGGACACATCACACTTTCGAGATTGAATACATGCAAACTGTTCATTTGTACGTGCAATCATTTGAATACATCATATTACAAGTCCACTTCTTCACCTGAAAGCCGTTTGTGCACTCTGAAAACTATACCTCTATCGACTAAGATCCAAAAATGTTATTTATTTCGATTTATTTGTTCATATGAGAGCTATAAAACTTTATTTTTAAGCACATTACAGATCAGGTTATTCCGGTGAGAAATATACAAAAATTATGTAATATTAATGATACTTATCAAAGTGTTTTTTAAAAAATTTTACATTTTTAAATGATTTACATAAGTATTGTATTGAATTGAAAAAAGAACTATATTTAAAAGAGCAAGCATTGATCTATTTTTATTTGGGTATTGCGGCTATAGGGAAAATATGATTTACCCAAATGAAAGTAAAACAACGCTTGATTAGCTTTTTTAAATATCGTAAGTAAATAAAAGAAAATGTGGCAATAGTATTGCGACATTTTCTTTTCATTTACTATGATAAACCTTCAGTTTTTCCTGGTGTAACTATGACCAGTTACAGCTTGTTGAGCTTTTCGACGGAAATGCATTGGCTAACCAAGAGGGAAATGGGGACGAATGGCATGGGATGAATATACTGGGGGCGGGGATAACGCAATCAGCTCATACATATGCAATTTGCATGCATGAGTACTCCCTTCAATGGGGGCGTATGTGTGTGTGTGTGTGTGTGTGTGTGTGTGTATCTGGGCAACTGCCAGGGCTGAAAGATATTTGGCTTAGATGCAGCCAGAATGCAGCTCGCTTGCCAAATTAAGATTTACGACTTGCATGCGAGCAGTCAACTGGAAAGATAGAGAAGAAGTAAAGTCGGAAAAATAGGGAAAAGAGGGAAATCCAAATGCAACTGTCTCCTACACGCGCAGCTGAATATCCCACTTGAATCTACTCATCCCCAGTTTTTTTTTTGTTTGGCCATATCCTCTTGTTTTCTTGGCCCGTGACTCGTTGCAGCCATTTTCGTCCTTCTAATTGTGACAAATTGTGTGGCATATGCAACATGTTCTACGTGCGTGTGTGTGTGTGTGCCAACGCGTGTCACAAGGTCTCTCACTCACACACACTCCCTATCTCTGTCCCCCGAGCTGCCATTTATTGTTATCCACAAAATGCTGACATATTTTTCTATTATACGCCGCTTCATTGATATAATTTATGGAGTCCCTTCTAGGCAACCGTATATACAGAGACTGCGAAGTATAGCTCCCAGAAGCCTTTCGTGTGCGTTTTTAATAGGCGATGAAGGGGGATAAGGTTGCTGCTCAAGCACGTGAGCAACAGCAGGGGCAACAATAACATTTATTAGGCGCCCGGGAGCAGAGATGACTGCCTAAACATGTCCTGATTTCAATTCACATTTTACACGAAAAAAAGAATTTACAAAAAAAAATCTATAACAAGAACATGACTAGTATAAAAACTATTCAAATCCACAAGGGATAAATAAAAAAATCAAACTCAAACTTAAAACAATAAAGTTTATATGAAAAAGGATTTTAATAATATATAACCTTCGTTCAAAACTTAAAAGACTGATAATGGAAACGAAATGGTGTTTTCTCTCTCCTCTCTTTAAAAGACTTTCTGATAAAAAAACACCAATTTAACTTTCATGATTTTTTATGGTGTAGGAGCTTGCCATCATCTCTGGTTAACAGCGAAATTCCCCTGCCACAAAACCAGGCAGATGCTCCATTAACGCTCCCTGGCAGGGAAGGGACTGCCACCCAACGAATTTGTGCACTCGCCTCATTCGTTATCTATAAATAATTATATTAACTTTGCTTTTTGCTCTTGACTAGGCCTAAGCACAAGAGGGCGGATGGAAGGACGGCCTACAAGGACTCATCAGTCAACGCGCTGCAGTTTGGGGCTGGGTTTGGGATTGGGATCGGGATTGGAACTGAGTTCTTGAGACCGCGCCTAGAATTCAACGCGTGGCACAGGGCGCATACGAAATTTTTGCGGCAATCCCTCGAAGAACAGAAAAACAGCGAAGACACACACAAAAAGAGACCAAGGGGAAAGGGCCAAAAAGCATTTGGTAATATTCAACAAGAGCACACTGACCGAATAATATAAGGAAACAAAGCTACTTATGTATTATCATCAAACAAAGGATTTGTTTCAATTTGATTTAAATTTATTGATGGTAGAGTGTTAAACATGAAAAACAATTAAATAATTGTATTGCAAAAAAATAAGTATCATTTAGCAGTTGAAGTGTAATAAACTGAAAAGTACAATAGTCTTTACAATTTATGGAATAAAGCAATGCTTACTATTGATTATAAATGATTTAATGATTAACGGCATTTTAATTTTGAATAAAACAAGAAGTAGAGATCATCGTAAAAAGTACTTTAAAAAAGTACACCGTAAAGTCTAATTTATTAAACAACTTGAATGGAAAAAAGGTTGCAAAATATATTATTTCTAAGCGACTACAGCCCTTCATTTTAAAGTTCCAATACCGTTTGGTTTTTGCAAGGTGTCTTGTAAAATAAATTGCTCTATTCATGAAATACTTTTTTCTTTGTGCACGGACTTGCCACTTACTTTCTCGTTGGAACACAATTTTCAAGTTTGGTTTTTTCTTAGCTTTGACGTGGGGAATTTAATCGAAATTCCAAAGATATTCCAATTGCAATTTTGCCATTAGATAAGACCCCTACCTTGGGCGATGATAACAGTTTCCCTCCCATTAAAAACCGAACTAATTAATGTAAAATTAACTTTCCATCGCTGTTGGTTCAATTAACTTTCCAATTAGCTTAAAGCAAACAAGAAACACGAACCTCATGAATATGTAGAAATATATCTAGGATAAAGCCTTGCCCAGCTGCTGACACATTTGATTTGCTATGAAAATGAACTGGTAAATAAAAGATGAGACGGGATAAGTTTTCGCTTAGCGAAAGTTGGTGAAATTGGGGGCCAGAGAGCGCAAGCAGCGAAGCAACAGTTCCAAAGGTTCCTTTACCTACTTGATATTTCTCTTTTTTATTTTTTTGGGGCAAAGCAACAAGCCCAACAGAAGGGATTAGAGAGCTCTCGACCTAAACGTGGTTAACATTTTTCAGCACAAAACACTTGGCCATATTGCAGAGTCACACAAGCACACAAACACCGCCGCAAAAATATCAGGAGCAATAGCAAGAACAACGACTGTGACACGAAACTCAATTGAAAGTTGGCTCTTGCCGTCCATTAATTGGTGTTCAGCGATTTCAGTTGTTGCCTTTAGCTTCGACCCGAGTGGCATCCGGTCCGCAAAATGTTCTTCACTTGGGAGATGTACGCGTGCTACTGATTTTCCATTTTCACCCAGAGCCAACAAGTTGCAAAAAAAGGGAACTTCATTCGAAAGCGCTTCGTCTTCGGCCTTGCCACTGCCGACACTAAAGGCAACAGCGAGTGTTCTACTGCCCGAAATTAATGAAAAAACACTTGAAAAAATTTTGGAAATTTCATATCAAATTTTAAAGGAAGTATAAATTTGAAGCAGTCAAAATACCATAAACTTTGTTGACAATGTGAAAATTCAAACACAGTTTATAAAAGGGTTATGAGAAAAGATTTTGAAAATCAAAACAACTGTAACTTAATATTATTCTTCCATTTATTCTGTGCTACTTTAATCAACTTTTGACAATTTTATAATTCAATAGTTAAAAGATTAATCACCAATCTTCTTAATTAAAAGCAACTGTGAAAATATACATATATATATATACATATATATACATATATATACATATATATACATATATATATACATATATATATAAATATATTTTAAACTGAAAATTTGTCGATAGATTTTAATCCCCTTTAAAAAGTAGGTTTTCTTGTGCACTGTAGTTGTTATTATTTTAATTAAATGGGTGAGAAACTTAAAAAAAAGTTGTATACAATTTGTAAAACCCTTTTTTTTGCAGTGCTGCTCCAACAACAAAGCACGCACACAGAGGCAAAAACACAGAGAGAAAGTATCAATCGTGTAAAGCTCTTCTGGCATTGAATTCCTTTATTGCGAACTTCGAAAGCTTTTTCGCAACTTGTTGCCTTGTGCGTTGCTAAATCAGCTGTTGCTCTCTCTCTTTCCCTTTCTCTTCTAGATTCCAAGGATTTTGTTATCTACGGAGTGGTAATTACAACCGATTAAGTAGACTATAGTTTTGGAGACAGAACTTGGGAGTAGCAAATATCGTATTCCTGACATTTTCTAGAACATTGAACACTAGGGACAAAGGCAACTCCTGGACCAAAGTGATATGTTCGAAAAAGCTCTGGCCAGCTTTTAATGGTGTACGTGTGTATGCGACTTCACCTTGAAAGCTTAGAGAAGTGAATTTAGAGAGCCAGAGATAAGAAATGTATATATCTTTATATCGGTGTGAGTGTTTGTGTGTGTCAGTGATTCAATTTGTTGAATACTTTTCGGCGTTTTTTCGTCTTAATGACCGACCATAACTGCGGCTCAAGTTACCCATAAGCGACCTTAATTGACGCACACAAGTGCGCCAGCAACTGTTCTTTGCTTTCTGCCATTGCACAGTACACTCTCCCCTCCCCACCCATCATCACCACTCCCCCTTCCCCCTTTACCAGCCCTATTTACCTGTTGTCATCTTTGCCCCTGAAAAAAAGGACACACAAACACGAAGCTATGGCGAACGCAAGTCCAACAACGACGCGGCTGACATTGAGCAAGCTGCAAAGCAAGTTTACCCATGGCAATGGCATCGTGCTGCTTCTTCCTCTCAGTTCTTTCCTCCCAAAAGGTATATTCGAATTTGAAATACCAAATATTCTGGTCATAATAGCACGGTACAGATCAGTTTAGTGTATGGGTAAAAATGACAGCAAGAAGCTATTTATTTTATAAGCAGAACATTAACAATTTACCTAAGGTCCGTTCCTCGTCGTCATTATATAAAAATTCTCTTTAAATTACAAAACTCCTTCCATTTTTGTTTTTATTTTAAAACTGCAATACCGTAAAATGAGAAAACGGTCCTTGGAAGTACCGACAATTTTCTTCGATTCTTACAGTCTTAATTTTTCAGAGATAAAAAAATGTTTGAAATTGTGCATGTTTAAAAAACGTGTTTAGACTTTGATGGCGAAGCCTTTTTAATTTTGAAGCATATTCACACATTTCTGTTATACTCCTATTGTAATTACAAGATGTACAAACACGTTTAATAGCAATTGAAGTTCCTTGCCATTAAATAATGAGTGATTTGAGTATGGAAACGTATTTTGCTTGCATATCAATGAAACTAATTTTCTAATTACGTTCTTTAAAGTATTTGTAATCTGAACATAGATTTATTTAAAAGAACCTATGCATCTTAGTGTTTCAACTAGGAGGGTATTAATATATCCGGTCTGCACATCCACCACTGTAGTTTTGCATTGTGTTTGCAGCAGACAAACAGACCGCATGGAATAGTGCAGGGGCACCCCCGAATGGCGTAGCTATGTGTCTGTCCATAACCTAAATGTGTGCATATATTTATGTTTGTAAGTCGATGTGCCTGTGGATACTTTATGTGGACAGGAAACTTTTGAGGCAGACAACTTCAAGTTAAGCAGGGCGGGAGTGACAAAGGGAAGGACACCGGACTCAGACGTGTGCAGACGACTCATCGTAGGCTTCTCTTGAACGCAGGATATTCACATAGACAGACAAACAGGGGCGTGGCGAAAAGAGGATTGCTTTGAAGAGCGATGAGGCGAATATATGGAAGCGATTACCAAACTTTTAAAGATATTTATAAGTGGCTCCTATTGCTCGCAGCTTGGAAGTTAAAGTTACTTCATTTAAGTTAATTTCCAATATTTGTTTTGTCAGGAAATTTATCAAAAGAAAAATTATAACAAGTTTTCAAGTTTTCAAGTTTAACTTTAAATTTACTTCTTACTTAATTACTTATTTCATAATTAGTAAATATACCTTCAAAATTGACATAGTTCAAAATGCTAGCCGCAGCTTGTAAATAAAAGTTTTCTATTTACAGATCATTATAAATATTTGTTTAGCCAGGAAATTTGTCAAAAGAAAAATTATGAAAAGTTTTCTTTCATGGTTTAACTTTAAATTACCTTCTTACTTAATTTCTTACCTTATCATTATTAAATATACCTTCAAAACTGACCTACTTCAAAATACTAACCGCAGCTTGAAAATAAAAGTTTTCTATTTAAATATCATTATGAGTATTTGTTTAGTCAGGAAATTTATTAAAAGATATATTACAAAAAGTTTTCAATCAAGATTTAACTTAAAATTAACTTCTTAACTAATGCCAATTAAATGTTACAAACCTAATTATTTTCTATTTGGCACTTTGAGCTTTAGAAAAAATTAACATTAGTTCAGAACTGTGAGAGTATCAAGTATAATAAATATACTAAAAATGTTACCCTAATATTTGGTAAATTTCAAATCACGCTTAATTTTAAAAAGCAATCAGAAGATTATTTACAAAGCGTTTAAGAAAGTTAGCTTGATTTACTTTTTATGCTATAATATGATAATTTTTTGATGGTAATTTGTATTTAATATTAGTCCGGTATTAGAAATAATTTTAAGCTTTGGCTCATTGACACCAAACTCGACACATGCCGTGTTTTGCGATCAAATTATTACCAGAGCCCACAGATTTTTAAAGAATTTTATTCAAGGCCTAAACTGATACTTCTACCGTTCCCTTATGTAGCATTTATGTGGTTCTTTGATAAGAAACTTCAATTCGATACACACTTTAGTTTATTATTTGTAGAAGATGTTGAAATATGTCTTTGGATCCAACTGATGAAAATATCAACAGCGGAGATATATAAAATGTACGTTCTTACGCTGTTTTAGGTTTATTAAATTCATCGATTGAGTATACCAAATAAAATGAAACTGCATTCATGCGTAAATAGGCCAATCACAAGCAAAAACAATAAAAAAGTTTATTGGCCATTTCGCATGACGAGCTCATTTCGTAGTTGTTTGTTGTTTTGGTTCAGGTATTAAATTGCTGTTGACTTTAAGGGGAAAAACTGTTAATTTATGAAAAACATTTAATATTAATTTAAATGACACGTCACACTTGTCACTTCACATAAATGCAGTAAAATCTTGATATCTGGCCATAACTTTTTCAGAGTGTAGCGTAAGTATACCTTTTAGAAATTATTCTAAACCCCTTTTCCAGCCCCCATGCACAGTGAAAGTTTTGGCACAGGCCATCGTAAGGGATCTTAGCTTGTTGCACATTGGCCTCTATCTGCTTTTTCCTCTCTTTTTCTCACTTTCTCCGATTTTCCCACTTTCCCGAGGCTTTGGTTTCGTTTGCTCCTCATTTTTTTTTGCCGTATCTGTAATTCTGTTTCAGCAACAAGTTGCTTACATTTCGTAAGCCCGCCAGGCCACCTGTGCCAACGAGTATAACCCATTTGGAGTGGAAGTGGGTGGCAAAGTGGGTTGTATAGTGGGTGGTATAGTGGGGCACTAGGCATTGGCGAAAATTGTCAACGTAGTCGTCGTCTTTGCCCTGCAGATATGCTGGCATATTTATTTATGTGCTCTGCCAGTTCGCTGTTCTCGACTTGATTTCATTTCATCTCTGGCAGCTTTCTTCTTTTCTTTTTTTTGTATTTTGGCTCTTTTAATAACAAAGCCATGGCTGTTGTTTTCTCATCTTCGTTATTTTTGTCGTATTTTTTGACTGAATTTAGGCTTTTCGGTGTACATCGGCAGATGTTTTTCTCCAAGGGTTTCGCATTCATTCCCCATAAATGCTACCTCTCCTTCTGCAAATATCCACTTATCCTGACTTTAATCTTAAAGATTAGCTAGCAAAGAAAGGTGTTTTAGCTTTAGCACCTCGTTTTTAGCGCGCTAGGCTTAGACAGCCCATTTTCCACTTTCATCCAGAAGTTCATTCACTTTTAGGCTATTTTCATTGCGGGTGTGTGAACTTTCGTCTTTGTTTTGATTTTGATGGGGCAAAAGTTTTGTCTAGATGGCTCTTCCATTTAAATTTCAAACGCTTTAATGTTCATTCCCAGTCTTTTTCTTCCCATATAAATATATTTACATCTGCGTGCTGTGTGTGTTTTAAGCTCTTTATATAATTGAAATCCGGACACGTGCCACTCAATGTGTATGTTGGCAATAAATTCAGTTTCACTTGTAATCTATACGCACATAAACAGATCCACATATATTTCTGTTGATTCCACGCCATATGTAAATTCACTTGGCCATCGGATTCCTTTGGGACAGGCCGAGAGACAGGACAATGTCCTCACAGTGTGTAGGCGCCTCCTGGCATATGCTCCAATCATAATTACATCGTCTTGAGCAGATAGTCCTCTGCGTATGTTTATCTTATTCTTCGTTCTTGGCTGTCATCGTCACTGAGAAAACGGCTTTTATATTCCTAAACATACTTATTAGATATTTAACAAATTAAATGATATCTCGCTTTATAAAATATTTTCTTTGCAAATTTTTTTGTTGTTTCAAATTATTTTTCAAAGGGGAATTTAAAAAACTTTTTATTTGAGATCCTATTTAACCATCAAGTAGAATGTGAAGGTCTTCGATATTTCATACAAGCACATTCAAAACATAATATTATTGTATGTAAAACTCCTATTCTGTCAAGTTAAATTATAGACTAAGCTCCTTTTTTGTTTTTATTTGAAATACTTAAAACATTAATGCAGAATTAATAACCCGTTGCTCAGAAAAATGGCTTAAAATTTGGTTTTTAAAGAGAAATTCAAAAATTATAATATAATTGAATTTTCAGCCTAATTTACAAAGTATTTCCGCTCTGTGTATTCTCCGTTAATGCCTAGAATGTCGTCAGTTGCATAACGAAGCGACAAAACTAATTTTAAACAGGCGCCACTCGACGACTGTGGGGCGCCACAGAAATTGCTCCATCGTGCCGCTCTAGAACCCCGGATCCCAGGTCGTATTCTCGGCCAAGTCAACGTGCTGATGATGAGCCCAGTACCGTTACCAGCAAGTTCATTAAATACAATGCACAATGTGACCAAGGACGATGACGTCCTGGCTCCAGATTTCCTTCTAGGGCAACCGATTACGGGGAGGTGAAAAACTGCCCTGATAGGAAACTGGTGGGCGAAGGAAGCTGCGGGATGCTTAGCAAATTAAAATCTATTATGAAGGTTTAATTATTCGAACCTGACGTTTATAGGAGTTATTGAAAGCAAACCCACACGTTTCACAAACAATTGAAAAACTTTAGTAAAATTCGAGAAAGAAAGCTGTAGCATTGTTTTCCATGAGAAGTATTTTTTTGTTTATTCCATTTCTCAAGGGCACATGAATTGTCCTTAAAAACAGTTGTGGTCAAACGAATTAATTTTCTTGGGCCATACAGACTTCATTAGTCTAAAAGAACCAGTGTTTTCGCCGTTTACTTGAAGAAATCCAAAAAACTGCTAAGAAAACCCCCAAAAATTAATTGCTTTAAGTGCGGACAACTTTATGGTTTCACACATCCTGCGACCTAAAAAGCACTCCAAGGAGCAACAATGTTTGGAGGCCGCTTTAATGGGTCAATTAGCTGGTTACACATATCGCGCATAGGGGCGAAATCCCCGATTGCGTGACCCAGGAACATCGACAATTTCCACTAGGATTTTAAGGGTAAATTTGACATAAATATGTGCTTAATCTAGGTCAAAGCAGGGATACCGGAAGTAGTTTCGCTGGAACTAATTATTAAAAACAAGTAAATAAAAAACTGAAGTTTTGTGGAAAAGTGAAAACTCATTTTGACCATGTTTACCTTTGCTTGACCAGCACAAAAACCCCCAGACTACGTACAAACACGTAAGCATATACAGTTAATTTATTTATTTTGTGTGCACGCTTTTATTTGCATAAGCTTAAAGGATTTGGAATTGCGAGCTTAGATTTACCTCAGTCTGCAGTTGTTTTATTGCTCAGCGCATGATAGCCCATTGGCCCCCAAATACTTAAAGTTTAACCCTGAAATCGAGCAGAAAGGAGTCCCCCAAAAAGCTCCCAAAGCTTTGAAGCTCTTAAAGAAAATAGAGGAAACACAAAAATGTATGTCCTGAAAGCTTAGTAGAGAAAGTGCTAAAAGTTACACCGGGGAAGTCTAAAAAGCTTTTTAGGATTTTCCCTGGTTTGGAATTTGGAAATTCTCAACTCAGAATTCCCTCACGGTTAAAATTGGAAAATATTTAAATTAAACACTTGAGACCACAACCGTTGCACCACAGGGAATTTAAGGACCTTCTATGCCTTGGCGACAGACTGTCTAGGCAAGAATCCAGAACTGAACACCTGACAAATTCCTTTTGCTTTCAGGTAAACGGGCAATTTTCAACGGAATTTCATTTGTTCTAGCCAGAAGCGTTGGCCTAATGATCTTTTAACAGGCCCGAAGTGCCTGGGGGAATTTCCCAGCCTTGACACAGGCAGTGCAGCCCATTCATTCATGAGAGCGATTCAAAAAGAAAGATTCCACTTTAAACTGAAGAGGTTCTGCACTTGAGGCTGTATTCATTCATGAAGTGTCTGCGAGGCGGGAGATCGACACAGCTAGGAATTTTAGAATCAGCGGGGCATTCGAAAGTTGGCAGAACATCTGGCTAAGGAATTTTTAAATGTGGAAACTACAGAGAAGAGGAGTATGCAAATTTGTTTACGGAAACAATTTTAGAATACCTTTAAAATAAGGCATAGTTTGTGACAGAGGTTAAAACACAGCTTGTGAGTAACTTCAACAGAACTAAACAACAATTTTAATATATAAACAACAAGCCATAGCAATATATAAAATATTTTAATGTGCTACTCCAGTTAATAAGCTAAATTTGTTATCCCTAATAAACCATATCAATATCTAATATATATATTTAAATCTTGCTCAAATGGTGAGCAACACAGTTATCACAATTAATTTTTTTATGAGCTATAACAGTTGAAATTCTTAGATGTTAGTATAGGTATGAAAAATATAATTTTAGAAGGACAAAACACCTTTAAAAAGAAACCATTTTAAGTATGTCCAACTCTTTTAAATTTGTCTTAAAATATAATCTATAACTGTAACTTCCTTTGATATTGAAGATATGTATTAATTTACCTTTCACATAAAATTACTACCAATAAATTTAGATCCCATGCAATTTTCCCAAATGTAGTCCTAAAATTCACTTGACTAATTTTAAATGTTATCTGTGATTTTCTAAAAATCAATTTAAATCCCTTTGATAAGAATCGCCGTCTACGCAACACATTTTGGCACAACAATTTTCGCTACGCTCCTTGAATGAATTGGCGAAAAATAGAAGATATTGAAGATACTGAAAGGAGTCAAGGAGTCCTACCTGCTGATGCAGCACTTGAATTTCAAGAGCCGAGCTCTTCAGCTCAAGTGGAAGAGGCGCACACTTGAGCAAAGACACACCGAGAACTCGAGTAGATCACTATCGAGGACTTCGATCAGGTAAAAAGAAGTCGAAATTTAAGGGAATAGCGAAGAGAATGGAATACCGAAATTCCGTTTAAAACCGCCGACTGGGCTATTTTGCCCATTGGCATTCCGATTTCCATTTTCGGACCGAAGGCCCAGAGGGGCGTAGGTGCAATTGCGTTTATTAGCACCGCACCCCTTGGGATCGGACAAAAGGACGAGTTAGTCCTCGTTTCGGTTCCAAGTTAGAGGACCCATTGAGGAATTGTCCGCCGTTCAATGAATGCTGAATGAGTCGGCTCGGGCAGGTTTTGTTGCGCTTGATTCGTTTTGGGTTTGTCACTCATCTCGATTTTGGACAAATCGCTGCCATATCTATGATGATAAGCATCTCCCTAGTTGGCATCATCAATTTGTGCAATCTGTGCAATTTGAAGTGTCGTGGGAAATGCTCCTCCTCTGCAAATTGTGTCCTTGATTAATTAAAATTTTCAATGATTCGACAAAAATAATTCGGTGTCACCATTTGCGGTTGAATCTAGGTGGCAGACCACACATTTCGCCTAGGGACTTTTTCTTTGGCTATGCGGAACAAATTTACAAACGGATCTTTAAAATATCAATTCAAAAATAAGTTCAAACAGTCATGAGCATAAAATGTCTTGCTGCATGCAACCAAAAATATTTAATCAAAATAACAAGAAAAGGAATCAAAGTTTACAAGCCGAAGTTTATTTACCCTTGCAGCTATTCGAAAAACTAAGTATTCGATTGGTTTGGGGATCCAGGAAGGATGTGCTAAGGCAATTGCTTAGGGAATATTTTTTAAAAACTATTTAGTCTTAAAGTTAAGTTAGCTGATAGCCAGATAAGGACTTATCCATAAAATTAAAATTAAAAAAAATATATATTCTTCATAACAACTACATTCCGATTTTTATGCTCATATGATTAGCAATAGTGAAGCTATGATGGTTTTATATTAAAACTGTAATTCTAAAATAAAAAAACCCTAACGATGCATCGAAATATGTTGAAATCAATTAAAATACAGCGAAGTTATAATTTTTTTTTCATTTATTTTTCCGATTGTTTCCATGGTAGCCATATGAAAAAAAAAACTGTTATTCTAAATAATTAAACTATTACTATATCTTTAGTATAGTTTGCGTGACCTGAATAGATCTACTCTACTTATGATGCTGATCAAGTATATATAAACATTATAGGGTTGGAAATGTATCATTCACTGCGTTTCAAACTTCTGACTGCAGGGGAATAAAATTATCGCCTCAATGAGATAGTAGACTCCTAAAACATTTTTTTTTAATTCTGACAATTTTCTATATAATCCCCAATAATTTCCGTAACAAATAAGATTCAAATCCAAATTAAACCAAAAACTAATTCATGTTGCCCTGGAAATAATTTTCCAAAAATCGTGGCAACTCTTTTTCAACAGAAAACAAGGAACTCCATAAAGACCTATCTCTTTCAAGACTAACAACGTTCCTATGGAATTCATATCCCATTCCTAACAACCATCATATAGAACAGCCTCTCACTAAGCCCTCTAACAATCATCCTATGACAGATTTGCAAACGAGATTTGCGCAGAAAACATTTCCTATCCGACAATTTGTCAAGCCTGTCGGCTTATCGGCCCTCTGAGCAACTTAATTTTTGCACATTTTATGCCAAAAAAAAACGAAAGACCGCTGAGATGTGTGAAAAATTAAATCTGACAAATTTCCGGATCGGTATTTACTGATTTCTAGATGAATGTGTAAATTCTAGACATTATTTTATGGTTGAAGGGATTAGAAAGAGATAAGAATGAAAAATATCAAACAATTTTCTCCAGCTCCTGTGCGTAGGTGAGATTATGGGTGGCAATGTCCTTGGCAGGCACCTTCTCCAGTGGTCTGGTATGAAGTGCGGCGAAGTCGTAGTTCCCCTCCTCGTCCAGATCCCAACGACGTCTAGTGGCCAGATCCAATAGCTCCTTGGAGCCGGGACGAAGTCCCAAGCGCTGAGCAGCCTGTTTGGGTGCCATCTTGAGGTATGACTTCTCCATACAGGATGCAATCTCCTCGCGAGCCGTGTTCACCAGCATGTCCATGAAATTCGAATAGATCTCCGATGGCATGGACTTTTTGGCCTGCAATATCTTGTTGTACCTGCCCTCCATGTAGTAGTTCTCCAAAGCCAAAACGGGGTTGATAAAGTTGTCGTGGAGCAGCAAAGCCGACGGCAAACGCTCCAGCTCGATGTGAAAGTCAGCAATGCGATTGGTGGCCAGCATATAGAGCAGATTCAGGCCCATAAACTTGTGCATATGCTTGGATGATTCCAGATACTTGTCGTAGTCGTAATAGTAGGTATTCAGTTGAGCCATGTATCTCTCAAATGCACCATAATCCCTAATGGTGATGCTGTGCTCCACGGCAATCTCAAGCATCTCTCGGGATTTGATCAGTTGGTCCTTTTGCTTCGAACTGGATGCCACTTGGATTGTGCCAAAGTTGGACCTAACCAGCTCCAGTTTGAAACCGTCCAGGAGATGGGAGCAGTGGGCCAGATTTGGGGCATGCTTGCTCCACTCGTTCTTTAGTTCAGTGTACAAGTTCGACATGATCTCATCAAAGGCTCAGCGACGACTAAATTTTCAGCCCGAAAAAATTTAGCAAGTTGTAAATTGTCAGAACAATTTTTGAAGAAAATATCAAGGCTTGCTTTGCTAAAGGCAAAAATCTTAGTGTTGATAGAATTCTAAGGTTGCTATGTGATTCTGTATTTAGTTCGTATTTTGGGATTTTTGGTTTAACGGCCTAGGTTTTATAGCTTTCACATTTAAATTGCAGTATTAAGAGTCCTAAAACAATTTTTATATGAAATTCTAGTGGGGAAATCGTTTTTACTACTCAAAATTTGTACCTTAAATTTAAAAATATTTTTTAATTTAGCGAATTCAATAAATTTCAAATAAATCCAAAATATTGATATTTTTATATTATATGAAATACCATCGTATTGTATTCTTTCAATTAAAGTTTGATACAATGCCAATGCAATATTTGTTTTTTTTCTATATAAAGAAATAAGATTTTAATTTTGCTGTCCTTTTGATTTACCCACTTCGCTGAGAAATTTAGTATTGTAAGCAACAGTATTTTTCATTTTGATTTGATTTTATTTACTTTAACATACTTAGGGCTAAAAACAGACTAAAATCTACTGTACAATCGGTGAATTCTTTACGAAGATTTTTCTACGCTTCCACTTTCAGTTCGTGAACGTTGATTTTGGGAGAAACTGGAGAGGCCTGAGGACTGCCGTTAGAGTTGGTGGACAGATTGAATGTGGGACTCTCGGAACCGCCCTTCTTCTGCTTGACTCGACGGTTCTGGAACCAGATCTTGACCTGCTTCTCGGAGAGGCGCAGGCGGTTGGCGATCTCGATGCGACGAAGTCGCGATAGGTAGGCGTTGTGCGAGAATTCCCGCTCGAGTTCCAGCAACTGAGTGCTGGTGAAGGCGGTGCGAATCCTTTTGCTGGAGTCGGCATAGTCGCTGATCAGAGGTGTGATTTCCGTGGGCACTACCGCGGACTGAACCTTGAGCGGTGAGCTGCTGGGCGAGCAGGAGGACTCGTGCTTGAACCGCTTGTTTTGAGGCTCATCAAAGTGGCTGGTGTAATCCAGGGAGGCCGACGAGGAGGCCGAAGGTGAAGTGCAGAAGCTGCCGGGTTCAGGTAGAGGTAGACCACCACCCACACCCACTGGAGATCCGTAGAGATTGTGCAGCGGCAACTGCTGGGCGTTGCTGTTAGGATTGGCCGACAGCGGGGGCGAAGGATAGCAGCCTTCGTAGCTGCTGAAGCCGCTGGATTTCCTTTTGGTGGCGAACAACTGGGCGTATGGGTGATACAGGGAACCGGGACTCGAGCTGACATGCGGATGTTGCTGCAAGGCAGCTGCTGCTGCTGCTGCTGCTGCGGCTGCTGCTGCAGCTGCATGTTGCTGCTGCTGCTGTTGCTGTTGCTGCTGCTGCTGCTGGATGCCCAGGGAGAAGAGATAGCTGCCCACATAGCTGGCCGGATAGGGCAGCATGGGTATTGATGGCAACATTGCTGCTGCGGCCACTGCAGCGGCTGCCGAGGAACTGGCTCCTGGTGATCCCAGCTTCTCCTTCGTCTGGCTCAAATTGGGCCTATCGCTGAGCAGGGAATCCATCAAGAAAGAGCGTGACATTTTCGTAAATTTCGTTTTCCAACTGACTTCGGAATGGGCTACTGAACACGATCGCTGGCTGTTCGAGACTGTCTGGCTGCTGGGCCCGCACCCGGCTCTTATATACCTCGAGACCCTGTTCTGGGGGTTGGTTTTCCATTTAGCCACCCCTGAGGACCAATTCGAGGGTTGTTTGGCCCGAGTCTGTTCGGCCATTTAGTCACCATTTAGCGGCAACTGTTGCCATTTACGCTCCGCCCTTGTTCGATCACTCACAATGGCTCACAAATGGCAGGTAAGCGATGCGTCACTGTATCTGTGTGAGGGAACAATGGCGAATCCCCTGGCACGCTGCATGTGTGAGTGGGCTTGGATGTGAGCGTGGTAGTGTCCTTGCGGAACGAATCTTCCTTTTCCATTTCGTATTATCACTCGAGTTTAATTGAAAGTTGAAGAGAGTGCGTAAAAGCTTTTTAAACGAAACCAAATTAGTTCAGCATAAGAAATATCTAATTACTCAAGTCAGATTGGAATTAAACCAATTTTAAATGTGAAGAATTTACATAACGGGGAGAAGAAACTTGCTGATAAAAGCAATAAAAAGTATTTTAAATATCAATATAATAAATATGAAAGCGCTTACATTAAGGATAATAAATACATTCAATTTACATTATTCTGTTGAAAGTTTTGAAACATTTTTTTAATGCTAGAGGATTTACTTTTAATTTAATTATTATTAGCTTTAGTTTTTACAGAAGTTTTAAATGTACTTCGCCCACAAAAATATGAAATGCTTTCTTCTAAGCATTTTTTTTTACAACATATTTTCCAATAATGGGTTTCTTAATTTTTAATAACGTTGACTGTTCTTTATATTTATTAAATACCGACAGGGAACCTTTTTTTACATTTTGCAATTAAAGCTGTTGACTGCCATCTGTTCATATTTATTTGATTATAAATTGACAATGAGAGTTATAAAAATTAACCTATAAGTTTAAATAAACACGTCATATCTTTTAGTTTATAATAATTATTTGAGATTTTAATTATTATTAAAAATTTCCCTTCGACAGGGAACCTTTTTTACATTTTACAATTAAAGTTGTTGACTGCCATCTGTTCATATTTATTTAATTATAAATTGATAATTAAAAGATATGAAGTGTTTATTTAAACTTATAGGTTAAAAAGCTAAAAGTTATTTGAGATTTTAATTTTTAGATCGTCGCAATAATGCATTTGCGAGATCATCTCAAGAATCCATATTATACCACCACAATTATATTCTTTTGATCATGGAATGCATTTTAACATTCTTTAATTGCAATTTGCTAATATTTATTTTTAAATTCTTTTACAATTCATAACATTAAGGTTAAGATAATTATTGAAGACTTTTCTATTAAGATTATCAATATGATTTTTATTCGTGAAAATCATTTGAGAGATCATCTTAAAAGACGTTTTGCACCAATTCTTGCTTGTAATTTATGGCTTACAAAGAGAACCTCTTCAGTGACCCTCCACAATCGAATCGATTAATTTTACAACCATTGAAAAATGCAAGCCCTCCAACCGTTTAATGCCAATTTCATGGCAACTTATGGCCCAAGTGGTCGCTGCCGAAATCCCGCTTCTTACCTCTACTTCTACTTCTACTTCTCCAACTGCCGATTCCTTGTCCCTCCGGCACATTCATAATATCTCTCCTTTTAGTCCCTGTCTTGGCGTAATTTTATTGATGCTTTCTTCGGGTTGTGCAACTACGAGGAACAATGCGGCAAGGATCATCCATTCAGGACGACCCGACCCATTCATGGATGCAGTCCTTTGACAAATCCCAGACACGACGCACGTTGCGCCTTTGTTTGTGTGTGTGTGTTTTGGGCCAGGTCAGGCCATCTGAGCCAGACAGTCCGTCGCCGAGTGTTGTTTTTGGGCTACATTACACAGAATTATGGCGGCAGTTTTATCATTTGTTAACTGACTTTAAGGATTTACCTATAATTGTCCTTTTCATGGCTTTGTGCCGAGGTGCGGCTTTGTCAATGTCCTGCCAGTTGATCGTATGTTAAGTGGCTATAAAACGGATCACAATTGCTGACGTTAATTGTTGATTGTCCACAGACTTCTTCGTAGGCGATCCGAATGTTCGCCTCCTACTTTTTAAGGTTTTGGCTTCTGCTTAATTGGCGGGCCGTGCAAAAAAAAAAAAAAACTAGGAAAAAGGAGCAGGACCCTGGTCAATAAATCGCAATCGAGAGCAGCTGCTGTTGTGTTAATATTTTTGCTAGAATTTCTTCTCTTTGGGCGTTGCGTTGGTCTCGTGCGAGAGGTCCTTTTGACCGCCTTTTACCAATTGTTTGGGCCACTTGAGATTTTCTCCATTGACCACTTCCGTTTTTTGTCTGCGATTATTTTACGCTCGATTGAGTCGGCTTCCTCTTCACAATTGGATCGTGCTATTGACTTAGACTTTGTCTTTGGCTTATAGAGCAAAACAAATGTTACTCATCTCGAAATATGGAAATTTTTTTTGTACAGAATTAGGTATCTCCAAGATAGCATCGGTTTCATTCAAGCGAACAATTTCAATTTAATTGTGAACAAAACTCGCCTAAACGCTGAACAAATGAAAGCATATCGAAATGTTTACTTCCCCTTGTTTTTTGATATGGATACAACGCAAAACTAACTGAGCCGGGGAAAACTTCAAACCGGATTTGTCCATTAAAGGGGTGTTTCGAAAAGAATACGAACAGTGAACCACCACCAAAGAGGGTATTTGAAACCCTTATGACTGGGCATTGGGTTAATCATTTATTGACATTAATTGGTTGTGACATTTGCATTTTGACTGATTGTTGTAGTTGCCATTGTTGCTACTTAGCCAAGGGTTTGTTTATCCACTCTCTCGTTTTGTATGTTTGTTGATTTAACAAATATGACTTCATTATTTCCCAAGCACTTTCATATAGGCAAATGCATGTGCTCGTCCAAATTATTATTTACCCCTGCATAATTTACGAATAAGCTTTGAGGTTGAGTCTGGCTTCTCTGCGTGTTACTGAGTCAATAGGCCTCGGGGATTGCTTTGGGATACCTGATATAGGATGGGTTTTTGAGCTGTTTAATGGCGGAGAATTCGATATTTCAATGGTTATTATTTCCGTACTGTGAGAAATTAAATTCTATATTATGTTCATGTAAACTTGTTTTTGAAACAGAACTACAACAAACTTTTTATATTTAAAAATCAATAATATTATTATTGAAAACTTAAATTTGCAGTAAACTTTGAAATGTTTAAGGTCGCTTAATAATAATATAACACCGTAACTCATGACACCCGGAAAGAACGAATTTTCTGGTTAAAAAACTTTCAAACTCATTTCATAAACTATTAAAGGTTAAAGCTCAAATCCGACTTCTATTTGAAAGTGTTCTAAAATTAAAAAGGAATTCATTTTAACTTCAAATATTAATTCACAAAACAATGAACATCTAAAACTAAGTGATTCAGATTGATGTTTAATTCTTATAAATAAACAACAAAAATATATGTGACAACTGAAAATCAGAAAAAAAGTTGGTTTTTCTTATTCGTTCTTCAACTACAATAAACAAAAATATCAAAGTATCGCACCGCCAAATGTAAAAAATACAAACCAAAACAAAGGGAACTTTTTCATTCTATTTTTCGAGTATTATTTTCATGAATGAAAAGTCAATGGCTGGACAAAGGACACTAGACAAAGGACCCACACACGATACGCACTTGCAGTGATCTGCAGTTTAGTTTCGACCTTTGTCCCAGAAGAGCGATCCTCGCAAGGTAAAAATGCAGGTAAGGCGAAATACATTTCAGTTCACTCTAAAAAAGAAGGACAAGGACCGCCATTTAGATGGAGGTTTATAGGTTTCTTTTTTAGCCGTGGTCAAGGCTGCCGGACAATGCTATTAATCAGGACTCCGTCGAGAGTCCTTTTTTTTGTGGTCAATGTTGTGGCTAGTTTGAAGGGCCTGTTTTGGGTGTGGAGTGTAAACCGTTAAGTGGAGAATGGTGACAGAGCCACCCCAATAAACCAAAAAAACAAGAAATCACTTAAACACTTAACGTCTAATCAAATTATATAATAAATAGCAAACAAAACGAAACCAGAAACGCTTAGCACCCTTAAGTCCACCACTTACCCCGCTGTCGACGACCGAAGCCAGTTAGTTAATAAAAACAGCATTTGCAATCATAAAACGCTTCACTGATCCTCCCCTTCCGCCAGCACGCGTTGGAATAGGTCGCCATCCATGGAAACAAGCTAAGACTTCGAATCGGAACAACCCTCCAGATCCGGCGGATGGTCGGGGTATATCAAATGCATAATGAAACGGATTTTGATACGGCCTCAGAGACATCGCTTCGTTATTCATTCGATTGCAGCCGCTCGCACAAACACCAGATACATTTGTATCTTTGTGGTTGTCGGCGATCCTTTTGATTTCACACGGGTTCAAGATGGCTACGTTGTGATGAATAGATATCACAAGCTAGCTACCCATTCAAGATGACCACCATAATTACTAATATAGTATTTAACAAGATTTATTTATTAAAAAAAATTAATTGCATCTTTAGAAAATAAAATTTCTTGACCATTAAAAAAAAAAAGGACCTGAATCTTATATGTACTAAAGATACATTTTTGTAGATATCGACAAATCAATGGATTTAAGATAATAATTCTTTTCAGATAGAAATATGATAAATGACGAATTAGGGATTAGAAATTTTATAATTTTATAGTATGTATATTTTCTTAATTTAATCATTTTTTTCACTTATCATGAAAACCCAAAACCTTTTAAAATTGTAAAACCATTTAATTAACCAATGCATTAGCAAACTGATATTTTTAATCAGTCAACTAGTTTATAGAAGTATTTACATAAATGTAAAATAAGGGTAGAGCACGGTAGTTCTAAAAATGACCGTAGTATAGTGGCGCCTATGTAATGTAAATGTAGAATACGTTCTACTTCCGTATTTCTGTCTTCTTGAATTGTTTAGATGTTACATTCAAAATTGATTTATATATAATCCGAAAAGAACATTGGGATTTGTTTTTGCAACATAGTAAGTAAAATGTGTTCAAAATACATTTGACCTATGTTATTTTCTTCGCTTGGTCCCCCCACGTCAGCCTTTGCTTAGGCCTGGTAGTGTCAGCTTTGAATTTGCATCCCCACGGGGTGTCCTTCGCCGTCCTAGCCGCAGTCACATCAACGTCAACGTACTGCGTCACCCACCAGCCACCTACCTTCATCTGCAGCTTTCGCATTATGCGGGTCTCCTCCCAGCGGTCTAGTTCGTCCCATTCCTTGCCGCGCTTACGCAGAAGGTAGTAGCGGTACATGACGATTGTCACGGCCAGGATCAGGGCCAGACCAGTACCGGCGGCGGCTCCCAGGACCGCAGAACTAACCATAACCATGTTGGCGGTGGCCTGATTTCACTGAAAATAAATATTTACAAATATTAATCGAAGTGAGAAGGAAACTTAAGCTCATAAATAAATTTGCTGAAATTCTAATACAAATTTTTTTGAAAAAATTTAAAAAATGGTTTTTTTATAAATATAAAAATCTTGTTTTTATTTTGTCAAGATTTTCACAAATATTTTTAAGCATTAAATTTTAAGCTATTTCCAAATATGTTAACGTTTTAAAAAAAATGCTTAAAGATCAGAGAAGTGATTGTGCCTTAATTGTTTCGTAGACAATTGTTCACCCTCAGAAATAATATGCTTAAGTTCAACTGGAAAATCAGTTTGAAAAGTGTATAATAATTTCTTTATTATAATTAAAACGTAAGACAAACTTTTTTATGTAAACAAGCAATTAGTTTAATTTTTTGTTATATAGAAATTTATTAAAATAAATTTTATAAAAATAGTTTATTAATTCTAAATTGCGAATCGAAAAGTTTTCCGCTTGTGATGTTTGGTTTCACTATGTCTGCAGCTATTCTCTTCCGCACTCTCTGCTCTTTCACATGAGGCAATGATCTCGTCACTCTGTTTACTTTCAACGCTCTCGTTCTCCAGATCAAAACGATCTTCTCGGTTTCGGGATTTTCCAGATGATTCGGCACTAGTGATTAACGCAAGCATTAAAACAAGCGACAAAAAAAATCTCATTGTTAGACGCATATCTAAAAGTTTATAAAACTACTCAAATGCGTGGTTCGAAGCAAACTGCTTAGAGGTATAAGTACAGAATAACAAACTCGTACAGAGGTAGCCCGTTTCTAACTTTTGTCTAGAGTGACAGCTGTGTAAACCTAACTGCCGCCGGAATTTCCCCATCTAGCAAAATAAGCTACAATTGTGCTTGAGAACACGTCATTATCATTTATTTTGGGATTCAATGCGTACACTAAAAATCCAAATTCATGTGATGAACATAGCCATTTCGGAGGATGGCAAAACGTGGATAAGCCTTGAAGTCGGGCTCATGTTTGGGATATCGGAGAAAATTCAAATTTTGTGATTCAGTGGGTCTGTCCACAGTGGCTTCATCTTCCTCTTCATCGTCCTCCACCATAAAGAACTCTCCATCTTCTCCAGTCTCAACATTTGCCTTTTTTGTTTCCTCTCCAGTTGGATCTATAGTTTCATCTGCTTCTGGATCTTTGCTTAAATATGTCTCCTTAGTAGTGGGATCTGATGAATAATATGTTTCATTGGCTAATTTTTCCAGTAACTGTAGTTCTTCAATCATTTTAGCTATTTCAGTTTTATTGAGCGGTTTAACTTCTTCCCGATCAGCTGATTCGTTAATTGGCTTTGTGGAGATTAGGGCTATACTCCAACATGCGATCAAACTTAGAACACACAAGTCACGCATTTCCTCAACGTTTCGAACAACACTGTTCAGCGCGATATTAGAAACAACTGTTTTAAACACAATTATGTTTTGAAAGTGAAATTTATTTATTTAGAGAAGATTGAGAAATATGGAAAACAGGTTTATATAGAAGCTTTTTAGGGCTTAGACCTTGACGAGGCCGTGATGACGCCTGATCACAACTGGTCCATGACCTCCGAACCTGGGCCAGAAGGGACGAACGTGCTTCTTCACTGGCTTGGCAGTGGTCGTAGCTTCGTCATCTTCGTTATCATCATTATTACTGGATTCTCCAGTGGAATCTACAGCGGATTCTCCAGTGGAATCTACAGCGGTTTCTCCAGTGGAATCTACAGCGGATTCTCCATCGGATTCTCCAGCGGAATCTTCGTCAGCGGATGACTCGCTTTCATCTTCATTGGTTCCACTGTTCTCCACATCATTGCTGCTTGAATCCCCATCGGTATTCTCCGACACAGAGGACGAGGATTCGTCATCCTCAGCAGGACGGGCAGCCACAAAGCCAACAGCCAGGAAGGCCAAAAGGGCAACGACAATCAGGGAACGCATTTTGATCTTGAGTCTAAGAGGTTATTACGAAAACTGCTTTCCAATCTCAAAGAGCCTCCAGCTTTTTATAGGAAAAGTCTGGCAAATTTTGGCCGATTCATAGATATTACCAGAAATTTTTATTTACGCTCTTGGTATTTGAACAATTGCTCAGTGGAAAGTTTTACAAGCCGAGTAATTCTGGTGACTTTTTTATTAGACAATAAAAAAGGTTTTTGGAAAGTTTTGGAACGGGCTTATGTCACAGCCTTGGTAGGGGCTGTGCTTAAAACAACAGGGCGGAAGCCAAACCGATTAGGCCACGGCCAACAGGGAAATGGACGAATAACCGGTTGATCAATAGAGCTTCCTTGATCACTTCCACTGTCTGTAGATGGAAATGCCCTCACAGCGGAAATGGCAAGAAAAGCCAACAGGGCGAAAACTACTACGAAGCGCATCTTTAACCTCTGGAAATTCTTTGGTCACTACGTTTATCAGCTATAAAGTTATCTTCTTATACACAAAAAAAAAATGAAACAATGTTTATATTTGTTTAGACAAGTTTTACCTGCCAAGCTGCGCAATCTTTAATTTGCGATATTGGCAAATAAGTATTGCAGTTTTCATTTATAAGCATATGTTTACATCGTCACCTGACTTCACTAATGGGCTATTACTCAAGAGCGATATAAGCTACATTTAACTTAAATATTATGCATAACTTAAAAGTTTAATCAGTTTTTAAAAATACTAGCTCAGGGTAGAAAGTATTATGATCACTGGGAGGATAATTTTAATTCTAAGTTTTCGATTATTACCAAACATTACAATCCAGAACTACGTGCCTAAGCAAACAAATATATGTTTCCTGGAAAGAAACAGAGTCAGTTTGCTTTAATTAATTGTACTATTAATTTCCAATTATGCCTCAATTAATGTATAAGGGGTGAAAGGAAAATGCAGCAGGTAGCAATGGTAGTACAATAGGTATCTATGAAAAACAAATAGACTCCAATTTGAAATTTGAATTGAATTTCAGAGACTCCAACTAAAACTTAATGGCTTAAGTTGTGATAAAAAATGTTCATTTCTTGTACTATTTATATGAGGAACCAGAGAAATTGGTTCCTTAAAGTCAAAAATTTACTAATGTCTGTTTTTTCAGAGACAAACAATATAAATTTAAAAACACAAGACAAACACAATAAAATAACTAAAAATGAGAAAAAAGCAACAAAAAAAACAGCTCTACTTAAACTGGTTATTAAAAATAACGTATACTTTAAGGCGTTTTTATTATACATTATCAAAAACAATCAGTATTAAAATATTATTTTGAATTTTGTAATATGTACATATATCACAAGATTAGTTGATATAGCCATGTCCTTCTGACTGACTCAGTTTGTTTTTTATTGAAAAAAGCGCGGATCGGGCGACATTTTTCTGGCAGTAAGGCCAAGGACCTAAAATAAAATTTGTTTTTTGGCTTTTTTCGAAAACTCATCTCTTGAGTTCATTATTTCCTATAGCCCTATGTAAATATGTGCTGTGCACCCTTTCATCAATTTTCGGTATGACTGTAAGGGTATTACAATTTCGGCTACTCTTGTTGTTTCTTGTATTTTTGTTACTTTCTGAATCTTTGGGCTATCATTAAAGTTCATAGAGTTTACATTTTAAAATTTTGTATTTATAATATTTGCATTTTTATAAAACTTATTTCATAAGGCTTAGTCAAGGAAAAGGGGTTTGGCATAGATATGAACTGGTCCCTTAACTCCGAATCGAGGAATAAATGGACGAGTCTGCTTTTTGGGTGGCTTATTCTCCTCCTGACCGCCTTCCGATCCATTGTTATCTTCCGACTGATTGTCATCATCGGATTGATTGTTATCTTCCGACTGATTGTTATCTTCCTCCTGTTCATTATCTTCCTCCTGATCATCATCTTCCGACTCGATGTTATCTTCATTGATCTCCTCATTATCCTCACCATTGGGCTCTTGCTCTTGCTCTTGCTCTTGGTCTTCCTCATTTGCAGAATCCTGACTTTGTTCAACATTTGTTTCTTCGGCGGCGTTGTTGGACGAATCCTCATCGGTGCTTTCCTGGACGGAGTTCTCCTCGTCCTCAGCTGGACGGGCAGCCACAAGACCAACAGCCAGGAAGGCCAGAAGAGCAACGACAATTAGAGAACGCATTTTTAATGTTTAGGCTTTAAGATGTTCAAAACAACTCTTCAGTTTCACGCAATCAGTCGCTATTTATACGGAAAGTCTGTAGAATTTTGGCAGAATCATTTGTTATTCGATTCGTCATTTACGTATTTATATTTGAACAATTGCTTATGATATTATTATTTTATGACGCATTTTATTCTAAGAATCAGCTTGATGATGATACATATGTTTTGCAATAACCAATGCTTTGTTGCCCATTAACAAATAAATAAAACTTCGAAAAGTTATGCTTATATTATTTTATGACGCATTTTATTCCTTTGATAGTATTCCAAAAATCAGCTTGATGATGATAAATATGTTTTGCAATAAACAATGTTTTGTTGCCCATTAACAAATAAATAAAACTTCAAAAATATATGCTTTTAAACTTGAAATGCTTTCGTCAGAGACCATTAACCTTTTTTAGTTTTAGTTTTAGATTTTTACGTACTCTGCATTGATATCACCAATATCATCCTTTGGTATTCGGGTTGTCACCGAAGACATTTAGGGAATAGCAATCAAGCAGAAAACCCATATAAAGCATATCCTTAATAAGGTAAATTCACGAGCTATTTTTTTATTGGAAAACCTTGTGCCTAATTGCAAGCTATACAATTATTAAGTTACAATGTAAGTAATTACATATCCGGGTTGTAAATTGCATTGCATATATGTTAATCAGGCTTAAGAAGGTATATTTGCAAATTAACAACTACAAAGAAAATACGTTTTCCATATAAAACACTAGTTCCTTGGAAAAAAATAATGCTAAAAACAATTTAAGTACATAAACATATTTAAAATTGTTCCTTCTCACAGATCATTTAGTCATGGCCTTTATAAAAGCGAGCTCAAGTGTATCGTCATTTTCATACCACAAAATCGCACAAATTAGTTGTATTATTTTCGAGTTAACCCAATCATAATCATGCGTAAACAAATGCGTTGTATTTTACAAATATGAAATGCGCAATAAAAATTTACATAATCACAACGATTCTGAAGAAATTCGATAGAATTTTCGTATATAAAGCAAATGATTGGGTAAAATTTAAAGCAGTTATCGTCTTAACTTCTTGAAATGTAAACCTGAAAATGCGTTTCACAATTGCCACCGTTCTTTTGGCTTTTCTGGCCGTTGATCTCGTGATTTGCCGTCCAGCTGGTGAAATCCTTGATGATAATTCGTCTAACAACGATGGAGAAGAAAACACTGCTCAAGAAGGATCTGCCAATGAACAACAACAGGAATTTGTAAATGAAGATAGCCAGGAATCTGCTAGTAGTGAAAATAATGAGGAAAGCAGTGGAGAAGATTCCGATACGCTAAAAAGAGGGGATAACAACAATGAAGAAAGAAACAACGAATCGCAAAGAGTGGAGAATTTACCAGTTCAACTCTTTTAGGCCATAACTACAATTTTTAAAACCAAATGACCTGCTACAATCAAATTAAGCAATCGTCAAAATGTTTGTTACCATGGAAATGTTAAGCTTTTCCACTTAATTAAAAATAAAATACAAAAAAACTTTGTATAATTAAGATAGTAAAGAAGTTTTTCTAACCATGTTATATGATTGTTTTGATTTGCTAAGGATATGATATAATAAATAAATTAATTTGTAACGGAGCGGCATTTTGTTTGTGAGCCAGCCGTTTTACATGTAAGTACAAGAAAAACTTAAGGTACAAAAGACTTTATAAAATCAAATGACTTTTGAAACGTACCGGGTGTAGCTAATTAGCATATATATGCATGTGTCGTTAACCTCATAAACAAAACCGAAATAAGTCATGACATCTAAACTGTAGCTATACAACCATTCCTATCATCATCAAAAGCGAAGTCACAATAGCTTTTTTGGGCAGAATCGCTTGTTGTTAGTCAAATCGTTAAGCATGCTTTTTATATTTGAACAATTGCCTCAGTGGGAGGGGTTTTTACAATAATGACGCACTTTTGTTGTCAAACGGGAAAGTCCAGGAGTTGGGTGGGAAGCTTATGTGGTACCAAGTTACCACACAGCTGTTGTACTGTAACAGTCCTCTGGCCTTGGAATTCGTGGGTTGACGATTACGATCACTTCTCCATTCGGCGCTGGAAATGGGTTTGCAGCCACAAAAGCCATGACCACAAGGGCAATCAGGACGAGTACCATGTAAAAGTGCATGTTTATCAACTTTAGTTATACAAATTTGTTTAAAAGTTTCCAAAGGCGCTAGCCTTTTATATGCAAAATTTGTTTGCTTTAAAATTTTCTATTTGCCAACTGTGCAATGATTGCACTTTACTTTTTAAGCCAATATTTAAATTATATCTAGCAAATGTTTGATCTATACTGTGCAATGACTGCACTTTACTTAGTTAGCCAATATTTAAATTAGAACTAGTAAATGTTTGATCTATGCAACACGAAATAGTCTATACTATTTTGTACTTCCTATTTAAAAATTAAAATTTATTTTTAAACTTCAAATCTAATAATAATTAGTTTCTACGGATAATAAAAAATGTTTTTAACTTCCAAGCAACGGGAGTAAACAAAAAAGTGGTCAATTAAATATATATATACACACCAATTAATATAATTATTAATTTTCAGGATTAAATATATTTGGTAGGAAAATATAGAATCGTAGGTTATCGGTCGGTGATAAATTGTGTTTCTATGTGTGAACAGTTGTATAAACTTCTAACAAAAGGTAAAAACGGGTAAATTAAATCAACTAATGGGTGGATAATCGTCGGTATATATTCCCATTACGTTTACTCTTCATCTTGCTTTTTTGGGCTGCTCTCGTTGCTTTCTTCTTCAGTGTCGTTTTGTGATTTGTCTTCCGATTCATCATCCTGTGATCCAGAGTCATCTAAATCATCCTGGAACTCGGAATTATCTTCTTCCTCATCATCTTGCTCGTGCTCCTCAAATTTTTCTTTCTCATCTGCAATTTCTTTGTCCTCCCCGGAGTCATCCAATTCTTCAATATCGACGAAATTGGCGGAAACTGTGGCCAAAAGCACACATCCAAACAGCGCAAGCAACAGACAGGCACGCATTGTTTTATTTAGTTTTTAACTAAGTTTCAATTTCCTTCCAAAAATTCGCTTTTATAGCAATTCCCTGGTTGCCAAAAAATTATAACCTGGCATGGGTAACAATTGATATCGCCCATTTCATGTTTACTCAGTAACAGCTGTTGCCTTGGTTTGTTGCCCAAAAACGAGGCGAACTCGTGCGTAAACATTGGACTAACGATACAATGGGACCTTCTAAGAATACAGTGAAACTTGATTTTTCAGCATGCTTTTTAAACATATTTATATATTCCATATTTATTATTATTATATTTTTTCTTTTTTTAATCACTTTTTGGATTTTAAAATTAGTTGTTAGTTTTTTCATAGCTTTTATGGAAACATTGGAGAGATTAAAAAGTAATGCAAAAAACAAAGAATTGTTGGATGTGTTAATTCAATTTCAAATTCTCTTTTCGAATTAACAGTTTTTAACACTCTATAAACAAAGCCACTAAATCATTTTAAAAATTATTTATCGTTTTATGATTTATCAAAACACAAGCTCAAGTGTTTCAAGTTAAGGCCATTTTAAACCTTATAAAAAAAAGTAAGCAAAATTGTTTTTCTTCATATGCCTACTACAATCTTAGTGTATGACTCATAACAAATTTTAAGTGCACTTAGTTCCTATTCCTCCAATTATGTTTAATATTTGCACATGTGTTCGGCTTCATTTTTGGGGTAAACGAAAAACAAAACAAAAATTTCAACCAGTAAACTTGAAAATTATCATAGATTTGAAGAACCTTGATGGTTGTTAGCATAGTGTAATCATGTCACAATAAATTGATCGCTTGGAACCAGTTTTCAAAGATATAAAAACAAAGGGAGGCGAATTGAAAATCATAATCACAGTTGCACTCAGCCAGTCTAGATTTAAAAATCATGCGCTCCATAGCTTTTGCCGTTCTGATATTTACCGGAATCCTGGCCCACAGCAATGCAGCTCCTCAGCTGAATTTGGCTTGGCTGCAGGCGATATTGGAGGAGGCTGCTCAAAGTAACTCGACGGTTCGACTTGGAAACAACACGGTTATCATTTCGGGAGTGTCCAATGCCGTTGCCAACAGCAACGATGGAACCATCCGTCCATCTCCCCCATCAAACCAATTGAACAATCAAGGATATAACCCATGGACTAACCAAGGATACCCTTACTACTATAACGGATACTATCGCATTGAACCCACGGTCAACGGAGAGATCGTCGAGGAGTCACAGAGTCATGAGGAATCCCAAGAGATTTCTAATGAGACTTCCCATGATCTCAGTGACGAGGAGTCTGGCGAAGACCAATTCCACCAGGATGATCAAACCGAGGAAGAAGCTGAGGACGAGGCCGATCTTTCAGAGAATCAGCTCGATGAGGATGATGAAGACCAGGGGGAAGATGAACCCCATGACCAATACGAGGAGGCTGCCGACGAGGATATCGAGATTGAGGATGAACAGCTCGATCCCGAGGAAGACGCTGCTGACCAAGAATTGGAAGAACTCGAAAATGAGCTACTCGCCGAAGAATCCAAATAAGCCATATGAATCGAACTCAACCAAAACAGCAAAATAATTTCCATAGAAAAATAGCAAAATTGAAAAACAATTCATACGGAAAAAACTTGTTACTTGCATTTCATTACATATTTTTGGGGTCAATCATAAATAAAAAAACGTTTATAGAAAAAAAAAACTATTTTTGTTTACAGAATATCTTTAGATGACAAGATTAAGTCATAGAAATAAAAGTTCAGAAAAATCAATTTTTCTACAATTCTTTTTATAATAATTTTTTCAAAAGTTAAAAAGATTTAGGAAAATGATAAAATGTTTTCTGATTATTATTCTTTTCTATTTTTTTATCTGGTTTAAATAATATTTTCCATTATTAATATTTTTTTAGATGACAAGATGAAATAAAAATAAATAAGGTAATCAAAATTTAGTTAAATCAATTTTTATTAATTCAACAACTAATAATTTCTTTAAAAGTTCAACAAACGTAGGAAAAATGCTGAATGCTTTCGGAAACATATTGAATTAATCTTTTCTAACAAGTCACTAATATAAACAATTTTTAACCAATTAAAAATGCACTGCATTTTTCCAGACTACTTTTTCTTTAAAGCTTCGTTAAGATTAGGAAACTGGAAACGTCAACGTAAGTTACTTGTTTGCGTGCGATACAAAGAAAATGTAATGATGTTTATTTGAATGCACAATCTGTGGAAAATCAGAGAAAAGTGAAAGCAGTAACTGCTGTGTCCCTCAGATTCCATTTGGGAAACCCAAGGACGGGGACAGACATTGACAACTTGTGCGCAATTGTAAACAGTTCGTGCAGGTGGCTAAAAAGAAAGAACTGTTGCCATCGAAGGAGTCAACAGGATGGCGGTGGTAGCAACGGCAGTCAGGTGCTCGTCGAACAAAAGCGAATTGCATTATAATGCGGCGCGTGTTTGTAATTTTTAATGCCGACAATGAGATTAGTTGGTTGGCGGTTGGACATGGCGTTGGCTTAAACGGCATTCACACGCGCTTAACTCGATTGCCGTCGATGGTCGAGAGTGTTTCGGTCATGTTTCCCCGTCGCCCATTTGCCTATGCCCCCCATCACCCACCACCCACCACCCAAAACTCAATGCCAATCAATGTCACGCCCATAGATACTCACTCACACTCACACCCGCAATCCCCACCCACTCACCAACTCGAAAGGACATTCACGCACGCATTCCCCTGACAGGCGTCCGTAAGGACTTAATCATAATTTGATTCAAGTTCGACTTGGCCTCGTGCCACTGAAAGGAAATTGTAGCATACATTTCAGCGCTCTATAAATAGGTTGTCAAAGAATTTGGCCCCCTGAGGTAGCTTAGGAATTTAGGGCTAACCTCACATAATTGGCATTCTTTTTCAATTATGTGGCATCATACTTGCTTAATTGAAGAATTTTTATTGGCCTAATGAGATTAAGGGTCCACCTTTAAATTTAAAATGCATAAAAGCAGTTCATATGTACCAAATTAATTTGGCGGTCAGGGCACTTCAAGTTGTTTGGAAATGGTTTCATTTTGTTCTTTAAATTTGTTGTTGATTATATAACTTAATCAAAAATCTTGTTCTTGTTTATATGAGTTGTCTTTAATAAAAATTAATTTAAATACTTGCTATATATTGACAGAGAAACTAGTTAATTGATAAAAAAAAAGTTTATAACTAAGCACATTTTGAATCTTAGAGTTGGTATTAATATAAAATGAATTAATTATTAATCATTATTGTTAAAACCAAAATTTTGTATCCCTTTAACTTTTAAATATTTTAAGCAAACTTTATAAGGCCTTTTTTTCAAAGATATTTATAATTATTTCATTTCATGCACTAAATTTCAAAGAAATATATTCAGTCATGAATTTTTAGTTAGCATTTTGTACAAAAGATTTATCTGAATTAACAAAAAGCTTATAACACATTTATTTAAATATTTGTAACATCTCTTGTAATATATACCACTATTACTGACTACCTTTGTGTGATTTCCATTACAATTGTCTTTGGTAATGATAAATCTGACTCAATTCAAAAGACACGTCTTATGAAATGTCACCCTTAATTGAATTTCAATTGAATACAGCAAAACACCATCGAAAGGAATTCAATATAGTGGCGGTAATTTCGCCCGGACGATATTTAATTAAAATGGAAACCTTTTAGTGATCAACGGCAGAGCTTAAGCCACAATATGAATCGGAGACAAAGGGAAACAAGCCACGGGAAGCGCTCATTTCCTTTCCTTTGCTGACTCAGTGACCCAACCTAGGAGACAATTGCTCCATTTCTATATGGCTTGGTCAACAGTCCGTGCATCACATGTTCACGTCCATTACACTTGACCCCATGGCAGTCCCTTTAACCCGCCCATAACCCCAGTTACCCCTGTTACCCCTGTTACCCTGTTAACCCCCAAGTGAACCGATGGCATTCTTGCAGCCTGTACGTTTCGGGTTCAAAGTAATTCGCTTTATGACTGTGATTGCAATCGATTCCTTAGCCCAGTTAATGTTAGCATGGGCCATATCGACTGACCCCGTTCGATTGTCGGCGACCTTGCCCCGGCTGCTGCCAATTAAAGTAATTCTCTTGGCGGTCCCACAATTTCATCCAATTATCCGAAATCGAGCAAACGTTCTGTTTTATTTTTCATTCACAATAAAAGAGTTGGTGAACTGGTTGTGCCCAGAATTTAATTATCTATTGATTAAAACTGAATTAGAAAATGAAAAATCAAAATATGTTTTTGAAACTGCAAAGGAAACTTAAATTTATGAATTTGCAAACTTTCTTGCCTCCAAAAATGTATAAATATAAAATTTCTTTAAATTGGTAATGACGTTCATTTTCCAAACAAATGAAAACATGATTTTATTTACAAAATAAAACAACCAATTATTCACAACTTTGGAGAATTTTCTTTTTATTTTACAAGTTGTATTATTTTATAGGTTCTAGAAATAAATATTTAGTTACAAAGAAATAATTTCGCAAAAAATAAACTACTTTTTAGATGACTATGCTGTTTTCCGCATAGTTCCAGGAATATTTTGTTGTGACCTTTGCCAGGTCATATTATTGAAATCGTCGCACAATTGCTATAATTCTTGTTGACACGCTTGACATGTTTTGGTCAATTTGCCACGCCGAGGACCCCCATGCGCGGTAATTTGCATACAAAAAATTACGAAACTTTGTCTAGTCCCATGGGGAGTCGGGACCCCTCTGTGTCGCAGTATCTGGCATGTGTTGGCTTTAAATTATTGTTTGTTGATTTTGCGGGCTCACAAAATATGACAAGTTGAATACGAAGAGGGACTGTCATTGCGGTTAGTTCGGGATTATAGCTTAGTATATTAATTTAAAAATAACTGACCTTAATCAACATCTTTCAGCTTTAAATAAAATAAAACCATCATTCCTAAATTCTATATTTAAGGCCACAACTAAAAATGTTTCTGACCAGCAAAGAATACAAGCTTAACAAATTCCATAGTGTTTACCTACGAAGTACCTCCTATAACTCTTACTTAGCCTTCGTTTCAACAAACAGACATCCCATAACTGCGTTCATCTCCTGGGCAATCATTTCCTTCGACGTTGGGCGCTAATTTCTGTTTGCTTATAGGCCACATTTTTCCACTGATCCCACTGGACTTCCAGCCACCTCCCACAAATAAATACAGCCCGTGGCTGCCCATGTGGAAACGGAAGTGTTTCCAATTGTTATGTCAGCGATGGTGATGGCTGAGCTCTCATCAAGTCAGCTGAATGTCAGGACATCATTTGATAGCAGGATGCGGATAGAGATAGAGAGCAATAAACCATTTCGACCAGTGTACACATATGCAGTCATGTGTAGGGGATTATTAGGGGCCAGCTCTCATATCTGATGTTTATTCATTACATTCAGCTTATTAAGCCCGCCATTGTGATTAGAATATAGAAATAACACTTAACCGGGTTCAGTGCTCCTTCATTTATCCATATTGTTGGCTAAAACATATATATTTCTTAATTTAACAATGTGTTATTATTTAAGAAAAAAAGATTATATAATTTATTTGACTATTTAATAAAAAAAACTTTTTTTTTAAATTCTAAAAATTCATGTTTAAATATTTACTGATTAATAGTCTTTAAAAAATATAAATTTTAAATCTAGCCTAAATGAATATAAAATATTATTTAAAATAATATTGAAAATAATGTTTAAGCTATAAGTAAAACCTAAAAGAAATCGTGAAACTCTTAGTATGTTTCTAAGTTGACAATTCACATGATACTTATATTTCTTATGATTTGAACCCTTTAAAGTTGTAAGTGATAAAAAATATTTGATTTTTAAATAAACATTTGGCTAAGAAGAAAATACAAACGTGTGTCGACAATACTGACCATGGCTTTAGTTTAATTTAAAATATAGAGATCTTTAGTTGCTTGGTAGTATAGCTATTGACATTTACATGGCTAATTGATGCAATTAGGGAAACTGCACAAGAAAGTACTCATTTCATTCGGCGCAAACTTTCATGGGCATTCATTCATTTGCATAGCCCAAAGCTCCTGGTGTGAAAGCGCTCATGAAAATAGGGGCTGGGATTTAGGGGAGGTTTTCTGGGGGCCGGAGAGGGAGTGGTCCGCTGGCGCCATACCCTAAGTCCCGGCCAAAACCCTAAAAATAAACATGGAGAAGAAAGCACGTCACCGCCATCCCAACTCCCACTTTTCCGGCGAGCATAGAAAGTACCTCAATATGCTCCGATTACATAGGCGAAAACAAAATACATTTTTGTATACAAACAAACTGAGAGCAAAAATAACAATAAACCCCTCTTTTTATGTATTTGCCCAGAGGTTCCGCCGTTTAATGATCCAACAAGTGTGAAAAGGGTTTTTTTTTTCTAAAATCCATCTCTGGCTGAACGTAAATGTACATAAAAACCCATCAAATTTCGATGAAAATTCCACCTGAAGTGAGACGATCCTTGGCCAGGATCCGTTCAAAAATACAATGCCTGTCCGTAAACGAAAACTGGTCCTTTGATTTTCACTTTTCCTCTCTTCTTCTATCCTCGAATTAACATTTTGATTGGATATTTCAATATTGCGCCATATGGAAGGCTGTTTGCCGGCTGCTTTTGTCCGTGTTTGGGGCTGGTCAGAACTGGTTGCCAGCCATGTCCATGCCAGTGGATTTTGCACCTTTAATGCCCCACTGAGCTCTGTGTTTGCACTCTACTCAAAGCCTCAAAAAGCGTTTGCGATATACAAAGCGTTTGTGATAAGATAGCGGACTGCCCCGTTCTGGTTTGGCCACTAAATTGGCCATAAATGGACATTAAACTTTGGCACGAGTGCTGGATCACAAAGGTTATATTCAAACTCTAAAGTCAAAAACAAATATGCAATTTGTTTACTTGTCTCAAAACTGGCATCTATTTAACTTCAGTTTTTAAATAAACTTTAAGTGCTGAATTTTTAAACAAACTAAAGTAACTTTATGACTTGTTAAATAATAATTAAACTAATAAAGACAATTTGCTGTCTAAAAATGCAACCATTATCTTATTAAAATGTTTAATGCAACCACTAAAAATAAAATTCTATGTAAAAAAGGAGTAAACTTGTTGTTTATGTTAATAAATTTAATAATTATACACTTTATTTATATTTACAATTCTCTCTTCCTTCCAGCTGTGCCAATTGTTTAAATAATAATATTGCCAATGTACAAAAACCACGAAATTTGAACAAATTTATAATATTCTTGTTAGATCCATCAATAGGATTAATTAAGACTGAAATGTAACTTTTGAATATTACTATATTTCTATATTTTGTATATTTAACGATATATCCAAATTGCGGTGGTTTATTAAGATCTGAAAAAAAAAATGATGTAGCTCCCATTATATCGGGGAGCAATTAAAAAAGTTGAGAAACATCGGATTTTCGTATTCTTAACTGTACCGCGAAACCCTAAGCTGTTGAAACATACGTTTGTTTGCGACTTTTACTCAAGATTACCCAATTATTATGGAAAAGTACAATTGGTTCGTAAAAATTTCAAAAAATTTGATTTTTGCTCCTGTGTTACCCCTAGATCTCTGCTAAAACTTATAAATGGTTCAAATATTGAAAAATTGTCAATACAGTCAAAAAGCAAAGAAAGTTTAGGAAGATTTCAAAACTTTCGTTAAGAGCTAAGTTAAGGTTGAGTTAACTAAATACCCCTTTTCCCCAATCCTTTTAAAAGATATAGTATTTGCTCAATATGTACATAACTTTATTTTAACTTGATCCCATTTGCTCCTTAGATCACCTGGGTGGTGAACACGGGCTCGACGGGATCGGCAACCACTTCGGGGTCAACGGCGGCATCCACAGTGGATGAAGAGTCCTCAGAATTGTCACCGGAGACAGTGGTGGTGGTTGTGGTGGTGGAGGAGGAGGAGGAGGAGGACGAGGCTGCGGGATCTTCAACGGGTGTCACAACGGGTGTCACAACGGGTGTCACAACAGGTGTAACAACGGGCTTGACGAAACGACGTCTGGGCAGAAAGGGTGCTCCGTAGCCGTAGAAGTTGTTGTTGTTCCAGTAGCGGGGACTGTTCCAGCCTCGGGGATACCAGCCGCCAGTGGATGCTCCATAGTCGGGCCAGTAGCGGGGATAATAGGGCAAAGTGGACACTTGCGGCAGGATGCTGGGCGATTCTACATCAGCGGCCACATCGACAGCGGGAACAATTCCGGCATTCTTCACCAGCACGGATGGCACGATTCCGGCATTCTTCACCAGCAGAGTTGGTGGCTCCACCGCCAGTTTTATCTGAGCGGAGCGACCCAATCTTCCGCGCCGGGACAACTGGCCGGAGGACACTGCCACCAAACTGACACAAAGCAGAGCAACGAACAGACGCATTTTGCCAAACGAACAACCTCAACTTCAACTGGCCTTTGCTGTCCCATGATCCCACTCTTATAGAGCTCCTCTTTTCGTGGAATTATTTACTTTTCATTCTATTATAATCAGTCCAAATATTGATTCAACTAAATTTCGTTTTAGAGAATCCGTGCAAATTATTTAACCACGTTTGCGTAGTTTCATATTTACTTAGTTGGGTTTTCGCTGCGGTCGGGGAATTGAAAACACATTTTGTTGAATAGTTGTCATTAGCGGTTTGCCAGCATTTTGGTTGTTTGACGTCCCCATCTGTTCTATTGTTTCACACAATTCGGCAATTAAAATGTCTCTCATGTGAGCTTCGATTCCGGGTTTAAATTTCGATAGGAGTGGCGATGAACATTTGAATAACAAAAAGCTTTTGCGAAAGATGTTGTCAAAACTCCAATTTTGCTGTTCACATTAGAAGATCAAAATGTCTGCATACTTTTAATACTTTTTAATTGTAATATATCTTATAGTCCTTTACAGAGGTTTATATATAAAATTCATTTTGTTTTAGTAAACAGCTTCAATTATAACTAACACAACAAATCAACTATTTATTTAGTGTTACAATTTTATCCTAATTTGTTGAAGCTTAAAAGTGTGCTACACAACAGAGTAGGTGACATTTTAAAAGTTAAATTTCCAACTAAACTCACTTTTACTGAGCGTGCAAAATATCCAAAATTTTAACAAAATTTAATTAATTTTATTTAAATAAATTTTTACATAAATCTTGTTGCAATTAACTTTTAAATATTTTATAAAGCTTTTTAGTTGGCATTTTTAATACATTTTTTCACTTCGTAACTAGTTTAAATCTAAAACAGATGGATCCTCATAACTACCGAATTGCAGTGTGTTCTCGATCTGAAGCAAAAAGTCCTTTTCAGGAATATTATTTGCTTTAATCGATGCAAATAGAGCCGCCCAGAAAAACACAACCAAAATTAAGAAATGCATCTTGTTGAAAGTCAATACTAAACTGAACTGAAGTTGCAAAGTCACTTATATATGAAAAGCCCTCGATAAATAATGCCAACTTAAAGCCAACTAATTGGCTATTTTAAAAAGCCAGACCAGCTGGCCATAAGATGGTTGGCCATAAACTGGCTAATTATAAATAAATGAGAACTGTGGGCAAAGCGGATTACGAATGGTTGAGTATAGAGCATTTCCATATGCTCAATTTCCAAGCAGAGATGCAATCAGGCTAATTGCATGTGCCCCACAAAACAGTCAAAAGGTAAAATTACATACAAAGAATCGTGGAACACTGAGTGCCTACAGTCTGCGGCAAAGGAAAAAAACAGCCACATACAAAAATAGGATCATTATTAACTTCAATTTACATAAGAATGTTGGAAAATGTTGTTTTGAACGACTTCGGGAAGCGTTGTTCACTATCAAATAATAAAACTTCGCAGAAAACGTATGTATGTATACTTAAGTAATAAAGGTTAAATAATTAAAGCTATTTCGATAAGGGTTACGGTTTCGGTACAAATATATGTTATTTTGGTTGCGATAACGGTACCAAAACCGAAGCCAAATCCGGTTTCCAGTATTGTACCGGCTTAGATAAAATAATATTAAATTTTTCTTTTTTCTAACATTACAACTTTCTAAGCATTCAAAAAAAAATGATTAAAGCGAATAAAATTTTTGCACTTTTGCATGTGTAAAATTTCTAGAGGCTTCGAGTTTATTTACTTGTACAAAATATTATTATTTACCCATCGACACTTCTTTTTCACACAAAGTAAATTTACTTAAATTTTTGACTTAGTCGAACGTGTAAACATAAATAAACGTTAATATTTCTTCATATTTCTTTTGTTTGCATTGATTTTTGTTGTGAAAAAGAAACATTAAAAGGAAAGCACTTGCATGATCTGTCATATTCAATTGTTAAGAAGTTTTACGAGTTATGTATTTTTAAGAAATACATTTTTGGAGAACCGGTACAAATGTTTCGGTATCGGTTACGATTCCAGTTAGTAATAAAAAAATTATTTTGTTTCGGTTACGGTTTTAATTCGGGTTTACCGGAAAACAGTTGGATACCCCGTTATGTATCTTTAATTTTGATATCAATCTTAATCATTACATAAAAATAAATGTTTTCTTAAACTAAATTATTTCACTTCATTCATTGAAATACAATGTAAGATCCTTAAATATTTTAATGGGCAGGCGCGAAATAACTCAAACACTATTAAGCATACGCAACGTGGGCTTACCTTTCAAAGGAGCTGAGATTTTGTTAGTCTTTTGCAATCAAAGCAGTTTTGATAAGAACAATATCGATTTAAAACATGCTATTGCCGTCTCTTTACCAGACAGCAAATAAATCTCAACTTTCCTCATCGCGCATACGCCATGCATGCCCGTCTTTAAAACGGATTAACCCGAGGATTTAACCAGGCAGCATAATTAAAAAACTTAAAGCGAGTGCACCAGCACCAAGGGAGTGGGAAATAACAATAATGAACTTGTGCGCTGGCGGGGAAGCATGAAGGCTGAAATTTAAGCCCTGGACATGTCAGTGACAAGCTGTCTCGCCATCGACTGGCTGTCTTCGCTCCTGCTTCTGCTCCTGCTCCTGTTCCTGCTCCTTCTGTTCACAGCTCCTTGCCATCGCTTTTCATCGCTGCTCCGCCTGGTGACAGTGAAGCCATCCAAGCATGCCACCCCAACCCGAAACAGGCATCGGCAAAAGTTTATTGCCTTGGTCAAGTTTTGGGCCCCTAAGTTGGACAGAAATGAACAACTTATAAATTCCAAAATTGACACAACGCAACTTTGACCAGTTTGCAGATAACCCTTACCTGTTGGTCATATACAAAACTCATTCACACACACACACACACACACACACCCAAACAGGGTATGCCAATGTTTGACGTCATTAGATAGACAGAAAAATAAAAGGAGCAGACCAACAATTAGGTCTACAATCCCATGTAACGCCTACTAACTGGCCATGAACGAAAAAAAAAAAAAAAACTGCAGAGGCGTAACGAATATGGTTCGAAATTGTACATTGAATACTCGTATATTGTTGGCAGATAAGGGACCACAATCTTATCAACAAATAGATACACATGTGCGATAGGGAAGCGAAGCGAAAGGCAAACTTTCGCTCTCAGGAAATGCAAAAAAAATAAAAATGCGGAGGACCCAAATCAAAGAGCTCTTAAACTACTTTGGCCTTTGACCTGGCCAACTTTGCGGTGCTTGCGACCCACCACTGCGAACAATCACAGATTTAATAAGCCAAGTCCCAGACCGATGCCAAAAAAAAAGAGAGAAATATCAACTTGAATGGTAGGTATTCAACAGGCAGACGAGGGCCTTTTGCAAGCCATAAAAAAATTCTGTCTTCGGCTGCTTTAGTGTTTAAATGGCTGGGATTAGGGGGCCCAAAGACGCTTTAAGTGCGAAATTCAAGGCTTTTGCCTGATGCGATTACTTATCAAATTGGATTTCTTCATCGCCTTCCCGCACCTTTCTTTTGATTTGTTCCGAGTTTGTCGATGGCTTAAAGTGACGAAAACATCTCCCACTTGAAACATTTTCAATTGGAGAGCTAAAGCTTAGATATGAATCGACGAATTTGTTTTTGAACTTTTTATTTGGTAAAAACAAATCTTTTAAATTAAAACTTTGAAATTGTAATTATCTGCAATTCACTATATGCGAAAGTCTAAAAATCAAGTGCGCAAAATTTTAAACATTATATTGTACTCCGTTAATTTGTTGCTTTCAAGTGCTAAAACCAATTTTCAACGTTTTAATTTGAGCTAAGTAATTCATCAACAGATTTTAATGTTAGGCTTTGCCCAACTCTTTAAATCCAGTTTCTTGTACTATGCAATAATTTCAATTACAACCCCCGCTTTATAATTTTACGTCTGAAGATTGAAATTTAATTACCATCTTGTTTAAAAAATTATGCACTCGCACTTTAACATTTTGTTATATCAAACATACGATTGGACCCAATATATAATTTTAATTTACGAATTGTTTCTTACCTTTTTATCCGTGATTCTTTTAAATCCTGCCCTTTTTTTTTTGCAAAAACTAATTGTTTTGAAATGATTTTAGTTGTTTGTTTTACCCAAAATCGGGATAATTAATCATCTCCTTTGACGCAGCTCATTTATATTCAAAAGAAACTTTGAAAAACACTCTTGGCATATGCAAATTAAGCGAAAATTTAACACCGCAGCCGCAATAATCGAATTCACTGAGTTTCTTTCTGAATATTTTTGATATTTATGCAAAAAGCAATCCATTCAAGTGACGGACGACTGAGTCTCAATTTTCTACTGGCACACGCACCGTTCGACGGGAAAACCAAAATAAAACCCGGATCCGAACCCGAATCGAAACCGCTCGCAACACAGGTTAGAGGCAACAGGCAACAGGATGTTGGAAGGACAAGGACCGCTTGCCACAACGACAGGATAGCCAATGCTAGACGATGCGCCATTCAACGCTACCATATGCTAGCGATTTCTGCCTGTCCACCGCCGACTCTACGGTTGCTGCAGGGAAAGCTCTGCTTTTCCGGCCGTAAGTCCTCGGCCAACTTCGGCTCCGGCCGACAGAAAGCTCCGCGACTTCTTATCAGTGGGCGTTGTGCTGATAACGAGCTGGCCAGCAATTATAAAGGGTATGCCGAAGGATGCGTTCGCTAGTTCAGCGGTTTGAAGAGTATTCTACCGAATTAAATCGAAGGCATTTCCACATGTGTAACAACATTAATGTAGCTTTGTACATTGAAATGAATTTACCTATTTATATTTGGCTTAAAACTTATAGCTCTTGGCCATATCGCATACCTAACGCTTTTTGAGCTGTTAAAAAGAAAATAAAACAAATTTGTTTTTGCAATAATTGAAAACCATTTTTTATTACCGTTTTTTTTTTTGGGATTAAAATGTTGTATTTTTGAACTGGAAAAGGAAAATATATTTTATTTTTTCTTTTACCTTTTTTGTAGTTTAATCCAAAATATATAGTAATTTTTTAACTTTTCTAAAACACAAGAGTGGAAAATATTTACATTTATTTTTATTTTATATCTGAAAGACAAGAGTTTTTAAGTGGACTTAAAACAAAATATTTGTTATAATTTTATCTACTATTCAATTATATATTCTTTAAATTTCTTTCTTTAAAATCATTTTCTTTAAAATTTAAATCCAGACCTAATTACAATTACCATAAATTAAAAGACACTTGCACAAGATGAAAACGAACTTGCTCAACGTTTTTCTTAATAAAATTAAAGAGTATTTTTCATTTTGCAGCTTACACTGGCCGTGGCCTAAAGAGGGTTAAGGGCGGGTGGTTTTTGGTAGGAATCCCTGCTGGACGTGCAAAAACATTGCAGCTTTTGCGTTCATTTGACGAAGAGCCGCCCTGAGGCAAGGTACTTTACTTTATGTCCGGCTTAGTTGGCCTTGCAGCACTTGACATTTGACCGTTCAACCCCGCAACCTGTTGAGCTAAGCCGGCATTGCGAAATTGAAACAGCTGCATCCATTTTGCCCCTTGGCATATTGCTGAAAAACAAATACGTTTGGGTTCTTATGCTGTTGTAAGTGCTTATTTACCTTATTCATAATTTGGGCATATCAAGTATACGCAGTGGCTTTTCACTTCATTATTGTGATTATTTTATGACTTAATTACTTGAATTCTATTTTGGGCATTGTTTCTATAAATAAAGGTTTCCTTATTATGTGAATTTTCATTGGTCCTTCATTCTGCTTAATTAAGGAAAAGTGCCATTGAAATTTAAATCAAACGATTTTTACCTTCTTAAATTTAATATAAATCCCACATAAGAAACTTTAATACTCACTTTCTCATTTTAATTTCCACATTAATATTTTGTTTCTTCATTAACATGTTTACTTTTATTTGAATGACTTGATGAATTGAATTCTTAATTGTCCAGTGAATCCTCACCCGTAAGGCACATTCCATAAATATGTACAGAAAAACTTCCAATTTAGTTCAGTAAAATAGTAACAAACAGAAAAGTTTTCAATATGAAATCAATTTTGTTTTAATCAACTTATCAGGGAACTTATGCAGTCAAAACACAAATAAAAATAAACTAAATATCGAACCAATCAAAATACTGGGACACGGATTTGGTTTATGCTTATGACTACACTTGGGCGGTAAATACAAATAACACTTACAGATGACTGTTACATGCCTAAGTTTGGTTGTGTTTGCGCGCACGCTTAAATTAGGTTACAACAGCTTAAGACTTAGTTTTGGGGGGGGGAAATGGTACAGGTAATTAACACTAAAATGGATCGTCTGTCCTACATCCACGATGCTTGCATGCTACAAAGTGTCTTCGTTATGGCTTCACTTAAAGTTAGGGCCTTCAGTTGATTTGTGCAATTTGCTTAATGATGCCGCGCATGCGCTCTCTTCGGTTTCTGCATTGTTGGCCAGTCCAATCTCGCCAGCGATGGCAGGTTGTTGTCACTGTTGTTGTTACTGTTGTTGTTGTTGTTGTTGTTGTTATTGGCGATGGTGCTCTGCAACGAAGATGTTGGCGCTTGGAGGGTAAAATCCGATGGCAGCATTATCGGCTGCACGGTGCTGTAATTAACCATCGGCGGTGAGAGGGGCGCATAGCTAAGGCGTCCCATGAGGTTGTTGTTACTGGTGGGTGGATTCGAGTTGGGTCCAGGCAGTGGGGATTGGGGAGGCGCCACATTCAGGTTTAGTCCAGGACTTCTAAAAAGATAACTCAGTTTAGTTTCTGTACATATTGTAATTGTTTCAAAGTTATTGGGTGAAATTTATCCAGATTTTATGTGAATTTAAAAGCAGTATTGTAAAGAGTTTGAAAAAGAATAATTATAATTATATATTTGGTGTTTGTAAAACCGCAGAATAATTTGAAACCATTATAAGGATTGGTAAGGATAACAATACATTTAACATCTACAAAAAGGTTTGGAAATGTTTAGAGATTTAGGTGCAGTGTAAACATTATTTTCCTTTAAAAGCCTTCAATAAATTAATTATATTAAACCAAGTTCCCTGTGATCAAAAGTGGCTTGCATGCCTGAATTAAAAATTTAAATTAAATCTAGCTATTCTAGTAACTTGGTTAAAATACTATATATTAATTTTTCTATAATTTAAATTAAGAGAACCAAAACGGAGTGTTGTTACTTAGAAACCCAGACCTTGTGGCCGCTATTTCTTGGCTGAATCGCCCTGTTTTAGCTTAACTTTCATATTGACAGTCACAAGGGGCATCTTAGAGCTTAGAGGGACGAGAGAATGAGGGTTATGACAAGGCATTTTTGTACAGCAAATAACAGGCGAACCCAGATCAAGCTCACCTCTGCTGGGTGATTGTGAAGACCGACTTGCTCACAATCCGCTTGCCCGTGTGCCAGATGCGTCCAATGTATTTGATGCGCTGGATGGCAATGATGGCCAGGGCCACAGTCCTGCAAAAAGTAAGAATTTTGTAAATTTAGATTAATATTAATCAGAGGCTGTTACGGTAGCAACCAGTATAACTGTTTCGTTTACGGTTTCGGTTTTGGTAATCATTTTTTATTTCGACGGTACGGTAACGCAACCAAAACAACCAAATTTAAACCGGTACAATACCGCTTTGGTACCGGTTTAAATTTTAAATAATATATCTAACATTATTAATTTCTAATATTTTGGAAAAAATTAATGATAAGAGCGAATAAGATTTTTGCATGTATAATGTGAAAAGTTTATAGTTTTTTTACTTGTACTTATATAAATATGACTGCTCAGAAATTTCGTTTTAACAAATGAATATTATTTACTCATCGAAATTTTTTTTGTTTGTCTTCTTTTTTTTTTCAATGATGTATGATGTATTGTGAAAAAATTCTCTAAAAGAAAAGCATTTGAGGGATCTAACATATTAAATGGTTAATACGTTTTACGACTTATGTAGATTATTTAAAGAACAGATTTTTTCAGAACCGGAACTAATGTAATCGGTATCGGTAACGGTTCCTGTTAGGCAAAAACTTAATATATCGGTTCCGGTTTCGGTTTCAGTTACGGATTTGATTCGTTTTTACCGGTTAAGGATAACGGCTACGAAACCGGTTGGATACCGTGATATTATTTTAATTACGAAGCGAAATACAAACTTACTTGAACTTCTTTTTGATATTCCGCTGGGTGGGCTGGGCAGTGCCACCTCGCAGATTCTGCAGAGCCAGCTGCTCACTGGCCTGGTAGCCTTCCAAGGTGAGCTTTAGATACCTCTTCTGGTAGACCAGCGCCTTGCGATGCGACTCCACGCGCAAATAGCGACCGATCAACTGGCGGCAGCGCTCCTCCAACTCCGTGACATTGGTGTTACTGGAGCCACCCAGCTCCTCGCACTTCTTCTGCAGGGCAATGCGTTCGCCCACCAGAAACTGCACTGTTTCGGCCATCTGCCGATTCTCCTGCGTGTTCTCCGCCAGCAGTGTGTTGATCTCCTTCATCTTCTGCAGGAACTGGGCCGGCACATTGTCATCGGTGCTGTGGGCCAGTCGGTCGTTGGCCTGAGCCAGGGCCTCGGCCAGTTTGGCTTCCCTTTGACCGGATCGACTGACATCGAAGCGCAGCTGGTTAATCTTTTGCTCCTGGCAATCTCGTGCTGCCTCGGCTGCCAGAAGCTTGGACTTGAGCTCATGGATCTCGGCCTGCAGTCTCACATTCTCCTGGTGCTGGCGCGTGCGAGTGTTGGCTCTTCGCGTTTCCGCCTCCTGGAGCGTGACCAGCCTCGCCTCCAGGCTCTGGATCTCGCTGGCCTGCAGGGTCAAGCGCTCGTTGAAGTGCTCCAACTCTGACTCGGCAGAGTCCTTGTCCCGGGACAGCTTCTCCATCTCCTGCTTGAGACGCTCACAGTAGGCAACTCGCTCTTGGAGCTCCTTTTCGTACCGCTGACGTTCTCGTTCGCTGCTTCGCTGGGCATCCGCCGATCGCTCCCGTTCCCTCTCATTCTGGGCGGCCAGTAGTTTGATCTCACTGCGCAGACGATCTCCGAGCTCGGATTCGAAATCGGCTCGCGGGGATTTCCTGGGTGAGTCGCCCGGCGATTTGAGGAGCAGCGAACTGTTCCGGCGACTTTCCGCTCGCTGCAGCGAAGTCAACTGCGTCTGAAGACGCTCGCAACGTTCCCGTTCCTGATCCAACTGCTTGTGTAGTTCGTCCTCCGCGTCCAGAGCGGTTTCCAGGCGTTTACGCATGGCCTCGATGATGACCACGTCCTGCTCTTGAATGTCCTGCGAGTGTTGTTTCTCACCCAGCAGCTCCTTGCTCATTGCCTCGCATTGTTCGCGCTCCACGGCGAGCTGAGCTCGAAGGGCTTCCAGTTGATTGAGGAGCTCACGTTCGCCAAGGAAATTCTCATCATCCGTTCCATTGCCAGTGCCCGGCATGACCTCCTCCTCCTCCGTTTGCACTCCCTTCTGCCGCTTCTTGTCCAGATTGTTCTCCTCCTCGCTTTCGATGGCTTTGAGTATATTGGAGTCCAGCTGGGCGGAGTAGTTTAGTTCCTTCTCCACCTGCTGGGCAATCTCGTCCACCGAGTACTGCTTCGAGCTGTTCTCACTGTTCTTCAGACGCTCCAATTCTCGTTCCAGCGTGAGGACCTGCAGTTCCAGGTCGCCGCATCGCCGCAAGGCAGCTTGCAACTGATCAGCCTTGATCTTGACTTCGCTATTGAGGATTTCCAGCTCTCGTTTGCGAGCAGCTGCTGCATCTTCGCACTGCTCATGGGCAGCACTAACGCAATTGAGTTCCCTGCGGAGATTTTCCCGATCGGCGGCCTCCTGGGCGGCCGTCTCCAGGATCTTCGACTCTAGGGACTCAATGCGTAGTCTGTATTTTATCTCACTCTCCTCGTGACTTTGCAAAGTTTGCTTTTGGCGACTTAGCTTCTCCTTCTCCTGCTCCAGTTGCTTCTGCAGTTCCTGCACCTTGTTATCCAATTCACTTTGCTCCCGCTGCTTTTCCATCTGCAAGTTGGTTAGCTTTTGTCGCAATTGCTGGACTTCCGTTGGCGACAAAGGCCTGGGCATTTCTGGTGTGCGCATCAACAGACTGGGTGTTTTCAGTTTGGAGTCCTCTGTGAGATTGGAGAAGTTGATCTGCCGCGGCACCAGGCCAGGTGTCAGGCCATCGCTGCTCTGGGCAGTCACACCCAGGGCCTGGAAATAGTGCGGATGCTCGAAAGTATTAACCGGATAGGGGGCTATAAAACCGCTTAGGTCATCGGTACGCTTGAGGGTTAAATTGGCCACCGCCTCTTTGGAGGTTTCCTATAACGAAAGGATTATAAGAAGGGTTTCTTAAATACTTAATCACACTTATAAGGACTCAAACCCTTGTAAGTACTTACCATTGTCTGGTGCAGGAAGACGCCCGCACCGTCGCTCATCTGGAGGGGAGCGTTGAGACTCCGCATGGCCGCTCGTCGCTCCACATCCGGCTCGGGGAACTCGGTAATCGATCCGATGTCGCTGAGAGTGCGGCCACTCAGCTTGCCGCCACTCGCTTCCTGCTTTCCACCGACTGCACCAGCTGCCGGCGATGAAATCTGGCTGCCGTCCTGCTGAGCCACCTGCAGTTCCTTCTCCTTGGCCTCCAGTTGGTCGCGCAGGTGATCGATCTCATCGTTCTTGTCCGCCAGCATTGTCTCCATCAGATCCGGCAGTGCCAGTCGATTAATCATCTCCGTGCGTATCTTCTCCTTGAGCTTGCCAATCTCTGCTGCCTTCTGCTGCACTTCAGCCTCCAGTTTGTACACCAGACTGCGATCTGGTTGGGTGCGCACTGTGACCTCCGCCTCCAGTCGCATGATCTCCTCCTGGCTGCGCTGCAGTTGCAGTCGCATGGTGGCCATCTGTTTATCCCGCGCAGCCAATTGCTCGCCGAGATTCTGCACTTCACCCTGCAGTTCATGCACCCGGGTATTCAAGTCCGAGGTGCCAGCTCGATGCAGTTGCTCCGCCCGCTGGCGCTGCTCCTCCAGTCGGTTTTGAAGTGTGGATATCCGCTGGGTCTGCTCATCCATTCGACCCTGCAGCGAATCCCGCTCATGTTGCAACTCCTGCACAATAAAATAGTTTGAAATATTTAATTAAAAATGTATTTAAATATTTACGTAATTTTTTTAAGCTATTTAAATAGTTATATTATTTAAAGAATTGATTTTTCCTTTAATTTTATATATGTTTATTATAATCTAATTATTATAACCTAATCTGCATCACTAAAAGAGTCGATCTAGCCATATCCGTATTATTATTTATTTTATTTTTGTAATAGCTGCATCATGCATCTTTTCACAAATTTTCTATTTAATAAAAAAATCATTTTTGATTTCCAGCCGTTCGAGGTTTTTGTTTTTAATAAAAGTGAACTGTAAAACATTGCTTCAATGGGACTTTCTTTCTTTTTAGGTGTTTTAATTTTTTTCGAAATATGTTTTTTTATTATTGTTTAAAGTTGTATCGCTTAAGACCTCAATCTAAAATAACCAAAATGGTTGTAGGATTCAACTTGATCAAGTGGTTATTTCTGGTTGTCAGTTTATTTTCTCCGGTTTGAGTGGGTGAGTCAATGGCCGACCGTTTGACCGTTGACTTCATCTGCATTTAACCCTTTCCAACTTCAATTACAGTGGATATTTGTATCGTATCTCTGCACAGTGGTTGTGGGTGGGAAAAACTTCTGCTATAATGAATCACAATAAAACACTCAGTTTGTATTTAAACCACTTTGATATAATACACCATTCAAGTTCAAGAAATCGTTTTTTAAACTATCAATATAATTTTAATTTGAAAATGGAATTTAAATACTATTTTAAACACAACCCATGGCATTAAAAACCCATTTTAAATTGCATCTGGCTGTTCACAAATTCCCCCACTGTTCTCTGTATCTTTGCATCTCTTTGCTGTTGTTTACTCGGTTTTGATCCATTTATATTCATGCGGGTATGAATGCAGCTTCGCCAACAAACTGCTGCCCCTTTTTCAAGCATTCAGTCTCCCCTTTCTCCAAACAACTCAGCGGGATGCGTGCCATAGCATAAAGAAATTTATAGAGGCATTACCGCATATTAGTGTTTCAATTGGGCTTCAGTGCGAGAATGCATTTTGTAAACAAGCTGGGTTACTCTCTTTTTTTGGATTCGTGTCCCGAGTGACAAAAGGTGCTTCAATCAGTTAGTGATGGAAATGTGGCAGGTGCTAAGGCGCCAAGTGATTTGTTTTTTTCATTCAATTTTCAAGTGGAACGAAATTAGGGGCATGAAGGATAGGCGGGGCATCCATATGCATCTATTTTTGAAGTGGAACAAACCGGGCATATGAAAAGGGAACAGGGAGCGATTTATTTATATGACAGCGTGTGCCAAATTCCCAAAGACTTTCTGCCATAAATCACATATCTCAACCAGAGAAACAGCGCAATGTCCACAGCGAATGCATAAACAGCACAATATGGCAGTTGGCGGCACATTAAATTAAATTTTATATTTATTTATATTATGATTGCCTTCAGCGGAATTCATCAAAATAAATAAACATTCTCTGCCGCACAACAAGTGTCGCAGAGAAAAACCTTGATCGGATATTAAAAGCTCAATTTGAAAACTCACTCGCAGCGGAATTTTTGGACCGTGAAACATTTCGGCAACTTCCGCAACTTGCAACCGAATTATGAGATTATTTTTCACAAAATTATATGTCAAATATATCTGGGGTATATTCGAAAACGTTTAGTTAGCGATCCAAAATGATGTGTATAATGGCGAACATTTCTCCCGATTCAACCGTTCACAGTGCCATTCTGAAGGCAACTAAGAGATGCTCGATCGAGAAAACCAAGATGGTTTATCACAAAATTATTCTGTTGGATGCTCAGTTGCGTTAGAATGGAAAATAAAGAGAGAAAGCAGAGCGCAGCATCATCATCATCAACCAACCTTTGAATTTGATTGAACAATTTAGCAAAGACACAAACATACCCGTTTCGAGTTCGAATATGTAGAGGTTTGTGAAAAGGAATTATCGTTATTTAGCGGGCACACAAACCATTTCGGTTCAATTTGATGCTTTTAATTTTTAAGTCAAGATAATAATTAAATTACGTATTGCAACTATTTTCCATATAACAAAAGATAAGTTTATATACATTATTAATAACTTATTTATAGAAAAACATAAATTAATACAGTTATTTTTTTCGAAAAAACTAAGCAGAAGAAAAAAATTAGAAAGCAAGCTTCATTTTAAAACTTATGTAGACAAACTATATTCAATATTAATTTCATTCTTATATATTTATAGCTAAGATTCGGTGAAATTGTTTGATGACCTTGCCAAACATAATAATTTGTGGAATTCTACAGTGACGGACACCAAGATCATAGGCGCTAGGAACATTTTGGAAAAAAAAATAAAAGTCTGAACTTCGAAAAGATCAATCGAATCATAACTTTTGTGGATTCCCAGCCAAACGAATTTGGTGCTGTGCCAACAAAAACGTGCCCAGAAACGGTGAAACACATTTTCAAGTAAAAGGGCGGATAATATATAAAATTGTTTTTCATACAACACTTTTTATACAAATGGAAAAGCCCCTTGAATTGTTATTTAAATTAAATAAGGCAATTATAGAAAAAAATTAAAGGAATATAGAATAACATTTAATATGATACAAGATTTTACCCAAATTTAATTTGAAGGTAAGTGTTTTAATTTTTTCATTGGTTTAATTATTCGATCCCAGAATAAAAACAAGAGAAAACGCTTTAGTCTGGTTTCCCGGTACTCAGTCAACAAACTTCAAGTATTCCCTACAAAACAATCGAAGTTAAGCCAACACCAGAAGTTAAGAGCGTCGACGTTCATACGACGGACACTCGGACGGACATGGCTAGATCGACTCGGCTATTGATCCTGATCAAGCATATATATACTTTATATGGTCGGAATCTTTTTCGAACAAAAAACTACATTTGATGTACTTTTATTTAAAATAAGGCAAAAAAAATTGTTTGTGGCACACTGGATTTTGTTTTAATTAGCAACCTTGAAAACCTAAAATGCTTAAAAATCTGTAACAGTATAACCGCAGTAGTTTCTTTTATGATACCCATAAATCTTTTTTTAATTGTGAGTAAAAAAGAGGTGCTGATATCTAAAAGGCTAAGTCAAACTATGTTTTTAAAAACTTAAAAAAAAAATGAATTAAATTAAAAAAATTAATAGGTTTTTTTAGTTTTATTTTGTATTTACTCACCATGCAAGCGGCGCGCATTTGATGGACCTGCATCTCCAGGTCGCGAATCCGCTTGATGGCCGCCTCCTCGACGCGGGTGTGCCGGTCCAGCTTCTCGGTGACCCGCTGCACACCCTCCACGGTGAGCGAGGGATGCGAGGGTGAACCCACTGCCGTGGGATCCTTGCTGCCATGGATGGAGACGTCTTCGGTGACGCTTAGGCTGGCCGAATTGGAGGCGTTGTTCGAGTTGTGCAGGGATTCCAGGACCTTGGTCTTCTGATCCAGTGTGGTTTCAATGTCTCTCAGCTTTTCCGCCACTTGACTCAACACCGAGCCTTGTTCGGCAGTGGGTCTGCCCTGCTGCAGCTTCTCCTCCAGCGATCTTATTCGGGATTGATAGCTCTCTCCGATGTCCGTCTTCAAACTGTGCACCTCTTGCTGCAGTGCATCGTTATCCCTCATCTGCAAACTCACATATTCCTCCAGTTGTTTGGCCTTCTCGCCCAGAACTTGTTCGTTGAGTGCCTTGGTTTGGACTTGAGTTTCCAGTTCCGAGATGATCTCCCGCAGCACAAAGATCTTGTCGATGGAAGCCTTCAGTTCCACCTCGAATTTATCCCGTTTGGCATTTGCCTCGTTGAGCTGGTAATTAACCTCTCGAAACTGCGCCTCCAATTGGGCATACTGTGTAAAAGTAATATATTAATAATGTATTTCAAAACAGGTTGAATTATGGAGGAATGTGATGAAAAGTGTGCGGGTGCGGACTTCCAGATTAGTGACAAACTTACATGCTTTCTTTGCGATACCTTCAACTATTATTTTTAAAGGTTGCACGCAGTGGGAAATGGGATACAGGTGCATTAAATTTTAGTTTAAGTTGCAGTTTTGTTTATTGAGTGCATGCAAAGAGTTACAAGTACATTAATTAGTTTGATTAACACAAATAACATGTAAGGTGATTGGGAGACCTTAAGAAAAATAAATAAAATATTAGACTTTGTGAAGTTTAATAAACGCGGGATTGCAGCAGAAAATAATAAAATATATTGATAATAACAAATGTGGAAATACCTCTTAAAAAATGTGACAAGCCCAAAAAAAAATGTAATGCCACTTTCAGTACTTTTACATAATTGTAGACTATTAATTTTCATGCCATTAAATCATACTAAACATTTGGAAATAATCCAAACCAGAACAAAGACATCAATCTTTATCAATGATTTTTACAACAACGCATAGATCATTTCGAAACAAAGTGCATATATCAGGGCGACATTGAAATTATTCCCAACCCGCCAGAGATTTTCAACTTGAGGTAGCTTGGATAAACGGAAACTGATTGAAAGGCTCCGACTCGCACACTCTTAAGTGGCTATATCTTCGGGTCTATAAATATGTCGGCACATGCTTACAAAAGCCCTGGCATATACACACATGTATCGATGCTGCCCTTGACTCCGTTGAGTATAGCCCCCAAGGGGGATTTCCAATTGAATTATGCCCAACAGGTGCCGATTTGGTAAACTCTTCGTGGAAATGACTTTCAGAATTCATATATTTTCAAGCTGATCGGTGTTAATATTTCGAAAATGTGCGCAATTGTGTCAGTTAATAAAAAAGGAAGGCCACATGCTGGGGTAACTTAAAATAGTAATATGCCTATAACCAAACTTATAACCAAAACTAAAGCTATGGAATAGGAATATTCAAAAGATGGAAAGTATACAAGTAAAGAAATATGAAAAGACAGAGGAAAAGACTTTGTGAACCCAGGCAAAAACGCAAAACGAAAGTCAAACCAAGCCCAAAATCAAGACCAGGATCCGTGGACAGGACTCACCTCCTCGGAGGCATTGGCATAGGAGCTGTGCTCCTTCTCCTTGTCGCGCAACTGAGACTTCAGCTGCTCTATTTCGCGCTGGAACTCATCGCGCTCTTGTTCGCGCTCGGCGGCCTGATCCTCCAGGAATCGCCGTGTGTCCTTCAGCTGCTTGTCAGCGGTATCGATCTGTGTTTTTATGTGTGGTTATTGGTCGAAAGGAGAGGGTATCGAAGGGTGATAATTGAATTGAACTTTAAAAACCTGCCTTACAGTCTATTCGATTTAATTGGGATCATGCGTTTAGCACTCGAAAGAGAGAGGTGTGGATAAACTCAAAAGGGGGCAACTGAGATCCTGATCCTGAGATCGATCCCAAACTCACCTGAGATTGCAGATCCTCGCGATCCTTCTTGCCGCACTCCACCACTTTGTCGCCCTCGCGGCAAAAGTCTTCGATCATTTGCAGCAAGGTGACGGTGGAGTTGGCCATATCCCTTGATGGTTGCTCCTTGACAGGAGAGGATGAGAGCAGATGGCGAGCCCGCTCCTGGAGGGCCACAAAACTGGCCGACGATTGATCCAATCCCTGATCCTGCAGGCTCTTCATTGGCCCCAGGCCATAGCCCTCATTGTAGTCGGTGTGGTTCAGTGAATTCAACTGCGAGAACTGATCCCGCAGAGCCTGCAACTGCTGACCCAGCTCGGCATTGCGATCGATGGTGTGGCTCAGCTGCTGTTGCAAGTTCTGGCGATCTGCCTCCGATTTAATCAGACGATTCTTCAGCTGAACCAGTTGGAAGGACAGCTCCGAGGCATTGCCCACATGCTGCTGAAGATCGGGAGGCAACGAGGTGTGTGTTTTCGCCGCCTCCGGATTGCTGTTCTTCCGCTGATTGGCCACGCCCATTTGCTGGTCATTCAGTGAGTTTGTGCGCAGGAATTTGGACAGCTGAACTTGTTGCTGGGTCGCCGCTGTGGTCTTCAGACCATCCTCTGCCTCGCAGCAAAGCTCGTGCTCCTGTTTCTCCGGCTCATCCAAATGCTCGGAGGACTCATCCAGTGGCCGTTGCTTGTGCAAATCCTCTGACAAATGCAATAGATAAGAAGCTTCCGACTTAAGCCGCTCCAGGCAATCATTCAAATCGAAATCCTCGCTTGGCTCTTCGTTGCTCTTGCTGTCGATGAACTGCACCAAACTGGGATCCTCGACAACTTCCAGCAGACTGTGCACATCGGGCACTCGAAGCATTTGCTTTGTGTTGTTTAGGGAGCTGCTGAGAGTGACCTCCAGGTCATCGCCCGCATCCTGACTGCGACTGTGGAATAGAAGGCGTTGCACTTCCTCGGACAGCGTGGCATTCAAGTCCTCCTCACAGTTGGCCACACACTTGGCCAGACGACACAGAACGCTCCGGAAACTCTTGGACAGCTCCCGCAATCCATCCCGTTCGCAGATCACCTGCTCCAGATCACGGGCCGCATCGAAGGTTAGGTGGCGCTTGTTCTTTCGATTCAGCTGCTTCTCATATTCCAATTTTATGCGCGACATCTGCGGGAGATTTAAGAAAGAGCTAGAGTTATTACAATTTTAATTACAAGTAATCAAATAAAATGGAAAAACTAGATTTATCAAAGAAATTATCTTAAAACAAAAAGCTTTCTTTGAAATTTTTAGATTGTTGAATAATCAGTCCACTTTTTATACGCTTTTAATAAAAACAATAAATAAAAAAAAAATCCTGATATACTCTGCGTGAGATATACAAATTTAAAGAAAAAAATTATCAAGTTGAATAGAAAAACACATTTATTAAATAAATGATCTTAACAAAATTATTTTTTTAATTTTATATTACTAGTAGCTTTTATAATTTTAAATTTGCGAAAAGTTTTTACGATTTTAATGAGAAATACAGAAAAAGCCGGATAAACTCTGCGAGAGATTTAAAAAGTCCAATATCTAAAAAATGTAATGGAAAGTTATCAAATTTATCAAAGCTAATCTAACAAAACCGGTTTTAAAATTCATGTTTTCATGCACTATTAAATTTTTAAATAAACGAAAAATGGAACCAGATCATTTACTATAGATTTTTTAAATTAACAAAAAATGGAACCAGCATACTTTTTAAAAAGTAGTATACAAAATTCCGGATATACTCCCCATTAAAACGTGTTTTCTTAGTTACTTTATAGAACCAAATTTTGTAAAAGGTAAAAAGTGTAAATTTCTTTCCAATAGTTTCCATATTTGTACTCACCTCGTCGGCATGTTTAATATTCAGCTGAGTGATCTCCAGTTGACTCTTGGCCGTAAACTTCTCGCGCAGCAAGATCAGCTCCTTGGGCCAATGCTGGTCGTCCACGGTATTTTCCGACAATAAGTTCTGAAAATGGCAATTGTTTACATGGTTTTTAAAGTTTTGTTTATGGACAATGTGTGAAAAGCTGTTGCAACATTCAGCTGCATATTGAATGGAAATTCTCGGAGACAGATCAAGCTTTCAGACAAAACTTTTCCCGCCTTTCACCAAAGCATAAATATTTATGGTTTCAACTCAAAATATTTACATGTTATAGATGGGAAATGATCTGTGTGCTTTTTTTTTGTATTTTTGATCTTCACTTTGGTTCATCCAAAGTCGGAGATACATCCGAGTGTGTCGGGTGCGTTGAGGGTGGCAAAGACGGAAACAGAACCAGATACATAAATCTTAATAAAAATCGTCCCCACCCAAACGGAGAAAAATAAGAGAAAAAGGGAGTGGGTGGAGTTGGGGTTTATTTTTGGATGGAACTACACACCCTCGCTCATGAATTAAACGTAAAGCTGTATTTAATACAATTAAATATAGCTTAAACATAACGATTTAAAAGCAATTCCATAACCTTATCATCACAAAGTTCTCTTATCTCTGTGATATTTAGCTCTCTCGCTGATTCTCTGAATTGCTCACTAAGGGGTCGTGATCCCGGCAGATTGTGAGTTTTCTTTGTTTTCAATATTTTCCAATATTTACTTAAGGCTTTTACGTAGGCAAACCGTGGGGTACACATTTATATGGTGTGAATTAAATTGGAAAAATAATATAAAAGCATTTTTGGCTAGTACTTTACTGAAAGATTTGGGGGCGAAATAATTTGTTTATATTTCTAAAAATCTAAATCAAACTTTGCGATTTTCTATGTATTAATTTAACAAATACAATTTAGTACATTGCGATTTAAAAAGATGTAACTTAACAGTGCCTTGTTTATTCTGAAACAACACGTTTTGCCATGGCTAAAGATTTTCCTTCAAATCTGTGTGTAAGTAAAATTTGAATTTTATTTCCGTCACTTGCAATTCTACATTTCATGTGCACTCAACATATAGACGTGTATTTCGCGTGCAATGCTACAATATATTTATAGATCTTTGCATAACAAGACGCGGCAATAAATCTCCAAACGAGCTGCGAAATCTTTCGGCTAATCCAAAATAGAAAGCGTTGGGTTTTTGTAGAGTACAACTCCGTTTCTACTCGTTCATGTTGAGCAGCAAGGCCAGTAGGCTGTAGGATTGATTAATGGTCTGAAATAAAAGTGTCTTATAAAAGGAATCTCCAAAAGCCAGTTCGAATTGAAACAACCTTGGTGAACAGCATTAAACCGACACGAAAAAAGCCACCGGCTTTTAAGGACATGGGACGATTTAAGTAGACCATAAACATCAAGACGAGGCGACGCATTTCAGCATTCATATCCGGCCAATCGGAATTATACATAGATTGGGTCAAAACACTCGCCGAATCAATAACACCATTGCCATAGATGCTGGGCAGCATGATTTGCATGATCATTGACAACAAATACTGAATCATTCCAGCAAACTTTCCCAGATCCTGCATGATGGGACTCTATAGGGATTAACAGAGTTATATCTATTACTTGCAGCCACAATTTCACATCACTCACCATCTGCACGCTGTAAATGGTAAAGCATATGGTCAAGGAACTGACCAGAATTTGGGTGAAAGTGCTCTTCGAAATGAAGGTCTCAATGTCCAAAGCCTGTTGCTTGAGTCTCTTGTGGATATGCACCAATTCTACAAACTTCTCCCTAAGCTTCTCATCATCATGCCGAAGGCTACTCAATCGTTTACCCAACATTCGCAGACAGAGCGATAGATGCAGCATCATATACCAATTTACAGCATCCATGGTAATGTTGCAAATACAGATCACCGGAATGGTTATAGCCTGATAGATAAATGGCAACCAAAAGAGACCCGGTTGCTGAAAATCGAATGGCATCCACATCCAGAAGGGCAATTGATTGGGAATGTCGAACAAGCATTTGATCACAACAAACGGGATTACACCTACGCTGCACATGGCATAGCAAATGAAGACGCGACTGAAGCGTCGATGCTCGAATTTCCACACATCCACTTCCTGTTTGCACCGGAGCTCAAATAGATCTGAAGTACTCCATTCGGTCAATATGGCTTGAGCCACATGGGCATACTTCCAGTTGTTGACTGTCTTGGCCCCCAAGGCAGTTGTGGTCAAGCAGATTAGCAGGACATCGGCGGTGTGTTCTATATCCCTGCTCATCAAGGCCTCCACCCACAAGAGGACCACGAAAAGCAGGGTAAAGGGAACATGCAGAAGGTATCCCTGCCAGCTATTCCAATTCGGTCTGGCAACCGATCCTGCTTTTGGCCAAAGGCTCCACCACGACAGAATTCCCGTCAAGCGTCGCACTGGTTCAATTCGGTCGTAATCCATTTCACAAGTCTAAACTCTGATTAATGAAATTCCTTTGCCGATTTACTTTTTATAGGGCTGGCCTTATTGATTAGCCTAATTGCTTAATTTTGGGGGCGGTTCTGGTTCTGCGACATTTTCAATTAAAATTCACTTAGCCAAGACAGTTGGCTGATTTTACATGAAGCTCTTGGCTCATTTGAATATCCTGCAACTTTTTTTTTTATAATTTTTTTCCGAATAAAAAAAAATGTTCCAGCGGTGAGCAAAGACTCAAATACTCTCTCCAAACAATTTCAATAGCAATTTACTTTTATGAAATAGGTTGGATTGAAGTAGAATGGTTTCGTCAGAAAAATTAGAAAATGTCCTGACTTTTTGAGTAATAACACCAGTCATTTTAAGTCTGTAGTATTTTATTGATAACCTTTGTATGTGAATTTATAATTTTTTGTTGTCACAAACCATAAATTAACAAATATTTCAAGCAAATATTTTGCCGATGCTCATTAAAAATAATGAACCAACCCACCAACCATTTGTTATCACAGCTCAAATCCCCTTAAGCTGTGCCCTTGCGATTAAAAATTATACAAAACTGAGTTTGGGCATATAACCCAAAGTGAAAATCGATATTACCACTCCTCAGCAAGCGCTTCTTAGTACTTGTCCCGGGCCCCGGGAAGTTGACTAAATATATCCCAAATAAAGATTCCAAGAGAAACCGAAAATTTGCGCCTGGAACAAAAATAAACTCCTCATGGACCGATTGCGGCTGGAAATGGGAATTCTTCGGTTTTAATTTCTTTTTTTTTTTGGTGGGAGAAAGAGCAACGACTTTTCAAGTCAATTGGGAGGAAAGACAAATCTTTGACAAAGTGCAGACTGTTTGTTTATTTAGTCTGTGTTTTTTCGAAGTTTTTTGAGTGATGAACTCTTAAGAAGTTTAGTTTGTTTAGTCATTTCCTTTTGCTTACTTTTGAAGTTCCTTTTTTTAGATCCGTAGTCTCCCTTTATTTTCATCAATGTTTTAGCACACAAAATCCGTTAGATTTGAATCCAAGCATTCGCACAATTTTTTTTAATTAATGGACACAATAATTATCTATAATTATATAGAAATATAACCATTTCGGTTTGCTTACTTTTGAAGTTCCTTTTTAAGATCCGTAATTTTCTATTATTTTGAACAATGTTTGAGCTCACAAAAACCGTTAGATTTGAATCAAAGCATTCGCACAAAATTTCCAACTAATGGATACAATAAACCATTTAATATATTTGTTTGTATACAGAATTATTTTCTGCTACTTGGCAATGATTTGCCTATTTTGCTATTCCCAGGAACCACTTGAAGATCGCGAAGATTTGTAGCATCTATAGCGCGAAATCTCTTCCACTCTCACAGAAAGTCTGTTTGTATTTTAATTTAGATGAATGAATTACTTGACACAGACGTACGCACGCATTGAAGTAACGGTAAAGACTAAACGCCACCCAAAGCAGGAAGACCCTTATAATGTAGATTGGCGGAGAGAACGCCAGAGAACGGCGGAGAGAGCGCCAGAGATCGACGGAGAGAGCGCCAGAGATCGACGGAGAGAGCGCAAGAAAGCAAGCACTGCTTGCTTTACATCTCTTTCGCTGTGCGTATTGGAATTAATTCAAATTTATGAGCGTTAATTTTGAAAAGTTATGTAGACATAACGTACTCTTTTTATCTCCTTTTGTGGGGGTGTTTCTGCTCCACTTTTCCCCTTTATTAATCCCCATTTGAGCCACACTTCCTGCTTTGACTTTATTAGCTCCGTTTCATGACTCGATTAGAGAAGTGTGAAGTCAATAATATATAGTACTGTGACAACAGGACGAGCACATGTTTGTCTTTCAGCGATTATTTGGCGCGCTCTTTTTACATATATCTTTGCATTGTCATATATTCCGCAGAATGTCTGCTAAATTTGCTGTTGGCAAACAAACCGATCGCCAGATAGCCCCCATATGATACATATAAAAAACTATTTTCTGACAGCATAAGTGGGACGGGACAAATTTTGTGAACAGAGGTAGGTTTTTGTACCAGAATGATTTGAGTTTTTCGTATTTGAAAAGTGCGTAAACATACAGTGGATATTATTTAAATAAAATCTTTGAGATTAAAAAAAAATGTTACAAATGATTTGATATGAGGATAATTTAGCATTTTGTTCAAAAATCACAAGTTTGAATGAAAGTCTTAAGGGGTTACATGGGTTTCACGGTTTCAAAAATTTGTTTATTACTTTTATAACTTCTCTAGAGTATTGTCCTAAATTTTCAAGTTGATCCGACTGATAGTTTTGCAGATACAGCTTGTACGTGACACTTAAAACGCGTTTTTCTCGAAACTGTGTTTTTAAATTCGGTTGTCAAAAATTTTTGCGAACTACTCAACCGATCTTAATGAAATTTGCACAGAGATTATAATTTACAAGGTTTGAACAAATTTCTAATATTTTTTTTTGGAAAATTTTACAAAATGTGTATCTTTAAAATAAAAAAAGGTTTAAATAAAATGTTTCATTTTTTATATGAAAATTAGGCCGTTTTTTGTACGCTAAAAATCATGTAAACCCTTAAATCATTATGATTTATGTGTAATTGACTGCAATTCTTTAGTTCTATCTTAACCACATTCTGGTTCTTTTGTAAACCCTCTAAGTATTTGAAACCCATTGTTCGACAAATTAGTGTTTTTAATCGAAGTGACCTTTAACCATAAACTACTGTAAACACAAAGGCATATCCAGCAGTCTTTGACCTTCGATGGATTTATTTTGGTGTCGCACAAAAGAACACATAATGTGTCTCTGACAAGCGCCATCCAAAGGGAGGTCTATTCTAGTTTATTTCGTATCCCGTGGCTGCTGACACGTGGTCACCATATTTGGTGAGATAGTGAGGATTGATGCGGCTGCTGGAAAGGATTGAGGCATCTGTCATGTCAACGATTCTAGGGGATCATTGACTGACGGATATAAATAGAGGCATGCCCAGGTATCAAAGTGCGCACTGATTTAATGCTACATAATTCGAAGTGAGTTGAAAGTTCTTTTGGCACACGTTTGTGGCAGCATGATTTTCATGTTGCTCTGTTTTTGGCACTCTTTACTTTTTCTCTTGCTTTCATTTGTGTTTTGGCTACTTGACAAATTTCGCACGCTTTTTTCATGTGAGCTGCGTGCAGTGCGTTTAAAAATAATTTATGCTCGCAGTGAGATTTTTGCAAAGGGAGATACTTTAAGATAAGACCAATCGGTAAAGTGAATCACACTTACTACGTTAACGTTGGGCACGGAATGAATTCCTTATTTTGTAAGAAATCTATTAAACCAGTCTGTGTAATATTAAAAAAAAAATCAGTAAATGAAAGTAATCTGTGTATTTATGGAACTGGTAAAGTCTGTCAAATATAATTATGTAACATAATTAAATTGAAATTAAATAAAGAAGTCTTTAAATAAAACCCTCACAGCTTTTATAACAGAATAAAAACAAATTAAATCACATAATTGAAGGGTTTGAAAATAATGTTTTAATAAGAAAATATAATTAGTTCAACTATTTTTGAAGTTTCATAGTTCTTTTTGAAATAAGAATCTTTTCAATGAGAATAATTAGAAATTAAAAAGTTTTCAATGAAAATGTTCAGTTAAAGTTCGGTTAATTCGTTTGAAACAAGTAAAGTCTCCAGTTAAAACGAGTAGTTTTCAAAGAAACATGTTTAAATAATTTCTCTTGATAATAAATTTAATAAATAAATAATTTTAAAAATGTTTTGCGAGTAACAGAAAACGTGCAATGAGTTAAAATATTAAGGCCATGCCACATGCCATGATGCACCTGATTGCCCGTTCCGCTCACCTGAATCTGCTGCTCCAACTCGTTGGCGATGTCCTGTCGAGCCAAGGCCAGTTGCTCCTGCAACCTCCTTTCGTACTCCTCGATGATACGCTGGATAACCTGGGATTCGTTATTAAGGTTCAGCTCGTCCTCATCGATGATGATCAGGGAGGTATTCGTGGGTCCATCTCCGGAATCCTTTTCCGCGCAGGTACGAGCGGGTGATTCGGTTGCAGGCTGGGTTAGTTTTTGCATTTGGGTGTTGATTGCAGGTAGTTACAATTGGTTTAGTTCGTTTTATTGGGTTATAAAGTTCGAGGAGAAAAACAAGAATGGACATGCATTTAGTTAAGTTAGTCAAAACAAGCTTGGATATGAAACATTAAAAGGGATTTAAAGAGTGGTATGCAAACCTTATAGTCATCGTCACCCTGGCGGCGCTCGTAGAATTTAATCCGATCGCTCAGCTTGCGCACCTGATCCTCATGGGCCCGTTTTAACTCCTTAATATGAGTTTGGTAGAAGATCTTCAGGTCGGCTACATCTATTGAAATCTGAAAAAAAAATATTTTTTTTAATTGTTTAATAGAAACTAATATATTTGCAATGAGCTAAGAGGATTTTGTAGGAATAGATTTTTCTTTATGCTAAACTTTGGTTAGTTAAGCATTTCCTATATCCTATAGCAAGATATAATTTGTTATTAAATGATTGAACGAATTTCTAACCAACTTAAAAAAAATTCTTTAACAAAATTTATTAAAAAGTCTTGAAAGTCTTTTTTCATACAATTCTCAATATGTTTAATAATATATATTTAATATTTATTAGCATATTAAAACCCAGAATAATACTCCATATTAAGTGGATTTACCTATTATTATACTATATTATAAAGTTAATTAAGGGAACTGACTTAATAATAGGAATAACAATTTATATTGAGTATTATTATACATTATAAGATTTTGTTTAATTAATTAACCAATTAAAAAAAAAAAAAACAATTAACAATATTCAAGCCATAAACCTCTGTTTTCACATACTTTTAATGTTTTAATTTGAGAATCATCTCACAATAAGCAACAAAAATCAAAGTTTTTCTCATATTTTGCGAAATCTGTTTAAATCTTAATAACTAAACCACTCACATCTTTGCCAGCTTGTCCAGTCGTCTCCCCCAGGGAGTCCAGGCCACAAGGAGTCATCTGCCTGTGACTGGGGCTGAGCAGCAGCACAGCTCGCTTCCGTTTACGCGGAGAAGGTTCCTTGGAGGACGCAGCGGTCGCCAACTCGTCGGGCAACTGATCCATTTCGGAGCACTCCGAGGAGCTGTCCCCGGCCAGGTGCTGTGACTTGTGCGAGAAGACATCGTCGGAGAACTGTTTCTCCAGATCGGCACACTTGTGCTCGAAGTACTTGCGCAGCTCCTCCATCTGCTTGGCATGTTCCGCCTGTTGGCTCAGTTCGCTACTCTGTTTCTCGCTCTCCCACTGATCGCGGGCAATCTTCAGCTCCTGGGCGCCCAGCTCGCGACACTGAGCCATCTGTTGGTTCAAATAGTCGTCGAACTTGCGCTGGACCATCAGAAAGATTCGCTGTTCCGCCGGCAGCAGGTAGGTGTGGAACTGTTCGATCTGTTTGCTAAACGCCGGTGTCCACTCTGGATTTATGACCTGCTGACCCAAATCATCGTTGGTCTGGAACTGCGGCAACTGTCTTTCCTTGGAGCTGCGCGATCCGCGCTCCTCATTGTCCGTAAGGAAATGACGATCCAAATCATCGTCGCTTTCGCTGATCAAATCCATGGAGATCTCCGAGAGTCGCTGCCCAGGATTGCATTCCTGATCCGCCCAGCCCACACTGGAACGTTTCACCGCCTCGATGGCCTCTTGGAGTTGCCGACGCAAGTTCTGCACTTCGCCGCCCAGACGTTCGGCATCCGTCTGTAGCTTGTCACGCACCTTGAGCGATTGTTCAAGGGAATCGGCTAGTTTGGCAATCGTCTCATCCCTTCGCGTCATCTCCACATAAATGTCTATGGTCTGTGGAGAAAGAATGTTATTTAGAAATCGCTACAGGTATGCATACAATATCCACTTACTGGTTCCAGTTCGTCCTGAAGAGTGCGATACTCCGTGGAGTTCGTCATTAGGGAACTGGAATCCCTGGCTGAAGCTGGACCCGCACTGGATTCCCTTCTGCCCGCCTCAAGCTGCATGTTCAACGAGGCCAGACAGTTGTCCTTAGTCTCGAGTTGGGTATGCAGTTCCTGCACTTTGGCCTCCAGTTGCTTCAGCATGTTTAGGCTCACCAAACTGGAGCTGCTTCCTTCGGCCTTTTGTGTGCCTGCCTGCAGTAGGGTTTTCGACTCATCCAGTGACAAAGAAGTTGGATCCTGCTCCTCTTCGATGGTGGTGCTCATGGAAAGCATTCTCTCGCTCTCTTCGGTGATGTCCTCCAGGACGTCCTTGGAGAACTCCGTGAGTGGCACACGTTCCATTTGCTTGAGTTCCGTACCGCTGGTACTGCTGGCTACTTGGGTTTGCTCCGCTTCCGTGGGCGAAAGTTTGGGGGCATTGTCGAAATTCATCTGTTGATTCATGGCCATCAATCGCAGCTTCATCAGTTGCAGGGAACTCTCTTCATCATCGTCGTCGTCCTCGTCCTCGTCGTCATCTTCATCCATTTCTAGAATAGTTAGTTCCAAGGGTTCCAGTGCTTCCGGTTGCAGTCGTAAAGTGGCCTTGCGTTCCATGATCTGAGGCTCCTGAAGCGGAGGTAACTTCAGGGTTTCCAATGTAGACTTGGGCCGGATAACCTCTTGAACCGGATCATCCTGCTCCTCATCCAAGTCCGTGATCAAGTCCACTTTCTGTGAAGTGTTGAGCGTTTCTTCGGCTTCGTAGGTCACTTCAATGGATTCATTCGTGGCCACAATCTCTTCCATTGAGTGATCCTGCTCTTCGGTTAATTGGCTTTCATCGACATGCGTTTCTTGAGGAGCACTGGCACTTGCTGGAGCCTCACTACCTTCAGTTTTGTCTTCCCTTTCCAGAACGGGTTCCTCAACCAATTCGGATACATCATCCGTGGTGCTTTGGTTACTCAGACTCTGATCCACGGACTCCTCATCCTCATGCAGAGAATGCACCGGTTTTCTCTGTTCCAAAGGCAAACTGATGTCAAAGTCATCGTCATTGGAGGAGAGACTAACCTCCTTTTTGGATGCAGCTGGAAGATCCGAGTCCTCTTCGCTTTCGACCAGGAAATGCTGAGCCAACTGGCCACCAGATAGCTGGGCATCGTCAATGCGAAACTCTTCCGCCTCCTCATTCTCATCCTCATCCTCATCCGGATCCGGATTACTGCTCAAGCTTTTGGCACTTAATTCCTGCCCCTTTGGTCGGGCATAGGCTGCTGCCTCCGAAAGAGATTCCAGTGCGGAGTTGAGCTGCTCCTCCACCTCACTGATCTCGATGGCTTCCTCGATCTCCTCCTCAATGCTACTGCTAGTTGTGGTTGTTGTCGTAGCGGTTGTTGCCACAACATCGGCACTGCTCGTCGTTGCGGTGGTTGTTGTTGTCTGCTGCTCGGCCATGTCAATGGTCATAGAACTGGTGGGCTGTTCAATGCTGTACGACGTCACCGATCGATCCTCCTCCTCCTCCGAGAGACTGAGATTGTTCTGTCGCCTCAGTAGTTCGTCGGTGTCCGTGGAGGTAACCGCATATGGGGTGCTACTCGATGTGACCTCCGTCCAACTGCTTCTCGAGATTATGTAAGTGTGTGTGGAATCATTGTCGGAGTCGCAATCAGCCGCAAGTTCCTTATCGAGCTCTGTTGTAGCCACATGCTTCAAACTCTCGGGAGACTGTTGCTCACTCGATGAAGTCGGTTTCTCAAATATAACATTTAGCGTGGGTATGAACTCAACTTCCACACAAGTTGCTTGGGCTCCAGTGGCACGAGATGTTGCTGCTGCTGGGCCTGATGTTGCTGCTGTGGATGTTGCTGTTGTTGCTACTGATGTTGCTGTTGTTGCTACTGATGTTGCTGTTGTTGCTACTGATGTTGCTGGCAACTCTTCCACTGCCGCCGCTTCGATCGCCTTGTAGCTGACACTGGCACTGTGCGGCCGGAGCAATGATGTGATCTGTAATGTAAATAATGGAATATTAATGGTCATCCAATGTGTGTTCCTACAAACGTATTTCTTTGATGAATTACACTTTAAAAATTTGCCATAAAATCATATCAGTTTTTAGTTTGCTTAAGGGGGGTAGGGTTTTAAAGACGAAAAAACGCATATTTTTATATTATTTATATTATATTATTTATTTTTTTTTTGCGGCGACGTCTATAATATTGTTCTTTTTAAATTTAATTGCATATTACAATACAACTTTTAAAGAATGTAAGAAAAAATTTCCAAGAAAAATAATGAAAAATAGGCCGAATAAATCAGAAAAAAAAGCTTATATGCATTTTAAAGCTGTTATATTTTTCAAGGTAATCACAAAAAGTTTTTTTTTTGTTTTTTTATATATATTTCTTTCTTTTTTGAGCACTTTGAAGTAATCAACACGATTTAAGCTTGAATATATCGCGGTTAATTTGTTGTTAAAAAATATAAACAAAAAAAACTTTTCGTGATTACCTTCTGGTCTATGTGAAAAAGTAATGATCAAATTTTATTCGAATTTTTGATGTAATAGCAATCAATCCAAGCAAATTGCATAACAATGTTATTAAAGTAAAATTGATTTTATTTACCACAGGAAACATTGGCACTATTATGATCAAATAGATTGACGGAAAATATAATTTATTGCCTAAGAAATGATACCATTTAAGTTGAACATTCGTTGGATTACATTCTTCCACCCTAAAAATCAGAGAACATTCGGATTTGTTTGAACAACAAATGAAAACAAGAGAAGAGCAAGTTTTAATTTTTCGTTGGCCCACTTGTTGTGCCACCAGGCCGTGCCACTTGAATTTGAGGCAACACGCGTCTGCCGCCATAAATTTATTTTTTAGATTTTGATTCGATTTAATGATGTCACCCAGTTGTCAACGTTTGAAACGCATTGTGAGGATTCTTTTCGGGGAGCCCAGTCTATGTGGCCCACTAAACTTGGGCGAAAGGTGTTAAGAAGCGGCTTTATTACGTAAACAAATGCGATTGAAAACTACGAAAAAGATATGGATATCTGTTTGGCAACATCCAATTTCAATTTGACCTGCATCTCAAGTGTGGATCTCTGTGGCTATCTTTTGGAGAAGGGAAGACTACTGCCCACATTCATTCCTTGATGGATTGCAGCTGTGTTGGTCGTAGGTTTCCCTTTAAATTATAATTAGAAACATTTGAGGCATCTTTATGTTTGGTAATAAAGTTCGCTCCGCGGAGGAGTTGCATATGCTTGAATTATTTATTTTTGGACTTGCCCACATTAATTAAGAAAGACGACTCTGTCCACTCGAGTGATCTATATGTTGGAAGGTGTTCGAAACGTGTGCCACACATGCATCCGTTCCCCAAATGAGTGAGGAAATATTTAGACATTTTCCAATTACATTTCTCACAGCTGGAGATCTAATTAGATTGCGTGCATTCTTTTAAACATATATAGGCATGTGCCAAGGCGATGCATTTGACGGTAGAATAAATAATAATATTTTTTGAGCTTATTGCGTGGATTATACAGTAATTTGTACCCATTTCACATGTATGGATTTTTTTGTGATATTGCTGATTTGATCATTAATCATATGTAAAATTAAAAAAAATTATTAAAACACAAAAAGATTTTAACTGAGCTATGATAATATATACATATAGAGAAAACGGCATAGTATGATAAAACATTAAAATGTTTGTTTATAATCGTACTTAAAATTTAATAAAAATATAAAACTGGTTCATGTAACAGGAAAATTGTAGATTTCAATACTTTTTCATTTTAAATCCAAATTGGTTCAAACTAAAAATTCAAAATGAATGTGTAACACACTGTGATTTAAAGAAAACACCTCTTGAGCTTAAATCAGTATTGAAATTATTTATTTCATTGTGAAAATATTTGGATTTGCCATTGTATTTCTTTGTGTGTATACTTATTATGGGCTATTTAGTCAAAATGCCTTAATATTTTGCAGATTTGACTTTTTATATAGGCCTAGTAACTACTGTAATTGAACATCTGCGAAAGACAACATTTTGCACATTACACATACGACATGTGGGTCAGGCCGTAACGCTTGACAAAGTTTTCAAATTTTAGCGGAAAATATTTGTGCCAAAGTTTTGCAATTGCAATTCTCAGCCACATGTTAATTTGAACGTCCTTGAACTTGTCAGGGCAAAGACAATCGAAGCAGGAAGTCGCAGGCCAGCGTTATCCTTAAACGCGTATCGGGATAACAAGTTTGCCATCATAACCATGACAACCGCTTTTCTTTGAGTGTGCGTGCCTCGTTGAAGGGGAAACGGGGAAAAGCGAAAACGAAAGTTTTTCCCACCTCCTTGCAATGTTTTCAATTTGTTGCTATAGTTTAGTCCTCTTTTTGGGGCCGTTGTTTGGGTGTGACACACATTTCAGCTGGATCGTCTGAGGTTTTTGCACTTCGGCGACTAATAACAACAATGCCACTCCCCCAGAAGGAAGAAGGGCACAGGACCTAACCCAACGTCTCCTTTAATGGCGCCACTGCCTTTCCTTTGATTTTTCATAAGATATTGTCGATAAACCTTCAATATTGGCACGCATATTGGCGAAAATGATTAAATTAATGACTTCGCCAGGCGAAAAGTTGACAATGAAATATGTTGGACTAAAATAAACTGAGATTAGGTAAAGGAGTAGATTTTCTTTTGCGTTTTAAAGAAAGCGTGTTATATCATTTTACAAACTTAACCAAATTATATGGTAGTTTTGGAAATATCCTGTCATAGAGTTGTTTAAAAAACTTGTTGCTATTATGTAAACTTGGTTTATTTTTGATTTGACTAAATATTATTTTTAGAAGAACTAAGCATTTCGTAAGAAAATAATAGTTATGACAGCCGAAAGATTTACCAATTGCCATAACTTTGCTCAATATTATATAACATTAATTAAATTTATAAATATTTTTTTATTTAATTAATAACAAAACAATTGATATTACTTTAGGCCATTGCTTGTAGGAACAGTTTTAAATTTATTTGAGCAATTAAGTTCAACAGTGTAAAAACTAATATTATAAAATTAAGATTCTGTAAAGCTCATTCTACTATTTTATTAAGACTTTGTGTGTTTAATGTACTATGTTCATGATTTCTATGTATATAACTAGAGCTATTTTTTATATTCACTGCTATATAATAACGCGCTCTAATGTGGCTCATTACCAAGCGTTTTCAAATGATATTAACACACTTTGGGTGTCGAGTGATGCAAATGTCACTGGGAGATGTTAAAGATCACGTTGCCGACAATAACTCACATGCAATTTCCCCATTTCGCTGCTCGCCGCCCATTCGATTCAATTCAGCGGCAAAGTTATCTCAATTAAATGCAATTTACAGTCACTTAAAAAAAGTCCATATATCGACAATGCCTATATTATGAGTTACATTGTGCCAAGTTCTGCGTATATGCAAATTTCTTAAGCAACTTTAACGGCAAAGGAAGGCACTGACTGCACTTTTATCTTTTTAGAGCTATAAATGTGCGGGAAACCGAATGACGAGCGACGCGACCGCCTGCAGTGCAAGTTCTTTTATAAATAAAACGCCAGAAGAGCCATTCAATTGAAATCAGTCACTCAATCCGAGGAAAATCAAAAGAAAAGCGTTGCAAAAGAGCAGCCACGGAGAGCTCGAGCGAACGAGTGAGAGCGCGGTGCCGTGGAAATTTGCAACGCGGTTCCAAGCGGTTCCGTGCACCGAATGTTCGCTCCCATTTTTTATTTATAAACAAAATTTATATGTGGAACATAAACGCTGCCGTGCGTCCGTCTGTGCGGGCAACATTTGTTGCCACAATGTTGATGGCGCAATGTTGATAAGACTACGAAATATTCCCAAACAGTTGATAAGGCTAGCATTTTCTAAAAGTGTTGAGATTAAACTTGGACCAAAAACAAAAAAAAAATTGTACTTAAAAGGCTTAATACAATGTGACCTTTACCTCTACGTTCGAAAAGACATTCGGAACATGAATAGATATATACTTGTGGATGTACCATGTATTGGATCAAATAATTATGTATCTCGGACAATAACTTTCTGATTTTAATTCCCAAAGTCAATTTAAGATAATAAGATTTTAACGTTTAAAAATAATCAAGAAAAAAAAGCAAACTTTGTCTGTCCTAAGCCTCTTAACTTTTTAAGCTATAACAATATTTATATTACTATATTATAATATATTATATTATACAATGAAGTCTATATACAATTACATCGTTCCTTTGACAACTATAATATATACTCGTTTGGTTTTTTTAATAATTTAAAATTTTTTTAATTTTTAAAATCCTAACAAATTTCAAAAATTTGAACTATATAATTAATTTTTCGAGTGTTCCAATTGGCCGATCAATACCTGTAATATGGCTAGCACTTTAAAACTGAAAAAGACTAATACACAGAGAAAAAATAGTTTTAAAACTAAGCATTTTGAAACGTTTTAAAAATTTTCAACCCTGTTTGTGCATCTAAAACTTCTGTAAATTTTTTCTGTGTACGGACATGGCTTGATCAATTCACCTGGTGATGTTAATCATGCATATTTGTATATATTTTATAGAATCATATTTGTCATCTTCACTCGTGTTTACGTCGTTTTTTCACTTCCAACTGAAATTATAATACCATCTCCAAGGTTACAAAAAAAACACTATTCCAATAGCGGTTTTGAAAATATCAAGAACGTTATGGATAACAGTATGGGTAGTACAAAGTAAAAAAAATTGTATTTAAATTATAGTTTAAAACGAATTAATATTAAGACTTTGATTAAAAAGAAAACAAACTTCTCAATAAATTAATATTAATTATTTAAAATTGTAAATTTTAGTGGTCTGTCCACAATTTGTTACCACTGTACTTGGTTTAAAATGTTCTGAAGGGCCTTGTGGCAATTTAATCGAAAGTTCAAAGGCGCATTCAATTTCGATTTCATTTGTAAACACACTTGAAAACCAAAACGTTCTGTTTGTGGATTGTATATTTAGAAAAAAAAATGTTCACTTGCACACTTCTAATATTTTTTGTGGATCGTATGAGGCACATTCCGTGAGTGAAAATGATGGATGTTCCGGGCTCGTAAATGGGTTAATACTTTAATGGATTCCCGAGCTTGTCTGGCTTACCCAATCGTATATGGTGTACAGATTCATGTTGACTGCACTTGAACCAAATAATTTATGGCCTATTCCCTGACTTCTTGGCCGCCTTTGTTGACACTTGCGCCTGTCAGTTGTGCATATTTCTATACGTTCTAGATGCGGGCCATATGCGATCCATTTTCTTGTTGATGTTTACGTTCGGATTTTGGATGACACGATATATCTTAATTTTCTCAGACGCACACACAACACCGAACAATTTTGTAGGTTATGTTGGAAAATTTACGTAAAATTTTAAAACTTTTCGAATTATACTAAGACGACACAATGAGGGGAAAACTATCTACTTAAAACGTGACCTTTAACCGAACATGATAAAATTATTTTTAATACTCCTCGAGGGAGAAAATTAATGTAGAATCCGGAACGAAAAAAAAGGAAACCGAAAAACAATAGTGCAACGGATCGGAAACAGTTGCACGTAATCGCGAACGCGATGCAACTGAGAACCAAATCCATTGCGAAGAGTCTTTTATTTTTGGGTCTCGGGGGATAAACCCTCTCTTTTTCTCCCCTCCCAAATATTGTAACGCTCAGTGAAGCACAACACGAGATTGTTTAAAAATAATCAATCGTAAACAAATTTTGTTGCATTGGAATCGAAATAGGGAGAGTCAAACAGAGAAAAAGAGAATTCATTATGGTAGTTCCCATATCGAGAGAAACAAAGAGAAATCTGAGAGAAGCAACAGGAGGAAGTAATTAAGTTTTATCGCCCATTCTATAAATAAGTTTTAAGAAGAGATTTTGAATTTAAAAACATTATTTGATAAGCAGTGATTTAAGGAAGTGTGAGCATATTTATGAGCATTAATGGGACATTAATTTATAAGCAATGGAAACTTGAAACATTATTTTCATGTTAACTTGTCACGGATTTATCCATTTTTAATAAAAACGACTTCATGTACATTTAAATATAAAATATTTATTTACATCTATGTTATTGCTTGTCAATAGTTAGTCTTAAAGAACTCAGTGAATATATCAAAATCCAATCTGTATATTCATACAAAAATTATTATTCTATTAGTGTAAATATAAATCTTCATACACTGTTTAACAATTGCTAGTCAGTTATTCTTTTGTAAATGCTTATATTTTATAAAATATTTTCATATTTTCTAGGCGTCCTGTCTTAAGGCGATTTCTCTTCCCCTCGGGGATAATATTGTCCTTTTTTTTTTTTTTGTTTTTGTGTATCCAAAAAAAAATGTAATACAAAATGTAAATGTCACTCGTTAAATTGCTTTTCATAAGTCTGTGTTCAATTTGGCTGATTTTCTGAGCATTTTTGTGTTCAATTAATTTTCAGTTAGTCCTTGGTCCTAATTAATTTTTCTAACGAACTTGAAATTCGATGGGTTTCTAATAATTTGAGCTGCTTTCGCTTTGTAGTTTCTCTGTGCTACAAAATTAATTTAGTTAATCACATAAAAAGGGGGTAGAAATTGATGTTAACCCCGTAGAACCTTTAAGGTCAATTGGGATTGGCGCCCTCTTTTTGTTTAAACTTGGTGGAGTATTTGTAGAAATCGGACATCTCGAAGGGTTTGGTCACTTCTTTGTACGGCTGGAATGTGGCCTGCTGCACCACGGTCATGTTCTTTGGCGACTCGATGCGAATTTCCGGCGACAGGCTGGCCGTGGCCACCGTCAATGGTGGAGAAACCAAAGCTGTTTGAATGGCGCTGCCATGGCCAAGTCCGCTTGTAATACAACTCCCACTGTGATTCAGATTCTGGTTTTGACCCTGATGTGCCGGCGGCGGTCTGGGCGGCGGTGTTGGCTGCTGCATTTGACTGGGTTTAGGTGGTAAGTTGCGTAGCGCTGGTATGTCGAGAGGTTCTAGCGGGTACGAGACGGAAATCCCCAACGTTTGCTCCATGGCATTGAGGTACGATGTCGATTGACTGAGCAAAGCTTTCGAACTAGTGTTCACGGCATAGCTGGCACTAGGATAGTTTTGTGTGGGGCGCTGATTGGACATGGAGTAGTGACGACCGGATACCGACATGGACTGGGAGGAGAGCTTGGCTCGGGGTTTACTCGAAATCATGGCAGCTGCTCCGGGATTACTACTACCATTGCTGCTGCCAGCTGGACTGTGCGGCTGTGAATCCATCTGCCTTATAACAGCCGGTCCATCGAGCGATGATTCCAGCCACTGTTTGGACTTGGGTTTCTTTTCAATGGTCGTGGAGGAGGATGACAGAGAGATCTCATCGTGCGGCGGATAGCGACTGGGTGGCATGGGAACGGCCAGCATATCGCTAGAGTGCGATTTCACCTCTATTATGCCCAATTGTGGCGGCGTTAATGGTGCTATATGCGACTGAGAACGCCAGCGATATTGCTGCTGATGCTGGGCAGCTTCCATGTCCACAGAGACATAACTGGGAGCCAGGGATATAGCATCTAGTTGCCGCTGATGCAGTAAAGGATTTCGCTGCTGCTGCTGCTGCTGCTGTTCGTAGCTGAGATTGCTAGGCGAAGCCAATGGAGAAACATACTTTTTGATGTTCTGACTTGATTTAATGAATCCGCCCTCATTGTAACTTTGATGTGTGGGCGATAAGTAATATTTATCGCACTGCACTATAATTGGCTGCTGCTGTGGAGCCGCTTGTGGTGGTTGCCGCAATGTAGCCACATTCGAGGAGTTCGCTGAGTACATGGATATGACGTCCGGCTGTGTTCGCTGGTAGTTCATGTTCATCACTAGTTGCGCCTGCTGATGATGCTGCTGGCGCATATATTGCATTTGGCTGGGCGTGGGTGTGGGTCGCTTCTTCAAGGCACTCTTCACCAGCGGCGGTTGCTGTAGCGCCTGCTGCTGGGCCACGCCTATCACCAGCATATCACCCGCCCCCGCCGATGAGGATGGCTGGTAATTGTCATATTCCGAACTGCGATTTGATAGCGTTTCCGACTGACGATTGTTATTGCTGTTGGTCATCTGGCTCTCTCGACTCTCCCGACTCGTTGTGCTTTGTTTCCGCCGCAAAATGGAGTTGTTTTCCCTGGCCAAAGCCTGGAGCTGCTGTTCATGCTTGTACTGTTGGGCCAGTTGGACGAAAAATTCATTGACTGTCATTTGTTCGTAGTTTCCATTTATAATGGCCGTCTCCTGTTTCTGGATTTGCTGCAATAGCCAACTCTTTTCGCTCAGACGCTGCTCCAAAGCCTGTTTCCTGGCCTCCAGATTTTCCTTCCTAACCTTAGGATCATCCTCGTTTTTGTTATTGTTGTTGTTGTTGCTACTGCTGCTGTGGTTATTGTTTATATTATTTGTATTGTTGTTGTTGTTGTTGTTGTTGTTGTTGAGGTTGTTCGTTGAGTTGCTTGTGGTTGCCGCTTGCTCCTCATCTTTAAGACTGGCCATATTTCTGCTCTTGGGCGCTTTCAATTGCATCGCCAGTTGCTTGGGTTCGTCGGCTTCGTTGGTGGGTTGTTGGTGCGGGTTTTGATTATTCGGAGGATCCTAGAAAAGACAAGATGTCTTTAATCAGTCGCCTCCTAAGCTGGTTTAGTTCTTATGCAATTTATGGGTTTATTTCGGGGTATTCAATAGCTCCAATAAAAGGTTAACTCTCAACTTTCAACTATTTAGAATACTAAATTGTACTCTCTCTCCAAATATTTTTAAAGGCAAATTTTAAAATGTAATATGTATTATTAATATATATGTATGTACAATAATTTTCTTAAATTTCTTCACTATGATCAAGATGATATGCTGTATTTAAGACTCTAAAAAATTTCAGATTCTGCATCCACATATTAATTGTTTTACAATTATCACTGTATCAGAGCTGTTAAATATCCGAAAATATAACTTTTAATCAGAGTTAGCTTTCTGTATTAGAGACGTGCAATAGTTTATTAGGTTTTTTATGCTTTGTTGTTGTAATGTACAGAGATAGTTTTTGTTTGTTTCCGATATGCACCCGTTTTATCACGCACCACAACCACTGTAAACCATGAAGCGAACCCTCTCCAAAAAATGGCCAGAACATTAACCCAAACATAGAGAAGCTCGATGAGGTGTTATTTGTATTTTCTGTGTGTTTTATAGTATAACCTTTTTTTTTTTTTTTTTTGTACAGTCTTGAGCTTGGCCTTCATAGCCGGCGATGACTTAATATCATACGTGCAAAAGTCGTTGAGTTAAGTGCGCCTACAGTGGATGCTCGCTGAGAGGAACCAAACTGGTTTCTCGGCATATTGAATAATTTTCACTGTGGGGGTTGGTTTCTAATTAAAGAACCTCCACTGTGCATGTTTAATGGTAAAATAGTGAACACACGCAAGAGCGTACAATACAACTACAGTTATGACTAACAAATAAATTATAATGCATTATTTAGACAGATCGATTAAAATTGTGGCCCACACATTAAAAACAACAGTAAAAACAGGTCAAGAACGGAAAACGGTTTAACAAAAACAACTTTTAACTCACCAACGAAGGCCTTTGTTGCTGTTGCTGCTTTTATGCGTGTGACGTCGTAAAAACAAACAAGAACCGTTATTGTATGGCAGCGCCTGTGAATGGGTTAATTTTTAATTGTTTGCAATTAAGATTTCAGTAAATTGGCAGACAAACAAAATAAATACTAATTACTCAGATGAGAGAAATAGGTGAGAGGAGCCCACCTTTTCGTTTTATCGCTCAAAATGCGGTCGCATAGCGTCGCTGTTGTTGTTGCAACGCCGCGTCCTCTCACAGAAAAACAACAAAACTAGTCTTATTTTCCACTTAAACTGTGTGTTTTTGCAATTTGTGTGCTACGCGTTTGAGCAGTTTGGGTGTGCAGCACTTGAGCTTGGCTTAACAAAACCAAAAATTGAGCAAATTATACGGAAAACTCGCAAGAAAACAGACTGCAATGCTGCGCCTACATAATTAAAACAAAAAGTAGCACGCACACAAGCGCAACGGGCGGTGTTGGAAAACGTGCGGGCACCGAAAGTGCTGTTAAGGGCAAGTGATCGGCATGTTAAAGAAGTAACGAATAATGTCACGGTAACGGGAATAAAAAAGTAGGTCTACACAATTTTTTGCAAGGCATATAGATTATTTTATAAATTTCAAACACAAGAAGCAACTTTTTTTAATCTCAGAATACTGTTGGCTAAAATTATTTTCTTCAAAGGAAATGTTCCTTGTCACATTTTTGAATCACTGCCATGAGCCACAACAGTGCTCATCACTAGACCGCGCTGTTAACCGCAAACAGTGTTGGGCACCTTCTGCAAATGCAGTGTTGCACGCCGGCCGCTGAACACTCATCAACCAACGAAATTGCAGCCGCAAGTGAAGGTATTTCAACAGTGGCCAATTGGACGGTTTATTACATAAATTCGCGTTGTCCGGCTAGAAAAATTAAATCGTCTTTATGTCATTGCAGTTGTTGAAAGCGCTACCCCACCTGCGCAGCGCCACATTAACCCTGAGAACTTCGATTGCGAGAACAACGTGGAGCAGCGAGCACATTGCCACGAAAGTGTTTTTTGGCACCACCACAAAGACAGCCGCCGCCGCCGCAGCACCGCCACCGCCACCCACTCAATCGCAGCCTTCACCACCCAGTTGGGGCGCCAAGAAGCAGAATAGAAAGGTCAAACTAAGATCCGCAGCTGCCGAGTTCATCATGTCGAATCCAGAGATCGAGGCCCAACTGGCTCCTTTGAGGGAGCGGGTGCAGGAGCAGGGCAACCTGGTGCGGGATCTGAAGGCCAAGGGAGCCCCCGAACTGGATGTTAAGAAAGCAGTTGCCGAGCTGAAGGCCCGCAAGAAGTTGCTGGAGGACAAGGAGCTCGCTCTGACCCCCAGTGTCGTTAGCTTCGATCGCGCCAAGATGGAGGATCTCTTGAAGCGCCGATTCTTTTACGATCAGAGTTTTGCCATTTATGGCGGCATCACCGGACAATACGATTTTGGACCCATGGGCTGTGCCCTTAAGTCCAACATCCTGGCCCTGTGGCGTCAGTATTTCGCCCTCGAAGAGCAAATGCTGGAGGTGGATTGCTCTATCCTGACCCCAGAGCCTGTGCTGAAGGCCTCGGGGCATGTGGAGCGCTTTGCCGACCTGATGGTAAAGGATGTGAAAACGGGCGAATGCTTCCGCCTGGATCATCTCATCAAGCAGGCCCTGGAGAAGCTGTCCAAGGCCAAGGAGGCCACTCCGGCCCTGCAGGCCGAGTGCGAGGACATCATCATCAAGCTTGATGGCCTGAGCAAACAGGAATTGGCCGATGTCCTGGCCAAATACAACATCAAATCTCCCCTAACCGGCAACGATTTGACGGAACCCATTGAATTCAACCTGATGTTTGCCACCCAAATCGGACCCACTGGCTTGGTCAAGGGTTTCCTGCGACCAGAAACAGCTCAGGGCATCTTTGTGAACTTCAAGAGGCTGCTGGAATTCAATCAGGGCAAGCTGCCCTTCGCCGTCGCCCAAATTGGCAACTCGTTCCGCAATGAAATCTCGCCCAGATCGGGTTTGATACGTGTGCGAGAGTTTACCATGGCGGAGATTGAGCACTTTTGCGATCCCGTGCTGAAGGATCATCCCAAATTTGGCAATATCAAATCGGAGAAGATGACCCTTTACTCGGCCTGCAATCAGATGGACGGAAAGTCTGCCGCTCAGGTGGAAATCGGCGAAGCAGTGGCCACCAAGCTGGTGGCCAACGAAACCCTTGGCTATTACATGGCCCGCATCCAGCAGTTCCTGTTGGCCATTGGCATTAAGGCAGAGTGCTTGCGATTCCGCCAGCACATGTCCAACGAGATGGCTCACTACGCCTGCGATTGCTGGGATGCCGAGATCCTCACCTCCTATGGCTGGGTGGAGTGCGTGGGATGCGCGGACCGCAGTGCCTACGATTTGGGACAGCATACGGCGGCCACGGGTGTGCGTTTGGTGGCAGAGAAGCGTCTGCCGGCTCCCAAGACCGTCGAGGTCAGCGAAATTGTGCCCAACAAGCAGGCCTTGGGCAAGACCTTCAAAAAGGAGGCCAAGAATATCACTGATGCCTTGGCCAAACTATCGCTGGAGGAGATTACGAAGGTGGAGCAACAGCTTGCTGGCGATGGTCAGTACAAACTGACAACGGCCGATGGCCAAAGCCATGAACTCGGCAAGGACACTATTAGCGTAAAGCACTCCTCGAAAACGGTCCACGTGGAGGAGTTCATCCCGAGTGTGGTGGAGCCGTCGTTCGGCATTGGACGCATCATGTACTCGTTGCTGGAGCACAGTTTCCAGTGCCGCGACGGCGACGAGCAGAGATGCTACTTCACCCTGCCTCCCCTGGTGGCGCCCATCAAGTGCTCCATCCTCCCGCTGTCCAACAACACCGACTTCCAACCTTACACTCAGAAACTTTCATCGGCCCTTACCAAGGCGGAACTTTCTCACAAGGTCGACGACTCCAGCGGCTCCATTGGCAGGCGGTATGCCCGCACGGACGAGATTGCCATCCCCTATGGCATCACCGTGGACTTTGACACTCTGAAGGAACCGCATACGGTTACTCTGAGGGATCGGAACACCATGAAGCAGGTGCGCGTCGGTCTGGAGGAGGTTGTGGGCGTGGTCAAGGACTTGTCAACGGCGAGAACCTCCTGGGAGAAGGTCACCGAGCAGTATCCTCTATTCGAGCAGCAGGAGGCCAGCAAGTAACCGGATGATCAAAGCATTTCTCACGCTTGTCACGCATTTACAGAGCTACAGAGTTTTCTATTTCTTTTATACATACGCTTAAAATTGAATAAACATGTAACATTTAATGCTTCGCAAACTGGAATTGATTAACGCAATTTATTGACTTATTGGAAATATTCCGTTTTGAAAATATATCAGCTTACGCATATTTTCTACTATTAACCGCTGATAAATGAACACCTTAAATGACTCAATTGATAAACATTAGTTAAATCGTTTACTTAATGTCTGAAATCAAAAAATTTAATTTTTTTATATTTTATTAAAAGTCTTAATCAACCAATTGAAGTTTATTTTCAAACAGAAAATTATTATAACAGCTTATAAAGAAAAAATATGTAATAAAAAAATATAGTTATATAAATTATGTTAACAAGATGTATATTGATTAAATTATTGATCACATGAAGTGAACGTAAATAGAGGGATAATTTGTCGCTATTGGTATTTTTAACTACTCTATACAATATGAATGTTTTTACAAACATAAGACTTGATGATTGTTTAAGTAATGATGTTATTTTTCTTTATTTTGTTTTTTTGTATACTCAAACGTCATTTAAAGTTAGCGGCCTGCATGGACTTTGTCTCTCGGTCGTTTACCAACACACACACACAAGTCCCGGGTATTTGGCGAATAATAAGAGGCGGTCATACCGCCGGCGCCTGGTCGCAGACACGATACGTATTAAATAAACTAATCTCGAGAATTCGAGGCACCACGTGTAGCAAAAGGCAAATAAACGGCGCAATTGTTGCTCGGAGTGGTTTAGAAAACGGTAGATTGAGTAGCACCCGCGAATCGAACCGGGTAATACGATAATCAGGGCGAATTTGTGACCTCAAAGTTGGTGATTCGAGACGAAAAGATGAAATACATCCTGGTCACTGGCGGCGTCATCAGCGGCGTGGGAAAAGGTGTGATAGCCTCCTCGTTCGGAACTCTCCTAAAATCCTGTGGTCTCGATGTCACCTCGATTAAAATTGATCCCTATATTAATATAGATGCTGGAACCTTTTCGCCTTATGAGCATGGTGAGTTTTCAAGTTCTTTTTATTATATGGTGTATATAATATACGCCTGCGACATTAGGGAAATGTCTGTCTACTTTGTTTTGGCAAATTTTCAATATTTCGCGCATCTGTTTCAGAGTGTGTGTGTGTGTGTGTTGACGAGTGTCTGCAAGTATGTGAATTTTTATTGTTGTACGGTGTAAGCTGTTGTTGTTGTCAAAGGTCACGCGGCTTGTTGCAACCACATGGCGTGAGCGAGAGAGTGGCAGTGTTACCAAGTAGGGAACAGTGCTCTCCCGCCAAAAAATAAACACAAGCAAGAACAAAGTATCGGTACAATAACAAATATTTATAATGAATATAAACAACAATATGTTTGTCTGAACACAAAATAAACAAAATTTTATTATCGATATACTTCAATTAAGATTAAATGTACGTTTGTTAAGATTAATACAAATAAATTTGAATAGTATTTATCTAGAAATATAATTTGTTTAACGTTTTTCCCACTGTGTATTTAAATGAAAGACAGTGTGGCGTGTTTACCGATTCTTGGGTGGGAGTGTGAAAGAGATAACCAGACAAACGGCCGCCTGTCAGCTGTTTTTCTTGCTCTCTCTCTCAGAGAACCAACAACAAGTAAATTGCACGTGTTTCGGAATGTCGGTCTCTAAGTAATAAGTTTTGTTTTATAAACAAATAAACACTGAAGGACCCAATAAAATATTTAAAATCGTTTAATGATGTTTTGAAAAAACGGAGAGCAACAAATAGCTTGCACAGTTTGCTTTCTTTCGTGTTAGAAAAGGCGAGTAAAAATATCTCTCTCTTTTCTTAATTTTGCTCTCTGTTTGTAGCTCTCTTCTTATAAAAAAGCCTCCCTCAACCGGCAGACATTGTTATTGTTGTTGCTTGACATTGAAACTGAAAGTTCTTTTTCCCCCATTTCACTTGTTTTGCTTTGCTCGTTACATTCTTATTTTTGTTTTGATACTTTTCTTGTTGTCTGTTGGTTTAGTGTTTTTATTTGTTTGATTGATGAAAAGGGAAACTGTTCTCGTACGTACATATGTACACACATACGTACTTAAAATAAATTTATTCAAAAGAAGCGGCGATTCAATTGAAACTGAACACCCAAAATCGGGAAATTGAATGTCAGAGCATAAGATTAGCAAAAACATTTATTATCTATCGCGAAGAAGTATTTTTGCTCTAGTAATTTTTGTCTCATTCAGTTAATAATTTGTCGGCTCGAACAGTTTACTGTACTTTTGCGCCCGATTGCTGATCCATATTTTCACTCACTTTTCACTCTCACGTACACACTCCTACTGTCTCTGCTTTAAACTCTCCCACTGCCGCCCCTCGTGTCCCCAAAAAGAACTTCCACCAAAATGGCGCCAGCAAGAACAAAAACAACAATAATACAAACTGCAGCAACGACACACAAATTTATTTATGCAACGTGCCAATGCAATTACGGTGCGTTTGTTTGCTTTGGTGTGTGTGCTTTCGGGTGGTGGGTGTCAGTTTGTGTGTGACATGTGACGTAGCGTTGACCTGCGCGATTTGCGAGGCCGCTCTACACGTGTGAATAAATACATATGTACATATATAAATTACGTTAAAAGCTAAGACGTGCGTTCGGTGAGAAAAATATAACGTTTTTATTGTTCATCGATAATTGAGTAAAAAACATTGCTTTTTCAACTTTTTATATTTAGCTAGGTAATAAAATGGCCAAGAACTTACACAATAAATAAATTATAAATCAAATATTTTCAGTAAATTACCAATCGTAGGACAAAATGTTTTATCACAAAATGCTTGATTTTTTAATGGTAATTTGATGCAGAGATTGCATATTTCCTATTTATAACCTCACTATGTTAAACTATTTATTTAAATTTGTGCATTTTATTGGTATTATTTTATTACCTGTTTCATTGTGACTCATATAAATTGGTGTAAATAGGCCCATGCAACTTCGTTGAGTTAAAAGAGTGGATAGCCTTTCGTCCATCTGCCTCCCTCAAGCTACCACCCCCGCTGACCACTCATTTCACAGGGGATTACTGTCTGCCGCCTGTCATTTGCACTTTTGCGCCCAGCTTCACTTTTTGGGGGTCGAATTGCAGAAAATGCAATTCTGCTCATTTGTTATTGTGTTGTTGTTTCCTCGTTGCTGTTGTTGTTGTTGTGAATTTGAGTGCGCAGTCGACGTCGACGAAAGCGTCGACTGCGGCACATGCGTGTGCTTCATTTGTTTTGCGTTTATTTCGGTAGTGTGAGTGTGAGTGGGAGTAAAAGTGGTGGAGAGGGGGAGATTGGAGTTGGAAATGGTAAGGGTCGCCATATTGGCCGCTGTAACGTTCCATCTTTTGAGGGTGTCTTCTTCTAGCTGTTTTGTTGTTGTTTGGGCTTTTTGCGTGCTTTGCGCTCCGTCATGGTCCCCCCTCCCCCGCCCACCACACCATCGGTCACATTAGCGTTTTTAGCCATAAAAGAGCCAAGCTCCTCTGCTCTTTGCTCTCTCTTTCGCTCTTTCTGTCTGCCCATTTGGTTGTGTGGCCGTCATCGGCGCGTCAACATCGTTAGCAGCTGTTGCTCTTTGCCTGTGCGCCATTAACTGCCGCTCCTGCCGCCCCTCCCTCGTTTCCTACTTCCTTCGGCCTGCATTTGCTTTGTTGCTGTATTTCTGCTTGCGCATTCGTTACGCTCACGTTTCGCGACGACAATAATGCTTTGGGCCTTTGCTGCTGCTGCCTTGTTGTTGCTGTAGCTGCTGCCACCTCTGCCTGGCCTCCTCTTCCTCTCTTTTTTACTCACGCTCCTGCTCCGCCTTGTGCGTGAGCCGCCATATACTGTGAGACTTCAATAACTAAAACCATCGGATATGACGCACTGAATTCAAAGGAATTCTTAATTTTTTTCTGTTTCTGTCAAAAGGCCACAAATTGACTTTGAAAAAACGATTGACTTCCATTCAATTATTCCTTGACCAATAGCTTTAAATTGTAGGATAAATTATTTATTCAGATGTGTTTAAGTTTTTTTTGTTGGTAGCCTAAAGACTGCTGTCCAAAGACTGTAATTCATTTTAATTAATTAATTTTGTTTTGGAAGCTGCTGGTAAATCCAATAATATCCTCTAAATCGAGTTTTAAAGTTGTTTACCTTTAAAAGCTTGTGGCTTAATTTTCTATTTACCTTGTTTTTTATTATTTTATTGGTTTTATTGTGGCATAAAATTGATCTCAGTAAGCAGAATTACGAAAAGTAAAATATATTTCAAAGCAAAGATTTCCAATATTTATTATTAAAATATAAAATGAAGCGTAGCTAAGAAAGCTCGAAATAAAGTGGACAACAATGGTTAGGAAAATGAAATTAAGTAGAAATCAAAATGTGTAAGCTCCACTGTACTCATATACATATGGCCCGCGTGTGCGAGCTTATGTCTGTGTGTGAGTGTGCAAAAATTAAATGGAAAATACCATTTGGTGGCGACTCTCCAACTCTCCAGCTCACCAGCTCGCCAGCAGGATGTGACCGTTGCTACGCGTTGCTGGCGTCTGAGGTTGAGTTGCTACCACCCATCTCCGCCCCCTTTGTCCCGCCCTCCACCGTACCGCCCCCTCATTTGCTGCCACACGCACACACACACACAATACAGTTTACTGATGGACCCGCACGAGTCGGTGTGTGCGTGTGTGTGTTCTATGGCTTCATAAGCTTCAATCTTGCGTCTGGTCAAAAGTTTGCCTAGTTGCCATAACTTTAAGCATAGCTTACGAATCGCGTTAAGTAATTACACCCAGCAGCAAGGAAATAGCTGAATACAGTAGCAGTTTGATAAATTAGCCTTCTCTCCACGTCCAACAATCTTGGTTGTATCTTAAATAAAAAACATATGTATGCAAAGGTACATTTTTCCTGCCATTTGTCTTTAAACAGAGCTTTTTTCTTTGTTAAATTACTAAACAAATTTCATTTGTTGGTGATAAAAAGGATAACAAATTAAAACCACTTAAATATAAAATTAGTAAAGTTTATTGTGTTTAACTAACTAAAGTCAACAATTTAATAAGAAAACACAATTTTGGTTTTTTGCCCGATAAAAAGGTGCGATCTTGGATAGTTTAAGGAAAGCCATCTGTTTAAGTAGGAAACCATCTAAGATCTTATGAAGAAGCTAACGGTAATTGTGTAACTAAGGGCCCAAGTCTTTTGCTTAATTGTAAGAAATTAAATTCGGAGCGGCTGCCCAATCGCACTTGCCCCTTATTATATAGTGTTATATTACGACCTCGCCATCCGGCACCCCCTTTTCAATCGCCCGCCGCCACCCACCTCACACTTACGGTGTCTGAGCGACAGGCGCCAAAAGAAGAGGAAGTGAGAAGCGCAGTGGAGAGCGCGGAGCGAAGAGGAGGAGCGGTAGTCGTGGAGCCACAGCCAAATTCACATCGATTTGCCTTGCCCGGCGTTTGTTGCACCGCCCCCGTTGGTTCTTCCTCTTCTGCTTCTGCCGCTTTTGCTGCCTCCTGTCGCGTGATTTTAACGAGCCTCCTCTCTCCGGCCCCTCCTTCCCCTTACCTCTCTTCATGGTTTATGCTTTTCGCTCGCTCGCTTCCGCGCGTTGATTGTTGTTGGCTGCGCATGCAGTAGGCAGGAGGAAATAAGAAGCAAGAGCGGGGGAAGAGATTGGGAGAGAACAGGAGGAAAGAAGGACGTAAAGAAGGGGGAAGAGGAGCCAGAGAAGAGCAGGCCACCGGCTCCACCTCACACAGACAGCACGGCTGGCTCTCACTCGCATGTATTTGTGTGGCCATGGGTGTGTGTGTGTGTGTGTGTGAGTGTGCGTGTGCTGGATAGCCGGCAATAATATGTCCAAAAGCAGCAACAACAACGGGGAGCAGCGAGCAGAGCGAAGCAAATGGCGGCGGCCGTTTTTAGCGTTTGTGCGCGCTTCTCCATCTCCCCCTCCTCCTTCTCCTCCTGCTGCACACATACATTTAACTTATATGTATGCATGTATGTATGTATGTATGTCTGTGTCGCGCCGGCAAAAGCAAAAGCAAAAGCTTGTGGCGTGGCTTTGGCTCTCGCCTGAAACTGAACTGAACTGCCAGCCTGCTGACTGCTCTGCTCCCTGCTCTTCTTCCCATCCCCCACCACTGGATGGCCTGCGCCTCCTCGCTGGCGTTTTTTGCGTTTCAGTGTGCGCTTCTCATGCCCTCTCTTTTCCAAGGGTATTTCGAATTGGAAAAGAGGTTGCATATTCTAACTTGGAGCTTGGAAGCCGTTTTAATTCAGGATCCCAGCGGAATATTGGCTGTTCTTTCTTTTGCACAAGGTAAAAAATGTGGAAAGACTTACCTTCTTTACCAACAACAAAGCACATTAACATATTTCCGAACAATACTTATTATAAAACACTACTTACACATGTGTACAAAAAAAAATGTTAGTAAATAAGAATTTAAGATTCTGTAGGACCAGGAGAGATACTATCTGAACAGTAGTTAAAGTTTGTTATAAATCCTAGTACTTCATCGCCATTTCTTTCTTTAATTCAAGGGATAGAGAAAAACTAAAGTTCCTTTAATAATTTCTTTAATTGAATAAAAACTGACTTGATTTTAAAACAATATTGACCCAGCTAATTCGTTTCGGTTCGGGTTTAAAAATATTGACTAAATTGTATTGAAATACATGGTACTAGTATAGTGTAAATGTTCAATATTATTAGCTTGGCCTAAAAATTAGTACGGGGTATTGTTTGTCTTGATTCACCATCATCTATTCCATATCCTGTTGTCCATGCTGCATATAATTTTAAAGCAGACAAAATCTACATACTTAACTAGAGATAAGCATCGATATATTTAAAAATCGTTGATAGTGTATAACCATATTCGTTCTCTTTTAGCAGGCCTTTAGTACTTTTTTTTATACATATTATTTTGCCTGCCTGCTGCTGCTTCTGGTGGCTGTTGGCTGTTTGGCTGGCGTCGTTTCAGCTGCCGCCGCTAGTTGGCACGTTTTGTTGGCTGGCTCGCTTGGCTTTTGGGGGCTTGTGGACCTGGCCGGGGATTCGGATTCGGAGTGGGAATGGGAATGGGAATGGGTCTACGACTGCGACTGGGCCTGGGTCTGAACACGGCCTGCTGGCTCATGGCTCATGGCTCACGGCTCTCGGCTGATGGCGGATGGCTGCAGCCTGTCGCAGTGGCAAATAGCAGCGGGTGAGAATAAGGGGGAGTTGGGAGGGGGGAGGGGCAGAGCGGTCTGTGTGCGGCAGCGGTGGCGGCGCGTCAACGGCAGCAACAACAGCTACAACAGCTACAACGCCGCGACAGCAGCAGCAGCGGCGCTTCGCACTTTGCTCTGCTGAATTTTCAATTTCAGTTGTAAGCTGACTGCAATCAGCAGTGGTTCGCATTTTGGTTCGGGAATTCGCAATACCGCAATTTCGGTTTCGGTTTCGGCATTTCTCGCTCGTGAAAACGCTCTCGGGACATAACGGAAAATATATACGGGCCGGCGCTGTCCGAGCGCACAAAAACTTTTCGATTATTATAAAGTTTGGCGGTAACACACAAGCGACCACCCACTGAACCACTCAGCCATTGTACCACCCACCGAAACCTCCCAGAAATCCCGTTAGTTGCGACTCCTGGCGCGCTAATTTTGCATATGTGTGTGAGCGAGTGCGTGCGTGTGTTTTATTGATTTTATGGAGCAACTATATAGTTTATTCCCTCACCCCTCCGATCAGCCTATTTGGACTCTTTCTTTGCTCTTCATTCCTGAGCTAATTTCAATGACACTTGAAGCGGGATGAGGGCAGTGATAAAAAGTTAAAATTATTTGGTGGGAATGGGGGGAAACATTAGTTTGGAGCTAAGTTGAGTGGGAGTAAATTTATTTGGGAATGGGATGAGCAATAGGATTAACAGTTGAGCGGTGATAGAGTTTAAAGCTATGAAAGATGGAGCTGATACATATGTATGTAAATCCAAAGGAGAGGGTAAATGGAAATAGTTTAAGCTGAGTGGAGTGCGAAGAAGACAAAGAGCTAAAGGTGCGTGAGAGGATATACATAGGTAGAACTGTTAACCCATTAGGGATCCTTTGTCGACACAGATTCTTGTGTCTCTACTTAAACAACAGTTACATATTTAACACCTATAAAATATATGTAAAATGATTAGACATAATAATGACAGAAAGTAAGTCATGATGTTTAAAAACTAACGACTTCAAATCACATTTAATTTGTATTTCTTTAAATATTAAAAGTTGATTATTAATCATTTAATTATTAAAGTAATGAAATTACTTATATGAATTTAGGTTCTGAACCTTCATGGGTTAAGTGCCAAAGAGAGATAGAGATGGAGTATCCAGAAGATTTGCAGACTTCTCTATTCGCACACGATCAATACATCGCCTTTATGCAAGATCTGACCTATAAATAGTTGTAAAGCTAGCTGAAGCCATGCTTCTTATCTCGATTGCCCCTCACGCTGATAAGCAGCGGGAAATCAAAGTTGAGGAAATGATTGCCAAATCCCCAGTGTTAGTCCACTTTAGTTGCCAATTTCCTAGCCACACAGCTTCCAGTCTGAATGAGAGTGTGTGTGTGTGTGTGTATGTGTGTGTAAGTGTGTGAGGCCTCATAACTTTCCACGGCGGGTCGAAACTTGTGAAATTCTTGGCTACCAGCAGAGGAGCTAGCAAAGCACCTCGACAGCAGCTGGGCCAGCTTTTCAGTCCGCTTTTCACCCCCTCTTATGGCCCTACCCTCACCTAACACAACAACACACTGTCGCCGGCAGTTTTTGCCCATAAAAACGGCAACGGCAACGGCAACGACGAAAACGAAAATTTAACGACTGCGCAACGTGACGCATTATTTGTCTGGCCTGGCTTGGCTTGGCTTGGTTGGTCCCTGGTCTTCTGGTCTTCTGGTCTCTTGTCTGCCTGCCGACTGCTGCCTGCAGCAAAGCTATAGCTGCCGCCAGAAATTGCTTTTGCTCGCTGGAATATATATATACATACATATGTATGTATGTGTATGTGTTTTTGCGGCCTGTGCCTCTGCATCCGCTCCCCGCACTACGTCCCTCCCCCTGCGCCTCCCCCAATCTGAAGTCTCCACACTCCACGCTGCCGTTTTTAGTATTTCGCACTCTGTGCACGGCAAACATTTTTGCATGACTGACTGAATGCCGCCGCCTGCGCCTGCGACTCACTCACACACTCGCAAACTCGCAAGCCACACCGATGCACTGGGGCCAGACGATGCACTCGCCGAATACGGGTGTACTAGTTGGGTGTACTAGTCAGGTGGACTTACTAGAAATTGGAATAGATTTAGGATCAATTTTCATACAGATTTTTTTTTTAATTGGAATACGAACCTTGGAATACACTGTTCCTTCAGTTCAGCGAGATCTTTTCTTTAAATAGGTTTAAAGGCAAATAAACTTTAAAATCAGTCAATTAAATGTATTTAACTCGAAATATTGCATTGCTCTATCAGCATACTTTTGGGAAATCTGTTTCTGTAGTGCAATAAATTTTAAAAGTACCAAGGTAATCTAACCCACGTTTTTTCCAAGTGTATCCAGCGCAGTGCGATAGGAAGGGGGACGAGAAAAGTCAGAGGCAGCGGAACCGGGAGCGTGAGTGGAAAAGAGGGAGCGGGAGCAGCAGGCTCGTGGAGTAACTGTTGGCTGGTCTCTCGGTCGTCGCTCGTCCGTCTCTGTCTCGCTGTCTTTCTGTCTCTGCGTCGCTGGCCTGGCGTGTTTATAATTTGATTTCGCTGCTTCTTTCCTGCCCCGACTTCTTTTTGCTTAGTGGGCAAAGGGGGAGTGAGAAGGAGATGGGCAATTGGGGAGCAGAGCAGAGCAGAGCGAGCAGCGCATTTCCTGTCGCTCGCAGCTCGTTTTTGGGCCTAGGCCTAAGGATGGAATCTTAATGAAGTTATTGCGTTAACAGTTTGGAGAGCACTGGCTGCTCATTGATGGTCATGGATCGCAACTAACTCGTGGGAAAGAGAGAAGGGAGATATCTCCCGCCCTGACGAATTCCAGCGTACGCCATTGGGCTGACCAAAGCCTAATAATTGCTCTTTTTCTCTCAGTCATTTAGTGGTGGTGTGTGTGTGTGTGTGTGTTTCCCATTTGAGCATGCATTTGGCATTCACCGTTAGCCGGCGGACAAGTGAAACAGCAGGAGCTGCCCATTGAAAAAAGTGCCCGCGCGAAACAAGGACAAAAAAAGAACGTGGTGACCCAACTTTGAGCGCTTAAGATGGCGCCAAAAAAGTCCACCATTGTGCTCAATGTGGAGCAGTTTATTCACGACATCGAGGAGCGTCCGGCCATCTGGAACCGAAATTTCCACTGCAACAAGGCCTTCCTTGAGCAGATGTGGGACGAGCTGAGCGGAGCGCACAAGCTGCCGAGTAAGTTTAGCATATGGCCAACAGGAGTTCATCAGTGTTGCCAATCCTTGTCCAAAAGTTGAGCCTCGAAAATGTAAAGCCTTGAAAATGTGAAATCTTAATATTAATTAAAAAAAAAATATACAAATTTACAAAGTTTGCTTAAAAGTTCAATAGACTATGGTAGCTTATCTCTAAGCATACAGCAAATATAATTTAAAGTAACTAATCTGACTAGTTTTGCTTGCTTCATAATAAAATAATTTATATGTATAATTAATTTAAATCATTAAAAAAATGTTTGAGCGTAATCAAAACATTTTTAATATTTTTTTGGAAATCATATATTTTAGTATTTAAAAAGTTTAATACGATTTAAAAGCTTACAGTTCAAGTTAGACTGATTTGAAAAATTACTAGTTTAAAAAATAAATAGCAGCTTAAACTAAAAAAAAAAAGAAATTAAATAGTTTCCTGCTCTAATAAGATTTGTCGAATAAAAAGCCAAGTTGGCAACACTGACAATGACTCCAAGCATGAGCAAATAGGTTTCTATCGTTATCCCACTCTCTCTCGCAGAGATCGTGCTCAAGGCCAAGTGGAAGGGACTTCGAGACAATTTTCGAGTGGAGTACAAAAGGATACCTCGGGCGGATAACGGTGATTTTATGGTAGATCCTGCCACTTTCGAGTCCAAGTGGCTGCACTACTACGCATTGTTGTTTCTAAGTGAGTTTTATGGGGTTTTTCATAAAACAATTACCTTTATTTATTTTCATTACGTTTCAAAGCTGATCACATGCGACATCGTTTGCCCAAAAACGAGCAGGATCAGTCCTTCTATTTCAACCAGCAGAGTGAGGATTGCGAAAAGACGGTTGTGGAACCGGATTTGACCAATGGGTTAATACGTCGCCTGCAGGACAGCGACGAGGATTACGACGAGGAGGACATGGAAGCGGATGCGGACGGGGAAGCTAGCGAAGCCACCATGGAGGAAGCAATGCCAACGCCGCCGGCTGCCCATCAGATGAACCAAGTGAGCACCACACCACTGGCCACAGGAGCTTTGCGCGCCCAAGAGGAGGCCCATCAGCACGCCTTAATCAAGGCAGGATTACTGCGTGCCCAATTGCTGGAGCTGGAAAAGGAGGCCGAGGACCTGAGCAAAAAACCACCACCGCCACCACAACAGCAGATGTCTCCAGCGGCTCCTTTATTGCAAATGCTGGTCGAACCACCAGCCGCACACTGTTCACCACCGCCAATGGTGACCACCACATCCGCACAAGTACAACAACCCGGATCAGCGGCTGTTTTGGCGCCGGCAACGACTACATCTGCATCATCGGTGTCCTCCAATGGAGCGTCAATGGGTAGCAAGAGATCGGTGTCGCCACCGCCACTTTACAACAAGGCTCATCATCCGCTGGCCACTCTGGCAGCTGCTCATCATGCGGCCAAAGAACGAAATGAAGATTTCGGAGCGTCCTCCGCTGTGGGAGGAAACGGAGATCATCTCAGCTTCACCCAACACTCCTATGCCAATGGACTGATACCTGCCCTCAAGCTGAAGCGACCACGTCTCTCCGAGGATAGCAATTTCAATGGATCCTCCACGATGGATGCTTCACTCGTGCCGGAGGACGATGACTACCACTACTTGCTGAGCCTGCATCCGTACATGAAGCAGCTGACGGCTGCTCAGAAGCTACGCATACGCACCAAGATACAAAAGCTCATCTTCAAGGAGCTCTACAAGGAGGATCTCGAGGAGTCCAAGTAGTGGAACCCCCCCGAAGATCTAGATTAAGCCGAAGACTGTACATACGCCCTGTAGTCTAGACCATAAGCATTATATTTAGTTTGTGTCCATGCCATGCTACTTGATTGATTTCTAGTTGAGCGCCACTCCAAGGAAAGCTGGGAGTGCGCCATTTACGCCTAAGCACAAATACCTTGGAAATAAAAAATGTAACATTTAAAGGTTTCCGGTTTCTTTTATTTTTACCAGGAAGGGATCCCTGAAATTGTTGAAACGCATTTTAATTGCTTAACTTTTTGTTCACAGGTGAGGTGTACGTTTTGGATGATGGCGCCGAGGTGGATCTCGATCTGGGTAACTATGAACGATTTCTGGATATCACCTTGCATCGGGACAATAACATAACCACGGGCAAGATTTACCAGTTGGTCATTGAGAAGGAGCGCACTGGCGAGTACTTGGGCAAAACCGTACAAGGTAAGTGATTGACTTTGAATTCCACTTTCTTATAAGTGACTAAGCCGTCTTTATATCTTGCATACATTTTATATCTTTATTATATTCTTATCTTACTCTTTTTTAATTTTATTCCCTCAGTTGTCCCACACATCACGGATGCCATCCAGGAATGGGTTGAGCGCGTGGCCCAGACTCCTGTCCAGGGCTCCTCGAAGCCACAGGTGTGCATTGTGGAACTGGGAGGCACCATTGGCGATATCGAGGGTATGCCTTTCGTGGAGGCCTTCCGTCAGTTTCAGTTCCGTGTGAAGCGGGAGAATTTCTGTTTGGCCCATGTGTCATTGGTTCCGCTGCCCAAGGCCACCGGAGAGCCAAAGACGAAGCCCACCCAGAGTTCGGTGCGTGAACTTAGGGGTTGTGGCCTGAGTCCCGATTTGATTGTCTGCCGTTCGGAGAAACCCATCGGACTGGAGGTCAAGGAGAAAATCAGCAACTTTTGTCACGTGGGTCCGGATCAGGTTATATGCATCCATGATTTGAGCTCCATTTATCATGTTCCGCTGCTAATGGAGCAGAATGGAGTCATTGAGTACCTTAACGAGCGACTGCAGCTCAATATTGACATGAGCAAGAGGACCAAGTAAGTTGAAATGGATCTCCATAACTATATAGTTGTAGTTCCTAAGTTCCTTTGCTGATTTCAGATGTCTGCAGCAGTGGCGTGATTTGGCCCGTCGCACGGAGACGGTTCGCCGCGAAGTAACCATCGCCATCGTGGGCAAGTATACCAAATTCACGGACTCGTATGCCTCCGTGGTGAAGGCCCTGCAACATGCCGCCCTGGCTGCGAATCGCAAACTGGAACTGGTCTTCATCGAATCGTGCCTGCTGGAGGAGGAAACCCAGTTGTCGGAGCCGAGCAAGTACCACAAGGAGTGGCAGAAGCTATGCGAAAGCGATGGCATCCTTGTGCCCGGTGGCTTCGGCTCTCGCGGCATGGAAGGCAAAATCCGAGCTTGCCAGTGGGCACGAGAGAATCGAAAGCCCTTCTTGGGCATCTGTTTGGGTCTGCAAGCGGCAGTTATTGAATTTGCCCGCAGTAAATTGGGTCTAAAGGATGCGAACACCACGGAAATCGATCCGAAAACGGCCAATGCGTTGGTCATTGATATGCCAGAACATCACACGGGTCAATTGGGTGGCACTATGCGTTTGGGCAAACGAACTACGGTGTTCGCCGAAGGTCCCAGCATCCTCCGTCAGTTGTATGGCAATCCCAAGACCGTGGAGGAGCGTCATCGACATCGTTACGAGGTTAATCCCAAGTATGTACCCCGGCTCGAGGAGCATGGCATGCGATTTGTGGGCACCGACGTGGACAAAACCCGGATGGAGATCATAGAGCTTAGTGCTCATCCGTACTTTGTGGCCACGCAATACCATCCTGAGTACCTGTCGCGGCCCCTGAATCCCTCGCCTCCGTTCCTCGGCCTGATCCTGGCCTCCGTGGATCGGTTGTTCCACTATATTCAGCGCGGTTGCCGTCTGTCGCCCCGCCAGTTATCGGATGCCTCTTCCGATGAGGAGGACAGTGTTGTGGGCTTGGCCGGCGCAACAAAGTCGCTGAGGGTTTTGAAGATCCCAAACACACCGAAGACCACCAAGAATGGAATTTCGAATGGCTGCAATGGTAGCTCCAGCACTTCCGAAGGAGAAGGAGCCTGCGGAGGCGTTGACATCACCAATGGTCACCAGTGAACCAAGGAACGGATCCCCAAGCCTGGTAGTGTTTGACATCCGCTTTTCAGCTATGCTCCACTTATCTCTGTATGCAAAAGTTTGCGATATCGGGAGCATGTCTTGGTGTGTATAATAGGGTGGTGTCGATTTAAACATTTTTTTAATGTTTTATTGAAGTGGCATAAAGTAAACCCACTTTTAAATCTTTACAAATTTTCTTTAGTTTGTACAAGTTAAATATTTAATAAATCTCGTACAAGGGTACACGTTTTTCGTATATTTTACAATATTATATTTTTCTTCAAAAATTGAAAAGATTGTATATTATTCGAGTGATTTGTTATTTAAACAATGTTTAAATATGTTAATATATGGGCATAGTCGTGGACTTATATATATATAGAACATCAAAATATATAGATTGTCCTTAAGATCCTTAAAAATCGACACACCCTAATTTGTCTTCTTGATCGAAAACAAAAATAGTTTATAATCTCCTTGAATTACGACTAAAGTTACATGCTATAATAAGTTAAAAATGTCTTTAATTTCATCAATATTTAAAGCAAAAAAAAAAAAAACGAATTGTAAGCAATTACTTTATTCAAATATATTTTTAGATAAACAATGAAATAATTCAATATTCTTTGTGTATTATTTTGAATTTTGTGCGCAGCTGAAACAGTGTTGGTAATGGATGGTGGGAAATCTAAATAGTATTATAACTATCCCTTTTCCTCTCACGGGGAAAGAGTTTACTATGGCGCGCAGTTTTTAAATTTGAACTCAAGGGTATTTTGAAAAGGTTCTGATTAAAAAAAAAACTTCCTAAATAAAAGACATGTTTTTAATGTTTATAACCAGCTTTTACAAATAGTTTAATGGTTTGAATATGTTTTTTTTAGTTTCCGTCAGTGATTGATGGCCCCAACTTTTGTGTGTTTTAAAATTGTTTTTGCATTGACGAATTTCTTCAAACTAAAATTTGTGCTCTTGTGGTCGCTAGACAATTGTTTTAAAAATAACTAAAGCTTTTTGTCACCACAGGAAGTGTCAACTGAATTTTGGAAAATTTAAGTCATCTAAACAAGTGTTTTCTATTTTTAATGACAGGAGGTAATGCTTTTAAGTTCTGAGATCGTAAACTGGTAACCGATTATAAAGGGTTAAAGTTTTCAAGCACGTGACTTTATTAATAATAAAATAATAAAATATTATTTATATTTTTAATTTTAACAAAAATGTTTGAGAAATAGGTTTGACTTAAATTACAGCAATTCCTCAAATTGGTATGATTTTTTTAAGGTCAAAAATTAACATTAGTAATGTATGAATGTATTTTAAAACAATTTTAAAAAATCAAACTTCTCCTTTTTATAAAAAACAAGAAAGAAAGCAAACTTCGGCAAGCCGAAGTTCATATACCCTTGCAGCTATTGCAAGAATTAAACATTTTTGAAAACATTAAAATTATAATTTACTTGCGTATATGTTTAAAAACATTGAAGCTATGATGATTTCCAGCTCAATTATTTGATAGGTCTTTTATATATTTTTATTGTTCCTATGGGAGCTATATGATATAGTCGTCCGACTTTGATGAAACTTAAACCGTAAATTGGAAATATTTAACCATTACTAAATGTCGAAGAACTAAACAAAAAATTAAAAAACAGAAAAATTATAATTTTTTTTCATTTATTTCTCCGATTGTTCCTATTGAAGCTATATGATATAGTCGTCCGACTTTGATGAAATTTAAACCGTTAATCGAAAATATTTAACTATTACTAAATGTCGAAGAACTAAACAAAAAACTAAAAAACAGAAAAGTTATAATTTTTTTCATTTATTTTTCCGATTGTTCCTATGGGAGCTATATGCTATAGTCGTCCGATTTTGATGAAATTTAAACCGTAAATCGGAAATATTTAACCATTACTAAATGTCGAAGAACTAAACAAAAAATTAAAAAACAGCGAAGTTATAATTTATTTTCATTTATTTTTCCGATTGTTCCTATGGGAGCTATATGCTATAGTCGTCCGATTTTGATGAAATTTAAACCATAATTCTGAAATATTTAACCATTGCTATATGTCGAAGAACTAAACAAAAAATTAAAAAACAGCAAAGTTATAATTTTTTTCAATTATTTTTCCGATTGTTCCTATGGGAGCTATATGCTATAGTCGTCCGATCCGGCTCGTTCCGACTTATATACTACCTGCAATAGAAAGACAACTTTTGGGAAAGTTTCATGCAGATAGCTTTAAAACTGAGAGACTAGTTTGCATATAAGCGGACGGACAGACGGACAGACGGACGGACAGACGGACATGGCTAGATCGACTCGCCTAGTGATGCTGATCAAGAATATATATACTTTATAGGGTCGGAGATGTCTCCTTCACTGCGTTGCAAACTTCTGACTGAAATTATAATACCCTCTGCAAGGGTATAAAAATTTGAACAATTATTTATTTGAATCTAAACAGGAGATACATAAATAAATAAGTTTCATATTGAAAACTAAATTTCGAAAGAGCACCAGAGAATGAGCTTTTTGTGTAATTTTCTGCTTGTTGACGCAATTAGTAAGGCAGAGAATTAATCAAAGGCTGGTACTCGAGAATAATAATGGACGCTAACCCGTACGGAATCAGACGCGGATTCAGATACCGCCTGGCGTTGTCAGACATCGGCCCGTGCTCAACAAAAATAGATGGGCATACATTTGGGCTTGTGTCCGCTGCGGTGAGCAGCGATGGCTGGTGGCCAATTGAATCGAGGCAGATCGCGAATCGCAGACCAAGAACAATGCGCATTCTTCATTGTTCGTTCGTTCAATTGAGTAACATGCTCTAGCTAATTTTGCACTAGAAATATCGTCCACCAAGAAAAAAACATGAACCAGTCGGGGGTCCACAAAAAGAAGCCAAGGATTCGGAATCGCCAGAGGAACAAAATCAACCAGTTGCAACAAGACCAAGAAGAAAATTCTACCAAAAGTGATGTAGTTCAGGTGGAAATCGCTCCCAAAAGCGGTGTTGCTGAAGTAATCCTTCAATCCGGTTTATCGGAGTCTAATAGTCCTCCAAAAAGTGAAAATTCCCTGGGAGAAAATCCTCAAGAAAACGAGACCATTAGGCTAATACAGCTACTGTTGCGTAGGAAATTATTGGCCAAAAATAATGCATCCCCAACGGGTGAAGCAGCCCTGGTTAATAATCAAGCCAAAATAGTAAACCAACCGAAGGAAATAAAACCCGAAGAAAGGAAACCAAAGGTTCTCAGTGCTCCGGAAATACAAAAAATCCCATCAGAATCCAAGACACCTGGAAAACAATTAAAGGATGTGAAAACCGATGAAATGGATGAGCTGCTCAAATGTTTGGGTAGCAAACTGCAAAAGGGTTAGTGGAGTTTATTCTACCAAAAGTGTGTTGGCTAAATTAAATAGATTAAAATCAAAATAGGAGGTGGAGAATCCCCAGCAGCGGCACTGTTCAGCAATCTCGGAAAGCTTTTCAGCCAAGCACCGCCCAGCGATGTTGAATCCTCGGATGACGAGGCGGAGGAGTATGTGGAGTACATCTACAAGCCAAGGCAATATTTTATGGCCTCATTGTGCAACGTATGTAGTATTATTAAAAACTTAAAACAAAAATAACTAAGGTTTTGTAGGTAGCTTTTTTTTTACCCAAACACTAGTTTACAAAAGAGTGAAAAACTGCCAATTGACCCGGTTTTGAGAATTTTGAAGTTTTACGGAAACATACATACTCTTTATTAAATAATTTGTAATTGGTACGAGCTAGCTTGATGATTTATTTAGCATTTACTGCTTAAATATATTTCCTTGATATAAAAAACTAATAAAAAATTCAAATTTATTTTGGCGCTTTTTTATAAAATCACCAAGATAGCTCCTTCCAATTATAAATTATTAAACAAAGAGTAAGTGCTATTTTTTAAAAAAAGTGACCAATGTTGTCTATTTGAAACCCTGTTACAAGACTTTAAACCTTTAAACTTAAAAAAAAATTCTTAATCAGGGAGTTTTATGCTCCGAAAACCAAACTTTCATCTCAGGAGAAAATTGTCGACTTTGATTTTCAAACTTGCATTATTCATAAAAGTTTCTAAGTAAAATCATTCATTAATTAATCATAAATGTAAAAATATTTATATATTTTATTCATTGAGTAATACTTAAATACATCAGCTAGTATATTGTATAGTTTTAATAAAGTGTTTTAAAGATGTCAAAAGTTATAAAATTAGTGTTTTTTTAATTAAAGAAACGATCTTTATTTGTAAATTTGTAATTGTATTCATATTTCGATAACTTGGTAGCATAAACACTCAAAAGATCATGCACAAAAACTGAACCCTTCTTTCAAAATTTGTTTCTCAGATTCTTGAAACTATTTCATGTACCTAATTTTAAAGTTAATTGATAGGTAATATTTTGTCTTATTAAATTTTTAAATCGCTCTACTAAACAGTTCTGCAAAGCTGACTTGTGCGGCCAGAATCGGATACCCTGTTCCCGATGCGGACTGAGCTACTACTGCAGTGGCGGCCACATGAAAGACGACCAGGAGCACCGCCAGCTGTGCTACGCCCTGCGCCAAACGGTGGACCGCAACGGTGAGGCCATTCTGTCAACGAACCATAAATCACACTAATTGCAAATTATCGGGTGGCGGATGCAGGTCACGAGATGTTCTACAAGTGCGGCGACTTCAGCGGTGAGCAGTTCCGCTCCTACCGGATCGTGTGCATCCGCCAGGTGGAGAAGGAGATGAACCGTCCGCTCTCGGCAACGGAACGGGAGCTCCTCCTGTTCCCAATGATCTGCAGTGAGTCCAAGTGCCGGGAGCACCAATTCAAGCGACTGGCCATCTGCGGCGGTTGCGGCGAATATGCCTTCTGCAAGGACAAACCGGGTCATCGCAGCAAGGAACATGCCAAGTGGTGTGGCGCCTTTCAGCTGTTCAAGGCCTTCATCATGTTTCAGGCCAACTTCGGACGGATGGAGCCATCGCTGCCCAACAAGGTTCTCCGGGAACTGCCCATGGCTTGCTCCAGCACCAAACACATAATGAAGAAGCTTAATTTTAGTAAGTATTTGCCCTAACGACAATAAATAGATTTATCACGCGAGAATCTGGAAAGAGTGGAATTTTATAAATCACAACATCCAATCAATATTTGAAGTTCATTATTCAAATTTTAAATAAAACATTTTTATCATTTTTCAAATTTTAATTTTGTTGATAAAATTAAAAACAAAAAAAATTAGTCAAAGTTTGTTGTCAGCTTTTTTTGATTTAAACAAATCCAACGGGCTTGCAAATGTTATTAACGCATTTTCATTAATTAGTTTATAACAGATTAAAAAACAACCGTGTTCTGAAACTTGCATTAATTTGGAAAAATCTAAAAAATTCTTCTGTTCATTCCGAAAAAAATAAAAAATAATTACAAAAATCTTTGATTGTCCATATCATACAAAAAAAATTTGTATTTTAAAATACCTTTAATGCACATGTTTTAAATCTAAAATACTATTAAAAAAGGATGTTTTTAATCGAGCGACAAATTGTGAACGTTTTTGGGTGGTGTGCTTGAGAAATTCTCACTTAATATTTAGATAAGAGAGTGTAATTAAATTAAATGTTACTACTGTATTGCTTAGTTTAGTTTACTGAACCAGTAAACAGAAGCTCCACGTTTTATATTTAAAAAATATTTTAAAAAAAATGGTGCCATAAAATAAATTTGGAGTGTTTTTTTAATCAGGGAGTCGAACTGTACAGGAAAACAAAAGATTGATCTCTGTAGGATTTTGTCGATTTAAATTTATATACCAGTGTAAAAAGTCTGGTTTTTGTTGCTTGTTGGTTACAGCGAAAAATTAACCAATTTATTTTTGTATATTTATTTAAATTTAAAACAAAAAATTTATTTTAAATTTAAGCATACGTAACATGTGTCTGAAAATTTAGCTAACACACGACTTACATGATGAGCTTTTTACCATGCTGTGTTTTATATATGTAAATGTTTACTGTAAAGATTTAATTTTTTGTTTGTTTCCCATAGATGTTACTAATGAGTGCGAATATGCAGCGCTAACTCAGGTCTCTACAGGACCTCTTACTGCCTGGTTCGCCTTGAAGCTCTGCGAGCGACTAAGAAACTGTGAGGAGCTGACTCTTCATTTAATTGGAGCCGAGATCGAATTCGAGGTGGATATGTTACAGAAGTGGGAACTCTTCCTTCTCCACATAATGCCTACGGTGAAAACTCTGAATGTGGTTTTCATTGGGCCCGAACTCAATCCCAATAATATATCCTTTGAGCAGCTAAAGAAAATCAAGTGAGCCAGAGAAATGTTACTATTTTTGAGATATATTATTAAAAGTTAATCATCCATTTTAGATGCTGTCGTTTGTGCCGGAAAGCGCAGAGGACTGTAAACTATCACTTTGAGAATGGCTTGTACCACGATTACTGCAAGGAATCGCATTTTCTTCAACCGAATTTGGGTAGGTTTTTCCTTTTTTTACATTAATTAAAGTTTAAATCAACAATTCCTCTCAACAGTTTGCTTTTTCAACTCTGGTCTATACCGATCGACTGGATTCGCCCTTGAGGATACTTGGCCTGACACCATACAAGCAGCACTTAATATCAAATGCCCTATTGTAGTAACCTCATACACAAAGTATGAGGCTCCTTTGGACATGGTGCACTTTATCAATCAATCAAATCGTCATTTAAATGTCGTATTACCACCGACAACAAATCCGTTTTCTTCGGAGAAGCCTGAACGTAATTTTATATCAGACGATGAAACGCCTTTTATGTTTAAGAACTTTTATTGTTTTGTTGTTGAGTGAATGGTTGAAAAGAAATATACATTTGTTATACACATCTTTGGCGTATACAAAAATTTGGAAAACTTTTTCGGCTTAAGATTATAAAAGTGTGTGGATGGGTTAGCTTTTAATCGATTATCGATCCTTGGCCAAAATCTACACTTCAAAAAGAATAATTGGTTAATACTTAAAAAATATGTTTCTTGAAAAAAGAGTAAAACATATTTCAGCAAAATAAAAGTTTGCGAAAAATATAGCACAAATTTGAAAATTCTATTCCAAGAAAACTTTGGATATTAAGATTCTTATTAAATCAAAATTATTGTAAACTAGACATGCTCCATGAAAAATATTTTGTTAAGTTGGAATTAGCTTGCAATATAATATTTAGAATCTGTTTTTGCTTAGAATCCTATTATTTTTTGATCATATAATCTACGTTATAATTCATTTGAATTTCCGTTACGAATAATTTAAAATTAATTCTAATTTAAATTATTCAACAACCCAACGTACAACGTTAGCCAAGACTTGAACCAAATGACATGCATTTTTTTTAGAACATTATTCTTGGCAAAATATATTATTTCCCAGATAGAAGACGGTCACACTGATTAGATTTGTTTGACTCTTGGCGCATTACATTTTCTTTATTTATTGCGTTTTAGAAAGTTTATTGTCTACTACTATTGTTTACCCATGAATATAAACGATGGCGACTTCAAGGATCTGCGCTGCAAGCTGGACATCATGGGTTTCACCCAGACATTGCCCGTTTTGGCCATTCCATTGGTTCAGGTGACATTGGCATACCCTGTTTTATTTTCTATTGTTTGGCATAACGCGTTCTTCGTTCATTTTGCAGGCGGTTTTTGGTGACTTAATTAAGACGACAGAATGTCTGAGGGACACGAAAAAGAAGGTCGCCGAGTTGCTGGAGGTGGTTAAGTAAAGTCTACATAGTTTATACCCTACCAAATGAAGGGTACTATAATTTCGACACCAACTTGGCGTCGCGGTCGCTCCAACCTTAAAGCATATATTTTCATGATCTTTGAAAACTATAACATTAATTTAAATTAATTTAATTTAATTTATTTGACACAAAGAGGATCGGACCGTGTACCAAAGTGATTTAAAAGAAAAATGATCTGGCCAATTTAAATTAAATTTAGATAAGATCCAAGTAATATATCATAAATCCTAAAGGTAAAATTTAGCTAAATTTGCATAAGTAAGCTGTCAATCAATATGAAGGCATAATTTAATTTTATATAATATAATATAATTTTTTTTTTTAATGGTTCGTTTGAAAGAAATGTCTTATGAAACTTATGATCGTTTAAATTGGGCAAAATCGAAAGACTTATGTTGCAACTTAACTGCAAGGATATAAAAACTTTGGCTTACTGAAGCCAACTACCTTTCCCATTTGTTGTGCTTTAATTGGTTGCTAAGCAAACCCTCTGTTGTGGCTTTCGTTTCGGCAGGAGAAGACCTGTTGGGAGCTGGGCGTCGAACCGTACAAGTGCGACAACTCTCGCCTGCTGGCCGAGTGTAATGAACTTCATTTGCAGTTCTTGAGGGACAGGGAGGACTACGAGCTGCGCCTGTGCGGTAAGTGCCAATCGATTCAATCAGCTTTCATTTTTAAACTAACTTTATAATATCTATTTGCAGAATCCGAACGCAAGATTCGAAATCTGGAGACGGACAAGCAGCACTTGCAGAGCCACAACGATGGACTTCAAAGCCAACTGGATGCTCTGCTCACCAAGCAAATGGTTTCATCCACCGCGGTGAAAAAGGTGCCATCTGGCATTGGTCGGCAAAGTAGGTTAAAGTCATAGCCATCATTAAAATTCTTTTGTATGAAAAGTCTTAGCTGTAATAGCTACTTTTCTAGACAACCTCTAATACGAATCATCTACTTTTTGTAGCCAAGAAGCCCTTTATAAGCACAGTGCGCTCTGGCAATGTGCTGCCCACTGTGCTGGGCACCGGCATCTCGAACCTTAAGTGCACAAAATGCAATGCTGGGGTATTCCAAAGGACCACCACAACCACCAAGGATGGTGTGACGGTCACACAGACGAGTGGCCAGGAGGAGCTGGACAAGATGCAGAACGATCTGACGGCGGCGGGAGAACAACTGGAGTTCTACAAGCGCAAAGTGGAGGCCAGGAATCGGGAGATAAGTCGACTTAATGATATGCTAGCAGGGGGACGACCGCCGGCAGCTTTGGCCAAAGACTGCTGCTACAAGGAGGTGGGCGCCCTGTCCCAGGACATTGATCTGTTGCAGCGCGAAAAGAGCGATCTGATGTTGCAGGTGCGCGACTTTCAGGACAAGATGCACGATGCCATGCAGCGGGCTCTGGGCTCCGAGGAGGATAAGCGGAAGCTGCAATCGCAGCTGGAGGAACTCAAGGAGGCGGCACTGCAGGTGGAACAGCAGGCCAATGCGGAGATTGATGCCAAGGAGCTGGAACTACGACATCTGCACTTGGAACTTAAAAAAAAGGGCAGGGATCACCGACTGGCCGGTGGATTTGTAACCACTCAAAGTGACAAGCAAAATCTTAACGAACGCCTAAAGCATCTAACACGCCGCGAAGAGGAACTGGAGGCCAGCAATGAGAAGCACAAGAGGAAACTGCTCAAAATGCAGGCCAAGATCTTGGAGCTGCAAAAGGAGCTCAAGGATCAGAATAAACACACCACTGTCACTCTGGACGAGGACAAGATACGCCTGACATCGGAGCGCGACTTCTTCCAGAAGGAGTATCTGCGTCTGATGAGCAAGTCCGGCTCGGAATCGGAGATAGCCTTTCTGCATGCCCAAATCAAATCCAAGGATGATGAGCTACGAGCTCTTCGAAACGAATTGTTTCCCGGTGCAAAGCTGCAATTCTCGCCACAGAAAAGCGTACAGTATGAGACACTTCCGCCACCGACCACCGCTTCCTCCTGTACGTCCACCGCGAACAGCAATCGGAGTGACTGCGTCCAGGCGGCCATCGGAAGGGTGGAGCGCGAACGGGACTGTGCTCGGTCCGAACTGGAGCGCGTTCGCTGCGAGCGGGACACGCTGAGGGAGAAACAGCTGTGCAGCGTGCAACTTCACGCCGAGGAGCTGCAAGCTCTACGCATGCGCAACGATGAGCTCAACGATCGACTGCGTCAGCTTGAAAGGGACAATAGGGATCTGAACTCGGCTCGCCTGCCGGCGGAAACCAATCTAGTGCTGCTCAAGGAGGATTTGGTTCAGATGCGAAACCGCATGGCCACTATGCAAACCGAAATTGATCAGTTGAAAACGGAAAACAGTCAAATAACGTAAGTTTGTTGTCTCTGTAAAATTGTTATTTATTAACTCGTGTTAAATTTATTTTATAGCATGCTCAACGATCAAAATGAGCGCATTATAGCGGACTATAAGAGTAAACTTCTGGTGGCCGAGCGTCACCGACAGACGGCTGATGTTCGAGCTAGCACCTTGGATTCCAGTCGAGAGTCCAATCGCAACGAAGTCACCCAGCTCCGCACGGACATTGGAGCTCTGCGGCAGACATACATTGCATTGGAACACGAGAAGGACACGCTACTGGTACTTAAAGTTGATTGTATTTTTCTTTAGATTTTAATACTGATTAATCTCTTTAAACAGCATCAACTGGATAGCAAAACGGAACGCGCTTATAAACTGGAGTATGAACTAAAGGATTGCAAGGAGAAACGGAATGCTCTGGAGCAAAGCGTTAAGGAATTGGAGGAACAAGTGCGGTGAGTTGGAAAAGATCATACTTTAGCTGTATAAAATCGGCAATTATTAAAAGTAGTTTTATTTTGTATACAAATTTCAAATTACCTTTTATCAAAACATCCTTCTTGTTGCCCCTCAAATCCAAGCCCCTCTTAAAACGTTGAAATATGTTTTTTTTTGTTAAATATCTAATGGTCTTTCACATTGTTTTATTTGCCTTATCGGGAGTTCCCTTAAATACAACTCGTACACAAGTCGATGTAATACATTCATGGCACAATCTCATCTTATCGAACACGTTAACCGAATATTTCTAAAAACCACCTAAAAGAGAACAAAATGGTTAATTGAATAACAAGTGATCGTAGCGATCAAATAACACTCAGCATGCAAACAGAAAACACAAAACAGAGAAGAGGGGATAGAATAGATTGGAGTAGGGAGTCATGCCAAGTGGGTGTGTGGGAGTATAGGAGTCATCACAACCAGATAGAGGATAGCTTGAAGATTTGGGGGGTGTTTAGATGGCCCCACCAAGGTGCAGATCATTGAGGAACTTTGAGTTGAGTCGCTCGTTGGTTAAATACCTCGCCAAACTGACACTCGGCGCGCTGCAGTTGCTCATGCCGCGCTGATCCGCCTCCGTGGGCGTGTAGCCCGGCCGGCAGACGCACTTGGCCCGGCTGGCATGGGCCACAATCGAAGTGGTGCCATCCGATGATTGCGTTTTCAGCGGCTCCAGCCACTGACCCGCACCGCAGGGTCCTCGACTGTACAGTTTGTGGCACCGCCCATTGATCTCCACCATTCCGGGCGTGGACTCGCATATATTCTGCTCCCTATTCGCTCCCTCACCCGAGCACTGCTGGTCCAGATTGGTGAGCACCCCCGAACAGCCACACATCCCGTTGTAGGAGATGCCATCGATGGACGGCCGGGCGGTGAAGTCAAAGATCACCACTTGGTGCAACGCACAGGGGCCTTGAGATCCAATCCTGTAGCAAGAGTCCTCTGCCGGAAAGTACAGACGATTCTTGCCGCAAATGTTGCGCACACAACTGGTCCCGTTGACCAGGAACTCGTTGGAGCCACAGGGACCCCGTGTGTACAGGCGATAGCAGATGCCATCGCTCCAGGGCACATAGCCCTCCTTGCACTGGCACTGCGCACGGGGCAACAGCTGCAACAGGGGAGTGCCGGTCGTCTCCTGGACATCGTCTGGTATGCGGAAGATGTGGCCAGGTGGACAGGGTCCAGGGGTATCTGGAAAGGGGAACAGGGAACAATATTACAAATGACAAGAAAATAAATTGAGCGGGAAATGTAATACAACACTTCAGAGGCAGTCATTACTTTATGAATTTGGTTTATCCCTGCATGGAAAAGAATTAGGGAATTTATAAAGGCTGCAACGACTAAGTTGGTCTGTGCATTTAATAAGTATAAGTAAGAGTATTGGATTTTTAGCTACCTATAAATTAACACAATTAATCAAAGTGTTTTTATCACACTTTCACTTCCTGGGGAGTGAAATCGACTATAATAGGACAACTTAGTTTCTTCTGAACTTCAAATCAGATTCACCAACTATCCAACTGATCTTAATATAGAGGAGTTCCAACGCACTGCTTCAATATGTTGAAAGCTGACTTGTCTTAATAAATCCATTATTTTAACTAATGAAATCTAATTACACTCAGCAAACGAAATTCTTTGAATTTAGAAAAAAAATTCCCTCAATTTAAAGAATAACTGCCTTAAATTTGAGACTTTAATACAAAATTTATAAAAAAAACATGACCTAAAACGATTCTTAAGAAAATTATTGCCTTGTTTGTTTTTTGTTTTTTGAGTGAATAATATCAATGTTCAGGGTCAACTCTCCATAAAAGCTCCGCTTTTGTATTTCGTGTTCTACAATGTGTATGTAGTTTTTAAGTAATCATTGCCTTAACTAACTGCCTTTGAAGTGTGGTATCACACTAAGAATTGCCGCAACCCAAACCCAATCCTACCCAGCTCGTAGCACATTTGCTGCGGAGGATGATAGTGCGGCAAGTGCCGCTGGCAATCGCATCGGCCGCCGGGCAAGAAGATGTGACCCGGCGTCGAGCAGGGTCCTTTGGTGTAGTGCTCGTAGCAGGACTCCTCCGCCGGATAGTAGAACGAGGACAGCTCGCCCTCATTCTCGCAGCGGCACTCAGCTAGTCCGTCCTCGTTCCGAACCAGCAGTTTTCCACGACTGCATGGACCTTTGGTGTGCCTCGCATAGCACTTGTTGTCCTTCGGCCAGAAGATCATGTCCTCCGGGCAGTGCAGTGGTCGCTTGCAGGTGCCCCAACGATTGCCTGATCTGGAAAGGATTGGGCAGAATTTTTGCATACACAATTAGTTAATTTGTTCAAAATTCATGGGTCTTTGGTGGAGTACAAGACTCAAGGATCAAGGATTTTTTCGGGTTCAATGGATTTATATATGTTTTATTGGTCCAATATCAAGACGTTGACTAAACTTAATGCTTATACGATTTAACGTAAGTGCGAGCAAGACAAACGTATAACGATTCCAATGAGCAATGAATGAAGAAAATTGATATAACCCGATACCAGATGGTAAAATACTAGACGCAAATGGGTAAAAAAAAATAAAAAATACGATAAAATACCACCAGGGCCGATACAGCATAGAGCAAAATTGTATTTTTTAAATATAATTTTACTCATTCATTTGGGTTGACGACAAAACGAAATAAAAAAGCTAGGCTTAAATGTATACGAAATATTTTTTAACATTTAAAGATAACAACTGAAAACATTTAAACGTTAAAATTAGCGGGATAAACACAATATAAGAAAAAAAACCAATAAAGTTTAAATTTAAAGTTAAAAAGGCAGAAATCTCAAAAAGTATCCACTATAGTTGTCTCTGTCTCTGAGCTTCAATGAATCCCTCAATGAATGAGGCGAACAACGTAATGTTATACCCGTATAATCGAGTGATAAATAAAATTAAAAATACAAAAGAGTAACACTTTTGTTACCCCAACCCAATCAAAACATCATACACTTTTTTGAGCCATATAGGCCATGACAAAATTGCCTGGATTAGACACACAACAAAAACAATGGAGGAGGAGTCTTTATCAAAAGAATTATGTGAGCAGGGACCTTTGATGTCAGAAACTAATGGGCCAAAGACCAATGACGAGGACAGAGAACAGGGGGATGCATCGTCCTTCGATTGCAACATATGCCTGAGCGCGGTACAGGATCCCGTGGTGACCATGTGTGGTCATCTATTCTGCTGGCCGTGTCTGCATCAGTGGCTTCTGACTCAACCCAATCGGAAACTCTGCCCCATTTGCAAATCAGCCGTCGATAGGGACAGAGTGGTACCGCTGTACGGTCGAAATAATCCACGTCAAGCGGATCCTCGCGATAAAATACCACCTCGTCCCACTGGACACCGTTCCGAACCAGAAGTGGCACCAGCCCACGCCTACAGATTTGGTGGGCGTTTTCAGATGTCTATTGGTCTTGGATTTCCTTTTGGGTTCATAACTTCTTCTCTGAATTTTGGCGAACCTCGTCCTGCAGCTCGTAATCGTGGCACCCAGCAATTCCAGGATGAACAAAACCTCTCCAAATTATTTCTCTTTGTGGCCTTTGTGTTTATCTGCTGGCTGCTTTTTGTGTAGCAAGATGTGACCACTTCGAAATCATTCCCCAGGTGAAACATTCAAATTGGTGGTTTTTCAAAATACGTTGAGTGAAGTTTCTTTTAAAGTATATTCGGGGAATAAACGTTAAACGATATACGTTAAATTAAACAACCAAAAATGGCTTATTGATTTGATTATTATTAAATTATATAAAATAGGAAATTTGTAACTGGAAAAGTAAACACTGAAAACGTAATTTATAAAAATTATCTTTTGAGGAAGATTCACCACTAGTTGTTTGTTGTTTAATTTTTTTTTCTTTAATTTTTTTGTATATGATATAAATCAAAATTTAAAACTGGAAAAATTGAGTATAAAACACTGAAAACGTAATTTATAAATAAATTTTTTTGAGGTAGGTTCACCACTAGTTGACATATAAACTGCATTTAAAAATGACCGTGGCTCAGTTCTATAAACAAAATAAAAGTCAAGAACTTTAGTGAAAGTAACCTGGATCTGGCAATATTTAATTGCTTCAATTATTGTTTAAGTGCATTATAACTTTCTCCAGAACTATGGAAAGCGTTTGGAAGTGTAATTCACAGATGAAATCAAAAGTTGAGAACTTAAACCTTTGGCAAGTGAAAATGAGAGCAAGGCAGTCCACGTTTTAGTTTATTTTCCGGAGGGGGTGGAGAACTCACCTCTTGGCCTGATCCGGCATGGGCTGGAAGTACTCCTCGGGTTGGCAGGGTCCCCGTTCGTAGAGATTGTAGCAGACATTGTTGGTCAGCGGACTGAGTGCTGTGCCCGGTGGACATCGGCACTCGGCCGCCGGAAGATCCTTCCGCTTGGCACTCACCGCCGTTGGGCTCAGCTCCATGGTTTCCGGACACGGATAGCCCAGTGTGAAGATCTTGAAGCACTTCTTCAGTGGCGCCCAGTACAGAAGCTGCCAGCCACCTGACATGCTGGCGCATGGATTCTTGGTGGGATCACTCCACGGCGGTGGCACAATGCCGGCCGCCACCTGAGGCGCCCGCTGCCCGGTGGTCAGCAGGAGGAGCAGGCAGGTGAGGATGGAGCTGCCCGCCTGCAGAGCAGCCCAGCAGATGAGCACTTTGCGACGTCTCATGCTGGCACTGAAGTCGAAAGTGATTGATTATTGATTATCTGTCTGATACTGTTGTTTATCTAACTACAGTGAAGCTTCTGCAGCTTTTCCTTCGAGAAAAATATTAGTTTATATTTGTTTTAAGTAATTTACTACATGTCTGTCATTAAACATAATAGCGTAGACATAAATATAAATCTATTTATTTTTAATATCTATACTTACAAAATTAATGAGTTTAGTAAAAAAAAAATCTAATAATAATAATAAACCCATTTTCTCATCTTCATTGGTGAACATTTTTAAGATTCTATAGGCTACATTAACCTTACTATAAAGTCATGATGGTCAAGGTCGAAAGTTCTAAAGCGGTATCTATAGCATTTTTGTATTGACTAATCGAAATAGATAAAAGCAAAGGTGAAAAAACATCATAAAGCTGCTTATATTGTGTTTTACGATTATTAACCGTTTGTATAATCAATAAGTTATGCCATTTTTGAGGGTCATTTATTTTGCATTTTCTAACCAAAAACTAAGCATTGACGTTTCGTGTTAAACAAATAAAATAACGATATTAAATTTAATTAAGTTTAAGTTGGAGAAGTTGGACTGTAATTATTTTCCCTCTGCTTTACAAACACATCGGGGGTGGAAGCTCTCATTAAACCGGATGATGGATGACTTTTCCATTGTCGCCCGGTGCTGTTTAAAAATCAATTCACCGCTGCAGCGGAGGGCTTTAAAGCGGGTCCAATTGGAATTAGCCAACCCTTTGGGGCAACTGATTATCATGTTGGCCGGACACCACCGCAAAAACGGCCAAACGGCCAAAAAAAGGCAAAACCAAAACACTGAAAACCAGTAAACGGTTCGCGCGCGGTTAACCATGACCCAAATACCCATTTATCTTGACTTCTTTTCGCCTCAGCCGCCGCTGTCGGCTGGTCAGAAATCTTCTGCTCTTTTCCACCTGGTGGTCATAATCGAGGGGCCTGCTTATGTAACCGCCAGCGGATGATGAAACATGTGGCAGCAGCAGCAACTGCAGCCAGCGAAGCGATCACGCCGCCGGACACGAAAGGTGCCACACTCTTGGGCGGTACGAGTTGCGTGATTTAAGGCCCGTTTGGACCGCTGCCACTAGACGCTGCATTGGCAACTGGTTTTTTTTTTTTTTTTTCTGCGGCTTACTGATGTAAGCCGGTCTGCTCCAGCGTTTGATTCTGGCTTTCCCGGGATTCTTCGCTTTCGGCCCATTTACTTCACTCGATTTGCGCACCTTTCGTAAGCGCTTTGTTAACATACAAACTGGATTTAATTTGATTGCATTTATATAAATCAATTAGGCCGTTCAGTGGGATCAGCTTTTTGTGGCTTTGCTATTTTTCTGGCACTTTTTTGGTTATTTTTTTTAGATCTTATCCTTTTTTGGCATTCAAACACATACTTTAAGTAATTGTTTTTGGCTAATCATTTCATGTATAGTGTAAGCCAAGTAAGGGTTTTAAATTGTTTAAGGTATTTTATTTAGTTTTGATTACATCATTTAATTTTCTAATTTATGGGTAGACTTGTTTTATATTTTGTTCAGATTTTATTATATTTTTTGCGACCATTTACTTTTTGTTAGCACAAACTGGATGTAATTCAGATACCTTTTTTAGTAGAAAATAAATATTGGTTTGATACACGTCATAAAAATAATTTATATATTTAGTCATGGCTTTTTTCTAAATATATTCTGCATAATGGAAACTTCCTTAGTTTTAATTCTGGTTTTACCGCTCCATTTACTTTATTTAGTAATTGCCACACCTTTGTTAGCACATAAACTTGATTTATTTAGTCGGCCTTATAAACCTAATTAAGCAAATTAATGAGGGCATGATTGGATGTGAAACCCCTTATCAATTATGACCCAAAATTTCAGTTTAAATTTTGACATTTCCTTTTTTCATGTTTTATTCACTCTTTCACTTTTATATTTTTCTACTTTAGGTTTATTTTACTTCATTTTTATGCCGGTTTTTCTTCTATTGTAGGGCCTTTTTGTTTAGCTCAAATGAATGAAATTAATTTTAAATTTTACAGCTCCACATTTTATTGGTGTCCCCACCTTTTATATGATGTTCATTAATTAATTTACGAACTTCATTCAGCTTATTGAGCTATATAGTCTTAACAGCATGAGCAATAAATGCTGTTTGACAAAAATATTTTAAGTCTGTTTACTATGTTTATTGCAACAAATAGTGAAATATTAAGCAGTCTGATTAATCTTAAATAATGTTTGAGCTATTCTTCAAATTATATAATTGTAGGTGTCGTAACCCTCAATTAAATATTTTTGACTACCTATTAATGTTCAACTTTATAAAAAATATGCTTTATGCTTAAGTAATACAATTTGTTATGTTTTACATTGTTTGAATTAGGATTATATTTTTAGATTTTTAGTTAAATGAAAAACACATTTTGTAAAATCTAAAAGTCTTCTAAAATCGCTTTTACTTATGATCATTTGAATTATTTTACTTATTTAAATTACTTACAATCCTCTAAGTGAACTTTATCTCAGCAAGACTTGTGTTCTTTTAAATTACTTGTATTTATTTTCCTCTCAGTGGATTTTTATTCAACAGTCAAAAAAAAAAATAAACTAGAATAGATGGGCTAACAATGGATTACTCAGAATTATCTCGAGTAAATTTGCTTGGCTTCCTCTTTCACGTTGTGTTTATTCTGGCTTTCTTGGGATTATCCCGCCCCTCATTTGTGATCGCACCTTTTGCAACTCGGTTGTTATAATATCCAAACTGGTTGGCGAGGGCTCAATTTGTTTTGATTTGGTTTCGGCAATCACGCACAATAACAAAATCACCGAGATATTCGCTTCACTTTGCTTCGAATTGAGACGGTTCCCTATAGGGCAGAACCGACCGACAACTGACCAGCGGACCGACTACTGAGCCAAGCGATCGCGTCGTCCGTTCGCTTGGGCAGGTAACAAACGTCTGGGTCGCGGGTTTGAGCCATGGTTTCGAGCCAACTCCAACTCTTGCCGCTCTTGGCTGGCATATCCGCTCTTACACACAGAGCCGTCACAAAGGTGAGGCGCTGACTGAGCCCAGTTTTGTGTGTAAATGTGTTAACCACTTTGGCCAAAAAGGTAACAACGAAATGTCAGTGCTTGTCTCGGCACCACTCTCTTAGCCATCTGAGCTCTGCGTCAGCGCCACTGACGGGTATTTGAACTTTGCTTAGCCTTAATGACTGACGGACGGACGATGGATATAGCTGTGGCTGTGACTGTGGCTATGCCGACGGCGACTTTGACTGCCTCTGTTGACTGCCGTGTGTTCTTGAGCTTCTGGCCAAGTGCGGATGTGTGTGACTACGTGCCTGGCATCTGTAGTTAATACTAGATACCCCTAGCCACTTCTGCACTGCGATTCGTGATCTTGATTTATAATGGTTTTAATCTTGAAATATGAAATATGTCTATGAAAATGGACAAACGACCATAATTTTATATAAAACCATTTACTATTCCCCAACTTAAATTAGATATTCATTAATAGGAATACATATTTCCTATAATTATTTTTCATAATTAATTCTAAATTATAAAATTCTAACAAATATTAGTTTAAAAAAAAAAGACTCAAATATTATTGTGAAAAGGTTTTTTAATTTTAAATCAAGGGACAAAAATATGTCTTCTAAATATTTATTAATTAATTATTTCTAATTTTAGAATTTCTTTTTAAATAAATCGCTTACAAAATGGCTTTGAAAAATGTTAAATTTTATAATTTTAATAAATATTTTTATAAGATTAAGAGGCCGACAGTCAATAATTGAAATAATTAAATATTATTATTTACCACCTTTTATAAGCATTAAATTGTTTGATTAACGTTAAATTGAATATATTTATTGATTTAAAAAAAAAAGTTTTAGTTTTTGAAACTTATTTATAAGGCGATTTAAAATCTTTACAGCTTAAATGGTTGATTATTTTAAATTTGAAAATTAATCGTTTCAATTTGAGGTATTTAAAGACAATGTATACAATATTTAGTTCACTTTCGAGTCTCCAAAAACCTTATTGATTATTTTTTAACTATGCTTGCTATAGAGAATTCGTATTTGATGATCACTTTTCTTTCCGTGTTTCTGTTTACTGACCCCCCTCGATATGGTCATCGGAAGAGGGTCAGGTTCTGGCAGGCAGTGGCATTGATTGCGCTACGCCCCAGCATTGATTGCGATTGATTTTCCGCTTTCCCCCCGCTCTTCAATTGCAGCAAACTGACCAACAGGAACCGGCAACGCGATTCAGAACTGACGGAGACCTCGACGGAAAGTAAAACGCTGCGGCAGCAGATTGTGGCACTCAAAGCCAGCCGCGATGAGGCAATAGCAGAGAATCGGTGAGCAAAAAAGTCATTAGCGAGGTGAAGATATCGTAGAACTGCTTCCGCGCTGCCGCAAGTCATTTTTCCTCGATCATTAGGGGGTTTTTTTTTGTAAGTGTGTCCACATCGTTTTGTTGCCCCACAGCCGACTGGTGGACAAATTAAGCGATGCCCAAGTGGAGGCTAGGACGTTGCAGAACAAGCTGGCGGACTCCGAGAAGCAGGTGGCCAACATGAAGCAGCAGCTGCACAAGTACGTCCAGGAGGTGAAGAAGGCCGAGGATCTGCTCACCCAGAAGGTTAGTTTGTGCCCAAATTTAGTGCCTAAGTCCTAGTACCCGAGTCGGCATACAGGTGTGCTCTAAATTAAAGGAAAAGGAGCGCGATGAGATGCTGGACCAGTACCACTGCCTAACACAAGACCAGGCGACGCTCGAGGGAAACAACCAAAGTCTGGAGTGTGAGGTTACCGAGTTTAGGTGAGTCAAACTCGAAATAAATCCATTTCTTTGAAGTTGAATTCATAATAAAAAGGTGTTCTTAAAAAGCGGTCTGTTGCTATCTGTCTACCAAAAGCTTAAAGGCTTGTTGATAAGTTTACCTTTTGCCGAAACCGTCAAAATTAAGGCTTTAATCATTAAAAAGTTTTGATATTTTGTTAAACATTAAATTGCGAAAAATTACAAGACAAATTATTATTATTTATTATATTTATCTTTACTTTGTCATAGATTAAACGTGGTTAATTATTTTAATTCGATTAAATACATTATTTTTAAACAACTGAAATTACTTTTTTTGTGCTTATACTATTATTAAAATAAATATATATAAAATAAAATTTTTTAAAAATTAAAATTGTGTAAAAGTAATGGCATTTGTTAAAAGAACAAACAAATATATATTTAACAAAAACTTTTAATGGTTTTACCAATGAAGTTTATTTATATATCTTATTTTAATTTAATAACTAGGCAAAAATAAAAATTTTTTTACTCAGTTTTTTTAAATGGTTAAATAAAGTTATGTGGAACTTTTTTAAATATATAATATATTTATAAATCATTTTTAACAGTTAAACAAAAGTTATCTTCATTTTACTTAGTTTTTCAAATTTAAGGCTCTTAAAAGTAAAAATAAACTTTTTTAAAAATAAATATAAGAAACAACATTTTGAACAGTTTTAAAATCGAAATATTGCATTTAAATTGATAGTCTTATGGTAAACACTTTAAGCATCGAAGTTAAACTTCTTCTTACATTTGTTCCTTGTTAATACTACATATATTTTAATGCAGGCGGCAGATCTGTGAGCTGGAGTGCGAGGTGCGCAGCCTGAAGGATCAGTTGCAGTGCAGGCAGTGCGCACTGGACGGTATGGAGGTGGAGCTAACCGCCGCCCGGGCCGCGACGAGATGTCTGGAGCGGGAACTGGAGAATGCTCGCGATGATCTGCGAGTCCAGAAGGTGGATCTCGAGGCTCGCAAGGAGCTATGTGACAAACTCGATGTGGAAAAGGGCAAGCTCAACGCGGAGCTTAACGAGGTCAACGAAATCCGTAAAAAGGTGAGCTTCAGCTCCGGTCCTGCTCGGTATCAGTATCTCTATCCTAGCTAGAATTCTCCGCTGTAGTCCACTTTTGGCCTTTCTAACCCTCCTTTAACTAATTAGCTGTATAACTCAAAAGTGCTTGTAAGTAGCTTGGGTATATTTTTGCCAACTTATTTGTATTAAATGATTACAATTTCAGCTTGAAAGGCAATGTGAAAAACTGCGCGAGGAGCTTCAGCAGAGCTCGGCTCTCAATCAGATCACCACCGAAACCACTGATCAGATGCTGGGGCGCTTGCACAACGATCAGCAGCGTCAGGAGGACGATGATATCAGGGCCAAATACGAAATGGACCGACTGCAACGTCAGCTACAACAGACTTTGGTGAGTTATGCCCATGAAGGTTAACCCCATTATGGTTGCTTCATTGGAGAAACCCAATTGCAATCGAGTAACCATTACACAAAAAAGGTCACAAATTAATAAAGCGATTTAAAGGCTTTCGTATTTTTCCTAAATATAATAGTTTGTCTAACGTCTGCTATCCAAATCTATATGAAATACAACTGATTAAAGAGGATGCACTCAAAATAATGTCTTTAAATTATCTTTATGAATATAAAAACCTGAATAATTTAAAATTTTAATAATTTAATTGCGTTAAAGAAAGGTTTTGTTTAATGAAATATTTAAATAAATTAAATATTTTTTCAAATGTCAAAACTCCAAATCTTTATGAAATATAACAATAAAAATTATTTTTAATTTATCTTTATTAAACAAAAATTCGGAACCATTTGAAATTGAATACCCTTGTAACTTAATTACTTAAAAGAAATAAACATAAGGTTTTCTTTAATCCATCAGCAGAGCCAATCCAGTCTAATGTAATGATTAACTTTTTCTGCCAAAACAGAGCCAATTGCAGGAGGAACGAATCCGCTGTAGACACCAGGAGGAGTTGGCCAACGAATTCGAGCAACAGGTTTGCAATCTGCGTCGAAGTCTCGCCGAGGATCGTTTCAACCATGCGAGGTCGCGCGAAGTTAGTCCTCGAGTGCCATCGAAGACCCTGTAACTTTGTATCTGACTCAACTATGGCTGCTTGTTTTATGTTAACTCAAATTTAATGTTTGGCCGGAATATCGAAATTGTAAAAATATATAAAAGATGGGCAACGCACAATAAAAAGGTGTTTCGGTCGAAGGATTCTCATTGAACGAAGCGACCCTCTTTCCGGCACATGGCGGCCAGGTTGACATAGGTCTGGTACATGCAGGGACAGGCATCGAAGGGCGGTACCCGCTTGAAGTCGTCCTGGGGATCCTGCTCATTGCAGCTGGCGAAGTCATCATCGCAGGTGGATTCGATGCATGTGTGCTCCGCCGAACTGCTGGATCCTGGGAAAATTTGGTAGGTATATCAAATATGGCATAAAACCCTTGAAAATCTATGACAACTATGAAAAAACAACAGATAAACCCAAAGAAAATCTTGTGAATATGACCAAAATAATCAAGAATGAACGCTAAAGTCGAGTGTCGCGAAAATTTGATACCCATTGCTCAGCTAAACTTGCGCTGCGTAGGTCTAACTATACCCTGCATGTTAAATCTCAACGGACAGATGGAAGGAAAGGAGAAACACGACTTTTAACTTTGTAAGATCGAAAACGAAAACGCTTTTATCCATCTGTTACATATTTTATAACAAATACAAAATACTCTTTTACTCTACAAGTAATGGGTATTACTATGAAAATTAACAAAAGCAGTATATATAAAGCAAATACAGTGACTATGCCTAATTTCAATTAATATATTATTGTTAATCTTTCAAAACAACTCAAGTGTATAACTTAATCTAAATTATCACTCTGACACATGGAAGTGTTAAGTTGTTGTGTGTTTTGTTCATAACTATCGCCAGACACAACACATTTCCAAATCGAGCTATTATTTTAGGAGTTATTGGCTATTATGTTATGTTATGACGTCACTGCTTATTTGAAAAACGGATCTCTGCCGCTGCTCTGCATAAGATAGGAGCACTGTTAGTGGGGGGATGGTGGGATAACTGCTCGTTTCTAGCTTGTATTGTTGACAACATAGTTTGGTAATTTGTAAGCTGAGTAATGGGTATCTAATTGTCGGGAAACTCGACAATAGCGTTCCCTCTTCCTTTTATTATGTACATATGTAAGTAACTTACTGCAAGTGTGGTTGTCATCCGTACTGTCCGTCTCATTGCCCTGATCCACCGTGTGATACTTGAGGGCCCGTTCCCAATCGATCAGACTGTGACAGGTTTCCTGCACGTGCTCCTCCTTGGTCAGATCCCCACTTTCGTCTTCGAAGGTAACTGTTCGTGTGCGCTTTTCGCAGATTGTCTCCAAAACGGGTACTTCTCTCTCTTCAATGCATGAATGTTGTCTTGGCGAGGATGACAAGCACGACCTTGGGGAAACCCTACGAGGACGGTCAAACTCAGACGATGTCCTAACACATCTCGACTGGATTTGATCGGGAAAACTTGTGTACTCGGTGATGGGATCCCTAAAAGAAAGATCGTGTTGATGCATGTTTAGACTTTTCTGCTGGATTTCGTAGTCTTCCTGCCATTCGGAGCATGGATTATGATCGGATTCGTCGGGTTCTTGACTAGAACTTGAATTCAAAGACTTATAGTTAGGAGGATAGCCTCTATTGGGACTAATACTTCGGGAATCTTTCTGATTATAGGAGTTTGTGAGACTTTGCTGCCTTAGTCCGTGGTTTTGAAGCTGTCTTGGAATAGACCGCTTATATATGGGACGTGGTGAACCATCATAATCATTTTGTTTCCCCCTTGTTGATCTATAAGAAGTTTTACTTAGATCATCTTGCCTGCAAGCCAACGCCTCGTGGTCACTCTTTTCATAGACATTGCCGTAACCTGTTCTATAACTAGCATCCCTTTTCGATTTCTCTTGACTCCTGGGAGTACATTGCTTTTCATCGTGATAGTTTCTTAGAGATTCAGCTTTGGAATTACCCGATCTTTCATACAAATTGTCGTTAGGCTGATAACTATGCTTATATTGATTTTGAACCATACTCTCGTCACATTCACTTTTCGAAGAATCTTCATAGAGTGTGGGCGGACTTTTGACTCGCGATGGAGTTGGTAGTGATGGATGCGGATGGAAATCAACCTGTCTGGGGTAATGTAGCTGTTCCAGGCACACTTGCAATGCCTTCTCGCACCTGGCCTGCCCCTCCGTCTGTGTGGGTCTCTCCTCCCGGCAAAGAATCTCTGTCTGGGTGTTCCTCGCTTCTCTTTGGACCTGTCTCACTGGAGGATTCATCTGATTTTGTGGAGCAAACAATGCATAACTGGTGCTTGGAATGCTCTGGCATGATTCTGATCGCTGAATAGGGCGAGATCTCAATTGTCCAACACCCATCGGAATCTTATGCACAAAGATTCGCTCTTTGGAGACCATCCGTCTCACCTGTTTTACCACCTTACAGTCTTTATCCTGTGACCTCAAGGTCTTCGATGGCTTGGGATACAAACTGCGACTGGCCTTTGTGGCACTTTTAGTTTTATGCAATTGTCTGTCATGGTCATGAGACTTTTCTGGATAAGTACAGTTCCAGGGAGCAACAGATCTGGTATCGTTTATGTACCTTTTATCAGCTCCATGATGACGATTATTTAAATCGTGATCGGTTCTAAGACCTTTCGGGGATTGGTAGGCCTTTTTCTCATGGCAACCATCGTTTAAAGGGGCACCTGGACTTCTCTCTTCATAATAATGACAATCTTCTGTTTTTGGATAAGATCTAGGTGACCGCTGATCATCAGTCATTTGGTGGTGGCTAAAAGATTCCAGTTCATTTCGACCAGTGTTTCCTTCCTTGAATACATTGCAGCAGCAGAGATTTGCAATAGATATTAGCTGTTCATCAGTACTACTGTGACTTTCAACTTTGTTTTGATCACCATCGCACAGTATCGAATCTTGTGAAGATCCTTGATCTTTTTGATCTTCCTGTGAGTTGTCCTTTGACCTAACTCTCTCCGTATCCTCCGGCTCTGGAGTTTCCGTCTTGACGGCTTCTTTAACTGGTGGGATTCTTGTGTGGGTGGGATTCGTAGCCACAGCTGTGCGTCCACCGAGCTCACTCTTGGATTTCTCCTGTTGATAAAGGCTTAAATAATCATGGTACATGCGGGCCTTGGTTTCATCCGTGTGCTCATCTTTGCAGATCTTAGATGGTGCAGCTTTTACACTGGCCTCCTTCGAGGTCACAAAATCACTGACTGCCATGTTTTCGACTTTCACTTTGGGCTTTCTTTGCTCGGGTTCCTTCTTAATGGTATCCTTTTTTTGTTGGCTTAATGGGGCACAGTCAGTGGTGGTATTAGCCGCCTTAATCTTCACATCCAATTTTTTATTAGCATCGGATTTTCTAACCCTATCTGGACACTTCTTCTCCCGTGACTTAGATCGTGAAGAAGACTCCTTTTGCTGGCATTGATTTTTGGGTGATAGAGCACGATCCGTTATAATGTTGGAACACAAATTCCGGCAAATTTCCTGGGTGTTCAGATCGGTGACCGTTCTTTTGCAAGTCTGACGTGGACTGATGCTATAAGGTATACCAAACTGCATACCTTGATTGGGTGACATGTGACCATAGAAACCGCTGCAACCGCAGAAATGTTGCTGTTGTCCCATGTTGCTGTTGCAGCAGCAATTGCAATTGTAGGTGTTATTTCCATAGCTCCTTTGATAGGTATTACGATGGTTCAGTTCGCAGTTTCCACAACAATTACAGCATCCACCACTGGCTCTACTGCTGAGTTCCGTAGGATCAACTGCTGGCGAACATTTTACTGCAATTGTGCGGCATTTGGACCGCTTGCTATCCGATTTGGAGGACATTTGGCATTTGGACCCCTTACTTTCTAATTTGGAGGACATTAGAACCGCGTCTTGAGTACCAGAAACAGGACTCCCATTGGCACCCAAAGGTCTGACCTTCGCTTGATTGGCCTCCAAACTCTGGCCCCAGGTCATGTTCTTCACACTCGCCATCTCCTGACTGCCAGATTTGCATCTGGTCTCCTTGCTTTCGAGGAAATATTTGCGCAAGCGCTTTAGATTTTCTATCTCATGTTCGATCTTCCGGTTCAAGCTATTCACTTTCTGGCGGGTTCGCTGGATTTTCTCTAGGTCCAACGAGACGGATGAGTGCGGTTTGGGGCCGGAACCGGGAACTTTGACCGATTGATGACGGTAGAGTTCCCTCACCTGCGTCTGGATCGAGACGCGTTCCTGTCGTTCCAGTACAATGTTGCGACCTGTGAAATGTTTCTTTTGTAGATTTTTCGAAATCGTTCCATAGGTTTGCCTACCTTGGTCGTGGCTGCCTTGACTTTCCATAGACTCTTCTTTAGTATCCTCGTAATCAATTAAATCGTAGAAAATATATTCGTATTCGTTGTGCTCTCATCGACAGCTTCATTTGATGTTTAAGGCTGTGCTTTCGTATTTTAGACAATAGAAATAATAAATAATACAAAAAAAAAAATCTATTCCAGGCAATACCAGGGAACACTACCCACCCAAAAGACAATGAAACACTTGCCGCTTAGATTATTATTTTACGCACAATATACACTAATAATTTCATTTTATTTGTTAAAATTGACATGGATGATGCCGGGGATTTGGTACGCGTTGAGTTCAATGGGAATCGTGTATTGCAAATAAAAGTGTGTAAACATAGAAATTATAACGTTCAACAATTCCTAATTAACTACATTAAACCTAAGTATTACAGTGCAACAACAGTTTTACAGGCGTCTCTTCAAAAGTGAAATCATAAATACTATTGCAGGCCGTGATCATTGGGATGGGATGGGATCATTGGCAACTGGAAAAAAAACAAAAACTCGGTTTTGGTGGGGGGCTTCCTAAACTAATCCTTCGATGTGGCACATGGCTCCGAACCGCTGGCACTAAACGGACTGCTGGACAGGGGCGTGCTGACATCGCGACTCTCGCCGTTGAGCAAGTACACGGGCACATGGCTAGTCACCAGTTCGAGGTTGTGCGACGGCGACAGCATCGCACTGCTGTCTTCGTCTTCGTCCTCGGCGGCAAGAACAGGAGCAGCGATCTCCAGTTCGTTGCCCACCTCGGGCACCATATCCTGGTCGAACTCATAGGCAGGCTCTGATCTTGGCTCGGCAGCTGGAACCGCGGACGGCTCCTCATCTGGAGCTGGCTCGGGTGGTGCGGGGGGTGAGGTTTCAAGACCAGGATATGCCTCAAACTCCAGTGGGTAAGCCAATAGCACCTGCTTTTTCTTTTTGTTTTTTATGTGCGTCCAAGGAAAACGCTTCACACGCCGCCTTCGCCTGCGCGTTTTGCGTTGCAGTGGTGCTTCGATCTCCCCCTCGAATTGCTGGATAACCACTAGCTGCTGTTTGTCTTCCCCATTCTGTTGCTGCTCCTCCAACAGCTGCTTTTGCTCCTCTATCTGAAGTAGTTTCTCCTTTGCTCGATCTTGATCCTCGACCTGGTGTTGCCCACTCTCGACTTGATCTACTGCCTGTTCTTGATCCTCATCCTGGTTTGGATCTTCCTCGTCTGGATCCTCTAGCTGAGGTGACTCTATTTCTGGTTGGTGTTCATTCTCCACCGGAAGCTGATCATCCTCTGCCTCTTGTTGATCCTCTACCAGATTTGGTTCTTCCCCTGCCTGCTGTAGTTCCTCCTGCTGCTCGTGGTGCATCTCCAGTTGATGTTGCTCCTGCAGCAGCTGCTCCTCCAGAAACTGTTGATGCTCCTGATCGTGCTCATGCTCATGCTCATGGCGTCCCACCACTTTCCTCTTCTCTTCCGTTTGTTCTGGAGTCTGTTTGTTCTCTTGTTCCACCAGCTCATTCACCTCCTGGCTGCGTTTCCGCTCATCTCGTGGCAGGTTCATCTCCTCCAGCGAAATTCGTTCCTGTAACTGGCCACCTGTATCCACCTTATCTATGTGCTCATGGCCATTTAACGCTTCGTCCGCTATGTGTGACCTTTTCAGGCCCTTGAGACTCAAACGTTTCAGTCTTATTTGTGGCAATCTATGCGGCGCTGATTGCCGAATGATGGCCAAGTCCTGCTCCAGCTGTTGGACTTCCTTTCGCCGCTTGGCGTTTAGAACGCGTAGCTTCCGACATCGTTTCGTGGCCTGCTTGAGCAGACTTTGTTGATCAACCGGCTTCTCCACCTTATGGTTGGCTTTTCCGGGCTTTTTCCTTTGGTTGTTTAGCCTACGTCGGCGAATATTCTCCCGCTGCAGGGTAAGCAGGTGGTTGTAGTAGCTCACATCATCGCCATCGGCCTTGGAAAAACAGCGACGACTGAAGCCCCAATCGCTGGAGCTCTGGTTGTCAGTGGATACGCTTTGTATCTGGCAGGGACTGCTCGAACTGTGCGTTGAAGCTGGCGGCGTGGGCAAGGCAACTCTCTGCCCTCTATTCGTTGTCCGGATGCGGGTGGGCGTGGCCGAGATCTTGGTGGGTGTACCACTAGAGGCGTTGCTGGTTGTGGGTGTCAGCTGACTGGCGGCGACATTAATGACTTCATTCCGGGCCTTGATTTTGGCATCTAGCTTGGCGAACATTTTCGCACTGGCCTTGTGGTGCTCTGAAACGGAGATTACAGTAGATTTATGTGTAAATAAATGTACGTGAAACAGCAATAAAATGATTGTGCATACCTGCTTTCCAGCGAAGAGATCCGGCCCCATTCACCGGGGACTTGGTCATGTACTGTTTGATGGATGGCTTCTTAGATACTCCTGCCTTGGCAGTCGGCGCAGTGGCAACCAGGTGCCGGGGACTAAAGGTAACCTGTTTCTTGAGCAGCGACGACTCGCTGCAGTTGCTATTCTGACTAGAAGATTGACGGCAGTGGTACAGGGGGGTTCGTTGACCACTGGCATCGCTGGCACTGCTGCTCCGCGGGAAGAAACTTTGGCCGAGGGCACTGGTGTACTGATGCTCCTCAACCAGATCATCCGACTCTTCCTCCTCCCCCACCTCCTCCTCCAAGGTCTGCACGCACTGATCGACGAGATGCGGCGCTGTGGTCGACACCAAATGGAGGCTATCCCGTCGGCAGCTGTAACTGTTCACGATGCGCGGCACTGTGTAGGTGGTGGGTGGAATCACTGCCCTTTCGTACGTGCGCAGGTTACTGGGATAGATGCGCGTGACCGGCACGGAGTCGTCCTCGCCGAGGATCGTGGTCGCCGTCGTCTGATGCGCCGAATCGTTTGAGTTGGAGTTCGAGATGATGCCATCCACATTGGCAGGCACATTGAAGTTCACCGAAAACATCTCCACGTCGTCGTCGGAGTCGCGCAACTCGACGATCTCGATGGAGTTGTCGATGCCGCTGAAGAGAGCATTGGCCCGCTTGCACGGCTCCAACTGGCGGGCATTCTGGCAGAGATTCTGAAGGAAAACGGGCGGATGGCAGTTCAGTGATGATGTCGGCGTACCCGAAATGTCCCACATTGGACAACTGTCGTCATCATCGGAGCTGACTACCTGTTGGTCGAAAGTTAACCAAGTAATGTCAGTAAAAAGTGCAAAATCAAAGCTTATATATCTCTAGGGGTGTTGTGAGGCACTCAGCTGAGGTTGTAGTCATTTTGGGACAGCGTAATGGAGCCGGTCACTGCCCGTCACGCGACTAACTGCGCCGACAGTGGCTTCTGCTTCACTCGCTTGTCCGAATCAGACCTTTTACTAAGACATCATAGTTAAGCCAATAAGAGAGCAACACGTTGAAGGAAGCGTTCTTTGGAATATTGAGATATCACAAGACCAAACAACTAAGCCCTCAGTGTTGCTAGCTTGGAGGGATATTTAAAAGACTATTTGCTTATACATCAATGAAACTAGCAAACTAACCACTTCGTTGGACTGCGGCGGTCGATTGTCCACCTTGCTGACCACATGCAGGCTGGTGCAGCTGCTCTTACGCAGATGGTTCAATATGGTGCTCGTGGCCGTGCTCCGGTCTGTAAATTTGGGCAAGTACGGCGCATAGACACTTCTCAAGGCCAGGGATTTCGAGGGCCTCATGAACTTCTCGGCAAACTCTACGATTCGCTCCTTGACCGACTCATCCGACTCCAGACGCTGCCAGTAGTAGAAAATGAGTATGTATTCGATGTAGAGTTTATCTGGCAGTTCCGCTTGAATCATAACGCTGGGCATCGACCAGTGCGGAAAAAGGCAGCTGTGGAAGAAAGAAATCGTTTTAAATTCCAAACAGTTTAAATATATATTTCATTTAAGTAAAGGAAACCTTTTAATAAAACGTATGCACTATTTTGTTTTTAAATAAAGTACTATAAATAGAGGGCAAATTTTTAGCCAAGCCATTATGTATTATGGTTTAGTTGGATTAATGGTTTGGCAGTTTTGGGATCGGCTCTCATAAATAAACAAAAACGAGATCTTGTCGAAAACAAGTTAAAAGCTTTACTGTTGTATACATTTTGTGTGTCATTTGATGCGGAGATGACATACAAGCTTGAATTAACATGGTAAATAATGACCATATGTTGCCCATTTTTATTTTTTTTTGGATCAACCTAGTTAAGTTTAACAATTCGTACCTGTACAGCATGGACAAAATGCTGGCTCTGTTGAAGAGTTTGGGGGCTGCGAGGAGAGTGCGCAGCACATGCTCCCGGTGGACGCCGGCGCCACCTTCTCCGTACTCCACGTAGAGCTTGAGGCAACTGTTGATGCGATTGATGATGCACTCCTCGCTCTCCACCGGCTCCTGGGCGGAGCAGAGCTCGCAGGATATGTAGTAGCCGACGATGTGGCACATGCGTTGCCTGTACCCCTCGTCCTGCTGCAGGGCCCGACCCTGGACCATGGTGTGGATGACGTCGGTGAGACCGGTTAGAATGCGCGCCAGTTTGCGACACTTCTGGGGCAAGTACTGGGCCCGCTCGAACTCCTCCCGTATGGCACTGAAAGATTAACGAGGGTTGGTATTCATTACCTGGATTACCTGGCTGTATGTGTGTGTGTGTGTGTGTGTGTGAGCGTACTTACCTTTCGTACTGCATGAGCAAGCGGGCCATGCGCTTATCGAAGCTATCATCGTTCAGGGCCGCAATGGCATCGTGAATCTTGCGCCGCGTCTCATTCAGATGGCCGAACTCCGGCTCCGCCTGCGAGTCCGGCTCCTGGTCCCGTTCCGTAACTGGCGACACGCACTCCGGATGGCCATCCGCATTGGCCAGAGTGCTGACCTTGTCGAAGTCGTCCGGCGTGCTGCCGCTGTTCCGCTTCCGGTTCCTGTTCCTGACCACCAAACAGCTCATGGTGCTGCAAAAATGCATGCAAATTAACTACATAATTCGAGCCGATCCAAAATAACTCGTTATTGCAGTGAAAGTCGGAGCGCCCCCGCCTCGACCCCCGAAGAAAAGGCCAAAAATGAAAGACATACCAACAAAAAAAAAAAATGTGTATTTCTGCCAGGGAGATCGCACTACGCGGGGAATTTCGATGGTCCGTGATAAAGCACTAACGCACTGCACACCTGACCGGGTCCAAACATATTATATTTGTAGTATGTGTACTGTTTATATATATTTTTTTGGATTTCGAGCAGGAGCAGTACCGATTAAGAGCTTCGTCGGATGAATTTTGCGTTTATGCGGCGCGCATCTCCAGTTAATCGCACATCGTGATATTCTCCTACTCATGTTGAGTTCAAGGAGCGTGTTCCCTTATTTATTCCTCTTTGGAATAAAACACTATCTGATTTGTTAAATTTCTGCTTTATTTTTAAATGTCTTTCAAGTTTAGAATTCACGTAATTACCTCCATAATCAGTTAAACCTTTAAGCCAAATAATCTAAATGCATGATTCAGGACAACGTGGGAACGAAACGCGTAGATGCCGTCGTTTTTGGCAGTGTTGGAAAAGGTTGTCCTGTGGCCGACACACCGTTTATACACCACCTCTTCACAATTTCATGAATTTCTGAATTATAATTTTTTTGAACTATTCATGATAATTTAAATATGTTTGGCCGAAATATTTTGGCAGCCTAAGCTTGTAACTTTTGCCTTCCCTCTACAGCAAATAAATAATTTTATTATAAAACGATTTTTGTATTAAATAATTGATGAATTCTATGTGTTTATTTAATAACATTATTTTTTAAAAGAAAACAAACTAATTTTATTTTTGTGATATTTCATAAGTTTAAAAATAAAATATTTAAAATTCTGTTAATGTTAGTTAACTTAAGAATTCCAGACCATTTATTATAAAAATTCTTGAAGTCAGTGCAAACGTCAGTATAAACAGGAAAATCTCAAATTTACGAACATTGAGACACTTAGAAGTTTCACAGCACTACACGAACTGTCGCACGAATCCTCGATACCAATATCGATATATTGCCCACACTATCGAAAGCAATATAAAACCAATTTATGTACGTTGTTTTTAATTTAGTTTTCATATAACAAAATGAATTCTGGAGCAAACGCGTTGAGAGCTCGTTAAATATGGAGACCGGCAAAGACAAAATTCGCTATATTTTTTACAATTTTTTCTTTGATAAAGAAGAAAACGCAAGCCAGGCAGCTGAAAATGTAAGTGGAGTATATGGCCCTAATACTGTAACGGCCAACCATGCCCAATTCTGGTTTCGTCGATTTCGTTCTGGAAATTTTGATGTTAAAGATGAGGCTAGAGGTGGAGAACTATCGATAGTCGGCGCCATCGATAGTGAGCGATTGTTTTTTTCAAACCATCGATAGTGTCGATAGTACCATCGATAGTCACCGATAATATCGTCCGAAATTAAAAATTTTTTTTTTAAGTTTTTAAGAAAAATGGTTTATTTTAACCAAAAGTTTTGATTCAAAAATAACAGGATGTTAATGTTTTTCTCTTTGAGCCGGGTGCGTCTCTCGGAAACAATTTGCCCTGCCTTGCTAAAAGCTCTTTCCGATTCTACGGATGTTGCGGGAATGCAAAGGTATTTGCAAAAGAGGCCCTTTATGCAGGGAAGATCAGTTTGATTAACCTGGAATAAAAGTAAAATACGTATGTAAATATTGATAACTTATAATTTGTTTTCGAATCATACCTTAATCCATAACAGTGGGTCCACATCGTGACTGACAATTGCCCTCTCCAGATATTGCCTTTTAATAAGTATAGCATCCACTCGTGCGTTTCCGATTTTGCTATCTGATCGTTCACCCAAAAAATCAAAAAATGTGTCCTGGGTACTTGTGTCCGCTGCGATGGTCAGATCCTTTCTGGACTCTTCGATTGACGAATGGGCCAGTTCGTTTTCAAAAAAGGTTGATGCTTGTTCAGCGTTTGAAGCGTCTTGAAAACCATTTTTTTTAAAACGTGGGTCCAATAATGTTGCCATCATACATACATTTCTTTGTTCATAAATTGAGAGTCGTTTCTTTATTGATTCCATTAATATATTTTGGATTGTTTTTCCTTGCATAGTTTCTGGCAAGAATTTTTCGATTTTCCGCAGAAGCCCATATGCCATGGGTATAATCAGAGATATGGTTACATATTTTCCACCAGAAACTTTTTCACTTGCTTGCTGGAAGAAAGACAATATTTTTTCCATATCTTTTAACACAAGTATTTCGTCAGCCGTAAATGGCTGAGGTGCATTTGTGGTTCCTAATAGGACTTTGGCAATGGCATCATTTGTTTTTAAAATTCTCTCAATCATGAAAAAGAAACTGTTCCATCTTGTTGGTACTTCTTGCAGCAAAGTATAAATCGTACCTTCTTGTGCTAATTTAAATTTTTCATTAGCAATCGGGCTTTGTTTGAAAAATCGAACTATTGATTTGCACTTGGTAAATAAATTTTTTATGACTGCGTCATCAACTCTTAATGCATCTTGCACAACTAAGTTGATTGTGTGCGCAAAGCATGGCAGATTTTGAATTTGCAATATTGCACATGCTTTAAGCATGGAGCTGGCATTATCAGTTACAATGCACACGGTCTTATTAAAAATGTTCCAATCAATTAGAATATTTCGCAAAGTATCTGCAATGTTTTGCGAACAGTGATTTGTTACATTTAACAGTTTTTTTGTAGCCAAGGATGCTGTTTTTAGTTCATAGTTATGAACAAAATGACTCGTCACCGTCAAAAAACTGTCATTGGCACTCGATGTCCACAAATCACAAGTTATTGATACATCCGTCACTTCTTGAAATATCAATGACAATTTGGCAGAGGTTTCCTTGTACAGATTGGACATAAGCACATCACGCAAGTATGTCTTGCTTGGCAATTTATAACGAGGATCCAATACCTGACTGTATTTGATAAAACCTTCGTTTTCCACAATGTTGTATGGCTGTACATCTTTAGCGACCATTTCTGTCAATGCATTGTCGATGTCGGTCTTTCGCTTAGAATTCGACTCGTACAGGACAGCTCTTTTGAACAAGGAAGCCACAGAGTTCACACTCGATCTGCAACTGCTGCTTGTAGACGCAGTGTCGTTCCTTTTTACAGCTGTTGTGTTAGAGTCCGGTTCCAAGCTGGGATGAAACCTTTTTATATGGTCGCGCAAGTTTGATGTATTGCCGCTTGTTTTATATTCCTTGCCACAGTCAAGGCATTTGGCAAGTTTTTTGTCGTCGGACCTCTTAAAATACTTCCAAACAGTTGATATTTTACTCCTTTTAGAGTTCTTTTGGCTTTCGGGGAGAACATCTTTTTCAGAGTCCGCACTCGATCTGCAACTGCTGCTTGTAGACGCAGTGTCGTTCCTTTTTACAGCTGTTGTGTTAGAGTCCGGTTCCAAGCTGGGATGAAACCTTTTTATATGGTCGCGCAAGTTTGATGTATTGCCGCTTGTTTTATATTCCTTGCCACAGTCAAGGCATTTGGCAAGTTTTTTGTCGTCGGACCTCTTAAAATACTTCCAAACAGTTGATATTTTACTCCTTTTAGAGTTCTTTTGGCTTTCGGGGAGAACATCTTTTTCAGAGTCCGTGCTGGTGCAATCACAGTCCTGTTTGTTTGGACTTGGCGCAGTAGGTGTTGCGGACCTCCGACGTGTACCTTAAATGCAACACATTATCCATCAAAATACTTATGCAAAATACATTAAACATACCTTTTTTTAAAAAGCGTTCCATTTTTAATAGTTTTTTTTATAATTCCCGTCAATTTTAACAATTTTTCAGTTGTTTGTGTGAAGTTGTGTGTGAAATGCGCGTTAAAGTATTTTAGCGATGTGAGACGCCCGCTATCGATGGCACTATCGATAGTGGACGGGCCGCTATCGAAGGTGTCTGCTGCTATCGATAGTGGCTCGATAGCGCCCAACCATCGATAGTGTCGATAGTGCCATCGATAGTTCTCCACCTCTAGATGAGGCACGCTGAGGAAGGTCAATCGTCAAAAATGCTGACAAAATAATGGAAATCGTTAAGTCTGACCGTCGTTTAAGCATTACTGCACCTCCATTGCCCAGTTTGAACAGTTTGAAATTATTTAAAAAAGGCTGGTTACACAAACAAGCTCGATGAATGGGTGCCACATGAGCTATCAAAAAAAATTCTTTCGCACCGAATTTCGATCTGCGAATAGCTGCCTAATCGCAACAAAACTGACCCGTTTTTGAAGCGGATGGTGAGCCGGCCCAGGTGGTGGCTAAGCCAGGATTGACGGCCAAAAAGATTAATCTACTATAAGCAGCTCCCCTATGGCCAAACACTTAATTCGGGCTTGTACTGTCAACAATTGGACCGTCTGAAGGAAATTGTCCAGAAGCGCACCGCGTTGGCCAACAGGAAAGGAATTGTTTTCCCTCAGGACAACGCTAGACCACGCACATCAATAGCAACTCGCCAGGTGGGAGGTTCTTATGCATCCACCTGATGGCCCGGACATCGCACCAAGTAACTACCACCTTTTCCTATCAATATCGAACGATTTGGATAGTGTAAAATTAGCCACAAGAGAGGATCAGTTTTTGCAAATAAGGACGAAGTTATTTATGAGACGGGTATCATGAAATTATCATCAAAGTGGCAATCCATTTCTGAAAAAAATGATGCTTATTTGAAATAAATCGGTTAATTCTAACTATAAAAAAACTTTGAATTTCATTTACAAGTAATTTGTTACATCTTACTTGACTCAAATAACTAGAGGTATCAAATTTCGATAGCGATAGAAAATCGGGAAAAATTAATTTAAAAAAAAAAACGCTATTTACATGTTTTAGTCCGATTTTAAGCCAACTTCCCTAGTTATAAAAACCGCTTGTGACCTTGTTTGTTTGTAAATCACTATTATAATTTTTCCATTCAGAAGTTTGATCAGCAACACTATATACTTCAATCCATTTCTGTCCATTTCTACGCTTCTTCTACTTAAAACAATTTTTTTTTTATTAGTGAAAAATCATGAAGTAGTTAGTAGTTTTAAAAATATAGTATATATATACATCTGCTTGCCGAAAGTTTGCTTCCTTTCATGTTTTTTTTATATTCCCCCAAATTCTTATAAACCAAAATTACAAGCCATTTTTGTAATGTTGTTACCAACTTTATTTGTTACGTTCTTAATCAGTTCTTTCAATGATTCTAAAAATTCCAAAATAGAAAACTTAAAGAATTAGATATTTAAATTTATCGCTTTCGTTCATTCTTCATTAAAACTGAATTTTAAGTTTACGCAGACGGCGGACGTAACATCGCGCTGAGAGCGTTTAAAATCTACGTTGCAGTACAACGAAAGTAAGTATGCGAATAAAAAACCGAGGGCGGGCAAAATGCTTCGATGGCGAAGTGCGCGACCAGCTAACCCAATCCGAGCGCCTGACAAAAACTCAGCCGCCGGATGGGGAAACTCTGGACGCCCACATGCGCCGAAACGTTAGAAATAAACTACAGAATGTACGTTGCTAGTTGTGGCTTTTTGTTGTTTGTTACACGGATGTTGCTGTTCGTAGTTGTTGGATTTTCGTGTGTGTTTCTGTGTAGATGTGTGTGGGGCTGTGGTAATTGTTGGATTTACAACTCGTCCTTCTTGGGCGCCTCCTCCTCCTCCTCGGTCTCCTCGACGGGCTCGGAATCGGCCACCTCACCGTTGGCATCGAGGAACTTAACGAAATCCTCCAGAGTCCTGTCCAGATTGAAGTCGATGACCTTGTTGTCCTCCTTGCGGAAGTACTTGATTGTGGGGAAGGAAGAGATCTTTATGCTCTCCAGCTCGTTGGCAGTCGAGTCCATCTTAGCGATGACGATGTCCTCGTTGTCCTTGTACTTCTCGGCCAGCTGGTCGTAGATGGGAGCCAGCTGCTTGCAGTGTCCGCACCACGGGGCGTAGAACTCGACCAGCACGCTCTTGCTCTTGTCCAGGGCAACGCTCTCAAAGTTGCTGGAGACCAGCACCTTGACGGGGTTCTTGTCCCAGTCCTCGGGCAGATCCTGGGACAGGAGGTGCTGCTTCAGCTTGCCGTCCAGGAACTTCTTGAGGAAGGCCTCGATGGTCTCGGCAGACAGATCGTTCGACTCGGGCTTGTACTTGGCCATGTCCTCCTCCAGCTTGATCAGACGAATGGTGGGCACCTCCTCCTTGTTCATGCCGAAGAATTCGAAGATGCGGGTGTGATCCTCCTCGTCAGACGAGATGGTCACGAACAGGATGTCGTCGCGGTACTGCTTGGCGATCTCCCTCAGGGGGTCCACGTACTTCTCAATGTGGCCGGCCTCCTTGGACACGAAGAACAGCAAGTGCGACTTGATCGAGCCGCCAAAGATCTTGGAAGCAGACTCGTGGTTGAAGTCAACGATCAGGGGCAGGGACTGCACCTGGGCGAACTTCTTAATGTTCTCCTCGCTCAGCTCACCCTCGAACACGGACTTCTTGTCGTCGAAAGGTTTGAACAGGATCACTCCATTGTCCTGGGCTTCGTACTTGGCAATCACGTCGGCATTGCTGCTCACACCGAAGACAAACGAGTCCAGAGCGTTGGCGGCCTTGGTGAAGGTCTTGGCCTCCTCCGACTCGGCATCCTTGAAGAATCCAATGATGGCGATCTCGTTGTCCTTCAAGAACTGCTCGGCGTCAGCCACGCTGGTCAGGTCCTTGGCCGGTGGGCCGGTCTTCTTGGTCACCCAGGCGATGATGTCGGCCGCCTGGCGGCCACCGCTGTACTCCACGGGAGCACCGCTGCGGAAGAACTTCAGAGTGGGGTAGCCGCGCACGGCATACTGCTCGGCCAGTTCACCCTCGACGGTGGCATCGACCTTGGCCAGCTTGATGGGCGACTCCTTCTCGGCCAGCTGCTGGGCAGCCTTGGCGTACTCGGGAGCCAGAGCCTTGCAATGTCCGCACCATGGGGCGTCTGTAACGATCGAGAAGGAAACAAAGGTCAGCGAGTGGAAAGCAGTGTTTTTCAATCTTATAAACTGGTTTACTATAATTTTTTTTTTCTACGCTTGAGTCCGAGTGTTTCAAGCTTTAATTGCTCCCACGATTGAAGGCATTTTGCCGAGTTCATCATGGCACTAAGTATTTATAGACGCTATCTATAATTTGTGTTTAATCGTTCCTATTTAGTTATAGAGAATCTCACAACTATTTTCATCAAATTTTGGTTAATATTTATAACACTTTAGCTAGTATATAAATGTTCATGGTTGACTGTTTTAGTTTGTTAAAAATATGCATAGTTGTAGTTCAGAAAGGATAATTTTCTCAATCAGACAGGTTCTATAAAAATTGAACTCCAATTTTATTTTACTTATGGCTAAAAATTAATATCATTTAATTCAAACTATTTATCTTGTTTACATTGGAAAATACTTTCAATTAGTTTCGCATTTTCATGAAGTAAAATATTACAGTTTTTTAATTAATTAAATTATTTGAGCTATTTTGGAAGACAAAAGCAAAAAAAAAGTAAAATTAAATTATCTGGACAAACTAAATTAACTTTCAACCATAAAAAAATATTATATTGCCAACGTTTTTTTTTATTATTAATTGTGGCTAATGGCCCATTTGGATAACATTTATTAGATTTGAAATGGTTATTATGGCTATTCCGGAACATATTGCTTATCTACAGTTATGTTTACATTAATTTATTTCATTCCTCAATCAATGATTGAGAAAAGTTTATCTAAATTTCAATTAAAATGTAAGATCAAAAAATCTTGGAAAGCCCTTTTTATATATATTTTCTTTAACCCTTTTGTTTACACGAACTACTTTGAATCGTAATTAAATGGCGCGCACTAACGGCCCCCGTCAGTCAAGTGTAAAATTCTAAATTTGGAGCGACAATTATATGCGCTAAATTTGCCACGGATCTGGAGCAGGGCCCCTAGAGCCCACAATTATAACTTCCAGCAGATGTTGGCATTATGCAAATTCCACGTGTTGGATTCTCATTGGGGGAATGTGCCTTGGAGCCACGGATGCAATTTGGTGCGCATCCACGCACACAAAACAAAAACTGGGGGTCTCTCAGATGACATAATGCCCGGCTTGACGACGTCCACGACTTCGATTAAATCTTATATATACATTTGTCTTATCGCCCGGCTTCTAGCACTCGATTTAGCTATAGCTGCGGCTGACGTGGCCCCGGCATTGGTTCCGCTTCCAAAAACATCATTGTAGTCCCGAGATAAGAGCTTGGATGAGCAGACAAATATCGACTTGGCTGACGTTGTCACCTTAACAAAACCACACTTAGACACCGACAAAAACTGCGAAACTTAATTAAACAAATAAGGAGAAACGCTGGCATAAACAAAACACACAATCCGCCATATTGCTGGCCTGTCTGAGATGACAAACTAGCATATCTGTCGGTTTAAGACCAAATCGGGGGGACTTTTTTGTATCTATAAATAAGGTTTATCTTTCAAGTGATTTTCACACTTGCTAGATAAGGATAAGTTTTTAATTTGTTTATTAGAATAACATTATTCTTTAATGAAGATTTTGGCAAACAGTGAAACAACCCTAGAGCGATTTTTCTATTTTTAATTTAACAAATGATTTTTCATTAATCGAATTTTTATGCTTTAACAAAAACTAAAAAAAATTGCCAAGACTAAGAAAAAAAAACATATATAAGTAAAATGGTTATAAATGATTGAGAAAAAACGAATTTTGTGTGAAAATGCAAGCACATAACTACATACGATCAAAAAATACATTTTTAGTTTGCCCCTCTTGCTGAATATTTAAGCAATAAGTGATTTTTCACCATGTTTTTCGATTAATAAAACCTTTTTAATTATAATTTCAACATTAAGAAGTATTTTTAAGGTTTTACTATAAATGTTTCTACCTTAGTATTGAGCTCAAATTTGTAGCTATTTTCCAGCTAAATAGTAATCTGTTGGACGAGCTAAGCATCACTGGCTGATAAACACCGTTAGGCACGCGCAGTGAAAGAGTTGAATGAACTTAACATTGCGTAGAAGCCGCGCCGCCGTGGAAAAGGGACCGAAACCAGATTTTGTCAGAACTAGAACCAAATCCGAGATGGAATAAAAATCGGAATAGAAAGCAAATAGCGAAAAAAAATGGGTTCGTTTTGGTTTGGCTAACCTAGATTCGTGGGTGAAAGAAAGAAGAGTTGCCAGACGACTTTTTGTTGCCTTTTGTTTCCATCAGAAGAGATGTTCTCATTTAAGATTGTTAAAGCGGATGTGTGGCCACGCCCAGGGTTAGAACAATATTTAGAAACGCCGATAAAAGTGAAGCATACGGAGAAACTAATGCTTGTTGCGCACAAGTTTGTGTTTCCTTTGGCATTTAGCATTTTGGATTTAAGAATTATAGCAGGTTTTTATGGCAGCAACAATAACACAAAGTGCCGCAGTGTACTCCCCTCTCGCTTGTTCGCACAGGTGAGGAAAAGAGACAACACTTTTCTATGAGAGAGCGCTCTCTTCCCCTCTCACATACTCTCTTTCCCACAATGTAGTGAGAGATAAAAACGGTTAAACAAACGATAAATTGCAGAAAAATCAACTAAACCAATTTACCAGCCCCTAGCCTGGAAATATTATTACAATTGGATGGCAAAATACTAGGTATTTGCATTGCATTTCGATTTTCAGATTCCCAGTTAACAACAACTGCCACGCAGACAGATTTTCTCCGACGCCTGGAAAGACCACGTAGCCGCTAAGCCGCATGAATCAGCAAGTGCGAGCGAGAGGGCGCTAGCGGCCGGTGCTCCCACTGGCATTTCGCATTTCGCTTTTCGATTTTCGCCACATTTGTTAGGATTTTGCAGTTTCTTTTTTGTACTTACAGAACTCGACCAGCACGAACTCGTTGTCGGCAATCAGTTGCTTGAAATTGTCCACAGTCGCCACCAAAACGCCCTCCTCAACTTTGACCTCCGCCTCGGCGGAAGCGGCCACGTAGGACGCCGCCAGGAAAAGTGCACAGATCAGGAATTTCATCGCGTCGTTTAACGAACTTTATTATTTGCCCTGAGTGGGTGCAGCACACTCGCCAACCAAAAACTGGGATTCGAACTGCGCTGAACTTGCCCGGTTGCAAGTAAAAATTCAAATGAATTTCGTCTGGTTTAAATCGGTGATATATATATTATATATACTAGAGCTGGGTCTCACTTCGATTCTGCTATCGATACATCGATAATTGTAAAATATCGGTCTTATGTTGTTTGGCACGGATAATTGGTGTAACATTGAAAATGGTCACTCCGACAAATATTACCCAGTTCATTTATATTTCTATTTCATGTTCACCCTCTGTTAAAATTTTTAATTTCTGCTTAAAATCAAGAAAATTGTACATATGTAGATGTATATAATGGTCGAACGCGAACAGTAAAGTATTTATTTTTTAATAATTTGATCATTTTGTGTTGAACAATTTTTATTTTATTTCAAACATTTTGATGTTTTCCTTAAAAAAAAAACATTTGCAATTCTGTCTTTGCTGAAAGAATGATTAGAAAAATACTTTTGGGATTAAGTATTCGCTAAATGCGGAGTAAGTATTCGCTATTTGCGGATTTAGTTTGTTATTTTTTCAAATATTTGCTGCAGAACAATCTATTTTTTTATTTAAACCTTACGAGCGGGGCAAATTAAGATTACCAAAATGATTTCGCATACATTATTAATTTACTGTGGAGGATTACATGGATTACTTTGCTCGGGCTTCGGGCCGGATTACAATTCAACATATACTTAAGAAGAAAGACTGCCCAATGAGCACTTTGAACTATACCTAAAATTATTATTGGTATTTTTTGAGTTCCCAGCCCAAATGCTCCAAGAAGGCGACCGCGAAACCCAAGTATTATTTACAACTTTGTTGACCAATACAGTTAATTTTAATCTAAATTTTTTCACCTTCTTTTTTTTGTAAACATCATTTATATACAATATTTTTAAAATTTAAGTTTCAACAAGCCGCTTGTTCAACCAAAGCACCTTTGGCACCTATAATGACAATAAAATTACTTAGACAAAACGATTGGTGTTAATATCCATAAAACATTTAGTTATGCCCTTAGATATGCTACTTATATGTAAGTCAGTAGTTTGGAACAGTTTATATTGACATGGGTCCTCTTATCTTATCTTAGTTGTTCTTAAAAAACAAATGCTTATACCATTATTAGTAAGTCATAATTAACAAAAACTTCATAGACTTGACCAATTTGGAAGATATAATTTTGTTGAAACCACAATATTTTTAATGTCTTCATTTACAACACCCAGTTTATGCCATTCACCTTTGATCAGAGAATAATATGGCGAGCTGTTTAAACAAAACATTATTGTTTATGCAGTTGCATTTTCCTGCTTCCTTTAATAAAACAGGAGATATATAGATGAACGTATGTAAAATATTAATAAAAATCCATTTATTAAACAACATTTAATTTAAGTTTTAACAGTAAATAAAGACAGTGGAAGAATACAATAAAATGCATACTTAAATGCGGAATTCAAGAGTCGCAGGCGGCCACCTGTTGAACGCATTGTTCGACTATGGCAAATACTATCTCAGCGGTTTTCTCACTGCTAAATGGTGTGTTTATGGGCGGCACATGAACGAATAGACTTCGCCTTTTGTCCATATCGAGGGATTTCAGATAGATATAGCCGCAGAGAAAGTTGCCAACGTTTTTGGATGCCTTCGTAGCGCCCAGGGGCTTGAGATTATCTTTATGGGGTGCCTTAATGGGGGCTACACACTGGTCGCATCTCTCATTTACAGCCGCCACAATCTTATCGACATCGAGTTCGGTTCGCAAGACATTTGCATGCCCATTGTTCGGCAGTTCGCTACTTCCGTTGGGCAGTTTTTGTCCGGAATTATCCCCTCTGATGAACTTGTGATTATATGCCAGCTTCTCTACGTAGACACACTGTGCAATGGCCGAAACGCCGACATGTATGACCAGCTGGGGGTGAAATGATATCATCATTGGATCGTCTATTTACGGTTCCATTAAGAGAGCACAGTTCTTACATCTGGCTGGCGTTTCCATATCTCCTCCACGGCCTCGTCCACAGCAGCGTATTCCACTGAAACCAAGCGCTTCTCAAGATCGTATTCTACGCCATTGTGGGTGAGGATTTCCGGGAGAAGTTTCACAGCCTCCCAGCTTGCGTTTACGGTTTCGTGGCCAACGAATGGTCCGAATCCGGAGACCACAATTAGCTTTCGATCCGACGACGCCATAACAAACACTTCAACTAAATGTACACCCCCACAAACTATCTTAGATACAACATATGTTTAGCTTCTTCTTTTTCTGCTATTTAAATGAGTGTTTCCACTAGTCTACATTTTTGGTATTTTAAAAATTTGAAGCTGTGATAACAGTAGTTATTATTGCAGTTTACTCATTTATTATTTAAATTGATAACAGTTTCATATTCTAGCCAATATGTAATTTTTCTTTTAAATATTTTGATTTATTTGAAAAAAGATTTAACGAATTTTAATTAAAGGCATTCCCCTTGTGTAAGGTTGTTCATGTTGTAGCTAAAATGTTAATTTTTTTCAGTATTTGTTAAGAATGTTTTTTTTTTTATGATTTGATATTGTAGATAGAACTATCATAAAAAGAATATATAAATAGTTTTTACTTTTTTAAATGTTTTTCTTTTAAATAAGTCCTCTGTAAGACATAGAACTAAAATACTTTTACTCCAAAACATTTTTAACGTTTTGATGTTTATTTTAGAGTTGATAATATCAACTTTAAGTTTGAATTAGTTATAGTTTTATTTATTGGTTAGAAGCTATACGTGTTTTTTAAAAGTACTTGTTACTTGACACTACTGACTTGAACACGAACCAGGACTATAATGTAGAACAAACTGGATAAAATACAGCTAATATTTACATTTTAAAATGAAATCTACGAAAAAATCAAATTAAAAAACATCAGCTCATATAAATTTAATAGATCTGCAATATTGGTTTAATTAAAAAACAATAAATATTTGAATACCTCAGTAGTTAGTTTTGCTTAGTTTCCCGAAGAACATACATAGGTATTTAGTACTAAAAACCTGCATTTCGGTAAAAGTATCTAGGCAGCGAGTAAAAACTGGGACACTCAAGGGTTAATGATAAGCGTGCAAGTAAGCAGCTACAAGATGGTGTGTATTTTTTGGTATTCGGTATTTTTCCACCCACAACTTTTGGGATTTTTGCCGAATTAGGTGAAACGACGCAGTATGCGGCTCCAAACAGAGCAATAACACTGTGAGCGACAACAAAGATACAAATCCATTCCGTACATTCCAGAGATCCGTGCAAATGCCACAGCAGACGAACGAGCCGCAGCAAGCGAATCGATAAAGCAGCGAACCAGATCCGAGCACAGGGAATCTCTAGGTGAGCATTGCGCCTGGTGGTAATCTAATCGCAGCGGATAAGTTGAGGGCGCTCCACTGCGGGCAGCGACGCCGGCAGAGCGCCACCCTACGCACACTGGTGAACTTTGCACATTAACAATTCATTAACCTCGAACAGGTCGCCGGTGGAGCGGGAAAAGTGGTGAAAAGCGGTAACAGTTGGCCCATTTCACACAGGAGACCATCCCCATCCCGTGGAAGATATAGTCTTTTCCAATCGTTAACATGCTGTCGCGACTGCAGGACTTCTTGTCACGCCACCGGCGGAAATTCATAGTGACCGGCGTTTTGGTGGGCGGCACCATCTTTGCGGCGCGGTACGCCCAGCGGCGCTTTGTGGAGTTCCAGGAAAAGCAGGCCAGGGAGTTCTTCGAACGGACACGCCGCATGACCCACTTTGAGTCGACGGAGAAGACCTGCAACCAGGTGATCCTCGGCATGGGCGAGGAAATGTGCCAGGCCGTGTTGCGTGAATGCAGCACGGATGAGCTGCTCGAGCAACTGCGCAAGAATCCCAAGAACAAGCTGGAACTGTGGGAGGAAATGAAGATTGTGGCCTTTACCAGGCTGGCCACCTATGTCTACGCCTCATCCATGCTGGTCATTGCTCTGCGAGTGCAGCTAAACCTCCTCGGTGGCTATATCTACAGGGACATCATGACGGAGCAGAAACAAGTCACTGACGAACTGAAGCAGCAGTATCTCTCACTCATCCGGCACTTCATCACGGAGTCCGGTATACGGGATTTGGCTCGCTATATACGCAGCCAGGTGATTGCCGTCATCAAGACCATGCCGTTGTCCCAGCAGCTTTCGCTCAACGACTTGGAGCAGCTCTTCTGGTCCCTGCAAATGGCCATCAATGCGGACACTCGCCGGGATCCCAACTCCCGGATGAGCAAGTACCTGCTGCCCAGTCAGAATCCCAGTCACTCGCCGCTGCTGCAGAAAATGTTCAACGAGACGCTGGATCTGCTGGAGAGCGAGGATGCCATTGGAGTGTGCTCGCACAATGTGAGCCGGGGTTTTGTCCTGGCCTGCGATGCCATTGCCGAATCAATGGGCGAAACACTTCAGCATATGCCTCAAGCTGAAGTGCAAACCCAACAGGATAACCTGAAGTTCAACCAGGCCGGAGGCTCCAGAAGCAGCAGTTCAAAGAGCCAAAATGTGGAGAACAACAACTTGCTGAACATCAACCGAGTGCTGATGGCGCTGGCCAAGCTCATTCCAATCATCAGTGGCCTCACCTCAAGGGGTTTCGACAGCACGGCGAGACCCCATAATCTGCCCACCCAGCTGCTCACCTTTTACGTGGTCGCCGAGAAGACGAAGACGCTGGGAGCCAACGTTTACGAAAGCTTCAGCTCCGCTTAGGAAATCGACAAAACTTGGATTATGCATCACTGCATAGGCTAGGATAAGATAATTGGAACAACATAGTTTATATGCCTGTATATTTTTAATACGATCATAATTCTCAGAAGCGTTGTTTCTATGTCTGCTTGAGTCCAACCCGTATTAAGTCTAGCACCTAAGAATATTTAATCGAAAGCGAGTGTAAGGTATGCTTAAGTCGATGCCCCACTTGAGTCCAAGGGGAATCCTTCAAGACAGGGACACACAAATCGAGCAACGTGAAGGCCTTTTAAAATAAATAACTGGAGAGTGTAATATGTGCTTAGGGAATACAAAGAATGAGAAATGGTTTTTATGGAACAGACCTGAGGGTTATCTGGTATTGAAAATAAATGGAAACGTAAATTCTATGTGTAATTGTAACAACTTTTCGGAATATAGGGAGAAACTTTCAGAAATGTATTAAGTAAACAATCCATTCGATTACAGAATTTACGGATCTAAGGAATAAATTATCTTTTTTAATGGATTTTAAAGAAAAAGAAATTTCAATAAATTAACCATTCCTTTTTTAAGGCGATCATGACTTTTTACGAAAGAGCAAGAATGAAAGATTTCTTTTATGAATTCAAATTCATAGGTAAATAGGCAATGCTTTAATACATTATGTAAAAGAACCATTTGTATTGAACGTATAAGGAAACACATTATTTAATTTGTATTTTTATTTTAATAATTTTTCTTAAAAATTTTTATCTCTCAGATTAAAATAATTATAGTGGTCAAGTATATTGACTCCTAATTGTCGATGGACTTAACAAAAAATGTTTTAGAAGTTGATGTCTAGTTTAACCATTTTCGTTTTATTTTAACGGACTTAATATTTCGATAAATTTAAATAAAACAATAAAATATGCGATTTTGGGAAGGTGAGAGACTAATTTGTGTGCAAACGGACTTGGCAAGATCGACTTTGTCTAGTCGAAAATGTCTACTTAGCTTACTGTAATTATAACGTACAAATTCAAACTTTCTGACATAAAAATACATATAGTTATATTCAGGCTATAAAAATATAAATCTTAATTTAAAGAATTTAAATAGGAATTACTTAAGGCATATAGTTTTTATAGCACACTTAGTGGAGACATAAACCACAACAAACGGCTGTCTTCGCTATCAGTGAAAAGGGGGTGGCAAAAAACCGCCCTGTGATAAGACAGCTGTGACTTTTGTTTGTTTGCCATTTCTCTTGTTCTTACCGCTCTCTTCCTCTCTTACACTTGCGCAGAAATGCCGCCAAAGAGGGTCCATATTAATTTTCAAAATATGCCTATTACAATGCTTAATTACATTTAAAGAAACAATTTATTTTGTTTAAATATGTAATTTAATGGAGTTTTATATTAAATACATTACAAAATATCTCCCCTTCTCCTTCTCCGGCTTGGGTTCTCTCCCAGGCTCTCTCTGTCTTTCTCTCTCACTCCTTTGGGTGCCCAGCTGTCTGGTAAAAAGAACACATTTACATTTCCATTTCTCATTTGGGCGCAGTTGCAAAAGTTACGTGAATAGGCTAAGGACATCAGTTACTTTTATACCTCTCTTCGACTTTGTATGTGTGTGTTTGTGGAAAAATAATTTAAATTACTTCGAAAAAATACAAATAATAAACAGAAACTAAGCCAAGTTTCAAACTTAGTGTTTAAATATGACAAAGACTGCGAAAAGTGCACACACTAGCATATCAAGCAAAAAAAGAAGAAAAGTCTAAGGATCTAAGGATAACAAACAAACAAAAAAAAACAACAACAACAACGGCGGCTCAATTGTGTAAGTGCGCTTGTAAATGCTTATTGACCAGTCGAGTAGAGGTCTAAAAGCCCACTTAAACTTTTGACTAACGGGACACAACATGTATTGATTAAGACAAAAAAGAAAATCATAAACATGTACATATGAACACGTGAGTGAAAAAGACAGACATAACGGTATATTGGTAACGGGACAGACAGTGCGTGCGTAAAAGGGGATGGGAACGTGAAAGGGAAAAGGGGGAGGTTGGGGGTGTACTAGAAATGAGAAACTCACTCATATATGGGGTAAAAATATAAACACTTTATTATTAGACGGGCCACAAAATGAACAACTAACTAACAAGTTGCAAAGACACAACCAACAGTTCTATTCAGGCAAGTCCTTCAAATGGGAACCGAACCCTTAAGTATAACAAACAGAATAGTTTCGGAAATCGAAATATGGGATACCCTTTGAAACTTACCAAACCCGATGGGATTGTCATTAATGGCATTAATTTATGCAGAGATTGACTAGACTTTCGTTAAAAATAGGCAATATTATTTGCTGAACTCTTTTAAAAGACTTAATTGACATTGAATTTATAAAAGTTTGATGTTTTTTAAAAGAAAAACATTTAACAATTAACTCTTAAAAGCGTTTTGCAGACCACATCAAAAAAAAGTGTTAAACAAGATTTTTCGCTATATAAATTTATTTAGAACACATATCAACAGTAAAAAGGCATTTCAGCTATGTAGTAAATGTTTGAATACCATCCTAGAAAGAGTATAAACTTGTAGCTCAAAAAGTCAAGTGCGGCAGCGTGAGGACAACAAAGAAATGACATTTTCCTTAGCAAAAGTCGGTGTGGGATATTCAAGAAAAACAATGCATGCAAGTGAGACAACCTCTACACCCAACACCCCCACAAGTTTTTCCTCTGAGCGTTTGAGCCCCTATAGTGTACATATATAGGCATATTGACATACTAAAGGCGTAGATCAAGTGCCTTGACAAGAGGCCACAGGCACCTAACTAAATATAAACACATAAATTAAGGAAGCGAAAGCAAAAGACACGATTCTCGAGGAAAAAGCGGTGCGTCATGGAAAATGCAGGGAAAGCATTTACCGTGGATACAATAGAAAATTTCGTAGCTTTTCGAGGGATTGGCTTATTTGAGGATATAAACATCGGGAACTTTATTAGTAAGGCGTTAAGTTTGGGACAGCTTAAACGCATATATTTAATTCATTTATCAATTTATTTATGAAAAATGAAATAGCACCAACAATACTTGAAAGAATTTAATTTATTTATTTATTTTAATTATTATTTATTTTTCTAAATTGAGGGAGAAAACACAAGTTAAATTAAATTTTGAAGAACTGTCTTAAAGTTATAATAATTCTTCTTAAAATACAGCTTGCCCTGCGGATAATGGGCCCCCTTGTTGTTAGAAAAGCTTTCAAAATGTAGTCAGTTGCGTAAATAATAAAAAAAAATTTAAAACAAATTTTTTAATACCCTTCTGTCAAAAAAAATGTATGTCTTAATTTACATTTGTCTTGATTTTAGTTTTTAAAGTGTTATTAATTTTACCCTCGGCTCACTTTTGATAATAATTAATTTAAGGTTTTTTTTTTGCTCTGTGTATTGTTTTCGTATAAAGTTTTTAGAAAAACGAAACCTTAACAAATAAACGGAAATTAAAACATATAACATATATTGAGTTCTCGAGAATTGAAATTCCTATCAGCACGGGCTATGGACAGTGCAATTCTGAATCATGTCCAATATATTTGTAAATATTTAAGTATATTTACAGGGAATCCAACTGATAAGCAAACTTGACATACTATATGCTTGATTCTACTAATTAGCATGGTATATGTATTAAATATGGGGATAACCAGGAAAAATGGTTAGTTTTGCGGTACAATTTATTGGAGGAACACGCGGTACGGAAAGTGAATTCAATTCAATGTTGCAGCTCTGTCATAGAACTTAGAACCGTGTTGTAATCAACAGAGTGAATTGAATAGTGAATTAATAAGCTCGTAACATGTTCTACTTGGACTTCTGTAAAGGAAAATAGGGAGTGCTTTAGCAAGGAATTTTCCAACCCCATCGGACCATTGATGCCTTTGCATGTGGTTTTGTTTGCTCACGCTACTCACCCGTCCCGTTGCCATTCCCATTCCCATCCCCATTTTCTTTCCGTCGAAGTCCTACTTTTGCAACATGAATGAATGGCTCTAACTACATTTTTCATGCAAGTCGAGGGATCCGCTCTGGTTATCCCCACTCCTTAATGCATTCTCCACTCTTCTGCTGTTTTTCTTGTCAAAAACGTCAAAAATACGATAGTGAAGACCCCAATGAATAACAACGTGGCCTGCAGGCTACACTGAGGTAAAAAACTTAATGATTTAATTTATAATAAAATATAATTTACTTAAGAACAAGTTTATTCAAAAACATTTTTCCTTTTAATTTGAAATTATTTTTATCCTTTTTTTAATTTATTGAAATTATAACTTTAATTTATTGTTTACACAAAAACAAAACCTTAAATTGGTTTTGTAAAGATATACTCGTGCCATATTTTAATTTGAATTATTATTGAAAAACTCTATAGAATTATAATCAAAAGTATTCATAAAAGTAATTCCAATGTTTATTTTCAATAATTTGTTAAAAAAATGTAAGTTTTTAGAAGTAGGTGAACACTTCTGAAACGAGTATTGATGTTTTTGCAAGTGTAGAACAGTTGCGAATTGGAGCGGGCAACTTGAGTGCGGTGCATGCCCCAACCACACACCACCTTATTTGCATGGCTACCAAAGTAGTGCGGAACCGCAGACCTCAGACCCTAAGTGATGGTGCAACCGCCGGCGGAATGATTCACACAGTTGCATTCCCACACAGAGAGTCGCATGGAATAGTGGCATAAATGACATGTGATAGATGGATGGACACTTGGTGAGGGCTTTGGGGGATTAGCCAGGAATGTGCCCCAAATGAAGCTGCACACGCTTTCGCCGTCTCCTGTAATTAGGCTGCCTACGGGGCAGGTCCATAAAAGCCGTTGATAGTAGTCAGTTTTTGCCTAGAGAAGAAAGAATGGCCCAACAGCCGCTTCCCCAAAACCACTTCACTTGGTTCTCTGGTCCCCTTGTTCGTTTTATTACGTATACGCCCCGCTGGTCGATGTGGAACAGCTCTTGAGGCGAGACAAACATCTGCCCCAATATTTGGTCTGGGCAAATATGAATTGTCCGAGTTCCAATATTTTCATTGACTGAACGTAAGAGACTCTTGCCTCTCCCACATGTTGGAAATATATTATATATTTTGCCAGACTTGAACCAATCATTTCATGCCCTGCCGCTCGAATCGGAACTAATGCCATCCGATTCTTTCGTTCAAGCATGACTAATGGGAGAAACCTACAAAATTATGTCGATCATCATTATATTGGTCATAGCTAAGTGCAAAGCGAAGCCAATTCACTAGAAATTGGTTTGTATTATCTCCTGTGATTTTTTTTTTCAAACAAAAATTGCTTGACGTTTAGGAAATGGAAGAAAGTGAAAGAAAGACTTGTGTTCTTGTTTAAAAACCAAATTTATTTAACGCAATTAAAAGAAAAAAATATTTTAAATATAAGTGAGTAATTGCTAAAATAAGTTTAAAGAATAATTATTTATTAAAAAAATTGTGATTTTCTTATCAGTCATTCGAAAAATTTGTGTCATTCCCGAGTAACAGAAAAACATGTTAATGGAACGGAAGTGATTCAGAAACTTTGTGTTAATCACTAAATATATATTTGGGTCTGGAAACATAAATAAAATCATTTTGTAAATTTTTATAAAATAGTTAAACTATTCAAATTTTACCATTTTACTATTATATGAACGTTTCACATCATATAAATATTAGATTAGGCCAGCAGTCAGTAACGTACCGCCCCCAAATAGCTGAAATGAAACATTTTCAAATTCGATCGCAGTTCTCGCAGAGAGTCGAAGCGATCAACACGAAGTCGTAGAGTAGAACTCGGGGAACTGAAATTCAGATTCAAATTCAGCCCGAAAGAGTTAACACGGGTAATTAGTGCTGGAATTTTGGGGCCTTGGCAGTGATGGAGTACGAAAGAGAGTCGATTATTTGGATTTATAATTTACTATCACATCTGTTTATATATCTCGCACAGCACAACAATGACAAACGCCAGCTGAAGAAGACGTAGTCGGTTCTTTGGCCCCCCAAAACCCGTAGTCTAGAGCCCCATCGCTGAGGAGTGGAGTGGAGTGGAGTGGAGTGGAGTGGAGTGGAGTGGAGTGGAGTGGTCACCATGCGGCATCCGAAAATATCCCTCAAGAAGTACTTCTACTTCACACTGATCTGCGCCCTCCTCCTCATATTCGGTTTCAGTATCAAGTGAGTAAGATAACGTGTCGGTATAAATAAATAGTTCCGAACAAATATTGATCTTTGGGTTCTGAAGAGGTGCAAAAGAGAGAACACTATTCCGGTTTTGGAAAATATATTCATACGTTACCGATGTAGTATTTAATTTAAGCAAGTTAATTAGAGTTCCAATGGATGATAAATTTGTTGTATAAAAAAGTTGAGCATTTGCTTACATAAATAAGGTTAAAATAATAAGCTCAGGTTGTAAAAAATCTGCAGAGATTTGATATTAAAGTTTACTATTTGTGTACCAAGCAACGCTGAAACTCAAATTAAGCTAAATCAAAATTAGTGCATAAAAAGTGAATAAGTATTTTAGATTGTAAAACATATTAGGGCTTGCTTGAAATTATAGAAAATATAAGATTAGTCTTAAGTTAGATTTCAACCATTTTAAGCGACAGAAAGGCAGCAGCTTATAACTAGAGATTTGTCATTATCATTTTATTTGTATTGTATATTATTTAATAAAAGATAAGATTGTGACACATTGTCTTTAAAAATCCCGCAGAGAGCACGAGATATGGAAGACGCGGGCTCCCCGTTCGGCACAAATAACCACTCAGCAGCAGCACACTCAGCATCTGCATCAACTGCAGTCCATGGACGAAGAGCATCCACTGGCCACCAGTTCGACACCGGCGCCAGTGGCAGCCACTTTGCTTCCTGATGTGGCTGGCAATTTCGTCGAGGAGCCGGAAAAGGCGCTTCTGGAGGAGGAGGAGGAGACCGAGGCGGATCGGCTGCAAGAGCCGCCGGCGGAAAAAGCCTGGTTCTTCAAGAACGGCGAGTACTATCCCAAGCCGGCCAAAACATACAGCAATCGCAAGGCCAGGAAGCGACATGCCCCACGGTTGCTGCCCCATCAGGATCCCTTCTCCGATCGGATCGTCAACCAGCTGATGTATGTGCCGCACAACTACGAGGAGATCAAGGCCAGCGGCAAACTGAAGACCATCCTCCTCTACAACGGCCTCGGTCCGTGGAACGTGAAGAAGGGCCGCGAAGTCTTCCTAAAAGCAAAGTGTCCCGTGGACACCTGCGAACTGACTGCCAATCGCGATCTGGCCAGCTCGGCCGACATGATCCTCTACAAGGATCACTACATCCCCACGGGCATTCGGCGGCCCAGCAACTCCAAGCAGGTCACCATGCTCTACTATCTGGAGTGCCCGTACCACACGCAGAATGTCAAGGTGCCCGATGCCATCAACTGGACAGCCACCTACAGGTGGGTCACCATTTTAATGCACTCCAACTTTGCTGGTCTGACATAAGCTCTTAACAATTTTACTAATCAAATATTGGTGACAACCATCAGTATGTTTGCAAATTGAAAGAGGTGGATTTAATTGTCATTATGTTATATGTTGTAGATCAAAAAAAAATCATGCTAATCAAGATTATTATGAAAAATAATAATTACTTAGGACTTTGGTTCCAAAAACTTTAAATCACAAGTGTAAAGGTTATCGGAGCTTCATGATTAAAGCTTAGTTTTAATACCCTTGCAGACGGTATTATAATTTCAGTCAACATTTTGCAACGCAGTGATGTAGACATCGGGAGACATAAAGTATATATATTCTTGATAAGCATCACTAGGAGAGACGATTTGTCCGTCCGTCTGTCCGTCCGTTTCTATGCAAATTAGTTTCTTAGTTTAAAATCTATCTGCATGCAACTTTCATAAAAGTTGTGTTTGTTAGGTAGTGTATAAGTCGGAACGAGCCTGATCGGACGATGATATCATATAGCTCGCGTAGGTACAGTAGGAGAAACAATAAAAATAAAATAATAACATTTCGTATTTTAATTTTTTTTTAATGATAGTTTATTTTCTTGGAATTACGGTTTAAATATAGGCAAAGTCGAACGTAAAACAGCTCTCATTGGAACAATCGAAATATAATAATATAAAAATGTTTTAATGGGTACTCATATAATTTGAAATTTATATGTTTTAAAGATGTTTAATTTTTGCAAAAGTTGCAAGGGTTTATAAACTTTGGCTTCCTAAGTTTCCTTCCTTTCTAGTTTTATATATTGTATACATCTTTGATAGAGATGTTTAAAGGCAATCTTTTTTCCAGGAGGGACAGTACTATTGTTGCGCCCTATGAAAAATGGCAGTACTTCGACACAAAAGTGCAGCAGCAGGAGCAGGACATAAACTACTCCGTCAACAAAACCAAGAAGGTGGCTTGGTTTGTGTCCAACTGTGGGGCAAGGAATGGCCGGCTGCAGTACGCCCATGAACTGCAAAAGCACATCGAGGTAAGGATTATCCGTCATTTGATTCTAGTCTAATTAATGATATTTTTTTAATTTATGAGAAATTAAATATTTTAAACAATCCAAATTGTTAAATTAGTGGATGGAACTTTCAACTAAATTAATTTAATTTTTACTTGACAAAACCATGTAAAAAAGGAAATTGAGTCTATACAGAAAATGATCAATCGTATTTAATTAAAGTGATACATACAAAATTAATTTACTACTAAATTTAGTTAAAATCCATTTAACGCTGAAGTAAAACATTCTTTGCATAGATTGGCATTCAGTTCATAAACTTTTAAATTTGCTAAAGAAACTTTAATACGCTTAAAAACAACACTGATAAAAAAAAGGGAAAGGCAAAAAAAAGAAACCTGACTATTGAGTTTAAAATTGTATTTTTAATAATAAAATGACATATAAAATCATAGTATTAAATCGATGCATATTTAGTAACATAATTTAATATTAAAAATTTATATTAATGTAGAAAATATTACATTTAAAATAGCTCATACTTGATTTAAATGAATTTTATTTAATTTAAATAGGGTTTAAATGTAAACTAAATTTTTAGATATTTAAATTAAATCTGAAAATAGTCAAATGCAAACTTACACAATTTTGTAATATTTTCATATTTAAAATAACTAAAAACTGCAATGGATGAATATCGAAGGGAAAATATTCAAATTTAATACAAAAGTGGGAAATTTTTACAAATTTTTATTTTAATTGATATAATTAATATAGTGGTAATTTGTATAAACTCAAATAAATAATCTGCAACAACTGTTCCCATCAGGTTGACATCTACGGGGCATGCGGCAACTTCAAGTGTTCACGGAGCACGGCGGACAAGTGTTTCGAGATCCTCGACAACGACTACAAGTTCTACCTGGCGTTCGAGAACTCCAACTGCAAGGACTACATCACGGAGAAGTTCTTTGTGAACGCACTGAACCGCAGGGTGCTGCCCATTGTGATGGGTGCCCGTCCGGAGGACTACGAGGTGAGTGCCCCGCGACGATCCTACATCCACGTGGACGAGTTCGCCTCGCCCAAGGAGTTGGCTGAGTATCTGCGCATCCTGGACCGCGACGACGAGCTCTACAACTCGTACTTCAAGTGGAAGGGCACCGGGGAGTTCATCAACACGTACTATTGGTGTCGCGTGTGTGCCACCCTCCACAACGAGGAGCAGCTAAGGAAGCCCCGCTGGTACACGGACCTCAACGACTGGTGGCGAGGACCCGGAGTCTGCACCACCAGATCCTGGCGAAACTTTAAGGCGCGCAAGGACATCATCAGCGACTCCAGCGACGACTGAGTCCAGGTGCTCGAGGCGATCCAAATCGTTGCATTGAGCAGAAGTCAGCATCCAGCATTTTAGTGAGTCATTCGCTTCAGAAACGTTGTTTTCTAGGTATCACCATCACCATAACCATCTCTACTTTCACTTTCACTATCCACAGGATGGGTTTGTTTTGCTTGGAGAAGAAAAAAAATAGGTGCAATAAGCAGTCTGTAAAAACTATCCTTTTCCAAAGACTAGGTTTTAAAACTTGAAAAACGTAGAGGGAAGAGCATTGAATAATGGCCAAATATTTATTATCAAAACCTGTAATATTAGTTTTAGTTCTTCCTCTATTATCTGTAATAATAATTTTTATTTCATTATTAAAAATTATTAATTTTATTTCAAGATTGCTGTTCGCAACCAGAATGTTCTCAAAACAAACGACCCATCCTTCGCTATCCATGTGTAAAGATTCGCTTCGTTTTTGCCCGAGTTTTACGTTCTACAAATGTTTTTTGTAGTTAGTTAGTAAGTAAACGAAAAGCTCGGAACTGACAACGTCCGGGTGAATCAAATCAAACCGAGAAGGCACGAGGTGAGGAGCATTCAGACACTAGCCCATAGACTAAAGATCCCCGTGCTGATCGTTGTAACATATACAATACCAGATGCATAAGAGAACCTAGAACCCTAGAAACCTAGCCTAGTTATTTATGGATATACAAATGATATATGTATACATAGTTCGGTAATTTATATAGTTGTTTAAACAAAAAGCAAGTCCAAAATAGACCATAACACGATAGAGAGAGGCAAGCAAGTTACAGTAGTTCGGCATTCTATGGCTTAAATGCAATGAGAAGAGGCGTCAGCTAAATATTGTAGCTTAGTTCTTTTGTAAGTGTTTTTTGTAAGCAATCAGCAGCTGGATGGATCGTCCTGAAATATGTTGCCTGTTATTAGAGCACATCTTTATTTGACAATTCGATTTTCAGTTTTATATCTTAAATAGCCTGGATTTTGGTTGAAATGTTAGCTGTGTAGAGCTACTTGAAAAGGTTTCCCAGCCTGTTGACTAACTAACTTACTCTATAACCGATTCGCACAAGCTAATATATATATATATATATATCTGATCTAATACAAATACAATCTGCATTCCTATTTTTCATAAAATTATCATATGGCGTAAAATAATTTCAATTCGAACAGCGCATATGTGTGTTTTTACAATTTTTAGCAATATTTGTATTTATTGTGTAACATTTAATTTATAAGTATTGAATAATATCATCTGTGTGTGTATTTTGATTGTGAACTTGTTTCAATTTTCATTTTTACTGTGATACAAAAAATAATAATTATAATAAACAAGAATTAAACAGTGGCAACTTATGGCAAACAATTGAAAATCTTTTTTAAGCTTCACTTGCAGTTGTGTTTATTGGGAATGGCACGTTTAACAATTCAAAGAACTAAGGATAAATACAAAAAAAAATCAAAACATATTCAAATACTGAAACATGCGTACAAAGCAACGTATACTTCAAGGGACAGAAGAGCTGCCCTATGACGAACTAAAACTACATTCAATTATCTGAAAAGCCTCAAAAACCAAAATCAGAACCTTAAACATTACACATTTTTAGCTGCCTGAATAAATCTTTTAGTGCATTTAATTTCTCCTTTTTGGAATCTTCTTTTTCTGCGGTGGCAGCTACGATCTTCGCCGTAATCTTGCGCTGCAGAGCAATGGCCTCGACTTTCTTCGAAAGCTGCAAATAAAACCCAATTCTTTGAACTACTTTTCAGCATGAAAGACATTAAACACCCACCTCGTAGGCTCGCTTGATAATTGCTTGCGGCATTCCAGCCAGTTTGGCAGCATTGAAACCATACGATTTTGGACAAGCACCCGCTGTGTATTTGTAAAGGAACGTAACCGTTTCCTGCGTGGGATCCTCGTTGTCCTCGTTCTCCACCATGCAAGCCATGTGACCCAGCGTAATCCTCTTGTCGTTGTGGAAGAAGTCAATCAGATTGTGGTAGTGCGTGGAGAACAACGTGCGACACTTGAGATTGGCCAGGAAGTTGACCACAGAGGCAGCAATCGCTGTGCCATCGTAGGTGGCCGTTCCCCTGCCCAGTTCGTCGAGCAACACCAGCGAATGGCATGTGGCGTGCTTGAGAATGAGCGAGGTTTCGTTCAGCTCCACGAGGAAGGTACTGTGCCCGGCCAGAATATCATCTTGGGCACCCAGACGCGTGAAGATTCTGTCCACCAATGAGAGTCGGCAGCTAGCAGCGGGAATGTGAGCACCCTACAAAGGGATTTAAATATTATATTATATTATATATTATTATATTATATACTTACAATTTGCGCCATGATCACCAGCAGTCCCAGTTCCCTCATCAGTGTGCTCTTGCCGCCCATATTCGGACCTGTGAGCAGGGACAGTGGAGCCTCTGACTTGGTGCCCAGTTCCAGGCCGTTGGGAATGTAAGTGGAGGCATTGACACACGGATGGTAGCCCTCTTCCAGCTCGATGAACGGCTGATCCACTCCAGAGACCAGCTCTGGCACACAGATGACCATCTGGTGAGTCGCATACTCCGCCAGGGAGCCCAGGACATCCAGGTTGGCCACACAGTCGATGCATTGCTTCCACTGGTCATAGTGATTGGAGAACTTCTCGAAGAGGCGACGCGCCAAATCCTTGAGCACCATGTTCCTTGTCTCTTCTGCCTGCTGCATATCCTTGAGAAGAGCTCGGGTCTCAGCCGTGGTGTAGCGACGTGAGGGCTTCTTGCCCTTGGTTTGTCCCTCCAGGGAATAGGATTTATTGGCCTTGCCAGCATGACTTTCAGGGACGTCCAACTGGTAGCGCTTCTTGTCGCTCCCAAAGTAGGTAATGCGGCAGCCAAAGTGTCGCTCCTGCTCCACCAGATAGGTCTTGAGGCGTTTCTCGATCTCGTTGATGGAATCCATTGCCGCATCATACTCTGCATCCATTCCTGGCTGAGGAGCAATGACACCCGTTTTGGCGGCTGCATCATGATCGAAAGCAGTGTCAAAGTATTTCAGCACCTTGCTAAGATCAGGAAATGATCCTCCAGATTCTGGCAATTGGGTAATCCTCTTCAGCAAAACTGATTCACACTGATGCAACATCAGAGGCAGTTTGGTAAGGGCATTAAATCCCTTAAGAACGGCCATGAATCCGAGTAGCTTCTGCTTGTTGTATATCTTCTCCTCGAAGAGAATGGCCCGCGAATCTGGATGATCCATTAGCTTAATCTGCTTGTTGCCAAACAAATGAATCTGCGCCAAATTTCGCTCGAAATCAGGCATGGGTGCTAGCAAAGCACGCATTTCCTGCAGTTCGCTGGGCATTCGGATCAGTTCACCAATGGCTTCCTGTCGCTCCCTGATGACGGCCACATCGCAGCTCGGAGCACATAGCCAGTGGTGCAGCAGTCGCTTGCCAAACTTGGTGCAACAGTGATCCAACGAGGAGAGCAAAGTGTGATCCTCGCCAATAATCCTCAGATTCGACAGGGTAGTGGCATCCAGTACCATGTGGGAACGTCTCAAAGTGGAGACCGCCGATGGTTTGGCTTCCGCCAGCTGATCGGGTGGCACATACAGTTGATAACGTGCCATGGGCAGCACCTTGGGCTCCAGCTTGCATTTCTGGATGAAGAAGATGCACTGGCCAAGTGCTTTTAGCGCCAGCTTGTAATCATCGCTGGGTGTGAGTCCCAAATGATCCGAGTCCGACTGCATGGTGCGCAAAACCAATGGCCAATTGTCATCGGCACCATTTCCTGCATAGTAGCGTTCCGCCAGCAGTTTCAGCGTCTTTTCCGCATTGCAAGCCTGCGATCCATTACTGGGCGTCTGCTCCTTAAGGATTCCACCCAGTACAGTGCGTACAATTTGCTGGGAACGCTGGCTCAAAGCGGATTTCTCGTTTATGAGCTAGGTAATGGAAAGAGATTAGTGGTTTAGCAAGTGATGCAAACACATTACAAGCAAATTACCAGCACGGGCATATGATGTGAAAGCAGGGTGAGCAATCGGGAGCAGCTCTTGTCGTCCTCGAACTCGCCCACATGGAAATCACCAATGGAGGTGTCTATGAAGCACACGCCAACCCGACTCCAAGTGCCCTCGTCCTGCTCGACCAACGCCAGCATATAGTTGGGCTGGTGATTCGGTCCGATCTTGCACTGTGAGCCGAAGACCTGGGTGCCACGATTCGTGATCTGGCAGATCTCACGGGCCACCACTTTATCGAACTTGGTGGCCTTAATTTGCTTGCAACGCTCGGTCATCATGTCGGGTGTTTCCGTTTGCTCCACTCGAGCCACCTGGATGATAAGAGGACATGAGATTTACGGCGCAAAAGGAGACTCCCTCCATAAAACTCACCTTGTAGCCTCTGTCCACGAGAATGGTGGACATTTTGTCGAAGGATATCTCCGGGAAACCCGAATGCGCAAACTCGCCGCGCATGTAGGTGAAGCCCAGCTCATTGACGCCCACGTCCGCATCCATGTGATACAGTTCGTAGAACTTGCCCACCTTGAAGAACAAAACGCAATCGTAGCTGGTCGATTTGAGGACCCACCACTGGCGAACTCCTGGCGACAGGCCATTGAGAAACTTATCCGGCACGTGCAAGGTGCTCTTGTCGTATTCCGGATGATCTGGTCGCCGTCCCGCCTTGTCCTTGATCTTGTCGGGCTGCAGGAAGTCCAACTTCTGGTGCGGCCACACCACTGGCTCGTCCAGAGTGGAAGTGGTGGTCACTATATCATCATAGGATGCATCCTTTTTGGCATTGCTCTGCAGATGCTTTAGTTTCTCCTGGAATGTGGAACCCTCGGCCAGCTGGCTGGAGGTCTCCAACTTGACCTTCTTGCTTGAGGGCTCATTGTTGTTGTTGTTGTTGTTACTAATGACCTTTGACTTCTTGCGGGATTTCTTGGGCGTAGGACTATCTGCGGACATGTCGTTCTCGCTGGACTCCACCTCGTCCTCTCCACTGCTGACGCTGTCGTCGCTGGCTTCATGGGCATCTGGTTCGTATTCCGACGCACAGTCGGAGAAGTCGTCCTCCGACTTGGTCTCCTCCATTTCCGGTTCGCTGTCCGTTTCCGGCTGAACGATGCGCTTCCGCTTGCGTTGGCCGTTTCCGGCCGCTTCATCGTCGGAGCCGCCGGAAATGGGCAACTTCCTCTTGGCCGCCGGCTTGGAATCCTTTGGTTTTGGTTGCTCCACATTTGGCTGCTGATTCTTGAGATTCTCCTTTTCTGTGGTGTCCGTTTCTGTTTTTACGCTAGGTGTCAATTTTTTCTTGTCGACAGCCGGCGATTTGGCGAAATAGTTGAACAACGTGTTCGTCGGCGTTCCGCCCACACTTGTGTTCAACTTTTTGGACATCGTTCTGCTTCCGAAATGATTGCCAAAATGTGCAAAAACTAGGATAAAGACGCTAAGATCAAGCGCCAAAAAGTGGGAGTGCTGCCAGATCCTGGAGCACCAGACAGATGAGCGAAGCTGTGTTGCCAGACTGCCCATGGAGAACAGGTAATTTTCCAAGGCACAGCGGTGTTCATCAGAAGAGTACCACTAGTGTTGAAGAACTAAAAAAATGATAAAAGCCAGTGCATGCAGGCAACAGCGCCTTTTACTTTCATACTGAGAATATGTGCTGGATTGAGACGAAAACAAGTCGTTATAATTGTAAGGATGATTAGCTGTGGAAAATCTTTCCGTTTACCAATGCCAAAATTGAATATAGTTTGGCGTTGCTGTCCATTTAATTGGCGGCAAAATTGCCTTACAAGTTCTCTTTTTCTTCTTTTAAGGTTTCTTCAGCTGTTTTTAGCAACTACGGTTTTAAGCGGCAGGCCGGTTAGGTACAATCGTTATAAAGCTACACAAAACAATGTTTAATTATATTTATTTAACATAGTTTAACATTCATTAATATTATTTTTACTTAGATTTGAGTTTATTTTTAATCCTGAGCCTCTACTATTATTGTGAGCATAGCTGTGTTTTTCCTACGTTTTTAGTATTTTTTGTGTACAGCTTCTGGTATATTTAAGCGGTCAAGTTACGGTCATACTAATCACAGCACGCATAAAAATAAAAAAAAGTTTCACCATTTGTAGTAAATAAACTTGAAAATAACTAATAATGTCGCTGGCAGACGAACTTTTAGCCGACCTCGAGGAGGACAACGACAATGAGCTGGAGGAGGAGGATGCGGAGATGGCCAGTGCCGAGGATGAAAGCGTAGGTCACCATAATTAGGTGATATTTCGCCATCTAAAGATTTCCCTTTCACAGTTGCTGGCGGAGAAGTTGGCCAAGCCGGCTCCCAATCTGATGGACGTGGATGTTACCGTGCAATCGGTGCGGGAATTGTGCAAGCTGCGCGATTCGGAGCGCTTGAGGAATACCCTACAGCAGATTGAGCACTACGCCAGTCGTCAGAGGACCGCAGCCGAGATGCTGGGATCCGTGGAATCCGATCCAGAGTACTGCCTCATTGTGGATGCAAATGCCATTGCCGTGGACATCGACAATGAGATCTCCATTGTGCACAAGTTCACCAAGGAGAAGTACCAGAAAAGATTCCCAGAGCTCGACTCCCTGATCGTGGGCGAAATAGAGTACTTGCTGGCGGTCAAAGAGCTGGGCAATGACTTGGAACAGGTGAAAAACAACGAGAAGCTGCAGTCTATCCTTACACAGGCCACCATTATGATTGTATCCGTCACGGCATCAACCACGCAAGGGTGAGTTGGTATTCCCTAAAACCGTACAAACCATAAAATCTTGAAATAAATCCCTATTCCTTTGTAGCACCATGTTAACGCCTGCAGAAAAGGCCAAGATCGACGAGGCCTGCGAGATGGCCATCGAGCTGAACAACTTCAAGTCCAAAATATACGAATATGTAGAAAGCCGCATGACTTTCATAGCACCCAACCTTTCCATGATTGTCGGAGCTTCTACAGCTGCAAAACTCTTGGGCATCGCAGGCGGTCTCTCAAAGCTCTCCAAAATGCCCGCCTGTAATGTTCAGGTCTTGGGTTCACAGAAGAAAACCCTTTCGGGTTTCTCGCAGACGCAGATGTTGCCACACACTGGCTACGTTTACTATTCACAGATTGTCCAGGATACAGCACCAGATTTGCGTCGCAAGGCGGCCCGTTTGGTGGCCGCCAAATCAGTGTTAGCTGCTCGCGTGGATGCCTGCCATGAGAGTGTCCACGGGGAGATTGGCCTGCGATTCAAGGAGGATGTGGAGAAGAAGCTGGACAAGTTGCAGGAGCCGCCGCCAGTGAAATTTATCAAGCCATTGCCAAAACCCATTGAGGGTAGCAAGAAAAAGCGAGGCGGCAAACGTGTGCGCAAGATGAAGGAGCGATATGCGCTCACAGAGTTCCGCAAGCAGGCGAACCGCATGAATTTCGGAGATGTAAGTGGGAATTTACACATAGAATTGTTTACCATCTTATTTGTAAATATTCCGCTTCGCTTCTAGATCGAAGAAGATGCTTACCAAGGAGATTTGGGTTACTCCCGTGGAACAATCGGCAAAACAGGCACCGGGCGCATCCGTTTGCCGCAGGTGGATGAGAAGACCAAGGTGCGCATCAGTAAGACGCTGCACAAGAACCTGCAAAAGCAGCAAGTGTACGGCGGAAACACCACAGTCAAGCGGCAAATCTCCGGAACAGCATCCAGTGTGGCCTTTACGCCACTGCAGGGCCTGGAGATTGTGAATCCCCAGGCGGCGGAACGTTCGCAGACAGAAGCCAATGCCAAATACTTTTCAAATACCTCGGGATTTCTATCCGTGGGTCAGCGAACTACTTAAATTAGGAGTAAACTATACATTTTCTATAAAATTAAGCACTTTTATTTGGAGATTTGTCGAATGTATAATGAGATAGGCGTAGTTAAGCTGCAATGAAGCTGCACAAGAGACTCAATTTGTTGTTAGCTGAGCTTGCCCACCTCCAGTTTGCGCTGAATGGCCTCCCACGAGTTGTTCAGCAGCACGGCCAGAATGCCGGCCACCGTGAAGACGCCTCCGATGATGGAACAGCAATTCGTGGCGAAGTGGCCAAACGAGCTGGGGGTACAATACATATCCAATAAAAATCGTAATTAAATATAAGCCCACCGTTTTACTGACTTGTGCTTCTCCGCATATTTCACCATCAGCGGTGAGAGTTCGTAGCTGAAGAATATGCCCGGCATTCCACGCTCGCGATCCGAAAGATCCTTGCGGTATCGCGTCACCGAGAACTGATTCGTGTATATGGGCTCGCTGCCTCGCATATATAACGTAGGTACAATTTTTAGATAATAGTTAAACATTTCACTTTTGGTCTCTGCAAAAAATAAAGATCGAAAATTTGGTCTAAAGGATGTTTTTTTAAAAAATGATTTTAAAATTGTTTAGCATTTATATTTTTGCCATTTAACAAGGATTTAGTATAAAAAGCTCTTAAATTGTACCTATGAAGTAAAAATAAAACATTTTTTTGTTTCTCATTTGTAAATAAGAGCTTACTTATATAGATAAGTTTATATAGATAATTTTACATATTGAAACATTTTAAAATGCAATTTAGGGTGATTTTTCTTCAAGAAAAATTAGAACAAAAACTAAATTAAATTTTTAAAAAATATTAAATCGATTGAAAATCCATTAAAAAAAGGTTTTAAAATTTGAGTTCCTCCACATCAGAAAATTTGCAATTTTTTTAATTTTTAAAGTAACCGCTCTTGGCTAGCGCCCTCTATGCAGTATGCGTAGGTACCACCGACAGAAAAACAACATGGCAACCCTTTGCCGCATTTGACAGCTCACGCACACTACATCATTCTCACGTTCACGAACTGCCTGACGAATTGGGCCGAAATAAATCTATTTCCTGAAATAAACGGACCTTTGAGCACTAAGAGGCACATTCAGAAGTGAATCGGAGCAGCGAAGCGTGCTACCTGGCAGGACCCACTTGTAAAACAGGAGAACCGGGAGGAATCAAGCACTTTGCGGCATGCCACTGCCCACGAGCTCATTTTCCCAACAGGGACCCACATGCTTTGATAAGATGAAGACGGGCTTCATCATCGGATTCTGTGTGGGAATGGCCAGCGGAGCGGTCTTCGGCGGTTTCTCGGCACTCAGGTGGGTTGGACTTTGCACCGGGACGGTCTATTTACCACTCCGCCAGCGGAGTGACGCAAGTTGAGACCGGGAATTATGTAATTACACCGGCTATTGACAAACTAATGAAGCATATCGAATCTCCCCCCCCAGATACGGACTACGTGGTCGGGAGCTGATCAACAATGTGGGCAAGACCATGGTCCAGGGCGGCGGAACCTTCGGGACTTTCATGGCCATCGGTACCGGTATTCGCTGCTGATCCTGCTGGCATTTGCCTAGAGTTACTAAAAAACCAAACCTTAAGTCCCACTCCAATCTTGTTTAAATTACGTTAAGTTATTGCAATAGAGATGTTAAAGAGATACGAGTTGGGCTTTGTTCACTACTCACCCGTCACGTCCACACGCAGTCCATCCAGAGGATGCGTCTTGGCAAACTCGATCTTCTCGCCAAAGGACAGGTGATTGATTGTGTGCGACAGCTTCACATTGCTGAACTGGAAGTCGTGGATGTGAAACTGGCGGATGGAGAAGCTCTTGCCGGGCGCAAAGTGAAAGCTGCCGGCCATGCGGTTCACCTCCAGGTGGCCCTGGATGCGACAGCCCTCCTTGAAGGCGTCCTCGTCGGTGCGCTTGTACTTGCCCTTGCACTGCTCTATTTTGTCCACTTGGACGTTCCACTTGCGCAGTCGGTAGGCATCGAGCACCTCCTCGCATGTGTTGCAGCAGCTGCAAGGAAAGGATATTGGTGTAATTTAAATTAATTTAAAGGTTTTTCTGATCTAGAGTCTAATGTGCTGCCACGCATCATATTAATTTACTTTCATAAAAAGAGTTTTCTTGGTATCTAACTATGCTAGCCTGAGGTTCGAAAAATTACAAACAAAACGTTTTTTAAACAACTGCCAGGTTTAGTTCGAAATTAAATCAAACATAAGTATTCATGTTCATACAGAGAATTACAAAAACTATTATTTGTTTTTTGAGGTGAGCTGAAATTTACTTCTAGTCACTTGATCTTTGAATAAGTGATTAAGCTAGTTCAAATAGTTTATAATGCAAGTTATAAAAATTTCTAGTGAACATTGAATAAAGAAAGTGGATAGTTTGAATCTTAAGTCTTAGTAGGCATTAATTACAATCAAAATTCAAAAATAGCTTATAAATATCAACTTAATAGAATCTTTGATTATCTATAAAGAAATTTGAGTTGTAAGTTGGCTTAAGGTTGAAAAATTAATTTAAAATTTACCAATAATCAAACTAGTTCTCCCTGTATGTATGAATACTAAGTATGCATGCTAAATATATTAGTGTATATTGCTGGATTCTAATGGATCTGATAGACTGCGTAATAGATAAAGTTTAAAGTTTAACTAGTGAAAGCCCTACTGCAAAAGTTTTAGTTATTTTGAATGTTTAAAAGTAATGGGATAAAGACCAAATCCTTCGCTTACTGGGTGCCATTGTGCTCCGCTCCGTAGCAACTGCCGCAGGTGACGTTCTTGTTGGGCGGCGAGACGGCCACAATCTCCTTGATGGGCGTCTCCTTGAGGGGCTCCCCCTTGAGATCCAACCGATGCTTGAAGACGTCGTGGTCGACCCTTAAGTGGGTGTCGCCCGACGAGTCCATTGCATCCAGAGAGATGTAGTTGCAGGCCAAATTGTGCATGGTCACATCCAGATTGATTCGCAATTTTTGACCCCGTGTCGTGTCCACAAAAAGTTCCTCATTCAGGTTGGGCCGCATGTAGTTTAGGAATTCCAGGAAGATCAGCAGACTAATAATGCTGGTGCTGATGATTGTAACTGAAAATCGGGGAAAAGCCGGTTGTTTGGTTTCTTATCGCGATAATTTTGATTTACACCTGCACTCACCTGCAGCGCCGCCCACTGTGCGCACGCTGAAATCGTCCAAAGTGCGCGGATAGGCGTCTAAGCGACGCAGCACGTCGGCGAACTTCATCTTGTTCACAAATAACACACGAAACACACGGAATTTAAACGTAAACAAAAAAATTACATTTTTCGCGGAGCAGGTGACGTGTTGCAATTCGCGTTGCCAGACAGTCGCAACGGCCTGGCCAATCATATGTTTATTGTAATTCGGTACTTTCGATTAATGACAATCGTCATCGAAGTAATAATCTACTTCGCAGATAATTTACTTTACTTCTTAGTTTTTACTTTTTAAACAGTTACATTTTTTCGTTTCTTTTAAAGTAGCTTTCTTAAAATTTAAGATAACTTTAATGAACTCATATTAAGTAATTCGCTTGCAACGCTATCATATTAATATTAAAACACATAATCGCCAATGAAAAATACAATTGAAATGTTGTTTACAAAATATGTAGATATTACTTGTGAAACCAAAATGAATCCGTGTATATATACCTAAGTATGTATGTCTTTATTTAAAAGGTTTACATTTTCAAGCAATCCTGTAGGATGTAGAATGTATTATTAACATTTCAGTGAATACAGGGTCCATTAGTTTCCTTTTGCATAGAATTCGTTCTAAAATGCTCCATTATGGCAACTGTAATTATACAAAATATGCTTAGATTTTGTTATTTTTTTTTAGTTGTTTATATTTGTATACATGCAGTTACGATCGCGAAAAAAACAATAAATTGGAATGCTCATCCAAACACCCCTAAATGAAATCGATAATTTTTGCCGCTTTTTAAATGATTACAAGAACGGATTCGGTAACGTTAGCGGATTTTGCATTAGTTTGGTGAAACTACACCAGCTGACTAAGGAACAATGGTGCCTACTTTAGCACAAGTGTGCCTCAATCATCAGGTATAATTACTCCAGACCATTGAAAAAGTTTCCGCGTATGTTTCCAAAACCGTTCTTGAAATCATTTAAGGTTCGGTTAAAACTTTCGATTCCATTTCGTGACTGAGTCAGCATCTCATGTGTATTCATCGCCAGGATCGGTTTATCATGATTTCTTTCTTAGAAATTTTATTTGAAAAAATTTGGAACATCTTAGTCCTTAGTTTTGAAAGTTTATTTATAATGGTGTTTTTTCAATTTTTTATATCGAATCGGTTTTTTCCTTGATTTTATTTAACATCCGACTTCTGGCCTTGAACGCGTGCTGTGTTTCGACGTCAAATGTGAACTAAAGTAATTTCAATTATTGGGAACATATTATCAACTCAGACCTAAAACTCTGGACATGTTTTGGAAGATAGTGTTTTTTTTACACACACACACACCCTATAAAGTGTATATATTCTTGATGATGATTAACAGCCGTGTCGTTCTGGCATGACTAGTTTTATTTAACAACATTTCTGAGATATGGTAGAGCTTACACAAAAAAAAAACTGAAAGTTTATTTTTACTAAATGTGTCTTAAATATAAATATATAAGTATTAAAGTATTAGTATTAATTCAAGTCTAAATAACCCCAATACTTTGTTGTTTAATTTTTTTTTACCGAAGAGTCTTAAAATATAGTCTTAAGCCTTTATTTTAAACCGCATAAATTTTATTTTAATAGTTTCGTTGAAATAATTAATTACTCTTGTTTTTAAAAAATTTGTCATACCCAATAGTTTTAAGTTCATGTAAGAATAGTTTGGTTTTAATAATACATTTATTTTGGGATTAGCGTTCTTTCTTGCTTAAATATGTGAACAATTTTTTAGTCATCTCATCTTCTAATGCTATTCGTATTTTCGTCCTAAACTAAGCATACTGTAAAAGTGAATCATTCGGCTCAATAAGCTTTACATATTTTTAGTTCTGATAAGGGTAGTACATTCCATATAAACTAATTTTTGTTCTTCATAGCAACGGAAATTACAGAAAAATAAAAACTAATAAAAGACCTATCTGCAAAATGATCTGAAAATATTAATTTACAGACAACGTTGTTTGTGCATCAAAAAATAAATATTTTCAGTACAGTTTTTGTAGTAAAAACTAAATTTGCAGACCTTCAATAACTGGACCTTGTAGTATAATAATTTCGAATTCTTTGAAAATGTTGTAAAGTATTAACTATGAACTTTCTTGAACACAATTTTTTTAAACTATATATTTTGTATATTTGCCCACGAGTTTAAAACAAACCTTTCATTCAAGAAAATTTTTGGTTTTCCCCTTCATTAGCTTTAGCTTTTCCCCATTGATTACGTATACGTCGCGTTGGCCCGGCGATAATTAAGGCCTCCGTCTGGCCACCCTTGCCAATGGCCACGAATAATGTTTAATAGTGTTGTCATGTCTTGGGGCTGTGGTTGCGCATACATTAGGCAAAGCCAACCCACCAGCGGCACCGCCACCCTTAACCCGCCACCTTAACCCACTGCCTCTGATGCTGCTGCTGCTGATGCTGCTGCTGCTGTGGACCACAGGCGACCGCGTCTAATTTTATAATACATGTTAAACAGATGAAAGGTTAATTGAAAGGAACCACAAGTTTCGACAGCCCACGCAGCCAATGCTTAGCTTTCAGGGGTAGTAACACCCTCCACGCCACTCAACCCATGCAAAAGCAAGAATAATAGGAGACCGTGGGTTATCCCAGGGGATTTTGGTTAGAGTTAAAAGTTTTCGCTTAAATATAAATCAGCAAATGGCTTGCCGCTTGACTGATTGAAGTCGAGGAAACCCGAGGATAGGGTCCATGAACCCAAAACCAATGCACGGTCACAAATAATTGTATGTAGGTGTAGAACATACCGCGACTTTGTGTAATTACCAATTAAGCTCAAGTCCCCAAAGCTGTCTCATTTTCTTTAGCACTCTCTACTTTCCTTTGTTTCCCTTCTGCCGGCTTGACCTTTTCTTTGTAATTACCTGAACAAGAAATCTGTAAAATCAGGCAAGGCAGCAGATGACAGAGATTAGCTAGCGGTAATTTTACACTTTTTTTACTTTCTAAATTGGAGTAAATGGATTGGAAAGGGTATGAGATGGAGTACCTAGGGATATAGGATAAGAAAATACAAGGCTAAGGGTAAAATTTTAGCTATTTGTATATAAATTAAACAGTTTCGTTTAAATTAATTGATATTGTTGAAAACTTAAATCAATGTGTTAAAACTTGGAAAAGTTTAAGTTTTAAGTTATTGAAATGGTTGTTATTAGGTTTCAAATATTATTGATTATACATTTATTTAACTTGAACTTTATTTGCCCATTTTGAGATCTTTTTCTTAAATGTGTCAAACATATTTTCCTTTGGCTTCACAGTATAATAAGTTCATAGCCCTTTTTGAAGCCCACGCCCCCTTATATCAGCCTAACTTATAGCCATAGGGCATTCGGGGTTTTGCCATGGCCATTTCCCTCGACCACGCCCCTCGACCGCCCCCTCTTATCTTTCGCTAATTTGCATTTCTAACCATTTCGCTCTAGCCAATTCGCGTCATTTCTTATTTGAAACAATGAGCCCAACAGCAGCCCGAACAAATAGCGTAGAAGGAGTCATTGTGCTCCGGCTTTGCAGGCAATAAAAGACTCCGGAGACAAAAGAGAACGTGTCAAGAAACTTGGGCCCGGACGGAGAAAGGAGAAAGAAGGCAAGCCAGAAAAGAAGTTGGCGTAAAGCAGCTTAAACAATCAGGACTGCCTAATGGATATTGACACTTTAATGCCCTGGCCACCGACTCAGGCTTTGATTCTGATTTCGAATCCGCACTGACAAAAAAAAACCGATGATTTATAAAACAACAAAGCAGTCCAATTAAAGACACGAAAAAAATACTATATGTGTATAAATAATTCCACAGACACATTGACCCGAATTCATATTCCTAAGGTCAAAGCATTACCATTATTCATTTTTATCTGTTTAACAATAATTCGAAAATATTAGTGAAATTCAGCAATAAGTCAACAATTATCTTTATGCATACACACATATTTAATGCTTTTAATTTAAAGGTTCATTAAGCTTTATAAATAGTCAGATTCTAGTGAGACATTGATGTTCGTAATAAAATAAAGGAACAACCTTGTTATTTATTGCAAAATAACACCAAATTCGATAAGGAAACATTAAACATGTATTTTTGTTTGTGGCTTTTATAATTAAAGCAAAGTAAAAAAAATATATATTATATGCCAACAAAAATAAATCAGTTAAATGAGTACTTCCCCACTTGAAAAACTGCGATTTTGTAAACTTTACTTTACTTAAATAATTTTTTACATATTTACATTTTGGCAAAATAATAATATAATACGACTTTAGGAAAATGATAAAAAAATAGTATTAATATCAATAAGAAAACAATGCATTAATATTAAATAAAATGTTCTAAATAAGTTAAGCGATGTTTGTATGCAAAATGTAGGACTCAATTGTATCAAACATTTTTGGTTTGTGTAGGGTGCGAATTGGTAAAGGCAGGATCCATCCGTGCAGATGTCCTGGTCTAATTCGGTTCGGTTTTCAGCTTTCCATGGCACATACATTTTTTTTAGCTGGGCCGCATTCTTTGCTTTAAACAAAATTGCAGTGCCGAAATTAATTATAGAGCCGCCGCACCCGGGCCATATTTAATTAAACGTGGACATTTTAAACTCGGAACAACCGAACCACCGAACCACTGAACCACCGAACCATCCAAGAACGTGGAACCAAAAGGCGTAATTAATTAGTAGAGACGTGCCAAATAATTGCGGCAAAAGTAACTTTTTCCTTTTTTGGGGCGACTCCTTTATTATTTCGCTGGTCAAGGAATGTTTCAATTACGTGTATTGCTGATGGGCGATGGGGTTTTCGGGGTGCTTTTTGCAGCAGGACTAAACTTTTCGCCATCGGGCCAGGTGGAAATTAATTAAATTAGCAGGCGTCATTATGGAAAAGTGTCGCGCAAGGACTTGAAATTTATTCGTGCCTTTGCCGGTTTCCTGTCACTCAACACAAACTCAAACCGAAACCCAAACCCTCACCTACACCCACACTCACAAACCCCCCAGAAAATTGCCAAAATGTGCTACGAAAATTCGCATACATAACCTCGACATCCGCTGACTAAAACCGAAAACGTCATTTCCGACAAATTAGTCCAGTCAACTGTGCCACGATATATTGTGCTGTGAAATGTGTGGGCAAATTCCTGCCTTTATATCGTATGTGTGTGTTCAGTGAACGATTTCAAATCGCTGGCCACGTTTTAAGCATATTTTCTGGTTAGAATGTCAAATCCTTTTTGGTCTGGGCCATTTGCGGACCAAATTTTCGAAAGCAATTCGAAACTAACCACTTCCCATTACCCCTTTGCAATAATTCGATTGCATTATCATTTATGAACATCCATAATGATTTCTTCTGCTCGTTACTTCTAATTGTCGCGCCAATTAATTGCATTTGCAATGTGTTATAATTAGGGACGCATTATGGAACAGGGCTGACCATTAATCGATAGTCTTAAATCGCAATAAAGGGTGTGAGCAAATTTAAAATGTAAATGCCAAATGAATGCAACAAATTTGTATACTATTTTGAAAGCTTACCTATCTTTCTTGGGTTGAAAAAATAAATGGGTAGAAAAAATAAATGGGTATTATACACAACTTGAACGGTAAATAGAATTAAGACCCTGACAAGAGCGTATTAATGAATATTTTAAAGTGTTTTTCGTACAACACCAACTTTAATTATATTCGTCAGATTATAAGTATACTTTTGTTTTAAAAAAGTTTTTATTAAAAACAATTTAAAAGTCGAATTTACTTTAGTGGTAAATATCATGTTTTTTAACATTGAAAACACATGTCATAGGCAATATTAATACTGAAACATATTTTATATGTTTGAAAAAGTGTGCCATGTGATATTATTTTTTTATCACTTTGTTTTAATTAATTTATTCGGAATGAAGCGATTTTTATGAAATAATTGAAACTCATTTGTGATGCGAAAAAATGCGTAACTTTTGCATATTGGAAATACTTTTTAAGCCCATCTGGAAATCGGTTTTGTTCAATCCTTTCATAGCACACAATACTTTTTGCACTTTAGCCATTTTGTGGACTGGACCGCGACAATGGGCTCTTTATGCAGACGCTGCCGGGGTGAGAAATAGATGAATGGGCGCCAACCTTTAACCCCTTTTGTGTGGGCGTCCATTTGCCTTTTCGCCTATTATACCCTTGCAGAGGGTATTATAATTTCAGTCAGAAGTTTGCAACGCAGTGAAGGAGACATCTCCGACCCTATAAAGTATATATATTCTTGATCAGCATCACTAGGCGAGTCGATCTAGCCATGTCCGTCTGTCCGTCTGTCCGTCTGTCCGTCCGTTTATATGCAAACTAGTCTCTCAGTTTTAAAGCTATCTGCATGAAACTTTCCCAAAAGTTGTCTTTCTATTGCAGGTAGTATATAAGTCGGAACGAGCCGGATCGGACGACTATAGCATATAGCTCCCATAGGAACAATCGGAAAAATAAAGGAAAAAAAATTATAACTTTGCTGTTTTTTAATTTTTTGTTTAGTTCTTCGACATTTAGTAATGGTTAAATATTTCCGATTTACGGTTTAAATTTCATCAAAATCGGACGACTATAGCATATAGCTCCCATAGGAACAATCGGAAAAATAAATGAAAAAAAATTATAACTTTTCTGTTTTTTAATGTTTTGTTTAGTTCTTCGACATTTAGTAATGGTTAAATATTTTCGATTTACGGTTTAAATTTCATCAAAGTCGGACGACTATATCATATAGCTCCCATAGGAACAATCGGAGAAATAAATGAAAAAAAATTATAACTTTTCTGTTTTTTAATTTTTTGTTTAGTTCTTCGACATATGGCAATGTTTAATTATTTCAGAATTATGGTTTAAATTTTATCAAAATCGGACGTCTATATCATATAGCTCCCATAGAACTAATAAAAATATATAAAATAACTATCTAATAATTGAGCTGCAAATCATCATAGCTTCACTGTTTTTCAGTATATACTGAAGTAAATCATAATTTAAATGTTTTCAAAAGTATTTAATTCATGCAATAGCTGCAAGGGTATATGAACTTCGGCTTGCCGAAGTTTGCTTTCTTTCTTGTTTTTGTTTATTTTCTGGGTGAAAATTTGTATTCCTTTTTTTCGCGTACTCGCGGGTCACGTCAACAAAAGTGCATACTTTTGTTGTCGCTGGCTGCTGCCGACCAGCAACATGAAAAATTATTTACATAAATATCCGCGCTGTCAATTGTGTGTTGTGGCATGTAAAGTGACAGTAGCAGCGCAAAATGGCGTCTCTGCCGCTGCCGCTGCCTCTGCCACTGCCTCTGCAGACGTCGTACGTGACTGCACATTTTTTTCGCCACTGGCCGCCCAAAAATGTGGGCGTGGCTATCAAATGCAAATGCATTGTGCATGTCGTTGCACGGAAAAAAATTTCACTTTGCATTTTGCTTATATTTTTCGGATTGGCAAATTAAACAAAAATTTTTTCGAAATCTACCAAAATAATTTTAGATTATTATTAATGTTTATTAACTATTAAAGCTTATAGTATGGTCTAGAAGTTTTATCATATCAGACTGCATTTTGAAACAATTCACTCGAAGTCGCATTGATTTCCGGTTCCGGTTTTTAAAATTCGAGTAACTTTCTTGATCTGATTTCATTTTAATTAAAAGTTTATGCCCTTGGTTGGTCCTTTATTATTCAATTTCTTTGAATAAATGATTGAGAACTCTAATTAGTCAGAAATGTCTGTAGATTTGAAATTGATTACTAACTTTCACTTAAGTAAAATGTTACACTTTAATCTAGTTTTCCATTAAAAAGTAAATAAAGAAATAAATAAGGTATGTAGACAGGCTTCCAGTTATTATGCAAAACAACCAGGATTAACATATCCCAGCTAGCTCGTAACTTAATATTCTTATTAGTCATGTTATATAAATACGAATCAGTTAATGAAGTTGACATTTTTTCCCAATGTGTATTTAAGTAACGGGCGGGCAGAATGCAGTGCGGTTGGAAAGGGGTATGCGGTGTGTCAGTGGCGGTCAGACGTCAACGTTATGGCTGCCAAAGTTTTCAATTTTCCACTTAATTGCTTTCAATTAAGCAAAGAGTCCTCTTTAGTCCCCCACACGAACTCAACTCAACTCAACTCGACTCCTCGACTCAAGCGCGACCCCACTGCCTATATGTTCGCAAATGTCCGTGTGCGTCTCGTTATGTCCGTTCAATTAAATTACACACTAAAGCGCTGCGCTGCATCCAAGTCCTGAAAGTCCTGTAAGTCCTGCCCGTCCGTCAGCCCAGTCAGTCCATCCAGTTCGTGTCACAACTCTGGAAGGACCCTCGCCGCATTGTTATCATTGTCAAGAAGCTGCAACTTCGGCCTCTGCTGCGTTTGCTGCAAAACCTTTTTCGTGCGGAATACAGTGGGTCTAAAATGTATGTTTCCAAACGCTTGCCAGAAGTACTATTATTTATTATAAAGTATATTTATTCTTGATCAGCATCACTAGGAGAGTCGGTCTGACCGTATCTTTCTAAGCAAACTAGTGTCACTTGTATAAATTTATTGCATACATCTATCACAAAAGTTGTTTTCCTATTTAAGGTTAAATAGATGTCGAAACGATCCCGACCATATAATTGAATTTTATAGCACCCACAAGAAAAATCAGAAAAAAAAAATATTGGAACTTTGCAGTTTTTTAATTTTTTTTTAAAGGTTGCTTATTTGAGAAATAAGATTTAAATTTTATTAAAATTCGATGATTATATCATAAAGCATCCATGGAAACAATCGGAATATTAAACACAATATATGACAAAAAATTTTAACTTCTATATTATTCATTTATTTGTTTTCTTCTTTGGGACATAGTAAAAGTTTAAAATTTTTTAAAACTACATTATTATTTGAATAAAATTTTAAAACGGTGCGGTATAGTTGCCCTAGGAACGATCGTATAATTAAGCTGAAAATCATAATAGCTACAATGTTTTTTAACATACACCCAATAGCTGCAAGGGTATACAAAGTTCGGCTCAGATACTAATATAATATAGTTCAGTTTTTTTTTTACTTTGAAACGCTAATTTTAATTTTATTTGATCTTAGCACATCAGTAGTGCGTGACCGAATTGGGAGGTCTATTTATCTGTAAAAACTCTCGCAATTAGTTGTCTTTTGATCGAGATACAAATTATAGAGTAAACATTTAAATGAAGCAAAGCAACGACGGTTAATTTTCCCTCAACCAAATCGTTTGTTGACCTGCCCAATCCACTGTGCACCCGCACAGTTCGGCTGATGCGAGTTTGTTGTTTGCCGTTTGTTTGTTTGTTTGTTTGTTTGTTTGTTACCGGCTGCTGGCCGGGGATGCGTTGCTGCGTGTTTTTGACAGTGAGCGGGACTTGTGGGCGCCTTGGTTGTTGCACTTGCACCGGCAGAGCGCGGGGCCAAAGGTCACCGGAGAGCAAGCGAGATGCGAGGCAAACAAATGAACAAATAAACAAACAGGGCCACGTTAACCCGCTCCAAAAGCGGACGACTACCAAGTCCCAGTTCCTTTGTGCCGACCTTCTCCCATTGCACAATATTCAAAGGAGCATGTAATGCGACTGTCTGCATTCCCCAGTGCCCCCCCTCTTTTTTCCAAGTGTACAGGGGCGGTCAACGTAATTGTTTTGCAAAGGGTTATCTTCAGAACCATATATTGATTGTTAGCAGTAAAACATCCCTTCGAATCTTAGATCTTTCAAAAGCCCTAATCCATTTTTCAAATCATTGTTTGTTACTCACAGAAGCTATTTCTTTTTAAAAACAAGAAAGAAAGCAAACTTCGGCAAGCCGAAGTTCATATACCCTTGCAGCTATTGCAAGAATTAAACATTTTTGAAAACATTAAAATTATGATTTACTTTCGTATATGTTTAAAAACATTGAAGCTATGATGATTTGCAGCTCAATTATTTGATAGTTATTTTATATATTTTTATTATTTCTAAGGGAGCTATATGATATAGACGTCCGATTTTGATAAAATTTAAACCATAATTCTGAAATATTTAACCATTGCTATATGTCGAAGAACTAAACAAAAAATTAAAAAACAGAAAAGTTATAATTTTTTTCATTTATTTTTCCGATTGTTCCTATGAGAGCTATATGATATAGTCGTCCGACTTTGATGAAATTTAAACCGTAAATCGGAAATATTTAACCATTGCTATATGTCGAAGAACTAAACAAAAAATTAAAAAACAGAAAAGTTATAATTTTTTTCATTTATTTTTCCGATTGTTCCTATGAGAGCTATATGATATAGTCGTCCGACTTTGATGAAATTTAAACCGTAAATCGGAAATATTTAACCATTACTAAATGTCGAAGAACAAAACAAAAAAATAAAAAACAGAAAAGTTATAATTTTTTTCATTTATTTTTCCGATTGTTCCTATGGGAGCTATATGCTATAGTCGTCCGATTTTGATGAAATTTAAACCGTAAATCGGAAATATTTAACCATTACTAAATGTCGAAGAACTAAACAAAAAATTGAAAAACAGCAAAGTTATAATTTTTTTCATTTATTTTTCCGATTGTTCCTATGGGAGCTATATGCTATAGTCGACCGATTTTGATGAAATTTAAACCGTAAATCGGAAATATTTAACCATTACTAAATGTCGAAGAACTAAACAAAAAATTAAAAAACAGCAAAGTTATAATTTTTTTTCATTTATTTTTCCGATTGTTCCTATGGGAGCTATATGCTATAGTCGTCCGATCCGGCTCGTTCCGACTTATATACTACCTGCAATAGAAAGACAACTTTTGGGAAAGTTTCATGCAGATAGCTTTAAAACTGAGAGACTAGTTTGCATATAAACGGACGGACAGACGGACAGACGGACAGACGGACAGACGGACATGGCTAGATCGACTCGCCTAGTGATGCTGATCAAGAATATATATACTTTATAGGGTCGGAGATGTCTCCTTCACTGCGTTGCAAACTTCTGACTGAAATTATAATACCCTCTGCAAGGGTATAATAATATGTTTCCTAATTTTATAAATATCCTTTTAAGCCAAACTAAATTACAAATCTTAAATTACATATTAAATTTTAACGAAATATATCAAATATTTGAAATATCCTACTCCAAAAACCCGTTGACTATAAACTACAGAAATAATTTTTGGTTTTGACCAAATAAAAAATGTTGTCTAAAGGTCAATCTACGTCTGCATTTTAAAGAAGACTATTTTGTTTTTTTTTTATTTTTTCAAAAGCCCACTTATATTGTGAGCGCAACTGTCTGTGAGATGTACTTAACAACAAGTGCTGCATGCGGTTGGCTAGTGCCAGAGAAAGTCTCACACTTTGCACCCCACAACTGACCGGAGTGCAGTCAAAAAGTGCCCAAAAACAACCCAAGCCACCCCGAAACCACCCAACCCCCACAGTCGCCCACAGTCAGTCACACACACACACACACACAGACACACGCAGGTGGAGATTTCGGCGCCTTTGCAAAGGGGCAAAGGGATATTTTAATTACATTTACGCAAAATTGCAAAATTGAATAAAGCCATGGTCAGGTGGGTTGAAATGTTTGTGTGTGGATTTCGATGGCGATTGCGGTGGAGAGTGAATGGAGGCCGAATCCTTTAAGCTGCAATGTAAACAAGTGAAAAGCATTACTAAGACAGCAGGAAATCTGTTTAAGGTTATTAAACAACCATGACGGTCCCCTGGATGCATTACATTTCGCCCCCGCTCCTCATTGTAATTAAGTCCGCCCGGTGAAGCCCAGTAAATTGCTCATTTGCTGCCGAGTGGATCAGAGTTTGTAGGATGGATGACCGGAATCTGGTCAAGTGTGGATAAGTCCCGAACAATGAGACGGTCTCGCCAGAGATTGATTTGAGGGGAATTCAAAAGTAACACTCAGGACTTAAGCCTTGGACAAACTCAAGCATTCCCTTTGAAAACAGAGTTTCTGAGATAGTTGAGAACGAGAGTTTCATGCAACTGATTATGTGTTATTATGTATAAATGGATACTGCGTTGGTTTGCCATGCCAACTGCATGTGTTTTTGTATCAATTTAAATTTCCATTTTGGCAGTTTCATAAGTACTTGAGCGTTTGTCAAATCACATAACGAAGAAAATAAATTTGCAACGCACAAATAATTGAAATTACATTAAATTAAAAAAAAAATGTTTGCAGTTTACCATTTGTTCTGACTTAAAATAAAATTATGCATAGAAAATAGTAAAGATTTCACTGTTTACTTATTATTAGTGCAAAGTCTTAACACCCTTATTCCTAATTATTATTTAAAAGCCAATATTTAATTAATAATTTTGTGTAAGACAATATGTTTGTAATAAGTAAAAGCTTTAAGTTTTTATAAGTTTTCATTCAACGTGACTAGCGCTACAAATATATGTGTAAACTTGCTGCTAATTATAATAAATTTAATTAAATGCAAATATAAAATGGACTCTTTAAGTGAATACTTATGGCTAACAAAGTCTGAAATCAAAAGAGCAACCTAAACTTGCAATCTTCTGCTGCAAACTAGTGAAACTATAAATCCTTTAACAAATTTGATTTCAGCCCAATCCGTTCGTTCGCGTAGGTAGGACACATTTCAGCACTTACCGGTGGTCAGAGGGGGTCTTTTGGCCAAAACCCACTTCCCACTTCCCGGGCCACCTACATGCGGCACAGCAGTTGGCCAGGTCCGCAGAAACCAACTTAAAGCGAAATGGAAACCCAACCCAACCTAGTGCAAACAGTAAAAAAAAAAAGTTATCTTAACAAATCAAAAATAAAGGATAAACCTTTTAATAAGCACATTTTTAAGCTAGCAGCTTTGTAATTCTTAAAGAAATGTCATAAAAACATATTCTTAAAAGCGTTTTTAAAAAATGAATAGTATATTTTATTTAAATTACTTATGGACTTTTACTTTTATCAAACTTATTTATTTGTACAGTCTTCTGAGGTCAAGATTTATGTACCTTGATCCATTGACATTGTTTTTTTTTAATTTTCTGATAACATAATGCTTTAGTTGATAAGACGAAGATTCTTATTTGTGTTCAGTAATTAATTTTGTTGTTGACTGCTTCTTAGATACTACATTTTATTGCATACTTTTTTTGGATCAGTGTAGAATAAGAAAACCTCACTGAGGCCGTAAGCCTAATCGAACACGTTTCATATGACTGCGGCGCTAAAGATTACAATTTAATCTCTCTGCATCCCCGTCTCGCTTCCGCCGGCGTCGCCCCACTCTTTCTGGCCCTCCCCCCCCTTCGGCATGGCAACTAATCAATGCCCCGTACTTGAATTTAACTTGCTTGTAATTGGGCAGCGATAGAGAGATTCGACCGGCGACGACAGCCAGGCGATAAATGTCCGAAAAATTCTAGCCGCGTACAATGAGCCCCTCTTCTTGGCCCCCTCCCTTTTTTCTTCATCCGCCGTCCTTTTCTCGGTGTGTATGTGTGTGTGTGTGTGTGTTGTCCGGCGGTGTGAAATTACCGTTTAATGAAAAAAGCTCCAACAGCTTCCCCCCAACGAAAAGGAAAAATAAAACACACGCAAAAAGATACAGCCACTACTATTTGTGGCCAGGTGCGTAGTCGGAAAACTTCAACGGGTACAAGATAGTGCACATGAAAAAATATGATTCATTTTGAATATCATTTGAAAAAGTCCAAAATTTACTAATTTGTATTTGTATTTGTTATAAAATTTCATCCTAACGCTACAAGTTTGGAACTTATAAGTTAATGCGCTAGTCAATTTAAGACGCAAATGCATTTGATTGATCTAAAGAACAATTATTTTTAAATATTTTATGATTTATTGGCGGTGCTAGTGTTTTGAAACTAGCTAAACAGGTGTGTAAAAGAATGTGACATTAAATTTTAAATCTTTTTGAGCCAATCTAAAACTATGGTGATATCTCTGGCACCCTATTATATTTTCATCTTTTTAATATTTTTCGATAACGTGTTCCACTGATAAATTTCAATTCGTGAAATATGATTAAAATTAATTTAATGCTGTGATATTGATGACGATTTTAAAGCAATTTTATTCCTTATTTCAAATTAGAAGATAACACAGTGAAGAATTCATGACTAAAGTTTTCGTAAATTAAGTACACAAATTCTAAAATTTTGACTTTATTTTTTAATTTTTTCTTACTAATGCTTATTTTATATGTTAAATATTAAGCTAAAACATTTTGTATAAGACGATTTTTGCAATCTAAGAATAAGAATGATATATAATTGTAAACAGTAAACATTAATTATAAAAAAAAATAAAAACAAAATATTAGAGAGCTTAATAGCTATAAGTAGCTTATATGCTGTGAGTTGCCAAGAGTCGCTTGTAATTAAAGTGTTTGGCTTTTTTTCTCTGCGTGATGCTCACATTCTTCTATAGCTGGATCTGCCGCCTGGGCCGATAAAGTTATGCAACATTCTTGAGGGGGCCGATTTCCCGACGCCCCTGGTCATGATTTTAGCCATAGTCGCAGTCACAGTCACAGTCAGAATCAGAATCGGAATCGGAATCGAAATCACAATCAGAATCGGAGAGCGCGTAGGTAGTTAGATATTTTCTGCTGAAATGCGGGAAATTGCCACCGCTGCAAACTCACATACAAACACAGCACGTGACAAGGTGAAATAAAATGAAAATGAGAAACCATCAGCGGATGGCCGCAGATGCCCGAGGTTCAGTTCCTCGGTTCGGTTTGCAGTTACAGATACAGATACGGATAGCACTGCGGAAGATACATGACGATACAACATCTTATTAGTTTTTAGTGCGCCGATGTCGGCTGCTAGATGGTTTTAACATCCAACTGAGGTAGCGATGCTGGCGAAATTTGCATACCAGTCGACTGTAGTCGGGCCAATATTCTGCCGGCTACTGTTGACATCCTATTGCATTCCTTGGTGTCACTGGCTTTATTGCTTTTGGCCGGAACTTCGGTTGGGCTCAGTCATTACAGATTTTCAACAGTTTAAGGCTTCTGACAAATTACTAAGATTACTTTCGTTATATTGATAAAAACAAAAACTAAAATAATTGCTTTATTATTTAATCATTATTACAAGTTGTATTGGTAGTTATCGTAAATGCCCCGAATTTTAGATACCCGTCACTAAACTAAACAATATCAAAATAATAAGTATGCTTTTAAAAATAGTTGCGTTTTAGGCGGTATTATCTGCCAGACAATTTACATTAATGCTCATAAATCGAGTTGGAAGATTTGTATATAAGTCGAATGATATTGACGTTGTTATAGTTTCCGATATCTCGACGTTCATATGGACGGACAAAAAGACCGATGAATGGACATGACTAGATCGACTCGGCTTCTTCTACCTTTTTTATTCCGGTGAACACAATATTTATTTAAATGTGGGTATACAACTTTACATATTTTTTCAGCCAATTAATATACAACACAAAAGAGAACAAATACCATGATTAAGGACAGACACTTATTCTACATTAATAAAAATCACAGACTTAAAGTTTAAGCCTCTACGTATAATATATTTTGTAAAAAACTCTTTAAAAACATGCTTTTTTAAATTTTGAACAGCCAGTGCTCAGGCGGATAGATCGGATTTGACCAGACTTTATCCGCAACTCTCCTGATCGTTCAACAACCTTGATTATTCAGACCTCTTAACCGGCTACTGCCACGCTCAATGACAATTAACCCATTGCAATTGCATTACCGACACCGCCGGCCAGAAAGAAAACCCTATTAACCTTTGCAACACCCGAGATGTTAACTAGAAACGGCGGGGGGTACTGAAATACTAATATACTGGGTACTGGAATCGGGCACTTCCTCATATCATCCTGCTGCCGCTGCTGCTGCTGCTGCTGCTGCTGCTGCTGTTGCTGTTGCGATTGGTGTTGCTTTTATTGCAGCTGCCTTCGACTGAAACTCCGGTCGCACTTTGCACAATTTACGTGCACATAAATTACCATTAATTAAATATTTCTGCGCTAATGCCGTCCGAGCGGCGAACGGCCTCCCTTTCACGGTAATCACGGCGACTTTTGGTCATTCCAGGGGACTGGGAAGTGGACTTCTTTAAACCGACAAGTGACACAGACACTGTGATTTGAGGATGCAGTGAGAAGAAATAATTTAGAATGCTGCGATTGAAAATAGAATTTCCACATGAAAATGAAATAAATATATAAATACTTAAGATTAGATCTTAATCACATATATTTGAACTTGTAATTATTTCAAAAGTTAGCTACGGAATATTAACAACTAATCGAAAAGCAATATTCTTAAATTAAAAGACCATAGGAAATCAAAAATATTGTTAAAGTATCTTAAAATATATGCTTTTTAAGTTCATTTGGTATGCGGCACACATAAACTCATCTGAAAAAAATAACAAAAAAAAAACCCATGGCAAACCTAAAGATTATTTTTTCTCTGTAGAACCTTCCACCAATACAGCTAAGGACGTTCATTAGGCTTAATGTAGCGGAGCAGTCGTATGAAGAGGGTTCCCCCATCCCTCCCTTTTTGCATATGACAAACGCGCAGGCGCGTGGCCCCAACGAGATTTCAGGGTACCAGCTCCTTGGGGCCTTTAAATTTATGGAATTATGAATAATATCTTAAGAGGGCCCCGAGGGCGGCCACCGGCCACTGAAACTTGAACCGCGGAGTCGGACTGTCCGACTCAAGTCGGCTCCAAACTGAAGTTGAAGTGGATGTTGGGCTAGTTCTGCTGGCTGATTGCCCGCGACGGTGACGAATCGATTGATGTCTCGCTTTGAGTTATCACGTCGCTTGTCTTCGGCAACCTTTAACAAGGCCTTATCCCTATCCCTTGGGTACACTGAGGGAAATATGTCGTATGATGGTGTCATTGAAAAAACCGGATTAAATTGTTCTTTAAAAAATATTTGGTATTTTGATTTGGTCTATTGTTATTGAGATTATTGTCAGTAACACATTTACACATTTACTTACACATTTTTAACATATTTACTTTTTTGGAATTTTTTTAATTATTAATTTTATATATGATCTAAACAAACTTTCGTGTTAATATCTATGGAATCTATTATTATAAAGGCTTATTGTAGTATAGATTTTGCAAATGGTGTCTTGGATTTTAAAAGTATGCATTGAAACTTTTTGAAACACATTTGTGTTTCTTTAATCAAAGATTAAACTTTAAGATCAATAAAAAATTGTTGAACTATGTTATAAATAAAATTATTTTTAATCCCTAAAAAAATGCTCACTATAGATTTTACAATTCCTTTTATATTAAATATTTGACATTTTATAAAGTAGTTTCTGACTTGGCATAATATTTTCGCAGTGCAGCCAGATATTCCTACATAGATGCCATATCTGTTCTTGTCGTGCGCTGCATTTTTGATGAAAATCACTTATAATCCCATCAACATTCCCCATCTCGCTCTCCAATTGAAAGTTAATGTCTTTCCCTCAATGGGAAGTGGGAGTTGTGGGTCCCGAGAAGGGGGAGTTATGAGGCGGGAGGCCCAAAACTTCGACTTGTGTTTGTGTTCGCTCGTCGTCCGATGCTTTTTATTGATGATGTCTTTGTTTGTTTGTTGTTCTCATGTTGTCGCATTGTTTGTTGTCGTTGTCGTTGCTGCCGCTGTTGTTCTTGCTGGACGCGCTTCAGCAATTTGTTGTTAAATATATCAAAAAAAGCAAAGCCAACGCAAACGCAAACACATCAAACGCCAATGCCAAGGCAGCAGCGGGCACTAAATAATTACCGAACAACATCCGGTGCTCCGCCACGGAGGACATCAAGGGGATTCCCCCCCGGATGCTCCCCAGATTTTCCCGCTCGTCGAGAGTTGACAAAGTGCTTCACTTAATATCGCATGACGCCTTCCAATGATGGCATCGCGAGAGAAAGAACTCGTATGATTATACGTTCGGTATTATAAACACATTCACTTAAACGAGCTGAGGGAGGATAGAGGGAGAATGATCTTCTAGCCGAAGGGATTAGGGGAATGTTTAGTGGTAGCAGATGGAGCCAAAGAAAATCATTGGGCTTAAATAAACTCAAAATGTTCAAGAATTTAGTAATACGATCACTTGGATATTGTCAAGTTGGCTGGATAACAAGCAAGTGTTTATTCTACAAAGTTTTGGAATTGCTTATCAAGGATTTACCAGAGCGGAAACCCTATTTATTATTTATACCAAGTTAGTTGGATAATAATCATGAAATACCAGAGAGAAAAACATTGCAGTTAATTTTAAACTATTTCTTAAATTTCTTATTTAAATACCCCTAGATAAAGTTTATTATAAGAAAAAAATCGGAGGAAATTGATATAAATATAATTTTAATTTCTCTACTTACAATTTACTTTTTCTTATAATACCGATTTTAAATTAATCAATAAAAATTCTGAAACAATTGAAGATATATCAAAATAAATCTCCTCAAAGCGTTGTAAGCATTTATCTACGTCGTCTATCACATTGTCGTACATTTGTCATAATCTTAAGATCATAAAGCAGTACGATTTGTAATTGCCTTTACTAATATACGACTAATCGCCATATAATTCACGCGATTTGGCAGCTGCCACGCCCCCTCCAAAATAGAAATCTCGAAATGCTAAGCGCGAATTCCTTTGACAAAATCCACGCCATATACGCCCGTCGTGTATTTTTCTTGTCGGTTATGGTATTTGTTTTTTGTTGACATTTTGCCATATGATTTCCATAAGCTGCCACAGCCGCAGCGTCTGTTATGGACAAGTATTGGACCCGCTCGCACATGTTGCTGCTTATTTTAAGATGCGATATACGGCCATATACAAATACAACAAATCCAAATCCCCGACACCGCAACGCACTTAGTTACCAACTGAGGCAGAGCCAGCGACGTCAGCTTGCAGTGACAATTGTCAATGAAGTTTCCGTAATAAATTTTCGTCTTTGGGCTGTCTGTGCGCCCCTCCTCCTCCTCCTCCCCCCTTGTCCCCCATTTTACCCGCATTTTCCCGCTTTTCCCCTCCAGCGACACTCCCCTTTTGAAGCCAGCGACTTACTCGACACGTTTGCCGCTTTCAGTCGTATCTGTGTGGTTAGTGGTGCTCGAAATCTGTTCCATAATCAGGATACTTTTATTAGGTGAATGCAAACCGTGTGACACTTTTTAATAAATGGTTTGAAGAAAATTCATTTAATTATGGACTTATCTAAACGAAATTACAAACTTGCTTAAAACCTTTTTAAAATAATTTTTTTGCAACAGACGATACTTCTTTGTAATTTAGCTAAAATTTACAAATTAATTTGTACGGACATTTTTTAGGATTAGTTTCAGCCATTTTTTTAACTGCATATTTGGACAAAGGATGTATTACAGGTACCTTATTTTATTTAACAAAAAAAAATTTCATAAATCTTGGACTTGGGTTAATATAAATACAGAATCTCAATAATTTTTACAAACTGGAAAAAATAGTAATCTTCAAGCTTGTAAAGAGATTTTGTTATTTTACTTAAATATAAATATAAACAACAGATAAACGTTTAAAACCAATTTAAAAACATTCATAAAATATAATAAAAACTTAAATTTTAGACCAAATGCTTTGTGAAAGTGGAAAATTCCAGCAAGTTACCAGAAATATACCGCAATATTCTCCCAATATTTTTTAAATATATCGTAATAAAAAATAGTTTTAATGAAGCGATAGTATCGATGGTAAGTCAAAACCAACCATGTTTAACAAATTGTTGCTATCTGTTGTTTTAGCAACCCTAACATTTGGTACAAGATTTGATAATTAGTAAATATGTTATTTAAGGTATGGAGTGATCTAGCCAAAAAAAGGCCAGATCAGCAGCACTGGAGTGTGTGTTTCTGGGTTGCATGCAACGTGGACCGGCGTGAAGTGGAGTCCACGGCTCGTTTGCCACGCCACGAGGATTTGGTGTCGCGGCTTTTTATGAGGATCAGCTGCAGTTGCGGCCATATAAAACAAATACACGATGGGTGAAATCTATGGCCGATGCCGACCGACCTGCCTATACCCTCTATATAGGGCGCCAGGAGGGGGATCCCTAGATTGCTGGTGCTTTGAGTCTGCCCTGAGTTGTTTACGATGCTGTAAATCATGTGACAGATATGTGCGAACTAGTTTCAGGTGTCGGGTTAAGAGCGTGCTTAAGTACTTTCGGATATAGCAATAGGTATTAAAATCCCCGCTCTAAATGCCTATATGAGATCAGCTTTCTTCCGGGTTTCTGGTCCACATTATTTTTATTTCAAAGCTTTTATTACAGATTTTATTTTTGTATGGCTAGCATAGGTTGCCTTTGATGCGAGCAAATCATGTTATAAAGAACGATAAATTTAAGAATTTCTCTATTTTACTCCAGATAATAAACAGCTTATATTATTAATTTTGGATATTGGTAAGATCATATGAAAGTTATTTCCAACTTGATTACCAAACACTAAATTTTTAGGTATTTATTAATTCATTTGAGCTTTTGTTAAATATTATTCAGTTAATAGTTCTTAAAGATTATTTTATTGTAATTATTTTTCCACATTTTCAACAAAATTCCATTTCAAGTTGATTTTTCCAATTTGTCTTTAAGCAATGCTGTTACTATAATGATTTCAAATTTATGTTACAAGTCTTTTATAGCCATTGGGATGCAAGTACTTCCCCGTAGTGATCGTACCCCCCATATAGAGGATAAAATAAACATTCGCCTCGTTGCGCTTGGCGGCTGAATGATGGCAGAAGTTGGTCTTTTAATATGCAAAATTCACAGCATTAATTACACTTGCTGCGAGTCGTTCGCGATGTCTTTGAAGCAGCTAACAACATGGCTGCCTCCTGAAAATCGGACACCATATCGGGAGGGGAATGGAAAAGTCCGGGCAGCGTTTCCCACTCAATTACCTTGACGCTGCGCCCGCTGGTGGCATAAATCATTTACCATAAAAACGTCGCCTTGTCTACACTTTTCCTTTTCATATGCCAAAAATAAGCAAGCGCTTACGAAACACTCAAGTGGTGAGGGGAAAACACAACGCTAACATCAGCTCCTCCGAGAGGTACCCATTCAATAATATCTGGATTCCCCCTGCATCCTCAATCCTCCATCCTCCATCCTCCTTCTGTACCCATCCACATCCACGTCCATATCCACCTTCGAATGTAGCATGTTTTCAATGTCTATTTTTGGGCGTCGCACGTTTATGTTTTACTCTTTTTTTGGGATAAATGTCCAAAGCGTAGAGTCTTGCTTTTGGCCCCTCGTCTCTGGTTTTGTGTGGCATTCATAAATATTCCCAGGCGAGCGTTGAAAAGTTGCCTCGACCAAAGTTGGCCACAAATTGTTTTCCATGACTGTCTGTCCGTCTTTCGGTCTATTGCTCTATCGCTCTGCCTGTGTGTGTGTGTGTGTGTGTGTGTCGCCCCCTGGCGGTGATTTTGCGCAACTCAGTGCACGCTCCATAATTCAATCAATTAATATCATTATTATTATTGACTGGCCATTGTTTGCCCGGCCCTGACTCTCGGGTAATTAATTACAATAATTAGAATTTAACAAGCCATGTTTTGGGGCTACCGCCCGAATTCCACCCACCTTTTCGAACAGCTGTCGGCCATCATCGTGGGGAATTCCTCTCGGATTTCATTTCCCTTCCCGTTTTTTAAGCGAAACCATTTGCAGAGGTCACAAATTTGTTCAGTGAGGCAGGCATTCAATTTGTTTATTTTTTCTATTTGTTTGTTTGGTTTTTTTGGGGGGGACCAAGTTTCTCTGGGGTGAAATCAAGCGTTGAGTAGTTCCCTCTGAATTTATGGTGGGAAATGCGTTGGGCTAGTTGCTCTGTTTATATTTGTACATTTGAGACAAATCAAATGCTTAAGAGATCGAAAAAATGTGTTTATAATAAGTCAGCTAATGGGCAGAAAACCACGAAAAGGGGTTTGGGTATATCACTTACATGGGGGAATTCTATGGGGACTTTGTTTAAACAAGACGGTTCGGTATTATAGCTCGTGGGAAGAAAGGCAATTGAAATTTAAGAGATTGCAGTTGTCTTCATAGATTAAAGATTATAAATAGTTCTTGAGAAATAATTGTTTGTCACCACAAATTAAAAAAAATATTAGTATAAGTGTTACAAATGTATAGCTCCTGAAAATAAAACGCTCTTTATTAAATTTTATTTGCTGAGCCGATATTTACTTATATGCAGTACTAGCTGCTGGAAGTTGGCAAAGTTTAATTGTTATTTTTATTTTATTTATTATAACAGGTTTAAAAATACCTTGTTTTCATGACTTAAAACTATTTAAGTGACAAAATAAGAGTTATAAAAATTGTATGATGTTTAAGTATTAACTCAGAAGACCTTCTAAGGATCATCATTAATTAAAACCTTGATGTAAAGCTGATACAAACATGTCTCCAAAATAACTGAAATGCTTTCGAAGAATTCACAACCCTTTATTAACTTTAACATCTGTTAAAATGATACGTTTTCGGTTTCCTTCAACCAATTAAAGCTTCGTTGGAAAACGCCATAATCCTGCTGTAAAGGATCTCATTAAGATAGGGATCTTTCATCAAAAAACCATTAACGAAACCAACAGATTTTAAGAGGCCTGACCCCAAGATCGATAGGTATAGATGCCATAGCATTGGGTTAGGTAATGTTCGGCTTATGATATCCTCGGTGAGAGAAAGGTGGAAGAAGGGGTAAACTCGACTACGAGTTCACTTTTACCCAATCGATCGCCGGTTGCCCAGAAGCCATAAACTGTTTTGAGTAGGGACAATTGAGGCAACAGTTGGCAGCGTGGTCTTAATGACTTGGGATCGCCTTGCGAAGCGAACCCGTTACGCCCCGGCCAGATCCTCAATGGCCAATTGCCAATTGCCACTCCGGACCCTGGGGCGTATTAATTTATGTATAACTTATAAACTTGAGGGCCATTAACATGTCCCAATGCCACTGGCGACTTCCGCACCAAAACGTCAAACACGGGGCGACACCTTCTAGATGAAAACTGGGCCCTGATGTTAGGATATATACCTCTGAGATCCAGAGTGCCCGTCGCCCCGTTTTTGGTTTATTCGAGCCATATGTTCGGGTGAAAACGACAAGACTTTGCCAACGCTCTCTCTCTCTCTCTCTCGCTGTTTCTCTCTCTCTCTTTCTCTGTTTCTCGTAAAAACTTAAAAAACAGGCCGCGCTAAAAGCAAAATTCGATTCTTTGCCATTTCCATTTCCACTGAGTAACAAACAACCGTTGCAAGATGGAACTGGCACTGGATATGGCTCTTAACCAATGGATCTGGGATGGGAATGGGAATGGGAATCGGAATAAGACCAGGGCCCAATCCAGACCCTGACTTTAAGACGGGCACAGAGCCGAAGACCATGGCCAAAGACCAAAGATCCAAATGGCCCGAGTCGTCGTTGCATGTTTCTTACTTGATTTTCTGCTATAAATTAAAGGACTTTAATGACACTTTGGTCAACGACGACGATCGCCAGGCGAATTGTTCGCTTTGAGACTGCGTCTGAAGCTGCGGCTGTGTGCGATGCAAAGTCATTCTCCATGGGTGCGAAAATGCCACGCAATGTCCAATAACAAAAAACGCCACACTGGGATCAAAAATCATGCCTTACAATGGGTACAACAACCTATAGATTCAAACCTATCATAAAAATGCGTATTTGTTTATAATTTCATCAAAAAGATTTAAGCTTAACAAAATACTTTTGTTATCTAGTTTAAATTAAGTTCGCTTTGCTTCAAGAAATGTTTTTCTCTAGCCAATGAATCAATGGTTTGCGATAAAATTTTATTGAACTGAGTCAAAGGTTTCATAAAAGTTCCATCGAAGTCTCAAGTTTACCCATATGAATAAACTTGTCATTGGCTTATGGCGTAAATCTTTTAAAAATATCCTTTTTTAATGAATAAATTAAATATTTGTCTCTAGTTTCTACAATTATTTTTAGTTGGACATATCAACTTTGCATATTTAAACAAATTAAAAGGTTTGACTTTGCTGACTCAAAAGCTAACCTACGGTTTGTGTTTGAGGAAATATTTTGTAAAATATTTTTTTGAAGTGCACCAACAGCAACAGCCCTCGACCATTGTATGACCAATAGAATGTGGATTTCAGACGCAGACTGTGACTGAAACTGAGGCTCTGGGCTCGGAACGCGGCCTTCCTCGCTTCGAGTGCAGGAAATTCATTAAGTGTATTTATTGCTTCGATTAAGATGGACACTTCTCACCTGCAAAAGAGGTCCGGGGACCTCGGCCCCAAGATCTGGTCCGACTGGAGCTGTAGCTGGAGCTGGAGTTGCAGTTGGTTGGCCTTCGATTCGATCCGTTTTGGCTCGGTTCAGTGCGGTTCGTTCTCCATTCGACTGGGATTGTACATAAATTTCAGGTCTCTCACAATGTTTACACAATGTCGCCGTCGTTTTTGTTAAGATTGGCACCGCCGAGGCCCACTCCCTTGGGCTGGAAATATGCAGATGAAATCACCCAAAAACATTATGCGTTGATAATTAAGCCAAGGAATCTCAATTCTTAGTGTCAGGCTTGTCTTGTCGCCTTTTAAGTATTTGAGATGTGTGAAAGAGCCGGCAACAGGCATCGAGAAAGAGACGGCGAATGGGCAGAAGAGACGGACGAAGACAGCATCCAATTCACTCATTTCAATTTTATTGTTACTCGCCTCTTTTATGGCCTGGCTACAGTGGGAATGGCTTAAGGTGGAGGAATTTATTACAGTTACTGTTTACAGGATTAGCCGGGGAATCGAATCTCTGGCCGATACAGTAGCCGGGGTTAGTGATCCAACTGGAAATGGGATAAGATAATGGCCAGAACGAGCGAGGCGTCGATTTTTCCCATTGCCATTATCTACAAAGATCTGCAGTTAAGTGCAATTGATTGAAGAGCCTGATTAAGAGTAGTAAATAGATTTTGTGAAAATTTAGCAATAAGACTCAAGATTATTTATACTTTACCATTTCTTTTTAAGTGTAAGTAACGGTTTTTAACTGTTTTCATGCCAATTATGTTTTTTATCTCCAGTTCTTGATTAAAGAAAGAATGAAATTCTTAAATACAAATTTATAATGATAAACAACGCATAAATATATCTTTTAGAGATCTAAAAGACCATGCAAATATTATATTAAGTACTGTGATATTAAAAAAATAAAGAGAATAAGTCTTATATATATACAAAGCTATAATGTAAAACAAACGCATGAATATAATATTTGCAGATTAAAAAACCTAAGAATGTATCATATTAAATACTGTTGTAAGCTGTTTACAGTTGAATTATGAATTAGTTAATTGACAATGAAAAAGAGGAGGATAAATAATAAAGCAAGATGTTTCTAAATGTTGATATAATGAAAAAATAAAGTGTTGCATACAAAGTTATAATGATAAGCATAAAAATAATATTTTCCAGATTTAAAAAACTAGGTAAATATTATACAAAATTATATCAGTATTTTGTTAACAGATTTTCCTTACTGATTAGTAATGTGGCTAACTAAAGCCAATATGTTCTCTCATTTTTCCGCATTCATTGATGGATGGCCCCCAGTGTTGTTTTGAGCGGAAACATTTGGCTTTGATGATTGTGCAATGTAATATAGTTTACGAAACGAGTGCTTGCACCCTTTGCCGCCGCTGGACAACCAATGATCCTCCCACCTGGACCTGGCCGAAGGAGCCTCCATTTAATGTCCATGTTGTTGGTTTTATGAGTCAGCAGAGCCCCAGTTGGAAGGCCTGGGCAGTTGAGAGCGGCTGAGACTGCAGTAAATTTAAACTTGCAATTGTTTTAATTGCCCGGTCCCGTCGTGTTCGCATATTTATGGCATAACGGAAATGAGTTAATAACAAAGTACGGGCCAAACAGGCAAACAACAGAACGGAATCGCTGTCCGGACGCCAAGACAATGACGGGAGGAGATTTAATACCCGACAGGGATAAACGTTTCTGTCCAACTGCGATTCTGATTCCGATTCCTTCTCAGGGAGATTCCCTCCACTCTTTGGCTTGGATTGGCATCGAGGTGGTCGGTCTGGCGTTGTCATTTAAATGAAATTACTGTCAGATTTTATAGAAATAAAATTTCGAAATTACGTCAGTTTTTATGTACTCCTATTTCCCGTACCGGCGATTCCGCTTCTAAGATTCTTCCGTATGGCAAAAACACACAGAAAACTTCTGGTACTCGGTACTCGGTCATCGCGCTCGTAAAATTTATGACCATACACACTGGACAACATAATTCGGTGTGGATATTTCAAAGAGCTTTCGGCTCTGGCGGATTAAGAACGCGTGTTGGCGGCGAAAAGGGGGCGTGAAAGGGGATAAGGTGTCTTACATATATGATATGTGTGTTGTTACAGCAGCATATAAACCCCTTTTGAAGTGCGGGCATGTGGATGTGCAGGGGGACCGAAAGGACGAAACGATTGTTTTTATATGGGTTTTCAATTGTGGTCGGGAATATTGTACTTTCAGCGCTCACGGGAGTTGAATAAATCAGGAATAATACGATATTAATGGGGAAATAATATATGCACGTACGAGAAACGAAGTTGAGAATGCTAGAATATAAATTATTTAATACGCTGTATTCTTGTTTCTTTACGAATATGATTTGATTGCTTGACAACGTTTTAATTTTACAAGGATTTCGAAAACATTCAGTCCACAGGAGTAGTTTTATGTATTAGCAGGTTTTCAGTAGATGTCAAAAACATATCTGTACATGATTATTATTTGAAGTTTTAAACCAATTACTTTTTTAAATTGGCAGAACCAAATAGGAAGTAGCATTTAACCAACTTTAAGAATTCACGATATACATTTTAGGTTTACGTTTTTTATTAAAAACATTTTGTTAAATTTAGTGAGCAATGCCATGTATTACAGTATTAGAGATATTTTTAAAAGTTTTGCCGAAAACAAACAAAAAGATTGACACCAGTTCTAAAGTTTTATTTAATATGGAATAAAAAAATGGAAGTTGAAAAATTACTCTTATTTATGTTTCAGATCGAATGTAGCACTCACAATCAAGCAAATATATTTATTAGAATTTTTATTTACTATAGCCGATTAATACAGAGTGTCTCTTTAAAAGGCTAAAGTCTGAAAGCACAATGCTATGACAGGTAGGTATTAAAAGGTATGTTTCCCAGATTTCCGCCCATGGCCAGATTTATTTTCTATATGAACCAGCCCGTGACACTTTGATCATCAAAGCGTTGGCCAGAAAACCATTAAGTGCTTGCCAGGATTGCAGCCATCGAACGCCCCCGAAAGCAATCGATTCACGTGCCATATTGAGTTGTTCGAATGGCCACTTTTTTCGATTCGACAGCGGACATTAAACAAATCCATTGACGACCGGTAACAGAAAGAGGAACAGGAACGGAAACCGAAACCGAATCGAAACAGAAACAGAAACACACGCAAATCTTGATTGAATCAACTTAATTTAGATCAGAGCCCGGTGATTCGTGTGTGGTCGTAAAAATCGCGACATATTGGGATTGGGAACTCGGACTTATCACACATCGGTGTCCGTGGGTTATCCTTGCCCATCGGTTCGTGTGTGCCGGTGTCTGTAAACTTTTATGACACGTGGTGGAGTTGCCGCAACAAATAACTGCAGACAACAAACAGCAGACAACAAACAGCAAACAACAAACAGCGACCAACAACTGGCAACCGGCAACATCGACAACGGGAACAACAAGAGTTGTTTAATAATAATAAAAACAAATGAAAAGAGCACGTAGTTGGTGGCAGCAGCACCACAACAAAGGTGGCTATGGCTATTGCTCCAGGGGTCAGAGGTCAGTGGGTGGCGGTGTGGCGGGGTGGCGTAGTGGTGTGGTGTCAGGAGTGGTGCAGAGTGGATTGCGGCTCCTATGTGATAGGAATGCCATTTTGCATGTGGCTCGGTGTGACAAAGCAGCAACCAATTACCAAATACGAAAAATGACAACTTGCAACAAAAGTGCAAAAACCAAAAACAATAGTAGCAAGCAACGAATCTGATACACCGAGAGAAACTATTCAAAAGCTACATATATTCATAAAAAAACTTTCTATTTTCTCAGAAACCGTTGTTTTTTAATATAGTCTTTCAAGATTCGAATAAAAATGAAAGTAAGCACCGAGAATGTAATCAATTCAAATTAAATTTAAAATTAAAATTAAAATATTTAAATTGAAATTTATTCATTTATAGATGCAGGATTTATATCCCATAGTTAAAGGGAATTAATTAAAATGAAAAAAATGTTTGCCATTGTTACAGAAATAATCGGGTTTTTAAGTCAGCTAAATGATTCCAAAAACTGTGTTAACCAAATTTTTTAGCTTTGAGTTCTACTTACTCATTATTTCTGATTTTCACCAACATATTGTTTTTATATTCATAAATTTTACACAAAACCGTTTAAATAATTTGCATATAAATTTATTAAATGTACCCTAGATTTTTATCAGTGTAAAGAGTGGTAGAGAGGGTAAATTGGGAGTTAGTAGGTGTCGGTGGGACAGCTGGAATAGCAGCAAGACCAGCAAAACTTCCACTAACCGCAGCTCAAAACATTATCCTGTGCCGTGCCACCAATTTGACTTGATAGTTGGCACAGCCTTCCCCCCACCGCATCCCCCTCCCTTTTTTGAATCGACCACTGCCCCCCTGCCGCCTTTTTCCCCTCTGGCAATTGACACGTTAGCTTGGAAGCTTTGGCAGCAGCCGGCACAACAACTGAATATCCACTTTGGCCAGGACTAGCCGCACTATCCCGCTCCGATTTAGTTGGGCTTTGGTTTGGTTTGTTTGTTTTACGACCATGTTGCACCTTCGGACCGAACCTGGAACCTGGAATCTCAGCCAGCTCGGACCTGCCTGCGTGAGCCGATCGTGAGGGTTAAACATCAGCCAATTGGGCTGACTGGCTCTAAGAATTACATAGTATTTTTCTTAAGGATTTAGTTGAGTGTCATTAAAATCCGATCCTTACTGATATTATCATACTTTATTTATTTTTGTTAGCGCTTTCAAAAAATATGCTTGTTCTAAGCAGATAAAATGTCACAAATGTTAACATTTCACTCACTCTTAAATGTATTTATTATAAAGCTATTAAAGCACCACAATCCTATACCAAAATTATTATAAAATACCACAGAATATCGTTACGCATTGTGGTATAAAAAGCTTATATGAATTAATTTAATGAATTTCGAAAAATGTTCAAACAATAAAAGCTTTTCGCACCAAATCGAACAGACAACTTTCTTAACTAAATACCGATTAAACCTATTTTCTAACCAAATTACAAATTTACTTAGAACATTAATCTCTTTATTTAATTTCTTAATCAATATCCTAACGCTACTACTTAAAAAGAAAACGAAAGTTTGACAAAATAATGTAGGTTAAATATAAGTTACAGCTATCTTTAAGTTCTAATAAATTCTTTTGCTTTGGAAATAAACTAAAATGCACTTCGAGTGATTTTCAGAGCATGAGGTAGATTCTCTAAATGTTCTAAACGTATTTTAAATTTGTCATTTTTCTTAACAAAGGAATTTAAGCTTTAAAATTGGATCAATTAAAAATATGTATTGATTGTTTGTGATGACCGCAAGTTCCGTTTCTGTCACGCTGCCATCTCTTAACCAAATCCCACTCAAATTTGTTTGGGCCAGCCGCAGCCGTTGGTACGTGATTCCATCAAACATAAAAAGAGAAAATTTGCCAAAATAAACAAAAGACAAGGAGAACCAAACAAAATCTATAAAAAAATAAAAAAAAACCAAAAACAAACCGACTCGAATCCGAAAAGAATTTTCAAATCGAATGCAAAAATTGTGCAAACTCGTGAATACAAAATGCTTTGTGGCCAGAACAGTTGGAGACCAAACTAAAGCTACAACTAAAAATTTTATTAAAGTGGGTAGAAAGGAGCGAGCGTTTTCTGTCGCAAGTCGAAATGAAATCACAGACATCGAGATGGAATAGTTCAAGATGGTATGGAATAGTATGGGCAGCTGGGAGTCGTCTCGTCTCGACTCGTCTCTGTTTCTGTTTCTGGTTTTTGGTCTGACGACCAATTTCTGGTCGGTGGCAAACTGAATTATATTTTGAGGGGTAGCCACTCCCTCTTTCACAGCCGCTTTTCCATGACATTTCCCCCCTGCCGACTGTTTTTATGTGTTTTGATGTTGTCAAGCAATTAAAAATTTTGTGCCAATGCCTTTAATAGACATTTTTGTTTTGTATTTCCTAGGTTTTTCTTGCGACATTTATGCGAATTTCATTCGCAGTGAAGAGGGAATGGCAAATGGGGAATGCGAATTTGAATGTGTGTGGCATTTATGGGTTTTTTTTTTCACCAAAAGGGGGGAACAGGAAGACCAGCCAGCATAAATGATACACACATTTGGAGTAAATAATTGAAAAAGCTGCTGCACAATGTGATTTCAATGCAACTCGAGAAGCAATGGATGACAAAGGCACAAATCGCATACAGATAACCAAAAGCAATTTGCTTGCAATTTCTTTAGACTGAGGATTACCTGAATGCCTTACAAATTGCTCTAAGATAATAGGATAAATGTTCAGTTTTATTTGAAGTCTTGGATGAAAATGGATAAATCAAATATGGGTTAGATTTCAGTTTGTCCTTACTTGACATTATTAGGGCAATTAAAAGATGAATGAATATAAAACGAAGACCTTACGAGTTGGTATCAGAAAATAAGGTAAAGGTAAAGCAGGATAGGAATGAAAAAAATAGTAGCGGAAAATCAGTAATGATGTTTTTTATAACATGGTTTTTAATAGACCTTTTAAAAGTTTCAATTTAATTTTAAGTCTAACTTGGCGCAGAGAAATGCAAATTTCATATTTTCTTTATGTTAGGTGAAAGGAGGAAAATTAAAGTGGGGATTACATTTTAAAGGTTAAAGTTAAGCCCGAATAATGGCACCTTAATGAAGCCAACTTTAATAGATACTGAAGAAGCTATCCAGCTGGTAATTGCAATTTATATAAACGTCTGAAATCGAATACACTTAAACCGCGTGGAACTCCCTTTATATTAACCATTAAAGATCTGGTCATTAGAACGCCTCGATCACCGTCTTCGCAATTAATGTGAAGAAATGGCATTCGCGTTAATGTCCGCAAACCGCTTAAAATAGCAACAGTAACATCAACAATAACCGTATAAACAAGCGCTCCTCCAAATAGATACGCATAATTTCGAGGCAATCCAATATTTAGCGATCACTGCCGGCTACCTACAAGATCATTTATGGATATATGGCCCCCCATGGACATGGCTTTTGGTTTCGCTGGTGTTGATGCCGGCGATGCGAGACCCAGCATTACCATTACGATGCCGCTGGCAAAGTCGTTACACTTTTTACGAGTCGCGCTCTTGCCATGGAAAATCGCATTAGTTAATCCGACAGATACATATGCAAAAAAACGCGTAAGAAAAGGAAAGGCCAACTCCAAATGGAGAGGACGAAAAAGAAGTTCCTGCAGAGGGAAAAAATTGGGTAATAAAATGTATTCCACAGTTTGATTTTATAGAATATTAATGCCAATATGATGCAACATCATAATATTATAAGCCTTTTAATTAAAATTGTTTCTACATGAATATTCGAGTGGTGCTGATTTTAAAATGTAAAACATTTTTAAAAATATATATTAAAATCCTTTTTGCTAAAAAAATATCTAAAATATAGATTAACAATATCAGTGATAAATTGTATTTCTGTTGATTGAACTGCCATTCATGTTTAAAACCCTTTCAATGTTTTATAGCTGAAAAAAAATAAATAACCATATTTGGGACTTTAAATTATTGTAAATATTAAATCTTATAATATAAATAGACTAGTTTTCTCCATGCGCAGGACTTCTTCATATGCAAGTATGATAATTTCATTGGAGTTTTTCCTGGACTCTCGACTGTGCTTATTTAACTATTACCACTTCCTTCGCCGGCAATGGTCGATGGTTTCAGCTGATTTATTGTTTGTCATACGCTTTGAAATTGCGCTTTAAATTTTGCACCGCTTCTTGCAGCTCGCAACTTGCGAGTTGCGAGTTGCGAGTTGCAAGTTGCAAGTTGCAACAATTACATGGCCATGGCCATGAGGCCACAGCCATTGTTATCTTTTTTTTGCATGGTTAGTGTGGATGGCAGGGTTCCCATTTCGTAACGTTTCGTTTGGTTTTGCCAACCCCTTGGGCAGCCCCGCACTATTGACTATTTTTTTTCGCGCTTAAGTTGTCGTCGTCGTTATATTCCTTCCTGTCTGTCAGCCGCTGAATTCCTGAGCCGGTCCCCAACTCCAACTCCAACTCCAGCTCCATCTCCAGCTCCATCTCTTGTCGTTCGTCGTTCTGCCGTTCTGTGATTTATAAAAGCACGGACGACGACTCGACGGAGCTGGAATGATTCTTCGACGCTGGGCCCCCAAAGAATTTGCAGCTCTACGGTACAGATATAGGGAGAAAGAGACGGGGCGACCAGGAGCAAGAAGGACGGCAAGAAACATGAAGAAGCTTTTAACGAACTCTTTTCATTTGTACTTTGGTACGTAGTATGATGACAAGGTTTTTTTTTTTTTTATTTTACCCGCTCTCTACTTCTTTGAATGCCCTGCGAAAGGGTACAAAAACCCGGTAATTGAGCTTGGGAAAGGAACTAGAGATGCTGGACTAGTTTTTGTAACATTTAAATGCGTTTTTTTTTTTTTTAATTTTTGTTTTGAAGGATCCTCTAGATCATTTCATGTCAGTTAATTTATTTTTATTTAAGATTTGCTTTCATTTTTCCGGTGATCATGACATAAGAAAAAAAATTATATGCCATCAAATTTAAATAAGTTTCAGAAAAGAAAACTATGATTTTCCATATCGCTACTTTTTTTAAGTAATGTATTAAATCTAGGCTAACTGTTAAGAGTATTCAAATTTTCGACTTATCCAAAAAAAAAAAACCCTTCCCTTATCGCTTCCTTTGCTTTTGGTTATGCATATGTATCGCCTCTTAGGATCGCTCGATTCGGTATTTCTTTTGCCGTTTCCCTTGATTTCTTCCAGGTTGGTTGTATTAAAATTTTGCTAAACAAAAATTTGTGTGTGTGGAGGTTCGGGGTCTGGGGTCTGGGTCTCCAGATGCCTACGACTACGCCTTGACGAGAGGTTCCTGGGCCCCCGAGTTCCCAGTTCCCAGTTTCCAGCTCCCAGTTTCCAGTTCCCAGTTGTCGGTTTGTCTGGCGGCATCGACAGCGACATATCGACATTGGACTGGGTGCATCGGTGAGTTGAAGAAGTGATGACAACAACGACGTATGAGCACCCGGGTTTGTGCCGCATTTAAATTTCAAATTGGTTCGTTAACATGAAGTTAACATATCTGCTAATTGCTGATTGCCAAAGTCGCTCGCTGCCAGAGACCCACATCCAAAGAGGAAGCTCCGTTGCGAACTGAGCAGAACCCAACCCAACCCAACCGAACAGAACCGAAACCCAAAGATTCGGAGGGGAGCAGATGCCCAGATACTCGTACTCGGTTAGCAGCTACCAATGTAGTCCGGGCCAGTATCTTGATGCCTCTGTGCAGGCAACGGCAGCATCCACAAACAGTAACAAGTTGGAGTACTCTTAAGTGGAGAATGCCGACTACAAGATACCTGGTGCTAAATTTTTTAAAAAATAAGCCCTGCTGCGCAAATTCGAATGTGGACAACCATTTATTGCATTTTTTCTCAGTTAAAAGATATACAATTTTGTACCAATTTTAATTTGTTTATTTGATTTCCAAAACAATTTGTTTTAAACTTTTTTAAACCAAATATTCTTTTTGATCGGCAAAAGATTTAAAAAAAAGTATAAGAAAACTTTGATTTTCGAACATAAAATTAATATTAAGGATAAAAGGCTTTTAACAATATTTTTTCTTTAACAACAAATTTTACAAAAAACAAGCGAAATTCAAATTTTACAAAATGAAATAATTTAAAAGCTTCAATTCAGTTTTAAAATGTTCTATGAATCCATGGAAATCCATTAAACCATGACTACAAATACTGGATAAATGTAAAACATTAAATATTTATCATAAATATACGATTCTTTTGTCGAATTTAAATTGCCGAAAGTTTAAAATATTTTATTTACTGTTTGTAAATATTCAAAAGCTCAATAGACTGTTCCTTATACAATGTCAAGTCGTTTATATTCATAAAACTCAATAGTTACAACTAGTGGGTATGACAAGAACAGAAAAAACAAAAACACTGGCGGCAGCAACAACAAGTGTGGCAGGTATATTGCAGTCGGCTGCATCGGCGTCCTCCTCGAAATGAGCGTATCTAATAGATACTTGCACACGCAGTGGAAACTGCAGGAGTAGCAACGCCATCACCATCACCATCCCAGCCCATCCCCAGAAGCTTTTCCTTTTCTGCCTTTCTTATGGAAATTTGATGTTGTTGGAAAGTTAAGTTCATTAAGTGTTAGTATTTGAACCTCTGGCAGACAGCCTTGCCATCGATACCAATCTCAGGTGGACCAGCTACTGCTCCTTCTGCTCCTTCTGCTCCATCTGCTCCATCTCCTTTTGGCTCTCCAACTGCTGATGATGAGCAAATTCAAGTGTTTTTGGCCAGCCGGTGGGCTTGGCCGATCCGTTTGGTTGGCCTCCACTTGCAGCTCCGGTATTTGGGCATTCTACCATTTGGGAACACACGCACGCAGCGCAGACACCTTTGATAAGCAACCAATTGATGCACACACGCCCATGGGTTGCTTTCCATATCGTGATGGTGGCAAGGGAAGGGGAAGAATCAGGGGGAAGGGGCTGGGGCACCTGGGAAAGCGTATTGGAAATTAACTGACACAACTGGGGGACCCCCCAGGAGGGGGCATATCGAATATGGCCGAGGATTGGGCACGAGACAGAAGCCTCCTTGTGGCATTCCTTGTCAGTCTGCCAAGTTTTGGAAAATCCTCAAAAGTGAAGCCACATTGGCATACAAACAAGTTTTGCATAATTTTCAGAGTAGCTTTGATGGACGTTGCTTAATTTAAGATTTACTAACTGTAAATCAATGCGTTTATTCTTGTTGGAAGTCAAGTTTTTAATTTCCGTTTTCAAACTGTTTTTAAAGTCTCCTTCTTTACTAAAAAAAATCTTAATGAGAAAATTGCAACAAGCCATTTCATATAAATGTATTTTTATTATATTAAATGTCCACTACCAGACAATAATGCCTTTATTAATTTACTTTGAGTTTAATTATCAATGCATTGTTAGAAATTCTAAGCAATTTGTTCGGCAAGAAATATATGCTTTTATAGCTTTAATATATGCAATTTTTATTTCATGTTGTAAATGTTGTTTTTCTGCTATTTATTTATTGCTGAAAATGATGCCCAGAATTCATTAAAACATTTTTTAAAAATATGTAAAAGAAGATAAACAACTTTAGAATAATTTTGATAGCTTCTGTTATTTAGGAGACCTAAAAATTTCATGGGAATGTGACTCCTCAGTATTAGCACATCGATCCGCTTCCTGATTTCACCAGAACCCCAGCGAATTTCGACGCAAAAACCATCTGTCAGACGGCGCACATCCTCCCCCGACTCCAAAACATGTTCCCATTCGACCATCCGACACTTCCACTTACCCAAGGCCAAAAATATTTCGCAAAGCCTTCCAATAACAAACGGCAAAAATAACAACAGATTCAGCGACAACAAACAAGCGAGGAATGGGAAAAAATTATGAAATATGCAAAGCAATAAACAATTTAAAATCAAATAAAAAGACAACTTCATATGCAACCCGAATCCGAATCCGAATACGAATACGCAAATCGAAATCGATTGCAGCTTAAACTTGGCTGGGACAGCACCAAAAAAAAAAAGAGCAGACAAAGTCCAGAACAAAATAAATATAATAAAAAAGGAGAAAAAATATCAATATTTTATGCTTTAAGCATTTGTTTGCTTAGAACGACCCCCGAAAAGCCGAAATCCACCAGACGAACTGGAACGGCGATCGGAGTTGTAGTCGCCGCATTCAGAGTTGGACCACATTGAACCACATGGCATACTCGGAGTTGGAGCTCCTCTCGGCGACTGGGTCCCCCCAAGGTCCCGCCCCCTTCGGTACGCCCCTGCCTGCCTGCCTGGCAACCCCCTCTCCAAAAGCTGGGTGCCTACTACTGTTGCGGCTGCCGGTTCGTTGTTGTCTAAATTTATGATTATTGCCCTGCCAAGCATCTTACGAGCAACGGCAAAAAAAAACATAGCAGCGGCGGACTCAATTCGCCTTGGCTCAGCCGAAAAAAAAAATATCAGCCTGAATAGGAGGTTATCGAAGATCCGCATACCCTTCGGATTGAACTGGCCTATCAGCAATAAATTATACAAACATCTAATCATTTATGTATGGATTTTGTTAACTCAACAGTTCTTTCTAATTTTTTTGCTGTTTTGTTGTACTGCTTTTAGAATTGCTCAGACTAAGACAATGTACTTCATCTTACAATATTTGATCTTTTAAAAAAGTTTTAAATTATTAGATATTGGAAAATGTTAACTTTTTATTCTTTTTAAATATCTTCAATACAATGCACACTGCATTTTTTGTACAGAATGTTTTAATAAAAATGTTTAATATTTAAAAATATATTTATTTAAACCGAAAAAAAATAATCTAAATAAGATTTGTTAGTTTTGTTTACATTCAAACAATCATAACCTTCGGATTGAACTGGCATGTCAGCGAAAAATTCTACAAACACCTTATCATTTATATATGGGTCTTATTTACTCAACAATTCTTTCTAATTTTTCGCTGTTTTGTTGCACTGCTTTCAGAATTGCACAGGCTAAGACAAAAAATAATTTTATTATAAGTAAGCATGAATTAAATTAGAGCTACATTTTACAATATTTGCTCTTTTAAACAACTTTTAAATTATTTTAAATTTAATGGTAATTACATGAATTTTTCCGTCAAACTATTTTTGAAACTAAAAAAATAATCTAAATAATATTTGTTTGTTGTGTTTACATTTAAACACAAATTTTTTGTTTTTTACAATAGTACCCACTTTCTGTTTAAATCTATAGTTATTGCGTGTATGTAATGTAGTAATGTAGTAATTTTATTAAATTTATTTTATTGAGCTTCTTGAACCAAATTACTCAATAACATCTAAGTTCTCGATAAAGACTAAGGCCCCCTGAAAGTGTATTGAAAATGCAACGAATTTGTGGGGAGTCGGGTGGGGGGCAGCAGGTCCAAGTGAAGTGATTCTGCAGTTATAAAAATTGGATTTTGCGCGCAACTTAATCACATTTTCACCTCCAACTCGAGAGACTCTCAAACTTGTGCTTTTCCCCCCGTACCACCTCCCCCTCTTCAGCCATTTCAGCTATTTTATTGCCGTCGACTCATTGTGACGATTTTTTTCGCCGAGTGTATGTGAGTGTGTGCTTAGAGATTCCTCTTTGCGGTGGCTCCTTGTGCGCTGGGCGAAAATTTACGATTATATCGAAATCTGATGGTTTATATGCCAGACTCTCCGTGTCCAAAAAAAAAGTGGAAAAACAAAAAGGCACACACACACACACCCATAGAGGAGCCCATACTTTGTATGACCAACTAGCGGCTGGAAGATTTACGGAAAAATTTAATTTACGATTCCAGTGAAAATCAAATTACGTAGTCGCCGGCAACAAAGTTTTATTTAAATTCGAGTTGCGTAATTAATTTCCAAACACTGACGACTGGAAATCGAGAAGACCTAGTCGTAAGTACGATGATTAAGGCGCAAGCGATAAAACCCGTTTAATTTTGTTTAATGCCCAGCAATGATTAACCAATAATGATAATGGATGGAAGGGGATTCAATGAAAGTGGGGAAAAAGTTTATAAATGCAATTGCATTTAATTCGTTGCCTGGGTAGCTCACTTTTATGAGCTTCACAGGGAATCATCCAATAAACAGTGAAAGGGAATGCAATTGGCAGTGTATTGATAAGCGACTCAAGGGTTAGATAATACAATTAAATGAAGATAGGTGGACCGTTTCTGGGGTTACTGTGAGAACTGCGTAATGAGTTTTAAGGTCAGTCGTAAAATAATGCCTAATCCCAAGATCAACTGAAACGGGGCAGTACTTGTAGCTTCAACTTAATTTGTGTGGGAAGTTCTTTGGCCTGACGAAATGTCTAAGAAATTTCTGAGTAAAGTAAATTATAATGCATTAATGCAAGAATTCCCCTTCAAATGAATCGGCTTTTATTTCTAGATTCAATTATGAGTAAAGTAGCTCAGGCTTAGCAACTAGGGTAGGACTGAATGAAGTTAGGTGGCCACAGCAAGTGACATAAAATGATAAGAGTCGTTCTTTGATCGTTTACAAACCATAAAACCAAACGTTCGTGCAATAACAATATGCTAATACTCAAAGATAACGAAGCGATAAAAACGTGCAATGTTTTTTAAGGGCTTAAAAGTTGCAAAAAAACAAGTGCAATAACCGAGAAGCTTAATTAATACATTGCAACGTTTAGTTGCCGAGTATGAATACATAGCATGGAAAAAAAAATGATACACCATTTCTTGTGTAAGAATTATATGATCCAAATAAAGTGACTCATAGACCGCCTGCTGATTGAGCGATTCTAAAGCGTTTGAGGCAAGGGTCATTAAGCAGGAATTTTCCCATAAACAGGATTGCTAAGCGCTACACCTAATTATGTAAGGCGATGCCGCACACCCGTACACACAATGCACAATAAACGACAGACAAGTGCCGTAAAGCGGGGAATAAAATAAAATATTAACCATCTAATCCAATAAAAAAAGAGTTGTAAATGTGCCAGGCGAATGGCGACAAGCACCCAAACAAGCCACAAAACGAGTGCGTTATGCGCAAGCAAGCATACGAGTCACAGTCATCATGCCAATCCAATCCAATCCATTGCGACCAATCCCCTACTACCATATACATATACATATATATATAGTATGGTATCCGTACACTGCCATCGGATGAAGAGCTCGGCCTTCAATGCTCGCCGCTCTGCCGTTCTGCTCGATTCCACAATAAAACGACGAAGAGGATTTTAACGGATAGTTATGCGATAGTTACGGCTGCCATATATATATATATATATATGTATATATGTATATATATTTAGATGGCTGCACTGTAATCGTGAGAATTGCTAAGATGAGTGTTCTAACGGTTTATGCAAAGCACATGGTCACACCACCTTCCCACCCCCACAACCCACAACCCATAACCCACTGCCATGGCTATGGATGTCGAATGTCGAAAGGAGCCAATTAGCATGCACTAAAAGTGCAAAATGCATTCTGCAAGGCAGGGCATTACATTTCATTACATGCATTCGTCGAACGACGGGGCACGCATTGTAAAACATGAACGGGGAGGGGAGGGCAAAAGTAAATAGAAATAAAATAAAATAAGGGAACATGGGTTCCCAAAGTCTGGCTGACCATTTAAATGAAGCTACGATTACTGGCACTATAGTCGTACGTCGAGACTCCACTTTTCGGGCCATGTAATTGAAATGTGCGACTGGGCCGGCCGAAAGAGAGTGCAACTATAAAATTAGTTTTCATGGCGTTAAGAACAGCGTTTCCAAGTAACGAAGGGCCAAGCCAAGCCAAACCAAGCCAAGCTAAGAATTCAATTTAATGCATTCAGGTCTCTTCTCGGGGTTCTTTAATTTTATGGTCGCCAGGCGAGCGCATAAAAAGGTTATCGGCATTTAAAAGGGCAACTATAAAAAGCCAACCCGAGCTATTAAATAGCATTATTTACACTCGGGGAGCTGTCCGTCCGTTTGTCCGTCCGTTTGCTCCAGTCCGCAGTCCGCAGTCCGTTTGTCCGTTGCATGGGAGAGTACCGAAAGTGCGTGCAGTGTCCGGGTAATTGGAACAATTCCGCTTCTTGGACAATGATAAGCATTACTATTACTTCTTCATAGGAACCAGAGACAAGAGACTAGAGTCAAGTGCACCGCCTCCCCTTTATTGACAGAAATTCTCAGCTGGCCCCTGGGATTAGACCCGAACAAGATTGCGTGCCAACGGAAGCCTCCCGGGCACGATCACAAATATAATAAAAATATAAGCACACTCATATTTTCATAATTGGCCAAACTGCTCCGCTGGGCAATTATCATAATTGCATAATTTTCGTTCTAAACAAGCCCGAAAAGAGCAGACATAAAATAAACAACACACATGACAGCCAATGGGTGAGTTACGTGCACTGCGCGAACTTAAAAATCTAAGATTTGTTGGTATAATTAGCGTGGGTAATCGGAAGAAATAATAATATAAAACCATGATTGATAAATTTATTATACAAATTTAAGAGATTTTTTAACGACCTCAATTTTATTTGGTTCTTTTTATTAAGAAATATCCTATTTCCTTAAAAACTCTGGTCATTCAATATTACTGAATAATTCCAAGTGATAGTACATTTCATTCTTTATATTGACTAAATGCTTACCATTGCTGTTTATTATGTTAAATGTACCAAAATTAAAAAAATAATAATAAAATAATAATAATTTTTCAAGGTAGTAAATTGTGACTTTTAAAAATTATATAAGTTACAAACGAAACTATATTATCAAATACAATTTGTAAACATTTTTGAAAAAAAAAACAAAGAAATTGAATTGTTTCTACTTGCATTCAGATTGAAATAAACTTCAAATATCTATTACTCTAATTTTTGGTCATTACTTCATATTTCATCTTTTTTTCTCTCTCTGCGGAAAAACTAAACTAAATTTATATGTTTACTGTTGGATTTATGTCTCTCAGACGCCGGCGCAGCAGCCGGCAGCTCAGGTTCGGCCACAGATTCAGATTCAGGTTTGGCTTAGGGTTTTCAGCTTGGGTTTGGGACTGGAACTTGGATTGGGCCTGAGGTTCGGGTTACCGCCTGTCCAGGAAACAATTATCCACATGCTTGTTTGGCCGATTGGGGGAGCGTTCTCTACGGAAGCGATGTTTCCAGGGGCGTCGGTTTCGCGGGGGGGCGGGTGGAGCATTACGAGCTAGCCCGAGGGATCCCTGAACCGGGTTCCACGCGGCATGGAGATCTTCAGTCCAAAGCCGCTACGTTCGCTGCGCATGCGCGTTTAATTTGCTGCGGACGGCCGGCCGCCTGTTTTCGGTTTCAATTTTTGGGACAGCGAAAATGAGCGAGAGGCGGTTGATTCAAATTAGCCACGTCTCCTCGGAGCAGAAGTATCAGGCAGTGGCAGCAAGACAATGGAATGAGCAGGCGGAGCCCGGAGGCGTGTACCAGGCCGAAAAGACTCGGAGCTGGAGAGCTGGATAGCTGGAGTTGGCCAACCAGACCGGCCAAGTAAACCCAAACCCCAGCCAGCCAACCAAAGAGCCACGACTGCAGATACAGCTCCTCCTGTCCGAAACTGCCTTTATGTGCATATGCGTTTCACTCGCTGATTATAGGGTCGAAATTGCCGGGTTCAACAAGATTATTAATGTGCGCCAGCTTGTTTATACAGATACACATATGCAGATACCCCTACAGCGGGGGCCAAAATAATACTAATTGGCTTTTGAAATATTCAAAAATGTTTGTATTTGGTGGGTTTTATTATCCTGTCAATAAAAAAAAAACGGTTTAATTGTCCAATTATGTAGAGCATTTATTTTTTTGATGTATTGTTCAGCCGTTGTTTATGACTTTTTCAAAACTACATTTTGACTACAAAAAATAATTAAAAAGTGTTGTAGAATGTTGTGTTTAATGGTGTTTTAGGCTATGGCGTATATTAATAATAATATAAAATTGGTACTTATATTAAGTTAAATAATTATAAACTATAAAAGCTTTTTGCGAATTTAAAGTAAGGTATAAGAAAATGTATAAAAGATTGCTACTAGTATTTTAGTTTTAAAAAGTTCTTGAAAATTTTATAACGCTAGCATTTCAACTTTACTATAGATAGTGACCTTGGTTTAAAGAGTATTTAAGTTTTAATAAGTTTTAAAAAAACATGATAGTGCTATCAAGCCCACCGCAACTGTATATGCGTATGTGAGTAAATACCTTTGTTCTTGTTTCGTATTCGGAAATAAATTGGGGGAATGGCTGCAGCCCTAAAATAATTTACCTCTTAACTGTTGTTTGTTTAACCCAAAAAGCAAATTAAATGCGAATGACAAACCAACGAAATGGATGGGACTGGATGGTATTGGACTGGACAAGCAACACCGACAGAGACACCAACAAATCAACAACACCCACACCGAAGAGTGCGAAAATAATGTTATAAATACTTGTGATCCCCGACTACCAGATCTGTGGAAGAAAGACTGTTTTGCGTAGGCCGGTCACTCGGTCCCGGTTCGGGTTTAAGGTCCAAACAAAAAGAAAACCCGGCCCGAAAAAATGTTGGTTCTGTTTTTTCGTTGGTTTTTTTTTGTTTTGTTTTTTTTTTTAGATACATATGTTCATATGCTGACATATCCGCAATGTGGCAGCATAATATAAATTGACATTGACAGTTGACATTTGTGGTACATAAATGTTAGCCCAGGCCGTTCATATATCATGATGACCATCAGCGCTCAGCCCCAGCATCTTGGAAACCCAGAAAACAACAGCAGGCGGCGTCTTACTTATAGACTCGGCCAGGTTTTTTAGCTTTCTTTCTTTCTCTGGCTTTTTTGCTTGCCGTATTTTCGAGACACATTTTTTGTTTTGTAAGTTTTCAAGTTAATTTGTTGTTGATAGGTTGACATTTTCAATTGGGGCAAACAAGGCGTTCGCTGCATGTGGTGGAAGAATTTTCTGTTCACTCGAGATGAAATGAGATGAGATGAGGCGGAATGGTTTGGAGTGGCCGATAGGTGACCGCAATTCAATTTGAGTGAAGGAATTGTGGCCAAAATAATTATACACTAATGAGGCACCGTCACCGTCACCGGCACGGTCTCGTTTCCGAACTGTAATTGATAAAATTGTAAGCTTCTTTTTTGTTTTCACAAATAATAATTGAATGAGCTGCGTGTTGTTATTGATAGAGTGGAGTGTTTGAGACACACGAGTGACGTTAAGTCGGCCTACTGGTGGGTAGTTGTTGGTCAATGGTGATATGTCCGACAAACATATGTGCGTTGAAACCTTGATAACATCTTTTGAAAGTAAAGTCATGGGTGTTTCATATAAAAACATTTTGCAACTGGTGGAATGAGAAGTGTAAACAATGACACTGCTCTTAGCCTTATTTTGGAGGAACATTAACTAATTTTTTGACCATGAAAAGGTTGAAAATAAACTAAAAAAGTGGGCTTCAACATTTTTTTAATTAAATCTTATATTAATACCAAATATATTAAATCATTTAAAAGATACATGAAGCTTTTGTGATGGAGAAAGGTCAATTTGAAATAAATATATATCAAGTGGACAGATTGAAATTAAAATGTATATTTTCTCTATATGGTTTTCTTTTTATTTCTCATTCTTTTTGCACTTAAAATTTAAAATTTATTTTCAATCTGTTTGTTACTTTGAAAGACCGATTTTTTCAGGCACGTCAGGCCATAAAGAATTCAACTTTAGTGCTTCCTCTCAATTGAATCGAACCGAGTGAGAACGATCCCAATCAAAAATCAAATCAGCTCACCCCTCCACTTGCTAAGGTTCCAGAACACCACTCTGTGATCCGATCTAATTAGTATGCCCGCTCATGCCTGCATATATGAAGCGATGGAGGTGCGTCTGGAATCGCAAAGCCAGGATGACGATGGTTTCGGACAGGAAAAGAACGAAAGAACCTCCAGAGTCAAGCAGTCTGCTCCTGGGGAGACACTCTGTCTAAGCCAGGGAATATGGTAATAGGCCCTTGGGATTAATGATTCTCTGTTTTTTTTTTGGGATCTCTTATCGCAGCATGTAACCCATTATTTAAACTTCGTTGCCTTGATCCTTTGACCCGCACTGTTCAATTGGCCTTTTATCCACCGCGCTCTCTGAAACCCAAATCAAATAGGGTTGAGCACAGAAAACGCAATTTGATAACATTTTAGATAAGAATCAATCGGTGATGGTACTCTAAAAAAAGTTTTAAAGTCAACACATGCAACTGCACATAGAGAAAATATGCGTCTCATAAAAACAATTATGGTTTAAATTAAGGCTCAAAAATAATATAATATTACTTTCTTGCTCTAGAAAAACGTAAGTATAAAAGCTGATAAAAACTCTGGTAATATTCGTTTATAAATGTGAGTATAAAAAGCAATTAAGGTTTTAGTTCCTTTATAATTTTAACTGATTATGAGTTTTAACACTATAACTGTCTAAAATAAAATATATTTTGAAAATTATTTACAAAAATCAGATGTATAATTTAAGGAAAAAAGGTGCTATTATTGCTGTAATGAAAATTTACAATAAATACAAAACAAACTCTTTATTTCCTGTATTATAAAAAATAAAAACATTTTTTTTTTTTGGATACATTTAGATTTTCTGCCTGTGCATGAACTGTATAGACTAAAGCTAAACTCGAAATATATGCAAATTAGGTAAGGGTTAAGGTTATGGTAGAGTAGTTCACAGTGCGCGACACCTTGCGGCACTCGGCATTGACAACAACAACAACACGCACGTTGCACTCAACGCAACAACGCACCCGGCAACAACATTAATAGCAACAACAATGGGCAGCAGCAGCAACAACAACAAGTAATTTTCGGTAACAACAATGGAACATACTAATGCCATATAACCCACTCCAGTTGACCGGTCAAAAAAGAGTTGCAGAGGTGTTCCTCCCATCCCGAATTTGGAATTCTGTAGCCCGGTTATTGTTGTTTGGGCGCTTCTTCTTTTGTTATTGTGTCGTTGTTATTGTTACTCTCAGTTGTTATTTTTCTGAACTTGTTTCGTATCGTAAATTCAATAATTTTGACATTTTATTGCATTTTTATTACGTTTTGTGACATCATTAAACGTTTTTATGAGTTTTCTTTGTCGCTATTTGCTGCCCTCGAACTTTTTCTGTTCTCCTTTTTTTTTTTTTTGGTATTGTTCATTTCGATTGTGTTTTTAGATGCTCTTCAGGCGAAAGAGTTGAGTCGAGTTGAGTGGGTTTAGTGACTCTGATGGATGCATTTGTTTCCGATAGGATTTGATGGAGATTAGGAGTCACATATTTATGGCACTTTGCTCGGGCCAAGTAATTAATGATCTGAGTGATTGATTTGTCAATGAAGCTGTTGAAGTTAATCTCTGGTGAGAGGCTGATTACCGCCGAGTTTCTACAGCGGAAATGCAAATTAGGTTGATTTTTTACTATCAATTAGACACAAAAAAACATTAATCTTACGTTAGCACCTAAAATTAAAAATTTTACGCGAGATTACTTTAAAATGTATGAATAGGTGAAAGTGTATTGTAATCTTCTTTAAATTTAACATAAACTCTGGTTTTTTATTGATTTCTAAAGAAAATATAAATTTTCTTTATTTCTTGCTTATGAAAGTTAAATGTGATGAAAAAAAAAGAATATATGTAGTATGTCTGAAAAAAGTAATCTAAAATATAATTAGGATTATATTGATTCCTGGGTTGGCTAAATATTTAAGACCCAAATTTATTTAAATAGTAAAAACCTTAAAAATATCATATAAATTAAATAATATTTTATTATTTATTTATTTTTGGGATATATTTTAAAATATAGATAATATCCATAATCTTTTTATGGTTTAAACTAATTTTTTATAATACATTTTTGAATAGATTGTTTGTATTAGTTTTATTACAGGTTAGTGTTTAATAATTAGATTAATAAGATATATTAATTATTTAAGTTACCAGTTTAAAACAGTAAAGAACTTAAAGCTAAGGCACAAAATGTAGCACATGATTTCTTATCAACTTCCTGGACATAAATGCTGGGAGTATAAACGATAGTTAGAGTATAAACACTTCGACATAGTTTCTAACCCTTTTTGGGGATCGCATTTCGTTCTCGGGTCATCATTCTTGCACTGGTCGTTTGATGTCAATAATAAAAGTCGTTGTTCCTAGGGGAAAGGGCAGACTTTGAGAGGAACGTGCATATTAAATGCCTGTCTTCTGCGACCTTTTCGGACCTGGCCCTTTCGGTCAGGCTAACAGCCATGAAATTAGACGCACACACATGTGACCGGCGAAAGGGTTCAAATGGTTGGGGGAGGAGGTCAAACCTGATGGCCGATTGAAAAGTAAAATTCGAAACTTAATTACCTGGGGCAGGTTCAACTTGAACTTCCCTAACGAACAGCTGACAGTTGGGAAACACCCGCGCAGTTAGGCCTAAAATGTGTTGGATGAGCTGGAGGAGGGTTTCCGAGTTAATGGCTAATGGTCGGCGATGCTCTTCGATTTTCTCATGTGTAAAATTGCTGTAAGCTGGCCGGTCTCTGTTGTTTTGTTAATTTGTTTAATTGTCTTGCATTTTTCGGGACTGTCGAGTCATGTGAACGAACATCTTGTGCGGTTCGATGAGGTGAACGCAATGAACCCTAAAAACGCTTGCACATCCGTCTCACTGAAGCAAAACCATTGTTGCGTTTTGTTTCGTTTCATTTCGACTTATTCAAAATAGCCTCCTGTGGGTTCCATTGTCCAACAAAAAAGAAATAAGTCTCGGGGAAAAAAAAAAACAGAAAAAGAAAGACACATCAGGTGTACCCAAAGCGCTAATGAAACTCCTCGGGAAAAGAAGAAAAACTTTTCTTTTTTTGGGAAATATTTCAACGATTCAAAATCGATCGTGAGCACTCTCCGCTGGAGACGAAGATCCATCTTTTGTGCGGAGCTGTGAAAAATACCAAACAACAAGCGACTTAAATGGCGCTCTTTTGGGGCCCCCCTCCGAATAATAATAATAATCACAAAGACGGGGGTACAAAAGGGTTCTCTGGCCATATACCCCTCCACCTTCCCCAGCCCACCTGTCCCTAAAAGAAAAGAAACTACAAAGCCATGAATAAGTAACATGTGTATACACTTGTACAATGCTGGCGGGATTCCGATATGGTAATTCATGGCTTTCAAACGCTTTCGGTGATTCAAAGTCTGAATGGCTGTTTGATTGAAGGAGTGAATATTTTTTGATTTTTATTGAACCGCTGTGGTGTCTAAATTTGGGCAGCGATCACAGACTCTGGACTTATTGCATTTGGTTGGTGGGGCTGCAAATTTCTTAGCGGCTTTAATTAAGACGGTTTCATTTTTCATACAGTTCAACGATCTACAGATTTTTGAAACTGTTAAACAAAAAATTTAAACGCGGTAAGTTATTTAATTCTGAAGTTATACATTTTTATTTTCATTAATATTTTAATTAACTTTTAAATACTGAAATTTAAAAAATTCAATTCTTTAATATCGGAAAGTAAAACTGTAACATGAACAAATAAAAATACTGAAGCAAACCTAATAATTAAAACAAAAAAAAAAAAAAAATTTAAAAGCAAAATTAGTTTTAAATTATTGCGGCAATAATAGCAATACAATAAAAAATAATGTCAAGAGTCCACAAAATTCTAAATTTAATATATAAATAATAAGCTTTTTGTGTCCATGGATGATTTAGTGTTTTTATATTCTTAATATGAATGTCAGTTTTGCCTAGCTTAATAGTTTATAAGTTGTTAAATAGCATTTCGACATGCCATTATTAAGATTGGAAAAGTTGTTTTTTGTGTTTAATGAATGACGTTTCATATTATCTTTATTTGAACATTATTTTTGACTTGACGTACTTAACAAAACATTATCGAGAATGGACACATATCTTGTTGGCGCGGTTTCAATTGTTCATGATTTAGTGCGACATGAAATAGCAAACCACGACATACATAAAAACAATATTAATCCTGTACGGAGGCCTCATAAATTTGAAGCCTAGTGGTGGACCACCTACCCCTTACTCAACACCCCTAAATCAGCACTATGCGACCCCCCTGGTCCTGTATTCTAATTAATACGACACCTTTTATTCCAGCAAATATTCTCATTAATTGTCAAGCTTTTTATCATTTGTCAGTGAAATTGGACAAATTAATAAATTTCCATGGGCAAATGTGGACAGTTGAGTGAAAAATTAGACAGTTAAAAGGAGCCACCCCTAGATAAACACGGTACCCCCATAACTATGCTAATTATGTGAGATACCGAAGTGGACTAGATGCAAGGGCATACTTTAATAAAAACGTTATAATAATTCACTTTCCGGAGGAATTTATTGACCTGCCCGACTGACACAAACCGAAAGAGAGGGCTAGAAAAGAGAGATAGAGGCCGCGATAGTCGGTTAACCTGAAAGGCTGCACATGCTCAATGGGCGACATGTGACGATCCTATACCTATACCATATCCTATGGACATGGAGCACTGGGGTTACTTTCGCATACCGACCGCAGCCAACACACGCAACCAGATGGAACTGACAGGGGTTAAGTGTGCGAAAGAGACCACACTGCAACACTGCAACACTGCCACACTGACGGAGACGGAAAGACTACGAGTATAAATTTAATTTAGTCGGCCGGTCGGTCGGCTGTTTGCGCCTAACAATTAAAAGGCAAACTTCAACTAGAAACAATTTTCAAGATGAATACAAGCAGATAAGACGCGAGGGGCACTGGAGGGTTAAGGCTGGGGCCGAGACGAGGGTCGCTGCTTTTGGCATTTACGCATGGCATGCAGTTGACGCCCAGCTCGACTCGGCTTTTGGACCGCGTTTCGTATGCGCCGGCGTCTCTCCCTTTTGACCGCCCCTTCTCTATTCAGCGATCGAACCTCCGCAGAGGTGCTATAGACTACCCAAAAAAAACTAGCTAGATCAAACTAGGAAAATGGCTAGAAATGGATTTAGTAGATCCACATTAACTTTAATTAAATTTTTTCAATTGATATATTTATGAATTGATTTTTGTTGCGGAATTTAAATACTATTAATTTTATAAATATTTAAATTTTAATTTATTTCCGTATTATTCAAATTTGTAAAATCTTGATATTAGGACTGATTTGTAAAATCTTAATATATAGACTGGATCTACAATTAATTAAATTTGAAGCTTTTTATATATATATTTTTTTTTAAATATTCCATGAAAGAAGTGACACGCAGGAACAATTTATTTATATTCTGTGAAAATGTTAAATCAATAAAAGTTTTTTTTAAAATTTATTTTTAAATATTAAATAAAAAAATAACTTATTGATTTTTTCCTTACCCATTAACATAGCAGCATTCTTTTTATTTATTATAGTATTTTTTCATGAGATACGAGACCAAATTTTTAAATTTTTTGGTAGACATATAAATGTCATGAGTTTTAGACCTTTTTCTGTTCCATTAGCTTTCGTTTCTGGCCACTAAAAACTATATATATGCCCGCTTGTTTTGTGAGTGAACCAGCTAAGCTGGCAGCTCTGGCACGCTCGACTGCAGTGACACAGCAAATGCGTGTCCCTACTCGAATACCTGACGCAAAAAATGTTAATAAAAATAATTTAGACAAAAGAAACTGAAATAAAATAGGTGGCCGGGGGAGACTGACTGAGCAGTGTTGCAGTTCAAATTGTGTGTGAGACCATTTCTCAGCTCGTTTCTTAAGCGTTTCAAATTTACGGAAAAAAGTCAAGAAGAATGTTGAAGCCATGGAATATTAATTTGGGGCAGGTAGAGATATGCAAATGAATTCGTTTGAACGTTAATGAGTTGAAAAACGCCTCCTGTCTTTGTTTTTTTTTTTCCAGTTTTTGCTGCTCGGGAAGTCGGCTGTCGGTTCGCTACTGAACTTCGGTTTGGTTTGGTTTGGTTCACTTCAATATTAATTAAAGAAAAAGATTTTCGTTCGCCTTGCTCTGCTCTACTCTCATAGTTTTTTGTGTTTTTCTGCTACTCATTCTCTAGTGGTCGCCGCCGTCGTCAGCATTTTATTTCCTTTAATTAATCATATGCAATTTGGAGTCTGAGATCTCTCGAGCTGCTCCACTCGTTCCGCCGGCCGTTGATCCACTTAATTATTTAGCAATTTATTCTCACAATTGTTAACAATTTTTTTTGTTACCCGTCTACTCGCGCCAGCACGTTTTGCGTAGTTTGGTAGCCAACGTTGTTGTTTTCGTTGCTTTGTTGGTTTTTCCACAGTTTTGTGCCATTAAACTAATGAAATTAGGAGTGCTGGCGAGCGAAACTCTATGCTGATAAGGCGAAACTATTAAGGTTTTTGCCCCATGCGTTTTATATTTGTTTTTTATTTCTCTTATTTTTTTTTTCGGCGGGTAATTAAAGCGTAATTAATGGTCGGGCTTCCGATTCGATATGGGGAGCCTGCCCGCCGCCTCCTTGGACGACGGCATCTGTATTTATTTGTTCGTATCAGTGTGTGGTGTGCGATTAATCAAGATCAATTAAAAAGAGTTCAAACTATTGAACTATGCGCGTATAACAAGGCGTTCGTTCCATGGGAAGCAGAATAATATAAAAGTTAAAGGCTTTTCCAATCCATCATGATTGGAATTTTCAGGGGTTGAGTTAAGTGGCATATTCCATGCCACGTTAAGTGTGCGATTAAACGTAAAAGTTTTAAATATGGGAAGTTTGAGGATTGAGGTAGAATTCAACAACTTAAGTGGTCTTTTCCCTGTTTTATTGCCTTTGTCGTCATTAATACGCTTTTTTGTAGATAGTATGATTTTTATTTAATTTCAATTGCAAAATTCAAATAATAAACATAAAGATTAGGGCTTAGAATGATATTGTATACTTAAAGCACATATCTTTAAAATATATTTGAGATAAATACTGAATTAGCGGAAATGTTCTTGCTTTAAGAGTAATTGTCTTGCAAAGTCAACGTTTGAACCAATTCGTTAAAGATACTAGCACTTGTTTTTTTTAACACTTCACTTCACTTTTTTTTAACAGCATATGAATAAACACACAAATCTCACGTTTTCAGCTCAGATATTCCATTTAAATGCGCTCATTTGTATTTTTCTGCAACATTTTTGGTTCCAACATATGCTATCTTTGGCCAGATATTTCTTAAACTTAAAAACAAACACATCGCAATTATTTATTTAATACAATTTTAACCAGAAAACAACACCTCCCCTGCAGTGTGAATAATGGCCATATCAGCATTCTATTTAATTTTGCTTAAATTCGGTTATCTTTAAACACGAAATCGTGTCATGAAAATGTCAAAACATAAAAAGAGCAATAATTTAAACAGAGATTCAAGCTGAATATCCATTCAATTTACTTATTCAAGATAACAAGCCATCCGTAAACCAATTCTCGAAAATATTCGCATTAGATTTGGAACAAAACACCAACAAAACAAATAAACAATAACAAAATCTAAATATATTCATATAAAGCCGAAAATCAATCAATTTGTGTATTTTATGGTGCCATCATGTTTTCGTGCCCGTGTTTTTGCGGGCGAGCTGGCATTTTCAATTGCCATTTAATTAATTAATCGACTTTAAAATTGTCATTTCAAATGTTTATCACTTATTAAAAATCTATGCGCAAACACACAAAATGCTGAACACAAAAGGCCAAGCGACAGGCGCATAAATTTCCCATGGTCCGAATCAAATAAATTTCTATAGATATTTGGCAAATAAATTCAGTTAAACACCAGCAGATCAGCCCAGCTCAACTCAGCTAAGTTCGGCTCGACTTGGCCTAAACGAGGTCCAGTTCCAGTTCCAGTTTAGATCGCTTGACAGTGATAAGCTGGGGGCGCTGCTGACGGCGTTGGCCACACGCATTAATTTCGCTTTTGGCTTTCATTAACAAAACTACGGCGAAACATGAAGACAGGCCGGCCAGAAATACAGAAATACTGAAATACACGAAGAAATAATACAAACCTTAAGAAAGAAAAATGTTTCTTGTGATTGCGTTGGCCGCTGGCCGGGGGTTTGGTTTTGGTTTTAGTCTTGGTTGATTTTTTCTTGCTCTGGGAGGCAACTCGCTAAAAACTCGGACACGCCACATTCGCATTCGAACTGAAATTGGGTATGGTAAATGGGAATATGTTTTCTATCGTGTCACGAAGATAAATAAAACAGATACTTTTAATGTTGAGATTTGAGTTTTTGAGTATATGAGATGGTGTTTTAAAAGCTAACTTTTTGCAAAGCTTTCAAGTGGTGAAAATATATTTTAAAAAATTATCAAAATGTTGGAACCTTTTTTTTTAAATATGAAATTTTATTTCATTTGAAACAAACTAAACATTCTTATATATCATAAAAAAAATACGGTAAGACAATAGAATGTTGTTTAAGTACATTTTGAATTGTAGTCTTATCAAAAACGTTTTAGTTTTTGATGAAAACTTAAAAGAACGTTCTCTGTATCATATAATTACATTACATAAACATTTTACTTAAGATCAATAATTTTTTTAATACTCGTTTTATAAAAAAAGGTAAAATATAAAATGTTGTGCTTAGGGTCCTCATTTAAATTTATTATTTATTTTATTAAAATAAACAAAACATTTTGCTAATTAATTTGTAACAAATATTGAAATATTTTTTTTGGTGTTTTTAATAAAATGTCTCTTAATGTACAAACAAAGATATTTTGATCACGTATTTTTAATACATATTAAATGGTTACTAAATTGAGTTCCTTTTTTATTTATTGTTATATTTTTTATTTATTATACCCATTAAAGTATTACCTTATTAATATCTCCTTTAATACCTTGCAAATTCGAGTCCCTCACGATTCCATCGCCGAAATTGTAAGCTGGGCTGGTTCGCCCGCTGTTACTGTTGGTTTGTCTTATGAGTTGTCTGACGCACGATGACGTTTAAATTTCAAATGATTGATTCCCCGCTGGCAAAAACTTTGATTAAAGCCGCACAACGGCAGCGGCAGCTCCATAGAATCGCCGACACGCCCAGTTGAGTTTTCCCGCAGATCCCGGGAAGAGTACGAGTACGAGTACGAGTTCGAGTATATGGCGGATATAGGGGCTGACGGGAATACTTGGCCATAGACAGATGGAGAGACAGGCCTATTTGCGTGCCTAAATATTTTAATTAAAGAAAAGACCAAGACAGCGGGCCATGTTAGCCGGTCGAGTCAAAATATTTTGGAGGCCCCCATCCCCACACTCGGCCCCTCCCCAAATGGCTTGTTTTAATTGCAGTTTACATGTCTATTAACAGGCATCCATCCATGTTGACTGGCAACTATTTTCCCCGCGTTTTCATGTTTTTTTCCACCGCCTTTAATTGCAACTGTCATCAGGTGGCCGGCGGTAATTGACGTGCTGCTAAATCGCCTAAAAATATTTTACCAACCGAAGTTGCCATAAATACACATGCTAAAAAAGCCAGGGAAAGACCAAACCGCACTGAATGAGCTGTCAAGAAATCCGACCCGTAGGACTGGCGCTCATATAAAAAACGCAACGCCTTCAATCGATCAAAGCCAATAAACCGCAGAAAATGCTCGAATTTCCCCGCCGACCGACGGTGTCATTTGCGAAATTAACACAACAATCATTTCACACGCCCATCCAACGGCAGGTGGAAGTCGCCCAAGTCCGCATAATTGAATTGGATTCAATTTAATCGATTGCGATTCGGTTTATGTTGCCAAAAGGACGCGCTGATTGGGGCTGATCGTGTTACGATTGTCGGTTAGATATGTGCTGGAAATTCGAGTGGGAAATGAACAAAAATTAAATCGAATTGTAATAGAATGGCTGTTGAAATGTGATTTACGGAGAAGTGTTCAATGTAAGCGTATTTGTACATTTATTCATGTTGTGCAATTAAACAAAATTGATTAAAGACCCATATAAAAACCCATGCTTACAATTCCCTAAGCCATGGATAGGGCTTAATTAACTATATATTAACTCTTAAGTATTAAGTTAACGCAAAGGTTATTACTTACATGATTATTTAAGTACAAAAAATATGTAAATAATTACTGCTTCATGCACAAAAAGCACGAAAATTATGAATTAATTATGCAACAGTAATTATGGTACAAAAAACCATTACGAAAATAATGTTCACTTGCCACTTGTCTTCCACAAGTGAGTAGAAGTACGCCTCTAAAAAAATTAAAGGTATTTTGCTTTAAAATAGTAAGCCGAGCAACCAAAAATGCATACTATTTCTCATGGTTACCAAACCAATTTTATATAGTTACATAAAGTTGTGTGTAAAAAATAACTAAATCTTGTTGCTTTTAAATTTTTGGTATCCCTTTCTGGGTTTACTAACTTCAAAGTAAGCCAATCTAAATAACTCTCTGTGATATCATTCATGATAATATCATAGACCCGACAAGACACAAGTTTCTAAACCAAAAACTCTCATACAAATTTACAATAAAACTACCAAGATGCGGATGCTAAATCTGAACCAAATAGCACCTGATTTCACTACCCTTGCAGTGGTAGCCGGTGGCTTTCGGAATTTCTCCATGTCCGACTTGCGGGGCAGGTACGTGCTGCTGGTGTTCTATCCGGCGGACTTTTCGTTTGTTTGCCCCACGGAGTTGCAGTCGTTCAGCGACAGAGCCCCGGAGTTCCGGAACGTCGGCTGTGAGATTCTGGCCTGTTCCACGGATAGCCAATTTGTGCACTTGGCCTGGATGAACACGCCGCGGAAGTCCGGCGGCCTGGGCGAGCTGGACATACCGCTGCTGGCGGACAAGTCCATGAAGATAGCCAGGGACTACGGAGTGCTCGACGAGGAGACTGGACTGGCCCTACGTGCCCTGTTTATCATCGATCGCGAGGGACGCATTCGCCAGATCACCGTCAACGACGTGGGCGTGGGTCGCAGCGTGGACGAGGCACTGCGTCTGGTCCAGGCCTTCCAGTTCAGCGACGAGTTCGGAGAGGTCTGCCCAGCTAACTGGCGTCCGGGAGGCAGGGCCATGAAGACAGATGCCTCCGGAAAGGAGGAGTACTTCAGAAATGCAACATAAGCCAACAACCTTAACCTTTTTCCGCATGTTAAAGCAGTCAAATAAACCATAGATATAACTATGAATAGATTTGTCTTTTCTTGTATTCTTTTTTTTAGTTGTTCAACTTATTGAAATCAAACTAACTACTCTTTTGTTAATTCATTTATAAACCTAGCAAGAAAAGCATTTTCATGACCCGAGTATTAAAATATTTTTAAATTTGTTCAGGTTTTATGCACTTTTGGCCTTTGAAGCTTTCATTCCTAGCATACTTATACCACCTTTTATTTAATATAAGCATTCAGCAGTGAAATAAACCATAGGTATAACTATGAATAGATTTTTGTTGTATTCTTCTATTTAGTTATTTAGCTTACTGAAATCAAAGTGTCTACTCTTTTAAGTAAATTAATTTTCAAACAAACCAAGCATGAAAAACATTTTCATGACATAAGAGAAGTAATATTTTTAAATTTGTTTGTCATAAGACCATCATAAAAAAATCGAATACAAGTTTGAAGCATTTTGGCCTTTGAAGATATTTTGCAAAGAATAAAAAATCAATTAATGTTTGCATTCTTAGCAGACCTTTTCCACCTTTTATTTAATATAAACATTCCATCCCAAAATTTAATCGGCAATCAGCAAAGGGCAACTTGCATTTTTATTATAGGCATATGGACATGCCAAAAATAACCGAAACCGATGGCAAAAAGGAGGAGCGACTAAAATTATATCTGAAATGAATACTTATTATTATCGCACGAAAGACTTGCCGCCGTTTGTCATCAAGGTCTTGCTTAATGGATGTGGTTAAATTTTTTCAACTTATATAAAATATTTTCGCAGCTGTGGTTGTTTTTTCGGGCTACCGCAGATTCACAGAGTCTGGCTGTGAAAGGAAGCAGTCGGCGAGGTGCGATCGAGATCGCTGCTCTTGCTCGGATCCACAGTTTTCATCTGCACTGAAAAAAATGTTTGAAATTCTAATATAACTTATATGAAATAGAAAATATTTGTTCATTTTCTTAAAAGAACAACTGGTTAATTGATTTAACAAAGTTCTACAAAGGCGCTTTTTTATTTAAAAATATCTAAAACAAAATTATTAAATTATAAAAATAAACAGAATTAGAATTAGTTGTATCAGAAAGATTAAGGCAACATATTAATATTAACAATAAATATTAAATATAAAATATATTATATTAATTTTGTTACAATAGATTTTTTAAAGAGTCTTAAAATGTTTTAAAAACCAACCTCCAAATAAACCAAATTTTTTTGTAGCGTATATTGCCAACAGAAAATATACAAAAATAAATATAAATAGTATGGCAATCAATAATAGTTACAATTTGCTTGTCAAGTTGTGTAATATTTTTTAAATATAATTGTATTTATAGAATTGAATATGCCCCCAGAAATTAAGATTCCTGTAACTTTGTTTCAGTGTGGTACTTAAACAGTGGAGTTTTTTCCCCAACTTGCCAGCTTGTTGTCGCCTTAGTCATTGGCGGCTGCTGTGGTCGCCGAACAGCCTCAATTGGGGCCACCGACTGCGCCCTCCTCGCAGCAGTCACTTCACAACTTTGCGCGCTTATCTTAATTGTTGCTCGCATATTAATTTCGTACCTGCTGTGCTGACAACAACCTGAATGCCCCCTCTTCTCAGCCCCAAAGCTCCAAAGTTAAGGAGCCGGAGTCGCTGTGGTCACCTGAACCGAACTGAACTGAACTGATGTGAATTGAATGGAGCAGAGCAGAGCAGAGCAGAGAAGCCCATCCTGGTGGCTCCAATCAATGCTCTCATTCGGGGACGATGTCGCCTGTCGCTTGTCTTACTTTATTGTTGACAAATTAATAGATTGTGCTGTCCATATTAACACGTTAAAGTGTTGCGCTTCCTTCCGGCCACAAAATGGGGCATTAAAAATGCATGAGCATTTGGACGGCGTCCGTCGTTCGGCTATCGCTCTGATTAGTAGTGAAATGTGTTCCGATTTGAATGCATTTTAATGGCCATCAACAGTTCTCGTCATTTCATTTGGTTTCATTTCATTTTACAGTCAAACTTTCCGAATATTTAGTTTACATAAATAAATATGTTAAGATTTTTTATATTAATTATGGGAAATCTTTAAAATTTTAAATACAATTTTCAGTATTGTTTAAACTTTTTGAAATACAAATTTTTTATAAAATTTTGGAAAACAAATTTAATTAAAATAATTAAAGAACAAAAATTTGAATGATTTATTTAACTATGTTTTTGGCATTCGTTGTAGGGTAGTAATACTGGCCAAAAAAACGAAGTAAGTCGAAATATTTTATACTCAATTTAAATATATTCCTTTTAAATTTCGGGTTTTAACTATTTTATATATGAAAACTTTAAAATTTTTAATTAATTTTTCGTTTTCGGAATGGATTTTATTATCTGAATATTTAAATTTAAAACATCTTTAGAATAAACAAAATGTTTTAAAGTTAAGTAGGAATTATATTAAATTCAATATTTTCTTCATTAACTAAAGTATTAAAAGTTAAATCATGTAATTTAATATCCATTCTATTTACAATTTTAATTTAATACCTATTTAAAATATTGGGTATAAAATGTTGAACTTTATACTATTCCTTTTTTTTTATCAGTGAACATTTAAATAAGTTTAATCGTTAAATATTGCATTAAAGAAATTAGCATAGTAAGGTCGAGCCATAGAAGATTGTCTGCAGGATTAAGTCGATTTTAATGATTTTAATTAGGCCCATGATAAGAGGCAGTTGCAGAGTCCGCCGGAAGCGATTTACGTGCCAGCCGAACGTCCCAACTACGGATCAGATAAGCTCGATCCACACGCTTGTATATCTGGCCAATGATTGATTACGCTGGCGAGTCTGGGTCCGATAAACGAGTTGATTAGCAACTGCGACCACATCTCGATCTCCATCTTCATCTTCATCTCCAGCTCGATCAGCGATCTCCATCTCCACCGGCGATCTTGAGGCCTAGAACCGGAGACGTGACGCTCGGCTCAGAATCTCGACGCCGTAATTGCGGCAGATGGGGTTCTTTCATCGCTTTTCGCTGGCGCCTCAGAACGGAGCGACGTGCTCTTTCTCACCTGGCCTCACTGGCTTCACCTGGCCAAAACCCCTTCCCCCCAAGAATCGGCAAACGACCCAAAGGGGAGTCATGCCTCTGGGTTAATCAACTCAATGGTATAGCGGTCTCGACAATGTGCGTACATCGACTCGGAAGTTGCACTGATAATGGAGACTACGCAAAGTGTTGCTTGATTGTATAATGATTTTTGAATGACCCTAGTTGAAATAATCGGTTGAACGCATACAGAAAATGGGCAGTTAAGTATAGGTGAGTACATAAGGATATAGAAATATTTTTCACATTGTTGGACAATTCTAAAATCGTTAAGTCTCGCTGCTTAAGAAAATAATATTTTCATTAGTTTTATATATAACAATGCTTACTTAAACGCTTTAAATAATGGAGAAGATTGAAAAAGTTACTTGATTCTAAGGTGATTTTTGAATGACTTTAGTTAAAATAATTGATTGGACGCATATAGAAAATATGTAGTTAAATAAAGGTCAGTACATAAAATAAATATAAATATACGTTAAGTCTCGCTGCTTAAGATAATAATATTTTCAATAATTTTATATAATAACAATGACTACTTGATATGCCTTAAATAAAGAAATATTATTGTATTTTTTATTAATTTAATCTTGTCAATAGATACTATTTTTAAAAAAATATTTGTAGTTGTCATTATTTATTTTTCTTCCTATTAATTCTGTTTAATTTAAGATATGAAAAAAATACTTTATTTGCTAAACGAAAACTCGAATATTTAAACCCCGCAGTGCATACAAGTTCAAAGAATATTTGTACAAAAAATTTTTACAAACAGTGATAAATTTAATAAGAAAATGGCATTAGAATATAATATAAAATCGAAATGGTGTCAGCACATAAAAAAAATCGTTATAAAGAAAATTATGTAAAAGTGAATTTTTTAAAATTTTCAGAAAATGGCCAAATCAATTTAACTTCGCGCGCTTGAAAATTACAAAACCAGGCCATAACTGGTGTGAAGTTTACAGTGAGCACCAAGAGATATAATAAAATAAATAACCAAGATCCGCTGCTCATGTTACGATGCCGGATAGAAAATAATGGGGGGGAGCAATGACTAATAAAATCGGGAACCAGGAAACGAATGCCACAGCTGAAATCATTCAACTGACCATCATCTTGTGGCATTTCGACTCCCAGGAACTGTCCGAGCCATCAGCATAATCATCGGGCGGTGGGATATTCCTATCCAATTCCTATAACAATCCGACCCGATGCGATCCCCCGCACATTGCAACACATCTGAAATCATCCGGCGATGATATGTGGATAATGGCTTTCTGGGCACCATCAACAACAGTTTATCTTGCCCTAACCTTCAACCTTTTGTGGCGGCAATCAAGTTGGAGCTGCAGTCCCAGCACCCTTCCCCTTACCGCTTACCCCTTACCCCTTACCCTTACCCTTCACTCAGCTGTTCAACACCTTGGCCAAATGCAGCTGTAGCTTTGGAGTTTTCAGTTTTCAGTTTGAGCCAGGTCTCGGGGCTTTTGGCCAACTAGAGACGGGCCGCCAGAGAGTGTAGACAACTTAAATCAAAGTGCTAATTTTAAAATAACAACCCTGTAGACAGCCTAAACACACAGGCCAGCCAGCCAACAGCTCGAGATCCCCGCTTTTCGTTCCCCCCGAAACTCATATTGGAAAAACGTTTACGCGAAACTGCTTAACTAGCTGCCAACAACAGCAACAACAACAGTAACAACAACACCAACAACAACAACAACAACAACAGCAATATCAAAAGCAGCAAAGAGACGGGCCCAACAATTGGAGAGACAAGATGAACGGCACGAAACAGGATGTTGGAACGTGGGGCAGAAATTTGCAAAAGAAGCTTGGTTAGGGGCTATGGCGGGAACCAAGGGGAGGCCAGCACTTAAAAAAAAAATATTATATAAATTTTAAAACAAGTTATTGTTTAAAACTCCTCTTGAATCTTATAAGTTTCTACAAACTATCTAACGTAGCCTAAAATGGAATTTTGATGCCACAAAAATTTATTTAACTGTCAATTGGGGTTTCAAATCTACCAACTTTGAAACACGCAAAAATTATAGGGAAGATAATGACTTTTCAAAACTGTGTTTCTGTTTAAACTTTCAATTTAACTGAAATTCGGATAGTGTTTATTAAACTATATAAATGTATCCAAAAAATATACAGAATTTTTTAAATTTGTGTTTCTGCTGACCGAATTTAACCTTATTTCTTGCCAACTTTTTTCAAATTTATATATTTATATTAATATAGTTTTTCTCAATGTCAATATTTTAAGTACTTCACTTAACAAATGTTTTATAAATATGTTCAAAATTCTTAATGAATTCTTGAGCCTATTGTATTTAACGGAAATAAGGTAAAATCAAAATTAATGTTATTTTAAGTGTACATAGTAAAAAGACTTCTGCCGGCAAAAAATAGAATAAATAGAAAGGTAGGCAACAAACAAGGGAAATTATTTTATATATTTATTTTAATATTTCACTTGAACATAATACATTTTTACAACGGAAATATGTTTTAAAGTTAAAAATAGTAAATTTTACAATTTTGAAGTTTTAAGAACGAACTGGCCAATTTTTAGAACTCAATGTTTTTGTTAACAGGTTTTCTGAATTGAATAAATAAAAAAATTATTTGGGCAACAAAGGACTATGTTATTTTAAGTGTATATCCCATCTCCATGGCCCCGGCATCATGTTGATGTTGAGTTATCGCGGGTATATTAATTTTAGCTTCCAAAAAAAGAAGCCCAAGCCGGGCCAAGAATATACTTGTGTAAAAGAAATCTTCGCACATTCACAGCTTCCTTTAAGGAGCAGCTCATTCTAATTGACGAAAATCAGAGAAAAAATACAAACAGACAGACAGACAGACAGACAGACAGACGGATGGCCGACGAGGCGATCCAGAAGGGAAGATCTCGTTCCCGTTCTCGTTCTCTGAAGCACGTAATTGTTTGCACATATTTCTGAAACACCAAGTTGGAGCCAATCTTGAATCGTTTGGCTCCTCGGTATGCGCTTCGTCTTTCTTAGAAAATTGCCGTCTTCCAGTTGGGACAGCGAATTGAAATGAAATGATGATCACGGGCCGCATAACCTGGGGAGCCTGCTCACGTTTTTTTTTTCCCTTTTTCCCCGCTTTTTCGGTGATTTTCACATTGAAATATTTCTCATTGGGCTCGGTGCGAAAAATGCCACAGACATCGGGGTTGAGCGGGCCGAGAAGAGGGGGACAGTCTTTCTTTTCATCCTGTTTTTATACACATATATAAACAATAAAAGGAATATTTGTTTGTCTTGCTGGGGGACTGGGCAACTGGCGGACTTGATTTATTATTGGGTAACAATTCATATGCCTTTATTGATATTTTTCAATTCCTGAACGTCCCAGCGCGTGTGAGACACAATAAATTTTGAAATAAATTGGATTTCTCAGTTTTAATCAGCCCAAACAGCAAAAAATAAATATCAACCGAAGGGCAGGCCCACTGATGATGACTGGGGTCCAGTCTTGGGTCCGAATTGGTATTGGGATCGGAATCGGGCTCCTCAGACGCCACAAGTGGAGCGCTGACAGTCGGCAAACGCAGATGTAGATGGAGATCGTGTTGGATCCAAAGGGAAAGAGGGGGAGGCTGCCGCCTAGGTATGCTGGGGGCCACATAAACGATGTGCAAAAATAACCCACGGCGGTTGGGGTTGATACTTCTCGGAATCGAACGCGGTGATACCCATTCCCAATCATAATTAAACTATATTTAATTGCTGAAGTAAAAATATGTTTAAGTTATGTTCAAGCCAATTAAACAAGAAACTAAACCAACACAATTATTTGACTCAAAACCTTTTGTGTAGGTCCCATTTAAACTAATTCCCTCCATTAGACACATATTTCGAATTGAGCAATATAAATCACTTTCTTTAATTATGTAATTTATTAATCTATATAATCACGTTTTAAGTTGGGCTGTATAATTAACAACTGAAGAGTTTAAAAGTCTTAAAATTTATATTAAAAAAATTTGTAAGCCTATTTTAAATACTAATTAAGAGATCAGAAGTCTTATGAGAACAGATATGTATATGGTATATATATGGTTAACCAATGACTTTATAATGTCCATAAAACAGTTAAAAGGGCAAAATACTTGCATATATGGTGTTGTACATTTTATTACTTACTTTACTCATATTACTTTTATTATTTAATTGCGCCTGAACGTTCCTACTTAGCTAAGGCTGTTTTTAGCACTCCTGAATGATGCCATACTATAGGAGCATAAAGATCATTGTGTATTATTTTTGTGTTTAGCCCCGCTGGCAAATGTTACCAACTCGCTGTCCGTCTAATTATACCCCATTTAACCCATTTGCCATTGCTTATTAAAAGTGCGTTGCTTTGCGTTCTCCTTCGTCTTCGTCATCGTAGCTCCAGCTCCATCCTTCCGATCAGGTATTCCATACTATACTATACTATACCTATACTATCCTTGACTTGACCATGGACCGTGGGCTTTTTGGGTGCAAAGCCAAGAAGAAGTGTAAAAATATGCTGCCAATGCTGCAATTTATTTATTTATTTTTTCTCGGCTTTTTGTTGTTGCTGCTGCTGCTGTTGTCTCGTCGAGCACAAAAATGTACATACAAGCCAACACATGGACGTAGGTCTCCAAGAGGGGTGCGGGGTAGATTGAGGGAAAGGGGGCGGGGGGGGCAACGTGTGCACATTGTTTATTTCACACACTTATTGGGCCGCGGGCGCTACTGTGCAATCCTCCTGATCCCCTCCTGGTTTAGCTCCAGTTCTGCAGTTCTCCAGGCCGCCACTTCTCCAGTTAGCATTCCCAGCGAAGTCCACCGCGGTTCGCTTCACTGCGCTCCCAGCACTCATGCACTCAGAGAAAACTTAGGTACTACATGCGGGAATTTCCAGAACAAAAATGTTACATTTGCGTCTTGATTGTTTGATTGCTAACTATTTATCTCGGCAACATTTTGTGCAATTTTCAATCAATTTTTATGACACATATCAAAACGGGTATACCATACGTCTTTCTATTTTGGATATTTGAAGTAGTTACATAAAAAAGAAATTTAATAATATAAAAACAACTACAAAATTTACATTAATGGAACAGAAAACAGCTTACCAATAATTTACCTTGCTTATAGTCCTAACTATCCAAACAAATTATGGTTTTATAAAATGTAGCATGTTTCGAGCACAAATTAAATTCAAAAGAAATAAATAGTTCAGTGAGAGCCAGAAATAAATATATACTTTTGGCTCAAAATAGTAAACTTACTAAAAACATATTTTTGTTCCTTATTACTGCTGGTATACTAAAGTATACCTTATTATTATATACTATTACATTTGATGTTGTGTTTAAGACTTACTTGTTAGGACCTTAAAAATATCCTAACGTATAAAAAGCAAATAAAGCTTATTTGATTGGTTTTTTTTAACGCGTTAATGGTAGAGTAAAAGGATTTATTGCATCGTTGAAGGTAGATGGAGTCTTTGACCTTATAAAGTGTACTTATATTTTTGTTTAGGATCAATGGCCGAGTCAATCTAGCCATGTCCATCTGTCCGCCCGTATGAACGTCGAATTTATAAAAGGTTTTAAAGCTAGATATTTGGGCTTAATACTAAAAACAAATTTGGTGACGCCAGGTATAACGCACGCAAATTGCTTAACATCTTAACAATACTTATGAAGTTTTTAGAGTACATTTTTCGGCAGATGGCGCCACCTATAAATCGACTATTTTTTCGGGATGCATATTTATTTTGAAATTGGTTAGCTAGGTAACGGGTATCTAATAGTTCGTACACTTACTTACTTCTTCTTTTTCAATTAAAATGTTGACAATTATTATGTTGGAACAAGATACATCACCCGCCTTGAAATCTAAGTTTTTGGTTGAATTAAAAAAAAAAAGTTTGTCCTTGGGTGACACCTCAGAGATTAAATATTTTTCAAGCAGATTGTTAGTTTTCCGAACCCACCGTTGACATTTACATATATGTATGTAGTATGAATAAATGACTTTTTTTCTGAGTGCATCTCTCCTAAGCCCTCATCCCGATGACCGTTTCCGTACCCGTACCCTTACCCGTCCCGATCCCGGAACGATCCGAGATCCGAGGGCCGGGGCCAGCAATTGGCTTGTCTTGTCTTGTCGTACGTTTTCCAGCTAAGATTGGCGACGCCATGTAGTTAACGCGTTCGCACTTTTTTTCTGCTTCCTCAGCTCTTTGTTGTAGTTGTAGTTGTATTTGTAGTTGTAGTTGGTGTTGTAGTTTTAGCTGTAGTTGTTGGTGTGGCAAGTTAGCCCATGGAGAGGACTCCTCCTCGACTCGTGTCCAGTCCATTGAGTTTTCATGCCACGCAACTGCAGCGAAATTGGCTAAAAATGACACTCGTTTTCGTTTGGACGGGCATGGCAACGTGGTGGTAGGAGGGGTGAGGGAGGGAGTGAGGGGGTAGTATGGAAAGGTATGGAAAAATAAAAAGCCAACGAGGTTTATGCATATAGTGTACGGGATTGTATGCGGCTAAGGTGGGCATGGGCATGATTTCTGATTGGCCATAAACACACAAAAGTATTGAGTTTTATCAGGCTGCGGGCTATATGGCGATGGAATGGTGGTGGCTGGTGCCTGGTGGCTGGTGGCTGGTGGCTCATCCCATCCCCAGATCCAAGACATAAACTTGTACCTCATATACGAGTACGAGTATGAGTACGAGTACGAGGACGAGTGCATATGGGGATAGTCACCAGTTAACAACAGCAACATCAGCAATTGGCAATTACTTTGATAACCGGGCCCTGGCTTTCTGGCTTTCTGTTCTGTGCTGAAAAGTTGATTTGCTTTTTCTCTTCGACCATCGACGAAGTGGCTCGAAGGCTTCAAGGTTTGACAAAGCAATTGATGAGACTGCAACAGGTACGAAAATTACCCGGCGGTAATACCCCGATATCTGGTCAAAAAAGGGTGCGGAAGGGGGCGGGGGGGTTATAGCCCGAGTTGTTTACTGAAAATATGAGTAGGCTAAAGGTTTATCAGCGTCATAAATAAGAAAGGTCCGATAATGTAAATGTAATCTTGGCTAATCCTGGCGATCTTAATTGGTACAAGGAGATTGGATTTAGATCCAAAACGAGTATGTATCTTCAAAGCTCCGGGCATTAAAATAAATAAATGTTTGTGGACCTCAAAATATAAGCTTCAAGATATGGATAGTTATATTTTTTTTTATTTCTTAGGTGTCTGTGAAAATGGTTGCTTTAACCAGAAAATACCTTTGTAATTTTGTGGGCATGAATGTTATTTTGTTGGTTTATAAATCACAAAAAAGTACACAGACAGAAAATAAAGTTGTACGATCTTACTTGGCTAAAATGGGCACACAGTCGAACAGAATTTAAAAAATAATTATTTTTGCCAGGTTATTAATTTTTAATAAGAAGTTAAATTACTTTGTTCGTTGATTTGTTCGGTGATTTATATCAGGTTTATTTTTTGATATTTGAATATATTTCTCAATTAACTTAATCATTTCCGGAAAATTTGTTACCTTTGTTATTTTTTTTCTCCCTTTTTTTTGTTTAATTATGTGATAAAAATATTGTAATTTTTCGTGACTTCCCCATTAAAAACTATGTTATACTTTTAGTGCTGGGATTTCAGATAAATAAATAAAAACAGATTAATAGCCATGTACAAACATGAATTTGAATTTTTAATCAATCAAGATATCGTATTTAACAGGCAAAAAAAAAATACGCTTCCCTTCTTAACTTGAAACCTCTTTTGATTCCTAATCTGAGACATAACAAATTCGAAAAGTCAAGAACAATTAACTCTTTTCATTACCCTCTCATTACGCCCGCTTTTCTTTTGTTCCCGTTTACGTATCAATCTGGGAGTACGCTCCCACTTGTAATTACGCCGCTTGCAGTACCTATCTGATCGCATTTCACTCAGGGCTGCCGCCAAACCCTCTGGATTCCGCCCCCTGACGAACGCGAAAAACATGACAGTTTTTCCCAGTGGCCAAAGGGGAATCGTCGGCGGAATAGCCATCGCATATCATGCCAACACCATCGATTTATGATGGTCACCGTCAGGGGTGCCGACCCGTCGGAATTCAAAGGTAGTTAGCCGTTTTGGTGGCAGGGATTAAGATTAAGACCTGGTGCTACATCAAATGGGTGTGAAAAACGCAAATTACAAAGAATTTCCTTAGGGCCAGGGGCGGGCGAAGGGGGAGTGTTCGCCGGCAGCAGCTAACAACAGGAAACTGGCCACATAGCTGCCGTCGTCGTCGAGTTTGGATGGAGTGGACAGACAGTCCTCCAGTCCTCAAGTCCGCAGTCGACGACGACTAACTAACTAACTAAGGGCGTGTCAGGTAAAGTCCGCACCCTCACCCTCAACCTCAGCCACTCAGCCATTCCCTTGCCCGGTCGTGTAACTTTGAAATATGTTGAGCGTGGTGGTGCTGCGATAACTGGCCAAGTAACTAACTTGGCCAACTTGGATAACTTGGCTAACTGGTAACTGGTGGCTGGCAACTGGCAACTGGCAACTGGCCGCTGCATATGCATATTTTATGCCATTTAAGCGGCATTTATGCAGCTTCGCGTGTTGACAAAAGTTGTTGGCTGCTCGTAACTCAATCTCAATATTTCAGAGCCCCAGCCAAGCAGGCAGCGTTACATTAAAACGTGACTTTGACAGTAGCAGTTGAGGCCTCTGACAACGGCAGCAACAGCAACAGCAACAGCAACAGCAACAGCAACAGCAACAGCAGCAGCAACAGCAGCAACAGCAGCAACAGCAATGCCCAACAGCAACAGCAACATACAACATACAGCAGCAACATCGACGCTGTACGTGCCCCAAACACCAGGAAGAGTCATCGTCATCGGTGCTGTGTGACATTCGTTAAGCAAAATATGTGTCATCCTCCAGCTAGAAGCCTAAAAACGGGAATGGGCACTCCGATTGGCCATGGATGGGATATTAGTCGACGGCGCATTTTCCCAAGGGTATCAAGGGTATATAAAGTATTCCTCCGAGACAATGGCAAGTGTTTCCCAGGATCAACAGCTGAATCGATTTAAAACGTAAGAACGTGTGTTTCGGTTGCCTCAGAGCTAGGGCCATAAAATATGGTGTTAGGATCGGTAAACCTGGCGCCCCATTAAAATAATAGAGCCTTAAATGAGGATAAGTCCACTTTATACGTGAAAGGAAATAAAGTGGGATTAGTTTCAAATTATTTAAAAATAAAACACAGTAATAAAATAAACAACCGGAGAATGTGAGCCATCAACTTTTCAGCACAAGCTTTTAGTAAATACAAGCTGCAAACTTTTGTATCACTCGATTGTTTGTAGTAACATATTTATTACTGCGAATTTAAAGCAAATTGCTCAAACAAATTTTCGAATTTTAATTACGTACTCAAACTTTATTTTCAGCAAATGCCATAAAGTTTATTGACAGGCTTGCCATTACCTTATAATGAAAGGTATAAGTCTGAGCACTTTAGGTGCAACACAAGAGATATAATATTACAGTGCTAAAAGTTTTTTTTTTAACGACCATCTAAATAAACTAAATTAGTAGGTGTGGTTTTTGAAAGTGTCGAAAACAAACAAATTATTTATTGTCTTTAATCTAACGGAAAGGATTTTAGAAAGTTAACACCGAAAAATGTTCACTTTTGGGTTACAGGGTACTTCCAAGTCTTGCCCCATCTGGGGAATTCTTTCACATTTTTTTTAGGGAGGAACGGGAACAACCAGAGACTCCTGATCTATTGGTTTTTGCGTGGCAAACGTTTACAAGCTGAACATATTTTCGTGGTCGACGTCGTCGACTGGCTGCCATGGCTGATTGCATGCATATTAGCCAAGAACCAGTGGGATGGCATGGGATTGGATGGCATGGATGGTATGGATGGTACGGATGGGATGGCATTGGATGCGATGGTTTGAGGGGCAGACGCCAAAAAGTTGATCTGCGTTCTGAGGCATCAGTGGTACATTGTGGACTTTCTGCCCCGAATCCCCTTGGCTCCTCACGAGCTGCTGCATATTTTTGCTACCCTTTTGTTTTGTGGCAAAAGCGAAGCAGCCAACAAGACACGATTTTTAAAACGAAATCCATGTTCTTGAGCCGCACTACGAGCAGATCGCACTTTATTCTCTTTTCAGCCCCGCTCCTCTATGAGCAGTTTGAGGGTCTGGGAAGCGTTATTTATAAAACATGTTCGAAATGCAAAGCATGCGACACGACGAAGCTTTCATGCCCTATACACAAGTGCCGCATACCGCACATCGTTCACAGATTATTCAGCTTTTTTTTTTCAGATTTTCCTGTTGTCGCCAATGATGTTTTTTTTTTTTTTTTAGCTCCATGAGGGTAAATCATATTGCAATCGGGGAGGGACAATATTCATACAGATGAGAGTGCCTTAAACTTAACAAGATAAACTTTTAATGCAATTAAATTTAAAGGCAATTAAAAATTTGTCACTTATTTTTTCCCAAGAACTATAAGTCAGCTTCTGAAATCATAACACACTCTCTATATTTTCTGTTCACTCAGTGCACTTAATTGATCGATCATCTCTGAATTATTTCCAATGTCACACTTGCTTATTGTCACTTTGTCACACTTGATCATTGCCAGTGATCTTTATTTGTAAACACTTCAGTTGTGATCGAGTCAAGATCATTTCATTTAGAGATCTCTCTGTAATGATGTCTATTCTTTTTAGGAGATCGCTTATCCTCCTATTTGTGTTCGAGTGATCTACAATTGCTCTTGATCCACTATTTAGCCACGCGACTGTTCACATCTTGTTTGTGATCTTAAAGCGATATGTCAATGTTGCTGATGGTTCAGTCATTAATCAGTCAAAGTGTCTTGGAAAGAAGTTCAGGGTGAATGAAAATCTTGTTAGTGGAGAAGCAGAGCCAAAAATGGAAAGTTTACTAAATTAAATAATACTAATAGTAAAGTTAAAAAATATTTTTAGAATTCAACAATTAAATTCATTTAGCTCATGATAGTTATATGGTTATTTATAAAGTCTAGTCCTAAAAAATGCTGAAAACTCGCAAATGGTATGTATTCTATTCTATATAATAGTGGTTCTTGACTTTAAAGTATAATTTTAAAGTTTTAAATGTTATTTCGCTTTACAAAATCATTGGAATATGCACAGTTGGTTAGGTACTTGCAATCCTCTTCAAGCAGTCCAAACTTGGAGATCAGCCCGCCAAAAGGGCAATTCTGACTAAGCAGCCAGTGAACTGACCCATTGAGCTTGCCATTTTTGCATTCGGTGGCATTTTCAATGGTCTCATAACCCAGGGCCAGACAATGAAACCTCCAGTTCTCAGTCCCTAACCCCCTGGAATCTGCTGTCAATGTGCGTAACAATTAAATCGTGTGGCTTCCACTTCTGTCTGCAGACAATTTGCAAATGATCGGTCGCCATGGGTTCGGTGGCTCTAGCTCGGTCCACAGGATGCCCACAGTGCTCGATGGGATGGGATTGTATTGGATTGGATTGGATTGGATTGGATGGGCTTGCGTGGCCCATGCACCTAACTTCATCACGATCCGCGACACGAAAATAGTTGCACTCCTCCCAAAGACGGCGGCGCTCGATGCGAAGGAGCCTCCTTTTCTTGGAGTGGGAAGCGTCACATCACGAAGTCGACGCCAACGCCACTGCATCCAGAATTGCACTTAAATAAAAAAAGCAACTAAGTAACTATGAATAAGACAACAATAAAGTGAACACCATTTTAAGCAATTACAAATAAATAGTAAAAACTGCTTCTTAATTAAAAATTACTAATAAAAATCATTATAGCTTCAAAGTTTTTAAACATATACTCATATAAATCGAAATTTACATGTTTCTAATAATATTTTACTTTTGCAATACCTGTATGGGATAAACTTCGGCTTGCCGAAGCTTGCAATCTTTCTTCTTGTTTCCTTTTTTTGCCTTTATTACATTTTAATTGATGACTTGGACCAAATAAAAAATTATTCATGTGTGTGGTGCTGGATGTATTAATTAATTTATTTGGCAATATATAATAGTTTCTAACGTTTTAGGCTTAATAGTTTAAAGTTTAATCAAATCCCCGAAACATAAAAATATTTTACAAAAATTATATTATACACAAAAGATTTCTTGCAATACAAAAAAATGTATTTTTGGACGGATAGAAAAATATAAAAGATATATCAAAAAGTTTATGAAAGGGGTGTTCTTTTATGTTTATTTTAATGATTATATTTTTGTGACCTGATTCCGGGGATATTACCATTTAATCTGTCAACATTAAAAGTTATTACTTAGGCCAACTAAATAAAATAGTTTAAAGTGTAATAATAGCAACGGGCAATAGCAACTGGCAGCGGCGACTCGACTCCCAACTGCCACCAGAATGGCTATGCCGGCGATTGCGAGTTCTGGTGCTTTGCATATTTAGCAAACACATTGCCGGTGCTCGTAGCGAAAACGGTTTCATTGTTGCCGCCAACGACATGAAAGCCTGCGCTCCTTTTGGTGGCCAACACAGCACAGCACAGTACTGCCAATATATATAGTACTCCTACCAACACAGGTCCGCCCGCAGCCACTCACACAGAGGCCGATAATAACAATCGACGCAGAAGAACACAAAGACCATGGAGCCGGGAAACTGGAGGTGATGGAGGTGCTAGAGGAGTCGGAGCAGTCGGAGCAGTCGGAGCAGTCGGAGCTGGAGCTGGAGCTGGAGGAGATCTGGGGACCCGAGCCCTGGCTGGCCAGACCAACCGACAAGAAAATAAGTTGAATAAAATTATTGTGAACACGTCTCGTTGATTTATTGTGAAATCGCGCATGAGTAATGATCGCATATTTGGGTATGCTTGTTGTTTTATCCGAAGAGAAGGTCGCTCGGTACCTCTATCCCACTTTACTTGGCTCCCTCGTCGATTGGGCCACAGTATAATTTCTGCTGTCTGCCTTTTTTTTGCCCCTCGTTTTCTGTGTATTTTTTTTTTTTTTTGGTTTTTTTTTGGCCTTTTTTCCAGCCTGGTTATTGCTCATTTTCGTATCGATATACGTAAGCCGGTGATTCTGTTTACATTTTACCGGGCTTGTGCTCTCTATTGTTGCTCTAAATGGCATCGAATGAGTTGAACATTTTGGTGTGTTTTCTCGTTGTCGTTTGGGGACCTCCAAAAACAGTGCCACATTCGAGTCTAAAGCCATGGGATCGGGGATCTGGGATGGGAGCTGGAACTGAAGCTGAAGCTGGAGCCTCTGTCGGGAAAACAATAAAACATGATGATGGGCATCTCGATGGTCGGAGGTTGCGGGGTTCCTTTCTGGTTATCTAATCGGCCTTTATAATTGGTGGGTAACCGGCAGGAGAGCCACGGAGAGATTCAGCCCGATCATTGTGTAACAATTAAGGTAAGGAATCAACACTGATCAACAATCTCTGGCATGGGGAGATCGTAATTGTTCTTTAACTTTTTCCCATCTTTTGTTCTGAACTGATCTATGGTCTAATGCATTTTGGGGGCATTTTGAATTGGACAAAATATCGCTGGAATTAAGGCATGAAATCTAATTTGAAATCAAGATATTGTTTAGTAATTGCTGGAATACTTAAAAACTTTATGAGTTTATTGACCTGGAAATGGCTGTAAATAAATATTATAAGTATTTGATTTAATAAATAAGTAAATCATATCATTTTATTAAAATAAAACTATAAACATGACTTAAAGTTTTAAATATAGTTTAAATAAAGAAATAGACTTATTTAAGTATTCAGTTCAGATTTTATGGAAAAATAGAAGTGTTAAATAATTAATTAAAATTATTTTAATTCCATCTCAATAAAATATGTATTATTACATATATTTATTATATTTTATCGCTGGAATTAAGGCATGAAATGTAATTTGAATTCAAGATATTGTTTGGTAATTGCTGGAATACGTAAAAACTTTATTAAGTAAATCTTTTATTTTTATTCAAATAATAGTTTAAGCATGACTAAAAGCATATCATATAGTTTAAAATAAGAAATCGACTTTGTTAAGTATTCAACTTAGATTTTATGGGCTAACATTTATACCTATTAATTTAAATTAATTGAATTCTTATTGCAATAAAATATTTATTTTCTTTTAAGGAAAGTTTTGAAAAATTAATTTGTTTAATGATTAAGTTTGGGACAAATCAATTCATTTTTTACCTATTTATTTTTTTTAAAAAACAAAATAAACTGCCTTTCATTTCGAATAAATTTCATTGCAATGCCTTTTCCTTTCTATTAATCGGATAATCGTTTTCAACCCACCCGAGTAAAGCAAATTGAAACTTGCTTTCGGGACAAGAATTCTTCTTGACTTTCTCCCCATTTTTCACATATCAATAACCATTATCTAGCACATGTTGGCCCAAGCAATTTTTCTCGCCAGACTGCAGTTTGAAAGCCCCCGAAAAGAAGTTAACCAAATGGAAGAAGAAAGCCAAGAGATGCAGACACAGAAAATGTATCTTAACAGTACGCATGAGGCAGTTACGGACCAAAAATTGATGATCGCGTGCCAAATGTGCATGTTTATGAACATATTTCTTAGCCCCTGAACTGGCCCCCCTTGAAAGACCCTCGAACCGAGTAACTTTGGCTGTTGGCTGTCCCATTTGGATGATCTTGCATTTGATCAGTCGCTTTGTTGATTGCTTGAAACTTGTGTCCATGCAATAAAACACTCAAAATGCCAACTTTATTTTGGGTCAAAGCCGGCCAAACACGCAACGTTGCCTGAGAGTTTCCGAGTTTCTGGGATGCGATAAACTTTTGCCTTGTTTCAGGAGCCCCCCGTTGCCCCCCAAAGCGAAAAATCCCCACTCTGTCGAGCATTAAAATTGTCTGCGGGCAGGCAACAGATTGGTGAACGAATTTTGCGTGCGTTTGACCTTTTTCACAAAATGAAATATGAAATTCACACAAAACCAAAGAGCAAAGGCCGCAGCCGCAGAAACCTGTAGAAAATGGGTTATGAAATGATATATAAAAATTCCAAATTCCCAAACCAAACCAAACCAAACTGAACTGAACTGAAATGAGCCGATCCGAATCGACTACCAACTGTGCATTTGGCGGAACTTTGCGCCGCATGCGTCGCATATCTTTGACACAATCCGTGGCGCCCACCCGTTGGGAATTCGAGGGCAACCTTTTCACTTCTTCCCCCAGCCGATCTCGAATTAAATTAATTCATAATGAACAGAATTATTAGAGCCTAACCGCCGAAATAGAAGGCCCATGTACAATCCTACCGGCCTGCATCAATTATTGGGGCCCAAACAGTGATGGCAGAGGCCTATTTAAAAAGCGGCACAGGTCGATTAAAATATTAAACGTATAAAGAGTATAGAAAAATAAAATAAGCTAACAAAAAATATAAAAATGGTTTCCTTTTAAATTACTTTTTAAACATTTTATATATTATTACTATTTTGAATATAATCCTTGAGTTAAAAGCTATCGAACACATGATCTACAAGATTAACATTTGTTTATATAATTATTTTGTTAAATTGTGGTACACTTTTTATTATTTTACTATCGTGGGGTAGATTATTCCAAAAACGAATGTTCTTTGTTACCAATATAAAATATATTATGTTTGATAGACGTGTTGCAATAGCCTTGTTTTTAGATCTTCTTATTGTGAAACATATTCCGTATTGTTATCAAAAACAATTTTGTAAAAACAGGCTGAATTTTTTTTTAACTTAACAAATTCCTATATATGTAAACTCGAAGTGATTATGCTTTTTTTGTGCAAAATTAAAAACTATTTGTATATAATATTCACAAAAACACGACACTGTATTTGAAAACTAATTATTTCACTTCAGAATTATACCAATTCAAAATGTAATAGCATGCTATGAAAAGGGCCAAAGTTGCATCACTGGACCCAAACAAAACAAAAAGAACACTTTACAAGGGCGTTGTCAAGCAGTTAAGAAAAGAATCAGAGCCAGAACCAAACTGGAACCCAGCGATCGCCGGGATTAATGGTTGCGCTGACAGAGAAAATCCTGCGGTTGTAATTTTTACGACCCTTTGGTTTCTCTCTATTCGGTTTCTGGTTCTGGTTTTGGTTCGGTTTGGGTTCTCCTCCTTCCGAAGCAATTAGAGTTGTGTGGCGAAGGTTGGGTGCTGATCGTAAAAGATCTTCCAGGGAATTCGCCGTCGCTCCGCCCGCGGATCATTAGTTTACCCAGGAATCCAGCGTGGGCTGTGAATCACAGGATCAGCTTCGGGATCATGGGATTATTCCCGGGACTTTAACGCTGGACCAATTACGTTTTGGCAGACAATGCGCAATGATATCTTACACAGAAATGATCCATGCAAAACAGACCCTTGGTCAGCGGTGGGTTAAAGTCAACAAACAGTTAAAGCAAGGTCGGCAAGGGTTTATCTTAGTACCTGCATACTGGGTGTATAAAATCCCCAGACCGAGGTGATCAGTAGAGGATCAGCGAGGATATTGGTTGGATTGCTTTATGTGTGTCATAAAGGCTGAAGACAACATATTTAGTAGGATGTTATGATCGGAATAAGGTATTGGGAAAGGACTAGAGATTTAAGAATGCAAAACTAATCCGTAAAAGAGCAAATGCTACCACTTGTATCTACTTTGTTTTGAGGATTATTCAAATGGTGTTGTAAATAAAAGCATTGTTCCTTGAAACCTAACATTACCTGTCGTTATTTTATTTGAATATAGGCATTATTAGACTTGACAATAAAATGTTTTCTAATTTACAGCATTCATTTCTCGTATTTTTATTAGATCGTGTTATATAAATCTATATTTTTTTTACCCTTCCAGAGCGTTTTATAATTTTAGTCAACATATTGAAGAGTTGTGAAAGAGACATTTCCAACCGTTCAAAGCATCTTAACTATTACATTAGACAAGAAATTGAATTATATACCAAATCCTTAGTAAATTGTTCGACATTTTAAACACGTAAGAACATTTATCTCAGATATTTGGAAACACCGCTGGTTATTACAAGAATACGTATAGCAGTAATCCGTATTGGTCCAAAGATTAAGAAAACTAAGAGGATCTTGTCCAACGTAATCTGTTTACTTTCCGTTAGCTTTGGTTTCCTTAATATCAACAACAATTAAGCTGTGCTCAGTCAAATCGATCAAGACCTTTCCCTAGTTAAAAGTGGCTAATTAATCAAGCGAAGATCCACTGATCTTTCAATATTCGTTCCTAAGCTCCCCCAGAGGTGTTCGAGAAACTCGATTCTCCACTTCCTCCGGCTCCCCAAAAAGATTGCCCTAATGATCAGCTCACACAGACATATCTTTACCGGAACAGCCCACAAGAATTCAGCCACATAGTTCTTCTGCCTCGGAATCAAATATGATTAATTTTTCCTTTAGGGCCTCTGACAGCCCAAAATCTTGCTCGAACACTCATGCCCGTTGCAATTGGCCTGGAACACGTGTTTGCTTTTGGTCGGTGGTTCGTTTTCCACCATTTTCCGAACCGCTTTCCGTTCCCCTTCCCCCCGTAAACGAATCGCAGCTTTCACTCATGCGTGAAGGGTTCTTTCTGTTCTCCCTAGAGAATCGTAGAATAGGAAAACTGAGTTGGGATATGCGCATGCGCAAACGCAAACGCAAATGTTGCATGGAAAGCAGCAAGAACAACTACATGACATAGTGCCTGTCGTCTCATTAGGATTAGACCCACGTTATTTAATTGCATGTTAGGGATTCCTGCCTTATAATGAGTTAGTTAAACACACACACGCACGATATCGCCAGTCGAAATGAGTTGAGTTGAGTTGAGTTGAGGGAGCGACAGTAAGCAAATGATTAATGATCAGGGAACCTCCTCTGTTTATCTCACTCTTAGGCGGTTCCGTGGTTGTGGCCTAACCTCTGTTGGTTTTCCACATGAATTTATTTACAAATAAAATTATAGTCTCAAAGTCAAGGCAACTGCGAAAGCAAAAGCAACAGCAACAGCAAAAGCAACAGCAACAGCAGCAACAACATTGCTGTTGCAGGGCCATTTAAACACCCCATAAACAATTTGCCATAATTTTGTTGAACGACGACGACGAGACTGGCGGTTGGCGGTTGGCGGTTAGCGGCGCTCCCTCATTACAAAATGACGGCAAATTGCAATTTTCAGTGGCCGCATGCCGATCCGATCCGATCCCATCCCATTGGATCGGATCCATCAAATTCGGTAGCGATGCGACGATGACGACGGAACGATGTGACAATCAAGGCGACGTCCACGGCCTGATGTGATGTGATGTGATGTGATGCGATGCGATGCGATGTGATCTGATGTGATGAGTGCGTCTATCATATCGTCAACGTGCGTCGTCTGCGTTTCAGTCTCAGTCGCAGTCGCAGTCTCAGTGCCTCGTCGTCATCGTCATCGTCACTGTCAACCGACAACATCATCATGCTGCAGCGGCAGCAGCAACACCAACAACACCCAGCCACTGCACCAGCAACACAATAAAAAAAATAATTCATAATTATGATTAAGATTTATAGGGTAATAATTAAATGGGAAATATGTAATCACAAGATTTGTTGCTCTTACAAGAAGAAGTTTCAATTCAAAAATGAAATTGGTTTTTTTTACTATCATAGCAGTATATACAAATTACTTATTAATTTTTAATGGTTTACCTTGAAAAAGGTAATAACTTTGGTTTAACTTATTAATCATTGTTTAAGTATACATGTATAACAGTACATAGACTATCAAATGTCTATCAAAACTATATTATTTGAATAAATTTATTGATTATTAAGTACATTGTTGGTTTTAAAAATATTACAAATTATTTTCTTTGTATCTGTTTATAATGAACACTTTCCAAGTTAATAGTTCTTTGGCTTGTTTTATATCTTCTAGGTGATTATTTTTCTCAGTGCATTAAAGCCAACCCAAGGCTGGACGCCTGGCTACAGCCCCTTGATCTTGATCGGGCCAAGCCGGTGGCTGGGTTCAGCTCACCTCAGCTCAGCTCAGCTCATCATCGTCGTCATCGAAATTGTCATGTCACGAAAGTTGGCTCCCAGCTGCTGCAGTGGCTACGGCGGTGGTGCAGTAGTCCGCTGGCGGCTCAGCTTTATTGTGGTCCACATTTTTTGTTTTTAGTGTTTTTTTTGTTTTTTGGCCCTTGCTCCACCGGGCACGGCCACTTTATAATTGGGTTTGGCTCGGGATGAGTTTCCCTCGCTCTTCAATTAGCATAAATGAAAACTGGCAATATAGTTTATTGGTTTATAATATGTTATAAATATTTTGGACAATTTTCTGATACCATTAAGTAGTCAAAGACGAGTTTTTATGGGTTGCACAAATGAAAGGTCTGTTATTCATGTGGGTAAGATTATTTATAACAGTCCCTAAACATTTTAAATTGATTTAGGAATGGTTTTTATACTCCTAGGTAATTAACTGAAATATTTTGATAATATTGTAAATAATTTCAATTTACAAACAGTTTAAGTTTACTTAAAATTACTTTAAATGAAAATTTAAAAGATGTTTTATAACATTTATATTTTGTAGGGTATTGGAAGACTCTGCGTATTCATCAAAGTTTTAAATGATCTCCCCTACTTGCAGTAATTGTTGCTGGTGGAGCTGCAGCTACTGTGGCTGCTTGAGATTTTGTGGCTTAAATGCCTTTTAAATGCAGCTCCCCACGGGAATACGCCGTCGCCAGTCTGACTGTCTGCCTGTTGTTGTTGTTGCTGTTGTTGCAGTTGCTGCTGCTGCTGTTGTTGCTGTTGTTGCAGTTGCTGCTGCTGCTGCTGTTGACATTGTGATCAACGATAGCGGCCTGACAACTGATGGCAATCACTTGTCGCGCTTCAGATCATCCGCCCGGCAGCAGCAGCAGCAGCAACAGCAGCAGCAACATCAGAAACAGCAGCAACATCCAGCTGAATGTTGCATGTTGCCCCATGCCTTGACACAGATTTGTTGGCCAAAGTTGGCGACAACGTCGTCGCCTTTTTTGGCCCAGGCGTCTAAGCCGGGACTTGTAAAAGGATCCTCGGCTCCTGTGCCTTTGTTGGCTTGCTCTGGCTCTGTGGACTCTGGCCAATTGACAATTGACGCAAACATCAAAACTGTCTAATTAAAAACATTGCCACAGTGCGTAACAGAAATCAATGGGAACGAGTCGCGGGCATGATGATGCCGACAAAAGCGTTTTGACTTTATGACATCTGAAGGCGGCCGAAGTCGAAGAACTTGCTATTTACTTTGTAATTTTTCTTAAGAACAATTTTTTTGTTTCGTGTTCTGACTCGGAATCTTTGACTCTTCTGGCTAAATTATGGACTCTCGTGGCGGACTATAAAACAACAATGATTCGGATAAATTGGAAACATTAAAAAAGCAATCAAAAATGTTCGGGCCAAGGCAACAGTTTTGCGGTCTCCCCGGGTCAGTTTAACCTGGCGTGTTAACCTGTTGCCTCACCAAACAAAACCAAAAATAAAGAGGGGAAAAAAAACGGAGAAACGGAGAAATATAACTCCAGCCGATGCAGCTTCACACGAAACGCGCAGAGAGATCGAGCTGATGATGATGACGGCGTTCAGCGTTCAGCGTTCGGCAATCGAACGGCGATCGAACGGCGATCGAGATATACGAGCGGGCCTACGGGGCAACCTAACTCAACGTTTCGGCCTTAACGCCTCGACTGACTGATAGGAGCAGCAACAATACCCGTCGATTGTTAATCAGTTAGATATAAAACAAAATAAAGAAAAGGAATCTTCTTTTTCTCTCCTATAACACCCGAAAAAACGAACAACGAAATCTCATCGCGTATCTACGACATGTTAATGATGTTTCCTCACTCCTCACAACCAAAAAATAAAACACAAAAACGAAAAAGTAAAAAAAAAAACAAGAAAAAACGTTTGCTTTGTGGGCCCAGAGACTCGGATTCCTAGAAGAAGTTCGTTGGAGTCGCCTGCGCTCTCGATTGATGTTATTTATGTGAAATGTCTGTGAAATTATTACCCTTTTCCCCATTCCAGCCCAAATGGGAGAATTTATTTTATTTCGTTTGAGTTTTACTCGCTTTTAATTAGCAACCCACCAGCAACAGCAACAGCAACATCGACTTTGTCTTCGACATCAACAACACCGGAGGAGAAACTTCAGATCTAGACGAAACATGGTAATTTAATCTCTCGGATATCCAAGGCTGATCCCAATCTCGCCTCACTTTGACCACTCATCAAGTAGTCTTTGAGATCGACTTTAAAATGTGATTCCAGGTGATTGTCTCGGTTTTTTTCGTGGACTCGGGATCCGAATCGAATCTCCCACAATAGACTTGACGCTCTTTTGTCTTTCGGGCCTTTTAATTGCATTTAGTTGCAAATAAATGACATATTAGTGAAGATATAGTGCTGCATCTGGGCCGTGCATTAATAAAACTGGCCTCTGCCTTGTCTTATCCAAAGTAGGTGGGAGATAACCTGGTTTATGGGATTAGATAGAGCGGCTTGGAATTCGAATCGGTTTTCATTTATTCGAGGGAGAGCGCTTTCAAATTGATAATGAGAAATCTCTGTTCAAATTTGTATTTAAATGTTGTAAGATTAGGTTTATTTATCTTCCACTTTTCGATACTGGGTGCCATTGAAATCGATAAATTAAAAGATACTTTTGTATATCGTTTGAATATTTTAGTTGGAAAGGAATGTGGCGTAAGAAGATCACTCCGCTTGGTTCACCTGTAATGGAAATTCTTAGAGACTACATTTAAGATTCTTTAGTTCGGTGAACATAACCAATTTATAGAAATAAAGGAGCATAATATATCATTAACATTCAGCTTCAATGTTTTCTAGGGGCTAGAAAACATAGCTAGAAATTTAATCTTAAGAGAAGTACATAAGTGTAAAATAAATTATGTTTATACAACTTTTAACTTTTCTATGTTACATAAGTACATAAAAAAAACTGAATATTTTCTTTTAATAAGTGTGTCTTGAAACTAAACTACTGGCAGTATTAAAGTGTAAGTACTAATTCGTTACTTAACAATATAAGACCTATAGTTTTTAGTTTCATTTCTATACCGAAGAGTCTTAAGCCCCAATTTTATTTTTTAATTTAATTTATTGGATTGATACTATCCTAGCTTATTTTTAGGCCTTAGTTTTATTTCGTGATATAAATGAAATACTCATTTTATTAATACATTTTAAATACCCAATAGTTTAAAATTCATGTAAAAATTGTCTAGTTTTTATGACAATTTTTTTTGGTTGTATAAAATAAAGAATTCATCTATATAAAACATGTATGATATACCATTTTTACTTTCACTATTTCACTTCACTAATATAAGAATATCAAACTTTAAGTTTTTTTCATTGCACAACATCTAAGTGCGCTTATGATTTTTAAAGGAGATTAGTTTCAGAACTTCTATAGACAGCAACCAATCTATTGAATTCGTCTAACTATAAAAAAAAACTTTTTTGGCCTGTGGTACGATTCCATTCCACCCAATTGAATAAAATGAGCTTTATTTATAGTCACCCGAGACTAATTCCAGTCCACCGTCCAACAGAAGCCAAATTTTTGCCATTGTTCTCCCCGCCCTGCGATTCAACTTCCTTTTCTTTTTTCTTTTTCTTTATTTTTTTTTTTTTGAAGCACGAGTCGCGAATGGCGAAAACTTATGAATGGCCAGCAGAAATATTGCGGCGGAACTCGAAGACGGCTGTCATTTGCCGGTCACCATTAAAATCAGTTGAGTTATAATTTGACTAATTCCACTGGATTGCATGAATCAACTTTGGTCTGCTTATGCTAATTCGAATCGCTCTGTAGCCCAGCCCAGTCGGATCGAGTCAATTGTAGGCCCATTTGGATGGACTTAAGTAGTTTCTTTTTATTATTATTATGAACTGGGTTGGCCAAAGGCAGGGCGAGTCTTTAAGGCTAGTTTGCATTTGTACACTCTGGAAAAGAGTTAAAGGTTTTCATTGAGAGCTTGAAAAGGCGTTCTCTATAATTTTAACAATATATTTAAATATTTTAATGTATGTATGAAATCAAAATCCTTTGATTAAGCGACCTTTCTTTTATGCAATTATTAAACAAAAATTGTATAACTTATTTAACTTCTAACTGATAAAATGGTTTTAAGTGCCAGGATTTTTCTATACTATAGGAATATATATATAAAATTATTGGGTATTGTAAAATATTTATTTGATAGTAGCTAATTATTATAGTAATAATAATAATAATTATTATTATTATTATTTACTTATTGTTATAATAAGTTTGCATATCTGATTTTTTCACGATTTCTAAATTACAGAACGTCTTTTGTAATTCTTTCAACTTTTCTTAGCAATGGACATTTTTTTCCCAGTGCATATATGTAGATGATTAGTTGGGGAGTTGAGTTTGGGGCATGTCTCGGCCCAAGGTTGTCTGCCTGTCCCTTGTTTGTTCATCAAATTATATAGAGCTCGTCTGGCCGACTACCGACTACCGACTGCCATCCTCTTTGCATTGCGTAGAAGTAGCTGGTAGATGTATGGTATATCCTTTCAATTCGTCGGGCCCCGGGCACAATACAATTGGACCTCACTGTAGATGTGGATGTGGATGTTGCGTGTGTGTTTGCTGCTGTTGTCGTTTGTCCATGTCCATGTCTCCTGACGTCGTCGTCGTCGTCGTCTATGGCCTTTCTGATGTGCGTCCAGTCGGAACGCAAAAGTAGATCCGATCCGATCCCCAGCCCAGCCCCTCTGCCTTCGCCTTCGCCGGAGCCTGTCGTGCTGCCAAGTTTTTGGAGAGCGTTGTAGGTAAACACTCGCGCCTAAAAATATCTATAAGCTCTTGGCTCTCGAATGTTTACTTCATGTATGTGTGTGTGTGTGTGTGTGTGTGTCGTGCAACAACTTGGGCAACCACTTTGACTGCGAAAACTCGAACTCGAAGGCAGCTGCAACGCGTTTCGATTAGTTGCCACAACGCGGCGGCTGTCTGTCAGTCAGTTCGGCTCACTCAAGACCTAACCCCTCGATCCGCATCGGTCCGCCTCGGTCCGCCTCGGTCCGCTTGTCCATGGGTCCACGGCCTCAGTCGCAGCTTTACTGCCAGACCAAAGCCCAGACCCAGGTTAAGTCGGCAACAACAGTAGGCCAAGAAACAAGCAGTTTTTCGACCAGCAGATACTTATTAATAAGCTTTTATTGAATTTTGTTAAAGGGTTCAATGGGAAAAGGACTTTTTGGTTACCCTAGAAAGACCGGAAGTGAGGACAATGAATGCCTTAATTTGTATTTAAAAAACAAGCTACAAGCGAGTTGTATATGGTTAAAAGTAATATCTATGTGCAATCCAAAATAAAAACAATATTTCGTAATTGTTTGCTTACTAAAGCTTAAGAGACTTGAATAATATATATATTAGTGTATCAATATGACCTCCAATTTACAAAATTATTTCTTAAAATGTTTGGTAAAAAACAAAAACTTTGTTGGCGCCTAATGTTAATAGTAAAAACTTGAAACAAATATAGAAAAAAAATAGAAGAACACAAATAAACATAACTTTTAATTGAATAAATCAATGAACTAAATTAAAGTGGCATATCTCTGTTAAGAAAGTTTAATGTTATAAGCTCTTGAGGCAAAGAAAATTTCTTGCACAATGTTTTGAATTTAAATGTTTTTAGATACATAATTTATATTCAAATAAAATAAAATAAATTGTATTTACGTTCATGAACTATTTGGTAACTTTACCGAAAAGTGTGCATAAGTGTATTTTGAATAAACACCTTTTAAGTTCAAGTGATCGTGGTTACAAAACACCCTATCCCCTAACCAAATTAAAGGGTATCAAAAACGAAACGCTGACGTCGCCGTCGCTGCTGACGCTGTCTTGTTAATTTTTTGAGCTATTTATTTTGATGTTTTCGCTTTTACGCTCTCGTTAAGTCGCCCAGACGCAATGCCAAAGTTCTTTAGTGGCTGCAAAAAGTGAGGAGACCGAATGGAAAAAACTCTGCTGACCGTCGCGAATGCGCCCCTGGGCCAAAGGGGGGACGGGGGGTTATTCGGGGCCCCAGTCGGGGGGTCTTCAGGGGGTTAAGACGGGCGAGGTCGTTTGTGTGTGCAGCGTTGCATCACGAGATAGTTGCCAGAGATATGCATACGAAATTGGAAATGCTAATTAATATGTTTTGCACAGCAGATACGAGGCGATATCCACACATCCTCGGTGGCTCTGTTTACATAAGCGTTAACTGCTCACCCGCACTACATCGCTCTCTCTCTCTCTCTCTCTGTCACTCCGCACTGCCCGTCTCGTTCCCACACAGTTGGAGATTATTAAATTAATTTTTATTAGGCGTCAAGCCGTAAAGAACAGCTGAGATGGATCGCTGTATGGCTATATGGCTGGATGGATGGTCGACTGAATTGAGTGCGGGAATGAACGAATGAATGAATGAATGGCAAGCTCACATGACAACGCGTTATAATTAAGAACAATGGCAACTTATTCAACATATTTGAGGTTTATGCACAGCGACGAGCAAGGGATACAGCCACATCGGAGCTGATTTGTAAGCGGTCCGTCGGTTCTTTTTACCGCCGCTGACACTTGACGGATTCCATCGCCGATTGCCGTGACATGTCATCGCCCGGGAATTTAATTGCAACGCCCTGAGAAGCGGTTCGACTTATATAGAGAAAAGAAAACGTTGGGACTCCTTGGGTTGAGTAATGGACATTTTTTGTATTGTTTTGATTACGGATAATAGAAATATGTATTGTTGTAAGGCTGAATCATTCGAAATATGTTATGCAGTAGCATTTTTTTTTACTTTTGTGCCTGTAAATTTTTTAAGACCAAGAGATTTATATAACTCGCTTGAAAGAATATTTTATAAAAAAATTGGCATGTCATATTTTGTCATAATTTTTCTGCTTTTATGGATATATAGCTATAAAGTAAAGGGGTAAAACCAGTTTTTTTACAACAATGAGTGATCAAAAAACAAAAATGGTTTCGAAAAAAATTAAGAACCTTACCTTACCTTAAACTTGGTTCTAGTTTTCGAGTTATTTTTTTGCGTGCAGAATAAAACGTTTTAAGCCATTTTGTTAAGCCATTAATTAATGCAAAATGTCAAAATCTATGAAATTACTAATGTAATTGCAGAAAGAAGGGAATTAGTATAAACCTATTCGCTTGCAATTATTTGTTAAAGAAATTTGTTTTTCAAAATCCGGAAATCAGACATAGTTTTAGATTGGTATCTTAGAGAGCTATAATTATATCATAAAAATAAAGACATGACTCAACCAATGCTGTGCAAAATGTAAGCTCAGAGTACATATTTTAAATCTTAAAGAGTTCACCGAAAATATTGAACTCTTTACTTATCTCTAACAAACTACCCCTATCTTCTTCTTTAGCTGAGCTAATCTTTTCTAAATATTGGCAATGTTAAGCAAGGTCAGCCACCTGTTTCTCCAAACTGGCAATCCCTTCACAGATATCCGCAAACCACCCTGATAATGTAAGCAAAACAGGAAGTTCTTCAGGCAGATCTTCCCAAGCGATTTCAACAGATGAATTCAATATCCTAATCCTCGTCTTTTCCATTTGGAAGCCCACTCTCAAGGGTTTCCTTTCTCCATTCGCCGGGGGCTTCCCTCAAAGCGGTCATTGTCTCCGGACAAATAAAAAAAAAGCAATTCCAATTACAAGCCAACAAAACACAACAAACGAAATTTTTCGCAACCGGCAGCTGGCGGAAAATAAAAAATAAAAAATAATGTACGGGTATCTACAAAAGAATCGCTGCCCATGACTCATGTGACTGTGACCCAATGAGCAATAAGCAATAAGCAATAAGCGCCCAGCACCCACAAGATACAGATACTCGGGCTCGGGCGTACACGTCTTTGGCAACCCAAGACAAGCGAAGCGATTACAAAGAAAAATAATTTGCGCAAATGGAAATGAAAGAGAATCGAGAACGATCAGTCATCGTAGGGAAATGTTGCCCCCCACTACTGCTAATCTAATCAAATCAAATCAATGCCGTCAGGACCGCCCCTCATATACGGTTACGGATCCCTAAAGTACACCAAACCGATCCCTACACTTGCAAAATAGTTCTACCTAGTTTTGGAATTTCGGTACAAATAACAACTTTACTTGTAGAGATGGGATTTTATAAATAAATGAAAGCAGAACTCAAACTATTAAAATCAAAAATAAATGTAATTAAAACTATTAATATGTAATTTTGTATCTGGCAAGTATTAAATGCCTTTGTGTTAAAAAATCTGTAAACACAGAAAATAATCCTAAAGTGCCTTATTTTGTTTAGCATTATACATTATTTATTTAAATGCTTAAGTGTGGAATAAATATTAAATGTTGATATTTCAATTCTTTAATTTCTTTCATAAAATTTAGAGAAATGCATTAATCAAAGCTAGATTAATGTTGTTTGCTCAGCATTACACCCCATTTTTTTGAGTGTTCCCCTGCGATCCTGCAACATATTGTGCAATCCCAGGGTCTAAGCCAATTCTTTCTATACCCCAGCACTTCCTGGCTTACACCAACTGGCCTGATCGATCGATCGGGCGATAAAGAAAATCATAAAATAAGAGAAAGAAAGAAAGGTACAAGGCAGGAACAAACAATTGAACGAGGATTGTAACAAAATCCTAGCCAAAGATATCGCGGCAGCAGCAGCAGCAGCACCAACCAATCTGTTTACCTGAGGAATCAGGATGATGACGATCTCGAGGAGAGATGGGGTGAGGTGAGGAGTAGGTGTTTTGGGCACCGAAAGACGATGTTTGCACGGTCAACTTTCAACACAATTTGTAGGCTACCTGCAGTTTGCCCAGACGGAGGCTTGGGTGTGGGTTTTCCTGGGAACAGAGAGCAGAGTCCCGCGAAAGGGAGAGATCCATCTTAAAGCAAGCCATACCATCCCATTCGATCCCATCCGATCCAGACCAAACAAGCTGCTTGGCTAACTGGCTGACTGATACGCATCGCCTGGGATGTGTTTGGTTAATCAGCACCTGTCGACTCAACGGGCGTCGACAGGTACAACTACAACTCGCACGGAGCGCCTTATACACAGTTGCGATCGAAATAATAGCACTGCAAATCAAGGGTTTAGTTGCATCTGGAGGGGTTTTATTTGTCAGTTTGAGTGGTTATTGTTAAGATAATAACATAGTAACTTTCGATTGCAGTCGTAAACTGAGTGCCCCGAACTTAATTGCACATGAAATAAACACAAAGATTGTGATAATTTGTTCAACTCTTATTTGAAAGAAAATTTTATTCTCAAGCATCTTAAGTTAGGTTGGTATATTTGGTAAGCGAGAAACTTAGCAAACTAATAAATATGTATTTACATTTAATTTTTTTTATAAATTTTACATTTATTTTCAACAGTTTTCAGAAATGTACAAATACTTTCAGCTAGCAGATAAAACAATACAACTGTTCTTGTGATATAAACAAAAAATGATTAAAGTTCGTAATAATATAATTTGTTCTTGTGATTTAAACAAAAATAATTAAACTTTTACTTTTCATAAGTTGTTAACATAATATTATTTTGTTTCATTATATACTATCGATTCATGTTATTAGTTCCTATTTTATTCGCCATTGAACTAATCTTTAATAGACCTTTAAGCTTTAAAGTTAAAGTTATTTATATATTTCAAGTAATTTTGCTTTTATAATAAGCATTTTTTTAAGTTTTATTCAATTGCATATTTTTTGTCCAATTGGAAAATGTTAAATATATGTTAAACCTTAAAAATCATTTTCAGCTTTATAAGTAAAACAACGATAAATACTATTAAATGTTAAACCTTAAAAATCCCTTTATACAGAGTATTAAACTTGCAGCTTTATAAGTTGATCAACACTTTTTTTAATTAAAGAACAGACATATGTATGAAGTATTTATTCTGTCGAACCCAGCTGTTTGTGTGTTCTATATAATCCAGTAGCGATCTGTTTTGCCCGTTTCATGGTTTTTGAGAAAGTTTGAAAGTGCTAATACAACATATGGGCAGCCAGATCATGCGAAACAATATCAGATTCGTACTCAAACTCGGACTCGGAACCCCCTCCGAACCTTAAGTCGACTCCATCTGCGGCTCAGGTCGTAATGAGTAAGCACCGAGTTCGAATCTCCCCGACAAATCTCGATTGCCAGCCGGTCCGGTCCGGTACGGTGCGGTCCAAAAGAAATACCAACAGTCCGAGTCTGATTCCGAGTCCAAGTGCGATCCAATCCCAATCCCAATCCCACCAACTGCTGCGGCTGCTCTCATAAATCAAGAAAAATCAGTCAATTTTTTTTGTGGACTCGCGTGTGTGAGTGTGGTGTGCGCCTATATCAAACTGACATTGGCTGAATTAACAATTGATTTCAATAATTTTTTATGATTATTCCCCGCTTTTTTTTCGTCTCGTTTTCGGTTTTTGTGGCTGTCTGCAGAAGGCAAGCAAAGAAAAGCCGAAGATCAGCCACTTGCACTCAATTCCATTCCGTCGATTCAGCAGATCTCTCAGCTCTCATTCTCTTCTTCTCTGGATGTATCTCAACCGCTGAATACGGAAAACCACTCAATTTTCAGAGAGCTCAACTCTCAGCTGGGTTTTCTTAGAGCACAGAACTCGTCTAACCGGTGTGACGAGTGTCAATGTCTCATTGGAATTGGAATTGTTTGCTCGGCTTTGACGCTCAGCGGAACCGACAGGCGGGAATCGAAACGGCGGGGCGGGGAGGCCCACGGTGCCGCACAGTGGGCTTGAACGGCAAGGTGCCGGCTGTGGGTGCGAGCCCACCGAGTTTTTGTTTGAAGATCAAGGTTGCTGGCGTGACAAATATTTGAGGTGCGGACTAATTCGATTTGTATTTGCAAATTTAGAACCGGAAGTCATAAAAGTAATGGTTGAGATCATTCCTGTGTTTCTTCATCCTGGTCGAATTGCAAGTTTTATTTGTATCTGAAAAGATACCACCATGTGCAAATAAAATTTGTCACGCTTTAAAAATAATAAAATTTTTAATAAATGTTCCATTAAATTACTATTTAATATTGCATAACGCCCTTTAATGCCTTAAGAAATATATCCTAATTTTACATATATGTTTTTTTTTAATTCTGAGAAAATTGTGTTTTTATTCTATCATTTTTTTTTTATCAATTTTTCAAGTATGTTACTTTGTGGAGCTAATAAACCTACAAGTCATCTATAAATTTAAATTAATTTATAAGTTTTCAAATTAGTTTTTGCCAAATTATTATAAAAAAGGCAAAATATAGAAAGGTTCGTAACATATTTTTCTTATTATTGGCAAGTTAAGCATTCTTACCATTTACTCTATTATTACTACTTATTAAATTATAACCACCTGAATAGATTGTTCTACACAACAGGGCATTAAATAATGTTACTAGAGACTTAGATAAGCATATCTCTTCTGAAAGTTTTTGTACGGATAAGCCTGCACCTTTTACAAGGTCTCATTTTGTTGTCCTGATTTATTGATAAGAATTATGTTTCATTTCGTGTTTAATTTCCTTTTGAGGATTACTTTGCCGCACTTGTTTCTTGGTTTCCTGTAATGCAATAGATGTCGCAACTATTTACTTCCCTAGGGAACTCTTTTTATCAGAGCAGCTGATCTTTTAACTGATCTATGATATTGATTTCCTTTTATTTCTCTAGTATCCTTGACCCTTAAGCATTGCAGATTTGGAATGTCCTTTTCTTTAGATTACACATGTTTCTGTAGGCCAATTTCACCTGCCCCTGATCTCCCGCGATCTTACTTCCCATCTGTCTATTGTTGCGAAGCCAATGCAAATTCTACCTGTCCACCGAGTGCAATTCAATCCTATTCAGCCCACTGTGCACTGTGGGCCATTACGTGCGATGCGTTTGCGTTTGCATTGCATAGTTTTGTTTACTCAACCCCTCTCGCTCATCGATCGCATCTCGCTCTAGTTCCTTGGTTCTGTGTGCGTGCCCATTGAGTGCTCACTTACTCATTTACTCACATACTCATTCGGCACCTACTCATCCAGGTACTCAGTTACCCAGCTACCCAGCCACTCAGCCACTCAGACACTCACTCACCCTGTTGAGCGCTTTTCAGCGGCACTTGCTGCTGGCTGAAAGTCGAAGAGAGCGATCAATTTTCGAGTAGACTTTGAGCCGAGCGGACGCGCGTTGTCGTTCAGCGGATGAATTAAAAAAAAAAAAATAGAAGAGAAATATCGCCTCGAAATAATTTAGAACAAGCAGTGTGGCACAATTTATCAAACGCGCTATCGCACCCCCCACTTGGATTACGGTCAACGCGAAACAACAACTACAGCCGAGAAATACTAAAAAGATATAGAAACGAAATCGAAATTGAAAACAAAAAATCAAAATCAAAGCATAAAAGAAATCATAGGCAGCGGGAGAGAAAAAACAAGAAAATCGTTTTAGAAAAAGCATCAAAAAATCGTTGATGTGGTGTTGTGAAAAGTGGCGATTGTGCAAAGCTGTGTAAGCGCTATAAAACCAAAACGAAACGAAACAAAACAAAACCAAATCCCAAGTAAACACAAAAAAAACACACACAAAATGGGCGATAAATAGAACGAGCAGTGAAAGCGCAATAGAAGGCTGCCCCCCTTCCATTTAGCCCCCTTCAAAAAAGTGGCCAAATCGAAGTCCCATTCGCAGTCTAGGATCCATACACAATGCTGGCCACCAGCCACATGCTGTACGTGCTGATCGCCACCTGGGTGATACCCATTTTCGGGGCGGCCCTCAGCAAGACGGTGTTGTACCAGGCCCCAGATGAGTGCCGCTGGTCCGGCGGCGGTGAGCACGACATCACTCTGGTCTGCCACCTGAGGACCATCAACTCGGAGCTGGAGAACACCAACTTTAGTGTGATCCAGCCGCAGAATACGGTGCGCCTGCGCCTGGAGTGCAACGACGCATTGTTCTTCCAGAGCAGCCTGAGTCCGGACAGCTTCCGATCGCTGGTGGAGCTGCGCGATCTTACCATCGAGTACTGCAAGCTGGGCAACCTGACGGACGGCTCCTTTCGGGGTCTGCAGGAGCTGCGGAATCTCACCATACGCACGCATAATGGCGACTGGTCCACCATGTCGCTGGAGATGGCCTCCAACAGTTTCGTGGAGTTCCGCCAGCTGGAGCGACTGGATCTCAGTCTGAACAACATTTGGCTGATACCCGATGGCATGGTCTGTCCGCTGAAGTCGCTGCAGCACCTCAATGCCTCGTACAACAAGATCCAGGACATAAGCAACTTCTATTTTAGTGCCTCGCTGAGCTCCAGGAAGGCACGCGTGTGCGGATCCACGCTGCAGAGCCTGGACCTGAGTGCCAACAAGATGGTTAGTCTGCCCACGGCCATGCTGTCGGCGCTGGGCCGGCTGAGCCACCTGAACATGGCCAGGAACAGCATGAGCTTCCTGGCCGACCGAGCGTTCGAGGGACTGCTCTCGCTGAGGGTGGTGGACCTGTCGGCCAACCGCCTGACCTCCCTGCCGCCGGAACTGTTCGCGGAGACCAAGCAGCTGCAGGAGATCTACCTGAGGAACAACTCCATCAATGTGCTGGCCCCCGGCATTTTCGGGGAGCTGGCCGAGCTCTTGGTCCTCGATCTGGCCAGCAATGAGCTCAACTCGCAGTGGATCAATGCGGCCACTTTTGTGGGTCTCAAGCGCCTGATGATGCTGGATTTGTCGGCCAATAAGATCAGTCGCCTGGAGGCGCACATCTTTCGACCGCTGGCCAGTCTGCAGATCCTCAAGCTGGAGGAGAATTACATTGATCAGCTGCCGGGTGGCATTTTTGCGGACCTCACAAATCTGCACACTTTGATCCTGTCGCGCAATCGCATATCGGTCATCGAGCAGCGAACTCTGCAGGGTCTGAACAATCTGCTGGTGCTCTCGCTGGACTTCAATAGGATATCGCGGCTGGATCAGCGATCCCTGATCAACTGCAGCCAGCTGCAGGATCTGCACTTGAACGACAACAAGCTGCAGGCGGTGCCCGAGGCGCTGGCCCATGTGCCGTTGCTCAAGACGCTCGATGTGGGCGAGAATATGATCGGTCAGATCGAGAATACCAGTATCACCCAGCTGGAGAATCTGTACGGCCTGCGCATGACGGAGAACTCGCTAACCCACATCCGGCGCGGTGTGTTCGATCGGATGAGCTCCCTGCAGATCCTCAATCTGTCGCAGAACAAGCTCAAGTCCATCGAGGCGGGCTCACTGCAGCGGAACAGCCAGCTGCAGGCCATCCGGCTGGACGGCAATCAGCTGAAGTCCATTGCCGGACTGTTCACCGAACTGCCCAATTTGGTGTGGCTGAACATCTCGGGCAATCGGCTGGAGAAGTTCGACTACTCGCACATACCCATCGGGCTGCAGTGGTTGGATGTGCGGGCCAACAGGATCACCCAGTTGGGCAACTACTTCGAGATCGAGAGTGAACTCAGTTTGAGCACCTTCGATGCCAGCTACAATTTGCTGACCGAGATCACGGCCAGCTCGATACCGAACAGCGTGGAGGTGCTGTATTTGAACGACAACCAGATCTCCAAGATCCAGCCGTACACGTTCTTCAAGAAGCCCAATCTGACGCGCGTGGATCTGGTGAGGAATCGGCTGACCACCTTGGAGCCCAATGCCCTGCGACTGTCGCCCATTGCCGAGGATCGCGAGATCCCGGAGTTCTACATCGGGCACAATGCCTACGAGTGCGATTGCAACTTGGATTGGCTGCAGAAGGTGAACCGCGAGTCGCGCACTCAGCCGCAGTTGATGGATCTGGACCAGATCCACTGCCGTTTGGCCTACGCCCGCGGCTCCTCACATGTGTCCCTGATTGAGGCCAAGTCGGACGACTTCCTCTGCAAGTATGCGTCGCATTGCTTCGCACTGTGCCACTGCTGCGACTTTCAGGCCTGCGACTGCAAGATGGAGTGCCCTGACAGGTGTTCCTGCTACCACGACCAGTCCTGGACCTCGAACGTGGTGGACTGCAGCCGGGCCACCTACGAGCAGGCCCTGCCGTCGCACATACCCATGGATGCCACGCAGTTGTACCTGGATGGCAACAACTTCCGGGAGCTGCAGAGTCACGCATTCATCGGGCGCAAGAGGCTAAAGGTGCTGCACCTGAATCACTCCCGCATCGAGGTGCTCCACAACCGCACCTTCTACGGACTTCTGGAGCTGGAGGTGCTGCAATTGCAGAGCAATCAGCTGAAAGCCCTGAATGGCAATGAATTCCAGGGGCTGGATAATCTGCAGGAGCTGTATCTGCAGCACAATGCCATAGCGACCATCGACACGCTCACCTTTACGCATCTGTATCATTTGAAGATCCTGCGATTGGATCACAATGCCATCACCTCGTTCGCCGTGTGGAACTTCCTGCCCAGCTACCTGAACGAACTGCGACTGGCGGGCAATCCGTGGAGCTGCGGCTGCGAGTTCATCGACAAGCTGCGGGACTACATGAACCGACACGAGTACGTGGTGGACAAGCTGAAGATGAAGTGCGACCTGATCAGTGGCAATAGCACCCAGCAGATGGTCATTTACCCGGGAGCCGGTGAGGCCGGTTCGCTGCCCATGGTGCAGTGCAGCCAAACCCTGCCACTGGGCCTGGACAATAGCTTCAACTATGCCGAACAGGCGGGTGGCGAGGGGAACGCCTCGAATGCCACCTCCACGAAAATGATTCTGAATCAGCCGCCGAAACAGGATTACATTCCCATTCTGGTGGCCATTCTAACGGCCTTCATTTTCGTGATGATCTGCACCCTGTTGGTCTTCATTTTCCGCCAGGAGATGCGCGTGTGGTGCCACTCGAGATTCGGCGTGCGACTGTTCTACAATGCCCAAAAGGATGTGGACAAGAACGAGCGGGAGAAGCTGTTCGATGCCTTCGTCTCGTACTCCTCCAAGGACGAGCTGTTCGTCAACGAGGAGCTGGCACCCATGCTGGAGCTGGGCGAACACCGCTACAAGCTGTGCCTGCACCAGCGAGACTTTCCCGTTGGCGGTTACCTGCCGGAGACCATAGTGCAGGCCATCGACAGCAGCAGGCGCACCATAATGGTGGTCAGCGAGAACTTCATCAAGTCGGAGTGGTGCCGGTTCGAGTTCAAGTCCGCCCATCAATCGGTGCTGCGCGATCGCCGCCGGCGTTTGATAGTCATAGTGCTGGGCGAGGTGCCACAGAAGGAGCTCGATCCCGATCTGCGTTTGTATCTGAAGACCAACACGTATCTGCAGTGGGGCGACAAGCTGTTCTGGCAGAAACTCCGCTTCGCTCTACCGGATGTCTCCTCCGCGCAGCGATCCACTGCCGCCGGCCAGGGTTGCCATGTGCCGATCAATCATGCCGCGTACCACCATCACCATCATGTCCACCAGCAGGCGATGCCGCTGCCCCACCCGGTGCATCATCATCAGCAGCAGTTCATGCTGCCCCCGCCGCCGCAGCAACCGGGCAGCTTCCGCCGACAGCCATCGTTGCACCAACAGCAGCAGCAGCAGCAACAGCAACAGCAGCAGCAGCAACAGCAGCAGCAGCAGCAATTGCAACAGCAGCAACTGCGCGGCAGCAACAACGCCACGCAGCAGCAGCAGCAGCAGCAGCAACAGCAGGCGGCCTTGCTGATGGGCGGTGGGTCGGTGGGTGGGCCTGCGCCGCAGATGATTCCCCTGGCGGGTGGCATCCAGCAGCAGAGCCTCCCATTGCCGCCGATCCAACCGACGCCGGCGTCTAGGAATCTGCACATGTGAGTGGGGTCACCATTGAGTAGCGGGTCAGAGGCAAGGTCAGTGTGGGAGCAGCTGGAGATGGCAGTGGAGCTATGTTCTATGAGACACATAGGTATTCAGTATTTACTTTATTGTTACTCTATTGTTACATAAAAAAAAGGGTAGGATTAGGTAGCAGGTTCAAAGCTATGTTTCTAAAAGTTAATAATCTAATTGGTAAACTTCAAACACACTAATGTAGCTAGAAAGCTCTAGAAGATCAAACATCAATATTTCTGCAAAACAACTTATTTTAATGACAACCACAACCGTTTTGTGCCCCCCAAAAATATCCATAAAAGATAAATAGCTTAGACCCGACATTTGTACGATCTTGTTCAGTTATGAAAGGTGATCTAGAATATCTGAAGTCCGAAAAAAAAATACTTACCCTCGCGAATAACAAGTTTAACTTCCTCGGGTTTCAAACAAAAACAAAAAAAAAGGGGAATTGCATTCAATATGCAAATGCGAGCGTTTAGCGATAAAAGCCTAGTTACATGTTAAAATAGCAAAAGTAAAAGAAAAATCGAGTGGGGAAAGAACAGGCAACACCAGTAACAATAACAACAGCAACAAAAGACAACAGTAAAATAGCTGGCGAGCCAGGCAATTGTTGTTTGTTGGCCCTGTTCTGTTTTCTTACGGCCAGCTATTTTCAGTTTCCTGGCTCGCAGCTAGATTCTGAAAATTGATGTTGCATGCAACACACCAACAGCAACTAGCAACCAGCAACTACACCGGGAAAATTTATCAAATTTCAATGGTTATTTTTCAGTTTAAAATTAGCTTTATAAATAAAAAAAAATAGTTAAAATTGCAGAGCAATTCGGAAATATCAATGATATGTTTACATTTCAACAGGTCTCTTTGAATAGAAGTTTTGAGAAAGATGATTTATTCATTTTTAAAAGTCAAAATTAAATTTTTTTTTATAGAAAGTTTTGTTATCGTATTTATTTCCCGTGTAGATCCAACACCAACCAGTCAGTCAGGCAACAAAAGGCAGCAGGCCCAAAAGTATTTCTCTTGGCTTTATTTTTTTTTTTCGTCTTCCTTCTCCTTTATTTAGTCGTTTTTCCAGCATTTTTTTGTTTTTCTGTTTTCCCTCGTTTTCCCCGTTTGCAACGTTCAGTCGTTAGTTCATCTTAACTGCTGCATTTTGCTATAACAAGCTCGACGTGTGTAGAAGATACACCCGTGTATCTGTATCTGCAGCAGCTGTAGTCGCATTCGCATTCGCATTCGTATCTGTATTCGTATCTGTATCTGTGAGTGCGCGGGTCGGGAAAAATAGGCAACGCAAAGCATCACAGAGCTCATGTCTGGCTGGCCAAAAGGAAAATGGTAACAAAAAGCAGACCTTAGACGTTAGAAAACCAAAAAACCTAGACCGTCTGCAGACAGTAGTTGTACGGTTTGAAATTGGTTTTGGTTTCTGTTACTTCCCCTCTCCTCTTGAGCCACAATTACATGTGCTAATCAATGGCAGCAAAATAGATGGCAAAAAGATGTTGCTGATGGGAACAATCGTGTGAGAAGAAAACAATTGTAGGGGACTTAGCTCTGATAAAACGGACTTACATCCAACAATTAATGCCAGTTAATTGTATCCCAGTATGGGTAGATAAAGTCGGGGAAACAGAATTCCCCTATAATAGAGCCATTCGGCCAGATCACGCTATGCCCAGATTTGATTAGAAAACAAAGCTTTCTTTTTTTCCCCAGCTAGTCAGAGATTAAGCAGAAGTAGTCAGAATTTCCCAGAGTGAAACTTCCGACTGTGACCTTGCTGCAGAAGAAAAAAAGATACAAGTTTCCCCGGCAGCCAGAGGAAAACCAAGGAAAAATCGTTGTGGAGAGATCAGCACGTGTGCTGGGTTGTGTGGGCCCCCAAAGTTGTGTTTTAGCCGAAAATCGACAAGGCCAGAATAGGAGGAACATGAGAGCAGAGCCGTACAGATTAGTTTGGTCTTGGCGATTAAAATCTACCTGGTTGTTTGCTACGCCCTCTCCATCTCTGTCCATCTTTGTCCATCTCAGACAATCTCCAGCTCCACTGCCTTGCCAATTTAAAAATGCATTCCAAAAGCAAGAAACCAGAAAACTAGTTAACAAAGTAAACACACACTCTAGATGGATTCACTTGGCCTAGACCGTAAAGAGTTAAATGTAAATAAGTTAAATGCTAATCGTACGTTTATTTGTTTAATCATTGTGATATTTTGTTTTAGCATAAGCCCTAATTTATTAAGATGAGTACCAATTTCCTACCAACCTATGTTTAGAAGTAAACTTATCCTCATTAGTTAGTCTAGTTCGTAAGCTAATAAATCGAATCCGAATCCATCACCCCGCCTACGAGATACAGCCATATTAATTCTATGAACATGATAAAATTATTGTACATAAAAACCAATTGAAAAAGGACTGTATGCACTTACATGAAAAGAAAAACGAATTATGCAACACGAATCAAACAAATTGAAAACATAAATCGACTGATTACATGTGTACTATATATAAATATGCATAACATTTAACTATGATTTACTCGCCGCTTGTTGTAAATATTGTAACTACCCGCAAACCTACGGATATGTATTTTATTTTGTAATTTTATGTTTTCTAGTTTATAGCAAAAAAAACAATGAAAAGAAAAAGCGAAACACAAAAATATATAAATGACAAAAAATTGACAATCCAAAAACTGTCTTGATTCTTTATTCACTCTTTCCCGCAGCTAAAAATTGTATTGTTATTTTTTCGTCTGCCGCTGATAAGCCATAAACTATCCCGCCTTGACATTTGATATGGATTCTTGATACGGATTCCACGTCGGATGGCGGATTCTAATGCCAGCGGTCGCTTATTCCACAGTGCGATGGCGTTTTGCTGTGGCTCTGGTTTTGTTTATGTCAGAGCGGTGTTCTATTACAGTCGAAAAAAATGTGCAAGATAAACACTAAAAGAGCTTGACCATTCCATGACGGATGGGAGAAAGGCGGCGGCGAGAAGCGGGGAGATTTATCGCAAGAGGTTGGGCTAAAAAGTTCTCTTCGTTGGATGATGAAGTTGCTGAGATTCGGATAAATTAATTTCGACTCTGCTTCGCAGATTTCTTTAGCTTTATAGATTTCTTTAGCGACCTGAATTTTGTACATGGACAACCTCGAAACTTAAACTTTCTTAGATACAAAAATTAAGGTTAGTTTTTAGATTACTTAAATGCATTTGATTATTATTATTGGTAAATCGTCACTTTTTGTTTTGGAAACTTTTCATTAGTTTAGTTATTAGTTATAGTTATTTATCATAATTTGTAATTGAATTAAAACTTTTTATGCAGCTTTTTCAATACAATAATTTAACAATCTTAAAAAAGGTTCCATTCATATAATACATTTAACAATATTTTTTTGACACATTAACTATATTTCATAATCATAATCATGTGTTTTCCATATTTGCTAGAACCAATTTTACAATATAGATTTAGCCATTAAATTAATGCAATACCTAAATGTTATTATCATTTTGGCCTAGATTTTAAACACTTTTTGGGATTCTCAAAAAGTCTTCACACAAACCTCGCCACACACTCATCGAACCACATCCCACGATTGTTCCATTTGAATTAATTTTAAACAGAATGAGCCCCCCGCCAGCGCCTTTGTACATATTTATGCTTGCCAAAGATGCGACGATATCTTCCCATGCATATTTTAAAGATATCTATATGGCGGTCGTATCTCATCTACGGAATTATTGGCTATCGTGTGTTTATACTTGCTGCTCGCTGCTCGCCGCTCGCTGCTTTTATTTGAGTCAATGAGCCCACAGCGAAATATTTTTGCCGATTCCGCTGGCTGCCTGGAAACAAGTTCTCCCCGCTACCGATGAATGAATAATTTTTATGATCAATTAAATGCGCAATAAAATTGATGGGGCCCCCACCGCCGAAACATAAATTCACATTGCTTAAATTAGCGAATTTTACAATCAATCATTAGCGGGCCAGTGGTTCGACAAACGGCCTTTGATGTGCAACTTTAGAACGCGAAAAGCGAATGCGAATGCGAATGCGGATGCGAATGCGGATGCGGGGGAAATTGTATCTTGTCTTTGGTATCTGGTGGATACACATATGTCTGTGGCCTGAGTTCAAGACCGGGCTAAACCCTTTTCAATATTTTCATCTCCCCTCCATTTGGGGCGAAACAGAAAACGAAAACCTAGAAAACTTTGCAAAAAAACACGTCAAATATTAAAAACTTTTCTTTGCTTTTACTTTCTCCAAAACCCGCTGGCATATATATACATCCACATCCTCATCCACATCCATATCCCGAGTACCATTCCCATTCTCATACCCATACCCACATATCTCTCCCCGTTTTTCCTTTATTTTATCAATTTTGCCTGTGGGATTTGTTACAAAGTAACGGATGAATTGAAGTGGTAAAAGGGAAAGAGTGCAGACACCGCCAATCCAAGAGGCAAACTTTCAATTGAATTTTTTGTTCACGTTGTTTCCTTTCGGGTAAGGAAAGTTTAGAGGCCCGTTTGGGGTCGGGGTTTCCTTTTTTTTTTTTTTGGTTAGAAGGGGGTGGGGTTGGGGGGGGGCCTTTGGGGTTCCGTCTGTCATTTGGCATACGCAGCGAAAAGAAGTCGACGTAAATATTTCGGTTTACAAGTCAGTTTAGTGTCAAAAGAGATGCCTTTTATTTATAGATTGCCCTCGCAGAACTTGGGCTTAACTTGGCTTAGCACAGGGATGCTATCCTATTCTAGGGAAGATAAGAGTCAAGTTTCTGAAATTCAATGGCCTTCATTACTTTATATATTTAGTAATTTAAATAGTTTAAAAACAGGTACTCATTGAACTTAATTTTGAAATAAGATTTAACCTTTACAAATCTTTTAAGAATTAAATAATATAATATGTATAATATATAAATAATATAAATAAAAATATAATATAAAAATATTAATTTTAAAATCAGCATACTTAAGGCCTGTACATTTTTTCACTCATCTCTGAGTAAAATCATTTGAGGCCTTTCGACCAGCGAACCGCTCCTGTTACCCTTTTTCGACACAGGTTTGCTTCTTGGCCGAAAACCTCCATCAAAAATTTCCCTGACTGCAGTTTAGAAGTTTTTATTCGCTCTCGCATTTTCCGACTGGTTTTTCTTTTTCTTTTTTTTTTTGGGGGTGGGGTCCAAAGTCAAATCAAAGTGCTTGGCCCCCGCTAAAGCTTAGTGCTAATGCCGGAGCCATCAGTCTGAACTTTTGGGCCATCTATCAAAGGTTGAAAGGGAAAGGAAACGGAAAAGGGAAAACCAAAGCGGCAATCTCATTAGAAGGCCTCGCCGCGCCGCATCGACACATTCCGTGCCGTATATGCGAAGGCCAGAAATATTTTCCCATGTGCAAGCGGCGAAGAGCCGTCAATTAGGCAGCCACCCAATCATTGCACCCACAACTTGGCTCATTAGACTCCAAACGAATCGGGAGTCATAAAAGTCGGGTCCCCGGTCTTTTCCTCAATTCCTGGTCTCCGATCGCTGCGCTGTGTATAAATAAATATGCTTTTATTCGAAGACGACTACAACTGTTTGCAATAAAAGCAACATTTTTCTTAATTTCCATTTCTTGCTAATTTACCAGCCATAAATTGCCAGCCCGTCTACCCTGTGGGCAGCGAAGTAAACAGTGGCGGGCAGGGGGAGGGGTGGAGGTGGTTCGCAGGGGTTACCAAACGAAACAAGCGGAGCTGAACCAACCGATTCGACGGTAGACACATAAAATTGACTACAAATTATTGCACATTGTCAAAACAACATTGGTTTGCAATTTTCGCGCTTCAACGCAGATGCAAAGAGATAGTCGCCGGCGAATTTGGGAGGGGATCCCGAGGGGTATGGCATAAGTAAGTAATGCCGACTACTCGTACAGGGATAGACAACAGAGGCGGGGTGTGAGGTTTAAAACAATCAGGCAGGGGAGTTCGGTATGCGAGAACACTCTTTGAATCGGGGGTATATTTTACTTGGAACTAGCTATGTGATTTTTATAGAGAATAATTGAATCAATTTCAAGAATTCAGTAAACAGGGATGTTGAAGGCTGTTTTGAGAATGGGTATATTTTTCTGGCTTTTTATTTTTTATTTGTGAATAAGCATTTAATTTTCTGACTATTAAAAAGTATGGAAACCTAAATAGAACTTTTTAAAAAAATATAAACAACAGATTGAAAAGAGTGGATTTAATTTTATTTGTTAAAAAATATAAGTAAAACAAGAAAGAAAGCAAACTTCGGCAAGCCGAAGTTCATATACCCTTGCAGCTATTGCATGAATTAAATACTTTTGAAAACATTTAAATTATGATTTACTTGAGTATATACTGAAAAACAGTGAAGCTATGATGATTTGCAGCTCAATTATTAGATAGTTATTTTATATATTTTTATTAGTTCTATGGGAGCTATATGATATAGACGTCCGATTTTGATAAAATTTAAACCATAATTCTGAAATAATTAAAAATTGCCATATGTCGAAGAACTAAACAAAAAATTAAAAAACAGAAAAGTTATAATTTTTTTCATTTATTTCTCCGATTGTTCCTATGGGACCTATATGATATAGTCGTCCGACTTTGATGAAATTTAAACCGTAAATCGAAAATATTTAACCATTACTAAATGTCGAAGAACTAAACAAAAAATTAAAAAACAGAAAAGTAATAATTTTTTTCATTTATTTTTCCGATTGTTCCTATGGGAGCTATATGCTATAGTCGTCCGATTTTGATGAAATTTAAAACGTAAATCGGAAATATTTAACCATTACTAAATGTCGAAGAACTAAACGAAAAATTAAAAAACAGCAAAGTTATAATTTTTTTTCATTTATTTTTCCGATTGTTCCTATGGGAGCTATATGCTATAGTCGTCCGATTTTGATGAAATTTAAACCGTAAATCGGAAATATTTAACCATTACTAAATGTCGAAGAACTAAACAAAAAATTAAAAAACAGCAAAGTTATAATTTTTTTTCATTTATTTTTCCGATTGTTCCTATGGGAGCTATATGCTATAGTCGTCCGATCCGGCTCGTTCCGACTTATATACTAACTGCAATAGAAAGACAGCTTTTGGGAAAGTTTCATGCAGATAGCTTTAAAACTGAGAGACTAGTTTGCATATAAACGGACGGACAGACGGACAGACGGACAGACGGACAGACGGACAGACGGACGGACAGACGGACATGGCTAGATCGACTCGCCTAGTGATGCTGATCAAGAATATATATACTTTATAGGGTCGGAGATGTCTCCTTCACTGCGTTGCAAACTTCTGACTGAAATTATAATACCCTCTGCAAGGGTATAATAAGCAGCATAAGTAAAAAGCAGTATTAAAATCTATAAAATTATAGTCTGGCACTTAAATTTTGTTTAGGACTGAAAAACGTAATGAGAACCATTAAAATAAGTAATACATGTTTTTATAAATTTTCATTTAGTTCCGCATGAAATAAATATTTTGTTGATGTAAAACAAATTGTATAGCATAGGGCATTCCCCGATCGGCCTAACCCTTTCTAGCCCACCAATTTTATACAGTTTCCTACGGTAATTTGCGCTGAAAACGGTCATATGCAACTGTGAAATGGCAAATGGAAAATGGTTTTAGGTTTATGGCCGACGACCAACCCCGTCATCATCATCATCAACCACATCGCAAATCGAAGTGAAAAGAGTGGGGCAAATCGGGCGGGATGAAAGTAGGGAAGGTTCAGATATATACGACGGCGTGGAGACATTGACATATTGCCAGCCGATTAATGAGCCCACAAGAACGGCCCTGGACCTGAGCAGTGCTGATTGTTTTCATTGAAATAAATGACAGACACCGGACTGTTGACACACGCGTTGAGGGAATATTTGATACCCTGCATAAATAATAATCATTTTCACTTCGCCCCAAAAGTACCAGGCCCTCGGCCGCTGACTCCGCATAAAAGCAAATTTGTATGCAGTTTATCTTATCGCGATCACGTTGCATCTGAAGACGATGCTGTTGAGAAAAGCGGGGAAGTGCGGTGAAGTGCGGAGAAGTCGTCGAAGACGCGTAAGTTTCACGTATTTTCATGCACGATTAAAGCCTTAATTTCGAGCGAATATATACATATATATATGTGTGTGCACTTATATATATAACGAGAGAGAGGGACGACTTGCACAGGTACCAGGTATCTGCAGCTCCTAATTAATGGTTTTGCATCGGCTGCTTATCGCACCGCACGCATCGGAATCGTCTTCGTCCTGGTCATCGAAGGAGGGCAGAGGAATCTCCCTGAGCATCATCAGTGCACTCACAAAAATTATATAGAACAATCAAAAATATTACATTCTAAATCAATAACCGAAATACTAACTTAAAAGTTCATTACAGCTCTCAAATCTAAAGCTATACAATTTAAGATTCATGTTTTGGTTAATCTATTCAATATTTATTTATTTATTCAAAGTATTTTTTTTTTAATAATAGGCATGTTTTACGATTTATATTCTCTTGATTTTTAATTTATCTCAACTTATTTGATTATTACTTCTTTCTTGACATATTGATTGATTTACTTTTAAAACAAGATCGTGATTCTTTTCATCACCATTTTTATATGCAAATATATACAAGATAAAATATGTTTAAAGTTTAAGCTGATTTTCAAACAGCCCATTGGAAACCATATTTATGTTAAACAGCATCAATCTTTAACAAGCGTGAATGCTGTGTGTTGACAAAGCTTATACATTTTTAATTTTTGCAAGATTTATTTGGCACGCTGACTGAATTATTAACAAGAAATTAGTTTGTATATGTTTATAACTTGGTTAGATTTTATTATTAGTTGGCTAAATTAAAAACAAGAAATTAGTATGTCTTATTTAAAGTTCCTAAAATGATTGTTTGGCTCAGTGCATCAGCAGGAGCCTCATCTCTTGTCTGAGCTTTGCTTTGCTAAGTGTTCGCTGGGGATCTACCTTGGCGGCACCTGATCAAGGCAAAGAGATCCGATCCGATCCGATCCAATCCAATCGATCCAAGCCGATCCAAGCCGATCCGAACCCATTCGACTTTGACTTCGGTCTTCAGTCAGCGTAAAATATTTAATATTTTTGCTGGCTGCATTTTATGAGCTGTAGCATTGCACATTATTGATAATGCGCGATACGAGTGCTGGCTGATATTTGAGTGGCCTTTGCAGGGGTGTTGTCAGGGCAAGGCCCCTCCACAAAAGCCAGAAAAGCCAGTAGGACCCCACCACCACCACCACCCCCCGTCGATGATAAGGCAACATTGGTTTTTGGGGTGTTGCAAGTTCGGGCCGATAAGCATCGAATGGTGGTAAATGGCGAAGAGAAAGCTGCGACAGGAGGCGCTTTTGTGTCCCGACGTTTTAGCGCTCGATTGGGCAACTGGAATTTGTGATCGTGCGCAGAGATCTTCCTTCAAGGTTCTCGGCTGCTTCTTGTTAGCCCCATCTTCAGATGGTCAAGACTGGCCTGACCGATAAGGAGTGACTTTGTTCTGGCTGAAGCCCATTTTAAATGTTCTTCACATTTTATTCCGTTAGATTGCCGCGATAATTATGGATCATTTTTGAGCCCGCTTATCACAGATGTAACAAAATATTTGGAATAAATATTGATGGCGTGTAAAAGTAGGTTTTTGATTAATTATATTTTAAATAGTTGTTTACATTCTTTTCGGTTGTCATTTTGGGTAGTTCGAATTGATTATCGAATGCATCAGAAAATGATTAATTTTAAAATTAAAATGTTGGCATAAATTATATTAAATTGAATAGTTCAATTTACTTTACAAATTTTGAACAGATACATCCACCTACTGGTGGGTTCTTTTTTAAAACAGATTAAGATACTGTGAATAAAAATTTATGGTAATTAATTAAATGGTCTTTATAGATTTTTTTGATACAAAATATATTTGAATAGAAAGATATAATATATTTTTTTTAATACTTCTTTTTGATTAAATAGTTAGAGTGATTTATTCATAGTTTTTAAAACAGAATTTATATACATATACAATTTTTGGTATGCGCCTATTTAAAAAAGGGAAATTTGAATTTGTTTGAGTGGCTGAAGACGAACTGCCAGATTAAGAATAAGTTAAATACAAATTTCCCTGCAGATATCTTCTTTCAATCACACGTTACTAAAGCAACTTAATCATCATTCCGTTGAATTATCATAAAATCAAAATGTCAAACTTTTCCCCAATTTAATTGTCCGTTTCCATCACCTTTTCGCCGGCAGTGTTGACTCATTCGGGCCGAACAATTGATTAGCTTTCGATGCTGCTGACCATAAAACCCAATTCATTTAGCCATAATGTTGACACCGAAATGCAGTTAACAGCTTTAACTTTTAACTGGAATTTACTTAAATGTGTCCCCGTCCATTTCGCTGCGAGTTTGTTTTGTTTTGTTTCACTTCGTTTCGTTTCGTTCGATTCGTTTGTGCGTTTTTTGTTGGCTTTTGCTTTTACAAAGAATTGGGCCGGCGGAATGCACGGAAACCTGGCTAAGAGATCCGTTGGCCAGTTTTCAAATTCGGCACGATCAAGCATCGCGATCGGCGATCGGCGATCAACGCTCTCATCTTCCCAGCTGAATTTTTATTTTTCTGTTGTGTGTGTGCTTGTGTGTGTGTGTGTGTGTTTTTTCCCCACCGCGATTCTCTTCTGTGGCTTTTTTGCGTTAACGTTTTAATTGATCGCTTTCAGTTATAAACAAGTTGGCTTTTGATTTATGAGCGCGTGCGTGCAGCAGCGACAGAGAAAAAATGCGTTTTAGGAACCGACTCTTCCCAGTCTCTTGGCTGATGGGTTTCTTTTTGGCCATCGCCATTGCCATCATCATCATCGGCTGGGTTTATGTAAATGAACTCGCTTTTGGGGTCTTTCAATAGCTGTTGATGATGTTGTGCCGCGGCGACAATGTCTCTATTTCTCTAATTTTTGGCCCCGCCATCGTGGCTGATTTTTAATATTATTTGTCTAACGGTCACGAGCATTTGGCTTTGGCGTTGACTTTGGTTTTGGCTTTGGCTATGGCTATGGCTTTAAGTTGGGCTTCAGCCCTGGCTTTGTCTGTGGTTAAACGTTAAATTGCCGTGCTTTGTTGTTAGAATTTCCCGCATCGTTTAAACCCAGCCAATGTTTTCTGGGGACAAGCAAATAAATCACAGACTGAGGCTTTCGGTTTTGAATAACCATCTTTACATTTCCCCGCGAAGACGAGGCGACAAATGTATTTGTTTTATCAGCTATTGTTGTTACCAAAAGGTTTATTTTCGGCTTTGGCTTTGGTTTAAGGCCATGCTTTTTGTGTCGATGCTTGTGCACTTCACTTTCTTCTTCACACGCTCCCCGATCTCCAAGAGCGCTGAAGAAAAATGTTTGTTGAAAACGAGCAAACATAAAGCATACGATACGAGATTTCACTTTAGCCGGGCCTGGGAGTCTTCTCCGTGCTTTTAGAGCTTTTTGCGGTTCCAGAGTGATGTCAGCCGGGCAATTAATCAACGCATCTCCACCAGGTGACTCACAGATCAGATTGGATTGGATTGGATTGGATTGGAGGGGTTTGAATTGGGAATGGGTATGGGTATGGGAATGGGTATGGGAATGGGGTGCGTTGGTTCGTTAGCAGATCGTCGCGTTCCGATTCCAGTCTATTGGATCCGATTCGGTTCGGTTCGATTTGTTTATAGAAAAACAAACACTTGGCCGGGTACTAGACGCTGGCCATTTGCCGTCCGTTACGTTACTCATGGCTAGCTAAGTGGGTCGTGACTTTTCAAAATGCAAACGTGTCGTCGTCGAAGTCGCAGCCGCAGTCCGAGTTGCATCTCTGCCATCGGGCACTGAGGAAAATGTTTCTTAAACATAAAACTTTGCGTTCTAAATACACCGAATGAAACATTGAATGCAATTAAAACATACAAAAAATAACATTAAAACAACAGTGTTAAGAAAAGAATTTCGGTTAACAATAATAACAAATCTCTAAAACAGATAAGTATGTCTGCCTTAAAGAAGTGCATGCTTCCAGAGTAAATACATTCTTTGTATTTATAATACATTCTTTTATTAAAATACTCGTTTTAATTATACGCGGCAACTGGTCAGGAGAAATTGTAGATAGATCTACTACCATATTTTACTTAATTCTTAATAATTAATACAATATAGTGAATACAATATTGTAAACAAGTTGGAAAGGTTTTCTTATTAAGAAATATATTTTAAATATATAAATATATATTTTAAATTAGATTGTAATATGTTTTTTGATAAAATAGAAATAAGAAAATAACAACATTTTTTGAAACTTATTCAAACATTGTTATACACATTAGAATCTCTAATGAAGTTATTTCTTCGTTTAGTTTTAGTAACAAAAAGGTTGATTCAAAGACGACTCTCTTTAGTTGCAATTAGTTGTTTAGCGCTGCACTAGCTTTAAAAACGAGTAGAATTCTTTTCTTTTTAATGGCATATTTTTGCCCAGTGTATGCATTGCTTAGTTGGGTTACTTATGGGAAGTCCCCGAAAGTCTGGGCCCCTGCCCCCAAAAAATCGGGGATGCAGCGGAACACAGAAACAGTCACAGAAATCCAAAGCGCAAGGCGCACACGTACGGAGTACGTAATGAAATTCTTACCTCAAATAGCACTTAACTCCAGTTTAAAACGAGCCAAAAGTGAATGGTACTGACCCCAAACCGTTGCACGTTTGTCTTAACACTTTGTTGCTGGGTCTTGTTTGTTTTTGTTTGTTTTCCCCGCTCTTTCAGTTTTTGGGGCCAAATAGAAAAGTTTGGCGCGCGAGAGAGCGGGCCACCGACCAGAAATTTGTTTAATTGAATTGAATGTATGAAAAGTCAGCGGACAAGTCAATGCAGTTCGCCAATTCGAATTAGAGTCTGGGTTAACTAAAGTAAGGAAAAAAAGACACACGAAAGAAAGGCAACATTTGGAGGTCGAAGCTGGGATTACCCTTCTTTTGGATAGTTGAGATATGGTATACTCGAATTTTGATTAACCATGTCTATGGATTTTCTTTGTAACAGAAATATGAGCAAAGATTGAAGTTTTATGTAAGAAGTTTTGTAAGCAATGCATTTAAGAATGATCAACCAATATTTATTTTATAAGTTAGGAACTTATATTGAAAAAAATGATATTTTATACACTCATGGTGAAAGTATTCCTACAAAAAGGTTTGAATAAAATATGAAATCGATATGTGTAAAAGAAAGATGAATTTGTGTCAAGTTACAGCCATTGATTGTATTTGACTTTGATAAGACTTGTAATTTATAGGCTAGAAGAATTGAAAATTTCGATTTGCAAACTTAAGGTACATATTTTGATACTCCCTGCAAGTGTATATTAAAAAGGGGGACTGCAACATGCGAGCTCATTTAAAGTGGAAGTCATGAAGGAGGCCAAGGCACCGATCACCGATCACCAAAATCGCGATGTCGATGCCGATGCCGATGCCGATTCCGATGCCGATGTCGATGCCAGTGCCGATCCTCGATCACGGTCATGTTCAAGATCAGAGGAGCGGGGAGTCATGTCTGTGGTCTTTTGAACCGCAGATCACCGGCTGCAGTTACTTGTAAGATTTTTGCATTTTGTCGCATGACAATTAAATGCCTCAATGAATGGCACAACACACGACCGACGATCACCGATCCACTCCTTGTCATCGATCATGGGGGAAAATTTCAGCCAGCTGAGAATCATTTTAGAAAGCAAATTATAGATGATCCTTGAGTCATGAACTTTCAGGAGCTGACAGAGCCGCAATAAATGATCTCTGCCTAGGCGAACGATCAATCAAGATCAATCACAATCAGTCGAAGGTTTTGCACTTGATTTCACAGTTTCCTTTCCCAGCGGTTGCCTTCATCTCAGCTACGATGCAGTTGATTTTTTCTTAAATGGCTTGGATTGACGATCTTAATGAAGGTAAATATATCTATCAATCAATTTTGGGCAACATAAACAATTGTTTATCATTATTTGCTGTAAGTTTTAAACAAGAATCTTAACCACGTGCAGTTTGTAAGAAATTTATACAAAAATCATTGATATTAAGCTCGACCACACTGCCTATTTAAATATGGGTATTGAGTTTCTGTGGATTAATTCCAATTTCTTAAATAACACTATGCATTTGATTTCACGCCACGCTTTCTGCCCAAAGATGCCCGTAATCAGAGATAAGATTCGGCCATTACATATTTCTGGTGAAATCCCAGGCTGATCAATATTGTGCACCATTTGTATGATAATGTCCGAGTGATCTTACCTGGTATCTTAATACAGCCGTTTTATGATAATTTAGCATAAAATTTTGATTTGAACTGTTGGGCAAACCGCTCGCTGATATATGTAGGCCGACCATATAGATAAGCATAATTATGTAAATCCAGATGCTAATGCAATGGCAATGGCATCCCCACACGCCGATGATGATGATGATGATGATGATGATGCGGTGCAGATGGAACACCTGATACCAGGTTCCAGGTCGCAAGTTCCAAGTTCCAAAGCAACAAGCTCCAACTTCCACGCTTCTTCGCTGCTCTTTTTTGCTGCGACGGGAAATTTATGAAGTTTATGACAAATATGATGACGGTCTAGGGCAATGCTGGCCAGCACTTTGTTAAACGTCTTCGAAACTGAAAAAAAAAAAAAACATTGCCATTGTCCGACCTGGCAGACGCACACACATTTTTGAATGAAAAACGAAAACAATGCCATTTACAAGACACTTAACGAGATGTCGAGTGAAAGCCAAAAGCTGTCCGTTCGTTGTTACTGTTTTCAGCTGGCGAAGAGATGTAACCTGCACTGGGAAAATATGAGTAATGAAGGTGGCTATTAATTATGATCTTATGATCTAGTATTTAGATATCTTTATCTTAAAATTAATAGGTATGTTCTTTGCTTTAGTTGAAATAACTTAACTTATTTACTTTTTAAATTAGGTTTTTGTTGTATAAAACTACTTGAGACGTGGAACTTGTACATGAGACATAGTTATCTTTTCAATTGTCATACTCTGAACATAAATCTCATGTGGAATAAATAAATTTGACCTTTAACTGATAGTACATAAATGTATTTAAAATATTACAACCACTTTATGGCATAGCTTGTAATTCAAAGAAAACAAAATAAAGCTGAAGTTATTTACTACTTAAATCAGGTATTTCTTATAATAAAAGATAACTATTAAATATGAGTATAAACAACTTTAGACATGAAACTTATTATCATTTTAACTGACATATAAAATATAAAATAAACTAAATAAATGTGTTTTTTTAGTGACAGTAAATAAAATTATTTATAATATTACAGTAACACTATGGCATGGCTCATAATTCACAGCAATATTTCAGCAAAAAATCTGTCTGATTCACCTTTATATAAACTTTCTTATAGTACTAAATAAAATAAGAAGATGAAAGTGATTTGATTTGATACCAAATGTTAAGCTAAGAAGCTGCTTTGATTTCTGATCTCGTTTTTCTCCGTGTGTCTTGGGATCTGCTGCGATTTGATGTGATGGCCATTCGCCGATGATGACGCCGCATGTGAGTTGAGTTGCATGGAGTGGATTCGAGTGGTGCGGTGGTGCTGCGCCACTGGTGGAGCAGTTCGGTATGGCTGTATGGAATGGCGGTGGAGTGGCCAAAGTGACGTGGCTTGTTTTGGCATACAAGTGCACTTGAGCCGAGTTTCGAGTCCAATCTAAAGAAGCACAAGTGAGCGTAGACTTTCGGTCTAGTGTCTCCCATTCGAGCTCGGATTGGGATCTTTTATTTTCATTTCATTTCATTTCTTTTCTTTTCTCAACGCGACTTGGCTCTTTCTAATGACAGGCAAACAAACAGACCTGCAGATCCGCAGACAGCGGCTACTGCTCCCCACATACTTTCTCATGGATCCGACGTCGAGAGGGGACCCCAAAAGAAATACAAGATTTATGGCCAGCCATTCACCAATTGTTCAAAAACGTTTTGTGGTTGCAGGAGCTATTGGCACACGGGCGACAACTAGGACAAAACTGTTTTTGGTCACATGACTCAAATTAGAAATGCGCCTGGCATTTTCCATAATAAATGAAAATTTAAATGCGCGCACACAGCGAGAGAAATGGTTGGCCAAAGAGGGTGAAGGAGGAAGGATGCACTCGGAGAAAATGGGTTGCGGTGTGCCAGTTTAATTTGCTTGAGCTGCAGGTGCAATGGTACTTAACCTGATTTGGCTCATATCCATAAGTACTTATCTAAACAAATTAAGAACGAGCGGTAAGTAGTCATTAGATCTTTATGTAATCCGTCACTTAGAAATAATTGTAAGTCATGTTTGCACTATAAATCAATTTGATTAAATCAGCAATTACATAAACAATTTTTTTGATTTAACAAGCATGAGACTATTCATTTAATCTATTTACTGAAAACATTTTAAAGTTTACCTTAACGGTAAGGAAATATTTATATTGTTTTTAGTTAAGAATTAAACATTTTGTAATATTATGTAAGTTTGTTCATTAAATTTAGTAAGCTAACTTTTGACATTTTCATACATTTCTAAAGTCAAGTTTACCATTTACTTTAAGTAAGTTTGTTCTTCTATAATGTTAAGGGTTAAATTTGTGGAAATTATAAATAATTCTCTTCATAATGACGAATCCTGTAATTGCCCAAGAACGAAGCTCGCAATTTGTCTGAGTGTAGGGGTAAAACAGGTTAAATGGTTAACAAGGCAGCGAACAAACGAGACCGAAGACCCCGCTTAACAGGCAGGTATGGCATAGTGTGGTGTAGCGGAGAGGTAGCCTGGTAGTTGGCCAACCATCCTCCTCCCCGAAAACCCGGGTCCGAGTTCGATTCCGAGTCTGAGTCCAAGTCCAAGAACAAGACGCATGCGCGTTGACCGCCCGCTGAGCGTACACATTCTGAGAACTTTCCACTTCAATTAATAACTAATTTGATGTGTGCCGCACGGATCGCGGTGCATTTTATCGATTCGGACAGCGATCAGCATTTGGAGCAGGAACCCCGATCCCTGCCCCCCGAAAAAAATACATAAAAATAAAAATAAAAATACGTCGGTGCTCCGGAGCACCTTAGATGTTTGCTCGCTCATTCGATTTGTGTTTGCCTGCAGTTATGTTACCAATCGAAGTTGATTGAGAAGGGTCTATGCCGTGTGTGACAGTGAATATATATACATATAGTCGAGGATCCCGTCGGATCGCAGGGGAAGACGGGAGGCGTGAGAAGGCATTAGCATGGCAGATTATCTATAGAGATCCGATTTCTGGCTGCTTAGGACTTCCAGGTTACACGACTCGAAAACGGGACATTCATTCAAATACTTAATGCGATTTGAGGTCAACTTTGATTGGTCTTTGGGAATCGAATCGCATTAGAAATGAACGCTGTAATCGGGATATCCGTCTCAGGAGATAGGCTAATGAACTCTTTCACTTAGTTTTCCCAGAAGTTCCCCAAAAGTTTGTTGGTATATTTTTATAAATTATCATAGAAATTATAATCATAAATTACTCTTCTCATTGATTTCCAATTATGGTAATTTTATTAAGCTTCATGCGTTTTTCGTTCATAAGAGAACTCGTCTAATTATTTAGTAATAATTATTGTAAGCATTTAAATAAAAACGCAATACCGATTTTAGACTGGTTACACGACATTCTTTGATCACGACATCTAATTGGGGACAGCATTAATTGTCTATTCAAATCGCATTATGTACGACATAATTGTAGTATCCGTTTGGATAGAAATAATACAAAAGCGGACATAGAAAAGAAAACTTTCAAAAATATTGCCTATGAATCTTAATTACTTCCAGACTTTTTTTATTTTAGCTGTAGACAATTGTTTTTAATGCAAAGCAAAATGGTTTTTATTATCTCACTTTAAGCATTTAGGTTAACACATAAATAACTGCCAGCTTAAGTAATCTCACTTAATTAGCGCTCCTAAAAAGGTGATTGGAGAGTTCGATTCCGTATATCTTAATCCGCTCCACCTTTTTAAAGCTCCAGCTGGATATAAGCATTAAGAAACCTTTTTATATCCCCCAATTAATATTCCAAAATCTTCGTTAATTTTTATGAATTATGATCCCCCTGACATTGGCAATTGGCTCTCAACAATTCGAAGTTCCCAGAAGCGAGCAGAACACCCTACCACTCTGAATCTGATCAGTTTGGCATTTGATAATTATGGCTTATTGTAGTCGCCAGAATGGATGGATGTGGAGTTTTTTTTGTGGTTCGATTGGTGCTGGGTAATGCATGTGGTATGTGGTATGTGGTCTCCCAGTTTTCGCTGCAGTCCAGCTCCAATACAATTTGCGGCGGTGGTGTTGGATTTGTTCGCACCGCCCGCCGCGTCGGGCAAAATAAATCACAGTCTAAATACCCAAAGCTGAAGTTTAGACCCCTTTCCGCTCGTGTTTGTTGTGTTTTCCTTCGTTTTGTTTTTTTTTTTTTTTTGTTTTTTCTTTTTTTTTTTTTTTTTTGGTTTTGCACTGCAACACTTCAACAATAAATAACCAAGTCATATTTTTCACCTCCACTGTTGTGGCCATTTCTGTTGTTGAGTCACTTCCTGGTTTTTGAACCCGGTCGAGGGAGCACTGGGCACATTAACGAGCATATTACCTACTATCTCGCCAAGCGGGAGAAATATGCAAAATTGCTGACCGTCCAGCGTCTGCAGTCGAGTGCTGCAAATCATTAACATCTCTGTGGAGAAGAGGAGCGATCCGAGCCGAGCCGAGCCAAGCCAAGTCGAAACCACCACGAACATATTTTGCACGTGACCTTATTTCCCCCGCACTGTCAGAATTGCTCAGATGCAGATGCGGACTCAGGACTCAAGACTCAAGACTCAAGACTCAAGACTCTGGCTCTGTCTAAAACTTAGAAAAGCTTCGGGAGTTGCATGCTGCACAGAGAACAAAATCACTCCGTGAAGCCAAAAACTATACTAAACTGTATACAATATTAAAAGAAATGTCAAGCAAAATTCTATAATTTTAGACATAATATTTTCTTTGCAAGGAAAATAACAGGAAGCTAACAAAAACGCATATTTCATTGAAGTATTATGTCTTAACTTTTCTATAGAAGTTAGCCGGAGAATTAGGTATATTATTGGGTCAATCAAATATGTATTTATGTATTAATTTATTAGTTATTTAATATTTGTTACTTCAAAGAGAAATTATTCATTTAAGATTTGGCGCTTAGGGACAAATGGTCCCTAATTTTTCCAAAAAACTTTAACAGAAAATTATGGATAAATAAAATAAACCAATTTGTTATATTACCTTTGTTCTTTTAATTTTGCAATTTTTTATAATTTAATTTGAAATTTGGCTTTGAAAATTGTTTTATTTTCTTTCGTAACTTAAAAACGAGTATTTCATTTAAATATTATGTTTTAACATTTCTAATAATTTGAGGGGAATTAGAGATATTATTGGGTATGAAATGTATTACTTACTGAGTTATTTTAATTTTTTTTTTTATAATTTAATAAGTAATTTAACATTGAATATTTTGTGTGCTAATTCGTTTAGTTCAATTAAATTTAATTTCCACATTCTACCTTTTGTTCAAGGGATATTCTGTCACTCAAATAAAACATATGTTTTTATTTGGCCAAATTGATTTGGATATCGTTGCGATTTTTCTTTCTGTGCAGAATGATGGGATGCTGGGGTGTTTGGGGAGCTGACTTGAGGTTGGAGCAACATCATTTTTCGATCACGTTTTAAGTGTCTTGCGCCTTCCTCGGAGTCGCAGTTTGGAGTTTGGATTTTGCAGTCTCGTCATCGTCGTCGTCGTCTCCTAGGCAAGTTAAATGATTTAAAACCAACAGCGAAAAATATCGTGCCAAGTGCTGCATATTGCACGTAGATCTAAACCGCGGCCAAGACCGCTCCTCCCCCTTTTTCACCCCGTTTCTACCCCCACCCAGCCCCTCGAAGACCACCTCTTAAAATCTGCAGCTGAGGCGGCGGCAGTCAGTCACTCAATCCGTTAGACGGCGGAGGCCACGTAGCTGTGACTGCGCTGATTGCCGACTATCGATTGCACCGGGAGAAAAAGGGGAGACAGGCAGCAGCTGGCGGCCCATTAGCCAGGAATGGCCAGCAGAACCCTATTTAGTTACTCTCCATGGCCATAACTCGGCGCAGGCTCGATTGATTTTGATTGATTTGAGGCACCACTGCGATCTGTCATTGACAGAAGTGGATAGTTGGCAGAAATGGTTTGACAAAGCCATTGAAGAGCATCGGGTAGAAATTTTAATTAGTTAATCACTTTTGGGCACTTATTTTAAGAGCACGTTTTCAGGAATCTGTGTAGGAAGCGACCTAAGAAATATCTTTTAAAAGCTATTACAGATCTGACTCTGGCATGAGTTAACCACTATTTTAACTGATTTTTACAGGAATAATAATAAACTAACCAAACTGTGCAGCTTAAATTGTTTCAGAAAATCTGTTATGCCTTGCTATGCATTTTGTTTCATCTATAGAAAATCCTTTAGTTTTTACTAAACACTGAATTATGTGCAATTATATTCTCAATATTCGAGTATTCGATCGAACTTTGATTGAATACAAAATTGATTGATTTAACCAAAAATAGAATAATCTTAAATGTTACAAATGCATTAATTAATATAACAAATTTCGATTGCAACAATATCTGTAATCTTTAACCTGTTTATGCGTATAATCAAACTTTTAGTTGATGTAATTTTTTCTAAATTAATGATAAAAAAAAAGGATAGATCAGTGCTTAAATTAATATACTTAGTTAAGCTAAATAAATGTTTTTAAAATATATGTTTTTTCCCCGAGTGTAGCAGCTCTGCCCGTCTAACGTTGGTTTTTTTTGTACATTTTTTTGCCTCTGCGCTGACTAACGACAGTCGAAAAGCGTCCCACTCTGTGGCCAGCACCCCCAACTCAAGGTCCCGCCCCCTCCATTGCCCGCCCCCCGATAGCGGCAGCAGTGACTAAACTGCATTATCACGCCTCTCCATTGCATTATTGGCAGTCGGCCTCCTCCGCGGCCACCACCCCCTTTTATGATCCGTCGCTGGGTTAAGGTGAAAACAAGGCAGACCCGTCTCATTCCCAATCACTTCGCCAACCTCCCATCCTCCCATCCTCCCATTCTCCCATTCTCCCGTCTCACGATCCCGATCCCGAACCGTCCATGTCCATCGATCCTAACTACACACTCGGCTCGCTAAGCAGGCAGAAAAATATATATCTGACAGATGCGATGCGCATACTTGCTACGATTCGCTGCGCTATTCACATTTAGGTGTCTACTTAAGCAAGAAATCAACGGAACAACAGCAATAACAACAAAAGCAACAACGACGTCGAGAAATATGGTAAAATACAACACGAGTAACAACAACTATAAAAATGCTTGGAAAAAATCATCAAAAAGTTATACAACTTCAAGACAGGCTGGCATACTGGCATCTGACTATAAACCGCAAGTTAACCGAAAAAAATGACGTGGCAAATAAAACAGAGCGGAGCCTGAAAAGAGGGATGGGGCAAGGGATATACTGGAAAAAAAAACTTCACACTTTGCTGAATTCTTTTAATTTATTTTTATGTAACGGTATTTATGGGAAAATATTTTAGTTGCTATAAGCCAAGCTTGTTAGTTGATATTTTACCAAAATCTTAGTCTATCTAAATCAATCAAATAGTGGCAAACAGAAATAATCTTTAAAATAAAAAAAGATATGGAGTTTGCAACTTATTAGTAGTTATATATTGAAACAGCTACAGTTAACAAAACTATATATTCATGTCTTTTGTCTAACTATTTTATCAATTTAATAAAAGTATTAAGTACTTCATTGAAAATTGATTCTTTGATGATTTAAAATATATAGTTGAAAACAGCTGCAGTTTACCAAACTATTTAAAAGTATTAATTTGGTTAAACTGTAAAGTTGGTAAGCTGTAGCTGTTCTGAACTATATAACTAAAATCTTCAAAGGATATATCGATGATATCGATGAACTGATACTGACACTTATCAAAAACAAAACAGATTTAACTTGTCTCCCAGTGTAAAAGCAAACTGGACATTGAGATCCGCACCCAAGTCGGGGATTTCTTTCTGCTCTTCGGTTTTCATTGTGTGGTGTGAATGTTATGGAAATTTGTTAAGTTCTGCATACAGACAAACAAGATTTGCACGAAACTTTTTGGGAATGGCGGCGATAGAGTGGTGGAGGGGGAGGGGGTGTTATGTTATATAGGGGCAAGGGATGGGGGACATAGCCAGCGTGTACATGCGAAGTTTCTTTTCGATTTTCACACCAAAACAACAAAATGTGCCACAAAAGCTGAGCAGCCTTTTTAAACCAACGTTTCTCCGCTCGGAGTTGGTCACATGTGACAGCTTTATTGGATTCCGATTCCAGAGAGCTATTTAACTAACTGGGGAGAATGCTGGGAAAATGATTTGTCAGCCATGAAGGGGAAAATGCGAGGGGCAAGCAGGTATCCGCCTAATGCATTTTGCCATTCAATAAGTTGGATTTAAGTTTCCTTTTGCCTGATTACAATTGGTTTAGCCAGCTGCTGATTGATTGAGTGATTGGGGGAATGGGAAAATCAGGGAAAATGGTGGAATGAGGGGATAAAGCAAAAGAATCGGGTAGAATTCAAGTCGATGACGATGGAGATGAGCGGAGTTGATGAGACAAAGTCCTTAACTTCGAGTGGCTTCAAGTGTTTAGCTAAAAAATCTTATTTGTTTGCGATTTCGACTTCAAGTGGATAATGGTCAACGAGAGGAGAAATCTGGTATTGATTTGGAGTAAGGATTGAAAAGGATTATGTTGAATGTGGTAAATGATGGGATCGTCAAGAATCTGAAGATCGCTTAACCAATCAAATCGATCGGTTAAGTGGATAATGTAGGAGTCTGCGAACTTAGCTATTGATTATCATATTTTTATTCACACTCGGTTGGACAACTTGATAAATATTGAGAGCTTTTTAGTGCCAAAAGTTGGTCGTTATTAATTTGTATTTAAAGTTAAAATAAATATTAAAGTTGAAAAGTTTTGTGTTATAAAATGTAATCATTACCCCTTTATTTTTGATGCAATCAATGCAACAATACACAGATGACATTTAATGTTGGTCCTCAATCTTTTGGTAATAGCTCTGTTGCTAAGTTTGTGGCCAACGGTTAAATGCCTGCCAAAATCTGCTTTGTCAGTTTAATCACTTTACAAAGTCAAATGTAAACCTGAAACCTGAATAATGTTACATTATTTCAAAAAAATAACAACAGTATACCTTGAGCAACCTGTGTCATAGACATATTAGTTTTGTGTAAAATACACCAATAAAACGAAATCTGAAAAGTGTTTGCATATAATGAGTAAGAAAAAGGCTAGTTTATGTTCAATTTATATTACATACAACAATAGTGTCATTAAATTTTTATGTATTTTTTTAATCCATAAAATAGTTATAACCAAGTAAGTAACATTTTAAATTTCTATTAAAAATACTAAATTGAAGCCCGTTTCTTGTCAATTTTGTAGAACGTTTTCAAACAGTAATTCGTGAGTTTAAAATAACTAGTTTCTGTACAAGCTACCTGTGAATTGTTCAATCACACATAATTAAATTTAATTCAGCTTGAATACCCGACCCCCTGCTAATTTGAGGTATTTCCTCAATCAACTTTCGGTGACCTCCGCTGGCATTGTTCACACTCGACCGAAAAAAAAAAACGAAAACCAGGGGACCGACAACTCCCGACTGCTCGTCCTTCAAGGCTGTTAAAACAATTTACACCTCCCTCCGCCAACTCTCCCCGAATTTTCGCATAACTCTTCGATCGGCTTAACGATCGTCGTCCCTTTCTGGCTGGATCTCCCTTACCTTTCAGCTTTCGTCTTTTGGATTTCGGATTTCGGATTTCGGATTTCGGATTTCTGATGTCGACTGGCAGCAACGGCAGCAACTTAATCGACATCGTTTTCACATTGTCAATTGTCTTCTGGCCACTCTGCATGTCTCACAACCTTCGCCCAGCCGCCAACAAAGGCATCCCAACCCAATCCAAACCATTCCATTCCACTCCACTCCACTCCACTCCGACCCATCGCATCCCAAAAAGCATCTCCTCAACTTGAGTTGCGCCTGTCTCCATGGGCCTCTCGACTTCCTGTCAAAGTTCAACAAACCGCCCCGGCAAACCGACTAAAAAAGCTAAGACCCAGCTCACTATAATTGCAGCCTGCATGTGTGCGAGTGGAAAAAGGCGAGCAGCAGCCCATGGATCGGGCCAAGATTCAGATTCAGCGGCAACTGGAGATCTGCAGCAGCAGCTGCACTGGGAAAAATATCAGTTTTTTGTTTTCTTTTAGCTTAAATCTGAGTAATTCTACATTATTATTGATTTTGAGAGATATGTTACAAATATAGTTAGTATTTGTTACAACGCAGAAATGTCTTATTCATTATTTTCGACTTTGGCATATTGTCAACAATATAAATTGATTTATAAGCTATAAAAAAATGTTACTTAAATATTATAAATCTAATTAAAATGTTATTTATGCAAATAAAATAAAAACGTACATTGTAAATTTTATGTTTCGGGGATTAATTTATAAAACTCCAGTACTATAATTAAATGTTTGTATGTTTACAACATTTTTGAATAAATTTTCTTTTATTTTCTTGCCGTGTTAAATTGCAACAGGAACAGCAGCCGCCGTTGGCTCTCTGCCTACGTTTCGTTAATATTTTTGCAAATTTTTTTAACCTCCACCTGCGGGGGAGGGTGAAGTGTAGCGGGAGGGTACTGTGGCATGCAACACTACCAAAAACGTACGTACAACGATCGCAGCAAAGAGCAGCTCAAAAGCAAAAAAAAAAAAAAAACAAAACCAAATCTCAGCCTGGGTCGCCACCATCATCCATTGCATGTGTACGCAGACTAAACCAGTTTGCAGCTAACCAGCTCCTCATTCACCCAGTACAGTGGATACTAAAGCACAAAATTGTTCTTATTCAATTTAAAAGTCATAATTTAGAGGGCCTGCCCTAAGAATATTAACATCCAGTGCTGGCAAGAAATATGTATTGATTATGATTTCACAGATTTTTATATATATATGTATATATAACTGTTTATAAATCTCATATAATTTAAATTTTTTATTTAAAACAGCTAACACAACTAGTCCTAAAAATGTTTAAGTAATAAATACATAAATGTTAAGAAATATATATATACAATCTATAAGTGAGAAAATGTCTTTTCGAATGTAATTAGTGTATTATTAGAATTGCAAATCATTTTAATTGGGAACTACATAGATAAAAAAATATAAATAATTATAAATAAATAAAAAAATGCATTTCTATTTTGGCTATATCCTTGCACTTTTCTTGTATAATTTATAACATTTTGGAGAGACTTTTTAAGGTATTAAGAAAGGTGTATTAACCAGTTTTCACTGTGGCCAAGTTGGTGAACGGTTGATCGCGTTTGCTGCCCAACTGCTGGCTGGTGTGTGTGTTTGAGTGTGTGCTCCTCGGTGCTGTTGCTGTTGTGATCGATTGCTGTTTGAGCATGCAAATGTGTAAAGACGCCTCCGCCACCAAAAACCAGAGGAAGAAACCGGCTAACTCGCGCTGGGCCGCGCTTCAGACCGACTTTGGAAATCGGAGAGCCAAGAATCGGGCGGCCAGAGGAACTCAGAGCTCAGAACTCAGAGCTCAGAACTCAGAACTCCAAACTCAGAACTCAGAGCCCAGAAACCAAAAAGCGAAACAGAAACAAAAACAGAAACGTGTCCAGCTGCAGCGACAAAATGCTAAATATATTTGTAAGTTCTCTGTTTGACGATCAACTGGCATTGATTTTTGCAGCTTTTCAGCGGCCCCTTCGTTCGAGGATCGTGAGATGCTGGCCGCTGATTTTTGATGAATTTATTAAGATTTTCTTTGTGGCGAAAAGCGTTGGCATAGCTGACTCTGGCTCTAATGAGTTAAGTTGAAAAGTTAAAAAGTTGAAAAGTTACCTGAAGGCAACAAATCAACGCCTTTACGCCTGATCTATGATTAGTGTCATGTGGAGTTTTGGGCCGGGTCAACCGCAGGTTCTGGCCAGTTGATATATGGCCAGTGCGACCGCGACCGCACAATTTCGTGTTTATCCCCGATCTGACGTTTATAATTTTTTTTTGTTCCGCCATCGATCTCGGCCGCAATGCAAGTCCCTTTTACCTGGCCCTAAAGGACACCACAAATTTCCAGGCAATTGGCCGTGCCTAACAATGGTCCGAGGCCGTCTTCTCGTCCCATGGGGTCTCGCCCTAAAGGAGAAGATGGAAGGACTATGGCTGGAATCCTGCCAGGCATTTCGAAATGGGTCCCAGATAGTCAAAGTCACAGCAAGGCGCAGATGTTGTCCTTTTTTTTCTCTTTTTTCAGCACACAGTGGACTGGGTTAACGTGACCTTCTCGCCTTGACAGCTGCCTCAAAAAGGCACAGAAACCTTTGAGCGGGGGCAATTTTCTTGGCCTGCATTTTCCTCTTTTGTTACGCAAAAAATAGCAGAGGAGAAACGTTTGTTTACCCAAAACACACACAAAGTGTGTGGAAAATTGGAAAATTGTCTGTACAATTGTTAGGCTTTCATTTCCCTGGCTGTGTTTGTGTTTTGTACGCATTTGAGATTTATTTTGATCGATCGCTGCTACGGCTTAAGAACTCTTTATTCTTCCTTTCTCTTGTTTATCCGGAGACAGTCTTAATATTGGTCGTTTACTTTCTAAGGGGATAAATACCTCACAAATAGTTCCACAAAATTGCACATGTCCACACACGGAGAACATGGAGAACATTGCCTAAGGACTACTTTTGAATATTATTCCGAGTTCTGGACTTCTCATGACAATCCAGGTGGGCTGAGCCACTGCTGACATGCTAAATGGCCAACTACTGTGGCCCACTTGGCCAGAACAGAATTCAGTAAAGTGGAAGGATGTGTCTGCATCTGTTGTGATTGTTCCCTGACACGCAATTGAGGAAGGGAAAGGTCCGAGTGGAACACCCACATCAGTCCAGGAAGTGAAAATTCCCATAGGTCGGGAAATTAATTAGAATTTTCCTTGGAGAAAAGTGTACAATATGTGGGAACCAGGTTACGAATGGCGCGTAAATGTGACCTACACTTTTTAAAAGGGATTACATTTCTTACAGTTATGAGAAGCAATCGCAGGTCTTTCAAATAATTTTGTTTGTAAATATGTATAACACAGGTTTACTTTTTTTTATCTTTTTAAATAAACCACCAGTATTATAATCACATCTTTATTTACAAAACCAAACTTGCATGTAACATAATAGTGACCAATAAGCTATTGGAAAGAAATGTACAAAACTAAAGACTTTTATTTTATTAATTTATTTATCAAATAACATATACCAAGTTATACTATTTTGCTTCTTGAGTGTATTAATTAACCAATTTTGCTGCTAAAATTACCCGAATTACTGGCAACAAAATAAAACATTTTATATGCTCAAACAAGCACCTTGTTTAGAATTTTCCCATCTTCTTACACATTTTCACCATAATCTATACCCATGCAGGCCAAAAGCGATTCGGATATCATCTGATCTGATCCGATTTCGATAAGATACTTCGCCACATAGTGAAACAGATCGTGTTGGTCAGATTTTATGGATCCTCTGCTCGCATCGCTGCCGCGGCGGCTTTAATTTTGTAATTACTATAATACACAACCCCACGAGCTGTTGGCCTCCTTTGGGGAAGGGGCTGCTTTCGATTTGTACTCATAGCTGGGTGTAAACGACTGGCATCCTTAACGGCTTCCAATGCTCAAACAACTGCGGGGCATAAAGCGAAAAAAAAAGACAAAGAACTAAACTCTCCAAAGAAGCCTTTCGCATGGGGAAAAATCCAAGGGAGGGGGATGAACCAGCAAAAAAGAAAGAGGAGACATGATTGAAAACTAACTGCTGCTGTACGCTTATAATATTACATTTCTTGCTGATCATCAGGGTTCTTCACTGTGAAAAAAAAGTATTTCAAATTAATTTAAGACTATAGGAAATGAGGTGTGCTTGGTATTTTTATATAAAACTGTAACACTTTTATTATACTAAATCTATTTACTTTATGTGATCATTTATGCCTAGAAAACCCACATTTCTTACACATTTAGTAAAATTCAGTACAAAATTACATATTTGTAGCTTTTATTTGATATATCTATATGTTTTATGTTTATATAACCAATGACACCAATAATGTATAACCTTCTGGGACACTGTTTTATTAAATATATTTACTTTAATTGTTTTAAAGTAAGCCTAAGTAAAATGTCTTAGTAAAATGTCTAATTAGAATCTCTTTTTTGGAGTGTGCCAAGGGGTGTGTGTCTCGACTAAGGCGCAGCGTTTTACTTAAAATAATTATGGAAAATGCCTAGTTAAATGAGGAAAACTTGGAGGGGGAGTGAGTGAGTGATCGGGGGAGCTGTTTCCTTTTTACCTACGCGCATGCGCATGGGCATGGTCATGGTCATGGCCAATGAGCTAGGATGAAAAACAACAAGATCATAATAAATAATAACCAGGCTGAGCTCAGCTGCGTTAGTTGCGGGACTCCTCGGGGAGGGCGGGTCGAGGGGCGCGGCAGCGGTAACAAGCGCTAATTATCGACAACAAGCTAAAACAGCGGCCTACAATTACGCAGCGACGCCAGCTGAAGCAGCCAAAGAAGTAGCAGAGATGTACACTGGAAAAAATGGAAGGCTTTTATTGCGAAATTGTAAGGAACAAAATTGAAATGTTACTATTACTATTTTTTATTTTCAATTAACAAATATATTATTTTCAATTAACAAATATTTTATGTATGGATATATGTTCCTTTTTAGATTGTGAACATATCCCAAAATTATTTCTTAAAATATAAATAAAGTAATCTATCCCGCATATGACCTAATATGTTACTTTTCATATTCTAAATCTCATAGGAGATAAAAGTATGGAAGCCGTTGGTATATTTTTTGTAATGATTTTTTTCTCCCTGTGCATCTGAGCCCTACGCAACGATCTTGGCTAGAAAATTAGTTTGGAGGAGGGACAAGGGGGAGCCGAGGGGAGAAAAAGCGCAGCGCGGATGCAGCAACTGCCATAGCCATTAAAATTTACACAGGCAACGCAGCAGCAGCCGCAACTGCAACTGCAACAACATCAGCCACTCAGCAACTGCAGCATTTTTGCCTCCGTCTTCGCCGTCGTCGTCGTCGTCGTCGTCATCATCGTTGTCGGTATTCATCGCTGGCCTTTCTCCCATTTGGCGCAAACTTGTTAACTTCTTGGCATGGATGGTCATCATGCAAGCCTGGCCAGCAGGAGTCGCAGAAAGAGACGGGGCGACAGCGGCAGAAAGAGACAGAGCGAAAAGAGTGTGTGTGCGCACAGTATATGCATGCAACGCAGGCAAAAAATGGGGGGAAAATGGCGAATTGGAAATGCCCTCGGAGTTATGGATTAATTTTCGAGCTCATTAAAAATAGGATAAAATAAAAACGTATAGAAAATAATAATAAATTGTATGTAAATAAAATAGATTATAAAAATCAGGAAATCAAGAAATAAAAATCATGAAATCTGATTTAACTTATCCAATGAAATATTCGATGAGTTCTTGTTAAATATACTACTGAAATTCTTTCTTGAGTTCGCTATAAAGAAATTAAAACACAATCAAAATATTTTGGTTTTATTTATTAATAATAATAAATATGTAGTACTGAATTATGAAGAAAGAGAAATCTTATAAAAATGGAACAATAATATTAGGAAAATTTACAAAGCTTACCTTTTTTCCCTTAGAGTTTTGTTTTGAGGACAATGATAATACGGATTCATACATAAAAAAAAACTAATCACTACAAAAAAATCAATTAAACGTATTCTATCTTATCGCCATCTTCAAAGCGTGTAATGAGATCTGAAAGAGTGCGGAAAAGAAATGCTAATTACCTATTTCCCTGGTTACTCGGTTGCTTTGCTTTTATTTTCAAATTTAGCTAGAACACAAGAGCTTCCCATCTCTTTTTGTGTTTTATGACTATCCCACCGTAGTCAGCTGCCATTGAACACACCTGAGAAAGGATTCCTGAAATGGACCATCAAATGCGAGGCCAGCCAATTATCGAGTTAGCCAGTGCCACCAGAATCTGTTCTCTTTCACTTTAATTTACACTGCCCGGGCGGAATATCTCAAAAGTGCCCGATTCCCCCGATTACCCCGATCCCCCCGATTCGCATTATCCCAGCGCAGAACTTTACGATCAACTGTTCTGGTATAATCAATATACCCCATCAACATATCAGGTGTATAACAAGCAGCCGCGGGTCCGTCGCTGCGGCTTCTGCTGTATTGGTTGCAATTTATAGGCGCAGGATCGCTTACAAGCCAACGAGATGGTAACACAAACCGGCGGCACTCACGGCCAGTTATAGTTGTTGTTACTCTGTTGGTTGTTGGTTGTTGCCAGTTGCCTGTTGTTTGTTGGCTGTTGCATGGGCGCTGATTTTTATGCTCTCAAACTCGACTTGCGGCGAGTGAGGATTTTCAACGCAATGGTTGGTTTGGGTTGAGTTGAGACTGAAGAAGACTGGTACCGAGACTGGGCGTTAACTGCGAAGTAATTGCGTTTCGGCTATGCAAGTACATAAATTGGATTTGAAATATGTACACATGTTGATGGATTCCTCTCCAGCGAGCCCATGCTGTGGGTACCTGACTCGATTCTGCACCGGGAGAAAACAATGGTTGACTTATTAAATGACATGATTTTAGATTTCATATAATCCATGTTTTACAAGCTCGCATATATTTTCCTATTTGCTTTTCCAAAATATAACTAATACTAAAAATTAAAAGTAAAAAATAAAATTTTAATTTAATGTCATATAATTAAAACAAAATTTAATCAATTTTACTAATTATATATTAAATGAAAATGACATCAACATTAATTCAATCAACATTAATTCAACATCAAAGAAAAATTTGATTTTATGATATTATTGGACAAATTTGTGCAACAGATTTTTTTTTTGATAATTTTTTTCGAATTTTATTCCCAGTGTGGTCCCTGAAGTGAGCTTAAGTTTTTAGCATCCATCCTGTCTTGGGACTGCCGCTGAGATGGAAAGGAGAACGAGCGGCAAACGGCGAACCATTTGTCTTTTGATAATTATCATTTCACTATGATAGCATCAATTTTGAGGAAAACATTTGATGATTTCTGCTGCGTGTGTCGGTCGTTAACGAGGCCCACAGATCGGCTGACTCCGGGGCAGCTGCAATGCTGATAAGTAAATACTTGCTGCAAAACGGTAGCCATAACAAGTGGTTTGCCGACAAGGCCGTAGTCGAGTTGCACAAGACGGAGGAATATGCCCGATCATCGTCGATCGCAGATGGTTTGGCAGCCGTGCGGGGGATTTTCAGGAGGCTGCTGGTGGATGTTAATCGATGCAGGCAGCAATTACGAATTAAATGGGAGTTAAATGATGGATTAAATAAACTTCCTGGCGAGAGAAATCGATCGTATTTTAATATAAGAATAAAGGTTTCTCACCCAATTATAATTTTGTGCAGTAATTTTAGTTATTGAATTTCAAAATTCACATTAAATTTAAAAAACGTGCTTATACGAGCTCATTGATCTGTATATGCATTCATATTGTGCAAGCAAGTACAACAGAGAAGAAGATCATAGAGATAAATGTTAAAAAATGTAAGCAAAATCAACGGCCATAACCGTTCTGTGTTAAATATATTTAAAATAAGCAAAATCGAATTTAAGGAAGTTATACAAACGGGAGTTGCACCACAAATTAGTAAACTGACATTGCATACTTTTAACTGCAATATTCGCTAACTATCTCTGCTACCAAATAACAGGTGGCGCTGTATTCACCCTTAATAATGTCTTACTGACACTCCCTACTTCTAAAATTTTAAACAATTTAAACAAGTTACGGGTCTAATAAGCTTGGTTTTAAATTTTACTAAGCTCGTATATATTTACTTGGAAATGACCCGTCACCTTTATAAGATATTTTTAATTATTAATAGTTTTAGTTCAAGGAAGTTATATAAGACGAAGTGGCACCACAATTAAGAGAATTAACATTGCATACTTTTAGTTAATAAGTATATTTTATAGGCCCTGCTACCAAATAATAGGTGGCGTTGTATTAACACATAATAAAAACTGAAGAAAAAATTGATACTTAAAATATCTTACTGGCATAATTTTTTAAGTTCATAAAATTTACACATATAAATTAGCAGATTCAATAAATGCGGTTTTAAGTTAAAAATTTTCAACTTAAGAATGGACAAAAAGTCATATTTGTGTTCACTAAACCTAAACCTTAACACCACGTAAAATGTTTTAATGTACGTGGAAAATATCCGTTTTGTTTTGTAAGATATTTAAATTTGGCTCTACTTCAGCTTAAAAAAGTTATAAAAACCAAAGTGGCATCACAAATAAGTTAATTAACATTGCATACTTTTAGCTTGAATAGGTATTATATTAGCTCTGCTACTTTCCTAAGGCTTACACTTATAGGGTACTGCCACACTTATTTTTGAAGACTACTGTCTAGCACACTTTACACGAAGCACACCAATAAAACCTTAAAAAAATGCTCAGCTACCAAATCGTAGATGGCGCTATACTCACACTAATTAAAACTGAAGGATACACTTACATTTTTTTAGGACGTAGAACTGATAATATTTAACGAACAAGGTACAAACCACTCATAAATATTGTACACATGAAATGGTTTTAGTATTCACTTATGCCTAGGTACCATTCCTTCAAGAATAAATTCTTGTAGACATGATCTCTTTCATTGTGTGCAGTGCTACTCAAATGGTACCGGGGTTGACGAAACTGAAAGGTACAAAATAAGTTTAACGTACTTAGTACTCACAGAGAACCCGCAGTATGGGACAGAGTGCTTTTTAAAAATAATAGCCAAACAGCGCGCGCATTTCCAACCAAGGACTAAATACAAAGTTAAACTATTTTCTAAAGGTACGTAAAACTGTTGATATTTAACGAAACTAGGTCAAGGCTTAAACCAAACCTAAATATTGTACACATAAAATGGTTTTAGTATTCACTTATGACTAGGTACCATACCTTCACAAAGAAATTCGTGTGGACATGATCTCATACATTGTGCGCAGTGCTTCTCAAACGGTATCGGTGTTAATGATATTTAAAGGTACAGAATTATTTTACTTACGCTTTTTAAAATATACGAAACACTGATCAATTTAAATATTTATTCCGGGTAAACAATAATGCATTTAAAAACCAAATCAGTTCGAAAAGTTCCGAGACTTAAAAAAAACAAAAATCGCGCCCTCAAATTAAACATTACCAACTAAGATAAGAACAACAAGTTAAACTATTTTCCTGAGGTACGTAAAACTGTTGATATTTGACGAAACTAGTCCAAGGTTCAAACAAAACCTAAATTTTGTACCTTGAAATGGTTTAAGTATTCACTTAGGCATAGGTACAATACCTTCAAGAATAAATTCTTGTGAACATGATCTTTTACATTATGTACAGTAATTGTCAAACGGTATCGGGGCTGATGAAATTTAAAAGTTTAAGGGAATTAGTATTCACACAGAACTTTTTTTTATGGGACAAAGCACATTTTTAAAAATACACGAATTAAATTACTATTAAATGCTTTTATATCAAATCATTTCTAAAAGTACCGAGATTTTAATACAAATTTTTAACGCATATAGTTTTCTGATTTAATAAACAATCAACTAGCGCTCAAGTTGAACTTCCCAACTAAGGACTGAATAACAAGTTAAACTGTTGTCTGTAGGGACATACAACTGTTAATATTTAACGAAACTAGGTCAAGGCTCAAACAAAACCTAAATGTTGTACAGATGAAATGGTTATAGTATTCACTTATGCCCATGTACCATAGCTTCAAGACAAAAACCTTGTGGTCATGATCTCTAAAATTATGCGCAGTACTTCTCAAACGGTGTCGGGGTTAATGAAACTCACAGGTACAGAATGAGGTACTTAATGCTCAGAGAGAACTTGTTTTTTGTTGCACAGTACACTTTAAAATGTAGGAAAGGAACAACGTCGATCTCAACAAACATTAAAGACTTATCCATTCTTAAATCAGTTTTACTGAAGATAAGCTCTACTAAAACATGAAGTTACTTAACATTTTTTTGAGTAGACTGTAGACTATGCACTGCGTGTCAAACTTAAAATATACGCTTGATCCTTTTATCCCTGTCAAATTAAACAAAAATGAATCCCTTAGTTAAGAACAGAACCAATTTTCCTTTAAATACAAATTGCTTTCATGTTTTTTCTTATCAGAAAACAGGAATACTTTTATATATCCAATCAATTCTGAAACAAAGTCCCGTCATTTAAATATGAATATTTTAACGCACATGTTTTTCTGGCCAAAGTCGCTCGTGGCCATCAGTCTAATTGACTTCCTTTTCGCAGAACAGTCAGCCCCTCGATTGCTCCATATTTCATGACCAAAAATTAACCAATAAAACAAAGGAGAAAAAAACAACAAATGATATCACAAAGCTGCCACACAAGTACACACACAGAATAACACACGCGGACGAAATGTACGACTTTTCCCAATAGCCCAAGCTATAACATATAAAAACCCACCCGCAACAATAACAGCAGCAATTTCCCCACAGCCCAACAGTACGTATGCGCAATGTGTGTGTGCTCCTGTTTGTTTGCCAACCTGAACATGTGTAGCTATCTGTAACAGCGCGAGGGGGTGTGCGGGGGCTTTGTGCGGGCGGGACAGGGGTAACACATGCAAAACACAGCAATAGAAACAACAACAACAACAATGGCAAACGCATGTAGTTGATGTCAGAGATATCGAAAAAGATACAGGGCAGTCGAGACTACAGAGAACAAATATCACTAACGGTTTGTGTTCAGTTGAATTTTTTTCCATCATAAACTTGACATTTGGAATACCAACTAAATAACGTAGATGTCTATTATTGTGAATATCGTTTCTCAATTTTATATTTGTTTTAAGGGCTAAATATATTTTGATACCTTAAAAAACAAAATAAGTCCAGGAATACCAATGCGTAAAGATTTTATTTTGTTTATGACATAATTAAGTCAGATCTGTTTAAAGTTGTATTGTTTCACTGATTTCAGATGAATTACATTTTTTGCTCTGTGCAGTAGGGAGACCGAGAGATATACATTTCAAAATTTATTTATTTACATTGACATTTTGTGCTACTTGTGCACTTTTCCCCCCACATCCCGCTCGCTGCCAAATTGTTCACTTGAAAAACTGCTAACAAAGCTCTAAGCGGTCCACTTTTCCAGTCCTCTGTCGTCCTCTCCCCCGCCCCTCCTCCACTTTCAATTCGAGCAAGAAACAGAGACGACAATGTATAATATATTGACTCAACGGAAAATACGGACATTGTCATAGCAACCGGAAGAGGTAGTAGAATAAGCAACCGGGAGGATGGCGAGTCACAAGGACAAAGGGACCTCAAGGCGGAAGAAGTCGGGTCAAGGGAGGGTTTATTTCCGAAACCAAAGTGAGCCGAAATGGAAAGATGGGGAAAAGGTAGTACCGGGATGGAGGTTCACGTAAGGTAAGGAAGTCAAAGGGAACTGGGGATTTATAGACTGCTACTGCTGCGGAAATGTTCAGGTATCAACGGTTCGAGAGGGACTCTATGCCCATATAAATAATCGAATTAGTCCCGGAAAGCTGGGACTTGAAGCGTATGGAAATTTAAGTCAAGAACTTGTTGCGAAAGAATTTTTCTAGTAAAAAGAAAGTTATTCAAAATATATTTTAGTAAACGTTTATAAATTAAAAATGCGTTAATGAGGTTAGACATTTTTAAACGCTATATAGTCTTATTTGATATTTTTTAATTAAATGTATAGAACCAGTTAAACAAAAGCAACTTTTTTTTTCAGAAAAAAATCTGATTTTTGAATAAAACATAGACAAAAATGATAAAAACGGTTTTTTGCTAACATCTGGAAATTTGTTAGTGATTTATGGATATAATCAGGAATATATTTTAAAATATTTTATATTAAGAAGTTTTAAACTAAAGTCTTGTTTTGCAGAAAGTTTTTCAATTGCTTTAAAATTAGGAATAATTGACTTCAATTTAGGAAAACAAAGTAAATTTTGTATGCAAGTCTTAAATTTAAGGCAATTGTTCCTAATGTTTTCCTAATATTTTTTCTAAAATCAAGGAATCTAGTTTTCTGAGTGTATGAACGGTATTTCTTTGAAAAACTCCATCTGTTATGTGCCTTTTTTCTTTTAGACGAGGCTTGAAGAGTCGTCAATTGAACGTTACTACCGGAATTTCCGATGGGGATATTGATGAGAAGGGTGGAAAAACGGGGGAAGTGGTCGGAGGTCAGCCGATTGAAGCGCACAAATGTTTGCAAATGCTAAACATGCCCGTATTTTGTATACGTATTTACAAATTTGATATTTACAAGCCCTTCGACAGCAGCTCCGCTTTCCAGTGCCCCCTTAGCCCTTCAACATTACTCTTGGCCCCTCAAGACCTCGTTTTACCCGTTACTGTCCTCTAAGCAGGGTTCTTCGTTTGACGATGCCAGCAAGAAATGTTCAAGAGTTCACTTAACAGTTTTATTTGTCTTTGGAAAACTTTTGTTCCTCCCTCCCTGCGCTTAGCCATCCAACTCAAGTCCCTCACATACGCACACTTGAATGATTTCAAAGGAAAGGTTGTTACAGATGTGGTCAACGTAATAGTAGTGTGTTCTAGAAATGAAAAACATGAACACAGCTATTCAGTTCTTTAAATAAATACATTTTTTAATTATAGGTAGGTAGGTAGGTATTAAAAACACAGTTTTAATAATTAAGCTGTGGTATTTAAAAAACAGTTTTGATACTTTATATTTGAATATAATTTTGATTTATTTTAGTAATTTTCAACATTTTTTTTAAATATGTAGTGTACAAAAATTAAAAGATTTTTAGTTTAGTTTAAAAAACCAATTACTCATCGAGTTTTTGAAAAAAAGTAACCAGTTTATACAAAGTTTTAAATTAGTTACTATAATTTAACGTATTATGTTTTGCTTTCACCTAACTAAAGCTATACATCTGAACGCAGGCATGTGGACAAAGGCGAGTGAAACAAACGTGGTCGAGTCAAAGCTCCTTCTGGCCCCATCTTTCCGTGCTTTTGCCAATATCTGGCGTACTTGAACAATTTGTAACATGATAGACTGGAAGAAATGGCAAACAAATCATTGGGGGGAGTGTGTGTGGGCTGTCAGTTTTGTTTATATTTTTCTTTGCTTTGCATTGACTTTATTCCTCGGGTTTGAAGCAAAAAGCATTCTCCGGCTGTTTGTCTAAAATATTTGCAAGAAAATTGCAAACAAAAGACAACAAGCGGACATTGTCCAGAGGGGTAAAGAGGGCTGAAAAAAAAGGAGTGTGGCATTTGGGGAAAAACAATTTCACTATTTTGTCCAGTTTTTGTAGTTGCTCTTTGTTTTAAGCGCTCATATTGAAAATCAAACAATGATGGCCACTGAAAGTTGATGCAGTTGAACTATATTTTATGGGGCACTCAAAAGAGAAAGAGAATAAATATGTACAAAATATACAACAATACAAACAAATAAAAAAACTGAGTTTTTAAATTTAAGGCTTATTGCATTCCAAACAAGTTTACCACTGACGCAGTTTAAAATGTGCATGCAAAACACATTTATTCAAAACAGAATCTGACAAATTAAATAACCGAAAATAAAAAAAACAATGGAATCTAATATACCAAACAAATACTGGTGTAGATTAAATAAATTTCTTAGGAAAATTTCAACTCATGATGGCCCATTTAATTTGAAAAGGCTTTTTTTTCGATCGAGATTCCCACCCTCTCTATTTTTGTTAATGTTCAAAATTTTTCTTTGACAACGATGACCCCATTGTGAGGCATCAAGTTCTGTTTCAAACATTTCAATATTGCATTTTGACAAAGCGGAAATTTCCAATATCCTTTGCCGAATCATCCCATGCAAATTGAAAATTCCCAAAAACAATCGCTGCCATATTTGAGTCCGCTCAAATGCTGATGAACACGAACTACATTTTATGCGGGATGCATCAAACACAACAACGCAGAAAGAACAACAAATCAAAATCAAACTCAGAGCATGCCGATGCTGGGCCGCAGAATATGACAAAATATGAATTGCACATTGCACAATAAACAATAAATTTCCGAGTGACCGGCACACACGCAAAAATCCATCGCAATAACAACAATGGAAGGGAAGTGATAGTGAACGAACGGGAAACACTCTTAAAATAGGCAAACGTAGAGGAAATATTTTCTAAAAATAACTGAATGTGATAAGAACACTTTAAATTGTGATAAGGCAGTGTGATTTGTGAGAGAAGTTCACGTTCTTTATAGTTCTTGAGACACATTCAAAGCTATTTGGTAGTTAAATGTTCAATGTTTTCTATTCAAATCCCTGAGGGCTGTAAATGCAATTCAATTTTTTAATCAATTCATATATTATAAACTTTTTCAATACATCGTATATCGTAAATGAATTCAATACACACCTTCGGAAACCTTAACGTTTGTGCTAAAATCTCCAGAGGTTAAGCCAACACCCCCGAATACTTCTTTATAAATCTTTTATGGCGAACCCATTTATAAGCATCCCCAGTGCCACAGACCTAGTCCACCTATGCAGTACCACTAAGATCTGGTCAAGGAACTAACCCTTGCGAGAAATGCCGGCAAACCCCATCACGTACCCATTATGCTTCCCCGAAGAGTGGCCCCCATATCGTTCCTCGGCCCTTCTCTGGGGCATAACAATGAGAGGCTGCGTTCTGTGTGTCATAAAACAAATTGGGTGGCCGCAACTGCCATTTCCAACCATCGGGCAGATCGGGCTGGATGGCTCTGTGGTATATGCACTATATATCCAAATATATATATATGTATGTATATGTGGCATGGGGTGGAGATACGGATTGGATGCATACATTCATACCCAAAGCGTTCGCTGGACATTGGCATCATCGGGCGAGAAAACAGGAACGGAGCCCAGAGAGCAGGCCTACTGTCACATCCAGTCCTTGAATCCTACAGAAGTGGGTGTGGCAGTGGTGTAAGGCCCCCAGAAACCATCAGAACGCATTTCGGCCTGCATTGGGGCAGTTGTGTAGATTTGTGGCTAAAAGAGTTAACAGATAAAATCAAATATGCACTATGTCCTGCGGTGGCAGCAGGCGACAGGCGCGTTTTTAGGGGGTCCAAGTGGGCGGGGCGGGGCGGGGCAGGGCAAAGACTGAGAAAGGCGGCGGAAGGGGCTGACCAGCCACAAATTTTTAGTTCGAAAAATGCAAGCGAATTTATAGTTTGAGACGTTTGCATGCAAAACAAACAAAAATAGAAAGCGGTGATAGAGTACAGGGATACGCCGAACTAAGGTATTTACTTCGGTGATAAAAGATTTTCAACAATAATATAAGTTAGCAACATTAATTTAATATTTAACAAAATTTCTTTACTTTGATCAATTAAAATTTAGAGTTATATATATTGATTCCATTAAATGGAGACAAAAGACTTTGGCATTAGAAACAAGAATACAAATAAAACTGAAATGCAAATAAATTTGTTTTATAATGCCAAATTATTTAGTTTCCGTTTTTTTTTATAAAAGTTCTGGTTTAAATCTGAAAATCTGGTTTAAAATTTTAACTTTTTTTAAATAAGAAATATTTTTTCAAATGTTTTTTTTCAACTTGAGAGTTACCACTGTACATGGAAATGGTGAACGGACAATAAAGGAGATTGCACTGCATTTGGCATGACAACTGTGGGTAGGCGTGGCTGACTGGCACGCCCACTGTCACAATCACATTTCCAGCGCCTCCTTTTTTGCTGCACTTTCCCCCTGATTCCCCGTCAACCCAATTGTAGTTAGTGACGTGTGTGCGAAGAACGCAGATTCGCAAAAAAGGAAAGGAACCGGTCCGATTGACCTACAAATGCAGGGAGAAAGGAGAGATGGAGGGTGAAGTGTCCCTACACAAGGATTAAAAATTACCATATTGGTCATACCTACATTTTGGTAGAATTGATAACAATCCCAAATATTCTTAAGCAATTTAAGTTGCAATTCTTATGTTGGCTTTTATTTTTTATGATTTTAAGGTACTTGGCATTAGTAAATAGTTTTAGATTTAGCTTGCAATTTGTTCATATATAATTTATATGATAATTTAAATTGTTTAATACAGTATAATTAAAATTACAGTTCTGAGATGACAGAATTGTGCTACGGCTTCTCTCGGTGTATTAAGGGTGGAGGAAATAGGATGTCGGGTAGGCATACAAATCAAAAGAAATTTTTGCGAGTGAGTTTCGGCACAGGGAAAATCACATACATTCCCCCAGTCCGAAAAAAGTGTTTGCACTCAAATTACACAGCCGGCCTAATGGGCGAAAGAGATGGCCTTGGAGTGCCAGAAAGAGATGGCCAAGGAGAGTTAGGATCGGGAAGTGCGGAATCGGACACTGAGGTCGGCAAATGCAGGCAAGCAACCGAAATCGATTTGCGATTTGAATGGCACCCAGGAAAAAGGAGTCCGGGGAAAACTTGCCAAAACAAGCAACAACAACGGCAGATGAAAAAGTGATGCTCAAAAAGAAAAGCGAGAGGGAAAGTGCAAAAATACGCAGTATGTGATTCTAAGATTTCCCTCAAGCAATTGCCCTGCAAATGCAGTAAACACTGCCAAGAACCCATTGTATAAAGGAACATTTTTTGTAGAAATACTGCAGTTACTATAACAGCAATCAATATTAATTTAGAAATTCCCCATTTTCTAATATAATAGTTTGTAACTTATCCAGTTTCATAAATAAATAAATTAAAGGACTACTCAGACTGCACATCAATTATAAGGAATTTTCCCAATGAAAATATGGCAGATGAAAGAAAGAACGCTGGTCGAATATTGATTTCCTAAATGTGTTTCTAATTGGACTAGCAATTTCTCCATCAAAGTTGTTTGACTTGAAATTGTATATCCAAATTTGTGTCAAATTCCTTCAGAAAGATAAACTTTTGTGTTTTGGAATTGCTTGTCCTACATAAACACTTAAAGTTTTGCCATGGGAAATACTAGCCCCATCATATACATGTATATATATGAATAAAATGTTATCAAATAGTTTAAGGAACATTTCGTGTAAGTTATGTGCCATTCCCCACCCCAACTTAACCCCTCTCCGCCACCCCGTAATAACAATTATACAGTTGGAAGCCTCGGGCTTTGTTTGTATGTCTGGGTGTCCCAATTTAGTTTGTTGTCTATTTTGTGTGCGACGTTAATTGCAGTGCATGGGTCAAATATTATTACTAATGCTACACAGCTCCCCGCCCACTAACCCCGCCCTTTTACGGCTTCCCAGGGGGGAACATATGTGTTGGGGGATTGGGTGTGTGTGTGTGTGTGTGCAATTTAGCACTCTGCGGCATTCAAGAAAAGGGAAGATGAAAAAAGTATATTCACCCAGCACACCCAAAAGTCCAAACAGCAGGGGGCAGGGAGTTTGCCGGTGGGGTGGCTAACTGCATTCGCAGTTATGGAAAAGAGCGTGCAAATTGGGGTTGCCTTGTCACACAGGGAACAAAAAATTGTACGCCATTAAGAATGTGTTTTTAAGGTATTTACCTTGACAACAATCTATGTGGTTGAGTCAAATTCATAAAACCGTCGATTGTGTATTCGTTTTCTAGCCTTTAAGCAAGGAATACTCTTAAAATCTAAATCAATCAAATTGTACCTTATAAAAAATACTTTAAAATACTTTAAAATCGATATATTTTGATGTGAAAAGTAACTACAATTGAATAGAACTTAAACATAATGTTTGTATACACTTATTTACCAATTTAAACATAATAGATTTGATAAATGAGCAGATTATTTAACTACACATTGTCAGCCAAGATTATTATTTAATTTTAAATAATTTTAAATGTTAAATAATTTTAATTTTAAATAGCCTTTAGCTTATATTTATTTAATTTTAAATTAAATAAATGCAGAGAAACTTGTATTAACACTTATACTATATATAAGTAAAGCTAAAAGAAAAATAACATTTTTGTGCAGCAAACAAATTATGGGCAGTAGCTAAAAGCGATTCATTTCAGTATTTAAATTTGTGTTTGTGAACTTTCTTTCAGTGCATATAAAACAAGAATAAATGACAATAAGAGCGCAGTTCAAGTGTCAGCCGTGGCCTCTTATTGTCACGCATTGTCGTCTGCCCCCTTCCGCCTGGTCCGCCCCCTTCCTGCCACGCCCCCTCCACAATGGATGCCCCAAGGAATCCCCAACACTCACACACACACACAAACTCGAATGTGTGGTGGCATTTCCGGTGTTCGTTAGAGGAAAGGGAAACGCTTGGGAGGAGAGTGAAGCCCAATGTGCTTTTGGCATAAATTATGAATAAAGCGAGCGGCACACGTGTGTGTGTGCGAGTGTGCGTGTGTGGAAGGATGTCTTGTATGCCTGCGCGTGTGTGTGTGGGTGGGTGTGCTTGTGGTGAGGAAAATGAAGTAAAAGCGGCGACGGGAATGAAATGAAAGCAAGTGCCTTAAGGAGGCTTTGAAAAACTATCAAAGGGAAAGGCGAAGGAGAAAATTCTCTAACAAGCATTTTAAGGAATTCCTTCGGGGCAGGAAATACTTCAAAAATGCGGCAACACATGTTTGCAGAAAAAAAAAATAATAATTTCATATCTTAAAATCGATTTCATCTTACCTAAAATACAGTGATCCAAAAACGAAACCCTATGATCTGCGTCCATTTCGCAATTTTATTTTAAAAATATTTGTTTAATAATTTCAGGCAAATAATTTAAAAACTGTAAAAACTGTATTTTTTTTATTTTATTGGAGCTATTAAAACTTTTTTATCACTTAAAATATTTTTAATTTCATATCTAAAAAGTATGCTACGAAACCTTGAATACTCTAATAAGATTCAAAGTGGAGAAGTATAGGATTCCAGAGCATTATAGCTCAGGCACACTAACACGAGTTTTCTATCGATAGTGAAGTTAACTCGATAACTTATATATAGAAACTCGAGTTCCGGGCAAACTTGAATTTTATTTTGACAGTTTGCTGATATCAAAAATTAAAAAATCAAGAAACAGAAAAGCAAAAATGAAGCACTTTTCGATGATTACGTTTTTTGGGTTTGACCGGCTAGTGATAGCTCATAAATAAAAAAAAAATCATCTAATGATATACCTGAAAATCAGGAAGAATGAACTTAAACTTACTTTTCTCTCATCTCTGGTGGTTACCTGTGCTAAGCATATGTAATAAAAAACCTGAGTTTTGCCCAAAACTCGATAGACTCCAAAACTCAACCTAAGTGTTAACGACGCTTTAAATTATTAAAATCCAAATTTTTTTTAATGAGGATTATGTAAACAATACAGAAGGATATGTTTATATTCAATTCGAAATAACATCGAAATGGGACTAAAAGTATGCAATCAAATAAATGCCGTCGTCTTTCGTGAGAGTGGGGACTTCAAATGCATTGATTCATTCATATTTTAACACCTTTATATCAAAGCCCGTTTGATTTTTGAAGCTTGATGAATAGGGTACTATTTTGGATTAAGGGAAATCTCATTAAAAGTAAATCAAGCTAAATGCAACCTAGTAGTAGTATATTAATTCAAATCTTTAATGTTTCACCTCTTTATATTCTGGGCTAAGTATCACTTAAAACATATCGAGTCTTCTAAATACATTCAAGTCACAAACGCTGCGCCATCAGAGAAAGGGCATGCAAAAGAAAAGCTGTCCACTTTCATTCGAATGGTGGCGAAGGAGTGGGGTGTGGTGCCCATGGGGGTGCCTTTTGGGGTGGGGGTGGGTGGTGGCTGTGGAGATGGTGGTGGAGTGGGTGGTGGTGGGGCAGCGGGGCACGTTGCAAATGTGTCTGAGCTGTAGGCAGCCACAAACGAGCTTGACTTCGTTTCCAGAGCCCAAAGAGAAGGGTCTCCAGCTTGTTTATAGTATCTCAATAATTAATGAGCTCTTAGGAATTTTTGTGGCAAACAAGGACAGCGACGGGGAGGGGGAATCGGGACCAGAAGGCAGCCACAAGGATGCTGAACAAAGTCAACTGCCGCGGATGGGAAAACTTAATGTACAAATATAATTTGCCGCACACACAAACACTTATGTGGCAAGCACCCCGCGGACCCTCCGGCAGCCCCCACCCCGTCTTGTCACCCCCGAAAATGCCGCGACTCGACCAGCATTTTGTTGGCCCGCAAGTCGCTTCTAAAACGCCACTGAAATACAAAGCTAGTTAGCAGCCAGCGGAGAGCTCGGTAGTTGTCACCCGGACTCAAGCAGAGAGTTCATATTTTATGAATATAACCATATTATATGAGTCCTAATGCAGCCGCCGCCATTCGCCTTTTGGCAAATGGAGACACAAGCCAGACGAAAAACCAAACGGGCACCAGATGGACCTTCCAACCAGACACACAAATACATCAAAGGTTTTTACGGTTACAGCGGAATGCCAACTGAAGGCAGACCAAAAATATGCAGGACCTATCGATACCCTGCAAAATATCATTACAACAAGATCATATCCCATTGGTTATGCAAATTTAACAGCTGTCATATTTAATTGGATATGAAAATTGTACAACTATATAATAATTTTTTTCTTCGAAAAGTGGGTTTAATTTGTAATTACCTAAAGGCTCTAAATACTAAAATGATATAATTTATTAATACACTTTGTACCTTATTTCTTTAGAAATTAGTTGACAAGTTAAAGCAATGGACCAAATTTTAAAAACACATAAAAAACACACAGTTTATTTAGTGGATCGTTGGGTGAACAACAATATTTATTACCAAATCCTTTTTTGTAGGACCTATACTTAATCTTAAACCTAATTATCCTATTTCTCTTAAAAAATGTATATATAAAAATAATAAAAGGTTTAATATTTAACAATAAATATTAATAAAAGCTATTGTCATTTAATTTTTCTATAAGCCATCCTGTTAAAAAAAAGCAATAAATTAAACCTTTTTTAAAGCTGATCATTAATAGAGATCAATTTTATTGTAAACTTATTTTAAAAAGCTCAGTATGCCCGAAGACTATCCCTAAAAAGTTACCCTGTAATGGCGTTTTAAAAAAGTGACTCGCTGCTTCCTGATTACTTATTCATTTGCCACGCTTTTAGCGCTGACTGCGTTATGTTTTGCCCTCTGACCCTGCCACCTGCCACCTCTCTTCCCCCTCCAGCTTTTCACCGCCTTTGATTTGCTTAATTTGTAAATTTGTTGGCTACCGACTCCAGCCCCCAGTTATGTTTTAGATGCTTTTCATGGCTTTTAAACGCTTTCGCTGCCATCAAATTGACCAAAGCGAAAACAAAAAGGCAAATAAAGAAGGAATCTCACTTAGAGGTTTTTTTTGGGCGGCATGTGCAAAATTTATTCGGTTACATGTGTTTTAGTGCCATAAAAAGACACAATGCATGACACATGCATATTTTATGGGATATTTTATAATCTAATTACCGCGTAATATCGTCCAAAAGCAAAGAATGGAAGCAGAACGCCCGCACACACGCATACACAAATGAGAAACGATCGCACAGCTGGGACCTTGGCAAGGATACAAGGGGGAGGGGTTGCAGCTCGATTTCTGGGGGGTGGCATAAAAATGCCACAAAATTAGCTCGACGCATTTGGGGCATTAAAAGCGGTTTTCAGGGTCCAAAAGCGTGAGCCGTTAAAATAAATTGCACAATACACGCACACTTGCACACACATTTGTAAAAGTGAGGGATGTAGATGGTGGGGAAGGGGAGGGAAGCTACCACCCCCCCGAAAACGCAGGTGTAAACGCTTTCAACGCCTTTTATGGCCAGTCAATGCACTGCAAGCTAAAATATTCATTGTATGACCTATTCAGATTAATTAAAGTAGTCTTATTAATTTATCTTATTAGAGAAAAACATAAACAAATATCTCATATTTTTAAAAATTTTTTTAAAAATTAAGAAGTACATAATGATTCTAAAAAATCGGTCTTTTAATCCTAAGAAAGTTACATCACTCAATCTAAACAGCTCTACATTGTAGACCGATCCTAAAAGTCCCTTCCCTTTTAAAATTAAATTTTAGATTTATAGTATTGCTTTTTTACCTTTTATCTTTGCTTATATATAGTAACCTTAATAATACATTGATATGAATCAGATCTTAATACGTGTGAATTCGAGGTCTAAGTCAGGTCGTTCTAAACATCGAGGTCCATGTAAGTTTTGGATATCCAGGTCCAAAGCCTTGAAAAAATTATCGTGAGATAGCTGCGTTTTGTAATTTATATTTCGTGAGGTGAGTATAAGGAGCTCATATGAGATTGAGCACTACGAATTTTCAATCAAATGATTAATACTATTGTTAGTATAATTATCTTCTTATAGGGACACCTACAGATAATTATCTTTCAGCAATATCATGTGACAACTACTCTTTTTCTCAGTGCACCCCTCAATCCCATCCCCGAACTCCACTCCCTTTAACCCCCCGTTTCGAAGAATGTGTCATATGGACGAACCGAAATGGAGTGAGACCCACAAAGTCTCTGATAATAACAAAACACAATTTAACGCATTGGCGGCTACTTAAAACGCGTCGCATGGCCAAGCGATAAGAAAGCTGGCCAACAAAAAAAAGAGGAGGTAACCCAAAAAATTAGGGAAGAGGGGTGTTATAAGGGCTGGGCAGTTGACCAAATGAATGTTAAGCAGCTTCGAGCCTACACACATATACGGACGTATATGGGATGGCATTTTTTTTCTCATTTGGGCCGGATATATTATCCAACGGGGATAAGGAAAAGTGCCGGGAACAAAGACAACAAACGGGGCACGTGCATGCCGAAAAGCCAACCAGGCAGCTAAAGCTGTTAAACTGCCATTTGACAGGCGAGAACAACACACCCACGCATAAAAACCGTCGAAGAGGACATGTTAAATTTAAAAGTAGCAGCACAAGTGGAAAACAATTTGGCAGTCATTAAAATGGGTAAGCAATTGCATATAAAATTAAATTGAAATTTAACGCAGGCGAAGGAGGTGAGAGCAAACGAAGGGGATATAAAGTAAATGAATCCTTTTCCAACGATAAAGACTCCAAGATGTGCGGAAAGCCGCTTAAATAATCATTAATATAACGCACTCCTTTGATGAAAAGCTTTAAACTCGAACTTTTTCACTCAGATAAATGGCCACAAAAATTTTACTTCGTCGGATAGGACTTAAACAAAATTAAGTTTTTGTATTAACCAATAATACAAAAAACAATAATCAATATTATTTAAATTACATTTGTTTTCTATAAAAATACTAAGCTCGTTTGATTGATGGGGTATAAAAATGTTATTGTTTTTGAAAGACCGCATATATTTATATTTTATTTTATTTCATTTAAGCTAACTTAATAACAACACTTTAATTTAAGCTCTAACAAATGTTGTGGTATCTAACATTCCATTTGATTCCTTCTTTGATTAAAAGTGATTTTATTTAGAAAACCACATTTCAATGCTGGTTATGATTTTCCGTACAAAAACCACAAATGCTGAAGATATCAATACATTTAGCAGCGTACTTTCTGAAGGGTTGCGAAGTATTTAACTCATCTTGTGCATTCATCGTTTATTGATTGGGGTTCGAAGTTCAGGACCTGCTTAATATGCAGTTGCCATTCTTCAACTCAATTGAAGCCGAAGACGCATCAGCAGAAAGGTAAACACTTTTCGAGCAAACAATGCGCATATCTCACCCTCTCACAGACTCGCATTTGCATGAATTTATTTATCTTATGTCTCCTCTATTATATGTTTCTCCATATGTACATACGTATGACGATGTTTGCCTTCAGTTTATGGCGGCCAAACAATAATAACAACAATGTCGAAGCCTCAAGGAGCAAAAACTGCACAATAAAATACCGAAATGCGTTTAAAGAGCCACGGAGACGGGGGGTGGGGATGGGAAGCTCTACTACGATATTTATTGGTTTATTTTATGATCCTTTTTGATATGTACTTAAAGGAAATTTTACATTTATTGGTTTGACAACAAAATGCCCAACGACCTTGTTTTTTGGGGTCACCACCAGGGAGAACAAATATGAGGGGAGGTTTTGCGGCGAGGGGCTTGAATGTGATGGGTCCTTTGGTTCAAGGAATATGCCGTTTTGTTGGTCTGTAATCTGCTCATTTGCTTATGAAATTATCCACCTCATTTGTTGCCCCTTTTTCTGCTTGCTTGAAGCTGCCCAAAAACGCCTTTCTCCTTGCCACCTTCCTGTTTTCCAGCTATGGGTTCTTAGCAGGGATGACAATTTGGCCTTTTTCAGAAGATTTTTCTAAGTTGGGTCTGCAAAGCGAACAAATTTGAAGAGAAATAAATTAATTTATGTCATATTTGAATATGGTTAAGTGCAGAAAATATTTAGTATTTTTTATTAGCTGATTTACTCACCTAAAACTCCAATTAATACTTTCTAAGAAGGAATGTTTGAATGTTTTGAGTTCTCAAATTAGGTAATCACGAGCATCTCTGTTTCTTAACCCTGTCCCCTGGTCATTTTATGAGTTATGTCTTATGTCCAGGGATCACTGCCATCCATGTTTTTTGGGGTCGTCTTGGCAGCTGTTTTACGCTCATTTGGTTTTTGAAAATTGTTTGCCATAAACAGCCGGAGTTTGGAGTGTGGCAAGCGTTTAATGTCGCCCAAAATGGCAATTACAATATGAGGGGCACTTGAGCACAAAAGGGTTTCCCCAAATGAGGAGCGGAAATAAAGGAACCTTTCTTCCAGTTAAACCACTTGTCAGGCAACAGCCCTCAAGTGTCAATTAGATGCACTTCTTATGGCTGGAACAGTGGGGGAAAGTGGTAGAGTTCCTTAAGGGAAGTTCCTCGAGACTCCTTCAACCCTCTCGACTCGCTTACCTACCCCAAGATATTCCATTTGCCTTAAAGCTCGAGGGTCCTTATAGCTGACGTCATCAGTTGAAGTTAACTCGCCCTGTTTTGCAAGGACGGGGGGCGTGGCAGCTTACATATGTAGAGGGCCAACAAATGGAGACAGCAATTTACGTGTGAAGCTTAGCGAAGCACAAATTAAATCAGGCTTCGGAATCATTTCCATTTTTCCTTTCCCGGGGAAAGGATAGAGTTACGCTCCTAATGAGCAATCTATATGTAACTTACGGCCACCAGAAGGCCAAATGCGAAACCTTCGAGTCACCAGCAGTCAATGAAATGATAAATCTCTTCATTACGTGTCCCATTCCCCGGAATTCTTGGTTAATTGCCAAAAAAAACATTTACAAAATGACTTGACAAAAAATTCAATAACAAACGTAGAGAAAACGGAGGAAGCTCAGGCTTAAAGGGAAGAAACATAAAATACCCTCGTTCGGTTTATTTACTGATGCTGAAATAAAAGTTCCTACGAAATATATTTTAAAGCTCAAAGCTTAAAACTAAACTGAAGCATTTAAGCATCTCCTTGTGAGTTGGCAGTTGACTTAAACTCTTACTTACACTCAAATAAAATAAAGCTCTGTGAGTGCCAAGGATTTAATTACTAAGAAATCATTCTTTTTTAAATAAAAACACAATATATTTTATAAAATATTTTCATTTTTATTGTGGTTAAGCATTCATTTTAAGTATGAAAAAAAGGGAATGCTAGAAAAAACGTTCTTAATCTTATGTAAATTATGTTTAAATTTGTTAACTTCTTTATTTCTTATACTCTTCAAATATTATTGCAGCTTTTAACTTATTTCGCAACGTAAATGAAGTTTAATCACTGTATTTTAAAGGGTACTGATGTGGTTATCCCATCCTACCATGTTCGATTCCTGTTTCTACAACTTTCTCCTCGCATCAAACTGAAGCATTGATGCGGAAGCGGCGATTGCCGCTTAAGGCTCAACGGACAGGATACGTGTGTGTGTGACGGATGAACTTGCACAGAGAGAAATTAAACTTGTTCTTCCCCAATGTGAAGTTCATTCATTACATAGCTTTGATCGTAGCCTCTTTACACAATAAGCTGTCAATTAATTGTTTCGTTTTTTCTGGTCAAAAGAAGTAAATTTACAATGAGAATATAAGCATGGAACATATTTCAATCATACACCTTTTATTTATAAAAAATCCAAAATTTAATTTATAAATCAGAGTCTACATAAAGAAATTTTTATAAATAACACCTGTTTGTTATAAAAATTTAGCTAGAAATGCATTACCAATATACTATTACCATGCATAAAAAATGTTCGAATAATTTTTTAAAACATTTAACAAATTATAAAAAAAAACGTATTCCTATCAATGGCAATATTTTTGTTTGTCTTTAAGTGTAAGTAACTCAAAAATAAATGTTTTGAAAGAACAAATTTCAATATAACACCCTTACAAATATATGTTTTTAACGTTTATTTAACTTAATGTTTGATAATGTTGTGCAAGTGCAGGATGTGTGCCCGACACAAAAGAAGGCCGTAAGTTTGGCATTGCCTGGATCTCCCTTCCTGCATTTTCCGCTTTCCACTTCCCGGATTTTCCTTGACATGACTTAAATGTTGTCCATGGGACGCCTTGTAAATTAGCTTCATCTTGTTGTGTTTGTTGCTGTTCTTCTATGCCTTGTGACGCGGCACTTTTCTTTTTCACTCTTGGAAAGGGGTTTTCCTCACAGTTTTCCGCCCAGTTTTTCTCCCACTTCTTAAGCTTTGTCTTCTTCTTCTTCTTGATTGGAATGACAGACAGAAAAAAACATTATTTTATACGAGAATGAACACGCTAAAATTTCACTTGAAGCAGGTTTTATGCTTCAACAATTTTGTGAAATTCAATTTATGTTGCCCAAGCACACAAAACATACAACGAATCATTACACACACACACACACACACGCGAGGGGGATATGCGTGTGTGGCACGTAAAATATCAGTTATACACAGACTTCAAACTATATGTACACATATATTCGCATTGGACGTGCAGTGACGCAGTCAAAGCATCAAATGCAACTTGAACAATGACTAAGAATGAGATGGGTTCTGTTCTTATACCTTCCCAACTACTGCCCAACCCTCTTTGTCCTTTCCCATCCTGTCTGGGATTTATCCTTTCGTTTTCCATGGCATTGGATTGCAGCTTAACCCCTTCGAAGCACCGTCCTCCTCCCGCAAAACAACTTCAAAGTGAAAATTCACCAGCCAAGTTTAATGACAACTGCGAGCAAATAGATGGAATAAAGGTGCACAAACGTACAGTTGAACTTCTACATGCCGAAATCCATTTGGTACAATGTTATATAGTTTTTAATATAACTTTAAATTAATATGCTCTTTAACTTAAGCAGTTAAAATAAACAAATATATATGGGGACTTTTCCTAAAATTTAAATATTTTGCTTATTTAAAAATTTGTATTTGGAATTTATACTTCAGCTGATGCATTTGTCCCGTTGGTTGCATTAATGTAACATTAATCAAGGCATTATATAAAATTCGTTTCATTTTAAAAAAGTTTATTCAAAGAAACTTTACTGTTGATGTAAAGATTCACGTCGAGATGAAGATAGTTAGATGGATAGCTGGACCAAAAAGTAACCGACCTGGAAGGGAGATACTTTTCCGGGGGCAGAACCGAATTTTCCCGGCCCACACACGTAGTTGACATAAATTTCACTTTATGGTTTGTTAACGAGTTAAATTCGAATCCAGAGCGCTGAAAAGTTTGTCATTTGTTCTCGCCCCATTGGTTGGATCGTGGAAATGGAAAAAGGGAAAGCGGTGAGGAAAGCACGAAAGAAAGTCCTAAGCGTGCTGGAGTGTGGAGCGTGATAAGCATTATAGTTATAGTTATGATGCCGCCGAATGCGATGCGTGCGGAAATCCAAACGAAGGGTGGAAAAAGGGCTGAACAGGCGTCAAAACGTAATGGATTTTGGCTTTTGTTTTCCACGGCAAGGTGTCAAGTAAAAGGGGAAGAGACGAATGGGTTGCCGGGTGGTAGTACAACAATGAGAAATCTGCTTGCGGTGGGGAGTTAACTGAAAGTGTTAGAATTGAGTCGTTAAATTATGTTCTTATGTGAGAAATTAAGACGTTAGCTATAATATTTACCTGTGGCAAAGCACTTAAAAAGATATATATTAATACCTACGTTGCTTTCTAAAAAAGCAAGGAAGATTAAGATGCCTTAGTTATAACAGTCTGCGCTAGATTCTGTTGCTCAGTGATATATTGTTAAAAGTAGGAGTGGATTTACATTTTTATTTCCCGGAAATAGAGACATTAAAGTTAATAAAAATATAACACAGAAAGGATAAGAAGCAAATATACAATTCTGCAACAATTTTTATCTGTTGGCTGAAAATCAAACCTTTATATTAGCAAAAAACAAAAATATAACTAGCTTAACAGAAGGACTCTTAAACATATCTTCAGAAAGATTAAATAAATTTTAAAGTACAGGTATCTCATGTGAATTTGACATCACTTCATTGTTTTTTTTCTTTCATATATTTTTCCTTGCATGACTTTTAAGCACAAAGTCTTTAAGTCAAAAGATACTTGCTACTAAAACTTCAAAATTAAATGCTACAATAAAAATTAAAGCAACCAATACTGAACATATATTTTCATCAATTTTTATTTTCTAGTTTGGCTACTTTCTTCTGTATCACATTTTTTTCACCTTCTACTTTCCCCACCCCAGCTGACAAAATTCAATAAGGTGGCGTGATAATTGAAGCTAAAGATGTGTTGTGCCCGAATCCCAATCCAAATCGGAATCAGAATCAGAATCAAAATCGGAGTCAAAGCTATTTGCCGCCATTTGTGTCTCCAGACATTGCACATACGACAATGTGCATCAGCGGCAGGACAAAGGCCAAGAAAAAGGGGGCGGTAAGTGGGCGAAGGGGGCGAAGGGGGCGTGTCTGTGATTGCCATGCGAGCTGACGGCGGATGTGTGAGTGAGTGTGTGTGCGAACTGGATGGCACATGGCAGACGTACATCCTTCGACCTGCTGCTGCAGTCGAAATCAAATTTCCAGCGCGCACTTTGCGAAATCAAATACATCAGCGAGGGGCGGCCAAACGGGGCGTGGCACACGCAGGGGGGAAACTGCCAAAAAAGTATGAAGTGTTTGCCAAAAAAATATAAAATGGGCACAAAGCTCCCAGGGAGCAGAGACATCGAAGCTGAAGTACAGGACTCAGCGAGGCAAAGGACTTTTCCTTGCATTGTAAAATAGATTTTCGTTGTGTGGCACTGGAAGGGGGATGATATAGCAGCGGGGGGGCATGGAATCGAAAGACCATAGTCAGACATAAAGGAAAAGGAAAGCGGAGGAGCAGAGTGAGAGCCAAGTGCCAGATGATTGAAGTAAGCGATGTGTCTCGCCTGTCGTTTCTTCTCTATCACTATCCCCCTTACCAACTATTTCCAGTTCCCGCTTAAACCAGAGAAAAATGTGTGCACTAAAATAATGCATTTCCATTACAATTTATATACTAAGCTAAACTTTATTTATAGCCTATGGCGCTATCATTTAATATCACAAGTTTTTGTTATCCAAGGTAATACAATTTAATTTAATAGTTTTGATTAGCTAATTCAGTGCTATAAATATAAATATTGACATATTTGACATTAATGCGCTATTTAATTGTTTATTGCAATTGTAATTTGTTATTTATTTGGACGAATATTCATATTAAACAAACGGTTTAAAATTTAATTCAATTAGTTGCCAGTTTTTGTGTCAAAATGCTAATATAAAACAGATGTCATAAGATTTTCAATTTCATTTTAATTGTTTAATTTATTTATTTTATAAATTTAGAAATTTCTGTCAAAACCTTAATTCTAATCTCGATAGGTAAGTGTAAATAAATCAAATGAATAAAAATATATACCCAAAAAAGCAAAATAATAAAAAAATTTATGTTATGAAAATATGTTAACCTTAAAAAACATTTATTTAGGTGGTAGATTTCAATTTCCATTGACAGTTCCGAATTTATACTCATCGTTTTTCTTCATGTGCACATCCTTGCCGCTATTCTAATCCCACCTCCTGCGGCGTTGGCCAAAGGCAACTTACATGTTTGCTAACAAACAAATGCACGAGCAGAGGGGCAGAGCAGTGGCCTGGAGACAGCAGCCAGGAGCCTGGAGGCAGGATCCAGAAACGGGGAAGAAAAGGAAAAGGAGCCAGGACATTCATACATATATGAGGGCAAACATCGCTCGAGAGCAGAGCAAATAGAAGGGAAAACGCTAAGGAAAAAATGGTGCTGCAGCCAAGGACAAACGCTGCCATGTTTGACATATTTGCTTTGACAGTTCCAAGTTCCAAGTGCACATTTTAGCCACGTTCCGCTCTTGGCCATGTTTTGTGCTTTGCGCAGGAAGACGACGATGACTCCTGCCCCCAGTCGATATGAAAATGGTTCTGTCCTCAGATTTGGATTCTGTTGCTTAAATAGCCCCAGGCCCTCCACTTTGAGCGCTGTCTGCATTTGCGTCTAATAAATATTAATGCAAATTAATCCAATTAAAGCGGCGTCGAAATTGTAAAAGTCTTTCATGATATATCTGCATATAAATGGATATAAATCAACCCCAAGTATATGATGCAATATGTGCATTATTTTGGTGGTGGCTATACGTCTGCTAATTTGCCAAATGGGGGAGTGAAATTCCCTTCCCACTGCAGACAAACAAATAAGCAAATAGCAACAGCGGCTTCCCCTTGGGATTGTCTTAATCAAATTTATGAAACGCTAATGAGAGAAGTCAGGGGGAAAAGGCAATTTATAGGGGGAGAAACGGAGAAAGCAGCGGCGAAAGTACTTTCTGGATTATAGCTAAATAATACCCAAAACAGCGGCTTAACCATACATTGTCCACCAACAATAAGATATTTGGAGCAGATGTGTGGAACCAAAGATTTAATGAAGGGAATTACGTAGAGGATCACGTGGTGTTGACTCTAGCTTACTTGGGATTGTCTCCCATCATTAATGACTAAAATAAATATGAATAAAAGTTGAAAAGCTAATATATACATTTTTTTTGTAAAGACAATTCGAATTTACTTTACATTTTCATATAAAGTAAAGTCTAAATAACTGCTGTTAACAATTGGTCTCATTAAACATTTTTTTTAATATTATACGTACCCTTTATTATATTTTTCAATTGCTTACAATTAATATGGTACACATGAACCACTTCCGACACTCCCCTCCAAAAAGTTCTAAGAACAATCAATGTTATATCAACACCCGACTCATCTATTCCATGAACCGAAGTTCATGGAGCCGAAGTTTAGAAATAAAAAATACTGAGCAGCAAATGGAGCATTCATCATCATCGTAACTCAATCAATTATACTGAATGAAAGCTCGAAATCCTTTCGCTACTCCCACTCCTTCAAATGACCTTTGCAATGCGAAAAGCTCCCCGCTGACCTTTTGAACGGCAATTAAGGATCATTACCCATTCTATACCCACTCCTGCGCTAAATTCATATTTGCCATACCATAAATCTGTAGGAAACCTTATTTCCTGTCGAGCATTACAAGTAAACACTGCTAAAAATCAATCATCAGTTCGAAAAAGGCATCTTATATCCATAATGCTTTTAACAAGACAAGAAGTAAACTTCGGCAAACCGAAGTTGTATACCCTTGCAGCTGTTCATATGCCCAAGCTTATGTATGTGCTTCAAGACAGTGAAGCAATGCCGGATTTTCGCTCAATTTTACATGATGATACAGTCGTCAGATTTAAACAAAAATAAAATCGTTATTCTGAAATCTGAAATAACAAACAATTATAATATCTCGAACTATATTTAAATATGCTAAAAAACAGTCAAGAAATATTTTTTAAAATTTATTTTTCTGATTATTCTAATAGAAGGTATAGTCCAAGAAGCTCTAAAATGGAGAACCTAGTTAGCGTATAAACAAGCTTGCTTATTAATAATAATCTGCATGGGTATTTAAATATATTTTTAGAAATATCATACTCTAAATCTAATTTTTCAACACTTTTAATAAGTATTTAATGACATATTATTCTGGTAGCACTTTGTATTACATACATTAAAAGAAATATTTTATAATTATGATATATATAATTGTGAATATATCCTTTTTCTGAAATATGAACTCAGAAACGCTTAATTTTATAAGTAAAATAACGCGAGCCAGACTTCTGATTAATAAAATCCAAAAAAATACCCATACCCATTTATTGCTGAAGTTTTGACTGTGTATTAGATTGAGAGCAGGGCAGCTTAATAAGCCACGGGTAAAAATGTTTCCCCAATTTAGCTGGTTCCCCCCATTTTCCCCATTTTCCGAACAATGCATACTATAATAATGAAAGTTGGAAGGAGCAGCAGAGAAAGCAAAAGCAGAAGTCAAGCTGCTCTCATCATTAATATTCCAAAAGTTGTGGGCGAAGCTTTCAGCAAAACACACGCAAAAAACCAGCAAAAGAAAACAAAAACTTTTCAGCAGTAGCATACAAATTTTACCCAGTTTCGAGCTGGAGCCCCCAACTCCACCTAGTTGGTCTATCTTCAATTAATAAAGAAGGTGTTAAATTGTCGAAATCTGCGCTGCAATGTGCGGCAGACGCCACCTAGCGACCTATATAGGAAGCGCGAGGTGGAGGGTAAAAAATACTCGTTCCGGTTTTTAGTTTTTTTTTTCCAGAATTCGATTTTAATCAATTGAAACGAAAATGCAAGCATTTAACGTTGTTTCGATTTAATTGTTGTTATCATAAAAATTATTGTTTTCACATTATTTTGACCTTAATCGGAAAAGTATTTCTTAAATTTTTTCTTTTTTTAAAGGCATTATTTTAAATAAAGTTTTACAGAAGGGGAGAATTTTTTTAACTCAATTTGATTTAAAGTTGTAAATTATATATAAGTTTGTTATATAGAAATTAATACCAAACTCTTCGTTTTTTTTATTTGAATATGACTTAATTAACTAATTAACTAAATCAATTTGATTTTAAGTTGAAAATTATATATAAGTTTGTTATATAGAAATTAATACCAAACTCTTCGTTTTTTATTTGAATATGGTTTAATTAACTAAAATTTTATATAATGCTCATTCTGCAAAACATTGCTTGTTTTACTCTTTTTAATGTAATGTTTTAATGTAATGTTTTCAAGCGAAATGAAATAATTATCGATTTGAAACCGAAGAATGTTTTCGGATTCCCGGAACATGCTTGTGGGAAAACGACTCCTTCCTTGGGCAAAGAGCTGCTCTGCAGGAAGCTAATTAATGAAAACGCTTTGAAATAATTATGCATAATTTTTAGTGTATACATTGAGCAGTTTATGGCTGAGTTATTACAACAGCTGCTGCTGCTGCTGCTGCTACTGCTCGAAAGTAATTAGCATACGATCTGCGTGTGGTGGAGGGAGAGGGGCAGTTGAAGAAGTCCTAGTTGGTCGACAAGTTTTTGGGGCATTTTACGCCGAAAATCAGAATCCATTTCCACACTAACCAAATGTCTGACAACTGGATTTCAATGCAAACAAATGAGCGACAGATATGTGGAGAGCTTCCTGTTTCTATCATGGCCTTCGGCCCAACCACCCCCTTCCCCACACCCATTTTCACCCACTTTCGTACGGATGTGCGACGTTGCATTGCACAACATGTTTTCCATTTCGAGTGTAAACAAAATTCTAATACGTTCAACATATTGCTGGAAAATTGCTTTCCTTTCGGCATTCAGAAAAAGCAGGAAAAGCAAGAAAAGCAGTCAAGGAGCAGCAGCCGAACCCGAAAGTATTGTTAACCAACAATAACAACAACGCAAGAGGGGTTGAAGGTGGGAAAAGTGGGTGGCAGGGGGCGGTTATGGCTGGTGTGTGGTGGCTGGTAAAAGCGAACGAAGAACGTCAAACTTTTGATGTTGCAATTTGTAATTCAAGCAGAAAACGAAGCGGGCAAATTTTTTTCTGGCTCCTTTCTCCGCTTTTCTTACGCTTTTCCGTTAGGTTTTTTTTCCGAGTGTGGATGTGTGTGTGTGTGAATGAATGAAAGCTGCTCGAGGTTGTGTGTGTGAGCTTGGGTGCGGAAAACTCGTGTGAGGGAATTTTATTTCCAGGTTTGTCGGTGGCCTCGGACAAATGACGACATAACGAAGTTGAAATTTACTATAAGAAAATTGTGGAAACGAAGTCAAGGGGGTGGTCAAGTAGCAGGCGGAAGATCAATTTGTGATCCAAGTGGCACAAGTTTATACATTATTTATACATTAATCGGTCAGTGAAGAGGATGCCAGGGCTTAGAGAAATATAGGGATAAGTGTAATACATTAAAGTTAAACAGTAAATCATGTTCTACAATAAAGCTAGATCATTCCTAAACAATTTGTTGGACCTTTGACAATTAAAGGAAATCATGAAATATTTAAGACGAAACGTTTTGTAAGTTTATAATATGAAAGACTCTTTAACGCTTAATTTATTTATTAAATTTAGATTTAGTTATGTTGTAATTAATTCCTCTACGCTAGTGATACTCTTAAAAACTTTATAAAAATTATTTTAATATATCAAATGTTTCTATTCTAAAACCAAATTTATGACCATTTTGGTAATTTGTATTAACTTTTAACACCAAAGAACTTTAAAAATAATACCTGTTAAAAGTTGTATTCCAATTTGCAGAATTTCAAACACACTTTACCGACGAGCACCTCCTGCTGTTGAGGCTCTAGTTTTTCCAGCTTTTGTTGAGACCACAAACTCAGGCCATTTTCCGAACTGTGTTTTCCCATTCACCTCTGAGTTTGCCTTTCATTTTTGCCCTCTTTTATTCTTTGCCCACATTTTGCGGGCTCATTGTGTGGGCGTAAGAAAAAGCAGAGGCACGAGAAAAAGTTTGCAGTTTGAAATATTGTTGAGCGTTGTCCGAAAATCAAGCGCAAATGAACTGATACTGGGAAAGCGAGGAGGAGGATAAGAGCACATCTGGCAGCAAAAAAAAAGGAATAAATGTTCATGTTTTGCGATTCCTTAGTTATTCCGTGGCGGAGCACTTGAGAGCCCAACAAGTAGTATCGAGTAGGTTTTCCGCCTCCAAATACTTTCACTGGATTATCCCTGTTATTCTTTATTACATTCGGGCTCCCGTGGAAGTCCCGCCCCTATCATTAAAGGCCAACGTTAATTCTCCCAAGATTAAGATCGTTTTCCCTTGCCCCTTTCATCATCGTTTGCGACTTTATTGTTATTTACTTAGGATCCGTAGGAACCCGCCCTATGTAAGACCCGATCAATGGCTTAACGCCTGACTGCAAGTCTAAGGAGAATTATTTAGAGCGATGAGAGCAGCTGTCGCCGAGGACATTATTTTCTCACCCCTTTTTTTCATTCAGCGGCGAAACCCTAATTTTCTATTCATTGCCAATTTAAGTGCGATATAAATAATTTGGCAGTTACCAGGTAGAATTGTCGCTGACTTTGATGGAACATCGAAAAGGGGATGGAGGGCGAGTTCGGTTCCCCAGATAATGCATTATCAATTCGTTAGGGTTGAATTAGTTCGATTTAAATGTTTTCGGTTGGTTTTTTTTTTCGGTTCTTAGGGGTAGCATAACCATTCGAAGGCCTTCATTGATTATGCAGAAATTTTTCACTATTTTGATAGGGTAGTGGTTTGCGTTTATTTAAGAGATAAGGGCATCCCTAAAAAACCGGATCTGGTTAGGAGTTATTTAATGTTTAAGTGGCAGAAGTAACTAGGTATTTTGTTGTCCTGTTTTTAATTTATTCAATAGGAAAGCCACCCCAAATTAAAACATTGTTTTGATTTCCTTAGTTATTTTCCATTACGTTTTTAAGTTTTTCATTTTAACATTTGTGCTGTATTTAAAATTTGAATTCTATTTTAAGAGCTCAACGAACTCTTCGGAATTTCAAAGTTAATTTATTAAGGCTTCTTTCATCTTTTTCTTTAAAAATTTCTAGCCAAATTCCCTTCTCTTGTGTTTGGTTAACCAAATCAGATTATTTTTAATGCCATCTTGATTGGCGCTGCTTCATCAGCTCCGTTCTGCTAACCCAAATTTTATAATTAATTAAATTATTTCATTTACTTTGTAGTACACATATATTTGAGGCATGGCAATGGCAAACACCCACTCCCCGTCTGAGCCAAGTTAACAAAAAACCTTGTTAGTAATTGCGGTAAATGTGATTAGAAACTTTGCTGGCTCATCCCGCATCTTTTTGCCCTCGCTTACCGCGATTCGCGCTATTTTCCCCTATTTGATTTTCAGGATCGGAAAAGCAAAACTTTTAACCTACACAGATACTCACGCACCAATAGAGCCGAGACCCGTAAGTAGTTAGTTCACCTTTTACGTGCGTTAATGATGTTTTCTCAATCAAAAAGTTAAATCTTTGGCAGCGTTAGAAGCTGAATTTTTGCACGCAAAGTTTCGGGAGGAAAATACGAAAGCGGAGGAAAATTTGGGTGGGACAAGCGTTTTTTGGCTGCTGCCAAACGAATCGAACAAGAAAAGCTAATTACAAGTAGCTGGAAGTTGTGCGTGTTTCGGCTTCAACGACCCATAAAGGGAACGGGGGGAAAAGTAAGTGGGAGTGGAAAATAGGGGAAAAGTGGAGCCAGGACACCTGTTCGAAGAAAAACTTTGATTGGTTTTTATATGATTTTGGCCAGGCGTTAAACTTTCAGACGTCTTTTCGGTTAAATGTGTCAATAATTGGCCTACAAAATTGTGTGTCTTCTGGATGGAGGGTTTATAATTTCGTTTTTATGAGCGTTGAAAGTTGAGAAATGAAAGTAATGAGAAAATGGGGGTGGGACATTAAGAAACATAAATTGTATTAGGGCTTTAATCACGCTAAAAAGTTAAGAATAACGAATGCTTTGAAGTTGACATGGTAAAAACATTTGAAATTACTTTGGCAAAATAAAACTTCACAATTATAATTTTATTAAAATTTGGAATATGGGATGAAGATATTAAAATTTTATAATTTTATGATGATTTATGATCATGACCACAAAAAGGTATAAAGATTGTTTCTAAATATTTTTTTAATATTTAATAATTTAAATCACCTAGTAGTTCTTAAGAAGAATTTGTATTTTTTTTAGAATCCCTAAGCTTTACTCTTACCACAACCTACTTCCTTCTCCGATTCATTCAATGAATCGGGCTTATTCATTTATTCATTTGAAGCTTTGCCAAACATTCCATTTATAGTTTTCTTAGAGTCCAAAACTGCCAAAGTCTTAGCTTGAATGCCAAAGAGTTTTGAACCCAGGAAATCAAGGGAAAAGAGAGGGCTGTCTTGAATAACTAACCCCAACACTTACTTACAAAAGTATTCTACCGTTGTAGCCGCCCCTGTTTCATAACAATGGGTTGGCCCCCAATTTCTGTACTTTTAGCTTGGCACCCGAATTGTTCTCAGTTCACTTGTCCAGGGGTAAACATGAAGGAGGTTGGGGTATTTTAATATTAAGCTAAGCTCAGCTTGTTCCTATTCTTCTGCTGCATTAAGGGTCGTTCCCCCACACCCCTCCTAGTATCTCTGTGTGTGCAGAAAAAGTTTTTATCTACAGCCAAATAGTTCTGGACTATTTCTCCATCAATTTTATTGGTAATACTTAGACAAAACTTTCTTCAGAGGGGACGGACAGCCAGGGCTTTAAGTGAAAGGATTCAAAGCGTAAAAGTTTGTTTGGTGAGTTTCCTTTTGATTTTTTTTTTATTTTTTTGGAAATTAGAGAAGCGTTTTGTACATCAATTTTATGTCTTTGCCTTTCTTTTTAATAAATTCTTGAAAAATACTTGCAACTTTTTGAGTAGATGGCGTGGAGATAGATAAACTAATAAAATGAGTTCCCAAATGCTCGTCGGCTTAATTGTAATTACTTTTTGCCAAAAGCTGGAGCTGTCTTGTCTCCTTCAGTTTTCGTCGCTCGTTGTGTGTGAAAAGTTTTGCCAACTTGTAATTATCACTTACAACATGGAGGAGCCAGCCCCGCCCACTTTCCCACACCGCCGTTCGCCCCTCCTCATTTTCCAGGTTTAACAAAACTGCCAGCCACAAAGGCAGACCAGCGGGGTTGGAGGCGGTTCCGCCCACACACATGTAGCTTAATTAATAGACATCGCAAAGTGCTGGGGAAATGCCTCAATCCCCAGCCCCGGTTGGCATGATGTAGCACGATTCTGGCCACAATAATAATTTACATTTTAAGCCAATTTGAAAATGGCCAAAAAAATGAGAGCATTTTCATTTTCACAGTTAAATAAAAATTAATTACAACAATTTATCGTCGTCGTCGCAGCAGCCACAAAAAATGTTTGGAAATATTCAAGGGTACAGATTCGACTTGATGGTTTTCCTGGATTTTTAGGACTTACTTTGATAGTGTTTTAATAATCTTTAAACGTGGTGGTTGAGCAACGGCATACTTTCGATAAATAAAGATAAGAGATAAAGGCTTAATAAATTTAAACATAAATACTTCTTAAATACATATTTAGATGAGATCTATGAATTTGTGGCAGCTTAAAAAATAATTATCAACTAAAAAGCAAAATATTTTATTTTTTTATATAAAAAAAAACTTTTGATTTTGTAAAAGAAAACATTTATTTATTTTAAAATGTAAAATAAAAAGCCCACATTTTAGTTGGATAAAAATTTACCAAAATTGGCTTGTATTTATAAACTCTTTAATAAACCTAAAGATATTTTATAAACTTTTACTTTGATTTTTTTTTAACCTTTCCAAAAAATAGTTTATAATGCTGTGACTTATCATACCCAATTTGGTTTGTAAGCCCCTTTTATAGGGTACTTAACGCTGCGAATTACAAGGCGTACAACCCCCAGGACAACTGTCCAACTTGGACACGCCCCCTCACCGCCCTTTAGAAGTCCAAAAGCGCCATCGTAATGTGCGGCTTGTTGTTGTTAAACGTCGGCTAAAACGCAAATGTTAAACCCTTTCGTTAATGCAAAATAATTGCTACGGTTCGTGGTCCGAGTTTTCCAAGTTCCGCATAAAGAACTCTACAAAAAATAAAAGTAAAACGTCAAAACGGTATTTTATTCTTTCCCTTCCGCCCTTTTCCGGCTTTGGTTGGGTTACAAATTAGAGCGACGTCGGTAAAAAATAGCAAAAAAAAAAAACAGAAAAGGGGGCGTGTGCCGAGTTTCGTTTCATTTAGTTTTCAGTTTCCACCTAATTTACCCAATTGGGCAAAAGTGCTTTGTCATAATCAGCCCGGGAGCAAGGTTCGCATATCTAATGAATGAGTAGAATGCCGGCGAGGAGCCTGCCCCACAAAGCAAACTTTTCCCGAAAGGCTGGGTGGGATTTCGGGGCATCCTCCGCTGGGCACATATTTATCGAGTTGCTAATAGGCTGTCACATAATTAGCTCTCTAACAACCAAAATCGGACTAACCATCCCAAAAAAAAAAGGTTGCAAGGGCTGAATGACTGACATTAGCCTTGGCTTAGATGAAAGTCAAAGATGACCAGAAACGATAATGTCCAAAGATGCCCTAATGCATCTTGGCCTTGTCGGGTATTATATCCTTGTTCCGATTGGGTTAAAAATTGTGTTGTGGGTTTTTGCTCTGTGGCAACAGTCTAATCTACAGAGCTGTGGGGTCTGTTCATTTCAGATCAAGATTCAGAGTGACGGATGAGATTGAAGGTAAGATTAAGTAAAAGGATTCCAGGAAGCAAAAAGTTTATAAAAAAAGGAGTGTCAACAAAAAATAAGTAAACCGTTGATATGTTAAATTTGTCAAAGATATGACATTTGTTTCCATAACTCTCCGAATCGTAGTTGGTACACTGACAAAAAAATGGAATAGTACAAATAAATATCTGAATATCTATATTAAAATGATTAAATTAAATAAGGTAAAAGGAAAAACTTAAATAATGTAAAAAATATTAGAATATAAAAAAAAAAATTAAAATGAAATAAATAAATACAAAGAAGAAATATTCAAACAAAAAATGTTAATAGTTTCATGTTTAAAACAACTAAAAACCGAAATGTATGAAAATTAAACATTTAAATTGAATAAAACCAGTGCTTTAAAATATTATTTTATTGCTATTATTGCCAAACTCTTTAAAATATATTCAGGCTTGCAAATGGAAGTGTTCACATAAAAAATAATTTTTTATCTATTTTATATTTAAATGGAAATTAATATCAAAAGGCAAATTACCTCTGAGACTCCAACAAATCAGGGTTAACTCTATAAAAAAAAGACTTTAATATTTGAAAACATTGCATGATTTTGCCCTGGGGCTACCCAATGTATAGTAAAACCCAATCCTACCTTAGGGTCACTCTCATCAATTTCAGCTTGTTGAATGTATTCGAACCTCCTTTTTTCACCTCCCTACCGACCCTCATCATTCCTAATCAAAAAAATAGAGAGAGAGAAAAAGGCATCGAAATAAATATACGTAATGTGCCTTCCCAAAGGTCGCATTAAAAATCAACCGAAATTGACTTTGAAAAATGGTGTGAAAAACTCAGGGGAAACCCTGACCCTATTTTGAAAAAAGTTCGCATTAAACGCATTTTGCATGGCTGTGTTGCAATTAACGATGCAGAGCAGCTGCAATCAGGCAATGCTACAATTTACAGTGGAAGGTAAAATAATATATATTTTTTTGTAATTAGTAACCTCATTTAGTAAAAGTTTTAAATTCGGTATTAAAAACACTATAACCATTTCTTCAGACATACCCAATACACTTAAAGGCTTAAAAAAATACTAATAATAAATGTTAAAGAAACATCAAACGAATTTTTTCTCAGAGGAAAAAGGTATTTCCTCTGCCTTTCAGCAATTTTATTTGAGTTAAATTTCAGTAAATTCCATTGCCAATATTTATATGTTCATAAATGGAACATCGTTTTTATCAATATTGACAACAGTGTAAATTCATTGACAGAAAGATCGAATCGATAATTATTGCTGCAACGCCTCAATAGCTCTGGTAGTTTTTTTTGCTTGCCATTTTTGAAAAATGGTCACAAAAAACAACATCAGATGGAACAACCGTCAGGCAAACAGTGGTTGCCAATGGGCAAATGCAGAAATGCAAACTCTTTGCTGAATCGGAGTTCTGCTGGCCATGCTGTAAGTTGACCGTGTGAGATGATGGCCAGAGCGGCGATGATTGCCATGGCTTCGTTGGACGAATTTGTATATGGCAATGGTCAATGCTAATTGCCAATTATGGACAAATTCGCCAGAGCGCGAAATTAAATTAACCCCTTTTTTGTGCTGCCCCAATATCGGCATGGGCGGGCGAAAGTCCGCATCTGCAATCCGCGACCGCGTCATCAATCAGGAGCAGCAGGCGACAAAACACAAACTACGGGATGTGCAAATATGAAATATTTAATGCCACATATCTGCCTGAATTGTTGTCGAGGACATGGGGCATACGCGAATTGGTAACGACCCTTGGTCGGACGAACAAGTTGATGACGGGCGGGCCAATTAGTGCCGTCCAGTTGACGACTTTAAGCGTTCGAAACAAATTGCTAAGCACTTAATTTTGATATGTCTACAAAAAGCAAAATTAATAGAGAAATAATACGAAAGTCAACAGCTTAGTAATGATTCATTGGTCGATAATGAAAAAATTCAAAAGTTTACTTATAAATTCAATGGATATGGTCATCGAAAGAGATCTTAGCTTGGACTTCAATTTGTTAATTCTAGTAATTCTTAATAACATTAAGAAATCGAGAGAAAAGCACTTGCGTTATATATGGACAGCCTCTGAATTTAATTTAAACTAGCTCGTTTTAGGGGGTATTCTGGTATGGAAATTTGGAAAAATCAAATTTTTTATTTTGCATATTTTATAAGTTTAGAAAAATATGATACTTTTTTCAAAAATCGAATTATATTAGGAGATTTGGTTTTTGGTTCTCAGTGCTTGATTTCACGAAAATAAATAGCAACCGCTGTATTGCCGACATATCGATCTGCATTTATATGTTGGAAAAGAGAAAAAACAAAAGAGATCAGGAAAACATTAAACCCCGATAATGCAACAAATGAGTTAAGTGGCTTGCGGAATCGGAATTATTTCACCCTTCACTGGCACTCAATCTGAGCATTAAATATGTTATATCATAAAAAGTCGCTATAGTTTTCCCTTCTCGCGCGGTCTGCCAATGTAATTTCATTTCGTTTTTGTCACCATTTTTACAGCGCGGAAAACGCTGTCAAGTGTAAAAAATAATAACACGCATCGCGTCAGATTTTCCATGTTTGGTTATGATAATGGAACACACAATGAGAGAGAGCCAGTTGGATATCCTTTTTTTTCAGCCGCTGCTCATGTGGTTTTGCCGCTGTCAGGAAGGACTTTTCTGGCACATGACACAAGCACATGAGTATTGTGGTTCATAAATGATTCACAAAACTGTACGTATTGTCTTAACACATCAAAGGCAATCTTTGTCACAGGAAGCAATGAATTCCATTCGAACTTTCAGCGGGAGGCTTCGAAAGGGTAAACAAAAGCATGTTGGGAATGCTGAGGCTTAATATACGACTATGTGATACTTACTAGTCCTGTGTATTTGTGTCCAGTGTTTTAATATTAACGCAAATGCGGTTTAAGCAAGCGACCAAGAAACCAATTCATCTCAAAGAACTATAAAATAATTTTAGTTTGTAGATTAGTCCATTTACAATTTATCAAGTATATAATATACCTTTATTTTTTGTAAGCAAAGAGTATAAAACGAGAACAAAATGGAAACGTTTTCTGGCATATATAAAATTATCCAGAGATTACTTTTCAAAAAAATTATTTATGGATGGGGAAAACAAATACATATGGGATTTTGCTATCACCTTTTTAATCATGTCATTTAAAATCATTTTGGAAGCAATTGGAAACAAAAAGCTGGCAGTTCTGAACTTTCTTTTTTATTATATGCCATCAGACAAAAAAACAACATTAAATTCCAATTCGCTTTTCAAAAATGTACTAAAGCAATATAAATTCAAAGAAAACATAGGAATAAATTGCACAATACTTTATTTTCACAGAAGATATCCTTTGCCTTAACTGTCAATTATTTTTGTTGTGCTTGTTTTTAATCGCAATTGAAATCAGTCAATAAGAATCTTCAATCATGACTGTAACATATACCTCTCGCGTTAGCACCTCGAGTGTGGTAAGCAATTTTTTGGGCTTGCTGGTCAGGTAAGTACGTTAAATACAATTTACCCCTTTTCCCTAAATTTAACGAATTTCCCTCTATTTAAAGATGGCGCGGCAGTATTTACAAATTGATATGGTTAGACTTAATTGTGTTCTTTGGATTGTACTGCATACTGGCGATTATATATCGCCTGCTGATTAACGAAGAGGGCAAACGGTGAGGTTCGATTTAGTTATTTCTGCATTGAAATAAGCTTTCATTTTGCAGGTTTTTTGAGGCTGTTATTTATTATTGCGAAGTTAATGGTTCGCTCATTCCATTGTCCTTTGTGCTTGGATTTTTTGTAAGAATTGTGATGAAGCGCTGGTGGGAGCAATACACCACCATTCCTTGGCCAGATGGGATTGCCATTCTGATCAGCACCAGCATCCACGGCTCCGATGACAGAGCCAGGGTCATGAGGCGAACCATCCTGAGATATGTGTGCCTGTGTCAGGTGATTGTTTTCACCATGATTGCACCCCGTGTGAAGCGTCGATTTCCCACCTACAACCAACTCATAGAAGCTGGGTTCTTGCTGGAGAACGAAAAGAAGATTATTGAGGCCTTGGATCAAGCTTTTCCCTCCTATCCGAAGCACTGGATGCCCATCGTCTGGGCTGCTAGTATTGTGATGAGGGCCAGGAGGGAGAACAAAATCCGAGACGATTACGCGGTTAAGACGATCATTGACGAGTTGAACCAATTTCGTGGATATTGTGGCTTTTTGCTATACTACGACTGGGTCAGTGTTCCTCTGGTTTACACCCAAGTGGTTACCGTGGCCACCTACTCATTCTTCTTGTTCAGTCTCCTTGGACAACAGTGGAGCCCAGAAGAGGGCGCTGAGGATGGATTTAGTATTAAGAGATGGTTTCCCATCCTGACCGTTCTTCAGTTTTTCTTTTACATGGGCTGGCTCAAGGTAGCCGAAACTTTAATAAATCCTTTCGGAGAGGACGATGACGACTTTGAGGTAAGATCGATTATAATTTTCTCTTCAAATGTTTTATCAACTGTTAATAATATTAAAGTGTACACACAGTTTAAGACTGCTTGTAATTAAAAATATTGTAACTTAATAAGAATTTCCATGTGCTGCAGCTAAACTGGATAATAGATCGGAATCTCAGTGTTGCTTATTGTATTGTGGACGAAATGCACCAGGAGCATCCGGAGCTTGTTAAGGATCAGTACTGGGAAGAAGTTTTCCCCAATGAAATGCCATACGCTGTACCAAAAATGCGCCAAAATCCCCCAGAAGCTTCTACTGCCTATATGGAAACCCAATCCCAGAAGGTACAGTATTCACCAATTCAAAAAATATTACTTTGTAATTATTTAAATTACTGTTTCTATTTTATAAACTTCAGAGACAACGGAATGGATCGGGAGCATCGGAATGAAGTACCTTTTCGCGGACTAATTTTACACGGAACTTCCTGGGAAGACCATCTGCCACGGGGAGCTACTCGGACTCTTTTCAAATGGAAGAGGGCCCATCTCGAGTGACCTTCAGTGACAATCTGTTGGCATCAGAAATGGATGACCTGTTGAGTTCCCGAAAACCGTCGCAATCCACTGGTGAGTATAATATGATAAAACGTGTTCTTAAACAGCACTCGTTTGGATTTGGATATACAAAAATAGGGTTCTTTATTTTACTAATTCAAATTCCAAGTTTTTTACTTTTAAAAACAAACAAAGGAGCCCCGGTTCGCATAAAACTAAGAGTATCACGTTATAAAAATGAAAGATGTTTATAGGCAAAATAAACCAAATTAGATTGACTGATGTATTAACTTTTATTGAACACTATCAAAAGACCACTTTTTGCTTTAAATTGTTTGCTTCTCCTAATAACAACTTGCTTTTAATCTTGATCAGATTTTTGCTTAAAACTCAATACCCCAACATGAAGGGAGAACTGGAGCACGCATCATTTTGTATTTCTTTACTTAAACTAATATAACAAAGATGCAGCATCAAATAATCATTAAACAGATCGTTTACTTAGTTAATTGTGATTAATAAACAACACTCCCAAACTAAACCTATATTCCCCAGTTGATTTTAACGAGCTTATTGAGCAGCGTCGTCGTGAGCGCAGGGATCGAATGCGCCACCGATATATGGATATGCGAAGCACCCATCTCCGCCACGACCTTTCCGGTGATCCCTACACAATCACGGTCCTTCGTCCTCCGTCCGATGAAACCCTCTCGGAATATCTGGAAGCCGGTGAGGGATCCCAGCAGGATCCATCGGCCAAATCACCTCCTCCAAATAAGACAGAGAAGCACGATTAGAATGAAGATGAAAAAAGAATAATGTAATCTTTTTCAATAGATAAATGACCATTCATTAATTAATATTTTTTATTTTTATTCCCGTTACTCGTAGAGTAAAAGGGTATATTGTATTCGCTGAAAAGTATGTAACAGACCATATATATTCTCGATCAGGATCAATAGCTGTCTGTCCATCTCGGAACTATAAAAGCTAGAGATTTGGGATGGGAATATTTCCATTTTTAAAAAAAGTGAAAACCGCAATAGTTAACAATTGAAGCGAAACACTTTTAAATTGAATGGGAAAAACATTAACAGTGTTTATTTTTATAAGATTTCAGTTCATTTTTATTCGCAAAGATCTCATTGAATTTTCTGTCATACGACTTTCTCTTCTAGTTTATGGGTTTTAAATAATTAAATCAGTTTGTTTAATCATGACTGTGACTTACACCTCCAGCGTTAGCACTTCAAGTGTAATCAACAATTTTCTTGGATTGTTGGCTAGGCAAGTACACCAAATAGTGATGTTAACTGCATTAAAACCTCCCAGATTTTATTGTTTAGATGGCGTGGTAGTATTTACAAGGTGATATGGGTGCATTTATTTGTGTTCTTTGGACTGTATTGCTTACTGGCAATTATATACCGACTTCTGATGAACGAAGAGGGCAAAAAGTGAGCTCCATTTCATTTACATATTTCCACAGCGAAATCAACATAAGTGACATTGCAGGTTTTTTGAGGCTATTTCTTCCTACTGTTTAAGTCATGGCGCTCTTATTCCGCTGTCTTTCGTAATGGGATTTTACGTGACCATCGTGATGAAGCGCTGGTGGGAGCAATACACCACCATTCCTTGGCCAGATGGGATTGCCATTCTGATCAGCACCAGCATCCATGGCTCCGATGACAGAGCCCGGGTCATGAGGCGAACCATCCTGAGATATGTGTGCCTGTGTCAGGTGATTGTTTTCACCATGATTGCACCGCGTGTGAAGCGTCGATTTCCCACCTACAACCAACTCATAGAAGCTGGGTTCTTGCTCGAGAACGAAAAGAAGATTATTGAGACCTTGGATCAAGCTTTTCCCTCTTATCCGAAGCACTGGATGCCCATCGTCTGGGCTGCTAGTATTGTGATGAGGGCCAGGAGGGAGAACAAAATACGAGACGATTACGCCGTTAAGACGATCATCGATGAGTTGAACAAGTTTCGCGGTCGTTGTGGCTTTTTGCTGTACTACGATTGGGTCAGTGTTCCTCTGGTTTACACCCAAGTGGTCACTTTGGCCACCTACGCGTTCTTTTTGTTCAGCGCTCTCGGACAACAGTGGACGGAAAACGGAGTTCAAGATGGACTTAATGTTGTGAGGTACTTTCCCATCCTGACCGTTCTTCAGTTTTTCTTTTACATGGGCTGGCTCAAGGTGGGCGAAACTCTAATAAATCCCTTTGGAGAGGATGATGATGACTTTGAGGTAAGTTTGATAGCCAGAATTACTTTAATTAGGAATCAAAATATTTTCCCATTTAAAACTATAATTAAATTAAAACCAACTCCACTTTAATATATTTAATTTTCAAAGCTCAATTGGATAATCGATCGGAATATTACCGTTGCTTATTGCATCGTGGACGAAATGCACCAGGAGCATCCGGAACTAGTGAAGGACCAGTATTGGGATGAAGTCTTTCCGAATGAAATGCCATACACAAGTGCAAGCAAACGCGCAGAACCGCCGTCACCCTCAACTGCATATATGGATTTGCCACATAAGGTATCTTCTTAGAATATTTGGCAGTCACACTTATTTATTTTGACAATGACAAATAGACATATTATCAATCTAATTTTGTATAGGTTTGAAATTTTCTCACTTGACTATTTGAACAGAATAATCAATATCAGAATTTGAAAAAACAATATTTTTTTATAGCAATATTTTTACGAATATTAAAAGCAGACTATTTAAATACAATTTGAAAATAGTTTAAAAGATATATAAATTCTGGCGGCGTTCCAAGAAGTTGTCCATAAATCTATTTTAAATTACATACAAATATATATTTTGATTTTCAGGGATCGGCACATTCGACTTTAAGTACTTTCAAATTCGTGAACTCCTTTCAAATGGATGGTAGGCCTGCAGGGCTGACGTTTAGTGAGAATCTGCTTGCACCAATACAGGACGATCTGGACAGCTCCCGAGAACCGTCCCAAACCACAAGTTAGTGATTTACATTTTATTCCAGAGATCGACTAATTTTTTCACTCACTATATGTATATTTACTAAATTTCAATCAATATATTCCTCAGTTGATTTCAATGAGCTGATCGAGCAGCGTCGTCGTGAACGCCGAAGTCGCATTCGTCACCGATTTGTGGATTTGCGAAGTACCTATTTTCGTCACGATTCTTTTGGTGCTCCCTATAAGGTGACAGTTCTTCGTCCTCCGTCCGAGGAATCATTTTCAGAGAACCAGGAGGTTCTCGAGGGAACCCAGCAGGAAGCTATGTCATCATCTTCTTCAAAAGAACCAGACAAAAAGGATTAGAGGGATCCATAGGTATAGCTGATATATAACTATTAAATATAATAGGACATGCCAAATATCGGCGGAATTTATTCTACTGTCGATATGAACCGACAATTTGCAAAGGATCATTTTAATTCAATATTACCAATCAATCTATCGATAGTAGTCCCCAAAAAATAATTAAATATAGAATTCTCATTTCTTTAAAAATGAAATGATTTGGATAAATTAATAATAAATTAATCAACAATCTACAATTATAATTGCTTCATATTCATTATTTCTTCTCAGACTCTTTGTCCTTGTTCTTGTCCTTGTCCTTGTCTTCGTCCTTCTTCCTCTGACTGGTGTAGCTCCTGTCGGTCTGAGTCGCCGATTCCTTTTGCTGGAAATCAGTTTGACTCGACCCTTTTTCCGATCCGACATTAGAAGCAAGGTCTCCCTTCATCAGCTCCATGGCGAGGGCGGCCTGCTGGAGCTGCCGGTTCACACGCTCCTTTTCTCGCGTCTCCCTGAGTCGTTCGAAGTCGTCCTTGCTGTCGGAGCCCAGAGTTCTCGAACCCACCTCGCCTTCCAAATGTTCGCCGACCATGTCGTCCAAACTCAGGGTATCTTGACTATCCGATGAGTTCTTTACCGAAACGGAACTTTTGCTCAAGCCAAAAGTGCGATGGGCAAATCGGATCATTACAACAGGATTGGCTTCGTCCTCGTCGTCGAATTCGGTGTAATCGTTCTCCATACTGACTTCGCTCTTCACCGAGGGCAAGGGGTTGACCTTGGGGATGCCCAGTCGAGCGGTGGATGCCTCCGGATGTTCGGCCCTCTCAGACTCCACCAAGTAGGGCAGTTCATTGGGGAACACCTCGTCCCAGTACTGATCCCTCACCAGCTGCGGATGGTCGTTGTGCATCTCGTCCACGATCAAATAGCTGACCTGCAGGTTGCGGTCAATCAGCCAGTTCAGTTCAAAGTCATCGTCATCATCGCCGAATGGACAAATCAAGGTTTCGGCCACCTTCAGCCAGCCCATGAAGAAGAAAAACTCCAGGGTGCTGAATAGCGGAAAATAGTAACCGACCACATTGTTGTACTGTTTAGTGTCTCGATCGATCCACTGATGACCGAAAATGGAGGCCACGAAGTACGAGTAAACGGCCAGGGTTACGACCTACGATCATTTGAGTTTATGAAACACTTTTTCTGGTTCAAAAATATATATTACTTGACTAACCTGCGTGTAGACCAGTGGCACTGAGATCGTATCGTAGTGGATGAGCATATTGCATCCGGCTCGGAATTTGTTCAGTTCGTCGATCATGGACTTCAGTGAGAAGTCATCCCAGATGCGTCCCTCTTTTCTGGCCCTTGTCACGATGCTGGCAGCCCAAACGATGGGCATCCAGTACTTGGGATGCTTGGGAAACTTGGCATCCATTGCCCTAATGATGTTTGCCTCATTTGCATTAAGCAGACCCACTTCGATTAGCTGGTCGTAGGTGGGAAAACGACGCTTAATAACTGGCGATATCATCGACAGCACCATGGTCAAGGCCAAACACACATATCTCATGATAGTGCGTCGCATCAGGCGACCATGTTCATCTTGCCCACGAACCAGGGCACTTACGTAAACCGCCAATGGATCGGGCCAAGGAACCGTGATGTACTGACTCCACCAGCGCTCTATGATTATGCCCACATAAAAGCCCAAGACGAAGGAGAGCGGAATCAGGTTGCTATAGCTGTGACAGTACATCACAATGTCCTCAAAAATACTAGGACATTTTCATGGGGAAGAATAATATATTTTAAAATTTACTGTTACTAATTTATAAGATATAATACGTGAAAGATATACTGGAAGTTGTATTTAAACCAAAAGTTGAATATTTAAATATTTTGTCAAGAACCATATATATATAACAAAACAATAACAAAAAATTAAAAAAAAATAATTCTAGCATTTTAATAATTATGAGGAAACATTTTCTAATGTTTTTGTTTAACATTAAGTATTAGAAAAAAGGACAGTATATAAAAGTAGTCTTGTTACTTGTGTTAAAAAAAAACCAAGTGAGCTTACCATTTTGTATCAAAATATAGTTTATAGATCACTCGTTTTCAAGGCCATTAATATTATATTTGTTAAATTTTTTAATTATTTACTCACGGCTTATCTTTTTCCCTGAGCGCATAGCGGTATACCATGGCCATTAGGTAATAGCAGCACAGAAATGCCAGCAGATCCACCCAAATAATCTTGTAGATGCTCGCGCGCCATCTGCCGATTCGTCAGATACCTCTGTTACTATAGCAACTATATAGTCCCAATCGAAGAAGTCTCACCTCATCAAAAGCTTCCAGAAACAGCCAAAGTGACTGCAGGTTGCCACCTCAGCGGTGTATGAGACAGTCATAGCCGAAAATTGTCAATTGGAAAACTTTAATAATGCTGAACGGCTGGGAAATCGACTTGGCAATGCCAATGCCAATGTAAATGGGAACGGGAATGGGAAACACTTTGTGAGGCCATAAGCAAAGCCAACTTTGAAATTAGTTCTAGTCTTCGGTTTGGCTTGGGGGTAATTTTCCCACTCAAGCATTAAACGAAGGCAATTTGGTAGGCGCGTCACATTTTGTGGGCGTAATTATTTAAATTAGATCATTTATATTTGCCGCCAGGCCAGCAGACAACCCACAAAGGCCAATTTGCCACACGCTCTCGCCCGCACATGTGATGAAGTCTGCTCCTGCTCCTGCTCCTTTCCATATATGCACGGATATTAGTATACGAGTATATGGATGTGTTTGTATTTGTCTGGCGGTATCAAGAAGGTGCAGTAAAATTTTAATACCCCAGCAAACATTCTGTGTGGCCATAGCGGCAACGCCGTGATTTTTCCCACTCCATCGGTAAAAATGTGGAAAGCATTTCGAGTATCTTATCAGCATTTACTAGTTATTGATATTATTCCCTATAGCGAAAACGAACAGACAACAAATATCATACTTTAGTCCTTAAGTTAAGCTTAAGTTATTATAATTTGATTTAGAAAAGTGCAATTAAAATAAATTCTAGTTTGAAGGATAATTTTATAGCATATTAATATATGTGTTTTTTTTTAATTTTTAATTTTTAAAAACATTGTGTATATTTTCGAAAACCTATATAATTTTTGTGGATATAACCTCACTCAGAACTAAAATTTTGAAATGTTTACCCATCAATGTGCATGCAAATTTGTATAATGATTATATTAAATTACTTTCTTTTTAGTTGATTTGATTGATTTGTCTTTTAATCAACAATTAATGTTTGTAATATATATAAAACAAAATTGAAATAAGCTCAATTAATATCAACGTTTTATCTTGAATGTGATTCAGTTAAAAAAGAAATGTTATACATTCATGTATGTGGCATAAAACTGAGGAAAGTGAGTAATACCCTCGTGATAATACACAATAAACTTTGGGTTTGGTTTAATAATGTTCCTAATCAGTTTATAGATAATTAAACAGCTGCTAATGCTTGCGATCGTTTACAAACGAACTTAATTTGTCATTGAATTTGTCAAGAATTTGTCAGTGGAAATGTGGAATTTACAAATGAAAATGGTTGGATTGGAATGCCTCGGATAGTCGTCCCCTTTATAACGAGAATACCTACACCTGCACAATGCAATCAAAGCAGATTTGTTTAATCGGCTTATCTCGTATCAGCAAATCATATCTGCAATTATGAAATCAAGTCATTCATTCACCTTCTTATATGGCCCGAGCTTACGTAATTGTAGATTTCAGTGAGATAAGTCGTATATCGGAGTGCTAAAAATTGAATGCACTTTATTAACTTTAATGCACAAAATAACTATAAGCTATGAACCCAAAATCAAGACGTTACACAAAGCGCATTCGAGCTTATCAACCAACTTTACCACTTTATAAAATCTACAAATTGACACTCGACAGCTAACGACAATAAAAACAGCAACATCTAGACCAAAACAATGAAAACAATAACGATGGGAAGACGAGCAGAAAGCATTTATAATTGTGTTCGTCTCTGCGATATTATTATTGCATTCCACTATATAGACGGCCAGTTCTCGTAGCGCTCTCTCTATATAGCGGCCAGAATATTATCTTACACTTTCAGTTAACGCTATACACCGAAACCGTCAACAACCGGGCTGTTTGCCAGTGTGAAAGAGAGAGCGATACGGCTCGAAAGAGAGATAGCAACAGTAGCGGGAGAAAAGTATGAATGTTCAAATCTAAAGCCGAAAAAACGGCAGATCGGAAATGGAGTAAAAACGTGAAAACAAACAGCCTTATCTAAAACAACATAAATAATAGAGTTTCCGAATTGCCTGCAGTGTCGGCGAAAATCAAAAATCTGTTGTTTCGCTATCGCAAAGATCATAAAACCGAAAGTCGAAAAAGAACAACAAAATTAAACAAGAGCAGACGCAGTATCACAGCAGCAACATCGAAAACACAGCAGCATCATGAGACGTCATACAGTGTGAATCACTCTCTCTCTCCCTCGCTCTTTCGCCCCTCCCTCTCGCACACCTGCTAAGTTTTTTTTGTATTCGCTCTAATTACAACCCAGATCATCTCAGAAACCCGCCGATCCGATCCCCCGACTCTTGCCTTATCTCCCACAAATCCAGCCGACTGCGTCTCTTATCAGTTGTGCTTCGTGTGTGCACTGAGAGAAATAACATTTTACCATTGGAAATACATTTATGATACAAGCGATTCCATTTATTTACTTATAAAAACAAACAGTGCGATATAATATATAGAGAAACAGTGCCGCTAAGTGTCATCCGATATATTAACTTTCAACTATTTGGACAATACTCTGTCATTATTTATATGATGATTTTAAAACCCGTTTTCGAGTAATGTTGATCACCGACTTTGAAAATACTATTTTGAGAAAAACGCGTTTAAAGTTTGTACTAGTACTTTCAAGCAACTTTCAAAAACATTCACCGGAACGATATAAAATTTTATGTATTTATTCTTAATTATACGTAAACTAAAAAAAAAACATACAACAAATCGATATAGTTTTTTTTATTTATCATTCTTTTTATTTAAGAAATATGTTTTCTTATACAAAATTTAAGCTAAGGCCAACTGTATGATATTGGTTATTTTGTAAATATTCAAAAAGAAAAGTTTACAATTTCCTTATTAAATTGCTTGAAAGAATACTACATAGTTAACAGCGATAACGAAAATGCATTTTTAAAAATAGCTTGAATATTTCTCTTTTATAGAGCTTTTTTAAAAGACGAAAAATTCGTATATTTTGTACAGAATTAAATGTTATAGTTTACTCTGTCAGTTCTAGGTAGACTTTTCTAGCCGTGTACCCCGCTCTCTTCGTCCATGGCCAACAATCGCTCTTGTCGGACTGCGGAGGAGATTCGAGTTCGGCTCGGTGGACTGGTGGTCTTATCTTAGAGGAGTACGCGAAGAATTCGCGGCTGTAATACGACACCAACAGCCTGCAGACAGACGCTCCCAGATCGCCCAGATCGTATGTCAGTCACACTCTTGCTGTCCGTCCTTAATTGTTTTGTGTGAACGGAAATTAATAATAGACTTACAATTCATTAATAAGAAAAACCGACAAAGGCGGTGCGAAAATATTTGCATATTGTGAGTGCATTGGAGCAACAACTGCAATAGGAATCGAACAGAAGCGGAAACAACTGCTTCAAAGTCGGTGAGTTGAGTACCAATTTTACCATAATTATATAAATTCAGCATAATTTTCATTCGACAAGTCCGACGGACTCACCTAGACCCATTTAATTATCTTCGTTAAGCGTAGAGCAAGTAAATTATAAACTTAATAATAGAAAGGCAAACAAAGTTGCAAGAGGTATAATAAGCAAGAGCTTGAGCATCCGATTCTTATCAAAGTGTGGAGCATTATATTTTTTTAAGGAAAAGGTGTGGGTGCTTTGATTAGTCACCTGTTGGGAAAATACAATAAGTAATGATTTATGGCGGATGCAGTCAAGATTTACAAGGTTGGTTGACAGAAACATGTCAGGTTTGTTTGAACACTGTCATCGTTTTGCATTGAATTGATTCTGAAACGGATTAGTTCTCCAGGATAGGCGACAAAATCAATCCATAATTTAGTGCTGGGTTAACTTAAAAATGTTATTTATATTTATTACGTAATACAAAGAAGTAAAAGTTATTTCCCATAATTTCACATTTTATCAAACATGTTCTTCATGAAATTTTCCATTACAACCACCTCCATCCCTTAAACTTTCCCATATGCCACTCCCCACATATAGATTACCTACATATACCCAATTCTAAGTGGAACAATCGAGTTCAGACGCACAGCACACAATAGCCTCGCCATTAACGATTACAATTTGAGCTCAATTATTTGCATTATACAATCGTTCGGCGTCACAAGATAAGACAATACGTGGATCGAAGTGCATTATGATCATGGCTAAACCTATGAAATCGACTAAGCGAGCCTGCAAATTTTTTTTTCTTTCCAGAATCCCAGGGTTTATTGAACTTTCCCAAAATCGAGAGCGAGATACGGAGAAATGGTTCGGCAATTCTCGCCCTGGAAGGTTCTCACCCGGCGCAAGCATCTCCAGGCCGATGGAAGCGAGGGGGAGACGAAGCTGAACCGGGTGCTGGGCCTGTGGGACCTCACGGCCCTCGGAGTGGGATCGACCCTGGGAGCCGGGGTCTACGTGCTGGCCGGACAGATAGCCAAGGATCAGGCGGGTCCCTCGGTGATGATATCATTTGCCATCGCCGCACTGGCCTCGCTGCTGGCGGGTAAGTTCGATTGTGGCTACAGTTAACCCGCATTATAAAATAAAAACTTAGACAAGGAATGACATCATAAATTTTTTGTTAATTTAAATTTTCTATTATAACAATATTAACAGCTCAAGATAATTGGGTAATATTTAACTCTTAATCGCAAGAAAATACGTTGTTCACAATGAGACCTTTTAAATCCTGTTTATACAAATTGTTCTAAAATCATAATTTCAATTGATATTATTTTCAAATAGTTGGTTGAGAAAAAATAAAGTAAAATTTTTTATATTATTTTTTTAGCAATCAATTGTCATCACTTGTGATTTATTAATAATGTCACAATTTAAATTTATTTTTATTTCTGTAAAATGGTTGTTTTGTTTACGTACCATTTGACGTGTAGAATAACAATTTAATTATTTAAGTTAGTAACTATACGTGGGCATTTCTTAGATCAAAATACTAGGAAAATATTTTATATTTAAAAATTTTGGTACATATCTAAAATTTTACTAAACTAATACCCTTTTTTTTGTTACAATTTTATATAGGAGTTTGCTATGCAGAGTTCGGTGCTCGAGTTCCCAAGGCGGGATCGGCGTATGTTTATAGTTATGTGTGCATTGGTGAATTTGCGGCTTTTGTAATTGGCTGGAATCTCATTTTGGAATATGTCATCGGCACAGCGAGTGTTTGTAGAGGTATCAGCCTGTACCTGGACTCTTTGCTAAACGACACCTTGAAAAACACATTCGCGGAGGTGGCTCCCATGAATGTGAGTTTTCTGGGAAGCTACTTTGACTTTTTGGCCTTTGGCCTAGTAGTCGTTTTTGGTGGTAAGTGCATAAGACAATTAAGTAAAAGTAAATAAAGCTTAATTAATGAATTTTTTAAATATTATAGTGGCACTTGCTTTTGGAGTGGAGACATCCACAATGGCCAACAATTTTGTGACCTGTCTCAACATATTCATTCTGGGTTTCGTCATTGTTGCTGGCGCCATAAAAGGTAAGTATAATTAATATCAATAAATACCACAAAAATCGTTGAAATATAAATAAATAATTACTATAGAAACAAAACTTTAACAAATGCAGAACTTTGTAAACAAAAAATTTGAGTCTATAACAATTCTGAACAAAATCTAAATAAGATTGCAGAAATGTATTTGTAATTGTTGGTAGCACTTGATAAGTTATAATCAATTGTGAACTTAGTTTTTATGTCAAAAATGTTGTGACAACATACTAAAGCAGTCTTGATTAAAGATAGTGTAACCCCTAAATTCCGACTGTGTTCTTTTAATTAATTAATTGTTGTTTTTCTCGCTACAGCTGACTTCTCCAACTGGACGGTGGATCCGAATGCTGTCAGTACGAATTCTACGATCGGATCAGGTGGTTTTTTCCCCTACGGATTCGAGGGAACTCTCCAAGGAGCTGCAACCTGTTTTTTTGGCTTTGTGGGATTCGATTGCATCGCCACCACGGGAGAAGAGGTTCGAGATCCTCGGAAAAACATCCCAAAATCGATCCTGCTCTCGCTGCTGATAATCTTCCTCTGCTATTTCGGAGTGTCCACTGTACTGACCCTAATGCTGCCATATTACCTGCAAGATGCCAACGCACCGCTGCCCTATGCCTTCGAGTATGTGGGTTGGCCGGTGGCCATGTGGATTGTCACGGTCGGTGGCTTGGTGGGTTTGGTGGCGTCTCTTTTCGGAGCCCTTTTCCCACTGCCCAGGGTGATGTACTCGATGGCCCAGGATGGTCTCCTGTTCAAATTTCTGGGCAAAGTGAGTCCGAGATTCCGGGTTCCAGTCACAGGATCCATAGTGGCAGCCCTCTTCACAGCCGCAATCGCTGGACTCTTCGATTTGGCCCAGTTGGTTAGCCTGCTCTCGATTGGCACTTTGTTGGCCTATAGCGTTGTGGCCATCTCGATAATGCTCCTTCGATACATGGACTATTGCGATGTGGAGGAGAGTCAAGGGCAGAGGGACAGAGTCCGAGCTTCGGAAACCACTTCATTGACCTCGAGCAGTGAGCGATTCACCTTCGGTTCAGTCTGCACTCAGCTATTCAATGTCCATCGCATCCAGGAGCCAAATGCGATATCCTCAAGGATTGTGGGAGTGCTGGCTACGTTGTTTTGTAAGGACAATAAATACAGGGAGTTTAATATGATTTTGTATGCATAATCTATATTTTAAGGTCTGCTATCCTTGGGCATTGGAGTGCTGGTAATGCAGGCGCATTCCTTAATCGTCTCAAAAGAGATCTGGGCATTGACCCTCCTGTGCATACTAATCCTGTTGGTGTTCCTGGTGATCCTGCTGATTTGTCTCCAGCCCAGAGAAGCTCGTCGTAGATTGTTCCGAGTGCCCTTCGTACCGATTGTTCCCGCCATCAGTATCTTCATCAACATATATCTGATGCTCCAGCTGGACAGTTGGACGTGGATACGCTTCGGGGTCTGGATGATAGTGGGTGAGTCGGATTCCACATTAATATCCTATTGCATGTGGTAGAAAATAATGCATGTGGCACTTGTGTACTAACTCAAATGTCCTAGGTATTCCCATATTCCTTGCATGCTGGTATCTTTACGATTGCAAGAATCCACAGAAGAGAAATCCCGAACGATGGGCGTTCTACAAGGCCCTGAAGGGTTTTCAGGAAAGTCGCGAGCAGGAGTACCATTGCATTTCCAAGGAGAGTGTCCTAACCCTGGAAACGCAGCTAAAGAAGAGTCCCACCAGTAGTTTGGATCAGATACAGAATCTTAGTGACGTGGGCGACGACCTGATTGAAGTTAAACACGCCAATGGCAAGGTGTTCTATGTGGACGACACGAAGAGTGAAAACTCCACGGCCACCTTGGGCTGCGACAATGAGTTTCCGTCGCGAGAGGACGAGCAGTCGGTTATAGCCATGCTGGACGATGTCCTGGATGCCGAGGACACGCAGCAAAGTCAGCAGGAGCTGGAGCTCCAGCAGCAGCTGATTTTCGAGCGCCACTTCAGCCTGGACTCTGAGATGTATCCGAGTGTCATAGAAACGGTCATTGTGGCCACCGTCCACAGCAGCAGTGATGACGATGAGGTGCCGGGCGGGATTACCCTGCGGCTGAGTAAGTACGAGGAATGCAAGCTGGTGGCTCACCAAATGCTGGAGGACCTGTTCAACAGCGATGCCTTCTACGAGCAGCTGCAGAGGGTTAAAGCCAAAGCGGATTCCTCGGCGAAAGAGGATAAATTAGTGGGGGATTTTCCGGATGCAGAATCCGTAAACGATTCCAAAGACCGCCAGCCGATTTTCGTACTGCAACGCCTGGCCTCCCAGACTTCCCTCAAATCCCAGTCCTCCGCCATTGAGGACCCGCTGCATTCGGCCAAATTTAAAGACCGCTTGAGCCACATCATTATGAATGCCAATGCCCACCAGGTGAAGGGGGTCGTGAGGAGGGTCGATGATGAGGCGGAGCAGGAGCAGGAGGAGGAGGTCAAGGAGTACCAGCTGGAGGAGACCAGAGCAAGGCCGCTGCTGAAGCAATCGAAAAGCGAAACCGATGTGCGTCGCCTAATGCTCAAGGCCATCAGCGAACTGAAAACCGGCCATAATGAGACCGGTAATGCTGATGAGGTCCTCACCAAAGTGCTGCCCACCACCTCCACCACCCCGGGCAGCCCCTCGCATTCCCAGGAGGCAGTTCCAGTGCCAGTTGCCGCTGCAAATGCTGGTGGCAACATACCACGTCCACCGAAATTCGATCCGGTTCTGTACAAGACCATAAACAGCATTAGTTTACGCAAACAGCGACCCAGTTTGAGTCGCCAGCATATCGTGGATGCCAAGAACCCGGCACTCTTGCCACCGGAATCGCAGCCGGAGACGCGTCCGGATCCTGGCCAGCAACCGGAGAAGGTGGAGCCTTTGCCATTCAAAGCCAAATTGGAGGCCATATTGCAGCGGGGTCCCTCGCACCGAACGCAACAACATCCGGAATTGGTGCGTCGCCAGCGTCCGCAGTCCACCTACATAGAAGTCGAGGAGGCGGAGAGCTGAGGGGCTTACCAACCCCTTTCACAACCCTGGCCCATTATAGACCCCGCCCCCCCCTGGTGAAACCAAAGAGGGTGCCATTTTCCCCCCCAGTTAAACGTAGTTAGGTCCTGCATGCGAATCGGAATGCAAACGTAGCTTGCTTTGTATATATCTAGCTGTAGCTGTAGTTACTAGTAGTAGTAGTAGTTAGTGCGGAATGCGAGCAATCCTAGATGATAAGTACCAGGTGGATTGTGAGGGGTAAGGCATGACTAGATAGGGTCCTTTAAGTGTAGTTGCAAAATCAATTAAGAACAGAACTCTAGAAGTTTCCAGCAAAAGAATGAAAAAAGTGCTGTGGTTGTATAAATCTAACTAAAACTTTAAACAATAAATAAAAAAGCTGGAATATAAATCGTGTAGTTCGAGAAGACATTCCAGATGTTAATAAATAAAATGTAATTATACAACATATTTTATATATTTAAATGAAAAGAAAATATGACGATATACAACTGAAAAGCGTAAGGTACTTATAGTTTTTTTAAAGACCATAAATCAGAGTATTATGTAGAAAGCATTTAGGTATGTTTTGAAAAACATTTCTCAATATATAATATAGACTAGTTCAATCCTTACCTTGATCCTTGCTAAGCTAACTCAAAAGTAGTCGTAAAAGTATTAAATAAAACGGTATTATAAACGTCAAATATAAGTGCATGCCTAAGACACCTCCAAATACGTAAACTAATCGGTTCTCCACACGAATAGGACTATCCATATACTTCTTCTACGGGCTGCCCAACAGCTACCGGGAAATGAAGCGACAAAGGGCTGGCTGGCAGAAGCTCAAATATAGCGATCGTCTCTGAACGGGGAAACATCGAAATGTTGATAATTATATATATATATATATCTGTTTAGCTGTATATACACGAATGCATCACTAAGCCAATTTGATAAATTGTGAACAATTTGTTGGTTATAAATAAAAATCTAGTTGTAATTAATAAAAGTCAAATGAGTTTACCTGAGTGGGTCCGCAAAGAAATGAATAGAAATGAAAAGAAAGGAAAGAATGGGAAGAAAAGAAATGTTGATGGCAACTGCAGCCGCTTCCGGAATCGATTCCCCGATGATCTGGCATTAGAGTGTGCTGTATTAATAACCCAATGAATGGGGATCGTTCATTGTCGTTTAATTCCCAGTGGCCTTGTCTTGAGGACGCTTCTTCCTCAACTGCACTGACTGACTTTGATAAATTAATTGGCATCGTCTGATCGCCGAGCGAGAGTGTGCGCTCTTCTCAGGGAGTGTACCTAACCTTTGCCCTGTTCGGAGTTTTCCTTGGTGAGTTTCAAAACGGTTTTACACAGAAAAAGAAAATAGGAAGGAAAATATCAAAAACTTTTCAAAAACTTAAATTTTGCATATATAATAAATTAAAGATAATTTGAATAATATGTACTGTACATAAATACACACACCAGCTATTAAATAAAAAAAAATAAATAAAACAAATAAACCAAACCGATATTTACAAGAGTAACACAAAAATTTGTTTCCGAAACCTCTTCAACTAAACGATATAGCGACATAAAAGGCATAAGCAAGTTAGCAGGCATTTTTGGGTTGGGGATCCAATAAGGATTTGCTTAGGCAATTGCTTAGAGAATATATTGTTTTTGTTATTTAGTGTTAGAGTTAAGTTAACCCAAAAGCCAGATAAGGATTTAATCCATTGGAGAATAAATAAATAAATACTTGTACATAGATTCTCGGTACATAACTAAAAACAATTTGTTGCTACCTTATACCTTGCATAGTAAACAAAATATTAGGGTACTTTTTTACCTAACTTTGTTCAAGATTTTCATTTACCTTAAAAGTATGCTATGCACTGTAATATATTTGTTTATTTTTTATTTCAAATTTGTTTTACACCATTGAGCTACATTTTTGATATATTTTTGCCTATATCTTAAAAATAATATAATTTCTCTGCAACTTGAAATTTAGTTAATTTCACCGCATATGCTAACTACAAATATGTTTATTTTTACATGTTGCTACAACCAGAGCGTTTACAAAACTGCCAGAGCGTTTACAAAATATCATAATTCAACTGCAATATCGAGAAGAATATCTTGACCTTGAAATGATTAATTAATAAAAATGTTAAATTAAAACACCTTTTTTATCTAAACACTTAAAAAAATGTGTAATGTATCTTTGACCTAACTAAGTACTTAGATTCGCAAATACCTTGTACCTTAGCTGGATCCAAAAAAACAAGTACATTGTCCAACAATATTAGCAGGAAATATCTTTATAAAATATCGAAAGATGCCAACATGCCAATGAACTTCGAATTTTCCATCAGTGTAGCGTTCCCCTTTGCTTTGATTTTGATTAGACGGAAACATCCCCTTGGGCAGCCGAAGCGGTAGCATCAGCTTCCCCCTTTTTGTCCCCGGACCCAAACTCTGCTCTGATTTATGCGGCGAGTCGTTTGGGCATTTCTTTGGTCAGGTTGCTGATGCTTCTGGTTCTGCTGGTGCTGCTTTTGATGCCAGTCTGGAGATTTGTATAACCACAAGACGAAAGACGAAGCAACTGGCGACTGTTTGGCGTCCCAACTCCAAGGGAAAGATGGACTTGCTCTCGTTTTTGGGGAACGGGATGATGCGGGGTGGGGGTGGCTGACGACTTTTGTGCTGCGTAAGTGTAACAAATTGTAATCGTATTTGGCGGGGACTCTGTCTGGGGCGTGGCCCTGACTTCTCCGCCCCAGCTTTATTATTATTAACTTTGTTATGGGCCGGAGAGTGCGGAGCATCTAGTTGGAAGTCCCAGAAGTCGTCTGGTGGTTGTTTTGCTTGTTTGCTACACTTGCTCGCCGGCTGTCCGCCCCCTTTATCTAGTTGCCCGTTCAAATAGTTTTATGGCATATTTATGGGCGCCAAAACTTAAAGTCCCTCCAGCTAAGACTTTAAGACCCACGAAAGGGGGAGTTTCGGGGTGGAGTTCAAGATCTCGCCCTCACATTGCCAGAGCATTGACATCGGGCTCTGTGACAAATTGGCAAAGAGCGAAACTAATTAATGCATGGGGAATACTACAACTTTGGATATTGCATTCCACTGCTGGGGAGAGAGATACTAGAGGACGAGCTGGGTAAATATTCATTCGGGTAGATTCCATAAATTAGAAGCAGATATGGTAAAAGTGTCCCACATGAAGGGGGTGACATGTATGTGCATCTTAAGTGATTGAAAAGCCCAACCAATAGGTATCCCTTTGCAAGATATATGTTAATTTTGTAACGAGTACATATATTTATTTTTCTTTCGTGAATAATAGTACAGAAAAGGTGACGAAATAAATTTAAAAGGTTAGATTATAAACCATGTTTTACGCAAACTTTATCATAAAGGTTAAATTTTTTTCTAGAAAAATGTAGTTAAGCAAGAATTTTGTGATGTTAAAACGCTAGGTTTGCTCTAAAGGGCTAGCTTACACATATTCCTACATTAAAATAAAACATTTTCCATTTTGTTGAAAATAAATAGAAGCGAAAGACAAACTGATTCCCGCTATTATAATAATATTTATATTGTGTAAGCCCTATAAATGTTTTAATGAAAATATGAGAAAATTCGCTTTTATGATAGATGAAAACATATGCCCAACATTACATTTTATCTCTTTATATAATAAAGAAGTTTATGTCATTAAACATAAAATTAATTTCAAGCAATCCATTGCCTAGTAACGAGTTTAAATTAAATAGCAAAAATTATTTTTTTAAAAAGAACATTTTTTTTTTTCTTTAAGTCTTATTCAAAATGTAGTTCTGACCTCCTTCGCAAGTTTTCTTTGATATTCCCTCTTCCAAATGACATAAGCTCATTTTTTCTGAAACAATTTGCTTTCAAATTGTTTTTCGGTTATGTAATCATTGCTCAGCTCTAATAACATTTCGCCCCATCCCAACGTCAAGTTGCCTTGTTTTTTGTTTGAAGTTTCGTTAGTTTGTTATTATTTTCTCTGCCGTCTAAAGCGGCTTTTCCATATTCATAAAAATTGCGAGTTTTACCCTACACATTCGCATTCACATTCGCATTCCGACAGGACATAATCCTCTTAACGTGGCCGGACAGGATAACTCTCGGCGTGTTCCGACCGACTTTGGCGTGTCTCTCTGATTTTCTCGTATTTTGTTTTGCTGGATTGTTTCGAAAATTAAAATATGTGCTGGGTGGTTTGAGGGTTTTAGCCAGCAGCGGAAGTTGTCATCATCATTTGTCAGGTAAATGCGGGCTGCAGACTGCAGCTACCGCTACTCACTGCCCACTGCCGACTGCCGACTGCTACCAAAGTCAATGGCACTCGACAAAAACATTTTGTCAAAACAACGGAGGCGGCTGCTACTGTACGCAAAGTGGATCAGTGGATTTGTCCCTTTCAAATAACCAAAAAAAAAAAGAAGTAATTTTCGTAGCAACAGCTGCACAAATGCAGGACTTCGAACTCACCCAACGAAACCATGAAAAAATGGGAAAAAGGATTAGCATTTCGGTTTAGCTGTTTGCCCAATCGGCCATGACAGCCAGCAATGGATATGGTGCACGCAAAGGTTTTCGGGACTGGATTCTGGATTCTGGGTGCTGGATTTTGGTCCTGCGGTCTGTGCATACATATGTTAAGCAGGACTTGCTTTCGGATGAGATTAACCCATTGAGGAGGTTCGGCCCCGGGTAAATGAATTACTCTTTAATGGGATTGAAAAGGTATCCTGTGGCTGCGGTCTTGAGGTCAAGTTGAGGGAGATTAATATTGGGAATCTCACTTTGCTTCCGGTTGCACATCCGAAAAAGGATTCTTGAAAATAGATTAACCTCATGTCTTAAGCAATTAGATATGGAAAATTAATAAGGAATTTAACTTCCGGTTATAGAACTGTAGATCATTTTTTTTGTATTAAACGTTTGTAACGTTTGTTTGTAAAAGTAAAATTATATGTGACTTTTTGTTTAGGTTGTAAATATTACAAATTACATTTATTTCTTAAAATTATTGATTGTACATACAAAAAAAAGACAAATTTTTATATTAGTCGTTCTATCTGAGACGTGTTTACATATTTCTTTTAGCTTTCAATATGATTTATCATAGTTTTATGTAGGTATTTAAAAAGTATTACAAAACGGTCCCAATTAGGTGTTTTAATTAATTTCTTTTTTAAAATTATTGATTGTACATACAAAAAAAAGACAAATTTTTATATTAGTCGTTCTATCTGAGACGTGTTTACATATTTCTTTTAGCTTTCAATATGATTTATCATAGTTTTATGTAGGTATTTAAAAAGTATTACAAAACGGTCCCAATTAGGTGTTTTAATTAATTTCTTTTTATAAAATTTAAAGTGTGTAGGGTTCAAAAACATTTTTCTATCTTTTCTATTTTTCCTCTCCATGCCTTTTACCACTTAACTTTCCAATTGTATTTGAAAACCCTTAATTCGTTTACCGCAATCAATGCCAATCGAACATTTTGTGTGGCCTCAAACCCTCTGCAAAAGTCCATCTACAATTGTTCCCGTCCTCGAAAGTGTACCTGAAAAATGCCTCCATATAATAGATATCTCAATTGCGAAGACACCTTGCCAATTGGTAATAACAATTTTTTTTAATTTCATTACAATTTGCTTGATTTCTCAGCACTTCTTGAGGCTACTGCCTCTCTATTAAAATCCGAGTCTTAACTGAGGCTCCTTTCACATTCTTGGGTGCTCCTCATAATTGCTCCTTTGTCATTTGCCACAACGTACAAAGGATCTTGGAAAATGGTCGAGGGAAAAATAATACGCTGTTGATTTTCTACTCGACTTCAATTGATTTCTATGAGATATCTGTGTGCCTCTAATTTTTCCCATTTATCTTGTTCGGGACAAATGGTTTGTGCTTGTCATAACCTTTCCTACTTCTACTATTTTTTAGAAAAGACTCTCCCTTTTCCCGGTGCCTTCTTCAGCTGTATCCTTGGGCATTCGACAATTTTTCAAGAAGAATAATATTTACCGAACCACGCACAATGGCAGGATACAAGAGAAGAGGACTCTGGGACATGGCATTGTTTTCGCATTCAATTCCCTGACAATGAGCATTATTGAGAATCTGAAATGTGGCCGGCCTGCACACGTTCGCCCCGTCTCTTTCTGCGCCCACTACCCGTCCCTCTCTAAGTGTTTGAGTGCGCTTAGAATGTTAACCAAGCCAACCAAGCAATTCAAATTCAATTTGCCCCATTATGCGAGGCCCATTGTTCATGGCTAAATTCTAAGGGGCTGTGAGGCATTCTCCAATGAGGGGAAGGGGGGAGGTGCCGAGTGCATCGGGCCAAGACTGCAAGCCAAGTTAAGTGCAATACAAAAGGCACCCAGATTAAAAATGTGCAAAAGACGCCTACACAGAGGGAAAAAATCAACCAAATTTACCATCAAATCAATTTTTTTTCAGAAAATGATGTGTTTTTATTGTTCGATATTATATTGAATAGGGCTCGCCATCATAGTTATCTAAAAGTGGGTTTTAAGCTGCAGTTTCCATTCATGTTCACAGCCTTAAACCATTTCTTTGTTTACCATTACAACGAAAAATGTACCTTCAAATTTTAATAAACTTCTCACAAGAACCATACATAGGTCAATATTTTTAAATATTTGTATAACCCAAAACTGTTCAACGCTTAATACAAAATTTGTAGGTGATGTGCAACAATACTTACTTATATTAAAAAGTTATATTTAATTTGTAATTCATTGAATTTATAATAATTTATATATAAAAATAATTTTCATATTTTTTGTATCTGTAGGAATGATTGAGTGTAAGAGTGGGACGAGAACTTCAAACTAAATGAATGCAATAAGTAAATAACAAAATGTCGTTAGCATTTTGTGACACACTCACGCTCCCTCGGACCCTCTCTTTCTCCAACCCCTATCCCTGTCTCTTTCCCCTTCTCTGGGTATATCTTTTCAGGTCTCCGGGACAATGGGAATGCCAGCAGTTGCAGTTGCATTTGCCGCTGACATCCTGGCCTGAATGCGGCGACAGAGACAGCACAACAACTGCAGACAGAGATGAAGGGACGAGAATCGAGAAACAAGAACAAATTCTCCCTTTCTCCTTTTCTCACAGCTGTCAGCGGCAACAAATTGCGCGCAAAGTTCGCATTAGAAAATGTGGGCGGAAATGGAGGTGAGCCCAGAAAATCTGTGAGAAAATAAAACCTGTTTGAAATCCGAAAGTTGAATGCACTTTTTGAATGGTAAAGTCATAAAAACCTGCATAAAACTAAGATTTTTTAAAGAAATACTATAGCATACATGCTAAAGTAGAGTAGGTTATTTAGGTGTGATTACAAAAACTACATACTTTTTTTACACGAAAAATGTATAAAAGGTATGATAAATTGTGCAGATAATACCTTTTTTTATATTTACACAATTTCCGAGCCATTTCCTCTCTCAGTTCCTGTGATTGTTGCAAAACAATCTCAAGTACACTTAGGGTATAGTTTTTGGCTTTAATTTTAGGGCCGCAATGCGCTCGCTCATTTTGTTGGTCGAAAGGGGAGCCACATCCCTCATTTCTTATCCTGCAACCCCCAGTCCACAATCAACGTCCTCGTTCTCATCCTCATCAGGATCCATCAACAGTCGGCAGTCAGCACCGAACATTCAGCATCAGCACATCAAGTGGCAATCATATTAACCGGCTTAATTGTCAACACACAGCCAGCAGCACTGCCGCTTTCCCCCAGCTTTTCCTCCCACTTTCCCTACGACCTTCCCTCCCCCTTTGAGTCGAGAGCTTGTTGCGGGTGCCAGCTTGTTAACAAGTTGCCAGGAGCTGTTAACGGTTGCTACTAGTTGTAAGGGGAAATACACACTAAAAAAATAATCAAAATTCATTTTGTTCACCTGCTGAAATATATAAAACACAGAAATGTAAAATTGTTAATATTTTAATAAATTTATTGAGAGAACAATGTCTTAAAATGTTCCCAACAGCTTTTAAATTAAATCGATTTATTTATTTGCTGTATGACAGTTACACAAACAAAATTTTTTTTTTTAAATTGTTTAAAACATTGTTAACATTGTTGTTGAAGATTAAAAGGAAAATTGACATATTTTTAAAACATTCTTTATCGGTCTTGTTGCTACAATTTATAATTGGGAGTATAAAAAAAGTTCGATTTTTGGGGACTTATCCAACAATGTCCAAAAAAATTTTAAAAGTGCATAGGGAAATCCGGGGAAATTTGGGCCTCCAATTCCCGTGTTATAGTTACAATTGTGCGTATTTCAAATGCTCATTAGCCCCAATTTTTCGACACTAGACACTCGTGTTGGACGCTGTTTGCCATTGGCAATCGTTCTGGACCACGGTTAGTTAGCAAATTTCGTCCTGCTCCAAATTACAGGCAATTTTCGTCCATTTTTCTCTGCTAACTAACTAACTAGCCAACAAAACTAGCTAACCCATCGCTATGCTAATCAGAATCCGGTTTACAGTCATTATCAATTCCTTTTTAGTATCCCCAAAAATGCTCGTTTTGTTGTGGTTTTTGAGGGGTTTCCTTTTCAGGGGGGTGGGGTGGGGTAGAATTGGAAGCGCGTGAAATCCGCGAAAGTAAGCAACGCCAAATGACAGGAACGGAATGAGCGATGCCATGCAGCACTTGTCAACAAAAGGATTCCACATCCTTGGCAACCCGACCAAAACCGAATCTCAGCAGAAGCACTAGCACCACCGCTCGTCATCAAAAGAGCCACCGTATGAACCACCATTATCATCATCAAGCTCATCATCAGCAGCGTCGCTCCTTGTCTTCTTCCCACTCGTCTCTGTCAACTGGTATGCAAACTAATCACACGCAAGCATTTGATGCGTTTAAAACACACAGCTGGATATATTCTATATCTACATAGAGACGGGTGAATAAATAGGGAAGAGTTGATTCAGCTATGTGCAATGCGTAGGAGGTTCTTGAAAGTATTCCCAATAATTAAAAGGGTAAATATTTGATAAAGTGCGTTGCTAATTTAAATTAAATTTTTAAAAGTCAATTTCCTTTCAATTTTGTAAGCAAACAATAAGAACAGTAAAAAAAATGTATGTACAAAATTATTTAAAATTTTGGTTGTGTTAAAACCTGAAATCAACGTGCAAAAATGTTCTTAAAAAAAGCATTAAGTTTGTTTGAAAAAAGATACAAATAAATATTAAATTATTTTAAGTAACTATAAAGTTGAAATTAATGATGGGTATTATAAAGTTCTGCCAACTTTAGACCAATAAATCTAAGAGAGATATTAAACCGCTTATAATATTTCGATAACTGTTCAAGAAACCCATCAAATAAATGGAAACTCTGGATGAAAGTGGGTGGTAATTGGGAAGGAGGAAATGTGGGTTCAGCAGGGGGCTTGGGTGGGGTTTTCTAGTCTAGATAGTCGACTGTCCCGGAGCTGTTCATCTCTTATAATGTTGGTAATTTGAACATTTCAAATCAAATCTAAACGTCAGTTGGTTACCAGCTGCGGTTTGGTTCGAAGCTCCGCATTGAAGAGGCGAGGAAACGCGAGTTGGGAAGACAGCTGGCGGGAGTCGCCAAATGGAAATTGTCAGCAGCGTTTCAAATGAAAGTGCAGATTGGAAAATGGCAGCAGCAGCAGCACAGGAACTAAAAATAAAAGCGGAACCCAAAGACTGTTTTGATGGGTTACAGCTTCCCCACAGAGAACATAAAATACTATAAGGATATTTAATATTAACAAGGAAATGAGTCCTTGAAATTTTTTAATATTTTAAAGGCCATCGGAATCTTACTCATATGTCTTATAAATATATTTCTTAAATTTATATATTCTTAAATATTTAGTAAAAAAAAATACCGTTGTATTATGATTGTGATGATGATTTATTTTTTTCATTTGAAAAATCATTTAATCTTAGGCAAATAGTTTTGTGGCTTTTGCTGCTGTGTATTTTCCCCCGCCACGAGTTGCCTGCATAATAAATCGACTTGTAAATGCAATAAATTTTCTATTGACAGGACAGCGGCAGTGGTGTATTGAATTTAAAACGCTTTAAGACAGGCAAATGCTGTAATCCTAATGAAGAAAGGCCCCGAAAACATTCGTCGCAGTTCACTCGAGGAATGCCAAAAATGTGCAAACACCCAGGAAAGAATTGGGAAGTCGGGCAAATGGAGGGAGCAAGTTCTAGTCGAAAACAAGAAAACAAATCACGTTTTAATTTTGTTTAACTAAATACGAAAATCGCACACAAAACAGGGTGGCTTGGGCGTAAAAAGGGGGGTGCCGAGGGGAGGGGAGCCTAAAATGTGGGCGGAGGAGCTGAGGGGAGTGGCATTGCTGCCTGATGACGTGCAACTCTCGACGCCATTTTGTGCGCTGTCATGCCATACACAATTAAAGCGCCAGGATCTGGAGAGCAGAGCTATGTCTATCCCATCTACAGTTGTGGACAAATTTACAGCCACAAGAGGCTTTTCAATATTTTATTTAACTTATGGCAACATTTACCTGTCAGTTTGTTGAACAACAAAATAGCGATGACTAATGTTGTCAAAGAAACAAAATTTAAAGAAACGCATTATGTAGAATTGGTAAGACTGTGGTGAAATACGAAATATTTTATTTATGTAGCTTAAAAATGCTTTTAATCCCATATGACCCATATTACCATTTTGATTAATAATTAGAAAACCAATTCTTAAAGTGTTTATTTTAATAATATTTGGTTTCTTAATTTTACATGAATTATTCATAATTATGAATTAACATCTTTGTCGTTAGTTTGTAACATTTGTATACCCTTAAACCACAATTCTAAGTGCGGAATGCTTTTTGAACTTTTTGTAAATTTGCTGCCACTGAATTTCTGACCGCGTCTGTAGGTTTTTCAGGGGCGGAGAAGAGGGGAAATGGTGGAGCGGGAAACGGGGGCAATGGGGGGGGGGAGTGCTTGCTTGCTCAGCTCACGTCTAGCTCAACGTCTAGTTGTAGGGAAATTAAATTAAAATTCACTTGTACGCAAAAAGTCAGGGCCAAGTGGCAGGGCAGGGCAAAGAGGTGAGTCAGGGGCGCCGAGGGGGGTCAAATTGGCAAAGGATATTGTAGGGCATTCGGGGGCAGGAGCTTGGCTTGTTGGTTAAGTTAGTAAGTCAGCGGGCGATTGGAAAACTGCGCAGATTTTTCGCTTTTCCGGTTCTCTTTTTTCGGCAGTGGAGAGAACAACAAAATTAATTCGTTGAATTTCAAATAAAAAGACGAGGCAGTCGGGGAACGAGAGCAAAAGAGGAAAACTATGCTAATGATATACGAAAATTGAAATTTCAATAAAATAATTAAACTTAGCACAGCTTTTTCAAGGGAGAAAGCAAAGTGACAAAGGAATAAGAGGAAAAAATCGAAAATTAGCAAAACAATTTTGTGAATTATAATCATTATTATTCCAGCAGCAGGTTTGCGTTTATTGGCTCCCGGGGATTGAATAAATTTAAGTCAAACATTTGAGCATTTAAAATGGCTTTAAGATTTAAAGTTTAAAGTAATGAAATGTTTAGAAAAATAGATTGCTAAAATATTTATAGTTAATGATTTAAATGGTTTTTTACTCTACTTCCACTTGCTTTTTAAAATGCTGTTAATTTTTGATTTACATTCTCTGGGTTAGAAGAGGTCGGGATTTATAATCTCATTTTTCACACTGTCGAAAGCGTTTAATTTTTTTCCATTAAAAATAATATTTCTTTGTCGATTTTTCTAGCATAAAGACAGCGCATTCTGACCTCCTGCAAGATCGTTAAACTTTCAGCTAGCTGATTACTTTGACACAGCCCAAGTACTTCACGTACATCGTCACCGATCGCATTATCTCTATAGCCCTTATTTACTCACTTCGATTCCAAACCCGATGCGCTTCATCATGCTCAACTAGAACGACTATTTTTAGTGCAGCTGAAGGTCATGATAAACGACACCAAAAGTATCAAAATACAAGAATAACGGATTACACAGCAAGAAAAAAGATAACATTACGGAGATGCTATGATTTTAAAATTCAATATGTCTCTCAAGGAAGGACAACTAATTTTTTGCTTAGGCCTAGCTAGTAGTTGGTCATTTTAATTGGTTAAAAATTTGAAAATCAAAATAGGCCAGCAATAGGTTGGATAAGTCAATTTAAAATTTTAATTTAAAACTACAGCTATGTTTACTTGGATATAACATAAAAATTTCAAATATCAAAGTCAATACTTCTAGATCATTTTAGAAACTGTAGGTAAAACACTATTTTTTTTTGTGTAGCTTGTAAACCCAAACTAGGAAGCATGCTGCGCCCAAGGAGAGGATCCTTGGAACACTCGATGTTTGAGGCAGCTGGCGCTAAGTGCTCGATATTCGAGGGCGTTAGATTTAGTGCCTGCACTGGGAGACATATGCAGATTATGCTAAAGACACAACCAGACACCCAGAGACCAAAGAATGGATGGGGGATGGGGGATGGGGGAAATGGCCGGCAAGCCGGTGCAAGTTTTATGAGTTTATGTACAACGAAAACCTTTTCCAGACAGACGCTCTGAGGTCTCGGGCACGCCCTTCACCTTGAAGGCCCCAAAACACGGCTGTCAGCGTCTTATTGAGCGTACATAAGCGCATTAGCTGCGGTCGCATCCATGAGATACTATACATGGAATCCTGCTCGTACTAACGCTGTGCAGTTTTGCGGCAGCCGCTTTGGTCTGTGCAACAAGACCCGAAAATTGAAAAAAACTGAGACTAATTTTAGGACAGGAAGGGGAATACACTGAAGAAAAGAAAAGTCTTCTTGTACTTTAAAAATTAATATATTTTTAGGTCTGCTTTTAAAACTTTGTATAGTGATGAAAGATTTGAATCACAGTTTTAAATTTGTATGCTTGATTTTTTGCTTTGGTTTATCTATCTTGGTTAGATGGTTTTACTTTCTTATAAATTCCACTTTCTTACTAAATGTTAAAGTAAGTTATTATTTAAATTGTAATTGTATAGGCGTGATTATAAATAAATGGTCATTCTAAATTATTTGATTACCAAAAAATGGGAAAGTATTTTTTATGTAAACTAGTTTATTTACAATTATCTAAAGGTTATCTAATATTTGTTCAGGACAAATATTTCTGACTTTAAAAACAGATTTCTAACTGCAACGAACTGAACAATTTACGCACTTTGTTCTAGTTGTTCACCGTGTAGAGAGAAAAGGAGAGGGCGAGTTAAGGATAATTACCGAAAAAAGAGTGCAGCATATGGCATAGCCCGAAGTCAGAGGCGGGCCCTAAAACTAGACAGGGGTTGCCATATGGCTATGTGTCGGCCTCCCTGCTTTTCCCTAACGATTCCGATTCGATTCCGAATCCGATCCCGATCCCGACAGCCGGCAAAGAGTTTTCCTATTCGCTTCGCTTTGGTTTCTTCGGTTTGGTTTCTTCGGAGTCATCTCCTGGGAGTCGTCAGTCAGTCAGTCAGTCAGTCAGCTGACTCCTCGCATCTTTCACGATCTCGTTTGATCTGGGCCCAACCCTGTAGCCAGATTGATAAATAGTTTCTTGGGTTTCTTGTTCTGTTTTTCTTTGATTTTTTATGGGTTCGGTCCTCGGTGAGGCATCAAATTATGGGGCAAGAACTTGTTAGATCGATACATAAAAAGTGTTTAGTCATTTCCGATAAACGAGATCGGTTTGGCTTGGCTATCTAGTTAACAGAAATTTTGTAGGACGATTTTGTTTGAGTTTTGTTGTTTGTGGATCTTCTGGATAAGCTACCAGGTGTGAAGATCATGTTGAAGGGGATTCAATTTTCTACGATAGAAATCTTAATGCTTTGAATATTTTAAAATTAATAGTTATCGGGCATTTTAAAGTGACTTTCTTATGTTTCGGCTTACTTTATGACTTTTTTATTTGCAACTTAATGATATTCTTATAGTTTTTTCTTAAATTTGGTAGACATGGTTATTATTTTGTTTTATTTGAGATATCTTTTAACAATAAAGATCTAAGTGCAACAATTTTTCTAAAGAGTTTTATTAACTATTTTAATGCAGCGCATGATTTTCAATAGGAAACTTTATAAAATCGAATGGTTTTTATGACACTTGACAGCAAAGGTGCTAATAAAATTAAATCGGAAATTGGTTTTATTTCATTGATAGGAGATCGATCATATGGATCGAAATGCTGCTAGTTCTGTGCAGATATTTTCCTTTTCAGACTCGTTGACAGCATCAATTGTTGGCAATTGATCCTAAGCCGATTACCTTGCAGCTTCAGTTCAGATATCCCCTCAACCTCTTTGAAGGCCGTCACATGTTGCAGAGGATCTAATAGGATTTACGACCTATTCGCAGAAGGGCGGGCCCTTGAAGAGCCCTCTTTCCATTCAGGCCAACTGTTGTTGACACAACAAGAAACTCGATACCAAAAAAAATTGAATAGAATATCTTTTGGCTTAAGTAGAACAGAAACTAAAGTATGTCAGTTAGATGGAAAAAAGTGCTGTTCAAATAAGTAGTTCCCTATAAAATCTTTGAATTTGCTTCTGGTTTTTTGAAACCAAATCGATACCCTCGTAGATATCTCTAATTTCAAAGCACTTCAACTTCTAAGATAAAGTTAGAGTGTGAATGCTCTACGATTTCAGATTTTATCATTAAAGATTTAGATTTTATCATTAAAGCAGGACAAAAAATTTGTACTAGAATTTTAAACAGAAACATAGTATTTAGACACTTGTTAAAGGTAAACATTTTAAAAATGAATTGTTTCATTAATCAAATCAAAACTGGCAACTTCAGTGTAATCAATTTTAATGATAACTAATTTCTTACAAAATCTTTCTTCAGGTTGATTTTATACATTTACGTTATTACTTAAAACCGCCTAAACTGACTCAATCACGTCCAAATCATTATTTAAGCATCGGCTTGCACTTGTCACACATTGTCAATCTTTCTGGTTTTCCAATTGTCGATGCCAAATTGGCAACTGACAAAATGTTCGATTTGGTTTTTGGTTTCATTTCGTTTTATCTGCGTTTTGTGGCCTACAAAATGTGATAATCAAAAAACCAATTCAATTTGGCAATTGTTTCGTCATTGACAATTTTGAGAGAAATCCCACTGCCAAAACCCAATAGCCAAGATGCGTGTGTCAAAATGTTGGGCCACCAACAACTCAGAAATGTGTCAAATCGATAATTGGCAAAACAGCAATATATTCTAGATCCTTTGGGCCGCAAAGGGGGGACACTTTAAGTCTCGAAATCGAGGCAACAGTTGACAACACTCAAGGCGGCAGCACTGGTCATTTCTGGAGAAGCCAGGATAGGTTGAAGGACTCCAAAGACTACATAAATCGAGTTAGGTTAGAGGAGGTACTTAAGGGTCCTTTTCGGACCGTGTGTTTGTGTGTGTGTGTGTGTGTGCACTTTAAATTTTGTCTCCGCACTCGAGGATCTACTTCATTTGTCTAATTCTGGAGGTTTCGGAGCGTAGGCGACAGACACGCACTCCTTGCACAAATGAAAGTAAATCCTTCGCCTAAGCCCGGAAAATTGTCGTAGTGAGTGTGCGTGTGGGATAATCTGCATTTGAATAAGAGCATTTTAGTGTTTTTTCAACTATATATGTAGGTTCCCCACTCAGTCCCAGTCCCTATGAGTGTGTGCGAAAATGTGTGTGCCAGCGTCCCTGTCTGTGAGACACACCCATGTGTTGGCAGGCCATCAGCCTTTTTGCTGTTTTCCTTTTTTTTCCCGGCTTGTGCAGGATACTCTGCAAAAGGGAAGCATGTTAACAAAAGTAAAAAAAATTATTAAGCTTATTTATTAAATTTCAAGCATACTTATGCATAACAACACTTAAGGTCTTGAATTTGTTTTCTTGATTATCTACAGATGGCTTTGAAATAATCATATATGTAAGCAAATTTATGTATTTTATATAATTTAAAAAATTATAAAAAAATAATACATCTTAGGTTCATATGCATCAGCATACTAAGCTTATTCTCTCAGATTTAATAAATTGTAAATTTTCAATAATTTATTCCATAAAACAATAAATAACACCTTCCTACCTCAAATACCTTATTTTTATTAGGTAAGAGCATTACCATTTCCTTAACCAAATTCGAAAGCTTTCTTTTTGTAGTTTTGCCTTGCCTATAATTTGAGTTTGTGCATTTGTCCTCACTCAAGTAATCTTTTTTCCGAGCATTTGTTTGGGCAGTTGTCTCTGCCGTTTGGCAAAAGTTCTGCCCAAACATAACCAAAAGGAAAAACTGGGAAGATGTCGTCTTTTCCCAAGCCCCCATTTTCTCTACTTTAAAATAATCGATTTTCTGCGTAATTCCTTGTGTGTGTGTGTCTCCCAGTTGGGAACCAATTCAATCGGAGTTTTTTTTCGTGTCATGCGAATGGGATCTGACAATGTGGGAAATTAATATAATTTGCCTGATTTGCCACTGTCTGAAGTTCTCAGTGTTTGCCGCAAGATTGGAAATGTTCTTCTGCGAAATCAAAATCAATTTTAACGATTTCTGGTGTCAGCTCTCCTGCCACAAAAAAAAAAAAAAGAAAAAAAAGGAAGCAGAGAAAGGAAAACTTCTGTCAACTGTTTGTTGCCTTGATAAGAGAAAATGGGGGGGTCTGAGTTTTCTTCCCCTGGAACAGAAGATTAAACTAATTGATAAAAATGTTGCACGTTGCCGGAACGGAATGGGGAATGGGGATTTTGCGGGTGTGTTGGGGAGTTTGTTTTTCAGTGCGTTGTGCTCTCGTAATTTATGTAAAGTAGAAAACAACGTGTAGGTCGCAATTTGTTGTGTGCCTGGGTCACACTTCCCATTCTTTTTTTTTTTTGTAAGACCAATCCCTGGCAACGCCGCATGTCTTGACTTTTAAATCCAAATGTATTAAATTTCGCCCCAAACTGAAAAGAAGAGTCATGGCCATGGATGCTTACATTGTTGGCTTCCGTGGAAAGCGATGATGATGGCCGTAGTAATGATGTTGGTCGTACAGGTAAAGTGCCATTGGCATTGCCATAAATGCGCCCTGCTCCTCTGATGCTTTGGCATCTGGCATGGCAGCAATTATTCAACAAAAGCTACTGACAATTATGGCACACCAGCGCTACACACCGCCAAAGAATGCCATATCCTTCCACCGTTTCCCCACCGACATCCCCATCCCTCGAATTCCCCATCCCAAACATGGCTCAAATGGTGGTGCCGGGTGGATTTCAAAAGTTGTAAGTTTATGAAGGTTGCGGAGCGTAAAGGAATGCGACCTTGGGCCCGGGATATGTTCAAGTACCATATAGTCAGTGGTTTCCATAGATTTATTTTTCAGGTTAGGAGGGTAAATATCCAGTCGAGAAATTGTCAAGTGTTTCAGTCACTTTTGTTTTTGGTGCTTTAAAAATTCTGCGAAGTAGTTTGAAGGCATTCAAAACAAAAATTCTTCATAAAACTATATACATATTTGTAATGAAAAAAAAACAAAATTACAGAAAAAAACTTAAGACTTCTTTGGGAATATTAACCACTTTGATTGATTAGATTTAATAGAATGCCAATAACGTTCGTTAATAAATTCTTGTAACAAGCTTGCTAAAATTTTATATTAAAAAAAAATGAATTTAAGCAAAAACTTACAGTAATACATATATTTTTTTTCCAATGAAATGTCACACAATTATTTACAATATATTTCTTCAATGACATTATTTCAGCTGCTTTCTTTGAGAACAGTTCTCAGCCTTCATTAGTTCTTGATCGGAATACAAAATCATGCCATTTCCATGCGGGCTCTCCTAAGATATTTCATTCGATAATTAAGTGTAACTTTTTTTTTTGTTGGATCCATCCATGCTGGTAGCCCAGGGAACTGCTCGCTCAACCCTCGGAGTGAAAGAGAGGGGCATATGTTATGAGAAGGAGAGGGCGCCATATGCAAACACACACCTGGCTGTTAGATTTAGATGGTAAGACCAGAGGAACAACCACGTGGTTGGAAGAGTGCAAAAGGATGGGGAGCCCAGCTGGCACATATAACCCCCCCCCAAAAGCCCCCGCCTCTTGCGGAATTCCGCCTCCGCCTCCCCCTTAACCCCTTCTGGCCCCTTTCCCGGATTGTCTGCGTATGCAAAAATATAATTTAACACACATTTGCGCAATTAGATTCATTCGTGCAGGATGAGTGGGAATGGTGGAAAAAGGGGGCTGGGAAAACGAGAAGGAGTCGACTGACATACATATGAATATCTATGAGTGTTGCTCGTTGAGTGTTGTACAGCTAAAGCCAATAAGGTAGCTAAGAAAATTCGTTATATATTACAATGACTCAATAAGTTATATTTTAGGTAGTTTTATTTGATATGTCTTATATCTTTGGGAATAATATTTAGATTTACTTGTCGACATACGTAGTTGTTTAAAATGTCTAAAGAATTCCCATAACATTATTTATAAACATTTAAATATATTTTTTGAAACATCATTTAAAACTGATTTATAACCTTTCATTAATTGTATTCATATGTTATTATTTTTTGAGTATACTTTTTATTTTAATCCATATCATAAAACTAAATAATTTATAAATTCTCTTTAAATTACGGTATTTAACACTCTGCTAGCATTTAAAATAAAATTGTATGCGAAATCTACAGGAGTGCGAGTATGTGTGATTGCATGTGTGTAAATGTCACAATTTGAATACATAAAATGCAAATAACGACACCGACAGGACCCAGGCAAGGACTTCTAGTCCGCCCCTCTCCACTCGCCCCGGCTCCTTTGCAGATTCCTTGGCTAAAAAAAGGAATATAAATTGCTTCCAATGCAGAGACATCTATTAAAAGGACATAAAAAAGCATAAAAGCGGAAATGATGTATGGAAAGGAAGGCGCCCAGCGTTCATCCCTTTGCCAATTTAGCGAAATGGAAAGTAGAACTCCAACCAAAAAGGAGGCTCCTGCTGGCGACCTGTTGCCCCACATATTTTTTGGCAGTGCTAATTTAAGCAAAGCAGGTAAGTCAGCTCCTCCCCCTTCACAATCCTCCCCCCCCTCCACCAGCACCCCTGCAAAAATAATAAAATTTACACACTTGCAAATGCTGCTTGCCAGTCCCATGGGTTTCCCTTTTCGGGTCCTTCCTTCTGCATGAAATATGCTCGGGCAGAAAATGCTTACAAGTGTAAACCACAGCCTGGGCACATGTAGACCTGTCAAGGTTTTCCTGTGGAAAACCCGGGGAAAAGTGCAGAGGGGAGGCGTGTCTCTGCTCCTCTCTGTAATTGTTTTTTTTTATAAAATTTAATTTATGGCATTTTTGCACAGCCCGGGAAAAAAAGGGGCATCGAAGGGTGAGAAAATTGAGGTGTGCGCTTTGCACTGCACTTGAAACTTTCACATAACATTTTTTCACGGTGCGAGTGTGCGAGTGTGTGGCTGTGTGTGGTATTAAAATTTATTTGTATGTCATTTTCTATATGCACGGGGAAAAGGAGGGAAGGATGGACATATTCGCATACCAAAAGAGCAAGCGAGAGAATTGTGACAAATTTAACGCCCTGCACATCACAACTAAAAGCTGCCTAACAAAAATAAAATTGACTGTAACAATTGGGCAAAAGGTGCGAGCGAGAGGGGGAGTAGGGATGAAAAGAGACAGGCTTAACTTCGGTCGTATCGAAGCTTTACTCTCGTATTACAATTGACATGATTTTAATGGCATTTCGCATTGAATTGTTCAAATTTGAGAGCGGACTTAATGGATTTAAAGCTGTGCACATATTTATTTTGGGGGGTAAAATACCTCAACATGCCGTAAAAATTGTATTTTTAACGATAAATGTACAGTTATATCATAAATATAAATACAAAGTAAACGATGTTAAATAAATGCAACGACGTTTGGAGTTTATTTCAATTCATAGCTTTAACTTTTTGTATGGCAATAGCTTTAAAACGTAAATTGACTTATTTTACAAATGGTTATAGAACTTAGTTTCTTAAATAGAATCATTCCCAAAATAAAATTGTTATGTGTATAAAAAGGTTAGGTACCTTAGGAAAGAAAATATGAAGAAAAATAGTGCCATCTCACTTTTAAGGATTACACGTTTATATCCCCATTCATAATAAGGGATTTATATTACCAGATTATGCGCAATTAATGTCTTAGTAGCTTTAGGATTTTTAATTTCATTTTTTTCGCAGTCCCCATCAATTTTTTCCCCTTCCACTTACTTTTACCTCTTTTATTCCTTTCCTTTTCGAACCCAACTTAACCTAGACCATGCCATCATTTGTTGTGGTCGGTGGAGCAACAATTAAATAAAAAGTAAAAAGTAAAAAGAAATAAATGAAATCTAATTGCCCTGTCCTATGCTCCCTCCACCTTTTTTTTTTCAGCCTTTCCGGAATATTTTAATTAATTTCCCTCAGAGCCCCCAACCATTTATTTTGTCGCTCGCTCCTTCGGCACAGAAAATTTGATTTCTAATTGCTCTGCCGCCTGTGTTTCAGTTAAGGACAGTAAAAAGTGGCGGTTGGGGCAAAAAAGTTCTTTCATGTTATTTATTCACTTTGATTATGGCTGAAAAATGTTGACGGCATGCCATCGCTCGGTTGCCATTTCAATTGTTTCCATGGCAGATGGAGAGGAGAGGGTCACCCTTTTTCCCGTTCTCCTGGCAACCCTGGCAGACAAACCACAAACACATAGAAAATTATGTCATAATATTAATTTCTATATTATTTGGTATTTGGCTTACAGTGTAAACATTACACACATTGTTATTAATAAATGACTAAATGCATTTTGTAAATAATTAATAGCTGACTGAAGTTGGCTTAAACTCCTACTAATCAAATTTGAAATGAAAACAAACTTGTAATGAATAATATATTATTTTCAGTGCACTTGACTGACAATTGTTGAGGGACAAATTATTGGGACACACGCACCCCGGGGCCAGAAATCAAAGTCAGATGCTTCGCCCACAAAACACCCGGGCGGCACTTTAATGCTCAGGTTAAGTCAATTCCACTTTCACCGCTCACTTTTACCTACCATTTGCCACCCAGAATTTTCCGCCCACCTATCACAACATCCTATCTGCATATTTGCGGTTGCAAAACTGCTGTCTTGCTTTCAACTTGGTCGCTTGGGTTTTGGGCAAACTATTTCAGTTCAACCGAGCATCAAACTGAAACTCGACTGGAAATTGTGTCAAAAATTGAAGAAGCAACAGTAAAAATGGGAACACTTGACGAAAGATACAAATGGAGAACATTAAATCTTAAGATACTTTTCCTTTGGACAATAAACTCAGTTGCAAATATAAAATAGTAGGTAAAAGGAAAATGTACTCTGATGATACACTCCCTTAAGCCATAAACTGCAATCCTCTTTGGTTGATATTTTGCAAGATTTTTCTACGATAATACGTGGCTTGGAGAAAGCTATAACCTTAAATATATGATTTGTTAAGGAAAATTGTGAGTTACTTTAAGATACATATGTCGAGATATGCGTTAGAAGTTTTATCTTTCTGTTTAATGCCACTAAAGGTGTTTACCGAAAAGAGTGTGTGTGTGATAATTGTTAGTTTTCGAATTTGTACACTGCTAAAAATAAAGGTCGTAAGTCTAAGTCTGTTCTGCACTAAGTTAAAAAAATTTTTTTTCGCTTTGAGTTTTATCCATTGAAAAATATGAAAAAAATAAATTTGTTTAAGAATTTGTATGTGACTATTGTTAAAATTCATTCTAATATCTAAAAATTAAAGTTTAATTTAAAACGTACTTAACTTAAAAATCATACACTTAAATCAATTATGTTCATTTAATATTTTTCACACCTATTATAATATTTTAATATAAAATATTTGTATTGTATTAAATATTTTGGAATTTAATATTCAGATATTTGTTTTTACTGTTCCATTTTCTTATCAGTCCATGTTTGTTTTTGATACATTTATATGCTTTAAGAATTTTTCCTTGTTGTTTAATATTTTATCAATTTTGTTATTGTTATGATTTTGTTTTTGTAAATGTTAGTTGAGGTGAAAAACCACATATTGGTCGCAACCAAATTTTATTTCTAAGATTTTAATGCCATAAATAAGATAAGTAAAAAGATATTTAAATATGGACAGCTTTTTTTTCAAATAAATTATTTTAATAAAATTCTTAGTATAATATATATAAATTACATATCCAAATATCCAAATTATATCCAAATATAGGTTACCTAAATTCTAAATATAATATATATAAATTAAATATTCAAATATAGGTAAGCTAGCTGTGCCGAAAGTTGTCAAATCATTTTTTCAGTCAATGTGCCCTATACATTTCCTAGATCAGCCAGTATAGCTATGGAGCCTGACACGTGTGGTCATTCCGGGAGCTCGACTTTCGTTAAAACTTCCGTCTCGGACGAGCTACAGAAGTCAGAGTCAAGCCAGGTCGCAAGTCGCCAGATCGGAAATAGTAAGGCAAAGACCAATGGCGAAAAGCAGTCGGGGAGCAAGAAGTTTTCGGAGCAGCAGACGGCCGAGCTCAAGTGGAAGATGTTCACGGACGAGGAGTACTCCGATTGGAGAGCCTTCAGCGCCGACGACTGCAAGGTGCCGCTGCGTTCGTTCTTCTCCTACGTGGAGGTGCAGCCCAGTTCCGTGGTCATCCGCGTTGCGCCTCCCACGAAACCGGTGCCGCAAGTGCTGGCCAAGATGATCGAGGGCAATCATGGCGCCTACGCGCGCATTCGGATCGGACCGCACAAGTTCCGGTGCATCCCCAATCTGCTCAAGTGCTACTCGGTGTGGTTCGCCAACCGCGACTGGCGGATGACCCGCTTCCAGTTCGAGGAGCGTGAGGTGCCCGCCCGCGGCTTTGCGGCGCTCTACGAATGGCTACGCACCGAAAAGGAGCCGGAGCTGAGGTTGGTGGTGCCCTCGCTGCAGGCCGCCCGCCACCTGCAGGTGCACCTGTTCGAGAAGGCCTGCTGGACGGTGCTCTCCGGCGAGGCGGTGCGCGAAAAGGTGGCCTTCTGCGTGTACCTGAAGGCCAAGCGGGTGCCAGAACTGGCCGACCTGTGCCACATGATGTTCGGCCGGCTGCGCTACTTCTTCCTGGCACTGGTGGGCAGCCCCCAGTTCCTGGCCCTCGAGGTGGATGTGCTGGAACTGTTACTGCGACGTGACTCCATCGGCGTGAACTCCGAGATGGAGGTGTTCTTCGCTGTGCTGCGGTGGTTGGGTCACACGCCAGCCGATGTGCCGAAGCGGCTGCCGCACATGCGTCGCCTGATGAGCTGCGTCCGCTTTCACCACCTGCCCATGAGCTTCCTGTTCAGCCTGCGAGAGTCATTCAATCGGCCGGACAAGATGGAACTCTTTCGGCCCGATCCCGTGCTGCTGGCCTTCAACTCGGACACCGAAATGATGACCATGATGGAGCACGCCCTGTCCTTCATCGCTGTGCGCTGTCAGTACGAGGATACCGACGAGTTCCTTGCCATCTGCGCCAGCCACCGCATCGGTGTCGTCTTCCCGCGCCACTGGGTCTGCCACACCAAGTGTCCGTACCACCAGCGTTCGCTGGCCTTCCCGTACCAGCACCGCTTCACCGCCTCCGACTTCGGCGACTACATCGCCGCCATCCAGACGGACTGGGTCGGCCTGGGGCCGGCGGACCACGGAAAGTCGCTGGTCCTCGATCTGGAGGTCGATCCACTGCTCACCAGGCAGTCACAGTATAAAGCTAATCGTGGCTTGTAGACCATCTTTTATATCATTAATTCTAACAGATTAATTTATTTTCTATACAACTTATTTGAACATCAGTCGTGATATGATCTAAGCCTATATATTCTTAATAAGGTAATTAGACGAAACATTCGCCTAGAAATTATTTCTAAAATTAAAAGAAACGGTAGTAACAGTCCTTAGACTTCATTAAAAATACAAATTAAAACATAAGTGTAGATACTTTTATTTTCGGCAATAAACTTGAATGGAGATATAAAATAGCAAGTAAAAGAAAGATGTATTCTGATGATTTACCTCTTTAAACCAGGATCATTATTTCTCCTTTGACTCTTTATTGATAGTTATAGTTTTTTGTTATATATTCGCTTCAACTTACCAATCGTTTCGTATTTGTATTGCCTACCTCAATGTGATTTTGATATGTACTAAACTAACACCCATATCTTGGGACTTTAGCACCTAAAGCGCGTTATCTAGCCATATAAAGTGCTTTCACCAATAAAAAAAAAAAAACCCTCTTTAATGATAGCTCCCACAACAAAGAGAAGCGATATGAAAATAAAAACTGGCAACAGATGAAATTGCCAATAAATATGAAAGAATTTCGAAAGCATGTGCGCAATCTGAAGAGGAGGAAAATGCCATGGAAAATGCCAACAACAATGCCAACATTGACACCGAAAAATTGTTGAGCGAGAAGTAAGTCACGAGGAAACCCCAAAAATGAAAGCAAGTAGGAAAAACAGAAGAGGACAAGGAAAATTGCGTAAAAAAAAGGAGAAGCAGTCACAGTCAGAGTCAAAAGTCTGGCGCTTTTAATATTTATTTACTTTTCCGTAAAAAGCTTCTAAAAATATATCAAAACAAAGCAGACTTTAAAAGCCCACTAATGATTAGCCAGCAATTAATTAAAATTTATTTTAGCTTAAGCTATCAAACCAAAAAAAAAAAAAACAAAAACAACAGACACAAATTGGAGTTCCAAAAAATGTGTCACCCACGCACAAAGAGAAATGGGAGCGAAAGAAAGTTGGAGAGAGCGGGAGAGAATTTCCCCCAGTGACCCAGTGAGGAAAATGAGAGAGGAAAGGCGAGAGAGCCCAGAGAGGGAGTGGTGAGTTCCGAGTCTGCAAAGAGCCTGAGAAAACTCACCACGGGCAACAGCTGTCGCTGTTCTCTCGAAATCAAAAACAGAAACAGAAACACAAACACACACACACACACACACACATAGTCACAGATGCTGTAGGAAAATAAGGAAAAACATTGAAAGGACTGCCACAGTTTTTCTCGCTCTCTTTGCAACATCCCATGCAGTGCATTGTTCGACTGACTTCACTTTTGAGGGCTTCCTTTGCCGTCTCGAAACAGTTTTCGTATTTCCAATATATCCAACGGTTCCCCTTTGTCTCAGCTCCGATTTAATGAGTTTTCTTCTTTCGGCGTGAAGTCCTGTGGCGCTCCTCCAGTCACCTTCCTGCTGCGCCTAATGGCATTATGGTAGCTGTCATACTCGTACCCTCCATCGCAAATCGCAGCCGATCCGGCTGAATCAACTCGATTCGAGTCACACTTCATGGCTGCTGGACAGGACATGCACTCGCAGAAAATATCCACTGCTTTAGCCATCAGAATGCGTCGTAACACAAAAAGGATAATGCAGAAAACGCCTCGAAAGGCTTCGATTTGCATAATCAGAACAAAATAATTATATACCCTAAAATCTTGTTCCCCAATTGCATTTTGTATTTTATTATAAAATTTCATCCTAACGCTACAAGTTTGGAACTTATAAGTTAATACTTAAAACTAATTTTCCTAAAAACTAACCTAAGTCGCCTTCTATTTTTACTTTAATTTACGTATTAGTATTTTTTAGGTGTGTCATTAATTTTATCTTGAATTGCGTGGCACTGCTAATATTTTTAAGATGGTTGGGAAGCTGATTCCATGATCGAAATTACGACAATTACGACTTAATACTTTTTTTTTAACAAGTATATTTTTGAAACTGAAAATTGATTATTGTTTATTTTTATTGCATAATAAAAGAGTGTTAAATTAAATTGTATTGGAAACTATAATACTTAAAACAACATGTGCTTCATATTTTCAAAAATTCAGCGAACCTTTATATTTTTTTGTTAGATTATTTTTAAAAAAATTTAATGGAACAACAACAGAAAACACAAAATAAACTTAAATATGTTCAAAAATTTTGGAATTATTAAATTAATTTTGGGTATATTTTAACAATTTTTGAGTTCACTTTGTCTAAAAGTGTTACTGTTTAAGATTTATCTTAACATTGGTCAATTAATGTTTTTCTCAGTGCACTCACACACACACACACACACACACACACACGAACTCAGAAGGACTCACACAGAGGACAGCAAGGAGTCCAACAATGCCAGAGTGCCGTCTTGATTGACAGTTAAATGTCAAGCTAAACAGTGTGAAATCTGCAGGATTGAGGACAAAGGCAACACTGATTGCTAGGCGCATTGCCAAATGCCTTCGTATTGTTTTCCCACCAACCACCCCCCTCCCCCCCGCTCCAGTGGCGATGCCTTTTGTTTCGATCGCAATTTCCACCAGAGAGCGAAAAAACCAAAACCCAAAGGTGCAGGCAACTAACTATATAGCCCAGCTATAAAAAAAAAAAACAACTGTCCGACCAACAAGCAAAGTTAGATTGAATCGTTACGAAATTGACACTTTCACTTCGCTTTCACTTCGAGGGGTGCGAGTCGTCGAAATTTATGAAATTCGAGTAGCCTCTAGTTTTTGAAGAAAACGCTACCCGAGAATTGTCCCGACATCGAAAATTGCTGCTTGATTTGTGGGCCAGGATAACGAGGGTTTCGGCGGGGAAACGAAAAAAAAGGGGGAGGGGAATGCTTTGACAGCGGGCACAGACCAAAAGTCAGACTTAAAACTCGGAGCGGAAATGAGAAGATTATAGAGTCCTGCAGATGAAAAAAAAAGCATATTGTTATACACCGAATTTTACTTTCAATTGTTGAAAAGCGATTCAAGGGAGTCTTTAAGGGTATTAGAATTCTAACGGTGTCGAGTTTGCTTCAACATCTTCATTTATACCTTTTTAAGAAGATTTCACAGGACTTTTGGGAACTAAATGTTCTTTAACTTAGAGATTCAAGTATGGTCAAAATTATCCGAATTGTTTTTATTCAACAATGGTAATCCTTATTTAAATTAATGTTATTATCTTATGTTAAAACATAGCCATATCTTATTAGCTAATTTTATTTAGTACAAAAATATGCGTAAATTAAATTATCTATGCACTTTATAAATAACTAGTATATCAGAAATGTTACTATCCAATGCTTTCTAATTAAATAAAATTATTAAATACAAAAAGGTACGTAAATAGGATACCTTAATAAAATAAGATAAATAAGAAATAAATAAAATAATAAAGTAAGTAGATAGTATATCAGAAATCTTATTCAATAAAATTATTTATTACAAAAGATAAAATTATCTGTACACTATACAAAAAGCTACTATTTCTGAAATGATATTTAGTGCAAACAACGAGTGGCCATTTTTATATCATGGCTTTTAATTCAGTTAAGTTAAGCCTTTTTTACAATTTCACTTTTTTCCCATCGTTCAAAGTGTCCTTTTAATTCCACTCGACCTCATGGGATACATTTTCTTTCCATTTTTTTTCCCACTCCTGATCAGAGATATGGGTTAATCCAACTTCCGTTTTAAACACAGTTGCAAGTGCTAATCCAAGTTGTCGGCATCTCGAGAGTTAAGCATCTCATCTTCATCGGCTTGGGCTTCCATTTCAGCTTCAGTCGCCTGCAAATCCAAGCCACTTTGTTGGGTAAACAGAGGCAAATTCTCAACACTTTTATCTGAGATTGAAGGGGACATAAACATCCTTTTGAGGAGCTGGGCATTCACGTATCCGTGTATTCGTATCGCCCGGAATTGCACTGCAGGCCCCTGGGCTGTCATCTCGATGGAGATATTATCTAATTCCATATTCCCACCCCGCCCACGCAAACCAGATCTCAATGCAAAATCCAATAGTCATGCAAACACACACACACACACACACAAACACACAATCCACAATTGAAGAAGATTGAGCAGATTGAGGAATTGAAAGGAGACTCCAAGGTAAACACTTGCGGATGTTCAAGATTAGTGGTGATGGTGGTCCGGTTCGCCAGTATCCTTCGATATTTGCTTTAAAAGGACATTTTACAGCCATCGGCAATTCATCTTGTCTTTTATTTCCTCGGTAAAGGAAATAAAAAATTTGTTTGTCAGTTTGCTAGCTGATTCCCAAATGTCTTTATGAGCCTTGTGCATTGTCCTTTTTCTCCTTTTTCTCCTTTTTTTTTTTGATTTTCTCTTGGAGCGGAAGCAGGAAACACTAACATGTAGGTAAATGTCAAGTCAGCCCAGTTGGTTGCATTTCTTTCGTATTTTTTGTTCACTGATTGTTTACATTTTGGCGTATTTTGACAACTAAATTGGTCAACGAAGGACCTCGTCCTCGTCTCATTTGCCACCCAAGGTGAGCCACCCAGCCGGCTCCGTGCTCCCTATAAATTAAATGTCAACTACCCGCTTTCCGATTTCGGTTGGCCACATGTTCGATTTCCGGCTGCCACCTTTTCATAACCCACAGAACTGTGGCCACCACTTCTATGTGAACCGGACTGAACTGAGCCGTGCTGGATGAGGATGTGGATGTGGATGAGGATGTGGATGAGGATGAGGATGTTGCTGTGGATGTGGACCGTCTCGAAGGTCGACCGGGCAATTACTTGGCCCGGCTGAAATGCTGAAATGCTGAGACTGAGACTGAGGAGCAGAACCAACTGCTGCAATTCCAGCCAGAGCCTTTCGTCCACGCTTCCTTTTCTCGATTCGTCCTTGGCTTGTGCAATTTTCTTTGGGCACAACTGTCATTATGGACTTTGGTCAGGCTACATTCAAGATTTGTTGCAGTTTATTTGGCCAGGCGACTGGGGAGGAGAAACCGCAGCCGCTTTTCGACTCCGGCATGCGGAAAGATATTTTCCCATAAAAATTGGGTTAGTTGCGGAATTTTCTTATATTTAATATTATATACCTCAGCTTTATTGCTTCAATTGGGAGGGGAAATAGTTTTGAAGGAGTTTGGGTTAAAGGGCAAATTCTTACTACTTTGAGATATACAACTATGCATTGAATATTTTAGCCAACATGTTTGCTGCAAACCTAACAAATTATATATAATACTTATACTTATCTTACAACTTTAAAATATTATGTTCATAAAGATTATAGTAAATGAAATTTAAATAAAATTATTATATGCTAAACAAACGTTGCAAATAGAAATTAATACAAAGTTAATTTGCCTTTTAAGTTAATATAAATATTAACAACAAAAATTATTTTATGCATTTAGCACTCAAAAATATTAAACAATTTGTGTATTAAAGTTAATGCTGACTTTAATTAGATTCTGATATATCTTTTAATGAAGAGTGATTGAAAATTCTCATGTCCCTTTTGTAAGTACAAAAGCAGCTTCGACTTCATTTGTGTCAGCTAAATGCCATTGTATTCCATTAGATATTTTTTTAAAAGTGTATTTGGAGATTAGGGTAGCATTAGCTCCCCCCACACTTCTCACCCCAATGATGGACACTTTTTATCCTGTTCGTATCTTTTGGATACGGATCCCCGACTAGTTGGACAGATATCCTAGGAATATTTTTAGCTTTAGTTTGCTGCTAATGAGCAATTCATGTCAATTGCTAATTAGTGCGCTGCAGATTCTTATCCGCCTGTCCGAGCTGCCTGAAATGCCTCACTGACTGACTTATCCGGCCATTCGGTCTGGCCATTTTTATGGCCCAAAGAAGCTCCCGGCCAGCGAGACACAATGGCCGAGAAATTAGCAAACCCATGGCAAGATAAGTCAATTAGGTTTGGCTTTATAGCTGCTGCTAGTGAAAACAAAAGGAGCGGAAAAAGGCAGGCCAAGTCGAAGGAAAACCAAATCAAATAAAATGAGGCCAAAATAAAGGCAACAATTAATAAACGCAAACAGAGTGAAAGAGAAACGACAAACGAGGACGAGCTGATGCTGCCAAAGATGCCAAAAAGGATAGCGGAATGGGTGATATGGGTGGGTGGGAGATAAGCGGGTTGGCATTGGGTGGCATTGGGTGGATGTGGATGGCGGTGGCTGTGGGTGGTGGTTGCCTGTGACGTGTATGGGCAATTTAAGCTGGCATCGGACAAGCAACTGACAGGAGGGAACCGAGTCCGATGTTCTTGTTACCGAGTCCTGCGGCCCCCAGAGACGCAATTGTTACATTTAATTGTGATTTTTGTCCTTGGTGGAGGGAGCAAGGTGCCCCCGCCTCACCTCTGCTTACATTGAAAACAAAACCAAGGTCTTTTAGGTTTTTTTTTTTGCAATAATTTTAGGTAGTTCGCTAGGAGAAGCGTTGAATTAAGTTAAATTCCCATCATGTGTCAAACAAGACAACATTGATTAGTATATAACAGTACATAACAGTCCTAAGTTAAACAAATATTAAAACGAAATTCGGTAACGTAAATAAGTCAACAAAATCTCCTGAGCACAAACAATCAAATACATTTAATAGTCATTACTAATGTTATGATCTTAAGTGATTTAATTCATATAATGATGAACGCCTTAAATGTATTAAATGTGTTTAAGCTCTTAAAGATTTATTTCTGAACAAATAATTAAATCTAACAAAGTTCACTCGTCTATATACCTAACGCAATTCTATTATTTATTGTTCGCATTTATAAAACATATTGAATGAATTGAATAGAAATGAAATGAAATTTATTTAATTTGGTGTTGAATATATTTTCTTTTATATCAAATTATCTAAGGAATGGCAGTTTGCCTAAAAAACGTTTAAATTAAGTTTAACATTAATTTACATACAAAACCTTAAGTTCAATAAAAATGAATTTTTGTATATACTCACCTTAAATAGTCCTTAAAAAATGCCGTGTTTTTTTTCGGGTGCACCCGTAAAGCTGCTTGGGCCCCATAAAAATTTGCAACCTTTCTTTCTGGCTTTCCCCTTGGCTTTGAGTGAAAGTAATCCGAATGCTGTCATTAGGCCAAGTCCACAGCACTGAGCATAGAGTCACAATTAAGATTGACTTGAAATCCGTCCAGACGTGAGGCTAATACCACGGCAAGGACATCCACTGAATCCAGCAAACCAATCCAATCTCCAGACCGAGAGTTATGGCTTTGTCGAAAAGTGGACTCCGATTCGGGTCCGCTTTGCCCCCAGCCTCTGGTTGTATCTTGTGGGTCATTTCTCATAATTTTCCACAGCTCGAGAATTATTGCAAAAGTTAATATTAATGACGTTGATGAAAATCTTGTCATTCGTGTTACCAAAAAAAAAAAAAAAAAAGCGAAAGAAACCTCCGTTATGGGGCACATAAATAAAGGAGCTGCGACCAGGACCACGGACAAAAGCCAGAAGCGTTCGCCAAATTGATAACCAGCGAAAAAAGAATAAGAGCGGAGAAGAAATATTCCTCCTTGGTTGCATGTGCCACCACCACACAAAGGAAAGCGAGCCACAAAAACCTCGTCCTTGCCGCCATTTACATTTGAAAGAGCCTGCGAAAGCCTGAAGGTGAGGAAAATAAGGGGCACACTGACAGAAAATAAACTATCAAAAACTGGACACAATAAGTTCTCCCTCAGGCGTGAAAACAAAACAGACATATTGATGGAAACAAGTTTTTGGTTTTTTAAAATAAATTGCAAAACATTTCAGTTAAACTTGAAAAAATACTTTCATAAAAAGTTAAAGCTTTATTTGTAATAAAAAAATTACTTTTAAACTATATTTGCTGTTAAGAAAAAGGAAATATAATTTACAAAAATATTTAATATTTAATTACTTAAACCATAGGTTTCAATACAATTAAACACTATGTTATTTTATATGTAAATATAGACAGTTTATCCGTTTTACCAAATTTTAGCAGTATGGAAAAGTATTAGAAAATAAGGAATACTATGTAAAATATGTCAAAGTTTTTCTCTGTGCAGGAGGCTTATTAGACTTGGCTGCTGTTCGTGGCTCTACTGCTGCTGCTGCTGCTGCTGCTGCTGCTGCTGGTGATATAATTTTAATAACTTACATAATATATTCTTTTGTGTGGCCAAGCCACATAATTGTTAGAAACATTAGGCAAATCATTAGCCCAGCACGAAAGTGGGTGGCAGGCGTTCGCTTGGCTGACGCAATTTGGCAGAAATGTTTTTGTGTTTGCTTTTAGTGGCGACAAAAATATCTCTGTACCCACATACCCATGGATATGGGAAAACTTTCGAGCCAGCTAAGGAAAATTACTCACAGATAAAGTGCCCAGGCCAGCTGTTTTTCTTGGGAATTAGTCATGAAAGACGTCGAGTTTATCAAGGTTACTATGCGGTGGCAATCGCTTTTGAATTTGTTGGCGGTGATCCATCAATATTTTTGCTTTCAGACAAATATTGAACAATTAAAGTAATTCAAGGCAATGGTGAACAAAACAAGGAACAAAGGATCGGATTCCTCTTATAAAATAACCTTTGGAAGATTTTCTTAATGGAAGATTGATTAACTTAAAGGAATAACTGAGTTTTCCGAAGCAAGAGCAGGTAGGACTCTTTTTTCAAATACAAATTGTCACTTAAAGATAGCTAAAAGAATAAATAATAATTTTTAAATAACTTAATATTTATTCATATGAATACTTGTTAGGTCTACACACTTAATTTATCAAATGGTATGTTTTTGGTTCAATATAATTAGGAAATAGAAAAAAATTTAAAGGAACCAAAAACTACAAAAATCCGTATTCAGTACTATATGTATTGTTTTGATAAATATTAATCTAAAATTTTTTAATAAAATTAAGCTGGTCTTAACAGTATATAAATGCTTTTCTGCAGCGAAATATATATCTATACATTTTATATATTATTATATTTGCATACTTTGTCTGTATATTTTAGGGCACGTTTTTCATATATTTTTTTTAGAGTCGCAGGTTCCTTCCCTAGCTTTTCAGATCTCAATGCAAAGCAATCCAGGCAAATCCCCAAACACATAGCGCCCAGCGAAACCCCATAATGCTGGTGGCCCATAATCATTATCATTAACCTGATGGGGAAGACAGTTTTTTGCTGTTTTGGTGGCGAAAAAGAAGTCATGAAACCACAGGAATTGCTACATGAGGCGCAAACAAAACAGTTTAATTAAAATTATTATTGTAATTTAATGGAATGTGAGGAATTATTATTATTTTTATATGGGCTCCCCGAACAGGAGCAAAAACAGCCAAAGGACCTCTGAATCCAGGATCCCAAACACACACACACACACACACACATACGTAGACACATACACACCCACATGGCATAAAAATAAATTACGTTTGTATGAAGATTGGCGCTGGCCCATGCACATCATATATTTTCATTATCAAAACAGAGACAGCAGCAAAGTCGCCGGTTCGGTTGGCATTGGCAGCAGGGGAGTGGTGCGGGGATATATCTCCGAATCGGCGGCAAAAAAATAAAGGATAAAGGATACGGCATACGAAAAGGGCAAGAAAAATACGAACGAACGCCAGCTGTTTGATGCGATTAGAAGATGCGAGTCGGAGAGAAAGAAAAACATCATTTTCATTTTCCAGCATCCGCCGAGGCAGAGCGAATTTCCCTTTAGTCATGCTCTCGCAGTCAACGGTTAAATTCCCGCCTGTGCAGAGCCTGTCGGCTCACGTTGCTCTCTTTCCAGCGCTCCTCGGCTCGCGTTCGGCTTTTCGGATTGTCGGGAATTCGGGGTTCGGCATTTCGAGTTCGTGGCCGACTCTCCATTTAAAAGAGAAGTTGCGCACGTTGCGGCAGTCAGTCGAAAGTCAGCCAACGTGCGCGTTACATTACGAACCGGAAAATTCGGCGCTGCACCACAATCGAGTCCCACACACACACGCACACACACTCACACAGCCCAGAGAAAAGTGGGTTCAACCAAGAAAACAAAAAAAAAAAGTGATAATAGAATTCGCGCCCGCAGCTAAATTAAAATTCATCAAAGGTTCCTACAGTCGCGACGTGTAATAAAAACAAACCTTCGAAAAGAAAATTCATATTTCAAGCCGAAAACGAATAAGAAAATAAGAAAAATACCAAATCCAAGCGAAACTCAAACACACAAAGTGCTAGAAAATGTGCCGGGTGTAAAAGAGAGCATAATTAACTAACGAATTTGGGGGTTTGCGATATAAGCAAAAAATCTTGGCTTGAAGTTGAGGGAGCACAGAAGCCGAAAATATGTGCGCAGACTTTTCTTTGGCCAGCCAGTGGAATTGATTTTCTTTTCGTTTCTCCCACAATCCCCCGTGCAACTTCTTTTCCCCGCTCCCCCCTCACCAAAAACCTAAACCTAATTTAAACAAAAAAAATGATCTACTATATGCTACTACTCCTTCTGCCCGCTGTGTTGGCCCAGGATCAGCAGCACACCACGGAGTCGCTGTCCAGCAAGCACCAGCAGATATCGCATTCGAATGCGATAATGGGCGAGGCCGGGGTCTCCAACTCGCAGCTGATGCAACCCTCGACTCCGGCCCGTACCCTGCGACCTTTGACCGCGGGCGGCGGCGGCGTGGGCGGCGGGGGCGGGGGCGGTGACCCATCGCTGTACGATGCGCCCGACGACTGTCACTTTATGCCAGCGGCTGGACTGGATCAGCCGGAAATAGCGTTGACGTGCAATTTGCGAACGGTGAACAGCGAGTTCGATACGACCAACTTTAGCGTGATACCCGCCGAGCATACGGTGGCGTTGCACATCCTGTGCAACGACGAGATCATGGCCAAGAGTCGCCTGGAGGCGCAATCCTTTGCCCACTTGGCCCGGCTGCAGCAGCTGTCCATACAGTACTGCAAGCTGGGGCGTCTGGGTCGCCAGGTACTCGATGGCCTGGAGCAGCTGAGGAACCTCACGTTGCGGACGCACAACATCCTGTGGCCAGCGCTGAACTTCGAGATCGAGGCGGACGCCTTCCAGGTGACCCGCAGGCTGGAGCGACTGGACCTCAGTTCGAACAACATCTGGTCGCTGCCGGACAACATATTCTGCACCCTGTCCGAGTTGTCTGCCCTGAACATGAGCGAGAATCGCCTGCAGGATGTCAACGAGTTGGGCTTCCGGGACCGCAGCAAGGAGCCGCCGCCGACGAGTGCCTCCACCGAATCCGCCTCGGCCTCCAGCACGGAATCGGCCAGGAAGGGTAGCAGCAGTGCCAGCAGCAGCAGTAGTTGTTCCCTGGATCTGGAGTATCTGGATGTGAGCCACAATGATTTTGTGGTCCTGCCAGCCAACGGCTTTGGCACTTTGAGGCGACTGCGTGTGCTGTCGGTGAACAACAACGGGATCTCGATGATTGCCGACAAGGCATTGAGCGGCTTGAAGAACCTGCAGGTCCTCAATCTGAGCTCCAACAAAATTGTGGCCCTGCCCACAGAGCTGTTTGCCGAGCAGGCCAAGATTATCCAGGAGGTGTATCTGCAGAACAACTCGATAAGTGTGCTGAATCCGCAGCTCTTCTCCAATCTGGACCAGCTGCAGGCCCTCGACCTGTCCATGAACCAGATAACCTCCACGTGGATCGACAAGAACACCTTTGTGGGTCTCATTCGTCTGGTGTTGCTCAACCTGTCGCACAACAAGTTGACCAAACTGGAACCAGAGATCTTTAGCGATTTGTACACGCTGCAAATCCTCAACTTGCGTCACAATCAGCTGGAGAACATAGCAGCGGATACATTCGCGCCCATGAACAATCTACACACACTGCTGTTGTCGCACAACAAGTTGAAGTACCTCGATGCCTATGCATTGAACGGACTGTATGTACTGTCGCTGCTGTCGCTGGACAACAATGCGCTGATTGGCGTGCATCCGGACGCCTTCCGCAACTGCAGTGCCCTGCAGGACCTCAATCTGAATGGCAATCAGCTGAAGACGGTGCCGCTGGCCCTGCGCAACATGCGCCACCTGAGGACAGTGGATCTGGGCGAGAACATGATAACCGTGATGGAGGACAGCGCCTTCAAGGGTCTGGGCAACCTGTACGGCCTGCGTCTGATTGGCAACTATCTGGAGAACATCACAATGCACACGTTCAGGGATCTGCCCAGTTTGCAGATTCTGAACTTGGCCCGCAATCGCATTGCAGTTGTGGAGCCGGGAGCGTTCGAGATGACGTCCAGCATTCAAGCCGTTCGCTTGGATGGCAACGAGTTGAGCGACATCAATGGACTGTTCAGCAACATGCCCTCGCTGCTCTGGCTGAACATCTCGGACAATCGGCTGGAGTCCTTCGACTATGGCCATGTCCCGGCCACCCTGCAATGGCTGGATCTGCACAAAAACCGCCTCAGTTCGCTGTCCAACCGGTTCGGCCTGGATGCCGAACTGAAGCTACAAACTCTGGACGCGAGCTTCAACCAACTGCAGCGCATTGGACCCGGCTCCATACCGAACTCCATAGAGTTGTTGTTCCTCAATGATAACCTGATCACCACCGTGGATCCGGATACCTTCATGCATAAGACCAATTTGACGCGGGTGGATCTGTATGCCAATCAAATCACCACGCTGGACATCAAGTCGCTGCGGATTCTGCCAGTGTGGGAGCATCGTGCCCTGCCGGAGTTCTACATTGGGGGCAATCCCTTCACCTGCGACTGCAACATCGACTGGCTGCAGAAGATCAACCACATTACGTCGCGTCAGTATCCCCGCATCATGGACCTGGAGACCATCTACTGCAAGCTGCTGAACAACCGGGAACGGGCTTACATTCCGCTCATCGAGGCCGAGCCCAAGCACTTTTTGTGCACCTACAAGACGCACTGCTTTGCCGTGTGCCACTGCTGTGAGTTCGATGCCTGCGACTGCGAGATGACCTGCCCCACCAATTGCACCTGTTTCCACGACCAGACCTGGTCCACCAACATTGTGGAGTGCTCCGGTGCGGCCTACTCCGAGATGCCCAGACGGGTACCCATGGACACCACCGAGCTGTATATCGATGGCAACAATTTTGTGGAGCTGGCCGGTCACTCGTTCCTGGGTCGCAAGAACCTGGCCGTGTTGTATGCCAACAACTCGAACGTGGCGCACATATATAACACCACATTTAGCGGACTCAAGCGCCTGCTGATCCTGCACCTGGAGGATAACCACATAGTGAGCCTGGAGGGCAATGAGTTCCACAATCTGGAGAATCTGCGCGAGTTGTACCTGCAGTCGAACAGGATAGCCAGCATAGCCAATGGCAGTTTCCAGATGCTAAGGAAACTGGAGGTCCTCCGGCTCGACGGCAACCGACTGATGCACTTCGAGGTGTGGCAACTGAGCGCCAATCCCTACCTGGTGGAGATCAGCCTGGCCGACAATCAGTGGAGCTGCGAGTGCGGCTACTTGGCCCGTTTCCGCAACTATTTGGGCCAGAGCTCGGAGAAGATTGTGGACGCGTCGCGGGTGAGCTGCATCTACAACAATGCCACCAGTGTGCTGCGCGAGAAGAACGGCACCAAGTGCACGCTGCGCGATGGTGTGGCCCACTACATGCACACCAACGAGATCGAGGGTCTGCTGCCACTGCTCCTGGTGGCCACTTGCGCATTTGTGGCCTTCTTTGGCCTGATCTTTGGCCTCTTCTGCTATCGCCACGAACTGAAGATGTGGGCCCACTCCACCAGTTGCCTGATGAACTTCTGCTACAAGTCGCCTCGGTTCGTCGACCAGCTGGATAAGGAGCGACCCAACGATGCCTACTTCGCCTACAGTCTGCAGGATGAGCATTTCGTTAACCAGATACTGGCGCAAACCCTAGAGAACGACATCGGTTACAGATTGTGCCTGCACTATCGGGATGTCAACATCAATGCCTACATCACGGATGCTCTGATCGAGGCCGCCGAGAGTGCCAAGCAGTTTGTGCTGGTGCTGTCCAAGAACTTTCTGTACAACGAGTGGAGCCGCTTCGAGTACAAGAGCGCCCTGCACGAGCTGGTGAAGCGGCGGAAGCGGGTGGTTTTCATCCTGTACGGCGATCTGCCGCAACGTGACATCGACATGGACATGCGGCACTATCTGCGCACCAGCACCTGCATCGAGTGGGATGACAAGAAGTTCTGGCAGAAACTGCGCCTCGCCCTCCCACTGCCCAATGGTCGGGGCAACAACAACAAACGGGTGGTCTCCGGTTGCCTGTCGGCGCGCACGCCCTCGGTGAATATGTATGCCAGCAGTCACGAGTACCATCAGGCCAATGGGAATGGTGGCGTGATTCCGCCACCCAGTGCCCGCTATGCTGAGTGTGGCGGCAACAACTATGCCACCATCAACGAGTGTGGAGCGACGGCAGGGCGTGGCTATAAGCCCATTCCCACGTCTGCTTCGGCGGCGGCGGCCGCCTGCAAGTTCAACACCATGAATCAGCTGTCCAAGAAGCAGCAACGCGACCTGAGCGTGGCCGGCATGGCCAAGACGCTGGAGCACCAGCATCACGGCCATGCCAGCCATCAGGCGGCCAGTCGACGGAGCCAGCACGAGTACGCGGTGCCCAGCTATCTGCCCAGTGCCGCTCCGGCCTACGACAGCGTGGACTATGCCAAGCAGCAGCTGCGTAGCAATGCCAACGGCTGCGAGTGCATCAATCTGGGCACCGGCAAGCGGCAGCCGGCGAAGGGAGTCGCCGCCGCCGCTGGACTGCCCTCCAGCTTCAGCTCGAACTTTGTGCCACCGGGCGGCGGAGCCTCGTACAATTGCAAGAAGTCCTGCGCGTGCTTGGGCGACGAGGAGCTGCTCTGCAGCTGCGGCGGTGGCGGTGGCATCGGGGTGAACCTGCTGGAGAGTGGCACCCAGAGCAGCGTCACCATGAGCAGCAGCAGCAACAACAGTCGCCAGCCAGAGCTCACCCACTACGAGTCCAATCTCAGCCTGAACGACGACGACGATGAGGACGAGGACGAGGATCAGGATCAGCAGAAGAACCTGTGGGCGTAACGGATCTAGGTCTAGTTTGGGTCTAGGGGGCTAGCAAAACAGCAGGAGACAGACTGCGCAACCAGTGAATTTATACAACTTAACGGAAAACTCTAAACTAAACATAAACTATAAATTAACAATGAGTATATATATATATATAAAGAGGCAGGCAGTTAGCATACTTTTTGGCATGGTTCAAACAGACTGATACTTTTAGTTCTTTAAATAAATTACAATTTATGACCCTGTAAATAGCGCCAGCGGAGATGGAAACTATACCTTAAAATGAGATTTCAATAGTTTAACCATTGTAAAAAAAAAAAAGCACACAAAACGGTTTTTATATAAGGGCCTGTACATAATTATGAATTTAATATAAATCCTTAATTTATTTAATATTACATAGCTACCACAGACGTAAGAAAAACCATGTTGAATAACAAAATAAAAATGTACGAGAAACAAAAAAAAAAAAAACAAAAACCATGAAAAGCATCCCAATCGTTTTCCACTTTCCCCAGATAGTCAGGAAAATTAATTAGCATGTAAGGAAATTGTACGATAAACATCAAACAATGCCATTGGTAAACATGCAAAAGGAGCAGCAGGAACACAGCAAAAATTCGCACCCACAGAACGCGTGAAAAATGCAGCAAACAATAAAAAGTCATAATAATAACTGCGATGAAAACACACACACACACACACACACACACACACATACGCCCAGAGAAAATATGAACGCGTAATAATAATATTAATAGCTGACACTCAACGAATTGAAAATAAAATTATAGTAAATCATATACCCCTCGCCAACACTTGTCCCTGGCAATGCGATAATGATGAGCCGACCGCCCGATGAAGCTGCCGTTGATAACAATTAAGCTCCCAAACGAAAAACGAAAAACGATCGGAAAATATGAATAAAACGCCATGCAGTTTCGGGCTTAATGGCTTCGTATTTTTTCATTTAAGCAACACCAATGTCATTTCGCATAAAAAGTAGGCTGGACTAGCGATTTATAGGACTGTCCGAAAAGTAATTACAGTTTACAACGACTTTTCCATTATTTCCTTTTCAAATTAAACCCTTTTTTTCTACACTTCCCCATTTGTGTTTTACATCGATATCGCACAATTTTTTTCTACTTAGAAGTATTTGTTTTCAACTCATTGAATCGACTATTTTATTAAATGCACTTGATGATAATTCCCAAAGTATGTTTGATATGTATGCATTTGCATTTTGTTTTAATGTTTTTACCCGTTCCACAACAATCGGTTAAAGAAACTGTCAGAAGGCGGAAAATGAAACAAAAAACAAACAATCAATCGAATTGAGCATACTTTCAGGCTTTTTTTTTGCTGACATGTTGTTCGCTGCTCATACAAAGCATTTAATGAAATTATTTAATGGCATGCCATTAAAATAACAAAAGAGCAAATAAGAACAACAGCAATGTATTGATATTGATTGAAAAGGGAGCAGAAACAGCGGCAGTAATCGGAATGGAAGCAGTATTATTATTATTTTACATATTTTTTTCATTATGCAAACAACAAATAAAACATACATGAATAAATAATGTTTTCGCATGTCTGGCTGCGAAATGTACATATATAAATACCTATATAAATGTATACAATAAAACACAAGTTTCATGAACTAAATACAACAAAAATTGACCCCAGATGAATTTATTAAAAAATAAAAAACACACAAAAACACAAAAACAACAGCATATGGCCTACAACAATTGAGATACTACTAATAAATACTCAATAAGCATTATAACTATAAACTAAAAAACTGAACATGCATTCAAAATTTTGTTTAGTCTAAGTTTTGTACAGCAACTGTCAAAAATCCCCTGCAAAACAAAAATAAAGAAAAAGTTACTCGCAAAAGTTTTAGCTAAATTTAAATAAGCAAGAACATCCAATGGTAATAAATTGCCATTTAAAATAAAATTTCACTTAAAACCAATTAAACCCAATTTTAAATCTCCATTTTATAGAATTCACAAGATGCAAATACAAATATTACATTTTAAAGTTTAAGCATTTCAAGTCACGTTTACTCATTTTTCAACACGTTTCATTCCCGAACACTCGCAAAACACAAATGCAACGATGTTAGAGCAGCAGAAAAAGTGACAGAATACCGATAAATATGGATAAAATACTTTATAAGATTTTTGTGTTCCTAAATGCCACTTATGCAAATTAATGTCGATTTCTATGCATACATTAACATATACGAAATATTGAGCCGCAGCGGAAAAATGTGTGAAAATATATTTCTTATTTGACAATTTTTGTTTAATACGAACATGGCCCATTATTTAGTATGTAAGTGAAAATTTATTTTAAATAATCGCAAAACTAACTGAACAAGCGAATGAAGCGGACGAAAAATGGACTCAATGAAGTCAAAAGAGAAACAAAACAATATGAAGTCAAGCAACAATAATAAACAAATTTATTTCAAAAATTGAAATCAACAAGCGTTTTATTTTCTGGGGGGAACACGGTTAGATTTAAAAATGTAGTTTTGAAAAGTTAAATTGAAGGTTAAAAAGCATCGTTTTCAACTAGTTTTTAAATTAAAATATTTAGTCCTTTACTTTTGCAAATTACCACAAACATACTTTCTAACTTTTCAACCACTTTGCCAAATGAATTTTTATAAGCTTCTGAAAATGCTTTTTAGCTTTGTTAAGATAATCTTCAGTGTTTTTGATTTGTTATGAATGAAATCAATTTAAATCTTTTGTCCTCTGTAGTTATTATGATTAATCATAAAAAGCATGGGATGGTGATCAGTACAAACATAATAAAAAATCCTCGCTAAATGAATTTGTTCACAAATGAAGTCTGCGTTCTGTCTACGAATCGCTTTTGTGTCTGTGTGGCGAGTGTGTTTGAATGCACTTTGAGTGCATTTCGCGTGCCACTTGATGCAACCGCAAGCAATTCATATTCATATGAAAAGTTTTCAACAAACACACATACGCACAGCAAGAAAAGTAGGAAAATTTTAAAAACAATTTTTTACAGATATCTTTATTCAAAATATTTATAATATAATTGTATACTAATTAGATGTTGCTAAAACATTCGGTATTGATTTTTTTAAAATAAACTTTTAATACTTTATTACTATGTTATTAAAGCTGTACAAGAATATTATAGATTGCATTTAAAAATTACAATTAGAGACTTTGTTTATGGTTTTAATTAGTTAGTTTAACATCAATATGTAAACGAAGTTTTAAGTTTTCCGAATTAGTGTGTTTTTGTGTTGGCCAAAAATATTATTTTGTCATAGTTAGGATATGGTTAGGGAAAAAGAAAATGCTTTTCATAGACACTTTTCCACTGTGTAGAGACACGCATTACGCAATGCTATCCCCATTTCCCGTCTTTTCATCGCGCACTCGGCTCCTGTTCCTGTTTATCCTTCCTGTCCTTTCGAGGTGTTGGCACGCACTTTTACATTGAGTGGATGGAAAGGGGATACGGGATACAGGATACAGGACACAGGACAGAGGACAGCGGATAGGAGGAGGGGTACTGACCACACCCATTTCGGCCTGGTCGGCGTGCTCCTCGCAACGGGAAAACATGAACTATGCATGCAGCTCAGCGCAGGATTAAGAGACACACACACACACAGAATTTAATTTCATATAATTGCTTTTTCCAAAGTCCATTTAAATTATAATGCCTGCCGGGGGGGCGGTGCGTTGGCTCTTCGAAAGGGAGGTGTGGCATCGCATTGATGCATATTTATGGCATACGCAGACAGTCGTCGATGAATTGGTATTCCTTTGATTTGTTGTTCCCGCATTTCTCGACTGCAATCGCTTTTGGCACTGCAGTTGCAATTAGACGGTATTTTCCATCATCGGCCATAATTCACAGTTATGGACATGTGTTTTTTTTTTGCAGTTGATTTTTACGCTGTTTGTGTTTGCATTACTTCAGTTTATTAATGCAATGCAATTAGTGAAAAATTTGTCAGTTAATGGCAGGCAACAGAAACCAAATAAATAATACGCCCTCCCACAGAGTGTCCCAATTTTAATGCATTTTAGCAATAAATAATAACACACACGCACCGACAAACACATACGAATAATAGATAGCGAACAAATTAATGCCATTTCTATGGCAAAAGCTCATTAATAAATTGCCAAAATTAAAAGCTTTTACTTTAACAGCATGAAAATACAAAATTAAGTACGGTATCTGGGTGACACAAATTAAGTCAAACAAAACTGGGTCTCATGCGCAAATAAACATAACAATATGCTCAACCATAGAGTCGAATAATTACAATTACGGCTGAACAATCTCTTTAGCTAAGTTTTGCAATTACGCAATTAATTGTGGCTAGCTCTGAACCACTTTTTAGTTTGAAAAGGATGAAGAAATGGGCTACACTTTTAAAATAGAATAATTCTAAAAAAAAAACGTTAATAGGCCATCTGAAATAAAATTAAAATAATATGAAACTAAAGCACCTAATATACTATCTAAAATTAAATGAATTTAAAGAGCGCCTCCTGAAACTCCGAGAAATCTCGTCCCCCAAACCAATGCCACTAATTATGTCGGTCTACTTCAAAATACCTCACAAATAACCTTGTCCACTCCTGTCTGCTTTACTCGAAGGTGCAAAAGTCATTCATTAATTTGATTTGAATCTCCTGCCGAGCTCGGCAATCTGATGAGGTCACAATGGGGCAACACAAAAGTGCGGTGAGTGTCTCTATTTCCCAAGATCCTTGTGCTGTTCTCACAATTTTGCCTTAGTTTCGTCGCACTACACATAAATCCGAAAGAGCTGAGCATAATAATGTCATGTGCTTATGTTTTATGCTTGCGTTTGCTTAATTGTGAATTATGTATAACCTCATAATTTGGGCCGAGATAAAGGTGTGGGGCTGTGTGGCTGTTGGGTTAACAGCATTTTAATACTCCCACCCGGGTGAGGCTATATATCAGCTGCCACGCCTCCTCTCCGGCCAAGGTCCTTCTGTGCTCTCAATAAAAATCTCATTCGCTGACGCATAACTTTTACTTTTAATTAGTTGTATTATCTCCCTTGTCGGTTGCTAATTGCTTTATTGCTCGACTTGTCTACTGCTTCCTTCGAAATTCGCCGAACACGAAGGTTCGATATCAGTTTTGCTTTGTTTTCCAATTCCTTCGCGTCCTGTCGCTTAATTTGAAATCTTTTTGTCGCAGTTTTATCAGCGCCACCAAACCCACCCGACGCCCACCCAACTTTGGCGCCCCGTTTCGGTGTCCTTGCGGACAGTTATTGATTTTTAGTCGTCTTGGCTTTGGCTTTGGCTTTTGGCAGCAAAATGAAAACCAAAATCTGCTGCCATCAAGTCAAGTCAGCTGCTGGCAATTCATAAAAGCCCCGAACACTCGCCTGACCTACATACTCGATGGCCATGTGTCTGTCTCCGGCTGCTATCGGTTGTTCTTGCTGGCAAAAAGGGGCCAACAAGGGGTCAAAGAGGGGGCAACAAGGGGTTAAGGGGATGGCAGTTGGGAGTTAAGAGCGTCGGACTCAAAGTCTGGCTGTGTCAGTAGGGACAATGCGACTGAAGGGGTAACCAGCTCCTGCTGGAAAAAATAGCAGCCAATGCCGTTGCATTGCTCTTTAAAAGTGATGGTAGAACAACAAGCAATATCAATTCGAAGTCACGGATATCAGAGAATTTTAATATTTAAAGCAGAGAAGAATGAAAAGCAATTTAATCCTGGCTTTTGGATTTGCCTCTTAAGACAGACACTTTTATTTAAAAGCTAAATGATTGGGATGGTTTAAGCATTTAAGTGTGCAAATACAATTACAAATTAATAATTTACTTATCTTTTGATTAGTTTTTATATTTATGATACCATTAAATATTCTCATAGGTGAATAAAGATGAATAATATATTTTGCTAAGATTAAAATCAGTAAAATACAATTTTATAGTTATACATTTATTCTAAATGGTAATAAATATTAGCTAAATAAATCTTAATGAAAAACCATTGGTTTTATTTCCTTAAGATTTATCAAAATAGGCAAATTGGTTTTGATAATAGTAAGGATTAATTGTTATGACCAGAAAATGATTAATAAATCATTATGAAAAACAACAAAGTTTTTCAATAAATTAAAATTAAATTTCATAAAGATTTATTTAACAAATAGTTATTTTATTTACCTATACAACATTTCATCCTCAACACTATGAAAACTATTTTGATACTTATAATTTTTTCAAAATTAAATTAAATATACAGTTGAGGAAACTTTAAACTTTTGAGACAGTGAAAATAATATAAACTTTATAATTTCAAAGCTGATTTAAAAATCATCCTATACATTCACCCAATAAGTGTGTTTGCTGCACCTGCGGTATGTATTTGTGTTAGCTTACTCTTACACCTCATTTTTCTAAGCTACCCAATACCATATGCGTTCATACCTTTGTAAGCCCCATAAAATAACCTTTGCCATGTACCATTTACAAGCGATTAGAACCCTTTTGTGCCTTGTGGTATATTAACTAAAATATACATTTTTGTGGACGGGATCCGAGGGACAGATAGGACTCAGCCGGACCATCGGTATCCGTATCCTTGTCTCGATGCTGTCATCGTCTTGGCCCGCGTCTCGTACTTTATTTTATCACCAATATTGCCCCCGTTCCGGGTCAAAGAAATACGATTTTCGAGAGCCATTTCTTCCCCTAGTTTTGGATGTCGCTTTTAGTTTTAGTTTTGTGTCTCGGGCATCCGTTTCTCCGTTTCTCCATTTGTTTGTTTGTTTGTTTGCCAGTCTGTTTGCCAGTTTGTTGTTTGTCTGTTTACTTTGCTTTGCGTATGAGTGCGTTGTCGTCTTCAGCCACGCCCACACGCAAGGGGGCGGGGGCGGAAGGAGGCAGGAGGCAGTATTCAGGAGGCAGGAAGGAGCAGAGCGACCAGCGTACTCTCATTTCATTCACGAGCAATTTATTCGTCCATTAGAGCAAGGACGAGTGGAGCAGGACATGAGAGCCGTCCGCCGCTCGCCCTTCTAGGATTTCACTCTGCGTGTGTGTTGGTGAGTGAGTGTGTGCCGCAAAAAGTGCCAAAAAAATAGTGGCAGAGATTGGCTAAGACAATAAAAATAATAAACATATATATTTAGTTTTGTAAGTTAAGTAGTTTTGAGCTAACTAAAAGCGGTTAATTTATTTTAAATAAATAAATACTTTAAATATCCCTAAATATTTTTTATTAACATTTTTTTTATTAACAATATTTTATGAATCATTATATTATTATTATAATATAAATATTTATTGAAATGAAAGTGTCCCAATAAAAAAAGCCACATGAATCACATTTTGTAGCCTTAGCTATGTCGAAGGGAACACATGAAAGATTAAATGGAAATAAGATGGGCTAAGCACTTTTTTTGAAAACTACCACTTTGGTTTTTTTTTTAATTCCAATTGCATATAAATTTAAACCTTTTTGATAAGTTGTAACAATTTGTATCACTTTCAAGGCCCACCACTAATTATTTGACCACCACTGTTTGAGTGTGTGAGCGAGTGAGTTTGTTTTGCTTTTATTTATTCTCTGTTGTTGCTTGTCCGTTGTCTTGTGTCCTCTTTGTTTCGCTCAAGTGTGTGTTAGGATTTCCCAGCTCCACTTACTAGCCCCGTCACCCCTCCCCCCGCACTTGCCATCGCTCTTTGGGTATTACTTTACATGTGTGAGAGTGCTGTGTGTGTGTGTGTGTGTGTCGTTGTGTGTGTGTCGTTGTGTAGTGTCTAAATAAGTTGAGAGTCAACTTACAAAGTAAACCAAAGATTCTTAATTGGAATTTTACAAATTCGTTCGTCCTTCCACTCGGCAAAGTGCTGTTTTTGGCCAGATTCTGGAGGAACTCAAAACTCAAATAACTTATCTGTCGCAGGCATAGTTGCATAAATGGAAACTGAAGTCGGGGAAAATGCGTAAAAATAATAATCATAAAACAACAAACAAAGTAAAGGAAAGTAAAACTTAAATATGTAACTTAGCTGCCAGTCGCTGTCTCTATCTCTATCTCTATCCCAGCCCCTGTCCCTTTCCCTTTCTAGCCACCCATACAGTCGTCCCTGTCACTCGAAGGACATGTCGCCCTGGGGGATAAGTGAAAAATTCCTCAAGGATTACAAATTCGCAGCATCTTTTGCAGTTTTTGTCTAATTTCCACAAAGGGTGCCGAGAACGGGGTGGAATTTGAAGTCTTCAAGGGTAGTTTTGTGTGCCATTCTATATCCCCCGGATTGACTTGGATTTACACCATCGAAGTAGAAAAACTAAGGAACTGAGATGAAGATGGAAATGTGTGACAGCTGAGGAACTCTATACAAGGATTCTGATTGATTGAAGGACTGCCGGGACTAAGCTCCTTTCTGGCTGCGAGTGTGCGTCTGTGTCGGTTAACAAATAGATTAGAGAAGGTTATTTGCATGAAATTTGATTAGGGTAGGTCAAAGAAACTAATCTGATTAGGATTGAACAACGAGCAGCGCATTTGACGCATTTCAGGAGCTTTCCATTGCCATTGTAAGAATATGTCAGGCGTAGAGCTGTTTCAAAAGGGGGAATTTGTCATGACGGAATTATCAGCCACATCTGAAGGTTAAACTATTATCGGATGCGAACGGATGGCAAGAAAATAAAACATCTGAAATAATAAAGGCGCACATGCATAAGCCTCTTATTTTGGAGGGCCATATGCAAATGTTAGGTTGATAAAAAAATCAAATAATTGTCAAATCATAAGATTAATTTTTATATTCGCTTACTATGGCAATTGGAATTTTGCCACATAAATAATTTTTGCTTTACTACAATTTTTGTATTATAACATATTTTTTCCTTACCATTCTTGAGCTAAAAAGAACATTTTATTTAAAAGAAGAAAAAACAAAAACTAATTTTCAGAAAATTTTGGGGCACTTCCTTTAATTGAAAAGAAAAATCGTTAAATTTTATTTGTCTTTAAATTGAACCTCTTTTGCAGCAAAATTTAAACCAAACCAAACCATTCCAAATTATCTTTCATGCCTTTCCGCCTATATAAGGCCATCATAAAGTTTCGATATATCATCCGAAGATCAATCACCGCTGATGTCAACCAATTACTTCCAAATCATTTAAGACAAACTCTTCTGAACCCCAATCTGCCATTTTGCCCGCCTCAAACACCCAAATGCTTAAGTCATTAGCAATCTGAGCCATCACCCTCATAAATATGGGATAGAAAAATGGGAAAAATAATCCAGCAACTGTCATATATTTTATGATTCATTTAGCCCCCATGCCCAAGCAAAGCAGAAGCCGCCACAGCAATTTGATTTAATTAATTTTTAATTCACTTTTATTTAATTTTTTTTTTTAAATTTCTGCTCTTCCAACTTGTACGCAAAGCAACCGCAGCAAGGGGGAAAAAAAGCCGAGTCCGGAACCCATCCAAATCAAAGCGTTTTTCAACCCGGAGAATTTTTCGAAATGAAAAACCGAACTCCGGATCATCCATCATCATTGCGAACAGGCGCCCCCCGTTACTGTGTGCTGCATATATTTTAAATAAGGCGCGGAAAAAAATATATGTATGTATATATTTATTGTCAAACGTCAAAAGCACGGCGAGGAGTCATAGGGTTGGGCGGCAATTCATTTTTTAAAAATTTATATCAATTTATAAAATTGTCCTCCCTATTGTAGGCTTGATTAGGTGAGGGACTCGCCATTCTTCGCCCTTCTCAAATTTGGTTTTAAATTTCCCCTTCTGCAAAGAGTTGAAATTTGAGTTCTTGATTAATTGTTGTCTTGGGCTTACATCGTTGGGTAACCCATAAATTCGTGTGTGTGTGTGTGTGTGAGTGAACCCTTAACCCACTGCTGAAAGTGAGAGGCCAAAAGGATAATGATGCTGGGATATTGTGGCGGCAAGTCGAAGGACTCGCGTTAATTGCCGGTCTCTTCTCTTCTTCTCATGGCCCAGTGAGCGCACGAGTTATGAAACTGGCATTAAAACTGAATGAATGTTGCCAGTTAGCTGTTGGCAGGATGCAGGACTCGAGACCCTCGCCGAACAACAGTGTCCTTGCGAGGGAGCTCACTGCTGGCATCGCTCTGATTGCGTACTATGCGATTATGATTTTGTAGAAAGGATTAGGTGCATATTACGGTGGAGTAGCTGGGAGCAAACGAACCGCGAAACCTCGAGACAGAGTTGGGTGGCAAATGGGCGGCAAGTGGGTGGCAAATGGGCGGCAAGTGGGCGGATTCAGGACAGGAAGTAAGAAGGCAGAAGGCAGAAGGCCATTCGACAATTTTCCTGCAGTGGCGTGAGGAAAAGGGGGTCAACAATGAAACTACTGATCATTTTGGTTGGCATAAATAAGGTTAAGGTTAGAATTGCAAAAGTGATAAATCCAAATGGTTAAAACTTTATTTATTATATAGATATATATATATAAAATATTTTTTTAAATAAGTTATCTGAGTAAGTATATTTTATTTTTTATTTAAAAACTTCTTTTGTCTTACTTATGAAAAATAATACGTTAACTTTTTGATAATTTTAGAAGAACTCCTATTTTAGGCGCCACCCCCAACACAACAGAATAAGAGACATCTGTTATGTCAGAGATTTTCTGTACAACAATTTTCTAGTAATTATTGCCCGTGTATAATCTTTATTATTGCTGTTCCTTGTTGTGTTCCCCTGCTTAAGCGTAACACCCAACTCCCCCTGACGACGGAATGCTCCATTAAGCTGTTAACAATAACTTTTTTTTTTTTGCGGGGAGAGACTATAAAAGATTTTCGTCTAATTTTTGTCAACTTTTGCTCGGTTTCCTGACACTCAACTCAGTACTCAATCTGGCGGAAAAGCTCACAGAAATTTTCAACGTTAAGCGGACTAAATACAGAACAAAAAGTTATGGAGGGAGAAATTCGGGATTTGAAGGTCTTTAAGAAAAACTAAGCCCACTCAGGCAGAGAGTTTTTTGGAGATGATGGTAAGAGAAATTTATGATAAAAGCTAATTGTGTTCAGGTTTAGTTCAGCTTCTTAATAAATGCAAAGAAAATTTTAGATAAATATCAGCACAACAGATTCAGTTTGTTTCCAGCAGAGATCTTTTGACTATAATTATTATAATTTCTTATGACTAACACCTGAATATAACTGATCGAGGTAAAATTGTATTTCCTGTCCCCGTTTGCGGTTCCTTAACACCATTTCCTTTCTATTGTATGACCACCCAGTAGAATGTTTTAGTTACTACAAATTAACGATCGTTTTGTGACTGAGAATGCAATAAATTTCACATCCTCGACCAGCTGTGCATAACTAAATACTAGTTCGTTCCCCTTCAAAATGCTCTGCACGCACTTTTATTTCTATTTTTTAATAGTCGCGACCGCCCGCATTGCTCTATAAATTCAGTTAAACAAAGAGCCCTGAGAAAGAATTTAAGAAATAGCTCACGCAACAAAGAATTCAATTAACCGATACTGCAATTTAAGATTTCACACAAGGAACGAATAGTTATAACACCTTTTTTGAACAATTCAAGCCACAATAGGGAAACTGACCGAATGAAAACAATAAATTATGCACGCAAGGATCTTTCAGCGAGCGGCTCACAAAGTTGTAAAGCGTAACAAATTAAATAACATCCATAGATAGATATTCTCCGGAGATATCGCCGATGTTGCGGTTTCGTTTTCGTTTTCGTTTTCATTTTCGATTTCATTTTCTACCTGCGGCGGAACCCTCCTCAAATGTCAGGGACGTCGGCGCTCGTCATTGTCTGGACATTGATGGTGGTCTGTCCCCGGATTCCGCATCCACATCCCGCACACTTGCCGCCGCCGAAGGGGCTCCCGGGCATAATTTGTAATGTCCGACACGTCAGGGCCAGCGAACCAGGAGGGTGGGAAGTTGGAAAGGTTGAAAGGTTGCAAGGTGGAGGACCGGGCTGCAGGTGCACCCAACTAGGCCCAAACTCGAATCCGGGCTCAAACGCAAACCCAAACCTAAACCGAAACCGAAACCCCAAGCCAAAGCGACACTGCACACAAGTTTACTTAATTGGACAAGTTTCATTAGCTCATGAGTATGTTTTTCAAAGATAAGAACAAAATAAACAACAAAAATCATAATAATTTAGTTAACCGAGTAAATTTTAATATTTTAATAAATTTTAATATATTTATTTGCTCTCAAAAATAGCAAAACAAATATTTTGGAAATTTGAACAAGGAATAAACTATAAAGACTTACCAATTATAAAAAATGTTTTATTTCATTATATGGGAACTATAATACGTTTACTTCATTCTTTTCAAAAAATTATAACATTTTGCGCAAATATATTTCAGCATCAACAAAAGATCAAATATTAAATATTAAAATTTAAACGAAAATGTTAAGGAACACGAATTTGAAATTAAATCGAATTTATGCAGTTCAAAATATATATTTGTTAAGCTTTACCTTGAGTAAATTTTCAATACAGTAGTACGACAGAATTTCTGGCAGTGCCGACTTCAGAGTAAACTCACGCATTTTCCACGCATTCGACACAGGAAGCAACGCAGCGTTAGTTGAATATGAAATGAGCAGCTTTCCAAGGGGGCGGCAAGTGTGGCCAAGTCTCGTTCTCATTATGTAATAAAAAGGCGTAGCATTTTCAGTTTTCTAGCGAAGCATGTGTGCGAGCATTTACAAGCTTTTTATTAAATTAAAGTGTGTAATAGGGCGCCTATGAACTTGGAACACGCATGTCTGAGCCCCCAACTCCCCACCGCAATTGGCCACCCCCCTTTTTGCCCACCATTCAAGTCTTATCGGTTGTGCTCCAAGGAAAAAGTCATTATAGAAAAAAATGTCATAGTAATTATGACGTTGGGTTTATGGAAATTTCCTTTTTCATTTTGTATTTTCTGCTGAGTTAAAGGAGAGCCCGCATCAGATTAAGGGGAAGGTGAAAGGCAACTTTGGGATAGGTACACTTTTCAGTTTATGCGGTGGTAAAGCGTTCTAAAAATGAATAATTAAAAATAAACAGAAAGGTGACAAGAATTTGTTTATATAAAATGTAGATTTATAATCAATATGAATACAACTTAAGATGCATGTAAGTCTCTGATACTCAAAGTTAATTATCAAGGCTCCCGCATGAACCTTAAAATGCGGCATGAAACATTTTTTAACGATTGAAAATGATGTGTTATTATGCGTGTATGTGCGTGTCTCCCTTGCTCTATAATCATAAAAGGTAATAAGAGTAACGCGCTCGACGTTATTATTATCTTAGCTAGAAATTACCCACACCTCACCCCCTTTTTCAGCCCATTATCATTAGCAAGACGAGGAGGCGGCATTAGAATAGAGCGAACGTAACCCAAATTATCTGCCACCAATGTCAGTCACCATATAAATTCTCCACGCCCATTGCATCAATGCCAACTGGCTGACTTGACTGACACATTACTTAACTTCCGCTTCCTGGCATACCAACACATACTATACGAATACAATAAACTACAGCGGTCAAGATAATAGCACTTATGATATAATCGAAGGAGTGCAAATAATTCTCAGTACTTGGAAAACAGTTCAAAATCCACATAACAACATTCACATATTACAACATTTACATATTATAACAGTAACAAATCAGGTCCATTTAAAGGAGAAATAAAAAGATTTACAGTATATTTGCATATAATTAAGCTAGAAAGTATTAATATATCTAACCATTTTCGTTTTAAATAAAGCAAATAGATGTACGTTTTCGAGCTCTATCATTTCACCCTGAAGTGTTTCAACTTATATGTTGATAATTTCACAGTTCTTTGGCCAGGGCCGTAGAACACGCACTTCTCGCATCCATTTGGGCTGGTGAAGCGAGTGCCAAGGCGCCAAATGTCAGAGAAATTAAATTTAAACGCAACGCAACAATCCATCATCTGGTAATTACTGCGTCAACACGCCACGCACACACTCGTAGGAACCCACACGCAGACACCCACAGATGCACAGACACAGTGAAATGGAGAGGAGGCGGGAAAGTCCTAACCCTAGGACATCCACCCCCTCATCTGGAGAACCAGGCGGGATGATAATGACTTGACTTGTCATAGCTTCCGCCAAATTAGAGGGATTTCGGCACTAGGATTTTAGCAAGAGGATTGGTCAACGCCCAAGAAATTGTAGAAAAAATTAAGGATTAATTAAATTAAATACCCAAACCATTAGTTTAGTTTTAACACAAGAAAAAATAAATAAAAGATTTTTTAAATACATTGTTATCATTTGAGACATTCATTCATTTTCATTGAATGTACCATATTCAAAGAAAATACTACTTAGACTTTATCAAATTTTTTTATTTAAAACAGTGACAGGCTTGGGCACATATTGTGAATCGACAAAAATAATTTTAAAAAATTCAAAACAGTTTAGAGAATCGTGTGAAATATTCTAAAAAAAAGAATCACAACGTCTGGTGATGTCCAAAAAATTCATGGAAGAAAATATTATAATTGGATTTTTAAACGCTGTTCACAAATGTTTATAAATAAAATGTTCTCCTAGTAATGCTGATCAACAATATATATATTTTTTTTAGGGTAGAAAATATCTTCTTGACTCATTGGAATTTCTGATTGAAATTATAATAACCTCTGCATGGGTCATCACAAGGTTAAGTCTTCTTTAGAATACACCAAGTACCAATGTTCTGAGTGCATCTATCGCCAATTCTCTGCCTCCCTTTGACTATTAATTTATTTTTTCCTAACCAGAATTTCATATTTGCTTTCTCTGTGCGCGGCGTTATTTGCTCGGCAATTAAGTTCTTAGCCAACTCGAAGGCGGCAACTGTAATTGACAGTCTGCAATTTAGTTTTCAGCAACAAAGGCTGCGAGAGAGTGGGGCGTGGCCGGTCGGTTGAAGCCGCCGTAATGGAATATCGTCGATGGGGTGGCCTCTTCCCGAAAATCATGTATAAACACTTTTGGTTTTCCACACTCAACCTCCCCTTATTTTGTTCAGGGATGGTTCCGATCAACATATTGCCGGAGTTCCCTTGCCGCTCAGCGGGCGATCCATCCACTCGCTCTCGGGCGGTCCAAAAATGAAGTAGGCATTTGCAGTAGGTAAAATAATCATCACAAGGGTGCCGGCAAACAACAGTTGCAAAATTACTTTCAACTACAAGCGACAGCTTCTAATTATGCTGATGAACGATGGATGTGGCTGTGGCGAGGAAGGGTATTTCCAACTCCTGGGTGCACTACAAAAATGGCAGAGCAAAAAATAGAGCTGATTAACGAGCTAAGCCGAGGGGATTATTGAAAGAGGTGAGCCATACAGAGGCAATTTTTACTGTAATTCGATATATCAATGTCCACAAAGGTTTCAAATATTGTTCATTGGCAGTGCAATTCAATCAAAAGGTTATATACAAATTTCAAATGTCAGAACATTACATGCTATATTTTAAAAGATTAATTGTTTTTCAAACCTTTTTATTTTTTCAAAATGCTGAAATATTTTTTTATTGTCTAATGATTTGATAAAAAAAAACTTAATTCCCTTAATTTGTTATTAATGTTATGGTATGTATGTATTGTTATCTTATAAAATTTAAGTTTTGGTAGCATTAAAGCCATTTCTGACTCTCAGAAATATTCGCAACTTTTTGTTCAGGCTCATGAATAATTCCCGATCTTTCATATCATCCCACTTTTGCCAGGAAAAACTCGCTCTAAGCCCCTTACAAATTTGTAGTGCATAATCTAGACCAGTTCAACCCAGGGACCACCTTAACCCCACGCAGCACAGCAGGACATGTGGCGTCGCACAAAAGTTCTGGTAAATTATGAAATTATAAACATGCCCAGAATATCCAACTATAAGCGATGAATGGGAACACCCATGCACCCACAGCGAATGTCTGGCCGAGAAAAGTAATTTAATTGTCGCAAAAATGTCGAAAACAGCTTTAGTGCTTTGCGTTAACATGAACTAAAAACAAAACAAAAAACCGCATGAGAAATAATAAGTGGAAATTATAATTACAAGTGCTCACATGTGGTAAAGCCTCAAATCAAGTCGAGTTGAACTGGAGTTTTGCACTTCAGCTTCTGGACTATTGAATGATTAAAGCTTGCAACCATCTACTCAAAAAAGGAACGGAGAGAATAATTTCAAGTTGACTTGAATTAATAATATGCGTCCAAGGTTGTTTATGGCCAAGTGTCGGTTATATGATATTTAAATATTGCCATAAAATGTAAATGACTTTGTAGAACTAAGGTGTTCTGGTAAACACTTTCTCAAAACAAACCAAAAATACATTTTTATTGTTTATTGCTCTATTAATATTAAACTTATACTAATACAAATAATATTTAACTTAACTTTTTAGTTGTAATTGAATATTTTTAAATGAAAGCAGGAATATAATGCGGAACCACTCAGTTTACCAACTTTCGCCCAAAAGAATACTGAGCTTTTGTTTGAAATGTTAATGGCTTCCAAAGAATTTTAAACCACAAAAAACCATTTTTCAGCACCGCTTTAATATATTATGAAAACTAATTACATACGCCGACTTTGAAATTCTGAAAAAATGTTCAATTCTAATTTGAAGCTCCGCCAATGCAATGCCACTGGGAAATTTGCGTTTGCTTAGCCTGCCAAATACAAGAACATGCCCCTCTCTGGGTATCTGGTTTGATATGAATTTTAATGGCCTTGTGCATGGTTGAAACGATTTATGATGCGCCACGCACGCGGTTAATTAGACACAGCAACGGGGGAAAAAAAAAACCAAAAACAGAATTGAGGCCACAGCTGAGATGGGGCGGAATCCGATGTGGGAGGGATGCTGTGGGGGAGGGTTTCATCCCCCCGGTGTTGTTGTTATCCTTTTCAATGTCACCCACACAGACTTCCCACATATATAACGCATCATGTGTTTTATCTATGGCGCTCAGATTTCACTTGGAGGGGGGAGTTTTGGCTTGGTTAAGTTTTCTGCCTCTTTGGGGGACTTTGCTTACTTCTCCGCTCCCTCGCGCTGCTTCAACGTCAACTTGCCGCTTATATCATTTAATCTTTAATATCCTTTCTTAGCGTCGACTTTGGTCTTTTGCCGTTCGCCGCTGTTTTTGTTGTGTCCTATGTGACGTCTTGTCTTACGCACATGTACATACAGCTGGGGTTGAAATTCTAGAAAAGGAGTTATCTAAAAAATGTATTATGAGTTTACATGAAACACATTCTTGCAATTTTCCAATAAGTAAAAATTAACATTGAAGGAAAATCTGAGCTTTCTTATTATTATTAATTTATTTTATTTATTAAAGAGTCATGAGAAATATGAGTTGTGATATTTCAAAAACAAATAATGCTGCTCTAACTAACTTTTAATGCAAAATATATTCTGTAAAAATTTTTAAAATTTCATTTTTATGAGTATTAACTTTCAATATGCTATTATTGTGATCGAAACTGTGCTTGGAGAAGCTCCCATGTTTTTGGTGGGCTCCAAGAAAGTCTTGCCTAGATTTATCACTTGCCAGAGTTATACATACATGGGTGTGTTGCCTTTTTTCTGCCTTCACTTCATGGCCACATGGCTTGGTATGCTCTGATTCTCATCTTCATATCGCATTGTCAAGAATTTGTTTATGTGTTCTGTGTTTGTGGCATTAACAGAGAGCAGCCAAAAATATCTTTATGCCTCATAAGTTTAATTTGGCGCAAATTGTTTTTATTTGCCCAGTCGCCAAAGCCAAACAGCAACAAAAAAGGCAACAAAAACAGTCACCCAAAGAGAAGGATTGGTCTATTCCAATGAGTGGGAGAGGGATGGGGATACGGAGACTAGAGTTGCCACATGCATGTGTGAAGCAACAAAATGGCCGCCATGGTTTCTTTTTGTTTTTTTTTCGGCTAACATTCTGGCATTTCTACAAATTCTTTTTGAATGTCATTAGTATAATTGAAAAAGCCATTGGCAGAGGGCCAACAAAACCCAAAAAAGGGTAAAATCAACATAGGCAACAACCAAACCAAGAACTAACTGCAATACGTGGCCGATGCGACACGCGAAATCCAATAAAAATTTTTGTACAATTCTGTTCTCTTTGTGTTTGTTGCTATAGTCCTGGAAAGTTTAGCGACTTTAGCTGCCTTGATAAAACGACAGTCGCAACAAAAACATGTGAAAAAAAAGGGGCACCCAAAGGATACCAAAGAGTTCCACATACATACATGTGCATAAATTTAGCAGTTGACATCAAGCAAATGTACATGAGATATGGCTTAGAATAACTATCAGCATGAGTTATAGAGTGTACATCCATGTGGAGTTGTTTATGCCGAGATTGCAGCGACACGATATGCAAAATATCGAAAAGTAGAATGTCTAGCCAGCAGGAAATGTCGAAGAACACCAGAAGGTCTATGAAAAGTTATAAAGGCTTATGTTTATTAAATTGTAGACTTACATTTCAATGATTTTTTAGTACAATACTTTAGTAATATTAAACACGAAAGTGTAATAATTTCATAAATAAATTAAAATAAAGTCATATTTAAGCAAACTACAATAGCCAAGTAATTTACCTACAATTCTATTTAACCTTTATTCAACATAAATTTGCAAGTGATTGGATTTCTCAACTATAAAATCCTTTTATTAATCGTGTTTAAAGGCAACACGATGCCCAAACATGTATTTGCAATTACCTCCCACTTTTAATTAGAACTCAAATTGCGAAGAACTTTTACAACAATTGTTCGACATTAAACACGTACATAAATTCCAATTGATTTGTTGGTTTAAATTAAATGTGTGCCACTTTTGAGGGCTTAGTTAAAGTAACCTCGTTTTAGAAGGACAGTCTTGTGTAAGCACACAATTTATGTTCCTATTTCGATCGACATTGTTTCCTCACTTTGTTTGTGCAATAGTCCTCAATATTTTGCAACATCAAAAAGGATGAAAATAAATAGCATTTTGTGATAAGCAAAAATATGTGATGGTCAGTCAGGGCGAGGAGAGTTGGGCAAAGGCTAGAAAAACTAATACATTTTAACCCAAATATGCGAGACATGAGAAGCAAAGAGCTTCTAGTGCTTCCGCTCCTTTGCATTCTCGATTTCCCTGTTCGCTGGCATCGTCTTCAGGTTTTTGCCATAATATTATTAGAGAGAAATTTTATGTAAATAGTTGGATACAAGTTTATTACGCTCTTTATCAATTGATTTGATCTTAAGCACTCTTGTGTATATTTATTACACAGACAAGGCAAGGAAGCTGCACGGAAATCACAGTACACAGTAGCACTTCCGGCTCCCCCGTAATTTCCTTCCACACTTATAACCCAAAAATGTTATGTAAGTTCAATAAAAAGAGTGCAGACTATCTCTATCTGTCTCTGTTTCCCATGCTAGGCAATGTATCGTCTTTCGCAAAGCTCTTAACTGATTGTTTGTCTTGCCAAATGCCTCTCTTTCTCCGCTTTCTCCCCATCTTTCTCTTTGGCTACTTGGCAGAATATTTCCCAACTATTTTCTATATTAGAAAACACAATCCAAACTGGGCATACACAAAGGTGCAACTTTGTATGGAGTCTCAGTGTTCCTTGTTGATATTTATTTGAATCTTGACTGTCTCCCACAAGCCGTGTACCAAACTCATTCAGTAATACAGGCAAAGAAATATTGCTTAACAAAATTTAAAACTTGTATATAATAATTGGATGTAACTATTTCCGTTTCAAACATTTCGGTGGCGCTTCTGAATTTTAATGTATCTTAATAATATTTTATATTACAAATTACAATCAAATAACAACAACAATAATTAAATACACCTATGAAGCAAAAAATACTTAACCATCAAAGATTAAAAATCTTTTTAAGTAAATGTTAAAAGAATATTTTTAAAATTAGCTCTATTTTAAAATGTATCTTTAGACCAGAATTAATATGTTTAATTTCGAACAGATAACACTATCCAACAAATTAGCGATGTTTTATAAGGAACTGCTTTATTTAGGTAAATATATTTTGTTTTCTGAGTGCACATGTTTATCTTGTTCACATGTGTGTGAGTGTGCCTGACTCCGTTTTACCGAAAAGCGAATTTCATTTGAAATTGAACTTGTTTTTGCGCCAATAAATTGTATAGCCAAAGTATTTTGATTGCGTTCGAGTGGGGTTAAGCCCACATCACCCAACCCAACCCCCACTTTCCACCCACCGACCTGTGCTCCTGTGTATTTCCGGTTCACAAATGGAACAACAAGAAGAACTAAAAACCTAAATGCCAAAGCAATAGGCTAAAGTAAATCAACAGTAAAAGCAACCAAGCAAGTAAAAGGTTGGGAGGCTTGTATGAGGTTAGCAAGTTTAACTAAAAGTTGTTCTGTTTTATTTTTTGTTTGGCTGCTTCATTCGTTTTATTAGTGCCAGGGATATGGAGAGCAAAACTCCTTTGAGCAATTCAAATAAATGCCACCATTTATTTGTTGGGGGCGTCAAAGGAAAAGTTAATGTACTAATTTCTCAATTGCGAATAGAAAAGATAGGCGATCACGATGAAGAGCTAGACAAGACTAGCAATAAAATGAGTATTTGTTAACGAACTTTGGTTACACTTCAGCAGAAATAAATAATTGCTATAAAACTTTAATACTAAAGTCTATGCCTTAAGAAAAAAAAAATGTGAATTAAAACTGAAATGGCAAACAACTTACAAGGAAAATTTACTTAAACAGTCAGGGTCTTGGTAAATAATTATTCTTTAATTATAAAAAATGATTTATAAATAAATAACCAGTAAAAGCATTCATATAAATTATTATTTGAAGCGAACAAGTCTTCGAAAAATTTGTCAAATTGTAAAGTTAAGAATAGCTATTTGATAACGGCAATTGAAACATTATTCAACTGTGATGGAGAAGAGAATTCCGTTTAATACCCATTCAATTAAATCAAGAAACAAACTTTGCTATCTACACAAACTAACCAATTGAACTCTTTATATTTCGGCAAATCCTAAATACCCATAAATACCCTTACCCTGTCCCTTTCCCTGGAAAGTTGTGCATCAGGAAAAGTTTTCTGCTTGTGGCTTTAAAACTAAACAGCGCACTTATCTTATTGAGCAGCAGCATCCTCAAACCCATCGCCATCATCATCATCATTATCGTCATGCAGAGCCACATCGAAAACTACGCCAAAAACTATAAGGAAAGAGCAACATTGAAGAAGACTCGCCAAAAACTTGGCCCCGAAGTAGATCCAAAAGCGACTTTGACTGGTCGAAGGAGACGAGGGCCCATAATAATACTCATTTACGGCATTACCGCATTTTGAAGGACCAAACCGAAAGGCAGGACCTTCGTTTAGGGCTGACTCTTCGATTCGGTATGCTTGGCTTTTACGCTTTGTTGGTCTGGTGCAAACAAACAAATCAACTTTGGATAATTATTGCACATCAATCGTTGCCCCTAACATTCTACACAACAAAAATTGCTTATGCAGGATATTCGAAATCTCATAGACAACTTTTACCAAAAATTTAAATTATTTAAAAATAAAAATGTATATATTCAAATTTGGAATTCATTAAGTTAAGTTAAAAATAAGTAAAAAGTAGTAAGTTTCGACTTAAGCCTTTTAAGCCTTTCTTAGGAACTTATATTAAGGAAATCCTGTTTGATATACAAAAAAGAATTACAAATGTTCTTACAATTATTTACCAAAAAGGGTAATTACTTATTAAATGTCAAATTATTATTTTCAAAGTGTACTCCTCGAACTTTCGACTGGAACAAAACAAGCAGGCTGGCAGAGGTTGTTAAAGGATGGTACAGGATGCTGGAGAGAATAGGGTCAGGGGCAGCACTTTCAAGTTTTGCCCACCAATGAGTTGAGTTGCACTGCAGCAGAGCAAATGCCCCGAGGTGATTCCCCACTTCCCACTCTGTCTTTGCCCCTCTATCCGTCTCTTTCGCCCTTTGGTTCCATCACTTGTGCATTGGCGAAAAGTTTTCGGTGCGGTTTTTGCGTACATTTGTCTGATTTGGCAGTCATCATCAGGGGCAGGCAGAGCACTCTCCCCAGCACTCACAGCCCATCAGAGATGTCAAAATGTCAGAGACAAAAACTGATAAATCGTTCAAAACTATGGCAAAAAAGGGAGCATAACAATATGCACACAGAAATCCGTTTAAAAGACAATAAATAATATTTAGAGCCGTAACTATACAATTTGTAATACGAGCATGAGTATATTGGTACATACATGTAGTTAATTTTAAACTCAAAGATCACGGTAATTTTTGTAAGCTGACTTTGCTCCAAAAACAAGTACAGAGTTGCTAAGTCAAAAAAAAAAAGATTTCTAAGATTAAAAATTGAATTAATTTCTAGCACAAATTTATAAATCATTTATAAAAAATATTTCAAACTGTTTAGTTTTGAGTATTTTGTTGTATTACAAGTTTACTTTCATCGTTAAGGTCCCTTTTTATACAACTATCATGAAACTAAAATGGAATAGAAATTTATTCCATTTCATTGAACATTTTGAGCTTACACTTATAATGGAATTTTGTGAGAAATTGAAGAAAAGCTTCCTATGCTAATTAAAAGTATATATAATAATTTTTAAGTCTTAGTTTCTGAAAACAGGATTTTACACCATTTTTTCTCGAATATCCTTTACCCATAAATGGCTAGAAAAGTCACCGGTGTTCTACGCCAGTTTTCGACACTACCCATCCCAAAGGACATCATCACCAGCACCATCGCCATCATCAGGAGCATCGAAGATGTCCTAGTTGGTCGACATGTCCATGTCATCTCTCCATTGAAATCGTTACGAGCTGTTTCCGTTTCGTTTACAAATTTTCGTGCGGCAATAACCGCAGTAGTGCTGCCTCGTTTGCCCTTACTTCCCCCCTCTCTTTCTGGCGCTGATTGTTGCTATATGGGCGAACTTTAACTAATGCAATGCTCCAGAAATGGCACATCATTCGAGATGGTTCGAGTTTGGCCATAACTCGCACTGTTAAATTTTACAGCAATGCTATGTAATTGGTAAAACCAAGTCATCGAATGTTTGTCAATGGCAGTATTGCTCTTTGAATCGGTAATGAGGTTTGTGGATGGGATCAAAAGGATAAAAAGCAATATTCGTAGTGCATATTTCCAAAAACTAAGCAGTGGCCTCTGAATTCATGTTTAAAAACATTTTGATTTTATGTTGAAGCTTTAAAATCACGACCTAAAACCCTTACAAGTTTAATACAAATAATTGAAGTCCTTATGGGCTCTATGGGCTTAATGATCAGTAACCCGGTGGTGCATAAATATGACAGGCATCTGTTTATTTAAAGAAAAAAAATGTATTAAACAAAAAAGTGTTTCTGTCCTTCGTTTGCTTTTTTCCGAACTTTTAATTAATTTATTTTGTATTTAATTTAAATTTTTTTTGTTTTACAACTTATTTTTACCCCCTTAAAATGCGATGTTCACTTTTTTGTACTTTTAATTAATTGGTCAATAAGGGACTATTAAACTTTTTTTTCATTTTATTGTTTTTTTTTTAGACATATTCACCTCCCGCAGCAACAATTCGCCTCACATTTTTCATTCCCTTTATGTGAAACATGTTTAAATAAATTACATATCCGCAACCGAGTTAAAACTTTCCCCTGTGACCCACAAACCAAATCAAAAATTAAACGAAAATACAAAAACAGAAACCGAAACAGTAAAAAGCCGAAAACAAAACTTTGATCTAGTTGCTAAACTATTTAAGTAAAGGCAGCTCTCAACCTCTGACCGAGAGCAGAATAAAAAGCAGAGCTCAAACGCACGTCTCTAGTTTATTAAATTTGCGGCAACACTTGGCACCAGCAAACGGGGGTCACGGGGGCTGGGAATCATGGGGATTCCATGGGCGGGGGGTGATCTGGGGGGGGATGGCGGAACACTTTGGATGGTTGGCGGACTGCCCCTGACATTTCTGCGGCTCGACTCAGAGTCATAAAATGATTGCATGCTCTACATAACAAAGCACACACAGGAATAACGTATATATAATATATATACTTGCAAAACACTTAGTGGCAGGTAGAGCTAAAGAGGCCAGACACTGCCCAAAATAATTAGAATAATTTTGTTTTTCTTATTTAAACATTTTTAATAGGAGTTACAAGAGTTAGAAGCTATTTGCAATGCATTGGCAGGAAATATTTATGAATGCCTAAAAGTATGCAATCAAATGCATACCTGTGTTAAATTTTTCAATGATTCCTTCAATTGTTTCTGATTTGCCAAAGTAACTTAAAAAACATCCAAATTGTTATTACTATTTTTCTATGTGGTTTAATTTTTTTAAATAAATTTAATTAAATCATAAATCTACAATATAGACATAATAAAAATATTTATCCGGAATGCCCAAAATGTAAACTGCATAATCATGTACAAGTTATAAGTAAAATTTAATGCGCTTTCGTAAGCCTATTTTTTACTTATACTTGTCTATAGTCTCCAACCCATTTTTGCTCTGTTTAAATTTGTTCTCAGTGTATAGGCAAAGGCTGTTTCAGGCCTTGCCCAAAAACTCCCAGGCGTCACCATAAACATTACCAAAGCCAACGTCATCAGCACCATCATCATGATCATAGTTCTACCGACCATTAATGATAACATGCCGTTCCTCCCCGATTTACCCACCCCTCTCATCCACATCCTGGGCTGTGTGCTGTATGTGTGTGGCAAATATGAAATTTATAGTTTTATGATGACTGCTGAGTGTGCCACTGCCAACGCCTTTTACGGCTTCTGGGTTCAACTAAACTTTACGAGCCGGCACAGCCAGCAAACCGAGGAAGCGAACTAGGAGAAGAATCTGCCCTCCATTTTTACCCGGACCCCAGACCGCCACACCCCCTTTTTAACCACCCTCGACACCTAGTGGCATAAATAAAATCATACAACTTGGTTCTTTCGCTCGCCTCCACGTTTATTTCCGCCTACTTGGGCGCCATTGCCATTGCCGTTGCCGATTGCTGCTGCAGCTTCCCGCTTCACACGCCCCTGTATCAAAAAAATAAACCCCCTTTTCGTCGTTCCACTGCATCAACATCCACTGCCTTATTTTCCATCTCAGTACACTACAACAAAAATGTATATAGATGTTTATAGATCCTAGACGTTTCACATGCAGACTATCCAAAGCTAAACATTTTTTTTTAGCGTTTTTTTTTTTTAATTTTTGCTTTATTTTAATATTAGTTAATAGTATTATAAACATCAAAAGCTGTACTAATGGTTTCAAAATATTTTTTATGAAATAAACAAGTGCTATAATACTAAGATCTTGATTTTAATTATTTATCTAAAATTGTTGTAAGTACAAAAACAAATACTTGATTCTGTAACTTCTAACAGTCATGTAGATTAACTAACTATTATTATTCTGAAATAATTTAATAAAATACTTGAATTATAAAATATGTCAAATTGTTGAACAACATATATTGTTTTTAAAAATATTTTTCGAACTGCACTATTTTTTAAAAAAAAGAGAATTTTTTGAAGTGCATATTTCGAAGCCAAGCCAAAGTTGAAGTTTTATGGCTGAAAGCAAGGAGTAGACCGTGGGGCTGCATGCCGCAAATATGTTTTTGATTATTATGACTCTTCGAGATTATGCAATTTTATGAATATGAATGGTTTATGTGCAGGTATGGCGCGAAAAATGAATTGCATTTCCACAGCTCAGCTTAGTAGAGTTCGGTTCGGTTTGGCTTTATCCGTTTTGGTTTTTCTGCTCTGGCCTGCCCGATGACGATAACGATGTTTTGATGTTCCCATATATTCGAGACAGAGTGAGTGGGATAAAAGGAATTTGTAAAGTCGCTAGGACGGCTTCACTTCGTTGGCTGTTTGTGCCTTTAAGCAGATTTCGAATTTAAATCTAATTCTCCACTCTCGACACTGTCATCTGGCATGAGTGACGCATTCTCACTGACTCACTGACTGACAGCTCCGCACCAGGACACTAAAGGATGTGGGGTCAGAAATGATGGAGGCGGCCATCCTGGTGAAGAGCAATAAAGTATGGAGTGAGAGGCTCTGATGGAGCTGCTATAATGTCAACGGCATGGCCAACGGGATTGGAACTGAGGAGACTGCGCGTAATTGATTCGGTTAGGCAGAAGTCCAGATGAGCTACATATCCGAAAAGAGATTTTGAAATGGAATAACAAGTTGTCTTTGTGGCACATTTTTTTTGGAAATCAAAATGTGAAAGCAATAAAAATAAGGATTAATAGAAAGGCAAGACAAAATTGTATTTAATACATTTAAAACATATATACGATAGAGTTTTGTAGTCCACAAAGTAGTAGCTAGATAAATTAAACAATAATTTATTCTTATAACAATTTAGTTAGTGTAATTAACAAAAAATGGAAGTAGATATTTTTAATCAATAATTCTTGTTTAAAAATGAAAGTATCTTACTTTATGCTAATACTGAATAAAAGAGTTTCTTGAAAAATCCATATTAAAATATGGCATTTAGTCAGATTGGTTTTTGCCGAATGATATGACCAAAAAGACCGAAAACTTGTGCCCTTCCCTAAACACTTCAATCGCCCCTCTCTATTCAACCCCTTTTATTCACACAATATACAAACAAACCAAACCAGATGATAACAGAAATGAAGGCAAGAAAAAAAGTGCTGGCAAAATGACTGCAATCTGTCGTCTCAACGTTGATGACATTTTGAGTGAATGAACCAACGAACGAGCCTATCCCGCTCCCCCTCATCAGACCATCGTCATGCCCCTGGAAAAAAAGGCCCCACCTTCCCCCGACTATCCTGTTTTTTAACAAATTGGTGTGATCCCAGAGTGACGCGTCATATTCGCAGACACTTTAGCAGGACCCCAGGATCAGGAAGAGAAAAGCAGGAGCACACTTTGAAAAAAAGAAATCGGAGAAAATTCAATGCAGTTAAGCAAATTTCGTTTTTATATACAAGGTAAATCAGAATAGCTTAATAATCTTTAAGCACATATATATATTTATATATATCATATTTATATTCAATTTTACAAAACAAATTGATTTATGGATTCCAAAAATATTTATCTTAATAAATGTTTTTGATTAGAAGTCTTAGTCTTAGAAGTCTAAGGCAAGAAAACAAAATAATTTAAATATTTAAATAAACATGTTTTTTGTATATAGTATTTTAAAACGAAATATTTCATAATATTCATTTTAAAATGAAAAAACCTTCGCATTGAACAAATAATTTTTTTCCGAGTGATTTTAGTAAAGGGTCGCCGACTGATAGAGCGACAGCAGAAAAATTGCAAACGAGTTGAGTCGTTGAGCCAAAAAACCAAAACATACGCAGCATTTATAAGGCAGCCAACAATGAATGCCCCTCCGAGCCCCCCTTCCCATCCCCCGGAGGGGCGTTAGAGTTTCCGAGGGGGTGTGGCATATTGTTAACGCCCACTCAACTCTATGCCATTTTGTATTGATGGCCTGTCTGCCGCACAGCTTTTATATAAAGCCTCCCAGAGATTCCGCTTTGATGTGGGGAGAATGGGGCGATTTTGGAGGGAGTGGGTCGCAGCCTTTGGCATCGTATTTCGGTTTCAATTTTTTTGTTTTTTTTTCTTTGCTGGTTGGGGTAAACAAATCACTAAACAAAAAGCTCACAATGCAGTTAAAGGCAACGCTGGAGATAAAGAAAGTGCGAAACATCAACAACAAAATGTTGGTACCGAAAAGGCTTATTTATACCCAAATTCACTTTAAAGGCTTTAGATTAAACTGAGGAAAAATGAATAAAAATGAGAACTAGATAACAAATCTATTTGGTAAAAAAAACTTTAATATGTCAGAAAAAAATAATAGTATTGAATTTGGAAATTTTTATTATTTTAATATTATCATTCTTCCATTATTTATTACGCTAAAAAATCTTTAGAAATAGAAATCGAAGTATTATATTATTACACCCAAAATTTTAAAGCTAATTTATCATATCATTTCTATAATCCATTGTTTTGTCTAAAATCATGAAAATTTACTGTTTTAATCTTTAGTTTGTCGATTGTAAAATCCAAAAAAAATCCAAGTGTTTGCGCGTGGAAAAACAAGGCATCTATTTCCGTCAACCAAACACAGAAGTGAAATTGCTGTAAATTTAATCCGCTGGCGTTTATGTGCTTTTGTTTTTGCTTGTGTGGGCCGTCTCGCTTTTGTATTGCTCACTCCCTATCTCTTTCTTCCGCCATCAGCCCTTCTCTTTCACTCTTTGGCAGGACCCGTCAATTTGCACGCGTAAAGTGCGCCATCTAGCGTCGTTTATGCGCGCATTTGGCTCACATCAATTTGCGGTGCAGACATTAGCCTCTGCATTTTTTATTAAACGACACCGCGCGACATACGCGGCGTATGCGTAATGCGGTTACTCGCTATGTTGACGCTGCTGATGATTCTGATGACTGCAATGGCGGGGGCACAAGGGCACAATATTAATTGTCGCACATACCTCTCGAATTCCCCGATTCTCTTTATACTTACGTCTGGTATATATGCACATTTATATATATATTACAGTGGTTCTGAGCAAAGCTACTGGATTGTGGAAAATAATTTAATTTTATAAGCGTTTTTTCTTGAGTAATTATTTGATATGCAATAAAAACTTATAAAATTAAGGAAATATTAAAATAATTAAAAAAAAATGCGTTTTTTTTAATTTTTAGGAAAAGTCTTCTTGTGAAATGTTTACATTAATTTTTACGATAGTTCTTCACCTTTTACAATGTCTGTGTTATCGACGAAATAGAAATAAAAACCTATTTAATTTGCATAATTTTATCTTTGTTTTGGATTCCCCTTTGTCTCTTTTGTGTTCTACCATCTATTGGCGTTTTTAAATTGGTGCTCAGATAGCCTCGAATTGCAATTTCTGAATAATTACTGAAGCTGGAACACGAAGTCTATGACAGACCACTGTGTCATCAGCCTCATCTTTCTTGTTCGCATCTGTGATGCGTCTTTTTGTCTTTGATTAGCCGCAGACATCGGTGGGACGGAAAGTGCAGACGGACTGAAACTAGGGGCCTCGATATGAAGTCAGCTCATTGGAGAAATTACATTTACATATTAAAATATGCCAAATGCACAAGCCAGACACGACCAGAGGTTGACTCTGGGGCAGGGGGCTTAATGGGGAATCACCGGCCAGGGACTTCGGATAGCCCTTGGTCAAATGCCCAGCCATGTGATGGCGGCTTTGTTGTTGCTTTTGCCGTTGTTTATGCATAGGCTATACAGCTATATGCCACTATCTCCATCTCTTCATCTACTCTTCGATCCGATCGTCCTTTTGGAGGCGACGGCAAAATGTCTAGTCATGCATCTGGGCAAACGGAAAGGTAAATATGCAGGGAACTTGTAGCGCAGAGCAGTGCACTCTTCAAGTGGTGTGGTAGAAAAGTTACTTAATTGCTAAATTAAACTAAAGATTCAAGGCAAACATTCAAAGAAGTAATAAGAAATAAATATTCACTGTTGCAGAGAATGCATATGTTAATATACTCCAATAAAAATAAATACTTTTATTTTGTTTACTATATATTTGGGATGGGGATAAGAGATTATTTTATTTAATTTTGACCAAATATTATTGACTTAGTGAGAAACTATTCTTTGTTACAAATTAAATAAAACAATTTAAATAAATACTAAAATGAAAAACATCAAGACAAATACATACATACCATTATTTTTAAACAACTGTGTTGAACTAACCGATTGTCCCTCGCTTGTTCTGCATTTACCGTCATGTGCATTTTGCCTATTTTGTTCCTGCACCCGACTTTTGCGCATATTATGCAAAATTGTTTATGCAAATATTGCAAAAAAGAATTAATTTATTTGGCTTGCATGCTAATTTACGAGCCAATAAATGCAGGCGACGCAGGGAGGACGACGCCTAGGGGTCTATTGTTAATTTATTGGTACTTCCCCCTGATTGCTGGCCAGTTTGCATCCCCGCTCACTCCCTTTTTTTTTGGGACTACCACCGATATGTGTAGGCACATTTTAAATTTAAGCCAGGCCAACCATTCAGAGGCACAACAAAAATATATGGTAGAAAATTATAACGCATTGGCCCCGAAAAATCAACAGCTGCCATCCCACAAAAACCAAACAAACCGCATGTCCATGGACCCCTCCGAAAATCCGCCCCTGGGAATTCTGCCTCAGTTGGCTGACCAAACGTCTAAACGGCATTGACCGCATAAGAGCTGGGAAGGAGGTGGAAGGGGTTGGCAATTTAAAAATTTCCACAGCCGCCAAAAAATCAAAGTTGAGAAGCAGCCAAGCGGCGTTCCGTAGGCAGCTAACCGATGGAAGGGGGTTTTTTTCGAGGCCTTGGCAAAATCAACATCCAACGAACCCATCCTCGCTGGCCATGAAATGTGGTTTTCAAACCGAACCACCATTTGAAATTAAAACGAGGTTTCCAAGCGCTGTTTAGCACTACAAGGGACATTGTTGAAAACTCCACTTGAAACGGGTTAACAAATCGGTTTGTGAAACTGTTGGACCGTATTAATTTTAAAAACTTCGGACATACAGGGCTTCCGTACGGGACAAAAGAATTTTGAATTTACCAGTTATACCAACTTTTAAATTGAGTATTAGTAGGACGGGTAAACATTTAGGGTTCCTTAGAAAAATAAATGTCTTGCAGAAGGTAGTTTAATTTAAGTCAAAAGTTTGGAACGCAGTTAAGTCGACTTTTCCGACCCTAAGATTATATATAATCTTGGTCAGCATCACCAGGAGATTCGATATAGCCATCCGTTTCTTACAGTCTTAAAGCTACCTGGATGAATCTTTACAAAAAGTTTTCTATATATTAGAGGTTTAATTCGGACGGGACCGGATCGGACGACTATATCATAAAGCGCCCATTAGAACACTCGGTAAGTAAATGACAAAAATTTTAACTTCGCTGTTTTTCACGTTATACGAATATTCCTTCAGAAATAATAATGGTTTACTATTTCAAAAATTCAGTTTTTATTTTATTTAAATATATTTATATAATATATATAATAATACTATTATTAATTTTAAATAGTTGCCATAAACATGTTTACTTTATTTAGTTTTTGTTTTTAGAAATTATTATTATATATAAATCCTTGTTTTGTTATTAAGATCCTACTGGACAACAATTTTAATAAGTTATACATAAAATTAGTTTAATAAATTTATTTCTAAGAGACAAAAACACATAGTAAGAATAATTTGTTTTTCACAACTTAATAGTTTACTGGCACAAACCAAAATAAAAAATATGCACCATGAATTCCTTGCCAATTTTCACTATATCAGATGCAGAACCGCTTTCGAAATGAACCAAAACTTAATTACTGAAAATTTATATATTCTAAAACCCCTCTTGCGGTTGTTAGGCGAACTGCTTCTTTTGCTGCCTGAAAATGTGCATGTGCCACGCCTCCGACACAGCCGCCCACATTCGCGGTTCCCTATTCAGCAAATTGTTTACAATTGTCAAACAGGCTGGCCACGGTTTTTGCGGTCAGCGCAGCTTTTAATAAGGTGAAAAATGGCGAGCACAAATGTCGTCGGGGTTCAACAGCGTGCCCTCTCTTTCACTACCCTCGCTTGCCGTCGCATTCACTCACCATCTTTCGCGGGGTTTTTGTTTAATGCTGCATAATTTTAGGCGTTAAAAAAACAGCTGCAAAAGCAACAGCAGAAGCGGGAACAACAACAGCAAAATAAAATTGCTGGTGTTTGTGCTTTTGTAACGCCCTCATCAAATATTCAAACGGTAGCCGGGTTGTCCCTTACAAACACGCACACACAACTGCCCAAACACTGAGAGAAAATAAACAGAATACTTAAATAATATTGTAGAGTTACTTCAAAGTGGTTTTAAAATTTTGTTTTTGGTTTATTCTGTTAATTTTCTAGCTAAAATTGATTCATATATCTAAATTCTTCAAGTTTTCTTTTGCATTTATAAGAATTATTTTGAGAACACTAAGCTATTTGTAAAATGAATGAGGCCATATTAAAATTTGTATTTTCTTAGTTGTTTTCTTCTTCCTCGTGACTTAGGTAGGGTACAAATTAATTATTTGATTCTGCTAAACTTCTAAATTACTTATTTACATTCCTTTTGGAAATGTTTAATAATATGTATCATTTTTGGAGGGAAAACTAATTTTTTAGATTTTTTTATCTGTACCTTACACACATACCACACGAATAGGCGGGTAAAAAAACGGCGTCAACAAAAGCCATCATAACAATTAATTTTGAAAACACGTGTAGATTGCTTTTTGCGGTTAGCAGCAGGACATTCTCGCCCAAAAGGGGGAGTGGTCGAAAAGGGGCGTACAAGCGGGCTCAAAATGCCAACGCCGCGACATCTCGACCTCTCGCATGGGTGGGCAATCATAAAACACTTTAAGCATGTTTTCCTGCTAGTTTATTAGTGTAGAACCCCTTTTTCTGTCCATCCAGCCTCTTAATTCAATGTCAACGGAAGTGTCCACTTTCTGATGCTCTGCTAGCAGAAAAAGCTTTTCGACCGTTTGTGGAAATGAAAATCAGGGAAATGTTGTCAGGCCTGGAAGTCCTAAAGAATCTTTTCTTAAGCATTTCACTGAAAGGTTAACCATTTTAATTGGTTAATTACCAAACAAATACCTGAAAGGAAATAACATTTCCTTTAGTGGTTTTCTGGCAATACATAAGACTTTACCTAGACATCATATGAACCACAAATTGAAACGTTTAAATATTAGTATTTTAATTAAATATTTGTTCTTATTAGGGAAATTAATTTGTTTATATTTGTTATATCCTTTTTGATAAATTTCAGTTCACAACAACTTTAATGTAGAGAATTTCAATAATTTCATAGAGTGTTTAATCTTTGTTTAACTTGTATCATTAAAATGCCCAGCTCAGACCGCCCATGGCTGGTGGTCTGTGATTTCTGTCGGCTTGGAAATCGCTCCAATGGGTTTTTCCCTCTGCCTTTGAGGTCTGGCCATGGCATCGATGACTCCTACTTTCAGATTTATTATAATTTCTTCTCTGCCCCCGCTACTTTTTCTGTGTTTGTTAAATAATTAATTCGTGTTGTTCTTTCTGCACATTCACTCGACTTGGGTTAAATAATTTTTCGGCACATATTATGGCCTATTGAAATAATTTGCATAACATGGCCCAAGGCTATGGAATGGACAAACAGCATATGCCGGCTGACGGACAGACGACCAGACGACCAGACGTCCCAAAAGGGGCCAGAAATGCCAGACAGACGCTCTGGTTCTCTGCTTCTCTGCTTTTCTGATTCTCCGGTCCTCCAGTTCTCCGGTTCTCCAGTTCTACAGCCTGCTGCTTGAGGCATTCCGGCGGAGGCCACAAAGTCAACGGCTACGTATAATTTATATGCAAATACACACGGTCCAAGTCCGAACACACAAGCCATCGCACACAAATAAACAAAACAAGGAAGCAGTCTGCACTCACATGTGCTCCAAACAAAATATATCCTGTAACAAACTAAATGGCATAGAAATTTGTTAATTTTATTGAGTTCCGTAGAATATTTAATAAATTAAGAAAGGAATATTTTAACTTTTGTTTATAGTTTCAAATACTTTGTAAACTCTCTAAATCAATTTTCAAATTTATACCCTAACATTAGTTTTAAGTTAAATACTATATAGTATACAAATTACTTAAATTTTATTTAACTTTTGCAAATCATTTTGGATCTTAATGACCTAATAACCTTCGGATACAGTATGCTATTTACATTCTCAACTACAGGATATAAAATGGTGCTTGGAAGGGGAAGAGGGAAATACGAAGGAGTCGCCCAACTATGACTCCGAATGTCTATTAAAATTTATTCGAGCGTAAGTACTGGCAAGCGAGAACTGAAAGCTGAAATCATGTTTAGCTCACTCTCGTAGAAATGGAAAATATATGCAAAAACAGGTGGAAAAGGGGAGAAAATAGGGGTTGAGGAATCAACTAAATGCTAAATAATCAAATGTACGCAGGTAAGGTACACGCAGTAAAAGAAGGTCGACAACAAGCCAAAGGAATATGAATGCCATAAAGCGCGAGGAGATTGAGAACTTACTGCAGAGACTTGAGATTGTTTCAATAAATCAGTGAAAAGGAACTGTAAAGATAAACTATAGGTTTAAAAAAGATTGCTTTGTTGCATAATCTTAAATTAAGTCAAGTCAAATAGTTATATTACTTCAATGTAACAAAAAAATTTTATACATTTATAGCAAATATCAAACCTTTACAACTCTTTGATTAACCCCCTCTCCAGCAGAAGGCAACCACAACAAAGTGTTGTTGCTCTTCGGCCAAGGAGAGTTAGGTGCTAAACAGGGCATGGCGAGGCTGAGCCGAGAACAGTTCAGCTCAGCTTCTTCGTGGCTTTGGAGATACTGCCGCAGCATGCTAACTAGTACACTGGTAAAAATTTTATTCAATTTCAATTCCACATTTGAAATATTAATAATATAATTTCTAGAATGGCTGGAAAACTGAAGTGACTAATTGAAATTTATATGCTTTGCATATTAAATTAATTTCGAATAAAAATCTGAACACCACTGATATATATTGTTCCTAAATTCTAAATCTTTTAAATAGTGATCTGAAATTTGTACAGGTATTTCCGAGCAATTTTGTTTTCCGTGCAGGTAACTACTGTTCTGCCAACAACATACATATTTACATGAACATCTACACGTTTTTGTTCGCTTGTCAGGAGAGGAACAAAAGCTGGACAGCCGTGGATGGCTGGGGATACAACTTTGTAAGTAGTTTAATTAAATTAATAAAACTTAAAGCTCGACGAGAGAGGGCCGCGCGTTGGCGCGCTGGCAAACCTCTGACAGGCCGAAGTCGGGCGTGGATAAGGCGAGTCCTTCAAAAGTCGCGCAGGACACTCGCATAAAAGTTGACTGCGCCTTGTTGGTGGGCGGGTGAAGTGATGGCAAAGACGGCAAACAAATGCAAGCAATGACGGGTAAAGTGCTCGTTGCGTATTTTAATTTGGTTTAAAAACATTGTTTCGCACAAATCCCTCAAGTGTACGTCATTTCACCTCTGACGTCACGTCACATCGTCGAGTAACTTTTCATTCTGCCTCCCTAACTCTCACTCAGGGTGTCTGTTTTTATACTCTTGCAGGAGGAGTTGGGATTTTTAAAAGAATTTTGTACTTTTCATAAGAATCTGGAGGTATTTTAGAATTGTTACCAATGCACATATATTCCTTACCTAGAAGTAGGCTATGATTTTTATTGTACACTGTAAAGTACAAAACAATTTACCTGGAAAAAGATTTTAAATTTAATTTAATTTAATATTTAATAAATAAAAATTTAAAAAAAATTCCTGCACTCATTCATTATAAATCATTTGTTAAAATGTCTTCTTCTTTTGCTAGTTAAATAAGGTTTGCACCCTTAAATCACATTTTAGCTAGGGAAAATGATATTTTGTAAGGTACGATTAACTTCGTTATACGAATTCAGTACTGGATTCATGTTCCTCCTCTGTTTGTCTTTTTGTGTGTGTATTGTGACAGCAGCGTAAAAACCGCGTTGACAGCCTGGCAGGGGAAATGGGAATTGGGCGTGGGAAATCTAAGGGGGTGGCACTGGAAAATGCAGTCAGGGGCTCAGTGCAACGCCAACTGCAAATGTAAGAAATGTAAATTGTGCAGCTTTTGGCGTGCACTTTATTCGTTCTTGTTGCATTCACGTGCAAAAATGTTCATGAGCTCGAACAAACCCCCTCAACAGAAAATGAAAACCATGGGGTTAAGGCATGGGGTATCAGGGTTTTAGCTGCTGCTTTATAATGAACTCGAAAACCAACTCATAATTAAACGAGGAGTTATGCGACATGGACCAACGCTCGATGCCTGGGGTCATGGGTCATGGCAAAAAGCATTTTTCTTGCTCTCGCCCACTTGAATTGCAACCAAAAAGTGTCGTAAATACGAGAGATACGACAAAACAGAAAAACAGTAAAACGGGAAAGAAGAGTTTGGTTTATTCAGCCACAGAGAAGATTGACTAGAACAGTCCCCGAAGCAATATGTTTTTGGACTTGGAGTACCCAAAATGATGGCTCAGAGAGCTGCAACTAATTGTTGGTCGTAAAGACTTAATTTTACAATTGGTTCCCAGCGAGCTTTTGTTAAATTGAACTTGTGTTTTTTTTGTTTGAATTGAGATTCTAAATTTTATTATTTTTGGTTTTATATCTCTTAAAGTAAAATCGTTAAGGAAACGAATTTTTTTCCTTGACCAGAATCAAAAGCCGGTTGATATAGCCATAGATAGAAAATCGACAATCGAACATTTAAAGTCGTATTATAGAATATTTTACTTTTATGATATCTGCAAGGGTATATCCCTTCAATCATATAAAATTTAATAGTATATTTATTTGTAAATGCCAATTTTCATCATCTTAGCTTTGCATTTAGTAAATTTCTGGAGCTGGCAGAATTTATGCCAATTTAGTCCATTATGCCAGGCCATCTAGCAAATCCTTAGCCAACCCAGTTGGCTACTGGCACTTCACCAAAAAATCCAGCTAGCCGGCAAGCGCCTAACAAGCGAATCCACTTAACTTACCAAGGCCAATCCCCCAGAATTCGAATTCGCGATGGGCGCTCACTTCAAATAAGTATTTTTCACAGCACAACAGTACGGCGAAAAAAGTGGCAATGGAAACACAAAAGCTTTTCTCTCGCTCTTTTCTTTATTATTTTTTTTATTTGTGCGACCTCATTTCACGGCGAAAGGCGCCAAGAAGAACTTTCGCCATGCCACAAAACGCAACTCATTAAAAAGATCACCGCACCGGGCGGGCAACCAACGCAACCGACGGAAACGGCAAAGGACCTGTGGAGGCAGTGAAGGGAGCGACGGTGACGCCGCCTCCGAACAATCGAACAATATCAACGCGCCACTACAATTCTCAGCTCAAAACGGGAAAAACACCTCACGCTTCTGCGAAAATTAAAATACTCTTAGTCAGGAAGAACGTTCTTTATAATATATAATAAATACTTTTGGTCAAAAATGATTTATCTGAAGGGTTTCTAATAATCAGATTATACTTTGAAGACATAGTTATTTAAGCGGACCGAAGTGTGTAACAACTAAATCTACAAACGCTTTCTTTTTATGTTAACCTGTCTTAAATTTTGAATTAAATTTATACTGTGAAATTTAATTAAATTCATAGATGATGCTGAACTTGAAGTCTAGAAATTTAAAAAAAAAAATTGTATACCTATTTTTAAAGGATCTTTTTTAAATTTGAATTATTTTCGGAGTCATAGTCTATATTGGGACGTGACGTCCAAGCCGTTAGTATTGTTTCCTAAACTTTAAACGCGTTGTTCTCAAAACTATTTTCAAACAAATTTTTATCATTTCTTTTTTATTTTACTTGAGAAAATACTCAAAATTCAGGCTTCTAGACCAGCATACTCCAAGCAGCTTAAAATTAGTATTAGTCATATTTTAACAAATAATATGTATTTACTACAAAGTTACCGAAGTGGAAAAAATGCACTGAATACCAAAAATCGTTATCTAATATCTAGGGTATTTAAAACTGGCACAAAGTCGCAGACAAAAGACCACAAGCAAAAAGGGGAAACTGCAAAACAGGACACACTGCCTCCCACATAAAAAATTAGGGCACTTACGCGTGTTGGCGTAAAAAAGCAGCAAACTTTCCTTGAAGCCCCAAGCCCGACACCGCCCCTCCCCGCCCCGCACCGCCCACCACTTTCGGCTCTTGAACATGGCAAGTTTTAAGCAAATGTCAGCCAGCCCGATGATGACCCTACTTTTTTTTGAAAATGTGTCAGAGCTACAAGTGAAGAGCAACTGTTGCAAGAGGCCCCTGTTGATGTGGGCGGCTGACAGTGGGTGGTGGTGTTGGTGGTGGGGCTGAGTGGGTGGGTTTGGGGTGATCACGAGGGTGGGGCCGTTCGTCTGGTTGCTGCTGTTGCATAAATATTCAAAGCTTTACATGACTGCAGGCTGGCTAAAAATGTGCAACAGCGAAAATCGGGGAGCTGGCTTGTATCTGGGAGGTCGTCGGTGATGAGTGGGTTTAGTGGCGAGGTTGGATGATGACGATGATGACTGTATAGCAAACTCTGGCCCTGCAAAAAGGCTACTTGTTGAGTGGGTTGCTTTCAAAAAATATAGTATTTAATCTAGCATAAATGAATGGGCTGAAATTCCAAAGAACTATATTAAATATAAACAGACATTTTTATAGTCCAACTATGATATATAGCAGTGGAAAATTATAGCTTATTAAGTGTACTTTTCAGGGTCTTAGAGTGTAAATGCAATTTGGCTTTTGAATTCTTATAACACTCATCCAGCCTAGGTCAAACCCATTTGTTTGGATTTCATTCAATATATATAAATGTTAGATGCAAAAATCAAAGTATCTGCAATGCCGACTGAAATTTTATTTTCGTGTATTTCGCATTATTAAAGGTATTGACAAAATGTTTGGAAAGGGAAAACAAAATTGTATTTTAAAAGGAATTATATTAAATAAGTTAAACCAAATGCTAAATTTAAAAACAAATAATTTGTTTTCATAATTTGTAGAGCTTTGTGGCATTGGAAACGAAGTCTTCAGATCAAAGCATATCTATTTTATCCAAATATATAATTTCTATTTGTATTCCTATCAATGAGAAATTTACATTTTCATCCTAAGTATATAGTGTGTAACAATATCGTCTTGTTTTTGGATATTTGTGATGATGTTACCGAAAGAAGTGCTGGTTCCACCCTCGCAAGACCCTGGCGTAAAATTGTTTTCGTGTGTACGCGTTCTAGCAATATAAAAACGCAACAGCGATGGCAACTACAACTGCAACTGCAACAAAAGTTGAAGGGGGACGGCAAGAGGGTGGCGCGATGGTTGGCAGAACGAGAGAGCACTAATAACAGGCTGCGGCGGCAAAGGACAAACGACAGCGGGACAGGTCGACAGACAGGACTCGCAGGACTGACAGCCTTTGCCGTCTGTCCGTCCTGTCAGGAGCAACTGTCAACGAGCTGGCAACCACTTAAAGCCTTCAAAATGGCGCAAGTTTAAATTAAAATTTTTTGAAGTACACAACGCCGACACCCAGTAGCAACCAAGTGGCAGCAGCAACAGCAACAGCAATAGCAAGGGCACGGTAGCAAAATTGGAGCGGCAGCGGCAACACATCACAGCAGAAACAACAAGGCTTCGGCAGCGGCTTTTTTGGATACAAGGCAAAACTTTCATGCAATTTCGCCCTGTAAAATGCACTTAGCCCAAAAATCCCAGGAAATCCCAAAGACAGCCAGGCCGTAAAAACCCAAGTTACTATTAAAAAAAATGTTAAGAAGTCTTTAACAAGTGTACTTTTTATTGTTTTAAATCTTAAGGGTCAAAAGATTTTTATTTCTTAAATATACGATATTTTAATTAATATTTTCATTGTGAAGTTTCAATTGGAATAATTTGGCTCATTAGTTGTTATTGTAAAACATCGTAAATTAAACTAACGATCTTGAAGAAATAAACTTTTTTTTTCCTTGTTTATTCAAAAAATGTATTTCATTATATCACATTTTATTGGGAATAATTATTGTAAGTTTTTCTATTGCATATTAAGTCGCTTCTTAAATATATTTCGTTTTTTGTTAATTCACTTAAAATTAAAGTTTGTTTCTTCAATACATTAAATTCATTTTTATACCTTTTTTAAGGGTCAGTACTTAAGCTGTAAAGTATTTCCTATAAAATCAAATAAATCAAAGAAACTTACTTGCCCAAAATAAAAATAATTTGTATTACAAGATTTTGTGTGGAATTAGGAAATTTTTTGTTTTGAAAGCCGTTTTGGTACCTTTAATTTTGGGTTTAAATTAATATTGTGAGGGTTTTTCGATTTCTGGACCATTTTTTTGCGCTGAGTGTGCTGGCAATATGCGGTCGGTAAAGGATTCGGGCGCAGATCTGCCGCAAGTGCATTTGCGAAAAACTTTAACGATTTAGGCTCAACATGTTGGCAAAGCAGCAACGACAACCAGCGCAATTGTTTCAGCTCGCAACACATTTTATGATGGTTCCTTTTTGGAGCTGCCTTCGCTTCTGCCGCTTGCTGTCCTTGGACGGCACTTTTAGTGCCACACTGCTGCGAACCGCATTGACAAAAAGTTTACATCTTTTGCCAGCATCGCGACCCGCACAAGAAGCGAATGTGATCTATGCTTTTTTGCCCCTGCACGCCGGCCCGTTTCCACATTTTTCCCAAGGACGGGGAGCTAAAAACAAACTGCAAAATTTCAAATTCAAACCGCAGCCGCAGAAAACAGGCTGCACATGCGTTCCCCAAGCTCCACATCTTGGATAGCAACTTTCCCATTGCAGCACGCAAAAGTTTGTCTTTTGTGCCGGGAATGACGAGAACACTCCGGAAAAAATGTTCAATAGATTTTGGGAAAGCGGATGCTATACAAATTATTCGGCAGATTTGTATTAAAAATAATTAAACAAAAAAATATTAAGGAAACTCTATTTTGGTAAAGTTTAATAGACATCTCCTTTATTCATTTTTGCATAATTTTACTTTAAATTGAGTTTTTAAAATGTTGTATATTTTTTTCCTCTTGGTTGTTAAGCACAGTGTGGCAAAATAAATAAGAAAACTAATTTTATAATTCTTAACAAGTTATTATAAATGCATTTTAATATATTTAAAGTATTGATAAAATGAAAATCTAGCTACCAATACTAACAGGAAAAACCCTATTTTTTTATGAGTGTATAATTTTCCTGTAAGGGTACGGGTAGTATGTGCGAGTTGGAGGTCTCAGGTCTTTATGCCACCGCAAGTTTTTACTGCACTTTCTGAACTAACCCGAAAGACCCCAAAATGATGAAAGAAGGGAGCGTGTGGGGCGGTGAAATGGTGAAATGGTTGCAGCAGCGGCTAAGGATAAGTAACAACAACAAGGCGGTCAATTCAAATTTCCCCCCGCTCATCACCCCATTCTGCCATCTTTCTCTGCCACAGTTCGACCCCTTTATTCCGCTTTCTCCGCTTTCTTCGCCATTCTCCTGTTTTGCCGCTGACACACTCGGGGGCTTTTGTGGCAAAGATTTTCGTGCCGGCAAACTCGCAACTGTCGGAGGAATCACAGTTTATGAATTTACTGGCCACATGGCTAAGCACAAAGCACACAGCAAACGGCAAGCGGCAAGCGGCAATGCAGCAGTTTCGGGGCCTAAATTGGAAAATGAGTTTTAAGGCCCCAGCAACACGGATTGCAAATATGTTTCGAGGGCACGAAAGCCAAAATGTGTTAAGTAAAAGCACAAAACACAACACGAGTGGGTTTTACTTTGAAACCAGGCATAAAGTTGAGCCTCCTTATGTAGCTTATGATTTGGGTCTAAATAAAAATATAAGAACTAAATATGACCAGTTACACCAGGTAACAGGGTCTTTCTTAATTGTATTTTATAAATAACATTTCAAAGTTAAAAAAAAAATGAAATATTGCAGATTCGAAACACAAACAGTAAACAAGATTCTTAATTTATCGAAATATTCTTTGAATGGATATATATATATAAAATAATCAAATGCTTAATAATTTTAAATATTACAAACGGTTAAACATAAAGTAAAAGATCCACTAAAAGTACAGAAATCGTAAAAAAAAGAATAGATAAAGGTTATTGGAGGTATAATTTTTTTTAATAATAAGACAAAGGTCCGATCTGTGGAAATTCAGTTTGGCTTGCATGAAAACAGAAGACGAAAAATTATTTCAGAATTTTTTTTTTTAATTCAGTTAAAATCCTTAATGTCAGTATATTTGTTTGAAATAGGTTCACAGAGTACCAAGTATTAGTAGTAGTTTTCATATTTAATAAAATCCATTCACATTTTGTGCTACAAAGTATTGTTTGTTCTGGTAGTACGCACATTAAATAGTATATACGATTCCGCTATCGTGTTATAAAATTTGGTTAAAGAAGTTTAATAAAAAGAGTTGTATTTTAAAAGTTTTCCTTAGACCGCGTACTAAGACCACTCAATTATCAATTACCAGTCAATAGGCTTATTAAGCTACAAAGTGCACTCATCAAATCCTTGTAGATTGCACAAAAATCGAGCCAAACAATAGCTCTATGGCATCCAAATTTACTTTACAAGGTTAAATATTTAACATATGGACTAGGTTCTGCGAACAATCGGTTGGCCAGCCGCATGTGTGGTCAACAACCTCGATGGACAATATCTAGATGTGTGTGTGGAGGGCAAATCGTCGAGTTCAAGGCAAACAATCGAAAGACACATATCAAACTAACATAATGCGTCGAGCGCAGAGTCTCTCATTGTTATACCGCCATCGGGAGGACATTCCTCGTCATCATCATCATCATCGTTGTCGCCGTCATCATCTTGATTATTCCCAGAATCTGTGGAAACGAGTTGCAAGCACTGATAGGCACACATGCTGGCATACAAGGTACACAGAAAATTTGTTTTAGAGACACAACTCTCCAAAGCAGAAAGCCAAGGCATTAGTGTCCATCTGCGCAACCGCCACTCATCCCGTTTTAAAGTCCTTCATCGCAAAACTTTATCAACTTTTCAGTGGGGGGAGATGATAAAGAGCCCTAAAAAAAGGTAACCAGCACAGCAGAAAACAGACCAGCGTCCCCGAGAGATCTCGTCTTTTTCTCCATTTCTCCATTTCTCCGGAAGTCAGTGCGAAACTCTCGACCGAAGAGCAGTTGAGAAATTTGCAACACCTGGCAAAAGTTTTTAATTATATTACGGTACAAACTATACATAGGAAGAGACATTTTTGGCATCACAGCTGTCGGCTTACACAGAGAAAAGAAAATGATTTGAGAGATCCGAAAAAATCTATAGAAATTAAGTTAGACCAAAAATTTAATGATAGATATCACTTTTAAGAAATTTAATTATTAAAATAAAGAATAACTTGAAACCTAAAAAAAAATTGTGTAAGAATATTTTTACTTTTATGATTGATATTTGGTGTCAAATTGATACTAGAATTGACACGAGGTCAGTTTGTGTTCAAGGTTAAAATCCTAACTATTTTCAAATGATTTTCTAGTATAGAGATGCTTCCAAATGAATATATTTCAATTGCACTCAAAATATATTCTCTCGATGTAAGTTCGCCTCCCAAAAAAAGGCGGCAGTAGAGACTGGGCGTGGCACTGTCGTCTCAGGCAAATTAATTGACACGAATTGATGGGTTTCAATGTCAGAAAGTCCAGAACAGCAGGGTGAGCGAGTGGAAGAACAAACTTTTTTGATAACTTTTACCTACAATTTGACAAGCTGGAACAGACAACGCTGCGTATACGTTATGTATACCGGCTAGACCAATTTGAACACGACGCCTTTAATTGGCGTAATTTTGTCATCGATTTAATTAAATGCCCGTACAATGATCCATCGGCCATCGAACCACCCAACCATCCAACCACCCACCGAAACCACCCACACCGGAAGCATCAACAAACGGAAGTCGAAAAGAAGAGGAAGCGAAAGGGAAGTGGATGTGCGACGGCTCGAGGCGAGAAGTTTGTTTGCAAAGAACTCTTGTGGTTTCCATTGCCTGTTGTTAAACAATTGATTTCTCAATAAATCGTGCATTGCACTGCAGTCTCCTGCGAGAAGTAGACCGAAAGGGCTCGATTGATTGAGTGGGTCGGACTGGGGGATCGCAGGCTGGGCTGGGAAGCTCCATCAAGCAAAAACAATTAATTACAAATAGCATGTTGACTCGCAAACAAAAAAGGAGTAGATTATTTGCCAAGGAGCGGAAATGGGGACAAGAGTGGATAATATCTGACATAAGGACAGTGGGGCGAAGGAACAACCAAGGGTTAAATGAAGTAGGCACTCATGAAATTTTACAATAAAATGCTTATCGATAAACCCATACGATTGGAAAACTTAAAATCAAGGACTTATTGTTAAAATGTCAATTAGGCAAAAAATCTCTTTGTTATTTGTAGTTGTGCGTTTCTTGTTTCCATAAAACTAACCCAAGCTTATTATTTGGGGTTCCATTCATATAACTGGAATTGCAAATTTATAATAATTTATTGCGGCCGAGAACTATTTCCAATCAAACTTAAAATTATAAACCTATTTCAGAAACTAATCAGCAACAAAACTAAACTAGTTCTTGTGTTATAGTCAATTAAATCTAATATTGGTTAACACTTTAAAGTAAAATATATTGCAGATTCTTCGAATTTCTTCTCAGTTTTGCTTAAAGAAATTTTGTAAGCACAAACTCACCTTGAAAGTTCATTCATTTCAATTGAGTTCACTGAAGTTTACGTCCCACATCGATCAATTAATTGGACACATTACCTATGACCTCTGGGACACTGTCCGGAGGGAGGGTAGCACAAGTCTGTTTCTGAAACTGGCGACAATGTCGGAGGCAGTTGAAACAAAGGTCTAAATAAACTGCACTCGGAGGCAGTTAGGCAGGACAGTCAGCCTTCGATTGGATGACTGACTAAGTGACTGGAATGACTGGCACACAGGATAAAGTCAAGCTGGCCGAGGGAAGGGCAGAGGCAGCCGACTCCTGGCTAGACAATAAACAATTTCGAATCCTTTTAATGCCAATAATGATAAACAAATTCAGCAGTAGCTGAAGTGGGAGCGCTTATTCGTTCTTTCGACGTGAAAGGCAAACAAAAACAGAAGCTGAATCAGACGCACAGCCACACAGGGAAAACCGGTTAAATTATTAAACTTACCTTAGTTTATATTATAAAATAGCTTGTTTGGATATACTATATTTAAGCTTAGCTAATTTATATTATCGACATACTATAAAAATGATATTAAATTAACATAATTTCTCAAATCAAAATTTGTTTAAGAACTTTAATTAATTTTCAAAGACTTTTACAAACTAAAAACAAAAAATGCTTATATAGAAAATATTTATTTTTTCTCTGCCTTCTGCTATTTTTTGGTTCTGTGCACGATCAAAAGCAGCCCAAATGCAAACGAACTAAATGAACGAATCGAGTGAAGTAGTCGAGTGTTTGAGTAACTGCTGCGGGGAGAAAGAAAGGAACACAATGCATCAATATAACACAAAAGTCCTTCAAACAGATTGCTTGGCGCTGGGTGGAGCCCGTCTCATCAACTTAATTTAATCAGACACTCGGTATACGAAAAATGCACCAAAGAGGAGCACCACCCGCCAATCCACCCTTCCATCTATCCTATATGCCTATATGCACGGACCTACAAAGAGTAGCAGACTGAAGGGGATGAGTTGCTGAGTACACAGAAAAAACCTTCGAGATGGTAGTATTAAGCAAATAATTTTTAAAATGTTTTGAACGTAAAATGACTAATGTATAGTCCGTTCTAGTTATGTTGTATATATTATTTCAAACTTGAAAAACTAAGTATCTATAATTTTTTTTAGTTAAGAAATTATAACTTGTATTTAAAGTATTAGGCTTAGTATCAGGCTATCAAAATTGCTCGCAAAATTATGTCGCCGTTTATTTTATATGATGTTTTTTGTTTTGGACCAATTTCGGTAGCCTGCAAACCATGCCTTAATAAAAAACATTAAAATTATTAAAGCCAACACCACCTATAGACCTTAAGTTAAGCATTTTAATTCCATATATTTTTTCTGTGTTCAACTGCGGAATGGGAGCTGAAGGGGTAAATTTGGGGCGGGTGAGCAGGTCCATTGTTGTGTCCTCCGCTATTTCCTCTTTGATACCCTAGACAATAAGGTATATTGGGCTTAAAATACTGTATATAATATCCTTCGACGAAAAGTAAAGGAATGTATTTAAGTGTTCAAATTTAAGCTGTTTTGGTTTCACCAGAGTTTTATATTGGTTTGAATGTTCATATATATTTTTGTATCCAATTCAATTATATTCCAGAATAACCCTTTTAGCATTACCCTTCGAAAGCTAAGCCTTCATCAAAGGGCATCCATGGTTCACCGTGGTTCACCAATGGTTAATCTGGCTTTCTTGGTACCATCTCGTTCCTCTCGTCAAGTATTTCAGCAATTTTCCAATTGAAATCATTAAACAATTTGCATTCCACTTGAAAATTGCGTTAAAATAACAACAGTTTACAGCAGGACAAGCTGGATAGAGGAGTGCCATCAACTGAGTGTCCTGTTTTGCCATCCGACCATGGAGTCAGTCTGCCAGTGAGCCGGCCAGAAAATGGCCAGGACAATGCGTAGCACATTTCAATTGCTGGCAAAAAAATGTTTGGACTGCGCCTTTGTTGGCCGCAAATTGAGCGACCAGACCAGTCCAGACTTTGAAGCAACAAAGTTTAATTACGTGGGACCAGCAGAACTGCTGGAACAATAAGAGAAAAATTTGTTTACTTTTGTATGCAGCAAATGCGAAATATTGTGCAAATACTGTGTAGACGAGTGGCATGGGGAATTCGCTTATTAAAAATGCAAAAATCTCATGATTGTTGTTTCAATTACAAAAGATCAGAGCTGAGGGTGGAAAACTTCAAAAGAGCCAATACAAGAATCGGGCATTTGTCGGAGAATGGCGAAATATTAATAAGCATTGACGGCATTGAAAATAAACAAGGGAATACCTTTTTAATGAATACAATAGACTGGGATTCTGATTGTGACATTGATAATCCTTTAAAAATGTTTGCAGCAATTTTTTTATTTAAAGATTTTAATTGAAACTAAAAAAAATGTAAAAATTGTTAATATTTCTAAAGACAAAATTCCTTCAATCTCCTTCTTAATATTTCCAAAATGAACAGAATACACAATTCAATATACTAAAAGGTCCCCTCAGACCTCAACTGTGATTGATTTCCTATTTCGATTCACGTCTCACTAATTAATAGTTACCTATTTCGACTTGCACTCAATTATAATATCCTTTATAATGCATAAGCCGGCCAGAAGAGTTTCCTGTGAAAAATCGGAGTGCACAGTCAGTCCATCACTAAAATTAATCAACATCGACGGAGGCTCAATTCCTTTTCCCCGAACACAATTCCATTTGGGCGGAACCACTTACTGGATAAGATATTATTAGTGTACCTGAAGCAACAGAGGCATCTGTGGCATCAGCAGCTCAAACTCTTTGACTGCCAAACTATGCATAACTAAGCTGGATTTTCGGGTGGTGTAGGGCGAATCGAGGTCACCCACTTGGTGACCCAACCGACCACCCACCACCCGACAAACAAGTCCGTCCACCCACACAATTGGGCGGCACTTCGGTTCTCTGTGCATTTCCAATCGAACTACTGTGCAATTCATCAACAGTCAAATCCCATTTAGCTTTAGATTATTGCAAATAATTATGGGGACACCTACACGGTAAAAATGTAAATGATTGGCTTAACATCTCCAATAAAATTGTATTTTACTCAGTTGGCTTGATAAAATCTTGGAAAGTGGTTTTAAGTAAATAGTTTCTTTGGCCTCTTATTTAAATAGAAATTTCAATGATATTCTAAATAAATATGTCTTTCGGTAATAGTTATTCCATTTAAACGATTTCGTCGTAATTCTAAATTTATTCCTGTTTGTTGTATTTCATTTGCTTACAACTAAAGTGTAAGTTATACTATTGTTTGCAGTGTACCAGGAAGTTGAGGTGGTTCATGCTCTATCGGGCACTTATCTCCCATGGCAATAATAACAACAACGGCCGAAGCGGGCAGGCAAAGCACTCAAAAGCCACTTGGCTTGACCAAAAGTGAAGGGAAGGAAGCCATAGCCCCCTATTTACCACCCCACCACATCTATCATCCATTATCCATCCCAGAAATGGCAGTCAAGGTTGCAGTTGCTGCCTGCCTGGACGTCTTCCAAATATGGCAAAGGCGATCCACCTGAACAATGGGATGAACAATTGACAGCGTGGATTTGGGGATGTACTGAAACCCTTATGATAGACACTGAGTGTGTACTTTTTTGCAATAAAAATTAATTCACTTATAAGAAAGGAGGAGCAAAGTTGCCAATATAATTTATTAATTAATCACAATACAATTTGGTTAAGCAATCATTAGACTTTTGGAAAGGGAATACTTTTTAGTTATTTTTAAAAGGCGTTAACATAAAAAATCATATATCTGTGGGCATATATTTAAATTTTGTAAGTTAAGTAATTTAAATTTTACTGATATTTCTGATTTAATTGCACACAAAAAAAAAACGGAATGATTGGTTTTAATAAGTGTGTTTTGAAATAAACTACTGACAGTATTAATTCAATTCTAAATATTTTAACTTATAAACTTTTTAGTTTTATTTCTATACCGAAGTAGTTTTTCTTTAATTTTTGTAGGGATGCATTCAACTTATTGTTAAAACAACTAGCCATACCTTTTTATGTTTTTATTTGATTACGTAAAAATCCCAATTTCGCTATGACTAATAAATATATTTGGTTTGTTCTTATCTCTTTTATTAAACTTGATAAAATTTATCATTGGGCTTACATTTTTTGTATTATTTTTATTGTAATCCTTGTTATAGTAAAGTGACTTTAGCTTATACTTTTCATTAGATATTTAGTGGGAACAAAGAAATTATGTTAATATTGCCACTTATATGCATCTCTAGAAAGTCCTTTAAAAAACCCCACAAAAACTGAAATTAGGGGGAAGCATTCTTGATCGGAGCCAATCCTTTTTCGAGACTCTCACGACTGCTGCTCCACTGTTCCAGAGCCTCGGGAGACAACAATGTACCAATTTCCTGGGCGCACTGAGGTCCGAGAGGAGCAGCTTGGCATGGTATATGTGCATATATACCCTCTGGTTCGGGGCTGAATTGTGCTGAGTGCAGCGAATATGCCAAAAGCAGAAAGCTGCATCATCGGACCGACCGGCTCGACCAACCGACCAGCAACCAGCAAACAAACAAACAAACAAACTTTTGTCCAGGCGATTGAAAATTGCTGTGGCATGCTAACAAAACACTTGGCCAGCCCCCTGCTTTTCCCCCTTTTTTGGGCCAGGCCTTTTGCACCAGCATCAGCATCAGCATCAGCAGCACCTGCTCCTCGTCCGGAAAGCCCACTGTCCGTCTAGATTTATTTACATTTGAATTTTTGAACAAGTTGATGAAATTCCCGCTCACAGCCGTAAAAACTATGGCCGTCTGCATCTGGATTTTGGCCCCGATCCTGGTTCAGATCCTGGGTGGCCCGAAAAATCAACAAGCAACCATCAATAAAGGTGGCGAATTGCTTTTGTGGCGGCCTTTTGTGTGCATATAATTAAAAGTGCTGCAAAAACTACCCCGAAAGGTAAACAAAATGAGAGAGAGATAGCAGCAGATAGAGATGGCAGCTGTGGAAAGAGAAGGGGGTGTAGATATAGACGGGGGAGTTGAGCAAACAGACAAAGCGAATGCAGACGGGTTTGCAGTTTTTGCCAAGTGCTTGCTCAAAAAATTTGTTTGGCCATTAGAAATATTCATGACTGAAAATGAAAATTATTCAATTAAAGTTCTCTTCGACACAGACACTGCAAGTTAAACACAGACAGTCAAATACATAATGAGCAGTCAGGCGGTTAGCTAGCACACACACACATTAATACGCACGGAATTACCACACACATATATTGCACAGAAAAAAATAGTGATATTTTTCGGTTTCAGGATGTATAAACAGAAAAAATATGATTCAAATAATAATTCTGTTTTCAAAAACATCTGATATTTCATTCGATTAAATACTACTTAATTTTTATTTATATGTTAATTTAAAGTAGTATCTAACAATTGTTGATGGATGTTGCTACAAATTTAAAATCTAAAAAGATCCCAGATTTATTTAAGTTGGGTATATTTTAAAATTCAATACAAACAATATGAAATGGAAAATAGCCACAGACAGAAGTTGTTTTTAGAAGTTACCGCCTTAGAAATATTTTGTTCAGTGCACACATGCGTGGGAAACCGGATATCCGGGTATGTGCGCGTCGAAAGCTTTGCGAACGCAAACGGCATGGCAAAATTAACAGCAAATGCGCTTTAAATAGCAACAGCCAAACAATGGCAGCTGCCTCTGCCAATGCCGCTGCCTTCACCGCCCATCGCCCCATCTCTTTCTCATCCGCTGTCTCGTTCTATTGACCCAGTCAGCCTTTCTGTAGTTAGATAGTGAGCGGCATTTGCCCACAGTGGGTTAGCTAACTTAAGTTTAGGGGTCCAACAAAATTTATTTATCCTTAAAAATATAATTAAAATTTTGGGAAAGACGGCTATTAAGAAAGTGAAATGTTATTCTGAAAGCTTTAGGCAATAATTTTTTTTATATTTCCTGTTTTTATGCCCAAATATAGTAAGACGAAGCTATTTTATTATAACAATATTACTTGAAATAAATTCCAAACATGGCAGCAGATATATAAAATTGCGATTGCAGTGGTTGGTTATTTATTGTGAGTTAATTATATATCTAGGAATCTTTTTTTAAAAATATGTATATTGTTAATTGAATTTAATTAACTGATTTTTAAATATAATTTTTACTTTATTGAGGCCTACTGTTCGGCCTGCGGGGCGTCAAACGGAACTTCGGTTAGAACGGACATGAAAATGCGAACGAGGGGGCTGAAAAACGGGAGTGTGAGGGCCAGGCAACAGGACGAGGCTCAAACCAGCAAAAGGAAACTGTAACAGATTAAACTTGGCACTTGGAAAACTGGCATCCACTGATGATGGGTGGGATTTGGTATATAGTGCGTTATAGACGGGGTGCGGGAACAATAGGAAAAGCTGAGACTACGAGGGTAGGGGTCAGTGGCAGCATAACGACTGGCAGATTCCGAATACACGCCAAGTTGATGCCTGCCAACAAAAATGTTGCCACTTCAACAGAGCATTCTTAATGTTTTCTTAGCTCTAAAAATCAATGAAATTAAACTCAGTCGGCTTCCTTTAAAATAAAACATTAGAATTATTATATGAAGTAATAACGTTTCATTACCGTATTGACTGAAGTAATAATGATGCTTTGTTTCAAGAAGATATATCTTTAAAAAAATATGTTACAAATCAGCCATGTTTTATTTTTATTGGTTTTACACCATAATTAATCACAAAAGCATCAACAAAGGAATTTGTCAGACAAAATATTTTAAACTACATATTTACCTGAATTTAATTGGATACTGAATTTTAGCATGCCATTAATGAAGTGTAAATGTGCAATGCTTGCAATGTAATGCCTGCGAATAATGAAGTACAATTATCTAATGTCAAATATTTTTTGAAAAATTTAATAAAACGACACAATAGAACATTTAAATTGAAAATTGCGGATACATATTTACATAATAGGTAGTCCTTTTTCTTCACTCCAACTGTGTTTAATTTTATGCTTATTTCTTGACTTTTCTGTTTTATTAATTCATCCAGCTTATCTGGCCATTGGCAATAAAGCGGATGCTCTTGAATATTACTTATAAGCTGTATATGACAATAGGGGCAAACAAAAAATAGTTAATATAAACGGCAACAATGAGCTGTTCTCGGCATTGTTTCGTAATCTTTGCCTTGTTCAGAATATCTGTCGGATACCCAGTGATATGAAATTGCTCGGCAGTGGCATTGGTAATGATATTTGTGCCGCGCATTTGCAAATACCACAATACATGCATGTGCCAGCTAGGATATGAGCAGTTTTTAGATTTACACGTATATAGAAGACATATAAAATATATGGTTTGTGCGCAAACAATGAGATGTGGAAGTCGGGCATGATTCCCTGCAAGTCTGTTACTCTGTATATGCATATATTAGTTATTAATGCGTACGTGTAACGCATATTGAAAATGCCGCAGCTCGGATCGCTCCCTCCTCAATCCTCCATCCGCCATCCGCTATATATGTATATATCCCGCAAATTTCTAGGGGTTGCTCGTGGCAGATTTATTTGGTTTTTGCAGCAAAGAATGCATAATGCTTGCCCCCATCGCTCAGTTTATATACGAGATTTGTGGCGCGACGACGTTCGGTCCTTGGACCCTATTAAAGATTCATTCATTCTCTGCCAACCCTTTCTAGGTTGGAGATTTCAACTCCTTCTTGGCGTTGCGGTTGCACTTACTTCTCTGGAAATCGTGGGAGATGCGATTAGATGGGAAAAGTTCTTTATACAGGATGCGGTTACATAAGTTGGAGATTTTCAGTTCGCTTGGGGTTTGTAGTCAATGGTCGCCTTGATGGACTCCTTTGGCCTTCGCCATAACCGTAGAGGGAATTCACAACTTTTACTTTAAGAAATGCTTGCTGTTTAAAGGGCGGAACACCGAGGAACTTTGATTGATTATTTCAATTTGAGGGAAACTTTTGTTCACTTTCTTCGGGGGCTTTACTATGATAGATGAGTTTCGAATGGGATTACTTTCACTCTTTTATGATGAGCGGGTTGTAAATTTAAAGCAATAGGAAAAAAACGTTGTTTGTCTGCTTAAATATCAGTATATTTTAAGGTTAAAGAAACTGTAACTGATCTTTATGTAAAATAATGTAAATTTTTTGTGTCTTAAGCTTGTTTAACTTTCTTTTTCTTGCCTCAACCAACTCCCTTCTCATTAGAGCATCCCAGCCTTTGGCAATTCGCTCTTCATTTATTGAGTTTCCAACTTTGTGAATTGAAAACGCCAAAAACGAATCCTCATCACTTATTAGTTTTCATATAATTTACAGAAAGCGAGCCAAGACCGAGAAAAAACTTTTGCCAATTATGAAAACTACAATAAAAATGCAAATTTTGAGCAACTCAAGCAAATTTCATGACCACCAGACAAAAAAAAAAGCGAAGCGAAACTTTCAAGAGCAAAGGGAAATCCAAAGTTGGCGGTTGAGGGGACGAGGGGGTCCAGAACCAAAACCAGATAAGCCTAACAAATTTTTTAAAATAAATTACAGAGTAGAGCAAACAAATTTGCATATACAAGCGCGCGGCAAAAACCGAAAGAAAGAAGGCGAAAAAAGGTTTTCACGCCACAAAGCAAATCAAGGCATTTTTGAAAGGCTCCCCCAACTGAGCCACACAAAAATGAGTTATTGCACATGTTGGAAAGAGCCGAAAAAGAAGACCAAGTTGAAGTACAAGTCCATACTGGGCAAAAATATTTTTGTCTTTCCAAAATATTATTTACTTTTTTGAATTTACTTATATTATACATTTGATTAAGCTAGAAGCTAACAAGTCGGGTTGGATTTAAAAAAATCTAAGATATAAAAAGGTTTTAAGTAAATTTATTTATTTTTTTTTATTTATTAATATTGACAAATATTTTAGTGAGAATGAAAATTCTCGTGGATTTTACTTTTATTTATATAAAATGTATTTTAAAATGTATTCAAAACTCCCAAAAAAATTTAAATGTGTTGTAACTATACTGCGTATTTTTAAGTTGCATATTTATGTTTCAAGAATTTTTATACTTTTATATTTTTGATTTTTATATTTTTGATTGAGAAACGATGTATTCTCAGTAAAATTTAAATTTTCTCAGTAATTTCTCCCTGTGCACTTAGAGGCCGCAACACTTTTGATTATATCAGGGGCAAAAAGGATTTCGGCTATATCCGAAAGTGGGAAGCGACGACCCCCAAAAAGAGCGCAGAAATTTCAAGCTATGCGCTTAATAAAGTGACCAAGTGGGTGTCGGTCAAGGGTCAGGAGTCAGGGGAAGTGCCAGGGGCCTCGGACTTTGGGGTCCTGCGGCGGGAAGGCACTGGGAAAAGGGAGGGTCAGGGAAATGTGCTCGGGCACAAACTTTATTAAAACTCTTGAATTAAATGAATTAGTCAACCATATAGCTAAGCTGGGCGCCCCAAAAGGAAAAGTCGCTTAACCCGCTCCCAGTTTCCTTCATCTTTTACCTCCCCAATCCCCGCTTTTATCTTTCTCTATCGCTTCGTGGTGCGGCTTGAAAAACAATTTTCGTAAGCAAAAGTGTAATGAGCGTAGAAATGAACTTTAGAGTCGGGTCTGTGGCCCCAAAAGTGGGCGGAAGTCTTAGGCAAGTGGGGGCGTGTCTGGTGGGGGGCAGCAAATTAAATGAAATCCTTGTGGAAGCAACGTCTTTTGGTGGCCAAAAACAGAAAACGAGCAGCGTATAAAAAAAAGGAAACATTAAAAAATATCAGTGCAGAAAGTAGGAAAAGGTCCTAAATGGTTCACACAAAAAAACAACCAAAAATCCAAGACAAGCTGAAAGTTTTTCGTCTTTTTTCTGTGCAACTGATTTGTACAGTTTTTTCCTTATGATTTCTCTTTTATTTTTTTTAATTTAATCCAAAAGACGTTTGCTAAATTGCTGGTAAAAATGTGGGAAAAACTTGAAATGGGTTTTGTGAAACCAGATCGAGTTAGGGACCAGAATAAAGAAGAAAGATATGCATCTTTAAGAGATAACACTCAACTTCATGAAAGTATGCAATTTGGAACTTAGTTTAACAAATCAAACATTTTCTTTAACTAACAAAATGAGATTTCAAAAAAAAATTTGTTCTTTCATATTTTTTGAATATCTTTTGTAAATTAAAAAGTTAAGGCATTTCTAGAGCTAAAATTGTTTTTTATTTTATTTGCATTTTATTACACAATAATTTTTGAGGAATTTTTATGTTTTAAAGTTTAAGGAACTATATTTATATACATCTGAATACATTTTGTTACTAACGATGTTGGCTAGTGTAATTACGACTCAGCCTTTTGCTGCCCAAAAAGAAATTACACCGTTGACAACTGTTGGTCAGTCTTCAGCCCACAAACCCAACTCTTTTTCTCAGTCTTTTGCATAGTTTCTGTAAAAAATTTCCAAGCAACAACTGAAAATTGAAACTTGATTATGTGCAGAGAGGCAGAAAAAAGTTCACCGAGGGTGGGGAAATCCCCTCGTCCCCTTTTTCAGGGAAGAAAGCGTATTTCGGGAGTAATTCATTGCGTGTTGTCCAAGCATAGAAATTTATGCTCTTTGCCGAAAACTTTGGCTAACGTCTTCTGGTTTGGTTTCTGGTCTCGTCTTTTTCGTCTGCCTGGTCCTTTGGTAAACTATGTACTGGAATTAAGAGCAACTTCCTTGCATATTTCGGTGCTGAGTGTGTGTTGCACACTCATAAAAGTTGATAGTTTATGCTTTTGGTGAAATAAACTACACAACACAGCAAAATAATAACTGCGGCAGAATGGAGCTCTGTGTGGGTATTATTTATTTATGGCCAATGCATGCGCAATTAAAATGTTCTGAATTAGTCACAAAATCGATTGGGCCAAATTGGCAGCAGCAGCAGCAGCCAAGCTAAATTTGCAAAACTTCGATGCGGACAAAAAGTTGTGCAAACGTAGTTGCATATGCGACAATATACTTATATTTTTCAACAGATATATTCTTCCAAACGTACATATGCATGCTCATGTTTATTTTTTGGTGTGGAGCTGCGCCAAATTTAATCCGGTGATGGTTTTTAGTCGATTGGGTTGGAAAGCACAAAAGATGCCAGACAATTGATTTTCGTTAGCTGCATTTGATCAAATGAAGCATATTCTAATGGTAAATGTGTGGATGTGATTAGGAAGATAAATCTCCAGATTTCTTATTCATTGAACGAACAATGTCAGGCTGAACGGATTTATTTTAGGTCTTTAATTAAAAATATTCTTCTGTCTGGCAGAAATTATTAAAAAGTTCTTTAATGGAAAAAACGCCTGTTTCAAATACATTTTTGTTAAAATGTTTTTAAATTTCAACGGGTTCCCTTGTTCCTTATTCCTTTAAAAATTCAATTTTTAATGCTGATATGAATTAATGCCGGCTTATGAAATGTATGTTAAAGGTAGTAAATGATGGTTTTAAATGTTAACAACCGGTGTTAAAGAAGTTATTACTTGATTACTCAATTCCACAGGTGACAATTATTATTTTGAAATTATTTGTAGAGAAAACGCCTGCTTAATAAAAATTGTCTTTAAATGTAACCCCTTAAGGTTTTAGTAATTAAAATCGTTAAATAATATTGCCCGGTAGTAAAAGTATGTCATTAAAAACTCAAAAAGCTGGTGTATAACCAGATAAGTTTCTGAAATATATAGGTTTATGAGTGCTATAAAATGAGTAAAAAATCCTCAAAGCTTAAATTAAATTTCCCATGTTAAAAAAAGTTGTGATATTTTATTGTTTTGTTATAGCGTTTTTAATATATTACTATTTTAGTTTCTAATGTCTACGATTTAGAATCGCATGGATGGGCACTTTTAATACTGTCTTGCAGTCTGGATTTTATTTTACCCTTCGGCATTATTGTTTTAGGGGCAAAGTTAAACTTCCCAGAACACCCGTAACCAAAGTTTCGCCTTTTTGAATGCCCAGGCACATAGCACAGAAATATAATTAAAATTGATCCAGTGCAACCATTAAAAAGCTCTCACGCACTTTTGCCCGAAACTTTGGCTTCCCTTTACGGGCAGCTAACCCATCATCGTGCCCATTCCCAACATCTCGCCCCGACTTTCCCATTCCAGTCGATTTATTGCTCTGACAGCTTCAAAAAAATAAAAAATAAAAAAAAAAGCGAACCGAAACGAACCGAAAGGAGAAAATTATTAAGGGAACTTTTGTTGGGGAAAACTTTTGCATAATAGACACGCTCTTACTCTCGCCAGCTTACAGATGTGATATCCCCAGGATGTGGGGTGTGGGGAGTTTAAAGTTCAAAGCTTTTGTAGGTTATGCAAATTAGAAATTAATAATACGCCTGACACTCGCACACACACAAAGACACACCACACATACACACCCCCAACTAATGCCAATATACACATAAATTAGGCCCGGTTCAACGTTTTTATCAACGATTTAGATGCCCGATAACAAAAAAGGGGGTTATTCGGAGGGATTCGGGGGGCTTTGGGCCACACTCAATGCCACAAAATTATGATAAATGATTTGGAAATGCGCACAAGCACAAGCAGGCAGCATAGCAGACCACCAGCAACATAACCGCAACGCAGAACCGAACACATCCTCTTCCTGTGTTGTCCTTGTTGGATGTTGGATGTTGTTGGTTGATGGTTGTTGGTGCTGCTGCCTCCTTTTGGCCGTTACTCTCAAGCCAAAAAACTTTTCGAGTTGAAGGAAATGTAATTTTTTGCAGCTCCCGTTCCTCGCGCGGAAAAGGATCGAAAGAGGACCAAGGAAGTCGCTGCCTAAAATCACTGAACTAAAACCTCAAGGGGGCGGGGGCAAGAACCGAACTTAGCCAACGAATATATAGAAGTATATGTAGCAGGGAAAACTATTGCTACAAGTGCATGCTGTGCAAAATAAAATGGGCGAGGGGACTGCAAGTGTGGAGAGACAGTTGATATCTTGGATTATAACTATGAACATTTAATCAAAACGAGATGCTTTTTATAAAGAAAGTAGTTTTAAGATAACGAATTGGATATTAAAATAAAAAAAAAAAACAATTTTTAAATGCTACTTTTTACTACTTTATTGACACTAATTATTATGAAATTTCAAATATGATTGTTTGTTTTAGGCTATTTATTATATTATATATTTGTAGACAAATTCCAAAATATATTTATATGAGATTACCTATTTGAATTTCAGCAAACTATAAATTTTTTGAGTATAGTTACCGTCTCTTAAGGCTCTTCATCATACCCGTGATCTTAATCCATTTCCAGGGTATCGGACGGGGAGCACCGCATGACTGGGAAATCCTTGTCGTCTAGCAACAGGAAGCGTAGATCATAAAATATTGATATTTTGCTGCTTTGATTTTTCAGCGCACTGTTTAAGTAATGGCAGCACTGCGACACAGAAAGAGACGGCACCAACAGCAGACAGAGGCCGAGTGAGAGAGATAGCGATGTCGGGAGACTGGGACGACAATTCTCATTCATGCCATCCGCTTTACGGTTTTTGTTGTGGGCGATAAGGGGACTCCCCTCGGCAAAAAAAAACCTCTGAAACCGAGGATGTCAGTAGAAGGCTAACCCCGGACAAAACGCCAAAGAGCGCAACAATCCACGAATTTAGTTTCCTTTTGGGGCCCCCACAAAAACTAGACGTGGCATCCAACATGAGGCGAGGTTAGAGGCACAAGCTGTGTTTTCAGCGCACAAGGGGCGCAATACGGATTTTTCTGGTCATAAATAAAAGATCTGTAGATCAGAATATGGTACATTATTTAGACTTGACAACCACCGATATTATATACATATATATTTCATTTTGCTAGGATGTTCAACAAAAGGCTAACAATTATTATTTAATACAAACTGGTTTAATCCCTATTTTTAATTAATAACTACCTATATAATTATGCTACATATTTTTAGTTTACCAAAGAGGTGTTTTTTGCCCACTGTACAGTGGTAGACATCTAGGCGGTGTTCAAAAAGGGGGCAATAACCACAGTGGCAGAGCATTCAAGTTGTATTGCATTCGGTTGCTCGCTGGGGATCGAATATTCAATGAAATTCTGAATTTATCTTCACCGCGCAATAAAAGAGAATTGTGCATTTTGCGGATTGGATCGAGTAAAATTGAAAACGAGTTTTGAGAGACTTAATCCATGGTATTTAAAAAAATGTTATTCTAGAATAAATGTATTAATGGTGTTATTAATAAATTCTGTTAGTATATGTTATAAATTTTTGTTGCCAATAAATTATGCTAATTTAAACATAATATTAAATCGTATAGTTCCCATTTCACTTTAGTAGAACACATATGTTACCAATACCATATTTCAAGATCAAGGAATAATAAGTAGAATGAACTTCAGAAATCTTCGCATTTCAAATTGATAATTAACATTACAAAGTGCACACTGCATTTCACACAGATACATATCTTATGCAGATTGCCTTCACCAAACGGACTCCCACAGCAGATGAATCGTAATCTCATTATGGTATTGCAGTCGAACTAATTGAACAATTAAATATGTTTATCGTTTCAGTTGAGTACAACACATCAGTGTGCACTTTACTTTACCTGTGCATACATATTGGATTACGTAACCCAAAACTTTCATCCTCATTAAATGTATAATTGTGTTTATATGCCAGATGAGATTCGGTCGTAGTCCGAGTGAGGGACTCAGTAAATTAATCAGGGTATTGCAAGGGAAAGTAATAGTAAAGCAAATCAATTGACAGAGAATCAAGCTTACCTCTGTGTACATTAAGAATTACTTTGACAATTAAAACTGTTAACTTAACTTAAATTTAATGTTACTCTCTACAACTTATTTCAGTTAATGTTACTATAAACAATTTATCCATATAATTTAAATATTTTGTGGAATATTATGTTTTTGGTTGCATTTTTAATTTAATGAAAACAAAGTTTAAAAATTTGGGACTAATAGTTTGAGATTTGTTTAGTACTTTATTTTAACAATATTCTTTAAAAATTGTTATCTATTCAAGTGTATTTGGCTATCAATGACATTTAATCAAAGCCAAGCCAGCGCAACTACCACAATTTTATGTGTGATATGTGTGCCGGGGTAAATCAGCTCATTTCGACAACATTTCCGGCACCGAATCCATGCTAGGAATGAAAAATGAACTCGTATGTGGACGGAGGCAGAGCGGAGATGGACGACGGACGATGGGAAAAATCTATAATATGACATAAAAATGAAAACCGAAATGACAAGGGTACGGCCTTAAGATTTCGTGGCCCCGGGCAATGCGGTTTGGAGATATGCCAACTATTACAAATTGAATTGCTCGCTTGGGCTCCGTTTTTTTTTGATTTTGCTGCCCGAGGTTTTCGTCCTGGCGAAACCTATTTAAAATGCGTGACTGCAGTGACTTTAAAAAGTCCCTCCAAAAGGGAGCTTCATGCCATACCGTACCGTACCCCCATCCAGGATCTCGTTTTAATGTTCCGTATTTTTTATTGACGTCAAAGGTTTCTGCTCTTCAGTTTTATTGTTCAGCAAAGGGGGTGGCCATAAACCCAACAATAGCAACAGCAACCGGTCTCAATTAAAGACGTCTCGGGGGCCTAGTAACCAAAAATTGACTGAATGGCAATGACAGCGGCTTTTCGGAGGTTGGGGATGGTGATGTCGAGAAAAACAACGGGCGGAATGGACTCAACAACAAGTGACAAGCTGTAAAAATTACCACGCCGGCAATGCCTAAAACCATGTAGCCGAGTGTAGCAGTCATAGTAGTGATGGTAGTGAAGGTGCTAGCTTTTTGGCTGCTGGAGGGCCAACGACGATTTGCAGTCTTGAACGTGACTCTGACTGCTAAATGGTGCGCAACCAGCGGCAGATGATATCCAAGAGGGCGGGCGTTGATTCTAGGGGGCGTGGCGGCGAGATCGGAGACACTAACTGGGAAAACAATGAAAACTTTTATTTGCCCGTGTTGCTTCTTGCTCTGTAAGAGAGGGTCCTAAATATTTAGGCATAGAATTTGATTTTTTTCGAAGTTAAATATTTAACTGTAGATTTTTATAATATTTTATGTTTTTATCTATGAACAACATAATACAAAGTTACGAAAAATAGATATTTTCTTAGAATTTTTAATGTGAGTCACTTAGAGTAGCTCCGAAATTTATTTTAATTTTTAGAATTATGCTTTACAATGCTTTTAAACATCAAACATGTTGCTTCTTGCCCTATAACGCAGGGTCCTTAACATTAGAGCATGGATTTAATTTTTTTATGTTAAGTACTTCTCAGCAGATTATTATATGTTTATGTTTTATCTTTGAACAATTAAATTCAAAAGTTGTCAAAAACATATTTTCTCAAAGTAGCAACTAAACTATTTTTAATTTGTAACGTAAAAACTTTTAGACATCTACAGGCTGAGAACTATTGTTTCTGGCTAAAAACTCTTTCTAGCTAAAAACCTTAAGGGAATTGGTATTGTACTAAATAAAGATTATTGTTATCTCAAATAATTATGAAAGTAAATAGATAAATAATAATAACTTTAACCCTTTTCATCGAATTTACCGACTAAACAATATACATTTTGCAAAGCATTCAGCATTCGACTAAGTCAATCCATTGACCTCCTTCGGCGTCATTGTCAAATCTCCCTGAAGCATAAAATATTCAGTTACAGCCGCTTCCACTCGCCCGCTGTTCAGACAGCAATTGTACAATTTGTTTCTCATCTCCATGGGATGTGCTCCCACTTTGTTGTTCTCCAAGTCTAATTAACCACATCAAAAAAAATCTATGGCAAATTCGCGTGGGTTGCCAATGGTGTCCCTTGGAATCGTCGCCGGCCGCCTTGTCTTTGTCAATATAAATGTTGCAAGTACGTGTTTTATAGAAGCCAGGCGGCGAAGGAGCAGGCAGAAACAGAAAAGTGTCTGCTAAACACGTGTCGAACACAGCCGCGAGCCCGAAATGCCCAAATTTCGCAGAGGGGGGCGGTAAAATTCCGACGAAAATCGTTGACTGGAAAACGAAATCAATATGTATGCCAGGCCGATTGAAATGGAACTTCTTGAACTTTGAAGTGCTCAGCAAAATCGAAATGATACTAATTACTTGCCGAATGGAGCCTAAGTCCCGTGGGTCAACAGTAAAATATTGATATACTCATAAATTGCTGCAACATAAAATGTTTTTTGTCTTTGCCAGAGATCCCTTTTGGCAACGTGCTTGAGGGCGCGTTGACCTTTCGTTAAAATTCATAAATGGAATTTTTCGCTGCCTGCTTTTTGGGTCATGTACACTTTAATTATGCATGGAAACGTGTGCCATAATTTGGTGTTTTGTCCCCTATGGGAGTTGACAATTTAAGTGAATTTTTGTTGAAAATATTTAAGGTTTTTGTTGCCCTAAGCCTTCAATCACCATTTGGTGACCAACAAAATGCTAAAAGCACAATCACATTCAAAATTTTCATATCATAACGCACATAAAAACAAATGGACAACGATAAAAAAAATTGTTGTTGATAGAGCAGAAGTTATATTTACATTTACAAATTTTTGTATTAAATAAACATAATACTTAGTTCTTTGAAAATGCTCAGTTTAAATTTTTATATTTGCTTGCCTTGCCAATTATGAAAAGGTATATATATATATTTTATTCTATTTAAATTAAAATGTTTTTTTAAATATTTGAGAGCGGGTGTTAAGCTTTTAGATCCGGTTTTTTCTCTGTAAACCGACAATATCATCAATGAAAATGAAGCTGTATCGTCCCTCAATTGGTGGGCGTTCGTGTGGCAAAGGAGTGGCTGCAAAAAAAGGGACATTTGTTCTAAGCAGTTTTTATTCCTTGAATACTTTTTTGCAACATTTATTTACGCCCCCGAACATTGCGCCACGTTGTTCAATTACCGCCAAGAATAATGGTTGCAGTCAACAGAGAAAGCAAAACCAATCGAAGCTAACCAATGCGAAGGCCAAGAGAATGAAATAAATGAAATGATCTTCGATGGTTTCAATTGCTGCTTATTGTGTTCAAAACAAAAACCAAGGAAAAGGGGAAAATTTAACAGGGATAGAGGTCTGTTTTGGTTGTTTCAAAGGTAAAGAAATGAGCAACCTTTTTGTTTTTGGCTGACCCTCACCGACGATTTTGCTCTAGCAGCCTTTTTGCCCACGCTTTGCATAATTCTTGGCATGCAAATTTTTCAATTGAGCCCAACAGAAATCAAGCAAAACACTAATGTCCAAAGAAAAATAAAAGAGAAGGTCCACGTTGGCCGGGAAATCGGCAAAAAAAAAGTGTCGAAGCTGTTGCCATGGCCCCAATTCAGCACTATCCACTCACAGTCGCACTCAACATCGCCCTGTAAACTTTTGTTCAATATATTTTAGCAAGTCTTTACCGGCAGTCGGAATTGGGGACTACTTTGGTTATTTGATACTCTGTGATTGGCGGACAAAGAAAAGGTGGACCTAAAATCGTTTTAAAAAATTTTGAATCAGTTAACACCATTTAACGAGGATACTAAACATTTTTGACTTTGAAAGAAGGCTTATTGGTAACAAAAAAAATTAAAACTACAAATTTTAAAAGTGAAAGTTTAAAAAATTTAATATTTTAAATTTTGTTATATATTACTTATATTAACAACAAATAGTATAAATTAAAGTAAAGGAGAATAATCATGTTCATTATATCTAATTGAAATCTAATCAAACAATTTCTGCTTCTAAATATATATTTATCAGTTTATTTAATAGTTTAGTAATTTAATCAATTGGAATTAAATTTAAAAATATTTGTAGTATATGTTATGAATACTTTAGTTATTAACGAAATTTTAAATGACCCCAAGAGCATTTGAACTTCTATATTAACTTCTTAGATCCGCTTCAATTTCTTCAATAATACTTTTTTACATTCCGCACTCCACCTCCAAGTGCAAAATGGCAAAGAATGCAAAGGAATAAAAACAAAAAAAATATTTTTTCGGCGGTATCGAGGGTGAAAAGAGTGAGGGTGAGCTATAGGTGGGAAGTTGGGAGACTTGGAACTTGGGGAAAATCGGGAAAATGGGGACTACTGGCGGTCTCCTCGACGACGTTTGGGTTCGTGCGGCGTAATATTATTATTTGATAAAGATGCTAAAAGTAACGAAAACACATTTTCTCAGTTAAAAGGGGTCGTTAGGGAATGAAATATGCGCACGTACGCACCAAACAGGACTCGAGGGGGCGTCGGGGGAAAATCGGGTAGTAGGACTGCATATATGGAGGGTGCCCGATGGGTGGGGGTTTTTCCTGCACAGCATGCGAGTTTATAGTCGATTTTTATCACAGTATTTGAATTATTATTTCAGGAAGCGCGCTATTTGCGCAACGCGCTTTTTGCGGATACACTTTATTCTTTTTTCCTTTACTTGTGTGTTCTCTGTGCCCCTCGGTTTTCTGGCTGCGCCTTTTATGTATTTGCATATGAATGCGGCTCGACGACGATGGCAATTTTTTTTGTGCAGCCTTGCCTACTATGCGGCTACGTGTTCAAAAATCAGTTGAAATGCTAAAATATTATACGTGGACTCGCCGGAACCGAAGCTTTTTGGCAAAGACTCCTCATATTTTTTCAGGGATGACGACAGATTGATTTTGAGTGTCTCTAAATCAGAAAAGGAATCTTTTTGTGGGGCATAAAAGAGGTTTGGAGTGGAAAAATTATTTTTGTGTTTTACGGAAAATTTCAATCACAAACTTTTAGCACACAATTTTTTAGGAGTATGTATCCATTAGTTAACCAAAAATTTAATTTAAAATACAATTAGCCATAGTGAAATTTGTTTTTTTATTCATTTGATTGCAGAAAAATTTATGTTTAAATATAAAATATCGTACGAAAAATATAAGTTAACAATTTTGAAAGCTGTTAAGTCACAGAGCTATCGTATAACATAGTATTTAAATAAAACATTTTTTTTTGTATACTTATCAGTGTATCTGGCTAGCGCCTTTTGGGTTTACTTTTATTTATTTATAGTGGATAATTGGGCTTGATTAAAACACATACACGGCGTTTATGTTTGCACCAAAAATATTCGTTTGCCATTCACTTAAATCGCATTAGATTATCAAGCATATTGCGCCTGAAGTGATCAATTTCGCATCCCTGATTGTTTTCCGTTTGTTCGATTCACCTTCTTTTTTTTGACAAATTAATAATGTGGAGAGGGGGTTGGGAAATGCAAAAAAAAAAACCAAGCTCAGCAATAACAATTGAGTGGATGCCTTTTGTGGCGGTTCAGGACTGGAGCTGGCTCCTAAGTTGGAGTACGGTGTTCATTGGCAGGCATAACTGTTATTGTAAGAGATTTCGTGTAAATATTGCATGTAAACGTCCTAAATAAGGCGCTTTTAGTGCCCGATTTCTTGTCGAGCTACCGGGGAAGATACTGTATTCGTAACTGGAGAATCGGGTGGTTTATTGTTTGCCCAGCCAACCGCCCGTCGCTCCGGCGAAAAGGTAAATAAAAATATTTTGTGCGTGAGTGCGGTTTTTAAGCTGCGTGAAATTCTCTCCCCCTTTTTTTTCTGGGTATGGAAATTCGATGATGCCCGTGTGTTTGTGGAAAATTCGGCACCTTTTTTATATGCATTGTCTGTTGGCCGTGGCGCTTCATGTTTTGTTAGCAATGCCTGCGGTAAATTGACTTTTAAAGCATGCCCCCCTCCCCATTTTTCTCAGTGATTTTCCCTCTTTGTTTTCCCAGTTCGGCTTGCCTCTGCTTTGTTTTATTTTCTCCAGCTTTTTTTGCGAGTCTATCATTTGCATTGCTTTGGGCCAAGTTGGGTGAGTTTGTCTGAGACCATTGATTGAAGTTTACTTAAAATATGTTTATAAATGTCAAAATGGCAATTATTCAGGCGACATTTGGGGTCGTATCGCACAAAAACACATGCAAAAATACTGAAAGGTTAGCTGGGGTTAAGTGCTACTATTAAGTTAAATTCGTCTAGACTTTTATATTTTTTTGGGTCTCATGCGATTAATGCTTTTGGCTTGGCTGAAAGTTTTTGCAGCTTGACATATTTTGGATGCATTGCTAAACATATTTTGGGCTAAAGTTGGTTAACTTAAACTCTTCAAACTTAACTTAAACTCTTCAAAATTTGTAGGTCGGTTTAAATGCTGACCGAAATAAAAATGCCTAACAAATTAATAAATAACATACATTTTGTGGCTTGTGAAATTGCAGAAAACCGCAATCAAAGCCTAAAAACCTGTAATAAATTGATGGAAAATGTTCACTTGCGGTTCAGTTAATTAAATGAGTGAAATTAAAGTTTTTTGCCTTGATGTTTTACAAATTATGAGATAATGTGTTTGTTTTACATTTTTTAGAAAGGAAAAAACTTAATGCTTTCTTTGTTTAAGTATTATGAGGCGAATAAGCTTTATTTTAATAATATTAACAAATACGAAAATATGTTTTACAATTCATTTAATTTCATTCAGCTAAATACTAGAAAGTCGATCTTATTAAATGTGTGCATTGACTAAAACTCTTTATCAAATTTGTAAATAAAACTTATGTGCTGCCATCGAAGTTATGGGTAAAAACCGCATACCAGTTATAAGCCCGTAATAATGATAACTATTACTGCTTGCTAACCTCGTGGAAATCCAATCATCTCGCTTGACCGCACCCTCAATTTTATTGGCTTTTTGGCAATATTTCCACATTAAACTTTGCTAATTGCATTCGGCTGGGCCCGAAAAACATCCAACAGTACCAGAGATGTACAAAGAAAACTCAACCAAGCGCAGCAGAATATCGGAGCCAATAAAGAAATTTTAATTTAATCATGGCATAGAAAATCATAAACAAATGGTACTACGCCCAAATGGACAATAATTGGGGGGCTTCACGGGGTTCAAGGCACACCAATTTGATTCCTCCTTGAAGCTCATAAAAGCGTGAATGCATATTTAAAATTTCCCTGGAAATACAAATTCATGAGTTGCGAATGAAATATTAAAAGTAGCTCGAATGCTTTTTAGCACTCAGTCAGTGATTCAGTCAATTTTCATAAAGCAAACACATTTCCCTGTCTGATACTTCATTTGTTTCCGTTTCCGATGTTTCGATGTCAGGGACCAACGACAACAACAAGTCAAACAAACAAACAGCCCAAATAATTATGAATGACAAAAGTTATACAAATAAATAAAAGCAAAAGCAGCAAGGGAAATGATTTCAAATTAACAGAAGCAAACAAGCAAATACTCTTGAAGATAGTTGGTTTAAGATGCCATTTAATGTGTGAAAGATTAGAACTGGTTTAAAATTAAAATTTAATCTTTGTACATGGAAAACAAGAAAGGAAAAGGGTGGTTTGTATAAATGCAAGTGTGGGATTTAACTCAGATCAATAATTAAATCTTCAAATATTCAAAAATTAAGAATATTTATTTATCTACATATTTAATTAAAAATTTTAAATTTTATATATATTCAATATTACTTAAAGTTGGTTAATATTAAACCTTTTTAATTTGGTTATTTGCTTTTGTAAATATTATCAAGCAACCGAAATCCGAAGAGTTCGGGTAAATTTGTCAATATTCGTCCTAAACAAACTGCAGGACACCGCCTTGATACTCTTCACTCATCTCAAATTTCTGTCAAAATGAATGGAAAAAAATGATGAGTGCTTTTCAAGGCAATCTCCCCCCACCCTTTTCCTATTTTCCACTGGTTTTTCCGACCGAGTTTCAGTGTCGTCGCGGCTCGTTTCGCATTTTACAGTCGCTGGCTCATTTATAAATTTATGAGCTCAACTGCCAGGGGAGTTATCGCGTTAAAATGCTTCGTTGTTCCCACTGTATTTTTCCCGGTTTTCCCCGCTGTCTTTTCCCATCTTCTCTGCAACACTTAGCAAAATAATTTAAGCTTAGAAAGACTTAAAAATGTTACGCTTTATAAGATTATAAAAAATTTTCAAGCATATTATAAAATTAAGGGATTTGAATACAAACCATATATATATATATTTAATTTCTTGCCAATTTGTGAGTCTATTATTTGTGTACTGAATTTTAAGATTAAAATCTGAAATTAACAATTTTGTCTCGGTATAACTTTTACCTAAACCAATTCCCGCTCTTATATTGCAGTGCAAAGACACAAAAAAAAGGAATAAAATAAAAATTAGCAATAAAAAGTAGAAAAGCGTGTTTGTTTGTTAACAAGTGCAGGACCAGAGCGAAAGAGATGGCAACAAGCGGGGGAAAGGAGAGAGGTAAAGCTGGAAAGAAAGATGACGGCGACATCAAATGGATTTCATGTCACGTTACACAAATGTGCCAAGGAATTAAAAATGTGAGGATAGCAAGTTGGAATAGCAACAGTTGCTGTTTGTAGTTGTTGTTGCTGTTGGTGGAACTGCTTGTTGGTATTTTTGTTGCTTTTATTGTTGTTGTCCCATTAGCGTGCTGCTGCAGCAAGCTTAAATGCGAAAAGTGTGTTCATTACTCCCAGCGTTTCCCTTTCTCCAAGTCGCAATGAAAATTATTTTCATTTTCGCTTTGGTGCGCTCACTTGCCCAAAAGCTAAAAACACACAACTCTCTCTCAATGTCTCAGTCGCTTTCTCCATTTCCCCATTTCTCCTGGCATCCTCCATCCCATTCCCACCAGTTAACCTTTGGCTCTGGGCGGAAATTTCAATTATTTATTACGCATACGCAGCGTTGTTAGCTTAATGACTAGCTCCGGCTGCAGGAACCGAAAACTCCAGGCCAAAACCAAGCAAATGTGATTTAGCCAAGACCAGAATACACCAAACATTTGCCACAAAATTGCATATAAATCATAGAGGTTGATCTTTCGAGGGCCTGCAGTGGAAACATTAAGTAGTACGAACATAGGGTTTATGTTATCCCAGTAATTAAGCTTTGGTACTCGCACTTAGAGACGCACTTGCCATATAAATTAATTTTACAATAAGTTAATTTTTGAGTTTGTTAAAAAGCTGCAAGAAAAAACCAGCAAATTTTGTCTAAAAATCAAAAAACCGTTTTTTAAATTTTAAAGAAGTATTAATTTACTTTGTTATTTTAGTTTAAAGGTATTGAATGAATCTTATGTCTTAGCAGAAGACTGAATCGCTTATGTAAGTGCACACCTGTATAGAAAATTTAGCAAATGGTTCATTAAGAAGTTCCGTTTTATGTATTTCCTATATGCCAGAGGCAACCATCTCTTTGGAGTAAATCGTATAATAAATATAGTTACATATACAGCTTGCCGTTTTCCAGCTGCTTTTTCCCTTTTTCCATCTCACTGGTTAGAAGTTCAAACTGTGTGGCATAAAAATCGGTCTCATTTTGATTGGCATCATTGATTGAAACAACACGAATCGTTTTGCTCACCAAATGACTCGCAAAAAGGTGGAAGTGAGCTTGTTGCCACCTCTCGTCTTTGCCTCTTTCTTTTTTTTTTTTTTTGAATCCCTGCTAAATTATTGAGTGAGTGAGCCAGTGAGTGATTGTGTCACGGACTAAAGCCAACTAATTGGATTTGTGCCAGCAGAAGGAGGACCCAGGAAGTGTTTTGACAATTGTCACAATTAAGTTCCGGGGACAGAGGACATGCCAATGTCCTGGACAAGGCCACTTTGCAAGTTCATTGCACCCCAAAGGCTAAACAACGGCGCAATTATGGACTCTGTAGGGTTAACTACGGGGCAGGGGTCGCCGACTGACTGACGAGGACAATGTTATGCGGCATAATTCGCATAAATTATGCAATTTATACGCGACGTATGCTAAGCCTCAAAATGGACACATACAATGCAAATGATATGGCAAATGTGGCGGGGAGGCGCAAGACTCCTTCTTACACTATCAAAAAGTTGTGCTTAGCTCAACATTAATTAATTTATTGTAAATCGAAGAAAAATGATTAGATAGAACAACAAAAAGTGATAATATTGGTTTAAATATACTTAGTTAGTATCAAATTTTATTAAAGAAATACACATTTGTTGATCTCAATTCATTTAACTTTCGAAATCAATTCAAGTTTTATTGTATTTAATAAAAAAATAGTATTTTTTTATTTTTCATTGTCATTATTTAGTATTCCATATTAAACTCAGTAGATATTACATTATTGTTATTTGTTTGGCGAGAGCTCTGATTTAGTAATATAGTTATTACATTTCCAAACAATTTTTTTTACTCTGTTGAAGGGGTAGGAATGTGGAGAATATCCACTTCAGAAATATATATGTAACAAGTTGCCTTTGCAGATTTTTATACACACAACTGGAGAAGGGGGCTAAAGGACTTCACTTCTGCACTTCCACAATTGCATGATGACAATTGAGAAGGGGCTGACCAAGGGGTTGGGGTAACTTAGAGCTTAGACATATCCACCATACAAACTTTCAAGCAAACACATATATTGTGGCAGTCTAAAAACGTCAACGTGGCCCATTAGAAAGTGAATAGACAAGGTTCAAGGGTTGCGGCCACAGATACTTTGGGGGATGTAAAGTCCTTGCTCCCCTCAAAAGCCCTATTTATTCCCAACCATGGGGTATAAGCTGACAGCTGTAAAGTAGTTGGTGGACAGACAATGACTGCAGCGGGAAAACCCTCGGAGTGATACAGATAAATATATGTATGATAATAGGACATAATGACGCAATGCAAGTGAATAGAATATGTTTATTGCATGACTTATGGATGCATTGATACAGTTAAGTTGACAAATAACATCGATCTTAATTTAAAGATGAGCTTTTCTGTGTTTACAAGTTTATTTAGTATATATATATATAATACTGATTTAGTATTTATATATAATATAATATATATGTATATATCTGAAACACAATTAATTATCTCAAAAGCTCAACAATTGTGCAAACAGAAATAAATACATTTTTGTCTATGTTATATTGAAGAATGTTATTAATACCATTAATAAGAATTAATTAATGTTATTTTTTCTTGTCCACAGTTTTGATAAATGTCGGTAAATTGTTAAATTTGTATTAATTTAATGTTTTCTGTAATTAAAGTGTACATGATATATGCATCAGCATTATTACTAAAATAAATGAAGATTAATGCGCTTTAAACACATTCTGAACAGAGTAAAACCGATTAACACCAGCTCATTCAATTTCACTTGTCTCACCCGACTTAATTAGATATTTGTATTTCATTTCCTTCTACCACTTTTTTAGCCGTCCTCTTGATTTTCCGCTTACAAGCTGGTCGACTGATTGAATCTCTTTGTTCCGCTTTAAGTGTTTAACAGTTCCCTGGGGTGTCCTCACTTTGAACCAGTTCCATTTGAACGAAACGAATTCTCATTTCCTCCTAATTCAGCCCCATGCTCACACACATCCTCGCACTCCCCGCCGCCCTGGAGTTTTATAGATTTATAAATTCAAATATCATGGCCACTGCATCCGAACCAGACAGTCAGACCCTTGGACAACCAGACAGAGGGACAATGAAGTCAAAGGAGGCGAGTTGTTCCTGCTGCTTCCACAGCTTCCACTGCTGCACTGCAGCCTGTTGACAAAAACAACGAGGACAATGAGAGCAGCCACACATGGAGCCAAGGATGTACATAGATATAGTTGGGGGGCACTGGTGGGTTAAGAGGCGGCATATCTCCACCGTTGTGACAGCGAAACACTGCAATAAAAGTGGTGGCACGTTGGCACCGAGGGGTGGAATTTACATTTAGTTTATGAGTAGACAAGCGACGACAATAGTGGGGCAAAAGCATCCTTTTCAGACTTCTGCTCCGCATTGTGCTCCTTCTGTGTCTCCTTCGACTGCTACGACTGAGCTACTACTGGCACACTGAGAGAAACTGATACAATATGGAAACAACATCCAACACAACATTTTTAGTTTTACATATTTCTATAAAATAAACATTTGTCATGCAGTAAGAACAAACAAATGTTGTATTTTAAATTTTAATTACAACTTTTAATTCGTATCAGTCTTAAATTCTTCTTTATTATACTTTTTTGAGTTCATTTATTTTCATTTAAAGGATGAACTTTGAAACAATTCCCTCTTGTTTATTTTATTTTGGTTTGATACTAACTTTTCTGAAGACATAGCTGTTTAGATTCATTCGCTCTATTGTTTATGGGTAAAAAAATATTTTCAAACTTAAAAAGTAATTTTTCCTGTGTACCATTTTCACAGCTGTTGTTGCTGTTGTTGCTATTGTGTGCCCAAAAGGTCATACACAATGAAATGCACAAATGTCAACATTTAACGGTCAAAATGGTCGCAGCAGCAGCCAAGAGGAACTCCACACAAATAGGGGGAGTAATGGGCATTGACTGGGCATTGTGTGGCAGCCAGGAAGTGGAATCACCACAGTCGACCTTAGCCAGCATTTCCAAGTTTAAAGTTTATGGCCCAAAAGAAAAGTCGCCGAGGACAATGCAACAGGAACGAGGACAGAAGCAACAGGAACGACGGACTCCCACTCCTACCAATTGGCAGGCAAACTAATCAGGTTGACAGAGGCTATTGGCCGATGGAATCGGGGGCAGGAAAATAGGGGGTGCGGCCATTGCAAGATGCAACTTTAAGACACTTGCCACACAATGAGCTCAGATATTGTATATATTGTATATATTATTACACTACAGAGAAACTAAATAAGTTATAGCAATAATGTTTTAGGACACATTAAAGAAAGTAATTTTAAAAATATATGATATTTTGACAAGCTGTGTCTAGTATTTTTTCGCCTCAGACAGTAATCCAAATATATTTGAGTTTATTTAAATTTAGTTGAATCAAAACAATCTCGATAAAATTAAGTTTTATTTTAATAAGACTTAAACAAAAAAAAATGTATTACTTATCAGCTTAAATATATATAAGTAAAAAAAAAAGCGTCTGTACATTATGCTAAATTTAAAGCTTCATTTTAACTACGTTAACAACTAGTAAATTAATAGCCTTAAGCTAATAAAAACACTTAAATAAAATTTAAATTCATATTTATATCTAAATATAAAACAAGTATTTCATTTCTCTTATGAAATCAAATCTAATTTCATATTATTTCAAATGCCTTGCAAGAGTATTCAGACAGTCCAATTAAAAGTGGTTTTCAAAAAAGCCAAAACAAAAGTGTGCCAAAATAAAAAGTTTTGGCTTTGCCAAGTCGCATAGTCAGACTCTGTCTCCTTCTCTAGCCGTTATTCCCATCTCTTTCTCCCCGAGCTACCTTTCCCTCTCATGTGCTTGTGGAAAAGGGGACCTTTGTGGCAGTTCAATCGTAATGAACTATGCACAAAAATGACCTCCAGTCACAGAAAGTTGTTGTTGGCCAACACAGACCAACAAGTTTCGCCCTTTGTCGCATTTTCCGTTTCTTGCTGGACAAATTACATTTTGGTTGTGCTGGACATTGTTTTCCAGGGTTGCCACCAGCTGCCAGTGGACTTTCTTCCGCTCTTTTTAGCAAAAGGTGTGGGCTGGCAACCCACACCAGTGCAAGGAGCCCTAAAATTATGTCTAGCCAGGAAGCAAACTTTTTGTCCGTTGTCCAGCACTTTATTAACGCAACAGCAACGGCAAAAAATGCATTTAATTTTTAAAAGGATTTCAGAAAAGGATTTTACAGCCAGCAGAGATTTTAAGGGGTAGTAATTAGTTTGGGGCTTTATGAAGTAAAAACCTTTTTTATTTCAAATAAGTCCCAAGGCTTAACAAGATATTATAATAAATTTTGATAGATAGATGCTTTACAGAACAAGACAAGATATAGTAAAAAGTTGCTAAACTGAGCGAAACACAACCAAACTAAGACACGTGACGCTAAAAGACTTTAAGGGTGCAGCTTTCAAAATCTTTTTCTCCGAAAGTAGTGATTCAATAAATTGAAGAATATGTATTGGGGAAGCAAGTAAACTTATTTACAACACAAAGTCTATTCATTATTACATATTAAATACCAGAAAAAAGTAAGCAAAGCTAATCAAATTTGTGATTAACCTATATTATATTCACGAACGTGAATAAAAGAAGCGTACAAATATAAGTGTCGCTTCAACTGAAGACAGTGCCAGAATTTTTGTTGGCTCTTAGAAGCTAATACTTTAAAAATTATTTTTTTGTGAATAAAATAATGAAATAATTTAAAAAAAGACTACTAATTGAAACGTTTGGATGTTGTTTAATATATACACGTGTTTTAATTATTAAGGGTTGGGGATTGGGCTTAAATAAATTAGCAGAACTAATTTTATGGTAAAAATAAAATAAATAAATAGTCCGATATAGTTGGGTGGGGACTAGTTAAGTACTTGATTGATTTATTTTTTAAGAATATTTAGCCACCAGAGACAGATCTTGTATTTATCTATAGCAACCACTTAAAGAAAAACTTAAGGACCCATAAAGCATTTAGCATTTTCAATGAAAACTAAAAATAGTTATATATAATACAGAATATAAGAAAAGTATTTTAGGCCATTTGTATGTTTTGTATGTACGAAAAAAAATTCTTCTTTGAGGCAATTTTTAATATTTTTAATTTGTAAAAACGCAAGAGCACTAAGACCTTGGCTGACTAAAGTTTGATGCCATTCTTGTTTAAAATGAATTTATAATAAATTTAGCTTACAGTCATTTATTGTAAGACCTTGTTTCACCTTTTCTAAGATCTACATCTGTCTCGACCAAAGCACTTGAAATTAAGTACTGTTGATCGGCCTTTCTGCTGAACACCTGGACATTCGGAACGCAGAACACAGGCTGGAATCCTTTGATTAATTAAATATCCTGGCTTACACACACAAGGACCTCCGCAAATCTTATGGCATGGTCCGTCGCCATCAAATTCGCATGTTTCAGGACATGATGTAGGACATTCTGCCCGAGTTCCATTTGCGGTGCAGTCGATCTTACAATCGATAGGTGTAAGAAAAGTCAGAAGAGCCAGGAGAAGACATACTTCCAAGTTCCACATTGTAGTTGATTGAAGGTAAATGTGTAAAAAGATCGGCCTTTTTATTTAATTTTTTTTAATGTATACAAAGTGAAATTATTTCTGCCAATTTATTTTAGCTTAAACCGTGAAATCTCATTTTAAATCACGTTTTTCTATTCAATGACATCCAAACGATTCATTTTAAAGTAATTCCTTTTCCGAATTCTGAAACGGTTTGCTGTGTTTACCATTGCCTCATTTAACAAAAAAAAAAACCTACTCACAATAAAAAAGTTTTAAGTTGCGATAAAAAAATATATGGTTTTATTTTAAAGCGAACGATAATTCTGGCAATGTATTCAGAAGAAGCTAGAAATACTAGGAAAAACCAAAGTACTTGAAATTATCAAACCTTGGTGAACCTTTCTTTTGAGCTACCCCTGCTGGACAATCAGATCGTAGAATACAGGCTGGAATCCATGGTTAATCACATATCCTGGCTTACACGCACAAGCTAAAAGTCATTTATTGTACGACTTTGTTTTACCTTTTCTAAAATCAACATCTGTCTCGACCAAAGCACTTGAAATTAAGTACTGTCGATCGGCCTTTCTGCTGAACACCTGGACAATCGGAACGCAGAACACAGGCTGGAATCCTTTGATTAATTAAATATCCTGGCTTACACACACAAGGACCTCCGCAAATATAAGGGCATGGTCCGTCGCCATCAAATTCGCACGTTTCAGGACATGATGAAGGACATTCTGCCCGAGTTCCATTTGCGGTGCAGTCGATCTTACAATCGATAGGTGTAAGAAAAGTCAGAAGACCCAGGAGAAGACATATTTCCAAGTTCCACATTGTAGTTGATTGAAGATAAATGTGTGAAAAGATCGGCCTTTTTATTTAATTTTTTTTTTAATGTATACAATGTGAAATTATTTCTGCCAATTTATTTTAGCTTAAACCGTGAAATCTCATTTTAAATCACGTTTTTCTATTCAATGACATCCAAACGATTCATTTTAAAGTAATTCCGAATTCTGAAACGGATTGCTGTGTTTACCATTGCCACATTAAAAAAAATCTACTCACAATAAAAAAATTTAAAGTTGCCATTAAAAAATATATGATTTCATTTTAAAGCGAACGATAATTCTGACAATGTATTCAGATGAAGCTATAAATATTCGGAATAACCAAAGTACTTGAAATTATCAACCCTTCGTGAACCTTTCTTTTGAACCACCCCTGCTGGACAATCAGATCGTAGAACACAGGCTGGAATCCTTTGGTTAATCACATATCCTGGTTTACACGCACAAGGACCTCCGCAAATTTTAATGCATGGTCCAAAACCATTGAACTCGCATGTTTCAGGACATGGTGAAGAACATCTGGCACGGGTTCCATTGGCGGTGCAGTCGACGAAGGTTGGCAGTCGATAGGAATAAAATAGATCATAAGACCCAGCAGAACACCGATTGGCAAGCTCCGCATATTCGTCAAATTAATTCGGTAGCAAAATAAATATTAGATTTACTGAATTTGTGATACAAATTAGTGTAAAAAACAAAACACTTAAGTAAATAATAGTAATATTTGTGGCAAAACTACGAGTTTATTTTAATATTTTATCTTATAACTTTTTTCGCCTTAGAATATAAATAATATAAATTTAACTTAAATTACTTTTTCTTACATTCTCTGTCTTAACCACAGCATATGACATTGATTAGATACGTTCGGCGTAGCCTTTTAAAAATTTTTGCCAGGCAATAAGAGCGCAGAACACAAACTGAAAAATGGAGATCCTTTACATACTCGGGATAACACAATTTTCACTTCGATTTATGTTTATTCACATTTTTTAAATTAAATCGGTATCTAAATGTTTTCCCTTAACTTTTCGGTAATTAAGTTGCAGAACCTATGCAATTTTATAGATTTATTAAAAATTCAAACTTAATTCTGTCTGGTATTTTTCGCAGTGCAAGCGTTGCCATCGACAATTGTTAAAATACTTTGAACTCGGTTTGTCGGGAGTGGCAGATGTTGCCACTACAGTTTGGTTTTTGCAATTGCAGTCCCTAAATTTACAAAGTGAGTCCAGAGACCTGGATGTGTGTACATTGAGAAAAAAACACCAAACATGGTCTTCAGTATGGTAATATTTTTGATAAAAATTGATTTCATCTGTAACAGCAGATGTTTATTTCAAAAATATAATATTTAGTAATTTATTTCTATAAGCTACAATATTTTAAAAGTTAACCGAACTATTTTTTTTTTTTGCCACTCTTGTTAGATGTGTAGACTATAACTTGCAAAGTTTTTAGAGCTAATTAAAAGAGCTTAAAAAAATTGTTTTCTTACAAGCTATTTAACTATTAGTGAAAACTGGGTTTTTGGTCACAATGATTTTTCTCCTGTGTGAAGTTGGTCAGTCCAAAGTCAGTAATTATGGCGATCGGCAGACTGAATTGCAATGCAATGTGGGCCTAAAATCGCAATGCAATGTGGGCCTTAAATTGTACAGGGGCAACACTTTGGGGAGGGAAATGGGCTTTTAATGGAGGGAACGGGCGGGGAAACTCTTGCACCAGCTGCTGCTGTCGTCGTCTTTTTGGAATTTAATTAAAGTTTACACAAGTAAACAAATGACAGTCTGCAGCCGCCAACATTGCAAGATATTTGTCTGCATTTGTGTGCGTCTGTTGGTTTCTGTGCCAGTGTGTGTGTGTGCGTGTCACATGGCCACAGAACGAGTGCAGAGCCGAAAGACGGACTAAAATTTTATTAAAGAAAACTCACACTGCGACGAGTAGAGGTGAAGTTTTCAACGACAAAAATTTGTCGCATTCTGTAGGCATTGAAATAAATAAAAGTTTCCAACGGGGGTTTCTCGAAAAGAAAGTCAAAATCAGTGATTCATTAAATATTCTTCTTAGATAATGGAGGCTACAATACTTTGTACAACCCAGACTTAAATTAAGTTAACTTCTAAAATAATACAACAAAATTATTATTAATATTTATTTTAGTGTACTTTCTTACAACATAAAGGCTGTTCGTTAAAGAAATTATATACACAGACGAAAAAAATTAGCAAATCTAATTAAATTAGTATTGCTTTATATTTAACAAGAACGTGAATAAAAAGAGCGACCAAGCTTGGGAAATCCAATATTCTTCTACCGAATTTAAAATGACGAGTATGCGGAGCTTGGAAATCGGTGTTCTGCTGGGTCTTCTGATCCTTTTTACGCCTATCGACTGCCAAAAGAGAATTTACGACTGTACAGCCAATGGAACCGACGCAGTTTGTCCTACAGCATGTCCTGAAACATGTGAAGTCGATGGTAAAGGTGCATGCCCTTTAATTTGCGGTACTCCCTGTGTGTGCAAGCCAGGATATATAATTGATGAAAGAATTCCTACCTGCGTTCTTCGATCTGATTGTCCGAAAGATGTTATTCAAAAGAAGGGATCCAAGACCGGTAGCTACTTTAAATGCATAAGTTTTAATAGGATTTGTTAATTACATTAGAAAATTAAGGATAAATTAAAAAAAAAAAAAATCTTATAAAAGAATACAGTCTTCAATTTGTGTGTAGTTATGGAACATACTATGGCGCACCAGGCTATATAATAGTATTATTTAACGAGCAACCATTCTACGAAGAGAATTAAAGCAAAATTTATAACAATTTCTATACACTAGCAGAGGGTATTATAAATTCACTCAGAAGCTACCAACTATTAAGTTTATATATTCCTCTTCGGCGTCCTCCCAAGTATTTCATTTATAAACAAGAAAGAAAGCAAACTTCGGCAAGCCGAAGTTCATATACCCTTGCAGCTATTGCAAGAATTAAACATTTTTGAAAACATTAAAATTATAATTTACTTGCGTATATGTTTAAAAACATTGAAGCTATGATGATTTGCAGCTCAATTATTTGATAGGTCTTTTATATATTTGTATTGTTCCTATGGGAGCTATATGCTATAGTCGTCCGACTTTGATGAAACTTAAACCGTAAATTGGAAATATTTAACCATTACTAAATGTCGAAGAACTAAACAAAAAATTAAAAAACAGAAAAATTATAATTTTTTTTCATTTATTTCTCCGATTATTCCTATTGAAGCTATATGATATAGTCGTCCGACTTTGATGAAATTTAAACCGTTAATCGAAAATATTTAACTATTACTAAATGTCGAAGAACTAAACAAAAAACTAAAAAACAGAAAAGTTATAATTTTTTTTCATTTATTTTTCCGATTGTTCCTATGGGAGCTATATGCTATAGTCGTCCGATTTTGATAAAATTTAAACCGTAAATCGGAAATATTTAACCATTACTAAATGTCGAAGAACTAAACAAAAAATTAAAAAACAGCAAAGTTATAATTCTGAATTATTTAACCATTGCTATATGTCGAAGAACTAAACAAAAAATTAAAAAACAGCAAAGTTATTATTTTTTTTCATTTATTTTTCCGATTGTTCCTATGGGAGCTATATGCTATAGTCGTCCGATCCGGCTCGTTCCGACTTATATACTACCTGCAATAGAAAGACAACTTTTGGGAAAGTTTCATGCAGATAGCTTTAAAACTGAGAGACTAGTTTGCATATAAACGGACGGACAGACGGACAGACGGACGGACAGACGGACGGACAGACGGACATGGTTAGATCGACTCTACTAGTGATGCTGATCAAGAATATATATACTTTATAGGGTCGGAGATGTCTCCTTCACTGCGTTGCAAACTTCTGACTGAAATTATAATACCCTCTGCAAGGGTATAAAAAAATGTTTACTGAAATAAAAAGCAATAAGCTACTTAATCAGTAGAACTGAAGTAGTTTAAGGATTACTGACAAGATTCGTTTCATCATATTAGACATGGTACAAATTGGTTGAATGTACAAATTGAGACATCTCTTCCGAGTATAATTTACACGCAAAGCAAAGGTGTTTTTAAATAATATGTGCAAAATTGGAATATTCCTACTCGTGGGTCTAATCTTTTTCCCAAAGTTACATTGCTACATTGAGAAAATCGATTGCACTATTAATGGAACTCAGGAAAACTGCCCCACAGCCTGTCCAGAAACTTGTCAATCGAAAGGCAAAGAAAACTGCCTTTTGATATGCGGGGGTCCTTGTGTTTGCAAGCCAGGATATATCATCAATCGGAAGATTCCTGCCTGCGTTCTGCGCTCTGATTGTCCAAAAAATGTTAAACAAGGCGCAAAAGGTCGCAGAATTTATAATTTTAATTGCTTTAGTGGGCCAAATACATGTAGTCAATTACAATGGTAAAAACAACGTAGTAAATCCAAATATTTTGACTACTTTCGGAGCAGTTTTAATATCTGAACATTTTATATAAGTTCAAAACGTATTTAATTTAAATAAAATTAGAACTTTTTATATTGAATCATTGAATTTAATATGCATTGTATTTAAAACTATGATTTTATAATAAATTTCAATGTTATAAACAAAATGTTGAGTTTACTAGACAGGTATTAGTTTTTCCAATTCAATTTTTTTATTAGTGTAGGAAAATATAAGCTAAGGGGCTATGATATAATTTCAGTTATCATAGTTTTCCTTAATGCCGAAACAGTGGAAATAAATTAAGACTATTATTTGTTTTAGCTCTATTAAAATATTAATCGTTTAATCATAATATTGTATAAATATATATTTTAAAATATAATTTAGTTCCATGTCAATTTTTGGTAAGCAAAAAATGCTTTTATTTAAGTATTATTATCTTCAATATTTTGTGTGTTTACAATTTATATATATTTAAAGACCAATATTATTTATTTTGTATCATTACAATAGTATCTGCCCTACATTAAATTTTTGAACTGATGGTTATCAGTACACGTGCGCGGTACATTTGTTGCTTTCAATGATGGAGCAACAACCACAAACTATTTGGTATTTTCCGATTTGCGCCGTAGTGTAAAACTAAAATCCCTCGAATTATGCAACAAAAAATTAATTAAACACATTTTTGTTTTGTCCCCCGATCCCTGAGAATGAACATGAGCCGCAAAAAACCACGTTGCGCGAAAATCGCTGCGGTTTCTATCCAAATTTAGTATATATCCGTACAACTACGGTAAAACTGCTATAACACGATTTTCATCTGTACACAGATAATGAACAGTAATAAAATATAAAATATAAACTTAGAATATAAATTCAAGATTACATATATATATATATATTTATAGATGACGGGAGTTTGTAAATTTCAATTTTGGGCACTAATTCAGAAGATTTCAAAACACAAAATTTAATGTAAGGATAATGGATATTCTTTATACCTCTTAATATGAACTTTAATGTGCCGGGCGGTAGTTTCGGTTATGTATGCTCTACTGTAACGACAGTAAAATTATTGTTATGCAAAGCCTGGAAAAAGGGCAATGAAAAAGTGACCACAAACGGAATAAAAGGTTCAAGGGACAGGGGCCTCGTTTCAAAGGCCGGATTGGGTTAGCCAGGGGGTAACGAGGGCTCTTTGCGGCTACTTGACTTAATACCTGCAATAATTATTATAACGATGCAGGGAAAGGGACCTAGAGGGCAATGGAGGGGGAAACGGCGAAGAGAGCAAATCTTTTTATGCAATAAAAATATATATAGCAGCAGGAAAACAAAGTTTGAAACGAGCCCATAAAAATGACCAGGATAAGCACTTGGACTTTGCATCGAGCGATTTATTTTTTATTTATTTTTATTCATTTGCTTTTTTTCGTTGTTTGCTTACACAATTGAATTTATTGCGGAAAGGTTGTGAGGTTGCAGAGGCTTTCTCGTTTGCTATTTTTTTTAACACTTAGTGAGTTTGGAACGATATTCTAATCTCCACATATATAATAAAATTAATAATTCATGTTTTATTTAACTGAACATTTATAAAATATTTTTTTGTTTAACTTCCTCGAAGTTTGAATTTTTCCAGCTTTCAGTTGTAAATTTCTTTCTTATTCGTAGCATATTTTTCTTAACGTTTTATTTAAGCTTATACCAATAATTCAATAACTTAAATATCGTAAAAGTTAATTTACTTTCCCTATTTATATGCGATTTTTTATGGAATGCGATTAAGGGAATCCCTTGGCCAGCGCGACCTTATTTATTTGAAAATGCCATTTGAATATGGTGTGCCCGGAGCGATTTTTCTCCCATTTTTTACGTTCTCAGTGCTCACGCCTTTCATTAAATTCAATTTAAAAAAGAAAATTTTTAGTGCCCTGCCATAAAAATAACAGCCAACAACCGAAAAGGAGCCCGAGGCAAGAGCCAAAAAAAAGGATCTACGGATGACGACAACGTATCGCGAAGGTCATCAATTACAGGAGGTCCACCGAACCCCGCCTCTTTATGCCCCCTCCCCTCAACCCACCCACCAACAACAACAACGAGCAGTTGCAAATAACTTGGCTGAAGCCTCACATTATCCGGCCATAAGCACAAGTAGGAAGCTGGTCCTTCAGTCTGGATCCTTTTATTATTCCATTTTATACCCTTGCAAAAGGTATTCCCAACTTTTGACCTTGGGGCAGTTAAAAGGACTCATAAAATAGTCAAAGATTTGTTATATGCTTAAATATGAAATAAATCGTTTCAATATGTTAAAAAGCAATTGGGTCTTTCCTTACCTCTTAAACATTTCTTTTTTCTAAATCCAATTCTATTAGTGATTCATCAATGTTTTTAATAATTGTTATCTTAAATAAAACTTAAAACCTCAAGCTGTTAGGCTTAATAATTATTTTTATCGATTTGTACTACTTCTAGTATGATATAAAATTAAAATTTTTCCAAAGAGACCAAAAAGGGTATATAATTTTCGGCTGTTTAAATCCATATGTTTTTCCAATTTTTGTTGGCTCGCCGAGAGGAAAAACAAAAATCCTCTGCAGATATTTCAAAAGCCATTGACACCCTTTTGGCGAGGCGTGGCCACTGTGGGGTTAAGGCAATGCCTCGGCTTGGAGGCCTGCCTTTGAAAAACTGAATGACCAAATAAATCATATCAAAGTGTCATATAAAAATCGTAATCAGATTTTGAAGCACACACACAGACAGTCTGTGCGAAAGGGAAGGGGAATGGCGGACAGAGACAAGAAATATGCTGCCAGGCTTCGCATACTCACACTCGTACGTTTTCCGTAAGCCAACTCCATTAAAAGTGCTTATAAATAAGGTGCTTGAAAGGCAAGTGCACACACACTCGCACACACACACACACTCGCCGAGAGGGACACTCACACAATGGATATAGGTCTGGGGTCCATAGCCAACAAACGCTGCACCCAATTCTGATATATCCCCAAAAATGGTAACCGAGACGGGAGATGGCAGCCTGACTGATTTTCAGCTCACTCAGATCACGAATGAATTGGAAAACGAACAAAGTTGAGCTTGATTTTTTTTCCAATAATCTCAAATAAAATATATATTTATATAATATAATATTCCCTAGGTTTGATATATTTTTATGTTTTAAGGGACGTTATTTTACAATGACAAATATTTATGATCTGATTTAATATTTTTTTCGTAATAGTTATTGTATTTAAAAAACTTTACAATGCTCCACAAAATAAATAAGTATAATACTTTTTCTTCTTTTTTATCACTTTTAAAAGTTTATTTAATGAATGCGATTATTTTTAAGTTTAATTTTACTTCTTAAAATTTGTATGCCCGTGTCATCTCCAATGGTAACCCCAAATGGGTATCTTGCAACGTAACATAACCCATTGGTCGCCTCTGTCGCACAAAAGTTTTTGGGTGTGTAAATTGCAAAAGACTATTTGACAAACGTCGGTCAAAAGCACAGGACATGACTGAGGGCCAGGACAACGGGGGCAGGGGATCAAAGGCGATGACCGTAAGGACAACCTGCTCGGGATTTTGGTTTAGCACTCTGCAGGACCCTCTCTGTGCGCAGAGGGTTAGCCTGCAGTTAATAAAAAATAATGTGCTTCAATGCGGTTTATTCAATTTTATGGTTCGGACTTTTCAAAAAGCCAAGCACACACATAAACACTCACTCAACCGTCAACGCACACACACACACACTTACAGACAATGACGCTCATCATTTCTCTTGCACAGAAAAAAAATGTATTTTTAATCTGTCATCATTAAACCAATTGACCATACTTTGTGGTATAATTAAATCTATTAAATATGATCCATTTATTTTAAGCGTTTCTTATTTCAGTACTTTTAAAACAGTTTTTCTTAGTCAGCTAAGAAATTTTTAAAGTATGTTAGTATTAAAACATTATTTAGTTGTATGTGATTCTTCACAACTTTTCAATATTGTTTTCTTAAGTTCAAATAAAGTTTCTGTGTACAGCCTCCACTTTTCTTTCACTTCTTTTCGGCATCTTTGGTTATATTAAAAAGAAAATCGCATTTTTGGCTGGGCGTGACTGTTTTCCCCTCCCCCAAAGTTCGTACTTGTAGTGGGCGAATCATATAAAACACACATAGATACTCACACGCACACACACTACACAATAATAATGCGACGATGGACGTTGCCGCCCTTTTCTTTTTTGAATATTTATGAGTTTGCTTTTCAAATTATAGATGCAGAGTGGGTGAAAGTTGGGAGGTGAGAGGTTTATAGTAAGGGATACGGCAATTTGCCCCGTGTAAGTGTGTGAGTAAGTTCGTGGGTGTATATGTAAAATGTGCGAATAGCTTGAGGGAATATCACTTTTCCAGCTATTTATCAAAATGAGTTCCGCGTCTATTTTATTTCCGGCTTTATTGAAATGTAAACGAGGATAACCAATAAAGAAAATTGTTTATCGATATTCAGAGTTGTGTTTATGTATATTTCTACTATGTTTCTTCGTTTAAATGTAAGTATTTAATTGATATGGCTTTAGAATATTGTTATAATAAAAAAGGACCACTATAAGACCTTAAAAAGAGGCTGTTTATTTTGATTTATACCTTAGCTTTTATTTACAAAATCGAGCAAATCACTTAGCCTTATTAATTTGGGAATACCTTTGACTATAAGTATACAATTTTTTATTTAATAATCAGATAATATAATATAATATATATTTAAAACTTATTAAAGCTTAAAACAATAAAAATGAATTATTTATTGCAAACCTCAATTTAGGCGCCGTACCTTAAATGCTTTAACACTTTGGTATTTCTCTCCCTCATCACAGGACCAAATTTTAATTCCAATCGAACGTCAATAATTGCCTTCAATTACATTTATTTATTTGCACTGGGCACAGCCCTCCGCAGGAAACCACCTTCCACCCCGATCCTTAATTTTATGTACCAGACCAAACCAACCTCATCCTAGATTGGCTTTGGTCATTGGCCATTTCAATTGGGTATCGCTTTGATTCGCATTTCATTTATGCATGATGACTGGACTCAGGGCCAGACCACTGTCATCGTCTACTATTTTATTTTTCTCGCAATTTATTTATTTTATATGTATATGCGCCTGTTTTTTATTTGTACAGTTCCTGCCCACTCCGTTCTGGTTTATTATGATTATCATGTTTTATTCAACAATTGATGCGCAAATTGGCAGTTGTCTGGATCATTTACAACTCTACGCACACGTAAAGGGACGGAGAGGTAGCTTCTATGGCGGGTCAAGTGATGTGGAGTATTGAAAGAGAAATATTGTGTTCCACAAATGAATATTCTCTTGGGTATTAAACATCATAATTGGTACTCAAAATGTTACAACATTTTTTATTTAAACTTTTTATTTAAAGTTTTACACAATGTTTACATACAATCAAATTCTAAGTATTTGCAATACCGTAAAATGATATTTTCACATTGTACATTACAAGTTTGACTTACTTTATGGCATTTAAGCGTGATTTAAAAAAATAAAAGAATCACCTTGAAGGCAACATTTTTGTCTTGCTAAAAATTTTTGAAATCTTTTTCTTAATAATACTTTAAAAAAAGGAAAAAACAAGAATAAAATAGGAATATGATAAATAAATATTATCATAAAAGGTTTAAGGTTTTAAAGAAGACTAAATGGCTCACGTAAGTAAACGATATATATATTTTTTAAATTTTATATAAAAACATTAAACTATCTGCGAATTTTCACAAATACGAAAATCAATTTGAGAACATATCCGATTTATTTTTGCAGCATTTAACGCTGGTTCGGTGGCGTTCGTCAGCTGCGTGGACCAGGGCGTATGATTAATTTGAAATACAAACAAACCGAAATGGCGAGAAAAGAGAATTGTAAACCGCATTCGAGGGGCGGACGGAGGTGGTTGCACAACCGGTCATGGGCGTGGCAGAGCGTAAATTTGTAGAAAATGCTTGATTTCCGCGCACGTAATTAAGTCCATTTGTTACCACCCCCAGCATCCAACCCCATTAAATCGTCCTGTGCAGCCCGCAATTGCATTTGTCGGGAGTGCAAAATGCAAGGGCTCAGGGGTCGGGGGTGCAGTCGAGAGGCGACAATAAACTTATACGAAATTAATTGCGCATGCAGCAGCGACGGTAGGAACTAGGGATGGCATAACTATTCGACATAAATATCGAATTGACCTTGTAATATTACAAATAAATAAAACTATTGAGGAAGAGTGCTATATAATTTTGACTAAATCAATAGTTGCGTTATTTAATGTCACCTTTTACATTTAACTTCTGTGAGAGAATTTCTGGATCATCGCAGTATCGAAATTGGATTTAAATATAATATTAAATTATAAATATATTACATATATTATATATTATAATATTAAATATAATATGAAATATTGTATATAAGCAAATAGGATTTATTTTCTTACATTACCTTACTTCCGCCTTATAATTGTATGAAATTCCTACCAATTGTTAATTATTTACAGAGCTTCTTGTTACATTACAATACGTTAATAAATATAATACATTATCGACATAATATTCACCTCTAGCGAAAAGCGACGGACAGACGGCTGGACATCTGGGATCGACTGTCGTCTGGCATCGTGAAGCGAAGCTCATGCATTAATTAACAGTCAAGTGTCGATGGAGGCTGCCACCGCCCCAAAATAAGCCCATCACGGAAGGTGGAGGTGGGGAGTATCACACTTTCAACTAATTAAATAGCTTTTGATTTTTCCACACCAGATGAAATTTCAATATTAAAGCCGCTAGGCTTGGGCACAGCAGGCAGTCACCGATTCTGGCATATGTTCAATATTTGCATAAATATTTTAATAAAAATTAAAAATGAATGGCCAAGCAGCAGCAAACGGCGGCAGTGGCGCACCATCGGTCCCAGACGAAAAGCGACCAAGGGAAACATTTTTTAATAAAAAACAAGAAAAGAAAACATTGTGGAAGTGCTTTACAAAACGAAAGCTTTAACACCCTGAAAGAGCCAATTCAGAAAAAGCACTATAAAATATGTACAAGCACGTAATTTTTCTTTCTTTTTGTTTTTTAAATAAAAAATGTTATGTTTTTAAGGAAGTTTAAAATGGTCAAAGTAGAACACAGCATATGTATATTGTTCAAATTAATTTTAACAATTTAATACAAATTTTTTGAATTATAAAATTATAAAAAATTAATAAGCTTCTGCAATATACAATTCTTGGGAAACTATATATGTTATTTTTCAACAAATAGAGCATATATAAATAGAAAGCCTTATCAGTTTAACACAAAAATGTATATTTCTTTGTGTTGAAAAAATGGCTAGACTATAACAAAACGTTTTACTTAAAAAATATTTCAAACCTATTTTTTTATTTTTTTTTTAGCGTTTTATGTATGTATCCCTGTATTATCTTTTTTCACCTTTACACATAAGTTAAGCGACCCATTTGCCAAGATATATTTCAGTTGACAAACCGAGGCAGCGACTGCTAACCGCATCGCATTGTAAAAATTTGCGCATCGATTTGCGGCCAGACAGCGGTGTCTCCTGACTCCTGTCCGGAGTCCTTACTGGTCCTGGACCAGGACCAAAACAGGACCAGAAGCGGACAATGGAATGGCAGCGACAATGGCACCTAGCGAAACGGAATCGTCGGAATCGCCGGGTGCCATTATCATGCTCATCATCGCCATCGCAGCACGGTGGGCACAAAAATGCAAATGACAAGACATACGGCTTTTCGGCGCTCTGATTAGCGAGCAATTTAAATGCAATTGGGTCTCGCAACACTGCGACGGGGAAATACGCAAGGTGTCGAGCATTTAAAATTACTTCCCTGGAATTCCACTGCTCCACGGTGCGGATGCGGATGCGAATGCGGATGCGGATGTCGATGCGAATTGCACATTGGCCATGTCTGCAGTTTGTCAAGAGGTCTGCAGGAAAAGCCCCCAAAAAAAAGGGAAAACAAAGCCCCAAAGAAGATGAAAATGAAAAATAAAATCCACAAAATGGAACGGGAGTACAAAATGGGAATGGTAATGTGGGCCTATAGACAAAAGGCCAGCAAAACAGAGAGGTAAGTTTGATGTGTTATAGAAAAAACGAAAAACAAATACTAAAATATATATTCAAAAGTAAAGCACCGTGAAATCAAAAAAAAAAGAATCAATTTAATTTCATTAACATTTTAACACAATATTTTGGTTTTTATAAAAATAATAAAATTTCTTTAGTGTTTTTCGGCTGTGATGTTGAGAAAATATTTGTATTATTTTGTGAACAAAACTTATAAAAAAAATTGTATATTATATGAATGTTTATATACCAACAATATAAAAGACATTTTAAAATATTGTTATATTAAATACTTTTAAAAATGGCTGAGTAAATATTAAAAAAAATCTCGATTTTATGAAGCCACATTTAAAAATGATTTTGAAAACTTTTGGTACATCTAAAATAATTGGACAAGCACCGAACCTGATGAGTAAAACTTTGGTAACAGTAAAATTTTGATGTTGAAACTAAACTGATTATGCAACCTTCGCAACAGCACAGACTTTTGCATAAGTTGGCATCATAATTTGTGTGTGTGCGTGCTTGTGGGCATTTGTGTGTTTTTGTGTGTATGCGGTCTAGTTGATGCCCGGAAAATCCCGACGCGACGCGCCAGTTATTGTTTTGCCACTTCAGTTTCTATTGTTATTGTCAGTTTGGGGAAAATGGGAGAAATCCGAGGGAAAACTGGTGATAGGGGAGGGGGGGGAGGGGGAGTCATGCTGCAGCGGTTGCAGCTGCAGCATTTTGATGGCAACGACTTTACATCCGTGCATTTTTGTTGTCTTTGTTGCTGCAGCTGCAGCGGTGCTTAAACAATTTAATTTTGATTTAAGTGCGAAATTAAATGTCAGGCAATTCCGACATTTTTTCCCCTTACTTGTGCTGCAATGTGGAAAACCTGTGCGTGCTGCAACAATGGCAACAAAACTAATTCTATTGACTTTGCTAATGACGTAATTAAGCGCATTTGGCAAACGTTGCGTATACGCAATGTGCTCCACTTGCCAGCTGCATTGTGCTTTTAATTAAGTCCATTTTAATGATGGCCATGGCCACAAAAGCTTTTCAAGCGGCGATTAAAAAGTGGGCTATAGCCCGAAGAGCTCTTAATTCCGAGGTGATTTTCCAAGTGCGGGGTGGTGTTCGGGAGTGAAATATTTTGACAGATTGCGGGGCAAGTGTAAATTTATGCAAATTACATCAATAAAAACATTTCGCTTTTTTGCGGCCTTTTCGGCCAGGCCTTTATGATTTGGCCAAGATGGCGCAGAGTGGCTGGCTGGATGGCTGGATTGCTGGCTGGCTGACTGGCCGCGTGTAGCTCATTTTCTATTAACAACTGCGTCCATAAAAACGACAATGACAGGAATGAAGGTTTTTGGCTGAATTCCGAAGGCCAGCAGCGAGGGAAAATGGCTAAGCAGCGAAGCCAGCGAAGCGTCCAGGCGGAAAACCAACTACGGGACAGCCTCATTTGCATGTTGCTCAGTCTCAGTACTTCCTCCCCCTCCCTACATCTCCACCTTTTTCTCCCCCATATATCCTGATGAGACCAGCCGTCAGTGTCCGTGCGTCAGGACGTCACAGTCGTCACCATGTGGTTGCGTCTGTGACAGTGGAAATAATTCCGGCGAACGACAAAACAGTGGTTGGAAATGGGAAAACAAATCCCCAGGGTACGGGCAACTTTAGTTGGATATTTCGTTGTTAATGTTGAGTAAATTTAATTCTGAAAACGCAACCCTCCTTTTAGTAAGCATTAACTTACTTTTTTGAAGTGCTTCAGGAAATCTACGAACCTCTATAGAATGTAATTCATTTTTACATCTTAAGGATTTGACATTCTATAAATAGGCACTGCAGAACAATGCTGAAAACTTTTTAGTCAAAAATCATGACATATGTTTCTATGAAATCCTGAAAAGTGTTTAAGTTTATTTCTATTAAATTTTCTTATTTTAGATTTATTTTAATAAATATTGTTGTTATTTTAAATATAAAAAATAAATGAATAAATCATAATAAATACAACAAAAATGTATTTTTTAAAGTATTTATAGTTTTTCAGATACATTGATGTTTTTTTATTTTTTCAAGGATTTATTTATGTAAGAAAATAGTATGGAAATACACCTTTTCTTTGGTTTTATTCTTGTAAAGCATTGTATTGGAAGTTATTTACAAATGTCTAGATTATTACACCACTGTTCCAGCTGCGCCTTTGGCTTCAAGTTTCGCTTTTGAGGCACGTTTTTGTCTTTGGCCCTAATTCAGACTTCGGCGCAGAGGCTAATCAACGCCAGCCAAGTTGGACGGGAATCGTTAGACAGACCATAAACAGAGGGCCGGCGATTTTCCGGAGTTCCTGCGGGTTCCAGGGAGTTTTCTGACGGGTCGGAGGTCAGAGTCGGGGCTTTTCGGATGGGTGGACGATGGGTGCTTGGCTTTTGGGGGCGGCCAAAGAAGACCGCTAAATTTTATTTAATTTTTGTTTAGCCGCGAAAAGTGGCGTATAAAATTTACTTTGGCTTCAAGGATGAGCGATAAAGAAAAGGAGATGAGGAGGACATAAAATAATGGAAATTGCCAAATGTGACAGCCACAAAGCTGAGGGGGGCTTGCACACAACGAGTGCAGATCGTATAATGCTCGTATAAATTTACAAAAAATAAGCGAACATTTTCAACGTTAATGCAGCCGCAAAATAGAATTAGCTTTTTTTCTTTTGCAATTTTTGGTGCTCCGGCTCCGGCTCCGGCTTCGGCTGCTGGTAATCGCCGCCCCCATTTAAGCGGGCAATTTCAAGAGGGCGCACTAAAACCGAACTCCCATATATGAAAGCGAAACCGCAACAGTTGCCCCCGCCTTCTTCTGTTGGCCCGATGCGGCCATTTGGGCTCTTTCAAAATTGGCGTTGCTATGGCCAAAATGGCCAACAATAAAAAAGCCGTTTGCTGCATTCTCATGCACGACCAGCCAGCCATCCAAGAACCAGCAACAACTTGGCGGGTCGAACGGTGGGCGGACTTCGGTGGGTGGCCGGCCACTTACACAAAACTTTGCACCACCGCAAGGAATAAAGCAAAGAAGCAGCGCAAGAAGTCCTCGCAGTGAAACGCATGGAAACAAACGAGCATTGAAATTGAATTTAACAGCAAACAGTTTTAAGAAGCGAAGCGGTTCTTCATTTCCACTTAAGAAAACAAAAGGCATTTGTGGACTGACACTTAATTGATTCAAGGTTTTAAATGATAAATATACCAAACAGATAAGACAAATATACTTTTCGGAAGAGGAAAGGTGCAAATAATATCAAAATATATATTTATTGAAAATATTGTTTATAATATTAATTTACAAGGAAAAAATAAAATTTTTTTGGTGTAAGAAAGCATTGTAAAACTTTTAAAACAACATTTTTTCAAAGACATCATTAAAAAAGAAATCAAAATTAAAATCAAAAAACTAAGAAAAGTATCTTCAGTACATTTCATTTTATAAATATATGGAATTATATTAAAATCGTAAAACTAAGAAGAGTAAAGTAAAGTTAGGTTTTGTTAGGCCAAGTTTTTTCGAGTGACAAACGGCAAATAGCAGATGACGAAGGGTGAGGCAATGGCGCTAGTGGAGAACTTTGTATGCGCTAATGGAGATGGATGTGCAAAAGCCACAGCGCGTATGCGTAATATATCTGTTTTGTATGTATTTGCAGTTAAAACGGAACCAAGAGGGCGGCGATGATAATTTTTCAATATTACAGCAGACGACAATGGCAAATTGAGTTGATCAATTCGCGGTCATAGATATATTACGGGAAATGGCTTCAAAACAAGTTCAGTTTAGGTTAAGGAACTTTAACTTTGTCTGGGATACTAGAGAAAAACTAAAATTGAACTTTGAAAATGAAATTAAAATGTGAAGTAGAAGTAAGAGTAATTTAACTCGATTAATCTTTTTTGAAAATCTAAATCTAAGAATCTAATTATAGTAAGTGCTTAAATAGTTTGAATTTAATATTACTCAAATATCTAATACATAAGTCTGATCGGCTTTCCGCGCATAATCAGCTTTTAACAAAAGCCCCAAGGGCTTCGGATTTTCTCTGGCCAATGCCAACACTCACTCTACCAACAAAATAATCCCCTCCCCGGGCAAAATTTTCGTTGTAACCAATGGACCTCGAATCGAGCATGCCAATTTGTGCAGTGTGCAATGTGGCCTGGCTTTCTATGGGATATCAGGAATAGCGTCATTTGCCACGTCTGCGACTTATCGCCCAAAGAAATGTGCAGCCAAATAGATTTCTACGGAGCAAAGCACGGACGATAGCAACTTATGTTGCGGATAATACAACGGATTTCATTATTTCGGCACTTACGACCAAATAACCACTAAGCAATTTGAACGACCCGAGTCCTATCGACCGAATGGAAAAACAAACCAAGGACAGTTATACACTTTAGAGCTGAACATAACTGGCCATAAATGGAAGAAAACAGCTCGATAAAATGGAAAAACGTGGCAGATTCAAGTTCGAACAACGAGTAAATGAGCTGTCAAAGTTTTTAATGCAGCAGCCGCAACAACAGCGGCAACAACTGCAGCGGCAACAACTGCAGCAGCAACATCAGCAGCAGCAGCAACATCAGCAACAGCCACAAAAGCAGCCAAGAGCACGAGCTAGACAACTAAATCTTATTGTGCAGAAAATGGCAAATTTCCCCAGACGGCCAAAACCAGCCAAAGCAGCCAGTCAGCGGGAGCTTGAGGGTGGTGTATGATGGCTTACTGCACTGCAGCAGATACACTTAAACAAACACAAATTTTTAGCTGGCTTCTAAAATGCATAAATCCAAAAAAAAACGTAAAGTACAAATAAAATTTATGGGGGTTTCTACAGAAATCAGTAAGACTTAGATATTATATAAAGGTGTCTAAATGTATGCAATAAAACAAAACAAAATAAATCAATAAAATGAAACATTAAAGACGCAATATTGTAATGTTAATTTGGATAAATAAATTAAAGCTCTTAAAATTAAAAATATTTAAAGAATAACTTTCCTAAATCGAAAAATATCTTTAAAAGAGTGCTTGGAATTTATTTTTCCAAGTGCAATGGTACGTATTCGATGGGAAGAGGATACTTAGAAGTATTTTCGCAGCATTGAGCGAGCGTTTGATTGAGAATGTATTGTATAATTTCCCGAGCGTATTTAGTGCCAAGACGCAAAAAAAGGCAACAGAAAAATGCGCAATATGAACGGCGGCAACAACAATTGGGAGTCTCAATAGTCTGCAAACAACAAAAGCGGAAAAAAGCAAAAACGCTGCGGGAAGGAAAGCGGAAGTTGCCATGACAAGTGTCAAATGTTAAATACTTTATTAAGTCCTTTTCATATACCGATGAATGGAAACTATGTAGGAAATGGTTTAATAATGTGATTTCAAGTTGAAGAAAATTGAATATTGAATGGAGAAAATTCTACAATTAAAAAATTGTCAAACTAAAAATTGTGTATTATTAATCTACCAATATTAATTTTAAAACATCCAATAACTTATAATTTTAAAACTTTATGATTATGCTTCAAGACGCATGACATATTACTTTTTACAAATATAGAAATTTAAAAAACAAAAGTAAATTAATGGTATAGTTGAGTTTAAATATATACTCATACAAATCGAGATTTATACATGGTTTACGATTTAAAAAGTACATTTTTAATTTCATTAATATAAGAACGAATATAGAAACGATCTATAAACGTAGTAGTTACCTACACTATGTTAAATCTTCAGCTTGTTATACTTGACTTATTTTGCTGTCTTAATATATTCTCAAACTTAAAAAAAAAACTTTAAAATCCTCCATTATTATATAAAGTTTATACAGTATTGATAGTTTGGCTCTGTAAGCTTAGTAAGCTTACAAAATACTCTATATAACTAAAAGGTCAGTTATATTTATCCTGAAACAACTTACAACTAAGAACAACTTTCTAATTTGCAGCAACTTTATTTGATGATTTTATTGAACCACACAAACAGTATTATATAAACGCACAAAATCAAGTTAATAATAGAAATCATACCTAAATACCGGCCGTAAGCTTAAGAGCTCTAGCCCTGCCTTTCCCAACCATTTCTTAATCTTTTCCTGAAAGCCGAAATCTTTACCTCCCATTTCGCCACACCATCCGCTAAAATTGCGTTTTACTTGGCGAGTCAAAAACAGATCCATCATTTGGCGGGAACTCCGCTGCGCTTTTACGACCGAATCCCCCGGGTGATGGCAGTCCTCCTCCTTTGGGCCTTCGTTTTGGCCGTGTCACTTAATCAATTTCGCGTTAATCAGCCGAATGTCGCCAGTGGCGTCCTGAAGGCAAACAAAACGTTCGCCGTGCAAACTCGTTTACGGGCGTACAAATTTCTTATCTTTCCAGCGAAAATCTTTTACAGCTCTGAGCTGGGAGCTGCTGCTTCGCTTATTGCTATAATTTTTATGTCAAAATATAAATTAAATTTTTTTGGCTTCACACGCGATTGTCGTTTTGATGTCACACACACACACACACCTGTGATGGGGATGGATTCGAAAGAGAGAGAAGTGGAGAAAGGGGCAGAGGGGGATTGTTCGGAGGAGGTCATATAGTCACGTCTTGTGAACGCCAGTCGAGCTGACACAGTTTGTTACTTTTCAACAGGAGCGTTGCCTTCGCACCTCCACAATACACTTGTAATAAATCAAGTTGAATACAAACTCTAAATATTAAGATACTCATAGGTAAACATTTAAAATGAATATGAACCGCTAGGCTTAATCATAATGTAACATAAATAGTAGTAAAGGTATTACTGGTTTAATTTTTTGTTTTATATAATACATTTATATAATATATTTGTAAATATATAAAATTTGTAAAATTATGAAAAATTTGGATATTCACTAATCGATTAATTTATCTCTGAATTGTTTGAAATTCATCACAGATTTTTCAAGAGCCTCTGGCTTTTTGAATCGCTGAAATTTAAGTTAGTGAATTTATATATAAAAGCTGAAAAACATCTGATCGAAATTCAGCATTTGGGGAGCATCCAAAATATATATTTAACATCTATAAATCTGTAATTTTTTTGGTGCCTATTTGCCCCCTTTTCTATCGACATTGTACACAAAGATTTCTTTTAAAAAAAGAGTATAATTAAACCCTTTTATCTATTACCAAATTATTTTGCTTTATGAAGTCTACACTTGAGTCCAAGTTTGTGGACTACATTTTTTTTTTTTTGAGTGCATAAACGGAAGGGCAACGTCGCCTGCAGTCGACACCAAAAAAGGTTTCCACGAGAAATTCCGCAATTCACCCCTCAAAGGGCTTTTTCCTCCTCGGGGCCAGGGAGCAGGAACTGGGGGCCAGGGAGCCGCTCACCTTGCGGTGTGGTCTGGCATTTTCCAGCGAGAAGTTCATTACTCATAAATGCTGCACATGGCAAGGACCCCGAGATGGAGATGTCGGGAGTCTGGGTCCTTAACCAGTGGGATATCCTCATTCTCATACCCATACCCACACACACCCACACGCACACAGATACGCACACCCAAAGCCATGGCCACATTAAAAGAACAACACGAGGGAGAGCTTAGGGCGAGGGGCATTTCACCTCGTTATAAGTATGGAGAAATCTGCAGTGCGCTTTAAGTGTTATCGGCAACACGCACATATCCCAAAGCCACACCCACCCGAATCACACCCTCATTTCTCCCCGAGCCCAAAAATGTGACGACGTGGAGGACATTTTCATTTTATGACAACGAGAAAGTGGGGAAAAAATTGTTGCCGTAACCACCGAATGCTTCTACGTGTTTGTGGCTGAGTTCAAAGATTTATCAGCATCGAGAATTCGACAAGGCGCTGTCGTCGGATTCGAGCGCTATACATATATATATATATATATATACTATATATATGTAGAACAGGTACCCAACCTGTTCCCATCGGCACCCCGCTCCAGCAATGTGTGCGGTTATTTGAACAGATTTAATACCCACACAAACGTGTGGGAACTTTAAGTGCTGCCCCTCGTCACATGGAGTCATCTAATCCGAGAAGCGGGACGGCAAAAAAAAAGGTAAAGCGACAAAAATTTGCCAAGTTCAAAGGAATTTGACTTTCTTTGTGCATACGCAGTGGGTTAGGTGCACACTTACACGGTGAAAAATACACTTGTTCGCTTTAAAATTCTTCGCTTTTCGCTCTAGAACACTATCAAATAACACATTACTTCAAAAGGTTAGTGAAGTGAATTGAACTCTTATTTGCCTTTAATAGCCACAAATTTTTTCGCTCTTAACAGTCACGAAAGTCGCTTCTAGAATCCTTATGCATATTAAATTCTTTTCTTGGTAAAAAATGTAGAGGTTTGTTTGTCTTAGTTTATTTTTTTCTAAAATGCTAACCCATTTTTAAACCATTATTTATTACAAAAGTAGACCAGATTTCTTTTAATAGGCCTTTTAAATTCAAAATCTTGTTCCATTTCTTCTCAGTGTAGTCATCAGAAAAGCATTAAAAGTGGCAGAAAGTGGAATTGCCAATTTGCGTTCTTCTTGGTGCAGGAAAATCGGTTGAAGCATGCAACGGATATATGAAGTATGAAGTTGTTGGACCCTAAACTCAACTTAAAAATTGCTTGCAAACTACCGTAAAAAAATGGAAGTAGAAAGAAAGTTAACTAGGAAGTCCTTATGCCATGCCAACCAGTTACATGTGACTCAATAAGTCAAAAGAAAAGTGACATGGGCATGGGCAAAGTGGCAGTTTGATTATGGGTTTGTGAAATACGAGTATGTCTGATAAGACTGATAGGCAGGAAAAATAATTGCTCTTGGTAGACAAAAAAAGTTACGAAATGGAATATGAATTTTGCTTCAGAACACGTCTTAGTCATGAATTTTAAATGATGAATTTAACTGTGTAGATGTGTTGGGTACGAAAATTTCAAGTATTTTATATAATTTATCTTTAAAATAGTGCATAAATGTAAGCGTCTCAGGAAGCTAGTTATATACTTTTTATTAAAATATTCTAAGAGAACTAAATTAAATTTAAAATTCCCTTAAATCGAAACTTAATGCAATACCAATTTGAGTTTTCCACTTCATCCATGCGCTCGTTTAGAAAGTGCTTTCCACAGGCCTCATTTAATCTGTACTCCTACCGCCAAATCGAAATCAGTCCAAAACACATTCATATCGCATCTGGGCCGTCCAGTTCCCGTTTGTGCCCCCTTATTTGGCGGTTGGCTTGTAGGCTGCAATTACTTTTATATCGGATTCCTGTTTGCTCTCGGTTTTCTCAAATAGCAATAGCATCCATCGATAGCCTCTCAATGTTTGCCCAACTGGCGCGATACTTCAGTTCCATGCGATTCGACTCGATTCGATTCGATTCGATCCGTTTCGAACTGAATGCTCGCTCCGTGGCTGCTGATGCTTCTGCGGCCATTGTGCCAATTGCTTTTGGTCGAGTTCTGTTCTGGATTCGGAGTTGGAGTTGGAGTTCGAGTCTGGAATCTGGAGTCATCATCTAGTGCTCCAGCAATGGTGGACTTAAGTGATGCCACTTTAGCCTCATAATGTCTAGCTTTTTTGAAAAAAAAAGGACAGTACCGAAAAATGTAATACAAATTGAGCGATTATGTATAATATCTATTAAGCCAGTTTTACTTAAGCTTTATATATCATTTCATTATTTTCGAATATAACATTTTAAAAACAAATCAAAATCGTTGTTCAAAATTTCAAAAGTAAAAAAATTATTTTTATGAAATATGCAAAAAAACTGAGTGTAATTTTTTGTTGTATTAAACACGTTAATTCTTTGATTTTTCTATTAACCTATGAAACCAATATGTATGAAAAACAAAATTATTTTGTCTTTGTTAATGTACTTCTTTACTAATTGGCTTAAGCGAAATGTAGAGTAATTTTTAAAAATGTAAAAATAATTGAATTACTCCGAATGAACCAAAACCATTTTATTCAACTTTTAGTTAAATAGCTTTTCTTGATTTTATCAGATTTAAGGCTTTGACAGCACTGACCAACAGGAAAATCGGTGGTGTACACTTATATCGATGCCCCCTGCACACAGCAGCAATGGCAATGGCAATCGCAATCATTTCATTTCCCTTTTTAATATACGCTGCACAAGCACATTAGAAAGGGGCTTTTTGGGGGTTTGGGGGCTGGGGCGGAATTCTAACCAAACCACGTGCCAGACCAACCAGACAACTTTCTGCCCCTTCCCAGGCTCCTCCTTTCTACTCCCCAGTGCAGTTTTCGGTTTGTATAAGTAGTCATCGGAGGCGTTTCACCTACCTACAATTATCCCCCTCTCAAGCGGCGCCTTTCTCTTTTCAGTCGTCATGTATGCGAGTTTTGCTTCCGTTTCCGTTTACAGTGTTTGCAATTTTGCCTTTAGTATTAATGGCCTTAAATTGTATTGACGCCCATTCGAAAGGCCGTCTGTCAGCTAGAGATGGGATGGCAAATAGTAAGGATCCGCCGGAATTGGAACAGTTACGTGGTTTTAGTAATCCAAGAACTTATATGGTTAAAATAACCTAGATAACCACCATGCTGTTAGAAAATATGAGCTAGTACAGTTGATTTGGCTTCTAGAGACCATTACAAATGATAAACCATCCCTTTATCTTGATATAAAAAGAAATATACTTCTTATTTACCTATAAATAATATAATTAAGTCATTAGCTGTTTGGCTTTGTTTTAACTATTTAAATTATAATAATGAGACATGTATTTATTAATAGTGTTGGTAAGAAAAAGAAATGTGTAATTGAACTATCTTTATTTTAAAGACTCGGCATTTTATTGTTTGTACATTGAAAATAAATTAAATGTGATTTTATTTAAGACATTGTAAACTGAATACGGCTTTTAGTTAATTAAAAAGGTTATAAACCAAGTTTAAAAAATGAAAAAACACATTTTTTTAAACGAAATAAATACATATAATTTAACCAAACAATAGTTTATACATAAAGATGAACCAAAATTAGTTGCTAAAATGAGTTTTCCCTCTTTTTTCTTGATAAAAAGTAATGTTAAAATCTTTATGCTTTTCCAAGAATTTCGTGGGACAATCTGCAACCATCTCTAAGTTCCTTTTCCCGAAAATCTCCTCTGGTATTTACCCACCACCCCTTGTGTTATTCGACACTGTTCGAGGTCGGCCAAAAAATTTTCACGCCGCACACGCGCCTAGGCTAATTTTGCATGCAGCTCAGGACAGCTGAACGTCCGTTAGTCCTGCCACCGCCCCGCGAGTCCTTGGCCCAACTTCAATGGCTTTTTATTGAGCCCGAACAACAACCATATCGGGGGAAAAAAAAGGGAATGTGACAGGGGGCAGGGGGCAGGGGGCAGTGGACACACCCCGCGGGTGGTAAACGATTTTGCACTCACATTGATTGCCTCGCGTAGTTTTATTTATGCTTTTTTTCAGCTAGTGTCGGCCCTGTGCTTTCGTTTTATATGGATATACCGATATTTATATTTATTTGTAGGCCACAAAGTGCATATTAAAAGGCTGGCACAAAAACTGCTTAGGGTCAGCAATGGGTTAATTATTGGTTTGGGCAGGGGTTTTCTAGTAAATTATTAAAATGGAAATGTTTCCGTGTCTAATCCAACACTTTCTTTGATTGGATATTAATCAACTAATAGCTGCTAACGAAAAAGACTTGATTGTGTATTTATTCTAGCACTTGTATTCATTAAAATCACAAACTTTTTCTAAATTTTAATACAAATTAATCGGACAGATTGAATTTGTGAGCAGCGTACTTAAATATTCACAGACATGTGTACTTAATTAAATTGCAGTTCTGCTTAAAGCTGGACTTAGACATTTATTTTCTATGGGTAAGTAACCATTTCTGTAGAAGCTTTTCTGTTTAATTGCTGCAAGTTTAATTTCCTTTTTATATGCCTTATATCACTTTCATTAAATCGACATAAACCTACTTAATAGGAAGTGGGCCACCATAAAAACTTGTATCAATTTTCTACTCATTTTCAGGGGCTTCCCCTCCGTTGAAGATATTCCCATTACCGCTCCATCTTTTTGCTGCGTTTTGCCGATAAACAACAACACAAATTGTTAACAACACAGCAACTACGAGAGCAACATTGAAGTATAACCTATAAATAACAACTCCCAGTTGATAAGAGCCAGGGAAAATAAATAAATGAAGTCAGCATCTTGGGTAGTACATAATTTTTTGCCGAAGTTCTTCACCCTCGCAGTGCGGTGGTGCGCTTTTTCCCCAGCCACGACAAACAGCGTGGAAATGTAATTTTCCTTGACATTTTCCGGTTGGCAATCATATCGCACCAATGCCAGGAAAACTGACCAGACAACTCCTCCAGACTCTTGGGGACATTCGGATCGCTGCGGTTTCGAGCATAAAATGTCAAGCACTGAGAAAAATTATCACTAACATTTGTTATTTAATAACAGTTATACAGTATCGACAGATTAATTCACTTGGGATCAATAGAAAAGTATGTGATTTTTTATTAACAAAGTTATATCCGAGAACAACGTTTTCTGTTTAAAAAATTTCGAATTTTATGTATTATGAATATATTTATAAAGTTAGAGACACTATATAGTTTTATATGAACAAATTGTTTATATATTACTTATAGCCAATTGCAGTGGCACATGGAAACTTATCCTGATCAACAAATATTGTTAAGTTCATGTTCCAATACTACTATTTATTCTCTGTGTAGAGTTGAATCTCAAGTGTGAAATGAGCTGGCGACGAATGCGGTGGTGGCGGCATCGTTTGATTTAAAGCATCAGCAACATGGACATGGTATTCGAGGGGAGAAAAAACACCAGACCGGGCTTCCCTTCCCCTTCCCCTTCCACCTCCCCTTTCCCTTCCACTTGTCCAGGGTATTACTCTACCCTGTTATGAAATCAGCTTAACGAGATTGGAAATCAGAACAGAGGCCAAAAGATTGAAGGTGTAGCCAGCTGGGGGGGGAAATGGCTGCTGATGCCGGACAATGCTTATAAGATGGTCCAGTTCAGATAGCCGGGCACCAAGTACACTCCATTAAGGCTGTTGCTCTTTGGGGTTGGGTCCTCAAAGTTCGCCGGGTCCATCAGCGAGCTAGTCAAACCAATTTGGGGGGATCAAATTAAAGCCACATCAAATGTTACAGGGGTGATTGCTTCATATAGGGGTGCCCTGGTGCAAAAACGTCCCTGACAAAAACTTTATGCCGTGTTGCATTTTCAACATAAATCGAAAGCGTCAGCAACAGAAAGTAAGACTTTGCAATCATAGTTTTTTACTCGAGTTGTGGGGAATTCCAAGTAATATACTAACCAATTGTGCGTAAACTGAAATTGTCCCAATAATAAATATACTCCGTCAATAAATCATAAGACATAAGAGGGAGGTTAAGTCTGGAGATGCAAGGTACAATTTTTTTCCCTTTTTTTTTAAATTAAAGCTTCTAAATTGTATTATAAAAACATTGGGTTTTAATTCTTATGCATTTTTTTTTAAATAAATAAAATTATTGATCTTATTCATTGCCCATTAAATTTATAAAAATAAATATTCCAAATTAAATATAATTTATACTTTCTTTGAGTTTCAATTTAGGCATTTTTAAAAAAAATAAATAAATTATTGATCTGAATCTTCTTCAATTATTCATTTACAATTATGTTTATAAGGATTCAATATTTAATAATAAATTCCTTTTTCAGTACACTAATTAGATATTTTTAAAGTTACAATTTTAGAGTTCAAGTTATGGTAATTGAACCTTTAATACTTTTGAGCGAGTTAATTTGGGTTTAAAAGTCTATTATCAGCTAACGTTTTGTAAATTAGTTGAAAAAAAATAAAAATAAGGATAGATATATATATTTTAAAGCCCCTTTTTTAAATCTCCTCATGGAATATATTCCCTGAACAGCAGCTGATGCTTCAGTGATGCAGGCAGTCTTGTTTTTTTTGGCCCCCGTCTTAACCCATGCACTTTACACACGTCCGACCCCCATGAACAAAGGTTTTTATGTACATATAGGAGAGTACCTCGTCTGTGTGCGCCGATATATTTCGAATGCGATACATGACGTTTCCATTGTTTCCATCAACGCTGATGTTGCTGATGCACGCCAATAATTGATGATGAACAAATAAGATGGCTTCTTTTGGTTTGAAGCGTTTCGCTGTGGAATGCGGAAATTCCTCTCGCTCTCACTTTGGCAATGTTTTGCTGCCTCATTCGCACTTCTTAAAATTTCTACACTGAGAAGTTCTGTGTCACTAAAAACTACTGGAAAATCTAAAAAATTGTTCAAAATGATTTAATGTTTCCAAATTATATTTCGTAGAACCAAAATTTACTGTTATTAATACATTTTCGAATTATAGTCTCTTGCAGTTAAAAAAAAAAAGTTTTTAACTTTTAACTAAACATTTTTTAAAAGAGCAAAGTAAAATATTTTCTTTTTTTTTGTGCATTAAAAGTTCTAAATCGTAAACTTTTATCACCACGAAACAAAAAAAAACAAATATTGTTTACTTTCCACTAGTTGCCATTAAACATTTTGACGCATTTCTTTAAAAGAAATAAAAACATTAAACCAATTACTTTACGGAAAGATAACTTTAGATAGGATCATTTTAATACAAACATATACTTAGATGAGGACTGAATTTACTGATATTTTTATCACTGTGCAGCACTTTCAATCCCATGGGCTTGACGTTCGATAATGCAATTCCATTCAGGCATGCGAGACAGCCAATCTATCTGATTCACAACCACACACATGCACACGCACCGTCATCAGTATGCAGCAGGGAAAAGCTTTCTCCAACTCCGCTTTACCCTCCCCCCCTCCCCACCTCATTTTCATCCCCGTCCCTTTTCTTTCCTGGTCAGGAGAAATCAAACAAAAGTTATAATATTTTACATCGAGTGGGCATTGAATATTTTTGGCATGGTAGGTGGTACATAATGCGGTTGTGGGGTCATAATTTTAGGTGTATTTGTCTGGCCTGCAACTTAAATTTATTTTAATTTTAAAATAGTTAACCTTAAAAGCTTTATAAATTTAAACAAAATTTATAGTTAAAGTTTTAAAATAAAAAGACAAGACTTTTTTTATAAGTTTCTAAAAGAGTTTAATATTTTCATTCGTATCTTAATGACACTGATTCACACTCATTTAAACCTCTTTCATAAATCATTTTCAGAGTATCTCGTGGGCAATACCCATTGAATCTTATTTTCCTCATTTCTTGCCATTATTTTCAATTATTATATCAAAGTGAAAGCCGTCGTTCGATCTTTTTCGCTCATTGTCTGCCGGTTAATTGCCGTTTGCTGATTTTTCGCAAAGTGCGATGCAGCATCGCCACCGCCGTGCCCATGCCATCATCGTCATCCCCAGGCGTTCGTTCCTGCCTCATCGCATCATTAGCGCCATCATTTTAAAATATTATTAATACTTAATGGTCTCCGCTTGCCCGAGTGTGTGCACCGTGCATTGAACAATTTATGGTGCGGCCCAAATGAATTTCCTGCTCAGACGCTTGGACGACGACGTCACGTGAAAGAAAAGCGGCAGCGGCAGAGGCAGCGGCAGCGGCAGAGGAAAACGGAAAATTTGCCTCACGCTGCGCTAACAAAACAAAAAAAAAAATAATAATACAAAATGCATGGAAAGCGGAGTTAAGTGTAAAGAGCATTTCCAGACGACGTTCGTCAACGTCAAACGGCGATCGATAAAATATGCTTGCATGTGAATTATTTTAATGAGTTCCGTTTCGTTGGAAAGGAAAAATATGAGCGATAAACTAAATACATCTGGATGGGGACGAGTTTGAAAAAAAAAATCAAAGAGTATGAGCAGAAGCCCAGCAGAAGCAGAAAGTCCCGCTTGAACACAATGGCAACAAAATGCAGAGGGAAAAGTAAAACAAAACAAAAGCGGTTCCATTCGCAACGGAGTTGGAGTTTTCCTAGTGGAGCCAAGGATTGGAGCCAGGACACGAAGCCAAGCACCAGGACCTCTTTCACAGAGAAAAACGAGCGATACCATTTCCCTATTAAGTATATCAAAATGAAAACAATGCTTATTATATAAATTTACTATTTATAGTTATATCTTTATTTTTCATATGAGGATATTATACATTATAACCATTTAAAAGAAATAAGGGAGTGAAAGAGGGATACCCTATTTTCCTTCAAAACGAACCTCGTTCTCCTCATCGTCCTAAAAAAATTTATAATTTCATCTTCCTATTCAGGGACCATTATTATCATATATAATTACAAAATCTTTATTACCATATTACTATATAAGTTAACATTACTTTATTTTCCAGTGCAAAACTCATTGAAGAAGAGAGGTCTGCCAGCCAGTTGGCAAATAATTATGTGAAGTCAAGCAAAAATCGCAAGGGGAAGTGGCAAGGTGCAGACGATAAGAAGAGGGCAGATTAGCCAAAGATGGAATGAAATGAAGGTAAGAAGCTTTCAGTTTAAACATTTTTTACGGCTACTTGGCTAATTAAGAGAGTGAATGAGGCAAATGATTATTTAAAAGTATTATTTCTTAAATTGTAAGATCCTAGAAAAATGTTGTACTTAGTAGTTTATTTGTTTTTATACAACAAAACTGTATGTAACAATAATCGTATCATTTTGTTAACCATGCATAGCTATTTCTGTAAGTTACAAATTCGTTTAAACGGCATACAAGTACTTACAACTCTTTCCAAAAATAAGAGACAAATTTACTAGGGTCCTTTGTCCCTCAGAAAAGAAAAGAATCCATAGATAGCCGCTGACTTTATATCTCTACGCTAGACAATCCCAATTTCTTGCTGGCTGCTAATGGGCTTTATGCCTCTGGATTACCTCTTCATCAAGCAAGGGCATAATGGGTAACATCAAAGGCAGGAAGAATAAAGGAGTTTTGGGAAGAACTTGGGCCACAGGATATCGGTTAGTTGAAACCACCACGAAAGTTTTCGCTTCTCTACTCCCCCATTTTTATTTTTGGTTTTTATTTTTCATTTTGCTTTCTCACTTTTGGTGTCTCAATCAGATACCAAAAGGATGGCTTCGGAAAAAATAGAGAGCGGAGATGGGGGTTAGACAACAAAAGTTGTCAATTGACGCCAAAAGTTGATGCCAAAAGCGTCGCCGACAAACTGTGCAATACCGAAACGTGAAAAATGAGGAGGGGAGATGGCTGGAAAAAGAGCGAGAAAAAGCGGAAGCAAAACAAAGAAGGTGAAAAATGCAATAACAGTTAAGTCATTGCCCTGCCAAGTCCACCCATTACCCTTCCAATAAATTTACTAACAAAAAAAATATACCAATTTGAAAAGAATTTAAATTTTGGGATAAAATTTAAATATTTGTATTTATACTTTAATTTTTTATTATTAAACGACCTATACCTGTTTATTTGACTTGTTGAAAATTGTTTTAAGGTTACATATGTTTTAATGTAATATAAAACGTTCTAAATATATGTTATTGATTAATTAATACATATACATATTTTGTCAAATAATTGGAATTTGATAGGCATTTTTAGTTCCTATATCTGCATAATACTATTATTACAAACCCATAAAAGTTTTTTTTAAAAATGGAACCATTCCGGTGAAATATATTAATTCAACATGCATTAAACATTACTTGTTGTTTTATAAGAAAAGAGCATAGGTATTAAACGAAATTATTTAACAATATTTACTTTTAATTTTTTAAAATAACTTCTGACCTAAGCTCTTTTCTTAAATTATAATCAATAATTTATACATAATAATAATATTAAATCTATATGTCTTACAATATGTATTAAAAATGTAGTAAAGCACAATCAATGTATTACCTAATAAATATATATATTCCATAACTATTAGAAAATTCTCTAACGCCTGGCCAGAGAGATAATTCCTGTTTAGAGTAAAAAGAACCATACGTTTTTCTCAATGTACGCCCAAAAAGGAGTAGCACAACATCGAAATGAAAGAAGGTGCAAGTCTACCAGACGGTTATAAATAACGTTTAATTGCAGCAGAAAGCCAATTTGGGAGCTGACCCACGAGTGCCTCCTTCGCGAAGAAAGGAGCTGAAGAGGAGCCCGCCTTCGTTATTTTGGGGGCATTATGAGTAGTTAATTTACAACAAAGTTGTTAACTGTCGTTGGCCCAGCTGGTGTGCCGTTGCTCTCCTGGGTCGCCCTAGTCATCTTCTAGCTCGCTTATCCCAAATTGCCCAATTTTAAATTAACAAATTCCATTTCAACATTTTAATTAGGTTTTAAAATTTTCATGCGCTGCCTTATTTTCGCGGCAGTGGCAGTGGCAATGGCAGCGGCAGCGGCAGTGGCAATGTTGTTGCAGTGCCTGAAATGGAAATGGCGGCGGCAGCGAAACGCTGGCGATTTCCTCTGTAGAGCAGCTTGCGTATTAATATGCGCCATTTCCGTTTCCGATTAGCATAGCAGCTGGTGTACAGTCCTCCGCAACAAACAGGAAATGGCGCAAAACTGTGTCTCCAGCCTGGGCCTTGGCATTTCCCCTTGCCACTCGCCATCCGGAGCCGAGTATTTCATTTTACTTTAATTTTCATCATCATTGCCCCGAAACTAGCACAGTGGCGAAAACTCCAACAATGGCCAGCAAAAATGTCTCACATTCAAAATACAAAACGATAAAAATAACAAGTAGACAGTTTCGTTTAGCATGGATAAGGCGAATAGGATCTACTCTATTAAGATACAAAATATTACTAAACACTATTTTAAGTTGTTAGACATATTTTCCTTTTTTACACTATAAAGAAATTAAATAATTATAACTAATTAATAAAATTAAAAGTTAATGGGAAAAAACAACTTATAGACGTAAATAATGGGTATCAACATTTAAATCAAATATTCAATAAAATGGTTTCATACAAAATCACACTTTTTGGTTTAAATATTTGTGGATACATGTATGTTTTCATATATTAATATATACAAATGTTATACTTTTCTAATCAAATAATATACTCCTGTCATATGCAATTAATTTTAATCATGGTAAGTAAAATGGATTAGTATATGGTCTATCCTTTCAAGGCAGAGCTCATATAACCATGCAAAAAACTCTTTCACAGGGTTATAGAGTATTTATAAAGCTTCTCGCGCTTTCTGTTTGTTGCAAAAGCTGCAGTTAATTTGGTGCTTCAAATTTTAATGCCGGGAAGGGGGACTACGGAAAAAGTAGAGTTCGGGGCCAGGCAAAAACAAGGCAGTAACAGTAATAGTAACAGTAAGAGGCAAACAAGGACCATGTTCAGAAATGGTGGCCCAGGCCAGGACCTTCGCCGAATCGCTGGGCGCCGTTTTATAGTCCGGCCAAGGCACCCAAGCGACGCCGTTGAGTTCTTACACGCAGAAAAATATGTCTAAAGTTGCTAATCCCTTGGATATTTCCATCACAATATTGAGTATCTAAGTACCTTCTGAAAAACTAACTTGGTTGAATAAATAATACAATTTACGATATATTAATAGAAGGGAAGTGTTGAAATATTATTTACCTTTACAGTTTCATCAACTGTAGGTCTTAAAGAATTGTCGATATATATCAAAAAGATTTATTGGTAGAAAAAAACTTAAAACCTTAGTCGATACCTGCTATGTATTTTCAAATGAAATTAATAACTATTGAAACATATAGCTGTTCTTTAAATCCCACACTTTTTTTTGGCTATTAAGTATTCCACATTTCAATTTAAATTATATTGACATATAATTCACATTTTATATTAATATGGCAAAAATATTGACAATTTATTTAACAAAATTTGTATGGGTTTCCTTGTTTTTTTCTCTGAACCTTAGGATCCCATCCTCTTTTTAGGGTCCCAAACTCTCGTCTTAGCGAAAAGCTCTTTTGCATAAAATTCTCACATTACGCATACGCAACGCTGTATTTACAGTTATACTGAGCATTTTATTTCCGGCAGCCGGGCGGCCCATTTTTGCTTTGGATTTGCATTTCGACATCGTCTTCGCCTTCGACTTTGCCTTTGCTTGTTTTTCGTTCGGTTTATTGTTATAGATTTTATGGCATTCGCTGTGGAGCTGTTATTATTTAAAGCAACAAATATATTTTCAGCTTAATTAAACTTAAAAATCGTGAAACACCCGATGGGAGATTCCGGTCATCTGGTTTGCCCTGCCTCCTTAACTGCATCACCATAAATTTCTGTGCATAAAACTCACGTTTAATGCCGCAAAGTATGCAGCATTTTTTATGGTGCGAGTACCACTTCGTCCTTCTCGGTGATTTTCCATCTCCTCTGCCCGATGGTCGCCCCATTTATTACTGGCGAATACATCACACAAAAGGCCGTGCCCTCAATTTATGTGCCGTAGGCAACAAAAATTTATTGTCAACTGATAAGCAGGCCAAAGCAAAGTAGCCCGCAGGCGAAGAACACTTGTAAAAAGGGGGCAAGTGAAAAGGTTCCTTGTAGAGCGGGGTTACGAGGGTTGAATGCGCCATCGAGGGCCAGTGTTACGATACCCTTTCAGAGATTTTTGGCAGCTGATTGGTCACGGCTAAGGTTTTGGGTGGGCCATCAATCAGTGATTGTTTGACTCCAAAGATTTGGCATGCTTTGGCGGTTTATGGGTGATTACATAGTCGTGGGTGTAATAATGTGTTATAGTGGTAAGGGAAATGCCAGTTTACTGTATATTTTTCATACTAATTTAAACAAATTTTCGCTCATAACTACTTTAGTTAAAAGCTTTAATTAATGAAACCCTTTTTAATATTAAAAATAATGTTCGCATAATTTTTAAACAACAAAAAATATGAATTCACTTTATCTCGTGTTTACATAAATTCAAAACATACAAAAACCTTTTAAAATAATCAATTCATTTACTTTTTTCATTCTAATTTATTTTAATTTTAAGGCTTATAAAAGAAATGGCTTTTTTTTATAACATATTCGTAATCATTTATTCAGCTCGACTAGCACCAACCTTAAACTTAAAATACCATTTTCAGTATAACAGCCTGCCATTTTAAAACCGTAACCGGTTCATCAGTTTATTGATTTTGCGTTTGGCACATAAATTCCGGCGACGGAAAAACACCGAATAAAAAGAAAAACTTTCGTCGAGGGAGGTGATTGTGAAGGTTGTCCACCATTTTTTTTTTTCGGGCTGCGAATTTTTTTTATGCAAATGCATAAAAAGTGTCATGATTGCCGTGTTTGTTTGTCTGGGCGAGGCCTTCGTCCTTAAGCAGGACCTGGACCCTTTTCTGCCGCCTACAGATGTCTGGACGTCGTTTATTCCATTTGTTTAGGTTAGGCAGGGCGTGTATGTGGCGAAAATAGAAGGACAAACAGTGCTCCATATTTGAGCATATGTTCGACTGCATGGCAGGTTTTTCTGTCGACTTTTGTCTTGGGCTTGCTTTGGGTCCGTGACCAAATAATTGAAATGTCTCCCCATGGGCACGTTAGAAGAAGAAAGAAAAACAGAACATTTCGCCCACCAGTTTAATTTATAACATTTTGTAATGAACAATTACTCAACTGGTCGACTGGGCTAGAAAAATATTCAAAAAAGTGTAGAAACATTTAATCAGTCAAAATTTGACAATGCTTATCTAAAAATTTATAAAAAAATAACAAACAAAATCAAAAACAAAAGTGTAAAATAAACTTAAAAAAAAACACAAAATCAGATGTGTAATAATTTATTTGGATTTACGAAATCAAAAATTAGTAAACTAAACATTTTGTTATGTTTCTTAATAGGGAAAGCTATAAGTTTTAGTTAATATAAGTGTGTAAAAACCGGTTCCTAAACTTTCATGCATTATCTCAAGTTTATAATACATACATATACAAATTTATAATATTATCAACGCAAAATCATTTTTCATCTTTATGTTTTTCGTCTTATTTTCAGTTTAGCTTGCCATAAAATATTCTCACACGCTTCCGAAACTACTCCCAAATGGCTAAAAACGAGGGGCCGCGAGGGGAAATCAGCTCGGTGATGCCGTGCCTTGTCAACTGGTTTGAAAAATAGATTTTTACGGGCTTAGTTGCGCATCGTCAGCCACGTTGAGTGCGGCAACAACAGCAGCAGCAGCAGCAGCAGCAGTCACTACAGGATCTATGGCATCCATAGGACCACCAGCAGCATATTCTTCATGGCATCGCCTGGCCACGGGCATCCGCAGTCCTCCTCCTCATTCCGCCTGCCAAATCCCGCGGGGCGTTCCCTTTTGTGTCTCACTCGCGTCATTTAAAAGACATTTGCCTGTCATTTTATGCCGTGTTTGGCACAGTTTTCTCCCCCATCTCTCACCCAGCACTGCTAGAAAATAGTATGTACAGCATCGCCTTGTTAATGATTTAAGTTTGGAGTTAATCGACATTTTCATTGGTTCACATAAAGAAAGCAAATCATTGGAAATATTGTTGAAGCAATGGCAATAAAATATCTCACAAGGTTTTATAATGAAACATCGTACTTACTTTTAGACCAACTCTAGCATTGAAAATGCCTATGATCAAAAATTTTATAAATTTATTATGATAAAAAAAACATTTGTTCATCAACTAATCAACTTTAGTTGTTAAGTTTAAATTTGATAACTTATGTTACCGGCGACATGTCGAATTTAATTTAATTTTATTTTTTTTGTTTCAATAATACCGAAACTTCTATTAAAAAAAAACTAAATGGAATATCTATAATATACATAAAATAAAATGTTAAAAAAATTAACTGAAAATGTATGGTCTAATTGCTGAGGTCTCAAGCACTTAAAACACACATTTAAAGTTGATTTTTTAACCTTCAGAGAGGCACTATTAATAAATAAGTACCCCAGAATTGGTTTTGATATTTTTATCAGTGTATCTTTTGCCTCTCTCATCCATTGCAAAAGTTTTTCGCTTGCCAAACAATGGAGGCGGTGGGTGGGGCAAACCATTAGTTTGACATTGGCAACACATTGCCAATACATTTGTAGCAGATGCAGTTTACCAAAAAAAAAAACCCTGGGCAGAAAGGAAAACCCTGCTAATGATCAATCCAAAATGGTGGCGATGGAGCCTGGGGCGCGGGTGGTGCTTTTGAATTAGTTTAGTTTTAATTTCAATTGCAGAATGGCGGGCGAAAATGCATGCAAATTAGGAAGGCAGCCGCCGCTGATGCAGCGTTAATTCACCAAATCGAATTGCATTGCATTAAGGTTTAATTAGACTGCTAACAAATCCCATAACCCCATAGCACCACAGCTCCACCAGCTCATATGCAAATGCAGCTGCCCCTTTTGTTGTTACACAAACGAACAGAAAGGAGTGTGGGGGTGAAAAAAATAGAAAGTTAAATTTATTAAAACCCATTTGTAAAACGCGGCTCTTCCAGGCATAACTTGGGCTTTGCTTTGGTCTCGGTTATTCGCGGGGGGCGTTACGTAAGCAGGGGGCTTTTGGGGCTTTGTTGGCTGCAATGAACGCGAAATGCACGCAGCTAAAACTTCAAAAAGCGCACACCCCATTCCCACCATTTTTCCCCTCGGGAATGCCCACGGGGCTTGATGGTATATATGGGTTGGAAATCCATGGCGTAACAGTAAAACTTTTCGCAGAAGTGGCATTAACTTGAGTGGCCAAGCACACGGTGGCGTATACGCAATTTTTTATTATATATGGAAAAGAACATTTTCGAAAAATGGGTTAGAGTGGCTGATGCATATGAAAAGAATATGGGGACTGCGGCATTGCGAAAGAGGAAATGTTGATTTGCTTTTACACTCGTACTCTACTTTAATTGGATTCCAGAAGTATAAGTTATGGCTGTTATGTTTTTGTGAACCAACATTTATTGGAGATTTATTTAAAAATTTTTTGAAAGCTGACTGGCTGACAGATAATTAATTAAACTTACCCAATCAGCTTAAAAAAGGGCTGCCCATTCCTATTTAATTCATGAAATATTCCATACACATATATATTCGACATTCATTTTTGTTTCTTAGCAGTTTTATAATCTCATTTCATAGAGCTCCCTTGAACTCTAAACTTCCTTAACTAACTTTAAATCTGGTTGGTCTTGGGCTGAAAGAAAACTTTCCCGGGAAATTCTTCGGCTGAAAAACGTAAAGAAAATCTCGTCTTAGTTACAAAGCTGGCACATATACTTATTACACTGCTTTGCATGCGATCTGCGAATGTGTGGCAAGTTTTCACTTACGCAACTCGGCAGCGGCCATTAAAAAACAGACAAAAAAAAAGAAAGTACAATGCAATTTTCATAGCATACTTTCCTGTTGTTACTGCTGCTGCTCCTGCTGCCCCAAACCCCTCATGATTTTTTATGCATAAATATTTGTGCAAGTTTTTTCTTATTTTTTTAGTGCAAAATGTTTTTTATACTGTTATGACCGTTTAAGCAAAACTTTGGAGAAGAGAGCGCAAAAAAGCGCGGAGGAATAACGTTCGTTGGGTAAGCATAAAATTATTATCAACCCGCGTGAGGAGAATTTCAGGGAAATGGAGACTCGACGACGAACGAAAATTGCCACGCAATGTTATAGCAAAAAAATATAAACTTTTTCGTTCCTGTTGTTGGTTTTTGGTTTTTTTCAGTTCTGCTCTTTGGCAGACATTTTTTTTTTTGTTTGGACACACTTTGCATGGTGACGGCGTTTGCTAAATGAACCGAAGCGAACAACAAAAAGAAATTATACAAAAAACAAAGAAGGAGCAAATGTAAAAAAGGGAAAGTTAAAAGACATGTTGACCAAGTGGAATACTCTATTTTGAATGTACATATTAGCATAATTGCATTTCACTGGCGCAAAATATAAAAATGCGGAAAGTAATATAACTTAAGCGCTAATAATAGACGTAAATAAAAAATTTTATTCTATAATATACAATGTACTTTCAATTGACTATCCTAACAGTATTAACAACCTTAAGACTCAAACATTATATGCATTTTATTTTAAGCATATCTAACTAAGACTCTTAGAGTTTCCCTTCCTAAAAAGAGTATTTCCATTTAAAACGCAAAGTTTGTAAAGTTACAAAAATATTTCAACACTTGCCGCACATGGTGTCACACCATCAGTGGCAAAAACAACGACAACACATGACCGAAGTGAAGGCACAACACTCCAGACCACAAAAATAAAAACAGTTTGCTGGTCTCCTTTTTTTTCGTCTTTGTATTTTTAAGTGTCCTTGTTCAGGGCGAACGATATCCTTCCCTTCAGCATTATTGTTGGGCAGTAATTTTCATAAATTGCGTCGCTGTCGTCGTCCTCGGCTATTAGCGTTAACATCTAAATGTCGCCGTTGAAAGCATTCAACTTCAAATTGTTGGTCAGCACGGAGACAGCAAAAACAAAGGAAACCCTGAGTCAGTTCGGCAAAATAAAGAGTATAAAATTCCACAATGGATCCCAGTAAAAAACAAATATATTTATCAAGTAAATGTTGCAGGAGTGAGCAGTTCGCCGTTTGGGTGACAGACAATCTGACAGTCAGTCAGTGATTGAAACCACTCGGCGGTGTATGAAAATATTTCGGTTGTTAACTCTCAAATCCTGCAGCAAGTGATGTGCACAGAGCAAAATATTTTTAATATTTAAAAAAATTGTGTTTTTTATATATATTATATTTATTGCAAAACTTAAAGTTGAAAAATAAAATTATACCGATTTGAACCATTTTAGAATTGGTATGTGCCAATTTTAGAATCTTTGTCCCTAATTCTAGATAATATATTATTAATTGTGTGAATCAATTGTTTATCTCAAATCTAAAAGAAACTTATATATTTAGGTTTGGCAAATAATTACTAAGCTTAGCTTCATTAGTTTTACTGAGAATCATTTACATTGAATTAAAAACCAAATATATGTTTCCACCCATTTTAAATGATAACTTTTTGGTTATGAATAACATTTTTAATCAGTATAATATATTTTTCCCGTGTGGACATTTCAGACAACAGGAGACACAGGACAATTTGTCCCGAGGCTAGCAAACACACAATTGCTGAAAAGTGGAGCAGTTCGTCGCTCTACCTCAAAACCCACTCCCGCTGAAAGTAAAAGCTGCATAAAAATTGCATTGCCCCCAACTAAAAAGGGGTATAAAACTAAAAAAAAAAGCGTAAAAGTTTCCCTATGGAATTGAAGTTGTTTCAGAAGTCGGGAGATTGGAAGGCAGCAGTCGCTTGCCGTTTAAATTGAAACTCGGAATGCAGGAGCAAAAAATGAAACACAAAACTGGAATATTTAATGCGTTATGCAAAAATTGCGCCCGTTGTCTCGTTTTTGTTGGGAAAAAGATAGTGAAAGAGGGAGGACACCGGAGAAAGGGCATGGAGAAAGGTGCCAGGGAAAGAGAGTTTTGCCGTTGAAGCAGCAACGGCAGCAATACGTTCAAAATAACAGCAGTTCAGTGTAATACTGGAGCAGCAAAAACAAAAAAAAAAATGAAAGTAAGCTGTGACGTGCGATTCGAGAGAAAGAAGCGAGTGACACAGTAAAACAAACCAAGAGAGTTGATATAAAAGTACGTTAAAGCAAAGGTAGTTTATATTAAACTGGGTTTAGTTTTTTATAAATTTTCTTTCAAACATCAACATTTTATTAAAATTTGATGTAATGAGGGTGTTATAGAATTCTTTAAGAATGCAACAATATATTTTACGTCTAAAATCCAGTTGGAGGTATTTGAAAAGAACACTTTTATATTTTGTTTCTCTTAAACGCCTTTGTATGTGATTTCAATATCATTGTCATTTCTAAGACACACTTCATGTTCAGCTAAGCACCACAAATTTCGCACTTTTAAAAAGTTATAAATTCACCATAGTATTAAAAAAAAAGTTGTATACACAAATTTGAAATATATATATAGAATTAATTATTGAAAAGCTTGAGCTTATAACTTTAAAAAAAAAGCATAACAAAATCTTATTATGAAACACAGAGCGTCCTCAATTTTTACCCTTTCACAGCAACAATAATTATAACAAAACTGGTTTATACATTATAAAACAAAAAAAACAACTAAAAATTAAATTAAAATTTAATGTTTTTATTTTTTTCAATTCCTTTAATTCAATTAATTCTTTATATAAAAAGCGATTTATCCTTGTAACAGCCCTCGCGTGTTGTGGCGTAAGCTGCCATAGTTTCACCAGTCCTATCACTCAGTCCTGCGCCTCCCGTTAGCTTATCCGCCCCATCGCCACGCCCCCGAGAGATTTCCGCCCCCGACTATCCAGTCCCTTCTCTTTTCTGCTGCCACCCCGATTCCCAAAAGCTGAGGGAGGAAGAAAAAAGAAAAACAAAGATGTGTTGCTCCAGCTTCGTTGCATTTTTATCAGCGGCAACATGCAACTCTCTCTTGCCTTCCCTTTCCCACAACCATCTCTCTCCCTCCCTCTTTCTGCACGTTGCCTGCATAAATATTGCACATGCAAAATTGGAAATAACTGATGGATGCCGTCAAAAAATGCTGCTGCCACAACCGCTGGGCGCATTTTACGCCCACTTTCCGCGGAGACATTGCCAAAGAGGCAAAGTATATATTATATAGGCGTGGCAAGAAGCATGTTTGTACATTCCTCTGACATTAATAAATCGATGAATAAAAAATACTCAAAACAGTTGGGGCCAAAACTAAAGTATTTCATAAAACAAACTGCAACACAATAATTAAGATACAATATCAATGGTGTAAAAAACTATAAAAATGTAATACCCTTATATCAATATCTTACTTATGAATTGTAATCAATATTTCTTAAGCTATTATATCCATATGTTAAAATTAATATTAAAGTATTTTAAAATATGTTTTAAAAAAAAATTTTTTTATTCCAGAATTAAAATAGAAAATAGAATGATTTTAATGTGCAGTAGGATTAATTGGTCTCCCTGTTGGCACTTTTTTTTTGATTTATTGAACCTTGATAATGGAGGCTTAAAATTGCAAATTTGTAAATTTATATAGTTTTTTTGCATAGAGAGAATTACTATTATTTTGACATCAGCTGTTTCTTTTACCCTGCGGCAAATGCTGCTACCCTTTTTGCTTTAGCAACAGCCTGTGGGGCACTTTAGGCCGCCCATTTGACAAAAGCACCATCACCCCCTTCCGCGCAGCCCCTGCAACCCTATCCCCTCCCCTCTTCCACACATACACACTTGCATTTTTAATTAATTTCATGCAATTTGTTCAACCAGCAACAACAAGAGCAGCAGGCTGCAAAAAACAGGTGTATAAAAGGGGGCTGAAACGGAAAAACGGGGTACAAAAGCCGGGAATCAGGTGGAAAATGGCACAAAGGGGGTGGTGGCGGGGAACGGGGTGTCGCTTTGCCGCTATGCAATTTGCCAGCGTTAAGCCGATAAGTGCATTTTTAATGTGAACCCAATGAATTTTCTATTACATTTTAATTTAAAATAACAAAAACAGGATAAAAGAGTGAAGCGAAGGGGTGAAAAGCACAGACAGAAGCCCCGCGTAATTCGATTTCACATTTAGATTAATTATATTCATCGATAGAAATTTTAATAGCGAGTTAAATCTCTTCCATTTGTAAATCAATCATGACTAGAAAATAACTCTCGAACGTTTCTCTTTTTGGTTTATTCACCACTAGAGAACTATCAATTAGGTTAATGGGGAGCTTATGGCAAGGAAAAGCGGAGAAATGGAATTTGAAGGCCGCTAATGAATGGAGATTATGGAAGAATAAATTGCAATTTGATAACCCATATATGTGGAGGAGCACTGCGAGCTTATGGTCATATTCAAAGGGGATTTTATGCATGAAATTATCAAATTTATGTAAAATAATTAATTTATCTTAAATATTATGTATTATATTTTATTACCAAAATATGCAGGTTCACAATAATTCTCTCTACATTGGCAAACAAAAGTAAAAGAAAATGAAATATATGTATTTTAATAGGAAAAGTTGAAAAGAAACATTTTTGTTTCAAATACTCAGTCCAATAAGTTGAATTAATGATTATTGCCTGATTATTTCATAAATTTTCTTTGCATGAATTAAAAAAATTATAATCATTAATAGGATAGAACGTTGATTGCCCATTAAGAATTTATTGAAACTTAATATAAGCAAAACTGTTGAGAGATGAAAAAAATATGTCATTCCAAAAATAACCGAACGCCATGATTTGAAGTGACGTGAAACCTTCAAATGAAATTATAAATAAATTCCATTACCCTTAGATAAGGAAGTTATAGTCAATCCATAAAAAGTAAAGCCCAGCTGCCGAAAAAATAGACAGATTCATCAAAAGATAAGTATGCAAGGCAAACTTCATTTACGGTTAAAAACAATTTTTATAACCGATTTTTATGGGGGCGAAACGAACCAAGGACTATCGCGCATAAAAAATGACGTACATTTTTTAAAATGCCCAACTTGTTTACAAATAAATAGCAGCGATGTTAGCGAAGGAATGGCTGGCAAAAACTGGGGCAAAAACAAAAACAAATTTTAATCCCAGCCAAACACTTGACTCTGTAATATTCCACTCAGTTGGGCCCCTCCGGCAATGCCCCCTTTCCCAGGATTTCCTACTTTTTTTTTTTTTTTTTTGGGGAGTGGATGTGGGTGTACCTCCACAGATTTATCTCGCTTAATTTACCGTTATTTGGGCATCAGCTTTGCAACAATGCAAAAAGAGCGAGACAGGAAAAGATGAAAACAAAATAAAAATAAAAATAAAAATAAACCTTCGCATGGCCCATAAAATTTCATTAGCGTCATATTTTCAAATAATTTTCTTCGTATTTTTTTTCCCCTGCCCTTTTTGTGCTGTTGGCTTTTCCTTTTTTTTTTTAGAGGACCTAGAAGAGGTCCGTTTGCTCCTGTCCCCCGCTCAACCGTTGCGGCTGACTGGTCTCTGGAGAAGTTTTCCCACCTAACGAAGGTATAATCATAATTTGAAATTGCTCATTCGAATCTTAGATTGGATTAAGTGCGAATTAGAACATCAATAAGCGGAGAGGGCGTTAAATGTAACGCAACATTGACGACAGCATCCCATCCCCTCGAACAAAAGGATCAAAGCAGGATTTGCCAAAGGATATGGGCGGGAATCCCAAGGAGGAGGTGAGCCAGTAGGTGCAAATGTGCCAAAAGTGTTTGTCGAGGTGCTCAAGCAGGCAACTTAATGAGCATTGACAGTCGTCGACAAAACTACGACCGCATTAAATTGTAATTGAGCCACAAAAGCTTCATGGGGGTTTTAAGGGTTAATCAAGCTGTTTGCATTGCAAGCGTCTATAAGCTAAAGACCAGCAAAAGTTGGTGCTCAACTATTGAACAAGAGTTTAGTTATGGATGTTTAAGGACTGACTGAAATCAATACAATAATAGATGCTTTAACAAACTAATTTTTTTATTTTATTTATCATATGTTTATTAATAGGTTGTTTTTAACGAAACAAATTAATTATTTCTAAATAATATTCGACAATTTAGTTGAATACCTTCAATTTCTGTTGTCTAAATGATTTAGCTTCTAAGAGCATTTCAACGTCGTTAATCTATTGTTAACCATTCTTCGAATATATATGCACAAATTGCCTGAAATCGCTTAACAACATTACAAGCTTGGGAAGGCAAATGCTGTGTAACTTTTTTAGCTCATCAAGCTGGAAACATTTGGACAGAAGCCGCTGGCTGCTGGATTACCGAAGGACTTTCATGGGGACTCTCCTTAGACCAGCTACTGATTAAACTTGAAAAGTATTAATAGATCTTGGGCTTAAAACTAAAATTTCACATTTTTGCAACAGTCCAAAGTGTTTTTATGAATGATATTTTTTAATGCACTTCTATATCATAATATTTCTTATTTTATTTCTTATATATTTTTCATTTGATTTGAAAAGCTAACATTATTGCACATATATCAGAAAAGTCAATTAAGTATTATTATTATTATTTTATAAACCTTTAACTATAAATATTTTGTTTATAAATTCTTTAAAATTTGTATATTTTTATTTATTATATTGTTTTCACACATTAAGCAACATAATTACAATAAAATAAAATAAACTAAAAAAAATTAAATATTTAATTATTTGTATTAATTTTATTTTAACATATAATTTTTTAAATTATTTTAACAACAAAATCTTTGTTTAAATCATGCACAATCCATGTAACTAGTGTTATATCAATGCACCGACTGAACAAGACAGACGGAAATGTTGGGCGAAAGGACACGCACATTGGCAGGACCAAAAGGACGAGTTCTGGAGGAGATGAGCAAGCCTTCGGGGCTGCAACTAACAAATTATCACCAGCCAAGTGTGAGAACTGTGCGTGTGCATCACTCAAAATGTGTCGCTACTTGTGGGGAAATGGAATTGGAAATGGCAGTGGAAGTGGAAGTGGATGCCATCTCAAGCATGTGGTCATCACCAGGCACAAAACAACAATGCCGAGGCTTTGGCTGTTGTCTGGTAAATTAAGAACAATCCCCAGCAATTTCCGGTACGAAGAACTCGAAAAATTTTCAAAACTTTCCGTTGGGTTGGGCTCACTGTTAAATAGAGGATAAAAGGGACTTAATTTCGAGTGTAGAATGAGCGGATGAAACTTTGGGCTTTCTGCAATCCCCTGCAGGTATATGACATGGAACGGAAGTCGTGTCGTCAGAAAGAAAGTTGCAATATGAAGTGAAGGATTGAGGGATTGGGCCAGATAGAAAGACACAGAGCTCTTGGTGAAAGCCTGCCAAAAGCCGAGGCCAAAGGAAGACGAACAGCCCTTAAGGCATTGTGTGAGCACTTTTGTGCACTGTTTTTCACTAGCATGAAACTCGCAAAAGTTCAATATTTCATCTATGCCAACGGGGCTTGCTCAATGAAAAGTTCTACAACGATTTAATTGGATTTAGATGCCAACAATGCAAGGAGTTTTTAATAAAAAAGTAATCTAAGATCAACTATAATGTATTCTATTATTTTCCAATGTATTTTTAATTTGCTAAACAAATTCTCACTTTTAAAAAGGCCTACAGCTTAACTGTTTCAAAACATAAATACGCTTTTCTAATAGTTATTCATTTTCTAATAAACCACAAATTGTTTAATACAATTCTACAGTACTAGCCAAGACTTTAAGTTTCTTGAATATGTATTTTCCCCAGCTCTTTGCTATCGCCTTTATGGCCTAACTTTAAACATGTCCCTATTCCCCTCGAATGCCTCGATGTTTTGCATGTCTCCCAAAGCTTCTTGCTGATTTATTTTTCATTCAAAGTTAATTTATTAGAAAATAGCCGGACAAGTTATTATCTAACCGAACCAAAGTGTGTGAACAGTGGGAGGTCGACGGCCAAATTCGACCCTATCTGGATTTGAGTTTACGCTTTATCTAAGACCGAAAGGCATTTGGTGTGTATATGTGCTGTTCGACTTTAAATGAAGTAGAAATTTGGTTGTCCCCCGGCACACCTCTGCACTCAGATCGGCCCTGTATCTTGGCTATAAAATTACGCGCATCGTTAGTTGACGATTTGCACCGGACAGAGGACAAGGCAGTGTCAAATGTGGGCGGTTGAAGGCCTTTCGGGGCGTGTGGCCAATGCAAATGAATGGACATTTGGAAAATACGGCTTGGGAAATGGCTTTGATGCTGAGCAAGAAAATTACGTAAATTTCTCTTCGCAAGTCATTTAATTTATTTAGTGGAAGCGGAGCACTGAGAAAATTCTTTATATTCATCAATCGTTTTATATTAAATCAAATTAACTGTTGCAACACATATATTTTGCAATGATAAGAAAAGTAATTTATAAAAAATATATATTGATAAAAAATTTTAAATAATTATTATTTATTATTAATATATTATAATCATTTCGATTATATTTTGAGTATGTATAGTTTGTCCCATTTAACATTTAAAAAGTTTTTTAACATTATACACCACAGACGGCCAGAAATAATTTTTCAAACTGATAACTCAACCTGTAGAATTATTTCTCAGTGCACACAATCTTGTCCTTGATGGCAGCCAACCTCAAGGGCGTGTCCACGAAAGAAGAAACTGGAGCAGAGTCTTAAATTACCAAAACCGCACACACAAACCCCACTCACTCCTCTTTTCTCCCAGAAAGTAATGAATTCAATGATTTTATTGACTTTTGTTTGTAATTTATTAGTGATGGAGATAGAGTAGAAGAGTGTGAGACCAGACACGCCCCCTAAAAGGTTGTCAGGGACGCTTTTTCCGCTTCAGTCTGTTTCTTTTCCCATTTTCGGACACATTTTTATCCGACAGTCGATTTTTCAAACAAGGTCCAAGGGAAATTAATTAACCCAGCGTGCACTTTAAATAAAACTTTGTCTTAAATATACAGCTTAGCCGAAATAAAAATCAAAATATTTTAAGAACAGGTTTCTTACATTTAATAACAAACTAACTTGTTCCAACATTTAGTTATTTTTTCATGATTATACAGCTTGAATTTTAGAAACCAAATTACATACGGTCAAAGAAAAGTTTGCTAAGCAATTTTTATTCAGTGTAGCAGGCGGGCAGTTGGCCAAAATCTCATTTTTGCTGCATTCGCTTCCGCCCAGTGACCTTCCCGCCCATCCCGTGACCTTGTCGGCATGTTTGCAAAGGCAAAGAACATGTGTCGGGGTCGAAAGTTTTCACTTTTCTCCACAACCCTCCGATTGCATCAATCAAAGGCTTCGCTTAGCGCCGAGCCAAGGAAAACTCAATTAAAACAAATAGAAATTAATTGAAAGTCTGCGGCAGGAATGCACATAAACACTCCGATTTAACTGCGGGTAAATCGAGTAAACAAATGTACAAACTGAAAAACTTAATTGGCCCGAAGACTGGGGAAAACGCATTGTGAAAGGATTTCCCAAGGAAACCTAATCCCCGCGTTATGTAAACAAAACAAATGGCGATTAAATAGCTTCAGAGTTGAAGGAGATGCTCCATTAAATGATATTTATAAATAACGAAGCAGCAGGAATATTAAGAAGGAAGGGTTCAAGATTGAGTGAGCTGACTGTGGCGAAGACTTTGCCGAAACTAATTGAAGTATGTTTATTTAATGGGTGTGCTTATCATTGAGTTATACAAGTGGTTCCCTTTAATGGTTTTATATACATTTCAAACTGCCTTACCTTTTATTATGCTCTTTATAGGTATTTCTTGTTGAAGTAAATTAAAAATTGTTGAAGTATAATTTACTCAAAGGGTTTTTGCTAAATGTTCTCTTATACAATTTATCCAAATTACTGATATATTGCTTATTATTTTAAATTAATTACTAAATTTACTTATCTCGGCACGATTCATCACTATGACTACAGTTAAGGTCTGTGCGTTGAACCTATCGTGATTAGCATTAAAAATGATTTAAAAATATCAACATTCATTAGAAAAGTAGTGCATATGAAAATAGTTCTTAGTAGAGGCAAACCCCTAGTTCTTTCTAGTCACTTTAAAAGTCATTTCCATCCCCAGACAACTATTTTCAAATCCATCCATCAATCTATCCATTAACCTGCAAGGGGAGAACAAAGTCCTCAAGTCGCATCCCCGCGATTTATTTAGCTACTCGAAACGCACTCAGTTAAACCGCAAAAAGTCGCCTTGCATTTTTTATCCTCGAACTGCACTCATGTAAATGGATATTGATATGGGGCCGCGCCCCCGCAAAAAAAGTGTATCTGGCAACCGAACAACATTTGACGCTTTGGCACCTTGGCGATTTGTATGGCAAACCGAAAGAAACAAAACACAGAAAAAGTGTGAAACTCAGGTTGTAAACAACGAGAGAGAAAGATCAGTAAGTGTAAAAGGTAAATCGCTGACATGCAATGCACATTTTTCAAACCGTCACAAGCTCCTGGCATTAATATTGGCGAATTGAGATATAGATACTCCCCATAAGCCCGTAATTTGAGAGAGACAGCAACAGTGGCTGCCGAGCGAGACGGAGCAAAGCGAACGGTGTACACAAATTGCCATTTGGCGTTAACTGAGAAATGCACTTTAAAGCTATCGCAGTTCCGCCAAAACGTCTCCCTTGCCACCGAGTTGAGCTTGCAATCCTTGAATGCAATCTGTCAGGATATTTTGGGTGTGTTTGAGTCGATTGGCATAGTGCTGCAGATTAAACAGGAAGTGACAGCGAAATACACTTATAAGGAGAGAAACTTCTAATTAAAAAGTGATTTTCTAAATATTTATATATAATATCGTAAGGTATATAATGTTATTTTTAGCTTACCCTTAGTTCAATGTTAAATGTAATAAAATATTACGAATTCAATTAAAATAAAAATTATAAAAACGTAAAAAATTAATTTTAAAGAACTAAGCTAGCCAAATAGTCCTTTAAATAAAGCAGGAAAAATAATTTAAAATAACCACAAAATATACTAATATATATGTATAAACATATAGGTCGCTAGGAAAATTTGGCAGTGCTTCTCACGCAAAGAATATATAAAACTATATATACTAAGCGGAAATGGAGACCCAGCAAGATTAGCATATGCGGCTTGTCAAACAATCGGAAAAGTTAGGGCACTTTTACCCTAAAGCAGGGCATTAAACACAACCCCAAGGCAAGCCCCCAAAGGCATGCAACATTTTTTTTTCCGTACGAAAGTTGGCAACTTCTGACTGAATTGTATATAGCAGGGGGATCTTTGTGTGTGCTTGACTTACTTTCTTTTTTCCTCCTTTTTAGTTGCCTGCTCAACGTTGTGCTTCTCTATAAACAACAGTTACTTAGCATTAGCGTGTAGCGCAACTAAAAGCAAACGCCAGGGCACGTAGTAAAGGTGGAAAAAAAGGTGGGGAAATCTAGCCAGTGAGCCTGTGACGTATGTGTGTGTGTGTGTGTGTGTGTGTGCTGCCACCATGTCTAAGTACTAAACCAATTGCAAAAGCAACAACTGGCTGCCACCTCATCCACATTTCCACCTGTTCGCTGGCTCACTGCTCCATCACCTGGAGCATTCAGTTGACCTCAGCATCGACAGCTGGAGCAACAAGCAGCACTTAACAAATGGTAAAAGCATCAACAAGCTTCCGCATCCGCAACGGAACGCGATGTCGAGATGCGAGATGCGAGATGCGAAGCGCCGGCAAAGGCAGATAAAATGTCTTAGCCCTTGACGCTTCTGCCAACTTGCTTGCCAGCTACCAGCTTATACACGCAGCAAAATATTGTAGTCGAAAAAACTAAAACTAAATATGGAAAAATAATCAATTTGTAAATTGAATAGCCAAATTTATTATATATTTGTTTAAAAGTAAATAAGCAATTTCGTTTTGTGTAAAAAATTCCTAAATAAATGTTTACCCAAAACGTAACTATTAAAGTTCGTTCATTTTTAAACAAAAAATTATCTTTAGTCCTCAGAAAACTAACTTCGTGATCTTCCCCATTTATTTGAAACAACTTTTTGAAATTTTCAAATCAACATTGCAGTCCGTTGAATTTTTAAATTTTTAAATTAATATTAAATAAGGTTTAGTTTTCAAATTTAAAACGTACCTAAGTCCAATAAAATGGTATTCAATTGACTTCAATATTTGTATTTTATTGAAAATTTAAATACTTACATATAGTTCAAAATTTTGTTATTTAAGACCCTGCACGGCTAAGTAAGAGTGTAAGTATAAAAGTAATTAATAGTTAATTAAGCCTATAATAAAAAAGATAAATTTAAGGTTATGACAAAACTACCATTAAGTTTACCAATTAACAAAAAAAAAAAATAAAAATAAAAAATTTTTAAAATTCAAGTGAAGAATAAAATTATATGTAATATTAAGTCCTTGCAATCTTAAGTAAAGTATAGATATCAAACTAATATACCGGTTTTCATTTATTAATCTAAATAAAGCATTTGACTAAACAAAAAACTTTTTTTGAAAAAATATTTTTGTACTTTTAAAAATGAAAATCCGACTTAGATTAAGAGCTGAATAAATTGTATTTGCTTCAAAATTTAATAACTTTTAAAAGTGGTGGAAATTTTAAATAAATGTTACTAATAACAATGAAAATCCATTTAATGAACGCGTGAATGAGTAAGATATGATAACAAATTTTTTTTAAACAGATATATTTAAAAACGTCTATATCATTCGGATTTTTAAAAGTGGTAAAATAGTGATTTGTTCTTAAAATAAAGTTTTTTGTGCATACATTTTTCATTGTGCAGCTTCCGCTGTTGTTGCTACAACTGTTGTTGTGGCGGTAGCCGTTGAGCGATTATGCCAAGGAGCCCGGCGATGTCGGTGGCGCTACCTTTACCGTTCTTCCTCCCAATCCTTACCTTTAGCTTTGCCGTTGCCTCTTGAATGGCATGGAGCACGTGTAAAGCGTCTGAAGTGTGTCGGCATGGGATTGAATCAAGGGGAATGAGGATTGCGAACGCCATAGAAGTGTATGTGCGATAGTCAGGCGACACAAAGCTAAGTGAAAAGTGTACAAAAGTAAACATTTTTCAAATGTGTAAGGGTAAACTTTAGTTGGCAAAGGAATTAGGGAAGAAAGATAAGGAGAAAATTTGAAATTGTCAAGAAAAAATGTTTTTATATTTCGGATTTAGAGTGGAAGGCTAAAGACCATCTGACTTCTAAGTCCTGAAATCAGATGGTATTTCGGCCTTATCTTTCTCAACCTTTAAAATTTTTGTATCCTATCAAATTTTAATTTCAATAGCATGGTAAGCGATGTAAGTAATTATAATTTGAATTATATTGATGTTCTAATTTTAATTAAGTTGCTTTCCATATTTGTACATTATCATTACATTTTTTTATTTAAAAATATTAAAAAAATAAAACATAAATTAATTATTAAAAAGTATTACGAGAATTTTTAACAACATTCTCTAGTTTCTACCATATCTAACACATGCCTTAGTTTTATATATTCAGACAAAACCCCATATACTTTTCCATAATTATATCAGACCCTCCGTCGCCTTTGAAATTGCTCTTTCCAGGAATGCAATTTCCCGCCTTGCAAACCCTTTTAGCCATTCACAATCCCTTAGAAACTGCGGTATTGCGAAATGAACTTTTCATTTAGCATAACAAAAGACCAAAAGAGGCGTCCCGCTGCCACGCCCCCGCCTTTTGGTGAAACTCCCTAAAAACTCATCTAAGTCTGCGCCAATTTCCCTCTTCAGAGCTTTTGTTTTGTTATGTAATGCATGTTTATGGTTTTTCATCATTAATTTGTCGATGAAACTTATGGCAATATTCCCAGGAAATGTTTGCACAAGCATTACAGCTGAGAGTGTGTGGGTGGAAAGCGGAAAAGTGGGCGCCAGAATTGGGGTAACAGTGTGTGTGTGTGTGTGTGGGTTTGTGCGGGCAACTTTTCTGTGGAATTTGACGATTTTCTGGGTTGCGTTCTGTGTTATTGTTTGCCAAGTTTTTGCATATTATCAACGACAGCAGCAGCAGCCAAAATGCGTTCATAAAATAATGTAATCTGTTTAAAAACAAACATGTCTTAAGCAATTTCGCGCGTCTAGGGACATTTTAAAATGAGAGGTGGTCCCCTTTTCCCACCAAAGAAAATGGCCCGCCTTCAATTTTGTACGCCCCCTCTTACCGCAAATTCTTGCCCCACCTAAAACAACAAACCAGAAACAAAAACAACAGCCGAAGAGGCTAAAAGTAGCGGTAGCAGCAAAGAGCCGTTAACAAGAATAAGTTGGCAAGAAAATGGGAAGCGAATGGCTAGGGAGAAGCAACAACAACAAAAAGCTACAGTGAATACTCGAAAGTTGTTGGCTTTTGTTGGAATTTTATTTATAACAATAAATAATCCAAATAATTTCATAATTTGTTCAAAACTGTTTACATTTAAACTACACGGCCTTCAAAACAATTTTTTCAAAAAATTCGAAAAGTATCGCTCCACTTAAAACCTAATTATAGATATCTAATGTGCTCTAATAAAATTTAAAAGCAGTTAAATATTTCTTACTTAATTTAAATATTTTGGAAGCCCGTAAAAGAAGGACAACGTATACACTAAAAAAACACTTAACTTTAAATTAGATAGACACACAAAAATATAGTTTTTGCAACTCGCTTTGCAAACTTGAGATTATATTAATTTTATTTTGGTTAATTTAATCAAAATTAATCAAAATCGAATTTGATTCTCTGTTCGTAATTTTGATGTTTCTAAATGATCGGGAAATTACTCTTTTGCATTTAAATGTGTATGGCAGTTACGTAAACAAACGTTTTTGGACAAAATAAATTATCCTTTTCCAGGGAACACTGTACTACTCGAGCTCTCTCCCATGAGCTTCTTCTTTTAACTCCTCGTTGCGGAAACAAATTTTATGCCAAGATAAGTGAGACGGCGAATGCGACGGCGACAGCGATAACAACTTCCACGTTACCAACGTGGCTGCAGTTTTAGCGAGTGAAGTTTTTGAAAATTCATGATGAAAACTAAAAGCAGACTCGGGACGACGGCGTTTTCAGGCAGCCATGGGTTAAACCATAGAAAGAGGGGGAAAGTTTGCCGACATTTAGAAGCAAGAGCACCAGCCACCAGCATTAAATGTATATTGACAAGTTATTAAAGTGATAACTGAGCAGCTTGAAGCTAGCAGTGCCATTAAATCAAAACAAGCGCACAAGTAATAAAACCAAATCTCGCCAACAGCAGATAAATCTGCATTTTCAGGTGCACAAGCTCAAAAACTGAGATAAATTCATAAACAAAGTTTTGTCTTGACAGGGAGACCATAATTTTAACAACATTTTGTAATAAAATATGAAAGAAAGGGTTCTTGTCAGTCAGGGATATTTCATGGCTTTTTTTAGCAGCTTAATTAAAACTAATTTCAAAAGGTATTGGAAGTGGTTATAGTTTTAGGTAAATTTTAAAACATCTTAAATTTCAATATATCATTTTTTTGAGTACAATATTAAGTTAATTTATTACAAAAAGTAATTAATTAATTAATTAATATATAATATGAATAAATTTTCACTCTACGTATTTTATTTGGTGCAGCTTCAATAAGAGTTCCTAATACTACTTAAGCTATCTTTCTATTTTTAAATTATTTTTCTTTTACTTGGTTAGAAACCAATAACACCAGAAAACACATATAAAAACTGATGTTGGCAGAATTTACCCGACAGTCGAAAAGTTTCAAAGTTTTTTGTTGCAATAAGTTGCTAAACAATAACTAAAACGCGTCACTAAGCCCGCAGTGTTAACTTTTGCGTTTTAACATTAGCATTGTGTAGGAAAATTGTTTAAACTGCTTTTCAACGCCTGCAGCGCTAAATTTTCACAAGTGACCATTAACCAAACTCTAATTGGAATTTTTGTTAGCTTAAAACATGCGCATTATGACAATATTTTACCAAATTATGGAAACTAACAAGTTTTTTAAATTTCTCTACAATGACAGAAATTTTCGAACCATTGTGTACCGATCGATTACTGTTCATCACAATCGATTTGTTATATCTGCTTTTCAATCCAATTTCGATTGAAATTTAAATTTAAATTGAAATGTGCATTAAAGCGAGCTGAACAATATGGAGTAATTTAAATATTGTAGCCACTTTGCTAATGCAATTACACTTTAACTTGAGAGTGGCATTCCATTATCACACACAAGCACACACTTTGTTGCAGAATACACAGTTGCGGTCGGAAAAATAACACTTAAAGTTTCACAATGATTTTTGATTGTTTGCAGGTCAAGATTAAGTCAAGATTAATCCAAAACAAGAGCCTTTTAGGAATGAATTATTGGACTTGCTCAAGATAATGAAATTATACGATTTAAATAACCAAAACTTCAGCTTAAAGGGATTAATTTTTTTAAAATAATTAAAAATTTCAATAAAATTTTATACGAAGAATAAAAAAAGACTGTTGAAAATGATGATTAGCTTAAATTATACGTTCTTACCTTAAACAAATTAAAAAACCAATGTGCACCAGGTAAGTTAGGCTTAAAGTCTGAAGTTTTTTAAGCTTCAAAACTCCATAACTTCGATTGCCCATATATAATATAAAGCAAACAAATTAACAGGAATTCGAATTAAATAATTTAAAAAAAAAAATTTAAAACATTTTGAAAAAACGCTTCCTATTATTTTAACCGTACTAGTAATACATATCTGTTTCGGTGTTTTTGTCCTTCTGCCCAGATTTAACTCCCTTTTGCCGTTGAAGGATCTTTGTTGAAGCGTAACAGTAAGCAAGTTTCCCCACAGCCAGCCACTACTTAAAATATGAGCGGCCATTTCCTTTGGTCAAGCAATTGAAAATGATTTTCGAGTGACAACAGCAGCAAGAGCAGCTGAAAAGCAGCAGTTGCCGAGTCAAAACAGACTAAATTTGTCGAAAATCCTGTGAACAAGCGGAGGACAAAGTGCTAGGACATTGCCGGCCAAAAAGGATTACGTCGAGCATATGTATTCTATGGCTGAGTGAACTTCATCTCCGTCTTTTTCGTCTCCGGCCAAACTTATGCGTTTGACTCGGGCGCACAGATTTCAATTTGCCGATACGAATTCGCTTGTATGATTCCCATTTTTTCCTCCTTTCGCCAATTGTCCTTCTGGCTAAGGGGATTGGCCCGAAATCCGTAAACCATCCCACCCAGCCTAATATGACATTTGAAGTGATTTTTATGGGAAAGTTGCTGATGCTTCCTGAAATCTGGCGTCGATATTTTTTACGACCGCTCCAAATGTCCTGTCTATATCCTGTTTGCGAAACTCATGCCATTTTGGCCAGTGAGACAAAGGACGAGAGCATACACACACACACACACACACACCGTTGGGTAAAAAAACACCCTTGAAAATTTCTAATCTCTTAATGGATGACAATCTGCGTTTTAAATGGTTTGCACGAGTCCACAGAAAAGTGGGCAAAACGGAGGCAAAACACACAGCTCCAAATAAAAAAAAAAAAATAAAACTAATTCCATCAAGCGTCGCGTCCTGCTTTTGTTTGCCTAATGAAAGAACACTGTTTGGGCAAGTTTTAAAGGATTTTTGTTCGGCTCTCTTTGGCTCCGTGCTTGATTCCTTTGTTTGATTTCTGGCTAGCTGGAGAAAATGATTTGGAAAATTGACATACCATGTCAGGGCTAATCACACGGCCCAATGATTGAATGACTGACTGACTGACAAGTCGCTGTAACAAAGACAGCAATCATAAATCATGTGTCTATAATCAGTAAATAAATCTTCAAATATTTATGATGAAGTCTCGAAAATTTGGCTGCAACCAATCAAATTATGTAAGTTAACCTCACCGGCAGACGAGAATTAAACACTGGCGGATCAAATTTGCTATAAAATAATTATCAATATTTAGTTTTCTTCTTAAAACAGTTAAGAAATGCGTTCAGATTTAATTTAATTCATTTAAAATAGAGACAGTGAATTTGTAGCTTAATTTATAAAGTTCTTTGCATTGTTGGTCTTCGCTTTTGTTCTAAAAAAACAATTTTAGGTAGCACACAAAATTGGAAATTGAGCCAGATTGATTCCCAATTTTATATAAATGTTTTGAAATTTTTCGCAGTGTAAATTCAGTAAACTTAGTGAAACCTTTGGCGGTGTGAGTGCGTGGAGTAGCTAAGAGTGCTGTAGATGGAAGAGCTTAACCATTATAGTTGCTTTTGATTTTCGATGGGTGTATGTGGAGCTATATGGGCAAGTGGGTGGGGGAGTATGGATGGTGGGCCAATCTCAGACATGCTGGCGACGCAAACATGTCATCGATGTGGAATGTCGAGGGAGTTCGCCGGATTTCGTGGCAGCGAGCAACAGAACAGCACATCGCCCGGCACTTCAATACCCGCAGGATATTCTTGAATAATAAAGGACCACCCACAACAACTCACACACCTAAGCAGGGCACACACGCAAGAACTTTACACACTCACTTACACACATATGCAAAGAGGAGTCATGCCAGCATCAAACTACAAAGTAGATTTCGTTGGTAGGAATTAGTGGATTTTTCAGAATTTCAAACCACGGTTTTGGTGACACTTAGTTTAGTTAAGGTAAAAATCTAATATTTGTCGACAATTTACAATGAAAACTTCAAACCAACTAGCACATATAAATAAAAAATGAACAACAAAACACATTAAAATGTAACATTAAAATGCTGGAAATGAGTTGTTACATTACATTAAAAAGTCAGATAAAACAAAGCAAAGCACGCTTTATAACGAACTTATAACAAACTAATCTAAGCAATTAAATTATCATCTCCGCCCTCTCAGAAATCCACTTGTTGGTTCATTGAAAAACAAATCGGAAAAATTTGTATGCTTTACATGCTTTTGAGGGCCAAACAAGTTGCTTTAAAATGCACAGACACTAAAAGAGGTAGCTCACATACAATCAGACATAAAAACTGGCATGACAAACACTCACATGCCACACAGAAAAAAATTGTATTATTGCTTTAAATAAATTTAATTACTAATAAAATTTTTTTTTGATTATAATTAAAATCTGAACTAAATTGTTAATTATAAAACATTGTATACTACAAATAGGCTTTTATACTCTGTTCCATATAGACTGTACTGTAAACCCAGAGAAAAACCCCATATTAAAATTAAAAACAAAAATATTTCAATCTAACATTGTTTTTAAAAATACAAGCTTACTTAAAATAAACTGGAACCAAGATTATGTTATTATTAACGTATTTAATTGATTTCTCCAATAGAAAAATCGTAGATTTCGATGTTACATATGAAAATATTTGGATTTACCATGATCTTGCTCTGGGTCTATTAAATCTAGATTTGTATTACCAAAAATCAAATATCACACTAAATTCTTCTTTAATGATATTTTCGAGCTGGTATTCCTACAAAATATTTTTTCTATTAAAATGTATACATATTTTGGTTCTGTGCAGCAATGAGCCGTGTCGCTTTTACACGATTGAAATGCCATTTTGTGTGTCGACGCATCGCGAGTGCCATTTGAATATTTCACAAAGCAAAGTCCGGGGGATCCCGTCCAGACCAGGAGTAAATCAAATCCCCGGCTGCCTAGCTTTGTATCCACCTGCCCTCGTCCTGTTTCTATACGTGTTTTGGTTGCTTTTTAATTATAGCTTTTAAATGCCGAACCATCTAACGTGTATTTTATTTATTTCACAGCTACGGGCTGCGCCCTCATCAGACAATCAGACAATGTGCCGGAAAAACGCGCCATGTTGCGGTGTAGGATATGGAGGGGAAGTCCCCCGGCAAACTTCCGCTCCCCCAACCCATTTTGCTAGAAGACCCGTACCCATTTTCATCTATCTATCCATTTGAGAGTCTGTGTGGAAAGCGCTAAAATTACTCGGGCGCTTTTAATTTGATATGCAAATACAGCAAAAAACGAAAGCAAAGGCGGCGCAAAGGTTGTGATGATGGAAATGTGAAAAGTGAAAAGCAGATGGGACAGCCTTCCCCCTTTTTGGTGGATCTGCTGTGAAACACGTTTGTCTATTTGCAGTTCAAAGTCTCAAATGGAGTGCGGTGCGAGGATATCAAACGGGAATAGTAGGGGTTAGTGTTGGGTTAACGGCGGGTTAGTTGCGGATGGGGTTGAAACGGGGTTAGGTGGGTCAAAGGGGGTTGGAGGGGCTAGGAGCTGGCTGGGACATGGCTTTTGGTATCCAACTATACAGTTGAAAAACATTTGCTCTCGTACAAAATCATTTAGAAATAAATTTACAAGAATATTTGCTAATTACTTTATTTATTAATTTTTTAATAGTTATTAATAAGAAGAAAAAATTTGATTTTTATGCGTAATACATATTGGGACTCAGAGATATTTCAAAACTATAATTGTTTTATGTAAAAATAAAATCTATCTCGTATTAAATTGTTTTTAAGTTGTTCAAGTTGCATGGGACATAGAATTAGCAAATGGCTCAATTGTCTAAGCATACTCTTGGAATAATTATTTTGATGGTTTTATTAATAATAAAAACGAATATATCATACCAAAACATTTTTATTAATTAATCTTTGGGCTTTAATTCAGATTTGTTTGCAGTGGTATATGTATATATAAATTTTATTCTGTTTTTGAACAATTCTCTTTATAAGTGAAAAATGTGTAAGTAAATGCATATATATCTTAAACATTTTTCAAAATAAGAATTATAAAAGTAATTTATATATTTAATTGTATTTTTAATATATATGAAAAATATATCAATTTAACTCTTTAAATTAAAGTTGTATGAATAATAAGGATATGAAATAGCATTCTAAAATTTTTTGTCAGTGCTCATCGAGCTATAAGAATCGAATGAACTACAATCATTTTTTAAATATCTGTAGCTCCATAACATTCTTTTTTTCAGGATTTCTAGGCAAAGTATATTCAATTTGTATAGAGTTTTATTTAAGTGTCTGCACCATAATGGAGCTGCTGGCTGCGACAGCGACTGCCAGGACTTTTTATGATGTGGCTAAGTTTTGAGTATAGTTTGGAGAGACCGGATCAAAGGGTAGGTTGGGCGAAAAAAAAAGAATCAGGAGCATCGGGGCGACCAAAAGAAGCGAAAAGGATAACGAGAGATTGGTATGAGATGTCATTGCCATGGCAATTAAAAATGGCGGGCTTTAACTATCACATAATCTGTTGATAGTCGCTTAAGACACCAGAGATTGTCACAGGGACTTGGAAAATGTTGCGGAGGGGAAGGGAGATGAAAGCATAGCAAGTGCAAAAGTGGAAAGCAAAAACGACGAAGAGAAATCCGTTTTGGGATACTTTGGAATATTTATAAAAGAATGAATGGCAAATGAGCATAGACGGTGATCCAGATAAGGATGAAATACTTAGTGCAAAAATAGATGAAAGCCTTTAAAAAAAATAGTAAGCTGCGCAAAAATGATGTAAGAGCTAAGAGAATGTTATCAAATCCGGACTACTTTTAAAGTTGTTCAATTAGGAACCATCTAAAGAGTTCTTGGGAAAATGACTATAAATACGATATTTAACGAAGCCACAATTCGAAAAGAGAATTTTCCATGCGCATCAAAATAACCCCCGAAAATTGTGCAATCTTTGTCGCCCATTCATACTTGAATAAATATCTCACCCGTCGCATTTTATTGCTTACCACTGCATCCGTTTGATGTGATTCCTTTGAACTACCCGCAGCCAAAAAAAAAAAATAAAACACACCTCCCAAACTGACCAAACACCCCCAGAATGAGCATTGAATAACAATTCACGCCCAAAAAAAATGTAATTCGATACTTTTTTTTCTGCTGACGCAGAAGTGAGTGCCTGGCATATCTAAAACCGTGCAGCAAATTAATCGGCACACGATCGAAGACTAATCGCTTTATGAATGCTACTGATGAGGGGCCACAAAAACGCCACATCCCCCAGATGTAACAGCCTCCAAAAGAGTGATGCAATCTAAATCAACTAGTAAAAAGCCAAAATCAGTATTTGAAAATAAATAAAACACTCATTTTCAAAAAGTAAACAAACACCTGTTAAGTTTCGAATATAAAAAAATATATATAATTATTAATTAACTACTTAACTTTGTACTGGAATTAAATGCGATTAAAAAGTTGTTAGAAATCTTAACTAGAATTTAAATATTGTATACCAAAAAATGTACTGGCTTAATATAGTCAATAATTTAGAAATGTAAGAAAGCTTTAAAAAAATAATTAATATTTAACAAAATTTGAAATCTTGTAGTTTGTAAGTTCATATGGTATGGAAAATCTTTTAAGCAAACTTACTTTTATTTTTGGCTATAGAATTCTGGCCAATTTTAGTGTTTTGTTAAGAGCAAAAAAAAATGGATTTTAAAAAGCTGAATAGCCATACCTGACCCAAACAATTTTCACGTCATCATGCGACGTCATTGCATCCATCCATCGTCGCTCTCAATCGCTGTGCACTCAATCACATGCCGGAAATCAAACGAAGCGGATGTCCGTTGGGTTGCCGATTGCTCGATGGAATAGAGGAGGGTTTTGGCCCCGGAGAGGATGGGGTATATGTACCAGGCCCATTGCAGAAAACCGCAATCTGAAATCGAAAGTCCGCTGATTAAAACACGACTCCCGAACTGACAAGTTTCAGGAAATTTATGCAAATCAACCAGTAAATTGAATAACATCGTAAACTCCTTACTTGTTTAATGGACATTTTCGATTTAAAAGTTAAATTTCAGTATTCGTTAAAATAAACCTTTTAAATAAACATTTTTTTAAATATAAAATAATGATGCAAAAAATTTACTTCACAAGTACTGAAATGATCAATGAGAGTTCATTACATCATCAAATGCTTGAGCCCCTATGATGGTGCCAAAAGGAAAATCGATTGCTTTGGAGGATATTTATCAGAAAATAGTCATCAACGCTGCCAGTTTAGGCCACATATTATTTTGATATATATCAAATATGATGTTCAAAGTTTTTAACAGAACCACTTTAATCATAAATTTGATTTAGTGGACAAATTATTTTTTTTAATTTACTTTAAATAAAAGGTTGTTCAGGGTTGACTGGTGGGACATAAAATTTCTTCAATTTCTTACAAATAGCATGACTTCGAGTTTTTTCTACATTTTATTGCCCGTTTCGGCAGACTAAATTGCTACTAAATCCGGCGCCAGTTTCCACATAAACGCAAAGCTCAAAAAAGGATGAAATTGAAGAGCCAAAGAACTTTTCTCACAAGGTTGGGGATGATGATGGAAAAAACTACATATTACTTTGGTATTGATTGTTTCTATGACAGCCTGAACCCATTTGGATCAAGGTTCATTATCAACATTATGACGGTATGCAATATTTGACACTCCGACATTTTATGATACACAGGCAGCAAAACCGAAAAAGATTTAAGTTATCTATATTTACATATTTTGATAATAATATTATATTATTTATTTATTTTATTATTAGAAAGGAATTGAAACTTACTTTGTTTTACTAATTTCTTGGTTTTCTTGAAAGTTTAATTAAAGTTTTTACTTTCCCATTGCATAAATCATTTTTAAATATTTTCTTCCTTAACCAATAGAAAACTAATCAAAATAAAATAATAATTACAATTATAGCCTGTATTATTGATTCTTATTTTTGCATTTTTCTATATTTTTTTATTTATTTTCTTCTTAATCCTTTCTACATGCAAGCTCTTTAAAATACAAGTCGAAAATATATGCCAAATCTAATTTTGGTGACGTCAACTAGGCTTGTATTAGTTTCTTTGAGAAGGGTTTGAGGATGGTTTAGGACTTCCATATAAGGGTTGACACTTGGAGCTGGTCCGACTGTCTGTATGGTGTATAGTATAGTTTCCTTCATTTCAAAGCTTTTTTATTGTTTATACGTTTTCGATAACGCAGACGGAAATTGCCAAGACCCTCGGCACTTCTCCACCTTTCCCCACTTGTCTTCTCCTATTGTATTTCCTGCCAAGGGCGAGCAACAAAAAACGAATTAAAAAACTGAAAGGCAAACACTCTGGGAGAGGGAAATCGAGACAAACAAAATGCGTGAAATGGTTGTACATATAGAGGAATTCCCGAATGACAGAGAGATCTGGACATGGGCTATAGTTTACTGCTTGTGTTGGTCATTTTTAATTTGAATGCGAGAAAAGAAACATTGAATTAGTTTTTTTATGGGTTACCAAGAGGAAGGGCTTAGCAGTTGATTGAAATTGAGAGGCAAGAAAAACAATTTTGTTTCAAACTCAAAGCAATAAAAAGATATAGTAGTTAAAAGTTGATTTTAGTTAAAGGGTAAGAAAGTAGTAAACATATACAAAATTTATGGTTGAACAAATGATAAGAAATAAATATATATAATAATTACAAGGTCTAGATTTTTTAGATATAAAATATAAGTTTAAAAGTTAAAAATATTAGATGTAAAATGTAAACATTAACAATACAAAACTAAAGATATTAAAAGCAAAATATCTTTCTTATAAATGTATGTATATTGTTTACATTTTCAAGTACTTAATCATGATTCAATTATATTTTGATATTTTGAGAATTATTCATGTCCATTTTAAAACAAATGTGTCGATTGACATGGCTTATATATATATATTTATTTGTCTGTTATGCTCTGGCTACTACAGTTACACAGCTACCTAGCGAACCAAAACCAACCTAACCTAAGAACAATTACATTCTTAACTTTAATCTTATATTCCTTTAAAACCACTCACCTTTAAACAAACCTCTTTCGTGGACTCGAAGCCATCTTAATGCGCCATAGTTCGCATGCTTAGCAACACCACATTTTCTGGCAACGCCCATTAGACACGCCCCACAGTTGCGGGAGGGCCAAAAGGATAACAGGAAAATGCCCTGCCATAACGCTAATTACGCATTTTGTAACCATTTCTAAACACGGCACTCGGAGATACTGGGCTGGTATAGAGATGGATGGCAGACACATGACTCACCGCAGGGAAACCCCTCACACCAGCTACCCAGCCTTCAAAAAGGCTGCACCAAAAATTGCCAAATAGGAAAAAAGAAAGCACTGCACAGAAAAATTTCCCATTTTTGGTTCTTACTGATTTTGATCATTTTTATAAATTAATATGATTTTAGGTTGTGTTGTTATTGACTAATTAAATGTTATATCAGTATTGTTAAATTTTAAAAATAATAAATCAGTACTGAATAAATGTTTTTATGTCATTTTTTCATTTGCAGAAAAACGTTATGTTCTTTTCACAATTTTATTAAATTAAATTGAAATATTAACATTATGTTTCTTTTATCTTTGACGAAAATTTAAAGTTAATTGAAAATATATATGAATTTACGAGAAAGTTTATTAAATTAAATCAATACATTAACACTCATATTACATAAATTATTGCTTAACAATAGGAACATAATTTAACCATAAAAATTGTATCAAAAATATTACATTTTTAAAAAAATCTTAAGTCAATGTCTAAAATGTAGTTTTAATAGCTTTTAACTCTGCATTGTTGTGTTGTTAAATGGTATTAAATAATGACTAGGAAATATTATATATCTATGTGAGAATGCTCCCAATTTGATGTACTTTTTGTTTCGGTGTAGCTGTAGCAGAGTGAAACTCTTTACAGAAAACAGGCGACAGACAACGATGACGATGAGCATGAAAATGGGACTGGCGAATGGCGATTGCGACGGGAATGGCGACTTTGTAACATGAAAATCGCCACGGCAACGGCGACAAACGCAACATCACGTGCCCCAAAATGGGGAGATGGCCGCCCGAAACTGAACTCCACTGCCACCTGTCCCCGGGCACCTGTCGCCCCCGGCTTACCTGACTTTATAGCCTGCGCAACAAATTTCCAGACTGTGAGTCTGGGAATCGGGTTCAGTGGCAGTTCGCAGTTTTTGCCAGGGCCGAAAATGGCTTCTTCATGGCACTTCAGCTCAGACAATATTTGTAAGGATGTTCTTTATCAGTAAAATAAAAATGTATTACTATTTTAAGACTAGTCTTATATATAAATTAATTTTATATTGCATGATAATTAAATAGTTTAATATATGGTATTTTTTTAAGGCCGGTATATATTATTAATAAGGATTATTTTCTGACACTTTACTCCAAAAATACTTTGGAATACTTAGGAAAACACAACATAATTTCTTTATAAATGTTCTGTTTGTATCCTTGCCTTTTCATTCCTTAAGATTTAAGACTCATTTTAAGACAAAAATGGGATACATTTTCACGTTTCAGTTTCTGATTGCCTTCCCTGGTTAAAGTTTTCTGTATAACGTCCTAGTCCGTCTGCTCTGATACCACCTTTTGCCATTTTCCAAACGAATGCGAAACCAAATTCCAGTCGAGGTGGCGTGGCACAAAAAACAAGCAACGCATCCTGACACTTTCCCCCAACACCCCACTAACTCCTTCCCCCCGGCACCCACCAATCGAAAGTATTTTTAAGATTTAAAAATGTCTCCCAGCTTGCACAGACATTGAGAACTAAAAGAGGGCGCGAAAGGCAGGGCCACTTTGTGGCACATCGGTGTTACTTTACCAGTCGGATTTTTACGCCATCCTCCCATACACCAATAACAAAATGTAATCGATACAAAATGAATTATTTAGTTTTCCAAAAATAAATGATAGTTGTTGTAATAATTGTATTTTGATCAACAAAGTTGACACGTTCTTTTAAGACTTGTTGGATACTTTTGTATATTTTCTAAAACATAGTCTAGCTTTGCCCAAAAATATTTGAAAGTTTAAAGACTGGTTAATCTTTTTCTATAAGACTTTCAAATCCTGATTAAAATATATCAGGTAAAGGTCTCGGAAAGGCATGATTAATTTTTGGCAACACATTGTTCGGAAATTTATATGTTAATGTAAATAAATAATGATAATTTTAGAAATAATGAAGGTGAAAAAAAAAATATTTTGTCTCAGTGCATAGTTTTAAAATTGTTATTATTGTCTGGTTTTGCAATCAACGGGTTAAATAATTTTTAACTGCAAATTTTGTTCTCTGTAGTCACGCTTCAGCGCGGGCCCCGCACAGTTGAATGTTGTGTAATTGAAAAATTCTACCAAAGTCAAGTCCAAAGTGAGAGTGACAGACCGAAGGGGGGAGCCTTCTCCAAAAGTTACGCTGCAGAAAATTCGCAAGTATATAAAGGAATCGTAGAGAAAATGGCGCGGGGATGAAACCCAAGATGCAGCTTTGGAGGCAAACAATTTCTATTTCATGGCACATTATTTTGTGGCTTTTGTTTCGACTGCGAATGCTAAAAGTTGCCAAAAGCGGAAACGAATACGCATATGAGTGACTCTCCAGCTAAGTTAAGTTTGACTCTGTATGGACTCAGAAATCGTTAAGTCTAATTTAAACTAACTATTTAGTATCCAAGCCTAAAATTAGTTCTATTTAACGAAGTTTCAAATGTGCATAGGTCAGCTGACATATTTCATGAGCTATAACAAATGTGAGCAGAATGTGGTATATTTTATGGTTCTTGAACTTAAAAATGTTCTTTATAATAGAAAAAAATTAGATTTTTTCATCATAGCTGTTCTTCTTATTCTCGAAGTCTATCCTTAATATTTTTGTTTTTGAATAAATCTGTAATTAATACAACTAAACCTTCGCTTCATTTGGTAAATTCTAAAGAGTGCCTTGGCATTAACACAATTTTGTGTAACTACCCACAAAAAGTTTTATAGAATCCTGACTGCTACCGAAACATTGAGAATCTTTGTTCAACGGTTTCGCCATTGTCTTCATTGATTGATTGTGGGTCATGTGTACATACATGGTGGCCAGGACTTTTTCGTGGCTTGCTGCATCTTTCAGGAGCTTTAAATTTGCATGGCACTACAAGGACCATCTCACAACTCTTCGGGCAACCCTTGCCCCACCACCTCGAGCAATTCATTTCATTAAAGCAACACAATGGCCGCCTTTTGTGAAAAGTTGCCGCAAACCACAAACTGCAAATGAGAGGGGGGAAGCCTCCAAAGTCAGGAAAAGAGGAAAAATACACAGAAGAAAATTGTTTGATTTTATAAAATCTCTTTCAATGCAATAGTAATATAAGTAATAGTACATATGCTATTTTATAGTAAAAGTGTAAAAAAAGTACATTTAAAGCATAATGCTATGTTTAAAAATATTATTCGATATTTCATTTGCTGGGATATAACTTAATTTCAAATTATTTAGATGTATTAAAATTAGTTAAATTGATATATATTTACATTAATAATACAAATTTGTATATATAACGTTGTTTATTTAACAAATTGCCATTTAATTAATGTCGATTAGAGCTGTTTTCAATACTTTAGCCATCACTTTCCCATGAATTTCCTACTTATTTAATTTAGAAATTAAAAGGATTTCTTTGAAACATTCTCTCTGTGCATAATCTGCACCTTCAAGCCTATGAGCTCATCCCGAGTTCTTCATTCTTTCATCGCAAAGAGGAGACGGAGCCTTGAGGCCTCGAAGTGCGCCAATGCTGACGGCGTGATGTGCGTGCGCTCTCTTTATTATGTTTCAAGGGGCTTCGCCGTCAGCTTTTCCATCGCTTTTCCTTCTCCCAGGAACCAAGAGTTTCCCACTCGTCATGTGCACTTTTCTGTGAGCTAATATACCCAAGGACCGAGTGAAGCCAGCGATGACTGCATTGCGGCCCAACTTTGTCTACGTAAATCCCTTTTGTCGCATTAACTGCTAACTTTTTCTCCCGTTTTCCAGTTTGCCTTCTCTTTTTCTCATTTTCCCTGTTAGCGACAAACTTTGTTAACAACTCGAGAAAAAAAAGGTGGAAAACTCAGGTAAGGCTTTCCATCCATGATCTCTCTCTCCTTCACTCGGAGATGAGTTGCGTTGAGATTTCCGCGTGCTCTCAAACATGCATTTTGTCAAATCAAAAATTTTATGGGTTTATCACAATGTTGCTGAGGACGCAAAGGCCAGCAAAGAAATCCGACTGCCTCGAGTGCAGTTTTTATGGTATTAACTGAGTGGCTAGAAAGGGTATAAGAAGCATTGGTTAACGATTGAAAGGGAAATAATAGGAAGCTCTAAAAATACGATATATCAAAATTAATTATGCAAGAGATAAATCGAAGTTATGAAAAGAAAAGGAAACTGCTTAAAATGTGTATATTTGCATGACTGAAATCTTCGATTATTAACAGACCTAAAAAAAGATTCCAAAATATGATAACTTATTTCACAATTAATTGTTCTGTAAATTTAAAAAGATTAGCTTACAAAAACTGGCAATTAAAAAATTATTGAGTACAATATTTGTAAATTATATAAAATGCTTGTAATAAATGTGTTTCTTTTCATTTTTGCATATATCTTTCTATATATATATTTGTTAAATATATATTTTTGTATTTTTGTACCGTATCCCATTTTCTCTGCATTTTCTAAAAAGGTAATAATATTTTGTGTTAAACCTTATTTTCTAGAGTTTTTTCAAAATTATTCCGACAAAAATTACGGACAGGGTACATCCATAGTCAGCTTAAATCACATGTGATTACTCCTATTTTACTTCCTCGGTTTATGGTTGCTGCCATGACAACTTTGGCTCGATGCTTTCTTAAATGGCAACTAATTTGCCAGCGCAATTTGCTTTTTATAACTAAATTCGCATTTCGGCTTCAGCATCCTTGGGATGCTTATTCTCCGGCTCCTCCGACGTCTTCGAACCAACTCGACAATGACGGAGCAATTATGCGAGAAACCCGTAAAGCTACCAGAATCCAGCTACCAAAAGTTACGACAGACTTCAAATATGGTGGGTGCCTTCGCTCATTTCGCTCGCTTTTCACTGCTTATCTGGGAGCATTTATCAAAAATCGTCGTTAGACGCTCGTCGTCGTTCGTTGTTGTTAATTGCATGGGACAATAGTGCGGCAAATGAATTTGTACAAGGGATAATTGTTGGCTCGCAACTTGGCAGTTGGCAATGCGTTTAATTTTGTGCAAATAGAGAGAAAAACATTTGCCACCCATCCGCCGTATTTGCCAACGCCACCCCGCCTCTTCAGCTGTCTAAACAAATGTCGTGAACTCGTCGTGGAGCTCATATTTCAGAAAAAGGGGCGCATAAATTTATGCGAAATCTATTAGCAAAGAGCAACCCTTTTCAGCGCTCGCTCCGGATCCGGCATTTTGGCCACGGCCACGGCTCCGGCTCCGGCTCCGGCTAAGAGTCCGGGTAAAAGTCCGGGACGGCAACCCAGACAGCGGATGATGTTTTGCCGGCCTTTTTTTTGCTGCTTTCGGGCAACTGGCGTGGGAGCACAGATGGATTTCATTTCATTCTGTTTCATTTCCATTTGTAAGTGAAACTTAAATTAACTTTTCATATTTCGCATTCTGTATGAATTTAAATGAAAGACAGCGAGTCCCCCTAAAATAAAGGATTCGAGATGTGGAATTCTGATGGATGTGGATAAGGGTTGATGTTTTATTAGCTTAGACACTATTATATAAGATCTCAACTGAGCTAAGACTTTGGCGTTATACACACGGAGAAAAATCACGGTAAATACAAATATTTTTGCTTTGAATTAGATATTTTAGGTACTGACTTAGCCTTAATTTATGGAAAACATTAGTTTTAAATTTAAAAAAATGTAAATCTTTAATTTAAATTATTGATAAGCCAATTAAATATGTTAATGGTTACATTATCTTGTTATATATTTACATACAAATAATCTTAAATTATATATGAGCTTTATCTTCGCAAAACCTTACAAGCATTATTATAGATAATTTTATTTTACATATATATTTTTACTTATTATACTCATTATACTTATAATATTCGAAATTGTACAGTGATATAACCTTAAAATTTAAATAAAATTTTAAAATTGTCTAGTCAACTAATCTTATTTCTTATCAGTGTTATTTTACCATTTATATAAATTTCAAAGTTGTTTTTTATATACTCAAAGTGTTAAAATAGTTGGCTAGTGCCTTATAATTCACAGCATGTAAATACTAGTTTCGTCTTTCGGGCCTTAAGTAATAAATTTGTGACAAGTGCCGAGATAACTTGGCTCGCCAACAAATGGAGTCGAAAATCATATTAAGGACAATGGCAAGATAAATTTTGTGATATATATCACCTTACGCTCAGCACTTCATCTCTTTCTGCCCAAATAAAACCCCTGAAAAGGCATCTAATTTCGTGCAAAGGTCATGACAGCACATAGGACCCATATATTATGTCTAGTAATTGAAAAAAATCGGCCTCTGTTTTATTTTGTTTTGGTGCCAAGGTTCCCTCCACACGTCTAAGCAATTCCCCAAAAGTTGGCAGTGATTTTCCAGTCTGGCCCGATTTTGGCCCTCTCCTCACAATAGTTGCCAAAGTCCGAAAAGATGGAGGACGGAAGACCACCAATAACCCATCTGACATACACACTTTTACAGCTGCGGTCAAAAATAAAAGGCATTAGTTTTGATAAATTTAAGTACACAGCTTTATTACGTTAATAAGGTGTAGTTTTAAAAAATGTAAGTTTTAAGTAAGTATTACTTTAAGTGCGTCAGTTTAGCGCAAAGCGATTTTTTTATATTAATTTGAGTACTTTTTTTTAGGTTATAAATAATAACTAAATAATTTTAAAATTTGATTTTAATACAGAGTGTTAATTTTGTTTTTTATTTTTTATAAGTATTTACTAACTAGTTTACAGAAAACACTATACACATTTTACACATTTCAATCGAAATAAAAACAAAATTAAAACATTTGTTTGTTTGTTTATTTTATAGTTATGCCTAAACCTTAATAATTGCAAAACAGTTATATTCAATTAAAAACTATATTTTTGCAATCAGAATTTCAACACTTGCACTATTTCACTGACCGTACATGTTAACTCTCACCTCATATGTTCGTTACCGCCAACGCGACGCCAAATAACATTTCAATTGTTGTATAATGATGTACACAGTACGGCCATCCAGTATACAATAATAACAAGAAAGAAAGCAAACTTCGGCAAGCCGAAGTTCATATACCCTTGCAGCTATTGCATGAATTAAATACTTTTGAAAATATTTAAATTATGATTTACTTGAGTATATGCTGAAAAACATTGAAACTATGATGATTTGCAGCTCAATTATTAGATAGTTATTTTATATATTTTTATTATTTCTATGGGAGCTATATGCTATAGACGTCCGATTTTGATAAAATTTAAAACATAATTCTGAAATAATTAAACATTGCTATATGTCGAAGAACTAAACAAAAAATTTAAAAACAGAAAAGTTATAATTTTTTTTCATTTATTTTTCCGATTGTTCCTATTAGAGCTATATGCTATAGTCGTCCGATTTTGATGAAATTTAAAACATAATTCTGAAATATTTAACCATTACTATATCTCGAAGAACGAAACAAAAAATTAAAAAACAGCAAAGTTATAATTTTTTTTCATTTATTTTTCCGATTGTTCCTATGGGAGCTATATGCTATAGTCGACCGATTTTGATGAAATTTAAACCGTAAATCGGAAATATTTAACCATTACTATATGTCGAAGAACTAAACAAAAAATTAAAAAACAGCAAAGTTATAATTTTTTTCATTTATTTTTCCGATTGTTCCTATGGGAGCTATATGCTATAGTCGTCCGATCCGGCTCGTTCCGACTTATATACTACCTGCAATAGAAAGACAACTTTTGGGAAAGTTTCATGCAGATAGCTTTAAAACTGAGAGACTAGTTTGCATATAAACGGACGGACAGACGGACAGACGGACAGACGGACAGACGGACAGACGGACGGACAGACGGACATGGCTAGATCGACTCTACTAGTGATGCTGATCAAGAATATATATACTTTATAGGGTCGGAAACGTCTCCTTCACTGCGTTGCAAACTTCTGACTGAAATTATAATACCCTCTGCAAGGGTATAAAAATTGTTGTTGTTTTCAGACTTTGTTGTTATTTTGTTACTATTGTAGTGGGGAGGCAAAGGGGTGGTACTGGCTACTAGGGTACTGGGGGTCAGAGGGTTAGGGAATAGAAAGGTGGGTGGGGTCACACACAATGGCGGGACACTCGTAAATAAATCGTGTCAGTGGGTAAGAAAAATTCATTCATTTCATATTTGGCTTTATTTTACAACGTATCCCGTTCGCCGTATCCCCTTCTTTTGCCAACACGGTGTGTTATTATTTCTTACCAGCGAAAATGTTCGTAAGCCACATTTACTGTTATTTTTGTTTGCGTACAAAATATTTTTGGCTCGACAGGAAGTCAAATAAAAAAAAACATGTAATAGTACACCAAGGAAGAATGGACAGCTGAGAATTTAAACTGTTGGGATAGGGAATGCCCTACTCCATTTATTAAGCAAATAAAATTTTACAAAAAAAAAAATAAATTACAAAGCCATTAGTTTAGTTCTTTAGCTTAAAATAAATCAAAATATCCTAGGGGATAATAAATAGGTTTCGCAACTCATTTCTTTTAGACCTGAATTAATATTTGTATGACCAGAGTATTATGCTTTATATTCCTTAGAAATTTTGAAAAACCCCTCGAGGGTTTTTCCTAAAGTGGGTATTTCCTAAATATGATCCCCATATGTGTGGGGTTGTCTGTGTTTTAGTGTGCGTGACTGTGCACATTTTTATATGTGTAGCGAGGAAAACATAAAAGTCAAAACTAAAGGGCAACGACAGCCAACAGGCGCTCAGCCAGAGTTGCAACAGTGGTCAGGGCAACAATCAAGCTAAAAAGCACGGGGCCAATTAGTGCGACAACCCTGTAGTACACAGAGTTGCACCCGAACGTAAATTAGCAAAAGAGCCGTAACTGTACACCCAGGTACAGTCAACATTTGCTGGAATAAGTGGCCGGCCTAAAAGTCTCATTTGTCGGTCTGATTCCTTCGCCTTCGCATTGCCCACTGTGCACCATATATTTTTTCGGTCGTGTCGGGGCTGGCTATATTTTTTGGATATATAGATATACGTTTGTGTGTCTGTTGGTTTTGTTGCTTTTTTGATAAATGGTGTGCTCTTTTATCATGTTGCTTCTGAGCTTTGGTTCGCTTTTCGCGCTCGCCTCACGCTAGTGGAAAGATAAAATACGTTTTTCATTTCGCTGCAGTTCCTAACTTTCCCTCCCCTAAATTTCCCTTCTTTCCAATTTTTGTTGGCTTGATTTCGGCGCTGGTTGTGTTGATTTTTTAGCCCGGCTGTGTTTCGCTCACTCGCCTGATTTTTTTTTCTCATTTTCTGCAGCCGAGCAAAGAGCCGCAACAAAAGCAACATGATAGACTTGTATAATCGAAAGATTCGCCTATAAGATACCTGGTAAGTAATGATCTGTTGATAAATATGTTGCCTACCCTAAGGCGTTTGTGACCCTTGCAAAAATTCAATTTAATTTGGTTCTTAATAGTGAGTATGTTTAATTCCAAAATTTCATTCTGTGTTTTTATAACTATCTGGATTTTATTATAATCACTATATCCATTTATTTTGGACTTGATAGGCTCTACAAATGTTAATAATACCATACATTTATTAACTATAAAATACCAAATACTGTAAATCCTTGGACCCACCAAATACCGGGTATTAAAAGTAGAGAAAATATTATTTGCAGTATTTTGTGATTGCCTCCGTCCGTTGTTCCTGTTGCTTTTGCACCCATTCCACATCCATTTCCCCCATTTTATCCTGGCAGACACAAATCCTATGTAGACATTGGACATGACAATCTTTTGCCTCAGTTGCTCCGACTCTGTGCCTCTGGCTTATGGTTTTGTTTTACTACTTAGTTAATCAGCTAATTTAAAGTTTCTTCCCATGTGTGTGTGTGTGTGCTTTTATTTGCTTTCCTTGTACCCCCATTTTGTTTTGTGGCTTGACAAGGTTCCAGCGGAATAAAGTTACAAATTGAATATTTTTTTTTTTATTTATTTTTTTTTTTGTGTTTTAGCATTTTTCAGAAATGTTGCACAAATTGAATGGTTTTCTCTTTCTCTTTGGGTGGATTTTGATTGGAATTACACACATAATTATGGATCAGATTTCTCCAACATACGCTTTCAACCCCAAAGTATATTCATTGTAAAGAAGATTGAGCACATGTGGTGGCTTATTTTTGTTCTTTTCCATGGTAATGTAATTGGCTGCATTGCATCTTAAATCATTAGAATTTGCGAGAGACTTAATTTGACCTTAATAAATTATATATTCTTAAAAATTCGATTTCAGTGTCTGCCGTGTAATATGGTTTTACGTTTAACAAGAAAACAAGCAAACTTCGGCAAGCCTATATCTATATACCCTTGTAGCTATTGAAAAATTAAATATTCTTTAAAGCATCTAAATTTCGATTTATGTGGGTGTATGTTTAAAACCATTGAAGATATGACGATTCTTAGCTCTTTTTTTCGATCTTTTTTATTACAGCTATAAACTAGCATTTTCCGATTATAATAAACTTAAAAGCGTAATTCTAAGCTCACGTGTTCAAAATTTAAAAAAAAAAGATTTAAATAAAATTTAAACCGTAATTCTGAAAAGTTAAACTATATCTCGAAGAACAACAAAAAAAAAATAAAAAACAGCAAAGTTATAATTTGATTTCATTAATTTTTCCGATTGTTCCGATTGTTCCGATTGTTCTTATGGGAGCTATATGCTATAGTCGTCCGATCCGGCTCGTTCCGACATATGTACTAGTTTGCGTAGAAACGGACGGACAGACGGACTCACCACATTATAATCCCCTTTGCAAGCTGCCATTAAGCACATTAATTTATAAATTAAAACATTTTTTACTAACCTCTAAAAATTATTCTAACTTTTTAATGAAATAGAAAACAAAAAGAAACATTTAATTAATTTCTTATATAATTACTTTCTAATTTGTTTACCAATTAAAGTCCCCTAGACTTTGTTAATAGTCTGAAGCAAAAGATCTCAATCAAAAATACATTACAAAAGTTGTCTATCCTCAGCAGTTCGCAAAACAGAAAACAGAAGCGATCCTTTTAAGCCCCAACCACCTGGACATAATTTTGAATTATGTTTATTATGTTTGCCTCAAAAAGTTGCCTTTTTTCGCCAAGAAAACGACGGAGAAGAGGTGGCGAAAGAGCATTCAACATTCCCACAGTCTAGACAACTTGTTTATGGTTAAGTTGCGTGCAGATCCCGCCCACTACAGGGCCCCATATCTCCTTTTCGCCCTCACCATCTCATTCAAGGAACAATGCGCTTTGGCTGCGCCCTTGCAACAAATTTATAACTATACCCCTGCACTTTTTTGTATCCACATTTTTATTAAAAACGTGGCTACGGGGAAAAAAATAGAAACAGTCAACCGAATGGCTAAAAGCTAAAAGGCAAAGTAAGCCACAAAGTAGAAAAGTAAAATGCCAACTTCCTCGGCTCTTCTCAGCGAAAGAAGTCGTGCAGCGGAGTTTAAGTGGCAAACTGAGCCAGCAACTTACGGCCAAGAACCAAAGAAGCTATATATTTTGCATACGTATTTGCGTTGCGAAATGTTTTCATTTTATATTGCTCGCTGGCTTTTCGTTGTGCAATTTATTTAGCATGAATTGTTTTCTTTCCCTGCACGGCTTGGCTCTCAGACTGAAACTCTGGCGATGACTTCTGCGTTTTGTGACAAATTAAGTTGGCAGCAAATAAGATATTTTTATAGGTGCTTCAGGATATTTTTCCAACTTGGGGTATGGAAATTTTGCCAGCAAGTTGGTTACAAAGGAAGTTTGTTTCAGGGATTTCGTTTGTTTCAGTATTTTCAGCTAGTTCAGTCAGAAAGTCTGGAATTTCAGTTTAAGAATTAAGTTTGAATTAAGTTCTCCAGTTGACTTTTAAAATCAAAAGGTAATATTTTATCTTAAAGAAATGTACAAACATTATAAACTTTATGTGGTTGCCTAGAAATTCCATTTTAATTTTACCTTTAATAAATCAAATATAAGTAGCTTATAAAAAAAAACAAACAATAAGCTACATTTACATCTTAACAAGAGTATTTAAAGTAACCGAAAGAGTATTTATTTGGCAAGCAAAGGAACTCGCACATATTTTATATTTTTTGCAACCCATGCCAAAGTTTGCACAAATTAGAAATACAATTTTTTCTTCTGAGCATGAAAAAAAAAAAAACAAGAACCTGGCGAACATTTTAATCAAATTTGGCAAAAAGTGTTTCTAAATTGGCAGACATATGCGAACAGACATAGAGTCCCCGAGGCCTCCTTCCCTAATTTCGAGCCACCACCATCTCCCTGCTCACATGTCGTAATTTGCACCAAGCCAATTTGCGTTTGCCTTTGAACTTGGTTCCAAAAATTTTTAACCCCTCCGTGGCAAAAGATTTCCCCTTCCTGCGGAGACGAGCGAAATTTTGTGCTGTCTGCGGGAAAAATGATAAGATGACAGGACCATGAAGAAGGCAAGTGCGAAACGTAAAAAAATATGGCAGTTCATTTTTTAATATTTTTTTTTTTTTTTTTGGCATACTTCTTGGGACAGACAGTTGGCAAACACAAGCTGGATGAATGGCGAGATGGGGCAATGGAGAGTGGCACCTGTACAATTTTTTTTCGCCTCCCAAGAGGACTGAATAAAAAAATTTGACGTGCCGGCAATTGAGGGGCAGTGCGGTGCAGAACCGAGTTTATATGTGTCTGCGACACGTAGCCTTTGACATTGGCCCCGCTAATGAGCCGGCACTTTGACAAACTGCCACCCGGCACTTGGCACTTGCCACTGAACTTGGCCCAATCGAAGACTTTCAAAAAGGAGGTGGTTCTGGTGGGAGAATAATGTACTTACTAGGAGCAAACCAACATATATCTTACAAAAAATAAATAATTAAATAGCTATTTTATTTTAAGAAACTAACTACTAACTTACATTTAGCTTGATCTATTCTAAAACCCCCGACGAGACCAAGTGGCAACAAGAAGCAAAAGAAAATAATATTTGTTTGCGTATTGCCAAAAGTAGCTCTTTACCCAATAATTTGAAGTAGTAGAGTCACCTACCAATTGTAAAACGGAAAATTCAGTTACTTTTATTATTTAATTTTTTTATGTCACTAAAACTAAAACATTGAACATATGGTATTACCGAATTTATTTTTAATGGGCTGTTAATCATTAGTTTAGTTCACTAGCGGCATTTTATAAATGGAACATTTCATTAACATCTTATAAAATAATACAAATATCCATTCGTTACAATTAAAAAAAAAATAGTTCTCAATCATTCGATTTTAAATTAATAAAAAATGTATGATCATATCTTTAGAAATTCACGAACATGTGCAAAAATCAACCCTTTTCCGATGGTCCAACCTAACCAATTATTCCACTCATCAATTGAGCTGAATAGCTAATAAAGCCACATTTTTTCAATCAACCCAGAGACACGATTAAAAAAGCCCTGCACATGTTGTCACGACATTCCCAATCGAAACAAAAGCAACCTATCCCAACCCCATTTAACTCACTCCGCCGTGCAAATGCATAAATAATTACCGGACAGCTGTCCGCCGAATAAGAGAATTCAAACCGAAAATCGATGCAAAACTTTAGACCAATAAAGGATATAATTGAAGGGTTAGCGAAGGCGAAGAGGGAAAACTCTGGCTTAATCCATTAGAGAGGTTTGCGGGATACGGCGATGATGGGCAAAGTAATTCGTAGAGGGCATCAAAAATTAATGCAAAAATAAATAATAAAATAATACACCGTTAAATAATCCGAAAACCAACACCATTAATAAACTGAACGAGCGACAGGACAGTGGCGGACGAAAAGCAAAAGGACGAAGTACTCGAGCGCGCAATGAAATATTGGCAAATAAAACGATTTTGACGCTGAATTTTAAAACAAGTGGCACGTAGCGCAGAGTCCTGCTTTCGGGACCATCCGATCCAAACCACCCTCCCCAAATAACGAACGGCAGGACTCAAATTCAAAATCGCATTTATTATACTTACATTCCAAGTTTTCCGCCCCTGCGTACGTTTGTCAAATATTTATTCTCCGGATTGGATCGCTGGATTTACTTATTAGCATGCGCATGCCGCATGCCGCATGCCGCAGCCCCAAAAAGGTCCTTTTAACGGTCCTCCCTTCGCTAACGAATGACAACAACGACAACCAGGCCAGTGGCCAGAAAGGACTCGAATTCAGGTTCAGGTTGAGGTTCGGACTGGGACACGGATTCGGTGCAGGAAACGGGAAATAGGCTAAAGAGCACGTGAAAAGCAGCCAGGACATACCTGAAGTGTCGCGCTGAAGTGTCCTCCAGGCGACTCGTCAATCGTCCTTGCCGACTCGCACACCAAACCGAAATCAATTGCGGACGGACGGGCTGGCGGAGCTATAGCTGGAATATCTGAACGATGGGTAGCATCAGGAACTGGGGGAATGAGGCAGCAGGAGTGTTTCGAACGGGGGGAGTAAAAATTACCAATTAGGTAAAATGGCAAAATGAGTGAGTGTCGGAGGGAAAGAGAAGGAAATGGGAGACCAGCAGAAGGTCGGGGGAAAATCCAGAAAGCAGTAGCACCACCAATTGGAGAAGGAAGTCAGATACTGAAATAAATATTCACGTATTAAGTGAAAACAGTTTAAGCAAGGCAAAAAATAATTTAAGTTGGAGTTTTTCCACTTGTACACAAACGAAACTTGTATATCTTAATTTTAATAGACCTCGGATTTTTTCTAATCACAATGTTTCAAAATTAATTATATTTAAACATGAATTTGTTTCATTTCAATAATATTTATCTAACTTAATTCTTAATATTTATTTTGTACTTTACTTGAAGAAATAAACATTGTTTGAAATTATTTTCGACATACTGTTTGTTTCGACACCTTATTCAGAAATTCAAAATCATTTAAAAAAAAATTAAGAAACACATTCTAGCACGACAAAAAAATAATAATAAATATTATTGATATTATAATATTTGTAAGATCCGAGAAAAACTTATACAATATTATTTATTAATTACAAGTTTTTTAATACAAATCTTGTTAACCTACAGGTGTCTCTATTTAATTGTTTATTTCTTTAGTAATTTTTAACCCACTGAATATATTTCTAGCTTAAATCAAGTCAGGGTCACATAAAAATAAAGCAACCAATATTTATTTCCCGTTTCTCTTTTTTTTTTAACTTTATATGGATTTTGCCAGTGTAGTTAGTAGCTAGAGCATTAGACCCTCAGCTGGATGACTTCAAAAATGGTGTCGGTATTGCCGCAATTTCAGCTGCCCCCCAGAAATCCCCCGTTCCTTGGTTACAGCCAGTCGATGCTTATTTAATTATGGAACCATCTGTGCGCGTTTGCTGGGCGCTTTGATTTTACGCTTTTTTGAACATTTTTTCTTTGTGCGACGCCTGCTTTATTCTCCCCACTCCATTTTACCAATTCGCTGCACGCCTTACCCCCCTATTCGACTGGCTATATCTTTGCATTTCTATAGGGACAAAGCGGGAGAGTTTCGCATCGCGATTTTCTCATTCGTTTTTGGTTCGTTAATTTCATTGTTTTTCGCATAATGCGCGTTGGGGAATAATACTGCAAAAAGTTGACGGGGCAAGCTGAGACAGAAATATTGGAATTTTAAATATAACCATAAAAATGTATTCCATAACATTAAACTTTTAAAAAAAATATATATATATAAATTTAGCAAGTTCCTAACGCTTTAAGGAATGAGGAAACAACATTTTAAATGTTAAAATGAACAAATTGGCAAACATTCAAATATCAAAGCGATTATAATTTTAAAAATAACAAATAACACCTTCTTAAATAGTGATTTAAACAGTTTTTGACATGATTTAATTTCTAAAAGTTAGTCTTCATCAACATCGACGGAAACCAAACACCAAGTGCAATATTTAAAATCTTTAAAAGAAAATTGGTAACAGCGAATCTCGATCCTGGTAAATATACCTACAACTTGATGTCATCGATTTTAGATCCGGCTTTAATTAAAGCTGTTAGCCCGAGCTAAACTCACTTTCAGAGTCGTTCAATTACGCTTTGGCAAACACTCGGCAGACGCCATCTTCTCTTTTATTTATACGGGTGTGTATATAAATAGTACAAAATAACGCTAACGTAGCAACTTTTCAATTTATTTTCCAATCTGATCCCGCACCCCTCCGCAGTCTCAGCCTCAGCCACTGTCCATGTCCCATTCATCAATGTCCCCGAAAGAAAACACAGTGAAAAAAATACAAAAACTTCAGCGATTAACGTTTTAAAATTTGCCAAACGGCGAGAAGATGAAGGGAATGAAAATTTGCCAAACGAGAGGCGACAGGCAAATTAAATTTCCCAACTGACACCTCAATTGAATTTCTTTGGGGTCGGTCTAAGGCATATTTTGATATGTGCCAAGATAAATTCGATTTACCACAACACACCTTGATTGACACAATGGCTAAGGTAATTCTCAATCAAACGTCAATCAATGGCGCTTAAGTCGTTCGTGATTGCCCAAAAGAATTCTGACATATCTCTGCTCTTTCGATTCCACCCAAAAAAAAAAAAAAAATAAAAAAAAATAAGAAGCAAAACCCAAAATTTAACTAACCAAAATGCCTGCTGTGGTAATTTGTTAAAGCGGTTTTCCAGCGCATCACGTGCGCATCCACATCGTTTCAAGACGATTTGACACGTTGATTGATCCGCTCATTGAGGCAAAAAAATGGAAAGCCAAAGCAAAGCCCTTTTGTCCCCAAAACGCCCACCTTCCAACGGTTTTTCCTCCCACTTGGCTTTTTGCATGTGAGTACCCCGGAATTCCTTAGACATTAAACAAAGTAACAACTTCATGGGGCGACGCTGTCATTAGTGGGACGGAAACGCCCTCCTCTGGGAGCGCCCAAATGTCTAAGGAGGAGTGTTCCGGAACACAAAAAAAAAAATGAAAGAAAAAAAATGATTATGAAAATTTCTCCGTAAAAAAGTCGCGTCATGTGCAAAATTATTGGGTAATTAACGTGACACAGACACAACGGCAACGACAAAGCAGACGATGACTATAAAAACATTTTCAAGTCGCGGCAGATAAGCACCGATAAAGTTATGGGGGTATGAGATCCATGTCCGGATAATTTATAGATAAAGAAAATGGAAACTTTGCATGGCAAGTGGCAGTGTCTCAGCTGAAAAACCGTAAATTCCTCTACAGCAACAAAACATGTTTCATACTTTATGGTGCTTTTGATTTAAGATTATCCTATAAAATGGTAATTTTATAGCTTTTTTTTAAGAGAATGCATTGATACTTTTATACCTTATTAAGATTTTACGGGTTTTGCCAGGAGAAATGTCCTACAGCTCCAAATCGATTTTATATACAAAATTTTATTTTTAGATTTCATTTGTTTTATATATTTCTTAAGAAATTATGTTCTGTAAGAACATTGGCATGTTTAGTTTAAAAAAACTGGAAAGTACAACAGCTGATTACATTTTTTTTCCATCGTTACACATTATCAGCTAAATCTGATTAAATGTATTAAATGACACTTTCCTCATTCTTAGTTATTACTATTGTTGCAGAAATTATCTCCTGCATGAATTAAGTAATTTTATTATTTTCTATATATTATTAACTCAGTTTCACTATCGACATATATATGAATTATATTTTAAAGTACATTTTAGCTACTTAAAATTGTAGTTTATTTTACACAAGCCACAGCATTTTTAACAGATTATACTTTAAGGAAACAAAAAGACCCCAAATTTAAATTCTGTGTTAGCTTTCGAGGCCAAATATTCTTCTCCAACAATATTCCGCGACCAATAAATATTTATTTATCAGCTGAAACAAAAAACTATGTTTGCATACTTTTCCGTGCGGCTTTAGAGGCTCATACAATCATTAAATTTTTGGTATACATATTAGGTGGCCATAGAAGTTGGCACCTGCTCATTTGATATGCATGATAAAACTGTCTAAAAACACAAACAATAAACGCCTAAACAAATTAATTCAACCCACCCAATACCCAATACACAGTTGCAAAAAGAGGGCAACCTTTTGGCAATGATTTTGACTTTTTGGCGCAATTAAAAAGGGATGAAACACGTAAATTATATAGCTCACGTTGTTTGTCACATTAAAAACATCGCTTTACATCGTTTGAGTCGCGTGCGGTCTGCAGTTTACATTTCAATTAAAGTTACATAACCCCAACATCAAACAATGGCAACCTTTGTGGGCTTGGAGTGCGGATGCGGATGCGGATGGGGATGCGGCTGCGGATGCAGATTCGTTAAGGTGAATGAGGCAATGCTCTGCTGTGATTTTGGCCTGGCACAAAAGTCAACTTCATGCATATTTCATCAATCGTGTAGTGGGGGTGTGGTATATGCGTGTCACAATGTCTACCCCCCGAAACCCCTTCACTACCTCTCTAGAACAGCCAAGTCCCTGTGACGTGCTCTTTTCAATATTTCATGAGTATTGGCCGCCATAATCAAGCCAAACCAGGCTCATTCGCATTTTAGACTGAGCAACAGAACATAAAATAAATAGACAAATATTTACACGCCAACAAAGTGTATTATTAAAGTAAAGTCAAAAAAAAATAAATTAAAATAAAATTAAATCTATTATTAAACTAAACGATTACATGCAAATAAAAACTTTTTTTTATATATAAAAACTCTAGAAATAATGGTTATATAATAGACAATTTGAAAACTAACTAACTAACTAATCAAATTTGATTCAAAAAAGAAAAATCTATTTAAATATTGATCAATAAAAGATTTATAACGTTTTGATTTAAGCACAATAACAAAAGAATTTGTTGCCTAACAATATGTATATCTTAAAATGTAATTAAATGAAAGTAAATTAAAACTTGTTATAGATTTGCAAACTTTTTAATTTAAATACAATTTGCAGCTTAGTGTACTCGATGAGCCAGACACATACATAAGCAAATACACAACCACAGACGCAACAGCACATGCACACAGACACACATCGGGTTGAAGTTATTTTTGCATATATGTATATGTTACATGATTCGGTTTATTAGATTCGTACAAAGGCATACAATATGTCTGTCTGTCGATGTGTGTGTGGAATGCGGGTTGTGCCCTGCCCTTGGCCAACAAAGGGTTCCCCTTGCCCCCCTGCCCTTCCAATTTAGCCTCCCTGGATTCCACTTGCTGTGGGTAAATTCAATTATTTGCCGCTGATATCGTCGTTTGTTTTTTGTTCGCCGCTCTTGCATTCATATTTATTGTTCGGCATTTTAAATTGCTATATTTACATTGCTAATTTACACACACAAGTCCACAGACAATGCAATCGTACACACAGAATTTAACGAACCCTCGAACACAGAAATTTATAATCTTAAATAATTCCACTTTCTAAACAATAAAATAATGCATTTATTTTATTAGCTCAATGGACTTAAGAATTTATTTAATTATTCGATTTGTTTATACAATTCATTTTATTTAAAAAAAATATTTACATTTTCTAAGAGACGTATTCTAAATATTGTTTAAAAATAATATACATATATATACATAATCAAATTGATTTAAAGTGTCTTACTAATTTAGTGCTTACTTTTTCCTGAGTGTAGAAGTGTTATGGATTTTGTAAAGCAACATTTTGCATTCGACATTCGCAAAATTTCAGAGCAATTAATTGACAAAGTTCATTTTAGGCTCCTTTTTTGGGAAAATGAGATGCAGTTACAGATTAAGAGCGAGAGGGGTAGATAAATCATTTCTGGCTGCTAAACGTGAAAATACAATATTTAAACATTGTTCCTAGACTATCCAATGGTTTTTGTTTGGTTTTCCTCTGTGGTCAGTTGAAGTTTGGCTCTCTAAAACAGTTTGGCTAATGCGTTCGCATGCGAGTGTGTTATGGCATGTATGTGGCATGTGACTGTCAATTGTTATGGTTTCTGCCAATTTAAATTGTCCAAAGCTTCCTGCCTCATTCACAAAAATGTGAGCGCATTTGAAATCAATGTTTGGCATTGTTTTGGCCGCAACAGAGTGCATGAAATGTCTGAAATGTGTCAATGTTGTTATTTAAAAGGCATCTGATGTTGGAGAAAACTCGTTAGGAAAAGTAAATTTATAACAGTTTACTGAAATAAATTGATTATATAGACTAGTATATATATAAATTAAATACAAAATGTTTTATTAAAAATAAATAAAAACGCCTTTTAGAGATATCAATTAATATTAAAAATAATAGGTTTATAAATATAAACATCAAACGTATTTGATTGAATTTGGAACGAAATTGAAACGTTTAGTACATTAAAAACTAGCGCTTTAAAAAAATTTGAATAACCAAATTTTTTTATTGTTGTCATTATAAGATTATTATGTTAATCCTGTACATGCAAAACAAAGGGACACCTTTAATTTAACAAACATCGTTCGCTTGGTGAAGTTAGACTTGCGTCAGAACAATTCATATTTACTTAAGGGAAAAACAAAAAAGCCAAATAAAAAGGGAACAAAACCAATTGCAGTTGGCCCTACCTAAAAATAAATAAAAATACATTTTCAGCAAACAAACACATTTTGGGGGCAAGCAAACAAATACCATTCATTTAACAAAGAGTATAGAAATTTCGAAATTGGTTGAAAATGGCAAACAATAACACAAACACAAGCCATTAGTAACTTTTCCAGTTAGGCCGGCGAAAGGCAAGGAGTAAAGCACATAACGCATACGCAGCGTGGTCAAAAAAAAAAAAACGGAGAGAGAGAGAGCGATACAAACTGCATGTACACGTAAAATTTACATAAGGCGAAAGAGTGAAAAGTTTCCAAGCCCATGGACAATGAGTTGTTGCCTTCCGTTCGCTGTCGTTGTTGCCCTTTGTTGTTGTCGTCGCCGCTAGATAATAAATGACCGGCCATTAAATTGCAATTAAAAGCTCATATGTGCGCATAAACTTCACGCCCGACCATGCCTCCGCTGTCTGCCAAAAAATTTGCCTATGGCCAAACGCCCATTAATGGAGCAGACGGAACCCAAGAGCAAAAGCGAAGGCAGCAGCATCAGAAGCCGTTGCATCCAAAGGAGTAAGTGCCATGGCCAGGATAATAGCCCGTATAATAGTAAATTTAACAGTTGGTTGGACATTTTGCGAAGCGTCGAGCTCCAATAGTGGTCGCCTGGTAAACAAATTACGCGACCCACTCTCAGCGCAAAAAAACACTCAGAGAAAAAATCTGACCTAATTAATAAGCCACTAATTAATAAACCAAAAAAAAAAACATATCACATATTAAATAAACAAATGCATTCCAAAAATAAATCGAACATTCAATATATTTATTAAAGCCAAACACAATGTCTGTTTATATACAAAAAAAAAACAGGTTTCAACAAAATTATGTACAAATGTTTTTGCTAAAATTATTTATTTATAATTCAATGACTCATATGTCACTTAAAGATATGCATTTTTTAAGCACATTTAACTTATCCAAACCATCTGTTATTTATCAAAACGTTTTTACTATCATTGTGGTGCATAAAGTTAATTTTGTTCTCTGTGCTGCCGCAGAAAATTGGCGCATGGCATTGCTCGAAGCGGTAACTTTTCTTACATAATTGACATAACGTATACGTAATATGCAGCAGCCTAGGTGGGGCCATGCCCACATGCAAAGTGCGCATAGCCCTCTATCTGTCTGCGTGCCGCTGTGTGTATGTGTGTGTGCAGTCAATTAGAAAATGTGCATTGTACATAATTAAGATTTATACACACTCACACCGAGAAAGAGGCGCGCACTCACAGAACAACAGTCAATATCGCATGGATTTCGCACAGGGAATGCGGAATAGTAAAGCACTCGAAACCAACAAGGCTCGATCGATCAGGAAACACGCTACTATCAGGCTAACAGAAACTTTTGGGCATTTAAGATTTTTTCGGGGGCAGCAGTATTTAAAGAAATTAGGTAAAATAGAAGACAAGCAAAATATGTTTGGTAAAAATACCACTGAAATTTACCAATTTATATCATAGTTAGGTTTATTGATATTAAACACTAATTAGGTAAAGAACGCAAAATGCGGCTTGAAATAAGCAGTCCTTTGTTTGTCGTATGTTTCAAAATATATATAAACGTGAGCAAACAACATCACTATCAAATTTCCAATGTAGATTGATACGTTTATTTGTATAAAAACTTTTTATAATAAAATAAACATATGATATTTGAAATTTGTATTTCTTTAACACTGAATTTCGTTAGTCAACAAGTTGATTGAGATACTATTTATCATGAAAATAAAACATATTAATATTTTCTGTATAAAAAGTAGACCGTCAAATTAATTCCCAGAATATTAATTATGTGCAGCCGAAAGACTAATATTTTCCGCCAGCATTCGATAATGTTGCAGCTCATTTCGCGGCCGCTGCAACTTTAGCCAAAGTTTCATTAGATGAATGGGGTATATTGGGTTGGGTGTGGAAAAAAACGCTTAGCGAGTTTTGTGGAAGCCGCCAACTGGATGCAAATTTCCATTAGCCATGCAAACGCAAAACTAGCCGCCATTTATCTGTCTAACTGAAACGTGAGGGTATGGGTTATGGGAAAATGTGCGGATGGTAAGGGGATTCCCGGCCAGGCAGTAGTTAAAATTTACTGCCCAGTTACCGAACGCAACAGTAGCAGTTGCAAGTCGGCAATATGCATACGCATTTTATGCGATGCAGCAAATGACGTGAAGCGGGGGTAAATGGAGGAAACTAGGGGAAACTAGAGGAAAATCGGGTAAAAGGCACAAGAAACCATAGGGGCGGAGGGTCAATTTAATGGAAATTTTTATTGAAAGCCAACAAAGCGCTCAATGGGCCAGCTAATGGCGTTAGTTGGCCCAAATGGGCCAAGTCGCTGGGGGACTGTGAAGTAGCTTAAAAAAGTTAAATGAAAACCAGCTGCACCACTATCTATCTCCTTTCCGCTCCCCCCAAAACTCTCTGTATTTATTAATAACGCCTTTTGACTTTTCCTGCCTCCCAGCAGCAAAGTGGCGAACGACCCTTGCAAAAATTTCTTATAAATTTATGGTAAGTGCTTTAGTTTCAAACTAGCTACTGAATAATAAATGTACCATTCGAAACGCAATCAGTTAAAAGTTTAATATTCAATAGTTCTTTAAGCCATGCAAATTGAAGTAAAAGCTTGCGGAAATACATGTTATCAATATTGGGCTTAAGCTCGCTTATGAATTATGAATGCTTGAAACGTAAAAAAATAATTTTTAAACTATATTAATAATAGTTTTTATGGAACACTGCATAATACAATTTTTATAAGAAATAAAAAGCAAATTTCTTACAAGATTAAAATTTTGTTATTATACAATTGGTCAAGTATTTAATAAAAGTTTGTTTCTTATGAAAACATCTAAATACCTTTGATTAGGTCAAGTAATTTACATATATATATAAAAATTAAAAAAAAAAAAACTCTTATTTTTTAAGTCTAATAAAGTTAATTTAGTTTCTTAGCTTTACTTTTCTTTCATTTGATTGACTTTTTTTTTTAAAAACTATGCATTTATTTATAAGACTCTTACTGGTTGTTAAAATTATGCTTGTCTATTCCGTTTAAAAATAATTTAATATTATTTCAAAGAATTTTTGCCATGCATTTTTCATTAACTTTGCTTGGTTATTTTTGTTTGGTTTTTTTGTTCCATAATCTGCGTTTTAATTTCTCATTATTTTAATGCACATTGTCGACGTTCCTTTTGCCATTATTTGGCCAGAAAGGCGTACACTTAATAAGCTTGGCATCGCCTTCTTACTCCGGCGTCTCCACAACCCTATCTTTCTACTATTTACCCGGCTCAGTCTGTTTCAAATGCCGCTCATTGTTGCTGCAGTTTATTAAATATGCTTTTAGTTTCGCAAGAGCCACGCCCACTTGGCTAAGTGCGGAGGCGACCGTATGGCAAATACTGCCAAAGGCAGTTTAGTTATTAATTTTTAATGCGTCCGCATTTCGCATAATTACGCCATTGGATGGGGAGAGAAAAAGCTAAAAATATTCTTGTGCCCGTATTTGGCTGTAGCAAGTTATTTATTTGGCCTTTGGCGGCCAAAATTGTGCAAAAATTAAGCGCCAAGTTATTGGCTGCATTCCTTTTTCTGAGCGTTTTCCGGGTCCGCATCTTTTCCCCCGCACAAATAATGGTGCATAGCCAGCGGCGTGGATGCGAAAAAGGACCAAAAGTAAATTTTGTTGGTACAAAGTCAAAGGTTTTTAATAATAAAACGAGGGACAATTGGTTTGGGACTGGTAGGGGGCTAAATGGAAAATCTTGTGGAATTTCTAGCAAATAATTTGAATATTGGAATCGAACCTTCTGATTTTTAATAAGACAAAGAAAATTATAATTTGCTAATAAGAGTTGATTAAAAATGCATAGCCGATATATATATTATTTTACATTTAAAAAAACAAGGGGTTTTGATCTTAAAATCAAGGGTTCTTGGAAATGATGGAAAGACTATTACAAACTTTTGTTTAGATTTAAAATCAGACTTAAAACCAATACAACAAAGCTATTTCAATGAAATAAATATGATGGAATTAAAAAACAATAAAAATAATTAAATGCTAAATAATGGATTAAAATGTATTTTCCTTGTTGTTTTTCTTGCTTATAAAATATGAAATTATCAAATTTTTAAATTCTGCCAAAAAGGGCTAACCAAACTTGAATTTTCAGAACAAAACATTTCGAAAAAAGATAGACCTAAATTTGTCTAAGCCTAAGACTTAAAATAACAAAAGCAAAACAAGAAAACAAAAATGGAAACCATTTGCAAAGGCTTTCTTTATGCAAAAGGGGTGCTGCCCAACAATAGAACCGAAAAAATCGTATTCTGCCGAAAAAAAAAATATTGCACAATTTCCATAAATCGAGCAGCAGTCAGCCAAATTTTCCGTCCACCTCGCCCCAATTTTCCACCCACCAAAGGCCGTAAATGCAGCAACAGAACGAGAAGAGAACAGCGGCGGAGCAAAGGAAACAGCCTCGCCAATAACAAAAGGCAGGCAAACTGCTGTTAAACTGTTGTTTAAACGCATTGGCAGTGGGCGAAAGAAATGCGGTGGATGGTGGGTTAGGGGGTCGAGGGTGTAAAGTGGGTGTAGGGGGGTTCTACCATTGTGTGAACCACAAACTGAACCATACGCACACAGACTTACAGGGATGCGATCTACTGCTGCATGAATGTATTGGTATTGAAAATCCCTTTGATTTTTTGCCGCACCGTTGCAAACAGCAATTTGGCAAATCCTTTCACAATCAAAATCAACCGCAGATGAAATTTTGCCCAGAAAATTCCACAGAAACGGCATCCGCTATTTGTAGCCCAAAAAAAAAAAAAAAACTTTTTAACTTTTAGCAGAAATTTTACCGACCATGTGTATGTGGGCATGTAACTTGCGTATGCTCAAAAATCATTCGACGGTAAAACGCCAAATTAGCGTTAAGTGTACACTGGCACAAAAAATTCTTCAATAACCTTACTTATTTCATATTAGCCTTCTTTGTCAAGGGAAGGGAGAATTATTAGCTTTTTAAGTTCTAGTGTGTGACCAAAAATATTATAAATTCTAAATAAATTTCATATCATATAAAAAACAATTTTTGGAAAACATACTTATTGAAATTAATAACTTGGACTTTAAATAATTAATCAAAATTAATTTACTAATTTTTCTAGCAGTATATTCTTAGTGTTTTTAAAAATTTAAGCATAAAAAAACTAATCTATCGTCATTAAAAAAAAAAAATATGAAATTACTATATCAATAAAATTATCAAAAGAAAAAGATAATGTAAATATAATACAATAATTTTTTGGCTGTTTTAAAATTCTCCCATCATACATAAAAACTCTTAATATGGAAATATTTTCGTCAATATGTGAGCAATTTTTCGCAGTGTGATTGTTGCAAAAGTACTTGTGCTGTCCCCTTTTCAGTTGCCGTTGCTGCTGCTGCCGCTGTAATTGTTGTTGCTGTTGCTGTGTGCAGGTGCTTAAGCATTTTACGAGCAACAGTATTCAATTTGACTGCCAGCATCTCGCTCTGCCAGCACATTACGCATACGCCGTGTGTTAAATGCGCTTAAAAGTCAGGCCAATAAGTTGTTGTTGTTATTGTTGTTGTTGTTGTTGTTGTTGCTGCTGCTGCTGTTCTTGTTGCCGGTAAATTGTAGTTGCTGCCACTGCTGCTGTTTGTGTAATGAAAACTTTTACAACGCCATATGCAGGCTATTAAAAAACAGCACGCACACACAAACGCAGAAGAGAAGGCACACCAGCCGCCTTGGAATATGCAATCAAGCTCATTTATACTCATTAAGCGCTTATGTGCAATGGTATGGGCGGAGCGAGGGAGATGGCATCGGAGCGAGCGAGAGGGATGCTGCGGACTCACATGCTTAATAAGGATCCTGGCTGCCGGAGCGGTTTATTTTGGGCCCAAAAATTGGCCGGTATCCATCAGTTTGCAAGAGTACAAAGAAGCGACTTAAATTAAAACAAAAGGAAAAATGTTGGAGATTTTCAAGATAAGTTTGGTAAACTGCTTGTTTAAACTTAGTTTAATTCATTATTAAATTTTACAGACAAAATTTATAGATTTTTCTTAAAAATGCAAGAGCGCTTCGTTTTTTATTTAGGCTATGCAAAATTTAAAACTAAATAGTTGACAAACATAATTTAATTATAAGTTTTAAAAGAAGACTGCTTTTAGACGCAAATAAACGTACAAAAATTTAAAAAAATTTTAGCTGTTTAACACTGTTTTATAACAAAAACAATAAAATTCCCTAAATAGCCAAAAAATATGTTTTTGTTAGTCTAATCACTATGGACGAGAGGACATGTAGTGACAATGCGCACCAAGAGCGTGTGCATAGGAGACTACTGTATATAACACATCAATCGGAAGGTATCGGACTTTAAGAAAAATTAATTGGTTCAGAAGACAGGGCGAGGAAAGGGACATACTAAAAATGTTTTAAGTGGAGTTCTTGAGCTATATATATGATATGATATGATATGATATGATATTTTATTTATATTTTTTTGAACTTCTTTGGAAACTGTTTAACTGTTTTTTAAGCGAATATTTTCCGTTCCGGTGAATATTTTCGAAGTTACACCCAAATTTAAAAGGGCGTTTCAGAATGCTTCCAAATACAAGTACAAACTTTAAACGCTTTTTTTTACTCAAAATGATGTGCTCAAAGTCGGTCACCAACATTACTCGAAAACGGCTAAGCCGACGAGTCTCAAACTTTAACATGAGCTTCTTAAATATTTTTTTTTAGTAATTGATCAAAGTTTTTTCTTTCCAAACATTTTTTTTTTATAAGCAATTTAAGACCGAAATTTTTTTCAAAAGTCACACCGGGCAAATTAGCCTGCAGACCAAGGGTCAGGACCGAACTTTCCTGCATTGCCCGGCTGTAAAACTATATATATATATATGCTGATTACTTTGCCCGTGCTGCAGCTATTCGGTGTATAAATTTACTGCCTTTTACTCCTGCACCAACAAGGCAGCTATGTAATTAACAAATTAAAATATGTGACTTGGCTTTGGGAAGAAGGCAGTGGATGGTTGCAGGCTTCGTAAGCTTTGCAAGATGCTGTAGGGGTTATAGGATAAGCATTTTTACGTTCTCGAAAAATAAGTTATAAGAAAACTACAAAATCATTTGAAATGCCAGAAACTATGACTTATCATGAATGAATTTGTATTCATTATGTAATGATTTTTAAAATAAAAAGGTCATGTCTTATACTAATTTCTCTTGAAATTTTCGACTAAATACTCAGATCACTATTACTTCAATTAAATAATATGAGAGAATCAAAGTACAATGCATTTGTAAATTTTTGCCCCTGCTAAAACACAATTATTTTGCTTAAACAGAATGTAACACAACATGAATCACTGCCTTCGAAGTGCTAAGGAAATTATTTCAATTTCCATATATATATAAGTTATTCACTAAATTCCACAATTTTCTATATATATGTAAATCCTATTGATACCCAAACGATATCAGCAAATTGGTCAACTTAAAGGGCTCCACACACATCCAAAACAACGCACTTTGTGAATTTCCGCTCGACCTAATCTATGGAAACATATTCAGAACACAGGACGTGTTGGCCAAAAGCTGTCGCATCAAATGAGCATCATAAATAATTTCATTTTCATTTCGGTTTCAATCCAACCCCCAAAAACCCCTTCGACCAAAGATTTTCGGTTTTAAAAGTGACACCCAACCCCGGCCCGAAATCCTTAAACCTGTAATTTACGAGTAGCAACTGTTACACGCACAATTCCATATATACTTACATATATGTATATGTACAATCGCAAACAAAGGGAAATTGCATTCAACAATAGTTACAATTACAATTGCTGTGAGGGCCGGGAATGCCATAAATCATACGCCCAGTTGTACACGAAAGCATTTGCTGGGGCGTTAATTGTAAATAAATAACATATTAAAATTTCCAGTCAATAGACTTAAGCCATAATTAAAAGTAATAATGCGATGTCGAGTATTTGTCCTTCTTCGTTTGCCATTTCCATCGTCTTTGCTCGTTTTCGTTTTGAACGCCAACAGCAGACGGTGCAAAACTTTTGGCCACCCAAAAGGTCAATTAAACTGCATTAAGTTTAATAACTTTCGGTGCCCGAAACAGTTGCGAAACACAGCCAGCCCCCGAAGGACGTTCGATTGGTATGAGGTGGAAAAAGGAGGTCCTTGGGAATGGGAATGGGCATGGGCATGCCAGGATCAGCCTTGGCGAGCGGATTATGTAGAAAACAGACATACGAACAGAACAGATTGTGCGGCAGGCCACATGCAGCGTCAACAACAAACAACACCTGTTTATGGTTTTTCGTTAGCACAAATTTTACAACTGCCAGGACGAAAAGGACGCAGTCCGTGATAGAGCACACACACGCACACATCGCAGCAAAGTCACGTCTGTGTATGTGCGACGGCGAGGCCAAAAGTTTTCGTAGCCAACTAATTTTTCCTGTCAAATGCACAGACGACAACAAGAAACCCAAATAAAAAAAAAAATAAAAAAAGGAAATAAGCAAAGTCCTATCTGCGATGGCCGACATTTTAAATATCCTTGCTGGCCAAGTGCCCCTCGTAAATCCAAACTAACTACTACATATTTGTTTGTTTTTTATGACTTTTATTTAAATTAAACGCTGTCATTATAATTATCCATTTAAATCAAACGGTTTGTTAAAATATTATATATAACATATTCTAAACGTATATTTTGCCTACCCATTTTACAGCTACTTTTCCAGAAAATTAATATTGTTTTTTTATGTAAATGGTTCAGGTTAATTATAATCTACTATCCTAATTTTCGTCAAAAACATTTTAAATTAATTATTCATTCTATTGAAACAATTTATGTACCCTACTTTAAAGTCAAAAAATCGTGGCATTAAACAAAAAGAATCATTAAAATATCACAAAATGTAGTGATCAAAACATGTTTATTAACTGTCGTTAATATAACATATGACATATATAAAAACCGCTTTTATAAATTGAATGTTTTTAGGGATTTACTAGTACACAGCACATGTACATGACATAAAATAAGTTGCTTTTGAAGACCAATTTTTCAAATGCATTCAAGTTTTTTTAAATATTATCGAAAAACACTCAGAACATGTTCTTTATTGGGATTGAAAGTGGCCGCAAAAGCATAAAACCCTCGGTCAGGGTATGTGGTACCCAAGTGAAAGGAACATTATAAAGCAGCGGAAGAGCGGGAAAAGGCTGTATAGCTGCTTGGTTGGTTGGTTGGTTGGTTGGCAGGCGACGCGACGTCTTGGCGGTGTGGCAGTTTCAGATTCGGTGGCTGAAGGTGAAATTAAATGTAAGCAGGATAAGGATAAGGGATAACAGGGATGCGTACTATATATATATGCGTGCCAAGGAGGACTTTTTGAGGGCGGGATGTCTGCGCTTCACGCTTGATTATGCGTTTGCATGCACATAAAGGCTGAAGTCAAACACGGGGCAAACCTCGACCTTTTTATTATTATTTTTTAAACACGGATATTTACATGGTTGACTTTGACGGCAGGTGTCGGCTGGCAGTTGGAGCATTTTGATGGCAATTCCGTCTGCAGATCGACGAGAATAAAAACTGCGTGCGTGCCATAAAAGTTATGGGCTTTCCACGCCATCCACGCAGCTGGGGCGGGGTCAAACTAAGAGGTCGGAGGTTGGGAGGTGGGCATTAAAACCACAATGTGTGCGTTATTTTGTTACATTTATGCACAGCCCGTTTTCGCTTTTAATTGCTTAGCTGACCTTGCTCCACGAGTGGGTTAATGGGTTTGGCCTTTTGTCGGGGCTATCGTTTTTAATTTATCGAATGGCCGATGGGAGATAATCCAAAATTGCAATTTCAATTTGCCAGTTTTATTATTCAGCTAAAGATGCGGGGGTTTAAACAGTATAATTGCATTCTGACACTTCTTTTGGTAATTAGTGCTCTCGTATAAATGTAATCTGCTCTTTTAATGATAAAACTAAACGAAATTTGTGTAAACATTTGAGTGTGTTGTAAAAATGACTTTTCTGTGACAGAATCAGTACTGCAAGGAAACGTTTTTCAAAAGTGAAAGTAATTAGCTTTATTTAAATGCACCCAAAAAAAAATCTTAGGTTTTAGTTCTTAAAAGTGAGTGCTGAAAATAAACTGCAAACAGTATTTCAAAACTACATAATGTAATCCTTAAACTTTTTCGATTCATTTCTGTACCTAAGATTCTTAAACTATAGTCTAAGGCCTTCTTTATAAACCATGAAGTTTTCATTTTGATACATTCGTGGTATTTATTTAAAACTCATCTTATTCAGAATATTTTCATACCCAATAATTTAAAATTCATGTAACTAAGTTTAGTTTCTATAAACATATTTTGGGTGTGTTTTTCATACAGATTTTTTCTCAATAATAAAAATGTTTTGAATATTATAATAATTAGCTTTTACTGGACTTTTTCTAGCTTTGAGATTTAAGACAGGACCACAGCACTTAATACATGTGTTATGAAAAAACACATTCCAAGGCTCTGAAAACTTTTTTTAAGTTAAAAAAAACATATATCTTTAAATAAAAAATAAAAAATACTTAACAAATCTATGCAGTTTAACTTTTGTAAATAATTCCCTAAAAACCCACTCAATTTCTCGCATTGAGAGTAGAAGACCCCTTAAGAATACTTTTCTAAATACAGCATTTTCTAAATTTACTTAAATATTTTCCCACCTACAAACTATTGTATTACTACATTACATTTTCCCCGATTTTTCCAGTTGTATTTCAGTTGGGCCCTTAACCCCCGAAGCATTTAAAGGTGAGCCATATCAACAGGCACTCTATGGGTGAAATCTCTTGCCAACGGTTGCCAAGCTCTTAGTTTGCTATTATTCCTTTGTTTTCGCCTCGTCTTTCTTTAATTATAAAGCTACACGGAGCCGTCTCACACTCCGTTCCATACATATAAATATATATAGGTTTTTATAGCACTACAGCCGAAAAACCGAGAAAAAAAAACAAGGGAAAAGTAGAGGAAAAACTCATATTCCCATTGGCATCAAATTGTCTGCACGACAAGGTAACAGAGTATTAAAAATTTCAGCACCAGCAACAGAATTTTCTGTTCTGACCATCGCTCGCCAGAGATATTTTCCCGGCCCCTTTCCCTGGCTTTTCACAGAATTTCCCTAGCAACGCAAGCCGCTTAACGCAGCCAACTGCCAAATGTAAATATACTCCAACCCCAAACCGACAAAAAAATATAAAACTTTCTTAATAATACAACGGGCAGCAGAAAAAAAAAAACAAGGCCCAGAAGGAGGAGAAGACTCGGTCCAAGGCGACGCAGACCCGCGAGGAAAATTCGCATTGTTTTCAGCTTTTCAGCGCCCAAACAACAACCGAAAGCGGAAAGCCGGGGCTGCGAAATAAGTGGGCGTGGCTTTGGGTTTCTGGGGTTTCCCAGAACCGGGGGACCGGCGTTGGGAACTTAAAAACTTTGGCCATATCCCGCAGCTATGAACAACAGCAATCAATTTTCACATGCCGGCGAACAAATGTGCCGCGCCAGGATGTCCCCCCGTCGAACAGGGAGAAGGAGTTTAAAATTATAATGCGAAGAGGTCCTCAGACAGGACTATCTTCAAACTAGGCAAACAGGGGAGAACACTTGACAAAAATGATCAAGGCATTCCACAGGGAAGTCCAACAGTAATTAAGCCTTTCAAGTGCAAATTAGGTCTTCTTTAGAAACAATTTGTAGCCATAAGTTAAAATAGTTTCAAATACAATGGTCTAATTAAAAACTATAATGGTTTCTTAGATAAAATCACATATTTTTGCTGAGTCATATCCCAGAATTGAGAATATTCTGATAAACAAAATTTTGTATTGTTATTAAAGTACTCACAGAAAGACTTAAGGTCCAAACAGCGGAAATAATATTATTAGCAAAACTCCAAAACTGGTAAATGTTCTTTTGTCAATCAGTAACGGAGCTCACTTAAAAAACTGAAAGGTTTGTTAGGCACTAACTGAACAGTTGACTGCGTTTTCTTTTTAAACAGTGTTGTAAAAATGAAGTATGGTATTACTTTGAAAGGTGTTGGTAATATTTAATGAGACCTTTTTACCTATAGTGTTAGACAATTTGCAATGGTAATTTACATTGGTATTATTGTTTGCATTTAAGAACAAGAAAGGAAGCAAACTCTGGTTATTATTTTTAGCTCAAGTATTTGATCGTTTCATGGCAGCTTTATGATATCGTTTGGTTCCCAAAGGAGCTATATGATATAGTCGTCAGATTCACAAGTCATACAAGTTTGGCAACAAAAGGGAAGGAAAGAAAAAAAAAGGACTATTTGTAATTAAAATAATAAAGCTCAATAAATACTATATTTAAAATTGAATATATGTATTTTAACCTTTCTTTAACTCTATTATAAATAGAAAAATGAGAACAATTAAAAAAGTTTGTTGGAAGGTCTGCAGTTGAAACTGTGGCAAATAATAAAATTAAGTCGGAAATCATTGCCGGGCAAGTCACGCCCTCAAAAGCCATTTCAAAAAGTCACCGTTCCACATTTTAAGCGGTTGGCAGTAGTTTAGCGATGTTGCCCGCTGTCATATTTGCCAAGCGCTTCACATCGAATCGCAATCAGTACGGATAGATGGATGGTTGGATGGAGTACGTCTATATATACCTATATCGTGTGGCCGAGGGATGAGAGACGAGGGCCGAGGGCTGGGGACTGGGTGCCAAACGTTGATTAATTTCTCGTTTTTACGCCATTTTCTATTTGTCTTGTGCGGTAATTACGACAAGTCCTTGAAGGAGGATGGATGGCCAGATGCTTAGACAGCCGGCCAACTTCCTGCCGCGTGTCCAAGACAAACACTAAAATTGCCGAGCAGTGGAGTCCGGCGGTCCTGTTCCGTAACGTTCCGTTCCACTCCGCCGGACGGACTGCTTCCGGTAATTGAATCAAACGAAGCAGCATTAGTATTAGCTTCTTATGGTCGCTCGGTATCGCTCGGGAGATGCGATCCTCCTCTGGCATAACTCTGTTTATTTTTGTAAATTAATTTTTAATTTAATGTACGTGTGGTGGGCGACGCGTTGGTATCACGCCTCGATGACTGAAGCGACAGGAAGTGGGCGTGGCCAAGGACCCTCCACCTTCCACCTACCAACCACCCAAAAGCAACAGCGAAAGCAAAACAAAAGTGGAAAGCCAAACACAATTGGGCATTGATGCAGAAGTTTGTATTCTCTAAAGTGAAAATTACTAGAGAGAACGAAGAATTTGTATTAACATAACTTAGTCACTGCGTATTTTCATAAATCAATAATTAATGGTTAAGCTTCTTAAAATTTCATAAAACAAAAGTGATTAAATGGTAGTGCACACTGTTAGTGTACAAATACTACTACTACCATTTTCAATAATAAGTTACGACTAAAGCGTTTGTTACTTTCAGAAAACTTAAGTAATTTTTTATAAAACACTGCACGAAACCAAAATGAATTTAGTCATTTTCTTATTTATTGAAGTATAAATATTTGTTAAAAACTTGAATATATAAGACAAAAACCGCGGGAAATACAAAACTTTCTTTAAAATCTGAGAAATTGGACAAATTAAAAAAAAAACATTTAAGTGCAGTATGGTAAATGAATTTGTTTACCGTTGCAAAGGTTATTATTACTTTTAGATGCTTGTAACGCAGAAAATCAAACGTTTACCACTTTTAAAAGTAAATAATTTCATTTTTAAATAAGCATTTATATTTGCCATAGAAAGATCTCAATATGCGTTGCGTTGTGTCTGTGTGTATGAATATATTTCTTGATTAGCGTCACTGAACTTAACTTTTCCGAAAGACATATTTTTATTGATTTTTTATTAATTTATTTTATTTTTTTTGTAGTTGTATGTACTTAAAAATGGTTACCTTATATTATTTTTGTTTAGAAAAAAATGAACTCTTGGAGAACTGAATTATTAATAGTTGGAGGACCACTATAAAATGTTGTAATATTTATATATAGCAATTAGATGGCACTTCGAAGTTAAAGATAAGGGTCCAAAACTAAGCAAGTCAAATACGGTTTCGTTTCCATGATTCCATGATAATATCAAAATATGTTTCGCACTTATATCGCTGTCCACGGACCGCTCAACAAACCGCTAATACCCTTAATTTCAAAACAGGACCAACACAGCACCCAAAAGGTCCAGTAGATGAAGTAAATAGCCCCAGCTCCACACTCAAATATAAAGTAGGAAAAACAGTTTTCAGCTGGTCAGCAGGCTGTCGAAAAATAAAAGTAAAACAAAGTGGGACGGCGTTGAAGGGGCGAAGTGGTCGACTACGATATAAAGCGAAAAGACGACGAAATACTTTTTCAAGATAAACGGAAACAAGCCAAGATGGAATTAATTTTCCGCTTTGAACAAACAAGCGGATGTAAATAAAAAAAAAAGAAACACAGAAAAATAAACCAGGAACCAGCAGCAACCTAGAGAATTCAGCGAAGAAGTCGACGTCAAAGTCAAAGGAGTGGGGAGAAGGACCTTCAAAGGGGGGCCCAAAGGAAGTAGTCGCATCTTAGGCCAAGGGGAGTTTTGGGTGGAAAAGTCCGCAGAACAGGAGCTACGATGTCTGCCAAGTTTAGCAAGTTCAGTCTGGACACGGGCTGGCCCAACGTTATGTGCTGTTAATGACTGTACAAGAAGTTTAATTGTACGGCTGCCTACACGGAGAAAAAGAAACTTAAAATAAGTAGGAGTAGATATTCTATTCAAATTATTTATACATTTAAAGCTTCAGTTTGAACACAAAATAGCAAATTCTTTTTTTAATACAAATAATTGTTATAATAAGCAAATCAAGTAATTTTTATTGAATCATAGAATTATTATTATAGCATGCTCTATGGACTTATACAAAAAATTAATGGTTTGTGAGGAGTTATTGAAAAAATGTACTTGTAAGTACTTGTAAACTATATATTTTTAAGAAATTACTCAATTTAATTAATATCTATTCAAATCTTCAATTTTATAAAATAAAATAAAATAAAATAAAATAAAATAAAATAAAATAAAATAAAATAAAATAAAATAAAATAAATAATAAAGTGATTGCTATATTTATTGTCACAAAGTTTTTAATATTAAATAATTCAAGGTTTGCCTTTTTAATTTTAATTTTATCAGCCTTTTTGTTAATTTTATTAGGATACGCTTAAGGATCTGTAACATAATAATGGCAAGTACATCATACAAACGCTTTTTGGTGTTTTAACTTTTGTTCCCCTTTAAGAACTTTAGAACAAGTTTTATATTTCGAGAAAACGCAAGCTCTTTTGCTAAAATTTGTCAACTAAACAGATAACATTTTATAATTGTATATATGTACTCTACAATTTGTGCGTGTGTAGATGGAAAACTTTGGGGAAAAAGAGGGATGCGGTATGGGAAATGAAGGTGGCCCCCAGATGGGCGTGTGGCAATGCTACACACACGCATATTGACAAATTGCAATTTAAATAGACAGCAATAAGTTAAACAGACGCACACATTCACGCATTAACATTGTGTGCAAATCGGGGGAGTGAGGTTGGCAGGCAGTTGGAGGCAGCCAAAAACACGCCACGTCTAATTAGTTTAGCTCGGCGCTCGGGGAGGTCAGGGGGCATCAATCGGCCGAGATGCTAGAGATGAGCAATAATTAGGCAAAAAGTTAATGCGACGAGGGAATTACAATGCATTTAGCCACGAATGGCTGGCAAAAACTTGTGACATAAATTAGACTGCGATGTCCAGGATAAATGATGAATTATGATCATTTTCTGCATAAATGCTAACATCAATAAGCTTTAAGGCAGTCTTATTCAAAAAAGAAAGCTAAATAACAATAATTTCAATTTTACAAATTATAATGTTTTTAAATTTTAAACGTTTTAAAAGCTGTTAATAAGAATCATTTTCAACACAAAACGTTTTTCTAAGATTTATTATAGTTGTAATATTATAAAAAATTACTTTTATAGGGACAGAATCTACAACTTGTTTAGAATACTATGTATATTTTTATAATACTTAGTTCGGGCCTTTGAACCTTGCATATAGCAGCGAGTAATGACTCTATTGCACAACTTTAAAGGTGTACAGACTGTAAAGGGGTTAACAAAAATTTGGAGATTGAAAATAAAGTTTATATTTGTCAAAAATAGCCAAGGAAGTCTAATGCGAAGATATCCTGGTTTGCTGAAACCACCAACGATTTAAGAGTTTGCATTCCACCCGAAAATCGGCATCGAGAGTTAAATATTTGTCCTTATATTAACACTATACTCATAATTTTGAACAACGAAAATTGAATTATGCTGTGTTTGGTACCATAAACTTGGTAACTAATGGTTGAGGATGAGGTATGGGTAGAATACAAAGGCTTAGGAAGATGTCAATGAGAAAGGCAGACGAATAATGCAGCACGTGCAGGGCGACTCTTATTTGCTACGAAATTTTGTAAGCTAGTTGCAAGTGGTTTCAGTCCCTCGGAAAGATTGACGGCGTTTGTTGGCTGAGTAATGGTTATCTAAAAGGATTTAAGTCAATTTTTAAAAAGTCAATATTGTTGCCTTGGACTATTTTTTAGGCTTTTTTGACGGACTTAATTTAAATCATTTATTTTACCTTGTCTTAAGCACGTTTCTCGCGATACAATTTTATTTTTTTTTTTGGTGTGATTCTTTTCATACTCAATTTTCATTTAATAATAATAGTTAATATTGAGTTCAAATTAATTTTATTAAAAAATGTATGTTTATTTAATCTTAATCTCTGTTTTTCGAAAATAGTGTGGAGAAAGTCAAAGTTTAACTAAAGGTTATATCCCAATAAATCTCATCTCTAATTTCCCCATCCCAGGAAGAATTCATTTACCAACCAAATACATTAAGGCGTTTTTACGGCTGGCCCACAAATTTCCTTTCGCATTTGGCACAATAGTTGCCATTTTATCGAAGTAGGATATCTGAATCTGAGATGGTTTTATTTGTTGTTGTTTCAGTTTGTGTGTGGCAAATATTGATGGAAACATTTACGCACACAGGCACACAATTAAACACGTTTACAAACGCTGATCAGCAGCAGACACACACACACACACACTCTCAAATAGAGATGAATAGAGGGTAAGTAGTAATTGATGAGTTTCCGTTTATGGGAACATCAATCATACGCACTGTATGCCAACGCATTGCAACCAGGTTAAACAAATAACTCAATAAACACCAACTAGAAGTATATTCGCGTCTGTCTTTATTTGGCAATGCATTGTCAAAATCTAACTAAGAATTTGTACACGGGTTTATTCTGTACATATATGTTAACTCTATATTTCGGGCTTCCTTATGGAAGCCACAGTTGCTGTTGATTCGGTTGCGTTTGATTTGGTGACGACCGGTAAACTCTGCCTCTTGGTCCAGCACAGAATATTCACCCAGATCAGACCGCAAACACCCATATAAATAACTCGGAATCGGGGCGCCACCAAGGAAAAGTTCAATGCCTGAGCGGGTAGCCAGAAAACACAAGAACGCACGAAGGTCGGCACGAACTTCTCGCGCAATTCCAGGAAAGTATCCTCAGAGCCCTCCATAATGGACATGCCTTAAAAAAAATGCACTTTAGTCTTTATTTTTTAAATTAATTAATATTAGCTTTTTAATTTAAGAGAAATATAAGACTTTCAGAACACAGAACACATTACTTATCGAATCTCCATCATGCTGTTAACTATTCAAAATGGTTGAGAAATATAAAAATCAAATATTAAAAATTTCAAGGCAATCTAAAAAACCAAAATACTTCATTTTCTAATTGATTTTTTTGTATAAATTAAATATTTTTGAAAAGGAACTTTTAGTTTTGTTGTAAAATAACGCTGTAAAAATGTTTTATGTTATGTTTTAGTTAAGCGAAACTTATATTTATATTTATTATAAAGCAAAACTTTAAAAGTTTCAAATATTTGAAAATACATATATATTATTATGTATTATTCTGGAAAGTTGTTAAATACTCTTTTTACAGGAGCCTATAATATTACAATGCTTTAATAATAGATATTTCAAACAACTGATTAGCCAATAAAAACTTTGGTAAAAACGATAAAGCAACTTACCTGCATAAAACACAGTCAGTAGATATGGCGTTAAGACAAATTGATCCAATACCAATTTTTTTACTATAACGATTTTGGTAGTGCCGGGAAGAACGCGATCTAACCATTTATACCTAAGAAATTTGTAATTGAATTAGTGTAAAATAAATCTTTATTCACCTTTGATTTAATCAAAAATGCAGAAGCAGGCAAGATGAGTAAGAATTTGTAAAGTTTATAGATTGCTTTGTGGACTAATCATTAATCATTTGTTTTTGAAATACAAATTATTTACATGTACGTTTGAGTTTAGTTTATGGTGTTAATTTTTTAGTAAGTGTTAATTATATATATATATATTTCGTATTCCTGCAATTTTGGTGTATGTATATCGTTGTGTATTTTCTGGTTTCAGCGTGTTTATTTATCCTTGTGTGTTTTCTGTTTTTTATTGTTTGGTGTTGGTTTTGGTGCTTCTTCTTAGCTGATTTCCTTTATACTTTATCATTCATAACTTACATTGCATTTTGCTTTTTATGGTCGTGCACATATGCCTCAATTGCTTAGTGCGTTGCGTGCTTTTCTCGATAGCTTTCCCCTCTTTTTAATCTTAGAGGAAAAGCTTTGTGCTCTGGTGGCAGATGGTGCTTCTAAAGAGAAAGTGTGAAGAGAAAGTGAGTGGCGAAGAGACATGCTCTTGACTTTGCGACACGTGCTCGTGGAGCTTTTACGAAATTGTAAACAAATTGATAAAAGTCGAAAACAACAACAGAAGCGTACGGCGAAGCAAATTGAGGAAATAAAAAGAATGGTTAAATGGCGAGCATGTAAATGTAAGTAAATTGACTGGTTCACCGATGTGTGAGTGTGCAGACACAACTGCGGTCAAGATAATAACTTTGATTGTTTTTCCGTTAAAACTCTAATTTTGCAATTGAATGAATGACGTCTAATAATAAAAAGTAAAAAATATGGTAATATAAAGTCAATATACTTTCAATTTTTTTAAAGAAATTACAAAAAATTAAATTTTTTTTAATTAATGAAACATATTTTAAAAAATAAATTCTTATTTTCTAAAGTTTTATGTGAAATTATCTATAAGTTCCGAACTTAAAATTTGTAAGAGATTATATCAAAGTTTAGCTAAGTAAGAATCTATAGATAGGGTTGTTAAATATTTTTTTTTTCTGAATATTTTTATGTTTTTAATAGAAAAAAAATGTTTGCATAGATAAATATTAAAATAAACAAAGAAAACTTAGAGCTATTACGTTGACCCCTGCTGTTTTTTATATACAAATAAAAGTACATATGTAAAATTTATTTATTTGGTGGGCACAAACCAAAAGTACAGGGTTGGGGCATAGACTGCGGTGCCCATCACAGCATATCTTCCTATTGTTGCATAATCGATATCCTCGCGCTCGGCCGCCGGCTACAAGGTACATAAATCTGATTAGAAATCGCCAGATACTCCTCGGGTACATCCCATCCCCGTATTCCCCACATTCTACACTAGATTACTATAACTTACGGCCAGCCAGCGTTTGGATGCGAATTGCTGCGAGTATTCGGCGCCCACATATAGACTCCCATAGATGGCGCTATTGGTGACGAATGGATATTGACGGAATAAAGAACGGACTCCCGATATCAAACGCGCCATTATCTTCCTCTGCTTGCTTAAATTCGATTAATTTTTTTTTATTGTATTTATTATAAATTTGTATAAATATTTCTTGAAAGCGGCCAGCCGCCAGCGTTGACGAAGCTTTACTGACGAAAATTTCCAAACTGCAGCTCAGCTGTTACAAAAGACAATCAGTGAGTAACAGAGAGCCAACAAAAAAAAATCAAAAAGAGAAAGGAGGTAACCTAAGAGAGAAAATACAAATGTTTACGTTTTTTTTAACGCTTGCAAAACACTAGGAGAAAATTCCATGTATGGCTTTTGTTGTTTAATAAAAGCTTGTAACTGCAGTTTGCTTTTGAGCAATATCTGCAGGTTGCTTATCATCCCATACAGATAAGATACGTTTTGAACAAACTAAAGAGAAATAAAAAGGCTTTATAATAATATGATATATCTCTGCAAAAATTTAATAACACAGTCAACAAAAAACTATTACCGGAAATTAAATACAAATATAAAAATAATTATAACTCGAAGTATTTTGTAAGTAAATGTGCATTTTTTTAAAAAACATCTTATGTATATAGACAAAAAGAAGTCACAGAACTTTTTATACTTAAAACGGTAATTCAATAAATCAACACTGCATTATAAATTTTATTTTCTTCTCCTTTAAGTACCAATTGTAAACAATGAACATATTTTTCCTTTATAAGACAGAAAACGTTAAATTACTTTGTACTAACATATATCTAGAACGTTTTCTGGTATTATTTGTTGTTCCTTAGATGTTTATCAAAATAAATTTAATTACTCGTATTTCCTGATTTTCAAGAGCTTTGCGTAAGTATTGGCAGGAAACACTTGGTTGTAATCTTTGTGAGGTATCTTAAAATAAACAAAGGTTTTCTCAAATAATTGCGCAGCTCGAAGGGTATAAAACTGATCAGTTCTATGGGGTGTCAATCAGTTATCGCAAAATGTTCATAAAATACACTGTGCTCTGGACACTTTCGGGCCTACTTTCTTTCGTTGGAGCTTTTCAAGTGATACCAGCGATTGAAGATGGTAATATTGTTTATAAAAACTACAGAATATTGTTTGTTATTCTTGAAATTTTTCTGAAGGAGTACCAGATTACCTGAACATTACAACAGCTCCATTCGTTAAGATCGGCCATGGCTATTATTACATTGAAACCAAAACGGCAAGAAACTGGTTTGATGCAACCGAATCTTGCCATCGAATGGACGCCTATCTAGTAGCTTTTGAGACCATTGAAGAATGGGATTTGGTAAATCAGTATCTGTTTAAGAATGGTATAGATAACGTGTACTGGACTTCAGGTGCCGATTTGGCAAATCGGGGAAAACATGACTGGTTTTCAACTGGTCAACCATTAACTTTAAATATCTGGTATCCGGGAGAACCAAATAATCTAAATGGGATCGAGCATTGTGACGCGCTGGGGGACCGAAGGTCTGCAACCAATTATAATGTGTTAAACGACATGAACTGTGAATCAGCCAAACTCTACATATGTGAAAGATTATATCCAAAGACAGCCTCGTTTGTTATTTGGTAATCGTGTTAAAGATAATAAACAAATATTGAATCAAAATGCATACTGAATAAAATATTATTGAAGTGTATTTTTTATATAACTGAAAAAGTAAATTTAATTATTATTTTTAGAGAAACACCAACCATTATATTAAACGTTTACTCAAAATGTTACCAGCTTTCTTCACTTTACAACCATGTCGTTCTTTATTATATCTTACAATAGTATAAATCTAAAAACAACGAAGTTTTACTGTTATTCTTTTACTAGTCTTGATTGTACTTGTGGGAGCTATATAATATAGTCGTCTGATCCGTCCTGTTCCGACTTATATACTTGAAAATAAACAAAAGGCTGTATTAAAGAATAAGTATTAATTCAATACTAAATAATATAAAGTCAATACTTTGTAGTTTCATTTCTATACAGAAAAATAAAAATTTTCAGTTAGAATTTATACTATTATAATATCAAACAAAAACACCTTTTAACGAGGTAAAAAAGTCGTAGTGATCGCACCTTCAACATATAAAATATCAGATATCAAATTTTGTGATGAAAAATGTGTAAGCGTTCGACTAAATAAAAGCAGGATTCAAGCCCCCAATCCAAATAACATTTTTTTGAGCGAAAAAGCGTATGCTAAAATATACAAACCCCCTGTTTTCAAATATGCAGTGAAACCATAACTAAAACTAATTGCTCATAACTCTTCCCGTTCATAAGGACGAATATTCGGAGTAACATGGGTAGATCGACCCTACTTATGATCCTGATCCAGGATATTTGAATGTATATACTTTATAGGATCGGCAACGCTTGCCTCTATCTGAGACATACTTCTAAAAAGTATTGAATACTTTTCCTATACGTGTAACGGGCTTAAAAAACAATGTTCTGATACTAAGAAACAACACATTATACGGATAATTCTGTTTTTCTTGACAATTACATGCCAATAGCAGTGTGTACAGTGTACAGTGTACAGTACATATTGACGGGAGACAATTGTCTTAATCTTATAGGCGAATTAAAATAAATAAATAGAAAACTGCGCACCTGGCAGGGGTATAAAGCAGCTTAGCTCAGCGATGTTTTAACCAGTAATTGAAAATGTTCGATAAATACACTGTGCTCTTGGTTATATTGGGGCTACTTTATTTCGTTGGAGCTTATCAAGTGATACCATTTATTGAAGATGGTAATTATATTAACATAAATAACACAGTAATGTTTTTAATACCTCAAACTATTATGCAGGAATACAAGATTACTTGAATATTATGACAGATCCATTCGTCAAAATCGGTCAAGGCCATTATTACATTGACACCAGGGAAAAGAAGAACTGGTTTGATGCATCCGAGACTTGTCATCGGATAAACGCCCATCTAATAGCTTTTGAGACCATCGAAGAATGGGATTTGGTTAATCAATATCTGCTTAAAAATCAGATTAATGATATATACTGGACTTCGGGTGCGGACTTGGCGAATCAGGGAAAACATGATTGGTTTTATTACAATGGAAATGAGCATTGTGGCGAGTTGCGTGGCCGACAAGCCCCAACTAATTACAACTCAACTAATGACAGCCAATGTGTATCAGACAGACACTACATTTGTGAGAAATCATACCCAATAACAGCTTCGCTTGTTTCCTGGTAATAGAAAATAAATTTAAAGTAAATCTGTTAACATTGTTATTTTTCGCTACCGGCTGAAAAACTTCATTAATCAAGTTTAAAATAAAAATTCACCAGCAAGTTCTACCTTAATCAAGTAGACATGCAGCCTCTCAGTCAGCAAAAAAAAAAAGAAATAAAAGCCGAGGAAAAAGCAACAAAACTTTAGCCCATAAAAATGCAATAAGTGTATCAAGTCTTGGAAACCCTTTCTGGCTAATGGCAATTTACGCACGACTAACAAACACCAGAGGAAACCTGCGAGGGAAAGCGGGGAAAATCGGGGAAAGTTGGGGGCTCTAAAAACATATGCGAAGGAAGGAATTTGGAGGCGGAGAAACGACAACTTTGATTGAGTGCCGAGGAAACTGGATGCAAAGGTGTTAAAACTGAAACCAATTTAAAAAGTTGTGCGAAACCATATGGAAAGTGAGCCTGAGAGGAGGCAACTTTCAGATGGCCGTGAGTGTACTCAAAAAAAATCACAAACACTTTCCAGTACTTACAAAAAATTGTAAACAAAAACTATGTTTACAATCCAAAAACTGAGACAGTTTTAAAACAAGGCATAGCAATATTTTTTTTTATTTTAATTTACAGAATTACAATTAATATCAGCTTACAAAAAACAACGGCGAAGGTCTATTATGTGATTAACATACAATAAATATAAAAAATAAAAAAATAATAATACAATTTAAAAATTAAAAAAATTAAAAAGGTAACAAAAATATATTATTTAAATATTTATTTGGCTGTTGCCTTTTTAATTAAAATAAATTAAATTTGAGGTATAGGTATTTCATAAAAGTTTTTTTAGCTGTAACTAAAAATATACTATTAATGATTATTTGATTTTTATTCAAAATTTAGATATGTAATGTTTATATGTTTTTTGAATTTCTTTTAATTATACTACTCATGATTTTTTGATTGAATACAACAAACAACAATGTTTTTTTAGTTCTAAGTTTTGAGTAGTGTAGGGAAAAGTAGGCAGTGAATTACTGACAAACAACCGTAGCACACATCCTGGCACAAGGCCTGAATATTTTCAGAGCCAGGTGACAAGACGGAGACAACGACGTCGACAGCGACAAGACCTGGGAAAGGACCAAGGATGAGCCTGAGTGCCATCCTGAGGAGTGTGAGCAAAGGTCTAGGCTTCGGGGACGGAGCAAAAAGAAAGGATTCGGATAGCCTACCGTTCGCCACCCGCCATAAGTTCATATCGCGTCACAGTTCCCCTTCGAGCTCCACCTCAAGGTCTTCCGCCATTTCACGTAGCCTTCGAATCCCCTCGGAGGACGAAGAGGACAGCTCCCCGGACGAGGATTGCCTGGCCTCGGCTGCTGTGCAGTTGGCCAAAACCCATAATCCTTACCAGCAGACCATCCAGCAGATCCTGCGACTGGTCAGCGAACTGGAGCACACCATCCGCGAGGATCAGCAGCAGGAGTTCAAGCTGCGGATGGCCCTCGATCGGCAGACGGAACGGGTTAACGAACTATTGTTCTCACTGGATACGGAAAAGCAGCGGAACGGACGGCTGGTGCAGCTGCTCCGGGGAATCGATACCTCCAGCTCCGGGGACAGCGATCCCGAGGACAAAATTCCCAGCGGATCGAATGTCAAGTCCATCGGTGACTTGTACAATTCCATCAGTCCCCTGCTCATGCAACAGCGGTGAGTTTCAGGGAACGAAAACGTCATCACGTTTAACTAAACTTTTTACAGAATATAAAATTATGATTTTGACATAAGAATTATAAATTATAAATACTTGAAGGACCAAATTTCTTCGAAACCTTCAAAAGCGAAGAAATGGTGTTTGTTATGTAAACACTTAAAAAAAAGTATATGATTTTATGATAATTTTTTATGATTTCATCTCAAAGTTAACACAAATATCATCACGTTAAACTAAACTATTTACAGAACATAAAAGTATGAATTGAAATATTTATTCGAGACAAATTTTCAAAAAAAAAAACATAAATATTATAAATTATAAATACTTGAAGGACCAAATTTCTTCGAAACCTTCAAAAGCAAAAAAAGGATATGGTTTTATGATAATTTTATATGATTTCTTCTCAAAAAAAAGCATAAATATTATAAATTATAAATACTTGAAGGACCAAATATCTTCGAAACCTTCAAAAGAAAAAAAGTACATGGTTTTATGATAATTTTATATGATTTCTTCTCAATGATAATTTAATTTTTCAATTTTGAATATTGCTAGCATTACTTATTATCGTTATGTATCCTGCAGGTACGATGAGCTCTCGGTGTCCCATCGCCAGAGTCGTCGACAGTTGGCAAAGAAGGACAAAGCTCTCAAGGTCCTCAAGTGTGAGACAGAGCAGCTGCACTCGAAATACGATCAGCTTTTCGATGAGTATCGGAGTGAACAGCGCCGCTTTGAGTTGCTTTGTGCTCGCTACATCCAGATGCAGATGAAAAAGAAGCAGCAAATCTTCAACCTGAAGAATACCCTCAGTCACGCCAGTGAGTGCATCTTCCATGCCCAAGTGGCCATCGACGAGGGCTGTCATCGGGAGAAGTCCGCCATTTCCCAGGAGCACCTGCTCAACTTCAGCAGGAATGTGGAGTGTTTTATCGAAGCCCTGAGGAATTGCTGCTGCCTGCGAAAAGTCCACGAAATTCAGCAGCAAAAGCTCGATGGAAAAGAGCTGGCCAAGAAGCAGATCGATGATGCGGTTACCCTGAAAGCCAAGGAACCCTCGATAGCCAGTAGTGGCACCTACGTTCAGAATTCCTCAAAACTTCAGCCTCGCATCCGACGATACAGACATACAACTCGTTGAAGCTTCACTTTCTCAGTTACTCCTTAGCGTTAGGTTAATTTTGTAATCTTTTGTCCAATGGAAAATTGCTTCATTTAGCCAATGAAAAGTGTAAAAAAAAAAAACAAAAATATGTTAACACAAAAATAAAAACCAATCACAACCACTTTCTTGTTTTTCCATTTATCCAATTAAACAAAAAAAAATAATTTTTTAAAAAGCAAGAATGTATAGCACTTACTTTAAACTAAGCTTACATATTTTATTTTTTTAATTTATTAAGAATATATAAATTCATTTTAGTTCACAGTAAAATATATTCATAAATAAATGTTTATATTATACTTTTTTAAAAAAATTTAGTTTTTTTATTTAGTAATTTTTATATTCAAATATATACACCCGTGAAACAAATCAAAAGACGAGAATAGAACAATTTGATTTTTTTACAAAAAAAGATGCCCAGGAATCACATGTCGGATTTCATTGTATTTATAATTGAGCTCGATCGATCAGTAGCATTAACTTACAACTGGGAGTGCGTCCAACACTAAGCTATAAATATCGTTCAAATGTCTGCAATTAGGACTAGAAGCTTATCAGTGGGGAGAGAGGCTAATCGTTTGTCCGGAGTCAGCGACATTAGCCGATCCGATGCACAATCCAACAGTCTATCCGAGGACGAACTGGAGCCCGGAAATGAAGCGAAACCGGCTGCAGATGTCACCATCTATAACTTCTATAATATGGGCCCGGCATTTGGCAAAAAGTTCCCGTTGCCCTACATTCGCTTCATGATAGCCCAAGTGGTCAAGGAAAAGTTGGGCAATAAGAACTACAATCAAACGGACGCCCTAAAGTGGACCCGGGATGTTGCCGACGAGATCAACCTGAAGATGAAGGGCCGTGGATCCAATCCGAGATTCAAGCACGTGGTCAACGTAGTGCTATATCAGCAAACCGGAGCTGGATGTTTCTACGGAGCCCGAGCCATTTGGGATGAGCTATCGGATGACTATGAGCGATATACCTACGATGGCGGCAGTTTTATTTGCATCGCCACTGTTTTTGGTTGCTATCAATATTAAATGATTGAAAAGTATTAAACAAACTTGGAAATTGTTCAGTATTATGTTACGGTCAAAACTTGAATAAACAAGAAGTGGTGCTTCATTTCGGCAAGCATAAAATAAGATAAATAGGCAACTATCATAGCAACATACAACCATTTTAGGTTTTTTATTTATTTAGCTCGATTTTCCACTTAAAAAATTAAATTAAAAAACTTAACTTTAATAAAAAACTTCGCAAACACAAGAAAACAAGGTTTTCCTATTTTTACCTCTAAAAATTTGAATTTCAGTGCTGCCCCAAATGTTTTGGGATAGTGTGGCCACACGCTGTACCCGTACCAATCAGCTGATGGCTGCTCGGTAGGGCAACACTGTCACTCGCACATGTTGTTTATTTTCAACATCGTATATAATTTTCATTTGCGCCGCGAGAAACTACAATTAATGCTGTCAGGATGAAGGTGAAAATGATCAGTCGCAACCCGGACAATTATGTGCGGGAAACCAAGTTGCAGCAGCATAAACGTGAGTTGAAAAAAGCAGAAAAGTTCAGTTTAAAATAGTCAACCATTTGCAGTGCCACGGAACTACGATCCAGCGCTGCATCCTTTGGAGGGTCCCAGGGAATATGTGCGTGCATTGAACGCCACCAAACTGGACCGAGTGTTTGCCAAGCCCTTCGTGTGCAATTTAAGCGGCCATCGCGATGGAGTCTCCTGTTTTGGGAAGCATCCCAAGCAACTATCCTGCCTGGCCACTGGGGCATATGACGGTGAGGTCCGAATTTGGGACCTGGCCAATCGCACAAGTTCCCGGAACTTTGTGGCCCACGATGGTTTCGTCCGGGGTATAGCCTACACCCGCGATGGAGATCGCATCTTCACCGTGGGCGATGACAAAACCATCAAAGTGTGGAAGACCGAGGCACCGGAAGTCGGCGAAGATGAGGTGCCGGTAAACACGATACTGAGTAAATTCGGCCTCCACGGCATCTCGCACAATCGCAAGGATAACAAATTCGCCACCTGTGGCGAGGTGTGCGCCATCTGGGACGAGAAGCACAACGATCCCCTGAAGACTTTGAAGTGGGGCGTCGATACGCTGCACACCATATCGTACAATCCCGTGGAGACGAGCATCCTGGCCTGTTGTGCCAGCGATCGCAGCATTATCCTGTACGATCAGCGGGAGGCGCAGCCACTGCGGAAAGTCGTCCTCACCATGAAGAGCAACAAGTTGGCCTGGAATCCCATGGAGGCGTTCAACTTCACGGTCGCCAACGAGGATTGCAAGTGAGTGAAGAACTTAGATAGTAATTTGGTACCTTAACTAAGAATGGAGTATGAAAACAATAATACTGTGTTAAATTCATAAAACTCCTTTAGTTGATTGTCATTTCTAGAAATTGTAACCATACTCAATTCGAAAGCAAAACTTCTTGACCACCAAAACCCCCTAAAACCTTATTATCCTTTCCAGTCTTTACACCTTTGACACTCGTAAGCTGCAGACACCCTTGAAGGTGCACTTTGACCATGTTTCCGCGGTCACCGATGTGGACTACTCGCCCACGGGCAAGGAATTCGTCACGGCCAGCTACGACAAGACCATCCGCATTTACAATGCCCATCACAGCCACTCGCGTGACATTTATCACACCAAACGCATGCAGCATGTGGTCTGTGTGGCCTGGTCGCTGGACAATCGATATGTCTTCTCCGGCTCCGACGAGATGAACGTGCGCATGTGGAAGGCGAATGCATCCGAGAAACTGGGCGTCATTCGGCCGCGCGAACGGGTCAACTTCAATTACCAGGAGGCGCTGAAGCAGAAGTATGCCGCCCATCCGCAGATCAAGCGAATCGCTCGCCATCGGCAGGTGCCGCGTCACGTGCTCAATGCCCAGAAGAAGATGCGCACCGTCAAGGAGAAGCAGCAGGTCAAGGAGGCCAATGTGCGCAAGCACTCCAAGAAGGGCAAGGTGCCCTACGTCAGCGAAAAGAAAAAGCATGTGCTCAAGGAGGAGGTCTAAAGGCGATTTTTTACGCCTATAGTTGGATAAGTTTGAATAAAATTGATTTTTGTAAGGCCCAAATAAGCGGAAGCATACTTTATGAAAGCATATTCTCTAGAGATGTAGGCTGTTGAAAGGATATCTTGAAAATGAAAAATATTTTTTAGTTTATACAATAGTTTTTACAATACTTTGGCATACAGCTTTCTCTAACTAATTTTGTTTTAAAGAAATTCAATGGTTTCACACTTGTTTAACATTTTATTGGTCTTACAATTACAAAGGAATTGTAACACTAACCTTTAGGAGAAGCTTTTACTATATATATGATAGAATATAGTCTTAGAAAGTATATCATATAATCCATTACCGGATAATTCTTGGTATTTAGAGCTTTTCCTAAAGATTAGTTGCTCTTAAATACCCTATTTTGTTAGCCTGGAGAGAAGCTTTTACTATAAATATTATAGAATATAGCCGAAGAAAGTTTAGATTATATATGATTAACCGATAATTCATGGTATTTAGAGCTTCTCCTAAAGGTTAATTGCTCTTAAATACTTTATTTTGTTAACCTGAAGAGAAATCTCTCTTGTTTGTCACATGCTGTAACATTTTGTGCAAGTTCGAAATACGATTTGGATCCGATAAGAGCCCGCGTCGCGATAACGATAGCGAGAATCGGGGAACTGCGTCCATTTCTAGGGCGTTTTCGCCTATAAAACGTTGCCAGCGCCGCCGTTTGGGGCTCAGTATTTGTTCGTTTGTTGTTACGGCAGCCGCCAGTCGTTCGTTAGTTTTTGTTTTCGTTCATTTGTTTATATACTCTCGGCGGCACTTCGTCCCCCTCCCAACCGCACACACATACATACATAACTCGTTTGAGCGGTCAGCACTTAAGATCATCATCATGATGGAGACACTGGGTGACCTATTGGCGCCTCATAGCGAACTCATTGCCAAGGTGGCCGGCACCATCACTACCCTGCAGTTTCTGTCCGGCGTGGCGCTGATGAACGACATCCGGAAGAAGGGCAGCAGCGATGTCTACCCGGTGGGTCCGTTTCTCGGCGGAGTGGTGCTGTGAGTACTCCACTGCATACGACACCCAACAAAACAAAGGAAAAAAAATAAACAAATGCCAAACGCATCTGTGTGGGAATTGATTAAATTTTCAAACTGTCGTCATGACACCACAGAATCGGTTCTTCTCAAGGCCGCTACTACATAAATCGGTTTTGCACTCGATGCAATAGGATAGCAATGGAATGGGTTACATCACACGATGGCCAAATCGAAATCCACTTCGATCATCTTCGTCCGTTACAATTTGAAAAGGTTTATGTAGCTTTCGTTGACCTTTGTCTTCTTATCGATGCGGGGCTTCCAAAAACACATATGTAGCTCTTATCTCTGGAGTGTATATAGTTTTAGGAATGCTGATCCGGTTTGGTCTGTCCAATCTGGGAGAGCTCCTCTAATAGTTTATGAGACAATTGAAAGATAGATGCCTTGCCTTCTCCACGTGCCCGGAATAAAGTGGGTGGCACATTCCAGGGGGTGGTTTCCAGTGATGGGAACTATCTGAGTAGTTGTACCCAAGTGCTATAATCTTCTATAATTATGGATATCTGAGTAGTTGTACCCAAGTGCTATAATCTTCTATAATTACCTAACGGAACTAACAAACACAACTTTATTTTTGAAATTTTAAAATATTATTTTATGAAGCGTAATCGCACAGTATCTAATTTTAAGTAAGACATATGTGCATAGCTTATCAATAAGATTTAAGTGCATTTTCTGCTTCCCTCAGATAACATTCTCAATGATAATTTTTCATTACTCACTAATTGAATGAATTTTTTTTGTTCTATCTATGTTTTACTTTAACAACTTAGAGATTTACCAATCGAAAGTGTGAGACATTTATTTTTGATTTCACAACCCATTTAGTTATTTTTATTTGGTTTACTTACAAAGCCTAAAAATATAAAATATTATTTGAGAATCAGGTACTCTGTCGTAGCTCTGCCAACACTGATGGCCTGTGAGGGGGTGACTTCCGGAAGGTGTTAACTTGGACTGTGTCAAGTGTAAGGACCCCCAGACATGCAAGCGAAGCAACAGTTGAATGCTAAATGAGTTCCATTCGAAACAAGGTGTAGGTCAAGGGCAATTTCGCGGGCAGTTTGTATTCAATTGCACAAAACACGAATGTATTTCACCATTGTGTTGTGTGATTATGATAAGTTGATCGATGGTATCGCTGGTTATTTATTTTCCTTCTTATCAATGGCTACGTGTAGCATGATTTGCAAATCACTATTATATTCTGGTATGCCACAAAAACCCACTTGAGTCGGCATTAGTGCATCTAATGATATATATAACAACATGTAAATCAAACTGATAAAATAATTATTAAACAGAAACAGGTCCTTACTATCACTCTGTAGAGTAAAATGTTAATTATTAATGGTTAGTAAAGCAGTCAAAATGAAAACTGGTTCCATTTCCCTTTCTCTAAGCTTTTTGTACAGATTTGTTGTAGGCAAAACTTGTTCTCTGACTTACGAATTTGAATAATTTAAGTTGGTCTTCGTGAAAATATGATCTCTTTTCAAATAAATTAAATTGAAATTTTTGGAAATTAAATAATTTTTATTTTGTACTTTATTTGTTTTTGTGGATTTTTTCTGTTATTTTTTATATTAAATGAAAGGAACTGCTGAGCTAAACAACAAGTAACATATGAATAAGCTTATCAGCCTGCTTTGCAAATAGATAAGGTATCGCTTCTATTAAATTAAGAATACAAGTCCCATCTGAGCTTCTAATTCAAATGAGAGGTGCCACAAGGAACGCTCACATCTTATACAGCTGCGGTCAAAATAATAGTAATGGGTCAATCTGAAGTGCTCAAATGCTTTCACATCAATAAACAAAAACCTTTGATGTTGTCTAAGTTGTTCAAGGAAAATGAAAACTGAGAATAACTTCTTAAAATTCATTTTCAATATACTGCAAATAAATGATTTAATCAAAATTTACGAAAATAACCTTAAATTTTCTTTTATATGCACTTTGTATTGAAATAAAAATTATATTAATATCTAATCTATTTTTAAAAATAAAAACAAAAATAAATTTTTTATCGCCCTTATAAAAAGAAATTACTTTAAAATGTACCTATTATAAATATGCATTTTTATATTTTCCCTACTTTGTTTAAATTATTAGCTTGACGAAAATATAAATACATTTTTCAAACTATTATTATTATAAATACATTTCCCAAGCTAATCTATTAACTTCCCTATTCCAGGACCGTTCTCAGCTTAAAGCTGGCAAATATTATGAACGATGCTGCCATGATCAATACCAATTTAATTGGACTGGTCATCAACTTCGTCTTCCTGGTCGGTTTTTACTACTACGCCTCCAGCGGCAGCAGGGGCACCATCTGGAAGCAGATCGGCTGCTCCTCGGTGTTCCTATTGGTCGTCACGGCATATGCCAACTTCGAGGATCCTGCCAAGATCGAGTTCCGTCTGGGAATGCTGATCACCGGCATCCTGGTATGGTTGGTGGGCTCGCCACTCCTCCATCTGCCGCAAATCATTGAGAAGAAGAGCACCGAGGGCATGCCCTTTCCAATTATCCTGGCCGGTAATATGGTGGCTGCATCCTGGATGGTGTACGCCATATCCATCAAGAATACTGTGATGGTGGTAAGTCTTGAAAAATATATATTTAAAGAGCTAAAAGATTAAGATGTTAATAAAAAGAATTCCCAACAATGAGACAGATAAAAACCATATTAGTCCAAATAGATCTAATTATTAACAATACCTCCTTCTAAAACATAAACTGTAATTAATAAATCTTATATTTCAGCTGCAGAATCTATTGTTGCTGGTTTTGGGAGGAATTCAGCTGGCCATGTTTGCTATTTATCCCAACAAGCCGGCGGCTGCTAAGAAGCCCAAGGACAGCAAGAAGGACAAATAATTGAAATCGATCGCTTTACCTAGAAAAATGGACAAATAATGGGTTGTTGCAACAACATTACCAAGTAATACGTAGTTAGGCTCGAGGAATAATCAAATTATTGCTTGAATTTACACTAAACCGCCACAACTGAACTAAATTTGAGCTAGACAAATTATTTTTCGATATAAGAAATATTTTCTTAGAACAAATCCAGCTAAGTTGCTAGCTAACCTAATTGTTATTAACTGTTATCATATTGACTATTATATTATTGTATATAACTACTACATACTTGCAATTTTTGACAATAATTCAAATCTTCCAATTGCATAATGCGTATTTATAAATGTCAACATAAATGTGTAATAATGAACAAGGTTACAAAATCGAGTGAGTTATCTGTATATCTGTGTTGTAATTGGGGATTGTGTTTGCTTTAGGCAACTGGCACTGTTGAGTTGTAATGGGCGCCCAGTTGGTAAATGTGGCGATGGTAGCAGATGACCAGCGGTGAACCACCGAACTCCTCTTGTCCCAGCAGTGTGGGTGCTCCCTCCGCTTGGATGACCTCAATGGGCACTCGCAGCAGCGAGGATATAGCCTTCAGTTCGATGTGGCCGCCCCAGGCGTGAGTTTTGGCTATATCGTGGCAGTAATTCTCGAACTGCTGATCGTTCAGCAGATCTCCCGTTTCCGGATGGACCATGTACGAGATTAGCGACTCCTTGTGGGCACGCACATAGTTGGCCGTCTCCTCTCGCAGCTCCTGAACACTGTGACCTGTAAGTTGAAGATAAAGGCTTCATTTGCATGTGGTGACATGTGGATGGATAATCATCCATTACCTGGAAGAGCATTTACAATCAGTTGGTGTCTGATGGACTGATACAGACAATCGCCATCGGAAGCTATATTATGGAGGGACAATTGGCGTTCCGATAGCTTAGCTGTGATCTGCTGGAGCTCGATTAATTTGGGTGTTGGCTGATTGGCGGCATTCTGGAGTTCCGTTTTGATCTCCGCCTCGCGTTCGCGCGCCTCCTTGGCTTTCTTATCGCGTCGTTTTTGAGCCTTGGACACTCGCTGATTGGAGGGCAGCTGCTCCTCACCCTCCTCCTCCTCCTCCTGCTTTTCCTCGTTCTCCTCATCCTTTGGCACAGGCTTCTCTGCTGGCTTCTTAACTTCTGCCTCCGCTGGCGCGTCTTTGGCCTCCGCCGACTGCAGTTCCGCCTTGTGACGCTGGTCCAGTTCTCCCTCTAAGCGAGCCATCTCCTCCAGGAACTCCTTCCTCTTGTTTTTGTTATTCTTCGGGGCATTCTTCTTCATGGCCTGCAACTTGGCCTGCAGTTCCTTGCGTTCGCGACGATGACGCGCCCCTATGTCCTCCAGGCTCACATCCCCCAAGCGGGATTCCAGCTCCCCAACCGCCTCGCCATCACCTGCCATTTTGTTTAATTCAATTAACTAACAATAAACGCAATGTTCTTAAAAATTATATTTTCGGCAGGTTTGGTAGAGGTGGAAAAACATCGATTTCAACTTCGATGTCATCGATGTTTTGTCAACTATTATGCCCTATTTACACTACGGCTGCAAAAACATTGATAATGGGCAATCGATTGTTTTGATCGATACTATCGCATTATGGGTTATCAAGCAAAAACGAATAAAATGGGGGAATTTGCAAAATTTCCAACTGCAATAAGTTGCATTAGTTTACATTTAAATAAGACCTTAATTTATTATATTTGGCAAGAAAGAATCACATTTCCATTGTGAGGTACCAGTTTTTGTATATAAACAAAAGCTTATTAAGCTACTTGTCAAGCTTATTGTTTTGACTTTAGCTATGCCTATAGTTTTTAAGGAACTGAAGATTATGTTTATGATTTTAAAAATAATTTTATAAAAATTTTAATTAACATATTTTTTATAAAGCTTTGAAATTAAATCATTTTGAGAAAACTCACCGATAAATAAATATGAAGTATTTTAAAAAACAATTTTGAACAACAAAACAAACTTATTAAAGAGTCATATAATTATCTTATAAAAGAATAAAAGATGTTGCTAAGCCGACACTTAAAATTAATAGTGAAATTTGATAATTTTTAAATTTTTAGAATAAATCCTGATAATTTTGCCGCTGGCTCTTACGAAAAACTTTTCACCTTCAGAATAAACAAGTAATTACCAGAAAACATAGACATTTAATAACTATAAAACGCTTTAGATAATAATTGACTACCATTATTAAACAGCAATCTGCCAACAAAAAATGTCTATTACTTCCAGCAATTGTAAAATAAAATACAGAGTAAAAATATTTTGCAACAGGCTGAATTTTTTATTAATGCTTAACATAAAACGATCTAGAATGAGAAACTAAATACATGCATGCCAGTGGCAAGGAATCGGCTCAACCAATTCCTACCTTTGATATTCCTAAATCTTAACTATAGTCCACAAAAGATACTACATTTTTATTAATATATATATACAATTATTTAGATTTGAATCAGCAATTACAAACATGAGTGAAACCAAAATGGATTGCAAAATTTGATGACAATTTGAACCTTATATCGTTTTTTGTACAATTCACAAGAGTGTTGATTTTAAAAAACTGGCAAGCAAAACCAGATGATACGTTTCTTACGGCTCTATAACACATTCTTAAGTGCAAACTAGAAATCGTAGGTATTATTTACATTGGCCAACGGCGACGACTCTTAATTTACTTCATTTACACACTTAAAAAAACAAGAAGAAACTAAGCCATGACTTGCCACATCAGAGGCTGCCTAACCACTAACGTCCCAAGTGATATTTACTTAGCCACTAACCGAAATCTACGCAAGTTCCTTGTCTCGTCTACAGTAATATATCTAGTGTGATTTTGCCCATGTCCAGTCGAACGTACAAGTACAAAAGGAAGCACTGGCTAGCTAGGAATTACCAAAGAGCAGGCTCTATCTCTCACGATCCTTGAAATCCTTTCTAGAGGCTCTTGGTGATGTTCTGGAAGAGGCGACGGCCCCACCATGACTCCAGGTCGAAGGGCTTGAAGTCTTGCAGCGCCGGACTGGGCGGCTCCACCCAAACGGTAGCTGTCGAGGATGCGGGCACCGGCGTGTTGGCCATAATGCTCTCCACCGGGCTTGCGGCGCTATTGTTGTTGGCATCCGCCACCGGTTTCTCGGCGGGCTTGGCGGACGAACTCGAATCGTAGGGATTCTGCGCTACCAGAATGTTCCAGGCTGTAAAAAAAGAATATATAATATATAAATTAACAAAAAGTCTTTAAAAATAACACAGATTTGATATCTTCTCTAACTCGACTTTAATTGTATTTTAAATTAGGCTTCGATAAATTACACTTTTAAAACTAAATACGAAATTTTTTTATATTTTAATCGAAGCATATCATTAAACATATTACTTGAACTTTCAGGTAAATCATTTACTTTACAAGTTATCACAATTCCAATGTAGTAAATAGTTTCAAAATATTTTTGTTTCTTTATTTTATGATGGGGTTAATTAATTGCAAATCGTATATTTAAAAGTAAAGTGTGTTATTTTAGATTAGGTATTAATATTTTTTGACCCTGGAGCTTGTAAATACTAAGTTCAAATCATAAGTCACTCACAGTCATTTATGTAACGTATAATTTCCTCATGCTGCGGCGTTATCACCTCATCCTCGATCAGTTTGGTAGGCGTGATCCGCTTGGAGGCGAAGCTCTGTTGAAACACTGGACGCGGTATGCTGTTTTCAAAAACGAAATAAAGGCATATTCGATTTTAATAACAATACTTTTGTGTTTTAACGACAGCGCACTTATGCAAATCACACAGTTCTCCCCTCAAACATGTGGGCTTCAAAAATAAATCACTTGAGGAAAATAAGGCAAAGGTGGGGAATCTGGGTTCGACAACACGGTACTCAGTTTTGGAAACGTTAAATGCATTTTAATTCGTAATTATTGCGAGTGCATTGCTTTTAGTTTAACGATTGCGGTAAAATAGAATTTTTAATTGAAATACAACAGGATTTTAAGACCTTAAATTTAATACACTTATTTATCATAAATGGTAGGATTTAAATAAACAATGATTTTAATTTGATTTTGAAAAATAAATGCTGAAGAAACAGCTTAAGGACCAATCTGTTGATTGACAAGGATTTGTGTTATTGATTTTAAAAAAAGGTCTTCAAAAAAGTGCAATCGTGTAAAAAACTGAAAAAGAAATTTCAAAAAAAATAACACCTGTAAGATATCTTTATAGCGGTGTTTGAAGACTACAACAAATTTTCAAGTTTTATTTTTAAATAAATCCACAAAATCCGCACACTTCTCAGTTAGAGATGTGATGTAATGGTCGTGATCAAAAACATGTCGATTTAAATATATTACAAAAACGGTCATAATAAATACAGATTAAAAAAAATTGATATGCATATTCCTCTTAGAAAGTCCTTGGTAGAAAGTCCTATATAGACACAACTCTAATAGACCCAACAATTAATTGACAAGACCGAGTTGCGAGTTTTTTTTAGCGTAGACTTTGGCTAAGTATACCCGAGAAGTTGCGTTGAAGTCGTGACGTAACGGTCGTGGAAAAGTCAATGCCTCCGGGGCATTTAAATAAAAGTGGAGCCGATAACCGACGCCTGACCCACGTGTTTCCCTTGGGTCTCCTAGGGAGAGTATATGTAAGTGTATATGCTTGGGAGCAATGGCAATTAGCATTACGGTGCTAGGTCGCCACGGATTCTTGCGATAAAATGTCAGAGATAAGACGAGGGTCTCGAACCCCCCACCTCCGCCACTTTTCCCTCGCTTTCCACATTTTCACCATGTGCTGGGTGTTTGCATAAGCAGCCAAGATTCTTACTTTTTGTGCTCCTCGGGACTGTTCAGATCGAAACTGGCATTTTTCCGGCCGCTCTCCTTGATGCTTTCGAATTTTTCAAAATTTTGTGCCAGGCCTGCAATGAAAAAAAAAAAAAGAATGATGAAAATGTAATTCATTTATTTGCAGTGGAAAAGCCGGCAAAACAAAAAGTTAACAGATAAAGAGAGAACAGGAGAGAGCGGGAGAGTGAGGCCAGCAGAAAAGAGAATAGTTGTGACATAACAGCTGGGCAAAAGCGCTCTCTCTTAAAAGGGTCTATTGTATCATTATTAACCATTATTATTATTATTATTATTAATCACTCACCGCGACGAGTTTTAGCAACGATTTTGCTGGGGCCCTTGTTGATTGTGTACATGATGGGTAGTGGAGAAAATACCAGGGCAAATATTGTCCTTCCGATTTTCGTGATACTGTTTTCTTTTTTGGCAACGAAATGTATGTTTGCTATGTTTTCAGTTCTTTACCCCTTGTGCAATCATATGATCAGTGGCACCCTTCCGCGCGTCGCCTCCTTTTGGTCTGTCATCGTCTTGAAAGGTTACACAATACACTCTAGTTAAAGCGATGATGAATTCACGCTCTTCTATTTCACTGCAGTCGTATCAATTGATTTAATTTCGATTTAATTCACCGACAACCGCACTTGATTGCTCCTGGAAAATGCGTGTGTTTTATAACGATAACGTTCTGTGCGGCGGACGAAGCTCCAATGCATTGCTCCACTCAAATCGCATAACGAAATGTTAAGAGAAACACCAGCTAAAGCCATATGTTAACGGGTTTATGCGGACAAGTACGCGATGTTTGGAGAATCTCAAAACCTGATCGCTTAAAATTAGGCGTAGCATTTTCGCTTGCCAATTGAAAATACGTATTCCATTTTTCTGTTAATATGCAATACGATTTAAAGGAAAAAAAATTCAAATTATGTATGTACTGTTATTCAGCTTTAAAAAGTCACGAAGATGCGTTCCGCATAAACTGTTCAACCGATACACGTGCATGGTTACCATATGATTCGTACAGTGTGTACACTCTGCTGAGGGCTATAAATTATTTTTATCTGCGCGCGAAATTTTAAAGGGCTAATAATTTGATTAAAAAGTTTATATAAAATCAAAATTTGATATTGACTTCCGCTTATATTGGTTATTATATATAAAGTTATTGTTAACCTACTCTTTTAAAATATGATGAGTGCACAACTGTTTTAATTTTAATGGATTTTGCGCTGGCTTAAAATGCTTTACAACTTTTTTTGAAATGCAGTACATGCTTGAGTAATTGGAAACTCGAAATATATTAGCGATATTTTATACACAGTCAAACTACCATAACCCAAACTACCATATGCCATTAACAAAAGGAATGATAGAGTATAAAAATTATAGAATTTATTTTATTTATAAGTTCCCCGTTTCAACTTAAAAAATACATTGGAAGAAGTTTTAGAAAATTTAAGAAATATTTAAAGGCGGACTTTATGGCGACAGTAAAGTAAACGTTTTTACTACCTGCGCGCGTAATTCCAACGTATTAAAAAGGGATTAGCGAGATTTTTCAGTGGAAAATTAAATTACGAGCAGGTAGGGTCATAAAACGACAGATGCGGGAAACGGATAAGCAATATTTTCCGCAAAGATATTTATGACCCCTGAAAAATTGCACACACATCAACTGGATATAAAGAGGGTCGGGGGGCAAAAGGAAATCAGTATCAAAGCAACCACGTCAAGCTTCACATTAACTTCCCGTTCAACCAAAAAGTCATCATGTCGACCAACGAAACCAACCAAGTGCTGCAGCGCCTGAACAGCCTGAAAATTGTGGAAACCCCCAAGGAACAGAGGGAATTGGGCAGCCGGGAGTGCTACTCCCTGGACAGCAAGAAGTATGGACTAGTGCCCGCCACCCCCAGCAGCAGTGGAACCGGAAAGTTTCAAACCGAACTCAAGAAACGCCGCAAAAACAAACTCAATCGCATGTACACTTACGAGGCGGACAAACACTTTATCAGGGCTCGCAAATCTTTGAACTTCTAATCATGCCCCAATGTGATCACCTTAGTTATAAGCAACTTTGATTTCAAATCGAACAAGTCAAATATTTTCTTCCTCGCTCTCATACAATAAAATATATACATCAAATTTAAATTTAATACGTTACGCGCCTTTTTCTGGTTGACGATAATGTGGGCAATCAATTTGTTTGTGGTCACACTGCTGTTGATCTATCTGGCAGCCCTGGCGCACAGCTGTTCTTGCGGCGAAGCGGCGAATTTAGAGTGCGGATGCACAAAAAATCACTAAAAACAAAATAAACGCGAAAAATTACTCATTAACTTGAAATATAAAATTTATATAATAAATAACAACTACTTAAGATGACAGACATTACGGCAAACAACGAGGGCAATTCCAATAGTAGTGAGGCTTTAGTAGAGCACCAGCAGCCGACACCGGAATTTCTGCAGCGAAAAATATATTTTCTTGTTGATCAACTGCGCTCCTATCACTCGGAACTTCCAGAGTAAGTCCTTAAATTTACACGTTTTTAAATATTAATTAATCCTTTTTAACTACAGAAACCTACAGACGCGAATTTCCTATGATTTACTCACCGAACTGGCGAATTGTGTGCTGAATGAGGGGATTTTTGTGATTGTTAAAGCCCTAATGGAATTGCAACACGAAACCGAAAGACATTTGATCAAAATGCGAATGCAGGTGGAAAACGAGTATGAAATTGAGGTGGCCGAGTGGAGGAGCAAAATCAAGGATCCCGAGGAGCTTCACCACATTTTGGGCCTCATGAAAATCAAGCACACGAAGAAACTGCTTGAATCAGACAAGAAGATTATTGAAATACTTGATCAAAAGGTGCCCATTTAACAACCGTACTATAGGCTCCATATAATTCTGCTATCTGAACTGAATTTAACTTCAGCTAAAAGTCAAAAATTTTAAAATATATTGTGTTGCGTTTAAAACGAGAATTATTTAAAAAACTTTTACTTAAAATTAGAATAATCTTTCAAGGACTAATGAAATAATTACAAAATAATTTTGTTAAGTGATTGATTTGTTACGGGAAAGCTTTAACTATTTTAAAATGAATAAGTATCTAAACTAACTTTAATTTTAACTTAAATTAATGATAAACTTTTGTTTAAAGTGCATAATAATCTCAAAACTAAGTCTGCATAAATCAAATTAAGTACTTAAGTACCATTTTAATCTTTCAACTTATATCTTTCAGGTTAACGACCAACAATCCACCCTTCAAAAGGCCGGAGTTCCCGGTTTTTATGTCACCGAGAATCCGAAGGAGATCAAGATACAAATGTTCCTGCTGGACTTTATTTTGCGTTTGAGTCGATTGAAATACGAGCCCAACAAATGACCACTAATTAATAATCCGGAGACCACAAAAGACTGCACTTGACTTGTTTAAATTAGAATATATAAGGCAATTAAATTATTAACCCTGATCAAATGTCCCGGCTGTACGATCGTCCATTGTGGGTCCGAAAGAAACCTGTAGCGCTGCGCAGTTTTAATCAGCGAAGAATTGTGAGAGGGAGCAAGAGACGGGGCCGCCAGAAGAGCGGGAGAATTGATAAAGATAGCGCGGCTCTCTATATTTCCCGTAGAAAGCGGAGAGGCGGCGCTATAAATTGGAGCGACCGGTCTGCAGATGCATCAGTTTTGCTTTCAAATTTCAAAGCAACACATTAAATAAAAAAAAAAAACGTAGTGAAATCATGTCTCTGACTATTACCCCAACTGTTTCGCATCCTGAGCTCAAGGATCTGGTGAGTAACTCATCCGAGAACTTGTGATTGGCGCCTTTAGATCCTGTAAAAAGTGTTTTTGAATGTCCTGCTTTAAAAAAGTGTTAATATCCTTTATACAGTGATTATTATTTTTTAACGCATTTCCTCTTCAACTATTTTAAAGTGTATTTAATATCGGTCTCTAAACAGTGAACATTTATTTTTAAATTAATTTGTAATTTTAAATAGTTCCTCTCAATAAATATAGCCTGTTATTAGTAACAATTCTCTAAAAACATTAAAATTTGAATTAAATTACCTGGGTGTACAGAATGCTATTACGAATTCAAAACGCTTAAAGTTTCTTGAACCCTTACAAGGTCAAGTAGCCAATTGTTTGATGTTTCATGTGCTTAGTCATAAAAGCCAGTTTCCGTCATCTAATGTTCAGAATAATTTAACTTTATGTTCACACCAATTTGTTGGCTATAGGAATTTGATTTGTTTGGCCATGTTTAGTTGCTTCCCAACAGTTGAGCAGTTTGCACGCAATGTTTTCGCGACTGTTTCGTAATTTCAAGGCAAGTTTTAGCAGCTTAAAAAAGGTGTTTTATTTGGAGAGTGTTTATTTTGGAGAGTGATTTAATATTGTGCAAACGTTAGTTGTTGTGTTTTCCAAAAGAAGCCCCATCGAACAACGACTTTTACTTTCTTTTAAACAGTTTTTTTATTGACCTTGATTTTGAAATTGATTTTGTGTGGGAGAGCGAGAGTCTGTTAAATCAGCTGTTCAACAGCTGCAATTGCAAGGCGAAGAGAGTTAAATCAGACAGAGAGAGAAAGAGAGAGAGAGAGTTTTGTAAAGAGTGCATTATTTTGCTGACGACATCAGACGCCTGAAGCTTGTATCTCAAAAACCAAAAAAAATCTAAATCTGAATCTAAAAGTTTTTTTCGTTTATTTGTTTGTAATAAAATGCGTTGCTTACCGGGCTATGGTTACGGTTTGACCTTTTTGTTTCTGGTGCGCCATAAAAACGAATTATATATCTAAATCCGGTGAAATTGTTGCTCATACGCCCCCATTATTCTTCTTCTTCCAGAGCACCGTTCGCAATGAACAGAAGGAACTGAATATTTCGCCGGTTCACGATGTGAATATTCCAAAGGCCACGGCCACCTTTGGTATGGGATGTTTCTGGGGCGCGGAATCTCTATATGGAGCTACCCGTGGGGTCTTGCGAACCACCGTGGGATACGCCGGCGGCAGCTCGGACTTGCCAACGTACCGTAAAATGTAAGATAGCGGATCCAGAGCACTGATCATCCTAACATGTACATTTCTTTTTCCTTCGACATCCTTCGACATATGTTCCCCATCCCATAAACCTTTCGGATCTGGTACTAACCACAAATCTCAACAGGGGCGATCACACGGAGGTGCTGGAAATCGACTATGATCCCACTGTGATCAGCTTCAAGGAGCTGTTGGATCTGTTCTGGAACAACCATGAGTATGGACTGACCACGCCCATTAAGCGCCAGTATGCCTCCTTGATTTTGTACCACGACGATGAACAGAAGCGGATTGCACATGCTTCCAAATTGGAGGAACAGGAGCGTCGCGCTCCAGAAATCATAACCACGGAAATTGCGTCCAAGGAGAACTTTTACCCAGCCGAGGCGTAAGTTAAAAATAGCACACGTCTTGACCCCTTGATGTTAAATACCCTCTTTCCCCTTAGGTACCATCAAAAGTACAGACTGCAGGGTCACAAGGACCTCGCATCCTCGCTGAATCTCACCCCAAAACTGTTGCAGACCAGCTATGTGGCCACCAAACTCAATGGCTATCTGGCCGGAGTCGGAGGCATGGAGCAGTTCAAGGCGGAGGTGGAGTCCATGGGTCTTACGCCCACCCAGCGCCAGTACTGTAACTACCACGTGGAGCAAAACGAGGGCCAGGGTCTCTACTGCTGACATGGTCGAATGTGCATAGATGTTAAGCGTAGATCGTACACCTAGGGGGGTAATTTTATCAAGAGTTTGCTTGTTCAAAACAGATTGTGTATTATGTAGAATTAGAAAAGACACTTAAATATATGGAAAAACATATATATTTTATTATAATAATAAAAATATATCTCAAATTAAAGTTCATGAACTTGTTCTTGGGTGGTTCAGTTTAGTTAAACTACAAAAAATACTATTTTATTGTTATACTCTGCATAATTTTGAGCAAAAAACAACATGCAGGTACCTCCTGCCTAACAAAATATATCTTTTTTATATCACACATTAAGGCAGTGAATTTATTCTTGCCAGCATTTGACCAATAAAATAATCTGCAAATACAGAAGTGCGTCTTCGTTTAGTATTAAGTACACGAGTATTAGTCGAAGTGATCCTCGTCATGTGCCGAAATTGCAAAAACAAAAGCCTAGATAACTGACTGAATAATCTGGGGTGATAAACAGCTTGCAAGTCATATTAAGTTCCTGTCCAGGATCCTGCCTTATCTGCACTCAACACACCGATAACAAATTCGCTGGGTCATCTGTTTATTAAACTTTAATGAGTTTGCATTGCTGTCAAGACAATACCTGATCGAATAACTGGTGAAATTTGGTTTTGTTTGTATTATAATCCATGTATTTTATAAATGGGTCTGCTTAATAAAAATATTTCTAAAAATGTTATAGACGTAGTATTTATACAAGAGGAATTTTAAAAATGGCAAAGCAATAAATATCTGTTACCCAAGGACGGTGAAGTGACTGACCTCAAGAATTTTGCAATAGTTTCGCTCTATGTATGAACATACCTATACAATATATATGTAGCTTAACAAATATAAGAAAAGTTTAAAAATTGTGAAGTATTTAAATTGTTCACGTCTATAAATTGTGAAAACTATCAGTAGCTTTATTCTAATCTAAAACGTTTTGCTAATTTGAGGATCTATAAATTACTGGCGGGAGTGACTAGCATTAATTGATCGAAAATAGAAAGAAATGCACTTACTCATGGGAAAGATCTGATAAGACGAAATATCTCAAGAGGTATATATATTTAGGTAATTTTTTTAGACCACACGTCTAAAATAAATTAAGAAAACCATGTCATACGTCGGAAGTAAATTTTACTAGTACTCGTTTTATTTGGCTTCACAAAATATTTTAGCCTTTACCTTATCAAGAAATATATGTAGTTTGCGTATTTTTTATTTTTTGCCTATGCTTAAATAAATACGTTTTTTATATCCTAAGCCTTAAACTAAAATTTTTCGTCAAATTTGGCCACTTTGGGTTACATTTTCATGAGAGGAAATATATCTAAAAAAAAAATAATAATTTACTAGATTAAAATAAAAAAGCCTATGATTTATTATTAACTTTTAAAATATTTTTAAGCATAAAATATTTGCTTACGTTGAGCCATTTTTGTCATTTAGAGAAAGTTATTTTATAGATTCCGCTGTCATTTGTATAGTGCTACCATTCCTGGCAATATTTCTAATAACCATAAATTTTCCTCGTACTTCACCTAAGGTTAAGAAATCCATCTTACCCCGTCTTTGTATAAAGATACAGATAGACTATGTATCCAGGCCTTCAACCCAAATTTCGTCAGATTTGACCGCTCTTTGTTGTTTTTTTGATTAGAGGAGAGCACATCTTTTCCCCACTCTCTCTGTCTTTTTTGCTCTTCCCACAAAGCTATAATAATACACGCTCTTCTGCTCTCTCTCACCCGTCGGCCCCCCTTTTTCAGCCCCACTCGCCCCCTCCCTTTCACTCCAACGCAAGCCGGTTCGACGCGTGTTTGGCGATAAGTCAAAGCAAACGGGCGAAAATAGCAGGGCATTTTTGTTTACAGCGAATGGAAGATTTAAAATGTTTTTTGTTAAATCTTTTCTATATGACAGAATGCAGGAAATGGGCTTAGATCAGGTCAGTTGGTAGTACTCGAACTCATGTATCTGATTTTTCAAAAATCATTAAAATCGAAGTACCCGTTGGGAAGTGAGAAACAAGGGCGATTTGAGCGGTTCCTAAAATAGGTATTTAAATGATTTTTTGACAGTATATAGATTAGATCTACCCCAATCAACTGACCAAATTTGAAATAAAAATATTGGATACTTTAGCTACAGCGAATTTTACAAGATCGTCCGTTATTCGTTCGCCTCGCGAAGAAGAAGAGCTGCCTTCATCAGACACGCTATAGACATGGCAACAACAACAACTACGAAAACTACAAATCATTTAAACTTGTTGACGGCGACGATCTTAGGCTTTCTTTGTATTGGTCGCACGGGTTGATAATGAACAGTTTATTGGAATGGTAAAAGTCGAATGGAATGGGAGGTGTACTAATCGTATCAATGGGTCGAAAAATAGATGTTGCACAAGATTTTACGATGTCACAGGAACGGGAAAAGGTCAATGGGGCTTCTTCTATATGTAATCGTTGTGATTTGCAATAATAACACGGGAATGAACCCAAAATAATTGCAAATCATTTTGTTTGGAATGATTAATTCGTTCTTTTTAAATTAATTTCAAATTGTGATAAAGAACAAACTCAATGTCATGATCCAGATAATGCCTAGCCTTAGTTGATTATTATTATTGCAAGAAATAACTATCACGACTAATTATATAAGCGAGGGTACCCAAAATGGATTGTAAATTGATATTTTTTTTACAAAAATAAACTGAAAACTGAAAATTAATTTATAATACTAAATTCCATAAATTAAAAACCAGTTTTCCTGTCGACTTAATTTGATAGCCCAAAGAATTAATGCAATTAGGTGTTAAAATTAAATAAATACTATAATATAGTTCCTTAATTGTTGACTGCGGATAAGGTTTGTCTGCGATGAAGACCCTGAATAATGGACAATTATTATTCTTAAATTTTTAGCTGACATAAAAGTGAAATGACCTTAAATAAAACTCATTATTCAGAAATAAAAGTATTCAATTCATTCGTTATGTTAACTTGTATCCCACAAATTTGCAAATCCCTTGCTTTAACATAATAAGACATATAGTCTTATTATGTTGTATTGTATAATCTTTGCCTGTACTTAAGAGTATTTTCCGAAGGGCCCTAGGTAATCCGTTTTGGGATTAAATACCGATTTCAAGTGGCTTGCGCTTCATAATTAGTTTTAATAGTTGCTAAGCTGTGTTAAGCCTTCCAAGGGCACAACTCTATAGATACGGTGGAAGGTTTAGTTTACTTAATCTTTAAGTAGAAAGAAATCGTTAGCACTTAAATGTCAAAGAAAGCCCAAGCGTTGTCAAAGTCATTTGAGATCATTAACCTGCTTGATAAGGGCAGTAAATATTAGACAAAGTAATCGAACACTAAAAAGAAAAGAAATAACAACCAATTTAACCTGACTACTTAAATATAGTCATATATAAATTTTAGCAGCAGATCAATTTAAGCACAAAAGGAAGAAAACTTTAACAAGCCAAAACTTAGATGCCATTTCAGATATAATTAAAATTTAATGTTCGACCTTATATCGAATATTATGCATACAAAAAAAAAATTTCCTGATTTTCAAAATAATTTCCGTTAAGTAGTTCGATTAAAAAAAAATTTAATTTGTTTTTTAAATTTTAAAAAGATCTGTATCTAGTTAATATGCGTATATGATAAAAAAAATACGAAGCTATTTTGATTTTCCTGTTAATATTCGAATCACCTATGGACATAAAATAAAATCAAATTTTTATAAATTGTAAAAATGTGTAAAAAAAATATATAATTTATTTGGGAATGTTTCATTCACTGCTTGGAAAGTTTTAACATTCGCGTTATAAATATTTAAAATACTCCCATTATTATATATTACACATATGGTTATTTTTTACACATTATCTTCATGAGTTTTAGCTAAGGTTTGTGTATGAGCTAAAAAGTAAGAATCATATTTTTATGAAAAAATACTATTTATTGTAAAAATTTGTCTATTTTTAGTTGTACATTAATTGTCATTCAATTAATTGTAAAAATTAAATAAAATACATTGTAAATTGTAATAATACAATTATAAAAATTGTATTTTAAATTTTGTGCGTAAATCAGCTGCTTGGCACCAGTGTTTCAAACTTTTCACAAGTAGTGTTCGGGACTAAATTTGCCAAAGACGATGAAAAAGGTGTCAACACAACACGCTTTGCGGATCTGGAAAATTGGATCAGGTCTGGAAAATTCGAATCCGTGTGAATCTTTCGGAAGTGAAAACTGGAACCGGGCTGATACAAAAAATTTGTAAATTTATGTATAAAATATTAAAAGGTAAGAAATACATATTAAGGAATTAAAAGAACGGTCTTAAAAAACTAAAAAGCTACAAGCACTTACAGCAGATGATGTCTTGCTAAAATCATTTACAGTTCAGAAATATCCACCGATTAGTATTTTTCCTATTGGACTAGTTTAAAAGGCATTTAATTTTATTAACAAAATAATACATACAACAAAAGCGATCGTGAGTCATAATTCTTTCTGCGTAAGCTTCTCGTATCAGCTATTTCCCAAAGGCATTTTATATTTGATTCTCAGAAACTCAAGTGATCAAAACCTTATCGCTCTTTTGGTAAACTCTTTTTATATCGGCAATTGATCATAGATATGCAAAATACGTAGTTGAGGAAGGAAGCAACGCTCGGAACTTTGGAAAATTCAAGGAAATTCATCAGAATGGAAACGTTAAGAAATTTAATAAATTTACCACCAGAGCTCTTGGATAAAATATTCGACCTGCTTTGCGATCAAGACAAGTGTCAATTGGCCCTGACTCATCCAGTTCTAAGGGATGCTTTTGTCTATCATGCTCGAGATCAGTATAATGAAGTGTCTACCTCATTATATTTTAAGCCTTGGTCACTTATTCTGCCACTTTGTGGACACAAAGTTCGGCGCGTTGTGGAGAGATTTCAATTTTTAGACGATTGTACATATGATGAAATTAATTGAGCAGTATTGTACAAATGTACAATATATCTGCATTGGTATGAACGAGGCGAACTGCCCAAAGTCTTGGGCAATTTAAAATCACTGAGGTCCGTAGGATTGTGGATAGATTGTGTCGCCAGTGTCGAAATCTTCAGTGTGCTGAGGGAAATAAAATACTTAAACGGCTTGGAATTTACTTATTACTTAGGATGTGAACGTAAGTATAAAAAAAGCGCATATACAACATTATTTAGAACATGTTTACATTTTTTCCAGCAAGTGAAATTTGTACTTTAGTCAATCTGGAATATTTGGCAGTTTACTTTCACTGTAAAATGGCAATTAATTTGTGTGATTTGTATGGGCCGCTTAAAAAACTTCGTTGTTTAAAACTTGAAAATTTATGGGAGCTTCGAACGTTTTACAAGTATTTTCAAAATTTTGGAATAGAGGAGCTTGAATTAAAAAATTGTTGCTCAAATACTTTAAACTGGCTAACTTTTCCGCAGCTAAAAACTTTTAAGTCCAGTTTATCGATTCATCACAAATTTGTCTTAAAGCACAAGACTACATTGGAAAAATTAGTTTTAGGTTACGTGTATTCCAAGAATAAATTATTTGAAATATTAATATCCTGCAAGAATCTACGCTATCTGGAAATAACACTGTTAGGTATAGAAATGACACCATCTAAGGCACTTTTGATCGAAATGGTTAACATTTTGAGAAATAATGGTGTCACAACCCATGACCCATTCAAATTTAAACTTGACACAAGTTTGAATTGTGTGCACGATTTGGTAAGTTTGATGTGCACTAACAAAAATTGGTTTTGTTATAATATATTATTTTTTGTTTACAGTTGACGGATATTCCAGGCTCAGAAATAATTCATTTTCTGAATACTGAGAAGTCTACATCTGTAAGGCATAAATATAATTATTTATAAATATTATTTAGTATTGGTTTTAACAGGCATAGTTTTACGTTAATTGAAACTATCAGTTTTAAATAACTACTTTTAACATAACTGATGTACCTACTTTTGTATACCTACGATTAAAGCTTTAGATTAAGAAAGTTAAGAGAAACGCTTTCCTACATAAATTGGAAAATTAAATATATATATTTAAAGGAATCATTCGAGCAAAAAGTACAAAAAGTACACTTACAACACTGAACACTGAACGAAGACATGAAAACATGAAAACACAGTGCTTCAAATTTTATTCCTGTTACTGAAAAGTTAGTAACAGGTAGAAGAAAGCGTTTCCGATCATATAACCATATACATATATTGTTTATATTCTTGATCTGTGTAAGCGTTTCGGTCATATCTATCGCGCTGTTATTTTAGAAGTTATGGAGCCTGTGACGGCCCTCTGCCGTTGCTCAGCCACATTTCGAAACTTCGATTGTTTTCTAGGGGAAATACTTAGTTTGAAGTTTGTTGGCTGAGTAACGGGTATCTAATAGTCGGGAAACTCGACTCTTGTTTATTACTTGGTAAGTTGAAAATACTGCATGTATTGGATATAGATAAAACCATGACCCATTCAAGACTTTATAAATTTTGGAAACGGAATTTTGGAATGCAGAGATACTTGCGATCGTTGAAATGATGTTCACATATGTAAACTATTGCCTTCAGAAACTTTAATCTTGCTATTACAGATTTTAAGAAATTCAGTAAAAATAAGCAGTTTATACAACCTTCACTATCTATCTTTTCTTACATAATTTGATGGACTGAGAAGTACATATTTTTGTAAGTTCAACAGTTTATTTGTATATTGTCAAACTTTATATGCAAACTACCTTTTGAAAATATGTTGGAAGATAGCTACAAAATTTATCAAGGCAATATTAACATTTTTTATGTAGTTTTTTTTTATTAATGGCACAGAAAATGTAACTGAAGATCACAAAGTCGAATGCATCTACGATCTACTGTACGTAACCGTAGCATACTTAGAAGTACTTAAAAATATATCTTAAAGTAAAGCATACAACAGGGAAGCACTGTGGTTGGAAAAAACAATTGATCGGTAGATCGGTGGTATTATATCCTCAAGGCTAGACGTCTCTGGGGCTTCTGTCGTTCTTTTTCCGCTCGATCCTTGCGCAGCCGAAGGATTTCCTCACTTCGAAGCTCCTTTCGCCTGCCCGGAGATATATCCCCCTTCAAGTCTATTGCCGATTCGATCCTCGAAGATCGTCGACTTATCACAAAACCACTGGAGTCACTTGCAAACAACTTTTGCTGGCGTAATTGCACGCATCGTTTTGGAGTTTCTAAAACCTCCTTGTTCCCAGGAACCAAGTCGTCGTCCTCTATTGTTAACACTTCCTTGAACATTTCCTCGACGGCGGTGAAATACAGCGTGGAGTCGGAGGTCATTGTGAACCTGATGCTGGCGAACAACTGAGCGCAGAATTGATTGAAGCCAGTCAGGGGACGAGTTTGAAATGCAATTGCACGAACCACCAGACCTTAGCGACTTTTCAACCCTCGACAAGGGTCCTGGCTACCTGACTTTGACAATGGTATACATAAAACTAGGAAAACAGCTGGAGAGGCGATCGATTTTGGACTGAGGTAATGAGGGGTTTCCCTGCTGGGAAACCCTCATCTTATGACCATCCTATGTACTCCCATTCTTGCCCTAAAGCGAATATTTTTAATTTTAACGACTACACTTTATAGTTTCTTTAACAAATTTTAAATAATATTAATTATTACATTTCTGTAGTGATTATAAAAATTTGTTAAAACAAAATTCATGGCCAGTAAAAACAACAAGTCTTGATTTTACTGATTTATTTTCAGGTCAAAACATTACCATAAAAATAGTTTGGTAAGTCGTTAGTCCAAGTTTTCTTAACACTTTTTAAAAGGTAGTGTCGTTTCGAGTTATAGATGAAGTCACCGGAAAAAATAAGCTTAAGGCATATAATGAATCACATTTTGGCCATAATATAGTATCAACAACCGGCAAATACCCAACCCTTTTTGAAAACGCACAAATCGGTCGTTGAGTTGAGTCTATAGATAAGAAAAAAAAATCCCATTAACGAGCATCCGACTCGATTAGATTAAATAACGAATTGGACAGTTTTAGTTTTGGGTTCGTTTCGTTTTCACGGAATTATTATTATTATAAATGTAGCCTATAGTATAAATTCATGTCCTCAGATCAGTATTCCTTATTGAAGTAGTCGCGTATACTGCGCTTCACAATGGGCGCCATTTGAGCGACCTGATTCCGCACTTCCTTGGTATCCGTATCCTTATCCTTGTGATAGAAGACCGTGAAGTAGACAATCAGGCCGATAACCACGACCATCAGAAGCGCAGAAAACACGATGCTCAGGAGCATCTTGCAGGCGCACGAACAGCAGCTGTAAGGATAAAGAGTTCGAATTAGTCAAGTTCAAAAAGACTTTAATTAAAACTATATTAGGTGGCTTAGATATTTGAACAAATGTCAAAAACCTTTAACCTTCAGAAAAGTATAGTAACTTTATAGCTTTAGCCTAACATTTTAGTTTAAGTTGAGTTAATAGGGAAACTAATATATTTTTGTGTTTTGTTTTAGTTATATTTAAGATATAGACATGACTAAGCTGGCTTTATCTAAATAAAGACATTGGGTTATATGTAAAACAGAAAACGAAACATTTGAATCCAAATGAACTTTAGTTAAGAAATCAAAGGAGATGCCGCAAAACTTAGTTAGAACCCGTTGGGAATTATAGTCCTTCAAGCAAGGTAAATTTTTTTTTTTTGTGAGTTGATGTTCGATTTTTTTAAGAAGTCAAAATTAAATTAAGCTTAAATCGTAATAGGCTTTTGTTAAAAAAAATATTTGAATCAAATGTTTAAAATCCATTTTTATATATAATCCCATGTCTAAATATAAAGGGGTTTATATCCATGGTGATCAATGAGTCAGGAACCGATAGTGGAAACTTACCAGCAAACAACTTTGCCGGGGCATTTGAGGCATTCACAGAGAGCGTTGCACATGACGGTTGGTGATGACGACCGTAGGTTACAATATGATAAGTGGCTAAGGATTTTACGACACCCGGTTCTCGAAGCGTTGTTGACCAACACAAATTATCAACTGAAGGGGTGAAACTGCCGTCGACCGCATTTCGAACCGACAGGTATTGAGAGCTTTAATCATATCGGGCGAAAAAAAAAAAAAAAAAACAATAAACTGATAACGAGTCGGTTATAATTAACACGACGCCAGGGGTAAAAGTAGAATAGAGATATTGGAAAATAGAGCTTACACTCTTTATGAAGGGGGTCTCGTTAGCCATCACTTGGATCTGGTTAATTGTCCATCCCGTCGTCTCAAGACGAAATAAAGAACTACAATTAATTTGAATACCGTTAGTACAGCACAAAAAAATGATTGCATTTCGGAGATTCCAACACATAATTGTTAATAATTTTGAACCTTAATGTGAAGTGTCATAATACCTATCATATATATGAAATAATACAAAAAATAGTATTACTGTCGCGACAATAACCACAATAGTTATAGTTAATCGTCGATTCAAGCACATAGTGTTCCACATAAGATTTTAGTTACAAAATATTTGTCAAAACCAAGGAATTTGATTGGGGCAGCAAAGGTAGATGAATCATAATATAGTCGAGTTAGACAGACAGTCCGTGACAAAGACAAATGGTTTCAGTCGCAAACAAATATGGGGTATACGGCCCCCGATTGATTAAAGCCAAAAATCCACTTTGGGTTTTCCCACACCCAAAAGTATTCTATTTTAAAAGTATTACTGAGCAGGAAGTCATATAATTGTTATCATTGATGAAACCCTGATAAAAACTTTCTTGTATTGCTTCTCAACTAAAGAGTCGCATTGGAGATTTAGTAAAAAAAAAAAATTGGAATATTGGTTAATATTCTAAGATTTTTAAGCACCTTATCTACTAAATCATTAAATCTAAAATAAAGTAAATAAGTTGAAAATAAATTAAAAATTACTTTTTTACCTCAAAGTTGTATTGTTTTTCAATTCTAAACATGGTTTTGTTTTTTTATCTACAGTAAATGTAATTATATCTTAATATCATTTGAAAATATCTGTATGAACAATTTATTTATATGCTTATCAACATTTTTTCCGGATCTGCCTTTCCATATGGTAATTATAATTAATTAGCAAATGACTTAAACTTACCAGCAAATGACTTTGCCAGGACATTTGAGGCATTCACAAAGTGCGTTGCACATGATGAAGGCGGTTGTGGACAAAAGGCGTGGATTCTCCGGATATCGATGTGGTCTTGGCCAACTCAAATGAATAACTGACACCTCTTATTGTGCAAATTTTCACATTTGGTGGCGACAGTTATGAAAAGCTTTCAGTATCTATTGATCTATACAGAGAGAAACTGATAAAGATTCGGTTCTGATTACAACGATCAAAAGAGAGGAATTACAAAATGAAGCTTAAATTGATTGAATGTGTGACAAGTTTTTCTCAGGCATCAGTTCAAAATTATTTGTTATTTTTCATCCACATAAAATATAATTTAAAAGTACTGAAGCCTTTTGTTGTTACCATTTTTAATTAAAAATGTTACTTTTCCAACTGTAAGTATTACCAAGGAGGAAATAAATTAGCTGCCATAGTAGATTAAACCATGATAAATAACCATTGTCCGCAAAATCGAAAGCTAATCAATGCTTGAGTTTAAATTTTTTAGGGGGTTTACTCAAGCTTTCCGACAATAGTAATCTCAAAATAATCTTTATTACTGCCAATAATGAAATACACATACTTGTTTACTTTTCAAGATAAACGTTAAAAAAAACACTTAAGGTAGGTTCAGTTCACAAGAACCTTATCGATGCTAAAAAATCATATCATGATAGAAAGCTTTGAACATTTTAAGAAGGAATGTACCTAACCAATTGTCAAAAGACCTTAAGTTTGGAGATAACTTCCTAATTACATTTTTTTTTATAATATTATTATATTGTAAATGTTCTTATATATAAATTAAATGACTCATGAAATTTATTGATAGTTGAACCTGTGCTGTTTGAATTTTTTCTCTTTCTGCTGGAACCACAAGTAAACAGAGAAAAACTCACAATGTTAGTTTCCATTAATGCGGGTCGCCGATATTCGGTTTTTTTTTTATTCACGTTACCCGATGCCAACTGCTGATGTAGACAATTTGATGGACACTTCATTGGACACTTACAACGTAAGCAGACCTCTGGCTCTAAGCTCAGTGTGAATTCGGGTTGAATGATGATGGTGACACAAGTGGTCCTCTTAGTTGGTTTGGCTTTAGCCTCAGAAGCCTGGTTGCTATCGCAATCCGATCTAAACGAAGCCAGTTATTATGTGCGCCATTTGTCGATGCACTTTTCGCGAGTTTTTCTCAGTGTCAATGTGGAAAGCAATGAATCTGCCACTCTGATCGAAGCGCAGTGGCCGGTTTCGTACTTTCCCATGCCCACGGTGGTGTTTCCCAATGCCGAAGTGCATGCCAACGGGGACCATGATGATTGCTCGCTGCTGCAACAGGCCCACTGGTCCCAGGTGGATGCACTGAGTCGACTGTGGGTCATGGACATTGGAGTCCCGGGCAGCAGGTGTCCGCCCCGTCTGTTTGTCTTCGATTTGATACGCAACAATGCGGAACTGTTGCGCATCGATTGTGGCCAGCATATAGGCGCCAACGCCAGCCAATCTCTGGTGGTTCAAATGGGTCCCAAGGGTCCGGGTTGCGAACAGGAGCGACATATTTACTTCATCGTGGGTCAGGTGCCGGAAATTCTCGCCTACGACGTTTTGGAACAGACATGGCAACGTCGCTCATTGCAAAGTCACAAGTTCGAGCACATGAACCAATCGTTTCCCATCAAGCCGGTGGACTTCACATTCGGTCTTCAGGGTGAACTCATCCTCTGCGATCAGGATGGTGACCTCTACAGCACTGTGGATAGACTGGAAATGGAGGGCAAGCAGGAGTTACTATCCACTTCTATAGAGAACAGCATAAAACTCACCCATTTGGGCAGTCTCCTTGGCAGCAGTCGCAGCATGATCATCGATAATTTCGGAACCTTGTACTATGTGATCCCCAAATTCGGAGCCGTTGTGCGATGTGCCAAACTGGCCAACATCACGGCCGAGGGTAATGAAATCATATATCTCACCTCGAAGAACATCCAGCAGATATTTTTCACCTCCAACGATGCCTTGTGGGTGCTTAGTGATCGGGTTCTAAACGCTCAGGACATGTGCTTTCCTAGCTTATAGCAATAGATACAAATAATATAAATATATACTCATATGGAATTCCAAAAATTGTCGACCTTGTGTATATGTTTTGTTTATTATTCGTTTCGTCTGGCTTGGGGTGATGTGACTCGTTTGGTTTGGTAATAATGCTATGAATGGTTAATAGACCGAAAAACAATTCAATTAATGGCTAACAGTTTGCTTATTTAGATAACCCATTAAGGCCTGCAGCCGTTTCTTGATGTTCTTCTGATCGTCCAGCGTGCAGCCGAGCAGAACGCTCTCGAATTTCTTGTCCACCGGGCCCAAGTCCGCCTCGGGCAGGGTGTCCATCCGCCCGGATGGATCCATGGAGCTGCTGCAGCAGGCATTCAAGTACAACTGGCAACGTTGGCGCGCGATCACCGGATCGCCCATCTTGATCATCGTATCGATCAATGCATTTATCTGGCTGAGCGAATCCTCCTGCGAGTTGTCGCGCACAGTGCGCACATTCAGCTCCACGGTGCCCAAACGTGAGCTAACCCGCTGTATATACAACATGATCTCCTCACGTTCAGCTGAAAGAAATTAGTGATTAGTTCATGTTGAATTAGAAAGCGGTGAAGACGACATAAATTACAGTAAAGGGTAAAAACAAAGGTGGCACTTTATTTTAAATGGATATCACAGTAAGATTGTACTTCTACTCATTTATTTTTTCTAAAAGTTAAAATAGTTACATCATAAATTCCTATGCTCAAATCAATTATTTTTTGCAATTTGTATCTAAAAGTAAAATACTTGTTACTTTGTATTTAAAAGTAAAGTACAAATTACTAAAATAATGGCAGAAACAATTTTTCAATTATATGTTGTATTTCTCATGTTAAAATATATATTTTATAATCAGTTTTACAAAGTTTTAAAACGATCTTTAACAACTTAGCTCTTTCCTCTGCTTTTTTTTAAAGAATAGTTCTTAAATTAAGTTAAGTTAATACCAAATAAATACGCTTTATGGGATTTGATCTTGAAAAAACTTCACTTTAAAAGAAACCAGATTCGTTCTTCAAAATTATTAAATAATAATTTAATCAATTTATCGGGGATTTTAATGGAAAGGAAATTAAAAAACTTTGATTTGTCTAATATGTTTCAACTAAAATTTGTTTCAGCATGAATTAAAAATATTTTTTAAATCATATTTTATGCGCAATGCTAAAAACAAATCTCTTCCTTTTTGATTTTCGGTTAAAATTAAATTGAATGAGTACTCTCTATGGCAATTCTGTGCCTTTACTCCTACTTAATTGCTCAAAATGTTATTTAAATAGATCTAAAAATAGTCTTGTTTTTATTTATGACGAGCATATCTTACCCTCGCTCATGTTCTGCATCATTTCGTTGCTCTTGATCAGATCCATGGACATCAAGAGGAAGTCTTTCTTCTCCTGCAGGTTGAGGGCATCCTTGCGCAGTTTCTCCACCCGCGCATCCAACTGGTCGAGTATGCTAACGAACCTGCAAGTCACGCGGAGATTAGTCAGTGTTAATGGCTACTAAAACGATGCTTTACCTCTCGCTGGCGTTATAGGGTCTGTCACATGGGTGGTTAAGTGCGGTTGCGGATCAGTGATTAAGTCATGAAAAGAGACAAGCAACGTTAAATGGTTAGATTGCTCTGCTTTTTTGGATCGATTATCCACTTATAGAGCTACGAAATTATAACCAAAATATGTCTACAACAGAGGCGCTCGCACACAAAGCTCTTAACGTTTTTTTTTTTTTTTTGGTAGTTCTGTGGGCGTTCGCAGCAGATACTTTAAGCTATCACCATGATTGTTACGGAACAAAAGAGTCGAATGAAGCTGGTAGCCGTGTGTGTGTGTGTGTGTGTGGTGTGAAGAACTAACAGATAAGAAACTAATAAGTTTTACAATCGCTACAAGGTTGTGAGTATTCGTTTTGGTGTCTGAATTTGTTTTTTTTTGGTTTTTGTTTTGTTTTTGTTTAGGTAGCATGGGATAACAACCTGTCCAGGGCTCTACTGTCGTCGACGAGGCCGTAGGAGGCACTGCCGCCATTGCCGCCTCCTCCCGATGCCGATGTGGACGTGGAGGCCATGGCGCCGGCCCTCAGATCTTGCAAATAATCGAAATTCATCGAGGACTCCGAGTGATGGACGCTGGGTGAGATCTGCTCCTGCTGCTGCTCCTGCTGCTGCAGGCGGGGGAACAGCTGCTGATGATGATGATGGTGATTGTGGAGATGATTGTCGATGGCTTGCTGCGCTGGGGGCGCATCCACTTCCATATCCTGCGGCTGATCCAGAGTGATTTGAACCGGCCGCCCTCCAAAAAAAAACCGGCCAAGTGTATCTCTAACCCAAGATGGACAGCTGCCTACTGTTTCGGTTTTTTTTTTTTTTTTTTTTCAGCCGCTGCTCTGGTGGCTACTTTTATTTTTTTTTGGTTTTGGAATGTCTTAAGCGCTTTTTTTTCGAGTGGGTGTCGGACGTGTTTGAAGCTGGCGTTGCTGTTATTTTGCTTAATTTTTTATTTGGTTCTGAAGCTGCAAGAAGAGAGAGGGGGGGAAGGAGGAGGAACGTGAATGCCGAGTATTCAATTACCTATCTGTTTGTGGGCTGTGGAAAGAGGCCGCCGGCCAGGAGACGTCATAGCCATCGCTGGACTCTGGCGTCTCGGTGTCTATATCCTCCGGATATCGGGGCGGGGGCGTTGGCGCTGCCGGGGGCGTGTCCGATTCGCAGCGACGTCGTTTTCGAAAAAGACCGCGCAAGTTCTCAAACATTCTGGATGGTGAGCCACTGATTCTCTAGAAGATTCCACCCAAAATCTCGGCCTGTTTTTTTCGGCCACTATTTTCTGGATGGAATCCTGCTGGCTGTTCGGGATTTGGATAGATTACCTGCCGCCCGGGTGTCGTAGTTCCGTTTCAATGCTCCTTTTCACCCGAAACAAATATATTTTAAGGGTTTTTTCAGAGTTTTGGGGTTTGAGTTCGATGACGGCCAAATTCGTGTTCAGTGAGGTTTTTCGTAGGCTCCGTTTTTGTGTGTCCTCAGTTTCATGTTTTAGCGCCTGTTTTGTTTACTTCACGGGCCAATTGAATATTTCGTTTCGCTTATATTTAGGTAGATGTAAATATGATTAATTTAACATAATATAGTGGGATTTGTATGACCGTTGCCGAATAGCCGAAAAATAACAATCACAAAATCGATCAGCGTTGTCGATACCGCTAGTCGAAGGCCAGTGTGTACACATGGAATTTGGTTTCTCTATGTTATCGGCGCCAAATTTAAAATTAATAGCATTGCGATACTTGTAAACATTTAAATCAGGAAACCCGGTATTTAAATCGGTTTCATTAACAAGCAATGCTAATAAATTTTTTTATTTTTATTTATTTAATTTATTTTTACTTTCAAACATTTCTACCCAGTTCGATTTCAGTTGGTATCAGTTTTTGGGCAGTATTTACATGAAAGTTAATAGAAATGCGCTGAAATAATGCTGGATTGGAAAAATTACTCTTATTAATATTAACTTTTTTTTTGCAATCAAATTTGAGAAAATATTACGAAAATATTTGGCGCCGTGTATCTAAAAAAACAAACGTAAAATAACAGTTTTTAAGCCCCTCTTTAGAATTTCCTATTGGGTAGTAGTTAAAGATACCAGATGGAAAGTGCACTTTCCAACAATAAGTCGCTTAAAAAAAGAATTTTTTATACTATACATGTAAATAGGCCGCTAAAAAGAGCAGTTAAATAACTCGCCCTTTAAAACTAGTGTTCACAAATGAGTTAAAGTATATATATTCTATTTTATTAGTGCTCCCAAGTTCAAATCTCGCACACACAGAGCCGTTCGCGACCATTGGCAACTTTTGGTGGCAATGTCGAAGAAATAGTAGAAGGGACATTGCTGCAGACTGGCGTGCCCCTTCACGCAATAGATGAAGAACTCGCAGCGCTGCATGTGCGGATACAAGTGTTGTCCGTAGGCCGGACAGTGGATGAGATCGCTTGAAATGGAACCACCGGACTGGAAATTGGAGTTCCCAGTGGAGGGCACATCTTCCGGAGCGCCCAGAGTGCATTGTGCCCGTTCCGGAAGATCGCAATTGCCAGTGACTGCATTCCAGTGCAATTGGGAGCTGCACTCCTGCAATATCGCCTGTCCATAGTAGCAAATGTAGTATTTGCTGCAACTGCTGGAACTTCCAACAGAAACGATCCGATCGCTCGACTGCTGTTCCATCAACGTAGCACAATAGGTGGCCGCATCGGTGACCATGTTGTTGAGGTCACCTTCCGCACCTTCAGAAGGAGTATTTTCCATGCTGTTATCCGTGCCATTTCTACACCTCACATTTCCCGCCGAATCGCAAAGTCGGCTTTCCGAGTTGAAGAGCATTGTTGGGGGACAGGAGGCCAGCACTGCATCTCCGTTCTCCACGCACAGGTAGAACATGTGACAGTCCTCCGCATGCTCCACAAAGTCACCAGCCAAGTGATTGGCACAAAAGCTTCCTCCACTCTGTCGTATGGTCACCGAATTTGTGGGCTTCGATAGCTTCATGTTTCGCTGAGCCGAGATAAGCACACAGCTTATCGTTAAATATAAACCTGTTAACAAAGGGTCTTTAATTTTGGAAAACCCATTTTAAATGCATTCTACTAACCCGTATCAAGCATCATCTTTTGTGTCAGACTCCAGTAAAGCGCAGTTTTGTTCTAATTTCGTAATGCCCGAAGAACTTGGCATATATGCCATACAAACGGCGCCAAGAGACAGCCAAATATCATACTCAATATCAGAAAATTAACATTTTCAACTGCTTGTAGAGGCAGTTGATAACGTCGCTGCTTTCGTTTTGTTTTGGCAAAACAATTTGGTTCCCTTTCCTCGCCATCGACCGATATGATATCTCGAATTGCCACTGAGATACATCTTTAATGCTGCCCTGGATTTTTTCAATTTCAAAGCTCGATGCAAAGGCAGTGGAGATTAGCTAAGAAAGATTCTATGTGAATGAACAACCAATTGGTTGTGTGTCAATATGATACATGTTGTCCTTGTAAAGAGAATGCTATCATATCGGTCAACGAATTCCGGTTGGCCTATTTCTGTCTAAAAAAAAAATTTAGCAACTGATATGATTCAAGGTTCACATTTCACAAAGATATGAAAGTGCTTTCAAGTATCACTAGAAATGTGTGATTAATTTAGGAATGATTCAAGGTCGGATGCTTTTGTGATAAGAGATATAACGATGTTTTACTTTTAAATGCTTAAACTTAGGGAAGTGTCACAAAAATCTCTTCATCCTAAACTTATATGTACATCATATTTAGGTTTTAATTAAACTCGAAATTCGGATTACATTTAAATATTCTTCATATTAACAATTTAAGCGAATTTTAACCGAAGAACCCTACACAAAGAAAACAGAGCTCCAAAATGTGACGTTTAAGGTGCAAAAGTTAAAAACATATTAATAAATAAAACAAAACATTTTAGTTTCAATTAGTAACATAAAATTTGCATCAAGCGTTTTATTTTTTAAAAATGTTTCAAATCTGTGTTTGCACCTAAAACTTTTTCAGTTTTCTCTCTGTATTTCTTTCCATATTATCATGTTTTTCTTTTATTATTGACTCAAAAATTATAATTAAAATGGGATAGTTCTAGATCTGATAATATTCAACATGACTAGTTTACTTATACGCTTAAATTCAAAAAAAGTAGAGCTAGAATTTCAAAAAATGACATTCAAGTTCACCCCTATAATATAGATTTAGTTTCCCATAAGCTTATGTTTTAAATCAATAGTTTCTTAAACTTGATCGATATGTATTTATTTAAATTTCATTTGCATCTGTATTTTATTGTAGCACTTGGCCTGACTTAGCGCCACACAGGATCGCTTCTCGTAGTCCCAACCATAGAAGAAAGGACATTGCTGCACCATCAGATAACCCGATCGACATTGGTAGAAGTAATTGCAGTTGCCGGAATGCGGATAAACATCGATGACATGTCGTTTGCACTGCTCTCTGGGATTCGATGTCAGTGCCTAAAAATATTTCATAAATAATAATCATAGTCGTTCGATCAGATAATATAGAAAACCTACCAGACATCGGACATTTTCGGGATGGTCACATTTGCCAGTGCGCGAATTAAAGTGCAAACTGGCGGCACAACTCATGGGCAGGGGTTCGCCACGATAGCAAATGTAATAATCGGTGCAGGAATTCTGATTTGGCACCAATGCGATACGACTTTGATTATCCAGTTGTGGGCACATATTGGTCACAATAACCTCTATGCCAGTTGACATCGTAGTCGCGTTGGAGGTCCCATTTTGATTGACGACTGATGGGCGCAGCGTTATAATCACCGACGGAGCCAAAGTGGTAATTACATCCGTAGGAACTGGTGCAGTGGTCTCCACGTCAGTGTTAATCTGCGTGGAACTATCCACTTCCATTGCCGATCCCGTGCGACAATCAATGTCGCCCATGGGCTCACACATTTCCATATCGGCACTAAAGTACTCGCCCTCCGCACATTCGCCATCGTATGACTCATCGCCGTTGCAGAAAATATAGTGTGCGCAACTCTTTGGTGAGGTAACGAACGACAAGCTGTTGCCTTCGTTACACTCTTGAAAAACATCCGCCAGGCAAATGCCAAGGAACAATAAAATGGATCCAAAAACCCGAAACATCTTCTTCGCTGCGATTCGAAAAGTGAACTGATCTACGTCGTATGCAGACTTTACCACCTTGGTGCTTATCAAAAATTAATTTGCCTAAGAACACGCTTTGATAGTGACTTTATTACAGATTCACAGATGCATCTTACACATGTAAGCGCGATGAGCGATACGGATACGGATACGGTTTTGTGGAAATACACTGTCCTTGGAACTGATCGAAATGGAAGTTCTGGGGGCATTGCTGAAGTAGCAGATAACCGGCAAGACATTGATAGTAGTAATTACTATTCGCTGGATACGGATAGACCTCATTTTTGCCACTCGTCTTGCACTTCACATGGACATCGGTGGTTGGCATCGAAGGTGGTGAAATGGTCGAAGAGGTTGTCACCGTCTGCGGTGTAGTAGATGTTGTATTTGCCGGAGAAGGAGCTTCTTCGGTTGTGGACACTCTCGTCGTGGTGGTGGTGGGTGTGGGTTCAGCAGTTCTTAAGGTGGTAACTGGTGCTCTGGTAGTCACTTCCTTAGCGTTACAATCGACGGCCTCGCGACAATCTCCATTGCAGTAGTACGAATCCTCGCCATCGCAGTGAACATATTCGCTGCATTGCGTGTTCTCATTGGGCACCTTGTTGATTATAACACCTGTGCATTCCTCTAGTAAATCCGCCCGTACCTGATTTACAGGTAACAGGCAGCCAAAGACAATCAACAACTGCCACATATAGACTGTTTCGACTGTCTCATCTCGCGGATCAGAGCCTTCTTTATAGGTGCAAATACTGTTCATTACTGTTTCGCTTGTTATCTGATAAGACTCTTGGTTAATTTTATTTTCTAGCTTTAGTTGACATGACAAGAAGCCTAATTGAATGATTTCTTCTTTTGTTTTTTTAGCTTATTAACTTTTTATTTCATCGTACAATCGGCCGAATCTCGTTTACGACCACCACAAGCTCCACTCTCCGAATCGAAGACATAGCCAATAGGACATTGTTCCACAAGTAGAAAGCCGTCCACGCAGTAGTAGAAATAGTTACAATTCTGTGGATAACTAAACCTTTTGGTTACACCCGGACGACACTCACGTCGGATACTGGAAGTCGATGTGGTTGAGGTGGTTGAGATGGTTGAGGTGCTGGCCAAAGGTGTCGGGGAGGTTATAACCGTTGGAGTTGTCTGGTTGGGCGAAGCAGTTGAATTATCCAGTGTGTCTATGTTGCCACAGATAAAGTTGGCACTACAAGTGTCAGTTTGAAAGCAAAACAACGAATCCTGGGCTGAGCAATTAATATAGGGGTAACTGCAATTGGGACGGGTGTTGTTGATGATTCCATTTTGGCCAGTGCATTCGGGTATGTTTAGGCCATTGATTCCCCAGACAACGAGAACAACACCGTAAACGATTGACAGCAGGGCCAAGTGTAAAGATTGCTGCATTCTCGAGCTTTTGTGGTGGTTCGAAGCGATGTGCTAAGCTTTTTATAGCTCAGCAATCGGGGGCAAAGCATTAGGTATTTCCTAATAAGTTATATTTAATTAAAGGTCTCATGTTGCCACAATCTTGTAACTTATCAATAAATAGAGCGCTTATCAGCTAGCGTAGACAACTCCTCTCACAGCTCTAATGAGTTAAATGTTTTTGCCAGTTTTTCGGCCTAAGTTCGGCGGGAATTTCCGTAGCATTTCGCCACACCAATCTGCACACAACTCCGTCGCTCGATGTCCCAGCCGTAGTAGAAGGGGCACTGCTGCAGGGTCAGGAATCCCTTGATGCAGTAGTAGAAGTAGTTGCACTTGTCCGGATGTGGAAAGAACTCGGTCATGTGGGGCAGACATTTGTGGGACCTTGGATCGTCCAGCTGCAAATAATTTCGTAATTTAATATACAAGATTAATAGAGAAATTCTTTGAGCCGCAAACCTACCGCACACTGAACTTTCTCGGGATAATCACACTGTCCGGTGAGGGAATTAAAGTACAATTGATTGGTGCAATGCATTTCCATGGCATGTCCATGGTAGCAGAGAAAATAGTTGGTGCACGATTCGTTGCTGGCCATTAAGATGACCTGACTGGGATCATCGCTGAACGGACAATTGGGCTTAACAACTGGTGCAATGTTCAGAATGTCCACCTCGGTTGGTGCTTCGGTTGGAGGATCCGTTGGTCTTGACGTCGTGGCGGGTGTGACTTCCTCTTCCGGTTCGGGCTCTGGATCTGCAGGTTCGTCGACTTCGTCCAGGAAGCATTGCACATTCGCAGCCAAATCGCATCCTCCCGTCTCCGCATCAAAGTATTCCCCCTCATCGCATTCGCCCTTCAACGAATCCTCACCCTGGCAGTAGACATACGACTGGCAGTTTTCCCAACTCTGGACAAACGTTTCGTCGTCAACCCCATCACATTCATCAAAGTGATCTGCCGATATTTGGCAACTCCACAGCAGCAGCAACACGAGGCAAAGGTGTACCAAAAAAAATCTGAACATTTTAGCGGTTTCAACTTGAATCTTCTACTGAAAGATGTCGACGGTTTCACCATTATATTTATGGACATATTTCTGGGACTTTTCCCGAAAAAAAATCAACAGCCGACATGCATTTCTTTTTAGTCTAATTGAATATGATTTTATCGAAAGAACCTTCAAGATAAGTTTAGACCGTGGTTCATTGTATTACACTGAAATATTCTGGGTCCCGTGATTCATCTCTCAACACACAACACTTCTCGTGGGTTTGGTTTTTTAACTATCTTCCATTATGTCATCATTTGGCTTGCAGAATCGACATTACAGCGGTCGATGGTTCCACTTATTTTGCTGAATATGTTTGCACAAGCCGAAAAAACTTCAAAATTAATATTCAATATGCTAGCACATACAGACATACAGACAGACATACGAACATACGAACTGGCCAACCGACAAAAAGCGTTAAAAGCGTGAAAAAGACAACGCAAAAGAAATCATTGACCTCAACAAACGCCGCATTGGCCGTATTTTGTTTATGGATAGCCAAAGACGAAGACGTCAAGCAGAAAAATACTTTTGGATAATGAGAAGCGACTGAAAGTTACCCTGCTGCAAAACACTCCACTAACGTTCATTAATAATTCAAAAGTTTCTGGCTTTACCGGCCAAAATGTAGATAGGAAATTATCAATAAACACGTTTCAGTTGACAGTTCCAGTATTTCTAGAGCACAGGCTTCTTCAAGCTTAAAGTGCTAAATATAATAATAATAATATTATAAGTGACATTTCCCGGTAGTATTAGAGATTAGCATTTTCTGGATGAAGTGTAGCCAATCTTCGATTTGGCATTTCTTGCAGCTTTACCTCTACCCTTTTGTTATGATATAAATCACACAAACCTGCGATTTGCCTGGGGGAATAGGAATATTTCTTCTTCTACGGTATTCTTAACCATTATTTGCACCATCATGGCGGACAGACCCATTGAGTGGATCGATCGGACGGCAGAATTTGCACAAAATCTAATTTATTGTCAAGCATTTCCACTGACGATAAGACAGAAATAAGCGTTGCCGTTCTATGCTGGCTAACTTTATCGTGCACCTGTAAGGTGATGGGAAGGGAAGGGAAGAAATTAAAAAAATATAAAAATAAATAAAAATAAATACAAATCAACTGGCGCAGGTAGTGAGCTCTAAAGTTCTTTATGAAATTGTTTAAACAAGTGCAAACGTAACCAATCTGTTGTTGTTGTTGCTGCTGCTGTCGTTGTCGTTGTTGCACGGCGTACGCTTTTATTATAGCCCATTTCTTATGGGTGATATTTGCTTTAAATGCAATTGACAGATGGACGGGAAACATCGATCGAGTCAGAACAAATGACAAAAAACAAAAGACTTAAGACTTCTCAATGCGCTGACGATATGTGGATTCAGTTGTAAAGACAACGACGGCAGAATGTCTGCTGCGTTGCGTATGTTTACACGACAAAATATACATATTCAGCCCGAACCCGATCGACGAATGTGTGTATTTAATTTACAATCCACATGTACATTTATTTACAATCGTGTGTGAATAAAGTCCGCTTAAAAAGTGGCTAGAAATGTGACGATGTCACGATCGTTCCTTCAAGTCCTCAGGGAGAGGAATATAACAAATGAGATCATTTATTATCTTTAGACCAAGGTGAATGCGTATCGTATCTCCAAAAGGCAGGTACTACGACACTACAACTGCCTGCGATCTTCAACTTTGCTTTTGACAAAGTGATAAAATGATGAAACTAGGTCAAAAAGTATTGTATGGTTTATTTTGCTGTCGCTTTCAGCCAGAATAACAATTCGGCTATAGTAAAAAAAGAAAACTCGATGCTGACTAAGTGCGGAATGTCTAAGCCAATTAACAACTCCTGTAAAAAGATCAATGTCCTGGTAAATAATTTGTTTTCGCATTGTTTGGTGGCAAAGTCATCATGCCAGAGCACGAGCACATATTTTTAGATGCCATGGCATATGTTTTAATGCATTTTCTTGGTATTTTTCCGAGGAACACACAAAAGCCTCTGGCACAGCTGCTTTTTCATATGCCCAGCTAATAATAGCATATCATTAAACAAGAGAATTTTTGCTTAATGTACTTAATGCCCAGAATAAATACAACTTATCAACTGAAATTCAAAATAAATTGAAGTTTATTATGGGGGACATAAATATATTTTTCAGTATTGTATTGGTGTGTACTAAAATATGGCCTTCTTATGCTGATGAAAGTGCACACAGACAAGTGAAATTTATGCTAAAAATAATTAGCGATAAGAAAATGCTATGTGACCCGCTGGGAATTAAAAACGGACCCTAACACTTGATAAGAAATGAGTCATTTAACCACAGTGATAGGCAGTCCTTTGTGTCCTGAAAAGGAAATTCTTATCTTTTAGTGGGAAAAACTATAGGGTAAGATAGCAGCGAGCGTTCAATTTTAAAATGTTTAAGAAAATTGCTTGGCCTTAAAATTTCAAAAACATGTTAGCACATATTATCTGTATAGTGTTTGTGAATCTTAAAAGATGATGACAAGAAACCGCAATAACAAAAATTCATTCATAGGGGGGAAGTTACTAAATTATCAACCCCAACGGGGCATGACAGCCATGGAATCTAATCAGAGCTCTCTGGCATAATGCTAAATTATATTCTAAAGGAAATCTCAAGTGCAGATTAAAATATCACTGCAGATAAACAGGAACGAAAAGTTGACGAGAAGTGTTCAGACCAACAGACACCTACATACATCTACTTCATACGTCGTCTTTCTGAATTGTATCTTTATTTTTCCAGTGAACACTCAGCGCAACTCTCGCACCCATCCACCCATGGTACCCGCAAAATGTTTTTTGTTTGATGTGATTCACAAATCAAATAAAATATATACATATGATATTAAAAGAGAAAAAGAAAAACATACAAATAAGCGTCAGTCGGTGGCGAAAAATATTTGTGCCAGCCATAAGACACAATATATCTCTCTCTCTATATATACTATATAACTGTAAAAACCACTTGAAGCGACGACGACAGCAGAGTGCGATCAGATTAGTTAAGAGAGGGCAAAGAGAGTAGTGGACCCGAGCTAAGAGAACCGGCATTCAGTTTATCTGATATCTGTCTCGCAAATTAGGGGCGGTGTAGGGTACGAAATATTGGGAATGGCTCGGCTTTACTTTATTTTACCCGGCAGAGACGGAGGCAGCGAAGCTATGCGGGTTCAAATGCGGCCAGCATGACGAATTATTACACACAGTCTCGCGACTGGCAAATGAAATTTAATGTACACTGGAAAAAATAAAACGATCGGTGCAAAATCAAAATACGCCTATCAGTGATGCACACATTTTTGAAATAATTGTAATACTGATTTTGACTAGATTACAGACTAGACTAGAGCCGGATTCAAGTACCACCGTTGTTCTATACATTTACACATTAAACCAGCTTAAAATATATATGTTTTATGTTTTTATCTTTAACTGTCAAAGAGTAATGGAATTCATCATTAGTTTTCAAAAGAAAAAATATAAAAGATACAAAAAAATCGGATTGAATTTTATAATCCGGTTTTCCCAATTGTTATTTTTTTAGCCTTTTTATGCTATTTGGGTCAAAATCAGTTATTAGCACACATCTACACTGTAAAAATAATATTAGTTAAAAAAGTGAATTTGTTAGCTAAACTGGATTATTAAATGTAAATTGCATTCTTTGAAAACAAAGTTTTTATTTGTTATAATCATTAAACTGAAATGCTGTTTTATTTAGATCATCAACTTGTTCAACATATTGTATCGATCCAATTTTTCTTTTCGTGTATAATTCAAAACACTCACACATTTAACCAATTCATTTGGCTGTTTATACACTCACAATGCACATTGATGATGTTGTTGATGGGATTGTGATTCAAGTATGTACGAACATATACATAAAATATTGAAACAAGAAGGGAAAGGCTACCCTTGCGAATTTACTACAGACATATGTACATAAGCCGCTTCAATTGACACCGACAACCAATTGATGTAGAGCCATGAAATCGATCAAGTTTGCCAAGATCATCATCTTAACCTTTTCCTAATTAGAAAGTGTAAAGAAATGTTTTTTTTTGGGTAATGCGAACAAGCCGATCTTCTCTGTCCAATAAAGCGAACAAATTTCTATGCCATAATTCAGAGAAATTCTCTTGTGACCAAGTGGCTGGAAAAACCCATGTACTCTACCCGAAAGGCAGATGGTAGAGGGTGTGATCCCTCCTTGTGGCGTCTTGTTGTCCCAGCTATCGGAGCTCATTGATTTCAATGCGATAATCAAGCGAACAGCAGGCCAACCCGTTTCGATTTACCATGTAAGCCATATTGGGGATTTTCAAATTTTAAATGAACATCAACAAAATCACATCAACAAATAAGAAATTAGTGGCCGAAAGCTGAGTGAGTGTGTATTTCAGTGGGATACAGATATGTACATGACATGCACACGGAGCCATAGCTATGTATGCCCCTTCATCTGTATTACACAAGCGTTTTTTTGTGAAAACATCGCCGTTGTCATCGTCGTCGCCGTCGCCGTCGTCGTCGTCGTCGTCTGTATGCTGTATCTGTTGCCCGGGCAACTTTAAACCGGATCTTTGGTTTGAAAGTACATTCACTTTGCGCCGTCGACGCTGACGCTGCGTTGCAGTGGCGGTGGCGGTGGCTGTGGCTGTGGCACAAGTCCAGTCCCCGAGATCCATGCCCAATGCCCCCAGAGCCAAGAGCCAAGAGCCAGGCGAAACTCCGGCAAACAGCCTTCAAATGACAAAGCAAGAGGTTTAGCTCTCGGTTTGGTCTGCACATGTGCATAGTTCAAATAACTTGGTCAAGTTGACAAGATCAACGTAGCGAGTGTTACCAAGCGGCAGCGACCAAAAGTCGGCTCTGGCTGCAGAGCGGGGAACCCCGCCGAACCCTCCACTCCTACTGCTCCTCCTTCCAGCGGGCCAAATCAAATGCTCGCACCAACAAAAATCTATAATAAAAAACAGGTTAACAAATGTGGCCGCAACGGCGGCAGAGCGAGCAGTCGACGTCGACGTCAGCGTCAGCGTCGGAAGAAACTTGTTTTCCTTTCCTATGCGGCTCCGGGTGTCTCAGGCCTCTGGTCTCCGGTTTACGTCTCCGGTCTACGATCTCCGATCTGCGATCTCAAGACGTCGACGACGACGACGACGACGTCAAAGCCGGCTTACGACAATCGACTTACATTCACTTCTAAAAGCCCCAAAGCCACAAAGAGCGTGAAAGTTTCACTAAGAGAGCGGTTTAGCGGGAGAGAGTCGGATACTATCGAAGCCGGCTGCCCGCATGTTACACAGTATCAAGGGTAGATCTGTGGCCAAGAACCATGGGAACATAAATAGTACAAGGTAATCTGCTTGAAGTCTCTGTGAATTCAGCAACAACACCCCCAAAACATATGTATATGGTAACATAAGAAACCCATAAGTTAATTTAAACGATAGAGGTATTCGGCTAAACGTTTTTGAGTTTAGATACAACAACCCTAAATATGTTTAATAATGTAAGGGACCAGTTAATTAAATTGATCGTTTGGACCTAAATTGTTGGGTATTCGGCTACGAACACTTTTTTGAGTTAGATCTATCTACATCTTCATTTGATCTCGATATTGACTTGGAAATTGTTAAATTAAATGTTTGGCATTATAAGTACTCAGTAACTATTTAATTTGCACTTGCCTAATTCATATTTGCAAGTGCTTAGCTCAGTTTTGCTTTGGAGCAAATTATTTTTTTTTTAATTTGTAATGACTTTGTAGCGAGCTTAAGTTTATTCCTATATAAAATTATTTATTAAAGTAAGGTAACCTTCCTTAAAATTCTATTTCTAAAAACCCTTTACCACACACAATTAAGCTTTAAAATATTTAATAGATTAAACAAAAATTGTTTTTAGTTGGGTATTATTAGTGGGAGTATCACTTGTTCGAGCTTTTCCATCTGAAATTCTGAGCACGGTTGCCGGCATTGTGAAACGCGAGAGAGAGATGGGGAGAGAGCAACAGAGATAGGAAGAGCGAGAGGGCCTGAGCCTGATAATTCAGACATTTTCTCTTCGGCTATATGCGCCCCCGTATGGGGGAGTGGGACGGAGAGCCGGAGAGAGAAGGAGAGAGGCCCAAGCGCAGAGCAGCGACGTCGGCAGCGCACTGACGTTTTCGATTCGTTCGTTCGCATTCACAAGAATTTCACCGACATTTAGTTTAGTACCGTTTTTGGCTGCAGTCGCACTACGGACAGTTTATTCTAATTGAGTGCTACCATCCCATATATACATCCAAACATACCAATATTACTGCTAAAGCTAACGATATTAACTACACATATTAAATGCTATTATACACGGGCCGAGCAAAGCCATTTTAAATGCGGTTTACTGCTCCATCATACACACAAAACACATGAAAAATTCAATTATAACCAATTGAAATCGTAATCGAGTCCAAAATAAACTAAATTAAATGGTTATCAACGTTTGAAATCAAAATATAATAACTATTTTCTATGAAAATCGAGTGTTTCCGAGAATCGGGAAAAGTTAATAATTCAATTAATGTTAACGCCAAATAAATAATCCGACAAGAAAACGCAAGCGCATGCAACAAGTTAAATCCAGCCGACAGTTGTAAGCCAAGTTAGATCCGTACACATAGATACACCCCAAATACCAACACCAATTCGAATGAATGCCCGGTACACACATACAAACGCAAAAAAAACACCAACACACCCAAGCAGACTATAACAATGTCAAGTGAAAACATTCTCTGGAAGCAACAGGTTTCCCCTTAATAAGTGTTATAAAGAAGCAACCAACAGTCATCACCCAGAACTGTTCGTTTCCGAAAAGAGCAGAAAGAGAGGTAGAAAAGAGAGTACGGCGAGGAGTACGAAGATAAAGTATATTAAGGCGAGAACGAGAGAGGACCACCGGCCCGTAAATCACATGAAAATAATAGTATAAGCTAAAAAATATAAAAGAAGACAGTTCTTAAGTGGGTTAAAATAGTGTGACTGCAACCAAGTGGAACCGAATCAAACCAAAACCATCCCCGAACCGCAAGATCAACTAAAAGAGTTCTTAGAGCGCGTCTAAAAAGCGCCAACCTCACAGAACCATGGAATTCTACGATGGCGACCTCAAAGATATATGGGACTCCGACTTAGATCCGGTAAGTGTTCAAATAACCACTCGCTCGAAGCAAAAAAAAAAAAAAAAACAACTTGTACTGGGGCAAACCTCTGTATATCAGGCAGAAACCATTGATACTTGAGAGCTTTTATTACAGCGGGTATGCTTGATATGCGACATGCCGTCATATTATATATGTGAAAGTTAAAGCCGACAACTCTTGAACGAAACGATAAGAAAATGTTCAAGATATAGGTAGCGGTAGCTCTAAGTGTTGACGTCGTCTTATGACACAAAATAACGAAATATGAAAATATGAAAATGTCTTAACTTAGGTTAAACTACTTGACTAAACTTGATCTCCGATCTTTGACCCGAGGCAGATGCCTCAAAACACGATTATTAAGTCATTTCGGTATACATTTTAAACTTGTAAGAGTTGTGCTTCTACGAAACGAAATTGCATTTTAAAACCTAAAGAAAAACATTTTTAATGACCCACATTAAGCTTATCAGCTGGGGAGAAAAACGTGAACTTATTCATGAGCTGAATTCTAAGTATGATGATCGATTTTAAGAGGAAAAAATATATAAAATTAAGGGTCCCACAGGCCGCAGCTAGTTTTCTTTTCTTTCTCAGCATATTAAGTAGTTTGCATTTATATGTATGCGATCACCTGAGAGAACGCCAATCACCAAACTGGCCTACGATCAAACCTGTCCCAAGTCCCAAGCAACCTCATAAAAATGTCCACACACTGAAACACCAAAATATAAAAAAAAAAGTATAGTGAAAAAGAAACCAAAATCTAATCGAATTGCCGGGCTACCAGACAATCAGACACCCGTAATATACAACACACCCAGAATCACAGTTTTTGCTTTCATGTTTTTGTGGAGGACGTTCTTTGAGTGCCGAACCCAATGGCATTACCCAACGAACCTTTGCAAAATACTTAGATATGATGGTGATACACCTCCGAATCGAATGGTGCCGAAAGGAAAAGGCAGTTCTCAAGGCTTTTATCTTGGCATTTACGTTCCCGTTTTTGAGAGAGAAGACAGTTTTTAGTGACTTTTTGTGTTTTTGATAAGAGGCAGGCAGTGACGACTATATCTGGCAGTCAGGAAACATTTCTGTTCATAACTTAGAAGTTGTGCTGTCCTACAAAGTTGTTTTCTGTTTACCGATAATGATAATTGGAGTTTTCCAAGAAATTAAAAGAAATTTATCATTAGCAAGCAAACGATTTCTGTTTCGCTTGTTTTTTTTTTTTGTAGTACTAGTAGTTCTTTTCTATCACCCCCGCGCACTCATAAAATGTTTCACTATAATGAAATGAGTGTGTGGCTGGGGCTGAGCTTCGTTTGCGGAGTACTCAAAGATGTAGATGCCGTCGTCTAGCGCTTATCGCTGCGGAAACAGTAATGAATACATGTCGTCCGTCCGTCCATCCATCCGCGGTTCGTCCGTTTCACTTGTTCTTGCTGTTGTACACAGAGAAAAACGCAGATTGATATAATCCATATCTATAAAGTCCTCAGAAATTCAGCCATAATCCAAACTGGTCGAACTAAGGCATAAACGTTGCTTACAAAGGAACGTACTTAGAATGAATGTGATAAAATAAATAATAATACAAAAAATTTATAAATAAACAATTTAGATGAATTAAACTTAAAAAATTGCAACTCAGGTTGCAGTTCAAAACCCACCACTGCTCAAAACATTTTTTTTTTTGTAATTATTAATATTTGAATATTACATTTTGGTCCAAAAAAAATATTTAAACAAATATTTGTTTTCTTTGTGTAGAGGAAGCTCTGCTGGCCGAGCACAAAAGAAATGAATCTATTACCGCATGTGGAGTTGATAAGCAGTCGCTATCAGCTGGTCTAAATGCAAAGTAATGACTTTTTTCGCCTGCTGCTGCTGCTGTTGCTGTTGTTGCTGTTGCTGCTGTTGCTGGTGCCTTTTGCAGCAAATCAAACAGAGTATGGCTCGTCAGTGTCATTACTATTAAGGTGATAATAATGCACGCCGTCGACTACGTTCGACTACGTTCGACTTGTAGACAATGTAGACGTAGACGGAGGGACCGAAATAGGCCCAATGCCCGGGAAAATGCGCGTGCAGTTTTTATAGGTTTTTCTGTTGTATTGCGTTTTTCCCGCCGTTAGCGGTACGATGTACCCGTACCCGGGGCGTGCGCTCAATTACCTCATAAGTATCTCAAATGCCTGTGTGTGCCCATAACAAGAAATTATCGGTTTTTGTGGGAAGTCGCCGCCGAAATACCCTCCAATGTCGAGGAAGCAAAGATCAAGATCAGGCCAATTTATCACCCAGGGCTGTAGATAACGAATTTCTATTGAAAGATCCCCAGCCGAAGGCAATCGGTTTCCTATTTTGGCATTATTTTAATAATATCAACTATCATCCAAAAGTCTTTTCAGGCAAATCAACAATCTTATCACAAAGTATTTTGTAATCAAAAAGAATAAAGCGAAAAAAAAATATATATACTAACGCCAAGATAAGGCGCTGAAATGCCCAATTTTGATTAGCCAAGCGCACCATTTTCCACTTAAGCGGGTGACAAAAAATAAAAATAAATAATAATTATGATGCCATGGGATTTTTTCCTTTCCAAGTGAACCAAAACAAAAAACTAAAAATATTGAATTGACGTGCTGCCGATAATCAATTTTAATAAATTGGCAAGGCGCCTTTAATAAGGGTATGAATTTGGAAAGTCCCAAAAGGGGTTAGCAGGTCTTCAGAGAGCTGCGATAGTGTCACGTGCTCTGAATTGCCGAGATTCCGATCATTGTTATCAAGAAACCCCCCACTTTTTTCACACAGAGATCTTCGAGTGGTTCCCCCTCTATCAGTTGGGAGCAAATGAAGAGTTGACACAGCAGAATCTTTAAAGCTTTATACAAATGATCGGGGGAATTCAGTGAAATCGATTACTGGGAAAGTCCAATCAGAACAACAACAACAACAACAACAATAATAATGATCAGTGCAGTGATCACCGGGTCATCCGTTTACTAAGAATAGCAATTCCACAGAGTTTCCTAAGCAAATAAACAATTTCCAGTGCAAATATAGAGTACATACGTACATATCAAAGTTTCAACTTAACGACTTTCGATTCTGGTCCAGCCTTGATAAGAAAATACATACATGCTTCAAATGATTTCTGTTGGAAGCTGAAATTACTGTTTAAATTTTCACATTCTATTGATAAGAAGCACATGGAAACAAAAATGCCTAATTAAGCGGATTTAGAACTCAGCTTATCTTCTATATATGTAGCTACATATGTACCCTGAAACACTTATATACAAGTACAATGTATAAAAGGGTTGTTGGGTTTAAAAAGAAAGCGAAATCTATGGAAACACAGACAAATTTTAAACTAAAAGTGCTCAAGATCGTCGTCGATTTGCCTCGAAGTAGAAACTCTTGACCAGTCCAAACTTACTGGTAACAATAAACTGCCGGAAAAGATTACCTTGGGCACACAAAAAAAAAAAAAGAACTAAACTGCATTCGCCTTCACCAAAGAATGCTGACCAAAGTCAAAGCGATGGCGACTTTCCTAAATTTCTTGTTGTCTAAAACCATATAAAAGAGAGAGGTTGAGAGGAAAACTGCAGCATTAACAATAAGTCAAGAAGTCAGCAACTTTTTCCCACTTCCATTAAGATACAACCAAAGCGAAAGAACAAAAAATATACATACAAGTATGTACGTATGTATGTGTATATTTGGTGACATTTGTAGAGCTGTTCTTTTGTGGGTTAACTTTCGCTTATATAAGCAGAATATAGACGCGAATCCATAGTCCAAAAGGGGGCGTGGATAATGGCAATTAGCAATTTCTTTTCGGCCCATTCGATACCCTTTATGGTCTATATTAGCCCGATTACCGAAGTGAATGCAAATGTGCATTTCATTATTGGTGTTAGACTGAGATTTTCTAACGGCCAAATGCAAGGCCCGCTATTTAAAATGCACACGAGAATACTACACACCTACCAACTACCATGAAACGGAAAACAGAAAACAGAAAATAGAAAAACGTGCTTGGCAACAGACTTTGAGAGTTTCGAGAGCCAAAAGTCTTGACTCTCGAGAGTATATTTGAATAACTAGTTCGAGCTGTGCACGGACGATACTTTCAATATGGTCTATCGTCTAACGTCTAACGTCTTTATATCTGTATAGTATGTTTATTGTATATCCGTATTGGTTGGTGTATTGCTTAACTTTGACATTTCCAATGAGCCGCCGGACCGGAGCGTTGCAATCTGCAAAACAGGTTAAAGCCAAGCAAAAAGCACAAAGCGAATGCAAAGAAACCCAGCGACTAGCGACTACAAATATTGCAAATTTAACCCGCTCCAGCGACACAATTTCTATGCCAAAAGTCCAAGCATATGGCGAGGCAGCGAAAAAAGCGCGCATAATTAAATTTGTGCCCCCACATAGTATTGGTTTACATGTGCGCCAGTCTCGCTGGCTCCACTCTCTTTCTAGATATATATATATATATACCATATATATATATTTTCCCATTCATGTCGACCATTCATGCGGATTTACACGCGCTGCGCGCTGCAGGATGCGCAGTCCAAGGAAACCGCTCTTAGTTCGCTCTTCTTGGCCAGTTTGGGTAGGCTCTCTTTTAGCCAACAAAAGAGTGGGCGGCCAGTTGGCCAGCTGTTTGCGCTTGGCGCTTTGTGTTTTTGACGTCAATGTCAGGACGTCGGAGGAGTTGCGTTGTTGTCTTGTGTTGTTTAGTGGCCAAGAAAGCACGACAGTGTGAATTATTCATGGACCCGTTTGGAATTTACAATATGTTAAGGGGGGAGTAGGAGTGGGCGTGGGCGTGGGCGTAGCAACATATTGCCAGTGCTAATGAAGTGTTATACGATAAGTGTAACAGCAGGCAGCAGGCAAAAGGCTACAAGGAAGCAACAGTTGGATGCTTTTCGAAGGCGGAGAAACAAAGCGAAACGAACAAGTTTTAGTTTGGGGGTTAAGGGTTAAGGGTTAAGCGTTTTGAGGACCTCCCCTGGCTGTAACATATTTGAGCTAAGCGACCCAAAGACCTTAAGACAACATTGTCAGAGTTCAGGATAAACTGCTTAAACCCACGTCATTATATTGACCTTTTGCAGTTAGTATTTGAGAGAGTGTTTAAATCAAAGATATTTTACTAACAATTATAGCTCTTACCTCTCGCTTTAAAAATGTTTTAAAATAGTGTCTAACATTGTAAGCTAAAAGAGCTAAAAAGCTAAATTAAAGACATTAAAGACTTTTTGCAAAAGCTTTGATAGTAATACAATTTTCCATAAATCCATAGACTTTTTTTGTAAACAAATAGCAGAATGTTTGTATATTAAGGCTTTCTAGCGTTTAATTTAAGAGACAAAACATAAATTTACAATAAGTTATGAAGAAAGTAAAAATAATAAATTCCGTGTTATTAAATAAGTACAAGTATAAATGGATTGGTAAAACAAATTAGTTGACTAACAACTTTTAAGGGAACCCCCCAAAAAATGTCCTCCAATCGGATTCCCCAGAAACCTCAAACTTTTTTGCACACAATTCATCAAAATCCATTAGAGAGTCTGAAGTAAGGGGCCTAGAATTTCGTAATTACCCGTCGACAGCACATTTTTCAAGCATTATCTTTCCGAGAAACCTTGAAAGTGAATTCATTATGGGTTCTCCAATAAGGTCGGTCGCCCAGCTGTGTGACTCATCCGAAGCATTGCCAAATTGGTTATGTCTGCTTTGCATATATGCAGATGAACGATTTTGGCCGCTCTTCAACGTTTTTGTGAAAGGCAACCGACGATCAAAAGTCTCGAGTTTGCGGATCTCTGTTGAGCACCCACTATCAACAGCCAAAGTTCAGAGATTAGGATAACCGAAGGCTGTGGGGGTTTCAATGGAGAGGAGTCTTTGGCCCGGCTGGATACCGCCTTTTTCGCATTTTTCTTCATTTATTGCTTCTTTCAATTTTCGGTTACTTTCACAATGATTTCCGTTTGGCAAATTGTTGGTGTGGACGTCAGACGTGCTGCTGCTTACGTACTTTCCTCACACAAAGGCGCACAAACATATGTTGGCGATAAGCTAAGCCCGCATTGGACTACCACCCACTATTATTATCTATTTATATACATATTTGGTTATATTTATACCGAACGTAATGCAAAACAAGAGGCAGTACGTCATGGAAGTCTCTCAGTTTTTGCATTTGTGGCTGCAACATGTCGCATACGTAATATTTGAGTTCACTGTACCTGTGCCCGCTGATTAAGCCAATTTGTATGGGATTCTGGAAGGGATCGCCGGCCAATTCGCACTTTCTTTTCAAGGCAACGGCATTTGACGATGGCCATTTACATCGTAGCCCCATTAACATTTACCACGCTCACGAAAAACGAAACCGAAGCGGGCCAAAATAAAAAACCGTAGCAATTTTTCAAGTTAAAAGGCAGTTCAGTTTCTGTGTTTTTTTGTGTTTGGTGGTTGGTGTTTTTTTCTTTTTTTTTTTTTTGGTTTCTGCTCTTTTTGAATTGTGGGAGCACCTTTCACTTTACCAACACCAGCGGCAAATGATGCAGCCTGGGCATAAAAATTGGAAAGAAATAAAGACTCGGCTAAAAAATGCTGTGCACAACACAAAGAAAAACGATACATACATAATGATCCGCACGCACACGACTGCAGTTTTATAAATGTGAAAGGTTTTCGCTTGCTGCAACATTATTTAATCAATCCAAATTGTGGAGCAAGCAAAAAAACAAAAAAACAAAAAATAAGCAAAATCGAAAAAAAAATGTATAGACAAAAAGGCCAAAAAAAAAAAAGGCGGAAAAAAAATTCAAATCAAAAGCCACAAGGAGATACAGAGGTGCAGAGAAAGAAGAAAGAGATGGAGAGGGAGAAACCAAACCAAACCAAACTATAACCAGTTTAATTATTTTTATGAAATTGTATGTTTGTGGCTCTTTTTCACCCTTTCTTGTTTTTCGGGGAGAGAGACAGACCTGAAGACTGGAAATTTGAATAAAATTGTATAATGGGCAACCGGGAGACCCAACACCCATGTGTGTATATGTTAATTTAATGCCGTAAGATAAAGAAAACCCCTCCGGCGGCTATTTTGATTTTGTTTTATTTTTATTTTTATTTTTTTTTTTTTCATTTTTATTTTGCCTTTATCGTTGCCTGATCGGGTTCCGCAGTGACGTGCGAGCGGGCACCTGGAAGAAAAGGCAAATTAACGTTCTCGCAGAACAATTCTCTGCACGTGACAGTCGCCGCAACAGGTTCTTGGTGAATCGCCAACGAAATGGGGTCAAACTGCAATCGCATTTCACAGGCTCCTCCGATGGCCAATGGCCAATGGCCGATGGTTAGGCAATCGATGGCCAAGTCAAGTCAAGACAAGTCAAGTCAAGTCGGGCTTAGCCGCATTCAAGCGGTTTTTGTGGCTTAAGAGGTGGTGCTCCAAACTTCAACTCGAGCATCGCAAAGCACCGCACCGCACCGCACCGCACCGCACCACTTTCCACTTGAGAAGGCGCCCTTAGCCATTTCACCGGTGCCGGGCTTTCATTGGAACACACAAATCGGAGAAGTGGCAGGGAAGAGGAGGCAAAACCCACCTGAAATGTGCAACAAACGGCGCTACAGGTGCACGGGGAAAAATATTTATATATATATATATGATTCATCCCTTTATAAAAAACAATTTACAAGAAAAAGTGATTATACATATTTGGAGTTTAAAATATCTGAATAAATATCACATTCACTTATTTGGAATTTATTAAAAGCTTATATCTACTAATATGCATTTCGTAATCATTACCTGACAGTTAAAGTAAATTGTATATTTTATTTTGGAACACAAAACATATATAGTTATCATTTACAAAATAATACATACTCCAAGCCAAAACATTATTTAATAAGCATTAAATCGTAAATCTTTGGGTTTACTTTGGAAAACTATTATGTTTTTAACGTAAACTCTGATTGAAGTTAATATAAACTATAATCCCATTTTGTTGTACATCTCCTTTCATAAAAATCATCATACTTCTTTGAAGTTTATAAACTCAAATACTTAATGTCAATATTTATCTTATAGTTTACACAATTTGCCAGCAAGGTCACTGAGGCCTTTAATTTGCTCATTGATTTTGAAGATGTTTAATACCCTGCTAAGCCTGCAATCGACTTCAGTTTTAAATAGATAAGATTTGCGATCCAATTGACATAAATAGAATTGAAAATAAACAAAAGTTATCAGAGCACTATGAAATTGCGGATTTGTTTATTATGAAATATGATTTGGGATTAAATAAAAATAGTCAAAAATAGAGATAAGATATGGGGATAGGGAATCGCAAAATATGTATTCATACATATATGGTGTGTGTGGAATTTCCCTGTGTGTATTAACCCACCTGATCCGCAGCAGCTAACAAAAGAGGTAGCAAATGCCTGCGAGCATTTTTGCTGTCTTTTTCTTCTGGCTTTCTTCTTTCTTTCATCATCGGCAGCAACATACTCGCACATATTTGTATACAGACCGATACCGATGTGTATATTTGTACGACTGCCTGGGTAAATCTGTATCTGTATGTTGTATCTGTATCTGTAGCTGTATGTTGTATCTGTGTGTGTGTTGCCCGTTTTGGTAGCATTTTTCAAGAATTGCTAATTCTCAACAATTCCCGAGGTTCGTTGAACTCATCATACACGCATACTCACATTTTATTTACGCTTCTCGGTGCTTATAAGTAGTATACGACTGCTATATACCACATACTGCTTGCTGATTCTTGGCCCGATGTGTGGCGACGGCTAAAATGCGGAGAAAGCACTTGTGTATTTGTGTTTTAATGCACTGGCCAAACGAAACGAAAAACAAAAAAAAAATATATACAAAAAATGCGAGGGCCGGTCCACGAGTATTAGCATAATGAGTGGATCGTTAATTCTCGGTTATTCCATACTTTCCTTGGCTTTGAGAATTTATGAATTACAGCAAACATCGACTGGCAGTCGGTTTTTGGTCGAGAGAAATTGCTGCCCAATATCACTACTTTCTTTTGCAATTTTACATTTACCAATCACGGTTAGTGTCATTAAGACTTTACTATTAAATTTAAAAAGCAACTCTATCCAAAGTTGTGAAACAAACTAGTCAGAGAAGTCATATGAAAGCTATTACAAGTTCTAATTAATGTGAACAAATAAATATGTTTGATAAATGGTTTTCCGTAAGTCAATTGTTAAGGTAAAACACACAGTCTTCGTTTGTAAATATTTCAAATATTCAGTAAAATTTAATAGCTTACTATTTTTAGACTAATATTAACATATGCATATGTTCAATCAACGGCTTAGAGTATGTCATTAAGGAATACAATCAGTCTTCGTTTGTAAATATTTTTACTAATCAGTAAAATATAATTACTTTGTAATAACTTACTGTCATAAAATATTAAGCTTTACGTAAGCTATAATATAAAATTATTTTACAACCTTTATCCTTGATCTACGACAATGCTGTTTTAAAATAGTATGTAGATAAATGAGCTAGTTGATATATGCATTTATAAATATGTACTTATTACAAAAAACAAAATTTAAAAGTAAGATTTCCGGAAACAACAAATTGGCTTTAAAACAATAACCAACTTTTAAATTGACATAAATTAAAAACTTGTCTTGTGTGTGTATTCCATTCCCATATTTTTACGATCTATTTTGGCACGTCAACAATTTGTAACTTTAATATGATTAGGAGAGAGTTTATGATTTATGTTAATTAATCATGTAAATAAGGTAGGCCGATTTCACGGAAAATAAATTTCCGAACTTTTATCTAAATTTGCCAGTTATTAGCATTTCAAAAAATATATATTTCCTAAATATATTTCTTTATGTCTTGACATCTGTTCAGTGATTAAACCACCCTCGTTTGTAAACGCTAAGTACCACCGCATAAACATATCAAATGGTAATCAATGTTTAGGCTTACGGGTATGTGCCTTGTACGGCGGATTGTGTGAAAGAACCCAAAGAACCTGAGGAATTTGAAGAACCAAAAAGACCCACAAAAGAATCGGGAAGAATCGTACCTGCTTACATATCGACGTTCGCCGTCACGACGTTCCCTTTTTTTTTTTTTATGGCCAAAACTGGATTCCATTTGGCTTGGCTTAGAATGTGAACTTTGGAGAGGTGGGATTTCTTTTACATACAAATGTGTTTTTAAAGCGTAATTACATGCACTTTTTTTTATCGCAGACAGACAGACAGACAGTCAGACAGACAGACAAGACAGACGAAAAGACAGACAGGCACTCACTCGAATATATAGTTATATCCATGTGCATATTTGCCGCCTTTAAATGGGTCAGCAATTTATTGCCGTAGATTATGCCTGGCGACAATTAAGCGAATCCAGTCCAAAAATCTGGCACATTCGGGATTACATCATCGGGCAGGCTTTTGCGTTAAAACAAAATGCCAAGCCAAATTTATTCTGGAGCTGTTTGTTTTCACCATTCCATTCCATTCCATTCGACTCGACTCCTCGGTGATTTTGTATTTTTTGGCGGCAAATAGAACACGGGTTGAGTTATGTATTTGTGCTGCACTCTGATTGCGATTGTGAGTGATTCCCAAGGTTGGTTTCACCGCTCATCGCCGCATCGAAACACTTAACACTGGGCCCGTTCATTATAATTAATTACACTCTTGCACACTCCACACTCCACTTGCGAGGTTTAATTGAAATTTGTGCCAACCATTTGATAAACAACTCGAGTCAAAACACGATTGACAAGTTTAAATGGTCCAGGTGCGATGACCATTAACCATTAACTAGCATCAAAAGGTCCTTTTAAATATGTAATATATCATTTTTAATATACCTTTGATGATGTATATTGGTAGAAATTCAATCGTCAAGATAAAAACCCTTTAAAATGTCTTAAAATATTGAAATTTTGAAAGTGGAAAAAACAAGTGTGTTTAATTATGTAGCTCTCTACTTTTGTGGTTTATTACCTTCAAAGTTCAAAGAATGAAACTCCTAAAACTAGTTTTAAAGATATTTATTACTTTACCCTATTCAAATCTATGTGAAATACCCACTAAATTGCAAATATTATGCCATGCAAGACCATAAAATTCAAGTACCTAACCTAGAAGCTAGGTTAAAAACAATTCCCACCACTGATTTGCAAGCCCCCGAAAATAATGACTTAACGATTGATAACTTTAAAATGGTTCTCTCCACTGATTGCCCACCAGCCCAACAACAATTGTTTCAAGGGTACGTCCGAATCCAAATCGGAATCCGAATCGCCGATCGCGGTGGACGGTGGACGGTGAAATGTCTTCTGATAAGATTGACAACAAAAATATATTGCATGGCCCACGTTCCGTGGAAGAGGCCATCGTGTGCATGGGGCAGTCGGGATCTGCGCTATATATATGTATGTACAAAGGTACTATGAAAATCAAATCAGCATTTTATATATAATTTTTTTTTTTGAGCTATCTGCATTGCGTTTTGGGTGTGCGATTCTCGTGTGATTTTGCCATAGGTCGTACATATATATATATATGTATATATAGGTATGGCAATTGTACCTTTGTTTTTCGCATTCAGTTTTTGTGTTTAATTATATAAGCGCGCTATCGCTGTGCAACACGACTATGAATGACTTTTGTACATTAACTAATTGCAAACCATTTGTTTGTTTCTAATTTTTTCTCTTTTTTTTTTCCTCTGTCGCTTTTTGTGTGCACTGTTACAGGAATCCTTGAAAATCAGCCCCGATCACGATATGCACGACTGGCTGTTCGATCGCGACGTCAAAGATCCCACCGTCATACTCAACGACAAGCTCATCTCGGATGCCCTGCTCAATGGCACACAGCCGATCAAAACGGAGCACTCCTACAGCCTCAGCAGCGACGTTGACTCCCTGCCCGATTCACCAAAAAGCCTGCAGGCCAAAATGGAGGGTATGTACATTAATAAATGAAATAGCTTTTGGTATATTCATTATCTAGGTCGGCTTTATATCAGGCATTACACCCAAAACCTAAAGCCATTTCATAAAACATCAACCTATCTACGTTGGTATTTTAAAGAAGTCGAAATTATATTTATCAAATTAAATTTATCGATCATATACAAACTATCGTTTGAACTTCTACTACTTATGGTTCCTTTAAAATTTGCGAAATGATCTTGGATCCTTATATTTAATTTGTTTTATTTCTATTGTTTCTATCTATACTTCTTAAATGTAGTAGCCTTTTTTAATGTTAACTGGTGTCTGCGATTTGATCAATTTGTAAATTTTATAATCGATAATGTCATTATATTTTGTTATCGATATTATACATTTGATGATAAGTACTGTTACAATTTCTGGATTTGAGGTTTCTTAAATTAGTATTTAATAACGATACAATTGAGTGAATCTCTTTGAACATCTTTTTGTAAGTAAAGTGTAAGTAAAGAAAGGTGGTCCCCAAATATTCCAACGATTGAATTCCAAATTGAGTGAAACAGAGCGATTACCGATTGTTCGGGCAATTGCATCCAGTCGTAGAGCCAGTCATTATTTTTTGGGGCTGTATGTAAGTCCCGAACAGCAATCCAAACACAGTTGGCAGTTGGTTGTTGGTTAATTTAGGCCATGTACATAGTGAAAACAGCGCTGACAAGAATAACAGTTGAAAAACAGTTTCAGCTTCGGTCTGTTCTGTTCGGTTCTGTTCTGTTTCTAGTGTCGCGGTAGCATTTAGCAATTTAACGCAGTACTCGTGCATGAAGTTTTGTACTTTGACGCGATATCAGTTGTTCGTATGTATGCAGGTAAAACTGTGTATAATTGCCCTAGCCAAGTTCTCTGGGCTTCTCTTTTTTGTTCGTTCTGTTCTGTTATTATTTGTAATTTTATGGAAACTGTACGACAACTGTGTAAATAAAATTAAAACGAAAATTTTCGTATAGTGGGTGGAGGTAGAAAAAGGTGGGAAGAGAGATGGGGGCCACAGTTTTGCCAGAAAAATATAAAAAACTGAATCAACAGAATATCAAAGGCAAACACAAGTGCAACTCGGCGAATTGACGCGTGCGCTGCCAAAGGAAAGTGATCCGGTATTTGCTTAGTTACAAACTAGAACTCCAATTCTTGCATAATAATGTGGGTTAGACGCAATAATATTTGGCCAGAATATTTGCGCACATACTGCTCTATTTGATTTCGACCATTGTCTAGCCAAAAAGCAAAACATGCGATAGCAAATACGGCTGTGAGCTAATTATTTTTGGGAAAAAAATAACAATTAACTTAAACCAACTGAAACCGATTTCAACTGAAATTAACCAAAACAAAGTAATTAAAATCTATGATTAAAGAAGTGATCTGTTGAATTAAGCTTAAACTTCTCTTTCTTAGTTTGAACTAAAATAAGAAAAGAATCTCACTGCGAATAAAATGTTCTCGCATTATCTGTAAATTTAATGAACAGCAAAATCTGTTTATATATTTGAAAAACAAAATAATACTTGTGTAGTGTAGTATTTTATTGGTTAAATAACAATCTTAAAAAGTAAATTAAAAAAGTAAAAATAATATTTTTTATGGATCAAAGTTATGGGTTTAAAAAAGAAAAATTTTTAATCTAATTATGCATACGCAGTGTTGACGTTGTACAAATATTTACAAATTTTGCAGTTTCTTGGATGACGTGTCGCTTGATTCTTTTTTGAGCATGTTTTAAATAAAAATAAATAATTATTTGTATAGTTTTTTAGCAGCTTATAAAAATTTGAATTTAATTTAGGTTAAATTTTTTTTTAACCATAGTTAAACTTTTATTTTAATAATATAAATACAAAAGCAAATAAAATGTATATGTATGTAATTATGTTCAAAGTTTTTTAAAGTTGCTTAATTTATTAAATGTATCAGAATTCAAAACTAAAAAAAATATTATTTTCTAGAAAAACTTAGTTTTAAAAGTACATTATTTGCTTATTATACAGAATAAATATCTTATTTATTTTCTGCTTTCTATTTCCAGACATGGACGACGAGTGCTTTCCCGCCATTTCACTGAAGACGGCCACCAGCGGGCGCGTGACCATCGACCCCAAGTGCCTGACCCTCCACGTCCCGCCCACGCATGCCACGCATGCCACGCCCATCAGCCGCCTGAGCAGCAATCCCGCCCTGAACTCCTCCGTCGCGGATGTGACGCGATCCTCCGGCCTGCAGAGCCTGCATGCACAGCATCCCCACCACGGATCCGGAGCAAACCACGTGGTGGTGGCCAATCTGGAGCACTTTCAACTACCTCAGCACCTGTACAACGACAACGACTGCAGCTCCTCGGTGTCGTCGATGCGGGACGGCAGCATGTCGCCGGACATATGCTCCGACATCGAGATCGACGAGTCAGCCATCAAGGATGAGCCCATGTCGCCGGACTCCAGCTGCCCTGCCAGTCCCACATCCCAAGCGAGCAGCTCGCAGCACCAGCTCAGCCTTAATCTGGCACACCTACAATCGGAGATGCTATTCGAGCCGAGGGTGAGTTCAATAATAATGATAAAAAGATTTTGTGAAATTACTAAACATACTTAAAATACTCAACATACTAGAAATACTAAGCATACTAATAGTTCAAAACATTCTAAAAATACTAATAGTAATAATTCTAATTCTATGAAAACACTAGATCTTGGATTAAAATATGAAATGTAGTTTAGTCTATTCTAAAATAATGTAGGTAGAAGATTTCTTTTTTTGCCTTTTTATTTCCTTTTTTATGATGATAATAATACGAATTTGTGAAAATACTAAACATACTAAAAATACTCATCATACTAGAAATACTAAACATACTAATAGTTCTAAACATACTATAAGAACACTGAACATAATAATAAAAAATAAAATATAAATCGATCTTAGATTTAAATTTAAAATGCATACATTTAAATTAGTGACAATTCTAAACATACTAAAAATACTCCACATACAAAAAATACTAAGTATACTAAAAATATTAATGATCCTAAACATACTATAAAAACACTAAACATAATAAAACAAAATAAAATATGAATAGATTTTAGATGTCGTCTATTCTAAAATAATTTAGGTAGAAAATTTCTGTTTTTTCCTGGACTGTACTGACTGATTTGTGTCGTTTATTTCCGTAGCACGGTGGCCTCCTGCTGACCGCCAGTAGCAACAGCAACAACAGCTTAATCAAGTCCCAGCAGCGCCAGCAGCAGCTCCTCGGCCAGGGCGATCTGCTGATGGCCAAGATGGAGATCAAGAGCGAGAAACAGAACACCAGCAACAGTAGCAGCAGCAGCAGCAGCATCAGCAGCAGCATCAGTAGCAGCACCAGCTCCGGCAAATCGCATGCCCACGGCTATGGAATCCCGCTGACGCCACCCTCATCCCTGCCCAGCGACGATTCCGAAGGTAACTTGACACCGGAACACTTGTTTTCGCCCCTGTCGCCCAACGCTTCCGTTTCTATCTCCGTGGCCAATGCAGCCGGCGGCGAGTCATCGTCATCCGTACGTGTCAGCCGCACCGCTGCCGGCATCACGCGCTCGTCCACCGGATCCGGATCGGGATCGGGATCGGGCTCCAATTCCAGCACAACGGCCACCACGACACGGCAGCCGATCCACACGCCGCTGATTAGCTCACAGCCGGTAAGTTCGAGCAGACCACACTCAATTTGATTGCACACACTATCAGTTGCTTCTATACTAATACTTACTGGAATAATCTTATGTGACTTGAGAATGTATTTAACAACTACATCAAATATCCTCTGAGAAAAACTCATTTCAAAAACTTAACTACAACCAATCAAATCTAATTTATCTTTTATTTATATAGAGATATTCGAGTTTTTAAAGTCCAACCTCTAACTTCTATTCTTTTTTTTTTATTATATTATTATAATTATTACATATAATTTTATTATATTTTATGTAATGTTGTATAAAGTAAAAGATCTTTTGCAGACAAAAATTGATAAGAACGATTTTGATTAAATACATTCCGTTTAAATATTTCTTATCAGTATTAAATGCATACTAAATTTTAAACCAAAATTTTATTTAAAAGAACTCATTAACTGTTATTTTATGATATAATTTTTCATAAATAAAAAATATAAATACAGTCGTCGTCTACCAGAAGTGAGTCAATTATTTAAAATTTCATCTGAGAATTCTGAAAATTATTTATGTACAAAACTTAATAAAAATTAGCAATCACCAAAAGACGATCAAAAATCAAATTACTCATAGGATTGTATATGAATTTTATATATTTTCAAATTTTAGGAAATCAGTATTAGTCACATTGGCTATATCGCAAGATATTAGTCACTTATTTTTGCAAACCTCTGATCTAATTTAAAATGTATTTGCATTTTGCAGAAGGGCTCTACTGGCACGCTGTCGCTGACGGAGGAGGAGAAACGCACTTTGCTGGCCGAAGGCTATCCTATCCCTCAGAAACTTCCCCTAACCAAAGCAGAGGAGAAATCGCTCAAGAAGATTCGACGTAAAATCAAGAATAAAGTAGGTTTAAAACAGACCGATGATAAACGATGCAGCGGCGGCATGCAGCTGCACCGTTTACAACCAGCATTAAGAAGCGTAATCTAATTAATCATATGGTTCATTTTACAGATCTCTGCTCAGGAAAGTCGCCGCAAGAAGAAGGAGTACATGGACCAGCTGGAGAGGCGCGTAGAGATTCTGGTCACCGAGAACCACGACTACAAGAAGCGCCTCGAGGGGCTGGAGGAGACCAATGCCAATCTACTTAGTCAGCTGCACAAACTGCAGGCCCTAGTTAGCAAGCACAATGTGAAAAAGTCCTAAGTCCCGGCCCAAAGCCCCCGAAATCGTGGGCTCCTGGATACCGGAACCGTTTCTTGTTTGCCCGCCTTCCCGAGTTATTTGTAGTTCTATCTATGTAGTATAGTATGTCTTCAGTCCTTTGTTTCGATTTACAATCAGTCTGGGAGTTTTTCAAGAATTTATGCGATGATGAGGAAATTTGATGAATTTTTTTTTTGTTTTTGATCGGCTTTTGGCTAGCACAAAGCGGTAAACATTCCCCTCCTGCTCCTGCACCTGCTCCTGATCCGGCTCCTGCTCCACCGCACTATATATTCCACAAGGCATAGATGCCTAGATGCCCATAACCAATACCGTATAATTAATGTGTATGTTATCCTAGCTACTTGTAGGACCTATATTATATAGCTATGTATATTAGTCATGCATTCCTGTTATATAAACTTGATCTAGAGCTTAGGCAAAACGACCAGCTGCAACTACAACCACAATTATAATTACAATTACAATTACGATTACACTTACAACTACAATCGAGAAGCTCAAAAGCAGAAGCCAATCTAGAAAGCGTCTAAAAAGAAGCTAAATAATAATATTGTAATGAAACGAAATCAACAGACCAAAAACAAAAACATACAACAAAAAAAAAAACAGCAAAGTAATGAAAAGGTTAACCACGACAAAAAAAAACAAAAAAAATAGCAGATCGCAAGTGGGCTCTAATAACACATCAAATCCAGACTGGAGTTGATCGAAGAGCGGCGACATGTACATTATGTTTTAATAATGATTGAATGAATGAACGAAAGACTCCCGGAGCCCAAAATCTCTGTGCTGTCTTTGGCATGACTCTTGTTCCTTTAAACGATATTTCTCAAAAAACAAACGAGCTGAAACGAAAGAAAAATACCTAAACAATTCCATAATGTGTAGCTATGTAGAAGGATTATATAACGAACTATGTCTATATGCAGCATTTAAGTTTCTCTTCGTCATCTGTTTGCCAGCAGCCGTCAAAATGGAGTTTCAGTAGATGGAAATTATACGAATTTACAAGGGTATCCGAATCCATATCCCCCAATTCGGTTCCGTTCTCCACCTGTCGCGTTGCCTGGTCGATTTAAACAATTTCCGAGCCAATTATGAAAATGAATTATTGTTTGTTAAGTTTTATATTATAAGACGGCGCTGCACCGACCGAAGGGATATAGAGAGCAAAACCCAATTCAATCAAATTTCGCAGCAATGATTTTGTTTTTTATGTTTACACTTTGTGTTTTACGTTCTAGTGCAATTTTTTGGCATCCATATATTTATACAGATATTTTTGTATTTTTTTCCGCAGCGTTCTGAATGAGTCAATCTAGTTTAAATTAGTTGAATTTATATAAACAAAATTACTTAATGAAAATTTAATTAGTAACTCGATGATTTCTTATCAAATCGATAATATCTATATGAAATAATTTAGCTATTTTTATGTATGTCTGTGCATGTGTGTATAAATCAAGCGGACGAAGTTGTGCAATTGTTAGTAAAATTTTAAAAGAAAGATATTTAGAGAAAATACAAAAACGAAAAATTGAAGTTAAAATATGAAAAGCTCGTGCAATGACAAAACTATTTTATTATAAAATGCGTTAAACAAATTTAAAAAAAAAATGAGAAATACATTATGATATATTTATATATACAAGTATAAATAATGTACGACTATATACTATTTTTTGGCTATAGCATTTTAAACGCATATATTGTATGTTTAACGTTGAAAAGGAAAAAAACAAAACCAGAAAATACATCCAAAAAAATTGTAAAACTTTTATGATTGGTTGCTGTAATTTGGCAAAAGTAAAAGTGCAATTCCAAATAAAATTCATACAACCATAACAACAGCAGCAATGTGCGTGTTTTATTTAAGTCCATTTACAAAAGTTATTAATCTTTTCTTAGAAATGCTGAAATAAAATAAAATTAAATATTTAAATCATTCTTTATGATGCAATTTTTTTTTGCATATTTTTAAAGATAAAATTGCATCCAATATTGAATAAATATTATAGAAATCTAGTGAAAAGAAATGAATATTTAGCTGATCGAAATTCTTGTGGTCATTTAAATTGATTAAAATGTCAAGTAAAAAATATAATTAAACTGGATTTCTTACTTATTTATAAAATGTCAACCAAAACTTTTAAAATTCGGGAATTTTCTTGCAATGATATTCGTTGCATTAGAATTACCTTCGGGTACCTGCCAGAAATTAAGTGATTCCTTTAAAATTAAATTCTTTGATCATGAACCACCAAAGTCACCCGACGATTTCGCCCGGTTTTGCTTTAGTTTTCGAGAACCGCGGTTTTAAGTATGTACTTACTTTCAAAATAGGCAGTTTTGGAAGTCTAGTGCAGCCCACTGCAGCCCAAAAGTATGCTGCATTCCTTATAGGTATGTCGTCATCATAAATCATTTCAATTATTTAAAAAAAATAATTGTTTCTTAAACTTTAAATGATGCAGATGCAAAGACGAAACAACAAAAAATATATATACATTTTTTTGCTGTCGATTCTTGGCAACTCAGGCATCACTAATATTGGCAACTCAGGCACCAAAAGATGGAATTTATTAAATTTAATAAGTCTTAAAGCACTTAATTGGCAACTCAGGCACCAAAAGATGAAATTTTTTTTAAATTTACATTTTCTTATTATTTGTTGTATCTTATACTTAAATGTGTGCTAAAATGAATTGAATCCGTTTCCTAGTCTTTTTCTAGAAATAAAACTTTCCAACTTTGGTTTTGATTAATTATATCCCTTAAAAAAAATTAAAAATGTATTTTTAGTTTGTTGAAAAGATCAAACTTTTAAGAAAATAATTAGCATTTTTCAGCTTCCTTGCTGCACAGGGCAAGAAATGACATATTTTTGGCCAAAAGACAAAAACCGCATAATTTTTTTGATTTTTTTTGCGAAGACATCTACAATATTTTTTTTTAAATTTAATTACATATTATTATTAAAAATAAGCCGGTGACCGTTATCTTTGGAGGCGCCTTGAAAAAAAGTTGGTTTGCGGTGAACATCATAACTCGTGACCGGAGAAAAACAAAATTTATTTGCATTTAGAGGCTGATGAATTTTTCGAGGTTTTCACAAAGAAAAACGAAATCTTCGTGATTACCTGCTGATTTTGTGCTTTTTCAGCTTTCATCTGAATCAAATTCCAGGGTTTTGACCAACAAAATAAGCTTTCTTGCACAATGTGACACGAAAGAATACCGTAAATATTATTTTAAACGTAAATCCGTAATGCATTTTTTGAGTATTTTTTCAAAAATATATATTCTTTTAAATCCATTACCCTTTAAAGGTAAACTCTTAAAAAGCGCGCCCATTCGATTGCTATATTTCGCGCCCAATCGATTGCTATATTTCGATAAGCGATTAGCGTAATGCTTTCATTTTCATAACAGCTGTGCGGTGCGATAGCTATTCGCCCAGTTTCTGGGAGTCCCATCACCATAGAGTAATAATGTATAGAGTCGCCATTTGCTCTGCCGCTCTCTCGAGTGACTTTTCCAGTGATGCCACCTAGACTAAAAAAGGGGAAAATTTCAGTCTCTCACGGTTCGATTCGAACCTTTAATTCGGTCCCATGGTGAATTTTTGCAGCTGGCCTGTTCGCTCTTATTGTTCTGTTTTCAGCTTATGGGAAATGCGGCAGAGCGAGTGAAATGACCAAATGATTTTTTGTTTTGTTGACAAAAACGTTGTTCTTGTTTTCCCATAGAAAGCGGCTGGGACCGAATTCAACATCCACATGGGACTGAATTCAATGTCCACATAGGCATTGAGTAAGAAAGCAAAGTCTTTTACTTTTTGACTCAATGTGCACATGGGACTGAATTCAATGTCCACATAGGACCCACTCATGTCTGAGTTAAATTCAAATTGTACTGAATTTAAATAATTTGTAATATAAGGGTAAGTTAATTTTTAATATTTTGTTAGCAAAACGTATTGTGTTTTGATAATAAGAATTATGTTAATTATAACTATTAATAGACTAGATGAATACATAATATAATTATTCTTTTGCATTTGCACTTTCAATGTTTCTAATAAAATTAATTAATTACAATTTTTTTATACCCTTGCAGAGGGTATTATAATTTCAGTCAGAAGTTTGCAACGCAGTGAAGGAGACGTTTCCGACCCTATAAAGTATATATATTCTTGATCAGCATCACTAGTGGAGTCGATCTAGTCATGTCCGTCTGTCCGTCCGTCTGTCCGTCCGTTTATATGCAAACTAGTCTCTCAGTTTTAAAGCTATCTGCATGAAACTTTCCCAAAAGTTGTCTTTCTATTGCAGGTAGTATATAAGTCGGAACGAGCCGGATCGGACGACTATAGCATATAGCTCCCATAGGAACAATCGGAAAAATAATGGAAAAAAAATTATAACTTTGCTGTTTTTTAATTTTTTGTTTAGTTCTTCGACATATAGCAATGGTTAAATATTTCAGAATTATGGTTTAAATTTCATCAAAATCAGACGATAGTCGTATAGCTCCCATACAAATAATAAAAATATATAAAAGAACAATCAAATAATTATGCTGCAAATCGTCATAGCTTCAATGTTTTTAAACATATACGCAAGTAAATCATAATTTTAATGTTTTCAAAAATATTTAATTCATGCAATAGCTGCAAGGGTATATGAACTTCGGCTTGCCGAAGTTTGCTTTCTTTCTTGTTTTTACTTAATATTTTTAGTGCAAATTGTATTATACAAAATATTATGTATTATACAAAATAAATATTTTTTAAATACTTTTAAGCAATTTAGTTTTGCCTGTCTTAAAAATCGAAATTCTGGTTTCATTTTCAAAATCGAACTCAAAAAAGCAAATGAAACCAATAACATAATTACTCTATGCCAATAAAATATCTCAAATCAGCATTACAGCTCAAAGCCATACGAAACACGACCTTTTAAGAGCCTGTTGTATGAATAACAGAGAATATTTTATCGATACTGAGTAGGATCGGAAATATTTTTGAGTTCACACAGTTAAAAATAGGTGTGAGGGATGATTGTATTGGTGGACGTCGAGCATTGAGAAGATGCTTCAGGTTCGACATGACGTCACGTCAAACAGCAAAAGCAATTGGACTTTGCTGGGAATCTGCTTGGATGTTCGAAGTGTGGTGAAATGATAAAAAGTAAATAAACTGGTATTTTGCAGCGAAATCAATAAAAGAATGGAAACATCGAATTACCATCGGCTTAGAGACAATACCTCTGGACGTTTTGTTTAAAAACCTGAAATTTTTGTGTTTTAGGTCATAAAAAAGCGCTTTTTTGGACTTTTATTGACATATCAACGGTGTTTAGTCGTATGTAGTTCTTGTAAAGGCAAAAAAAGCAAAAGAGAAGTCATTGTTTTTACAAAATAGCGCAAAAACTCTTCCAATTTTTTGAATTTAGCGCTTACTAGCTGAACTCTTCTTTCGCATGCAGGTCTTACGGCAGTTGCATCCTGTTGCTGGTCGCTTGCACATGTTCGAACAGCTGATATCTTCACCACACTGTTCAAACACCGGCGTCACGCCAGCGTCGAGAAATTTGCGGGCAGAGCAAATGGTGACTCTATATAGTTTCCTACTCTATGCGTGAACAAAGTAACAGAACGCAATTAGCTTCGTACATTTTCTAAAGTGAATTAATACAAAAACATAAGTGTTAAAAATGGGAAAGAAGAATAGTGAGTTACCCGACAAGCCGCATTAAGTTTATGATATATTTAAATGTCTAATTAATAAACCAGAATTCAAGCAAGAAGAGGAGAAGCCCAAACCAGCAGCTCCTGCACAACAACAACAACAACAGCAACAAGGTTAGTGCATTTTACTGCAAATTGTCGGCGTAGGCAAAAATCTGTATTCATTTTAAATTACTAAACAGTAATAAACATATACATATACATGTGTATGTATGTACATATTTGCGTTGAGAGGCGATAAACTAATCTTTTCTTAAGGACGGGGGTGTCGAACAGTCCAAAAGTTTTCCATTTTAGGGGAATCACCACATTCAATGCACCTATGATGAAATTATGTGGGCTTACCTGTATGGGTGAAAAACACAATTCGATAGAGTTAACACTATATATAATTTTATATGTATGTATAATTCATCCGTCAAAGTAAAAAAAGCAAAACAAAGCAAAAAACTATTTCGTAAACTTATGGCAAATATATTTAATTTTGATCAAAACAAAAAAAATAAAAAATATTTATTATTTTTGATAAAAAAAATAAACTCAAAAATAATGATTATTAAATATTATTATTTTTATAACTTAAAGAAAAACTTATTTGTAAGTCAGGGCGACTGCGTTAGATATTTCTCCAAAATTGTTTCATATCCGTGTTTAGGAATCAAAAAACCACTCTTGAGGACTATTGGTTTTATTTTCTGCACTGAAAAAAAAGTTCAATTATAGCACATCAATACTTACGTTTTTATTCAGTAAATATCACACATAAGTTTTAGGTATATTTGGATCGTAAAACAATATTTATAAAAATGGTTTAATAATGCCGCATTTCGCTTTTCATTTTATTGAAATCGGAGAACAATATCATATAGCTGCTATAGAAACGTTTGAATAATTATGCTAAAAATCATCGTTGCTTCAATGTTTTTAAACATGTTTTTTGACACACACGAAATTGAGATGTTTTAAAGGGGGTATTCTGGTCGAGAAATTGAAAAATATTTTTTTATTTTTGCATATTTAGAAAGTTTAGACTTTTAAAAATGTGATCCTGAAAAGATTTATCAAAACTCGAATTGTAGATACCAAAATCAAATGTATATGTCATTAGTTTTGTCTGTTTTAAATTCATTTTTCGACAGCAGCAGAAAAAGCAATCTTAAAAAAGTTTTAAATAATCAAATTATCAAATTAACTGCTAAAAATGCAAAAAAGTAAGAAAGTACCTAAGACAACATTGATTGATTGATTGATTGACTTGTAAATACGATTTGCATTTCCGCAGCAGCTGCAAGACAACAGGCGGGAGGCCAGCCATTCACCAGCTCCGGAGCATCTACCTCTGGTGGCCAACAGGGCGGCGGAGGATGGCAGAAGCAGGGCGGCCAACAGCAGCGATCCCAAAGCGGACAAGGATGGGGCGGACAGCAAAAACAATCGCAGGGACAGCAGGATCAGCAGCGTGCGCCCCAAGGACAGCAGGGTGGTTTCCAGCAACGTTCTCAGGGACAAGGACAACAAGGTGGTTATCAGCAACGTCCTCAGGGACAAGGACAACAAGGTGGTTACCAGCAACGATCTCAAGAACAACAGGCACAGGGTCAACAAGGCGGTTACCAGCAACGATCCCAGGGACAAGGACAACAAGGTGGTTACCAGCAACGTCCTCAGGGCCAAGGACAACAAGGTGGTTACCAGCAACGTCCTCAAGGATCCCAAGAACAGCAGGCACAGGGTCAACAAGGTGGTTACCAGCAACGATCCCAGGGACAAGGACAACAAGGTGGTTACCAGCAACGATACCAGGGCCAACAGGCTCAAGGTCAACAAGGCGGCTATCAGCAGCGTCCGCAAGGACAACAGCAAGGGGGCTACCAGCCGCGCCAGCAGGGTCAGGGGGGTCAGGGGGGTCAGGGGGGTCAAGGGGGCTACCAATCCCGTGGACCGCCACAGCAGCAGCAGCAAGCTGTTGGACCATTGCCGCCTCAGCCAGCGGGCAGTATCAAGCGGGGAACCTTAGGCAAACCAGGCCAGGTGGCCGTTAACTATTTGGACCTTGACTTGACCAAAATGCCGACGAAGGCCTATCACTACGATGTGAAGATAATGCCCGAGCGGCCCAAGAAGTTCTACAGGCAGGCATTCGAACAGTTTCGCGTTGATCAATTGGGCGGTGCGATTGCCGCCTTTGATGGCCGAGCTTCCTGCTACTCAGTGGATAAGCTGCCACAGAAGACTCAAAATCCAGAAGTTACTGTAAGTTTGCAATGAGAAATATCAGTTATTAATAGTTAATGATCAGCAAATGGCTTAAACTCACTTCCAGGTGACCGATCGTAATGGCCGCACGCTGCGTTACACGGTGGAAATCAAGGAGACTGGTGATTCGGAAATCGATCTGAACTCGCTGAGGAGCTACATGACGGAGAGGATCTTTGACAAGCCGATGCGGGCGATGCAGTGCATGGAGGTCGTGCTGGCGGCTCCCTGCCACAACAAGGCCATTCGGGCCGGTCGCTCCTTCTTCAAGATGTCCGAACCGGGCCAGCGTCGCGAGCTGGACGATGGCTACGAGGCCCTGGTCGGTCTGTATCAGGCTTTCATGCTGGGCGACCGGCCATTCCTGAATGTCGACATATCGCACAAGTCTTTCCCGATTGCCATGCCGGTCATCGAGTATCTGGAGCGCTATGGCTTGAAGGCGAAAATCAATAATAGCACCAATCTCGATCAATCTCGCCGCTTTATCGAGCCGTTCCTTAGGGGCATCAATGTGGTGTACAAACCACCGCAGACTTTTGCCACCGCACCGAGGGTCTACAAGGTGAATGGACTTTCTCGGAGCCCGGCCAGCAGGGAGACTTTCGAGCACGATGGCAAACAGATCACCATTGTGAACTATTTCAAGAGTCGCAATTACAACCTGAAGTTCCCCGAACTCCATTGCCTACACGTTGGACCTCCGATGAAGAACATCCTAGTGCCCATTGAGCTATGCACCATCGAGGAAGGTCAGCCACTGAATGTGAGTTTCTCATATTGATGTTTGTTTACATGTGGAAACACAATATGTAGTTATGATATAGTTTCATGATTTCTCTTAACACACACCACCTATTTAAACTAGAAGTTTTTTTTTTTTTGTTGCAAATTATCTGTAATTTCTTTTTTAGTTATTAGTTATGTAACTAAATTCGGATCAAAAAATCTATTTCACAGCGCAAGGATGGTGCCACACAGGTGGCCAATATGATCAGGTTTGCAGCCACATCGACGAACGAGCGAAAGAGCAAGATAATGCATTTGCTGGATTTCTTTAAACACAACTTGGATCCGACAATCAGTCGCTTTGGCATCCGGATCGCTAACGATTTCATTGTGGTGCACACCCGCACCCTCAACCCACCGCAGGTGGAGTATTACGGCAACAAGTGGTGCGCGGTGAGGAACGGTTCGTGGCGCATGGACAACATGAGGTTCCTGGAGCCCAAGCCGAAGGCCCACAAGTGGGCGATTTTGTACTTTGATCCGCCGCATGGTCGTAAGATGCATTTCAACCAGGTGGGCGACTTCGAGCGCCAAATGTCCAACCAAAGCAGAACGGTGAGCGTGAGCCTGGAGGAAAGGGCGGAAATTCGGAGCTTCAAGGACGAACGCAATCTGGATGATTGCTTCTCGGACCTCAAGAAAAAGCAATGCGATCTGGCGTTTGTGATTATACCCCAGTTTGGGGCTTCCTACGACGTCATCAAGCAGAAGGCCGAGCTGCAGCACGGCATTTTGACGCAGTGCATTAAACAGTTCACTGTAGAGCGAAAGCTCAATCCACAGACCATTGGCAACATCTTGCTTAAGGTTAACTCCAAGCTGAATGGCATCAACCATAAGCTCAAGGACGATCCACGACAGCCGATGCTCAAGAACGCCATGTTCCTGGGCGCCGATGTGACCCATCCGTCGCCCGATCAGCGTGAGATACCCAGTGTGGTGGGCGTGGCAGCCTCTCACGATCCCTACGGCGCCGCCTACAACATGCAATATCGCCTGCAGCGATCGGCTCTGGAGGAGATCGAGGACATGGAGTCGATAACGATGGAGCATCTGCGTGTCTATCAGCAGTACAGGAAGACCTATCCGGAGCACATTCTCTACTACCGCGACGGGGTGAGCGACGGACAGTTCCCAAAGATCAAGAACGAGGAGCTGAGGGGCATTAATGCAGCCTGTGCCAAGGTGGGCTTTGCTATAAATGGTTTTTAAGTTAAATAATATACTGATTGATTGATTGATTGATTGATTTACTTCCAGGTGGGCATCAAGCCCAAGATTTGCTGCGTGATTGTGGTGAAGCGTCACCACACTCGCTTCTTCCCGAGCGGCGAGCCATCGCAGTACAACAAGTTCAACAACGTGGATCCCGGAACCGTGGTCGATCGCACCATCGTGCATCCCAACGAGATGCAGTTCTTCATGGTCAGCCACCAGTCCATCCAGGGCACGGCCAAGCCGACGCGCTACAATGTGATTGAGAACACTGGCCACCTGGACATCGACTTGCTGCAACAGTTGACCTACAACCTCTGCCACATGTTCCCCCGTTGCAATCGCTCCGTATCGTATCCGGCTCCGGCCTACTTGGCCCACTTGGTGGCAGCGCGCGGACGTGTTTACCTCACTGGGTACGGCTGAGTATACTCACTTCAGTATACTGCCACTGCCACTGCCACTTAATCCCTTTTGTATTTGACAGGACCACCAGGTTCCTGGACTTGAAGAAGGAATACGAAAAGCGCCAGATTGTGCCCGCATTCATGAAGACAAACCCCATGTACTTTGTATAAGCAGAGAGAGAAAAACTATTCTTAATTTCATCGATTTTATTTTTATCACATTTCTTAAACCATATACATATATATATATATATCAGATATTAAGGACGCTCCATGTTGATTGCACTAAGAGTTCGATTTTGAAGCGTCACCTTGATTTCCCCCTCAATTATTGTTCTACTTGAATTTATTTTGCAAATCTTTTTGGGGCATTTGATGGCGTCAATGAGATGCAAGAACTCCCAATGGAATCGACAGGTTGCAGTCCCTATAGTTTGGGCGTATTAATCAACGTTAAATAATCATAAAACATTAAACTCAACTTGACTTGGGTTGAAACAGAAAAGAATACTTAGTGTACATTTAATTGGCGACCTTACATCGCATCGAAATGGAATCTGTGTGACTCCTGGAGGCGCTCCTGCTTGTCCTCGCGCTTCTCCTTGATGTACAGCACCAGGATAATGAAGACGATGACCAAACAGGTGCCGCCCAGCGCCACGACGCTCATCAGGATCAGTTTGCTGGGCGTTACGAAAAGCTGCGCCTTCCAGCGCGACGGTTCGTCCAGGGGCTTTGGCACCACAATGATCTGTGAGTTGGGTATGAGCTGCGTCCAGTTGTGCAACTTGCCGCCCAGTCCCACGGTCAATTGATCCACAAAATTCGGCGTACGGCCCAACCCGAAGCAAGTGTACGGCAGCTGCAGTGCAAAGTAGGAGGCTTGCGGCAGTTGCACACTGCTGCCGCACTGCTGATCCCCATCCTGGGTGGTGGTGCTGTACGTGATCCGGGGTCCAGGCAAATTGGTGCCATATGTGCGTTTCTTCCGGCCCAACGGAGTGCGTCGCTCGGGATTCTGCTTGTTGTCCAAACCGGTTAGCACAATCACTTTCACAAAGTTCGCATCATAGTCGAGGGTGTTGCGGAAGGCTAATGGCTGATATTTGCCCTTCGCATCCTTCCGGATGAGGATCACGTCGAGCACACCGTCCTGGTAAAAGTCATAGAAGGCACCGGCCACCGTATTGTTGCCCATCGGCGAGAGGGCACCCCAGCGCACCTCGAATGTGCGCTTCGGTTGCTTGTGACACGTCGTGCAGGGCACGTTCTCCAGCAGGAACGTCTGCATCACCGGCTTGCCCACGTTCAGTGGCTGCAGCGTGACCAGCAGATCCGGATAGCCGTCCAGATTGAAGTCACCGCTTCGCGCCGCTATGGTCCTCAAGTAAACGTCATCGGACACGGGCGGCACAAAGGCCCACGAGATGCCCTGCGGATCACGAAAGTTGACATGCAGATTGCGAAAATCCTCGCCGTCGTGCACCAGGATCGACGAGTTCCTGCAGTTCGCATGGATGCAGAAGGGCACCACAATATTCTGCACGCCCTTCAACTCGAAGTCCATAAAGACCGCCTGTCCGATGTGATAGTCGTTGCCTCCGATCGGCTGGAACTTGATCTGGTACTGGTAGCTGAAGTTCTCCTGCCTGTCACTCTCGCTAATGCCGTGCCACACTTCGTAGGAGTTGTGCGTCTGCAGGAACAGATCGGCGAGGAAGTCACCGTTCAGATCCAGATAGGCATTTGCATTGGGTATGCTCAACGAGTTGCCATTGGTCCCTGTGGGCTCGGCCTGGTGCTTGGCCTCCGGCGGCAGCCTGTTGCTGTTGAATATCCAGAAGGTGCGCAGATCATTGCTGTCCAGGCCGTACAAATCGATGATCATGTCACGATTGAAATCCAGGGCCATCACTTCCCCTTTGCTGGTGAAGAGCGACTTTGTGGAGCACTTCAGTTCGGTGGTGTTGCCCCAATTGATGTGCACTTCGTAGGTGTCCTCACTCCCGGCCTTCAGGTTGACCAGCACGTCCATTAGAGCGTCGCCATCGAAATCTCCGGGAATGACACTCACAATGGTCTTATCCCCGTACTGGCAGTAGGGTCCCACGATGAGCAGTGGTTCCGTGTAGTGTCCTACACATAGACGTAGTAATAGATAGGCAACCTTCTGACATCCAATGGCTTACCATAGAGAATCTGCAACGTCTTCATTTCATCGCGAATAACAAAGACATCCGTCAGTTCGTCGGAATTAAAGTCGCCAAAGGCAGCCACAATGCCCTCTTTGATGTCGCCAAACACCTTATCCGTGATATCGCTGGCCAGGATTGGATTGCCCAGGGCCAGGAGGAGCCCCAGGAGTACCAGGGTGCATCTCGTCATTCCGGGTCTCACAATTTCTACACTCCCAATTTGCTTTATTTGCCACTTTTGTTATTGTGAAAATCAATAGTGAATCAGATGTGGAATGAGCAATCGGTATGTTCCCACTATCGCGTCAAATAATAATCGATAGGTATCGAATGTGTTTCCACTGCAATCAAAAAAATCTGTTTATTTCAACCAATTTCATTTTTAGCTGGTACTCAGTTAGTTTTTAATAAGCCAATAGCTTTGAAATGTGTGATCTGATTGTCTTACAAATATCTGTTTTTATTAAATATATTTCGAGCAACTAATATGAAAACAAATTATACAGAAAACAAAAGAACTTCATTATTTACGATATTATAAACTAACTTGTTTTAAATACTTCAGAAGTCTCAATTAATTTCTCAACCCATTTTAAGACAAGTCAGCTTTTTAAAATATTTTTAAATAACGCAAAAACACAGAATTAGAAATCCAAAAGGTTCAGAATATCGATATTCCTGATTTGAGTCTGTTCCAAATGCATATCGAAGTTCTCAACCTTTTGGTATGGATTTTTTCTACATATGGGTATATTTTAATCTAAGCCTTTTGGTAAATTTTAACCGTCTAGAGAAGGTCACACGTCATTAAACAAAACTAAATAAATATTCAGTGGAAAATTATGAATCAACAAACAAGTTAAAACACATAAGCACAATTTCAACGAAACAACAACAATCCGCTTTCGTTGATTATTATGCAAAATAAACCTAACGGAATAGCGCAATTTATCGAGGCAAACCAGTGACGTTTTCCAACACCTGCGCTCCGCAGTTGGGACGTTTTCCAACAAAGTTTTTGCCCCCGTAAAATAAACAAATAATAACCAATTATTGCCACAACAATGGTGAGTACTGGACTAAATTGTGGCCCAAAGTACGTGGTCGTTTTGGATGCAAGTGAGAGTGCGAAAGAAAGTAGCGAAAACGCTCTATTTTCGTACCACCAGCCTCTTCTTCTTCTTGGAGCGCCAGCTTGGGCACACTAGTTGTTGTTGTATTTATGCAATTCGCCTGGGCAGCAAAATCTATATAGTAAACAACGAAGAACGCTATAAGTGATGCTTCCGACCAACAAACACCCGTTGATCTCTGTCCCTTTAAAAAGACCAAAAGTCAACATTAATCACATTTCTGAAAAGTGATCCCATTTTAAAATGTTTAGGATTTTAATGTAAAATTAACTAACTGAAATGTGTAAAACCTGAAAGAGCGTACAATTTTAATGTGAACTCTCTAGTTCTTGAAGTTCCCCAGTTTTTGAACTTCAAGCTGTAAGCATCTTCCTGTTCTCAGCCTGATTTCTAGCCCTTAAAGTGACAGATCTTATCCCCCATTTTAAGATTTTTTGGATTTTAAGTTAGTGTGAAGTTAATCCCCCTTTACCGAGATCTTAACTTTTAGTTACATATATACATCTACAATTTGTTTCTGGCCTTTAATTTCAAATGAAGTAATCATCTTTTTCGAGCCACATCGACTAGCGATGCTGATTAGGAATATATATTTTAGGCAAGCTAATGGTGATCAAGAATGCTTTTTCGAGTCGTTAAAGTTTGCTCCAATCCAATACGGCTTTTGTTTCCAATACCAGCCATAGTTAGTTAATGGTCAACAATATTATCGTTGCAGAACAAACTGAAATCCAGCCAACACCGCGAGAAGGTGAAGAAGTTCATATCGCTGACACAAACTGGCGAACAGACGGCTATTTTCTGTTTGCAACAGAACGACTGGAAGTTGGACTTGGCCAGCGATAATTACTTCCAGAACCCGGAGTACTACTACCGGGAGTTGGATCGCAAGCGGATCGAACAGTTGTTCGTGCGCTATCGCGATCCCAGTGATCCCCTGAAGATCGGATCGCAGGGGGTTATCCATTTTCTCGAGGATTTGGACCTGAAGCCGGACTCCAAACTGGTGCTGATCATTGCGTGGAAGTTTCACGCCGAGGTACAGTGCGAATTCTCGCGGGATGAGTTCATCAACGGAATGTGCGACCTGGGCATCGATAGCATCGACAAGCTGAAGGCCAAGCTGCCGATCCTTGAACAGGAGCTAAACGATGCCGGCAAGTTCAAGGACTTCTATCACTTCACCTTCAACTATGCCAAGGATCCTGGTCAGAAGGGCATCGACCTGGACATGGCCATCGCCTACTGGTGCATCGTTCTCAGTGGGCGCTTTAAGTTCTTGGACATCTGGTGCCAGTTCCTCGAGGAGAAGCACAAGCGGGCCATATCGCGGGACACCTGGAACCTGCTGCTGGACTTTGCCACCAACATCGACGATCGTATGAGCAACTACGATTCGGAAGGTGCCTGGCCGGTGCTCATCGATGACTTTGTGGAGTGGTGCCAGGAGAACGATCATCTCAAAGAGGACTCCTCACCGGGATCCGGCTTCCAGCAGCAGTCCAACGCGAGCTCCAGCTCCCAGAAGAACATATCCAGCGCCTACCAGACCTCGCACAGTACAAACATGAACTATGGCTAACGAATTGTTACACTGTATTGTATTCTCATTAATGATAGACTTGCTTTTATTCTGATTATTCTAAATAACGGAGGTTCTAAGCAAGGCCGGTAAATTTACATTTTCTCTATAAAAGCGTCGTAATAAATAAATAAAGTTAGTAAATGTACTTTTCCCAGGAATTCTACTTATTGAGATAGGCTTTTCTAGTTCAACTGTTTGTAATTATTAGAAGTCAAAAAAAAAAAAAAAACAGGTTTATAATTTATCAAACTTCTTTCTAATGTAACCATTTTTAATTAAATTAATTTTCTCGATTGTGAGAAAATTTTCGAAATGAAGACTACAAAAGCACCACCAAGAAAAGTTGGTTTATTAATTTTGAAATTAAAGTATTTCTCTTTCTGGTATAATTAAATAAATTTTGTTATTTGTTGTTTTTTTTCAAACTCCGAAATATTTTTTAAAATATTTTCTCTTTTCAAAAATAATTGAATTAAATTAAAATTTAACTATTTGCTTTATTCTGTTGCTCTGGAATTTTTTGGCAATTAGTTCTTAAATGTAAGAAGGCATGACAAAAATATTTCAGATCTTAAATAACACCGTTTTGAAAAACATCAAGAAATCGTTGACTTACTTTTCGAATATATTATTATATATTTTTTATATTAACTCTGCTTTAGAAAAATATATTTTTTGCCAACGAATTTCAAATTACCCGCCATTCAACAAATCAATCTGGAGATTTCAAGTGTCATCACCGTCGTGACCTTCGATAACTTGCCCAGCATCGGCTGTCATCGCTAGTGGTGTGACCGTTCGGCTGATTGATATTGTTACAACGATTTTTCGCTGTTAAAAATATATAATAATACCTCTTAAAAAGCGTGCTAGGCACGCGAGTGTGTGTGTCAGCCCCAGCGTAAATGCTGAGTATAAAATGTAAAGTTCCAAATCGAGTGTTAGGGGATATAAAAGTGAAAAATAAGCATTTTATTGCACCAAAAACCCCGTAATCGCAATGTCTGTGTATGTGCGACTGTGTGTGTGTGGGCGGCGAAGGAGCCCCAACACACAGACACCCATACAGTCATAGTATTCCCCATACACCCACACAAACCCCCCGTATGTTTCACCCATTGTTGTTGTTGTTGTGGTTGTTGTGGTTGTGGTTGTTGTGTCTCTTGGCCATAATTAATTTCGAGTCGAAAATCCTTTGCCCTTGGTTTTCGATTTTTTTTTCGGTCTACGACTCTATACAATATAATCAAATCTGTGCAAACAGTGGCGGTCGCATTTGCGAATCCAATTATCATGTGAATAACTAGCGCCGAGTGGGCGAAATTTAAGCAAATATGTGTGCGTTGTCTGTAAATAAATGAATAAATGCCACTAAACACACACAAAAAAAAAATAAACCAAACCAAACGATACGAAACGAAAACAAACTGATAACCGCAGAAGTCGGACTACGACAACGTCTACGAGACCTCGGATCACCATTTACGATCGTGCTTATGGAGCTTATATAGCCGAAGCCCCCTCCATCGCGAGTTCCGATCCCCACCTGCTGATAATCCGATAATTTAGTGGCCCCCCTTTTCTTCAACCAGAGAAAAGGGCAAAACAATGGAACACAAACTGGGTTTCTTGGTTTGCACTTTAAGTAGCTAACTTTAAAGAAGTAAGTTGCTTGAAATTTAAGATGCCGATACAAACTTATTGACTGGAATATTGTACTCCAGCCAGGGAAAAAGCAATTGCCTTTAAAATGTATTATACTTTCAATAAAGTGTTTTATTTATGTATTAACACTGCAGACTCTTTAGCGTGTAAAGAAAACTATATTTTTTAAATATCATTCAAATTTTTAAGATTCCTCAATTAGGTAAATTGCAGACTTTTTAAAATGAATTAGTTTATAATAAAATCATTTTCAAAATAAATTTTAAAAATAATAATTTTTGTATGATTTTTAGAGTAAAAATGAAAAAATCAAGGTTTTTTAAAACAAATTTACCAATGCAGAATGTAAACGAAATCTAAAATATTATATACCGCACAGTGGCCACAGAAACTTAACAACCGACTTTGCTCACAAATCGAGTTTTTTGGATCATTAGAAAATGAAAATACTTTTAAGTGAATGTGATCTTGAAAAAAAAACATAAGAATGTCTATTCTTGACATATATATGTTTATTTATTCAAATTTTAAATAGGGATTTTTAAACAGAATTTTAACTCGATTTAATTTAAAAATATATGTATAACAAACCATGAAAAAGAGTTTTTACAATAAAATAAATATTTTAGTAAACAAAAGTAATTTTACTTAATAATACAATATTTCCCAAAACCCTAAAAGTTGAAAATACAAATCATATTTGAAAAATTTATAAACAAAATGAACAAACAAAAATAAAATAGATTTCTGAATCACCGGATTTTGACTTTCGGTTGAAAGAGATTTCCGTGAAACCCTTGTTATTGGACGACATTGTGATTCAACCTCGTTGTGGAAATTCTGGGCTATCACCCAAAACCAAGTGGGCGATCGCTTCCCATATACGAGTATACATATAATATGTAATATTGTACATATTAATTTATTTCGATCCCATTTTAAACCGATCTACATATAATATATATATTTTTTGCTGTTTGGCCCGTGCAAAGTGACAACTCAACGAGATTAATTAGCCAGGGGTTTGTGTGTGGAAACAATTTCCAGTGTCTGGGGTTCGGGGATTGGGATGCGGAGTGAACTGGGAACTGAGAACTGGGAAACGGGAAACGCTTTGCCAGCAGTATGCTAATTAATTGCTCTTATTGCAGCCGCCGACGCCATGCCCAAAAGCCGATGCCACAACGCCCCGGAGACTAGCAACAACATGCGATCCTGCTAAGAAGATCAGAGCGAACCCAGCCCGATCATGAGTCGCCAGGAGGCAGCTGCATCCCGTCCAGCCGGCGGAGCTGCCGGTCCAGCCACATCGTCATCCTCATCGACATCGACATCGACATCATCCCACTCAGTGAGCGCTGTTTTGGGCAGCAAGATATCCACCTCGACGCCGCAGAAGGGCGATGAGCAGCAGGAGCAGGAGTTTATCAATCAGAGCGTGGCCAGCGAGATCGAGGCCATGTCCATTTCCATCTCGGGCTCCGTGTCCGCGGACAGCAGCAGTGGCACCACGGCGCCCACCATGAGCGGCAGTCCGGTGCCCAAGCGGCACTTGAGCACGGCCAATCTGTCGCGGATTCGGCCACAGTCGAGCTACTCGGCCCGCGTCCTCGTCTTCGACGACTCCGACCAGGAGGCAGCTGTCGCCGCCACAGCAGCTGTGGCGGCAGCCTCGTCCTCCTGCAACAGCAGCGTCAAGTCCTGCAGCGGACTGGAGCTGCTGCCCACCTCGCCGGCCAAGCTGTCCGTCGGCAATGACAGCACCAACGGCTCCTCGATGATGCGCAATCTGAATCTGACCAAGAGCTCGTCCGGCGGCCTGTCCGGCAGCTCTAGTTCGCTGCACTCGCGGGGCTACACCGCTCTGCTCCGGAAGATTTCCTATCAGCAGCATACCAACTCGCTGCGCGCAGTCAGCAGCGGTAAGACATTAAAGCTTTCGCCCCATAACCTTCATACCATCCCCACTCAAAATTGTAATACTTTAACTGAAAGTTGTAAGAATTTATGTTCCCATCTTGCCATATTAATGATAAAATTAGCTTTAAATACGCAAAAACGCATGTCAACAGTCTATTTTTATCGTTACCATAAGTTGTGAATTCTGACGTTGTTAGCACCTTACCATTGACACCTGCATATATTATTGAATTAATAATGTTTATCTGGCTGTCCTTGTCAAAATTTGAAACCAAATATCTCGTTTAATTTGATTTATTTTTCTTCACTCAGAATGAAGAATATTGCAAAGAAATGCGGGAAATTTCGCTGTAAAATCTGTGTTATTTTTGAGAATTTATAATTAAAGATAGTTCTTTTAATAAATATTGAGGTATTTTTTAAACTTGTTTCCCAAACTATAACATTTTTATATAATTTGCAATATTTGAGATCTTTTCGACACTTGAAGAGCCGATCAGTAATGTCCTTTTGTCTGTCCGTTTATACGCAAATTAGTCTCACAGTTTTTAAGCTGAAACTTTTCCAAAAGCCTTTTTTTATTGCAGCTAGAATATAACTCATACGGGTCGGATCGAACAATAGGAACAATTAGAATAAAAATTATATTTTAACTCAGTTTTTAAGGATGTTTTCGAAAATGAAGCGGAAAATCGACATAGCTTTATTGTTTTTATACATAAATGCATTCAAATCTAAGTAAAGTCGTTTTAAAGAACATTTTATTTTGTATAATAGATGCAGGAGTATTTAAACACCGGCTTCTTGAAGTTGACTTTAATTTTCGTTGTAAAAAAATTGGTCAAAAGTAACAAGTTTACCTTACCCAAGCACTTAATGCTTAATGATTGGTTAATTAAGGTTTTTTTTTATACTGAATCACTAAATCAGTTTGTATCCATTACAGAGGCCTCCAACCTGCTGCGCATGCGTCACTCCTCGCTGGGAAAGTCGGCTCCCTGCCTCACTGGCAACTTTTTCCGCCACGAGCTGGCTGCTCCGCCACTGATCCAGGCACCACCTGGCTTTGGGGCGTCACCCTCCGGCGGCCACAACATCTCGAGGTCGGGCAGCTGTGCGGGCATTGGTTTGGCCAAGCACCACCATCACCATCATCTGCACGGCGTTGTGATGCGCGGATCGGGTGGCGGCGGCGGCGCTGGTTCCGCCGGCGGCTCCTCGAGCGGTGTGGCTCATCATCGCCTCAGTCTGGTGACCAATGTGGCCGCCGTGGCGGCGGCTGCAGGCGGATCCCGGGCCCATTCCCCGTACTCGGCCAGTCCCGTGGACAGTCCGCGTCTCAACTCGCCCATGCCGTTTGCATTTGCTCCGATCAAAAGGATCGCCTCGTGCCGTGGCGTCGTGGACGGACGTCGCTGGTCGGTTGCCTCGTTGCCCTCCTCTGGCTACGGCACCACTCCGGGCAGCTCCAATCTATCAGTGAGTTTGTTGAGATAATCCTCTTTACCTTTAGCCTTAATGGTTATTTTTGTGTACTGCAGTCTCAGTGCTCCAGTCAGGAAGGTCTCAATCAATTGCCGCACAACATTCCGCCGGGAGTTCAGGAGGCGGATGCCGCTGCCGTTGCCGCCGGTGCCTGCTGTGCCGAGCATTTGAAGCAGCACTGTCCCAAGCACTGTGCTCTCCTGCTGGCCGTTTCCCAGAAGCAGCTGACGCCCCAACCACCGAAGCCATCGCAGCTGCAGCCACAGCCACCGAAACCAATGGCAGCCACCTGTGTCAACTGCTGTGCCGAACTGAGCCTGGCCTGCGGTGGCCAGCAGGCTGGTGGCAATGGTGGCAACGGTGGCCCCACGGCCAATAGCTCCGCCTCGAGTGCGGTTCAAGTTGGCGGTCGGATGTCGCCCTTCTTTCGTCCTCGCTCCCGCTCGCTTTCCAGCCCGTCGCGATCGCCAATCGTGGACAATGAGATTGCCGTAATGAACACTCTGTACAAGGAGCGCTTCCCCAAGGCCACCCAGCAAATGGAGGAGCGGCTGAAGCACTTCATCAACGAGAACAAGAGTGCCGCTTGCAACAGCTTCAGGGATTCGCAGCCGATAGTGCGGTGAGTCTACATTCTTGTATCCAATCGATCAAATTGGTTGGAACTTAAACAAGGAACGAAGCTGACTTTGGCAAGACGAAGTTTATATACCATTACATCTATTGCATAAATAATGTCTTAACATCTCATTCTAAAACATTTTAAAGCAATGATCATTTTCAGCTCAATTATTCGATCGTTTGTATTGCTGCTATATGATTTAAATAAAATTAAATACGTAAATCTAAAAATTTAAAAAACAATATTGACAAGAAAGAAAGCAAACTTCGGCAAGCCGAAGTTCATATACCCTCGCAGCTATCGCAAGAATTAAATATTTTTGAAAACATTAAAATTATGATTTACTTGCGTATATGTTTAAAAACATTGAAGCTATGACGATTTGCAGCTTAATTATTTGATTGTTCTTTTATATATTTTTATTATTTGTATGGGAGCTATATGATATAGTCATCCGATTTTGATGAAATTTAAACCATAATTCTGAAATATTTAACCATTGCTATATGTCGAAGAACTAAAAAAAAAATTAAAAAACAGCAAAGTTATAATTTTTTTCAATTATTTTTCCGATTGTTCCTATGGGAGCTTTATGCTATAGTCGTCCGATTTTGATGAAATTTTAACCATAATTCTGAATTATTTAACCATTGCTATATGTCAAAGAACTAAACAAAAAATTAAAAAACAGCAAAGTTATAATTTTTTTTCAATTATTTTTCCGATTGTTCCTATGGGAGCTATATGCTATAGTCGTCCGATCCGGCTCGTTCCGACTTATATACTACCTGCAATAGAAAGACAACTTTTGGGAAAGTTTCATGCAGATAGCTTTAAAACTGAGAGACTAGTTTGCATATAAACGGACGGACAGACGGACAGACGGACGGACAGACGGACAGACGGACGGACAGACGGACATGGCTAGATCGACTCTACTAGTGATGCTGATCAAGAATATATATACTTTATAGGGTCGGAAACGTCTCCTTCACTGCGTTGCAAACTTCTGACTGAAATTATAATACCCTCTGCAAGGGTATAAAAATTAGACAAGATTGAATTTTTTTTTAATATTCCGATTGTTTTTGTGGGATCTTTATGTTATAGATGTTCGATTTTGATCAAATTTTAACCGTAATTTCAAAATAAAAAACCATCACTTAATATCGAAAACCTTCAAAAATATTAAAAAAAATTATAAAATTTGAACAGAATATATTTACTTTATATATATATCACTACGTTGCAAATTATAATACCCTCTGCAATGAATATAAACGGAATTTACTAGTTATAGTTTAGAATGGATAATAAATATAAACGGAATTTACTAGTTATAGTTTAGAACTCTATCATGCTTCTTGGATACAAGTATATTTCAGTTACCTAGTTTTCAATTATCAAATATTAAGTGTAACATTATGCACATAATTATGATTATATTTACATAATTAGTAGTATTAGTCTTCAAGCCTAATAAAACTCAAAAGAACCCGAGGAATAACATAAAATTTGTGCCCAAAACTAATTGCTATTTTAAAACATAACATAAACTTGTTAATTTGTAATACCTTTGCTTATAATCAAAACGTTTTCTCTTGTAGCTTTGTGCATCATCAGGTGCTGGAAATGGCAAGGGATTGCCTGCACAAATCGGAGGCCAAGCTGATAACCTCGCAATATTTCTACGAGCTGAGCGAGAATCTGGAGCGTTTGCTGGTGGAGACGAAGGAGAAGTCACCGGAGGCGGCCGCCGAGTTGAATGGTGTGATCAAGAAGCTTCTGCTGATCATCTCGCGTCCAGCTCGCCTGCTTGAGTGCCTGGAGTTCGATCCGCAGGAGTTCTACGAGCTGCTGGAGGCGGCCGAGGGACAGGCCAAGGCCATGCCCGTGATCAAGGCGGACATTCCGCAGTACATCATCCATAAGCTGGGCCTCAATCGTGATCCGATCGCCGAGTTGCAGCAGGAGTTGCGTGAGACGCAGCAGATGTGCTCGGAACAGGTCACCGTGGATGCTGATCCACTGCAGCCGGGTGGCAGCCTGCTCCTCAACTCACCCCTCACCAGTGCTGCCAAACAGTTGAGCAGCTTGGCCCTCGACTCCATTGCCTTGGATGCGGGCAGTGGCACGGCGACACCTCAACGGCCTCCTCAAACGCCAGTGGCTACTTGTGAAACGGCTCCCTCTTTTGCACTGGCCATCAGTCAGATGAATGAGGATAAACAAGGCGGTGCAGTCGGTGTAACTGCAACGGGAGCAGGAACAGGAACAGGAGCTGCAGGAACAGGAGCTGGAGGAGCAGGAACAGGAACTGGAGGAGGAGGAGGAGCTGGAGCTGGAGGAGGAGCAACTGGAACAGCAGCTGCCGCCCAACAACCTTCACCCCACGAAAACGACTTTGACATTGTCAAGCTGATCTCAAATGGTGCTTACGGAGCCGTCTACCTGGTGAAGCACAAGACCACCCGTCAGCGCTTCGCCATGAAGAAAATCAACAAGAATAATCTCATACTGCGCAACCAAGTGGAGCAGGTGTTCGCCGAGCGCGACATCCTTTCGTTCGCCGACAATCCCTTTGTGGTCAGCATGTACTGTTCGTTCGAGACGAAGAAGCATCTGTGCCTGGTGATGGAGTACGTGGAGGGCGGCGACTGCGGCACGCTGCTCAAGAACATTGGGCCGCTGCCCGCGGACATGGCCCGCTTCTATTTCGCCGAGACAGTATTAGCCGTCGAGTATCTGCACAGCTACGGTATCGTGCATCGCGACCTCAAGCCGGACAACCTTCTCATTACCGCTTTGGGTCACATCAAGCTGACGGACTTTGGGCTCTCCAAGATGGGTCTCATGTCGTTGGCCACCAATTTGTACGAGGGATACATCGACTCGGAGACTCGGCAGTTTTCGGATAAGCAGGTACATATATATACATATAGATAAAACGGTTTCTATCCATCATTTCCCCAATCTCAGCATATGATTTGCCTTGATTATGCAAATATAAAATTATTTTCCGTTGAGATTCATTGGTTTGCTTTTGTTTGCCGCTCATTTTGATAAAATTTGAACAATTTTGCTTAAGAATAAAGCATGTATAGCCACCCAATTCCGAGAATAAAAATAACGGGGGCTTTGAAGATAAATGTAGCCAGATCGATGAAATTTCGACAAAATAGTTCACTATTACCTAAGTGTGCCAATAATTTTGTTCAAAGAAAATCGGGTGTTTTTTTTATAATTTGAATTTTTATAATTACTAGAAATGTTATACAAGAATGAAGTTAAGTTTGCTTTGTTGTATATTTATCGATATACGTAAATAAAATTTGTTTCAAATTTATATTTTAGTTTTTAGTGGAGAAAAGCAATGTTAGAGTCAGACATGCCAACTGTGCCAATAATTAAGTTCGTCACTGTATATAGTTACTCGTAAACTAGGTAGTTTCGTCCCTATAAAGTCTATCGGTCTGTCCGTATGAACGTGGATATCTTGGAAAATATAATAGTCAGAGATTGAGAATTTATCAGGCAGATTCTAGTAAAGCCTAGGTAACGCAAGTTTATTTCTAAACGTGGCCATGCCCTCAATAACACCCACAAATAGCGGAATTCTGACATGTCGTTTTGAGACATTGTAGTTAGTAGGTTAGTTATTAGGCTCAGTATGTGTGCGGCGGTCGTATCTATCGAGATACACAAGAATTTTTTTAATTGAACCATTATTTTAGAAGTTATCAGCACAAATGTTAATTTTTTAGATATTTAAAAATTTGAGGTAGATGGCGCCACCCAAAACTTTAAATTTTTAGATATTTAAAAATTTGAGGCAGATGGCGCCACCTAAAACTTGATTGTTTTTGGGGGGCAAAATGTATTTTTAAATTGGTTTAACTGAGTAACGTGTATTTAGTAATAGGGCATTCGACTTTAGCGTTCTTTCTTTATTTAATATTTAATAATTTTTCCATTAATGTAACTTTTTTTCTAGGTGTATGGCACACCCGAGTACATTGCCCCGGAAGTGATCCTGCGGCAGGGCTATGGCAAACCAGTCGACTGGTGGTCCATGGGCATCATTCTCTACGAATTCCTCATAGGCTGTGTGCCATTTTTCGGCGAGACCACCGAGGAACTGTTCGCGCACACAGTCAACGATGATATCGAGTGGCCGGACAGTGAGGATTGGCCCGTGCAGCCGGAGGCGAAGGACATCATTTCGCAGCTGCTGCAGCAGAATCCGCGCGACCGTTTGGGCACCCAAACGGGTGCACTCGAGATGAAGGAGCACGAGTATTTCCTGGGCATGGATTGGAACTCGTTGCTGCGCCAGAAGGCGGAATTTGTGCCGCAGTTGTCCCACGATGATGATACCAGTTATTTTGACAGTAAGCACGATAGCCACAGATATTATTCAATTTACAATAACTATCTTATCTCCTCATAAGCTCGCATGGATCGCTACAATCATGATTTGGGTGGCGAGGATACGGACGACACGGATGACACACCGGTTTTCGGCAGTTTCAATTCGTATACTCCGCAATATAGGAAGCAGCATTATAGCTGGTCCCGTCATGCCACGCCCATGGCCACCGATGGAGTCAAACCAACGGCCCCGCCAGCACTGACTTCGCTGCCATCGCGTGCCCAGGAGAATCCAGTGGCCACCGCAGGGCCCACAACAACTGGCGCCCTGCCCAAACTGAAAATGGGAGTGGCAAGTGGTGGAAGTGGTGGCAGTGGCAGCGGAAGTGGCAGTGGCAGTGGTTCGGGTAGCGCTTCCAACGAAGGAGTGGTCAACAAGTTCTTGAACACGCCACAACTGCGAAAACTGGATGTGAGTATAGGCCAATTAAATACTTAGTTATAAAAGGTTTATAGTAAATTGGATAATTTATCCTGAATGAGGTTACAAGGGTGAATAATTTATTAAGTTAATTTTTAATGCCTTGCATAGGGTCAAACGTTTGCAACGAAGTAAAATATGACCGGTCTTATAAAGTGTATTTATATTCTTCACCAGCATCATTAGATGAGTTAATACAGCCATTTTCCGAAATGTGATTCTAAAAAAAAATGTTACTTAATTTGTAAAACATACTTTTCCGAATTTTTTATTAAATTTAAAACCGAAAACAAATCGTAAAGTAATAGGAAAATCGACCTTACTTTCTAGATCTTTAACTTATATGAATATTTCGAATGATAAAGATGTTTTTTTTATAATTGCAGAAATATATTTTCAGTTTTATAAATGTTAGGACATTGACGTAGATCATATAGTTGATATGAAAACGATTTAAAAACATTATTTGATTGGAAAATCGACATAACTTATATTTCTTTAAAGCCGAATTAGTTAAGTTGCAAGGGATTTATAGACTATACGAATATTTCTGAAGATAAAGATGTTTTTTTTTATAACTGCAAAAATATATTATTAGTTATATAAATGTTATGGCATAACTATGAAAACGATTTAAAATTTGAGTTCATGGAAAAATCAACATAAATTAAATAATTTTTTAATTTCAATTTAGTTTAGTTGCAATTTATAAACTATACGAATTGTTCCGTAGATAAAAATGTTTTTTTGTAATTGCAAAAATATATAAATGTTCTAACATTAATATGGAAACGATTTAAAATTTGAGTTGATTGGAAAATTTATTTAGTTTAGTTGCAAGTGATTTATAGACTATACGAATATTTCTGAAGATAAAGTTGTTTTTCATAATTACAAAAATATATTTTCAGTTTTATTGACGTAGATTATACAAGTTGATATGGAAACGATCTACAATTTGATTGGAAAACATAACTTGAATTTATTTAAAACCGATTTAGTTTAGTTGTTTTAATGAATATTACATATATTTTTTATAGCTGAAAGGGTAAATAAACTTCAGCTTGCTTCCTTTCTTCTCTATAACCGTAGCTTATATACCCAATTGATCTTATCTTACAGCTCTCGTCCAGCTGCCTGAAGGTGCCGTCCACGCCGGATGCCGACTACTTGCCCGAATTGCTGCACAACGTCACGATTGGCAACGATGCGGAGCTGCGGATGCTGAAGCACTACCTGCAGCAGCCCAATCCTGGGGCCACGCAGCGCATGCAACAGCGGCATAGTATGCCGCCAAACACGACGACCATCATCAGCACACCGGCTACACCGCCGCCGACCCAAACGCAGGCGGCAATGGCGGCCACTCCCACAACGGCCACGGTGGGCAGCTTCTCGCGCAGCACGCCGGAGAGTTCACAGACGGACAGCGATGACTTCTCGCCACAGATCAACCGGAAGCGAAAGGGCGTCTGCGCCAGGGACATTTTGCCGCGTTTCTCTATCTCGATCGAGGACGAAACCATTTCCGCGGGCAGCTCCTCCACGGAGAACATGAACCTGCCGAGGGAACAATCCCCGCTGGCGTTGCAGCATCAGCCAAAGTCCATGGACGGCAGCAGCAGTGGCAGCAGCCTGAAGCACCATCGTTCCAGGTCGATTGTTAAGTCTGCATCCGCATTGGGTCTGTCGCTGATGACATCGCTGGACAACACTACATTGGCCGCTCAATTCGGTGGCGGCATTCAGTCGCCGGGCGGTGGTGGCAATGGCTCCAGCACGGCCAGCTCCAGGGATACCTCGCCATGTCGCGAGCTCTCGCCACTGGTCACCAATCTGAAGCCACCGATCATCATACGACGCGGACCGCGTGGATTTGGCTTTACCGTGCACACCATACGCGTCTACTACGGCGACACGGACTTCTATACGATGCATCATTTGGTCATGGCCGTGGACGAGGGAAGTCCGGCCTTTGAGGCTGGCCTCCGTCCGGCGGATCTCATTACCCATGTCAATGGAGAAGCGGTGCAGGGCCTGTTCCACACGCAGGTCCTTCAGCTGCTCCTTAGCGGCGGCGAGCATGTCACCCTGCGGGCCACGCCCCTCGAGCACACAAGCATCCAGAGTGGCGGCCGCAAGCGTGATCTCATGCAGAGCAAGCTGGCCAAGAAGGGCCTGAACCGCCAGAAGAAGCAAACGAAGCGGGAGCACGACAAGAAGCGAAAGACCTCGCTCTTCCGCCGGATCAGCAGCAAGCGTGCAAATGCGGAGATGCAGCAGGTAGGATTAGATTTAGATTTAGCCTATGGTTTTTGATGGTCAGTATTTAAACCAAACAATCTACGTTTATCGAAATAGTATATTGTGTTTTAACATGTCAAATTGTACGTTTCCAACTCTATAAAGTATATACATATGTTAATGATCAGGAACAATAGCCGAGTAGTTTAAACCTAGAAGCTTGAAGCTAAAAAAGCTAGAGATTTGAGATTTGACACACAGATTCTAGTTATTCCTACGCAGCGAACGTCTATCAAGTCATTATGAGACATGGTAATTGTCAGTTACTAAGTTTTATTTGTTGATTCGGTCAAAAACTACCGACTTGTCCAAAAATCTTCCAAATTAAACAATTATTTTAGAAGTTGTAAGCATAAATGAAAGGTTGCTTAGAGGGCGCCACCTAAATTATTATTTTAGAAGTTTAGAAGCATTAATGTAAATTTGTCATTCTGAGACAGGGTAGATGTCAGTTACTAAATTTTATTTGTTGATCCATTCAAAGACTACCGACTTGTCCAAAAATCTTCCAAATTAAACAATTATTTTAGAAGTTGTAAGCATAAATGTAAATTTGAAAAGATGGCGCCACCTAAACTATTATTTTAGAAGCTTAGAAGCATTAATGTAAATTACTAAAGATGGCGTCACTTAAAACGCAGTTATATTATTTATTTTGAAATCGGTAAGCGTAGTAATTTGAATCTTGATTTGACTCGACTTTTAGTACTCCGCTGGCACCAGTTCACCCACCACGCCATCGGCCCGGAATCTGTCGCCATTGGATTCTTCGTATCATAGCAGCAGCTGCTGCCAGTCGGCCGCCAACTCCTCATCACAATCCACCTCGCCCTCATCGTCATCGCCCAACACACCCACCGGTTCGAGTAACTCCAATCATGGGGGCAACGCAGCCGGATCGACACCAGTTGCACCCTCGGCGCTCAGTGTCCAATTGGCCACTCCGCCGCCACCCACGCAACTGGTCCTACTGCCCCACGTTGGAGCAGTCGTTGGCAGCAGTCCCACCTCTGTAGGAAATGTGCCAGGTAGCGGATGACTGCAAAATTGAATGCCCCATTCGATGGTTAAATATATACATATATATTCCTCTTAATTTATAGTGTCTCCCACTGGCGTTGTTCCGCAGCTGTATCAACGCCCATCCACTCTTCATGGTCTCAAGCACAAGCTGCACGCGGCCACCGCCGTCATAGCGGGCGGCGGCAATGCCACAAATCCCGCCGGAGGACTGAAGACCCTTCACACCACGAGCAACAATTCGCTGCCGAATCGCCGCAAGTCGGTTGGCCACATTCCGCTGTCTCCGTTGGCGCGGACGCCTTCGCCATCGCCGCTGCCATCGTCGCCCACACGATCGCCGTCGCCGCTGGCCTTTCCACTGGTTGGCCATCAGCCGGGTGCCTCCAACACCACGCAATCCTACAGTCCGGGAAGCACGCTGCCCACCCTGCAGGCGGCGGCGAGTGCGAACAGCAAGAAGGCAGGATTTGCCCGGACCAAGTCGGCAGAGCCCAGCTCTCCGTTGCTGAGACGGGCGCTGTCACCCGATCGCTTGCATCCACGAAGTGCCGAGACGAAGATATCGCCACTTTGCTGCTCGCCGCCCATCAAACAGCCGACGCATCAGCGGGTGGTGACCACCACCTGGCGATCGACGACTGGCGGTAATGCATCGGGAGCTGGCGCAGCAGTTGCAGCAGGTGCTCCGGCCAGTCAGCCTCATCCTCAGCCTCAGTTGGCGACTGTTGCCTCTGAGGAATCTCAAAGACAAGCGGCTGGAGCAGCAGTGGTGGCCACAACCGTCGCCGGCACGGAACCCAGTGCTGTGGTCACCCTGGCCACAAATTGTGAGCCTCTGCCGCGCATTGCCGAGGAGAAGGACTCGCCCACCAGCACCCAGGACAGCAGCTGCAGTGTGTCCGAGGGATTCATGCCCGCCATCGAGGAGTACGCCGAGGGGGAGTCCTCGTCCTCGCCCACTCAAACGCTGGAGAAGCCAACGAAGGTGAAGGCCACCGAGCAGCCAGAGATGGAGCCAGCTGGCAAGACCAAGAAGGTCGATCAGGGTGAGTTTAATTTAATTTATTTAATACAAAATAATTAAGCTAATGCAAAGTAATGGGAGGAAAAGGCTCCAATCAATTTATGTAATTTTATAACTACTTGGAAAAATCTATTTTGTTCTTAGACAAGTTAAAAATACAAATTTCTTTGGCCACTGATTTTTATTAGTTTAGTTGTTACATTTTTTAAATTGTACTTAAATAAACCGGCAAGACTGAAGTCTTCTAGTTTACTTCATGGTACATTTTAATTTCAAAGAAAGAAAGTTAACCATATTTTATTTAATTAATAAATTTAAAAAATTTAGTCAGACTTTTTCTAAAAAGACACTTGAATCGTTCAAAATTTTTTTCGATTAAAATAAAATTTCGGAGAGTATTTCCAATTTAAAAAATGTATTTTGAAGGATTTTTCGAAGGATTTTTTAAAGTATATACATATATACATTTTTTGTTTTCATTTTTTTTCTAAACGATTTAAACAAATGCAATGAATATGGAAAAGTCATTAAAGACAAACGGTTGAATCATTCAAAATTATTTCCAATTGAAAACGAACCTTTTTATTAGTAATTACTACTTCCCAAAAAAAAATTCAGTGATAATGACTAAATCAAATCCAATGATTATGGAAACGTCATTAAACACATGTTTAGAAAGATTTTTTCCCAAAGTAAAGGGTATAAAAAAATATGTTTTTTATCAATTTTCCTCAATTAAATTTAAAAACGTCCTATATCGATTAGGAAAAAAATATCAGTGATGATCATGGTTTTTCCAAAGCATTTTCCGACGAAAAAAAAATGGGCGCAGTTAATATTTAAGTTGTTTTCACCTTCGGGGATTGGTTTATTTTATGATTATAAATTTTAAAAATAATTATAAATACATCTATATATGATTTCGGTTCCACTTTGTATAATAAATTAAACACCCTTTTGCTTTTTAAGGAAGAAGCACGTCCCAAGCAGCCCCCAAATTGAAGCCCCAGAGCAGTGGGTGTAAAACTTCGATGACAACGACAAAGCCGGCCAGTCCGAGCGTGACTATTAGCACAGGACCACGCAAGGATTTGACGGCTACGACAGCAGCAGGAGGCACTGCATCGGGAGCCACTTCAAGCACTTCTGCTGGCAAGCAGAGAAAGTAGCGCCAGAACAGTCGTGCTGGATATGGATGCTTGTGTTTTAAATTTCGCGTTTAAACTATTATCGCTGATGAGCATAAGAAATGAGGTTGGCGAGGATGTGAGGATGGATGGCAGGAAATGGAAGCAGCAGGAATTCAATATATATATATATATTGAAAGCGAGGGGATTGCGTTTTAAACTTTTTTCGAAGTAAGCTTGTGTTTTTTGCGCAAATCATACCAATTTAGCAATGAAATTAATTAGAAAATTCTGAAACCTAGTAGTCTGTAGATGTCCTAACTAAAGGAAAACAAAAGGTAAATCGCTTGAAAACTCTTAATGTAAATTAGTAGGCACGAAAGCAAATCGAGATAAAGCACGATATTCCAGTTAAAGCAAATCTAAGAGGCACCCACGCAATTATGTACTGTATATAAATGTGAAACATTGATAGAATTAACGAACTGTGGACTACGGATGCTGAGTCGGATGGAGAGTCATGTGAAGCGAAGGGCGCGCTATGTGGGTTGCGTTCAAAACATTTTTGCGAATCTATACACTATGCCGATTTCAATATAAAATCTATATTAAATAAATGTTATATGTGTGTGTATTAAAAAAACATTTTTTCTTTTTTGTTTTTGGTGCACTACGGAAAGAGGGCTTTCCGAGATTATTTTGTGAAAAAAAAATAATTAACTTAATTTAGGAAGGCTAATTTTTTTCAGTATTGTAAAAATTAATCTTTTAACGGTTTATGAAAAAAAATATTTTTTTTAAACAAATTAACTTAATTTTAGAGTGCTTACTACATTTATTCGGTCTTTTATAATTATTCTTTTTTAGCATATTTTACCTATTACAGTATTTACGTTTTCAATTCTATAATTTTATTTAGATATGAGACGGAATGAATAAATATTAAGATTTGTGTGACAACATTATTCTACTAAAATTTAAATTATTCAATTTTCTTTTCGGTTGATTAATTTTATTATTTAATTTTAAAACTAAATTTTAATTTTTTTCAATTTTAAAACTAAAAGATCCTGCTTTCCGAAATTTCTGTAGAATCTTATTAAAAGTTATAATTTAACAATATTTATTTAATTAAAAAGTATTCCATCTCTCATTAATTATTTGTCATTTTTTTTACCTTGATTGTAATTGAATTTATTCAATAACTTTAATTGGAAAATACCGTTTTTTAAATTATTCCCCCCGTTTGTGAGCCCATATCGATAGGCTTGCGGCCACAAAGACGCTGTTATCGATAGGTAATTGCCAGCTGTGCAATAATTACGCTTGTGGCCGAATTACTTCATTTTTATTAACTTATTAACCGCGAATATGCTGCCCAAGCTAAAGATTTCCGCATTCCTGCTCAAGGTGAGACTCTAGTTAGTATATTTAATAATAAATAGTAATCAGGAGCTACCGATTGCAGCGCCTGGAGCGAACGAAGCAGCAGTGCAGTGGTTGTTTATATGGCGTTTTCTACGGGGAGGGAACCCTACTGCTCCTGAGTTTCAACATCGAGTCCAGTTTGGGCCAGCTGAACTACGAGCAGATCCAGCACAGGTTCCCGGCGGAACTGGATCTGTGCGGATTGGTCAAATTCGGCGACTGCACCGATGGCGAGGCACACCTCAATGAGGTCATCAAGTCGGTGGACATCACCGACAATCCCATTCTGCTGCAGTGCGAACTGGGCACATTGGTGGGTCTGCGCGCCTCGTTCTTTGTGCATGGGAAGCTGGAGGAGGTGCCCTACGAGGTGATGGAGGCGGATCAGCTGTACAACGACTTCTGTTTCACCCGACTGCAGTGCGGATTCTTTCTGCAAACGGCCGCCACTCCGGAGTCCGTGACCCGGGAAATGCACGTGCTGCGCAAACGGGTGGCCGACGGCAATCTGGTCTTCAATGTGCCGCAAACGAAGATCTTCATCAGCAGCTCCGGTCCGCTGGACAATCGGTTTACCGGCGATTCCCAGATTCAGGATCTTATCGATGTCATCCCCAGTCCGGAAAACGAAAAGGATACTCCCGCTGGCGACAAGAAGAAGGGCAAGGCTCAGAGTCCGTCAGTCAAGCGCTTGGCGCCCACTGGCTGCGACTACGAGGTGATCCCCATCGATGTGATGCGATCCCGCAGCCGCGATCCGGTGGCTCGCGATTCACCGCCACATCCGGCGCTTAGCATTGCCGTGATCACTGAAGAGCAGACACGCGTGCAGGTTCCATTGGAGATAGAAGCCATGGCCATCCTCTGCCGGAAGACCAAGCTCCAGCGGCTGTACGATGTACTTATCGAGAGCATCTGCCGGGCTTTGAGATTATTCGAATTGAGCCTCATCGAGCACCTCACAGAATCGGAGACGGGCAAGCTGCTGGTGCCCGCCAGCTATCACTTCTATCCGCAGGAGTTCGGACACTTTGTGAGCTGCGCGTATCTGGAGGATTTGGGCGACGATGAGCCGAGCGCACTTGAGCGGCGCAAGCGACTCCATCGCCAGTTTGCTCTGCCCGTCAGTCGTCCCTACTTCCGCAGGGCCAATCAGGTGCGTTTCCTGGCCGAAACGGACGACGCCCCGTGGACGCCCCTGCTGAACACCCACATCGGAGTCCGGCCCAGTGGCGTCACCGATGGCAAGGAGTACTTGGTGAACGGAAACTACCATTACTACCACTACCTGCAGCAGCAGGTGCAGGATAAGGGCTGGGGCTGCGCCTACCGCTCGCTGCAGACGATCTGCTCCTGGTTCGTGCTGCAGGGCTACACGAACGCTCCGATACCCACGCATCTGGAGGTGCAGGAATATCTGCACAAGATCAACGACAAGCCGGCTGCCTTCGTGGGTTCCTCCCAATGGATTGGCTCCACGGAGATCAGCATGTGTCTGCAGGGATTCCTCAACGTTGACTCCAAGATCCAGCACGTTGCCTCCGGAGCCGAATTGGCCACCGTTGCCTCCGAACTGGCCATGCACTTCCAGACGCAAGGCACGCCGGTGATGATCGGTGGCGGTGTGCTGGCCCACACCATCATCGGTGTGGACTACTGCGTGCAGACGGGTCAGGTGAAGTTCCTCATCCTGGATCCACATTACACAGGGGCCGACGACCTGGCCACCATCCAGATCAAAGGCTGGTGCGGCTGGAAGGGTATGGATTTCTGGACCAAGGGCAGCTACTACAATCTTTGCATGCCCCAGCGGCCGATCTTGTATTGAGTTCTGCCGCATTCTTCCTTTCCTTTTGCATTTAGGTAGGCTGGGGTGGATCGACTTGTGTTCTCCTTAATGCCTTTAGGTCAAATTATTTGAAAAACAAAACAAAACTGGAGAAGAAAACAGGTGTGTTTATATACCTGTCAATTCAAAACAACACTATATGTTGTTTATATTTTAATTAGGCAAACGCGTATTTGTTTGTTTCCACATAAATTGTATATACTTTTGGCTTTCAAAATGTTCCAGTTCTGTGTTTTGGCCATCTTACAAGTCGACTCACCCCAAAACTTTCGATATAAGGTCAAGCTTTAAACTGGTTTCGTGTAATTTCTTGTATATGATACCTATATGTACTTCAAGTGTATTCATTTTCTTGTATGTTATATGTCGATGCTATATCTCCCGCACACTTATTAAACTATATACTAAACAGTAACTTACAAACGAAATGGAGACGGACCACAAGCTGTAGGAAGGGAAGAAATGCGACCGGGTTAAACACCACTCTTCGAGTACTTCTTCCAGTAACGTTTGACATCGTCGTGACCATTCTTTTGCACCACCATGGTGCGCGTTCGTTCGTTCTGCCAAACGAGCATGTGGATCGACTGAGCGTAGTCCCGGAGCGTTACGAAATCGGTCTGGGAGAGGAACTGATTGTAGACCACGCCTTCCGTGTAGGTAAAGCGATTTCGCTCGAGTTCCCACAGTTTAATTTGATCAACGACCGTGGGTGGCAGGCAGGATTTTGAGTGAATGGCCGACTCCACTAGGCGCATGTTGGGATGCGCGTACTGCTCCAGATACGAGACAATCTGCTCGGCCGTGATTCCGCCCCGCAGCGCCTGACGCACTGAATCCCGGGTGAGCACGCCCACGACGAGATTGGGAAAGCGATAGAGCAGCTCCGTGAACAGGCCCAACACGGCCACCTGGAGCGGTGAGTCCGTGTAGGCGTACACCCGATAGTTCGTCTCCACCACAATATAGCCACTGTCCTGGGTGCCCTCCTCATCGGTGGCCACAGAGGCAGTCGCTGCCGCCTCCTTGCTGGTCACATTCAGAGCCAGGCGGGTGGGATAAAAGCGTCCCTCCTTGCGCTTTCGCTGGAACACCAATCCGAACTCCCTCAGATGCTGCAGAAAGGTCAGCATCTGATTGTTCATTCCCTCCGAGCTGTAATCCCGGCCCAGCGTGGAGAAACTGAGCTGGAACAGCATGGACAGGCATTCGGGCAGGCTGATCCCTCGCTCCTCGCACGTGTCCAGATACTGGAGCATGAAGTGCCACACCTGGGCCCGTGTGTCCAGCAGCAGGAACTGAAAACCCTGACGGGTTATTGTGATGCCATCGCGTTCATCCCGCTTCATGAGATTGGCATGCAGCAGAATCCTCACGGCATCCGGACTAATGGCCTCCGCATCGCTGCCATTGCGATTGCCGGTGCCAACCATGTAGTGCAGTACGCAACGCCAGCGTGACATGGCGTATGTGTCCAGGAAGGCAATGTCCCTCGGCTTTGAGTCCTTCTCCAGCGTGTTGGTCATGGGCCAAGGCTTTCCGCCGCCCAGCAGCACCTGGCGCACACTCTTCTTGAAGGTGGGCGAAAGTTCCCAGGCCGAAAGACCACCAGGAATGGCTGTGACCCGCCACACATTCAGTGCCGTCAGGCAGCTAGTGGCTTCCGTTTGCTCCCTGCAGGTTAAATGGATGATAAGGGGTTGATTTAGGCTACAAAAGAGAATCTCACTTGGCACAACGTTGGGCACCCCAGGATGTGACCACCGCCTGTGGCACCGGCTGGTCCACGAACAGTATCCGTATGATAAACTGTCTGGCTATCTCGGGCAGCTCACGGAAGACGGCCAAGCAAATGGGCGGATAGTTGTAGAGCTTCTCCAGCGTTTCCGGTGTTTGGCGGGTGCGCAGATACTCCTGGAAGTCCTTGCACTCCAGGTTCTCCGGTCCTTGGACCAAGGGCGACAGGCCACTCGTTCCGGACCCACTGCTGCCGGCAGCGGAATACCGACCGGGCCCCGATTTCGTGTCGGCCATGTCAAATATAGAGTCGAAATGGTAAACAAAAGGGTTCACAGCCGCATCGATAGCCGGTCTTACGCCGGGCGACAATCGATAACATCTTTAAGGGGCGTAGCAAAAAGGGGTCTGCCGACCTCCATGTATTTTATTTTCTGTTTTGTCTAAATTATTTTTATTAAATAGAAAATATAGCAAGAAAATAATTATTTAGAATTAATTAAATATTTCGATGCAGATTTGTTGAATACATATTAACATTGTATAATATTCCAATTATTTTTTTATGTATATGCAGTAAAAATGATTTAACAAGCAGCTAAATAAATTTTTCTTTTGATTACCAAAAAAGTTTAATCAAAATTATAATCATAAGATTAAAATGCAAGATTTAACAAAACATTAAACTAATTCGAAACTTCAGTAGCTTTTTAGACTTCTAAAATAAAATCCCCTTGGCTACACCCATGTCCCATACGCTTAGCCATAAATAGTGATGGACCTCGCCATCTGCTATCGATAACAAATCAGCTGTTGCCCTGCTGCACACGTGCGCTGTGAAATCTGTATTGTTATTTCGTTGGAGAGAATTTCCGCACTAAAAATGAGTGACGACGAGGAGCACTACGAACCGAGGGCGCACCAGAAGCTGCTCCAGGCCATCGGCAGTCTGGGCAAGGTGCAGCACATCCATAAGTCCACCCGCGACGAGCACCAGTCACGCCAGGATGAGTTCCAGTTGATGAAAAGCGTGTCATCGGCGGAAACGGAGCTGGCACCCAGGTCCGTGGGTCTCAACGATCTGGTGGACATCCTGCGCACCTCCTCCAAGCACAGGGAGGCGGGCAAGAAGTTGAAGAATGTCCAGGGCACCAGGAAGGTGCTAGCGAAGCCGCTGGAGAAACCAGCAGCGGATCGCATCAGACGGACCATTGGATACGAGGGAGTGACCAAGAAGCTGGGTCGCTGGGATGCCGTGGTGGCCCAACAGCGATCGGCGGAGACTCAGGTGCGTCCAATTTAGGTATCATTGCACGAGATCTAATCGTAAAATCTCCCTCCAGGTTTTTCCCTTACATTCTGACACGATTTACGTGAATACCTCGGCTAGTGCCCGTCCTCTGAATACGCGAACTAAATCCAATCTTGCCCGGGAACTCGAGGCCAGCAACCTTAAGCTTCGTGAGCTGCGCAAAGCGCAAATTGGCGACACCACGGATGAACAGGAACTGGCCAAGCAGGAGCGCCAACTCCTCCAAAAGAAGCTCACCCGAGATGAGCTCTTTGCCCGTCGCAAAGAGCTGGCCTACTTGAAGATGCGCGAGTCCCAGAAATCGGCAAAGGCACGCATGCAGAACAAAATCAAGTCCAAGAAGTTCCACAAGCTGCAGAAGCGCCAAAAGATCCTGGAGCAGATGAAGGAGTTCGAGTTGCTGCAGAAGACGAATCCGGAGGCGGCGCTGGAGAAACTCAATGCCCTGGAAAAGAGCCGGGTGCAGGAGCGCGCCAGTCTGCGGCACAAGAACACTGGAACCTGGGCCAAGAATTTGCAGGTACGCGCCAAATACGACAAGGATGTGCGAAAGGATCTGGCTGAGCAACTGGCCGTTAGCAGGGAATTGACCCAGAAAAAGCAGGAATCCGACAGCGAAGAGGATGAATCCAGCAGGAAGAGAGTGGCACCTGATGAGGAGGACAACGATTACGATCCCTTCAATCCTTGGACAAAGCGAAAAACCGTCGAGACAGCTGAAAACGGCAATGGCGAGGGTGAGGATTCCAATTGGCGGCAGTACTGGACGAAACGGAATAGAAATGAGAAGCTATTAGAGGAGCATCGTAGAGACATGGCAGCGGCGGAGCATGAACAGGAAACTAAAGAGCAGGAGGAGCATGAACAGGAAACTAAAGAGCAGGAGGAGAAAGAACAAAACACTGAAGACGAAGAAGAGCAGAAAGAAGCTCCGAAAAAACCACCAGCCAAAGCAAAGACTGCCAAGAAAATCACAAAGAAATCAAATGTTAAAACCGAAAAAGCCAAGAAAATAGTTAAGAAATCAAAGGTTAAAATGGAAAATGGTTGGCAGGTCGAAGAGGTTGAACCCAAAAAACTCAAAGAAAAATCGAATGCGAGTTCAATAGAAGATATTTTTGAAAAACACGAGGAACAACTGCGAGCCAAGCTAAGCAAGAAGCTGGATAAGCTAAAGCAACGGGTAGATAAACTTAAAGTAGCCCCTGTCAAAGGAAAGAAGGCTAAAAAGAAGGACGCCCTGAAGAACCTCAAAAGTCTAGCGTTGAAAAAAACAAAACAACAAATCGAGATTGACGAGCCCCTAAATCATGGGGAAGAAAAGGAGGAGCCGCAAAAGAAAGTGCCCGACCAATTGGAGAGCAATCCAGAAACTACGAAGAACCCCACCGTGGACACCATCGATCCCAACAAGGTGACAACACTGGTGTTCAGTCAAAAGAAGACCAGCTCCAGTGGCATTAACGATGCTCTGATGGACGACGAGGCGGCCGAATACGATGAAGCTGATGCGGCAGCCGAACGCCAGTTGACCATCAGTCAGGCCTTCGAGGACGATGACATTATTGCCGATTTCAATCGGGACAAAACCAAGGACTCGGAGCTGAAGAACACAGAGCTGCAGCTGGCTCTGCCAGGATGGGGCTCATGGGCGGGCGCCGGCATCTCCCAGGCGGTGATGGAGCGGCGCAACAAGCGGCTCCTGCTCCGGCTGGCCGCCCCGGAAAAGCGACGCGACGACAACAAGGACAACCTTTACGTGAACGAGTCGGCCAGCAAGATGGCACGCGAGCACATGGTCTCCAGCATCCCATTTCCTTTCCGATCCCTGGCCGACTACGAGGCCAGCATTCGTGCCCCGATTGGCCGCAATTTTGTGCCGGAGACGGCCTTCAGGATGCTGACCCGTCCGGCGGTCATCACACGCAAGGGCCACGTCATCGAGCCCATGACGGAAAGCGAGCTGGTCAAGCCGGTCCGGCGACTGCGTCACATTGTGGACAGCAGGATAAAGCGCCTCGCGAAAGTGCCACCCAAGGCGAAGATAGCTTAGAACTAGAAATAGATATACAAATAAATTGGATTCAAATTGAAACAAACGCAACGAGAGGATTTTAACTGTTTGCAACAATGAAATAGACTGTGGATCATTTCCTAGTTTAATTCTTAGTGATTTGCCATGATTTATGGTAAGTAATTTGTGTTGTGTTTATATCCTCGTAGAGGGTTATATAATTTTAGTCAAAAGTTTGCAATGCTATGAAGGAGACATTTCTGATATGTATATATATTTTCTTTATAAACACCTTCAGGAAAATCCACCTTGCAATGTCCGTCCGTTTGTTTTTCCGCAATTAAGTCTCTCAGTTTTAAAGCTATGAAACTTTCCCAAAAGTTGTCTTTTTATTACAGGTAGTTTATAGATCGGAAAGAGCCGGGTCGACATATAAACCAAATAGCTTTCATAAAAGCAATCGGAAAAATAAGCGAAACAAATTATATTCGCTGTTTTTTCCATTTATTTAAAAAAAATGAAAATTTTTGGAGCAGAAAATAGACAGCTTTATTTATTTTTAAACAGATATGCAAAAAAGTCAAAATATCTTTGTTAACGATTTGTTTTTTTTTGTATTTGAAAACTTTAGCTTGTCAAAATTTGCTTTTTTTTCTTACTTCCATTTATCCTACCCATATTTGTTTATTTCCTTTAAATTTTAGCCTCTTTACTTTCCGTTTCCAATTACTTTGTTTTAAATATATTTTTTATTAGTTAGTCCTAATAATTTTTTTTTGCTAAAAATTTTTAAATTTGTAAATTAATATGTTGGTTTTACGCTCACTGTAAGCGTTAAAGAGTGAAATAATTGTATTTCCGATTTGTGATCCTTATTTAATGCTTATACAAAGAACATGGGGTTTGTCTTCACGAATGCGGGCACAATCTGCCGCGTTTCGTATTCCCTCTTCAGATCCAGGAAACTATTGGAGCTGTCATAAATAAAAGGGTCTCAGTGATAGAATACTGATAATATAGTGCATTAAAACTCAGCCGTACCCAGTGAGGTAAACACGTCCGCGCGCTGCCACCAAGTGGGCCAAGTAGGCCGGAGCCGGATACGATACGGAGCGATTGCAACGGGGGAACATGTGGCAGAGGTTGTAGGTCAACTGTTGCAGCAAGTCGATGTCCAGGTGGCCAGTGTTCTCAATCACATTGTAGCGCGTCGGCTTGGCCGTGCCCTGGATGGACTGGTGGCTGACCATGAAGAACTGCATCTCGTTGGGATGCACGATGGTGCGATCGACCACGGTTCCGGGATCCACGTTGTTGAACTTGTTGTACTGCGATGGCTCGCCGCTCGGGAAGAAGCGAGTGTGGTGACGCTTCACCACAATCACGCAGCAAATCTTGGGCTTGATGCCCACCTGGAAGTAAATCAATCAATCAATCAATCAATCAGTATATTATTTAACTTAAAAACCATTTATAGCAAAACCCACCTTGGCACAGGCTGCATTAATGCCCCTCAGCTCCTCGTTCTTGATCTTTGGGAACTGTCCGTCGCTCACCCCGTCGCGGTAGTAGAGAATGTGCTCCGGATAGGTCTTCCTGTACTGCTGATAGACACGCAGGTGCTCCATCGTTATCGACTCCATGTCCTCGATCTCCTCCAGAGCCGATCGCTGCAGGCGATATTGCATGTTGTAGGCGGCGCCGTAGGGATCGTGAGAGGCTGCCACGCCCACCACACTGGGTATCTCACGCTGATCGGGCGACGGATGGGTCACATCGGCGCCCAGGAACATGGCGTTCTTGAGCGATTTCAAGAGGGGATTATCCTGGAGCTTGTGGTTGATGCCATTCAGCTTGGAGTTGACCTTAAGTAGTATGTTTGCAATGGTCTGTGAGGTCAGTCTTTTTTCGAAGGTGTCCTGCCTGATGCACTGCGTCAGGAGGCCATGATGCAGCTCGGTCCTCTGCTTGATGTAGTCGTAGGTGTTCTTAACCTTCGGAAAGATCACAAACGCCAGATCGCAATTCTTGCTCTTCAGTACCCCGAACCAATTGTCCAGTTCGAGATCGGTCTTGTATCCCTCTATTGAAGCCCTGGCCTCCAACTTGATGTTCATCGACTCGCTTTGTGCAAGCACTATTTTCTCGAATTCGCTGACCTTGTTGTAAAGTGCCATGCCTTTATAATAGTACAAAATCGCCCACTTGCGGGCCTTCGGCTTGGTCTCCAGAAACTGCATATTGCCCATGCTCCACGATCCGTTCCTCACCTGGCAAAACATCTTGCCGTGATACTCCACTTGCGGTGGGTTTAGGGTGCGGGTGTTCACCATTATAAAATCGGCGGCGAACTTAATGCCAAATCGACTGATGCACGGATCATTGTTGTGCTCGAAGTACTTCATCAGGTGCATGATTTTGCCCCTTCGCACGTTCGTCGAAGTGGCCGCAAACTTGATCATATTGGCCACCTGAGTGGCGTCATCCTTGCGCTGTCGAAAACCAAAAAAATATTTAATAATCACAATTAACTTCTGGTTGATAACAAGAAAATTGTGGGAATGGAATAGAATATCTGAAAAAGAAACCTAAATCTATTCAGAAAGTCTATATCCTTAATTTAAAAATGCTATTTAAGGAGCGTTACTAATGTAACTTTTTTTTAAAATTCATTTTTATTTTGGCCTTATTGATAATTTAAAATTTCAAAAATATCTTATGATAAAAATCCATTTTGGCCCTATTGATAGCTAAGAATTTCAAAAATATCCTGTGAAAGCGGCAAGGTAGCATCTAAAATAGTTCAAATTAACACTCAATCAACTTAAATGGGTCCTACCGACAATGATCTACGAACTTTTGATTTGGTTAAAAATTGTCCATTTGGCAGAATTTAAATATTAATTTTTTCACCCTTTTTTTTCATACCTATGACATTTTGTTAATATTATATACTTTTTAAAGATCGTAGGTCAAGGAAAATTAATTTAGCTTTCATAATCTTTTTGAATTTTTTGATTTAAATTAAAAAAAGTTATTACAAATTGTATATTTTTTCGTTTGATAAAAGAAATCACCTAAAAATAGTTCTTGATATCGATGCAAGAGTTTAAGCTCTTTTACCCAAGATTAAAGTTTTAAAATTACACTGGACAACAGTGTTTTTGGTGCAAGGCTTATTCGTATTATTACTATAGATTTATCTTAGCATATTTGTAAACTTAGTTTTATTTAAGATATATTCCATTCACACTCTATTAATACGCATATCATTAAATTTTCATAGATGTCATTCCTAAGTTTTGCATTAAAGTTTCCATCATTTTTTGCGATTTCAAGTTGATGTGTTATACTTTTTGCATTTGATGGTATATTATATTATACCAATATTATAATAATATTATAATATAAATATTATAAATATTATAATATTTATAATATATATTATAAAAAGTTATACTCACATTCAATGCTTGACCTCCCTCGATTTGGCAAAGTTCGATCGGTAAATATATCTGCTTCGTCAGAGATCCAACATGCAGACACGGTAGCTGGGGGAACTGCAACCTATAGTTTCGGCTCTTGAAATATTCCGCCACGGTGGTCATCTTGCCATCCAGTGCGAATTCCTGGCTGCTTCCCGGCTTAAGCGACAATCCATTGACTTTGTAGACCCGCGAAGCGCTGGCAAATGCTTTGGGTGGTGTGTAAATCACATCGAGTCCTTTGAGGAACGATTCAACGATATCGTCGCATTTCTCTAGATTTTTACTGCTGTTGATTTTTGCCTTCAAGACAAATCTCTCCAGATATTCGATCACCGGCATGGCAATCGGAAAGGACTTGTGCGATATGTCCACATTTAGGAAGGGACGATCACCAAGTACCAAGGACTGATACAGACCAACCAGAGCCTCGTATCCGCCGTCCAATTCCTTGCGCTCGCCCGGATTGGATGTCTTGAAAAAGGAGCGACCCGACCGAATGGCCTTTTTGTGGCAAGGAGCCGCCATCACCACCTCCAGACACTGCATCGCCCGCATCGGCTTGTCGAAGATCCTCGTCGTCATATAGCTGCAAAATGCCAAATCCAATTTTGTACTTTTTTATTTATATTTATCCCTTTTCTTATTACCTCTTCAGAGAGTTTAGATCCACTTCCAAGTCTCCAGTCTCCTTGATTTCCACCGTGTATTGCAAAGTTCGGCCTTGCTTGTCTGTCACCTGGAAAGCATTGAAACAGTGTTGAATTTAAATAAAATAAAATTTGAATGCCCCAGCGAAGAGTTACGCAAATGGCATCTTGAAGCACATATTTTAAATAGATATTAGAAATTCGGTCCTCCATATTTATTCAGAGTCTTTTAGAATTTTTTTTTTACTTTAATTTCTTAAGTCCGTATACTCAAAGTAAAACGTACCATCACAAATAAAAATTCGCATTAAAAACATTATTTTTTCTTAATCCCAGAAAAAATGTATAGTTTCAGAAGATTTTTTTTTCTAAAAACAAAAACATTTTTCTTAAGTTTACATGGGAGACTAAAGAGGCCATTAAAAGTATTTTTTGTACTTGTTTTCAGGAACTATTTTCTTAATAATAGGAAAGCTTTCCCTTAAAAATAACTTACCCTAAATATATTTTCTAGAATATATATTTTCTCAACATATTTTTTCAGCTTTATTTAAATAACCGTAAAATATACAAATCTTATTTATAACATAGAAATCTTTTATAAAATATAAAAACGTGTTGTATAAAATAGAAAGCAATTTTGGAAATTTCGGTACCATGAAAAAGATATAAATGGTTTTTTAAAAATATTATTATATTATATTTTATTATTATTTTTTTTAAATATTAAAAATATTATCCTAGAAAAATGGAAACATTTGGATTGTTCTTCTTTTTTTCTCGCAACGAAAGGAAATTGTTCTCGACTTTTTCGACTGTCTGAATTATGAACTTTCACGATTACGACCTTACGAATTCTTAAACCAAAATAGTCTTAAAATAGTTTTTTTTTGCCCTGGTTTGATTACCCTCAACTTACAGTGACTTCCGGTTCCTTGGAATTTGTTTTCAGCTTATCCACTGAGTAGCAGGATGCTCTGCCATCAAAGGCCGCAATCGCACCGCCCAATTGATTGGTGCGGAACTGGTCGAATGCCTGCCTGAAGAACTTCCTGGGCCGATCGGGCATAATCTTCACATCGTAGTGATAGGCCTTCGCCGGCATTTTGGACATGTCCACATTCAGGTAATTAACGGCCACCGTGCCGCTTCTCCCGATGGTTCCTCGCTTGGTGCTGATTCCTACAGGTGCAGTTGCAGGTGGTCGTGCCCTGGAAACCGTCGATGGATTGACCACACCTTTAAGCATTATATCAAAGGATTAACTCCAAAAGTTTCTGAGTATACCCTCTCTTCTATACTTTGTTTTATAATATACAATTTTCCATCTTTATAAACTCGTTTACTAAAAAAATATATATTTTTAAAAGAATTATTAATAGCATGGACACGACATTACATTTAAAAGTGTTGGGTTACAGCTTTTAAGCTATAGCGTTTTAAGTATTGCCTTTCAAAAAATAAAAGTTAAATGAAATTTTAAATTTTATAAAACATTTGTGTTAGTTAAACTTGTTTATTTCCACATTCAAGTAAAATAATTTAATTTATTTGACAAATTTTAAAACAAAACAGAGCGTATGGTGATCGACTAGAAAAGCCAAGTAAAATGAGCAGAGTAAAAATATTAGGTATACAGTTTTTTTTTTTCACAGTGTAAAACATATTTTATCCAATATCCAAACCCCATGTGAGCATTTATTCTTGATTTATGTATATTGCTGACTCTTGCCACTGATAAGCACAGAGTATGTTAATTGTAGTTCCAAAGACCTAATTTTGGGCTCTAAACTACACATTCCCAGCTCTTGATTACCAGCTGCATTGTCATAAAAAAAAATTTCAAGATCAATTACTATTAACAATTTTTTTTTAGGATCAGCATAGATTGCTGATCGAAAATTGTGATGGGTTTTTGTTGAACACATATGTATGTAGCTGATAAGAACTATTTAATGGCTGTCAAAAAAACTGAACCCTGACAGCTTAGTCACAAAAAAAGATGAATTTATTCGTCGTCTTCGCCAGAAACTGTCTTTTACTAACACAAACTTGTAACATATTGTTTTAAAGTATTATTTTTTATTTATTGGATCACTTGTACTTGCATTGCGGTGGAACAGGATTTGCGGGTTTCTCCTCCTTTGGCTTATATTCTGGGATTTCAAAAGGAAGATTTAATAAACACAATATGATAATTATGTTTTTCAATTGAACTCACTGTTTTGCTTTCCCATTTTCACGATATATTACTTTTTTTTTAAGTTATTAATTAATAGTTAAGTTAATTTTACTTGTGGACCTTTGTGCAATCTTTACTATTTCACACGAGTGTCCAATATTTTTCTAAGCAACTTTGTTAAACAAGTAATATTTAAATTTCAGCGAGAGAAAATTCACTTCCGACGATGACGGCGGTCCAAAAAGCACTGGTTTATCAGTGAAATATTTTCAGAATTTATAGATCCCGACACTAGTTTCTTTAAGCCCGGCTCTCGGCTCTCGAAGAGTAAGAAGAGAATATTTAAGAGAATGTATCGTTTTTTGTTTCCCAAAAAACCTACTCCAAACTATAGATATGATTTGAGTGTATTTTTAAATAAAAGAGCTCTTCAATTGTTTTTTTTTTAATTTTATCTGTGGACTTTACCTTTAAAGACATGTTCAAGACTGAAGTTTCTTGTTGTGTGACGTGGCAGTTGCTCTTTTCCTATATTTTTTTATTCTTTAAAAAATAACATAATAATATTTTTACCTTTATGCTAAATAACGGTTTAAAATCATTTCGTGTGGGAACAGTTCCAATACAGCACTAGTGAATCATTCATCGTAAATGTGGGAACAGTTCAAAATTGCTAAATTAGAGATGGGTAAGGTGCATGGATCAAAGACAATTTATACATATACCAAAGTTCCATAACTAATTTCGAAAATCGGCCATCTCTAGCAAGCACATTTTGCAATTTCCATAAATTATTGTGTTTTTCTAACGATTCCGCCGAGGCAATGTACGAACTGAAGACCCTGCTGCCGCAATTCGACATCAAGCTGCCCACCTGCATGTATCCGCTGAAGAATGTGAGCCTGGCGGCGGATTCGCTGGTCAGTTCGTCCTCCTCATCCTCATCCGCATCCGCGTCCACATCATCATGCGTAAGTTGACTTACCAGGCCAGCCAGCAATTGGTCAGGATGGCAAGGACAGTGCAAAAACAACGAATATCATCAACGCCATCCATTCCATTTCCGCATGTGTGATCCTTGCCAGAAATTGGAGGCCAGCAGAAGCAGCAAAACAAGCCGAAACGCAGCCACATGTGCTCTTGATTTGGACTCTTTAGGCCGACAAATACAGCAACTGCTAAAGGTTAAGACCACCAAACAACTACAGCCACTAAAAATATGCGAAATTCTATTTATAAAACCACACCGACTAACCAAAACAAAACCACAAAAAAAATAAGAAAAAGAATGCATCCACGCTCCGTTTTGTCACTAACCATACAACATATAGACTGGTCATTTCATACGACGCATTTGGACACAAAAAAACGGACCGCGGAAGGTCCACCGCTCTCACAGCAGCAGGTCCATGCACTTCGTGTGCGTTCGGGTTTTTTACTCTCTCATTCTTATTCTCATTTTTATGCTCGCGCACTCATTGCACGAGTTCAGTCGTTCAGTCGCAGAGAGGCGCTTTTTGAAGAAGGCTGTCCTGCGCTTGAATTCGTCTTTGTATGTATGCGTGATCATGCATTCTCATACACGGGAGCATGTGTGCGTTTATTTCATTTCGGCGCATCAAGAATATTTTGTCTTTTGCCACTTTTCAAACTTGGTACCCTAAGAATATGGGCGTATTTACTATTGGGTTATGATATAAATATTAATATTATATGTAACAATATATTTTTTAATATTTCAGCATACATTTTATTTTTGTTTACAAATTCAAATCAGTGGTAGCAGTAAAATGTTTTACATATATGTATGTATTCGAATTTATAGAAATCAGTCCACTGAGATGGGAACAGGGCATATCGCAGTCGTGTCACTTGAAACACCGACTGCTCTTCAGTGGTTAAGAAAACTTCAAACTAAATCAATTCTTGTCGATGTTTTGCGAGCGGTTGGTGCCTGCATACCCTACCGACCGGCTTTTAGGACACTTGTTTTAAATGTTATGTTTAGTGATCTTTGGTTGATTTATTTTTTAATGATTCGCAGTGTTATTTTAATTGTCTTTAAACAAGTAATAAATAATAAAATACTTTTTATATTTTTGAAAATGTAAATGGAACAAATATAAAAATCCACATTTTTTTAATGATAATAATTTATTTTAATGATTATAATTTTAGATTTTAATTGTACCAATATCTTGAATTTTAACGAATTGTTTAAAGACAATTAAAATAACACTGCGAATCATTAAAAAATAAATCAACCAAAGATCACTAAACATAACATTTAAAACAAGTGTCCTAAAAGCCGGTCGGTAGGGTATGCAGGCACCAACCGCTCGCAAAACATCGACAAGAATTGATTTAGTTTGAAGTTTTCTTAACCACTGAAGAGCAGTCGGTGTTTCAAGTGACACGACTGCGATATGCCCTGTTCCCATCTCAGTGGACTGATTTCTATAAATTCGAATACATACATATATGTAAAACATTTTACTGCTACCACTGATTTGAATTTGTAAACAAAAATAAAATGTATGCTGAAATATTAAAAAAATATATTGTTACATATAATATTAATATTTATATCATAACCCAATAGTAAATACGCCCATATTCTTAGGGTACCAAGTTTGAAAAGTGGCAAAAGACAAAATATTCTTGATGCGCCGAAATGAAATAAACGCACACATGCTCCCGTGTATGAGAATGCATGATCACGCATACATACAAAGACGAATTCAAGCGCAGGACAGCCTTCTTCAAAAAGCGCCTCTCTGCGACTGAACGACTGAACTCGTGCAATGAGTGCGCGAGCATAAAAATGAGAATAAGAATGAGAGAGTAAAAACCCGAACGCACACGAAGTGCATGGACCTGCTGCTGTGAGAGCGGTGGACCTTCCGCGGTCCGTTTTTTTGTGTCCAAATGCGTCGTATGAAATGACCAGTCTATATGTTGTATGGTTAGTGGTTTTGTGTTGCCTGCTCTCTGTTCTTGTTGCCTTGGCCAATGGATCACAGTGGCCAGTACCCTAAAACGATCCCTCTTTCGTTACCCAATTCCAGGACGACACGGCATCGGTGGCTGCGCGCCAGGAGAAGGTGCTCAGGCAGCTGGAGGAGCTCAAGGAGCAGCTGGGACAGATCCGTAAGGGACTCGGGGTGTGTGGCAAGACCTTCCAGCACACGACTGCCTTCCAAAATGGTGGCTTAAAGGAGGTGAGAACTAAAAATCCGAAATAAAGTCAATACTCGGGTTTAAACTATGTATTTAACTTCATTTAAAATGTTGCAACAAAATAACTAGGAGTTGGTTTCAAAGTTGTATCTTATAAGTTTAAGTATTAAGTATTTTGTCGTTAGCAAAATTATAATAAGCGGGAAAACTTTATAAAAAAAAAACTTTGGCAGAACTTTCTTATGTCATCTGTTCTGCTGAACTCGTAATATACAACCATATTTCAATTTAAATTAAGTTATATGCCAAAACAGCTAAATTACACCAACTTGCTATAATTTACGTCAGATAACTTAAGCTGAAACCCTAAAATTAAGGGGTAATGTACAGTTAGAACTTAAAAAAAAATATTTTTTTTATTTTATTTTCTTAGTGCACTCATATATGCATGTTTAGGAATACACCCAGAAAATTATATATCGTTCCACGAATATTTTAAGAGGCGTTTCAGAGTGCTTGAAAGTACAAACCATTAAAGCTATTTTCTGAAAAAGGTTTTTTTTAAGTCGTGGACCAATATTACTCAAAAACTGTTTAACAGATGAGTCTCAAATTCTGCCACGAGCTTTTTAAATTGATTTTCAATTAATCAAAGGTTTTTTCCCACCGACAAATATATATACTTTTTATAAACAATTTAAGGTCGACATTTTGGTAAAAAATCTATTTTTTAAGTTTTAAAAAAAATCCATATTGCTTATTTTTTTGATTAATTACTAGATTGAACATTACTTTAACGAAATCTATTTGGTTTTTTAATTTCGGAGAGATATAGTTGTGACTGCTAAGCGTCTTTTTTGAGAGAAGCTCTTGGAGATCAGTAGTAGCTCCGTTCCAAATATATATTTATACTATACTAAGTGTTATCATATCTCCTTTTAATTGCATATAACCCTTAAAACAATGTTATCTTTATTTGTTTCTATCAACCAGTTACAAAAAATGTTGTATGGTATACCTTTTCAAAATTTTATTAAAAATCGTTAATGACAAATAACAATAATATGAGTATACATGAATGTATATATATATCAGATCATAGTATATAACACATAAACTTTACTTTTATAATCTACCAGGTGCCCCTGCAGGATGTGGTCATCAATGGTCATCCCAATTTCATACCATACGCCTTGTTGGCCTTGAAGAATGCTTGGCGGGATCTGTACACGATTGATGTGAAGACCTTCACGCACTCCACAATGGCTGATATTGGCCCAGCTGCTCGGGAATTCGAGGCCAATTTGGCCAAGGTGCCTGTGAACCCCGCTCTGCCCAAGATTAATGTAACGCTCATCTGGAAAAACTGTACGTAACCTGTCGTTAATGAAAACTTTTTGATTTTAAAACCTTGGTTTTGATCACCTCGCAGGCGAACACACCGAGATGATCAGCTCGCCCACCATGTACGTACCCATCTACGGGGAGGTGAACATCATCCGCTATCTGGGTCGTGTGGGTCCCGCCGAATATCGCTACGAGGGCTCTCCCCTTTGCAATGAGATCGATCTCGTCCTGGACATTTGCTACCAACTGCTGCGCTGCAGCACACACAAAACGCAGGTGGCAATGGTGCGATTGCTGGACAAGCGGCTGCAGCAACAGCAGTATTTCGGCGGATCCCAGATGTCGGTGGCCGATATCGGAGTCTATAGCTCGCTGATACGCATGCCCGCCATTACCGATAAGGATCTGACGCCGGCGCTTTTGGCCTGGCGGAAACGGGCGAAGCTCGTGGCTCAAATTTAAACAATTTTATCGACAAAGGCGAACAAATAAATTATTCAAATAAAAGAATGAGAAATTTGATATTTAATAGACTATTTCTCTTACAAAATAAAATAATTGAAAATTAAAAATGTTTACTTTTTCCGTGTCTACACAACTTTAACTAGGTCAACCTAAAAAGAGATTTTAAAACATACTTGTGCTTAAAATAAAAAGTGAAAAAGTCATTAAAAACTAAGTTTAGGAGCAAAAGATGTTTTTTGAAAAAAATATATAAAACTAAAACTTAAATAATTGCATAACTTGTTCTCTTTTTAAAAAGCAAACCAAATTATAATGTAAAATATAAAATAATTGAGTATTTTAATCTCTTTTTAAAAAGCAACCCAAAATATTATTTCTTATTCACAATTATGCGAGCCAGCCCAAACGGATTAAAAGGCCATAAATTTTTTTCAGTAATTTTATTTGGCTTATTTATCTTTGTTGCAATTCTGTTACTGTTTATACAATGCGGTTCTTCGTTTCTGTATTGCAATTGTTGGTTTTTTAACTTACTCTGTCAATTTTGCACTTAAAAATGGCTTAATTGCTAGGTTCCGTATTTGCTTTTATTCTTGAAATCCATTGATTGTTCATAATGTGTATGCTTTGCTGCTGTTTACCTTGATGCTCTATGCCTGTCTGTATGTACGATAGGATTTCGTGTCTCGAATTGGGACATTTGTATTTCGTTTTCGCTCATAAAAATGTGTGTATGTATATTTTTAAATTTTAATTTATACTTAGTACATATGCTGAATATATCATGTATATTGATAATCAGTTTTTCTGGTTGAGTTTCGTGTGTGATCGGTTTCTAATAGTTTTGTTTCTGTGTTTATTAACTGCGTAAAAAGGATTTGGAGAAGTCCCTGAACTCTATTAATTGCTTGCCACAGGCTGGAAATTGAGTTTAGCCCGCTCCGTACCAATAGCTTATACGAATCATCTAAGTTATTAAATTAAAATTGAGTTGGTAAAATCAGCTTAGGATCATGTTTCATTCTACCCTCGTATAAACTAGGTAAATAATTGTTTTCTCAGTTGTTCGGTTTAGTTTTGAAACGTTTATAATTAGCATTAATCATAGTAATAATGTTGGAGAAATGAAAAGGCGGTGGCTCGCCGCTTAGGGCAGGCGTGGGAGGAAAAGATGACGCGACTCTAGTCTGGCTGCATTATGTGGTCTCGCCCTTGCCGCTGTCGTCGGCGGATTCGGCATCATCCGCTCCGGCTGCGGCCGCCTCCCTGCCCAGCCCGTTGTTCTTGCACTTGCTGCTGGCGCCATTATTTTTGCTAATCGACGCCGTGGCACTGTCCTCCTCATCCTCGTCTTCATCCTCATCATCGTCGTCGTCCTCATCGAAATCATCGTCTGTCGGCAGATCATCCTCCGTCTCCAGATCGAAATCATCATCGTAAAAGTTGGCATCCAGGCCCGATTCCGTTGTGGGCTTGCGCGTGGGCTTTAGGCAATAGTCCTCCAGGGTCATGGGCACCACAATGCCCTCCCGCTTGGCCTCGGCATTGGCGGCCAGGGCCTGTTTGCGTATGATATTGGGGTACTCATTGTCCTTACCCTGAAATTAGTACGTCCTTATTAAAGAGCCAATTAGCGGTTGTAAATGTCTAGTATACGGACTTCTAGCGAGGCGTTTTAGTCGTATAGTGTAGTTAAAGCTGACATAATTTGAAATTCTTCACAGGCATATCTTCATTCAACTAGAGCAGAGTTTGGCTTACTAGTAACTTCATAATATTGAAGTCATTGATATTAGGGAAACTTTTGTACGTTCATAAGGACATAGAATCATGTTTTATTCATTTTGATATAAGAAACCAAATTGAATGTGGTTAAAATTTTTATAAAAGTTAAGTAAACAAATTTTAAAATCAACGCTATAATATTGAAGTAGATTCTGAACAATATAGTTAAACAGCCTTTCAAATTCGGAAGTCCGTATACTAGACATTTACTTCGACCAGAAGAGCCAGTCTAACCTGTGAGTCCCGCCATCGACGGTACATGACCGAGGCGTCTACGTTGGCCGGCGAGAATGTGTTGGGCTCGTTGAGCAGCGAGATCACCGACAGCAGGATGGTGCGCACGTTCTGCGTGGGATTCCAGCGTTCGCAGGGCAGCTCGCCGCTCTGCGGATCATCCACCGGCGGATGGAGAATGGATATGCACAGATCCCCGTTCTCGTAGACATTCGGATGCCAGACCTTGGTCAGGAAGCGTATGGATGGCGGTGAGTAGGGATAGTCGTGCGGGAACTTCATGTGCGCCTTGAAGTAGCCGCCCTGGTACAGGGTATCCGGGGGCCCGAAGATGGCCACCTCCCATTCGAACAGATTGTCGTCGTTGATCAGCTTGACGCGGAATCCCTCGACTGGTTCCTCCTGCAGAGACTTGTACTCCATGGCCAGGGCACGCACCGCCGAGCTGCTGGGCGTGGTCGTGGTGGCGGCGGAGGTGGATGACGAGGTGGCCAGGGATCCGGAGCCCGCCATCAATGTGGAGGACGATGTCGCATGCTGCGATGTGGAGGCGGCGGTGGTCATTTGTTCACCCAATTGCAGTTGTCGCCGTGCTCTGCCAATGAAAAACGTTTTCCCATCAAGGAAACATATCAATATTTGCTTCTATCTGAGGTATATTAAATGGGTAACTACTATTTCTGTGCCCGTGAGTGTCTATGTGCAGGGTCAATATCTTGCTGCCTGCTGATGAATTCAAGGTGAGCACGTCACAAAAGCGATGACTGTTTGCCTTTGGGCTTGCTAAACTGCAAAATTTGGTCTAATATCTGGATATCTGATATACGGGTAGAAAAACATCTATATTTGTCGTTTTGAAAATGGAAAACTATTTTTGCTCTTGACGTTACTCTTGATGTTGTTGTTGTTACTTTCACAGCAGACAACACAAAATTAATTACCGATTGCCAACGGAAATGTGAATGGAAAACGGATTTTAATATTTCAACGTCGACTTTAGCTTTGTACGTACTTGTGTAGCCAAGAGTTTTTGCCGATTTTCACGCGTTTTTAATGATTTTTGTTATTGTTGTTTGACTTGCAACAATTTCACTTTACAAAACAAAAACCAGGGATGCCAGGGATGGCAACATTAACTCAGCCGCTGAGAAGGTGACGTTCGCGCATGTTCTCAGGGATGAAGAGTGTGACGTCACAAGCTCCTTGTTTTCAGTGAGGTTCAATTCAAGCTGATAGGTTTGGATATTATACAGAACGGCATAAAATTTAATTTGTGTTTATTTAATAAGATGTAAGCAATATATATTAAATATATTTCATATAAATTTAATTAATTTTAAAAGATTTATACATTTATAAATGTATTATTATATTATTATATATTATTATATTATAAAATTGTATTAATTTTTAAAACTCACGGAATTTTTATGTGTTTGTTTACTGCAGCCCTTCTTCTCTTACCTTTCGTCTACCACCTTCTAATTTATGCATGCTGCAAGGATTGGTTTCGAAACATCGATAACATAGTTAATAAGGGGATTCCGTAAGTAAATTATCTGCTTCATAAAATTTGATATTTGATTTACAATGCTATGTAAGTATTATACCGGTTCACTTGCTAAGATCAAGTTATTGGTTTTATGCCCTCTTTCCACACAGTCCATCCGTTGGAAACGTTTGGAATTTTCAACAAATGTGACCGCAAGAACAAAGTCCGTCAAATTTTAACGGCGGACTAACTAGGATGTTTTTGGAACGGCAAAACCTTACCCTTCAACGGATGATGGAATTTGGATTGATCTCTGTGGAAATAAGCTATTATTGTTTTTAGGGACTTCCATCCATAAATTTAGTTAACAAATTGCACCCTGGGTAATCGAAGATTATAAGTTTGTCAAATTCTCTGGAGTTAATTTTATCAACGGCTTTTATTTTATTTTTACATTGATAGTTTTGAAAGAAAAAAATAGTGATATCTTCCTTTTTTGTGCTTTTGGCCAAAAGTGTAAAATCAAAATAAAATTGTGGAGTACCCTTAACAAGTAATTTATTTTGGCTGGATTTAGGTATTTGCTACGGCCATTTTGGTATATTCCCCTAAGCCTCTGGTATTTTGCGACGCTCACTTGACGGTCACACTCCGTTCATAATATACAGCGAAAAAAGTCGTGCGTGCGGGCGAACGCCACAAAATAATTAAACACTCCCCGAATAACACAACTAAACTAGTGCAAAACTAACCGACAGTGTACGCCAAACTCCGCGTTTTCGATGTAATTAAACAGAATCCTAGAGTCGAGCGTTTAATTCAGCAAGCTGAGCCGTAAAAAAGCAAAAGCAAAGCTCCGAGGCGTTGGCCAAAAAGAAGAAAAGCGAAAAAAGAAACGAAGAAACGCAGTGGAAAAGGGAGACGCGAAAGAAAAAAAAATGCATACAGAAGGAGTGGTGGCGATTTTTTAATCAAAGCTGGCAGAAAAACAAAAGTTGTGGCTTTTCAAATAAGACTCAAAAATAGGATAAAAAAATATACGAATTAAATATCAATTCCTGTGTTAAGAGCTAGCGAAGCAACTAACATTCCAGTTAAGTGAACATGTTTTTGGCCAGCATAAAACCATAAAATCTGCCGAGCACATTTTCCCCTGCTCGTGAAACCTCGCACACATATACACACCCACACACGCACGCATAGGAAAATAGCGAGAAAACCGCGTGAAAAACCATGTCCAGCTGGGCAGAACGCGTCCACAGGCGTGCCGCGGATTTGGGCAACGTGGTGACCTCCTGTGGCCACCCCGCCACCGCCCCGGCCTATCCGTATCGCCTGGAAAAGGTAAAATTCGGGGTGCCACTGGAAGAGGTCTGCAAGCATAACAACAACATTCCCGGACCCCTGCTCGTCCTGATCCTCAAGCTGAACAAGGAGTCCCCAAATCGCCGGGATGTATTCCGCGCCCCCGGACATCAGGGCGCTATGAAGAAACTCATCCACTTCCTGCAGGCCGGACGACTGGTCAACGTGGACAACTATTCGGTGTTCACCATCGCCAGCGTTCTCAAGAAGTTCCTGCGCAAGATACCCAATGGAATATTCGGGCGCAGCGGCGAAATGGAGCTATTCGCCATCAACGATCTGCAGAACGAAGTCGAGCAAACGGAGCGACTGCACAGGTGAGTCCAAAGAAGGTGGGGCATTCGCCACTATGAGGCTCCTTTAAATAGCACCAGAAAAATTCGAGAGGGATCTCGGTTATCAGTGAAAGTGACCAAACCGTGATTCAGTCATTTCAGACATTCCATTGTCAAAAAAGTTGCGCGTTTTCATTGTAACTAAACACTTCATTCTGAATGCTTTCAAAAAATATCGCGATGAATACGTCTTAAATTATTTCCTTAAAGAATTTAAGTAAATAACATCAGAAATCTAATGATTTACTAAGGAAATCTGTGAATGACTAGTCGATGATTAAGTCTACTTGGACATTCCATTGCTAACAATCGTGTTTATTGTATTTACTTTAGACAATAACTGAGCATTCATTTAAAATGATGTTTTTTTTTGTTTTTTTTTTTTTATATGCCGCAATAATGCTCGAGTTTGAAGAAAAAATAAATTGTTTCCTAAATAGATAAAAAACACTAACATTAAAAGAGCAGAATAGTTTAAAACCGACTTCAAACTTTTTATACATACGACGGGGGCAAGAACTTCAAATAAAATATAATTAACTTTGCTTGCTTTCTTATAATATGTAAGTTTTTAACTAATTTTTTCTTAAGTAAAACTTCAAGTAACACTTAATTTGGAAAACGTTTTTAAAACTAATGAACATAGACAATTTATTAGGCTTCAGTGAAATCATTACAATACCCATAAATTCTGCAAAGGCATTTTAATATATTTTCACCAAACAAATAGTGTTCGACAACATCATAAATTAATGGAAGACAAGTGAAAAGAATTATTATTCGGGATGTATTACCAGGAAAATTAGTATTCAGTTCGTGTGCTAGACTACAGGAATTTATTCAATGTACTCCTGCAGAAGCTATTATTAATTCGACTAGACTACATATATAGATTCTAAGTTCTGTACTTAACAATATAAATTTGGTTAAACGTCTGTGAACAATCGGGGGAAAACATGTTCATAAAATCAGAACTGTATTCATCTTTTAAATTCAAGTGTATATGAACTTTGCTTAGCGTCTTTTCTTGTTTTATGCACTATTATTTTAACCGCAGGTGTCCGGCATACACATAGATGTTTGTTTTTTTTGTTGTAGTGTAACTAGCTTGCGGTAAACTTGCTGAACCGGATCTTTAGATGTATATAGATGTAGATGTAGATTCGGTTGCAGCCTAAAGAATCTTCAGGGGGAGTTAATTCACTGGAAAGTCTGCTTCTTGTTGTTTTCATTGCCTACGCTCTTGCTGTTGTTGTTATATCGCTTTTGTTGTTGTTGCATGTCACTTGTTGACACATTTGTGTGGATTTTCACCAATTTTCACTTGAGCGTTAAGCGTTCGCTTAACCCTTAGATGTGCCAGGCAATTTACATAATTTGTGCGGCAGCAGAAAAAGCAAGCAACAAATGTTTGGTTTTATAATAAACAGTATTACTTGCAAATATTGAACCAACGTATAACACTGATGGTAAAATGTTTATTACAAGACATTTTCTGTATTAAAAATTAAGATAGTATTTTATACATACTTACAAACATCCTTTGTAGGTTGCCTTTTTAAGGTATAAAAAAATTACATTTCTAATAATTATTTAAAAATTATTTTGTTTATAACAAGATATTTACTATAGGCTTCCACATAGCAATTTGAAATTCAGATTAAAAAACTATTAAAAATAAAGACAGAAATTAAGTTATATAAATTGCAAGTCTTCAAATTGTGGCAAAGTATTTATTGATCGGCAGCACCTAAGTTTAAATTATAAAATAGTGACTGTAGGTATATAATTTATTCCTCTTTTCGCTGATTCATTGCTTAGCCTTGTATGGGTTTTAAGAAACTTTGAAATGTAAACAGAAGTCGCTGAAAGGGTTAAGCTTGGATTTTTTGATTCGCTGATGGTTAACTCTCGGTTGTTGTTTGTTTTTTTTTTCTGCAATCGATTTCTAACCATCTGAATTAGAGCATAAAGCGTGGGCCAACACACAGAAAAAGAAACCCGCAAACGCAGGCTCAATTAAAAGTAAACGAAATATTTTGCTGCTGCAACTTGCGATTGTTTTTTGTCCGTTCTTCTTTTTCACAAAGTGAGAGGCCTGCAGTAATTAAGAAATCGAACATTTACAGCCGATCGATTGCAATTGACAGCCAGAAATGATTTGTCTATTTGGGCTTCCTCTGGCTGTTGGTTAACTTGCTAAACAATCGCCTGATTGAGATGGATTGGGATTGGGGGATGCTACTGCGTCAGCAGATCTATTGGTTACATTAAATCCCGCGCCAAATGTGCGTGTAAACAAATAACGTCAGCAATAAAACATAAATTTAAAACTTCTACATGCGTAGAAATCGACCGCCAAATTATTTTCATTTCGCGTTAGGCTTTTCGGGGGAAAGATGGGTTGGAAAACGTAAATTTTCAGTTTGGCAACCTGTGCGTTTGTGCACAGCAGCGGTTGAAAAAATAGCAGCTGTTTTCTTATAACCAAATCAAAATTTGTTTCAAAAAGATTTTAAATCACAGAAAAAAGGATTTCAAATGTTATTGTTCAAAAGGTGTCTTTTTGCTTCTCTTCTTGAAACATACAATTGATTTAAGTTGACAATATAACAGTCATATAAAATAATCTATTAAAATAATGATCTGAGCATAATTTTTTTTTCTTTCAATTGTTCTAATAATTTAGAAACAATTTATTTTCTATATATATTCATTTAATCTTGAAAATGTCGTTGAATGTTTTGTTATCGGGATAACTATTTTACTGACCGCCACTGTGTGTATGTGTAAACTTTTTAAACCTGTACAATTATATACACATTTATTGTAATTGTTGCTGCTGCTGCTTTTCGATCCTTTTGTTTATTTACTTTTTGGGGCAGGCGCACCAGCAACAACAAGAGCAGGAGCAACAACTACAGCAACAAAAACAACATTGGGCAATCACAGTCGAATCAAATCAAACAAAATGAGCGAAAATAGCGCCTCTGCCGAAAGAAACAACACCAACACCTTTATAAATAGACACGCGTTGGAAACTTTGTATCAATTAAACGTAAACGCGAAAAATACAAAAAGGGAGAAAGAGAGAGGGGGTGAAAGAGAGAGACTGCTCAATTCCATCAGTTGGCACATCGTTTGTGTTTGTGTATTTTCCAGCTGCTGACTTTTTTGTTGTCTTTGTTGCTGTTATTGCAGCGCATCGACGTCATTGTTGCACGTTTTTGCAATAGTCTAAATATACTTACATATAAATGAACTGTGTATTTTTTTCCCGCTGTTTTGTTTTGTGTAAATTACAAACATAACAAAAAGGAGACAAAAAAAATTAAGAAAGCAGCTGCTGGAAGAGAGTGCTATTAATGCTTTCTCTCTCTCCCAATTTCTCTTTCTTAAGTTAGTCCTGTTATTCGCAACTTGTTGCCTGGCTGAAAAAAGCTTTTGGAGCTTTTTTCAACGCCTGTTGCTTTTTGTTTTACTCCTATTTACATATACAGTCATTTCTTCAACTCCCTTACATTAAGTCCTGAAAAAAGATACTTTGACCCATTTATGAAATGTTTGTAAAATTTTACCGTTTTTATTTTAATTTAATGAAAGGACAAATTTGACAAGAAATATTAAGTGGAAGGTTATAAAAGTGTACACATCATCTTATTTTTATTGACTTAAAGCAAAATGTATTACCTCAAACGTATTTGTAAAGGGTTAAATAAGCGATATTTTATGTAAATTAATGTAAAAATTGTGTTATTTATTATCAGAATCGCCATTGTATTTGGTTTTTTATTTTTATATTGATTTAAAAATCGGTTATTGCTTTGCAAGGAAAATTAAACCCCTGCGGGAAAACGATCTTAAATCAGATTTTCTGCCCGATCAGCTGCCATATGCCATCTGCTCATTTTGCCTTTCTTTCTTTCATTTTTCTATATTCTCCTTTCGCTTGCCCTTTCTTCAATTACGCACACTATTCTGCTTCTTCTTAGTCGCTGGCCATAGTTAATAGGCTATTTACACAATTGCCTGCTGGACAATTGTTGTTGTTGGCATGGGAGGGAATACTGACTGCTGCGAATACTGATAAGTGCAGAATAGAGCGATGAGCAGGAGGAATGAGAATTTGCCCGCTTTTGTTGGTCTAGACAAACAAATGGCAAAAACTGCAGTGCAAAAACGACAAAGCCGCATTGTTCCAAATGGCATTACCAACAACAACAACAATAACAACAACGGCAACAACGTTCTTGTCTATATGTCCATAAGCCATCAACGTCATCCAATGTCTGGAAGGGCCCTCCCCCATCCCCCGCCCACTTCCAGACGACTGAGATTCGCTTCCTGATTATAATATATGGTTATTCAGAGGCAAGGTATTGTTTTCTCTTTTTTATCGGTTTTTATCGGTCGGGGTTGCACAAAACAAAAGATTTACGGATGGATACGCAGTAGTAGTTACACCACCCAAAATCCATGTAAAACTAATTCTTTAGAATTAGCAATTTCTTTACAGATAGCCCTTTAGTTGTTCTTTCACAAATTGTTTTTAAGTTTTAAGCTTTAAGCATTAGGATTTAAACTGTTTTTTCGGGATACATTTGTGAAATTAATTTAGTTAGGTAATTTGTTCTGCTTTTTCTAAAAAATGAACTTCTGTGGTATTGCCTCTAATTAAAAATGTATGAGTGATTAGATATTTTTATCAATCTTAATCATTTTTGTGTATTGGTTATTTGTGAGTATGAAACGTTCTCACTTTTTATCGGTTTTTTGGTCGAGGTAGGTTTTGTTTGTTTTCCGGGGTTTCTTAATCAACTTTTTAAGACTTACCATTGCTGAAATTTTGTGAAAATGTTGAATCCTATAGGAACCTGAAAAGTTGAAAATGAAAACTAATAATATTTGACTGTTTATTTTTTAAAACTTATTTTTAAAACAATAATGAACAATTGAAGAAAAAAAAAAAAAAAATGTTTTTTTTATTCAAATGATATCCAATTACTCAACAATCTTTTAGAATTCTTGGTAATTCTTGAGAAGTGTGGTAAAGCTCTGAATACCTTTTGTGGGGTTGCTAATCTCTGCTTGTTTTATTGACTGCCACCTCAGAAGTATCCATTCGAATTTGACTTTGCATAAATATAAACTCGAAACTGCCGTCGACGTAGGTAAACAGCAATGCCAAACAAAACCAATAAATGTTAAATAAAGCGAACACAACAAAAATGTACTTATAAACATACGAAAAGCGCGGAAACTTACGTCAGTGGACCGCACCGTCTGTATTTCTTTTCCTCAAGGGTTCTCTTGGGTTCGCACTTTTCCCTCAGTGAATCGCCGTGAACGTTGAACGATGAACAACCGAACTGCAGACGACGTAGTCACTGAAAACATATGGCGGATATACACTGGCCACCAGGGAATCGATTCCCTTGGGAGTCATGGTTTTATCCGAACAAATAATTTGTTCAGTTTTATAAAGAATTTTGGATGAGAGTCTTATGTATTCATTTTCAACGTTTATGTACTTCTATAAGGGTATATTGATGTAGTGCCGCAAGTAACACAGTTTGAAAAACGATTAACTGATTGAAATAAATAAACAAAGAAAAACAAAACTGAAAAATTAAAAAAGTCCAACGAAATTCAGTGAATTTAATATGCAATTGTTTTTTTTATTTCCTAAATAATGAAATTGTTATATAAAAATGTTGTTTTGGCAATTTCTTACAACGGAGGGCAGACCACTTAGTATCGGCGATTTGTGATTGATCACCGAGGTATATAGACGAACAATCGGTTGTGGAGTGTAATCAGGGCATTGTCGTTAGCTTGGTTGGTGGGTCATAGTCGTCATCCAACGCATATCGTGATGTTTGCACTTAGTATATGTATGTTGAAAACTGCTTTTTATTATCGTGCACTCGAAGTTGTTGGTGCGAGTATTGCTTTTGCTCGGTTCATTATTATGACGTATTGTCTTTTGTATTGTGCCGACCGACCAACTACAACAACTGACATAAAAAAACTTGCTGCCGCTGTGGTTATGTTTTCGCATCTGTTAAACGAACACAAAGGCGGTGGCTGCCACTTCATCCAACTGACTCTCGGATCTTTAACTTATACACAGAACATTTAAAAAAAAAATGAACTCTTAATGGCAATTTAAAGTCCTTCTTAAAATAAACTAATACATTGATATGGCGTATTACTTGTGGAAACTGTTAAAAGGCATGACTAGATTGGATATTGCAAATTATGATCAGATAATATCTGAAACAAACCTTATTCTTTCTGTGTACTCGAAACTTGGGCGTGGATGTGAACAGAAGATGCAGATTGAGCTTGCCTTGCCGCAATGAATATTGATGCTGTTGCAGAAAGACAGAAAAAACAGAGGGGGGCTTTAAGATATAAGAGATATGAGCAGCATAATTATAAAACTGACCGATCCGGCCTGCTTAGTAGGCAAAAAATGTTGCCGATGTGATAAGCGATCGCGAGATACATACACATTTTTTTGTATCTATATTCCTAGAGATGCGTAATTCGCTTAACACTCCGGACTATCATTAAACTTATTTGCTTATGACCTAATGTAAATGAGTCATTAAGAAAGACGACCACATCAATTGATCCACATATTGTTTGTTTTATCGGCGCATTCTCATGGTTACATGATATATAAAAACTGACCAGTATTTATCTGTTGATTAACTTAAGCTTGTGAAAATGCGAGTGAGACATCAGTTGGTTAATAGCGGAAATGATTTTTTTTTTTAAATGTCTTGGTTTAGAGTTTAAAAGTTAAAAAGGGCTAGCTGTAAATCAAAATAATTAACTTTTCACTGTTTGTACAATTGTTGTAGATAATTATCCATAAGTGTATAAGTGTATTTGGATTATTCACAAGTGTATGCGTGAATTTGATTGAAAGATATACTTTGCTTATATGCCCATCTTATTTATAAATAGTAACTTTATAATTCACAGGCTAGTGGCTGTCAATTACAGGCTTTCTTTATAAAAAAAGGCTGACTTAAAATCTTACAATACAAATTCTTTGTTATTAAGCAATTTTTGACTATATACATAAAAAGTTGTAAATAAGGTTACTTCATACTTCTCAATATTTTTTTTTATTTTTGCCGTCTTTTGGTTTATAATAACAATTCATTGGAATTGCATTTTGTATGATTATTATCTATTCTTAATTGCAATTATTTTGTTTACCCCTGACTTGCTTGTAAAACATATTTATATGCTTCCCTATATACATTCCGCTGAAAAGTCTTTGAATATTGCAGTATTTATATGCTATCAGTCAGTTGAATTCCATAAAGTATATGCATTTATGCATTTGTTCATTAATGTAAAACAGTTCAGTATATGCAGTGCAATGCAAGGAAACTCAATTATCTTGTGTGTGATATTTCACTTATCACTTACACAGACCTCGACAGTCGGCATAATTCACTCACTTGACTTACTCACTCCGAACAACTGAAACCGCGTCGCCGATCTCCTCTCGAAAGTGTCACAAAAGCGTTGGGTTGGTGGGAATATCGAGAAACTGGTTTCTCTGTAGGGCAGAGCATCGCATCTTTCGAGACTTCTCATACGTAACGGACTGAAAACAAATCGCAGATCTGCAGACACATATAATATTGTGATAAAAAACTGTTACAAATGCGGCAAAATACAAAAAAAAACGAGAGAAAAATGAAGCAAATAATAAAAACTTTACACAAAATTGTCCGACATATTTCATTTTTATGAATGAAAAAAATAAAAGCTGCCAACGGCGCAGGGCAAATAAACCAAGTTAACAATAAATGAAAATGATTCATCTAAATAATATGACGAGTTGTGGCTGACTGTCAATGAAGAATACGCAGAAGCTACGCATGCCAAATACTTAAATATATCAAAATCGGAAACTATGTATTTAGCACCGATTCGTGGAAACGTATGCTAATGCTTGTGCCGATTTTGTTATTGTCTTTATTTGTGGCTTTTTTTTTGTTTGGCCTATTGATTATGTAAATGAGTGGAATAAAAACAGCCTGATATGGCGCATGCGCAACGCTATTATATAAGGTAATCCACAGACCCTAATGGACCGTCGATTCCGAGCGAGTCCATCAGTCACGAAGCAGAGTTGAAAAAGGTAGAAATCATCAAATGATAAAGTAAACAATAAACCACAATTACTCATACCATTAAGGTACTTATGTTTTGGGATCGTAGGGTTCGGGAACTCAGTTCGGTTCAGTGATATTGCTTATCTCTCCAATATCGACAGACGTAAACACTTGTTCCGCTTTCAGTTGTTGTTGTTGTTGTTGTTGTTGTTTTTGTAGTTGTTGTTGCTGTGGTTTCTGCGGTTGGTGTTTATGTTTTTTTTTTACAGCATTCCACGTAATTATTGCAATTAATAAACGATTTGTACGCATTCCGCTTTATGGGCGTTAACCGACGCCAAAACAATCAAAAACTAAATGACTAGTAATTGATAATCGTTATCAGTCGGCAACATTTAGCCAAGAGTTCGAGGTGATCATTAGTTTTTCCCCCCACTATCATTTTGACCCCCAAGGAGTTCAATGCTCACAATGAAGAAGCCTCAACATGTGTATTTCTAAATTCGTATCGATAAGATAAGAACTGCTCCTTTTTATTTTATTTTGGCATAACATTTTCAGCGTCACGTTTGCTTTTCGTTTTTTTATTTACAATGCAATGGTTGTTTGATTATGGGTTACTATAGTGTTTGTTTGGCTTGGGTTGGGTCTGGTGGCATTGCTTGGGTTGTTCACTTCCCCCTATTTACCCACTTGTAGATGAGCAAACACATTGAGAGATATCAATGAACTAATGAACCTGGGAACTTGACAAAAAAAAAACCTTGACCAACGACAACCCCAGAAGGGTTCAGATGGTACTTTTTAAATGCCCTTGATAAGAATATTTAGTTGCAGAACTATTTCCCACCAAAAGGTATAAAGAAAATGTCATGAATCAACAGCAATAAAATAAATCATTTGGTATTTTAAATGCTTAAAATCTGGCCCATATTAAATCCCATGAATATATATAATTTATGTATAAATATGTCTTTGATCGACATTTTATTTTTATTAAATAGTTTGTTGAATATTAATGATCAGCTCATTTAAAAAAAATTTTGCGAATAGAATGTTGACAATTTTGATGTTTAATGATTTGTTTTAGCATTTCTGTTGTGATCAACTTCTATGCTTTTTTTTTGCTCTTGTTTATTTTTATTTTCATACTTTTTTTTGTATGTTTAAAGCGCCATTTCTCCAACATATTATAGAGTAATGTCTTGTGTGGATAATTTACAGCATTTACAGCATTCTCCATTTGTGACAGTTCATGCGGGTTCCATCATCGTATAAATTGCTGTTGACTTTTTTTTTCACTTTAATTAACTGAGACTTGAGACTTCTCAATATTATACTTTTCTTTAATTTTCGAAAAGCCTATCGGTGCACTTCCTTTCCGAATAGAGATATTCATTCTAAATGCAACACTTATCATCGCCCTAAGTTGTCGTTTCTCTCGTTAGTCTGTTTTTCTTTCTTCTCGGGGCAATTCACACCACATTTGAAAATAAAAAAAATAGAGCCAGACAGCCATCGCATTATAGTATAGTTCATTGTCAAGCGATTTTAGCCCCCACTTCGTCATCTTCTCCTCTGTTTATTGTTGGATCTTGGAGTTTTCACTTTTTAAGCGCCAGCTTTGGAGAGATGCCGCGTAGAGTGTTGCTTTTAAAAGCATTAATTGATTGAGTTGAGTTTTTTGTTTTTTTTATTTTTCTCGTATGCGCCTTGCTTGGCTTGTCTGTTGTGTGTTGGCTTTTGGTGCTGCCTTTGGTTTTGGTTAGGTTTTTTTTTTTCGGTTTTGGTTTTGGTTTTGGTTAGCTACCTCTATCAAGTTGTGTAATGTGGACGCTTAGGAGGAGGTTGCCAACCAGTTTTTCTTCTTCCCCGGCCAAAGTCACCGGGCTGCAGCTGGCGGTCCCGCAGACTTGGCTTAACCATTTGCTTTGAAAAACCATTAGGCACGCCAAAATGAAATGAAAGTGTGAACAGAGAGGAGCTGCTCTGACTTTCTTTGCCGGCCCGGCTAGGCGATCATTTGGATGGGTAACAAGCGGCCATCAGTGGTAGTAGTTCACCTGAGAATGAGTCAGTGCACTTCTGTAATGGTAATAAAAAAAAATAGCATGACTAACAATTGCCCTGCCAGCTCAACTCGCTCAGGCCATTTATTTTGCTATGATAACAGATCTTCACAAATATTTATCAGTTTAACAATCAACTTTGGTCATCGCCTGCACTTATACATATTTTGAAATTTTTTTCTAAATTTGAAAAGGGCTTAATAAACGAAATTTAAATAACTTATAAAAGTTGATCTCATTTAACCCATTTATTAAATAGTTCTTAATTTATTTAAAATGTTAGTGGTGTTCCAAAATAAGAAACAAATGTGTTTTATAAAAAACCAAAATTTGGTCCTAGTAAAAAAATTTTAAAAAATAGTTCCTTGGTTAAAATTTTTAAAGTATTATAACTATAAAAAAGTCAAAAACTAAGATATCCCCAAAAACGTTTAATTAATATTAAATCTAAAATTATTGAATATATAATACATTTTTTAAATTTTAGGTTTGGGATTTATTAAAACAACAAAAATTACAATTACCTAAGTAAAAGGCCATATTTGCTTACAAATTGTATTATTCCTAAAACTTTAATTAACCAAGTAAATAAATTATATGTTGAATGGTTAAAGGAAATCAATTCTTTCAAGCAGGAACTGGTTTAAACATAAAAATAAAGTAAACTATTTCTTAGAGTGTACTTTTGATAAGATTTATGTACCGACATTCTTTTTAAAGAACCTTTCTCTTTTCCCTCTTTTCCCCTTGCAGACTCTTCGGTTCGCTGCCGAAATACACACAGCATCTATTAGTTTTACTGTTCGGCACATTCCGGGTCATAGCGAGCAATGCGGCCCACGCCTCCACCGGAATGACCAGCGAGGCGCTGGGCGTGTCCGTGGCCCCCAGTTTCTTTCAATCCTGCGTCAGCGATGGCAAGACCGCTCGCATGGAGGATGTGCTCAAGTTTAAGGTGAGTTCGTCGCTGCTCTTTTCACGGCAGAACATTTTCAAAATGTGTTTTTCATTGACTTTCAGGTCTCTACCAAGATCATGCAGAATATAATTGATAAGTTTGCCACCCACGACATTTTTGGGCGTGATAACTACGAGTACTACGCCCGTGTCACAGGACGCATTCTCAAGGTGCAGGACGAGTGGATATGCAGCTTTCAGTATCCACCACCGCCACGGGGCAAGTTGGCTCAACAGAAATACGCATGTGAGTGGTGCATGAGGATGAAAGCATTCCATTTAACAATCTCTAATTTGGCAATCAAGAAAGCACTTGATTGTAGATTGTTTTAGATCGAAATTAAACTGCTTATAATAATGATTTTTCGAAAGGGATATAAATTTAAAAGTTATAAAAAGGAATGAATTGATACTTTATTCTGATTAAGTGGGAAATTTAAATTATTCAAAATTAAAGAACTATAAACTAAATTAACCTTAATAACTTGATTAAATAAGATAAAACCTTTTAGTTTATGTTTAGAGTGTGAAAATAGACAATGTAAAAGCACATCAAGCCAAACAATTGCAGAAAAAGTTAAGCTAATTTTTAATTAGATTGTACTCAACAAACCAAAGAGTCCATGAATCACGTTAAAGGTTGACTCATTTTGTGCAGTTAGTCCTTAATCGATTTATTGATTGGTTAAATAGCTTTCCAAATTGGGTCGAAATTGCTTCACATTTTCTCTAGCTAATAACTTCTTATCGCTTTCCCCTTACAGTGCAACATTCTTTGGAGGCGGAGAAGACCTGGCTGCAGTGCCAATGCGAGCGTTGGGGCTTACGTGAGTACCTGAAAAGTGTTTTGTACCTATACCTATCCGTAGATGTAGCTAGATGTATACTCTATTGTGCTTTGCTTCTGGAATCTCCACCTCTATTTATACTCCCACACTGTCCGATCTAACTTCTGTCTGTGACTGTGTGTGTGTGTATGTGTGTGTGAGTGTGTGTGTGGGGGAATGCGATCAATAAACATGTATCTGATACCCGATAAGCTCATCTCTGATCATCTGGTGTCCCGAACAGATAAACCTAAGCCCCCACCCCGCACCGCACCTCCATTCTATAGATTTGTGCTGCATGCCCAGTAGTTGTAGTTGATTTTTGTATCCCCTCATAACGACAAGTCATCCAAAATGCATTTGTTAACCCCCTTGCCGACCTGTGTTTAGTGGCCCAGGAGGAGTCCCGCTCGACGCCCGCCCTGCTGACCAGTTCCAGTTCGGCGCTGGAGAACAGTGTCCTCTCGCTGGGCGTTTCGCCGGAGCACTCGTTCATCGAGAGCTGTGCCCGCCTCTCCGTTTCGCTGGAGGGACCTGGCATCTTTGCCATGACCTCCTCCCCGCTGCCGGCAAAGAGGAACGGCAATGGTAATGGTAATGGTAATGCCACGGACTACGACTATGATGACTATGCCGATGATGATGAGGACAACGATGAGCTGGACGGAGTTCATGATTTTGGTGCCGAATTGGAGATCAGCAGCATAGCACCGCCGCAGGGAAGTCGCGGCATATATCGCCACAAGCAGCGGACCCAGCAGCCACATCACTACCAACAACAACAACAACAACAACAGCAGCAGCAGCAGATGCAACCGCATCAGCGGGACTACGAGGACGACGACGACGAGGATGAGGATGAAATGACCTTTGTGAAGCGTCGCTATCGACAGAATAAAAAGAAACCGGCGCCGCCGAGCAGCAGCCAACATCAGAGGCGATTGCGCACGGGCACCAAGAGCCTGGACGGCGGCGGCGGAGGAGGTGGAGAAAGGCGTCCGAGCTTGGGATCGGTATCGGGATCGGGAGCACCAGTGGGAGCTCCGGCAGGAACATCGGCTGGCAATCCCACGCCGCCCAAGCTCAAGCAGCGAACCTGCAGCCGCTGCAATCGGGGCATACGACACAGCAGCTCATGCAGCTCCAATTCGGCCGGAGCAACTGGCTCCAATTGCGCCGGTGGCGGCAATGGTGGAGCTGGAGCCGGAAATGGAGGAGGCGGAGGAGGAGGAGGAGGAGGAGCCGAAGGCGGCATGACCATGGAGGAGCTGAGAGCCGTCAATCGATATGCGGAGAGCACCAAGAGCCTCTCGTATCTGCCACAGGTGAGGGACGAGTTCTTGCTGGGCTCACGCATTTCCGTTTGAGATATTTGCGACCGTTGTGTAGAACGTACTACCATCTAGTTATAGATCTAGATACTAGGTCTAACTCATTTGCAAAATGCTCGAATTTCTTTTAAGTTTTGGTCTCTTTTTTCCAGGAAATGAAAAAGAATCAAGAACCAAGAATATATTAGTTTCTAAGTTTTACCTTTTTATTTCTTTTCCATTTTCTGTTGCGAATTTTCATTTATTGTAATTGAACTTTTTGTAATACCCTAATTTAATTTCCCTTGTTTCTTGTGTTTGAATTTTTGTCAATTGGAAATGTTCTCTCCTCTAATCTCTATCACTCACTCCTACTTTGACTTTCTCTCAATCTCTCTTAACTCGAATCACATAGCAAATTGCTGAAAATTGTTTCATTTTTTGGAAATGTTTGCCTAGTTTTTTCTAATATTTTCATAATCTAACCAAAACAAAACAAAATTTGCGCCTGCCAACGAAAATCAACTACTACTTACACAACAACAACAACAACAATCAACAACACATTTTGATATTATATTGTAAGACATAAGAAATTGAAGAATCTACGCCCCCACACCCTTTACACGCCCCAAAAACTGTACAAAAAGTACAACAAAATCAACATACTTCACCAAAACTCTGTACAAAAAAAGGACTAAAAACGGAGCAAAAGTTTAACTCATATTTTCTAATTTAAATTTTATGTTTATAATTTACTTTCATTTTTCATTTTAATTTTTGTTCAAACTTCTCTTACAAAGATAAACAACCAAACAAAAAAAACATTAAAAACGAAAACAACAAAATGTTAAACCATTTCAACAAAAACATAAAACATTTTATAAATACACTTTCTATGCCCCAAAGACCTATTTTCACTAAATAAAAAACGAGTGCTATATTATATTGCCACAAAACAAAACTAAACACCAAATTGCGTATTTAATAATCCAAAAAAAACTTGGGAATGACCAACCTGAAAGCAATAAGAGAAGTTTTTCATCAATTGACTATAAGTTCGACTTAGAAGATATTGTGGAATTGTAAATATTGTTTAAGATTATGGAAGTATTTAGGTGATCGGAGAGATATTCAATATTGGATTAATTATTACGAAGGAGGAGACAGTTTACTTCAAATCTAACTTCATTCAAATAACTAAGGAAAATTAACTTATTAGGCCCTTAATTTTATAGAGACATGTTTTGATGGCCAAAATTAATAATAATAGGAAATTTATGGGGTCGTGGAATTTTTCCCTAGTCAACATTTTCTGGATCAAAAATAACTTGGATCGAGTAACGCAGAAGTATACAAATCTTTTCTAAACCTCTTGACACCGTATATAAACGTAGTTATCTATAGATGTAGCACACCATGTACACTTTAGTTATTATTTATTTTAATGTTCTGAATCTTATCATTTGCTGTACAAAAAAAAAGTGTGTGGCATACCAGACATAAACTAGAACGATTTGTATCATAAGCTAACGATATGATTTCCTTTTGTTGTAATCGTTACTTTGTAATATATTTTTAGTCACTTAAGCTACCCGAAAATATTGTTATATTGTTATCTTGTGCACCACTTTGATTTGTTGTCGCTTGTTTGTCTTGTCTATGTAGCTTAGAAGCCTGCTTTTGTCTTGCTCTGTCTTGTCTTTAAGTTGTTTGCTGCACTCCGGCATAGTTATATGTAGTTAACACTTAACCAAATAACAATTAGTTGTTAAACAAAACGAGAAAAACACAAAAATACGAAAACATATTCATGCAAATACTACAAAACACGAGCCGAAAACCCAAAATTGCATTTGTAATTAATCTTACTTTTTGTACGGAATTTATTTATTCTTGAATGTTGTTTCCACCTCTCAAGATGAGCAATCAAAACGCTTGTTGGCGGTTTATTCACTGAATGTTTCTACCTAATTATAATATGCTTGTTTCGAATATTGAGGGTATTCATGGTGAAGTTTAGTTGGATCAAGGATCTTAAATTTATGATGAACACCCTTGAATATCTTCTTCATCATTTTGTATAATCTTGCACTTCTTCCACTGCGCTGATTTTGCTGCATTTTACATATCACTAAACATATTGTTATTGTTAACACGTTTTTATTTTGTCAACTTTTGTTTGTTTAATATCAATTTTTTTGATTTCGCCTTTTAAATTTCTTAAATTAAGTGAATCAAGCAAAAATTACAGCTAGCTAAAAAAAATTATTTCAATTGCCAAAAACTCTAATGCGATAATTTTGAATCCCCCATCGTCTTTCCACCACCACCACCAACAACAACAACAACAACTACTACACGACAACAACATCAACCAACCAACCAACCAATCTACCAAAAATCAAACAATTGCAATGAAAACATGTACGAACTGGAAAAAAAAAATGTGTTAGGTCCATGAACGCCAAACCGCACGCATGCGCACTCGCTCCGAATGGTTCCTGGGTCCCCGGGATGCGGTGGTCACGTTGCAATTGCCGGCGGACACGTGCAGCAATTGCTGCCTGGCCGCGGCCGCCGGTTATTTGGGCGGCGGCAGCACCAGGGACATGCGACAGGCTCAAACGGAAGGCGAAAGAAATCAGGCGGCGTGGCTCTACCACTTTTATCGCAGGCAGCAACAGCAGCAGCAGCAACAGCAGCAACAGGAGCAGGAGCAACACTTTGACGACATGATGGACACCGAGGACAGCTACGGACAGCAGAAGGAGCAGCAGCAGCAGCAGCAGGAGCAGCAGCAACAGCAACAGATACATTCCAAGGGCCTCTTAAGGCCACCGCCCATGCAACATCAGCAGCAACAGCAGCAACGTCGCCTGCTGCTGGACGTCAATTCGGGTAGTTATAATGCCGGACTAACTACGCTCACCACCACCACCACCAACAACAACAACAACATTAATTTCGGCGACGATCTGGCCTTTTATCTACACGAACCGCTCGACAACACATGCTACTACTCCAGTCATTGCTTGAGCCGGCTGCAACCGGTTGTTGTTGTCCACGAGGAGCAGCGACTGGTGGAGGTTACCGACAGCGATGATGATTCTTTGGATGGCGGTGGCCCACACACTTTGCTGGCCCACGAGTTGCAACAGCATGTGGAGCCCAGGCAGGCGGCCATGTTGCTGCTGCGAAACTCTACGCCACAGCAGCAACATCGCAGCAGCAATGCTGCATCCCTGTACCAGTCCTTTGAGGTGACCTCCACCGAACTGTCCCACGGTAGCGACAACAACAACCGGGTTAGCCAAGACAACAGCAGCACAGGCAGCAACAATAATAACCACAACAACTTTGCCACAGTCATTTTTAATGTTTTGGACTTTTTGTTTTGATAAAAAAAAAAAAAAAAAAAAAAAAAGAACAAAAGAACAAAAGCGAGCTCTAAAGATCGGAATGATATGTCTTGTGTTTTGTAGCTACCAATTGCATCCAATCATGAATTTTGCTTATGTCCAACTAATGCTAAACATTTATATTTAAGGTCTTAGTTTATTTACGTTTTGTTAAAAGGAACTCAAAGTGTTTATCATGTGTACGTTTTTAAGATGGAATCAAAAGGGTGTACCCAATTCGATATTAATAACCCCCAACCAAGCATGATAAGCCAAGATTTCTTTGTTGCCACCACAAGCCCATTGGAATTTTGTTAAATTTACCATTTTTATTTTGTATTATTTTTGATTTAGCTATCAACTATATTAATTATTTATTTATATTGTGTAATTTGCTCTCATTTGTCCATTTATTATTTTGCTTTGTAACAATAAACTTTTTTATTTATTTATACTGTGTATAACCAAAACCGAAAGATGTTGAAAGCTTTTTGTGTTGTTTTTCGTGTGTTACACTCTCGATCCACCAACAGACATGTGATACATGCATAATTACCTGTGTTGTACTTGTTGTTGTTTGATTTTGCGTACTAACCCCGAGTTTTGTGTGTGTTTTGTCCACATTTTGTTCATTTATTTGTTAACGTTATTGTGAGTTGTTGTTGTCGTCGGAACGCCCACAAAGACGGTCAGCAGCTGCAACAACCACAGCAAACAACAGTAGTAAGCCATACACTCGTATAACATCAAGAAAGCGCCTCCAGACCAACCAACCACAAACCAACACCAACACCAACATTTATTTGCTACTCCACAACCGCCAAAATGAAACAAAAATAACTCATCAGCAATATTATTTCTCCTCTTTTTCTTTGACCCGTCTTTATTCCCTGAACCCGAACTTTAGTTGGCAACATCCGTTTGAGTAACAGCGCCGAGTCCATTCAGTATGCAGCCCGACGACCGGTCGCCAGTCTTGGCCTCAACTCCGGCCTTGGAGGCGTCACTACCACCACCACCAGCAGCAGTACCCACAATCCCACCACCCGGCGGCTGCTCATCAGTGTGCCGCGCCAGTATCGATCCTCGCTGCGGCGCAACAAGGAGAAGCAGATCGGCGGCAATAGTCAGAGCAACAGTAGCAATAGCCTGGGCAGTGATCAGTTGACCGGCAATCCTGGAGCAGCCGGAGGATCGTCCGGTCTCGGTGTTCCGGTGCTAAACAAGCCCCTGCTGATGGTCGGTCTGCTGCCAGGCGCCGAACAGCCGCCGTCGGTGCGGAATTCCATTGCCGAGTGCGGCATCTCCACGCCGGATGCCATGGATGTGGGTGTGGAGTGCAGCACCACGCTGAGCTTCAAGCCGCCGCGGCTGTAACAAGGACAACCGTCAATTGAACCGAGAGCTGAGGATTCCCCACCCCCCAGGACATCCGGCATAAAACCACTCTAGATCTAACCATTTTTAAGTGAAAACCATTTTTTAATACGTACACTTCCCACACAAACAAAAACACACAGAAAAACGGGGGTATCAAATCGATCTCTGGAGAATTAAGGAAACCATATGTTAAAAAAAAAAAGTATAAAACTGGTTGGTGCAGCAAAAATCTGGCAGAAGGTGTGCACTGATGCAACCGCTGCACCGTTTACAACCAAGTTTAACTTTCAATAACCACTGTTATTGTTAAATCTCTAGAGATTACCGTGACAACCCAAGAACATCATATATGTTAGGTTATGGTAAATATATGTATTTAATGTGTATAGCAAGAAAAGGCTGATTTTCTTTAGTTAAACAAACAAAACATAAAAAAAAAACCAGAAAAAACGAACGAATTAAAAGAAGAAATGTACAACTTAAACTAACTATATAATGCAACAAATTGCCAAATTTTATTCATTTCGTTGTGTGAATTAGGTTGATTTTACTTTATGTTTTAGCCAAGAATCTCCTAAACTTAAACATTGTCAAGGTAAAAATAAACGAAGTTTTCACCTGATCGCAAACCGAAACAACGATACAAAAAGCAGAAGAATTTCTTAGCTCTGTAACATCTGAACAATCCAACCAATCGATTTCGAGACCGACTCTCTGTCTTTTTAAGAACCATTACAAAATACTACTTATAAGCTATCCGAAATTTAAAATAATCAAATGAACAGAGCCCCTTTAATGCAATCATAGACCCAAACTAAATATTACAGATTTACATTCATTTTTGATACAGACAAGTACAAAAGCAAAACTAAACAGAAACCAATCGAAAAATATCTAATATATATTCTACATTATTCTTACAAAGATAAAAGCAACAAATCGTAGCATTTAATATATAGTTAAGCGTTTTCAAATTATACTTGTAATTGCGAACGGATATCAATTTCTAATGATGTTATCGTTAATAGTGCTATGTGTACATATATTCGTGAATGTCTATGTGTCCAAAATATATATAATATGTATATTTACTACACGATATGCAAAAACAGCCCTTCCTGCGGGAAATCAGAACTAACAAACGAAAGCTAACACAAAACGAGGTAATTCCAATTTGTATAGAAACCGATTTATCGATCCCTGAACGACTAGTTTTAAATAGTTCCAATCCAAGTATACGGTCTGCTGGAGGTCCCTTTGGACCCAAAGCAGATCTATTTCCACTGCCCCGTCACTTAGAAAAGTTCTGTTTCCCCCTCATCCCAGACTTGGAGATTTTTCAGTCAAAATTGAAAAATTCTTTGCGAAGTTCGAGAACGAAACAATTTCCTCGCTGTGTTTTGCCACATTTGGTGTGTTTGTTAAATTAAATTTACATAATTAATCTAAATGTTAGCTAAGGAAATAAAACGAGTGTAAAAACATACCACTTATTTGGCCATTTCATACGTAGTATGAAACGCATCCATTAATTATAAAAACTAGTTCATAAAGCTCTGAATGTTGCCCAGAACATAGGAATAAAAAAAAAAAACCAAGAAACACCAATTTGTTGATTAGCAAAAGAAGAAATACTTTATTGTATCGACATCATTTTTATTGCTGTATATTGTAGGCTATAAGCTATAAAATATATAATTGTATAAATCTTACAGAGTACGAGTTCGAGTGAAGTACATTCATTAGCCACTAAAACCTATTACATAAATATAAAACGTATTGTAAATGATGACGGAAAGGTTATAGATGTACGCTATATTTACTGAGCAGGATCTGTTCCATACAATTTCAAGTGCATAATGCATTTCGAATACATTTTTCAAATATTTTTTGTAATAAAATTTTATTATTTTTTTGATTTACCCCATTTTTTTGAGACATTTTCCATTTTGTGAAAGTTGCACTTTAAGAAATTCTGTATACAATAAAAAAAAAATAGAAACCAGAAGAGAAAAGAATCATACATATAATGTAACTAATTACTGAATGGAAAAAAATAAATAATTTAATTGAAAAATTAAAAAGGGCGGGCCTGGTCTTAGTTATCTTAAATGCTAAACTTACGAACACATATTTGGTCAGAAGTTGCGGCTTAAGTTTGGGCCCTAAATTTGACTGACAATTAACGCGGAGATTCCAATTAGAAAGATTTTTACTTTTTTGTTCGATTGATCGATTTCTCAATGTCATGTTAGGGTTATAGTTTGTAATCTGTCAAAGAAAATCCGATTAACTCGAACATGATATTGAGAAAATAGTTTTTTTTTAATTCAGCAATTAGCTAAACTTAATATTGTTTCGTGTAAGCTTGAAGAATATATATTTGTTTTAAACAAAACCTTATTAAAAGTGATAACCAGAAATGTTTTGTTGGCATGTGTTTTGCAAAGTGTTTTAGTCTTTTCCATATTTCTCTAAGCAATGGTTTGGAATTTTACAAAATACTTTGTGATTTGATGGTTCATATTAGGGTTTTGGAATCTAAAACTATTGATTTTAAAGCTCCAGGCTTGGGATAAGTCGAGTAAAGTAACTTGTCAGTCCATAAATTTAGGGCCTTAGCTAAAAGCCTAATTGTACAGAGCTCTGTCCACTAAAATGCCGTGTTCGATGAGGAAACTCTCGACATCGGAGGCAAAGAAATCATCGCTGAGATCATCGGTTAGCCGCACAAAGTTCCCGATGACCGCTTGAGCCTTGTAGACCAGCAGAGCGGGTAGTCCCTTGGTGCGGAAATCCCGGCTCATTCCGGCCACGGAGCTGCAGATCTTGGCGAACTTAATGGACGGATAATCGCTGGCCAGGCTGTCCAGGCATTTGTTCAAAGTGGTGCAGGCGGCCAACTGTCGTTCGTAGATGTGGATGATGATGGTGGTGTGCTTGTTCTCCTGCTCCACGCAGGCCAGGAATTCCCCATGGGTGCTCAGCTGTTGCACCTGGCCAAACTGCTGGTGGTGTCCCGTCTGGCGCAGCATCTCGGCCATCCGCTGCTTCTGGTATTGCTGCAGGAAGTCCTCGCTCATCAGTTCGTCCAGCTCGGCGTCCAGCTCCTCCTGCCGCTTGCGCTCCTCATCCTCCGCCGCCGTGGCCGTGGTGATGGTCAGCTTCTTGGCCAGCGCCAGCCGTTGGCGCTCCGTTTCATCGCGGCGCTCCGCTTCCAGCTGCTTGAACCGCTGCCAATCCTTGACCACGCCCTTGGGACCAGTGTTCGTGGAGCCCTGCTGCCGGAATCCCCCAGCCGGAGTCGCATCCGGATTTGTGTCGATGGTCAGGCCGGAGGACCGCGATTTACCCGCGGCCCCCTTGGAGTCATCGCCCTCGTCTCCGTTGTCCTCGCCCTCGCTGCTGCTGCAGTAGTACTCCAGTTTCTCACCCAGTAGTTTATCCTCCAAGGTGGCCATTGTTGCTAATTACCGAGTTTTTATTTTTAATTTACAATTTAATTAGTGTTCTAGTGATGGGATAATGACTATTGGTAGTATCGATAAATATATCGGTGTTTCTTCTGTCGATAGTAGAAGGCTTATGATATGATCGTATTTCCTGAAATCCATTTAGTATTTTTCTGGGATTTTTAAATTGTTAGTATATTTTTTAATATTTGGGTAGTAGTTTCATAACGCGCCAAATTTAAAATTGTTTTAAAAGTTGTTAATTATAAACAAAGCTAATAAAACTTTTTCTTAACGATGAATTGGTGATGATTTTAAGTAATTTATACCCGATGAATTGGTTCTGATTTGGTGCTGATTTTAGGTTTTTTTTTTACTGATGTTTTGGTTATGATTTTATGATGATTAAAGTGATGATTTGAGGTTTTTTTTCTAATGGATTAATGATGATTTGGTGATTTTGTGATGATTCGAGGACTTCTGCTTTAAACTATTTATTTATTTATTAAACTTTGTTCCTTTCCCAATGTGTGCCAATTAAAATGTATGTAATTACTATTTAATGAAATTTAAAATAGCAGAAATCTTAAAGGAATAAATAGATTCTTGCAATTATGAATCATTTGAAATTTTACTCATGTTTAACTCAATACCTAGTTTTATGAGTTTTTCGTATTATGTTAAAGATTTCCTTGAGCTTTTCAGGCACTGCAAAGTCGGGCATTATCTGTTCCATGCTGTTGAAGTCAGCTTTTTCCAACTCGTCGCACGAATCTTCCGATCCCGACTCATCGGCCAGCGCCAATCTTTCGGCGAATGAGACGATTCCGCACCAGGCTCGAAAGTCCAGGTCGCCCGATCCTTGGGCTTCGTAGCCCAACATTCTGAGAGTACCTTGAACATTCTCCTCGGTGCCATGAAACTCCAGGACATCCTCTAGTGCTTGCGGTAGGCTCTGCCAGACGAGGGTTCGTTCCCTGTATTTATATTCCGGCAGATCATCATTTCCATTTCCCATGGCCGCCAACTCACTTTCTGGCTCCTCGATTCGACTTAGATATTTCAAAAACACACGCTTATAAAGCTGTTTTCGCTGTTGCGAAACCCAGACAAACTTGCTTAAATAGTCCCAGGGTGTCATATCTGTTAGATTATTTTTGATTTAACTTATTGTTAAATACAATTTTGGATTTACTTACTTTTTAGCATAGAAAGATCCATGGGTACATCAAATCTCGTTGCAGATTTTGAGAATTTTCGGGGCATCTTGGATGTGCTTTCTGGGGCAACTTTTTCTTCGTTTATTTTCGGCACAGTTTTGGGTTTCGGTGGCATGTACTTAATTGCTTCCCTAAGAGCTCGATTAAGCTAAAGTTATTTAATTAATTTATATAATGTTTATAACTAAATAGATAGATAAACGCTTACATATCTTCCAAAGGTGTTTTCTATAAGATCCACGTCGAGATCGGTTTTAAGCGCCTGAAATGCTTCATCGGTTAGGAAACTTCCTTTCAAAAGGATTGGCTCCCGTTCCGTTTCCCGTTTGTCCTTGGGCAGCAGAGTAAGTGAGTTGGGTATCAAACTGGGTCTGGTACTGGGATTAAGTGAGTCGGGTCCCAGAGCAGCCACCTGAGTCTCGGGATCCTCACTTAGATGAAATGTGGTGGTGGCTTCAATTCAAACAAGGTTACAATTAAGGCAAACATAAAATATGTGTCATTGTAAACTTTCATTGTTAAGCTATTAAAAAAAAAATTGCTTGAGCAAATTCCACAATGTCTTTTGACAATAATTTCTTAATAATTTGTAAGCCAAATGTTCGGTGTGTCAATATTATAATATCAAAGATAAACAGCTCATAACGAGGTAAAAATATCGTGACAATCGCACCTTCGATATTTCTGATATCTTGTTATTGTTTTACCTTCATACATATACAGGTATTTCTCCTCGTGTACTGAATTCACCTAAGCTTAATTGTTTAAAAATGCTTATAAACACAAAATTTGTATTCGAATTTTGGTTGTTGTTTTTAATTGTTGTTAATAATAATTTCTTGTCAGGTCTTTTTTACAGGTCTTGAAAGTATTTTTCAGCTTAATACAAATCTTATTATATTTATCAAACCAAATTTATGATTCATACTTCCAAAAGTGACTTCTTAGCGTAAAATGTTATAAGCTAGCGGTAAAAAATCATGGTTTTTTAGTCCCAAAAAAAAATGTAAAATATAAATGCGTTTAGCATTTTCTAAATAGTTTATATAATTAAAACATATAAGTAGCATTAAAATTTAAATAAAATTTGAAAATATTTCAGCAAGCAAAAAGGACAACAATTTTCACTTTTAACATCCCAAACAAAGCTTCATTATAAAATATCAAAAAATTATCAAAAGATGTCGAGACAAGAACATTACAGCTCGAAATATTTACTTGCACACTTTCACCGCTACTTCTGTTGAAGCAATATATATATATATATATATATTCGATATGTCAGGCACCACAAAACTATAGTCCTACTTGGTTACCCACCTTGAGCTGGCTTCAGCTTCTTTCGTTTCTTGCCCCTGCGAACATCCTCGTCGCTCAGTTCGTGCTCATTGATGCAGGTCTTGGGCTTGACCTCCAGTTCAATGGTGGCATCTCCTCCTGGAGCCAGATTAGCCGTGGCCAGCGAGGATTTGGGCCTTTGCTCGTTGGACGACTGCCTCTTTGGCTTCTTGTCCTCGTTGGCACCGGCACTCTTGGGCTTTTTGTCCTCCTCCAAGCCGCTTTGGGTCAGCTCCGAACTGGGCTTCCAGTAGAGCGTCTCCTGGGAGTGGGATCGCCTGAGATCCAATATGATTTTCTTTCGCTTAATGTTCTCATGTTTGCCCCATTCGGGCGTTATGCAGCGACGATAAAAGGAGCCGGCACTGGTTCTGGTATGGATGCTCGTCACCGTGGGTGTTGGCGTCATTGGTCGCGAGTCCGTTTCCGCATAGCGCCGGAACAGATCCTCCGGAATGTTATCCGCCTCATGTGGCTGCAGTTCCGGCTCCTCGGGAATCTTGTCTGGTTTCTGCTGACTTTTGCCCTCAATCGCCAGCGATGTCTTCAGCTGATTGATCACATCCTTAACCCCTGATGGAGCCGGATGGTTGCACAGCACCGAGCATCCCTTGGCAAACGGATTAAAGAGTCCGCCAAAGGGGCGTAACGAAAGCGGCATGGGCGTGGCCTCAAACTTGAGCGGCATTCGCGAGACATCGCCATGATGATTTTTGCGCTGTATTTAAAAGTCTTTTCTTGATTATCTCGTGCAAAATAAAAAAAAAATACAATTTTTTTGTTTATTATTCACTTTTTCAACTACATTAAAAAAAATGTCTAGTGTTTAATGATTAAGTAAGTAATGAATTAAGTAATTAATTCAATACTAAATAATGTAACCCCTAAACTTAAAACCACCGAAAACATTTCTTAAAATCACTTAAGTTTTATTTTAATAATTTAAATATTTTATTATTAAGAAATTTTGATATTTGTTTATGAAACCCAAAATCTAAAAGTAATGTAAGATTAGTTTAGTTTCTATGACTACATTTTTTTTTGGTTGTAAGTAAAAATTGTTATAATCGACGAGTATTTAATATTAAATATTGAAGAAAATATTTTAAACTGTTAAAAAAAACAACTAAAATTATTAAAAACTATTTAACATAATTTTAGAAGTGGGTATAAAAAGAACTTCTTGGACCACGTAAAATATATATATATATATATATATATATATATATATAAATCATAACCATGACACGAGTAAAGTGTAACATTTAAAAGCCTTGAAGAACAAATAAAACTGAATGACAAATTAAACACTTAATCAAGAATTGCTTTAATATTATTGTACAGTCTGGATATATCATTCCACCGCCTTGAATATTTACATTACCTTTTTGAGATACTTGACATGCCTCTTGGGCGTGGGAACCAATCCAGTACGTGTTGTGGCGCTCATTGCTGCCGTTAAAATAAACTCTGAGTATCGAGTATGCCGACAAAAGCCGGGGTATCCATAAACAATGCGTTCTGTTTCCATGGCTATCAGCGGTGACGCCAATAAGTTCATTTGCCTTTATCGATTTTAAACGGTTTCCTTACCAGTAAATAAACATTTTTTTGAAAAAAACCTAAATCAAAACATATTTCTAAATTTTAACCATAAGCAATTGTAAACTCTTAGTTAATTTTAATCACATATTTTAAACCTGACAACAAATAGTTTTGGCAATAACTGCCAAAACTAATGTTGATCTGTGGTTTCTTTGAAAACTAAAAAATATATAATATCATAATTTTAAATACACTCCTGACAAAAAACACTCTATAAAAATTTTGTTTTTCTGAAACACTGAATTGCAAAAATGTTATTAAGCTAACAATAATAAATTGATTTTTTTATTGAGCTTTATAGTTTTTTATATAACTAACCAAGAAGTTTTAGGAACTTGCATTATCTCTTACTGATATTCAATTATCAATGTAAGTGCGGTTGTGTTCTAAAACCTTAATCAACCAGTTAACTATAATTATAGACAGAATCAAAGTTATTAAAGGCAACATTTCAAATAACCCCCAAAAATATCAAAAGCATAAAATAACGTATGTTTATTGTGTCTGTGTCTTAAAACTAACAACTCTTGGGGTTTGGGAATAACATGAGGAATAGACTTTAGGAAGGAATAGTGAGGCAGTTGGAATGCTCGAAGGGGATTCTCTAGTAGAGGGAACCGCGATGATGCAAATGCCTGAGACGTTGATCCAGCAACTGGCGTTCGTTGGACAGTGAAATGGTCGAGGTGGAGCGGTGTAGGGCGGGCAGAATGGCGGCTCCATGACCACCGTGACCACCCGATCCGTGCACGGCGGCGACAGTGGGCCCTGCCTCCGATGGACCACCACCCAATCCGGCGGTATTGCCCACCGCCCGTGAGCGCAGCAAGTGATTTCGGAGCGGCGATTGCCGGCGCACCGAGTTGTTGAATGAGATCTGCAGGGAGAGGCGTTTCTGGGACAGCGAGGCCAGGTGCTCCGGCGACAATTCGATCACCTGGGGAGGAGCAGTCGCCGCCACCGCCAAGGCAGCCGCTGTGGCGGCACTGTAGCTGGGCAGCGATGAGGTGGGCGATGAGTTGCCGCAGTTGCAGGAGGTGGAGGCTATCGATATGTTGTCCGCCCCGCCATCTGCGCTAGGGACGTTCGTCTCCACCAGGCTGTAGCCCACCGCTTGCTCCTTGCCGTTCTCGTTGCTCTCGAATATCTTGATGATGGGCACCACTGCGGGGGTCAGGATGATGCCCGCCTTCCGGAACTCCTCCAAAGCATCGTCGTAGGTGGGCAGTCCGGACACAATCGTGTAGGAGGGCAGCGACTCCGCCTCGTAGTCCGGCGGACAGCGGCGGCAGATCTCAATCGTCGGATCACTGTGATTGGCACGGTCTGCAAGAAAAAAGAAGGGAAAATCAGAATATACGTTTAGTACATGTTGGAAAAATGTGTAAGAAAAAAAATTCTATTAAAAACATATATTTTATCAGAAAATGAAATTTAGATTTTTAAGAAGTACTTTTAGCGTTGCCAAATATTATATAAATTTGTATATGTTATGCATAAAACTTCGTAACTTCATAATTCAAACTGAATTAATAAAACCATAATAAATATTCATTACTTTTTCAAAAGTGTTCTTTAAATTTTTTAAAACAGTTAAATGATTATTATTAAAATAATTTTATTTTTTACCAGACACTTGAAATTTAAACAAGTTAATATATTTGTTACAACAAAATATAGATAAAAAATGGGCATATATATTCCTAAGTGTACCCTTAAATATTATTTAAATCATTTTTTAATTGAATTAAGTAGCCTTTTTTAAATATTTATTAAATTATATTTTTATTATATTATTGTAAATATATATATTTTATATTATAAGCCCTTTTAAGCTGTCATTAAAAGCTTTGATTAAAATTGAAACTATATATTCGGAAACACATAAGTTACTGACTAGTTTTCAGTCCAGCTCTTTAAAACATTATTTATTAAAAAGCTTTGCTGAATAGTTGTTTATATTTTGCAGCTTCTATCATTTGCTTCCAATGTTTTATTCCCCCAGATTCCGGCTCGCTACTTCCGGCAGTCAAACAAGAAAAAAAAGAACAATCAGAATTATCAAATCAATTCCCCTTTGCTATACCATTTGGGACTTGCCACGGCAGCAAATGGCACTTAAAAGGCTCCCAACCCCTTGTAAATTGTACCTTTAGTTTTTGGGGATGTTGCTGCGGATCTAAATGAAATTTTTATATCGAGTGCTTGTTCGTTTAAAAGCTGGTAAAGCTGGCTCTAAAGGCGGCCAACTGCAAGCTGCGGACGCAACCCTTAAAAGTAGGCAACAAAAAACATTTATTGCAATTGTCCAGCAGGAGGAGTGAAATAAATGTGACTCCCGGGATGGGGGAAAACCGGCGAATCCACAGCGAATCTTCCCCAGAAAAAGGTGAGTCAGCAGCCCAATGATGGAGTACATGGAACTGTTGATGCGGCAAGCGTTTTCCCCGTGACATGGTACAAGATTTTCCAGATTAGCCGCATGCTGGGTGGCTTTGGCAAATATTGAAAATGGCACACGCTTCGGTTCACACCCTTCTATTTGGATACCTTCTATGCGGCGGGGGATTTAAAGCCTGCGGGTCGACAATTTTCAGACATTTTCACACCCACATGGCATGGACGCTCATTTTTTATGCAACGCTCTGTGAGCTTACGAAATTAAATTGATGATGCCCACGAAGAAAGCGGGCGGAATGAAAGTGAAAACTCATTTTCGGGTGGGGTTTTTCCCGGCTTGGAGCCGGGCCATATGGCATGTGGAAAACCCCAGGGAAGCTGTCAGTCCCTTTACTCCGTTTTTGCTCTGACAACAGCTCAACAGCTCGTGCTTAAGCCTTTTTGTAATTTTCAATTGACTTTAGTTAATTATGGGCCGGCTTACATCGGAGCTTAACGTATGGCTCCAGGGGGGGCGTGGCTGTTGTTTTAAGTCGGCTGGATACACTTTTGATTTTGCGACAGGTCGACAGTACTTGTAAATTCATAATGAAGGTTGAATACAATAAGGATTATTTCTGACTCAATTAAATCAGAGAAAACAATGGAAAAACAACAGTTGCTTCATGGCAATTCGTGTAAAGTAATAAATGTTTATTTATACAAATAAATTATTTTCCCAGCTTTGTATTTAAATTAACTCTTGAAAATAATGAAAAACTTACTATTAAAATAAGAGGTCGTGACTGCTGTTTTAAGTCGGATGGATACACTTTTGATTTTGAGAAGGTAAATTAGTATTTTTTTTTTTTAAATTATGTAGAGATGAAATAAAAAAAATACATTTTCCGGCTTTTGTATTAAGTTTACTTTATATTAAAATAGGTATAACAAAGGACATTTTCCGGCATTTATATTACAGTTTAATCTTAGGAAAGAATATGACTTTTTGTTTTAAAAACTTTTGGAATTCGTACAAAATGGTTTGGATTCTTAATTAATTTGGAGGTTGTATATGGAAACAAAAGCAAACATGTAACCTTTAGTTTTGGTTTAAGAAAGACTTCCTTTAGTTTAAGTGACCAGGGCTTATACAGTCATAAACTGGCCATCCCCAACCGAAAAGGACGCTTTTGACATGCCCACAACTACTCGGCTTGATGAACTGTCTGGGTCCGTGATCCAAAAGCCCCGGGACATACGCATTCAATTCCCCAAACGCAGCTTAGCACGACAATAAAATGAAGTGCAGCGCATAAAAAAAGAGAAAGCCGCTTGCCAGATGAAACGAAAGTAAACAAAGCCCAAAGTGTAAGTGCGTTGTGCATAAAATATTCGCCGCAAGTTATAAGCCAGCATCAAAATGGACACCGAAATTTCCACTAGTCAATATGCCAAAGGTCATGAAAGCGCCAAGGCATCCCCAACAAAAACTTGCTTAGCATCGGGATTGGAACTACAACTACACTGAAAAAAATGATAATGTATTTGTTTTTAATGAATTGAAAAATTTAAAAGTGCTACCTTATTAAAAAAGTCAACAGAATTAATAGAACATATTATATTGTTTGTGTATTGGGCAAATGTGTTGTTATTGTTGAGTTACAAAAAAAAAGTTGTTTTTGTATTAAAATTATAATTTTAAGAAATGTAGTATAACTTTTATAGTGGTGTTAAAATAGTCCATGGGTCATATCACTAATGATTTTAAAAACCAAAAGTCCTTTATAATACTTATTATTTTCTTAAAATGGCTCTGTTTAAAACTTAATCTCGTTATTGTTTTGTAAATAAAAGATTAATTTAATTTCTTGTAAAAAACCTTTTTTTAATAGTATGTTTTTACAGAACTATCAAAATTTATATATTTAAGCCTTTTATAAACTAGTGAGTTTTCTTATTATTATTAAAACTATAATTATATTTGGCAAGAAATATTTATCTCATGTCATTCGAAATTTTTTTTTCCTGTAAGAACTTTGAACCTAAGGCAGGCCAGCGATATTTGGGCGTTCTCACAATAACAACAAAAAAAGTTAAACACACTTTATGTTGGGGCTTCGCTTTCGAGTTTTGGGGGTCTCCAAGGGGGGAGGATGGAGCGCAGGATGTGGCAAGTGGGTGAAGTGGGTGAAGTGGGAGCTGTGCGTTTTGTGGATTTGTGCGCCAAACCACCAAAGCAGAAAGCAGAAAAAAGAAAACAAACGACATACAGCTCAAGCAACCAAAAGTGACGTGCCCAGGAAGAGGACGATGGAAATGGCAATGGCGACATGCCTGCCAGCGGACCGAAAAAAAAATGGGGGAAAATGGAACGGGAAAAATGTTCATCTTGGGCGCTAACACTCGAAAAAAATGATTGACATATTTTCTCAATTTTTAAATATACTTATTTGTGATAAGAAAAGTGTGTTTATTATAAAGATGAGTAAATCAACGTTAAAAGCATAAGAAATAACTTAAAATTAACCATATATTGTTTTTATAAAACATAGAAAACATAAATCTAACTTTGATATTAATTCTGTAATATCAAACAAAAAATAAAATGTTTTTTAAACATTTTCAACTATTTTAATTTTTACCACTTTTCTATTTGTATAAATATCTGCAATTGGTTTAACATTAGAACTGTTAGACCATTTTCTATGAAACATTTTTATTAAATATTGTATTGAAAGCTTACTTTATATTTTGTATAATTTATTCTTTTATTTTACTTTTAGTTTTGGTAAAAACAAAATAGATTTTTAACTATCATTTTAGCTTGGTTTACTATATGTTATGCTTACTAATCCCATTTCTTTATTTTTGCTTAACTTTATTTAATAGCCTATTTAATGGTGATTTGTGTTCATTTTTTCTGAGTGCTAAAGCGGTGGCAGACAGGAGCCAGCTCGAAGGATTTGCCAGGCACGTAAGCAGTTTATAGCCAGTCGACCCCCCTCAAAGAGAGCCAAAAATAAAAGTTCAGCCCACATTTTTGGATGCTGCCATCGTCATTTCCTCGTCCTGCCTTCCCAAGTCCTTGGGGTTGGTAAACACGGCACCAAATTGCCGTTTAAATTTCTCCCCAATGTCTACGCCTGGGGCCAAAGCGGCCTTGAAACATTATTATGACTGTGACGCCCCGTTTTCCCCACCTGTTAGGCCTGCCCCAAGGATTCCGGGCTCCCAATCCCCCGGACAACTTTATATTTGAAGTTGTGACTGCCAGACAAAGCCAGCCGGGGGAACCGTGAAGACAGGCGTTAAATGCTACCTATGCCTCCCAATGGACTTGGGGATCTGGGATCTGGTGTTCGGGGGTCTGGGGTCCATGATCCATGTCAAGGGTCTGGTCTGGGTGTGCCAGGGGTTATTCGGCCAACTTACGGCTCTGTCTGCTGCAGCCTCTGTTCTTTGTTTAACTAATTAAACTCTTGTAGCAGCGAGCATGCAAATACCATTTGGCCTTACTCGCAAAAACACGTGTCGGCTTGGCATGAAAAAGAGCGAAAACAATGGGAAAGAATGTTTTAGGCCCTAAACTAAACGCATGTCAGAATTGCATTGTTTTCTTTGAGCCGGAGACAAGAAAAATGATGTTGCCCAGGGCCAGGATCTGGCCAAAATGCCACTTGTTCGATTTCAAAGGCTTTCGAATGACCTATCTGAACTTGCACGTATATGACATAAAAATAAAGAAATTAAATAAATTTTTAAAGAATTTTATAAAATTATTTTTACTCAGAATTATTTTATAACAGTATGAGTACAATTTTTTCAGAAAATGTATACTTTAAGTTTTTGTTATTTTAAAATTTTTAAACAAACAAAATAAAAATCAATTTAATTAAAAAAATTGAAATCAAAACTAAAGAATTTTTTTAATAAGTTAACAATCATATCTTAACTAATTTAAAATTAGCAACTTTACTGAAATTCTTTCAAAAACTTAATTATTTAGCATTTTCAACGTTATTTGTATTTAGAATATAAATTAAATTATATTAAAGAGTTGCTTTCTTTTACTCCTAATTTTTATCCAACACATAATGGTTCGAATCAGATAGACTCAACGGTTAAATTGTCGCTTTATGTTTGCAATGCTCTGTGTTTTTCTGGACAAATGTCCCATCATCAGCAACTGTAGGGCATTAAAACTAACTGCTAAATTATTAGCAAGACAACCCATCCATCTCGGGGGCAGATCCTCCTCGGTGGGTCTTTGCACACGAAAACAGAAATGAAGAAAAATTGCGGCTTGTCAGTGGAAGGCAGAACAACAATAAAAAGGACAAAACCGACAACATGAAGACATCTTCAGCATCTTTCGCAGGAGTAAACGAAACACGCGCCAGGAGCATCCAACATCCCGCATCCAGGACGAAAAAGTAATAAGTGTGTCTATTTGTTTGCAAATATTTCATTTCCCGTGCCGTTTACTTTCTATCTTCCTTCCGCCCACAGCAGCCTTGGTTCGCAAAAAAGGAGAAAGCATGGAACTGTCACGAAAGTCGCATTTCCCCAAAACTAAATTATATAACCGTATATCAAATTTAGTCCCTGTTTATGGTTTTGGCCAACAAATTCAAATTGAATTGCCAAAACATCTCTTATGCCCGGGTTAAACTATAAATCCAAGAGATATCTTTTCAAGAAATCATTTATATTATTTGTCAAAGGTGAAGTAACATTTTTAGAAACTGAAATATTTAGCGTTCATAAAGCATTAAAAAGTAAAATAGATCTTATATGGCATAATAAAGAAAAACATATTCTGTGGTCTAGAATAAACATTGATTTTGCTTGGCAATTGGAATTTGATCAAAACAAATCGAAAGAAAATTTATGTATATATATTTCTTTAGTTAACAAAGTTACCCACTTTTAGATACCTATTCAAAATCATTTCCAACTGAGATCAGCATAATAATATTATATATTTTCAATTTAAAGGTTTTATGAACAAATTTATGATTTTTTTCTTTCATTTGAGTAACTGCTGCTCGACCATTTGATTTATGTACATTGAACTTGCTGAAAGTTCAACTAATACATAAAATGCAAACGGCGTGCGTGGGCAAACGAAGGAAAAAAGTTAGTGTAATTTATAAAATGCAAGCCACACATGGTGCCCTTGCCTGTACGAAATGCTGAATGTTATTAAAAACAATATAAACAACTTCCCGGTGGGTTGTTCCGGGTCGGTTGTTTATGGACGCCCGAGCCTTAAACCACAAAGTACCACTTTTCCTGCCTATTGGGCGGTTGTGCGGCAGTTGCGGCAATTTTCAAATTGACTTTTGCACATGTTGCCGCCGTAGCGAAAATGCGGGCAAACAATGTAGTCAAAGTGTGCTCCACTAAAAACAAAAAACATAGCGCAATAGGCCTTAGCTGTCTGGGTGTGTTGGAATCAGTGCTGCCAAGATTCCATAAGAAAATAAGGATATAAGAGCAAAAAATATGGAAAGCGCCTTAAATAAAATGAATTACATTTGAACAGAAGGGGGCATGGTTTTTATCCTGTCTTTTCATTTTACAAAATTAGTAAGTCTTACAGGTTTTAAAGAAATCCAATAAAATATTTTATAAATAAATAAGTTAACTAGGTAAATTTATAAAATCATTGAACATTCATGTTCAAAAAAGAGGTACGATCTTTTATTACAAAAAATCCGGTTTTTAAAAAAATATATTATTGTAAGCAAATGCAATTTTTAGAGGTCTTATTGTTTTTTTTGTATTACTTTAGTGAAATTTGTTTGTATTGTGACTAAAAAAATCGAAAAGTATTTAAAAGTCTAAGCCAGCAACACTGACATGAGTCTTATCCACAAACTAGTGCAAAAAGAGGGCGAAAAATACAAAAATAAGTGCATAGCAAAAACGTGCCAATCGAGCGCGTGAACGGAATAACCAAATAGTTTGCCGCTGCTGCGCCAAAAGTCAAATATCTATCAAAACAGCATTAGTGGCGGCAGCTGCTCTGTTTATAACATTTCGGGGTCCACCTTTTTTTATTTTAATTTTAGCGCCATGACCCACCCCCGACCTGCAACACTGCCCTCAGGGGCGGCACTCTCCAGCACTGTTCCCCTCAAACAGTGTTGGAAACGATCACGCTCAGTTTTTGCACGCTCACATACACAAACAAGGGTAACAACGCGAAGAGAGCGAGAAAGAGAGAAAAGAGAGCTCGAGAGAGAGAGAAAAATAAAAATTTCCAGCGGCGTCGGTGGATTTGGTATTGTTCTGAACGCTGCGCCGCAGTTTCGAGTTTTTGCCTGTTTTATTCCACTCCGATTTGTTAAAAGAAAAGCAAGGGTTCCATGTCAGACATGCTGAAAATGGCAAATGTTGCAAATCCGCTGCAAACAATGAAGAAAACAAACGCTGAGGAGGATTCCGAGGAGTCTGACATGGAAGATCAGGATGAAGAAGAGGAGGAGGAGGAGGACGATCTCCCGGACGATGTGGTGCTACAAATTGACAGCGAGGATGAGGCAGAACTGGAAGCGCAGCGCATCCGCTTGGTGGAAGAAGAAGCAGCAAAGACAACAAAAAAGGCAGAGAAAGAACTGCAGGAACAACAACAACAAGCGCAGGTCAGTAACGGTAACGAAGAGCAACTGGAGGAAACTGGAAAACCCAACAACAGTGGTAAGCGCAAGGGCCGTGGAAGGCCCAAACGCAGGGCTTCCACGAGTTCGCAGGCTTCCAGTGCGTCGATTGCGTCCATAGCTTCCCTCGCTTCCAGTGCTTCCCTGGTGGCAGCACAAGTTCTCGCAGATGAGAAGTCACGCCGCTTCATCTACAGCTGTTCCAGCTGCACTCACCACTACGCCGACAGCCTGATCCTCTCCAGACACTTCCAGCGGGCACATGCCGCCGACAAGCCGAAGAAAAAACGCGGTAAGACCAAGTGGGATTCCCTGGCAGAACCTCTGGATATTACGCCACCCCTAACATTTGACCCTTCGGAATTGGGTCACCTCAAGCCCTGTGCCCAGTTGCTCGTCCAAGGGGAATCCCTGCTGCAGCTATGTCTCGCCTGCAACTCACAGTTTGTGGATGAGGTGCGTTTCCAGGAGCATCTCAGCCAGCAGCATGGCTATTTCAAGCTACTGGTGCCCAAGGATGAACCCACCGATCTCCCGCCCCAGGCCATGGTCACCATTCCGGGGGCTCTGGCCCTGGGCAAGTCCAACTCGCAGCTTCAGCTGCCCATTCCAGCTCCAGAAACTCCACCACCCGAGCAAGATGCCAAGGAATCGCCATCCAATACCGGGTCCAATGACAAGGAGGATCTCGCCCTGATAAACGCCATGGTGGCCGAGATTGCAGCAGACCGCGTGAAGAAAACCAGTAGTCCTAAGGTCAGCAAGATGATTATTAAGCTGCCCATGCCCAGCAAAAGGGGCAGAAAAAGGTCGAAACCCGAAAAGATCCGGGACAGCAAAGATAAGTCTGAGAAGATTCGTGAAAGGAAGCAGGACAAGCCTGAGAAGAAGAAAAAACTGGACAAAAAGGAGGAACAGCAGACAGATTTCGAACCACTTACGCCAAAGAAATCTGACATAGAGATGGAACAGCAGCAGGAAAAGGATGCAAGGGATCAGCTGGAACCAGAAAGTGCTGAAATGAAACTGCAACATTCGGAAAAGGTTAAGAAAGATCAACCGAAGCTGCAAACATTACAGATAGAAGTCCAGCCGTCGCCTCAGAATGCTGAGGAGTCCCAGCTTCCAGAGAAAGATGAGCAGCAGACGCTGGAAAAGCCTGCAAAAGATCGAATGTTGTCGGAGAAGACTATTGCGGAGCTGCAAGTACTACCAAAAGATGTAAAGGAAGACATAAAGTCCACTAAAGACAAACCATCGCTCGCAAAAGTATTAAAAGCAAAACAACTTCTGGAGGAACCTGCAAAGGAGAAGCAGCCGCTCGAAAATAAAGCACAAGAGCCACAGCACATGCAAAAAAATGGTGCCGAGAACCTTAACATTGCTGAAGACGATCCACAAAAACTGGAGATTGATGACAAAGAGCACCAGGCACAGTTGGAAACACCATGTCACGATCATCACCAGCCGGCAAAGGCAGCAAAATCGAAACAAGCCGACAAAGAGCAGCAGCAAAAATTTGATAAATCGGAGAAGGATCAACAGCATCAGGCAGAAGTAAGTTTGATCTTAAATAGACGTGACGAACATTCAATAAACAGCCATTATTTTCAGGAGCCTTTTAATCCAACTAAGCGCAAGCGCGGCCGTAAAGAGCGCAAGTCACCCACACCCGTTCCCATACCGCTGGAGGACAAAGAAATCAAGGAGGAGGCGGAGCCACCGGAGCGGCGCACGCGCAAGTCTCGTCAGCAAGTGCACTACGTGGTGGATATCAAAGATGAGGAGGAGGAGGAGAAGGAGGACGAGGAGGAGGAGGAGCCAGAGGTGGATGATGACTCCTCAGCCACTGTTTCGCCGCATAACAGCTCAACGGACGACAGTTTCACCTCGATCAAACGTGAGTCATCCGAGGAGTCGCAGCGCAATGGAACTGGTGGCATACACACCTGCAATTTCTGTGGCAAAACCTTCAAACGTTTCTCGAGAATGCAGGATCACCTGCGTCTGCACACTGGAGAGAAACCGTACGTTTGTGGGCAGTGCGGCAGGGCATTCCGCCTGAAGATGCGTCTGGTAGAGCACCAACTGCGTCATCGCACGGAAAAGGCATACAAATGCGAGATTTGTTCAATGCCACTGGCCACCAAACAGGATTTATCGCTGCACATGCGTCATCACAAGAACGATCGTCGCTACAAGTGCGACAAGTGCAACAAGGGATTCGTTCGCAGCTCAGATTTGTCCATCCACGTGCGTATTCACACGGGCGAAAAGCCCTATAGCTGCGATCTGTGCGGCAAGGCGTTCCGTGCTCGCCAGAATCTGGTGGTTCATCGACGTACTCACCTCGGCGATAAGCCCATTCAGTGCGAGCTGTGCGACAAGCGTTTCGCTCGAAAGATCGACATGCGGGTTCACATGCGCAGGCATACAGGTGAAAAGCCCTATAATTGTGATGCCTGCAAGCGTGGCTTCTCCTCCCGTGTGAATCTGCTGCGCCACCAAGAGCGTGAGCACGGCGAGGACGAGAAGACCTCTGGATCTGGAAAGGTAGAAAAGAAGAAGCCAGAGCCGGTGAAGGAGCAGGAGCAGGAGCAGGAAAAGGAACCCAAAGCTAAAGCAGCGCCACGACGTCCGCGACGTGAGAAGTTGCAGCAGAAGATTGCGGCCCAGGAGAAACTACTGGATGACCTGAAACGCAGCTTGAGCGCCCTGCCAGAAATCTCCGAGGAGTCAACGCGGTCCAAACTCAATGGAGCTGGCGGGGAATTGGCCGCAGATGCGGGAGCAGGGCGTGCACAAGTACAGGTCACAGTGTCCATGCAAATGGAGCCGGCTCCCAATGCCGAAGACGATGAGGAGATCACACCGGAGAAGGAGAACGCCTTGTCAACGAGCTCAACGACCTCCGATGGCAAGACAAAGGCGAATCGCAAGATTACCAGCTACTTCACTGTTGTAGGTCAGCAGGCGGAAATCTAAAGACTTATGTTCAGGGTCAGCAACACTTCTTACTCATTACATTTTAAGATGCTGCACTGTACTTGGAAATGAAGGAGACATTTCCCTAGCGTAGTGTACACCTCGCAATTTTACATTTTCGGATTTTCAATGCAATCTTGCAGCAGGGATCAAGTATTTTCTTTTTATACTATTTATATATATTTACGAATTAATTTTGAGGTTCTATGGAGACGGATACCCAGGAAATATTTAATGTTGTGAAGGACATATAACCAACAAGAACAAGAAAAGACTACTTTTTAAAAGAAATATTGATATTTGATACAAAAAAAAAACAAGCAAGAGACTGCAAAGAGTTAAATACCATAAATATATATATATTTTTCTATAGACAGAGCAACTTTTGTGAACAAAATAAGTTAAACTATGTAAAAAAAAAAATACCAATACACTAGCATGTAAGTAAGTAAGGGAAATGTTTGCAACCTGTGAAAAACTAAAATATCTTGAAACTTAATTCCTACAACTCGAATTTCATTTAAACCGAATTGAAGTTCCAATCAACGATTTTTTATTAATAATTTGTAAACAAACGCTCGACCAAATTCAATCTTATCGAGCTTCCATATCAGCAAAATATGATATTTATAAACAAATGCGCACAGCAATTCGTATTTTATTTGCAAACATTTCCTTTTCATTCCCCCCTCATTTATAAACCGAATAAGCTGAAGAATGTTTCACAATTTCATTTAATTTCACCGCACACATGAAATCAATTGCAAGTCACTTAATATGCAATTTATACGAAATCTCCAACATATACTCAAAATTCCAAAACAATTGTAGTTTAATGAATATAATTTATATCTATAATGCATAAGCAAATGAAATGCTCTCGGGAAAAGTATATTTTCCTTTGAATTATTCTTGCACTATCTCAGCACTCTGTTAGCTATATTTATTTTACATACTTTACGCATTTACTTTAACATATTTACTTAATTTCTCGAATCGTAAGCATACCGAATAGACAATGCAAAAAGTCAGCAAACGTTTATTTCCTACATATTCTGAGTGCATTTTTTGTAAATTTAATTTGTGGCAGCTTCTCTGATTCTGTAGTATCTAAGAGAGTCCAATGAATATACGTTATTTTATAATTTCACATTTGTCGATTTTAATTTGATGCCACTTGCAAATTGTTGCGACCGGTACTTCAACCCCCGAAATTGCAATTACTCGAATGGGGGTGTGCGAGTTTTATGTTTTATGTTTATGGCATAGGACAACAAAAGGCAGCTGCTGCTGCTGCTGCTGCTGCTGCAGCCCCTGTCAATTTTTCAGCACTAACTATTGCTCGAGAGGATTGGTATTGGGGTGGACGAAGGACTAAGGAGAGTAAATGTCGAGCAGCAGTTTATCATTTGTAATGGGGTTGTACACGGTCCATTTCGTAGTGCCAAGGGGTTGATATGTGAGAGAAGATAAATGAAGCGGGACAAATGAGGCAGTGGGAGAGCGGTAGGAACTGATTTATGCCTAGATCCAGGTGAAAGAGCTATCCCTAAGCGATCGTTGAACTCTACGGTGAAAACTTAAGTTAAATATGATTAAATTATGACCTTGTCAAAATGATCTACAATTAAATAATTTAAATAAATGTGTAGAACTAAACTAAAGCTAGACATCATAAACAATGAAGTAACATTAATTCATTTTCTATACTGCTTTTTGGAGTGAAATGTCTTCCCACTTGAAACTTCTTTTTTTTTTTAAATAACACATTTGCTTTTAAAAAATAAAGCGATAGTGAAAAACATTAAATGAAAAGAGAGAGATAGAAAAAACCTAAACGGAAATATGAAACTGATAAGTTTTTGTATTCCCTATGAGGTTGACAGTTTTATTCCGCCCGGCATTTTTGTCTAAACAAAAACCAATTTCTTTGGTGCCGCTCTTGTTTCGCATGTTTTGGCCATATGCTTATCATCTGGTCGCTGCAATGACAATTTATTTTGTTCTGGCTTTCAAACAAAAGCGCAGCCAAAGAGAAAATGCCAAAATCAGCGAATATAACAGAGGCCAAATATGAGAATAAAAAGAATTTAGCTTGCTGCATGCGCCTTCAATGCAATATTACGCATACGAAGCGTGGTACCGCGTGCTTTGTTTGTGAGATTGTGCCAAAATACAAAAAAAAATGAGGAGAAACAAAAAGATAGTCAACGTGACACACTACACACACACTACACACACACATGTGCACGTTGGTGTGTGCGAAAATATGCAAATTAAGTGTGGCGACTTTTGTTCTCGCCGTTTTTTGGTGTAGAAAGCGTAAAAAGCGAGCAAAAACTGTACGTATACACATTATTTGGGCTGGCGATTGTGGAAAGCAAAGCGCCGAAAAAAACGAGTATACGCCCCGTTGTACAGTCAGTCAACTAGAGTGTGTTTGTGTATGTCTATGTCGGCTTGTGTTCGTGTGCCGATCAAGCCTGCTCTCCCCTCTCTTCTTCTCCTCACTCCTCTTTTGTTTTGTTTTTCCCCCGTCTCGTCAGCATTTTTACACTTTTATGTAGCTGGCTTTTAATTGAATTTCGCTTCAGTCTCAGACTTTGACTTCTTCTGTTGTTTCTGCTGTTTCTTTTCGCTGTGGTTAATTTTAAAACTACCCATAAAAGCCACACGCTGCGCCAACGTCGACGTCGGCAAGGGCAGCGGCTTTTGCCACTAATACAATTACGTCCTGCCATCGAGTTTGTTCTGGATATGCACTGAAAAAATCAATTATTTGGGGTGTGTCCGGTTATCGTTCCGGATACGATTAGGTTATGGATATACAAAATTTTAATAAATAAAAAAGCATTTTGAAACTAAATCATTTTTTATTTGCTTACAAAATATCACCATTTATTAATTAAATATATTTTCTTAAAAGTAATTTTTTTCCTGTGTAGACTCTCTTTTCAATCTCTCTTTCTCTCCCCGGCTGGCTTGTGTTTGTGTTTTTGTTTGTTAAGCCTCTCTGCGGCGGCTGCGTTTCTTCAGCTCTTCTGCATTCTTTTTGCGGTCGTTAACTTGCAACTGAACGTTTTGTTGTTGTTGATATTAGCCACTCCGTTCTCTTGCTGTTTCTGTCACCCGCTCAATGTTCTATGTTTTCCGCTCTTGTTTGTGTTGCTTTGTTGTTGGGTTGATTTGTTTGCGCAGCTCTCGTTGCTGTGTGTGTGAGCCGCTTTGCCATCGACGCTTCCGTTTGTGTGCGTAGGGCGAAAGAGAGAGCAGACAAGTTTTCCAACACTCAAACGAGCGCGCGCCATTTAAAAAATTTAAAATCGCCAACGGTGCGTATGCATGATAAGCGAGAAAAGTTCAATAATTTGAAAACACTACAAGTTGTTTGATGTTTTCAATGAATTTATTATTTTTAATAAAAATAAGCTGGTTCGTAGTATTGAATAAATTTATTTTACATCTCAAAAAACTTATAAAAGTAGCTGTGGTAAATATAATAAAATGATCTTGCAATTACAAGTAATATAATCACGCTGATAAATTGTAAAACATTTATAAGAAACGTAAAAAACTTATACGTTAATTTAAAATTTTAAAATTTCCCATTAGAGCCGTGAGTGAATTTCCGCACGAGTTGAACGAATTTTAATCAAAAGAACACAATTAGTGATTAAAACGTAAAGAGCCGAAAAATCGTATAATGAATGCATAATATAATTTACTGGTTAAGTATTTTTCCACACCAGAAATGGGTCTTTCTTGAATTGGCTCAATTGATTAACACATTTACCACTGCAACTTTTATTCATAAGTTGCTGACAAGCCTCATCCACATGAAATGCATTAAAAATTATTTATCCATAAATCATGCAATCGTTAATAAATAAAAAATGCATTCGAGTTCATTTCCCGTCGACAGTGAAATGGCACATAAACAAACAAACAAAGTCGAAAATGTAAAAAAATGGAAATAAAGGTGAAAAAATATAGCCAAATGCATAAATAAATCAGAGCAGCGGGGAAACAACAATGCGGCCTGTCGTTCTGTCGAACAAACAAATATTCATAATTGTAAAAAAGCTCAAAGTCAGCTCCCGCAGGGCTTTGATGGAGTACGAGCGAGAGATGTGCATGGCCAGAGTGGGATGGGTATGGACTGCAACTAACCGCTGAATGTGCATAATTTATAAAGCTAATTAAACGCGCATTTAACTAATTAAAAATATAGCGCGCTTCAATTATTGAAATATGCTGCCCAATTATGATGCAGTCCAAAAGTGAGACAGAGACGGAGACTGGTCGGAGGAAATTTGCAATTAAAATATATGTTTGTGTGCAACCCATTCGATTCCCTTGCCGAATATAGCAGAATCGAATGCTCAGCGTGGCGTATACGTAACGCTAATCAATGTGTATATTACGTATACGACAGCAAAGTAACATGACATGTGTGAGGGTTCAAGCTGGTTTGGAAATTTGTTGTTATTGGCTTCACTGGCGGCTGGTGTTACTGCTGCTGTTGCCTTTTTGGCTTTTAGCAACCAAATACTAATTGACATTTCGCTATGCCGCCTACTGAGAGAGATGGGGAATAATAGGGCGGAACACATGTCTATAGCTTTACAGTTAGCCCGCTACTGCTTGCCAATGCAAAAACAGTTTCAATTAAGCAATTAGCGCCATTGAAACAAATCCAACACGTTTTGTGGCTTATAAACTGAAGCATCATGTCGATTGGTTCGGGCCCTGCGGTCGATCGAATGGAACCGGGAATAGGCCATCGGATTGTGGATTTTGTTTTCTGCGGCCATTCATTTAGGGCAATTAAAGGGTAATTGGGGTATGCGTGTTTATTCAGGACGTGATTGATTGATCCAAAAATCTGTTTAGTAAGGACTAAAAATAGGCTGAACTTCATTGTAATGTATAAAACTTATGTATAAAGGAAAAGTGTACTTTGCTGGCTCTGATTTAAGTCTAAAAGATCATCCTTGATTCAATTTGTATTAAATCAGTTAAGAAGTTTTAAAGGCAATAAAATCTTGAAATCTGAATAGGAAATGTAAGGTTTCCTTAAAACACAGTATCTGGCAGTCTACTCAACTGCAGCAAATACTGATTAGTGTTTGCCTTATTACGTTCATTACTAATACAAATGCGGAATGCCATTTTAGTTACTGCTGCTAATTTGCGCAACATTTTTGTCCCGTTCAGTTAGCATATTTATGCGAACTCTGCGCTTCGATTCAATTTTAGCCACAAATCGAAAACAACAAATAGCATTTGCATATATACATTTTTAAAGTCTTGATCCTAAACGCTTATATATGTACATCCGTAAGCAGCTTACGGCTTTGTTGTCTGCCGTGAAAACCGTTCTGTATTGACGTCAGTGTTTTGCCCTCCTGTATTATATAAAGCAGCTTAAATCAAATCCATCGCGTGTTTTTCGGGGAATGGCAGAGAAAGCCGTGCTCGATTCGACACGATTTGACGACTCCTGTGGACATTGGCCCTGATGGCTATGATGCATCGCCATTGCCATTGCAATTTGCACTTTAATAAACCCGATGAAGCGAGGCGACTGTTAATTACATTTGCAAATTCAATCAATTTCGAACAGCCTAATTTAATTAACGAATCGCTAAGTTTAAATTGCGGCGTTGCCAAGTTGGTTAAAATTGTAGCAGAAGTTTTCGTTTAGTTAATCAATCTTTGTTACTGTTCGCAGGGGCTTCTGGTGTTAAAGTTTATCTGAAAAGTTTGCACTCTATTTATGTACCGATTCGAGAGGGTTTATTTTTAGCTGCTTAACGCATAGTTGGGTATTAACTCCTTAAGCACCTTATCTTTATTTGATATTTGGGCAATTCAGCTAATTGGTAACACCCACAATAAACTAATAGACCGTGACACTACAAAGTAATCTTTATAGCGTTTTGATTGGCCATTAAATATATAAACAGATGAATTACCCCTTTTATAAATTCTTATTTTTTTGGGCAATTAAGGTTCTGCGAACTCTCTTAATGCTTACATATCTTAACCTGCCCATCAACATAAATCCCCTGAAGCAACAGAATTTAATTTGTGGCCTAAAGGTCTTAGCCGCAAACAAATATTAAACATATATTTACTATTTAAGGCCTTTAACCAAGCAAACCAGGCAGAGAGTGTCAGCTTAAAATAATAAGTGGTGCAGGCCAACAATAGCAAATTGGAAGGCAAATCAGTTAAAATAATAACAATGCGATGGCCGCAACAATGACGGCGGTAGCAACACCAAAAACACAAAGATAAACAACTCATTAAAAGGAAATTAAACAGCCGTGAACGAAAACGAACGTCATGTCGCGACCCGTCACTCATACGCACTGTTGTCTGGGGCCACATGAGTGACGTTTCGCGGTTTGATAAAGACTCTCCTTAATTCTCCAGAAAAATATGTAATCAAAAGAAAATTAAACAAGCTCGTTTAAGCCGATGCAAAGTTTAAATTTTTTTAAATTTCTATAAATAAATAGATTGAACAGCTCATCTAGGCATTGGATATCTACAAAAGCGATTGGTATTGTCAAAAAGTATTACAAAAAGTGATTGTCAATAAGCCAGGGGTGTGGCTAGGGTGAAGTATTTAGTATCTTAATGTCGATTTTGCCTAGTTGCCATGTCGATAAGTTTTGATGGTTTTTAAAGCTATTTTATTGGGAAAAAACAACACTCAAACAGATTATAAGATAAACGTGGTAAAAAACAACAAAGTTCTGACAGGGCGAAAAAAAACACCATCAATTCTTAACCTTAAAATTACACTTTAATTGTATCTGTACGTTTTCAATATTTCTTTCTTATTGTTTTTTATTTTAAGTTGATCCGATTAAACAACACTCTTGTAATCTTTATTTTATTAGTAAACCGCTTCAGGATTTGGAAAACATAAAATAAAGTCATTAAAACATAAAAATATTTTTAAAACTTTTGAAAGCCTCAACTTAAGCCATATATTTACTTAATTCTCTTTAAACTCTAGTATTTGGATAGTATTTACTACTACTACGCCCCATGCCAATATAAATTGTATTGCACTTGGCTTTATCAGTGAAAAAGTCTTTTACACATTTATTTTCTTTAGGCCGAATGTTTGCTTAATCCCATTAGTGCTCAAGGTCTTTGACTTTCTGCACTTGACTTACATTCGCCCCTGATCGGGGCAATTGGCTAGTCTTAATTGAAGTCGAAACGAAGGAAAGAAATTAGCCGGCAACCATTTTGACCAAAAGCAAACACTTGAGCGCCAGTCACTTGGCCAATGCAGCACAAGAGAATTTTAATTAATTAACACAAATTTGCAGTGTAATAGAAACGCTGGGAACACAAGTATTGAGGGCTTGAGATGTTGGCAAATGTAAACAACAGCCAGTGCTTGAGAATCTCTCTGAAAATGGGCCACTTGAATGCAACTTTAATTAACTGGAAACGTTATGTTTGTTTTTGAAGGCGGCCAATGGCAAAGACAATGGCACAAGAGCCCGAGAAGGGGTTCTCGAAAGATAAGAGCCAAAACGCATTGTCTGGGAGCTGTTCTCCACCCACTGTTTAATCAATGTAGTTGGAAATTTATTGGGCTAATTGCTTTATAATTTATAGGATAGTCGGAAACGGACAAAATATGATTGGGATTTGGTTGGTTGTTGCCCTTTACACGGTAGAAAACGCATTATAGCAGTGTCAACTAAATTTATTTATTTAAACATTTGTAAGTTTACAAAATGCAAATTAGCTTTTCAATTTTAAATTCTGTTTAACCAATTGCTTTCTTTCAAATACACACATTTTTGATATTTAAAAAATTAAACACGAAATTAAAATGCAGTTTTTACAATAATTAAGACCTTTGAAAATGTTAAAATAAGTTTGACAGCTGTTAAAATAATTTTATTTGTAAGATTTGGTCTTTAACAAACGATAAGCTAATTTTCGTGATATTTTTATTTTTAGTGTGGCAGCTCCTGTTCTGCGGCTTCCAATTATTATTTTGGCAAATTGTTGGCCCAAACAGACAGCTCATAGAATACACTCGTGTATTGTTTATTAGCCAGCAGAACTGCGAAATGTCTTGTGCTGTTAGCCACTGTTTCCGAGTCACAAGATACGACTGTAGTATGTTCTAAATAAACACTAACTGAAATTTCAATTCCCCTTTTGGAGGTGAATCATTCGCCGCTGGGCCCGACTTTATTGTTTTATTTTTGTTTTATGCTTTTTCCATTTGTTTTAGAAAAGTTCTTGCCAGCCGCAGACTTTGCTTTTGGTACTTTTGTTTATTTGTTTTTATCGGTTTCTGTTTCGGTTTTTGTTTTTTTATTTGCTTGACTCTCGCGGCTCTTCGCGCCAAAGTCCAAATCTAAACGGGTTTCCACTGACGTTTAATTCAGCTTCAATGATTCTGCAATTTGATTTATGGATTACCGCGAATTTGAATTTTCAACAGCGCAATCGTGTTATATGAGTAATTGTTTATGTTTGATTTGTCAGGTATGTAAATGTGTAGGCACAGATTAAATGGAAGCTGGGTATAGCGAAATTTTATTTGCTGATTGTTGATCTATTGACGTTGATGAAATTCAAATGGCTTGTTTAAAAAGCATTAAGGAAATTGCTTTTAGAGCTGTATAGAATTGATCGTTTAGGAAATTTGGAAATAAAAAGATAATAATAAACACATATTTTAAAGAATTTTTAATGTAAAGATAACTGCCTAGCAATAAACAAAAAACCAAACAAAATTACTCTTTGCAATAAATTCACTCCTTTCAAATCTTTGAATTAATTTTGATATTTTGTATATTAATACAAAACAAGAAAGAAAGCAAACTTCGGCAAGCCGAAGTTCATATACCCTTGCAGCTATTGCAAGAATTAAACATTTTTGAAAACATTAAAATTATGATTTACTTTCGTATATGTTTAAAAACATTGAAGCTATGATGATTTGCAGCCCAATTATTTGATAGTTATTTTATACATTTTTATTATTTCTAAGGGAGCTATATGATAGAGACGTCCGATTTTGATAAAATTTAAAACATAATTCTGAAATATTTAACCATTGCTATATGTCGAAGAACTAAACAAAAAATTAAAAAACAGAAAAGTTATAATTTTTTTTCATTTATTTTTCCGATTGTTCCTATGGGAGCTATAGATATAGTCGTCCGATTTTGATGAAATTTAAACCGTAAATCGGAAATATGTAACCATTACTAAATGTCGAAGAACTAAACAAAAAATTAAAAAACAGCAAAGTTATAATTTTTTTCATTTATTTTTCCGATTGTTCCTATGGGAGCTATATGCTATAGTCGTCCGATCCGGCTCGTTCCGACTTATATACTATCTGCAATAGAAAGACAACTTTTGGGAAAGTTTCATGCAGATAGCTTTAAAACTGAGAGACTAGTTTGCATATAAACGGACGGACAGACGGACAGACGGACAGACGGACATGGCTAGATCGACTCGCCTAGTGATGCTGATCAAGAATATATATACTTTATAGGGTCGGAGATGTCGCCTTCACTGCGTTGCAAACTTCTGACTGAAATTATAATACCCTCTGCAAGGGTATAAAAATTACAAAAGTTATTATTAATTGCTTAAATTCCCTATTGTTATTCCTAGGTCTATTAAGCTTCATGCAAAGAAAACGCCTAATTAATTTTCATTAAAATATACCTGATTCTATACTAGTTTCTTTCTAAATACTAATACTACATTATAATCCCTAACAATGCGCACATTACGTATACGCCCAATCGGCCAGACTTACATGAATTCTTCCACTGCTGGAACTTGTGGTACACAAAACACGCGCAAATGAAGAAAATCACAAAGACGATGAGCAGTGTGAGTATAACTCCAATCCAGATATCGCTGACCACATGGGCAAAGTCCTGTCCATCATCTCCAGTATATATCCTCGATCCGTGGGCTATATGAGGTGTAGGAGCCCTAGCCGCTGGCAGTACATCGAACAGATCGTCGGCCACATCGGCGACATCATTCGCGGAGGCGGCGCCACTCAAATTGATCTCGACCTCCTGGCGATCGATGGTGAAATTGCCCAAGGCCGAGTCCAAGCCCAAGGCCAGCTGCTCGAGTTTATTGATCAATATGGAGTAGTTCCCAGGCAGATCGAAACCCCCAAGATCAAGTTTTTCGCCACTATTCGCCGATGTGGCATCCAAGGTCGTTGCCGTGCCATTGAGGCCTTCACTCAATGTGGTCGATGTTGCAGTTGTGTCTTCGAGGCCTGCCAGCAGGTTGCCCGTGATATTCAGCGCTTTCAATAAATCAGACATCGTTTAGAACTCTCTGTTTTTTTTTCAGTTTTTTTTTTGGTTCACTAAAGTTTTGGTTTTTTTTTCGCACTCGTATTTCTGGTGTTCTTTGATTGTGATTCAGCCGCGATGCTGGAGCTTCATTGCGCGACTGAAAACGCCCGTCGAGTGTAAAGTTGCAAATTTGCTGGCCCGCTTTTTGTCGGCACTCCCGAATGGCATATAGATTTTTATTTTATTTAATCTCCTGCCCCCCCTACTTTATTCCGTTTTTCACTTTTCAACTAATTGTGTTAACGCATCGGTGTTAATTCGCCTCACGCATCTCGTACGGTTTTTGTTGAAAATAGTATGTAGTATCTCGCAGATACAGGCCAGTCCGCTCTCATTGCTGATTTGTTGTTCAAATATTGATCGTTGGTATTAAAGCTCTCCTTTTTTTTTTTTTGCTGTTTGCTGATTTGCTGCCGGGGAATTTATCTTAGCAATAAACATATGCACATACTATATCTCCTTCGGCTGTCCATATCTGTATGAGTTCATTTTATTGATTTGCCAAGTGGAAATGGGGGAGCAAATTTGTCATGCCTCTGAAGCTCTGCTCTGTTTCGTTTAATCTCTAGCCATTTTCGAGGCTGTAAAATCTCCTCATATTTGCCCGGCTAATTCGCGATTACACGTGAAGTGCATATTGCTGAAGGCAACACAGTACTCGTGTGCACTGCCGATCCTCAATTTACATTGAGTTTGTGTTACTTAATATGAGGTCTAGGATTTATAAATTCTTCATCTGACAAAAAGTAATGATAAGAGGTCTTATCACAATTTGATGATTTGTAAACAATTTATATGTATTTCCCCTATTAACCAAATATCTGAATACGTACGTCTTTATTTTAATAAGTGTTCTATGAATATTTAAACAAATCACTTATAACTAGTAATGTAGATTATTTGGCATTAATTATTAATTAGTTGTGTAAGCCCGTCTCACTTGTATGGTTATCTAGTATCAATTATTTGCAATCAATTCACAACTAGATAGGCGTAACTTTACCCTTCAATCAGAGACTTTTGTGAGTCTTAAAGCACACACCCATCACATTTAATGGCAGACGACTGTTCTATATTTAGAACAGCTTCAATAATAGTCAATTAGGCCGCTTGTTGTCAGCATCTATAAACATTAATTAAGACTGGCGGAGCCCTATTGAAGTTCAGTACAGATATCTGGTCACTTAAAAGTAAGTATAAACATTTTAAGTAGACCAGACGGAAAGTGTATGCAATTAATGAATAAGTCAAGCGGAAAATTTTACACTCTCAACGTCTTTGCATACAAAATAATTATAATCTGATTTTGCATACTAGATCGGGCTAGTAAGTGATAATGCTGATAATATAAGTAGCCCAAGCCTCGTGTTTGACAAATCAATTTAATATCAAAACAAATTATTAAAAATAATTATAAAGAATTATAGCTTAATTGCAAAATACTGGGTGACGAAAAGAAGGTATTTACTTAATAAACATTAACATTCAAACACTTTTTCTAAGTGTTTCCTTGTTTCGCAGCAAATGTAAAAATATTTACAAATGCGATTACATTTTTAATGAAGAAGCAGCAAATCAGCAAGCATGCACTATTGAAAAGTAGGAAGCGTCTCCCTGAGCTTACTTTTTACAGCCAACATTCAGAAATCTTTTTATTTTCATTTAAATCTCTCAATATTATATTTTTGAAATTTCTTGTAACTTTTTCACTGGTTAAGTAAGATAACAGCGTATTTGAATTTAAAATCTGGCGCCAATCGTTGGCGACTATTAAATTTAATTTCCAAGTTCTTTATCAAAAACTAACAAACGATTGAACAACTCGCGGAGAACTTCTGCTCGTTTGTTTTTGTATTGCCAAATGAACCGAACTCGCGCGCTTGTTTACAACAATTAAAACTGCTTTCTTGCGTCTTGCAATTATAGCCACGTTAACAGCGAGAAGTCAACTGCCGCCAGCGGTGACAGCACGACGTCGACTGCGACCGCGAAAACAGCGCTCCAACGCAAACAAACCGAATGAATGAATTGCCAACTGACTGACTAGCTGACTGATTAACTGACTGACTGACGGCGCCCAGGCAGATGCTGAGATTGAGATACAGATACGGATTGAGATTGAGATTGAGCTATGTCTGGCCCAAACTGCTTCTGACGTGAAGACGCCGCAAAAAGTAAAACCAACTGAGACAACGCGATCGGAGACAAAATTGACACTCAAAAAAAATATCAATGGTAAGTTTGTTTTGAGATGGAAATATTTATGTATTATTTTTTACGTTAAAATCGAAAAAAAAACCTATAAACACTTTTGACCTTTCGCTTATCTTATCTCTTCGCTTATCTCTAACATACATTAATTTTTTAGTTTGAATAATAAAAAGGTTTCACAACTTACTTGTTTATATTTTTTTTGTACTTTTGCACTTGATCACAAACATAAATACTTTGAGTTTTTAATAAAATTAAATAAACTTATTTATTTAAGAATCTAAGCAAAGTTAAAAGTATAATTAATTAATTAATTAATAATTAATATAAATATTTTGCACCATTTGGCGTATAACATTTATTTTACTATAGGTATCATTCAAGTCTACACCCAAAAAAAATTGTCATAGAAACTAAAATATTGTTACATGATTCTTAAACTTTCGGGTATGAAAATTGTTTCAATAAGATTAGTACTAAATTAATACTACGGAAGTAATAAAAAAAACTTATGTTGATTAAAAATATGGCCTTAGACTACAGTTTTAGTATTGAATAAATACTCATAAAAGCCTTTATTTTATTTTCATGGCACACTTTTAAAGAGTAAACTTTCATTTTTTTTTTGGGGTTCTATACACAACTGTTTTACGTTGCATTACATATAATATACAGCTATTTTTCTTTGTGTAGCCACATACAACCAAAAACTAGCAAGTAAATAATCATTCCAAGTCGATTGCAGCAATTGACTTTGCTTGATTGTAGATTTTTTCTTTGATTTGTTTGTTTATTTTGATGTGTTTTGATTTCGTTCATTTATGCCGCTTTTGTTTGTTTCAAAATATTATTCATAACGCCACTAAATTGTTTTAGCCTTTATAGCCTAGGTCAATTTAAAGTATTTTTGTTTCTTGAAATATCTTTGCATTGTTATCTTTTGTTTTAAAAGATTTATTTGAGAGATTAATGAATTCTTGTCGCAGTATTTTATTTAACAAATAATCTCATAAAAACTACTTCGTTATTTACATTTATGATTGCTATTTAAGAATATAGTTTTATGAACACATGAAGTGTTTTCCTCTACCTTTTTCATATTTTAACAACCATATCTGAGAATTTATTGTTGATATATTTCTCATATTTACTTAAGAATAATTGAAAATTTTCCATTCTAGAGAAAGCAGTCTTACTAATTTACATTATATTAATTTGTGATTAGTTCCAATTACCCTTTTTTTTTACTTCTATTCTAACAATTGTGTACCATTCACACAATTTACTTTGCATTTATTCCCGATCTCAAGCACTTACTATTTATTGTATATATAAATATGTTTTAGGTAAAACAAATAAAGTGTAGACCAGCTTTAATGCATTTGCCTTTGATTTGTTTCTCGTTGCATTGCTGCTATAAACTATCAGAAACTGTCCTTCTAATCCATGCCCATGCATATTTCATGTTTGCTGTATATAATTTACATTTAATTTTATGCATTGGCATTATGCTGCCGAAACGTGAGCATTTCATGGACAATTTCACAGCGAGTATTTCATTAGTTTTGGGCAACATTCGTTATTCGACTGTTGCAGTGCATGTTTTATTATCTTTTGGGTGTTTATTAAAATTTGCATTTAATTATTTCGTTTCATTTCATTATTTGCAATTTGTGGCTGCTGCACTCTGCTGCCGATGTTATTATGTTGCGACTAAGTCTGAAATGTTGTATTACAATTCCAATTAAGTTGTGCTTTAATGCGATTGCATAACGCCCAAAGGGGCGTGGCCCAAAGTTGTTTTGTCTGTGTGCTTAGTGGAAGTAATTTTTCCGATGCTTGCGGTTAACTATTTGTAAATCACAAATTGATTCCACCGAATGCCTGATTATGAATATTCCATTTGCTAATATTGACATTTCTGTATGTGGTGCTGTATTTATGAGCATCAATTGCAATTAGCATTCTGCACAGGCTTAGTGACGCATGATTAGAGCTTTATCAATTTCGAATTATTTTATTGACAGTAGCACTTAAAGCTGGAACACTGTATGCACTTAAAGGGGATGCTCTTAATCGATGGGATTTCCAATTGATCGATTACTGAACATCTTTTTTATGGGACTCGTACATTTATTTGCAACAAAACTGCACTGACAAATCAATCAACAATTGTGTACATTAAAATGGCCTATTTTTGCGCTTTAATTGCTAAAAGCTAAATTGAATGGAAATAATTGGGTTAAAAGGCTTGAATGAGGAAGTGGGACAATGCCTGATTGAGTTATTGTTTTAAAATCATATTAATGACATTTATTTCTAAAGCCACACATACACATACAGATGTGGGTTTTGTATTTATTATTATTATTTCCAAGTGTCTTTTGTGGGCATTCCCCCTTGGGCATTTCGATCTAACATTTATCTCAAGTATGTGTGTATTTATGTACGTTTGTGTACTCATGATTTATTTGGAGTAGCCGGTTGCATTGTTTATCACGGTGATTCCTTATCTTGAGGGGCTCACTAATCATCTTGACAGCTTATACATACGTCAGTTTGTTATTTACGTTCTACATTAAACATGTGCTAAATACGTTTGTTTTAAGCAAAACAATAAATGTGTATTTGATGCGAGGCCGACATTTTTCTGTAAAAGTCAGTTCGATTTGGTTTGAGCTGGAATTTTGCATGGTCTTTACATTAGCTTGGCAATAAAGATTCGGAAGCTATAATTATTTCTTTACGGATGCAATTAACAAATCGTTTTTGCTTACATAGAGATGAAAACTTATATTTGTTAAAGCTGATCAAATCACAGAGTATTTGTTTATTCTTTTGTTTAAGTTCTTCTTTAAGGAAAGAGTTTAGTTTAAGTACAAAATAATTTTTTCACTTCAAGCTTTTCTTAATAATATTTTCAAAATAAAAGTCCACAGCATATTTTTTGGACTGACTTATTATGTACCAACAATTTTTAAAAATCTATTATTGTTTTCCCGAACTCAAAGATTTGTAACAAAGTGATTATTCTCAACCAACTTTTTGTTAAAGTCTTGTGGGCAATCTTATTGATATTTAAATTTATTTTAATACCAATTAAAATATAAAAGTCCTTGAAATTTAAAAAAAAAACGTAAGCAAATCGTTGGTGTATACATCTAGTAAATTTTTAGAACAAAAACAATAAAACTCACCAATCATTAGCAAGGTTCTGAACCATTTATCAAGGGTTTCGGTTCTCGCTAACTTCCGATCTAATTAGACCACTAAGGTCAGGAAACTCACCCTCAATCAAGGCAAATTCACCACAGCATACTAATCAATTCCCAGATTCAAACCGTCTTGATCAGAAATTTGAAAAAACAAACATAAAAACCAGGCGCGAACGTGTAATTAATATTTATATAATTAAGATGTTGACGCTCATATTTTTGTGTGCCAGACGCTGGCAGGCAAAAGTGAACAGGTGTGAACCGGTTGCGCATGCGCAAGGCAGAATAATCAAGTGACACAGCTCACGTGATGACGCCTGTTTTGGGTATTTTTGCACTATAATTAAGCAGAAAAGTGTCACAACACTTGTTGCTAACACAGCTTGGCTAAGTCCACAAAGGAGGTCAACCGATATAATGGCCGCCACTGAGTCTGGTGATAAGATCGTGATACAAAATGAGCAAACTCATAAATCTATCACCTTTGGAATTTGATGTCGTCTGGATAGATAACTGCTTAAAAGTTCACAGTCATGCTGATTAAGGCCTCAATTAAGTAACTTTGTCGTGGTTCATTGCGCCCCTTATTAACCCCTCGGGTATTTCCTATATCAGCCCCGATACGAACATTCCAGCCAGTTGAATATACTTGGTAAATAGTCATCATTATTTGCACCTTACTCGCTTCACTTCGCCGCGGGGAAAGGTGAGCAAACAAAGGAAGTGCGGGTATGGTAACCGCCTGTAATGCACTTAATTATAGAGTTCTGAGTAAGCGGGGTCTTCGAACGAGGACCGACCGCATGGAAGATAATGCCACTGAATTATGAAACTGTTAGATCGTACTGGTAGCCCAAGATAATGGCATAAAGACCCCTAGTACGATTCTGACTAACACATTTTTTTATAGAAATTTTAAAAGAACTTGTGAAGCTGGAATGACACTTTTAAGAATTAACACGAAACTAATTTTGATATTCAGTAGTTTAAATGTTACTAAGTTTTATTTGTTTATCTTTATTTTGATTTGGCTCAGATATGCCGTTTCTGCTTGTTAGTAACTTGAAATATATGCAATTTTATATTTTGTTTAAAAAGTTATTAAGTTACTAATCAACTAATCTCATACTAATTGCTTTCACTTATAATATTAGTGAAAAAACAAGTTCTTTGAGCAATTGCAGTTTTCCCTTCTACCGGTTCCATGTTTTACAGCCGACCTTTTCTATGAATTTAACGTTTATATATTTTCTATATATGAATACAAATAATTGAAACTTCCCATTCTAAAGAAAGCATTCGTACTATTTTGTATTATATTAATTTTTGTTTAGTTACCATTCTCACAATTTATTTTGCATTTATTCTTTATCTCAAGCACTTACATTTTTTTCTTAGTTCAAATGTTACTGATCTCTTTTTCAATTTAATTATCTAAAACATTTTGTAAAATATTAAGATAAATAACATTTTAATACAATTCTTTTTTAATAAGGCGCATACACTCGCAGATTTTGTATTGCATGATCTTTTATAAATAACCCCACAAACTTGTTGTATTTTATTAGTATTTATTTATTGTTCATTGAGGTGTAAAAACAGGTGATAAAAATATTTTATCATACACCTTTGGCTATGGTTAAGGTGATTAAGCGTTTAAATATGAAATAGAACAGCTTTCGATTGAACCAATATCAATTAATAATCATTTGTATTGGTCAACTATTATTTTTTTATTTTTGGTAATTGCAATAATTATACATAATCCGTTTGGTACGCAACATATTTAATTAAATTTTGGTATCCTGTTTAAGTCGTCATCCCAGCAAGTAATATTATAATAGCAACAGACTGTGAACTATATTTCCAGGAAGAATCAAATTAAATATTCAATAGTTCAACCGTTCTAACCTTTTGCATATTCTTTTAATCTCGCAGCGTCAAAGAAAAGGTTGTTCCCTTTGAAAAACAATCCAGATTTCCCCTAACGCACTCGACTCCATTCAATAACGAAGACCTTGTCTGCGTTATATCCCTCATTGGCAACCCTATCGCAACAATCTTTTATCCAAACACACAACAAGCCTGCGACCCTTCGAACAAATGCCGTCAGTTGCTCGATACTCCTCCTCCGGCGGAGATGTTTCCCGGCTTCCCCGACATCCCCGGTTCTCCGGTTCCTTTAAGCCAATTTGTAAACCATCAAATCGCGTTAAATGCGCTTTTCCGGTCGCGGCCTCTTTTCCACTTTTATCTCTGGCTGACTGCCGCAGAGGAGGAAAATCTCATTGTGATTGTTTTGCTTGCTAAACGGAAATGGTTAGGCTGACAGCGGCTGTATCCTTTTCGGCTTTGCACCTCCGACAGGTACAAGGACGACATATGCCTTGATAAGGATGCAATCGTTCGCGCTTCTCCCAACTTATTGATTTGTTTACCTTTGGGCCATCGCCTTTGTGCCATTTGTGCCATTTGTGCCGTTTGTCTGTGAGAACGGAAATTGGAAAGCGTTTGGTGGACGGATTTCACATACAGTTATGTAAGCGTTTTTGTTAACTATTTTTGCCCTCAGCAACGGATTGTCACCAGGCCAGAACCATCTCCATGCCCTTTAATGCCCAACCTCTGTTTTCGAACTTCCGTCGCAGTACAAAACGACCGAAAACCGTGGCCAATGCACTCGGCTCATGCACAGTAGCCAGGTTGCCAGGTCGTTGTTGACCCGGTTCTGTTCATAAAATGCTTGAAAAATGAGCGTGTAATTTACGAGCTGTTTGTCAACAATGCAGGGAAATCTATTTCGTATTTTATTGCAAAGAAAGAACCGAGAACTGGAACCGAAACTGACCATTCTCGGCCTAATGAGGCGTTTTTGATCGCTTCCGCTTGGCATTGAATAAATTTAAATGCTCATTAGGCCCAAAATTTTGAACAAATCGTCTTAATGTCACGGGTCGAGACAGTGTCTCATTCATTATCCTATTTAATTGAGGAATATACCTTAAAAATAATGGGGAGGAAATGGGGAAGTTTCAGTTCAAATTAGGTTGGTAAGAGAAGGGAAATTTAAAAGAGAATTATTGATTTCAGTGTTTTCTTTTTAATCAAACATTTTTTTTATTAAACAAAACGTTACTAAACGTTTTCAGAAATCTTTATTTTATGATATTAAGTGGATGTATTTGTTTTTACTAGGCCATATTATGTTCCAAAACTGAAGTTTTATTTTGTTTTATAGTAATTATTATTATAATTAATTCATTAAAAGCCCCTGTCAAAAAATTGGTAAATCTTTCTTTAATTATTTAGCTTTTACTGAACCATAAAAAAGTTTAAAATTTATTTATCTTTATAAGATTTTTCTGAACAACATTTTATAAAAATATGTTTGCTTAAAAATATTTATTTAATTTTTGTTGAACAAGCAATGACAAATATTTTTTCTTTAATCTTGAAGGATTTGAAATTTTGTTCAGGACGCGATTCCATTTTTTTTTTAAATTGGAATTTGCAATCAAGAGTGTGTGATTGTTTTTGATTTTTGTTTTAATATTTATTTCTAATTTAACCATTAACAGTCCATTGTAAAACATTCTGCAATACAAGGCTATTACATATATAAAATGGAAATCTTCCTTTAAGTTTCTTTCAAGTTTGTTTCTACCGTGCAATTAAAAACTTAAAGTTTCACCACTTTGTTTGCAACAGATCCTTCTGCTTCCGGGAATCTTTCACCACTATCTACCTTTACGATCTCAAAAATAACTTTCGTTTAGTTGTCTTCCTTGTCAAGCAGTGGCTTCCTGGCGCTTCTTCCCTGGTCTCCTGGACACACAATCAATCATAATTGTTTCTCAGTTTGTCAACAAACTCGCAGTTCGGTGGTGTTAGAGTTGCGACTTGTCTGTTATCGCAATGCAGCCAGGTTGTGGGCGGTGGGCGGCTGGCCACGCCCACTTCGAGCGACATCGGCTAAGTTCCAGCAAAAAGCCATTGACATTTGTGGGCGGGAGGGGGGTGGGTTGGCGAATTGGAAGGACTCGCTTTGGCGGCGTTGCATATAAAGTTGCAGCAAAAAGAGCGTCAGGGGAGCCACAACAATAACGAAGGACGAAGGCTGATAAGCGTTGAACGAAAGTGGCACACAGACACGGGAACTAGCTGAATGGGTGTGGGTGTATTAATAAACTTGCAAAAAATACGTGAACTTCTATTTTACAAAAATTCATAAATAAATCTGGCAAGTAGCCTTCATAATCAAGCAAATTGCCAAACTTAAAATCGTTTAATAAAATAACGAGTAAATTCTATAAAAACCACAATTGTCAAGTGGATAAAATTTGGCTGGGTAAGATCTCTAAGAATTTTCAGAGCAATATATAATCGAAATATTTTGTGTCTAAAAATTATTTTTAAATTTTTGTTGAACAAATAAAAGTATTTTTGCTTTTGTGAGCTAAAGAATCTTTATGGATTTGAGCAATTTTAAAAAATATGTTCTTTTTTATTTTATTGGAAATTTAAGTTATGAAACTCTGTTCATGTATTTCTGGTTTTGTTAATGGTTTTACCAATTGTTTTTATTTCAAGGCCAAAGACTACAGATTTATATTTACCGCGTTGGTAACAATTTAATATCTGATAATTTTGTATGTTTTAAATACAAAATCAAGTTTTTTTTTCGTTTAAACTGATTTGTACAAGTTTTTCGGAGTGCAGCGACTAACGTGTGACAAAGAAAAAATCGTTTGGTAGGAGGATGGGTGGTGCAACAGTTTGCCAGGGAATATTGACGGACCAAAGTCGCGTTGAGTTGCTATCAATGGCATTGGAGGAATTCCCCAGTGTGTCCTGCGTGGCAGCAAAGCATGAAAACCCGATTACGCTCTGTTGATATGCAAGGACCTTCCCCTTCCCTTTCCACTCCCCTTTCCCCTTCCCATCTCCTCTCCCCTGCATCCCTTATACATATATATACATGGACATATCTGTGCAGGCAACGACGAAGGAGCAGCAGAAGGCGTTGCGTTAACATATGATTGTCGTCTGCCTCGCCCAAACATAAAAAGGGATAAAGGATAACGAAGCGCAAATTTCAAATAATCATGAATATTACATGAGCTGCAAAAGTAGACACAAACGTTACACACACATGGAGGCCAGAGCTCCTGTTCCTTTCTTCTTTCGGAGCCTCCTCCTTCTTGGCGGCGATTTATATGAAAATCATTCACACGTTCCAAATTATTTATTAATGTCTATGCAAAATTGTGTGAACTTAGGGACGACGAGGAGGGGGTTGTGGGCTAGAAAGTGCCGCCGCAGTTAAAGAGGGTTCAAACTGCTCGCAAGTCAGGATTTGACAGTTTTTTCATGTTTAATTTCCCGGCCTTCAGCGGCGTGCAGAAAATGGCTAGACATTGAAAAGGGATTGCGGCTAGAAAATGTTCTATAAATCGATTCTCAATTTTTACATTTATTTCGTTTTGTCTTTTAAATCAACAGCACATTTCTTTCTTTTAAAATTTGGTCTATAAAATTACATACTTTGCTTAAAATAGTTAACACCCATAGCTTATGAATGATATTCTCCTCCACTTACGCACAAAAGCACCTTTGTTAAAAGGGAATTCGAGACAGCTTGACTGATAACAAGCTCCTCTGTTCGTGTGAGTGCGTATCTGTGTAAGCGCTTAAGAGTATCTGTGAGTCCGTGTGTGTGCGTGTGTGTGTGTGCTTGGATGTGAGCCTTAAAGGAGAGTTCGCGGCAATGAGCTTGCAATAATGTGATAAGCGCAACGGAAATGAAAACAAGAATAAATGCAAGTGCAAACCGAGCGATGACAGTGGCTTGAAAAAAGGAAGACAGCGTAAGTACCAACAACAACGTCAGCCAAAGCTGCAACAACAAAGGCGAGCCACAACAAAGAACTGAGCACTTAAAAGCCATGCGAAGGCGCCAACGTCAACGTCATACAGGTGCACCGAAAAATATAAGTTTCCAACTGATTTCGAAATTTAAAAAATATAGCCAAATGCTAGGCATAACTTTGTAATAAGTAGCTAGGCCAATTGTTAAAGTTTTCAAATAACAAATCAGGTATTGGTGTTTTAAATATATTAAGTTTATATATTTGGCTTAAAATTATGCCGCCCAATGTGCTTTAACCAATATCCACCAAATCTGTCGATAATTACCCGGAACGCCCTTAATCTGAAAGAAATATTATTTAAACCTGTATTACTCCAAAACTCAATTTTTCAAACTACTGTATGTAAGCTAATGTTTTAAAAATTGAGTTTTGAAGTAATGTAGGTTTTAAAAGATATTTCCTTAAGAACAAAGTTGCAGTTTTTAGAGAATTATTTTGTTTTCTTTTAGGACAAATATTTATATTAATACGTATATATTTTTAAATATTTTTTTCTATAGAAAACCCTATTGTTGTGAAACATTTTTAATATCGAAGTAAAAAATTTGTTTCCGTGCAACGAGCAACGGGACGGATTGAAAAAGGCGGTGCAGTGAGGAGCTGCTTTCATCAGGCAGTCAGGCAATAAAAGCAAAATTGCCATTGGAGCCAAGACCCCCAGGATTTCCACCGGCCCCTCGATCCACACAACACCCGGAATCCCCTTAACCCTCCAACCATTACATGTGGCGCTTTTGCTTCAATTATTTTTATTGGTTCGGCGCAAAAATTTACGTTGCATACTTTCCAGCGCCGCCTGGCATGGCGTTAATTTCGTTATGGAAAATTGCAACGACTTGACATGTGAGCGTGTGCGATGGGGAACCGGATGATGGGAATCGGGAAAGTCAGATGGAAATGGGGGATAATTGCGACAGGCACTGAGAGAAAAGTGGTGCATCATTGTTATTATTAAGTTTGAAGTAGAGCTTTGAGTCGTTTTTGAAATAAAACCAAAATCTAACATTATCTAAACATCTATTTTTAAACGTAGGTCTTTAGATTTGCATTTATTTATTGGTATTATGGCAGTTCTTAATAAATCAAATTATATTTTATACGGAATTCTGTTCTGTTAAAATCAAAGTTTCAAAAAGTTACTCTACTAGTGATTAAGTAAAAAGTTTTAAAAAAATGTCTCAGTCTTTAATTTTTGAGACTAAAAAAATTATTTTCCATATGATTCTAACTCACCTGGTCCCGAAACAAAGGGTTTGCAAAACAATGAAAATTCTCTTCATATTTGTTATCAGAATTTAAACATCGGAAACGATGCTTTTGTTTTAAATTCAAATAACGAAAATATGCGAGTGAGAATGATGTTGTTTTTTCTCTTTTACACCCTATTTTTTGTTTTAATCTTTTCTATGGTTGTCATTTTGCAGGACTTTTTAAGCTCAGTGTATTAGAACCTGTGGAAAAGCGGAAAATGGGAACATGCACCATGGTGTAAGGGAGCCGACAATGCGGCGCCACTGCATACAATTGAGCTTAATATTGAAAACTTTCGAGTATCTTAATTAAAGGTTAAGTGTGTGTGAGCCTTTTCAAAAGCAGAACGGAGAAAAGGCTCGAATTATGGTAATTTGTGTTGAAAGGCTGCTAAGTGGGCAATTGAAATGGTTGAATGGGCGAAAGATTTACGGCTAAGGCATAAGGATCAATAATTGGCAATCAATGGGCTGTTGCCAAATATTGGTTAAATAATTTAATTAGTTTATTCATTTGCAGTCGCATTTTTTCTGGCTTAAACAAATGTATTTGATTTACGTAAATGCAAAGAGGCACCTTTGCCATTGCTTCTCCCACCGACATAATAATTAATCCATTAATTCATTTAAACTCAATATGCAGTCAAAATTTATTTATTGACCACTTTAACTGGCACTGGTCAGTCATTTATAATCCAAAAGGCCGTGTAAAAGAAATGCAAGGTGTATAAATTAAATATCATTTATCAAAATAAATGACACTACCAACAACCCAATGCAATTTGCATTTATTCTATAATTATACAACAAAAGCAATTAAATTGAACTTAATCAAATTGCACATTGACAGCTTCAAATGCAGAAACACCCCTCGATAAAACAAATGCAATTGACCTGAATTTCAAATTGCAAGTACCGAGCACGAATTTCACTCCTCCCCTGGAACAAGTATCGAACATCTTTCACTCCCAATAGCCCAATCAATAATCGAACGTGTGAAAGAGATATATAGCTGAGTGATGAAGAGTAATATAGAGAGTCGGGGTAATGGATGTTCGAAGTAGCCAGCGCTAATAAAAAATGTAAATTGTATGCACAATATTAAGTAGAAAAATCCAACACAATAAATACAAATTAGATGAAATGTCAAAGCAAAAGCAGCACAAGTGGATTACATTGAGACGGTTGGCTGGGGTGAACCAAATTTCATGCATCCTATTATCAAAAACTTTCAAAAAATTCTGAGCAAAAATAAAATAAAATGAATTTAAAGAATATTTTGTTCTTATTTCTAAAGCAATAAATAAAATTGTATCCCATTGAATTACCTTATTTTTAAAATGAAAAGGGTTGTGGTATGTACCAAAATGTAAGAGAAAACTATATATTAAACTGTTTGTTCAGCGAGTTTGTAGGAGAAATACAAAATTTGTATATATTTATAGATTAAAATAATAAAAAAATGTATATAAATTATTTTAAGCTAGCTTTAAAGCCTTAATACCAATTAAACACAATTTATAAAGCTGCCTTTTGGATTTCATAGAAAATACTTTTAAAAGTATGTAACTTAATTACATTGTAAAATTAAATTTTTTTTTTTAATGAATAATATATTACAAAAAAATCGTTTTCATTTTCTAAAGATCCAAAAATCTCTTCCAACTGGTTTCCAGATGCTCCCAAATTTCACTTAAATTTGTTTGGCTAATTATTGGAAAACTTACTTTATTTATGTTTAATCAAGCTTGATGTATTTTAGCGGTCCAACCCAAAGGCATTGTCATGCTTCAACTCTGGCTAAAACATGGCGCAAATCCAATCCGCCTGCCCGAATCCTGACCAAGTACAAGTTTCGAACTCACGTAGAATGCCACGACCTCCTCCTTGAAATCCGCCTGCGAAAATTCCGCATCCGCGCCCACTTCCTCCCCTTGATTGCTGCTGTTATCGCCGAGGGCGATACTTTCAATGCGCTGTCGGTAAAAATTACGCACTTTTAGTTGGTCGCCTTCGTCCGCTGATGTTTTCGGCGAGTTGTCTGCCGTTTTTTTTTTCCTCGTTTCGCTAGCCAGAGGCGGGACATGAATATTTTAAAAAATTCGCAGCGTTCATCGCAAGATTGAGACGATGTTAGATGTTTGGCGGCGAGGATGGCAAGGACAGCGAGGAGACGCAGGACCCACGCACACGCACAATGAATAATTTAAGGACCCCGAAGACAGACGGGTCCTGGCATCATCAAATAAATGCCAAATGAGCAATCAAAGTGCCATGAAAGACTAACTAAGCAGAGCCACCAACTGATGAGGAGCTGTAAAAAATGATGTACACGAATTATCGGGACAGTGGGAGTTTTCTTGTTTTTTTTTTTTTTTTTTTTTTTGTTTTGGGTGGCTTAGCTGAGTGGGCGGTATTTTGGGTCCCAGCAAATGAAGCGCGTAAACAGCAAATAAAGTTGAGAGAAATTTTTACGCATTTTTGCTTGCATAAATAATAAAAAGTTCTTTTTATTTTTTGCTATTCTTAGCGCAGAGTACAATTTCGTGTTCCCTTAAAGTATATATATATATTATGCAATTCGGAGCACGATAGTCAAACTGGATTAAATTAAAGAAATAAAGCTATTTTTAGCCAAAAGTTTATTATTTCTATACTTTTAACAGATCAAAGTCTTGTTTGATTTTTTACTTTCTCAAAACACAAAAGGATCTATTTCACACAGCAAAGTTTCTTTATGAACATTTAAAGTGGCCTACGCACCGACGACAAAAGGAAATAGCTGGGAAAACTGAATTATAGATTCCACTCGAGGCGGCGAACTTGGCAGGCGTTGCTCCTCGGTGGAAGACAAAAACTTATTATGCGCCCGGGCTTTTGCCACATCAGCTGGGACCCTGTGTGGGGGTGGATGGGTGAAAATTCAAGGGGGGGCTGCACTCACAGCCCCATATTGTCGATACATAAGCAATTGGTATGTACAACTGCGGCTCCTGGCTTTCCGCCTGTTTCCTCCGATTTTCCCAGGGACCCAACGAGAGAAATGCGGTTATGAATTTCTGAACAGAAAAGTCGGGAAACAGCATCGACTGCAGTTGGCCCGCACAAGAGGCTGAAGTTTTTTATTAAAACTTGTGCAGCGAAATGAGCGTAAGGCTAAATAAAATATATATATATATATATATATATATATATATATGAAAAAAAAAAAATAAAAAAAGTTTCATAAAACATTTGTGACTTTGCGCAATTTTTATGGCTCTCAACTTTAAGTTGCCCGTGTGGGGCAAAAGGAGCATAAAGAACAGGGGCATTAACTAGGCAACTATTGGACGGGGAACTCTGCAAGACCCAAGCACGTTTGATGGCCCCAGTTCGAAACGAAAGTGGAAGAATTTATTGCACTGACATACTAAGACGATTCCTATGTTGTTATCGAAATGGGCCAAATGCGCTCAGGCGTATAAATGGAATTTACCCCACAGAAAGGTAGATAAAACGAAATATGTTATGTAGGTTAGAAGGATTATTGATCTCGCGTTTTGCTAACGGTCTGATAATAAAGGTGATAAATGTTCCTATTGCTTTTCCAAGTCTCAACAGACAGTATAGAAATTCTTTAGTTTATAATGTCTTTATTATTTTTTGAAATAGGTGCGTTAACATTATGTTTTACCCTCCTTTAAACTATTAAGTTTAATTATGTATTTGTTTATTTATTTGGTTAAGGAACAGCTTTATATGCAGGTATTTTACAATATAAGGGTTATAAATTTAAAGATTTAATGAATGCAATAATTTTAGTTGATTTTAAGGCGTAGGAGAATGAAAGGTATCTCTCGCAATCTTCATCGACTCTAATTGCACTCACCATTCTGAAATTGAATAGACGTAGCAAAACGCTATTTATGTGCACTTTGAACCCATCATCTGGGCTTACTCACAATTGGTTCAAATATCGTTTCGGTTGTTAAGTTGAAATGCCAGAGCACAAAAGCACACCAAAAATCGACAGAAACCATAGCAGAATGCAACAACTTAAGCTTCTGGCAGCCACACAATACACAAATCCCAGTTTCGGCTTAAATGCCAAACAAAATTTGCAACAAATTTGGCCGTTATCGAAATGACCCATTGACTGCATAGCTCCCAAACACAGGCGCAAACAAACACTCTCGAACACATAACGCTTTAATGAAACGCAATATCTTCGAGACAATGCTAATTGCCAACGATGCAAACAGTAGCTGCATTGAGCGCAGCATATGCAACCAAATTATCGGACTAAATTCTACAGTTTCGGCACAGGGAAAAATTGTTTAAGTTAACCGTCAAATTTTGGTAATGCCGCACGCCTCATAAATTTTTGAAAATATTGTGTCTTTATTTAATATATAAATTGTTACTGATCGTATGCTTTTTACAAATGATATTTATCTTTAGGATTAAATTGTGTATTAAAATTAAACTAATATTCTTATAAAAGAAATAATTATTTAAAATTACGCATTAAGGTCTTGATGGTAAGAATCAAACTGTTGTTAAATATGTTGAAAATAAAAAATTTAAATAACAAGAAATGAAATTTGAAATGAAAATATATTATTATGTGTAATATAATTTTTCTCAGTGTGTGTGTGCGAGCCTGGCTGGTATGTTTACGTACGAATGTTTGTGGAGAAGCATTCATTCCTCTGAACGTTTCGTTAACTTGGCCAAAAGCCAATTTTCAGCCAAAACGCATGCCAAATTTGCCAAAAACGGAGCGAAACGAAATAAGAGAAATAGCTAAATATTTTATGATATCGATGAGGCAGGCAATTCCGCAGAGAAACTCCCAAACACACAGAAACCCTTTCGTGTTGTTTGAAAAGTAGTTCAGCAATACCAGCAAAGCGCATTGACAGGCCATTCAAATGCGTTTTAATACCCTGCCTTTTTTGTGGGGTCAATGAATATTTGACCCTCGAAGGTTGGTTAAAAACGTTAGTTCATAAAAATCATAAAAACAACGTTTCTTAAACAGAATTCTTTTGAAAAATGATATTTTGCTATGAGCAATAATAGTAATATTCAAAATTTTAGCCCAGCACTACAAGCATATGCTTATTGTTAAGGCACTGATCATAATACTATGAAAAAATTAAATATAAACATTATTGAATTGAGACTTACACCTACAAACTATCTTATTTTAAAGAAGTTTCAGTTTTTTTTAATATTCATGTCTAGGAATTTAAATTAATTAAAGGGTTAAACGACAAAAGATTATTTAAAATCAACAAACATAAATCAAAATAAATAAAATACTATTATAAAATATATAATTGCGTACTATAAATATTATCAAGATTCTTTTGTGTAGTATAGCATGGGCCAAAAAATTTGTGAAGTAGTGATTCAGTATTTTTTTTTTACAATTACGACATGTTGCTAATGCACAACAGTGCCAAAGGGTACATTGCACTGACAAAATCTTGAATATCCCTCTGGCTGCTCGTTTATTGTTGCCATTTATGGGTTATTCGTGAATTATGACCCCAGACTTGACTATCCAAACTTGCCTGCCTCCGCGTCCCCAGTGCCAATCGATATCTTATGGCTGCCTAAAAGTATGCAAACGAGGCGCCCCAACAAAAGCTTCGATGATAGCAACTTGAACACTCACCTGCAGTTGAACCGTGGGCGGTGGCACTCACACCCTGTTCCACCTGATTTAGCCCATCGACGCTGGACCGTGTCTTTTTGCCCCGCCAAACGCTTACGCCACAGCACTCGGCGCAGCAGCAGAAGACAAAGCCCAGAATCAGCAGGATCCAGGCGGAAACCATCAGCACTATGGTCGAGGTGGATCGATAGCTATAGTTCTCGTCCCCGATTAGCACCAGTACACTTTCCGCCGTCAGATTGGCATGGGTGGCAGTGCCACTCCCATTGCCATGGAAATCAAGTAATCCGGCCTCCAAAGTCGGCGAGTAAAAGCCATCGACATTGGCCAAAGCCGCGTAACTAGGGTCCACCGTATGCAGATATGGCTGCACTTTGGTCACACGCACCACTGTATAATTAGCCATTATTGCTCGACTAGCTCAATCACGCCGTCACTCAATCAATCAATCACTTTGCTAACTTGTTATAAACTGAATTTAACACTAAAACGAATTTATTGAGCCGCCAAACGTGAGCGTATCTTTGGTAACCCGCCAGCAAACTGAACTCTACACTTATTCCATATATGTATTATTTATTTTACTCCTTCGTTTTTCGGTTTCTGAATTTTCGGTTTTGTGTGTGAAAAACAGCGATCACAGCTGACGACTGAACCGCAGTTTTAATGCCCGCTATCTTCGTTATCACATTGTGTATTTAAGCAGATAGATCGAGCGACAGAATCTCGTCTCTTGTTTAAACAATTTTGTACGCGTATTAACGCCTGCCTGCCAGTTTTTGCTATTTTTGCTATTTTGTTTTTATTTTTTTAGCCAGACGGGCCTGTTTCAGCGTTTTCCTCTCGCCGATTTTTGACCGACTTTTGTTTACCTGCGAGAGCCGCCGATATAGTGGCTCATTCTCAGTCACGATCGGTTGTGGTGGATTTCTCCCTGGGCCATTGGTAAAGCTCTGTGGTCGAGAATGGCTACGAGCTTTTAGTAATTCTGTGATTAGCTAAATCTAGATACTTAATAAATAATTATGCAAGTTTGCTTTGTAATTGATGTTGAAAGATTAATTTAAGATTTTTATAACTGTGTGTGTCAGTGAGCTATATTTTCTTAAAAGGTTTATTTTCATCGCTTTGCAGTGCAGAACTAAAGTCCTTAAATATTTAAGTATTTTATAAGCGTGGCGAATAAAAAAATACTAAAACATTTTGTACTTGTACAGATATTTAAAAAATTGTATTTCAGTTTTTTTTGGCTACGTCACTAGTTTTTTGACTCGTTAATAAATATTTTTGTTTGAATATAAAATTATTTTTATTTTTAAACTTTAGAAAACTTTTTACTGACTAATCCTGACTTATTAGAAAATATATTTTGTTTAGTACTACTATATGGTTTTAATATTCATTTAAAACAACTAAGGTTATAACACTCACTGATTTCCTGTCAAACCACTTTTTTTATTAAAGTCATAGAGCAAACGTTTTTTTCAACGATCTGCTCAACAGAACAAAAATTATTCAATGGTGCTAAAATAAGATTCCAATGCACACGCTCTTGGAGCGCATCGTCACTAAGCAAGTTTTCAATATAAACAAAAAATGATGTTTAAATACTGGAAAAAATGAGTTTGCGAACAAGCATTTCAACAATACTTTAAAGCATTCAAATCAATCTTTTTTATAAATTTGAATTAACTTTAATCTTGGTAGGGGTATCAAAGCTTCGATCCCTTGGCTAAAATTCTTGTTCGGTATACAATTCTAGGTAAACAGCGTACACACATTAAATGTATGCTGTTTAAATATGAAAAAGCTTGCAATAACAAATGCAATGAATTTTAATATACCATCCATCAGTATTAAATTTTTGCTAAAAGCTATAAGATATACGAGGAGGATAATATGGGATTTACTGTTCACTTTAATGTACTTTTCGTTCTGCTGCTAACGGGTAAGTAATAGTTAAAGAAAAGATAATTTGATAAACCAATTTTAAACCCCTAGACTTGGGACAACCCAACAGTGAACATGAAGATTATTATATTGATCCTGAAAAACCGCCAGATGATCATTTAACACGGCCTGATATGGAATACGTTGATGGCGATAATGAAGTGAAAACCTCGTTTGATTATTATAACGAAAACCAGGATCATTTAACAATTGATCAACCAGATCCTCAAAACGAAACATTAGCTGATATTAATATCGAAACATATGATGATCATCTTACAACTGAATTTGAAGATCTTTATGATCGCATATTAGATGTCTTAAGTCCGAAAATGCCAAACGAGGATCAAGAAGATCAAAATTTAAATCAAGATTTAAGTTATCACAACGATCCAGATCCAGATGATAAATACGAAATTGAAGATCGAATAGTGCGTTATGCGATGCATCAATGGCATGAAGAAATTTAATTTGTGTAATTTATTGACTTAATAAGGCAACTAATCAGATTTAATGCTTTTAAATTTTTCATTTTAATTAAACGAGTTTATAGTTTTACTTCAATGCTCTCTTGAGTTTTTATTTATTAATCATTTGTTTAATCATTAGTTTTTGGCTAATCAGTTCTCCTGAGCATGCCAGCCATTTCAGCGATTTCGCCACAGTTCAAGCGTCGATCCCAACCTAAAGGTTAAAACAGTTTAAACAAAAAAACTTATATATAAAACTATAAAAAAACTCACCCATGCAGTTAATACGGGAGAGCTCACAACGTCCTACGTTCCTCCAGATCCAAGTCCTTCGTGTCTTTTCCCTGCACTCCCTGTTGAAGAAGGGCAGCTCACGATCAATTGGATTGTGAAGCCTTTCCACGCATCTTTCACAGCTGCGTTCCAATATCCTACAATCCTGTTCTTGGCCAGCAACCAAAGTCAAGGCCAGGACTACAATTCAAAATTAAAATACGTAATTAAATGATTTAAATAAAAACCTACCAAAAAATACGGTGCAAATAGTTTTAAGATGCATTATGTCAGATTGTAATGACAAGAACCTATCAGCTAACTGAACTACAGAACACACCAATCAGTCTCGTCTTTATATAAACACCAAAAACAAAGCGAGTCACATAGAGCATATGTTTTGTACTTAACATATGGTAAGTATTTAAATCGGGATAAAAGCCTTTTATAACAGATGGAAAAGTTTCAGGAAATGTTTCAAAAGTAGGACGCCTTTTAAATCAAATTGAATAGACCATATACTGTGATTCCTGAATGTATTAAAGACATGTGTTAAAAAAAATGCACCTTTTTGCCTGAAAGAAACCTGCACTTTATAAAAGCCCACGTATTAGCTCGTTTTCGGCACAGAACTTAAGCGAGTTTTTAGCTGCAATATCACCATGTCGAAGATCACACTGGTAATTGGTAAGCACCTACAAAGATCTAGTCTTTGTGCAGCTAATAAAATGTATACTCTCGATTAGCTTTCATTTGCCTTTGCGTGGCCGTTCAGGCCCAATCCGATAGAGAGATTTGCAGGCGAATCAGGGAGCGATGTGACTCTAGAGCTGATCGAAATGGAAGGACCAACGATGTTTCAGACATCTTTAACGAGAACTGTCGCCGTTTAGACAGGCGTTGGCGCAACATCTCAAGATGCGAACTCGCCTGGGCCACTTGCCAATGTAAGGGTCTAATTAAGCTTAATTTATTTAATCTATATTGACTATTTATTTTAAACTTAATCTTTGTACAGTGACCCTGGAACGTTGTGAGACTTTGTCCTGTGACAATGTTAGGCGAGTGCTCGCCAGGCGACCCAACGAATAAGGCCCCTCGAATGAACTGAAAGACCATTCAGAAAACCGAGTGAAACCTGCATTCCTGCCAATTAATAAACACTTCAATGCTCTCTATTTCATTTTGTTTTCTTATAAATTATATTTTAACAAAAACAAAAAGCTTAAAAGGGATAAGAAAGACATTTAAATCAATAGTTATTGCATTAAATTTTTATATGAATTGGGAAGAAATGCCACAGTCCAGTTTCACGACAAAAAGAAACGTGTAACTCACTGTAAATATATGTATGTAGTAAATTTTTGACTTTGACGACCAGTAATATTTATTTTTCTAAAACATGTCCGATTTGAAAAATTTTGGGATAAATATACTAAAATTGTATTTTATTAAATATTAATTCTTCAATTATCAAAATACAACCCATGTTTTATTTTTGGATGTGGAGTTTCTAGTATTTAGGTGAAGTACCTTCTGACATTTGAGTATATATTTATTCACTTCTTTAATTTTGTAATCAAGGCTTCTAATTGGCTACTAGAATTCTAAAATTTAATATTATTAATTCTTTAACTATGCTAAATACAATTTATATGTACTGGCATATGGAGTTTCTAGTATTTATGTGAAGTATCTTCTGACATTTGAGTATATATTTATTTACTTCTTTAATTTTTTTTGCACAAGCTCGAACGAGTTTATGAACCTCGTGTGCACATTTGGCTATTCATACAATTTAAAATTTTAAATTTATGTTTACTCAATTGTTCCAGTGACGCGGAATATAAAAGAACAGAGTGAACAAGACATGTTTTTCATTTATTCGAATGAGAAACCTTGACCAAGAATGATCCCGATAAGCTCCGCCAAGCTAAATAGCAAACTGGCCACCAGGTCCCTCCTAAATGAAGGTGAGTAGATTTTGTTTCTTAAATAAATAAAATTAAAACATGCAATGATTTACTCTTCTACTAAAAGGTCGATCCAACAAGAAATCTTGCGTATGTCTGTTGGTGGGAATGGCTCTTGGCGTTTGCTTAGCCGGAATTATTTTTTATTCTTCGCTGCCCAATGAAGACTACAGTAATAAATCGAAAAATCTTTTACAAATAATTGGATTGGAAAAGCCAAAAAACGTAAGCCAGAGTGTCACAACAAAATCAATAAATCTTGCCAAAGCGTTGGAAGCGATTAGCGTTGCTTCGACTACACTGAACATAAAAAGTACCCAAGAAACTACCGATGAACTTAACAACAGCGATGATAGCTTAAATGAATAGTTTGATTGCTTTATATTTGATTTATATTTATTTTTATATATTAGTTTCATTTTATTATTAAATATGAATTTTTCAAAGATAATAAAAAGCAGTTGTTTATTTAAACTTGATAGTATAAAGCCAATTAAATAATATTTTTGACTTTAAAAAATACTAATATAATAACCAAAGCTCCTTCGACTGAAAGTCGCTGATCAGATGATTTTATTTTTTTAAATATGCCATTTTATGAGTTGAAATCTAGTATATATAGATTGATTTCCAAGCGTCTTGACCTTTTTGTAAATCTATTATTGACTTAAGGGCACAGATCAGACAAAAAGGAAACATCATATTTTAGAGAGCATTGAAATGTTTATTGGTTTTTAATAACACAGATGTTAGTTAACTTTTCTTTAGTGCCGCTCAGTTCTGAAGGGTTTTAGTCTTCCAAAGGGCGACGAGTTGTAGTACGACGAGGAGAAGGAGTCCTAGGTCCTGACCTACGAGTGGTAGTAGTACGAGGAGATGGAGTCCTAGGTCCTGGGGTCCTACGAGTGGTAGTAGAACGAGGAGAGGGTGTTCTAGTTCCTGACCTACGAGTGGTGGTAGTACGAGGTGACGGAGTTCTAGGTGCAGGAGATGGTGTCCTAGGTGTTGGGGTCCTGCGGGTCGTAGTTCGCGGTGAAGTTGGAGGACGGCCGGTGACTCCACCACCCCCAAGCGTTCTTTTCACATTCTGGCAGTTAATGAGGCTACAATTTTCAAGAGTCACTGTAAATAAGAAGTTTTTATGGAAATTATATATATAAGTTTCATATCGAAAACTGCAAATTTGGCTGGGATACGTACAGCGGCAAGTGGCCAAAGATAGCTCGCAACGAGTAATATTGCGCCAGGATCTATCAGCTCCACGGCAGTGATTATTGAAGATGTTTGAGATGTCACTTTCCCTTCCCAATCGCCGTTCATTTCGTAGACACTTGGCGTTCTCAGTTTGGCAAATCTCTCGATCACGTGGCCTTACAGTAGTTTGAGCCTGAACAGCCACGCAAAGGCAAACTATAGCTTAAATGGGGATTGTCATAGAATTAATAATGGATTATTTAGTTCGCAGGGCCACCTGGATCCTTACCAAAAATAATAGTAGCTTTCGACATCTTGGTATTGCTGCTGAGAAGTCGGTTAAATTCACTGCCGAAATTGACTTCGCACTTGGGCTTTTATAAAGTGCTTGACAGCCTTCAGGAAAACCTGTGCCTATTATTCAAAAATATGTCTTTATCATGAACGGGAAGTGATGCCCTTCAATGCGCTGAAAAGATGACCTATTTCTTCTACATTTAACGAAAAGGTTAGTTGGCAATTGTGTAAGGCTTTTGTTGCCATATTATACGAATTTTTACAGAATTTTTAAAATCTTTTGTTGTAAAACATCTGTTTTACCGGCATCCGTATACTGATTGGTGTTTATATAAAGTCGGGTTGGAGCCAAGTCTTCAATAGTTAGGTAACTGATAAGTTCCAGTGAAGAGCCACCAAGCCAAAGTAATGCATATCAAAGCAATTTTGACCGTGTTAGCTGGTAAGTTTGGATTCAACACCTTTGGGAGATTGTTCCTTTAATTGGCAACATTGAATTTATAGTCCTGTGCCTGACTTTGGTCGCTGGACAACATAGCAACTGCGATGAATTGACCAGGAGGTGTGAACGATGCGTGGAAAGGCTGAACAACCGAAATGATCGTGAGATGCCTGTTCTGAATAGACATTGCAGGGAAAGGACACAAAGGACTTGGCGCTGGAGGAATGTGGGACGTTGTGAGCTCACCAGGCTCAACTGCCAGGGTAAGTTTGGAATAAACCTTGAAGGTATCTAATTTGTAATTGAAACATTTTCGACTTAGGAGTTGATCGTCGCATGAATTGTAATGACATCGCTGAGCTCGCCGGCATGGAACGTATTAATTGATTTCAATTGAATAAATTTTGAAATTGATTGACAATAAAAATAAATAGAGAGCATTGAAATATTAATATAGTTTTATTTCTGAGAATTAATTTATTAGGTTGGAACTTAAAGTTAAAATTGGCAATGTGATCAATTTGATCTGTTTCTGTAATTTTTAAAAAGTACATCTAAATTTGTATGCCTTTTATGATATATATAAACTGTGTTAACATAAATATAAAGTAAACTGTGTTAACAGCTTTCGATATTCTAAGCTACAATCAAACACTCACATGCTCTATATTGCCAGCGATTGTGGATAATGGATGCTATAGATTTAAAATTAAAATTTTTATAGTGTTTGAACCTTAATATTAGGTAACACAATTCTGGCATAATCTTGTTCCTTTAATGAAATATTTCAATTTTGTTAAATGACTCAGATTTCAGAGATTTTCTTCTAATTTGCTTTATTTAGTTTAACAAAATGCAATTTAAACTTTTCAATTAAAGAAGCACTGGTGCTTGGGGCTTTAAGCCCTGATTTAATGACTTACAAGTCCAGCTGAGTCGTCGCCCATCCGTTTCTTGAAGCCGCAAATCCAGTTCACAAATTAGAAGCCACAGCAACCAGGCAAACAAACCGCAGTAGCCCCATCCTCGAAGCCCTCTAACTGGTCTTTTGGAATAAAACCGCAGCCAAAAAACACAAAAACCAAAACGCCCACCCAAAAAAAGGGGACAGAACAAAGCCAAACAAGTGACGTCTTTTGTCCGATGGCCAGTGTCCAAACTCTTGCATCGTTGCACTGTTGCGTTTTCGAATTTCAACTTGGTCTGCGTGCAAATTTACTTGCTCAGATTCAATTCAAAAGCGATTATCACCACTTAGCTGTCAGCGACACGATGCCAAACTTTGGGCCAAAAAAAAAAAAAAACAAAATGAAAAAGCGGATAACGTAACTGAGTCCAAAATGTTTCCAAGTCCAAGTCGAAGACCAAGTCCGAGTGCGAACGCCAATATCGCTGGCCCCGGCACTTTGGAGCTCTTGACAAAGGGCATGGTTGAATGTGAGTATCTACATGTGTACCTACTACGCTGGCTCAAATAAAATTTACACTTACAAGTGGCGCTAAAGTCAAGTGCAATGCATTCCTTATACCCCTGCTTTGGATCCCCAGTCCTCGGTCCCATTGCGACCCTTCTCTAAACACTTTTTCGGACGTCAGCTGGTCAGACATGTCCAAAGTGGAAAGGAAAGACGCTTAAAATGGTAGGGGAGGGGCGGGAAGGGGTGACGGGTGCGGCAAATGTGGTCAAGAGTTTTATAAAGTTCATCATCATGGCCTGGTCTAAGCATTTTTCAAGTGCAGCGTCAAAAAGATTTTCAATTTTCAAATATTATATAAGCAGTTGGCACAGGCAGAGTGGAAAAATCATGACCACATATACCCTGATATTTTAACGGGTTCACCCTACTATGCAACAAATATACAAATAAATATTTTAAAAATATTTCCTATAAAATAAATTATAGAGTAAAGTAACTCTATATTAAATCTTCAATTTAAATATTTAATCTGGTTTTTTACTGAGGTTATAAGATCATTAAACATAATCTAGAATAATATGGTTAGTATTAATATGATTTAGAAATACTGAATTTAACTATGCATTGACCGACTTGAATATTTATATTTAAATATATTTATATATTTAAAGATAATTTACGATATAAACACATATTGCTACTTACTTTAAAAGGGTATCTTATCATCGTTCTTTTTTAGATACTGCAATCGCTCCTCTGCACATTCATAAAGTACATAATCATGTTCATGACGTGAACTCAAGTGGGTGTCGGGTGGGAGTTTTGGTGTCGGGGCAGCTGGTCCAATGGCTGGTGAGGGTAAAAGCTTAAACCGCTACAAGTATTTAAAAAGCACTTCATACGGACACACACGCGTTCACACAGTTTATATTAAAAGCATATTGAGAAGCCATGCCTTTCTCAGTTTTATTAAATCAACATAACAGAAAATTCTGACTGGAGCAAAGGAAACTTAAAACCCAATCAATGCATAACAATTAAATTTCAGAAATCGTTTGCTCATATTTCGTGTATCGCCTGTAGACACGTTACCATTCAATTAAATGCACAACAATTTATTTTATTAACAATATAAAAGAAGTTTTCATTTGCAATTCCGTTGGTCAGTTTTCGTTTCTTGGGTTTTTTGTGGTTGTTAAAGGTGGGTGTTTCGTATTGCATATACAGTGTTTTGAAGGTGATGTCTGTATAGAACCGCCAGGATTCCAGCCTGGTGGGTTTTTGAGTAGAAGTTGCAAGTGTTGTCTTTGGGTAAGGACTTGTCTCCAGTGGACAAGGATTTCTAGTAGTCTTGTCTGTGCAAGGAGCAGAGGTTTTTTTCAGTAGTCTGTTCAGTGCAAGGTGGACTAGTTCGTTTTTTAGTCATCTCTGCGCAATGTGGAGAGGTCCTTTCAGTAGTCCTTTCAACAGTACTTTCAGTTGTCCTTTCAGTAGTTCTTTCAGTTGTCCTTTCAGTTGTCCTTTCAGTAGTCCTTTCAGTGCAAAATGGCTTGGTCCTCTCAGTAGTTTTCTCTGTGCAATGCGGTAGAATCTTTGGAGGAATGGACTTCCTAGTGGTCCTAATGGATGTTATGTTTATGATAATGTCTTTCTTCTGTGAGTGCAAGGTCTAGGCCTCGTCGTCTTACGTCTTCTAGTGGTTCTCACGGGTCCTTCCGACCACCTTCCTTGCCCAGGCCATGCTCAATTATCTCCAAGCAGGCTTCAGAGCTTGTGCTCCGCATATTGCAGCAGAGCAAAGCTGATTGTAAGAAGACACTTGTAATAAATGTAATAATACTTTCAAGCCTCCCAGTAATCAGATCAGAATTAGTTTCTTGTTGAAATCTCTTGGTGAAGTTCTGGAAAACTGTGTGCTTCTGTAGCTCTATCGATAACTTTTATAGCCCTCAAATTGTGTAAATAATTCAGGATAGATCTTAATTATAGACTAGAACTCAGATCGCAGCCAATTTTAGGACAAGTAAATAGACAACTTGTTTCCTCAAGTTCAACACTCTCCAGTTGAACTGCCGTCTGGCGTCTCAGCCAAAACAGTGACTGTAATCTCAGACCGCCGAGTAATAAATTCCCATTTTTTATGGCATCAAGAAAATCAAAACAATTTCGTTTGAAAAATTATGTTTTGACGAGAGATGGGAGAGGAGGGGGGTTGCCGCAGCTTAGACAGTGAGAAGTTTTGAAGAACTGCCAGACGAGATGAGGATGCATCAAGTGTAAGACAAGCATGACGATGTGCTGTGCGTGCCTGGCTCAACTCATCGCGATGCTGGACGGGCCCTTCTTTACGATAATGCCCCGTACGTGGAAGATGCACTCTGCTGGCGACTGTTGATTCCTGGAAGGGCTCCAAGCTGAGGGCCGAGAAAAATTGAAGGCCAAGAACGAAACCAAAACCAAGACCAAAATCAAGACAAGAACATATCGCTTTATTGGCTGGGCAGACAGGCTATAGTAACCATCTCAAATCCCTTCGCAAATATGCATTTATTTGGGCAAAATCACTTTTAATATTTTAGCTGGATTCGGGAAATCATGTTGCTGGTGGGCATATATTTAAGTACGTCAGCGAGCTCGGTCATAACTAGGCAATCCATTTTCCCTTTGAGCGTGGAAGTGTGGGAGATATCAATTAATATCTTTCAAAAATTTAGTATAATAAAGTAAGAAACCTCTTGTGGTTTTAATACACAGAAATATGTTTAATATTTTTATGCAATTTAAATTAATGCTTAACCAACTTTTAATATAAATTTTGATTTTTGTCGATAATTTGAAATTTCAAATGAATTTACTCTTGTGAAAGAAAACAAATTATAAAAAAAATCTTCTTTTATTGATTTCAATTTTGTTAAACCATCACCAAATTTATTTTTTGTGCACATAAAAAGGTGTGGTAGTTATAACTAAGAATATTATAAAATATAAAATATTTTTAGTAACTTTTGATTTTATTTTCAATCAGTTAAAATTAATGGCGCCTTCTCATTCCAGCCAACCTAGCCACGGTATCACAATCCAGTTTGCTGTCATGATCTGCAATAAAGGGTTGTATATGATTATGTTTTTAGTAGCCACTTCATAGAGTTCTTACTTTCACAGGCAACAATCTGCATGTCACAACGCCTTACATCACGCCAAACCCAACGTTCGCCGACACTTTCCCTGCAATCCCTGTTTATAAAGTCCAGATTGTTGATGGGATCCACCAAACGGCGGATACAGGGCTCACAATTTTCACGAATTCTGCTACAATTTAAACGTTGTCCCTTTATTGACAAGCAACAAAGGATAAAAATAATGGATACTACGCAAAGACATCGCATTTTGAATAAATCTGATGTACATCAACTGATAGTAACGGCATGATGCATCTGGTTTTATAGACCAGAACACTTGGAAAATGCTTTGCGAAACAAAGAAATTATTCAATTTAAATCAGAGCAAGGAGAGTATTATAGTTTGTCATATTGAGAGCAAAAGACAGCTGAACAAAAAAAGAACGAGGACACATAACCAATTTTAGGGAAAGCCAATAAAAAATGTGAAAGGTGGTGCCCTTTATTAAGTGATCTGAAAATAAATCTGAATTTAGGAGATCAACCTTCCTATATAAATACAACCTCACGGGTAGAAACGAATCAGTTTTTGTATCATACTTTGATTAAAAATGTTGAAAGCTTCACTGCTTTTGGGTAAGACTTACACCTTACACCTTACACCTTGTTATAGTTAGCCTGAATTAATTTTTTTCTCAGTGCTTTGCGTCCTGCACTTCTCTAGTACTGAAGCTCAATCGAATCAACAATACTGTGAGAATGTGTACATCGATTGTCAACGATTTGTACCCAGAATAGGAAGTTTTGATGAGACCATTGATTCCTTTAATCGACATTGTCGTCGACAGCATCGAAGATGGAAAAATGTATCTCGATGTGAAATGGAAAAAGCAACCTGCCTCTGTGAGTTAATTTAAACACATACGTTTAATTGTTCTCTTATGAATTAAATATTTCAGTGATCTTACGGCGTTGTGATGATATGACCTGCGGTAATATTGCCGAGACCTTGCAGCTGTAGTTTTGATAAAAAATGATTTCTTTATCAATAAATTATGTTAACAAAAATTAAAGGCAAATATGACATCAATAATTAACTTATTGTTTCAAATAAACTAAAACAGATGGGTTCAAAAAAAAAACAATATATAAGCGTTGCATTGTACAATTTGCACTTTAGTTTGAGTCAAGATGTTGAGAATATTGATGCTTTTGAGTAAGAGGTCTTAAATTAATGTTGTCATTATTTTCTTTAAGCCCTTTAAAGTTTTCAGTGTTTTGATTCGCAGTGAAGCTAACTATTTTGGTAATCTCTTTAAGTGCAATGATATTCTAATAAAATGTAAGGAAACTGAAGTTGAAATTGGAATTAACAATAAAATTGTAAATGGGCTAAGTCAAATATGCAGTCAATATATTGGTATCAAGTGGAGTAATGTTACGCACTGTGAATTGGAAGCTATAAAGTGTTTGTGTAAGAATACACCAATCGATTTTATTTCTTATATAACCTTTTTATAATTTATAGTAACCCAGATGAATGGCTTGGAAGTAAACTGTGAAAATATTGCCGACGTTATGCACTTGTGAGAACCTAATTATAATTCTAAAATTATATTTATATTTTAATCTTTAAAATTGGTATTAATTTGTATTCAAAAACGTTCACCCCTTAAAAGCGCAACTCCTAAATTAGCAATAAGACTTTATTTTTCATGCGGAATATTTTCTTGGCCTTCGGGGCATCTGCTATCCTATGTATTTACCTTCTTATAAATCTCTCCCCTCGACAGGAGGAAATATTTATGAGCTAATCATTTTTAATTATCATTGAGCGACAACAAAGCTGAGTAAACTTTCGCTGGAAAATCTAATCACATGCTGGAACAGAGGACAGAAATAATTACGCCAAGACCCCGGGGCTCGACAAAAAAACAAAAACTCTCAACTAAAATGAAAATAAAAATCAATTTCAGGGCATTTCCTGGCCACGTTGCACGTTGCCACGTGCCAAAACAACAACAATAACAACTTGAGTGGAGTTGGCTGGCTGGTTGGCTGGCTGGGGGATTCCCCTCGTATACGAGTGTACAAGTATATGCTGATAGCACTCGAAGCCAAAAAAATTCATTACCAGTTGGGGGAAGCAGTTTTGTGCCCTTGGCGGGGAGTCAATGAGCCTCGATGACGTCGTCAACCGAATCCTTCTCCAAAAATCCAAGAGGAAGCCCTTTATGTAGTTGCTTAATATTTATCTGGCGTCGGTAATCAGCCATCCCCGGACATGTGTCTATGATCTCGATAACAAACAAGGGACCAAACACGGGACCAAAACAGGACCAAAGGCAAACAGTAATGCTGGCAAACAAATCAGAGCTGGCCAGACAACCCAATGAGTTTTTAATAAACTGTCAGTTAATAATAAGATTTTCAGTGAATGTGATTATGATTGCAATCGCTGTGATGACAAGATTGAGAGATACGGCCCCCCAACTTTGAGTTCGTTAGGTGTTTGTTCGTTCGAGTTATTTCCGAATCAAGAACTGAGTGTGAAATTTGGCAGCTTCGTAGCGGGTTGGAACGTAGGGGCCTGCAAACCATTGACCCTAATCATGTGGCAGCTTGTAAAATGCGAGCGTGAAAAGAAAATTGAAAAGTTAGTTCGACGTTGGGTTTTCACCTCCCTCCTCCATCCTTCTCCTCCCAACTCCAAAGAATTCCCCCCTCCACGTCCATTCGATTTCTGAAAGGCTGTTGATTTGGTAAATTCCTTAAACTTGTCCGAAAGTCGAGTTGTAAAAGCCAAAAGTTGTTGAAGGTATACGCTAAGATTATGCTAAGTTTTCTAAAGTCAAAATGAAGAAAGCTATTTGAGTTTTGGAAACTATGAATGCAATGCGGTGCCGGATGTTCGGAAATGTTTGCTATGGAATTGGGAACTGTTTTACTTTCGATGTTACGAGTTTTCCAATAAATGAGGAAATTAATTATGGAAAATAATTGTATAAAATTGGTTGAATAACTATTATTTCAATTAAATCAAGTTTATTTGCTTTAGAAATGGTTAAAACAAGGAATAATGCCTATAACTCTTGTTGAAATTCCACAACACTAGGGTTTAAATAATGGTAACATGAATTCTTTAGCTTAAAGTCTGCATAAACTGTTTTCATTTTTGTGATGTATTTGAATATAATGTATTTTAATTGTTCTATCTTATTACTTCTTTAAATTAACAACAACAACAATTAACAACTAAAAATAACAAGAACAGGAGTTAATTAAACTACGTATTTTGGATAACTGTGTTCTATAGTTTTAATTTTATTAACTATATTCATTCATTGATTTATGTATGCTTTATCTTTTATCTTATTACTTCTTTAAATTCATCTGAGTTAATGTAAAATAACAAGAACTGGGGTTAATTAAACTACATATTTGGGATGACCGTATTCTATACTTTTAATTTTATTAACTATATTTATTAAACAATGTATTTAACGACAACATTTTTTTTCTAATTATTCCACAATTTTCCTAAAGTGCTTTTAACGAACTTACCTGTGTTATTGTGTAACCCTTTTTCCCAAACCTTCATTGTTACTTTTATCTCTTCCTGCGTCAATTTCCGTATTTCGGCAATATGCTAACAACTTTAATTTCTTTGGAACAAAAACCTTTAAGGGCACTAAAAAACACCTTCCGAGGGTAATCGACAGCACACTCCCCCAGACAAAAGGGCAAACCACCCACCCACTGCAGTGAGCCACCCCCTTTTGCAGTGCTCCCCATGCCATCGACCAAAACACCCCACCGAAAACCCCCCCAATAGATGGGCACACGTTTTGTTGCAATCCCAATGAGGAAATGCTAATCCGCATGTAATATTCGAAAATGATATGAAAATGCCAAACCAAACAACCACCCACCGAAGGAGCTGTAGGAATAAAGCAGCCAGGCTGAACGGAGCCAACATTACTCAATGTCAACATCAAAATTGCTTTGGAATTCATGCATTCATTTATTTCGCCACGAACAGAAAACAAAACTAACGCAGTATAGAAATTTTCATTTTCGGCTGAGTTTTTAATTCGGGGGAATCTCCGGGACCCTTAAATAGCTGAACAGCCGGGCAGAATGGGAACTTTCATGCTGATTAAAAGTGGCAACTGTGTGTCTACGGGGTTGCGATGCTTTTTTGGGTCTCGGATTCGGTTTCGTGTTGCAGCAACCTATGTATTTCCACTTGCCACCCGGGGGTTGCCGCTCTGAAAAAGGGGGTGACTCATCAAGTTATCCTGCGACGCTGCACTTGTCCTTTGGCATAAAAAAATTTCGTCACAGACGGTGGCGTGAAATTTCGAAACGAATTCTCTAAACTCGCTCATTGTAATTTCTATAATGCCGAAGTGCATGGGCATGAGGCATGTGGCCAGAAAGTTTGTTTTTGTTTAAAATTATTAGAATTCAGTCGGTTGTTTCGCGGGTGGAATTTGTGGTGGCTGCAAGGTGGTGGGTGTATGGATGGCTGACTGGGTGGGTGGGTTTTGTTTGGACCTTGGGTGGGTGGATCGCAACAACAGCTGGTGCTGTTGGGCCAAAATGCGACCAGTACTTGGCCGCAATGTGGTCAAAGTGGAGGACCCTTGTCTCGCCTCAGCACTTGTTTGCATTGCGCTGATATGTTTGCGTGTGTGCCAGGGTTTTTAATTCATTGGAAGGGCAAACAAAAGCGCAAAAGTCAAGCGATTTGCGAGCACTCCATTCAAAGTTAATTTGTGTGAAATGAAGGAAACTGTGATTTTAATAGCAAGTACAAATTGCTTGTAAGCAAAGAAATGCCACATGCAAGGCAATCAATAGCACTTTAAGTTTGAAAAGTATTTTATTTTTGTAATTAAAAGTTTTAGCCAAGCTTTAAAATAAAGTTTGCATTTTTTTTTGGAACATCAGTTATATAAGAACAAATTTTAGGATATTCTTAAACTAATTTATTTTTAGGCAACTTGTGTATACGTTCATTGTCAATTAAAATGAGTGATCATTAAAAACTAATATAGTGACCAAAAATCACATTAAAACACTCCTTAAGCCCAGACGTAAAGACCCTGCCTTGCAACCATGATTCATACGTAATTGTTGCAATCTCAGTGTAAGCAAACAAAACAATTCCATAAAATTTAACCGGCTAGACAGATAAATCGGGCAGAAAATATCGTTGAACCCGGCGACGTGCTCGAAGCTGTTGACATGCCACGAACCTGAAAACAATTAACGTCCGATTTTGATATGTGTGAGAGCTAATCGAAAATCCCCATCGACCAGACGGACACCAGACAACAAACAAGCGACAGTCCAGGTAACAATGTAATATTTGCCAACCGACTGAGCAGCGAGGAGCACTGGGACCCCAGGACAAGTGTTTTCGGCGATAACAAAAGGTGTTGCACAAACGAGCTCCTGGCTAGCCGGGATTTATGATGACACTCAAGAAAAATTCGATGTTATCTCTATTGCTAAAAAAATCATTTTTAATTTGAGTCCAAGTATCAAGGCTAAAAAAAGATTTTTTTTTCATATTTCCAAGGTGTTTCTTAAACATTTTAAACTATTTAAATCATTTGAAATATAAATTTATTTCCTCAAAAAGTCTTATTTATATAGTTATTGTATTTCTTACTTCATATTAATGCTAAAAAAAATATAAAGAAATAAAAAGTCAGCTTACTTTATTGGTATTTACCATACAATATTGCTTCAAAAAAAGCTAGGTTTATACTTTTGTTGCACTGTTTAAAACAGAATTAAGAATTAAGCAAAACAAATTGGTTTCATAGTTTTCAGAAATTTATATTTTTAAATCCATCGCCTAAGTTTATATACTTATACTTAATAGGCTGTTGGGTAAAATAATAAAATATTAAGAACATTTTTAATATTTTTGTTTTAGTGTTTGAAAGAAAACTAGCATCGAGGCTGCGTGGGAGCGAGGATTCTGCTCATTAAATGTCAATTTCTAGTCTCAGCCGCCGCACATCAAACGCTGGCCAAAGGACATCGCACATATCCCGCTGTGCGCGTGTCCTTTGAGTTAGGGCCGATCCCAAGTCCATAATGCGGTCGGTCATTTCGCTGTATCCCTACATGTCCTTAGTTCATCTGGCGCGGCTGAGTTATGCGACCATTGTTCCCATCGCCTTACGGCCGGTGAATTATTATCCCTTTCGCATATGCTGCTGCCCGGCATTGTCCTTCGCTCCTTCGCTCCTTCGGTCCTTCGCCTTGTATCCTTTCAAATGTCTGTTGCCTGGACACGCCTTGCAGTTGGGCGTTTTGCAGTTAAACGTCGCTCCTCGAAAGTTTTCGGGGCGTGTTCGCTTCATAAATTGATTTTTGCTTTCTGTAGAATTTTTGTTCTGTTCATTTTTTTGTGTTTTTGGGTTTTTTTAGATTTCCTTTGGCTCAAATTTCATAATTATCGGGGCGTGTGCGAGCAAGCGAACGCTCTGGATATATGTATATGTGTATTCCTTTTGCCGGGATCCTGCACTTGTTCGCCGAGGAGATACAAAAATCAATTTATTGTCTTTCCCTCCCCTCCCCTCCGATTGCCCCGATTCGAGTGTGTTGTTTTTTTTTTTCGGGCTGCGGTCAATGTTCTTGGCCGGGCCAGCAGTTGTGGTCAACCAAGTGTCGGACAGCATTATAAATATTTGAGCTTGCCTTTGCAGCTTACGAAGAACGAATGTCTGGAGCGGAGAAATTACTGCTGCAGTGCGTTGAATTGTTAAGGAATCTGGAGTACTGAACTTTGGCTCTTTTGCGGGATAGTTGCTGATTTTATTTTCCACCATAAATCGTTGTAATGAAAAACTTGTTCAGGCGCAGATTAAAGTTACTTTTGTGAACTATTTATTATGATAAGCTGACCCAGATTAAGCTTCACATTTTGACGCAAATTAGTTGAAACTTTGTGCTGAATTTACAACTTTTCGAGTAGCGTAAGATTACCACAATTAAATGGCAACCTAATATTGGGCAAATTCAACTCCACTTAAAAGTTTAAGCTGCCCTTTGTCCAAAATGGCTGGGAAATTCAAATCTCGATTAGCCCGAATATGCCATGGCGGCATGTCCTATCATTATACATATATCAACTCCGGAAGGTCTCTGCATCTATGAAAATTACACATTTGCCAACTGCTAATTGCAAGTCATAAATTAAACCCTCACCCGGCTCTCGAAAGGGACCAGGACCCTCACAGGACTCTGGTCACTGGAGACAGAAGACAGGACACTGGACCGTGATCCTTTTGGGCTCAGCACACAGATACGAAAGTGAAGTGCGGGACTGTCAAAAACTTTAGATTGCATTAAAACTGCTCATAGGCCGGCGGCATAGTTGTTTGGGCCCCACTCGCAAAAATATGTTGCTTAAATAAATGCTATTCAATTTATTTATCGAATCGAAAACAAAACTTTGGCAATAAATACTTTGGTGTAACTAGAGATTTAATGGTATTTAAATGTGTATTTAAAATTAATGTTTATAAATGTAAGTGACTCTTGTAGACTTACAAATCTCCCATTTGAGGCATTATTGTTATTGTATAATTCCAAACATTTATATATTTTGTTTAAGCACATGCATTATATTATATTTTAAATATTAGTAAATGCTTCTAACTAAGTTTTGTTTTAGATGGCACTTTATTTGTTTAATTTAAACGTTGCCAGTATGTTTATTTAACTCTATATGTGTATTTTAATACACACATACATTACGCAATACAATACACACATCACCTTACTTTTAAATAAGTATACTCATTATTTCCATTTAATTGCACTTGAAACCAAATTAAGATTATCTTTTGAAGAGTTTTCTTCGAGTGCCTGACAGACATTCTGTTTAATATGCGTCCTGCAACTAGTACTAGACATCCGCACGCATTGCGATGCCGTGACCAAAGCCAAAGCTTCAAAATATTAATTATGACAGATCTCCGGAACAGGCCCATACACACACACATACACACACACACACACACATATGTACCATGGACGACGCCTGGCGAATGCCGTTGGCGAAATTTGCATTTATATTAAAAACAAACAGCAAGGAGTCCGGGAATCCGGGAATCTCGGCCAGAAGCGAGAAACGAGAAACCAGAAGCCGGGAACACGATGACAGCGCCAGCGACTTGCGGCGTAATCAAAGACACGTCACCAACAGGCCATGGACCAATTTGCAATCAACCGACACGCCCCACCACCCACTATTCCACCCACCGCCATGGCCTTCGTGCCACCCCCTCATTCAGCGGAGGCCACCGCAAAACTATTGCACTAAACCAAAACTGATTTCGTGGTCCGGACTTTAATTACATCGCATATATCAGAGGAGAGAGCATGTCGTGCGGAATGAAAGCGGGGATCGCATAAAAATGATTTCGTTTTGATTGCAATAACTCCCCCAATTTTCTTGGATAATCCCCCCCCCGAAAGTGCACTACTTGAGGGTGGTTTTCCCCCCGCCCCCCACCAACTGCCATCCACCCACAAACAAGTGTTGCCAATTGTTTGTAGCTGTTTTGTCAGCGACAGCCTTCCAGAAATTGGCAACGCAACCCCCAAAATGATGCCCGAAAATTATTAGATTTTATTGGATGTAAGTAGCATAGAAATGAAAATGGAAAATTTTTCATCACTCGTCGAGGAGCGGAGGGAAAAGTTGGGCGTAAGCGATTTATTGGAGAGCGTGACTGTCATTGTCCTGCGGCTGTTTTTAATATTTCCAAGTGGCTTTTGTGGCAACAAATTTTACGATTGTATTATGTATTATGTAGTGTGCTGTTGGTGCTGTGCATTTCAGCCATGGACCAGCTGGCGAACCCATCTGAACCCTCGAAAGGGTTGATATCCCGTCTGATGTGTGGCCCCACAAAAGTGCAACGGGCCGTGAATATTTTGTCGAAACAGAAATTAGTTTGGGGATTTGCATTTGAATGGTATGCGGGGGATGGCAATGGCGATGGCGGAGTTCCACAGTTGCAAAGTTGGGGAATAAAAGTTGGTTGGAGTCCTATCAACATTTTTCGGTGTATATAAATCTGTTTGCCATTTGCATATGTAATAAGTGCGAGGATACTCCACTGATGGGACACGCAGCATGATAATCAGGAGAAGGACAGCGTAAAAAACCGAGAATAATATCAAACGAATTATGGCATGCTAACATGAATGCAAATAAACATGAGCGCTTTTTAGGAATTCTACTTTAGCAGAGTGGTAATGTTGTTGTGGCAGATATGAGATTGGATTACTACAATGTGATTCACATAAAGATAAGGTATTATGTGTTTGGCTTATTTCATGGCTAGAATTTTCTTTAATCTACCAAAGCACTTTAACACCATATAGGAATTTTAAATTATCTTACTTTAAACCTAATTCAGTACAAAGTAGTAATTTAAATTTATTCCATACTACCTATAAATGAAGTAATGGTGATTAACAATGCATTATTTTATTTATTTTTTTTTATTATCCTGACGGTACAAGTAATATATGTTTTCTTCAATGTGCCAGTTATAATTGATTAAACATATAATTAATTGATATATATAGATAAATAGATAAGGATACCTTAAAATAAACATGGCTTAGACGACTTTAGTTTACTTTAATTTATTCAATATTTTATACCATCGCTTCAAGCATATGCTTATTGTTAAAGCACTGGTCATTATATTATGGGAATAATACCTATAAACTATATTATTTGAATAAATTTTATAATATTATAATATATAAGTTTATTTTTCTAATAATAATTATTATATATATTATTCGAAACATAAATTTAGTATTGTTATCAATAACATCATAGTTTGTTTAGTAACTTACAAGAACCTAATACTTCCTCTTCTATTTTTGGGTATACCAAACAAGCTAAAATTAATCCGCATTTTTCCAGCTATCTTATACATCTAAGGGTGACTTGGGAAAGTGACTGTGTGGTCAGCTCAAGTGGCGATACCTAACTGATATTTGCATCATATCTCACGATTCTTTCACGTACTTAAAGATACGATCTTAAGCTGTTAAGTAGAAGCGCAAACTAAGAGCCGGCACTTGAGGTAACTGGATCGGCTATCGGCAGTTGTTCAACCGAAGGATCTTTATGCACTTTCTCGTATTTAATTATAGGGAATTTCAACCATTTTCAGGCACCTACTTTAAAGACCATTCAGCGCACGCCCTTGTTAGCATTCAAATGCGAACCTATAGAGTCCATGTCCTCTCAAATGAACAACACTTTGCTATAATTTCCATTGAGGTTCAGGTTCTGGGTCTGGGTTTGCTTGCTTTTGTCTACGAGAGCTGTCTGGCATTGGGTTACACAGTTCTGACTCAGACAGATGCCAGTCCGAGTTTTCGTAGACAAAGGATGGGGCATTTAGCGCATCCTAACAACTGCTACATGACACCATATTATTAAATTAAATGCAGACACGCGTTCGGGCCACCAAAATCGTATGGCTCTCTAGCCTTTGGCCAACAACAGATGGGGCCCTGGACCTCGGCTGACCATTAATTCCGGCCCAACAAATGGTCAGCCGCAGTCTCCTGGCTTTTGGTAGTCGCAGCTTCTCCTCCAGCTTGTTAAACTAACAAGCCAGCAGCGCGGTTCCAGGAAAGGCAATCAATAGATTCCCATACACAGATAATCGAAACGAGCCACATGAACGATTTTTAATTACACTTCTGATGGCCTGACTCGATGGTGATAGAGATCTGATCTGGTCACATATCATGTAACGTTAGGAAATCTCTGGCACTGGCACTCAATGGGGGAATACGCATCTGCGGGGATTAACTTTCTTTGAGATGCATAATTTCATAATTCAAACGAAACAGCAGAAGGTAAAAAGTCACCTGCCCACTGCTTGAGTTTAATAAAACACTCGAAAAAAATTGTTTGCTTTGCTTGTTGAGTAACTTAAATACCGGCAAAAGTTAATAAATTGAAAATGTAATTAATATATTCACAAGTAAATTACCATTTTATTAACATTGCAACCATTAAGCTATTAAATAAACTAATACAGTGTAAAGAGGCATTAATTACCTAAAAGATTTATTGTAAAATTACTCGTAAAAGAATACAAAATAAAGAATAAATATTATTATAATTATACAGTTTTTTTTAATTTTTTATGTCTTTACTACAAATATTCATAAAAAAAGGAATTGTAATAGTTCATATACAATAAAATGACTGTATAAGCTGATAAAGTACTTTTATTTCAAAGTATTTTAAAAAGTGTAAAATTTGTAATTGATTATTTTTGATTTAGAAAAAAGTTCAAAAGCTTAAGTACCTTCTTTCATTATTTAAAATCCTTAACAGGAGCTTAATTACATTTTAAGGATTGAGTTTTACGTAAAAGTTTAAGAATCAAATTCCCTTTTTTAAGTGCATAATCGTACTCGCTGCTGGATTGGCCTTTGTCCTGAAGATCATTGATCAATGATCGTGCCTCCTGGTGCCGTCTGCTGCCGTCAGCTACCTGCGGCAATGAGGGCCACTTAGTGATTTTGGCCGTTGTTTGTTGACCAGGCCAAGCAGCTGCCACTTTTTCGGGCCCAGACGACTGCCTGAAATTGATTACGACAGGTTGCCGGGCCAAAAAAAAAAAAAGAGGGAAACAACGATCGCAACGGGCTGATCCCCCGAAACAGGGATTCAAAAAGTCTGAATCGTCTGCTGATCTGACGTTAATCGACTAAATTGTAGCAGCTGAACTGTCAGTTTAGTTAAGTGGGCTGTGCCTCAACTCCAGGGTATACTTTCTGTTTGATGTATTGCTGGCCAAAATATCGATGACGAGTTGGCGATAAGTTCCTGTCCAGACTAGATACTTTTCCCCGGCGAGTCTGCTCTCATTAGTTTCTTGATTAATGTTGGTTCTGGTCTCGTTTAGGGCTTTATTGTCGCGCCTTTTGGCAAGAGGACTTTTTTATTACGCTCAATTCGCAGTATCTACAATGTCGCCGACTTCATCGTCGCCCCAACTTCATCATCAGATTTTCGCTCGTTTCGGTTTTCTTGTTCCTCGTCGCGTAATTAGTCTCGTTTGTTGTCATAAATTTTCGGTACATTTTGCTGAAAAGTCGCATTTAATTGCACTGATTTACAGTTTTGTGTTTTTGCAGCTTGGTTGGCGGGGTTTTTTGGTCTGGTTTTCGGTTAGGTGTTACACCACTTGGCTCACATAATTACGTGCAAAATTAATGATGTTTGCGCTGGGTTATGTGTAGCACTTTAAACAGCTGAAGACAAATATTTCGGTTTGTTTGGGTTGTATTTTTTTTTGGTTTTTGTGTCTGGTTTGCAGGCTTTTCAGGCAGATCGTTAGCAAAATTTAATGAATTCAGCAGGTGCAATTTGATAATTCCAAGTGAGAAGGACGTTGTCTGACTGAGATCCTGTGGTTAGAATCCGTAATGATGCTGAGAATGAAAACAGAGCAGCAAGGTGCAAAATATTGATGGATGTGGTTTCCTCTTGACCGTAAATAATCTTTCAGCTTGTGGTTCATACACTGGATTGGGCAATTATGGTTTCGGTGAACTAATTTATTAGAATTTTCTTCTAGGTAAGAAGCAATTTATTTATTCAATTTGTGTTTTGGCTGACTAATTTATTATAATTTCTTAGCATTTGCATTTATTTGAAAGACATTTCGCCAATGAGTTAAAAAGGAATAGCTTTATGCATTCAATTTACGCAATAAACGCTGCTTTTCAATTTAGAACTCTTTATGAAATGGCAGAAAGAAAACTAATTTCCTTTGACTAATATTTAATGGTTAAGAAGTGAGAGCACTTCTTTTATTTTCCTTTGCCTTTCTTTTATGAACTGCATAACAGTGCTTGTATTTAACTCTAACTTGGTTTCCCACTTTTCATCTATAAAAAAGTTCATGTTTTATCTTAAATTGAATTCCAATTAAGTTTTCACTATTTTGAACACTCATCTAATAAAGCTGATGACTTTCTTTATCCAAGATCTAAAACAAAGAGAGGAACGGAAGTTAATTGCTTATAGAAGCATTCTTAGTTAAAATTCGACTTATCATCAGGCATTTCCCTGTCTGAAGAATAATTGAAACTCATCAAGTTTTATTTGGTTGTCCGGAGGTGGCGGCTTAGCCATCATTAATGCCCTTATCACGTACTTCAGGGCGTCAGAAGCGTTAGAAGCGACAGAAGCGACACCCCCACGGCGAACCCCCCTCAATTACATGTCCAATCCGAACGAATCCATCGAACCATTCGGGGGAACACCTTACCCCAAGGATTCGTCTTAAAATTGCCACCCTTAATTACTTGTAAGCTTCCCGGGCTGAGGGTCATCCCCCCAGAAAAAGTTCATTCGGTTTGACTTTGCAATTTGGAAGTGCAGCGACACCCCAGTGGGCTGACCATTGACTAAATTGATGATGTTTGATGACTCCTGAAGCCGATTTCATCGTACATTTCTCCCTTTAACAATATCGATGTGGACCCCATATGGTGGACCACCCCCCGCTCATTACCCTGCATTCGACATGCATCATGATGCCTTCAAGTCAAGTCAGATTTCGGAAGCACTTCTCTAACTGCGCTACTGTGTACGGGGCTTTGATCTTACACTTGGAAAAATATTTAAGAAAACCCAAAATGAGAATAAGAAATACACTCAACTATTTCCGAGCTAATGACTCCTCTAAGCTACAAGTTATGTTTATATAAGAGTGTCTTGAAAATAAACTACGGATAGTATTAAAGTATAAGTATTGCTTCGATACTAAAAAATATAGCTTATATAATTTGTTGTTTCATTTCTATACAAAAGAGTCTAATACTGCAGTCCAAGGCTTTATTGTAAACCACATAAGTTTTATTTTGATACTTTCGTGGTTTTAAGTTAATACTCATATTTGTGAAAAAATTTTCATACCGCATAGTTTTAATTTATGTAACAATAGTTTAGTTTCAATGACAATTTTTTTTGTGAGTAGAAGCATATATTTAACTTGACTCACCCATTACCTTTTATGTATTTATATATATTTAAAAATTTTAATATGCACAATTCATAAAGATAAATTAATTTAAAATCATTTCTGAAATATTTAAAAGGAGTTTCAAAGTCATTTTATTAGGTTTTATATTAATAATCATTTTATTCAAATCATGTGATCTTACTTTAAATATAAATTTATACACATGAAACGATTTTAAAATATTACATTTGGGCTAGAATAATAAAATATAAAATTTTCAAATATGTTAATCTATTAATATTTTTTTAATCATAAACAATAATTCTTCTAATAATTATTTAATAAACAAAAATCCTTACAAAATTAATAAATCTTAAAATTAGTAATTTTTCAAAAAATTGAAACTAATTTATTGCTTTTAATAACATAAGTTTATGCTGCAATACAAGAATTTAATTTTAGATATTTATTTTTAAGTGCAGGGGCCTAAAGGTGAAGGCATTTGATTTAGTAGTGAAGGGAAGGAAGTGAGAATCGAGAAGACTCCGCCGCGCTTCCCATATTAGTTGGCATGACTGGACTAGGTCAGCCTTTGGAGGCGGCATTCTTTTGAGCTTGAACTCCCTGCTGACCTTAATTAATCTTCGGAACAGAGCTGGACTGAGCTGAACCGAACCCGGCACCTACATCCGAATGGAATGCAACTGGCAACTAAAAACTGGCAACTAAAAACAGGCAACTTGCAACTTGCTTCGCGGGACTGCAGCCAATGTTGATTAATGTAGCCGCGTGACTGGGCGTTATTTTCCTATTTTCCCTGATGTTGTTCGGGAAATGAGTTGCACGAGGCGGGCTATCAACTAATTGCGCTGCATTGTGGCGATGTGAAAGATATCCAAAGGTATCTGGAGAAAAGTTGAAATTCCATTGCAATTGCCACAGAGAACTTCCGCCTGGCAATGCAAATACTACTATTATATACTTGTACTTATATCTCCTCAGTTCGAGGGTCCATCGCTGACTTTGACTTTGACTCGGACTCAGAGTCAGACTCCGTTTACGGATTGTGACAAACGCCCCGGGGGTGCAATATATTCTACAGACTGCACTGTAATGAAAGTGTGAATGAAATGTTTCCCCGCTTCTGCCGCTTCTGCCGCTTGTGATCTCCATTTCGTCAGCACAAAAACGGATGTAGAAAGTTCAAATAGAATTTAACCCCAAGCGCATATTTATATCATGTTTCCCACACCTCTACGCCGCTTTCACACTTTCAACGTAGAACAAATACCAAATGAGACAAGTGTGTGCGGGTGGGTTAAGTGTGTGTGGTGCCGGGGAATCCCCGCTCCACGGTGTAAACCCTTCTATGGCGTGCAGAGATGAAAGTGACCCAAGGTAAGAGGAGATTTCCTCGGTGGCTTTGCATGCAGGTGAAAAGCGGATTCAGCTTGCCAAGTCTCGTTTCTTTTTTTTTGTGTGTGTGTGTCTGCTGAAGGTTGTTAGCCCGGGGCCAGATGCGAAAGTTCAGCTGGATGATATGTCAATGATATATCAGGAAGTTAGGGAAAGTTGGCCTTTGGCTGGAGTTTAAATTCGCTTGCAGTGAGAGCTGATCACTTACCATTACCACATGCTTAAAGCCAGTCGTACACATTGTCAGAAAAAGTGTAATAAGAAGAGTTATGAGCTTGAAATATTTGTTTTTTTACTTATGGCTAAGTACAACAAGCCATTTGCAAATAAACAATATTGCTTGAGTCGTTATAAACCTATGAGAAATAAACTTATGGCTAATTACAAAAAGTCATTTGCAAATAAACAATATTGCTTGAGTCGTTATAAACCTATGAGAAATAATTTGTTTTTTTAAGCCCAAGTTTTTTAACATATTTATTATAAGTATTCTGGTGAATTTATATGTTTTCTTTATGTAAAGTTTTGCTTAGTATAAATTAATACAAATTTAAAACTCTTTTTGGAAATATATTTTCTAGGTGCAGCATATAATTAAAAACTAACGACTGCTTCAAAAACAATTTGCCAGATCTACTCATTAACTTTCTGCGATGTGCTCCTTCATGTTAATTAATTTTCCCGTCTAACTTTTCAATTCCAAAACGCGGTTGTCCACATCCTAGTCGCTTTTGAGCTCCCCTCCTCGTCGAATGACAGATCACCGAAACCACTTGAGCCATATAGAGCCTGTCAGCTGAACTCAACCAGAACGCAGTTCAACTCAAGCCGAAACCGTAACATAAACCCAAAGAAACTATAACAATAAAGACCGGAAATTAAAGTGTGAAAGCGGCAGGCAGGAAGTTGCCTTGATTGCAAGTTTAGAAGGGAGAGGTGAATAAGTTTATGTACCTCGAAGCTCGAAGCTCGTATCTCGCACATCGCACATCGCATCTGACAAATAGAAAAGTTTACAAATGCATTTCAACTGCTGACACAGACAGGGGTTCGCTTTGGCTGGAGTTACAAGTAGTTAGAGTTGGCCAACGGCCCTGATTGAATGTTAAACATTTAATTTAAACTTGTCCACAGGCAGTCGCCCAACCCAACCCAAACGCAAGAAACCCACCGAGCAAACCAGAGCCGAAGTGAGATACGGATTTGAGACGTAATTTATGCACGCACATCAATTCAAATGCATCTAATTTGGTAAACAGACCGAGGAGATTCGAAGGAGACGGATTTGCACAGAGAAAAATAAATACCTATCAATCAGCTTCACACTTCAGTTTATTAAATTATATGCCAAATCAACATACATCTTACAAATTATGATTAACATTATCTAAAACTGCTTTAACTTATAAATCTTCCAAATCAAATATATATTTTTTGTATTTTAAGACATTATTATTAAAACTAGCTCCAAAGTAACAGAAATTTATTTGATTACTTTTGTTTGTAAAAATGTTAAAAATTTCTTCTAACAAAAATTACATATATATTTTTTGTATTATAAGACATTGTTATTGAATAAGCTGTAATTGAATCTAATTGATTAAATTAGTATGTGAACATTTTAAAATTGCTTTTAATAAAAATGTAATGGTGCTTGTCATCCAATTTCCTTCAAATTAAAGTTACTAATAATTGATCGTTTTATATTTTATTGGAATATATATACCGCATATTTTTTTTCACTGTAGAAAGACAAAGTTTCAGTCACACCTGCCTGCCACTCGACAGACAATCGGCTTAAAATAGTTTTCATTTGTTTTCGGCGGCGAGTGCAACATGTGGCATTGGCAACGCCACTAAGTAGCCCCAGTCTGCATCATCAGCATCTGTTTAGGGACTCGTCCCCTCAAGGATCCCCATATCCCCTTATCCCCGATTCCCGGGACCACATCCATTTCAGTAGTTCGTCTCGCCTCGCTTGGCTTCTGTACATGCAGCTCATTTAGTTGACATTTATTAACGTCACATAGCGCGCAATGTTTGACAATTAATTAGGCACTCTTAGATGCCGAAAGACGGGTCCTGAGCTGCAGCTTCAGTTGTATATACAAATATGCAGATACATATACAAATGCCTTAGCAGATACATATATGTACATATGCCTATGCAGATACAAATGCGACAAACACAATTTGAACTTGAATTTCAATTTATTTCTAGTTTTGTTTGGGTCCAAAATTAGATCTGATTTCATTTATAAGTGTTATTTTTTCACTTTAGCTGAGGTTTGTACATCAATGATTATGTTTTAACAATGACTCGTTTTTGTAATAAATTACATTTTTTTTTATTTTGAAATGTATAATGTGATTGTGAATTTTGTTTTTATAGGTTCAAGATTATGCAATGGAATATATATTTTAAAAAAATGAGCTTTTTTAAAGCCAACTTTTTTTTTACAAAGGATTATTATATTAAACCAACTGATTTTATTGATGATGATGTGAAAAAATTATGTATTTGATTTATATTTAAATTGCTATTAATTCTAACCGCAGGCACACTGAAAATTCTCATTATGGGAAGTCTCCTCAGGGCGAATAATTTTAATCTGCTAATTCAACAATCATTCAATTTTAAACCCCCTTAAGAGACGCCACTTCAGTTCCTCCCTTTTTGGTCCTGCTTCCAAGGAATGCAAACGAACTGGCCCGAATCACAGCAATTTTCAAAGTAAACACACAGAAATTTTTTCCTCAGAGCCATCGAGGCGGAGTGAGAAAAAGCGAACTTTTATTTATAAAACACTCGAAACGAGAAAAAATGTCCAAACTGTTTTTCGGGCATATTGACGCAAGGATTTCCCAGGCCGGCAAAAATGGGGAAATGGGGGAGAAATAAAAAAACTCTGGAAGGCAATGCAATGTGAAGAGATCAAACAGTCGGCTGAAAGTCCTACGCTTGGGCGAAAGTTTGTTTTGCTTTCTTTTTTTTTTTTGTGCAAATGTCACATGAAAAATGCGTTTGCTGTTTGCCAAAAATGCCGGCACTTTGCATGGGCTCACCACCCACACTTTCGGAAAATCAGTCCGAAAAGCTCTGCCCCCAGGACAAACTATTCTTCAGTTGAGCCAAAGGACGATGGTGTTGGTCGTCTTGCACGAAATTTCCATTTAATGTGTTTGCCCAAAGTATTAAAAGGCAAACGACGATTGAGTATCGGAAAGTAGTAAAGCAAAGTTGCTAGCGAAACTCTGGGGTGTTCATGAACATAACGCTGGAGTTGCACTTTGTGCTCAAGCAGAGAAAAAAATATTTATTTGTAATTCTTCTTCTTCTAATTCTTTTGTTTTCCATTAAAAGTGAATGAATTCTCTTCAATATTGAATAATAATTAAAATAACAAAACCATGCCCATTGACTTGATATTGCGATTTATAAATATAAAGATTAGCTAATGATAAACGCTTTCCACAGATAAATTTAAGATAAACTCTTACCAAAATACATTTGTCTGATCTTTTGAAATTATAGTCTTCATTTATAAAACCTAACAAATTTATAAAATCTGTCGTTAAGTTCTAAAAGCAAGCCCTTTAAAAAATTTAAGCATTGCCATTGTCTTAACAAATATTCCTAGAAATTCATTTAATTTTTTCGCCTTAAAGATAGAAAACAGATTTCGTTGCCAATAAATTTCAAATCGATAGCCAACTTAAGAGGTATTCTTCTCTGTGCAGATGCGAACTCACCGACTGACTGCTGAGTGATTGCCATGATAAGTGGCCCATTATGATGCCAGTTTGCACAGTGAGATTGCTCTTCGCTCCATTGGAGTTCTCCATAGCTATAGCATCGACCATCGCCCACCCTACCATCGACCATCGCCCATCGGGCATCACCCTCCTCCGAAGCGCTTTTAATGCATATCAGAGTGGGCAAACTTCTGGCCGAAAAGTGCGTCATTGTCCGTTCGCTTTCCGTTGTCTTCGGCCAGATCCTGCTCCTGCTCCTAGTCCTGCTCCTGCTCCTCCAACCGCCGACTCCTTTTTTAGTGTTCCTTTCGCAAACGTCTGTTGACAAAAGACATTTAATTTTCCCGCAGCCCTGCGTCGCCTGTCGTCTGTCGCCTTTGCCTTTCGCCTCCTGTGCGTCGAGGACGAGTATCTGTATCTGTATCTGGGGGCTGTGCAATAAAGTTAGTCGTCGTCGTGGTTTCTTTTCAGCCGTTTTCGAATGGCCCTCATCGCGTCTTTCCTTTGCTCGATTTTGGTCTCCGCCGGCTAGCGAAAACTTTGATAAGTGAAATTTATTGTGGGTGCTTTGTATGTCCACTATGATGGTTACACAAAAGAAAAAGTGAGCACTTAAAATTAAGGTTGACTTTAAGCTGGGTTTTTTTTTTAAATGTGTTCTTGGTATGCCAAATCAATCAAATTTGCTATAAAACATAAATTTAAATAAATTTTTAATTTTACTTTATTATTAATAATTTGTTTTATAATTCGAAACATTTAATATATATTTCAAAATATGTGCAGATTTTGAATTAAAATATTTTCTAAAGTTACTGCCAATTGCCAGTTGAAAAATTTTTTTTCTGTGTACAACCACTGGAGACAGCAGAATGTCCAACTGATGGCGCTCTTAATGTTTTACGGCATTCAGTTGATGTTTATTATTTGGCGCATAAATCAGCAGAGCAATAACTGCAGTGGGATCCTCGGACGATCCGTTTAGCGATCCTATGCAATCATTGCCACTACCAGCATTCCTTAACCCATGACCAACCTAAAGTATTGCAATTTAAATGGCATCGGGCTGCCATCAACCCCCATGGCAAACTCATTAATTTACGTAAAATCCACTTAACTTCTTTCCCGTACGCAATAAATTCCACAACTTTGCGCCTCATCAAACGAAATGAATGCCGAAATTTAACACGCGACAAAGTCAGACAATAGAATAGATAGAAATCTACATGAAGTAGACGCCACGTCGCCGTTGAATTTCGGAACATGTGGTGTTATGATGAGGATTGGGACCTTCAAAACCCACAGAGCCACCAAAACACCACACCACCACCCATCCAGCAGCCACCCACCCTGAGATCTTGGGAAAGCCACCCCAAATCCTCGGACTTTAATTTCAGTAGCCCGAAAAGGGTGCATTGATATGCGTAAGCGGAGCGATTTTTCCAGCCCGCCTTGTGGGGGAATTCCCCCGAATGAATTACGTGCCGGCAGATCCGAACTCATGCCAATGCATTGCCATCATTTCAGGCAATTGTCAAACAAAGCGCTGCTGGGTGGTGGTGGGTGGATAAATTAGATTTTTACTTGCGCACAATTGCATAAAGCCCCAGGCCGAAAGCCCGACAATGTAATCCTCAGAGGACCTCGTCGTAAATATTCATTGCATACGGCCGGGCGTTTGAGCTTAAAGTTCTATCACTCACCTCCAGCCCCCCACTTTCTTGCTTTCTCGTTTCATTTTTTTTTCAAGGTCTTTGCCAAATTTTGGGGCGGCAGCAAATTCATTTTCACCACCCACCCAATGTCCTTGGCGTGCGCTCCCCTCCCCTCCCCCAAATCTTGGGGGTTGGCCTTATCCGGCAAGGGTGTCGAACTATAAATTGTACCTTTTGTTGCAGTTTTTGCCTGAATGTCTTCGAGAATTGGGAGAAAAGATCTGCAGGAAAAGGCGGGCAACCCTCGACGTGCGATGTCTTTAATAAATGTTTGGATGTTTCGTTGCGAGATTAAGTGGATTCCGTTTATGGCATGAGTAATGATGGATGCATAATGCCCACGTATGTGGCAGGTGTGTGGGGTGGGAATTCTCTAGTGGCTGCGGTTCAGCTGAATAAATGGGTGGGGAAAATGTCGGATTTAGGAAGATGTTGTTCTTGCTTTCCGAAACGGCAACTTTGTTAATAAAAATATAATTTTAACAACAAAAACTAATCATACAACACTATTTAGAACTGTATTCATTTATATTATTTTTTTCAATTTAAAGTGTTTAATTTTTTGTTAAAATAAACGAGATATTAACGTAAGTTTTAAAATGTTAACCCACCAAACTGTTTTAATTTGGTATAAATAATATCAGTATATCAAAGTTAGCTTTCTTTTACTTAGTTTTGAATGTTGTAATGTTTTTTTTTTTTTTGCATGTAGATCTTGCCAAAACAAGATAAGATTTTATAATAGATAACTTTTATATTATAGCTTATAAACTCCTTGTTTAAGGGCTATTTGCACTTTAGAATTTAAGTCATAAAAGTAGTGAGACAGTGGGCCTGCACACCATGGCGAAACGTTATATGACAATGATGATGTGAATACGAATTCAAGATAATTTGCTTTGTTAATCAGCGTTAAATAAAATAATTTATGAATTTAGACACGTTTTTATTAATACTCAGTTCTGAATAACGTTCGATACTATCGTAGGTATCGATGATAATAAACTTTTCTTGTCCTACAACTTTTTGCAGTCGATACTAGTCTTGCCGTCTTATATTGATTGTTTTCAGAGATAATACCAATCGAACACCTGTACTCAGAATTTTCTTGTAGAAGCACGCCTAATTAATAGCCTGTTAGCTTTTAATGTGTCTTTAAGACCAAACAATTCACATGTTCTTAACTAGCCAAGATGTACCTCAAATTAATCTACATAATCAAAATTGTACTTCAACCTTCACTTCTGTTCCGAAAACTAAAATTTAATCGTTTTATAAGTGAGAAATTGTAAGATAACTTGAAAGTAAGCCAAGTTCATGGAATTTAATTGCTACTCATATGAAATGTCGCTAGTCTATATAAACTTATATATGCCTACCAGAAGGGCCTGCTCGAGATGTGCTACGTTGCGCCACTTGTTTGTATACCTTATATAGTGCATTATCTTTCTATAATTTTATTTGTTTATTTTTCAATCTTATCAAATTACAGCTACGTCAAGATAGGGCCCAACTTTTTGGTTCTTAATAATGGTACCGGCATTGGTAAAAAAGACCGCTAGAAGACCAGATGTACGCCAGAAGATCGATTAAATCCTCGGCATCCGTGCCCTTAATTCAGGTGCAGTGCAAAGGACCCAATGGTTCAGGTCCTGAGTGGTTGCCCCTCAAACAGGATTGGAGCAGCCGATGGTGCACACTTCCCGATCGATTTACTGAGGAGTTTTCGCAGCGGATTTATGACTTCAATACGCGAGACAGCGATGTTTTTTTGGTTACTTTTATGAAGTCGGGGACTACGTGGATGCAGGAATTGGCTTGGCTTTTGCTTAATAACATGAATTTTGAAGCAGCTCAAAGCAGTTATACAATGATACGAAGTCCATACTTAGAGTAAGTTAAATAAAGTGCTTGTTGGTCACAAATCATTTGGAAAGAAAGTATGGACATCTAATTTTTACAATTCATTAATCATTCCTATTGGCATTTACATTTTATTTGATTGTATTCGTTACTCGTGGTGTAAAAGGGAATATATAAGTCGCCTTTCTATCCGTTCGTTTGTACGTCTATATATCGGAAACTATAAAAGCACACACTAAACCTACAAATCGCGAAAGTCTGTCTGTCTACGTTACTTCATATTTAAAAATTTTGCACTTAAATCATGTGTGCAATTTGCACGGGGAAACGTGTGTGTGTCGTGAGAGTTTATAAGCTGTTCTTGTTGTACTCTGCCAGCACTCTTCCGGCGCTCCACCGGCAGATGGAGCCACATAAAATCCAAAGGCTTACTGGGTGCATATTTATTTGGCAACTTTTACTCTTGTTTTACTTATTAATTTGAAGGAAATCAGCTATATACTCTGATGGGGTGGATTACATATCGCTGTGCAATGATATTCAAACTAATCCTCGATTTATCAAATCGCATTTGCCTGCACAACTTTTGCCCCCGCAATTCTGGAAGAAGGGTTGCAAAATTATTTACTTGGCCCGAAATCCTAAGGATGTTGTGGTCTCGTCCTTTCACTTTCTGACTGGCCTCGATTTTTGGCGTGGCAGCTTGGACGAATTCGTGGATGACTTCGTTGCTGATAAGATGGCTTTTACCTCATACTGGGCTCACGTTATCGACTTCTATAGGATGCGCAATGAAGAGAACGTTTTCTTCGTTACCTACGAGGAAATGAGTCGAAATCTCAAAGATGTGGTTCAGAGATTATCGCGGTTTTTGGACTGCAAAGAACTAAGCGAAAGTGAAATGGATAAACTGCTTACGCACTTGAACTTTAAAAACATGAAAGGTTTGTATATTGCGTACAATTTTAGGAAATTTAAAGATTCAAATAAAATTTGGTTTTTAGGAAGGAAGTTTGGAAACAGCACTGGCTTGTTGTCAACTCTCCGAAAAACCAAGGATGATTTTAAGTAAGTAATTATCTAGATCACTATTTGATTAATTAATCATATTGTATCTTTAGTTTTATGCGGCGTGGAATTGTCGGCTCGTACAAGGATGAGCTAAGTCCTGAGAATAGGAATAAGATTGATAAATTAACCGAGAGGTTTTTGGAAGAATATGGAGTTACCGAATCCGAAATATTTGGTTCAATGGAATAAGATATAATGATACAAAAACATATAAAACATACATCATATTTTTTTTTTATATATTTATCATTTGTTTGAAACATTTATATTTCTTTGATTTAATGATTTTTGCTATTTTTTTTAAGTTAGCAGTGCTGTTGAGACCGTGTTTTTGGAACACAACAGTATAAAAACATCGATTTCAATCGGACCAGTGGTCATATGAGAAAGTCAAGCAGAGCAAATATTCACCAAAATAATCTGTTCATCTATTATATTCAAAATAAATACCCTTTAATAATTGGTTATTCCTGGTACTCTATTTTCTTGAATGTATCCAAAAACAAGCTTTTTTTTTCAGTGAGCTCTTCAGTTCAGTGATTCTTTTTTCTGGTTCAGGTTGGAACACTGGAACAATGAATTTGTTACGCCTCAAGATATCCATGAACCATTCCAAAGGAAATATTCTAATTTGTTTATGAAGCGATCAGTGTCTACTTGGACATGGATGTTTTAGCAACTGTGTTAAACTACACCTGGTTGAAATATGCGGTCTTACCCCTGTGGATTCTGCTGATGATCTTACTCCTGCACAGAGATCTAAGCCGTTGGGATGGACTGATGGGACCTCTTTCTCATCTGGGACTGGGAGAAAACGGAACTGCCTCGTATTTAAGTGTACCAACTTCGGAATTCGTTGCGTATACGCAGGGTTGGCAGCGTTTTGCTTATAATGCTTGGTTGGCGGAGAAAATACCTCTGAGGCGTTCACTGCCGGACTTTCGAGATCCCCGTTGCCTAAATTTCAGCTACGACGAGGATTCCGACGGAATGAGACCAGCCAGCATAATTTTGATCTACCGGAACGAGCAACTCGTAGTTCTGCTGAGAACATTACACAGTTTGGTGGACAGGACTCCTAAGCATCTATATGCTGAGCTTATTCTAGTGGACGATCATAGTGATACGGACTTCTGGAATGAACCATTGTCGGTCACCTTTTTCGACACCTATGTGCGCAGATATATCCATCCAGCAGCACGAATATTACACATGCAGAAACCAGTGGGCTTGATCAAAGCTCGCATTTTGGCCTGCAACGAAGCCAAGGCGGACAATCTGGTTTTCGTGGATGCCCAGGTAGAGTTCACCAAAGGCTGGTTAAGTCCATTACTTAGCACGATTTCGGAGCAAAGTTTGACCCTGGCCACTCCCGTTTTGGACAAACTTGATGAGCAAACTTTGGCCTACCATCGATCAATAGAGAGGCGTGGAGTATACGACTGGAGTTTGCGACGACGAGAAGTTCCGCTTTCGAAGGCAAGAAGGATACTCCTTCCAAATCCTTATGAAGTGGCTGCCGTACGGACTTCCGTGTTTGCCATTCGAGCACTTTGGTTTCAGGATCTGTCGAATTTCGATAAGGAACTACAAGGTTTTGGCGGCGCCGAGCTGGAACTTAGTTTTAAAGTCTGGCGAAGTGGTGGACGCATAGTTCAAGTTCCCTGCTCCAGAGTAGGTCACTTGGAGCCCAAGGATCAAAGCTATCTAAAGCGATATGGTGACCTCGGCAAAATGGGTCAGCAAGTCTCAAGGGTATGATTGCATAGCTTATGAATTTTTATGAAATACCACCTAAACGTTTTTTTCAGAACCTCAAACGCATTGTGGAGCTGTGGATAGATAACCCTGTTCTTAAATCAGAAATCTATAAATACCAACCCCAACTCTTAAATGTTTCTGTTGGCGATTTAAGTGAATCTCGGAAATTGTACCAACAATATGACTGTCAATCCTTTCAATCGTTTGTTAGCGAAGTTATGCCGGAACTAAAACAGATAAAACCAAAAGATCGTTCGGATTATGCCACAGGTTATGTAAAATCTCTAGAATTTCCTAAAAGCTGTCTGTCAATTAATGCAGGAAGTAAATTTATCACTCTGGAGCCATGCAGTGCAAATAATACTCTAAAGAACTGGACCCTAACCTACATCAATGATCTCCGAGTGGGCGCAAATATTTGTGCAGAAGTGCAACTCAATTTTAAATTGGGATACGATTTCTGCCACGGTCTTGGAGGCCGACAGAGTTGGCACTACGATGCGGTCAATAATCATCTGGTGAGCAATACAAGGTGTCTTGAATTGGGAGAAAAACTAAACATTTTCCTTAGCCTTTGCAACAAATCAAACAGAAAACAGAGGTGGTTGCTTGATAATCAAAATCCAAGTGTCATGCTATCAGAAAATACTTAAGGCTAGATTTATTAAGGGAAATGTTGTTATAGATGTATAATAATTATTATTTAAAAGGTATCAGTGCCATCAATAACTATACAAGCGCTACCTCTCGATACCTGCAAATTTCCAACTGGTCTTAAGCTAAACGGAAATAAGGTTATAAGAATTTATAATTATTAAAATTCAACATACTTAGTTGTAGTAAAAAGGGTAAAACGATATCGTTATTTACTAAAATTAATTTTAAAATTGAAACTTTTTTTTGTGTTCTGATCCCTATATTTTAAGCAATCTAAAAAATAATGAAGACTACTTCATTTTATGCACAATAAAATTTTTGTAAGTTTGGGTAAGAATTTAATTTTGAAGTTTACGAGAATTAAAGAAAAGAGAATTAATAGAAAATCTAATCTTTAATACTTAAACACACTTCCATCGTGTGATCTAATGATGTGTCCGTCACCCCAGTGAACATCCAACGTTGCTGTGTCACATTATCATCACAAGCTCTTAAACTAAGTTCAACCGTTTTATAACCGATTTGCAGACACTTGTTTCCAATGCTGACAAAGGACCTGTGCTGGTAATCGTACTGCCAGGGATGGTCCGGTATCTTTTTAGTGCACTTCGACACCTTCACGTTATTTTTGGAGTCCACATCCAGACACATTTGACCATGTTTCAGTTGGCAGCGAGACGTCAATGTCCAGTCCTCATATTTTGTGGAATTGCATTTCCTCATGATTGGAATTCCTGCTCTAATAGCTAGGCAATAGTTTGGTGCCACAAAGGGTATTATTTTACCGACCGCATAGTTGGAAAGTCCTGCATGAAGATAATGGTTCCTGTATGGAGGCGCCACTTGGCTTCTGTACCATCCAAATGATTTGCAATTTAGGCGACGACGCAGATCTCGCGGTCCATCCAATGATTCAGATGACAGATTTCGCAGCCTTGGATTATACCGATAAAAATGAAGCTTATACTCGTCGAACCAGACGTCCACAACCCGTTTGAAATTCTGCAATATAAGTAAAAAAAAAACAATATTTTAAATAAAATAAATATTTCAGTAAATTACACTTAAAACAATTGGTAACATACAAATCATTTTGAGTGTCAGTTTCTGATTCAAGGAGGCCAACTACAAGGGTAAATAAAATCTCTTAAGGACTTTGTCGATTTAAATTTGTAAGCCAGTGTAATTCTCAGTAAATAGCACCACCGTTTTACATTCAATTTAATTAAGTGAAAATGGTTAATTAGAAAAAAAATAGTATAGGAGGCAAGTATTTAAAGCGAGAAATATAAAAGTAAAAAGTAAATAGACAAGGTAATAAATAAAAAGCTTTCAACGGTTGATACAGTACAAGATAATTTAACGAAAAAGGATGTACCAAACTCTAGCTGTAAGATTAAAATAAAAGGTAATCCTTCAAGAAGAACGACAACTTAAGATATGTTCACCTACTTTTCGGACTTGTTTATTGTGGTTTCTATTCGGAGCAGTCTGAGCCATTGTCTCATCCCGTTTATAGATGAGTCCCACTCGAGAACAGGGAATCGTGAGGATGCGACCGCCACACTGCCACACTTTGAGGCTGAGTTCGAGGGCATCGCCACCAGTGTTCCTGAGGCCATCATCCCATCCGCCAAGATGCCGGAACCAATTGCTATCTATGGCGAAAACACGTCCCTCCAGTAGAGAGGATGCGAATGGTTTTGGTAGATTCTTCAGTGAGTACATATCCAGGGGCAACCAGATTCGCTCCAACTGCCAGTCGAATGCCATTTGCTCAGGCTCTGGCATTCGTTGGTAGCCAAAGGTTTCGCTGGATATGCCATCCATAACGGGCTGAGTGACTGCTCTTTTGTTAAAGAAGATGGGTTCCAGTAACGGCGAAAGCCAACCTCTTGTGACCTCCATGTGGGAATTGAGAAATACGAGAACATTACCAGTGGCTTTTCTAGCTCCAGCCAAACGAGCGTGTATGAGTCCCTTTGAATTCTCAACTTTAAGTTGTATTACCATAGGAAAGTTGGAGGCAATATACCTAAACACATCTATATCGGCCATTCCATCATAGACCAGTATTATCTCATAGTCTATATTTGATGAGGATTGCGCATTAATGCTGTTAATTGTTCTCAGCAGAGTTTGTGGATGTTCCTGTTGATTTGCTATAATAATACTAGCTGTGACTTTTCTCTCCGAACTATAGCTGATGTTGCGACATCTGAGGAAGGGCATCCATTGCAGAGAAGCGTATGATATCTAAAATAATAGACTACTTACCCCGCATCCCTATAGTCCCCCAGAGTTCGGTTCAGCGGAATTCTTTCGGAGAGCCAAGCATTGAATTGATATAAAGCGAACTTTTGCTCAGCCACCATGAGGTCTTTTTTCGTCATTTGCAAATGGGCATCTTTTCCCTGATCGCCCAGATTTTGTATTGCAAAGTACTCAAAATCCACTGTCGCGTCTGATAGATTATCCGTATACATCAGCCAGATAGAAATCGAAATAGAACAGTATACTAGGCCGAAGATCGCACAGGTGCACAGAGTTTTAATGCGGAGTGCTTTCATTCTAATTACTTTCATTCTCAGTAAACGACTAAAAATGTGTTTCCAAAAAATGTTTTAAATTCTATTTAAATGAGGTTTAAGTAAAACGAATTCATTCGATAGAGTAGAAGACTTACGAACTTCTTGGGGGATTCATAAAACTTGGGCTCATATTATTAATTGTGTTATTTTATTATTACTAAGATATGTTTATTTAAGAATAAAAAAAATATATCATAAAATATATATAAAATAAATATATATAAAATTTGTTAACCTAATTGAAAGATTGACAATTGACTTTAAAAGCTATTTAAAAAATATTTATTTATGTTATTTATTTATTTAACTTCTGCATTTCTTTGTGTGCCCTTAAGCCAATCTCAGCCCTCGTAATTTAAATAAGCCCGCCTCTGATTTGTTCATTGAGCCACCGAATCGAAAACTTTCGCAGCGTATAAGATGGGATTACTGGCGTAGAAGAGCGCACTCGTCACACTCTCAGCTGGCCAGCTTCAGTCTTGGCCAAAACGCTGCGCGGTTTAAGCCGAAAGTTTTGGCTTTCCGTTCCGGACGACTGTGTTTTTTTTGTTTCTGTGATACGATGTGCCTGGACATGTTGAGGCAAAAGAAGAAGCTGTTGCTGCTGCTACTGCTGATGGCCAGTGGCAGTATCTGTTACTACCTGTATACGCTGAAATTGGAAAGGGAGCGCGATGGAATTGTGTCTTCGACGACGTCGCGTCTGGAGCGTGAGATAAGCGATCTGCAGGCGGTTTTCGAATCGGAGGTCATTCCCGAACTCGGGGCTTTGGGTCGTCCGGCGAGGGGCAATTGGACCAATGAGGAACTGGAGGCCATCGCGAATAGCCAGCGGGAAACGGGTTACAATGCCTGGCTCTCCAAGCGCATCTCACCGGAGCGAACTCTTTACGACATGCGGCATCGCAGGTGAGTGGGTTGAGAACGAGCTTTGATTTTGTCCCTCTTAGTACGAGAGCATACTGAGCGAGTTTATTGTTGGCAGTATAAGAGAGAGTTTCAGTGATGCCAATGCTTCAGAGAGGGACAAAAGCAGGAACGAAAATTCAAATTTGAGTGAATCAAAATTTATTTAAATGAAATCTATGCCTAGAAGAAGACAGTTATTCAGAAATTTATAAATAGTTGAGTGGATTCCTTGTTTCGGATAAATTTTAAAGTTGATTAAATCTAGGAAATATATTTATTTTAAAGATTGGCTTGTTTTTGCGATTTGCCTTTATTTTAGTTTTCAAGTATAGGCTTGAATTAAATCTCAAGATCCGACCTAAAAGACTTTTAGTTCCTAACTGGTTCCAGCTATATGTACGATTGGGCTGAATATGCTAGCGATGTCAACACTGATAATCTCGATTGCCTATTTTATGAAAAACGAATGTACTTAACGACTCGTCGTGCTGGAATTGGGTTATTTAAAAAAAATACAATTCATTATAAATTAAATTAATTTGTAAAAAAAAGTTACATTAGTTAGTTTTCAATAATAAGGGTTAGGGGATAGGTTGCCCAAATTGGTTTTGTAGTTTCAACTCTAACCATACACAACGTTTAAAAAATTAAAATACATAAAAAAAAATATTTTAAGATTTAACAAAAGAAGTTAATCAGAGTTAGACGCAACTACTATAGAAAAGCTACACCGGCATCACTGGCGATGTTATAAGACTCTCTCTCTGACTTGTACGATCTTTCGACAGCTGTAAAAAGCTCGGGTACCCGCTGGAAAAGCTCCCGTCGGTCAGTGTGGTGATAACGTATCACAACGAGGAGGCCAGCGTGCTGCTGCGAACGCTGAGCAGCCTGAGGAGTCGGACGCCCATCCTGCTGCTCAGGGAGATAATCCTGGTGGACGATGGCAGCAGCCAGGTGAACGAGAAGCTCAACGACTTCCTGCAGATCAAGTTCCTCAACATGGTGAAGCACCATAGGATCTCCACGCAGGTGGGTCTGATGCAGGCTAGAGTCTTCGGCGCCAACCGGGCCCTGGCCGATGTCCTGGTCTTTCTGGACGCCCACGTGGAGGTAACGCACGGCTGGCTGGAGCCACTGTTGGCTCCCATTTTGAAGGACAACAGGACCTGCACCACACCGATCATAGACACCATTGATTATGAGAACTTTGCCTACAGAAGGGGCAAGCCATCGAGGGGCTTCTTCAACTGGCAATTCGATTACATACAGCTGCCGCTGCTCAAGGAGGAGGCGGTGGCCATGCCGGCTCCGCACAAGAATCCCATCATGAATGGAGGCCTTTTTGCCATCGGACGTCAGTGGTTCGCCGACCTCGGTGGCTATGACAAGGGACTGAAAATCTGGGGAGGCGAGCAGTTCGAGCTGAGTCTTAAGTTGTGGCTGTGTGGAGGTCAGATTCTCGAGGTACCCTGCTCCAGGATCGGCCACCTCTACAGATCGGCCAATTTCCAGATTCGCTATACCGATAAGGACAAAGCTAGTGAGAGGAAACTTATACAAAGGGTAAGAATTAATATTATATACACCCAGAGAAAAATCATGGTAGAACGAAATATTTCCACTTTTTGTGTTTAAATACACTTTAATTTTCATTTTAAAGTATGGAAAATTGTAGTCTTAAATTAAAAAATTTTCCTGTTGGTTATACCAATTAAATATGTTAATAATTTATATATATTTTATTTTTTGAAAAACAATGTAACATTTAAATATTTTAATGTTTTATTTACTATGGTTTATTTTTCTGGGTGTATTATAAGCCAGGGATTATTCTTGGTTTCTTTTCTTTTTTTGATTTAGTTGCCATTATTTAGCATGTTTTGAAAAGTTTTTGAACCGTGTGCAATGTATGCTCATAATGTTGGTAAATGATTAAATGTAAAATCTTTTTCAGAACTACCGTCGAGTTGCTGAAGTGTGGTTGGATGAATTCAAGGACAAGGTTTTTGCCAATATGCCGCACTTAACTGTGATTCCCACTGGAAATCTCGCCGAGCAACGAGAACTCAGAAAGCGCCTTCACTGCAAGTCATTCAAATGGTTTTTGACGAATTTGGCATCCGATTTCCTGAATCTGTATCCCGTAATAGACCCCGCCGAATACGCTACTGGAGTGTTACAGAGCCTTTCCTCGACGAAACTCTGTTTGGAGCGCACAGAGGTTGCATCTGCACGACCCAAACTAGGTTTTTGCAGTTCAGATCGTGTGTTCCCGAAACTTGAGCAGCACTGGACCCTGACCAATCGTCGGGAATTGCAATCGGGACTCGTGTGCTTGGAGGTGCGCAATCAGGGAGAGGATGTTTATACCTACCACTGCCACCGGCAGAAGGGTAACCAGTTCTGGTCCTTCGATCCGAAGACCCGTCAGGTGATCTCCGGCCAAATGAAAGACTTTAGAGTTTGTTTGGAGGTTCAGTCGGATGGAAAAGGTGTCACCACGGGAGACTGTGACCCAAAAAACACCAAGCAACAATGGAAATTTGGATACCAAAATAACCACAGATTGCAACATTTTTGGGACAATGTGAAGACGCATTAATAGTTATCTTTAGTCAATTTACAAACAAACTTGCCATGATCTTGTCAAAGGTGAAACTTATCTCGTATCTTGTATATAGTTAAAGATAAAAAGCTAACTTTAATTTTGTTATATAGGGAAGCTTCACTTCTCTTTCATTTAGGTTAAAGCAATCAAACCTGAAATATTTCAATTGTATTTTAATTTAAAACTAAGAGGCCTAAGTCGACTGGAAAGCACCAGTAAATCATCCATGTAAAAGTTGTCTATTCCATAAATTGTTGTGATCAGACTCAAAATCGAATGGAACTCCAAACATTCGAACTTTATATGTAAAGTAGTACAAGTCATAAATGTTGTAAATGCTGTTCAAGTGAGAGCAAATTGATCGCAAAGAAACCGGCAAGTTCATCTGCAAAGTAGTTGAATTATGAATGAAATAAAATCATGAACTAAGTTAATTGCTTTTTTCGCCTTACATCAATTACTGGATAGTATGAATGGCTCAGGAAATATTTGTGTAGTTCGAGGGATTCGTTTAAGTGGCCCCCCAAATGCACATCGTATTCGAAGGGCAGGAATCGGTGTCCCTGCCACTCATCTCGACTATTGCCGGCTATCACATTGACATTGGTGAGACATCGACCCAGTTCCTCGGTGGCCTCATTTCCCTTTTCCTTCGAGCTGCAGATGCTTTCGTTGGTCAGCGCAGAGAGTGTAAATCGCTTCAGAGCAGCTCCACTGAGGACAATGCCGGATGCTTCGTACATAAAGACCTAAAAATGATTAAATAAATCATAAATCATAAAACATTAACATAATTGAATGAATCATTGTTTTTTCAGATATAAACATACTTAAGATAAACTAAATCATAGCAATTAAATTATTAACATATTTAATTGGTTTATTCAATAGAATAATTGTAAATGTAGTTTTTTTTATTTTGAATCTAATTAATAATAAAATATAATAATTTAAACAAAATTCTCCTCGGGGCTAAACAGTACCGAAAGTATTTATTTCACAGTAAAAATATTCGAATTTGCCATGTTTTTTCTCTGGGTGTAAATTTATTTACACGAATTTTACAAAGATATCAAAACATATGTATTAATTCTAACCTCCTAAGACCTCAAATTTTATGATTCAAAAACTTTTTTTACGTTGTTGGCTTTTATGAATTAAGATTTTTTTAATTCGAACATTTGTATCAATAAAAAGTGCCCCTTTTTCAAACAATTTTAAAAGCTCTACAATCTTGCATGGCTAAGGATAGTTAAATATTCTTATAATCAGACTTTAAAATCTGTAATTTATTTATTTTCTACTAAATGTTTATAAAACAGAAATAAAGTAAGGTTTTTATTTTAACGCTTTTAAAAGTACTCACCAAACCGTTGGGTGTGCGCAGTTTGCAGCCGAAATAGATAAGCTCATCGGGGCTGTAGGACTTCAACATGTCTCGAAGGTTCTCCACAACCACAAAACTTAAAAGGCAATTGGTGGTTAAAAAAGAGATTCTCTCCAAGGGCAAAACTCATCCACATTACTTATCATCATTGGCGTAGAGGAACCAGTCCCCCTGATGGAAGTGATACTTGTAGACGTACTCCAGGTGGGCCCTCAGCCGAAGCCATTTGTCGTGGAGATTCAGAAACACCGCCGGCTCCAAGTAGGGATGAACATCATCGCTGACGAATAGGTGGTGATCGCAGTGCTTGGCCCAAGTGCGATGGATGTGGATTGAGGCATGCTCGTGGCGGTACGCATATGACTTAATTATGCAGAAAATGCGTGGAGGTGGAGCGACAGAAACCGCGACCTCTTCAGTTTCGAAGTCCCTACAGACTTGCCGTATAATCAAAAAGCATGCGGTGCCCAGGAGTAGCAAATAAATTCCAGTGCAAAGGGTAAACCTATTCTTGCCGCCAAAGAAGAGGCGCCGTGTACTGAACAGTCGGGGCATTTTGAAACTATTACTTGAATTGCTGGTGCAGATGGTGGAGTTATTGGCGCTGGGTGGTCCGTCGTCAATTTAATTATATTGAGTGCTTTTGTCTGTCCGTGCTGCCTTTGGTTTCCCTTCGCCCGCCGCATACAAATTGCCTTTTTCAATTAGAATTATTAACCCACCTGACGACTCCGGCTGCGAAGACGTTTCGCCATCGTCTTTCATTGATGCGTATGGCTTTTGAGTTGATGCAAAACTTTGCAGTTGAAAGTGGAGGGGCGGCCAGAGTGGTTCGAAAAGTCCGGAAAGGGTTTGGTCAGTTCATAAAATGTTGACTAAACTAGAAACTAGACAAATTTAAAGTGGAGTATCGATTACTTGGCCACCTACCTCATCTGGCACTTTTGTTCCCCCTTTCCCTAGGCAATGTTGTGACACTTTTCATGGAATCCAAACCCACAAGTTTTGATTCGTTTCAAACACGTTTCCTGATTTGCATAGATACTCGTATCTATTTTTGGCCTGCTCAACAAAACAAATAGCTGTCAAAAATATATAAAAAAAAGATTATTCAACCGCTCGCCTCCTCCATTGTTGCAAAAACAAAAGGCCCACAAATTTGTGTATAGTTTTCAATAAACACATGTGAGCAACTTATGTATGGTTTTCATGTGAAACTGTCAAGCAGAAAGTAAGGAACCTGTGAACGGTATGCGATATTCTGCTTATGTGGCACATTAATGTCTCAGTTTACGTGCTCAAGTTACCAGATGAGTTGTGGCATCTAGCAGGTAAGCCAAGGCCTACACATGATTAAGGTTACAGGAAGCAGGGAAAAGTGCAATATTGCATTCATACGGATATTTCCTTTCCCCACAGACATGATGTAACAATGACACTTGGCAGTTGGGCAAAAAAGATACCAAAATCGAAAAACGGAAGTAATTTTGCACAGACAAAGGGCACTGGGAAAATGAGACTCCAGGCGAGTCGACAGATTCATTGATGAACACGTTTATCCTCCCCCTTTTCTCGTATGTGAAATGAATTATGTGATGGAGTACATGATATGTGGGTTACTTGGCATTACTAGGAAGTAACCAAAGCCCTCGGTCCCTGTGTAATTGAAACATCAGTAAGGAAAATCGCAGACAGCTGCCTGAGGTGAGTCCTTTATTAAGGTCTAAATTCAATTGTGTTTTGCATGGGAGCACCAAAGATTTTCATTCCATAAACGAAATAATAATAACCGTACATTTGAGGCGGATATGCTACACGAAAACTTATGGCGCGCTCGGATAGGGGCACAGTTGTCTATAAAAATGTAAAGAAAAAATATTAAAGCGAAAGATAACTAAAAATAATATCATTACCTCAGGGACCTTATGATATGTTAGATTATGAAGCCAAGGAATATAATTGTAGCCATCCAAAAACTGGCGGTCCATTGGAATTGGTGAGAAAGTTTCGTGACCCAATTCATCACGACTTTCGACTATGGTTACATTAACATGGCTCAGACAGCGAAATATATCCAGTCCTTCAGCATATCCCTGCCAGTGCTGGCATTCTCTATTCTCGGGATCCTTCGATGCAGTTGTATACCGTCTCAAGGCCTCGCGACTGATAACATAGCCACTTTGGTGGTGGACAAAGGGCTTATTTGGGTGAAATAAACAAAAAACTAAATATGTATATTTCTGGATAGTTAAAGAACTATAATTTTATACACCAAACTCACCTTATGCGTGACTATATTCTCGAGCTCGTAGCCAAAGTAGATCGGTTGACTGGGTAAATAATTCCGTTGGCCTATCATATATCGGAGATTCTCCACAACTACAAAACTGTGGGATGGATAGGTACGAAAACACTTAAATGTCAGGCGAAAATTTCTTTTGTGCCAACTAATAATTCTCATTCTTCATTCACGTCGCAAAGTCGTGCATTTCAATAAAAATAAAATCCATCACTGATCTGTTGTGCATACAAAGCCGTGTGCAAATATGTACGAATGTTATGTAGCCAAATTGTTCGGCGTGAGTCGATGGATGTTCAAAAAATTTGAATAAGTGTACAACGAAAGGCAAACAATTACCTCTAAGAAAAACCGAGAGAACAACATGGCTAGATCCGTTTTTAAATGAATCGTGGACACGCTAGGTAAACAAAGTCCAAGTTCAAGCCGCAAATGGGCGACGCAAACAGCGTTGTCTAAACTCGAAAAACAAAATGTGAAAGAACCTAAGCGCGGTGTTGATTATTTGCCAAACAACCGGACCACGATACCAGTAATTGCAGATAATGTCGATGAGGTGAGGTGCTATATACTTAGATGTCGAGATCCCGGCTCACAATGTATCAATTTCGCTTTGTTTTGTCATCAGACGAAGGCTTGTAATTAAGTATGCTTTAAGACAGAAGTTAAGCTGTCATTGGGCTGTGTGAAAGTTATTCTGTATCCAAGCTGGAGCTGGTCAATAAAACGACCAACTTTAATGACTGTTACTATAGAAATAAACTTTTAATTGCCAGCCAACGACCATACCGAGTATCCGCCAAGTCGAGTTATCAAGTCATTTCAAAGACGATTAAGCAGGGAATAAATATTCCGATTCCAATTCAATTGATTTTGTAATATTCTAAGGCTAGTGTTGACATCACATCCAATAAATTTCCAATTATGTATGACGGCATAAATTAGAAAAACACTGTTTCCATCGACAGCACTCCGGCACACTTAATTGACCCCTTGACACGCATTTTTTTTTTAATATTTAAAACGCTTGATAATGCGCCCTAATCAATAACATTTACGACGGAGCATATAGAAAATTCCGACATTTATATAGCCATTAACTTGGCATTCGAGTGTAAACAGAAGCACATAGATTAATTGAATTGCATTTTGCGCAAAGTGCGCAAAAAATCAAAACAAATTGATAGCGCAAATTGCAAATATATTTGAACTAATGAGTGTCGGCGAAACAGAGTGGCACTTTGATGCTTGTCAATAAATGTCTAATTTATAGTTTGTTTTTCATAAATTCGATATGAATGGGGAGTGCATTGGGATAGGGTTGTGATCGACCGCTCTGAATAGAAATACATTTGTCAAGCTATCAGCATAATCTGAGGCGAACTATGCTAATGGCATTCCGCACCGTGAATGAAAATCCATGGGAAAATTCTCGTTTCCAACTTCGAACTGAAATTTGTACCAATTATGAAGGCAAACCTCCCCTGGAGAGCAATCAAGCGACATATATATACACAGAGGAAAATGGGGAACCGGGGTGGGGAACTGCATTGTGTTCCCCTACAAAAGACAGATAAACTATCGCCCATAGATACTCGCACTTCCTTGGCATATTTTTCCCCAGCTCCTCGAAAAAAAGGAAACTCTCTGCGGGCCAAACCACAAAGGGAAGCCGAAGAAAAATCGATCTACAATGGAGTGAATAGAACGGAACCGACTGGCAACGGGATGTAGACCTTAACGTAAACGGGAACATCCAAAAACCAAACTCAAACTCGAACTCGGGCACAAACAAACACTGCCGAAGGCTGACTGATAACTTTATCAATGAAAGAAGTCAAAATATGTTGAGTGAGGCGGCCACCGAACTCAGAGCTCATAAAAATAAACAACAAGAATGAACAATAAGTCACCGAAAAAAAAATAATATATCGATTGAACTTTATGCAACTGAAATTGAAATATATTTCTATAAACAGAGAAACCAAACAAAGTTGTAAATGCAACAAAATGGTTTAAATTTTAAATTGTAAACGCTTTATTAAAATGAATTTCTATAAAAGTTATTTTAAACCTTTTAAAATTTTTAATGAAGGCGCGATAAATATAAAAATCCATTGTATAGTATCGATTTGAGCACATATTCTTAAAATGTAAACTTGTTTTTACTTTTAGACTCCGAAACAATCGTTATTATTTTTATACCCTTGCAGAGGGTATTATAATTTCAGTCAGAAGTTTGCAACGCAGTGAAGGAGACGTTTCCGACCCTATAAAGTATATATATTCTTGATCAGCATCACTAGTAGAGTCGATCTAGCCATGTCCGTCTGTCCGTCCGTCTGTCCGTCTGTCCGTCCGTTTATATGCAAACTAGTCTCTCAGTTTTAAAGCTATCTGCATGAAACTTTCCCAAAAGTTGTCTTTCTATTGCAGGTAGTATATAAGTCGGAACGAGCCGGATAGGACGACTATAGCATATAGCTCCCATAGGAACAATCGGAAAAATAAATGAAAAAAAATTATAACTTTGCTGTTTTTTAATTTTTTGTTTAATTCTTCGACATATAGTAATGGTTAAATATTTCCGATTTACGGTTTAAATTTCATCAAAATCGGTTGACTATAGCATATAGCTCCCATAGGAACAATCGGAAAAATAAATGAAAAAAAATTATAACTTTGCTGTTTTTTAATTTTTTGTTTAGTTCTTCGAGATATAGTAATGGTTAAATATATCAGAATTATGTTTTAAATTTCATCAAAATCGGACGACTATAGCATATAGCTCCCATAGGAACAATCGGAAAAATAAATGAAAAAAAATTATAACTTTTCTGTTTTTTAATTTTTTGTTTAGTTCTTCGACATATAGCAATGTTTAATTATTTCAGAATTATGGTTAAAATTTTATCAAAATCGGACGTCTATAGCATATAGCTCCCATAGAAATAATAAAAATATATAAAATAACTATCTAATAATTGAGCTGCAAATCATCATAGTTTCAATGTTTTTCAGCATATACTCAAGTAAATCATAATTTAAATGTTTTCAAAAGTATTTAATTCATGCAATAGCTGCAAGGGTATATGAACTTCGGCTTGCCGAAGTTTGCTTTCTTTCTTGTTCCTGATATTTTAAATAAAGTTTTTTATGTCATCGAATTTTTCTTATTCACAATGCTAAGCTTATAAATGTAAGTGTGAGAACCTTTACGTTTTTATTTTTAGTGTAGAAAAGAGTGGCATTCGAATGTTTAGAATATCATAACAATATTCTAGCGATAAAGGCAGGCGACAAAGAGCGCCTCTGCAATTTATGACTACATCAAGCAATTCAAATAAAGTTATGATCTGGTAGACAACATGGGGATCTTACCTAGAGGGCTCCACCCTGAGAAACCAGTCGACTTGGTCGGCATAGAATCGATAGGCGTGCATCAGTCCTCGCTGGACCAATGTCCACGTATCCGTGGAATTAATCACAGGCACATAGGGTTCCAGTTCACCATCGACATCGCCACTCACAAAAAGCAATACATTGCAATGCTTGCCCCAAGTGCGCTTTACATATTTGGCAGTATTAGGGTTATAATAGTCATACGGTATCATGCAGAGTATTCTATTCTCCTCGTACAGTGGATCCAAACCATGTTTGAGACTGGTTTTAGGCGGACTTCTTTCAATGCCGTTAATATTGTAAAAGAGAGTTACAAACAAAAATAAAATCAAAGCCAAGAACAAGAAAAAGACGACACGTCTGGGTGAAGTCATGACTTCAAACTGAACTAGTGTTAACTTTAGCCCATGTGAATGGGAACTTTCAATTTTAGATAAGACATTTATCAACCTGCAGATAGAATTTTATTGGAGGTTCGATAAGCACCCATGCGAAGTATTTTAAAAACAGACGGAAGCTATTTCTTTAACCGGCTTTTGTTTATGGTTAAGTGATTTTTTAGTGGGAGTAGGAAGCTATATTCTATCGCCAGACAGTTTCCTATAATTAAACATTATTTAGTTTTAATTCTGCTCAAAAAATTATCTTGATTTTTTGTTGGTCGTTTTAATTTCATTAAATAAAGTTTAATTGGTGAATGGGCTGACGTTTGCATGTACGATTTGAATAGTTAATTAAAATATTTATTTAGCCAGCAAAGTGTTAACTCGATTCGTTGGGCCAATTAAGCATAATTACACGATTGGTTGCCCACGGGTATCAAAATTTCGATAAGATTACCATGCTTTGATTGCATTTTAGTAATCCGATGGTGGAAAGGGGTAACTGTGTGGTTGGAGGTGGAGATAATTAAGCAACTATCATATGATTACCAAAATTTGTGCCACAATGAACTAATTTGGCGAACAACTCGTTGATTGACTAATCAATGCTTTTCATATAGTACCCACAGTAAGCACTACAAATGGATACTATTAAAGTGTAATCGCAAAAAGGGTTATAAAATGTAAATGGCTGTTGCCCAACAACTCAGAATTTAAGTGCATTTCTGTTGAAAGCAGATGAGTACCAAAATAAAGGAAGAAACCAACAACCTGCTGCTCCGAATCTCCTATAAGCCAAGCAAACATTAAGTTACAAAATAAAATCTTTGGCCCATAAAATTAAACCGCAGCCAAATACGCAGAACAGACAAAGACGGCAAAAGAAAAACAAATTGTTGGAAGATGGGCGGGGGGAAAACAGGCTAATCTCATGGCGCGAGCTTATCAGGAAAACAAACCTGCAGCAACCTACTTTATATGTATCTGTATCTTTGTCTGCATCTCCATCTGCATCTGTAACCGCTGAGGCTGGCTGCTGCGAGCTCACAATCCGAGTCCCAATTCCATTATTACACAGAGAATAATCTTGCCAAAAATGCATCTTTATCAGCTTATAATAAGAAATGTATTTCTAATGAAAAGGCTGAGTAGTAGTATTTTTAGTGTTTGAGAAATACTTATAAAGCGGTGTATGATTTAAAACCTGAATAAAGCCTACCTCGTCATTCATAAAACAATATTAATATTTTTATTGTATTGTGTTAAGGTAAATACAAAAATTAATTTTTTTCAATTTTTATTCCTTTTTAATATAAGTGTCTTATGATTGTGCCCAATAAGCAATTTGAAAAATTTTAAATAAAATATGAATTTTAATACATTATACATATCATATGCTTATTTAAATACCCGAATACATATTCTTAATCTACATTGTATACATTTTCTGTAGACAACTGTGCTACTAATTAAATGCAATAATAATTTTAACAATAACATTTTTTCTAAGGATTAAGGATTTTAACACATAAACATTTCTCAATGATAAATATTCCCTTTAATTGTATCTTGCTTTGTGGAAAAGACATCTTACTCTTATTGCTCAAATTTCTTCTCAGTGCATTTCCAATCCCATTCCTAATCCCAAATCCAATCCGAACCCCCACTGCTGCACTTTGATGTTACTCTGATGGCAGCGCCCAAGATAGGAACAGTTAGCGCATCGCAGTTAACTCGTTCGCCGGAGTTTTGCTGTTGGGTTTTTATGATTTGGGTTCACGTCTACAGTATCTTGCAGCGCGCCCATATCTTTGAATCGTACAACTTTTATTTGCATTTTTATTTGTTTTTCTTTTAGTCAGGCTTCTCGGAACACACCAACTTTTTTATACATTTTTATGAAGATAGGATTTAATTTGGCCTTTGTTTGGCAACGCAATTGAGGTAAATATTTCACTTGAATTAAGCATAAAAGTTGAACCGACTGCATTTTCTGCTGGCAATATATAACAATCTCAAGTGCACTGATTTTTATATTGCTAAACTTTTGGAGCGTAGAACGTTTGTCAGTTACTAATTTGCATTCCATGCTTGACCCAATCCCAAATGGCATTTTCATGCAGTTCTGCATGCCAAGCCCAAAATCAATTTATGTTTTTTTTTTCTATGGAATTTCAATCAGATTCTTTAGTTTTCTTGATTGGAACATTAGTTTTTGTATGCACAAATGTTTGCATTTGTGGTTGCTTGTCAGCACGAAGCAACAACAACCAAATTCATATATTTTTGTGGTCTGCCTAAGACCAGGCTCGCAGAACTCCAATACTGATTATTAATCTAAACAAAGCTCTTAGTTTTTTGCAATCTGACCCTGTGGCAAAGCATTTACACCCCACCATATCTACATATATGGAAAACATTTTGAATAAATATTTTCACAAGCGTCGCATTCTCGCTTGCCATCTACAAAGGCAAACACATCAAATTGCGAAATTGTTGCCATGGCAGAGAGTATTTATTGCTATTGTTTGCCTGCTTTTTTCTTATTCATTTTTTTGTTTGGTTTTCAAACCTTTCATTCACCTTTGAAACAGGTTAATGTCCAAGGAGATAAAGCAGCATCAGTTGGAAGTGTTTGCCCAAAGTCTAAAGGAAATGATATATACATCGCGAGCAAATTGAACGCGTGGCTATATTAAAAAACTCCACAACTAACACTGGAGGTAAACAAATTTGAGGCAGTGTGTGGCTTTTAAAAAGAATCTCGGCAAAGCATAAATAAACATTTTATGGAGATCCGAAAAATAACTGGCTATAATCTCCGGTAAACACCCTTGAAAAGTTTAATACCTTTAAATAAATGTTGAGTTTTAGGTCAATGGGCTTAAATTAATATTTAAATATTGGATCGATATTATTTACACAGCCATTGTAGTTTTTAAATATTTATTTTTCTCGAGGCTAAAATCAATTTCAATGCTTTGGCTTGTTTGTGTAATATATATTTTCAATTTTATTTGGACAAGCAACGTTGACCCCATAAAAATATTTATAGAAATGTGTGTTAGCATTTGGTGACCGTTTCCTACCCATTCGATGGCAGAGACAGGCTTGCCAATTTTAATTTTATTTTTTATTTTCTGTGTTTGTTTTGGTTTCGACTTTAGCCGCCTGCACAAAAAGTGGGTCAAATGTTGCGTATGACGTTGCCTTTCAGCCAGCGGCTGTTGGCCAACCGGTTTCGCTTTCAAACATCGGCGGCGATTCGTCTGAGTCTGGAGTTAGTCGTTTGGAGCTATGGCTATGGCTATAGCTACAGCTATGGGTGTCTTCCAGCTTCCACCGCGGAAACTTTACATCGGTTGGGGCCACGATTTTGGCGCTTAATTGAAAATTCATTCGGCCAAGTCCGCGTGTTGTGAGGGGCCATAAACGTGGGCTAATGTGCATTTTATTAATAAATTGTCCGCTTCATTAGCTCGGGGGTTAGGCCCTCTGTCCTCTGCTCTCTGTCCTCTGCCCCAGCAACCTGCAACTTTCACTCTTGCAATCGGAGATGCATCCGACGGATGGGCTTTTAATAAATTGCCCTTTTGGTTGCGCTTTCTCGCTGCCGCGGATTCCGCGATTTGCATATCGAGCTAATTATGTTGTTTATGTTGTATAATATTTTGATGTGCCGTGTGCGATCGACACATGTTTTTCGTGGCAGCCGTCTGTTAAAACCGGCAATGCAAATGCTAATGAAAATAAAAATAAAACCGAAAATAAAAGTGCTCATGCTGCGGAGCCAAGGTGAAAGCATAGACAAATCGCCACATTTGCAGGCCTGCAACTGGCCATTTGGCTTCCATAACCAATTGGGCTTCAGTCCATTAGACTGGCAATTAGCATGGCTAACATAAAAAAAAAAACCGATACTAAAACTCATTAGCAACAATTTCAAGTATGCACTGGAACTATTTGTTTTATGCCCCCGTAATGGCTGTGTTAAAATTATATGGCCCCGATGTAATAAGCAAACGGATTGAATAATACAGAATTGTTCTGCTAACCAACAGAGCCAATATTTTGGCTTTCTTGGTGGGGGGAATCATTCGATATGGTTGTTGTTGGACGTGAGGCGATTACCTGAGCGACTGACCACGCGCTCGTCGGAATTTTTTGGCATTGCTTTTGCCGTCCGAAAGTCGCCTAATGAAACAATTTGCACACATTGTGGCGAACTGACAAATTGGTGGGCGTGTTTTGGTCAAGCTGCGCTTACCTTAGCAGTCGAAGCGAGAGCTCGACTCAGACCATAAAATCCATAGATCATTCGAGCCCTTGTGAAGGCGAACTCTGGCTAAATATTCATAGGTGCTAGACGTGGGGCTAAGTAAGTTAGGCGTCTCATCGGGGAATATGTCATAAACTGTCAAATAAACTAGAAGCGATCGTAAATAACGACTGCATTTGCAATTAATAATTATTGCTTTGCATATGCGGCTTTCAGGTGAAGTGTTCCCACCAATATGCAAATTGCAACCGCAAGAGGTTCTTCCCCAGAACTTTGGACCATTTCATACTACCTCGTCTACGGATCACCAATCACGGATCACGAATCACGGATTGTGAAATAAATAACTTCTATTGAGCTCGCATAAATGCAATTTATTCGCCCTCTCACATGTGGATATCTAGTTAGTTGTCGGTGATTTGTTTACCCATTCAAATGGGTATAATAATAATGAAGCACGGAAACTGCAACTGCAACCGGCAATCTATAAATACAACAATAACGATAATAATAATAATGATAAATAAAAATCACATGGCGGCGGCAAAGAGCGACAAATCCATTGCAATGTGTGATAAATTTCCATAGAATTCATTCCATTTGTTAATGTCGATTACGGGTTGTTTCAGATTGCAGATAGCGCAATGATAGTAACTTAGTTGCAGCCGTTCACAAACGCTAATCAGGCCCTATCTCAGCTGAATGGAATGCGGGAAGAAATATATGAAGACATTTGAAAAAAACACTTCCTCTAGAAGATAGAGGAAATCGTAAGACCTACCACAATCCGAATCGCCTTCGGATTTGGCCACGTTTTCCAGCACGGGGTTAACTGGCAGTCACGTCCACAGACGAAGCATCGCAATGTTTGAGATCATTTATTATGTCTATTGTCTCCGGCAGCGATTTGCATACCTATACATGGATTTACTAGCTTATCAATGCGAAATTACAATTGCACAAATGCATTGTGCACAGTCGCAGTCGCAGTCGCAGTGGCAGTGGCAGTCGAATAAGCTATCACGTCCTTAGCTCAATGTCAAATCGAACTGTCTCTATCTGTCTATCTATCTATCTATCTACGGCCACTATCTCAATCTACCGGGTTTGTTGTGCTCCGAAGCTGCGAGCTATTTATAAAGCTCAGTGGAGCGGGTTGGTGGGGAGGGGGAAGTGGCCCTGGCAAAGGATTTGTATGCCATCTGTTCCTGGCGTCAATCAAATCAGTTGCTGCAGCATCAATGAATCAATTTGAATGCCAACCGATTGATGTGAAAATAATAATCAAAGGAACTGTCGGATGAAGAGATGCAATTGCTTCAAAAGGTATCTCAGGGGATAATCAAACTACTGAGTATGTAAAATTGTTAAGTGTCTGGTGTATAATTTATTAATAATTAGTTTGTGGCCTACTTAAGTCTAATAATATACATTTATCATCCGCCTTATGTTGCCATAAGTACTGGATACAAAATCATTAAGTACACTCTGGTGAAACTATCTAGCTAACACATTTTTGTAGCGAGTAGTAGTGTTTAGTAACGTCTTTTTGATAATCACAGCGCTTAGTTTAATTACATAAAGTATGTCTTTCCAGCATGAATGAAAATATCACAGAGCTCAGTTGGATGCGTTGGTATCCGGTGAGATGGCATTACCGCTTCACATCGTCTTTCACCTGGCTGTCTTTCGACTTCGATTTCTTTTTCTCGTCGACGGTTTTGTAGGAGCTGCCGAATACCTCCGCATAACTGGGCACAATTGGCATCATCACAAAGTTCGGCTTAATCGCCTCGCACGTGGGCGATGTTGCTGATGTTGCTGTTGCTGGTGTTGCTTGTGTTGCTGGTGTTGCTGCTGTTGCTGTTGCTGGTGTTGCTTGTGTTGCTGGTGCTGCGACTGGGAGCAGCGGCATTGTGGCCTCACAAAACGAAGGTGTTTGCGGTGCCACCCGATTCTCAACCGCTGATGCTGCAGTTTGGTGTTGCAACTCCTGGTTGCTCCTATCCTGCTTATTGAACACATTAAACACACTCGGGTAGACAATCAGGCAGGATGACTGGGGCGACTTTTGCAGCAGCTCCAAAGCCGCCTCGTAGCTGGGTAATCCAGATACCAGGGTGTACTCCGGCACCGGATCCTCTGCTTCCGGGTGCAGTTTCAACGCCTCTATATCCACAATGGTGCACTGCGTCGAGCCATTTGCATTGTTGCGATCTGCAAAACAAAGAACAATAATTGTTTATTACTATTTGTCTTCGCTGGAGTGGAAGTGGATGGGTGAGATTAATAAAGACCTCGACCTAGTTGCAATATTGTTGTGAGCTCGCATTTGTTTTCCCTTATTTGCTGGCTTTTATTGCCATTAACTTTTTTTAAATATTTTCCCTACGCTGCATTCTTTCTCATAATTGCCTTGGCAGCGCTTTCGAATTACACTTTGAGGCAGCCCAATTTCTCTGAAGTTTTTTTCAGTACTTTGTGATTTGTTTTTGCCGGCAATGTGCTAATTTTTTTTTCAGGGCTTAGCGGCTTTTTAAGCGTCAACACGAACAGTGAAAATTTAAAGTTTGTTCTTGAACTATGCGTCAGTTAACGAAACACTTTAGTTTACGACCCGAAAATGCCTAGGCATAAAAAAGTGTATCATTAGATAATGACGGAGATGTGGAAGCACTTAAGACGGAATTAGACAAAAAACAAAAAAAAAAAATTTCCACTCCTAATGGAGTACTTCCCTGATGACGATTGAAGTCATGTTCCTTTATAGCAGGTCAACTAATTCCAACTATAAAATATTTTTAATGGCTTGGAATTTTTGCTTGTTTTTCTGACCCCAATTGGCGGTAATTTTTGGCAGAGTTGGCTAATCAAAACAAGTACTCGATAAGATTTTAATCTCTAAATGGCCACTCCATACTTTTCCATTTCTAGTGCGGAATACTTACAATTGCGTTTCCAGGTACGGAACTGGTGGTACAGGAAGCAGGAACAGATGCAGAAGACCATCGAGATGAGGATCAGGGTGAAGACGATGCCTATCCAGACCTCGTTCATGAACTTGTCGTACTCCAACTGCTGCTGCAACTGGTCCACACTGCTGCTGTCCAGCACAACGCGATTGGCCAGATCGAAGTCCATTATGTCCTCGCTGGTGGAGTTCTTCGGATGGCTAACTTCGCTGAGTTGGTGGTGATGCTTCAATTGGATCGAGCTGAGGATCTGCGCTCCGATTTGCTTCAGAAAATCACTGCCGGCAATGGAATCGAACGTGGTGATCGTGGGCGTGGAGGCTTCGGGAGAACTCCTTCCGCTGTTCAGAATCTTTTGGGCGGCAGCACCGGCGTAGTGATCGAAATGCAAATCGTGCGACAGTTCGTAGTTTAATGTGCGCGGCAGGCTCTCCATGGTTCACTTTTATATCGGTCGTCAGATGGATTAATCTCTAGCTTTATTTGCTTATTTTTTTTTTTGTATCCGTGTCTCCGGAGCGGCACACTTTCACTGCTTCGATATCGGTATCGGTATCTGCAATTGTATCTGTATCTCGTGGATCGTTCTTAATCGGCGGTTTCTTTTAACGAACGCACACGTCCGTCGACGTCTGAGTCCACAAACAAACTGATTTGAGCGGCCGATCGATCGGTCAGCCCGAGCAGCTCCGCCAGCTCAACTCCGTTCCACTCAAGAGAGGCACACTGAGAGAGAGAGAGAGTATCCGTCTATCTCTACCTGGCCAAGATCGAGATCACTCCTCTCTCCTTTGCTCATTTGCCGCTCGGTTACGCATCGCTGAGAACGTTCTCTCGCCACGGTGAAAAGATCTTGCATTTTGTAATTCCCATTCCCGGAGCGCGTCTTTTGTGATCCCACAAAGCAGAGACAATGCCCTGGAATTATGGGACCATAATTGGCGTTACAAAGCGGCGCACATGTTGCTCAGGCAAGAGCGAGTGAGAAGGGAGAGGGGATCGGGAAGAGAGCAAGCCACGGAGCATGAGCATCGATCTTCACTTCTCTGCCGGCTTCTTCGATTTCGGTTCGTTTTGCAGCGGGGCAAATGACATATCTCCAGTTCCTTGCACTCAAAAAAAAAGGAAAAACAGAAAGTTACAAATAAGGATAGATTTATTTAAATATTTTATTTCTTTTATTTGTAATAATACTTAAAAAAGTATATTGCTATGATAAAGTCAACTAACCCGTTGTTAATCTCAAAACCTAGAGAAGTTTTCTATGAATAACTCTAGGGTTCTGATAAAGAACTAACTAAAACGTTGTTAATCTCAAAGCCTAAAAATGGAGGTTTTCTATGAAGAATGGCCAAACGGATATACATTTGGGGTTTTTTTTTTGGGAGCAGCATTTATCGTTTACTTTAATATTTGTTTAATGAATATAGTGAATTCCCAATAAGTCTACAAATTAAATTAGTTTTGAAGTGTTAATTATATTGGTAAATATCGCGCAATTCAGCAATATAATTTATTATGTTAATAAAAAAATAGCGATTCCAAAGTTCTTTAAAATATATTTAGCTCAAACAATATAACAAACAATGTAATGCATATAATTAAAACGCAAATGTTACAGCTGAACACCTTTAACTCTGTGCAAATTATACTTAAACGATGACAATGTCTAATTTATGGTGATTGTTTAAGTTATAACCCCACTAAGTGTACTAAATTTGATTGTATTGCATGCGATGATATTGTTCCTACTTGCTTAGTTACTTAGAAAAAGAGCCCCCAAGTTACAAGGCACATTTTTTCTCTATGTGTACAGTTCAGTTCCATATTCCTCCACATTGTCGAAGGGAAAAGAGAAATTATTGCTGTAGGATAATGTGTTTGTGGGACTGTTGTTGCCATGTTGTTGTTTTTGTGCCCAAAGGGGCCCGAGACTTCTCTTGTTCTTCTTCAATTTTATTTTTTATTTTTTCCTTTGGCTTGGTGGAGTTTTAAATTACAGCTACGTGCAGATATCTTATTTCGGGCAGCAATTTTGTGGGCGACGCGATGATCACCTGGCTTTGGGTTGATCACTTTTTGGCGATAGCAGCAGGTAGGGTTATTTCTTGGGTCTTGGGAATGGAACTGGGAACTGGGAATGGGGATTGGCACCGAGGATCGAATAGATACAACAGTTGTCCATTTATGGGATTGATGTGTGTGTAATAAGAGGATTCGTGGATGGGAACGGGGGATTATCCCTGCAATCAAAGAGGCTGAGAGCAGGGTATGACATAATCTTGCGTAAAATTGGAACAACTTTAATATTTGTATCTATTATGGAAATGAGAAAAAATTAAAAGAAATATTTACACAGCACAAGTTTGTGTTATATTATTTTTAGAAATTTAAAGAAAGCGAGCAGGGAATTTCCCACCATGCCCTAATATTAGCATTATACTAGTTGCTAGAACCCCTTGATAGTAAAATAATTTTCTTGGTCCCATAACAGACCAATAAATCAACTAAATACTCAATGGCCATCCCCTAATAATTAACCATAAAAGAGCCCCCTCCGAAATGAGTTGGCATTTCCCATTACGATGGCCCCTCGATAAAAATCACATAAATACAAGCACTCAAAACAAGCCGGATAAGATCAGCACCCGCTGGATATTGATGTTGGATGTTGGATGTACGATGAAGGAGAAATTGCTTTTCAACGAGACAGCGTCTAAGATGAATCTCGTTGCGATTCACAAAGGGTTGCCAATGGTCTTGCATTCTGGGTTCCTGATGAGCTCATCGAAGAGCGGCCACAAATGAGCATCCTTATCACGATCGGCTAATCTCGTCGAGGAAATGAATCAGCAGAGGCTGAGGCTTCGACTGAGGCTAAGCGGAGCTGAGGCGATTAGCAAAATGCCGGAGGTTGTCGGTGCTATGATGACGTCTTTTCAGTTCAGTCAGGGCGAATAGGGGGGGAATTAGGCGGGTATTCTTCGGTTGATGTGGCTAACCCATATGGGCGAAGACATGCCATTCCCTGTATACCATACCATTTTTAATGCCCGCCCATCTATGCCAGGTATGCAGTTCTTTTGCAATCAACTGTCACGGACCGTGAGAAGAGACAATGGCAATTTAATTAAGAAGGCTAAGCCCGCCTCGTCTTTTCTTGGGCCTTAACCTATTCTCGGGGTAGTTCAGTAGCTTCTACACACTATATATATATAGTATGTATATGTATGTCTGGCTGAAACTCATTGTGGTCTTGTCTTCGCGCCGCTTTCTTTTTCTTTCTTTGCACGTCGGCTTAGTTGACCGACTTGGGCCAAGTAGCTTTAATTTAAGACCCTAATGAGCCATTTAGGCATTCTGGGCTTTGTGTCTTCAATGCCGACTACTGTGTGCCGTGTCTCCCTGCCCGCGAACAAAAGTTAAATTAATGAGTCCACGGCCAGTTGGAGTCTTTAGTCTTTGCTCTTTGGTCTTTGGATTTTTTTTTGATTTTTGGGGGGCTCTTTTTCGGATGCGGGTGATGCTCTGATGCTGTGATGCTGATAAAGCTGCTTAATTTTTCACTGACTCTGAGATCGGGGTCTGGTCTTGGGTGCTTTGCATAATGCAGCCCCGCCATCGGGCCACAAATTTTTACATAGTTTATTAATTTTTCGGATTTCGGCTTAGGTATTTCTCCCCACCGCCCTCTGTTGCCTGTCAACCGCTTTTGACACTAATAAATCGGCTTAAATTTGATCTTGAGCGGTGTATTTTGATTCCCGGCCTAGCTGAGGGCACTTTGTATTTGTATTTTGGGGGCTTCGTGTGTGCCTTATTGATGATGGCGACTGACCTTAGCTAGAAGCTGGCCCCAAAGAATCCGCCGATCGAGCCCCTGAGTTATGTTCAGCTGGGTAATCGGCTTGCTGGGAGTGATTTAAATGGACTGGCTTTAATTATATAGGAAATACTGGGACGGGCAACTACTTTGAAATTCCCCATTGAGCGAACCGTGACGTACCTATACAGCGTTTATTCATGACCACTTTGCTTAAGTATTAACGTTAACACTACTTATACCCACTGCAATTACATTAATTAATATTTCAACAACGATTTCCGTTATCAGCCTAAATCGCTAAATCGGTTCTAGAACTTTTTCTTACCATCGAGAAAAATGTTCTTGATAAGAAACGTATTTACATTATGCATTTATAATTAAATTTACATTTGCCAAGTCAGTCGGAACTTTAAATATTGCTGATAAGGAAAACAAAAACAAAATTTAGATTTCATTGCCAGACTTGAACTTGAAAACTAGATTAACATATTGCCACTACTGAAATGACCTTTAAAAGGTTTATTTGATTTTTTTTTGTAAGTTTGTAAATGACACAGAAACTTGACTTTAATGCTCAGAAGTATTTTCCAGAAATTTCCTTTCTTAATGAATTTCAATTTTAATTGAAGCCTTTTTCCGGAGGCATTTGAGTAGTCAATTAGCATCTCCGTAGGATTTGCTTCCCATCTAAAAGTGGTTTCCCCTGGTTATATGACACTAACTTCCAGCTCTAATTGAGTTGTAAATTCAACCCTAGATTTTTGGCACACATCTAAAATCGGACTGATTTCCATATAATTACAGGGCACACATTTGCTCTAATTGAGCGATCAGAAGAAGTATCATTGCGAGAATCAGTCTCGCAGTCGATTCCCTGAATCCCGGCATCTCAAGTCCGGACTCCGGAGTGCACAGAGCCCTGAGGACAGAGCCACCCGCGGTCAGGGGCCATAAAGTCATGACAACCTGCCGGGCAACTAGAAGCACTTGTTCTGCCCTCCACTCCGACTTTTTCTCACCCTGCCCGGGGCGCATTTTCTGGATACGTATCTTGTGTCTTTCTATTTTATTTTTGAAGCTCAGCGAGAGGCAATGCAACCCAACTGAGCTGTGACGGAGCGAAAGTCATGGCAGGACGACCACATATCCGTGTATAGGGCCAGGTAATTGCTGCAGTTGTCGGGGGGCAGTGATGTGAAACATTTGTCATATGGACCGGAGCCGAGACGTGCCGCTGCCATGGGAAAGTCAGCTCGCAGTTCCCTAATCTGTGATATAGGTCATGCAACCCTCAAGGTTCCGAGTAGGTACCACTACCAGTATCACTACCAGTACCAGTGCCATCTCCAACTCTGGACTCCGCATTGTCTTTGGTCCCTTTGTGTGTGTGTTATGGATTCGTGGAAATTACGCGTGAGCATGCCAGCCATCCTTTTCACATTCTTATGTCGAGGCAAGTAGCTCGGTCCTATAGGCCTATTATGCTCTGCATCCGAAGACAACAAGTGCAGCGCTGAGTGCGCCTTTTATTCCAGGCACAATTAAAAACGCAGTTGTGCATAGAGCTAGCTGAACATCTAGAAGTCTGGCTCAAGTTTAGCCAAGCCAGGCCCACCTACCAACCTCCCATCTCTCCGGCCACCCACCCATTCAATGTCAATGAACCGCAGTTGTAATGTTTATACGCCCATCACAGTTAAAGATACGGATACAACTACATGTATACTTAGAAAAATAAAAGTGAGAAACGGTATTACAGTATTAAGAATGATGCCTTTTTGGAATGTGCTTTTATAAGGGTTCCAGAATATTCATTACATTATATATTTTTACAAAAATGAATTTACTTTTAAGAATTAAAGATACGATTTTCATACAGTCATAAACATAAAGTTGGTCCACAGAGTATATAAAAACCAGCTATATAAGAAAACAAAAAACGCCATATTTTCTTTTGTACAAATCTGTCAATTTTAAACCAAAATAGTGTAAAAGTCGGGGTTAAAGAGTTTATTTATTGTTTGTTTATTTGCCTTACGTAATAGTTATTTAAAAGAGCGTTCTGAAAAAAACATTAAATATTAAATCTTTGTTCTACCTAGGTTTTAGGAAACCAAAAGAAAGGAATACAATAACAAAATAATTATTATACAATTAAACATAATATTCTTTTATAAATAGCGTTTTGCTTAGAAATACACATTGGCTTACACTTTAAAGTTTAATACTTATTTTAATAAGCCAATTATGATTAAATATTAAATTCTTCGTACGCTCTAATGGACCAAAAGAAAGGAATGCAGTAATAAAATAATTATTATACAATAAACCAATACATTGTTTTATAAATACAGTTTTCTTTGGCAGCACAAGTTGGCTTACACTTTAAAGTTTATTTCTTATTTGAGTTAAGTAGTACTAATGTTCTTACATTTTTTCTCTGACTGCAGCTATAGAAACAGATAGAAGCACAGGGAACGGAGCACTCCAAAGTTGTCCACCTTCCGACGCTGTCGTTGTTTGGATTTTTACTTTATTTGTTTATGGTTTTGCCGTCTGATTATCTTGGGCGCGTTTTAGCCTCAAGTTCGTTGCGCTTGGCCAGACTTCCTCCTCGCACTGCTCCTCCACCAGTCCAGCCATGTAGTACTTATGATGTTATTTCATTTTATTGTCGCCGTCTTGGGGACCTTTCCCCATCACCGGCTGTCAAAGTTTCGGTTTTTTGTTGGTTTATCGCTCCAAAGGTTTTCCATACAACAATTGATTGAACATTATTAGCACTCAAGCATAAATTTGTTCGACATTTTCGACAGGGTTAACTGGCTGTATAAGGCTTCAAAGTCTGTAGTCCATTAGGTAAGGGGAAAACCTAGAAGTAACATATGTGATGGTTAGATGGATGTTTTTATGGTCTATTTGGTTGTAAATCAAATGTTACAAAAACAAATGTATCAGTTTACAGATAAATTAAGTTAATCTGTATTGAATCACAAAGCAAACTCGTTACAAAATACAAAATTGCAAAAACGAAAATTACACAGCACGCAATCAGATAAAAACATAGTTTACAAAATCACCTATAAACCTAGTTACTGGAACCATTTTGTAATGCTGTTAAATCAGCTTTTATCGATTAATTTGCCTCTTAATTTGTAGCTACTGGAACTAATCAAAACCTTTTAGCTTACTTTTCACTTCGTATAAAATGCGGAATCTGTTAATCTCAGTTTAATATGCCCTGATCAACTTTATTAATTATCCCATGTGATTTATCGATCGCTTTCGCTGACAGCAACAAGTTGTTGCTGTTCGAGATCTGTAATTAAACCAGACTAGGGCTGAAGTTGAGGAAATAATCGTAACATAAAACATCATGTTGCTCAGCTGACATGTAAATTATGGAAATATTTCGAACCGGACTGCATTCTCACTATCCCACGTAATCGTCTGGTGATCTAACGCGAATCGCGATTATTTTTCATAAAGGTGCATCACCTTCGCTAACTCAGAAAATCAAACTTTAATTGATCAACTGCACATTGCGGCCAGTCATTGAACTCAGGTTAGCGAAACAAGTTTTCCGCCCAGTTTTGCACGTGTAAAAAATTTTAATGCATTAACATGCCGATCAAATCCGGGCCATTAGATGTAATTTATTCATTCGGTCAGCTGAAATGGGCACAGTGTGGGATCTCTTAATAGACCCAGAGACCCAGAGACCGAGAGACCCATAGACCTTTAACATCGGTGGGAGACTTTCAATTAACCTTAATTTCGCATTTGGCGCCCAGCCGATTTTCTCTTCCGATTTCCACTTAAGCCCCGATTCTACTGACCCCAATTGGTTGCGTTTCGTCAGAGCGTCGGAATCGATCAATAAACAAATTTTTATTATTGATTAACGTGTTGGTCATGCTCCCAAGGTGTTGGGAAACATGCGGCTTCTTTCCCGCAGCCCAAACATATTTTTCTCCTTATCGCAGCACTCTTATCAAATGATATGCAAGGTGTTTGGTGGATTGATGTGCTTGGGCAATTCATCAATGCATTTCTCTGTGCTCCGATTCATGTGGGCTCCCCCACCATGGGGATTTTTTGGGGCTTGTAGCCCCTGTCATTATTGACATTACAAATGTTATTGATTGTTTGTGTCCGCTGGGTGTCGTTGGGCTTTCTTTTCGCTGCGCCTTTGCTTCGCTTCGCTTTTCATGCTGCGCCTCACGAAATTGAAAGTACATGTTAATTATTTCCACACACGAACGACAATCACCTGCATTCTCGGGGGACCTCAGATCCATTTCCACTGATAAGCGCATTACTTTTCGAGTGTCACCGTAAGAAACAAAAACATTTCCCTGCCTCACTGATTTTCGTGTCAATCAGGCCCACAGAAAAAAGAGTTCAGTTTCCAATTTTTTTCCGTGTTGACATTTCTTTTTTACATTTTTCGCCTCGTCAACGTTGCATGCAAACGAAAAAAATTGGGGAGAGAATTGAATTGAGGAAGTTTTTAGACTGCCGACAGTGGCATTACAAAGCATTTGATTTTCGGCCCTGTCGGTTTAGCAATTCTTGGAAATGTCACTCTCACTGCATTGTATGTATTTTTTTTTTTTTTTGGCGCGAACACTTATTCCCCTTTTCAGATTCACTTTTTCCCCCTTTCTTTTATTCGGCTATATCGGTTATGGGGGCGTTTGAAAGGGGCTTAAAGGGATTGTTAGCTTGTCAATGGCAGTCGAGTGATGCGGCCAAAAGGATCCAATAATCGGGCTGAGAGCTGCGGGCTAATGAATGAAGTGAAAGTCAATTATAAATTGTAAAGTCATTCAAAATTCCGTAAATAAATTCACATGGGCAGGATGGCAATATACGTCCAAACATAATTTTTTAACTCATTTAAGCTAACAAAATTAAGTACGATTTTAGATAAAAAAAAGTGTACGTTTTTTAAGAGAGGCATAATGTTTATTTAATAAAAGTTATTTATGGGAATTAAAATATGTCATTTTACCAGGGTACGTGAAAAAACGTAGAAAATACGGTTTTTAGTTAAAAAATATACATATATGAAAATTTATTATTTCACCATTTTTTGACAACGGATTTTATTATTAAATTTAAACCACATTTAACTTAAGTAAAAATACATTTAAATCATTCATGAACTATTTTAACCCTAACAGTATCCACACTGTTTTAAATGTTTTAACATTAAATTATGCAATTTAATAAGCATTGTATATAATATTATAATTAAAATTTTTAATTTCAATATTTGATATAAAATTTTAAAATTAAATTTGTTTCTACTAGTCCATTTTAGCGAATTACATACTGAATTTAGATTATAAGTGGCCTTAAATGGCAATGTCATGAATTTTCTTGGTCGTAAAGATCCTAGCGTCCTTTTAAGCTTATATTTCATAAAACTTAATGTAAAATTTTCTCTCTTAATTAAATTTTTTTCTGAATATATAAAACAAAACCAATTGTATACACAATGAATACCTAATTAATTTTTGTAATTAATCTTAATTTAGCTTGAACTGAAATGTTATGCCCCATTTATTAAGCCATTAAAGTCATTATTTTGTCATATAAAAGCAGAACATGTTGAAGAATAGCCACTAATTTCAGTTCGCTTTTTAATTCCACATACTAGTTAAATATTTATGCAAAGCTCCAGTGTCGGACTCCAATTAAGTGGTTATACAATTTTCTATATCTTATTAAATGCTCTACTCTTTTAGTTAAACATCAGCTACACAAAAAGCAATTAAGATAAGATAATCCCCCATCATTCCGCACTATTTGCATTTGTAATGGGATTTGCGCACCCCTTCTCAGGCCAAGCTCAGCTTATACCCCCTCCCTCTCCCCTTTCTGTCACTTTTCACACGCTCATCTGCGAATGTTCCAATTAGACACCATACCATCTAGTACATACTATATTGCCGGCAGTCGTCTCACACCCACGCTAAAAATTAATTGCATGCTACCTTTTGCACGCGCACCTGATGGAAATTTATACGCGGATTGCCGCTGGCACTTTTCGCTCAAAACTAAGCGAAGACTGCGTCGCGCTTGTTTAAGGTCCAATCTGCAACAATTCAATTAAGCCAATAACTAGACCAATTTGTAATACGCTTTAGCTTTTTAGCTACAGCAACGAATTGCGATCACGAGGATGATGCACAGCGATAAAATAGTAAGAAATATATCAGTTCGATACCACAAACTTATTGTTATCAATGTCATTTATTGAAACAAAATTTAATCGTAAGAAATTAACTTTGCATAAAAATTAAGAATTAAAAAAAAAATTTTTTTTTATTGGCAAACAAAAAAGTTTATGTTTCAGTGATTTTAACATCAAATGTTGACCATAACAATAGTTTAAATAATATAGTATTTAAAAAAATGATTTGTTCTGAATTGTAAAAGACTTTGACAAACTAACTTTGTATACTGACTAATCCCAAAATAATACCAATTTCCATGATTTTTTTCTCAGTGCGATGGCGTTGAGGGAAATCCACGACTTAGTGGAAAGGAAATGGAAAAAGGCCAAAGACAAAGCCATGCCAAGGCAGCGGGTCCAAATCCAATTAAACTAGTGACAACGACACTGCATCCACTAAAAAGGGCAAATAGGCGGTGGGTGGGTGGCATTGGGGGGGATTTGGGGGCGGCGAAGGCGGTGGAGGCGGTGGGAACTCCGAACTGGCATAAAAATTGAATAAAGCGCAATTTCAACTGGACGACGGCGGAGCAATGTGGCCATGTTGCTGCCACCTGCTGTCTGCTTTACATTTGCAAAAAATACAGCACGACGAGAGCCCGACTTCAAAGCAATTGCGACATAATTAAGTTGACAACAACAGGGCCAACAACAGCAGCAAAAAGCAGCAAAAGCAGCAAAAGCAATGGCAATGGTAAGAGCAACAGTGGCGGCGACACCAGCGAGCGATTGACACCAGTGACCCAGTTACGTGGCTTGGTAAAAACGGCTAGAGAAAAACTGGACGAACTGCGAATGCACATACGGCACTGAGCCAAAACAAATATTACAGAATGCTTCATTATAGAACTAATTAAATTAAAAAGCCCATAGTGCATCTTTTATTTAATAAATTTTTTGAATCAAATATATAAAAAAAAAACGATTTAAAGGCATAAGATAGTAATATTTTATTACCAAAGATAATTTACGTTTCACACATTATAAAATAAATATAAAATAAACACAACATTGTTCTTTAATCTAGCTAGTACAAAATTTTTTTGCATATTTTTTTCATAGAATTTAGGAGTGCTTACAAATTTCCTTTAAATGCCTACATTTTTTTTTGTCATAAAAGGTCATGTAATTTTGAATCAATTTTGAAAAAGTGCTTGTAATATATTAAAATGTACCCTTAAATATAACTCCTTAAAGGATTTTTAACCCTTAGTCTTAGTACTTGAACCTTAAACCCTTTTAATCTCTAGAAATATTTCCCAATAGTACTGATCTGTCGAATGAAATTTTACCAGCACCCCCGCTTAACAATGCTTAAAAAGCTTTGAAAGTTTTTTGCACAGTGTAGGCTGGGGCCTGGTTAAGACCCAGCCGCGTGACGTCGTCGCAGCCGTAGTTTAAAATTGAAAATTAAAATTGTTAGACAGCGTGTCGCGCTGTCGCCTGTCAGTGGCATTTGTTGAAGCGAATACCCTGCGGTGATATACACTCCACCAAAACGGACGAAGAGTGACTTGGACATGGTCTTTGGCCAAAGGAAGGGGCCGACTGGGGGGTTGGTAGTACGCTATAAAAGTCGGACTGAGTCGGGATTAGCTCAACAGTTTGATGGGGCTAAGAAAGTAAAATTACAAAGAAAGTCCACAAAGAAGAATTGCTTAAGAAACTCGATGGGGCTTACAGGTAATTTTATGTCAATAGCAGGTTTAATGGGCTAATATATTGGCTATAAAGTATAATAGGTACTAAATTTAATTGACTAAAATTAGTATGAAACAAATTGAGGTAAGATACTTGCATTATAGGTTAATGTTGATAGTAAAAAGATATTAGATATAACTAATTATACATTTGTTGATTTATATGTGTCTTGCTCGTAATTTTTTTCAGAAGCCAAATAACTTTATAATATTTTTGAACTATGATAGTTTATTAGAATAGTTAATTTGGTATCTAAATTAAAATCAACTTTTTCACTTTTTAAACGAATTATAGGACCAATAAAAATATAATTTATATAAATTATTTTGGTGCTTGTGCAACAAATATAAGTGTTTTCATTGCGTTTGTTCTAGGGCTAATAAATTATTTAATTACGTAGCCTTCGATCATTCCAGAAACTTCCTTTTATAGGGGCTGTATGACCCCCAACTTCCCACCCACTCCATTTTGCAGCGCCTCAGCAAGTTTACCAGACCTAAACTAAACACTTAAGCCACACACTCTTTTATTTGGTAGCAGTTTTAACGGGTTCCACCAGCTGCTGGCCGGCTGGCTTGTCTGGATGGCTGGAAGCTGGCTGTCTGGCTCAGAGCCTGGTTTTGTTTTTGTTCGGCAGCACCGCCACCCGAATAACACCACCCCTCAGCGGTTTTCACACCGCCATTGTCACCAACTCGATGGCAACGTTAGACGGCGCTTTTAATGTTTGTTCAGCTCCAACGACAAAATCCAATTAAAGAAATTATGTTTACATATAAAAATGCATTCATGAAAAAGAAGAAGGAAACAAAACCTGGCCACATTTGTGGCAAATTGTTATTAAAAAGCTTAGCAAACAGACTGTTAGTCAGCTCAGCGAACAGCACTTGAAACATTCATGCCTCAACCGCAACTCCTCAGTTTTAGTTTTAGTTTTCTTTTAATTTTTTTTATTTTGTAAGCCCAAGTGGTTTGGTGATTGTTTTCTTAGAGGAAACGACTTCTAAAAGGAGGAATAACATGAGAGTAATGCCACAATCCACACATGCTTCAGCCGAGTGATTCTCAGCATAATTCCTACGAAAACAAGCAACAACAAAAGATACACTCGTTTTTTGAGATACCAGATACTATTTAGTGGCCATTGGCATCATATTGTATAAGAAGGAAGTGCGAGAAGGTGGCCGGGGATCCTTTATGAAAACAAATTGCTCGAGTTTCAGGGCACTCTCATCGGGTCTTAAGGATACATGTGGGAGTGTGGACTTAAGTGCATTTCGGTATGGATTACACGTGAGCCAGAAGGATATGGCTCTCTATGTGCGACACAATACAAATTGTCCACCTAATGAGCAAGTTGTTGTGCTCAACTGTTTTTTTTTATAACATGCAGCCCCTGGGAATTCCCCATGACAACAGACCCTTCAACTAACAAAATAATATCATTATCTCTCGCCAGTGATTCATTTTGATTATCTAAGAAGATTCTTTAAGCATTGTCTTATCACCAAATGACGAAATTGGCTTATCTTAAGGTTGAATTTGACACTTAATTTAAGGTTTGTGATTCACAGGATGATACCAGAAATAATGTTTATTTCATCTACATAAATACATAAGATACTATGATGAATGCAGAACTTGGGAGTGATGAAATCACCTGTTGTCTTAGCTGAATTAGTCATGTTGTTGATCTGTTAATTTTAGTTATGATAAATAATTAAAAATTATCATTTTTAAATCATATTTAAGAAGACGAAATCAATAAACAAAAAACACTATGTTTTTTTCAAAAGTTTATAAATATATTTAATAAATTTGATTGATTTTTAATCAGCCATTCTCGTATGTCATTCACCGGCCGTAATTTGTTTTCAATTTGCCCTTCGGATCTCAACATAAATTGTATCTCTAATTGCGTTTCCCAAGTGCTGAGGGCAGAGACCATTTTCCACTTTAACTGCCCCACAAAAAAAATCTCAAAAAAGACATAAATCTAATTTGGCCCTGTGCATTTGGTTCTTTTATGGCGCCGGACCATTTGAAACAGAGCCACCGAATGGCGATGCTGATGATGGTGATGATGATGATGATGGGCTATCTAAGCGCTCCAAATCCATTTAAATTTACCCACCTGGGCACGAAATGGGTGTGAGAATGGTCGAAAAACGAACCCGAAATGGCCAAAAGTTGAAAGGCAGTCAATGGCAATAATAAAACGAGAAACGCGAAATTTCCCAACGCCACACGAAAATTATTTTATGATGCTTTTAAACTAATTTTCTGGAAAAACAACGTGCAAACGGATTTTCTTTTCGCCGTTGTAGTCGGAGGAAAGTTGAGGGGAGGGAAAAACTGTTGACTGAGGACGCGTGGGCACGTAAAAAATTTTATTTTATTTGCCATCGCTGCGAGCGCATTTGGAAGTGGAAAGCGTGGCGGTCGCGAGTTGAGAATTCTGAATTCTGAATTTGAGATACAGGTAACAGGTGAGTCCTGGTCCTCCCTGCACACTCTCGCATAGTTTGAAGTCACGAACTAGTCATAAAATTAGAGCAGAGGCCTTCAAAGTCGGAGACTGGCATCTCGAAGGACTACTGCCAAACGCAATTTACTTTTACTTTTGCAATTATGCCAAAAAAGACACTTTCCGTTTTGGCCCGTATCTCGAGGCCATCAATCTAAATTACGGCATTAAATTTTCAGCCTAAGCCGGACTTTTGTGAAATAATAAAAATATTTTATGCCCGGCGACAAATTGATTTATCTGACAGCCTAATCAACTTTCGGGGGATTTTGATAGATTTGTGCGGCAATTTATGAATGGAGACAAAGTCGCAGCTGGAACGGAGCAGTTCTTGTACAATTTCGTAGGAGGAAGTTCAGGCCAAATTGACATGTTCTGCCCAATAATGAAGCGATCAGGGGCAGCGGGCCAAAACCTCATCCTGCTTCTTTGGCACTCGGCCTATTCATAAATCCCCTTTTCCTGGCGATTTGTCAGCACCAGACATGCGACATTGACAATGCCTGTATTCTGTATTCTGTATTCTGTAGTCTGTAGTCTGTATCTCTATCTATTCGCCTGGGCCAAGGACAAAGTACTTGTGAGGCCTGCAGGTAGGCCTATACCTCGTTATTGTCAATCTATCTTCCAGTATCTCCCACTACCCTTCCTTGAATATGGCTCTGAATCTGCGTCCATAGCCTTGGCTTTTGTTAGCTGCTGCTCTTTTTGCCATCTCCTGTTTGTTTTTGCAATTGACAGACGCTCGAAGACGAAGGCTGAACGCGTGAGCATAATTATGGTTTTCAATTTATTCCAGGAACCCCACTCCCATCCCATCGCACACACACACACACACACACTGGGTTGTGCAGTCGCAGAGGTTTCCCTGGAATCCGACCTGCTGTTAGCCTTTTAGGCGGAGTTCCTAATTGAAAGTGTCATAAATTAAGAATGAACTTCAAGTCAAGTCGAACTGGCTGCCGCTCCTGCTGATCTGGGAAAATATATGGAAATTTTGAAGGCAACTGGAGTATGTTAAAAACGACCTCTTATGTTTACCCTTCAGATATTAGAAATGCCCCTTTTGAAATTAGAAATTAAATTTAATTCAAATTAGAAAATTAAATTACATATATGATCTATTAAAGTTCTTCAGCATTAAAAAAAACCTAAGAAAAAATGCATAATTTATTTACTGTATTATAAATGTATTAAATTAAAAACAACTAGTCATCAAAAGAAATATTTTTACAAATGGAAATAGCATTTGGGATCTGATATTGTTCTGCTTTATCTGGGTGATCCCTCTAATCCGAACTATCACATCAAATTTCCCAACTCATTTTCTATTCAACAAGGTTTCCTGAATAAACACGGCAGCAATTTCCTACGTTATTTATTTACTTTTAAGTAGTCTCTCTAAATGCATTCATAATATCCTGCCTACCCCCAAAAACATTGAAAAAAAACTCAAACATCATGCTCTAAAAAGAATATCCTGCCATAAGAAGACAAACAACTAGAGGAACTCATTCATAAATCAAGGGCTACAAGTATTGTTAATTTTCGATACATATTTTGGGGAAGCCTGTGAAGTGTTTATTGCTTAAAAAGTGCTTCCTCACGGTTGTTCTTAGGCTAAATATGCCAGAAGGAAATATGATAGCCTATAACTTCGCTGGAGGGACAGCTGGCGAAATGGAGAATGGAGTATCCTTTGGGCTTCCTGTAAGTGCATATTTTTTTATAGAATATTCTGGGCAGTGTGATTGATGACTCAAGCTGAGGAGCACACCTTTCCACAGTCGTTTCCCAGCCATTTCCCAACCGAGTCCTCGACTGTTTACGACTCTAATCTTGTTTCTGTGTAAAACAAAAACGTGACTCCATCGTTGACTTGACCCAACGGATCTTAAGTCAATGTCTGAGTCACCGCTTGCCCAGAATCGTTCCCGCATGCCCCAATAAAGTATAACCATCCAACCCATAATTTCACCGTTGCCAATACGTTGAGAAAGGAAAATCGAAAACGAACGCACCACGAGAATTTTCACATTTTCACCTGAGCGAAGTGGAGGAACGTGTTCGACCAATAAATATCAATTAGCTAAGATAAAGGTACTAAAGCGAGCCACAAAAAAAAAACTAATTGCAGCTAGCCGGTGGTCCAAAGAAGCCTTCTCGTTTATTTGACCAGACTTTGACTGGAAAGGAAGTCGTAAAACTGATAGAGGCGCTGGACCAAGGAAAAACATTCGACTCCGCTCCACTCCACTCCACTTCGATTATGAGAGTGTCACTAAAGTGCCAGGTCACGTTCAAGTCTGCGGCGCAAGTGGAAAATCTAAATGGAAATGGAGCAGTACCCCTTCCACGCCGGTTGATTTTCCTGGCGGCGGTAGTGACAGTCGCTGACTCTAATTTGCTGCTCATTTTGTTTGATCATGTGACGACACATGATTCGCCGCCTCTTTGAACTTGGCCTGCGGCATTTTATCTATCCGGATTGGGGTCCATGAACGAAGTTATCTCCGGACCCGGTGTGGTCCTTATCTCCGGCGTGTGCTGCTGCTGCTAATGAGCGTCTGCTAGTTGTTTGCATTTGGCTTAGACAAACAGCCAGTTGGCCGCACTGTTCTTCGTTTTATACTAGTACATCGGCTTATCGCCATTTAAACCAAACCCTGACCTAAGTCAGCGTCATTTCCTCATACACATATGTTTTGTAGTGTACTTTATGAGTGGAATAAACTGACGGCGACCCAGTTTGATAGGAACTAATATGCGGCTAATCTACGGAATCGAAAGCGGTTTCGATTGCCCTGGCTATTTGTTTGCTTAGGTGTAACTAATCTGCAGCGGGACTACTAATATTCAAGTGGTAACTATTTTAGTAAAATATTTCCATTTAACTTAAAGGCTAAATAGTTCGTCTCTTTTTATACACGTAAGAAAAATGGTATACATATTTCATATATTGTGTGTATAAAAGCTAGAGATTTGGGAGTTAAAATGTAGGTTCTAGTTATGCTCAAGCTGGGTAAGTTTAAGTTCCAAGTCAAGCAACGATTAATCAAACGTCCACAAATCGCGAATGTCTGTCTCGGTACTCTTAGACATGGTAGAGATCAGTCATAAAGCTGTACATGTTTATTGGATCAAAATATATCGACTCATACAATACAATTCCAAGTCGGACCATTATTTAAGAAGTTATGATCATTAATGTACACGTTCCCAAATATTTTCAGGGGGCATATTTATTATTTTAAAGTTGATTAGCGGAGTAACCGGTACCTTAAAGCCAGATCACCCGACTATAGCGTTTCTTCTTGCTTATCAATGGAGTGTTGGTATTGATTAAACTTAAACCAAAAAGTTTTATTAATATGTGTCTAATAAAGAAATTATCCAAACATTATTTGACAATAAAAATAAAATGGAACTATTTATATTCAATAAAACTAATTAATGTATTATGTAACATTAAGTAACTTCTTCAGCTATAACCCTTAAATTTTAGAGAACTACTTGCAAATTAACTTTAAAAGATTTGATTATATTAAAATAAAGATTCTCAGTGGAATTTGACTAGTATAGTTACTGTATTATTTTAACAACTAAAAACAAAACGAATTAAAAATTTATAGCATAAATAAACATGTTTTATATATTTTGGCAAATTGTATTTGCTGACACAATGTAAATACAGTCGAAAAATGTCACAAAAATGCTTCACCCTTTGACCACAAATAAATCCAGTCACTTGCCAAGCCAAATTGAATTAGAGGTACCGCCGAAAGCATCCATTTTACAGCTGAAATCATAAACAGAACCGAATGCTGCTTAAAATTTCATTACGCGCACTCAAGTGGTGTGATTTTCGGCACACCCTTTTTGGGGGGGGCAGGGATCCCCCCTCGAACCACTATTTACCAGTGTTGCAAAAGCTCGTAAAATTCCCACTAGCTGCAGTAGCTGGAGGAACCACCGCAGTGGTGACACATCCACAGCCACATCCACATCCGCATCCACGTCCACATCCACTGCAATGCAGCTGGCGAAGTGTCATCAGCGCCTGGATTTTATGGCAACGGCCAAAGGAGAATGTATCTAAGCTGCATTCGGGTAGCTGGTTTCTGGTGGCTGGGCTCCGTTTTCTGGCTACTAAATTCGGCTAAAGCGTAAAACTTTTATGGCTGCCGCAGCGCGCGGAAAGAAACCTCCTCGTCGTCGTAAATAAATTTCTGCCCGTAATTAATTTTGCATGCCAGTCAGATAGTTGAGCTACCCGGCGACAGTTAGCTGCTTCTCAAGTCGTTTTTTTTCCTTTCTTTTTTTGTATTTTGGGCGGGAGCTCATAAGCACACACGGCTGCTGCTGATTGGGAATGCCACACGCCATTAAAGCCATTTTGATATGCCAAATGTGTCGCTAAATGATTTTTATTCGCCGTCGCTCATACGCACCGTGTGACGCGCGGCTGGGCTTAGTATGCAAATTGTACCTTTTTGTGTATTTGGCGAGTGACGCACATGCCTCAGCCGAATCTGTCAGAATGTCAGCATGTCAGCCAGCAAAGTTGAGTTTACAGTGCAGTCAGCTCATTAGTGAGTCTGTTTGCCATTGTGGCTCTTGTCTGGCTGCTCCAGCATTATTTATCTGGCATTTTTAACACTTGCCGTTGACAGTCGCTTTGGCATATTCTGCGCTATTTTCTCCGCTGCCAGCACACAAGACACAAAAAACAAAAAAAAAAAAACAGAACCCAAAGTCGAGCTAACAAGTGCAAATTTGTTTGCTGCATCGAGCTGAGCACAAATTTCTCAACCTTGGCTCCGTGCTCGTCTTGTTTGCCCCCCGTTAATTTTTGTTGATTTTACGCATTAGCCGCTTGGTCGCTTGGCCGCTTGGCCGCCCCACCGTGTGTTCACTGTAGCTACAGTATTTGTATCGGGATCGGGGCCAGGTCGCAGCTGTGTGTTAACTGAGCAAGTTGGTTGACACAATGATAGGGCAAACTGTATCTTTGAGATACTCAAGCAAATTGGAATGCCTCAGGGCGAAGTGCATTGCTGACAGTTTGAAAATATTATGTTAAGTAATAAACACCATTACAACGATAGTTTTTTTTTGTAAATTATTGTTGGCGTTGGAATAAGTCAAATTAAATGTTTTTTATGATTTCTGCCACCAAAAAAAAACAGTACAATGTAAATAATGGACACTTTATGGAGTGTCATTCTTTATCGAGCTCGTAATTGAATTCCTTAATAGGTTAAAAAGCACTTTTAATTGTTTCTATATTTCAGAAAACATTTACAAAGTTCGCCAAAAGTTAAAATGTTTTATTTATTTTTGATCAGCATTATAGAACAGTTTTCTTTTACATCTGTGGCGCCTTTTAACCAAGTTGCCAAAATAAAAAAAATATATAAAAAAAAAAGTTTTGTTAACAGTCCGGGTTTTCGGAGTATAATTATAACAATGGTTGTAATTACCCCATCGACTAGCATTTAAATCTTAAATTTTTCCTTCAATTTCAATTTATTTTCTGTGAAGGCCAGCTTTTGTGATGTTATCTTGGAGCTTCTTTTAACTAATAATAGCAACCTCTCACAAATCCATCAGGATTAACATATTACCAAATTTCGTATGCCATTTTGAACAACTCAATTTTAAGCGCCAAATTTGCCGGTAATGGTCTTTCTTTCGAACTTCCTATTACCATTTTCGGAGATATGGAGGAGTCTCGACAGAAACGGAAACGGCTTGCCCGCCATACTTACACAGCCCTTGCGATCTTTTTGACCTTAGCCTTAGTGCAGTGGATCATTGTCTGTTTGCTGTGGGTACTTTTTATCTGCAATCAATAGTATAGATATTACCTGATATTTGCTCTCACAGGGAGTTGACTCGTAAAATATTCCGTGACTTTGAGATTTACTGCTCGGCCACCTTTGCGTTGGCTGGCATACTTTTTAGCATGTTTGTCTTTAATGAAAATATGCGCAGCAAAAAGATTTTCAGCTGGGTTGTGGCCCTTCTGATAGTAAGTTAATTTTGTATATTTTTAAACTTTCATTTATTAAATATATATCCTTTAGGTGCAACTGCATGTCATTTCAATGCTCGTGCTAGTTGCTCGAACTTGGGTTCCAGATCTGCTGGCCTACTACTTTTTCTGCGTGCTCATAATGATTGTGGCCTTGGTCATTGGCTGTAATCTATCTTTTACGGTAACACTATTAAAAATAAAAATAAAAATAAATATAAGAACCATATTTAATTCAGTAATTATGCTCTTAGATGGATTTGACTGAGTATATAGCGCCGATATTTCTCATGAGCTTTATATTTGTCACAGTCTCGCTGTATTTCATGGTGGCCCATGTCTTTATGGCCAACATGTTGCCCTATGCCTATCTGACCTTTGAGGTTGTTCTCACCATAGTGATGATATTGGTAAGCTCTATTTAGCATCATATATTATTTTACTAATAACCTGTTAAAAGATAACCATGCTCCATGCGCAAACAATTAATGGCGATCGACTGATCCAGATGAGCTTGGATGATTTTGTTTTGGCCGCCTTGTTTCTTTTCCACGAGTTTCTGATCACGTACGCAATGACTTTCTACTGGCAGATTAACCATAACTATTTCACAACCGATGACTTCTTTTGGAAGTCGACAAGTAACAAGCAATCACAGGGCACAACTCCCATTAATCCTGATTATGAATATGGTAAGGGAGCCACAAATGTTGGGCAGCTCATTGAAAAAATTATCAAATTACAGATTTACGGCCAGATGACGAGGACTGGGAAATAAGTAATGAAACCAGTTATGATTGGGCTAATGATAAATGGCAACCTTGAAAAGGTAAAAATTGTAAACTAAAAATGTATTGAACAATAAAGTAAAAAATGGAAAAGCTTTTTTTTTCGAATCACATTAGTTTTGTGACTTCTTTTAAAATTGTTCTCCATATTATACGCAAACCTCAAGAGTTGGATATTTCTTTTCTAGATACTAGTGATCGTGGACAAATTTGCAGTTTACATAACAGACCCATGAGTTACGATGTATGCCTTGGACGAACATCGCTTTTATCGAAAGGCGCGAAGAAAGTTTTCCGTGAAGACCTATGGCCTATTGTTCCTGTGGCTGCTTTTGGCCCTGATCCAGTGGCTGGTAATCGTTTTAATGTAAGTTTATGTACTGAAACCAATGCAGCCATTAATCAATTACACCTTCCATCAGTGAAGATGCACGGGAGACATTCCGATCGCTATACTACATCTGTTTAGTGACCTTTGCACTGGCCATCTTGTTATTCGCAATCTTCATATTTGTTGAGGATCTACGCTTCGTCACATGTCTCAATTTTCTCGTAGCACTGATTATTGTGAGTGATTGTAATTGGAGTTATAGAACATTTTGTTATAATTATTATCTACATATTACAGGTGGAGCTTCAGATCATATCAACATTTATTCTAGTCGCTCTGAGTTGGTGGGCAGATGTTCTGACCTTTTTTGCAGTGGCCTTAATACTGGTAGTTTTGTTCCTGCTCATAGGAGTATTTCTACCAGCGAAAGTAACAAAAAAGAGTACAGTTTGAACAATTTTCTAACTGCCTATTTACATTTATTTCAGATGGATCTTACCCTAGACATCGCAATTATATTCATAATCGCATTTCTCTTCCTGATTATCGCCAGTTTTATCCTATTATTTGAGTTTCTGGTTGGGCAAACGAGTCCGTATGCCTATTTAGTGGTAGAACTATCTGTAACCCTAACGATTTTAACGGTTGGTACATCTTTAATTCCATAAGTTTTAAGTTGAAATTAAAATGCCTTAGTTCGTGATGTACCATGGACAAACTATCAATGGGAACCGATTCGCTGAAATGCGTTTGAATGATTTTTTTCTGGCCTCTCTGATACTCTTTCATGACTTTCTCATCATTTTCTGGCTAACATTCTACTGGCAGACCAATTACAGACCTATAACGGCCGATTCCTGGATGGAAACCTCTACCCCGTCTCCGGTTTCTAATGAAACCCGAGTTTTATATAGAAATCTTGGCATTAATTCCGATTGGGTGACAAGCTTCAGTGAGAAATATTTATATTTTCATTCCTATGGATCGACTTATAATCTTATCTATATAGGTCAAACAACAAGGCCATCCTCGGAGGATGATCCCTGGCTTACTACAAGTTTTGATTACGACGATAATGCCGATGGCGATGATTATCCACAGATTCCAAAAGGCCGAGGAAAAGAAGTACCTCGAGGAGGACATGGGCATCGGGACCCTAATGAAATAGACCCCATAGACAGACGCAGGCCAAATAACCGAGACTCCACGATCGATTGGTCGGTTTACCATCGAAGGCCAAGTTATAGAGGGGGGAATAGGGAAAGAGCCCGCAGCAATGTTCCAAAAGCAAATCGTAAACCTGATGACTGGGATCCTGAATATATAACTCAGGGTATCGATGGGGAGGTGCCATTCGATGACGCCGATGCAAGAGAGTTTGGGAAATCAGTTGGGTCAAACGATATAGTACATCAAACGACCAATGAGGACCATGCTGGACCATGGTTAGAGTTTGGTGCTGCCGAAGGAAAATTGGCAGTTGGCCTTGGTAATCCACCTATCGATTTTCCTTCGGCAGAACACCAGCCGAATGATGGTCCTACAGTTAAGAAAATGCCCAAGTCTGACGACACTTCAAACATATATATAATACCCAAGGCACCACCTTTGGACCGCAATCGTGGACATCTAACCGATACTGATTCTAGAAGTGACATTCGAAATGGAGACCAAGAAGTAGTCACGGTTTATCCATCGCCAAATGACAACATGCAAAATATTTATGTTTTACCAGGGTCAAAGGTATTTCTAGAAAGTGATATCAAAATCAGAGAGCCCAAGTTGTTAGGCGACGAAATGAAAGGCTTTACTAAACAGCAATTCTCAGAAGGACTGCCAGATGTTAATATGGAATACACACCGCAATGGGAGGAACTTAGCGAAGATGAGATCAGAAAACTATCGGGCCAGCAGATTACTGGCCGTTGGATTGAACCTTTAGTTACAAGAGAGCCTTATAAGCCAATAAGCCATCCAGACAACGAGAAACTTGTAATGAATGACAGCATAAACGTATTGATATAAGCTTTGCAAGCCGTAGACAATATATGAATTATTTTCTCCTATAAATTTAATCCGATTTGCCGATTGTCATCGGAGTCATCAGAGTCATTAGGCATTTAATTGCACTCATTTAAGAGGGCCACACATCTTATTCAACCGCATGTGCGACAGGTGACAAACAAATTAATGTCTCCGAGATTTATGAGCCGCCCACAAAATGGGGCAAACAAGAGTAGACCGAAAAGTCAGGCCAAAACAACCTGTTCAATGAACTCTGCCGAAGGAAAAAAAAATCTGAAAAACCGTTTAACAAATTACGGCCAACACACGTGCAATACCCATAAAAACGTACCGTACTCCGGAATTTAGATACTGGGATACACCCACTGTACAGTAGTAACACATAGCACATAACACAGGTACTGGCATGTATGAATGCCGACCGCATATCGCTTATCTGTTGGGCAGCCACTGCCACTCCCACTCCGCCCACCTTTGTCCCGTGAAGCTTCCATACCCTGGCTAACCTTGGTGGGGTCATGGTAACTTTTGGGCAGCGTTCGGCAGTGTAGGGTATCCCTACTTCTATAGGAAGTTTGGCGCAATAACTCGAAATATTATTTAAACTACATTAGCTTTGTTTTACAACAGTTCATAATTTTTATAAGGGGAGATGGCCTTATCACTTTTTTTATAATTATTTATTTTTAATTTTAAAAGACGTTGCAATGCTATTGTTAACAAAAAAAATGTGTTCTGTTAGAAAAAAAAGCTTGGAGCATTGCATATTTATTAATTTAGTATATATATCACCTTTAAATTCACTTCTAGCACTTTTAACTTTTCTTTCGCTTAATTTTTTATCAACGTTTTTTAATTAAAACTCACAAAATATAAACTCTTTGAATTTCAAAACCTTTTAAAAAAATACATAAATTAATTTGTCTAAGCTCTTAAAAAATATGGGTTAATATTTTCAAATTGACTCCATAAAGAAGAACAAAGGTGAGAATATACCTTTCCAATTCTTTATTACTTATCTGAACCTTTTCCAATTATTAGGGCATCTCGTATTCGGCTTACCTACCCAGAGCTTTACACTTTTTGTCTTGGACTGTGTTTTTTGTGCATTTCGGCAAATCATGGCAAGAACGCAAAGCACGACCACGACAAACAGAGACCCAGAGCCACAAGTTCTGTGGATGTAGCTGCTGGTGTTGATGTCAGTGCCAGTCGGCAGTCCGTAGTCCGCAGTCCGCAGTCCTCAGTCACCAATCCCCCAATCCCCGATCCCGAATCCCAATCCCGTTGGCAGTCCCATTCCCAATCCCATGCCGAATCCCCCTGCTGTTGCCCAGTTTTGAGGCATAGTCACTCATGACTGCGACCTGAACCAGATACACGATGCACGATAACATAATTTATGGCCCTGTTTGGTGTTTGCAGCTCCTCGCTCACTTCTCAGTTGCGTTATGGAATGTTTGATGTGCCATGCCAGTGCCTCCGTCCGTATCCGTCCGTCTTCTGCCTCTTTTGCCCCTTCTGCCCCTTCGCCTCTGCCCCTTGGACTCATCAACAAATCGTACATTTGAATACAAATTGCAGCATTAAAGACGCAGAAGCTTCAACAAAAGTGTCAAATTTGACATGAAATTATTTATGCTCGCACGAAACTTTAACTCGTGTTTTAGTGCTGCTTTGTTGGCTGTTAGGTTTGGATTGCTGTGCGCTGTGTGCCCAATTAGGTTCATTGCCTGAGGACCTGAAATCCCAGACTTGTAAATAAACTTTCAAGACTTTCTTTTGGTTTGGTAATATTTTTTCATATATATTTTTGCATATTTAATTTCTTCCTTTTCTCCTCCGCGTAGTAGACAATATTTATTTGGGTTTTTTTTGTTCGTGAGCTTTAGCTTTAGGTTTTAACTCTAGTTAATGTTTCTATTTAATCGTAGTAACTGCAACATTAAGAAACTATCTGTGTTTGTTAGTTGATGATCAAGGATGTCTTTGCGGGGGAGGATTTTATTGTTGGAAATTTAAGCGGAATTTTTTGGAAGAAGAAATAAGAAATAAATACTTGGAAATGTGATGTATACTTAAAAATTAAATCACAATTTTCTTGAACGATTTCGTTTGCTATCTTTCATGAAATTTAGTTTAATGAAATTTAAGATATATATTTCTGAGAACTATCGAAGCCATAAGATCACCATTCGTTAAACTGTTTTACATCTTTATCTGGCAAAATGATTTTATCTCATGTTCTTGTAACCAGCTGACAATTCTCTTAAGCTTCTTTACATTTAATTCATTATTTGGCCAGATTTTTAAGCAACACTTGAAAGGGTCGTTGAACAATCCTTTCAGCAATGCACGTTCCCGGGGAATTCCCCTTGCTGCAGTGCATTTCTGCTGACCTAATCTCGACCAGCTGCATCCAAGTCACGTAGATAATTTCAAAACAAAACCAAATCCGAAACCCCAAATGGCTTCTGATATTTGCTTCGGCCAAGTACGAGTATCTGAGGGATTAGGATGCGTGCACAAGGTCAACAATGGGACTGAAAATCGAGGAACTTTAGTTTTTGGCATGTGGCGGAACTGAAAAAACTGATAAGAAAACGAAAACCAAAATTTCAATTTAGTTTGCAATGTGTTCATTTGTGTTTTATATTTTCTTTTCCACTCTCGCTTAAATATTAGGACTTAATCGATAGACAATTCGGTTTTATACATAGTACAATAAATAATACTCAGTCTTGCATAATACAATAATATAACAGATAACTAAAAACGAAACTAAATTTGCTTAAGGGAGGTTAGGGCTTTTCGAGAGATATATGTTATTATAGGGGGCAAACAACATTAGCAGACGATGCAACTATTTACAAGTGACTAAGCAATTGGGCTGCTACTCCCGCCCCTTAACCCCTTAACCCCTGACCCCTGACCCCTGGCTGGGCAATCACGCGGCAACAACGACAACCAATGAGGCGCAATCATCGTCGGCAGCCGCCGCCGGCTGCAAACTTTGTGCCACTGCAACAGCCACAGCGGAATCATCCTCCTCCTCATCCTTCTCCTTCTCCTGTTGTCGCCCATTCGGCATGTTAATGCAAATGGCAGGCGTTGCTGTGGCTTGCAATGAGTTGGAGGATGAGAATGAGGATGAGGATGAGGACGAGGAGTCGGCTTTATCCTCCTGCACTGCCGCTGACAGCTTGCACTTTTGCAGCTTATTCAGTGACTGCTCCTGCCGCTCGTCCTTCTCCCAGTTGGAAATGCAGGCGGCCTGGTGATGATGATGATGATGCACAGCCGCCAGCGAGGGATAAACGAACTTCATGCCGTAGGCAAAGTGCCGGGGCTGGTGATGCAGTGCCTCATCGTAGCTGGGCAGTCCGGTGGCAATTGTGTAGCAGGGCGGCGATTCGATTTGGTAAAATCCCGCCTCGTTGTTCCGATGATGAGGATGCGGATGCGGATGCGGATGCGGATGCTGGCCCTGCAACTGCTGGTGCAGTAGCAGTCTACTGGCATCGCAGCCCACCAGGTGCGAGGAGTACGAGTCGCTGGCCGCATGGATCTGAGCACGTATGTCCTTATCTGCAATAAACAGAAAACAGAGTTTGTTAGTTGAGTTTGTCAGCACAAAGTTGCTATTGTTAAGGTGCACGGGGAGAAATTACAGACACTTGAGGTGAAAAAAAAGAAATTTTAGCTTAAACATTAACATATCTAATATATATCAAATCGATTTTAACTAAATTAAAATTCAGAAACAGTCTTGCTTATCTTATTTATTAAGCTTTGCTCTCTCAATATGAATAATAAGATTTATCGCTGTATTAAAATTTACTATAATACTAATAATATGGTACAAATCCATTATTATTGTTAAATATTATGTAACGGAAAAGACAATCAAATTAAACTTCAAAGTTCCTTAAAAAAATAATATAATGAATATATTTGTGGTACCAAAACATGTGTTAAATTATATATACCACTGCTAGATTTATTTTATGCGATTCCCCAACTCATCGTTTCGAGTGTTTTCTTTCTGTGTGGGAAATTGGGAGTGGGCGCTTCCCAATCAGGCATCAAAGTTTCGACTCTGTCATTACTTTGTTTGTCCATGTCAAAGGACATTTGTAGAAGGATGGGCCCGTGGCATTAAATTCAATTTAGCGTAAAGGCGCAAACGCTTGAACTTTGCCGAATGCAGAGGCAAAAAAAAAAACAATATACAAAAAAAGTTGCAAAAAGTGGGTAAAAAAAAAGAGGGGAAGCGGAAAGTTTTGTGCTGACCGGAAATGCCGGCGAGGATGGCAGGACAGGCGAAGTTCCTTCACGGCAGACTGACGGCCACCCAAACAACAACAATAACAACAACAACAACAACTAGACAATAATATGCCGGAAGTGCGCGCGTGGCAAAATGGAATGAAATAAAATACCCACACACACACACACATACCATCGCCAATTCTGCCAACTGCAATGAAATAAAAGCTCGACAGCCCCGGAAAGTAGGCAGCAGAAAGCATTTAATTTTTATAATGCCGCAGCTGCTGGCCATGTGTGTGTGTGTGTGTGTGTTTCTGTGTTTGTGTGTTTAAAATTAAGCAGACTTAAATTAAGATTGGAAAAAAAACAATTTCCATGCACACGCACTCTAAGCCGAGGCCATCAAAGAATTTAATTTTGTTGTATTTTGAGTTACAGCCTTGATTAAAAATGGATAAAGCAATAATTTGCGTCGAATAGAATTCGCCCCTTTACATATGTTGAAACGCGAAAAAAGTTCAGGTATTCAGTGTTATTAAATGCAATTTAAACTCCATTCAATAAATAAATAGGGGATCGTCCCCCGTACGTTTTTTGTGCGATTTAATTTGTATGGCTGGCTGGAAAAACTCGGCACTTTTTTAATTGTTCGAGCTTTATTTTTCATAAATTCTCTGGTGCCGAAAATGCTTTTTTCAATTAAAGCACAGCGCAGGCAGGAAAGGTGGTCGGCGTTAGCGGTAGGGGGTAAAGCCTGTTGAAAAATTTGCGCATTACAATATTAAAACGCAGCGGTAGCAGAACCAGTCAGCAGTTACAGTGGCTGCCAGCAGTTGTTGATTTATTGTTATAACTGTGGCACATATATATATATCCTTTTTTTCGGCCAGGACACCCCACATGAGGACTCTGTTTCTGTGTTTCCTCTTTTGTGACTTTTGTTTCCCGTTTTTCCTCGCCTTCTGTTTGATAGACAGCCGGCAAACAGGACGCTGGACGGAGGGGGCGTGGCCCACTCGTACACAGGCTGCAGGCTTCATATTTTATGCAAGTGTTGAGCAAACAGCCGCCCCTGGAAAATGGTAGCCCCTCAGCCCCACAGCCTCTCAGCCTTTTCAAGCATTGCAGATGGTCGCAAAGAAAGTCAAAAAATCGGGGAAAGGTGGCTGCTGCACGCAGAAAAACTGCACTAGAATTAAGAACCGAATTCAAACTTCTTTCGAAAAAAAATTGATGTCAAAAACTGAAGCTTTTTCTTTGGTTCAACCGAAATTATTATTATTGCTTGTATTCGAAAAAACTAACATCCTCTGTTTTTTCTCTCTGTATTGTTGGCAAAAAAAATTAGCAAGTCATTCGTTGGAACCTTTTGTTTTTCAGCTGCATTGGCACTTTGCCTTCCTCGTTTTTGCATTTGTAGCCTGTCTTTTTCCCCCATTTCTGTTGTCGATGCGCCCAAATGTATGCAACAATTTAAATTCATCGCAATAAGCTGGCACTCTCGAACGAAAACTGGCCAAAATGGAAAAGACTGCGTTGCTTTATTTTGTGTTGCCATAAATGTCTGTTAATTTTTTAAACTCCCGAACTTTTGTGGCTTCAATCGGGCTGAGTAGAGCTTTTTATTTAATAATTATTATCATTGGATATAAGCTGCTTTCAAGTGTTATTAAGCCAGCTGTTGAAGTGGATATACGATTTGTGTTTTTCAATTTTTCGACCAAAAAATGCAGTTTCAGCCATTAAAAGTTTTGCTGCTGCCAGCTCTATTATGTATGCTCTTCCCATGCCACTAAACGCTGGTCGGCAACAAAACAATTTGGTTAATTACAGCACTCAATTTGAGTTTGCCAAAAAAAAACCAGAGCAACTAAAATATTTTCCACAGCCAAAAAAGAGAGCAGCTTCTAGTTTTTCTGCCCCGCTCGCAGTGAAAGCTATTAAAAATTTATTGATGCTGCTACCAGCAAAGAGCAACTTTTTCGGGTCTTGGCCAAATAAGCTACGCTTAATTACATTTTTACGCAACTGAATTATGCAGGACCTATACAACATGATAAACAGTGGCTGCTGCCGCTGCTTCTCTTTAATTTAGGGACTTCTTCCGCCCTGTTAATAAATTCAGTCGTACGCTGCACTAATTGATAACAAGCCAAAGCCAGGACCGAAAGTTTGCCATTGCCTGTGTGTGACAGTTTAATAAATAAGGTGTAAGCCTGGCTGGCAACTGGGCCAGACACTCTTGTGTTTGGGCCTCGTTAAGTATTTATAAGGTAAACACTGCGAGTCGCCACGTAGCTGGCATTAAATGCACAAAAGCCAAAGTGAGCTCGGGCCTAGTTGCTTAATTATAAATGACACACGTACTTCCGGAATCCCCATATACCCCGTATCAACCTGGCAACCTACACCTATCCCAGCGACCACTTGGTATCTATCTAGGCCAGATCCGTACAGGAGGGGCCGTAAGACTAGGCACACAAAAAAAAAAAAAAAAAAAAAAAAACAGAACACGACACTAACGAAACTAATTAGACGCATTGGACGCCCGAAAGCAGGCAACACATATCGCTCAAATTGATATTTCACGTATATAAGTTGGCATGGTGTTTCTGGGATGTTGGATCCACCCTTCTTGGTCGCGTGTCGTAATCGCAGGGCAAAGTTTTTAAGGCTCGTTAGCACAAAATTGACAGTTTGACAGTTGAGTTGGCCAGGCTTTAAGGCCATGGCCCATGGCTCTTTGGCCCTTTGGCCCAAGTAGAAGTTGTGCTCCCAGGAAGAGGAATAAAGTTTGCTCGACCCCAGTCCTTCACTTGCTGCCTGGCCTAAATAAATCATTTGGCTAAATTGGTCTGCAAAAAGTTTGACACTTGAGCCAGAGTCTTGTTAGTTGTGTAGGTTGTTTAGCCAGCCCCTACGTTCAATTCCGTTTCAGTTCGTTTGGCTTCGTTTAGTTCAGTTCGGTTCGGTTTAGGATGAGTTGGGTTCTTTGTTGTGGCTCCGTAATTATGTGTAAAGTGCCTAAACATATGATTTATTTTTTGGATTTGGAACAGTTTTGCCCCGTTGAGAGGTGCAACAGGTTTTGGAGCAGATAAGATATATATTTACATGGGCTCTATTTACACCGAATTGGGTTGAGTGGCGGTAATCTGGGGGTTTAGTTGGGATTTTGATAACAGTTGTGTCAAACTTGATTGATTTTGGATTTAATGTGCGATTGCTAGAGCTTCAACAAAAATGTGAGAGATGTCGGACGATATCTACATTTAAATACTATATGTGAAAGGCAGGCAAAATTAGTAAAATTTTTCGTATAGCTAACCCTTTGATATTTACAATCTCCCACATTTATGCCAGATTTCCTTCGACTTTAGCTATACAGCTGAGTGATATGGTCCATCATTATTTTATTATATTATGCTCTTTATCGCCTCGGCCCACAAAAAAATATATAAATATCAACGCACAATTTCACGCCTTTCGCCTGCAGAGCAACAAATTTCGGGGCAACAATTTTGCTTTCGGGCAGAGGGGTCGTCGAGGTCGGCCATATTCTCCAGCTCGTACATTATCGCTATCATAAAAGGGGCACAATGCCTCGGGCAGAGTCGACGGCGAGTCAATTTAATATTATAAATATGCGGCACATATATTTTGTGGCATAATAAACTTGTGTATCTAAAATTACAACAGAACGATGCAAACGGCTGGCTGACAATTTCGAAGCGCGCCAAAAAATTTATGAGGCTTTGCGGCCATCCAGTTCCATAGAGCTCCATAGAGCTCCCAACTGATGGGTGGTGGTGATGGTGGTGGGACCTGTTTCGGTTTCTGTTTCTGTTTCGGTTTTGTACTGTTTCTGCATTTTATATTGTTTAGCCAGCTGAATAAATGGCCGGAGATAAGGCTTTGGCGAAACATTTTGATTAAAGTCGGGACATAAAAGCCAGATGTATGGCATTTGGGGGCGTAAAACGAGTGGCTTTTGGGGACTAAAACTTACTGCATTTTTTCCAAGTGCGAAACTTCCTGTAGAAGTAGCAGCTGAACAGGATGAAAACCAGGGACAGGACGATCAGCGAGCTGACCACTCCGATCCACAGATAGTTGATGATCACATGCATGTCCGCATCGCCAAAGATTTGGCTAAACCACGATGATGAGGAGTCTCCGGCCTCCTCGGACCGATCCCGCAGGTCGGCAAGGTCCAGCACCACCGATTTGGAGAGTTGTTCGGTGCTAATGCTGCCATCCGGCGACCAGCTGCTGGGCGGAGCGGGGTCATAGGTCACCGCCGCATTGCCAATCCGCTGGAGCAGGGCATTGAACGAGTTCAGGGCGTCGATGTGTCGCAGATCGTGGGCACTGGGTATCTCGAAGGTGATCTGGTTCTGCTGCAGGTGCTCGGCAATGGCAGCCGGACTCATGCTGCTTGCCGGTGCGGAAATATACTCAGCGTACAGCTCCTCGCCGGAGGCGGTGCTGGTCTCCACCGCTGGGTAATCCGTGGTGCTAATCATGGTGATTTTCTGTTTGATTTTTCTAAAAACTTTTGTTTGGGTCTGGCACACGCACACACAGAGGCTGGCACTCGCGTCACGACACGTAAACAAATCGACTGGCTCTATATATATAAGTCATGGGCTCGATTTCGGGTTTTCCACAATTTCTATCGCTCGATTTTCGGTGCGTCCGTTCGCTGGAGCGGTTGTAAGTTGACTGACTGTTCGCTGGCGGAGTAGAATGCCTACATCGGGTCGCTGAGAATCAGGCAACGAACGGGCTGCGGGGAAATTTCACTTCATTCCATTTCACTCATCTCTCGAGGAGAGGAGAGAGGGCTGCTCGCACTCTCTTGAGTGAGTCGTGTGAGTCGTGGGCGAGGCACTCAAGAAATCAAGTCAAGTCCTTGGTTAAAGAAGCGTGCAATTTCTGGCATGTCTTTTATGTTTTTAAATGTTTGGCGTCCTTCTTGTCGTTTTTGCTCGCCAAGCTGACCCAGTTTGACCAAAAACTATATGTTCGTATTACGGAAAACAGTGAGCTAAAAAAATGCACTTGGAAGAAGGGAAAACTTCACCTCGGTCACGTTCGTTGTTTAAAGTTTTTCCAACGCTTTTCGGTCCTGTGTTTTTGCTACAAATTGTTCTGCGGCAAAGTTTCAGTTTCTCTGCTGGTTTTAATGAAAGACGGAAAAGCGGGGCTTTGTGGCATTTGATAAGCTTGAGCTGGAAGTTTGCAGCAAATCAAACGAAGAATTATGGTGCGCGCTAAAGTTCTGATGGGTCCTGTGGAATTTACTATTATGGCACACATATTTCGCACAGCTTTCAGCCATTTTAAAGTAACCTAGTTGCAAGCCTTAAATATGGCAGAGCAAAAACTGTAACTAGAACTCAAAATCTCGACCATTATGAGTCCCTCGAGCGTCAGGATACCGCAATGCTTCCTGCTGCTGCCAGTTTTTGTTGCCCCAAAAAAGAGCAAAATATGAAATAAAAGGATAGGGGATTCGACCCGCAGCACGCTTCATTTCAGCTCATGTTGACCATAAGCCGGCAGTGGCAAAAACTCAATGCACAAAAGGCTCCGACGACACAAAAACGTGCCAAAAAATATCCTGCTCAGAAAGTGGAACAAATGCATTGCTCCCGAACTCACTCCAAAGGTTTTCGAAAAACCCACTCGAAAACCGGTTTTGCTCTTCTAGAGTCGAACTCAAAGGGAAATTTTCTCGCACTCCATTTCCTTCTCGACTCGTGCGCATTCCTCTCTTTCGCTCTCTCTCGGTCTCTCTCTCTCTCTCTCTCTCTCTGTGGCGAGTGGATTTTCCCATTTCCCTGTCCCAGAGAATCAAATTGAAAATGAGCAGTTGCCTTTGAACTGCCCTGGGTGAAAGGTCACGCGGTGTGTGGGTGCTAGATGCCAGTCGAAATGCCAGGGTAAGGGCGCCTGGAAAATACGTAATTCCCAGACAACTACACGTAGTTTCGGCTGCTTTGTAATTGCCGGGGGAAATTGAAATAGATGCCCGATAATAAGCACTTAGCTCGAGACCAAAGTCACTCGATAAATGCATTAAAAACTTTTCCTAGCCGCCGAAAACTTCTGCACTGCACTTTAGCAAGCCGAGCTTATCGTTAATTAGCTTTCGGCTAATTCTGAACTTCAGCATAAGTTTTAACTGCAACGATTTTAATCAAGGCGTGTTTGTGTGGAGTGGCGATTAAATTGGATGGCTTAAATAGAGTAGTTGGGAAATGTATTTAAAATGTTTTCTCTTAAGCTGGTAGGGGACTAAAATACATAACAAATTTATTATTATAAGCAAGTTAAAGAAAAAAATGGAGATCACAGTAAATGTATGCCACAGTAAAACAAAAAGACATAAATTGCATTCCAATAAAAGAAATGAATGAATAAAAATCCAGCAAAAAACAGCATTGAAAATATTGCATTATTTATATTTACCTAACAGACAGCATACGATATATATTCCTTGCACAAACTAAACTTCTGAGGCGCTCGAAATAATTCAATTGTACGCTTTATATACCACAAAAAATGTCATCATACAATTTGATTTGTTAAAATTCCTTTTTGAGCTTTCAATAACATTTGTTCGCATTTCTTCGTTTGTAATCCAATTTTGATGGCAATGCAAATTAAATTCACATCACTTGACTTGTCGCATTCAATCTGCTCAGATGGAAAACCAACCCCAAACGCTTTTCCCAACAAAGGTAGAGTTTGATAAACAAGTTTACACCTCTTTCGTTTGTGTGCAGCGAAGTATGAAAACCTCACAGGCAGGCGAGATTTTAATATGAATCCTTAGAAAATATTCTGCCTTCATAAGGAAAGGACACCCATGCAAGCACATGCAGATGCTCCGTGACACCCGACTAAAAGTAAATTCATTAAAAATTCCATCATAAAAATACCTCGGCTGACGTGACGTGTGCACCCGAAAAAAGGAGGAAAAAACTTGTATTCTTTTTACTAACTAACTAAAAGTAAACCATAAAACAGACAAGATAGTGGCGGCTGAAGGGTTGGGTGGGCGTGGTTCTGGTTCTTGGTTCCGATGTCGGAAGGAAGGATGTGGACTATATCTCTGAGTTCTATGCTTTGTGCCTGACTCGCTCCGCTTTCATCTTATCTTCCAGCTTCCATCACACTTCACTTACATGCTCTTTAACATGTCAACATGTCAGCCACGTTTGTGTATTTGTGCTCCTGCACTGGTGTTGGTGTGTGTGTATGGGTGTGTGACATAGTGACATAATAAAATGTTACTTTAGTTAGTAGTTTAGACGGCGAAAACCCCGCAGAAAGACGCTTTTTCTTAGCAGTAACTGTGGCCCAGAGCAACTTCTTTCCGTTCATTTTCCTAAGAGTTTTAAAAGTGCAGATTTATGTGCAGTTTTTTGGTATAGTGCATGGTCTATACGGGATAGAAGTGGCTCATGTTCTTGAGTAACTTTTCTTAAAATAGTTTATGTCTACCTTGAACTTCACTGATTTTAACGAATTTGTAGTATTTGTTATACAAAAAGTGTCCATATATACTACACAGTAAGAATATACTTAGTAAAACTTTTATTTCTTTCTTATTTTCTTGTACTTCAATTAAAAAAATGTTATTTATTTTCATATATTTAATAAACATTTTATTAATTTGCAGCTTTATATTTTAGCGGTAGTGAAAGTGTAAAATAATGTATAAAACAATAATGTAAAAAAATTTAAATTTCGTTTTTTAGCATTTAAATTATTATACCGATTATTAAAATTCTTAGCGTAAAACGCTATTTAAGGCTTTATTAATGTTAAAGTTGGTCGAATCGTTTTATACTAAAAAAAAACCGATAAACATTATTTGTTACGTAAACACTCTTCAGAATTTAAGGATGATAGGCCCAATAATAGATTCGTAATAAACATGTGATAAATAATTAACTAAGATGTCACATTATCAGCCTAACCTTGTGTTACTAATGTAGGCAACCCCTTTCAATGGCATTAATGTGTAGCTTGGCTTTTTCATTCTGCTACTGATTATGCAGGAGCTGGTGAATAATCAACTGGATCCAAAATCCCTTTCATTATTCAAATCAATTCATTTCCCAAAGCGGGCCACACATAACATGCAAAAGTGATTTTCCATTCACCGTGTCCGCATGCCATCAATGGAAAATTATGCATTTAATGGCCAGATGCAATTAGCATCTCCTGCTGAAGAAGGAGGAGGGTCCTTTACTCAGTCCTCTACTCAAACTCGTACTCATACTCATTCCATTGCAATCGCCTGCGTGTCCGGCATAATTGGCCAAGATTAACATAAATCAATCAAAAGGCATAAAGCACCTTTGTACCTTTGTACCCGCCGCTGTTGTTGCATATGGTAAATGCCTGTGAAATTGCGCAGAAAGTTTTGCGTCACAAAGGATATGTTTAAGGCCGAGGATGGCCGAAGGGCAAGGAAAGAAGTGAAAGAAATGCAAACAATGCAGGAGAAAGAGCGGAGAACTCCGTGCTAAGCCGTCCGGGTAAACAAATACAATTGCATAAGTCCTGCTGCAGTTGTTGTTTTTCTTGCTGCTATTTTTGTAGTGTTGCATGTCCTGATGGTTGCTGCACTGAAAAAAACTCGGAAAGTGTCTAACTATTAATTTGATCTATTAATATTAAATGTATATATCCGTGCCAAAATTATATTTACAAAAATCATATATAAACAAAAGGGATATAAATATTAATATAAAAGCTAATCAACATTCACAGTTGGTCTTTTCAAAATAGCCAGATATAAATGTTTTATGTTCAGTACTTAATCGCTACAAAATTTTGTGTTTCGTTTAAATTCGAAATTTGTTTTCACTGTATCTTCGAGATTCGGTTTGCGTGTGCCTGTGTGTGAGTCTGTTTATCATATGTGCGCTTGATTAGCGCTGACAACATATGCAGGCATTGCAGACATCAGGCCACAGGACCACAAAAAGGACTGCCAACAGGACTCTGTTGACAAACAAAACAAACAAGTGCACATTTTTGTGCCGAGCTGCATATTTTCGTTTTCTGCTCAACAACAGCAGGAAAGAAAACAAATATAGAGGCCTTTTCTCCACACTCCACGCTCCCAATTCCCCAAGCTATTTTGCTGCAACTCCAGCATCCTGCTGCTAAACAAAGGGTCCTGTATCACGAAGCAGTTTAAAAGGATTTGCAGTTGAAATATGCTCCGGGCATTGCTGCTGTAGTTTATGCAAACTAGAGAGAAGACGCCACATAAATGAACACTGGTGATTTTTTTGGCAAAGGATTTGGCCAGAGTATCCAAAACAAACGACAGAGGAATTCAACTGGAAACCATGCATCTTCAAGGGGAGGATGATGGCTCACGATTACTCACCAAAGGTGTTGATGTATGGCTCTACAAAAATATATATAAATAAAAAGAGAACTAAATTATATTTTTGGAAATAATATGAATAGTTGTAATCAATTGACAAGTATTACTAAATAAATGTTTATTTAATTATACACTAACAAAAACTTAACTGAGCTAACAAAATAAATTATCATACAGCTAATTTTAGATGTTACGCTTTCAGCATAAATTCTAAGTTTATTTTAAATTTTAAGTTTAAATGAGAAATATTTTTTCATTTTTTTAAATATTTACTTATGCAAAAATTATATAATTTAATTTATTTTATGAAGCACATAAATATATCAGTCTTGTGCGTGATCTCCCAAATGAAGTTAAAGTTAGTCTTCAGCTCTAAAGTGGGTTTGCCATTCATCATGTCTATGGCAACACAACATTTTTGAAAATCCTTGAAGGACTCTTTCCGCCACTTCTACCACCCACTTCTGTGTGTACAGTGTGTGCTTGAGTTTTCCAACCCAATTATCTAATTAATCTATTTCAAGAGCATTCCCTGCCATTTCGACCTACATTAATTTCCTATTCATTGTTCGGGCGGAGAAGTGGGCCGTGTTGCACCACCAGTCGAAAAAGTGTTTGTGGCAGCATCAGCTGGTGCCCCACAAAGCGCTGCCCCATCACCCACCACCCACCACCCCATCCCTCCCTCTTCCCCCTTGCGTGCCATTTGCGCATATTTCGCGCACTTCAAAAGTTTTCGCTTGCTTATTAAGAGAGAGCCAGCGAAACAAAAAGGCCGAAACAAAAATTTTTTCGCCATAACTCAAGTGTGGCAGTCAGACAAACAAATCTACAGTATAAAAAAATTATCTTACATTGCCTTTGTTTTTTATTAAAATATTTTGTGTGTGTCAACGTAAAAGGTAAATTGTTGGATGTTCAAAAGTCACTTTTGTCAAAATCAATTTGCTCTTTAAGGATAGGTTTATAGCAAATAAAAAAAATTGTTAAAAAATATATATAAATGCCATAAAGAACTCCACAGTTAATGAACATGGCTATTTATGCGTGCATTTATTAATTATAAGAAAATGTTTTTTAATAATTTTACACACATAACTTTTTTCCAAATTCATATTGTTATTGAAAATACTATAAGCATATTAAAAAAATAAAAATAAATGTTTAATAATAAATTAAATATATAATAATAAAAATATTATATTTCTAAATTAAATAGATCTAAATAATAGACTAGTGTTGATCCCTTTTTTCTCTGTAGGCAAACAAACAAATCCAAAAGGGCAAGGGGCAGGGGGCAGGGGGCAGAGGAGACCCTGACACGGCCGTACTGCTGTCTCCGGTCCGTGGTCGGCTACGGTATCCGGAAGCCGGCTGCACGCTTCCGTTTTTGTGCCTTAAAATTAATGAGCTGAGCGGAGCAGTGGCGTTGCCACACTTTTCGCAACTAATTTCAAACAACTTGTTACAGCAGCGAAACTTTTGCAGCCCATCGAGCCTGAGGAGGGTTAAGGAGGACGTGGACGAGGACCCTCGACCTTCATGCCGGTTCCTGCCTCACGCCGCACGTATCCGTATCCGTATCTGCCCCCACACCCCCACCACAACCCGCCGAAACCCTCGGTTTTTTTTTTTGCCTCCTTCCTTAACTCGCAGCGTTATTTGCGCAAAATTTTCGCTTCAAAGTTTGCTTATTGTTTACGTGCGTTGCTTCATTAAGACCTAACAAGGTGGGGGGGTTGGTGGGACCCTCCTCTCCGGTTAGTTGACTTACGGATATATAGTTACAGTGCGGCACAGACAGCACCAGCAGTACAACTTGAATTGGGTCAGACACAACGAACTTACAATTGTCTGCCCCGGATTGTGCAGCAGGGGGTTAAGCTGGCTGCAGAAGCGGCGACGAGGGTGTTAAGAGGGGTAGGTTATGATTCGAGAGGCGCGTGTTTATTTGCTTTTGATATAGATTGGATTGTTGAATAAGTACGAGTGCGTGCGAGCTGATTATGTGACAGATACAGTTACCAACTCGAGATCAGACAAATGAAGCACTTTATTAAACTGAACAGTTCGGAGTTCGGATGAATTAAATTAAGGTGGGAAAGGAAAATAAATTAGAAGGCATGACTCTACAGCTGGAAAGCCTTTTGCTATTTAAAGCCAGTAAAAAAATAAGTAGGGTTAACGAAAACAAATATGATACTATTATTTTATTATTGAATTGAAACAGATTAAGCTAGATTACTGCAATTGGTTTTTCATGCAGATATATAAAAATCATAAAAATTAAAGCAATCATTTGTATAACATAACAACTTATTTAAAACGTTCAGCAACTTATAAAAAGCAGTTAATATATTTATGTTAAATTGAAGGTCATACGATTAGAGCCCAACAGTCTTTTTTATTTGTATTTTTTAGTTAGCACTTGCTTTTAAATACTTTAAGTATCTCTAATACAATTTAAAACACCAAAACACAGCAATAAATACACACAAAATAATTAAATTCTTTAAAGAACTCCCTTCCAATACAATACAAAATTTCCTAAAAATGCAAGCAACCCCCGACTAAACTAAAAAACCATTCAGTTTCCAAATGAGCAGGCCAATCGACGCGAGCAGCAACAAAAGGCGAAAATGAAAAGACGAACCGAAGCGGAAATTGAAATAAGCAAGTGGGGCAAAATAATCAAAAGAAACAAAAAGCCCAAATACAAGAGCCCCAATCGAGCGGCGGAGCATACAAAAACGAACCAAAATCATTCAAATCAGTGGAAATCAGCGCTGAGCCTCAGTCAAAAGTCCAGAAATTAACATTTCCACTAGAGTAAACAATCAACGGTGGCGCCAAAATCACAGAAAACAAAAAAAAATGCGGAAAATTGGAAAAAATCAACAGAAATTTGAATGGCGTGCAAATTGGTTTTCTGGTCCAGATGGGTGGAGAAAACGAAAGACAGCGATGCTGTGAGCCAGAACTTTTACCCCAAGGAATACTATTAAACAAATTTATTCGATATAATTAGAAAACTTGGCGACTTTTGAAGTAATTCGCTTAATTACTTTAAGTGCACAAAATGACGGCGAGGACCAAGTTTGAGGCGGTGCCATTGACTACGTCCCTCTGGGGCCAGGACGCCACAATCCTGGTGACAACAGGACGCAACAGAAAGGCGCCGCAAGCCAATAAAAGTTATGCCACGTAAATCGCAGAAATGTTCAAACTGCTTGCCAGCCTGACTTTGACATGAATAATGCCCAAGAATGGGCGGAATTTTCGGCGAACGGCGTAAAATTAATTGATGACTAGGATAATATGGAGTGGGAAACCAGAGGACGTGCCAACAATTCGACTGAAGTTTCGCTGAATTATGGATTATACATTAAGCAGCTTAAGTGGATAAAAATTCTATGATTTCCAAGTCCATTCAAAAGATTTTGAATTATTGAAAATCTTTATAAAATATGTGGCTCTTCTTTTTTTTAGCTTTTAGTTTAGTTTAAATTTAAATCCTAAACATATATATTAAAAGCCAAGACCCTTTTTCTTGATAGAAAGTCTAGAAAATAATCCTAAATATTAAATTTTTGTCATATTTTTTATGGGAGTCGAAAACTGTTTTAAACACATCTACAAAGAAACAAAATATATGTGAACACGTCTTTAAAAGCCTATAAATACAAAGGAACAACTCGTTCCATTATCAAAATTAAATCCAAGTCGTTTTATATAAACAAATATTTTATTTAAACGACAATAAGCGAAGAATGTACAATTAAAAATAATGTTTTCACTATAACAATTAATAAACAAAACAAAAAAATTTAATTTAAAAACGAAGCGGTCAATTTGTCTCTTTATCGATTAGTGTTGGGTTCACCAGCTACGAAAATTTCGTAAGATAAATTATTATTTATCATGTTATAACATTCCTGAATAGGTATTTAAATTACTCACCGTTACATATATATCCTAACATAACGTATACTTCCCCAAATCAACCTCTGCCATCTGTTAAATCTATTAAAGGTCACAGAAAATTCCCCTCTAATACACACTAAACACAGTAAATTTCCCCAAATTAATACACATCGCAAATCAGGAACATTAACTGACCTAACACAACGCAAAACGGACCCCGGAGTGAGTTGAACTGAACCGTAGCCCAGATTCGTGTTGCGACAATAACCGTTCGCCGCGTCAAGCGCCAAAGTTCCGGTACAAACTTGAAAACATAATCCCACTTCCGGTGACCACAATTTCCGGTAATATGAAAAACCCACAGTAAGCACAGCGACAACGACAACAACAATAACGAATGCTAAGCCCTTAGCCGAAAAAACAAAGAGCTCAACAACTGACTCGTTTCGAGGTTTTTGCGTAGGAAATGCTGTATAAATTTGATGCCCAGGATTTGCCACGAAGCTGAAAACGGGCAGAAATGAAGATGAGATGGTAATAAGGATAAGACGCTTGTACATTAGGCAGCGAAGAGCAGAGACCGGAAAGCCAAATGGCAAGCGGGCAAAAAGGCGTTAAAAGCCAAGACCAAGACTTTGTCAACGCAAATGGTCGGGATCCAGGAATCCAGGATTCAGGGTCCAGGATGAACTGGCCGAAAGTGGGGGAAAGCAGTTGATAATGATGTTATTACCATAGGAATGCTTATGATAAGCCACCAGCTTTTTTTTGGGGAGGGGGGACGGACAACAGCAGTGGGCGAGAGTCAGGGGGTCTGTAATAAAAATTAATGTTTATTTTGCTCACGCTTTTAATTAAAAATTGTCAGCCAAGCAAATTGAAAATTAAAATCCACACTTTATGGTTGACCCAGAAAAATGTGTGAAAAATTTCAGCTATTATTGTTTCTCCCTCGACCGAAAATTCTGTCGAGTGTTTTCGGTGCGACATTTTTGGCTCTTGCTAAAGTTGAAATGTTTTGGCCATAAAGTTTGCATTCCCCCTCCCCCATCCATTCTTCCCCCCCCCTTTTTGGCCATCTTTGTCTTGTTGCAAATGGCAAAAGTTTGCGCTTTAAATAATTGGCAAGGCAAGCAGAAGTGGCAAAGGGAAAGTAGCAAAGCCTTGGCAGTTAGTTTTAAATATTGTTGCTAATTTGCCACATTGTGCGTGAGACGAAGGGGCGAAGGAGTTGCGACTGAAAGCTGGATTAAAATTATGAGCTTGGCATATTTTTTGAAGTGTCCAAGCTGAAACTGACGCTGGCGATGACGATGACGACGATGATGGGCAAAATGCGCAAAACTTGAGCAAAATGGAGGAAACATAGTTGTTGAAGAGTGCGAAAAATTACAAGACGGACGGATTAAAAAATCTCATTTATTTTGTTAGTGTAAAAAGGAACTCAACTAGATGGGTGTGAAGGATGAAGTTTACTTAACGAAATGAAAGAAATTGAAAAATTGCTAAGATGATGTTAAAACTTTGCATATTTACAAGAGAAGTTTTATAAAAGCGTACTTATAATTAAAGAAATTCACACTCTAATCGAATATTAACTTTAAAATAACTTTGTTATAAAAAAAGGGATACGATTGGTTATATTTTTGATTAACAATTGACACTTATTTATTATATATTAACGTATTAAAGAACTTATATTTCCCATTTTCTTACTTTATACATCAGATATAAGTTAGAATGTTGTTGATTTTGGGTGCAACATGTCTCCAAATCTGCCCTAAGCCCTATTAAATGGGTCTTCTCTTCGATCCACCAATTACACGATATAGCACAGCATAAATCCTTAAACCGCTTACAGCTTATCCCAACAAGACCCAAAGCTCACTCTGACGCACTTCCTGACGTGTGCGGGAGGAAGCGGATGTGTGTCCCTTCACGTGTTATCCTTTGGTCGGGGATAACCGCATAACTGTTTTGGCATCTTATTACGGCCCAGTTGACAGGTGCATGACATTCTGTGGCCAAACGCATCGAGAGGACATGTAGGCAGACGAGGGAACCCACACACCTGCACAGCGGGAAAATCTCTTCATGTTTGGCTATGAAAAAGTTTTGTTTCTCATATTTATGGTTAATTATAAACACGTTTTAAATGAATATGCACTTAATTTTTAAACAGAGTTTTATTTTTGAATGTAAAGCACCTTTTGAAATCATAACAATATCACTTGCAATATATATATTAATTGATTTTAATGTTCTGAAGTACTCATTGTCATTTAAAAGTGATTTTATAAAGGTAAGATAAAGTCAAACTGCTTTAACTTGTTGATAAAGTAAATTTAATCTTAAAATTTAACATGGCCTTAGGAAATCTGTCATAAATAAGAAAGAAATCTGTTCTGTTAGGAACACTTGTTTAACCATAGTACTCCTAGATTTACCTTAATTGCAACACTTTTCTCCCTGTGTGGCATTACTGGTAGACCGAATATAGCTGATGTCCTGGTCGGAGGCTTCAACGTGCCAGAAAAACGAGCAGACCGCAGAAGCCAACATTGAATGTCCTGTCGCCCGTTCTGTCTGCTGTCGCCTGTCTCCGGTTACCCGAGACCCGAAAACCCCTTATCCTGCTGACCAATCCCTGGTATCTGCTATCAATTGCCGCCGCTTGGCGTCAAATTGCATTATGGCAAAGTAAATATAAATGGGAAATTGAATATATATTTGTGCATAGCATATACCGATTTATTCGCCGCCAGACAAAAATTGCTGACAGCTTTGAACTCTTTTTCGAGTTCGTGCCTACACAAAAAGGTTATTAAAATTGGCGAAACACTTGCCAAAGTTGTCATCTTTTTTTTGCAATTTGATTTTTCTTTTATTCGCTTTCCATGCACGAATTGAGCGCCATTTTTGCAAACTGTTGACAGCTGTCGTGCGGGAGGCGGGAGTTAAAAGGCGGGCGGGGCTGGTTTGAACAAAAGTGATACAAAAAGAATTTAAGCTCTTTAATCCGGTGCCAAAAACTACTTTTCGATGTTTGTTGACTGACAGCGTGATGGGAAATTAAAATAAACTTGATGCAAAATAATGGCAACGCCAGCTATGAATTGTGAAATTGGACCAGTTAAATAGAAAGCCACTAGTAAAAATGTGTTAGCCTAGTGTATAAAAATGTTTAATTATTTTCCAACGTAATAGTTGGGCTTTGTCAAAAATCTGTTTAATCCAAAAACTTTGTAAAGCAAATTTAAAAATTCATATAACTGCAACTTTTTTGTGGGGCAGGGCTTTCACTTTTCAACCGATTCTAGGGAGATAAGGCCCACTAATGAATTAGCCAATACCCCTTGCTAAATTTGAATAATAAATGACTATATATACCTTTACAATTATGATTTTATTACACTGTGCTCATACACACAAAAAAACGAAAGTTTAATTTTAGTTTTGTGTCTTAAAATTAAACTTCAGACAGTATTAGTGTAAAAATACTAAATAATTTATTATCTACCTTTTTAATTTAAATTCTTACTAAAGAGTCCATAACTATAGTCTACGGCCCTAATTTGTTCTGATTCTTTCGAGGAATTAATTTAATACTCATCTTATTGAAACATTTGTTATACCCAATATTTAAAAATTCGTGTAAAAATAGTTTAGTTTCTATGACAATTTTTTTTTGTGTGTTCAAATGTTGTTTAAATAAATGTATGGAAATTTTGGTAGAATATAAAGCAAATTTGAAACACTTAAAAAAAAGTTGAAATTGACGAATTTTGTCTTATTGAGGTTTAAAAACTAATAAGCATGGGGTTTTTTAACTTTAAGTTACATTTTTTGAATGCGCTGATAAGCTGGAATCACACCAAAGTGTTTTGGAAAATTATATTTTTTTTAAATGCCAATTTAAAGAAATATTATTGTACAGCAAATCCAAATATTTTCTATTGAAAATAATGCGATATTTTAAAGCGAAAAACTTTATGCAAATGCTCCCGTTCAAGCCGTCCTAGGCAAATTCGATACAGCCACGACGAAGGGTCCTCTTTTTCCCCAATGGCAGTAGCAAAATTCGCAGTGTCGTGCAAATAATTCCAAGTTCAAAAACCCCGGCTGTCATTTTGTCTGACAGCCAGCCAGTCGGCCGGCCATCCAGCCGTTGCAATGGCAATCTGTGTCTGTGTCCCTTATTTGATTTCTCACAACTGCCGAAAGTTGCTCCAGCCCGGCACAACGAACTGCGTCCGTCTGGCAGCGTCTATCTTCATTTGATTCCAGTCGATTTCCTGCCAAAACGCGACTCTACGTCATCTTGACATAAGTCAACGGATTTCGGATTGGTCACGTAGCGTCGACGTCGACAACATCTGCTGTCTGCACATTTTTCCCGCTCTTTTGGCATCTATAGTATGAGTCCTAAATGCTCGGAAACTTATCGCCCGAGATATGGGTATCACCCAATTAAAAAGTTTTTTATCACCCCATGAAGATAGTTGCTTGCCCTCATCGCGCTATAAACACATCAAGTCGCAGGTCTGGGCATAAATATGCAAATTTAATGGGATTTTAAATAATTTTCTTGTTTCGGGCCGTCATTTTGCGGCCCACGCTAAAAACATTTCCGTTTCTATTTTTATGGATTCTAAACGGGTTAAAAGTTGAATGTGTTGCACTGATCATCGAATCATCGATCAGCGGCAATTAGGTGGGGCAATGAGGAAATGATGAAGGAAAGTTTCCCCAGCGAAAGTTTTCTCCACATCTCCGGCATTTTTGGTTTGTTTTTATGGCATTTAGATTGGGCGCTTATGTGTGGATGGTTTGGGAAATATTTATGATTGGATTAAGGCAAACATTCGTTAGTCCCATACAAAATACATTTTTGTGGTAATCCAAAATGTATGTTCAAATATTTTGGTATGCATATTATAGCGTCAAATACCTACTTTAATGTAATTGTATTTTTAAACTCTTACAAAAATATGGGAATGAAAAAATTGTGAATTTAAAGCGAGGTTATACGTTTTGAAATCTTTACGACTTTTAATGGTCAGCATATCAAATCTATATAAAAATAATCATAGAATATCAAGTCAGAATGATTTAATGACTGTAACTTTGGCATAAGCCTTATTCCCAAAAACCGCATTCAGAACAACTTATAATCTGGATTTACCGTTTATGTGCAGTATAGGTATATATTAATCCTCCATTCATGCCCCTAATAACGTTTTAAAACTTTATTTTACCTTCTGGGGAAATAAGTTACAAACCATACCCATTTCATAGTCATAAACTTAAACATTTCTTTTGTGCAGCCGCCCCTGACCAAATATTTATGATTTTCATTTTATTACACTAAAAGGATACACGTCCAAATGCAAATTCGCTTCTTTCGTTTGAAAAAGGCATCAAATTAATTTTATTTTCATTATGACTCATAAAACGCCACCGCATTGCGGAAACTTTTGGCGCCCAGAAATAGGGAGTTCTGTGACCCAAAGCCGGCAAAACAAACACAAAAAATTAGGGAACCCTTTTTCGCCGTCGGACACATTTAATCAAGCTACTCGGGACACACAAAAAAATGTCCAAAGTGCGTACTTTTAGCCAACACATAATTAAGCTTAATAAATTTCTAATTATCAGATGGTCAGACTAAGTGAATAAAAAAAGGGTCTAAGGACTCACTCGGTCCCTCGAACACATGGTCCGGCCTTGGGTTTGAGCTTGGGGTTTGCAAATTAACCCTTTTTAGGGGAGGAGACAGAACTCCGACCTCGGACACGACTTGCCAGTAAAAAGTGCGCTCGTAAAATGCCCAGTTTTATGGTCGCAGTCGCTCCTCAGTTGCCGTAGCAGTTTAAATTTAAATAAATTGTACAAAACTGGCTGCCGTCGAAGAGTTGGGCAACTCTTTGCCACTTCCCACGTGAAGGCTTTTACGAGTTGGCCGGGAATTAAAAAGTTTATCTTGATTCTCTAAACAGTTTGATGAACAAAGAAAGACGGCGTCGGCGACACAGCGAGCTGCATAATTAGACACCCGCTGTCCCTGTCTCTTTCGACTGACCAACTCCACCTCCTTCCACCAAAAAAAAAAAAAAAAAAAAAAAAAATTATTCACGCTCAGTTGACCACCTGTGAGTGGGACTTGGTTACGGTATCGCTATCGCCGTCGATTGTCGACCCAACCTGAACCTGAACGTGAACCTGAACCTTATCCCATGGCGTTGACACAACCCGAATCGCTTGAAAGCGAATTAGCATAATTGAATTAAGCATCGATAAGCCATGTTTTTCTTTCCTCCGCCACTGCAGCCAATATCATTAGCTGCCGTTGCATAAAGCAGGGAAAAATCGAAAGATAAACCGAGCTTCGCGTTGAATGCTTATGTTTGGAGTTCATTAATTTAGCATTTGATAAGGTCACAGTCGCAACGAAGGGGTTAAGCTGCCAGTGGGGGAGGGTTAAGGTTAAGAGCGGTGTCTGTTAGTTGTCAAAGTGCTTATAAACGTTCAGCGTTTTTAACCCTTTCCGGGAAATTTGGATTCGCCAGGGTTGTCAGCTGCTAAAAAATATATGAGTGATAGGAATCAAGTTAAACGAGATATTTATGTCCTTTATTTCTGAAGATGTAAGTTAACCTGAACAAAATTGATTGCTTTTATTTTTAACATTTAACATATGGCAAAAGTTAAATAATGAAGGAATTAAACTTTATCATAAGACTGGAAAAAATTATAAATAGCACACGTTAAGAATATACTAAATGGCATTTATGTACTTATTTTTTCAATTTCGTTCAGACATTTACTATATACTACATACATTTTTCCTTTAATCTTCATGTTGCATAGTCAATTCCCAAATCTTACATTCACTTTCTGATATCGGACACGTTTTTCGGCTAATCCCATTTTGCATTATCGATGCAGACATAACATGAGATAACATGGCAAAGTGCTGTTCAAATTCACCTGACAACCCCGGCAAAATAACCGATTAGCTTTCCTGTCCTGTTTTCCCGGACCAACTGGCAAGTGGCCAAGACTTTTCCTAAGCCCAGACAGACAGACAGACAGCTGGACAAATATTTGATATTTAATCTTATGGAACAACAAACAGACAAACAAACGAATGGATGGAAAGAGGTGAAGGCGATGATGTCTGACTGAATTTCGCATCCAACGCATAAAACTGTAATTAATTAAATTTAAAGTCGAGTCAACAGGGCGGATGGATGATGGTGGGGGGTTTTTTGGTGGCAGACAACGCCCCGAAAGGATTAACAAATACAATGGCCAAACAACTTGAGGCTTAAAGCTGTGCACTACAAGACCGAAGACAATATGCAAACATAAACACAAACACAAGTACAAACAGCGCCCAACCCAAAATAGGGGCGTGGCGCAGAAGTCCAAAAGTGCTTTTAACCTACTTTTTTGCGAGTAAACAGACTCGGAATCCATCCAACATATGCATAAATAGACTTTAACCCTTGACGACGGTGGCGCAGGAGATTGGGGAGCAGCTGGTGGAACATGAGTATATAAAACAGTAAGCAATCATGCTGGTGGATGAGAGTGATGAGCCCAAGGATTACTCATTACTAGATTTGAAGGACATCATTGGACATCTAAGAATACGCAAGATCATAATATCGAGTTATATCGCAAATACATATAATTTTGTTTAAAATACAAATAAAACATTTGAAAATTCGTAAAAAAGTCGAATTTTTTAAATAAATATTTGATTTATTTCCTAAACATTCCCAATATTGATGTAAAGAAAGTTAAGCAATTTCTAATAGATGGTAAGGAAAATAAATGCATCTTCTGGAGTTTCAATATTACTATTTATATTTTAAACAAAGTCAATTTTAGTTTAAAGCAAGTAAATCACTTTCTAAGAAGCTTTTAAAAAAGTATCGAATCAAGTTAAAATATCCTAAGCTTCATTGCTTTGTTTTTTAGCAATTAAATAATTATGTAGCTTGTTTTGAAAAGGTGGCCAACAATGGAAATGTAGATGTATATCCTCTCTAGCTTTAATATTAATATTTTTAAGATCATAAAAAAAAAAATGCTTATGCTTTCACTGCATTTTATATACCCTTTTAAGAACCTGCTGGTGTGGTATAAAAAGTGTAGACCACACTTTGCTTTTTGGTCGCTGTCGACGCAATGCTTTCAACAAATTTAATCTTATTTACCCACACACACGCACACTCTCACTCTTTGACTGGGGCACACACACACCCACACCCACACCACCGTGCAGCTCTCAACTACACTTAACAGTGTGCAGAACGTAATCCTTTAAATGAGTTTAGCGTCACGTTCGCACTTATGCGTTAAACACGTGTTTTTTGCCCAGCATTATCCTTGTGCCTAGGCACTTCTCACAACTGGTTGCGGGCGGTCGGTGGGGGTGGCGAAGGGGGAGGGGGCAGGGTTGGTGGGCACTCGACCCACCCCCCAGCAATATGCAATGCGTTTTTTGCACCAGCAACAGCTGCACAATTCAAAATGTCAATTGAGGCAGTCCGTCGCAAAGCAAAAAAGAGAATGGACCCATGCCCCAAAGCCATTCCCCCAAACAAGGATCCAGGTCTCTATTCCTGGACTCCAAAACACTCTAATTCTGCGAGTGTTTGTTGCGCATACACTGAGAACATGTCGACAGGATATGTTAAAAATTTGACAGGAATGGATTTGCTGAGGAATTCGATTGGCTTTGAGATTCCCGCACCAAAAAAAATTATAATGCTTAATGCATGTAACAAATTTTATTTGGAAACGGAAAAATTGATTTTTAACGACATTTTGAAATACCAAAAAAGTATTGTAGGATAGTTTAAAAATTAAGGCATAAGATTTAAACATGAATATATTCAACATAAGAAGTTCTTTACATAATAATTATATTAACTGCAAGCACCTACTAAAAAAATCATAAAATTTATAATCCATTTTATCGATCTATAGTTAAAATTGTATATCATATCATTTTTAACCGATAATCAGTTGAAGATAAATATTTTATTCCATAGTAATTATTTTGAAAACATTGCAATTCTCATTTATCAGGGGAAATGTTAAAATTAATATCATATGCCATTTAAAATGTTTTAATATTATTTTTGTTTGTACTTCTAGATCGCGTTTATAAATTTTGAAACTAGATTTCCAAGCTTAGAACATCGTTTTTCCAGTGCTGCTCCCTCAGTTGGCCAAGCGCCTCTGGCGGGATTCAGTTTAGTCCACGCCAATGCACCTACAACAACTAGTCATGTCGCTGGAGGCGGGAAGGGGATTTTGTGGTGCAGGAGGCACTGAGAAAGGACTTCAGGGCGGAATGAAAGGGCTGCATGCAAGAGCACTCAGTGCGCAACGTTGGCTCATTAAAGTGGCATATTTCACACATAGCCCGAGCGACAACCACTGAACCAAAGGCAACGACGGCAACTTGAGTGGCGTGAGTGCGAAATAGAAAAAAGATTCGGTGATACCCTTTATTTTAAAACCCGAAAACATCTAATGCACACGCAAATCTAGATAACGTTTTGGCAATGTTGTTTTACTTAATAGGCTTTCTGGGAATTTTAAAATAATTTGGCTCTTAACACTTCAGGTGATTTGATAATTTGGGAATTATAAGTAAAACTAATTGACTATAAATCGGGATAGTACACATTTTAGCTTAATTTAAGAGAATTAATTTGACTAACACCTATTGTTAAACCCCCATTTTCTTTAAGTTTTGTATTAAAATGTTATGTTAATTAAACAAGGCTTAATCTCTTAATTAATTTATCAGAATCATGTTAACCTTTAAAGATAGTTGACAATAGCAGCGTTAAACACAAAAGGCAGGCAGACCCGAAAGTGCAAAAATTTCCCTAGTTGAATGCCACCCAACTTTGACGTTGGCGTTTTTCTAGCTACGTGCGGCATGTTTTTTGGATCCTGGCATGTCCTGGTTGCCAGGAACGGGTACAGTTGGACAACGGCTGCTAGAGCTAAGTGCTGGCAATTTGGCCTTCTTTTTCACAAAAGAACTTGGTCGCACTTTGGTTGGTTGTTCGTTGTTCGTTGTTGTTTGTTGGTTGTTGCATTGCGTCGGGGGACGACGCGAGTATGTGGCAAATTATTTTAATTGTTTCGCAAGTGCTCGGAATGCCTCGAACTTAATGGACTCCCCGGCAAGTGGGTTGGGTCCGAGAGCTACGTCGTCTAAATTAATGTCAAGGGAAATGCCATTTTTCGTTTTGGATTAATTTCCCCTTTGTTTAGTTAATTTTTGAGAAAGGTTTTTGCGTACGCCAGTTGGGAAATGTGAATTCACCATGGGCCTAGCATAATTATGCCTCTTACTTTTAACTAAGGAAGTTAATTATTTATTTATTTGACCGACGTCATTACAATTAATAAAAAATAATAGGTTGCCAAGTATACAGAGAGAGAAAACAAACATATATGTCAATATAAATATCAAATAACACAAAAGGCTAACCACACTCATAAAGTCAAATAAAGTAGGCCTTCAGTGTAATTTGGTTTTTTTTATCAGCAAATAATTTATTTGCTTTAAAGCAATGGTATACATTTTCCCAACAAGTGCTTAAAATCTAGAAAACCCATAAAATGGCACGGTGCCCGAAAACCTATTAATTAATTTATACGGTTAATTGTGGCAGCCAAAAGCCGATTTACCATATAATTACTATCCAATATTCATAAATACAAGCAGAGCGTTCGTGAAAACCCATTACACTAAATTAATTTCACAAGGACAGTGGTTGGAATTGGGGTGGACCAGAGCACTTTTAGTGAGAATATGAAATGCACTGCAAATGGCAAAAACGAAACGACAAAAAGACAAAAAAAAAAGGGCACAGCGAACAGCGGGCAATATAATAATAAATAACATGCAAACGAGGCGAAATCAATGTTAAACGCGTTGAAGCGTATCATTAGTGGGTGGGGCCACGCCCACCACCCCAGTGGGCGTGGCAACGACAAAATAACCGCATGCTGTCAATCAATATGCATGGGATATACGTGCATTGGATGTGGGTGGTTGGGTATGTTTCTGGATTGGGGCACTGGCAGTGGGGGTCCGAGGGCTATATATAATCGAGGCATATCAACAACTTGCCGTCACACGCTGGTTAACACTTCAATAAATCGATAAACGCATCAAACAGAAAAGCTGTTGCATAATTATGACCGTTTGTGGGCCAGGCCCAGACGGGCTTTAATTAAATTTGCTGTGTGTTAGTGCGAGAGCGATTGGCTGGCGAATCGAAGGGAAAACGCAGGCGGTCCATGCATGCATTAATCATAAAAAATGCAATCAATCGGACGGAGTTCTACGGCTGCTCACACCGACGTTCCCCAAATACGCTCATCCGTAGGCTATTTTTATACAGCGAAAAAATGTTTTTACATAGCAAGATAAATTCTGACGTGTTTTAATTCAATTTAATTTTTTTGCCGTGGGTCCAGTTTTTCGGAGGACATCTGTTAAATTAAATCCCTAAGTAATTATATTTATACATTCCCACTTACAGCATTAAGAGGATTATAAGAGTTCTATATTTTCATTTAAGTGGCAATCGAAATCAGAAAAAAATATTTTTTATGTTGTGAATATAAAAGAAATCGGATAAACTTAATTTAAAGCCCAGAACTATTATTTGTCTGAGCTAAATACATATGCCGGAGATGTAATAATTTAATAAATTTAATGTCTTCTGTTTTTAATAGTGGTTAGCTGGATTACAAAAAAAATTTAAATTAAATAAATATTAATAAATACTTGTTAAAATAAAATAAGGTTGTCATGCCTAGTTAAGTGAAGGCTCTTTTAGTAACAGTTTAAAAATAAATTTCTTTAATATTACATTAAAATGTTAAATTACATTTAAAAATAAAATTATACTTACAATGGCAATTGCTATACAATATATACTCAATAGGGTTTCAAATGTAAATATAGAAGCTGTTCCCGGTGGCGTTTCATTTGCATATCAGAGAGCATCTGTCTTTCGTGTGAGACCCATATTTCTTCCCATGAAACTTTTCATCTACCGTTTCCAAGTGAATGGGCACATCAGTCAGCGATAACGATGACGATACCGATTGCCAGTACGTCAGGTGTGCGGTGCAAAAACGAAAATTAAGTTGCCGCCCCATCAGTATCAACCACCACCCACCACCCACCACCCACCGCCCAACGCCCAACGCCCACTTTGCTCTCACCGGAATACGGCTGTAAACTGAAGTTGGCGCACGTGTCCAACAAACGTTTGCCCTGGCACTCCACTTCACTCTACTCCACTCCACTCCACTCAACTTTACTCCGGCAACTGCCACGTGTCGATGCACTTGTCAGCATATGTTCCACGTGATTCCCAACTGCCACTAGTTTTCCAGTTCCCAGATGACTTTCTGGTTACACTACAATCTCTAAAAAAAAACAAGGTTAAAGAAATAATAATAAACGTATGAAAATTATATTCAGTTTAATGATTTTTTCTAAAAAAAACTTTAAAACTTATATTTTTAAACGATTTAATTAAAGTTTTATTTATTTTACTATTTGTATATATGAATGAAAATTCAATCACACCTTTGAAAATATTAATTAATATTAAAGGTCAGAAATTACTTTTAATTGTTGAATCCTTGATAATAAACAATACTCTAAAAACATAATACATAATTTAAAATAGTGGTTTACTTTATTTTTTGAAAACTTGATGTTGAAATTAATAAGTATTCCTCATCTAGACATACAAACGTAATTTTAAAATAATAATCAATCCTAATCTGGGTATATTACAAACATAATTCTTTAAAAATATAAATGAATAAAATATAAATATAATATAGCTTCTGTTAATATTTGTTTGTAGTGTACAGTGGTGTAAAATGGTATCAGAAAAGTGGTTGGGAATCATTAAGAAGATACCCTGCGAATAAAAGCCAACTAATGACGGCTTTTGTCATTACTTCGCGCTGTTCAGAGCTCTTGGCTGCCCGCATCCTTTCCTTAATATCATTTTGCCATTTTGCAACTTGTTGTTTGCTTCCCTTTTTTACTAATTTTATTTAGCACTTTGTTTGCTGTTGGGTTTTTAATGCTGTTAAATGCAATGCAATTTTTATCTGCCCTAAAAGGATTTCCCAAGCTTCCGCTCTTTTTGCACTCCCCGCTGGATTACGTGTTTTTTGCATTTCGAGCTGGACTTGCAGCATATCCTGTCCACGTCCTTTTCCATCCTGGCCCGCTGTGTTATCTTGCGGTTTTTTGCATCAAGTTGAGAATTTTCTCATTAATTTCAACGTTTTTCTGCAACTGCCGTAGCTGCTGATGTGTTTTGTGCTTGCGGACAGTTGTTGGTCCCCTTTGTGTGTGGGTCCTGTCCCACTGATTGTGGTTACCCAGGATGTCCTGATAGGATGTCCCATCCTGATGGGCGGCCGCCCCTTGACAGAGATATTCACATCTAAAAGGACATACGCCATGAGAAGCAAATTAAAGCGGGTATTCTTGGATGAATGTTAAGAATTAGGTTTGACAAAAATAGAATACTACTAATTCAGAGTTCTAACAAAATTGTTACCGTTTAGGAAATTCAAAAACTGAAACTAAACTAAGCCATTTTATTTTAGTTCTAAGTTTCTAAAAAAACTAATTTCAAGGCATTGCGGTAATATCAAGATCAGATGGCTTCCTTCACTCATCTTCAGCATCTGTAAATCACCTTCTGTAAATAAATACTCTTAAACCAAAAGCATTGCTCCGCATAATCCATCAGATCCCATAATATCTGACACATCACAATTGCCTCATTTGAAGTTCATCAACCTACCGCACTACTCTTTAATATCCACGCCTCATTTCCGATAGACAATTCCGGCCAGCCAGAACCGAAATAATAAGAGACCAAGTGGAAATTCACACAAATTAAAGCCGAGTCGGAAAAATCCGGAGCAGCGAAGAGGAAAAGCCACGGAAGGCAGGGAGACGACGACCGGCCAAAGTCAAGTAGACAGCCAAGACAAACACCAATTAAATGCACATAATGATAATGTTGTGCCGAAAAGTCATTCGGAGCAACTAAATTACAACTTCCACTTTACATTACATGGCATGGCACGGCAGCGGAACCTCAGCCCTCAGCCCCTCAGCCCCCCAGACCGAGAACCCCAACCTAACCCAATGAACTCTAGGAAAACCTCGAACGGAACCGAAAAATCCACACAAAATTAAAAGTCTGCTGCAGTTGCAAAAGGAGAAACAGATGGCTACTGCAACGTAATGAAAACAAGCACCAACAAAAATCACCCAAATTTGTGTCTAAAGTGTTTGGCCTTCACTTCTCACTCCTTAACCTTCAGTCCCCCCAAAAATAAAACCACTCCCCAAAATAAAAAAAGACAATCCCAGAGCTAAAGTTGGTTTACCGCTCGGTTGAGCGAAGAAGTTCAATGCACAAGTTCATGAACTTGGGCCAACCGACTTGAAAAGGTTTGCCTTCTGGTCCGCTGACGGAGCAGTTTGTAATTAGAAATCGTACGAAGTCCCGACTTCATCTCCATCGCCATCGCCATCGCTATCTCTATCTCTGGAGTATCTCAACAAAAAGAAAGTCAAGTGGATTTTGGCGGCAAAAGTTGGGAATGCATTGCATCCTCTGCCATCCGTTACGTAACGTGGAATTTTCTGTTTACCCAACGACGGCGATGATGGCGACAAGTGCATACAGCTCCTTGGATATTGACAGAAAACAAAAGCAAACAATTTGTCGGTGTGCAGGTCGCTTATGTAAATAAAAGGCAGAAGATGTAAGGATATTTTGAAAAAAAAAAACGTTGACGAACTTGGTATTCCCTCACAAGAGGGTGCTAAAAAATCTGAAAAAAAATAAATACATACTATATATATATATAATACATATATATTTTCATTAAATAAAAATATAAATAGGCTTGCCTTTAAGCAAAATGGTTAATATCTTTAATCTATTCAACTTTATTCAAACACGTGTCTCACTGAAAACATTTTGATAATTCTAGCTGCCTTAACTTGACCTGATGAACCTTTTCGCATCAAATTAATTTTGTTAAAATAAAAAGAACATAAGATTTAATTATATATTTATTTATTCGGCGGATTCTTTTTAGTCCGGTAGAATGAATCGTTTAGTTATGCAAATCTGAATTTACTACATTAAATTATCATATACGACTGAAACCAACTAGTAAACAAATCTATTAATACAATTCTTTCGAAAAAAATATAAATAGTAAATATTCTTTTTATTTAATCAGCTTTTTATATCCTTAATATCAACTTAAATGAAAAAAATTGAAGAACAAAAACACTTTTCTGCTAGCCGCTGTATATAATTCACTACAATAAATTAATATTAAAATATTTATTAATATATGAATAATTCCATTTGAACAATTTCAAGTATTTCCGCTCTGAAATTCATCTTTCGGACAAGACATTAAAGCATTTCTAGGGTAATTTTTAAATAAATAAAAAACGAAACGGAGCGCGTTTGCCATTGTATACGAAAAGATGTGGGCGAGTGCCCTTTGTTATTGTTTTCAGCGGCTTAAGCAATGTTAAATATTTAACAAAAATAAAGCCGAGCCAACAAAAGAGGAGATTCCGATTTAAACGTATGCATAGTGCGGAATGGGAACCTGGAACCTGGAACAAAGCGGAGTTTCGTGCTCGTGGTTAATCTTTTAAGTGTGCCGTATACCCAACCTCCTCCCCCCGCCCCACTTCGCGTCTCGCCTCCACTGTATCATTCTCGCAGCGTGTTTATATTTCGATTTAAAATTCCGTGCACGCGCCGGGCATTATAAACATTTTTCTATATGATTCCCACATATGAGTGCTGCAATGGGCTTCGATGTTGTCAGCGAAACTTCAGCGGCAATGTTTGTTGTCGGTGGTTTTGCAACGTTCAACGCTGCCGCTGCCGTTGTCATTTGTTTGCGTTTTAATATGCAAATAAATATAATAGGACACACGATGCTTTTTAAATAAATACAGCCCAAAACATTTATGACAACTCCTCGGCGGTTCGTTTCGTTTGTCCGGTGATTTTATTGTCCGCTTTTCATTGATAAGCGGAGCGAAGTGCAGCCTGCAATTGCACTGCGTTGGCAAATAAATTGCAGGAAATGGAAAATAAAATGTTTATTTGCCATAAATTGGTCGAGCAGTTTGTTGGTTAACCAGTATTAAAATCGCGATCGTTCAGGTGGTCGGGCCGGCAAGAAGTTGCTGCGGTGAATGTAAAATTGTTCGGTTGAAATGGGCAAACGATTGGGGGTCCACAATCTTTGGCATTTGGTAGCCGGTTTATGACAGTTTTTCGATTGGAATTACAGGTTTTAATAGTTCTCCAAACGATGGAAATTATGATCAAAGAAAGATTTAACGGAGTTAAATTGAAATTACATTAACTTTGTAATGTCATTTTTGGCTGTTGTATGGGCTTTATACATTTTCCGAGAATAATTGCAAGGGAACTGAGCTTGGTTTTATAGGTTTAATAACGATTGTTTCTTTTTTTGACTTAAGACTTAAGTTTTATCATGCGATTAATAAAATCACTGAACATAAAATATTTTTCACATAACAATTTTGATTAAAATAAATTTGTATAAAAGGGTTATCTTTGAATGAAAAAAATATAAAAAGTTGTAACAAATTATTTTAGTATTAGACATCGGGTTATAAGAAAAAACATATAATCGGAATGAAGTTTAGATTAAGAACATAATTTTGTTTTGTATATTACGATGTCTATTTGTCGTTGGCAAAGATATAATGTCAAATTGATTAAAAGTAAATAAAATGCAATTGAGTAACCAGTTAAAAATACTCACATTAAGTAACAGTCTTGTGGACTACCGAAAATAATTTATCTAAAGATAATACTTGTTTTCCGTGTTTTGCAACCGTTTCTTTTTGTATAATGCGCAATCCAGCAAGCCAGTAAATTTATAACCCCAGTTGGCAAGTGTGCAACAAATCTGCTTGCTCATCGAGTTGTCAGCCCCGAGGATTTCGCCACTCGAATGCGAATCGGAGCGGACCGCATTCATAACACTCGGCCATATTATGCTCAGACAATCTAATGCCTTGCCTAATATTTATATCCGCTTTCGACTTAAGCTATTACCAAGACAAACACCAGGACCATAAATCCTTCGAGCAGGCATCTGCATAATGCATTTATCTCCACAAACCGACTAACATACAGGCATGGCCGGCACTCATTTATCACATTTATCGCTTGCAAGCAAATGCAAAAATTCTATTACTGTCCACAAGGAGCGAAAGGACTCCTGGTCGGAATCCTGGGAAGCAGACCATTAAAAATTATGGAATAAAAATCTTGCACATCATGTGAGAGCGACGGCATATGCGATAAATTTGCCACAAAGAAAAAAAAAAAAAACGGGGAAGCACTGCATCATTCTCTGGGATCTTGAGATTTCCGTAGATTTTCTTTCACTGCACTGCCATTTCGCCATTTATCACTGTCCAAGTTATGCCTGTTCGCATTGCATTTAAGCCGTGTCCATAAGGATCAATGGGGATAATTCGAATCTATGGCATCGGGCGAGCAGCTTTGGCCAAGTGTAATTATCGTTTGTGCCGCAATGGGGCACGTTTCATATTGGATGAGGTGTGAGGTGGGTTTTGTGGGTGGGTTTTAGGTGGCCTTTGGGTGGGGGTGCTTAGATTTGTCATGGTTTTCAGCTGCACATTGTGATAAGCACATGTTATGGTTTTTCACACTCTCAACTCCCAATTCGAATGTGGGGTTAAATTTCGTGCTCGGATTTTTCGTGTTATCGATCGGCTTACCATTCCCGACTCCTTGTTTGCGGTTGTTATATGTTTTCCTATCTGGATTATGATTAATTGATTGCCAAGTGTTGGGGCCCCGCCATCACAATTATTGGGGGCGGGCAGGGGGTTGGTTCTGTCACGCCCCTGCAATTCGACTTTGGGTCAATGCTCTTCGCGGCGAGTGGGAAAACTTTTCCCGCATTTCCCGCTTTTCCACGGAAAAAGCATAAAACCGAATTGTTCCCATTGCAGCGGACGCTGATGTCAAACAGCTGGACTTCTTTTCGACTCTCCGTGCATCGCATAAACAGCCAACAAATGTGCAACACACAAAATTGACAGCTCGAATCAAGCATAAGCAACGTTTAATTGGCACTTGGCAGCCAAAACAAAAAAGTTTCCATGGGGATGGGGGACTATGCGATGCTCTGCCTTTGCAAATGGGATTTAATTAGTTATTATTATTTTTCTGGAGCTTAATTTATTCAAATTTCATTTAATTTATCTAACATTTTAATTCAATTAATGAAATTACAGGTTAATTTTGAAGAAAATTTGAAAAAACTCTAGTTTCTTATATGTTTCTTCTCTGGGAAAGATATATAATTAAATCTATCATAGACAATTTTATTTTCAGTAATATGATGTACTGCAGGTATAAATAAGCTTTGCAATTTTTTTTTTAATTAAATAACTTTAAGATGTGTCAAAAAGAAAATAAAATTAATTTTAATGCTATATCGGAATTCATACGTTCCATTTCTCTTTTGGAATGAGATATAACCTCAATAATCTTTATTATTTTTCCTTTGTTATAAATTATTTGATTTCCATTTATGTTAATAAAAAATCTAATCTAAAGTGTAACAAATAGTGATTTCACACTTATTTTAATGCAAATTTAGAAGTTTAAGGAACCAAGTAAAACCAAACCAAAGATTGCTTATTTAAAAGTTAATTAAATTTATATTTTTATATAATATATTGGTGTACTTTTGTCCATAGTGATGAAAATACTTTGTGCCTGCTTAGCATTTCAACAAATTTTTCTCTAAAAAATATAAGAAAAAGTCTCAATTATGATATTAGCCTAGTTATCTTTTTCATAACTTCTTCAAAGCCATAAAAGCAGCCAAAGTTTAAATTAAATTTTCTTGCCGAAACTTGAAAAATACCCCCTAATGACAAACCCAAAAGAGTAACCCAACTACCGCCGCAATTATCAGAGTACAATATAATGAGCAGTCAGTTGGTAAAGCACGCCATCGAACGTGGGAAGTGCGGAGGAGCCTGTGGCTGCACATGTGTGCTCGGAGGCAATCATTTAAATAGTTATTGCACTTTTCCCCAGCACCCGGCACACACGGCAATGCAATTAGTTTAAAAGGCCAAAAAGAGCAGCAGCCAGCAAGAGTGGAAAAAGGAAGAACAGCGGGCAACTGACAGGCTGACAAGTCAGAAAGAGTGCGGGAGGATGAGCTACGGCGCATGGAGGAATGTCAAAGCAAAATGAAGCCATTAAATGAACGGCAAACTTGGAACCACCCGAAAAAAAAATGGAATAGACGAGCGAAACAGAAGCAAGCAGAAGTACCAACCAAGCTAAAAAGCAGCGGCATCAAAATCTAACACCCCCCAACGAAGCGATGGGCAGCACACTCTTTGACTGCCTTGAACGTCAACGCTGCCACAGCCACGGCAGCAACATCAACATTTACAGCAGCAATAGCAGCAACAGCAGCAACAGCAGCAGCCACAGCAGCAACACCAGACGGCAACATCATCTCCTCGTCATAGTCCAGATGGAGTTCCTAGAGGAGACGTAGATGGAGGCGCAGTCCAAGTCTCGTAAACGTCGACATCTTTCACAAGGAATCACTGCGGGAAAATTTCACTTATATTTAAAAATCATGTAAACGTATATAAAAGATAGGAGCAAACTATTTGTTTTGTGAAATGGAAAATAATGCATCTCAAATTAAGGAATAAATTATATTGTATATATTTATAAAAGAAGTTATACATATAAGTTATTCATTATTCCCTGCTTATCTTATTTTTTATATAAGAACTACCTTTGATATATATAGTATTCCAAATTAATATTTTAACTAAGCTTTGTAAAGTTTTAACATTTTCAACCCATTTTGACTAGTGCAATATATATAAGTTTAACCTTGTTGCACATAGATAGTAAATAAATATATTAGATTAAAATAAACCAATTTACACAATAATACATTTTTTTATATGTAAATATATAAGTATATTTATGAATTTTAATGCTATTTATTTAATGTCGGCTTTGTAATGTCAATTAAACACGGGTTTAGATTTGGTTAAAATAAACTTTAACCATTCATGCAATTTGCGCCTAAAATACAAAATATTAAAAACCATTGTCATTAAAATAATCGCCTTATAATTTCACTACATTTCCTAGCACCTATTTTTGTCAGTGTTGTTATGGACAGGGCTGACGTTGACAGGTCGCGAAAAAACCTAAATTCTCTACATCAGCGGATTCCCAGCAGAGATTGAGGTAAAGTCAAAATTTTAATGGCATCCCCAGTTGCAATATAAGCTTACGATGGAATGGCTTAGCAGTGCTAAAAGTTTGCCACATATTGCATTTTCACATTTTGCATATTTCACACTTAGCATCCCCTTTGCAATTGAAGTTTCGTTACTACACGAAGTCAAGACTGTGCTCCACATTAATCAGCTAATAATGCCAGACAATTAGCAATTGCGACAGCCATTTACTGCAAACCCCCAGATACTCCAGTGAACGTGAAATGCCATCCATTTTCATATGCCAGCGTTTTGAGGTAGCGCACAGCCGAAAAACTTTGCACAGAAGACAAACGACTTGTCAGTTTGGACAGAGGTACACAAGAGAAAAACTTTGATTTTTTTTAAACCCAATTATTGATTAAACCCAATATATATTTTTTAACAATTATTTTCATAATAAATCCATACATAATGTTGTTTTATTTTTTAAATGTTTTTAAAAATACATTTTTTATAAAAACAAATCAACAGAAAAATGTTCAAAAAATATAATACTTAAAATTTGTTAAAAAAAAATCAAACAAAATAATACGAAAATATTATGATCAAAAGAAAACAACAATCAATAAAAAGATAGCTCGTATAACTTTTTGTGTATGTTGAAAAATAGGGGCATTGGATCTGTTTTGGTGATCTGCTTTTTTGCCTGAGCGCTGTTCACGTGAGTTCTGCAACATTTTTGCAAAGTAATTGCTCATTTTGACAGGTCGTGCAACGCCCTTGTTTGCAGTGGCAGCTTCTTCAGCTTCTTCTGCTTTTTGTGTTGCTGCCGGCTTGTTGCTTCCTGCCAGCAGCAATGGCTGTTGCAGTTGCAGCAGCAACAGCAGCATCAGCAGCAACAGCAACAACAGCAGTAGAATAACCTGCAGCAGCCCGTATTTCTTCACATGCGAGAAAGCAATAAAATCTTATAGTTTGTTTTTTGTTCCCGCTGCCTTCTGCACATGCACATGTGGCATACCGACAACGACAAATACAACTGGGGACTGGGGAAAAAAGGCGACAACAATGACGACACTGACTTCAACTCTCCTCTGTCACTGACAGGCTGTCAAAAGGGGGTTTTTTTTGGGGTGGCAGGGGCGGAGGTGAGAAGTGCACCAGGGGGAGTGAATGTCCTCCAGTTGTCGTGAACGGTAATGTGCCTCATTCTCCTTTTATCCGAGAGGATTGCAAAGGATACGCCAAGGCTCTGAATTTTCTAAGCTTTTGTGAAATTCAGGCGGGAACTTAAAAAACTTCTGCTGGTATTACACTTTTTCAGAAAAGCTTGGGTTATTTTAAATGAATATAAACAATGCGATGTATAAAAGTACGTTTTTTAAAATTGTTTGAGGTGAATAAAACTGAAAACCTTAACCCACTTTGCTTTTCACTAAAAACAACCATACAAAACGCATTCTTTTGATTAAGTAAAATAGCTCCTAAGTCCAAAATATGAAAGTTATATTCTAAATATTAATAGTGCCAAATATATAATTATCGATTGTCATGATAGTTCAATCGAATTAATTGGCTACCAAAAAAATATGCATTTTTTTTAGCATTAGAATATTGAACCGAAAGCTTAGAGCATTCAAATTCGGTCTCAAACGAACAACCCCAAATAATCCCCCTGGATGTGTTTGCAACATTTTCGCTCGTTTCCTTTTTATTGCAACTATTAAATGCATTTCACAATAGTTTGTCGATGGATATGTTATTGTTAGCCATAAAATTAATATGCGTGCTGGGGACAACAATGAAACGATTTTGATGACAGCCCAGCAAGAACGACATCGGGTTTACAAGGAGCAACATCTGTTTGGCATAACCAGGGGGCAACAATGAATGCAATTCTTTGCATTCAACTGTAGTTAAGGCTCCCCAAACCCACTTACTCTCCATAGTGGCACTTCTTTTGTCGCGCGAACGAACGAGATGGAGTTTTTCACAATTTAAACGGATGACACAACACAAAAGTGTCAATCAAGCGAGGAACGCAAGGGCCCGAGGGCCATTCAAGGAGTTCTGATGGCGATGGAGTGTCGGTGTGGGGCAATCTGTCACAATCAATTAATTGCTCGCAGAACTATCAACACACAGCGAGACAGTCATACAGTCACATCAAACAAATCTAAAGGTAAATACCAGCGATGCGTATCTGTCAGATACGAGTTTGCCTTTTATCAGCACGCACGATCACTTCAAAGAGCAGAAAACTATGGGGAGCGGGGAAATTGAGATTCACTGGAACGGAAGTGATTGCCTTCACACCCATCGGGTTCACTGTTGCGGTTCGTTCAGATCCGATCTGAGGTCTCCACTTCTCCAGACTCGGCGGCAACATCAACGGACTCGCGATCTAGTTTCACTTTGTGGGGGAAAAATATCAGATCGATAATTCGATCATGTCAAGGTATTTCTCTATAGATCCACGCATCTGTGTGTTTGACACAGCTTGTCATGTTCACATTTGTGTTAAGGTTAAATGGAATGTGTTTCGGTCTTGTGACCCCTCAACCGTGTTTTCGGATAAATGGACAAAAATCTTTAATTGAAACTGACACATTTTTGTGCGGTTACTGGAATAACTAATCGAAACAGACAACTTAAAGTTGCCTCCCTTTAAATTTAAATAGAAAATGCTGTTTGATAGGTTACCATTTGAAAAATAAATAAATTTTGAGACTGAATATACTCTATATATAAAGTATTCATATTTTTGTATTTGCACGAAATTAAACTTAAATTAACTAAGTTGTTATTAATTTAAGTTGTTAATTTAGAAAAAAAATTTATTAAAGATTTTTTATTTGCTTCTGCTTACGCAACACTTTAAAAACTACTAAGTAAAATAACAATAAGACTTTTTATTGAAAAGCGGTTTAAAATTGGATGTACAAACTTAGAGATATTATCAAACAAAAGAAACCGTGATTTTCCTAAATCAAAACAAATGAAAATACCATATCTGTTGGACTAGATCTGAAGCGAAAAACTTTAAAATGCCCAAATTATCATAAGTCTGCACAACGAAAAATACTAAATTTTGTTGCCTGTGTTATATAAGTAATTTTGTGAACTTTATTCATGCAATGACAATTTTTACTAGCAAACTTTAGCTCAGGAGCTCGTTTTAATAACTACAACACAAGGAAAACAAACTTATATTTATATAATATACTAACCAACACATGCACTAGAGTTTGCTAGTAACAATGTGAGTTCGAGGAGTAAATAAATAAATCTGCGTTTTGTATTTAAGGTTATTTAGTCCTTGTAAAAAATCATTTTGATCTTCATAAGATGTTATAAATATTCTCAGAATTAAGACACGGATATCAGATAACTAAAACTATGAAAACAATTAATTACCTTGAAAATTTAAGTCTTCTAACGTTTCAGTCAACGGTGGGATCAAACCATCTCTCCTAATTGAACTCCAATAAAACATATGCCACTCTCTTGCGGCAACCTCTATTAAAGATGCATTACTTCCTGGGCAAACGAGACCGAGGCCAAAGAAGTGCAACTGCAAACAATTTGGCTCATAAATAACACGTTGACAGTTTGTAATTTTTAAAAGTAATCAAGCAAAGCTAATTAACAACAGCACCCATGCCCGAGGTGTACACTAGTTCAAACGAGGGCGTGGCTCGCAAAAGGAAAAGCAGAGGATATGGCCGACGAGAGGAGACATGTAGAAAGTCGGCGCTAATGAGAAAAATATGACACAATTGTAATTATCTGTAGGGAGCGGTGATGCGGCCTGGTCTCAACGGTTAATACCGAATATGCCAGACGCAGTCCGAGCAAGATGAATGAGCATGAATTATAAAAACATAAAAAAAAAAATACGAGAAAATGGGAGTGAATAAAACAGCAAGGAGACCTCTTCACGTGGCTGGAAATAGTTGCTACTCGGTAGTTGTAACTGCAGCTGACATTTCTGTTAATTTTGATGTATGGCCAAGACCAGTAGGGAATATGTTTCTGTTGTTTCTGTTGTTTCTGTTGTTTCTGCTGTTGTTGTTAACGCAAACGGATTTCCACTCTGGGGGGAAAAAAACAGGGAACCAGAGAACGCTTGAAAAAACAATAACAACTCGAATGAGAATGAAATGTGGGCGTTATAAATTCAGTTGGTTAGTAGTTGGCGGTACACCTGCCAACTTCGTCGGCGTTTCTTAATTGCGGCACAGGTAAGAGGTCAAAGTAGGCGCTATAAAGTTTCATTAACCGTAACGCACACACCCTGCAATTCAACTATCAAAAGGCCGTAACTGATTAACAAAATGCGCATAAATATGGAAAATATTTCAAGTGACAGCATCCACCCCTAGGTGATCCGATGGCGAAAAATAGTGACGCAGTGAATTTCGGTTTTCATGGGAAAATATTATGTTCCTGGGATGCACAACCTTGTGGTTGGTCTTCAGCGAGGGGATCGCCTCTAGCTGTGGGTGGCTAAAATATCCAACTATCACTTGCCGGGGAAAATATATGTTGTGTCATCCTTGCCACTCGAGCATGTGTGTGTCCTACAGATCATTTAACTTGTGAGCATGCAGGAAAATTTGTTCAGGCATCAAGTATTTCGGGTAGCTTCTCTATGGGAAAGTATTTAAGCCAGGCAAAGGAAACATGTGCAGGTCACCGGAATGAAAGCAATATCAGGATTTTGTAGTACATATAGATTACAAATACTTGTGAAAAAATAAATAGAATTTCAAACGTTATCTGGTTTAAAAAGCTAGAAGCTAGAAGCTAGAAACCACTTATACTTAAGTATTTAATGCCATTTTTTATTAAAATACTATTAAAAATTAGTGCAATTCTATAATGATTTCAAATCTAGTTTACTATTTAAAATATATTATCATATATCATCTAACCTAATCTTAAATAGTATTCAATTTTAGTTATCATCACTAATAATTCAACTTCACATAACGAATCGAATTCTATGAATTTTTGTAATTAGCAAAGCCAAGATTGAAGTCCAGTGGCTAAACATATCCCAACGAATAATTTGTTTTTCAACAAGATCCCAATCTAACTTTAAATACATATACTTATTACAAATGTTTGATCACGAATTACACATGTAATCCACTGACAAATCCACACACAGCCAAAACGAAAATCATTCAAAGTTTTCTGAAATAATTTTCAGCAATTTCGATGCATTACCGCATTTACGAAACTTTGACGTATATTTACAAATTGATTTACAATACCACATGAGCTTAACCCAAAAAGTATAGATATAGATGCAACTTTAAACAAACTTTTCTGGTTTGACCCAGATCATCGGAGGGTAGATGAAACATTCTCATAAATTGAAGGCATAATGCGCAAAATTTATGTTTCACAATTTATGCAGCCGAGATTCCCCAATTTGCAGGCATATGAATCTCCAATGCGTGTCGGCGAGGAAGGAGAAAAAAATTCAAATTACAACTTTACAACTTTGCGAGGCAGAGGCAAAAGATTCTCTCACACTGTTTATCATAAAAACTCGAAAGGAGAAGGGAGCAGGGCAGCCCGAAAAAGAAAAAATCAGTGAGAAAGCATGGCAAATGTTTACACAAATTACGAATCTGAGTCCCGCTCCGATTTTCCCCCTCTGCTGTGTATATTTGAACGGCTACCGTATTGGAAAATAAACCAATTGCCTTGTGCATTCGTTAGATACGAGATACGATGTTCAATGGGCGATGGGCTATGGGCTATGGGCGATGGGCGATGGGCGATATGTATATGCGAGTGTGTGAATATATCTGGGAATGTAGGAGGACGTGCAAACATTTCCAGCCAAACTGACACACGGAGTACGTCAGATGATAATATTTTTCCAAATGTTGATGGTAAGCTACAAGTAAATGGTATATATGCGAGCAATGCGCTCCTGTTAGAGAAGACACAGTGATAAGGATGTCCTTGATTAATGTCCTGATAGGCTGTAAATTTTGTAAAAAAAAAAAATTACTTAAATTAAATTTTTAAACAATCGAATAAACAGTAAAATATTAATATATGAATTGTAATAAATTTTTAAATCTGTTAACTGCGCGAATAAATTGATTTCGGTTTAAATCCATATCAATACATAAATGTATTAAATTTGGAAACTATTTTTTCTATTTAAGCTATTTTAACAAGTCATTTTGAAAAAGGTTTTTTGGGAGTTATGATTTTGTTCTGAGTAATTTTTATAATTTATAAAAAAATTTGTATTAAGGCAAAGTAAATTAAACTTGTATTTGGGATAACTCTGCCCCTCACGATCGCATCTCTAGGCCCTATCTATCGAGTCCTGGTCGAAAGCAAAGCGGATTGAAGGTGTTAAATGGGCATGAAACAGCTGCAATGCGGAGGACGACGACAACGACGACGAAAAGGGACAACGGCAACGACAACAACTCGCAGGACAATCACCAAATAAATACAAACAACGTGAGTATTGAGAGTTTTTCCAAACGCCCCCCACACATCCCGCTTCCTGTTGGTCTGCCGAAAAAGCTCAAAGGACGAACACAAAATTCCCAATTGTTAATGCATGTTGGGATAGGGGACATCGATCGGGAATGTCGACTCTGGGCATATGTAAATACCAATTTACGCTACGGAAATGTCAACAACAACGATTACAACAACCATGGGGCTACGGTTATGGTCACCCCTTAACCCTTTGAGGATACTCCACCCATTATTTGAGGTGAGGTGTGCAGCCTGCTTAGTCGCTGCTCGCTGCTCACTGTTTGCTTTTAATTTTGTGCCGTCGCATATTAATTTTCACATCGATCGGGCATATACATATACATAACTGACCCGGGGCCTATATTTATATAGAGACGCACCTTGACAGCCACCCTCTCGCCCGACCCAAATACAACTAATTGACCATGACGTAATTAGTCATCTATTTAATTGTGTATTGAAAAACATGTCTCCGGGGTTGATTTCCCAGGTTTTCGCTTTGTTTTGGTTTGGATTTGGTCAGGGTTTTTTTCGGTTTTCGCATGGGAAATATTATATTTCAGCTCCAGGAAATTCATTCAAAAGCAACAATATTTTGATTGAATATCTGCAACACACAATTGCGGTCAAAATGTTAGCATGCGAAATTATCTTAAATTTAATTATTGGAAAATTCAAAATAACTTTAAATTATTTCAAATGATTATCTTTTTAAAAATACGAAGAACGATTTTATTAAATACTTAAATTTTTTAACTGTTTATATTCTTTGAGACATAGCTACCACAAAAACATCAAGACTAACTATTAACTTATAAGTTTAATAATTTTTTTCGTAGAAGGTATTCTATTGTTATTTCTAACTTTCTAATTTCTCTTATGATATATTTTGTTTACCATTTATTTATACATCTTTTGTGCTATTTCGACCGCAACTGTGTATCAATATGATTTTCCCATGCAGTTCAAGGGAGAGTTTTAGCTTCGGCCTGGGAAAAGTAGAAACATATTTCTGCTACACCGAACACTGCAGTTCACCCGTCATCAAATAACAATTTGTTATGTCCATCGGATTACAACATTTAAATCATTTAAATCATTTAAATTTGAAATTAATTTCAACACAGCACCGGACACCAGCATCCATCCAGCATCCCAGTTGGCAATCTCAATCTCAAAGCGCCGCCGGGAACTGGGGGAACTGAACTGGGAAAAGTCAGAGTCAAAGGAACATTTGTTATGGCAACAGGCAGTAACAAATCTCTTAAACCGAACGCTACACCCACACACAAACAGTGGAAGTGAGCAAAAAACGGGGCTGGGAAAACCCCATTACCAAAATGAATTTATGCACATCTCAAAAAGAGCAAACAAACAACGTGGCAGGGCAAAAGATGCAAGCTGGATGGAAAACAAGATACGGATGATGATGCTGTTGACTAGGAATGGAAAACTTTTGCATCTCTTTGCTTGGCTTTCTTCTCCTCTTTTTTCCGGTTGAGTTTTCTTGTTTTTGCCACTGTCGAGAGTTGCATTGCAGGGGCAAAAAGTAACCAGGGTAAATATTTATTTTTTAACACGTTAATCTCACAAATCCCCTGAAGTGGACCAGCCACAACACACACAATAACACGCAGCAGCCACACGCAGTTGGCTGAATAAACAAAACGACATCAGACACCGCTTCCACCGCAGCCACGGGCAGTTGAAGGTTCAAGCGTTCTAAATTTGTAAATCATGCATCATTTTGGTTCTTTTTATCCACTGGACGCAGGAGGGTAAACAAACAGTAGCCGGTGCATCGGGCATGGGCATGGGCATCGGGGGCATATAATCAGCTGCAGGCCGCTCCAGAGCTGTCAGCACTTGACTTTCCCATCCCCCCCCTCACACAATTCTTCTTTCCACAAAAAGGCCACAGACGACGGACTGCACTTTTCCCTGAAATCCGAAATCTGAGGCAGGCGTTGCTACTTGCTGACAAAAATGTCGCGTCTAGAGGCGCTGGCAAAAAATATGATTTAATTCTATCTGTTGGAAGAAAAAAACGGTGGAAAAGTCGAATTTGTAATGCTCTTTTCACCAAAGAAAATTTACTTTAAAATAATTTAAAATGATTTTAAAAAATAAAAACGTATACAAATATTCATACAATTTTTTTTTAATAACTAACTTTTATTTATTTGAAAAATGTTTTAAATAATCAGTTTTTAAACCTAAATTTTAGTATACTATAATATTTATACAATATATTGAAATTTAATTGAATTGATTAAATTGTAATATTTTAAAGATTTTCCAAAAAATAAATTGATTTTAATATTATTATATGAACTTATTTGCTGTCAAGTACATATTATAAAACTAACATCAATTTACTTTTGGAAACTCTTCATATTGAACTTTTAAAAATGGTACAATTAAATGTATACATGTTAATTATTATTGTTAATATTTGTTATGAATAAAATTTTATGATTTCCTGTATTAACATTGTTTTAGTCTTGTAACCCAGTTGCCATTGTTTTCTTGTAGGGTATTTATAAAAATCTAGCAGTTAATTCAATTTGTATGAAAAAGACAAGAGACTCGGTGTGTTTTTTTTGTTTGTCAGTCATCCGCCAACGAGGCGCGGCCTCTTCGGGGACTGTTTTCCGTGCTCCCGACTCCGGATATCTGTCCGGGAGCTGTCAGGCTTTTGTGTGTGGTCCGGTTCAAGTGCTCGTGGCATCGCCAGCCGAAAAGGAAGCGGCTCGATGGGTGGCTCTTGTGTTCTCGAGGGGGCGGCTGAATCTCGTTTCAATTGTGCCTTGGTCAGAGTTTCGCGCCCGTTAATTATGATAACCAGTTAGTGGTCAACTGGGGGCGTGGCAAGGGGTCAGGGGTGGCGAGCTGGCCAAACAATGGCTGTGAACGCGTTGCAGAGCTTTGCTAATTAGCAGGCAACTAAGAGCCCGCTCTAATTTGCAGGCAGAGCTCCAACTGCGACCCGGACTTTGACTACGACTTGGACACGGAATCAGCTTCATTAGCTGGCATTAGCACTAAGTAAATTTCCTGGTCCCTTCCTACACGAAATATGATTAAGACGAAACACATGCCAAGCGAAAATAACACAACAGGAACTCGAATTGGAATTGGAGCTGGAGTTGGAGAAACCGAAATAAGAAACCATCAAAACGCCGCAGGTGATTTCATTTCCATAAAAAATACAAAGGCCCCAAAAACAGAGCAAAAACAAAGCGCACAGCAATATAATTAAGAGCCTCAAGTGTGTTTAAATCAAAAGAAAAAATATAAGAAGCAAGTTGGGCAGGCAGGATCATCGACGTAGGCAGCAACAGATTGGCAGGCAGATGTTTCCTTAAACTTAAATCCCCCATGGAGCCCGAAAAAGCAAAAAAAAAAACCAAAAACGATGCAACATGAGTTAAGCCAAATTTCGGCAAGCTGCAAAAAATATTAAATGTGCTACAGGAGATTTTTAAAGGCATATGGCTTTAGGTTTAGAGCTGTAAAGATGTAGCTTTAATAGAAAATAAAAGATGATTATTATAGGAGATTTTTTGTTGGATATTGTTGTTAATTCTTAAAAATCCATATGAACTATTAGAAATATTAAAAACTTATTCTTAACACATTAGTGTCCGTAAGAAGTGCTAAAAAATGAATTAAACTTAATAATATTTTTAAATGCTACAATGCCAATTTGGTATAATATTATAATTATATAAAAATACAACATTAGTATCAAAATAACTCCATTAGTTAATTAAAACATGAACAAATGCGAGCTTATTTTAGTTTTTAACGATAAACTTTCAGCAAGTTGTTCTGATTAAAGCATATATTCCGAACTTTTCTTAAGACTCTTTAACATCTAAGAAAAATATTACAGCCTAAGCTATATTTTACGCGAGAACAGACCTAAAAGATTTACATCACCTTCATTAGCTAAATCTCTTTATTTACACAAACATCTTTCAGACAAGGCAATACCGGGACATATGAAGTGTTGGAGAAATATGCCCCAAAGGCACAACAAGCCACACCGCAGAAACTATAGCAACCAATGGACCTCGGCAGCGTATGCGATTATTTTGATGAGTCCGCCAGTCAGTTCGACTTACGCCGTAAATATTGGAAAAAAATATGGCACAAGAGCAGTGCCCAGCGGGAATTCAGAGGGGGATCGACCGGCGAGGATCCCCCAAACAGACAGAGAAGAGAATCGGAACCAGAACAGAGGGGTCTGGTCTGGCACAAAAGATATTCCAGCAACGCGAACAACTCGCATGCCCCGATGCCCCCAACTCACCAGCGAGTTGCGTGTGATGTGCGTGAAATGCAACTAAATCATGCCGCGAAATATTTCAGGGATTGCTACTCTCACAAAGGAGAAGAACACTCAAAATAATAGAGTGATTTTGGAAATCTTTTCAAAATTCAAAGCCTTAATTTCAAAAATAATGATAATGACAATAATTTAGAATTGTAAAACCAAAAAAAGGTTAAGCACATAAAACGCAAAACTGATTTAATTTTAAGCTTGTACATTATTGTATTTATTCAATAAAATATTTTTAAATTAAAAAAGGAAAACCAATTAAAATATTCCCCTAGGTGATTGAGGCTCTGGCACGTAGAACTATACTATCAAAACAATATATTTATTTATTTGTCATATTAAAAGATATTAAAGAAACATTATCCGTACAGACAATCCTTTACCGATAATCCTTTGCAATTTAGACAATCTAGACAATTCATAAGTTCACATATTAAAATTTAGCTACTCAAACCTACTTAAATTTAGTCAAGAGGAAAACCCTCTTACAGATTTTTAAATACCGGTTTCTAGTCAGATTTTTTTGCGAGTGCAGGGACCGTAGTCGGAGCCAAATACATGAACAAGCTCCCCGCCAGGCGGCAGATGGCCAGTCGAGCGATTCTTGTTGTTGTTGATAACTTAAATGCCACATTTAGATACAGAAATTTCAGTAAAGTCGACGCATAAATCAAGCGGCAAGCGGCAGGCAGCGCAGTAAAGCAAAGTGAAGTTGGGGCAGTGAGGATCACCACCAGAGGCAGGAAGCAGGGGGCGTTGCTATAAAGATGGAACAGCGAAACTCTGGGCTCCAGAGATCGACTTCTGGAGCAACTGCAACTCGATCGCCTCCCACTTTCTGGAGGCGGACTTCTGGCTCTGGAAGACGGAAGTGTTCGGGGGACATTAAGTGGAAAGAAAGGGCTGCCATTCAGATTGGTCCGTCCCGTGCGCTTAATTATTGTCATTTTTTTTCACAGAGTCTTTTTTTTCCGGAGGGGAAAATCGGAGACGAGCCGCTTAGTCACAGCTCTTTATCATCATTCGTCGCCCTCGTCGACGTCATTTGACACTTTTCTGACATTTTTATCATTTAAGTCACATTCAGATATTTTCCTGTTTGTTTATTTTCGATCACTTCACCCATCCAAACAGAAAGTCCAACTGGCAGAGGCTTGGATATGACAGCTTTTCAGGGCCATATAAAGATATTTTATTGTTGCCCAATTCCGTTCTATGTTTAATGAAAGTGTTGAGTTTTAGTTTTCGTTGCGCTTTTTATTTTTTTAATTGTTTGTTTATAGTCAACGCATTCGGGGCGTGCTCGTTAAGAGGGCTCCCTCCATGATAAATTGCTTGGGATTTGGGAATGGAAAACCCATTCAAAATACGCCATAAAACTGCCTCACTTTGCCTGCACATTTCAAATTGATTTAAGTTGCTGCCCGTTGTCGAAACACGGAAAATCTATAAAACACACATCCCAACTTACCTTAACAACTCTATTAAAAAAGAAGAAGAGAGCGTGGATAATACTTCCCCAAGTCAGCATTTCAAAACATTTCAATGAGTTCACTTTTAGTGCGAGTACTAAAGAGCCGAGCATTAGCAAATACAAAACGTGAAGCAAATCATCGGTGGGTTATTTAAATGAAGGCACAGAGTAAACAAATGTAATCCAATAAAATGTAAGTATTCAGTAAAGTGAACAGGGAATGTTGATTTTTTTGCTGCTGTGATTGCAGTTCAGTTGGTAACGATTGAAGGAAAAGTAAGTTAAACAGTATCTTACACAGCATACAAATGCCAAATGTTAACTACTTGGATTCGGAAATATTTACTGTTACGCACATCATAAAAAAGGTGATAACACTAAATCTTTCAGTACTTAGTTTGTTTAATATTTGCTTTGCTATTTGAACATAATGTTTTGTCATGTCTGTAGATCGTAAAACTTTATTATTTCCTATATAATGTACTTGTCATTATTTATCATTTTGTTCGCGGCGATTGGAAAATAATTAAGAAAAGTAATACTTTAAAACTTTCATCACCATATCGCAATATAACATTTATTTAACATTCAAAATCATTCGTAATAAATCTATCTTGATTTGAAACATTGACTATTAGAAATACTGTCTTAGATGTTTGTTATCAAAAGCAGGCCAAGATTCTGATTGTAATCAGAATATTAGTTTACATATTTCTATTACCTTTCAGATAATCTAATTTATAGGCGAAGCCAATAATGTTCTGGCAATTAACTATCAAAGCCCTGACAGCTGAAACTTTAACAGACTTGAACCACCACTGAAAGGCAAACTAAACTAAATTATGTCTACTTATAAATCAAATACTCTAACAACATGGCCACTGTAATTATGGGAAATTTATAAAAAATTACATAATATTTACAAGATGTTATCGAACTTAACCATGGGGGAGAAGAACGAAAGGAGATAGAACATAAGTTAATTTGTCTATTAGGAGCAGTTGGCCGCCAAATGCAGTCGAAGAGAGTTTTTTTTTTTTGTAAATGGGTCTAATCAGTCAGCCAAAAGGGTAAGCCTGTAATTTGGTAATTACGACAACCGGCCCAAAGGAAACTCGAGGAGATTACCCTCGACCAACGGCATACAAATGAAGGTAATAAGTCAAAAACGGTTGCATTTCGGGTGCATAATTTTGGGTATTCGAACTTCTGTTCTTGACTTTCTTCCCGTTCCCATAGCCTGCGGGTATAATTAGCAGGCCCAAATGGTACAGCCCGTCGTTTCGAAGGTCTGCATCGATCTTTAAAACGGGAAAAAAAACAAGTAGCCCTCGCTCGAGTTCCTGTTTTGCAGTTACAGAAGTTGATGATCCAATCTGCTATAGAGATATCAACAGCTGTGGCATTTTTGACAATTTGATTTGTGGTTTTGCTAGGATATATTATTTTCCCGCATCACAAACGTGCTCACAAACACTCTTTAAACACTTATGTTGCCAAAAAAGTGCAAAACGTGGCCACATTGTTTAGGGGAATGTTTCTAATAACCGCAGGACCCGAAAACCGTTGAGTGACCACAGCCGTCAGCGGCAGTTGAAACCACACAGAAATCGTCGTCCTACCAGTGCAAAACGAAATTGATAATTACCAAGCCAGATAAATACACAGCGAATAAAATGAGATTTTAAAACCAGAATCAAGTTGCAAATTCTACTCCTCATTGGAGATACAATCCTCAAAATTTGATAATATTTATAAAAACCCACAAATAATATAAATAGGTTTCCCATTAAGGTTTCTGTATCAAATATAATTTTAAAGTATTAAAATATACATTTAAAGATTAAAGCACAATACAATAACTATACAATTCAATGCAATACAATACAATATAATAATAAATTAAATGGGTCATCTTCAAAAAGCCTTTTGCCTTTAAATATATTGTTCTTTAAATTTAATAGTTTGCGTGTAACAGTTTTTGTTATTTTTGGCTGAGCAGAGAACGGAATTTGGCATTAAAACAACAGGTACGGAAAATAAGTTCAAAGGGCTTAAAGGTTAAGGGCCAGGTCCCTGACCAACATTTGTATTTTCGGCCACCCACCATGACCTTTTTGGGCTGATGACCCGTTTTTGGGACACGCTCACGCACTTTGGCGCTTTATCTACAAAACATTTACCCCCCTCGGAAAATGTAAAAGGAGGAAAATTGGTCGAATATTTTTGGAAAAAGGCAAACGTTCGCTTCACCCCACATATGCTGCTGATGCCTTCGTCTGTGTCAAAATTACTGTTTAACTTTTATGGTGTTTTGTCGTATTTTGTCGCATTTCGCCAGCTATTTATACGCGGCTGCCATAGCTTTTGCAGCTTATTTCTTTGGCATTTTTCGGCTGTTTGGCGTCTGACACAAATGTGACATAAAATTTTCGGTTCGAGCATTTTTGGGGTGGCCATCCCCAGCTCCATACCCCATACCCCTAAACATACCCATCCTCCCAATCCCCACAATATGGCGCTTGTCTTTGGCCAAGTTGTTTGCTCTGGTTGCATGGCGTGTTGTGTAATTGCTGCAATCTGTTTTTGGGAGGGTCTCATTGGAAATATTGGAGGAAAAAAAAAAAAAAATGAAAAGAGAGGTGTGGCAGCCGTACAAGGAGTGGGATTTCGGGGGACACATGTTGTCGGAACAGCTTTTAAATTGTTATTGATTGGCAAAGCGAACCGAAACGAAACGCATCGAAACGAAACAAACAGAACAAAGCTGAAAGTGTGACATGTTTTTGGTCTAAGTGCCTGGGAAAAGCAAAAACAAGCGCACGCAAAAACAAACAATTTAATATTGGAAATCGGGTTATGGAAATATATAGATACGCGTATCTGAAAAGTTTCAGCAAGAGCTCGTAACTGTGTAAACACCATCAATCAATGTTATGTAGGTATTGCGGGGGGTTAGTTTTATCTATCCATAGAGGATATATCTTTAAAGACTACCACGAAATAAATTTAACATGGGAACTAGCTTAAAAAAAGTTCATAGCAAGAACTAACATCACTACAAAATAAATCAGATTGTTTTCGAGATATTTTATTTGCACTGCTGTTTTTATTTTATTTAGAATTCCACTTAGAAATATTTCAAAAATTGATAATAATATTTTGCTGGTATACAACGAAGTTCTTAAATAAAATAAATATTTTCCTGCCGCTCTTAAAGCTTTAAAAAGAATGGTTTTTATTTTGAGAGCATGGAAAAGTTGCACGCCAACATTGAATAATGAAATTAATTCAATCTTTTTGAGTTCGTAATTGCCAACAATTTATTCTGAAATATCTCCAACGAGAATATGAAACCAAATCCCAATGTAATTAAGAAAGATGCCATTTGTCTGCCTTTTGAATATTTAAGTTTTAACAATTTCCTTATCGGGCAGCTGCGGTGCATATTACACATGTCATACGCCGAAGAAAAATGAACTGAGCGACCGGCCACCGAAATGCACTTTTCTCTTATCTAATTGCATTAAAAGTCAATAAATTAATAAATAGCAAGCAATAAATTTAGTAAAAACAAGCCATTAATAACACTTTGGTTGACACGGCCAGCCAACGAGACTCGACTTGGCTCGAATCGAATCGACTGGACTGGGCCCTGCGGCATCGGATCCGCTGGCCAGGTCGGGTCATCATCCGGTGGTCGGTGACTGGGGTTAGGGGTCAGGGGTCAGGGGTCGCACAGCCCGCCGACATGTGCGCTGAAAAGTTGAAAAATCGAGCGCACCATGTTTTTGTCACCGCCAAACTAGCGGAAATTCCTAAGAAAAATGCAGCAAGTAATTTAATTTTTACTCAACAAAAGCAAGTCGAGCACAATTCGTTGCACTTCGTTGCGTTTTGTCGTTTATCAAACAATTCATTTATCAAACAATATCCCACAAGGCGAGGGCAGCCTGTTGAGGTGTGGGCGATTTGTGTGTGGTGTGGTGGTGTAGATTGTCTGCCAACAATAAAGCGTAATTAAATTTTCAAAACTATTTAAATCAACGCCACCAAACAATTGAAATTTTTAGTGTAAATTAAATTTGATGGGCCACGGCAAAAGTATGCGGGCCTTGATTGAATCCCAACCCAAATCGAAATCGGAATCCTGCTAACGCGTGCCACTTTCCGTTTCCCAACTTTGTATTTTTTTTTTTTTTTTGGATTAAAAACATTCTGTGTTGTGCATTTTACAGTTGAAACTGTTGTTTGGGTAATTTGTTTAATTGGAAAAATCGTAAAAAGAGAAGCAATTGCAGCACAAATTGATTTTTACGACATTGAGCAATTGACAATAACGGTGGCAAACTAACGGATAATTTACGATACAAAGTTAAGCCCTTGGCATAGTTGTGCCAAAGGGGTGACAATGGAAAATCTATAAATCTATGAAGAGTACGCCGCACTACGGCATTCATTTAAATGCCCATAAACCAATATTTATGGGAAGAAGCGATCGGAAAGTCAACAATTTAATAGGCAACTTTGGCGCTTCTTCTTCGACCGCAACAAGCCTTCGAGGCCGAAAATATACATCCTGCTCCAGAAATATATGTATTTATTTCCATCCCTACCACCACAAGGCCAATTAAATCAGCAGCAAAAGTCTCACACTTTTGGCCAGGAAGGAGCATTAGCCTGCGGCACGTACCGCACAATAGGCCACAACACAGCACTTCCACCAATCCACATCCACTTCGACTTCGACTTCGCCCAGGGTCAGTTAGTTAGTGGGTTTTCCCAGTGCGTAGGCAATCAGCCTCCCGATTTTCCTACTTTCCCAGCATCAAGAGCGTAGAGAGGGTGGCGGTGGGCGGCAGCTTGAGAGACAACCACAAAAATGCACGCCACTCTGTGTGTGTGAAAATGCCAGAAAAAAAAAAAGGAAAACTGAGAGAACGAAATGGAAAAGTGGTGAAATGTATTTGGTTAGAGCCACAGGGAAACGTGTCTCTAACTAACTTGCTGACTGACATGGGGCCTGAATGACCCACCGAACGAACTATTGTCAGTCCATCTGACTGACTGACTGCACTGAGAAAAAAGTTGGTCAAAATTACTTTTTAAAATGTTAACATATAGGATAGAACATGATTCTATAAAGCAAATTAGAATGGTCCTTTTATATTTTAAGTCATGCATTTTTTTATATTTGGTAGTATAGTTTTTAGTATTTATATTATTTATGCTGCAAATATTCCTTTTATAAATTTGTTTAAATTTTAACTACTACTGCAGCTTGGGAAAAAAGCCATAGCAACTATAGCTGTTGGCAGAATATGTTGTGTTCAAATAATATAATTAACTTTTTTGAATATAATTTAAGACCAAAAAACATGAGATTATAACATATTTTTTCCTGTGCACCATCGTGCGTTTCCAGAAGATAGAACAAATAGCATTTGGACACGCAATATGGAATTTATGTTGGATAATGCCGGGGCGACTCGTGCTTGTGTCGACTGCCGATGCAGAGATAAAGTTTCAAATTAGTTTTGTGGCTGGTAATTAAATTTAATTTTTTTATTAGGCCAAACCACAAACACAGCGAACAATGCTGAATGTGTGTTTGGGGTTAAACAAAATGAAATGAGGACACTTTTAAATTGAAATGGGAATTTTATACAGGAACGGGAGGCGATGACGATGTTGCGAAGAGAGTTAATCGAAAACGAACGATTTCATATGTATTGCAATTGCATGCCTCGAAATAATTAGTAATTTGTGGCCATTCATCAACATCCGATTGCTCCTTGCAAATTTGCATTTTTACAAACCCAAAAAGCTTTCAGACGAGCCATCTTGATTGCCATTTGATTCGTGATCTTCCCCAGCTCAACTGTCAGCCGGTTTGACTTGATGACTTTGGCCCCCAGTTCTGCCAAACACTGATTGATTGATGATGCCCCGGTCGGTAGGTGTGGTGTACTCTGGTAAAACTTCTTCGTGCACTCACCTTAAAGTCGATAGAAGTGGACTGCTTTAAGTATGGCAGACAGACGGGCAACCTGTTAACCCACTGAACAAAACCCCCCCAAGGAAGTAAAAAGTTCCCTTGCATTATGGTAACACAAAATTCTGACAGCAACAACCAAAAGAAAAACACTGGAAAAGCTTGCCAACAAGGTAAGAAGCACGTGAAACAAACGGAGCGGCTAAAACAATATTGGCAAAAACCAAAAAAAAAAAAAATAAAAACGGAAGCCCTCGGAAATAAAGTCAGCTGGGGCTGATGGCTGGCAAAAAGAAAAAAAAAAAAAAAGTAAGGTAAGAACCCAATAAAGTAACAAACAAATTGGAGCACATACATATCTCCCGACCCAGACATAATCCAACGGCATGCCGGGGTTATGATAAAGTGTCAAGGAATTCAGAGGTTCACCCTGAGAGGTAATTGAAATAAGCGTGGAAATTTGTTAGGCTCAGGGAAAAGCTCTTAGCTGGAAGTTCTGTGCCCTCTTTTCTGAAATATATTCGTGTCTATTAATTATGATTTCCAGGCAGGCTCATAATGGAGCCCACCTGAGTAGCGGGGGGTGTAGCCCAAGCCCGAGTAATAAATTCAATTTAAATGAAGCGTAAAATTCAATCAGGGGTTCTAGGGTTCTTCAACTTCAGCTTCAGCTTCTGCGGCTGCGTCTGCGGCTTCTTAGGTGGTAAATTGTTTTCCAAGACGCTCCTCCAGTGGATTTCTGCGAAATTAAAGGCAAACGCCACAATAAAGAAGTCAATTTATATACATTTTCCACTCCTCAGGTTCTGCGGTTCTCAACAAAAATGCAATTTACGAACTGCCCCGGCCTTTGTTTTCCCCTCCTCGAGTGGTTTTCATTCTTCTCGGCTCGCTTTTCTTTTGTGTTATAAAATTAGGGAAAAAATCTAGGTAGACAAAGCCGGGGCAGCATATGTTATGCGGTCGAGTGATGCGGCATTCTCGAGTCCCAAGCATCCCAAGCAGCATTCAATCAAAATGATGTTGTTTTAATTTAAGGGACAAGCGGGATTTGCGTTGAGAATTTTTAATAAATGCTTCTTTACGACCATAAAGAATTGCCTTGTGGCTGCTGCAGTGGAGTGTTTGGCCCGGGTCCTTGCTCTAATTTTATTGATGGTGTTTCATGTGCACTGGATTGTGCGCAGCATTTGTAAGCTGTAATTGCACAAATTTTGGACAAGTCGCAGATGTAGTGGGAAACCCAGTTGGGTTGAGTTGGGTTTTGGGCTAGCTGCATATGGTACTTGGGCCTGACTTAACAAATGGGTAAATGAGCCAGAAGGTTGTGGAGAGCAAAAGGATTTGGCGAAATTAACTCTGGTTTTAGCCGAAAAATAAGTCTGTTCGATATGTCAACATCAAAAACAGAAATAATTTTTTTAAATATCCAAAAAAAAAAACAAATAAAAACTGCCAATTGTATCCAAACCTATCCCACATTAATAAGAACTTTTATTAAATTAATAAAATAAATTCAGAACAAATAACAGAATTTAAAAAATTCTATATTGTACTTTTAAATGTAATCCAAGTCCAAAGAAACGTCCTTAAAACAAATTAATATACTAAGTTAAATCTCAAAACCTATAAATTGTTGTTTGTCCAAAATATGTTTTAATATATTTATGTTTTCCCTCAGATGTTTGAATAAAAAATGAAATAAAATGGCAAGCAAGATTTTCTTTACAAAACGTTTTAAATTAAAGATTATATCCCTGTTGTGAGATCCGTCCAGAGCCACCTCGTCAGAAACCCTACTTTACGTTGGCTTACTCTTGGGATCCCTTTGCGAGCCCTCGCATATCCCACAAAAGCTTTTCATTGATAAAGAACAACAAATGTAATGGCTGTCGAAACTTAAGCTTCAATTTGATGAACCAACAAAGGGAACCTCAGGCAGTCCTTTGAAAGTGGTCGCCCCAAAAAAGGTTTCCACCGGAGTCCCAAGCAAATAAGAAATATGCTTAGCTTGTCTTTGTGCACAGCGAGAAATATTATTTAATTTAAATGTTTAGAGAGAGAAAAATTTCGTAAGCTTGTTTATCATCTATTTAAGGTTTTTAACTACTTTTTGTAATATAAACGATATAATTATCATCATACTTATAATAAAATTTCAAATTTAAGATTACCTTTTTTTTAATACTTTTTTTTAATACATTTCTCTGTGTGATGTCTGCATTGATTTGAAAATTGCAAAACGTTTGGCATGCGTATGTGTGTTTGGGGTTTTTGTTTGCTCAACGCTTTGGGTCGGGGAAAAGCCCCCAACTATTTAGAAAATTGAGACACCTACGGGCAAGTCTATTAGTCGTATGTAGGAGGCGGCTGGCTGTGCTCGAAGCTGTAAAACAAAATATTTACACGCGCCGCAAACAGCACGCAAGCCAGCTGAGAACCCTCCTTTGCTTCGCTTCGGTTCGGTTCAGTTTAGTTCACTTCAGTCCAGGACTTGGTAAAGGACATGCGAACGAGACATTAAAGCCAACAAAACGTTAGGGATCCGAACAGAACAGAACAGAACTGAAAAACAGAACAGAGCCGAGTTGAAGGAGTCCTAAGGTTCGCTGCAAAAAAGCGGTAAACACTTTTGCCTGCCTCGCTTACATTTAAGCCAAGGCAGACAAACCTTCGTCCGGGAGGGAACTCCATCCTAAAATAAACCAGCGATGTTTCAGTTATTATAGAAAAGCAAATCTTATAAGAAAATGGTATACTTTATTTCTCCCTAAATTTTATCTAGAATGTGTAATTTAAAGGGTAAGTCCTTCTACGATTTATCCATGTTAAAGGGTATGCACTCCCATTTTTCATTTAAAAACTTGTTTTAGTAAGTTTTGAAAAAATCCCTAATACATATAAGAAAATAAATGTTAGAATTTTTAATTTAAAGAGTTAGTCCTTCTGCGAAAAAATATTCACTCCATTTTATTTTATTTCATTTAAATAATGTATAATATTTCTTAATTATTTATTTAATTAAATACATTCCAGCTGCTTTATTAAGAACTTCGGTACATTGCAGAGTTTTTTTTAATATTGATGAAAATAATATCGAAATTCTCAAGCTGGTAATATTCTTTTTAACTTTAAATATTTAATGGCAAAATTAGAAGCGGGTTTAATAAGGGTTTACATTTAAAATATTTATTTAAAATATACTAGAATTCAGATTTGATGAAATTAAGTCAATTTCCCACTGAAAACAGGCAGTAAGTCTCCAAAATGTCAGCACTGTCACAATAACTGGCCTGGCACGTCTGCTCCAACGCTTTTAGTCTAAATAAAGGCATTTAAAAGATTTAGAGCAAATGAACCTAACCTCAAGCGCTCAGGCTGCCAGTTCCCCAGTCCGCCATTAATGGCTGCGGTTTTGGAAGCGCGTGGGGCGTGTCACATAAAAACAAAGGACACGCATGTCCTGCCTTGTCCTGTCTGTCAGTCTGCCTCGCCGAAACTCGTCCTCCTTCACTTGTGTGACATTTTTATGGCGAATTTAAGACACGCAACTTTTTGCGTTGCCTCCTTTCTTATTTTTCTGTCTTTTTTTTGGAGGGGTTTTTGCTTGGTGATTTGTCTGAAGCCGCTTTAATTTCCTGATTGTATATATGTATATTCTGAGGGATTTCGAGGCTCCCCCGCTCACTGATGATGATGACAAAATGACGCAAATAAAAGTCTTCTGTGCATTTCCCGATCACATCCAGCGGTCTGCGTGCACGTAATTGCTTAATTTTTTATGTTTTTCTGCTTTTCCCCCAAGCTTTTCCCACTTTCCCTCTGATTCTGGGCTCCGAATTTTATTTATTTTCCGCTACTGGCGTATTTTGATTGCCACCTCCGTTTTGTGCAGATTTTTCTGTTAATTTTTGCGCTTGATTTTTATCTCCCAGCCGCTGTAGTTAATTAAGTTATTAAGTGCGCCAAGGGAAGGACGTCACCAGCAACTTTATTTTGTATTATATAAGATTGTATATGGAAATATCTTGTCTGGGATGCACATATATTTTTATGGCCACTGCCAGGGGCCTAGATCAAGGCAGTTGATATTAAGTCTGCGACAAGCAGAAGGTGGCGCAGCTGCCGAAGCTTTTAGCTAATTAAGTCGGGAGGCACACTCTTAACGATTGAAGCTTACGAGCATAATTAAATGGATTCACCTCATTGGGGACTTATAATAGAGCCATAAATAAGGTTTTTTCCAGAAAGACATATAACCCATTAAAGATAGGATCACAAAGAAGGAACTAAAAGTTGGGAAACTAATTTGGTTATACACATTAAAAGATTTATTGATAGTTTCGAATGCATATTTTTTATTTTAATAAGTGAAATTGTTTAAACAAAGCATTTGCAGCTTGAACATTGTTTGTCAATGCAAAATTTCATATTGGCAAAGCTTAGAAAGTCTTAAAAAAAAGCCCGTATATTTTAAAGAAAGAGAACTAAGAGCACACAAATTATTAAATTTTAGCAAGTGACATCCATTGTACTACTCATTACACTGTTCTTTAGGAGCAGGCACAACCATCACTAACACTTTTCAAATTCAGAGAAACCCTTTTATTAGTTAGTCTGTAAAGATATACCTTAACTTTTCTGGTGTCCACGCTTCAACGCCTACTCCGAAAGTTTTAGCACAACCAATGCAAATTAGCATTAGCATTTCGGGCAAGACAATGTTGTGCCATTAAGTTACTCTCGAGTTCTGCATTGTTATGCATAAAGCTGAAACCTAGACGCGACGTTGTCATGCATAATTCAAAGTGTCCGTCAAGTTGTCATAAACTGCAGCAACAAAGAAAACTGAAGCTGGCGGAGCTCAAAGGAAATTAGCAAGCCGGAGCCAGAAACAGAGCAGCCAAATTTGGCAAACTGTAAGAGAAAAGTCCCGGCAGCCAAGAAACTCCAAGGGGACGAAGAAAAGAGCAGCTCGGGGAAGTCACTCACAACTTATTGCTAATGTAAATATTTTGTTTTAATTTTCGGTGATGATAAAAACAACTTCTCATGCGGGCCTTCGGCTGTTTGATGGGAGTAGAGACATGCCAACTTCGAAAGTGAAATTGTGTCGGTAACACGAGATAGATAGACAGACAGCTCTCTAAAGCGCAGTGATATGAAATAAAATTATGAAAACTAATTATAGGGGTCGCATCCGCAGAGGGTTGGTCGACTGAGGTGAGTCCTCCGTTTTTCCGTCAAACAGTAGCCGATATGACCTAGACGGGACTTCGACTGCCACGCAAGCGTTCAAGATAATTAACCACTTATGTTTAAACAAATTTTAAGTGCTTCGCCCCGCACATCGACGTGGGAATAATCGGAAGCACTGTCAAGCCAAATGGAAATTGGATATTTTTAAGAAAGCGAAAGGGGAAATACTCTTGCCTGGCACATTATTAATTTCATTGCCCAAAGGTAAATTTATAAGAATGTATTTCATATATTTTTCGAATGTGTTTCTATTTTTCTTTAACAGCATTTCATAATACCCAACAATTAATACTTAAAGGGATTTTGTTTCTTAAAAAATTATAACTTACAAATTCAATTTATTTAAAGAGTTAAACTCAAGATCAATTAAAAATGTAATAAAATATGAATTTATCAATTATAATATGTTTTCAGGGAAAACTATCTAAAGTTTTTCAAAAGTAAAAAACTTAACACAACCTCGTTTTACTTATTTAAGTGCTTTTACCTTGTTTTTGCACTTTGGGCGTCGAATTTCAAAGCTCAGTTGCTTTTGTGTATAAAAAAGCCCTTTTTCATATTATAGAAAGTTTACGGAGCGTGTACAATTAATAAAATAAATTAAATTCTCCGTTCGATAATAAAAATATATTTACTACCCAACTATAAGAAGTTTAAATTTCTCAGCCCATAGGGAATGACTAAAGTTAAAGCGCTTTATTTTTATAGGAAATCCGTGACCGTATCAATAAAGAATCCTCGATCCACTTCCGTTATGCGTCACCAACACAATTTAAAAGTAATAATACCCATTATTTCAGACCGTTCAGTTCAGGAACTCGGTCTCTGTGCAGGAACTCTCCTCTGCTGCATTGCGGCGAAGTTTAAGTGAAAAACTTTTGTGTTTTTCCATTTTTGCGTCGAAACTTTTCCAGCTTGGCCGAGGAAAATTGCAGCGGCTGCCATTACAACGGCCAGGGAAATCACAGTTGGCGGTTAGACGGGGCGGCAAGGAAATGGCAGCGGAACCAAGGAATGTTAACCGAAAACAAACAGCAAACAGCGCGGTGACATTGATTTTTACGTGCCTCTGGACCAGGCACACAACAGGCCACAAATGGCAGTTCAAGCCATCATTAACACGCACAGAGTTCACTTCCAGACTCAGCATACACTGAAGTAAAAAGGGTTAAAGTTATGCGAAAATATGACTTAATTTCAGAGACTTACAATTTAATTAGTAGAACACAATTTAATTAGTAAAAAAAAGTTTCAATAATGACCATGCCAAAAGTTGAGTTCAAGTTATTACTTTGAGAATTGCAGAGTTAATTTATGCTGTACATATTTGGAATGAAAAATCATTTAATTTTAAATGAATCTTTCCATTAAAAAACTGGCTTACAAATTTAAATCGACAAAATCAAACTGCACCATTTATTGTCGATTTTAATTTGTAGGCCTGTGAAAAACGAAATTAAAATAACGATTTTTAATCAACATTTTCAGTAGTATTTCAAAATAGTTTTATTAACATTGGTACTCCAAAACATGTTAGGAAGCACAATTATTGACTGAACTAGTCTATTCTTTGGTAATAACAAATTTCGGCTCCTATGAAACTTTTTACATTCGAATTTTGACCAGTGTACGCCTTAGCTTGGAGGCAAGACTTAAGCAGCTTAACGGAGTTGCATGCAAACGGAAGCACATTGTAGCTGCTGCTAAACACAGGACCGTAGAAAGGACATTACACTCAGGACCCACATCGAAGTGAAGCCGGGCAGCAAGAACTACAATGTTGTCAGACATTTAGACAATTGGACAGCTCTGGGGAGTGGTAATGGCAGTAGTCGTAGTAGTAGTAGTAGTAGTATAGGGGCATGTGGAGGTGGCAAAGAGTTCGGGGCTAGTTGCAATTAAAGCCAAAGTAGTTTTGCCTTTTTAAAATAGTTTCCTTTTTGGCAAAGACAACGTCTGGAGTGGCTTCCCCATCGGGAAAGAACGGCAGGCGGAGACCTACAAAAGGGAAGTGGCAGAAATGTAGCAATTACTTTAATTATTGGCGGCAGGAAATGGGTTGACAGACAGAGCGGAAAAAGCCAAAAAAAAATGTAGCGGGAAGGAGATAAAAGGATGGACAGCTAAAGACCGAAACTGCGAGGTTGGCCCTAAAAATAATATTATTATTATAGAAAAACAAAGAAAAGTTCTATTATGTTGGATCTCTAATTAGTATATCAGTTGTTTTTTCCATAGAATAAATCTTATTAATGCAAAATTATAAGGTTTACGATAAACTTTAAATACCATACTTAATTGTGCATTCAAAATATGTTATTTTGGCTTTTAGAACCTATTCAATTTCACCTTAATTTATTTAAAATAAAACATACATACAATATTGACCGAAATTTTTTATTATAAACACCTTACCCGTTTTAAACTTCGCAATTAATAAATAAAAAGAATATAAATGTAGAAGTTGCGATCAAAAAGAAATCTCTACCGAAAATTTGAATCGTCCAAAAACTTAAGTTAGTGTATCTTGTGTGTAAAGAAAGTGTCAGTAAGTAAATAATAATAATTTGGTTATATAAAGTGGCTAAGCGTACATAAGTAAATTTGTTCAAGTAAATAAACTCGACGCTCTCAGAAACTTCACACAAATGCAAAAATCATATTCGCTCTTGTTGGCATTAAGAAAAAGATATGGTTTTATTTACATTTTTATTTTTACAATACCGGTAACCGCAATTTGTTTTCGGTTGTGGTACCGTACCGCAAACAAAATAAAATTTGGTTACCAAAATCGAATTTGTAATCGAAATACCTATATTGGTTTTTACAGTAACCGAAAAAGATTTTTGATTCGGTTTTAGTCCCTGGATTGTTGTATCTGAAATGTAATTTTACGCTCTTAATAACAAAATTTGATATTTAAAAAAGAAATTAATTTGGAAAGAAAAAATATTGGTCTATCGAATTTACCTTTTTTTAGCTGACAATTGAACAAAATTTTGAAACTTCTACTACCCCTCTATTTTGTGTTCCTTTAGTTAGATCGTGTTATAATTCACACGTTTCGATGGCATGTCTTTTACTTACAAAGCCACCCACGCCCATTCAATTACATGCCAAGGCAATTCCGCAATCGCTGTGAAAAAGTGATTTTACTTTGATTTTTGTCTGGCAACGAATACTTTTTGGCGCCTTCTCGCTGATTTGTAATCGCAGGACGAAGGACCGCTGCAGCCACACCCCACCACCCACTACTTAGTTTATTCCTTTGTTCTTTTGTTAATGCTGATGTCACGTAAAAAATTAGAGTGACCTCCCGCTGATAGCTCTCCGTACTGTTTGTGTTTTTTTTTTTTTAATGTGTATATATACCACCCAAGGCGTTCGTTTTGGCACGCCCAGAATTCCGAAATACGTTTCGTTATATTTTGTAAATTGCTTGCACGCGTTCAATGCAAAACTTTAAGCATGATAAATGAGTGCAATTGTTGTGCCCGTGTTGGTGTTGCTCCTGTCAGGCAATTAACTTCTGCTTTTCCACCAAGTGAAATTTGATTTTTTTATTGAATTGCATTTTCAACCACCGTGGAAATCTCGTAAATAAAGCAGTCAACGATGGTCGATCTGAAAAGGTAGGTAGGCAGTTAGGCAACCCCAACCCGCATCCCTTGCAGTAGCTGCATTTTTTTATTCCCGCTGACAGCAGAAAAAATAGGGAATAAAATTGAGTCATTGTCAATAATTCGTTTTGACAGGCGAGTACACGGGAAAAAATATTGATATTCACACAATTTCATCTTTGATAAAAACAATTGCGCATATAATTTTTAAACAAATAATGAAACATAAATCTTTTATAAATTGTGCTTCTAAGCCCTTCTTACATATATTTTAACGAATTGCTTAATTTTCTACTAAATAATATTAAACTTTTATTAAAATAAAAATATTCTTACTGAAAAAATTGGCACCTACAGAACTTAGTTTTAACTACAATTGAGTTTGCGTAGAATAAATAAATTAATAAAATGCATTTTTTACATACCACTTATCTTAAGTTTAGCAACTGTTCTTAAATTTAAAATAATTATTTTAATATGATGTAGTAAAGCAATATAGTAATATATAAAAGACAAATAATGTAACTAAAACTGTAATAAAACATATTTTTAAAATTTCTTGTTGGCTTTTTAAAACAGATTTTTAAAATACTTATTTTTGTCTAATTAAATTCTGAAAATTAGTAAAAATTATTTAGCTTACTGATTTTTTAAATTAAACATGGCTTAACATGGCTTTTTAAGGTCGAAATCATATTTGTTCGATTTGTACATTTTGTTCTGTGTAGTTGAAGCAGATGAATATTAAGAGAACTATGAAATATTCCCCAGCTCAAAGTCGTAATTCTTTCGGCCAAGAAATATCCATCTCAAACTGTAAAGAAGAAGCCCAATCAATGTCTTTCACTCAGCCTTTGAATTTACCTTTACCTTAACCACTCCGTTGTCTGGCAAGTTTGACTTTGACATTTTCGTTGGCATTGTCGTCCCGGCATTCATGTGCAGCCAATTTGTCCGGATTTTTTTGGTGGTCGGGGTGGAAATGCCGGAGATAAGCGGCTTAGCCGGCTTATGAATGGAAATTGCAGGCAAGTTGCGTTTCCTGTTTATATAAGATCATGATCACAATGCTGCTGATGACGTTGCATGCTGGCGATTTGAAAAATCAGATTAATAACCTGAATTGCTCTTGAGCTCACGCACACCGAAACCCAGTGTCAAAGGCTCAAGCTCCCTGTTCCTTCAATTTCGATCCCGATAATTGGCTCACGTTCCAGGTAAATACTCAAAAGAGCATATGTGAGTCGAGGAATGGGAGGATGAGCTTTGCAGGGCTGAACTTTTGTGGTGTGGGAGTGGGTGTGTCTGCGTCTGTGAATTTTAATTAAAAAAATTTTTCCCAGCTGCACTCTTGCAATTTTGATTCCAACAAAGGTAAAAGTGAAGATAACGAAAGTTATTTGAACAAGCAGGAAGAAAAGTTGGAGAAGAGGGACGCCAAAGTTGGTAATCGTAATGAAATCACGTTTTGGAATTCGAATAAAAAAAAGAACAACTTTAACCATTCTTACCCATATTAAATATTATTTTTTTTTTACAAATAATCGGTAATTGTGTTTTATTGTGCTTTATTTGACACATATTTCTTGTTTGACTAAGACTTTGGGAGAATTAGCGCTGGATGTATTTAAATTAAGGTCTTTTCACGCGTCTGGAGGCCTGTTAACACAGTTGTTTTCATTAAAGTGATAGTATTGCCTCTTAAAACAAACAAAAATGGTTTCAAAGCAATTTGTAAAATTCTTTCGTAGAAAAAAAAGTAGAATAGTTAGATCTTATACAAATTCCAGTCAGTGAATCTAAACTTTTTTTTACTTAAAAACTTTAAGTTTAAATATTTAAATTTATTTAAATCAAGTATATACTTATGGTATACTAAACATTTTACATAACAAGCGAATTTAATAAAACTTAAAGTCCAAAAACTAGAACATAAAATTGGTGTAAATACAACATTTCCGAAAAAAAAAACTAACATAAATTTCCAAATCCATTGTGAAGCAAACCCATCAGTACCAATTTTACTAACTAAACGTTTAGAAATCTAATCTAAATTAAAGCCCAATCACTCTCAACGCACGTACCACTTTAATTTAAACCGAAATTAAACTTTTATTAGCAACTTGGGAACGCCAGGCGGGCACACTCTCTCCGCAATGGCATTTAATCAATGGACACCAGCATCGATCTGAGAACTGACCCTAAAACCAGGCAGATGGCTACGCTTCACTAAATTAAGAAATTAGTACCAAATAGAAAACAAATTAGGAAAGGGTCAGTTTGAAGAAGCGAAGGCCGTAAATGCCCCGGGGATGACCATCCTCCCCCTTTTCAACGCTCCATGAATGACAAAATCAAAGTAATGGTCAGTTTATGATGGTCCACGGAGCCCGCACAACCGCACAGCGAGACATCGATAAGACGGACATAAAAACTGACCACTGTCCACCGACGAGCAAAGAAAATAAGAAACATTTTACCCCTCCTTCCTTCCATTTTGCCCAGTCGTGTGTCCGCCCGTCAATCATGCGGTCCATGGGCGATAATTTAACTATTTTCCGATAATGAAAACGGTCCAGCAATTTCTGCCTGCCTAGGCAAAATCGGAAACACAGAGCGAAAAATCAAATGTACTTTTGCTGATTGCCTTGGGGACCTGTGAATTGGATTGGCGAAGGGAAAATGTCCTGCCGCATGATGATGCCGCATATGTAACGCCATTGATTAACTTTTATGCCTAAATGTATTGGTTCTGCATAATTTGCCGGGGCGACTAGTTGACAAAAATTGAGTTAGGCACCATGTAAAAATGGCTCTGGGAGTCACCAATGAGCAGGACAATCGTCGGCAAATTAGAGGAACTGAAATATAACATATTTATTAAAGAGGTGAAATTAGCTTAAAGCGAGTTTTAGTAACTTTGTTTCTTTGAAATAACCTTAATATATAAAATGTAGCATACTGTAGCACACACCTTATCGCAATATCAACATAAAATAAATTTCTTAATAATTTTATATAAGATAATTTTAAAACCATAATTTTAAACTTAAATCATTTAAACACACAGTAATTTATATCTTATTGCACATATGGTCCAATAAAATTAATTAAAAAAAAACTTGCACATTAAATTATAAGTTTGTACAGTTTGTAGTGCTGATATGAAAATGAAGAAACCATTAAAATATACATTAAACACAATCGTTAAAAAAACTTATTTACTTTTTAAATTTATTTCTAACCTTATTTTAAGGACAAATTAAAGATTAGACAAAACCATAAAACTGTTTATTAACTTTTAAAAACTATTTTTAGACATATTTCAAGTAATTTCATTAAATATTCATATAGCTTATTATTTCTATTTGGTTTGGGGAACAAAGTTTTATAAAAGAACTAAAAGAACGTTTTACCTTAAAGTTTACTTGTGCGCCTCAAATTTAAAAAAGAAAAACATTACCCATAGTTTGTAGTAAAATGAAACACTCATCAATTAATCTCCATTTGTCCAGCGCCCCCTTCGCAGAGTTTTCCCAATCATTTTTCATGCTTAGGTGCAAATATAGAACTACATCATCCATCTGTGTGATGTGGCGTGAGAAAAGTGTAACTGAATACACGGCCGCTGCCGGCAATTTCCACTTCACGTCCCCCAGTGACAAACCATTAGCATGTCGGGTTCAACCCCAAATACCCCAAATATCAATCCCCCGATTCTGGAGGGACCTTCAAGTTGGATGTGCACAATCCTTTTGCTGTCAGCCTAAAAATAACATTTTCTTTAATTTGAGCCAGAGAAAGGCGAAAGACTTTAAGCGCCTTTTTGACAATTTTCACGTCAACTACAAATCCCCACATCGACTGCCAGACAGGCGCAAGATGAAGAGTCCCAGGAAGAGCCAGACAAGATTTACATACCCGACCGACCGACCGACTGGTATGTACCATATTATATCTGGCGCGTATATAGATATATATAAAAATAAACACAATTTTTGTCGCTCTGCTTCATCTCTATCTCTGGCCCTCTGGAGGCATTCGTTGATATAAAAATATGAAGCGGAAAATCAGTGACAGCAGCACGGCGAGGATTCCTTTTCTCCTGTGCCTGGTTGGGAGTTCTGAAGTGGAGTTAAATTACTTTTGGGCGGTGGTGGATGGGGTGGATAGGGTGGATAGGGTGGATAGGTGGTTTACCGGATCGGATGGGGCTGGAGAATCGTATCTACACGAGATACCGGCATGTGCAATGCATTTGCCTCTCCGGTTCCCTTGTTTTTATTGGAAACTTATTCCCACAGTTTGTCCGGCTGCCGGTCCAATCTGTCTGTTAGCTTGTCCGATTTGACTGGCAGCGAATGAAATATGGCTTTATGTGTAAAATAAAGAAAAAACAAAAAAAAAAACAGCCAGAAGTGTGGGCAAAAACATACATGAAAATCAGCCAAAAAAGGTTTGCTGATGGTTCTAGCAAATTGCATTCTGATATTTGGCAACTTCTGTTGGCTATTGATTTTACTCAATTGTTAAATTTCACAACTCCAAGTGTTCGATGTCTTTGGCACAACATCAAAATTAAATTATCTTAACTTATTAATGCCCTACCCTTATATTCAGTGACTTTCTCCGCTGCTTATTGATTTATGGGCAAATCATGTAAATTTTACTGGGCATCAAACTTGATTATTATTATTATTGATGAACTCCCCAATTCTCCCCTCGTTTGATGGCTTTTTATGAGTTTGCCGCTGCAATTAAATGATTTCTAATTGCTGACAGGAAAAAATCCCTCACAAATGATTTGTTGATTTATTGTGCCTTGAGACTTTAGCTCATAATTTGTCATATTTCCCAGACGGCTCATTTTTGATAAAGATTTAATATGACATTTCCATTTTTTGTTGCGTAATTAATTATATCGGAGCTGTAAATACGCATAGAGGCAAATTGGCTTGAGCAATTTTTATGCTGGAAATTGATTGAGTTAATCAAATGAAAGTTGATGGGCTAATAAAAGCGAAATTGGGTTGAGAATTGCCCGAAATCGGGGTTTTTATATGGAATTTCTTAATGTTTTTGTGCAGCTATTAAGAACTATTAATGTCTTAATTATGGGTTAATGTATGGAAACTGAGAAATGACTTTCTATTGTATTTAAATTGATACGATATAGCTTCAAGAATCATTTTTTTGATACGTTTCTAACGCACAATTAAAACGAACTAATTTTATTTGCTACTTATTTTATATAAACTTTAAAATTCGTAATTTTTATATAATATGCAACATATTCTTTAAGTTATTTTGAGCTGCCTTATTATATATAAAAATAAATTCTCTGATGATAAATGGGTTCCCTATCAGGAGAAGGCAGTCCTGAAAGCCTTTTCTCGCTGTTACGAGTGCCTTTTCAGAATACTGCACGCATTCTTGGCCAAAACGTGTTGGCTTAATCGCGGCCCCACTCCGGCCTTCAGTACGATATATATATACGGTGAAGCTTAACACAAAGCGACCAAAACCGCCAGCAATTCGGGCGACCAACCAAAGCCAACACATTTCGGTGATTTACATTGATAAAGTTAATGGAATGGAATGCGTGCGCACTCGCTGACTCGACTGCGATTTCGATTCCGGTTCCATAAGGCGATATATGGATATATGTGAATGGGGCGAGTGTGTGCTGAAATTTGCATTTCTTGTGAGCAATGCCGACATCGTCACACGCCAAACGGAAGTTGTATACAAAGAGTTGCACTTAAAAAGCACCCAGCAATGTTCCCATTTCCCATTTATTTCAAGGGGCTACACAGGTAAATATGTTGGTACTTTAATAATCCTCTTATATTTTTTTAGCGAAAAATAAATAATAATTAGTTTTCAATAAGATGCTATTGTTGAAAAGCTTAAGTTGAAGTTTTTAATAAATGTTAAATTTTGTAATTGTAAATTGTATATACCAAAATATATATTACAAAGTGGTATAACACCCAATTAGCAATATACTACTTTTAAAGTGATCAATTAAAAAAATGTATACTCAATATAATCGCATGCAAATTTTAACATTTTAAATGAATTAAAACATTTCAGATTTTTAAATTAACAAATTATTAAACAAACTTCAAATTATTACAATCTATAAAGATGATTAATTTTTTACTGTGCGGCTCTTAGCATGCAGACGACAACCAGGACATGCAATTTTTATGGCTTGTAAGCTGCCTCCCATTTCGGCAATCGAAATGGGCCTGGTTCATGTTTTCTAGGAGCTAAAAGAAAGTTGTTTTATTTTTTTTTTGGTTGGGAAACTCCCAGAGCGGAAATGAAAAACGCCTAATCTAACAAATTTTCGTACTAATTTAGGTCAAAGGCGGATTTGCATAAATTTCGCCCCATATTGCAGGTGTTCACCTTTTGCCACCTTATCAAAGTCCATTAGAGCCGAGCCAGCCGACATAATTTGTGATGCCGGCGTCAGGTACTCGTACTTCTTTCTGGCCCCTTTCCGTTTTGGGAAAAAATAAGTATTTTCTCGGTATTTAAGTCATACTGACACATGACAAATTCCACATGAAAATTCCAAAACAGCCCAAGAGGGAACTCGATGGGAGCCGATGCCAGAAGTCATTAGCCCAAACACCCAGTTCTCCACGAAGTCACCAAGTGGGCCCCGGCCAAATGGAATTTTGTCATAAACGTTGTTGTCGTTTTTCCTTTTTTTTTCCCCCCGGTTGTTCCTACCAACACTAGTGGCATATTTTCGTGCAAAATTTCACGCTCATGCATATTTAAAGAGAGTTTAACGGAAAAAAAACGCTTGGAAATCTTGAATCGTATAGGCGGAATACTTTTACTCTTTTGTAGATGGGGTTCCCTATTTTAATAATATTTATCGGTTTGTTTTTTCGAGTGTATTCAACTTACAAACTTATATTCAATATAATTTAAAGTAAATTTCTTTAAATTAAACGATGCTATCAATATTCTGTGATTTAAAAAATTGTGCATCCAACTGGACAGGACCCGGTTACAGCCCAAGACAAAGTAAAACAAATAAATTAAATTTTGAATTAGAAAAAAAATTGAAGGCATTTAATTTAATAATAAAAACAATGATTTGTAATATAAATATCTGACTATTAAATCAAAAGTTTTATGGTTCAAATTTATCGTTAAATTTAAACCACTTAATATTAAATAAATATTAAATATTTAAATATTTGAGTTAAAGTGGAAAGTACTTGATTTGAAATAGGAAATATTCCTCTTAAATGCATTATATTTAAGTTAAATATGGTTTAAATTTCAATTAACTTACTGGTATTTGAATATATTACCAATATGTTTGAACTAAATATTAAAAAAATACTACGATTTTTAGCAGTTTTGTTCGTATATTACGATCGCCCAAATCTTTAAGAACTATCCAAGTTACCCATTTCATTTAATTACGAGTAAACACAATTATTTGAGTTATGAAGAATTCCACAAAACCTCTTTTTTTTCGGCACAATGATCTGTGAATAAATTTAAATTTTCATTTCCCGGTTCTTTTTTCCCTTGTTTAATATTTTCTGTGTTTTGTTTTACAGTAATTAGCTTATTGTTAGTCGAATACCCTTCCCAAGATTGACCCACAGTGCCACTCAGCGTTATCGGAAGGTCCTTTCGCATGGAAATGCGCTAACTAAGTAAGCCCAAAATTATAAATTACTATTGGATAGCCGGCACGAAAAGCAACGGCAGCTGATAGCGCGCTTTTCCCCATAATTTTGCACTTTTGCAGCTGTCCAAATGGGGGACATCAATCAAATGCCATGGCGAGAGCATTTCAACTAAGCTCTGAGTTATTGTTGGAAACCATTTTGGCCATGGGCTGAGGTCGGGATATGTGTTTTCTTTGTGTTTTAACGTTTCAGTTTTTGGGCGTGCCCTTGCCAGCTTTTGGCCGCATTAAGTGCACAGTTGCGTGCACACACGCCCAACCCATTCGAAGGTGTAAATAGGGGCGTGGCCGGTCGGAGGTGACGCCACGGGGCGCCCAGCCAGCAATTTGCCTCAAATTGTTGCCATTTGTTTGCCCGGCGCTTAGAGAGAGCCTCGAACACAAAGTTGCATTAATATTTCTTGTGTGTTTAAATTGTTCATCAAGTTGTGCAAATTATGGAAATTGCCGTGCGTGAGCAGCCAAGGGGACAGGGCGACAAGTCGTCGAGAATCTGGGATAATAGCTGGTGGAATGACATGGAAAAGAATGCCGGAATTTGCATTTCAATCGATTCAGGACAATGATACGTTTTGCACTGCCAAGCACTTTCGAATAGAAATATTTGTTAGCCTGTGAGAAAATGCTTTCAATAGGATTCATCGCTCTTATTCATTGCACTTTTATGCTCAACAAATACTTTTGTGTGGTTATGGAAAAGAAAGAAGTTGTTACACTCTTCAAAAGCCTTTGTTAAATAATAATGGGATTAACTGGCAATTTGACTAAGAAATTTACAAATCTGTAAGCTATCTATATATGAAAAGTAAAGGCTAAGTAATTTAAAAGTTTATTCAAGATTTTATTGATTTACTCTTAGCCAATTTCTTTTTCGTTTACTGTAATTCCTGGACTTTGACTAAGAATTATAAAAATGTTTTACCTTGGGCTTACGGGTAAGACCGGCCCCACTTGTATTTATCAATAATCATTTTTTGCCCGAGCTCTCGTTAAGCGAAATGCACTTCAGGCCTTTGCCTCTTGGCCAAGTCCTTCACGGTTGAATGCACCCGTTTCTGTTTGGGCTTAACCTCGCCTGACCTACTCCGGAATAACGCTGGAGATGGAGCAGCAGCAGCAGCAGTAGCAGCAGCAGGAGCCGGAGCAGGAGGCTACAGATGACGGCTCCGGGCAGAAGGAAAATGCAATTTCTTTTCTCCATTTTTCATAGGCGCATTAAGCGCCTTTTTCACATTTCAATTTGCTGAACGAACTGCTTGCTGCTCGGCTGTTGGCTGCTCGGCGCAGTTGTGCTTTTGGCCTGGCCCACAACTATTGCCACCTGGGCCTGTAAGCATATAAAAATTAATATTTGAATGAGTAAACCGAAAGAAGCTCGACTGGGTTATGATTGCAGGACGTCGGGCTCCTGGAGGCTGAAGGAGCACTCTGGGCATATATATATGGCCGAAATGTGGGCGCTTAAAAATGCATGAGAAGTCAGTGTGCCGGAAAACTGGGTGAAAGCTACGGGCTGCACTGGCACAAACAACTTTGTTTCCACTTAAGTTGTAAATTATACGAGAGACTGGCGCCAAGTGGCCACCCACCCGGTCATTTGGCATTATCCTTGCCCTTTGACATATTATTTTCGCAATTGTTTGACCACAAAAAAAAGGGCAGACATTAAATTAGACGAAGGCCGAGGCCATCAAACTGTCCAAAATACACATAAATTTGATCACGGAAAATTCTCACGCATTCACCTGTGGCTGCAATCACGTCCCTCTACATGGTGTGTTTACAACAAAAGCGAGTTTCCCCTTTGAAAACGTGGGCACACAAAGACATTACAAGACAAAAGACTGAGACTCAACGACGACGATGTCTCGCGGTGCTGCAGCCTCAAAAAAAAAAACGTACTAAACTCGAACAAAAAGATGACACAAAACAAAAATAATTTCGTTTCTATTTCTCGTTACCAATTTCTATTCTTCTTTTTTTTGGGTATTGTGCCAGTTCCCCTTAAAAATGGGTTTGACATTGTCTATGCGCAAAGTGTTGGGCCAGTGGCTACAAAAAGCCTTCGAACACACAAATATCGTGTTAAGCACACGTCGATCTTTTGTTTTGGGGATTTTGGGGTATAAGGATCGTGTTATAAAATTGATTATACACACTTGCCCAGAGACAACGAGATAATACAAAAGAACAGCCTATAAATATAATTTATTATAAGATTTCTTTGAATATTAAAGGTAGTTTGTGGGAAGATTCTCTAAGAAGAAGGTTTAGTAGGAGCAAAGTAAAACTCAGAAACAAGCGGAAGTGTGTGGGTAGTTTTCTACTTTTTCAGATTCATTTAAATATGCCAAATGACTGTCACTTCCTCTCAATTGAGGTCTGATGTAGGCAAAGAATCTTGCTAAAGTTTTAACTTTATTAGACGTTGAGAAACTTTTTTAACCCCTTGTCGAAAATTGGCTACACATAATGCATTACCAACTGTGAGTAAGCCCAAAATTCATGGTAAACATTTTATAATTTTCTGAAAAGATCTACAAATTGCACAGAATGCTACTGAAATATGCAAATAATTTTTTTTTTTGATATATGGAAATTAAAATAATTAAGTGGTAAAATATAATTTTACTGATATTTTCATAAATATTTTATTCTACCTGATTTAACTTTAATAAATACAGTTAAGCTTTTACCTAAATAAATTACCAAAATAAAAAGCATCAAATAATAGCAACATCAAGTCCTTATAGGGTTAAGTCAAAAGTTTTCTTTACAACATACTTTATTAGTTCCACTCACTCACCTGAACTTGGGTTGTATCTTCAAACTTTTTTCAAGTCCAACCCGAACCAAGCAATCATCGTCAAGTTTAGTCCTGGAATCCTGACAGTTTTTGCCAACCACTAAATGTCAAACTTTGTGAGGGGTACGAGCAAGCGGGACGGCGAGTGCTGAGCGAGAGGGACAACAGCCACGTCCTGTCTCATATGTGACATTCAAGTGTCATCAAGGGAAACGTGATGGTTTGCATTTTTATGAGAATGACAGCCAAATGTGCGGAATCCCAGCTTCAATGACTTCAGTGACTTTCAATAACAGTATACCAGTCAGTACAGTGGATGGCCTAAGATTTAGCATAATTAAATTTGGAAAAAAGTTTTTCCAGTGCCTTTTTGTATCCGAAGCAGACAAAGGATCTGCGATGCCTGCAAATCAGCATAAAATAATTGAAAATGTGTACGTATCTGGTTCTATTTGAATAAACGCAATTTGAATGCAAAAGCACGAAGTGCAAACAAGATGGCAGACGAGAAAGGTTATACAGGATGGGTGGTTTTCGGGTGGAAGCTAGGGCCCAGAATGGCAGGATGACAGTCTCCTCTTGTCTGCCGTTGATAGATGGATGGCACTGAATAGGGTTTCAAATGGAGTCCTTTTTTTTTAGCGAGGTAAGGAAAAGTCAAAAGGTGGGAGGGTAATCTTCATCGTTGGTCACCTTAAAGTACCTTAAATCTCAGCGCCTTTTCACAAGGGTATTCCCCGTATTCTCCGTATTTCCAATCTCTAATCAGCCTCTTTTTCCGCCCCCTTAACCCGCGCTAACCTAATCTAATCTCATTTGCCAGCAGCAGACGTGAAAAGACCAGCTGTGGGTCTAGGCCTAATCCTTTTGTTCCCCTATCAAAATCGCACATTTTCCGCACTTTCCACTCCTTACCAATTCACAAATTTCCACACCTACGCACACAATTGAGCGTGCGGGCAAGTGCAAAGAGCACTGTAGCAACAACAAAAAATTGTTAATGCCATTTGACAGTTGACAATTATAGCAATTGTCATAGCATTTAACACGAGAGCTGAGCACTATACGAAAATGCGGAAAGGGATGGATGAAATAGTCCATTGTTGTCTGCACTGAGAGAAAAGACACAATTAATTTAGCGAAAACTGACTACTACTACCGGCTCTTCCGATAATATTTGCTATTTAAACCAATTTTATTTAATGAAAATTAGAAGCAAAGAAAAAGCTGTTTTTTATATTTAACGAAACTTATAAAACAAAAGTTTTTAAAATATTTGAAACATGTCTGTTACACTTAAAAAGGTTTTTAATTATAAAAGCTGTAACCGTTTAATACTTCGGAAAATGTTTTTTTTTATCAATGAATTAAATAAAATAGATTTTTATCAAAATACTTTACGATTTTCAAAAACCACTTCTTATTTAACATCACCTTAAAAAAGTTCAAATATAAATATCTCTTAATCTCCTAAATGGTATATTTCTGTGTACTAAGGAGTGGTCGTTTAACTATATTTTTTTCCGTGTAGTTCTAGGCACAGAGATAGAAAAAGCAAACGAGGGTTAAGCGACAGAGAAAGGCGAATGTTAACCCTTGGTGGGCCGCACTCACACCACGATTCGTTTTGTCCTGTCACTCATTTACCCTTTTTTGCATGTCAGCGGGCATTAGTTGTCCTTGCTGCTGCTGCTGATGTTGATGTTGTTGATGTTGTTGTCCTTAGTGCTGCTGCTGCTGCTGATGTTGTTGTTGCTGTTGTTGTTGCCCTCGGACTCTGCTTATCTGCACCAAATTTGCACAGTCATTGTCAGGACTCGAGGTCCTGGACTGCCTGGACTGCTTCCCCTCTTGAACCTCTATTTTTGCCCGACTATCCTTTCGTTTTTGCTCTCTCTCTCTCTCTCTCTTGTGTTCGCACTTTTTGCCAACTTTGCATATGTGCAAATAATTTAGCATCCCAACTACAGCAAAAACATTGGCAAACACAACAACAGCAGCAAGGACAATTGTGGATTTACTCGAGATTAGGGATCTTTGTTAGTTGGTCTGCGGGTCTGTTTGTTTGTCTACTGCTTTGCTGGCCAAATAAAAATTATAGTTGGCCGGGTCGTGGAGGGTTTCAATGTTGGTTGCTTTGTTAAAGGAGTTGCCACTGGCTTAGGACAAATACAATTTGGCTCTGGACCGAGTTTGGACCAACTCCAAGGGGTGATGAACCGGTTAGTTGTCCGAAAGTGTGATGGAACAAATGTGCTGATGATGGTTATGTGATGTGGGTGCTTCGAAAGACAATTCTCAATGGAAATATGACAAGTGCTTGATAGAAATAATGATATTTGGCTACCATTCAGCAAGTAACTTTGATAACAGCAAAAATTCGAAGTCTGTATTTGTTTAAGCCAACTTCTTTAAGTGATTGAAGATATAAAGTTGCCCTTATTGGATTTCCTATTTGATTTAAATTTTAAAATATATAAAAACATATTTTTTTTTAAACTTTTTAAACACACGACCTAATAATTGGTTTACTTTTTCAATCTATGCTTAGAGGTACTCCAAATGCAGATCTTCTTAAGAAGCACACTTTTAAAGCCAAGAAGCGTAGAATAAATCCCATCACGAAATTCTTTGGCTCCCCTTTTGGCTTATTTTCCTTTATATTTTTCCTGTGGATTTTCGCACCCTTTCCTGCTCAAGTTCATCATTCTGTGAGCCAAAATCACACAAGAACCGCCTTGAGGGCTTTTCCTTGGGCTCCCAAGGAAAGTCGTGTGAAGTCAAAAGTGTCTCATCGCTGCTTATCCATACTGCAGAAATTGGCTGCTCAAAGTTCGACGAGGCGGGCAAATATGAAAACTTTCGGTTCAGCCAAGCGAAATTCCCTTTTCCAAAGGCAATCTCTCATCTTTATCTGCACCGTACTGGGAGAGATGAATGCAGCTTTCAGAGCTCTTTGCCCACATATGCGACTCAACACTCCAGCTTGTGCCAAATGCATAAAAATTCAGAGGGCGCGCCGCTCACAGAAGATGAAGAACAGAGCTCCTTGACAGCAAAACTGCATTCACAACAAGAAATAGAAAGCGGAGCAGAAGCTACACAAAGAGAAAAAAATGAGAGCCATATATATTATACCAAAATTTAAATATCTCATTTTTGTTTTAAGCGATAAGAACTAATTTTATAAAATTATCACATTTAAAATAAATTTGTGTTATTAACTATTCCATTTTGATATTGATAAAGAAATACGAGGAATGCTACATTTTGTATTTCTTAGCTGCATTTATTTGTTAATAATGAATCAATTTCGAGGATTGTTGCAATTGTTTTTTAGTTTAGGTACATTTGCCTAAAAAAATATTTCCAAAATGTTTCGGGTAAATACTTATGGATAAATAGGCTTTTTAAGTTAATTTTAATGGTTTAAATTCAAAAATCCGTTTATTTCATTTCAAATTCACATTTCCTGCGTTTCATCGAAAATTTAATTTGCTTCTTGTGTTTGTTTTCGTTCCGTGAAGGATTTTAGAGGATTTTAGGTATGTCATTATTTTTAAACCAAGTAGTAACAGTATAAAATGTTCTACTTATTTTGCTGTGCATCAGTAAAGTAGGTCAGTTAAGGGAGTTTCCACAGAGGGACTTAAAGCACATCCTTGCTTATTGTGCAAACAACAAAGTGTTCGTCCATTTTCAACACCCACTGGTGTTCGGTGTTCGGTGCTTGGGATTTTGGAATAATGGCCGAGCATTGTAACAACATCTCAAATGCAAAATCCCATTTTCCTTCTAATTGCTTTATCGCTCAACAAGCTGTTGGATGTGTTTCACTCACACCCACTCTCCGCTCCGCTCATTTCTCACTAGCTGACTGCTGACAGGATAATACCAACACACACTCACAATGCCAACCGCTTAAGTAGGGTGGCTCGATTTATTGGTATTGAAAACTATACATTTTATATCTCGTTGGATATAATTCCAATCGCAATCGTTTTAAAGGGGGTTCAGAAGGTTCAACACAAACACAAAAGGGGGAAAAAGGAATAGAACACAGAATGCTTAAAAAACAACTAAAATTCTAGTATAATACAAATAAAAAAAAAATTTCTATTTTTTATAATTTATTTCAGTTATAGACACTGTAATAAACTTATTAGGATTAAGATAATAGTAATAATTATATTAAAAACAAGGAATAACTTCAATGTTTGTGCTTCAAAAAATAGATTATAAGCTAGAAAACAAAATATTTTTTTTTGTTATAAATGATAACTGTTTTCCACTGCAGAGTGTCTAGAACCGTGGTGTAATATATGCCTTGGATCTTTATGACGAATCGAACCACCCTAATAATAAGCCTCATTTTCAGCCCCTAGTTCCTTGTTTACGTTTGTGCTCTGTCAAATATGTTCGAATTTTCTAACGATTACAACTACATTGGACGCTAGCCTCTTCTGCTGTTGACCTGATTTTCCATTTTTCGCTCAGTCGTTTTGGAACATGTGCTTCTGTTGGTGTAAGACCCTTTAGGGAGCTAGATGGCCCGGCTTTTGTTTGCCAAATGTCCCGGGGCTAAATGGATTTGTCCAACCTGCCGTCGCCATCGAGTCAAGGGTACATCCAAGCTGCAATCCCCCGATCAAATTGTTTGTTAATTGCAAAAAATTTTCGAAAATTGCGCATATTCTAGCTGGAACGTCCTTTGTTATCGGCCACTAGGCCCTATATAGTGACTGCGGTGAGTGGGGGCGGATGCGGTGTTCGCCTATTGATCCGATGCGGTTAATGGTCGCTCCGCTTTCGTAACAGTTGTCAGCTGCAGTTTAGCTAATGTCGGAGGCAATTTCCTGGATGGGCTCAAAAGGGCAAATTGCTGGCGGAACAGGGCATTTGATGGTTCAAAGTGCAAACTGGGGCCAGGCTTATAAATGTGTGTTGTTAAACCCCATAAAAGCAAAAGTCAATACTGTAAATTAACCAAAGCATTTTAGTACACAAATTAGCTAGGCAGATTGCCGCTTTTCGGAGTGCATATGGCTGTTAATAAATTAAATTGAAATATGCAATGCCATTCGGTTATATATTAAACATTTATAAACATTAAAATTTCTGTTTTGTAATATTTAAAATAATTTAAGAAATAAATACATATGCGTACACAAATCCTAAAAAATGCTAACTGCTCCCTTATCATTTATTATATTACAAATGTATTACTTAATACAATTTTTGACAAAACTTCTTTGACTTATAGGTTAATATATTAATTAAAATGTATAAGTATTTGTAATTAAACAATCCTAGGTCATCTTAATATGAAAGACTTTAGACAACCTCTGTTTTCAATTTAATAATTTCCAAATCATTGTCACCACCCACTTAAACACGTTCTTGTCAATCTACATTTAATCTATCATTTAACAACACGCCGCATTTGTTTAAATCATTAGAGAACCCTCATATCTCATATCACAATTCCAGACCTACGCTAACCATATTCTCAGCCAATAATTGAAATGTCAAATCCCTGCTAATGACAAATGTAAGAGCCAAAAACTTTCCCAACCGCAACCGAGCAGAACGCCGACAGAAATTAATAAATGACACAGATTTTAGCACTTTAGTCGAGAGCGAGGCACTTCGGAGACAAAACTGCTATAAAAACATAAGTGACAAGTGTGGCAGCCACATGTGAATGAGATTTTCGGGACCCGAACGAACCGAAATGCGACAGAGAAATCTGAAATCTGAAATGAAGTGGGAATTTTGACACTTTTGACAGGCGAGCGGGGTCCTAAGTAAGCGGCCATTTGATAGCCTCATTAGCGCAGAGCCACCGCAGAAGGAGTCCAACGAAAGTGGCTGTCACAGTGCTTAAGGAGGCTCCGATTCCTTGGTCTGTTTGCGTAACACAAAACCAAAAGGATATCGACCATGACGCACATGCGATACGCGACCCCCGCCAATATATCCAGAGACCTATAAATACACCAGGCCAGCAGAGGTAGGCGTAGTGCCCTCCCAAAAAAAAAAAAAAATAAATATAAAACATAACCAAAACCGAAACCGAAACACGAAACACGACGAAACACTACACAGAATGTGGGTTGGTCCCCCACAAATACATAGGCTGACACAAACTTGGCTCCTCGCTCGGGGGCATTTAGTCATATTGAAACATTAAAAAAGTCAACATCCCCACATGGAAAACTAGCAAACAGAACTTGACCGTATGGCTTTGCGGTTTCTGGTTATAATAAACAAGTCAAGGGGTAGTCACAGGCAGTGTCCAAATGAATAATATAGCACAGGAAATCTGGAGCAGCTTTGGACTTTGTGGGGAACTTGAAATGCCCTGTAGGTTGGCTGGCAACTGGGAATGTCAAAGGACAAACTAAATGATAAAATATGAAAAGGACTTCTGGAAATTGAAATAATAAAATACCATTTAATGCCGACAAAGAAAAAAGGAAAATGTAGAAGTAAAATCAGGAATAAATGGGTAAGGGGAAAATATTTACATATAATAGATATACAAACAAATTTTAAATTGTAAAATACTTTTCTTTTCTGTTCACTTATCTTTTTAACATATTAAAATGTATCAAATGTCATAAAAAAACACAACATTAGTGCTGCATTTATCAAAATTTAACAGCATTAGCATACCTATCATTATAACAAACCTTTATCATTATCCCTATATATGTTATCCTTATCGACAAACCGGAGCTAAACGATTGTAACACGATCATAGCTATCGTTTAGTTGGTTACTTCGACTTTAGTTTTGGGGACATGGGACAGACTGGGGCTACAGCAAATGCCCAAAGCAGCCATAAAAATGTCCAAAATTTCTATGTATTCATAAACACATGTGCCGCAAAAGAGGAAACTCAAAGTCGATGGCAAGCGACCCCAAGGAGAAACCCAAAACCCCAAAACACGCCAACGCAATACGACCACAAAGTTGTCCAGGACACTCGGCACTTCACTCCACATCCATATATCCAAATATCTGTAGTAGGTATATATATATATGAAGTGTACATAACTTAAACATCCCGAGCCCGAATGTCCATATGTGCATTTAACATGCAAACTACGCCCGATACGAAAGGCTCTTTTCGATGGGGGGCTGGGAGGGTTCTCAAATTTCCGGTCAAGCAAGTGAATCCTTACGACCAAACATCAAGCATTCCATATTTTTGTTCCTTTTTTCTGCTGCTTTTTCCTTGCCTTATATTTTTTTTTTTTTTGGTTTCCTTTTGCTTGACGCCCACAAAATTTCTGCTAAATTAAATTATAAATACGGGCAAAAAGTCGACGATAAAGTGGCCCAAAGGCAGAGGGTCCGGGATGGGGCTTCCATTATGATTCATGGCCATGTCTGGACTCCCCACAGCCACTTCCTGTGTTAGTCGAGCTCGCCAAAAGGATATCTCTCGCTTTTGGCCGGAGTGCGTGTCAAATTGGTGAGGCCAGCCATTCAATCCTTTGACAAGTCTGCATAGTTTTTGGCTCCGATATCCTTGATGTTGTGCTCAAGCATATTTGCTGGTCGGGATTTGTATATTTTGTGGGCTGATTTGGGTAAGGCGATGGCCAATAGGGGTGTTTGGATAAGCCTGATGTGGGTTGATTGCTTCTCGATAGGTTTTTCAGTGTGTTTGAATTAAGTTATTAAAATGAAATTGCTTACATAATATATAGTAAAAAAACAGACATAATAGAGCTTTTTTCTCATTTCATTTAACTGTCATTAAATTGGCTAAATATGCTAAATTCTTTTTGTTGAATTACCAACTTTCTTTGGATTATGGCATTTACAGTTACAAAATTCCGGGTTCTTTTTCTTTTTAACATGTTTTGCTTTTATTTAAAACTTAATACAATTTAAAGGAGTTTTCAACAGATCTAAAAACTGTTTACATCGACATTTTAGTTCACTGGAATATGTTCGCTTTACTCTTAAAATCTTTTTTTTATTTAGTGTTATTTTAACTTAGTCACAAAGAGTAGTTTAAATATTTTGGTCGAAATTGCATGGTTCATTATTGGATTACACTTTATGTGTGTAAATAATAATGATTTAATTATGATTTACATCTGATTAAGGCATGAGATTATAACCTATTTTGGTTAGTTTCCTTACAGTTTTAATATTATTTAAATTAATTCAGCATGTGGTCATAAACCAAAGCGACTTATTTATTAATAAAATGTCCCACATTTACCAGTTCAAAGTAATAATTGAAATATGGTATATATATCTGCACAGTTGCCTTCCTATTGTTCGTTTTGTTAACCCAATTTCCCTGTCAATCATAAACAAAGTTGGCAAACAGGATCATGCCATGCCTACAGAATTAAGGCCGTAATCCTTCCACTCCATTGTGTGTCACCTCAATCAACATTCAAACGACACCTCAGAACTCCAGCACCCACACCAAAAAATCAGCCTGGAAGTGAACCATTTTCGCACCAATTAATCAAATTAATCAAGGACATTCAGCGGGGGAAAAGGGATAAAAGGTAAACCTTTAACGGAGTTAATTGAAAATTTTGCGGTTGTAGGCTATCGCCAGAATAGGGGAAACAAGAGCTGAAAAATGGATAAGTGTCGTGGGTGCAGCTGCAAGCATTTTTAAATGCAGCCCCAGGATTCCATTTCCGCATCAGGATCAGGATCAGGCTCACGCACTGCGGCAGGACAATTACGCAGACGATTAGGCACGCCGCTAAAATCCAGAGACAGCAGCGAAGCCACCAACAAGGACATTCGCAGGACTCCCTCGCCTCCCTAAACTCCTCGGGATCTGCCAAGTTTTATCAGCTGCAAAACAGTTGCCATTGAAATGGCGCAGAAAGTCGTTAGATAGATGGCCCGAAAGCAAAACAAAAAAATAAAGGAGCAGCCAAGGAGTCGAACAAAGGACCGCAAAGCCATAACCCCAAGCCCGAACCACTTCCAATCCGCAGACCTATCCCATTGCCACGCCCCCGCCCACGACAGAACACCAGAACCTCTGATGCCGCTGCTCTCGTTTATAGAAAAAACATTGCGAAAATTGCTTTACAACTGATTAAACATTGAGCGGAACGCACGGCACGTTTAAATTTGGGTTAAATAGATTATATGAACTGGAAGTGTTATGAAATGATGTGCTCTGCCAGCCATAGATGAGTTCTATAGTTCTTGGTTCTATCGGTGATACTCTAAGTTTTGACTTGGGAAATGGGCTAGGTTCGATATTCGATAATATATAAATTTATAAAACTTTGAGGATTTTATTTGAGATTATGGCAACCAATGGTAAAGGGAAACTATTTACTTTAAATAACTCATTAAGTAAAGTAATCATGAAATAGCAGTATTATGTGTATTACTAGAGTTTATAACGAAGTGGTATTAAAAGTAAAATTGGCTTTAGAGAGAAGAATTACTAGTGGTATAAAAATAGTGTTAAAGATGTTGCAGTTAAGTTAAAAATTAATACTAGAGTTAGTAATAAAGTTGTAATAAAGGTAAGATATTATCTAGAGAACTATTATTAATAGTAGCATTAACAACAGAATTACTTTTGAGATAATAGAAGTGATAAAGACGTAGCAGTAAAGTAGAAGTATTTCTGGTGCTTAGTTGGGTTATTGTTTGCATATTAATACAGAGCATTGTCATTGTCATTGTTATTTTACATTTTTAATCACCTAAAATATTAGTAAATATTATATTTCACCAGATATTTTTAAAGAAAGGGCATTCCAATATCGTAGTCTACATCTTGCCTGTTTCCTCATTTTCTCCATTTTATTTTGCTGTTCTCGCACTGTTGCTCAGCTCAGCTCAACAGGAGGACTCAGCCACAGGACTCGGCTCCATTTCCAGGACCTTGGGCATGGCTCGCAGCTGCGGCGCCTCTTTTCACGCTCGAAGGGTGCAAGTTAATGGCCGGATTCGATTTGCTGGTGTAGATGTTAACCACAGTTAAGGATTTTCGGGTTTTGGGTTTCTTTTATTCTGGTCCAGAATGGACCAGAGTGGGAAGTGGGTTGCCGCAGAACCTGGGTTAATGTGACCTTGACGGTTATCTGGCTTGGGAAATAAATTTCAATTCAATTATCCAACTCACACCACTCGATACATGGCAAGCTCATTCAGATATATGGTTATATCTAGCCATTCGTAGCGTTTGATTAATGAAGTCTTAAACCGCGAAACCAAAACTCATTTTTCCGGGCCGTTGAAAAACGCGAGACGAAGAAATCTCTTCTGTGGTAAACTTTTAAATTCCCTCAACGTTTTGCCATTAATATCGCATTTATCAATATCACAGTTTTTCATTTTGTCGTCCGGTAAAACGTATTTCACTCTATCCACACTTTACCCATCGCCCCCGCCAAACTCCATTTTCTTCTCCAGCTCTTGTGCAATTTTCTTCTTTGCCAGTGTTTGCCAGGCGCTGGAGGAAAGAAGGAAAAACCCATTTCCATTATACAATGCCACATTTCTCTTTTCCGGTTTATACCGTTTAGATCGATTGCATTTTATAGTTTGTTTTAATGTTTTTTCTTCCTACGTCCTGTCCTTTGTGAATGCATCGGCAGTGGAGGCCAGGATGCCACAGGACAAAATTGTCTCCAGCAGGAGAACTCCTCATCGTTGATTTTTTTTTTCGGCCGCCGGAAGCGCTACAAAAAAAAAAATATTCTCTCAAGTCGGTCTACAAAAATTATTTTATTGCTTCCCTCAGTCGTCTGATTCATTTAAAGTGAATATAACTTCCGTTTTGCCCGCACACACAATGGCCCATTGTCCTGGCTCCTTGTGCGAGCATCAAAAGATTTTAAGTGTTTCTTTGCCCAATTTCTGTTTCAATTTCTTCTTATTTTTTTTTTTTTGCTACAATTCAATTAGGCATTTGGCAGTGCCCTCTGTGTGTGGAGTCAAAAATGAGGGCACTTTGCTTTTTTGACCATTTCCTGTTACTTAGATACCTCCCTTCATAAAAGATTTGGGTTGAGAGTCAAATTATATATGTATAAAAAGTTTACAATTCAATTTATTACATTTTAAGGAACAAATTTTAAAGAGATGATTTTTAGAATGAAAAAAATCGTCAATTCGTTCAACCAAAGATTATTTTTGTGGCTTTAAGTTGAATTCAAATTTAATAGTTTTTATTACCACTTCCTTTTTAAAGCATTTCTCTACTGCAGTTTCTTCCCAAGTAAAAATTCAACTGTCCCTAAAAGAAAGCCCAAAACTCTCATATTTTTACATTTTCTTATCTCACATCCCATAATATCCTCAAGCTTTTTATATGTTGGCTCCATTAAATAAGCAAAAAATCTCTTCTTATCTTTGGTAAAACTTTTCCTGACCCCAACGCAATATTGTTTATGCCCGTCAATTATCTCCTTCCCCAAGAAGGACACAGAAAGCGAGCGGAAGGAGCTGAAACGGCAGCAAAAAAATAGCAAACTAAGTAAATCTCTTCCATTGCTAACAATAATCTGACATAATGTTTCAATTATGCGTCGTTTAGCATTATATGGATGTCCCAAATCCCCCGCTTTTGCCATCGCAAGGAAGTAAACAAGGCCAACTGCCCCGACTGCCGACGAAGCATTTGAAGAGCTAAGCAAATCTTACTAGAATAAACATTTTAGCATTAAATTTACATAAGAAGCGACAATGAGCGAGGAGGCGTGGCACCAAAAGAGGCAGGGGAAAGGACCCCGTCTACTTAGCAGACATTTTCATAAACATCAGTGGCAGAATATTCTATTCTTTTTTTTCTCGCTCCAGCTTCAGCTTGATGTGTTTTCGCGTATTTGCATAAACATTAGCAAAACAAATTTGCACATTTGACTCACACCCCCTCCCCCCGTTTTCCATCACTCCCCACTCGACATATGCAAACAAGCCGCAAAACAGCAACAAAAGTTCAAGGGCGTCAAGAAAATGAAGTTAGAGAGCAAAAGAACGGAAGTCTTTAGGCCAACGACTGTGGAAAAAAGCCAGACAAGACGGAAACGGAAGTGCGTGCCAAGGATAGGAGCGATGGATAGGGAAGGAAGCTAAAAGGAACTCCCGAGTGAAGAGCCAAATATGCTAAATCAGCCAAAAATGTTTATAATCATTCAAAAGATGAAGACCATGATGATGATGATGACAGCGGCTGGAGTGAGATTGGCTATAAAAACTATGCTACGCCCTGGCTAGTAAGCTTTAGTCTCGAGTATTATCAAGGGCAAATTTAATTCTACAAAAATAATATAATATAATCAATAAATTATTAAATAAAAACTTTGTTATATTGTATTTTTTAAATATAGTACAAAATAATTTATATAAATAGAGGATTTAAGGAGTACAATTTCGTTTTGATGGAGCAGATAACAAAATTCGTCTTTTGCATAACCATGATTGGTATTAGTTGATTAATAAGGACAATATCATTCAAAATATTTCAAGATTGGCTTAACATTCAAATTATTGATGTGTAGAATCTATTTATAACACAAATAGTCACAGATTTTCAACCTACAAAAATATAAAGCAAACGTAATTCGGATATACCATATATAACCCAGTTCAAAATCATTTAAGGTCAGCAGGTCAATGTTTTTATACCCTTGCAGTTATGACAAAAATATATAAGTCAGCAAAACGTGCATATGTATTTTCCCAAATATGTTGATGTTAATAACATTTTTATAAAATCAAATCAATATTTCTAAAATCGTGCAAAGTAACTATATTTTTGAGTATAGAGATAAATTATGACTTTTTTCACTAAGCTCCCAATTTCTGACTGAATCAAAAATGCTCTGCAAGGGTATACAAATAGAGAATAAGGGTGGTGATATCCCCCAAACCCTATGAATTCTGTTACACATACTTATGACTGCCTTACGTCTATTTCATCTGTCTGTCTGCCGTTTGCTCCCTTAGTCGCTTGGTATCTCGGTTTTTCTGCTCCTGTTTGTGTGCTTTCTCTTACAACTTTAGCGCCATTTTCTGTTTGCTACTGTGGCAAATTTTGTGGCACTTTGGCGCCCAAAACTCGGAACAAATGACAGCCAAATATGCGTTTTATTGAATTTTATGTGCTCGGCGCTCTTCGCCGCCGTTTTTCGCGCTGTGCCTCTCCAAGGATAACGCTCCTCGCTTGTTGACTTGGCCAGACGTTATTTCTTTACAGCTTTTTTGGCGCTTAGCCGGCTTTTGATTTCCTTTTTTCTTCATTTGTATTTTGGTACGGAGATCACGCTGAGAGAGTGCAAAATACATTTTTGAAATTTTCGTTTTGGCCGCCAAGTGTGCATGAAATGTGCCAAAGGACTTTTATTTTGGTCTTATTCAGTTCCGTCGACGAGAGCCCTTGAACTTCATATTGGGGGACTTCATGACTTTTGGCACAGGACTCCGTAATAAATTTTGATCCAGGGAAATTGCAGGATACAATACGGAATTTGGCAGTTCAAGTGCACAAATTCTTGAAGTGCAATTGAAACTATAAAACAAAATGTCTGGGCTTAACAAAAACTTTTTTAAAGTTTAAAATGATGAAAAGACAAAATGTTAACGTAGTTAAAAGCTCTTAATATTCTTAAAGAAGATTAAAGTAGTTGTTCCATAAAACTTTTTAAATGGTAAACAAAAGAACACAGAGAAAACTATATGTAAAGTAAAACCATTTATAATTTAATCATTTTTTCTTATTTTTACGACTAAACAACTATGACCAGACTTAACAATAAGAAGTTTTAAATAGTTCAACAACATATTTCCTAAGCCGTACAAATTTAAATTGGGTCATTTAAATAAATGGAAGATACCAGCAAACTTTAAAAACTAATGTCACTTGACAGCGGCCAATCGAAATGAAACCTCAAAAACTAATTAGCAGAAGTCAAAGGAAGCCCAACACATTTTCATTTTGGACATGTGTCCTGGCATCTTCTTGTAATATGTAATCAATTAATCAACGCCTGAAACGGCACCCACAAAACCGAATTTCAACAAATCCTTTCGACAGTTGACCGCATCTGGATGGAACTTCCCCAAACAACAACGGCCACAGAGTGGAACTGTGTGTTTTTCTGGGCAGGGGAATGCATAAAATTTCAATTTTCTCTAGCATAAACAAGGCAAAGAATCAGGCAGCTGAGGGTAAATCAAATCAAGCCCAGAGGCAAAATTTAATTGCATTTAACCTGAAATCAAATTTTCAAGACGATGCTGACCAGGCCTAGATTCAATCAATCCACAGGACATTCTAACTGGAGGCCAAAGGGCCAAACAACAAATCAAAAGGGTTCATGTTTATCCAAATATTTATGCACAGAGAAAAATAAATGTTAAGGAAAATGAATATTAAATTTAACTATTTTAAATATATATAAATTAACGAAACAGTAGTTATTTAGACTGCTGTAAATATATAATAAAATATAAATTACAACACAATAAAATGCAGAATATTATTTTCAGTGTGCTTATATGTTTGGATATTCTTTTTCCCACACGAGAAAGGATAATAAAAGGCCTGGGGCAAACAAAAATAAACAACATGCGTACGCCCGGCTGGCTGCATCCTTTAAGGATGGATCCTTGAGGGAACTCGGGCAAATTGGGACTAGGTAAAGGCTTAGACTTAGATTGTGGCATTGATTTCATTTTCAGCTGTCTATCAAGCCAAATGGGCAAGAACATTTAACACAATCAAGCGGTAAGGATGCCCGTCAGGCAATGTTGTTTGCCTTTCCTTTTTTATTATTATTATTTACTTTCATTTTGATTACTTTTTGGCCTTTGGCAAAGTTTTCCCCATTCACACTTCATTTGATAAAGCCCCAAAGGGCTACAGGAGTTAAAGATCAACAGGAAAAGTTTTTTTTCCAACATTTTGAACAAATCACCGACTAATTTGCTACTCTCGCACCGAAACTAAACCGAAAAAGTTTTTTATGGCCAGCAAATAAAATTAGCTGTCCTATCAACAGGTGTAGCCCCTAAACAGATGTCCCACTGCCCGACCTTTGTCATATTTGTGGTTCCAGGTAAACCTACATAAAAATGAAACCTCTATTCCTTGTAGTACCCCTTCACGGTTTTGATGCTTATCGTCGGAGAACCAATTCCTTTATTCCTTTTTACGAATCATAAAATTTTGGTATTAATAAACGCGCGCCTGTCAAAAGAAATCTAATGGATTTTGGGTTTGCCCGAGATAGAAATCTGTGGCCTGACATCTTTGGTGGATAGTTTATGATTCGATTTGGCCTTTCTGCGGTGACTCACATATGATCGTTGAGTCACAGGCGAGGACAGCTGTGTAGGATACAGGATGGTTTCTGTGAATATTTTGTTGGATGTTTTCAACAGGTGATGCGGGCAAAAACATTGGGGGACCCTGGAAAAATGAAGATTAAATCTATTTCACAACAATATATAAAACTAAATAAATGGTCCCAAGTAAAAAGAAAGTATAGCAACTATTTTAGTCAATTTATCGTGTATTAAATGTGTTAATTTGTTTCTAAACGACATCTACTGAACAAAAATCATACACAAAACTATTCAAATTGGCAATGTTTTTTTTCTCTATGTATGAAATCTGAAATCAAATAAGAATGAAAGTACAGAATCATTCTTAAATTGATTGAGTTCGACAATTTAATAACCAATTACAATCTTTATAAATACCAATAATTTTGTTACATTCAATAAAAACGCAGTTAAGCGTTTCATCCAACAATCAATATGAATTTCATTCGCTCAAAGGCTTCCCCTGTTTTTGATCCACAGCCCACTTATGTCCTGTTAAATGTTGCCCAAAAAGAAAGTCTAAAATTGTACAACCAGATTCAATGTTTCGATTCGCCACTACAAAAAAACCGTTTGAATAAAAATAAAGAACCCTTTTGAACGGAATATCCGAAACTATAAATTATCAAGCCATTGAATGTATCGCCGTGAAAAAAGTCGCTACCATAAATCCCCAAAAGGACGCTTTTCATTTACAACCCAAAACGTAACTCATGAATATTTCAGCCAAAATAAAGAAAGCCAAAAAATGTACTGGCCGAGTGGACAAATAGAATGGCAAAAAGTGCGACCGACGCCAAATGTAAAATAAGCAAATAAACAAAAATAATAGACAGTTTTATTTAAAAGTTGTTTTTATTTGTGTTGCTCTCGTTATTCTGTATCGGAATGGGAGCAACAATCACAAAAGTAACCTCAAAAATTTCAATAAAGACCACAACAAAGCAATTTATAAAAATGCCACAAAAAAGGAAGGGGCACCAACGACAACAAATGAAAGCTCAAATAGAACAGAAATATTGGTAGGGGTTTTTGTTTTGGTTGTATGGGAAATGGGAAGAAGTCGGGGAAACGGCACGACATTTTAACAAAACAATAGAAATCAATTGATTGCGTTGTGGGAAGCTTAGCACTTGATTTCCGTAGAGGGAGTGAGGTGGCACGGAGGTGGATATATTGCGTGAAAGCCAGAGGAGCTTTTCCTCTTTGGGTACAGTCAAACTTCCATAAGCGGAATTTTCCAAAAAAAAAATAATAGTTTTACTTTATGTATCGAAAACGTTTTCTTTCTCAATATATGTAGTTACATCGTTTTTATTACTGAAAACTCTTAACTTGTTTTGTCGGTCGGCAGAAAAACAAAAATGACGATGAAAAGTTTGCCAACTTATCTCCTTTAAATCTTTCAATCCGACTTTAGAAAAATTAACTTCATATTGAGGGAGCAAGTTTGTGTTTTCGATGAATTTAACTTCATGTTAACTTTTTCTCACGAACTATTGTATAAATTAGAATTTTAACTTGACTTTGACATTAAAAAGTATAACATTTTGTAATTTATCTAAATTAAAATAAATATTAAACTACTAAACTAAATAAAAAAAATACGTATTGTTAAATTATTGAACATACCTGGTTTGGTAGCTTTAAGATAAGAGTCACTTATAACATAACTATATATTAGCTAAATGTTTTTCACGCGTAAACCTCCTTTATAAACCAAATCTAAATATTTTGAAAATTCCTGTAGAACTTATTTTAATGTTAATTCCAAGTCCACCTGTAATGGTTGTTGCCACTGTTATTGGAAATGGTGGTGCGGCTAAAATTCTATTTTTCCAATTTTTGCGCAATTTATTGCATTGTCAAGGGATTCGCAGGAGCCAGGAGGAAAACGAAAGCAAGCGAGGAAAAAAGGCGAGAGACATGGGGAAAAACAAGCAACCCAAATGCCAAAACATAGTGCGGCTTGTTCGGTTTATTGAGGGATGAGGATGGGGATGGGGATCTTTGGGGGGCTTTTGTCTGGGGCCAAGCGTAAAAGTAAACAAAAAGCCAAAAGCGGAAACGCAAGTGAAATAATACCACAGAAGCTCGGCAGCAGCAGCAGCAGCAGCAGCAGCAGCAACTAAACATCAATAAGCATTGACTAACTGGATTCGCATTCCGAGCACAACAAAAACCCAAGGATACGGGCAACTGGGGAGTACTCCCCACTCCTCCCAGGACCCCCTCGGCATTAATAGCTCTAGATTAAATAATCGTTCCTTAAGCGAGCGAACAAAGAAACGCAGAAAATTGAAAAGACACTGCTGGGACTTGATTTCGAATTGAATAAAATTAATTTTAATTGGGTCTGCTTTTGGGGTAGAGTGGTTATAGGGGATGCCTGGTACAACTACAACTAGTTTCTTGGGGTTCTTAGGGTTGATTGGAATAATTGTGGGGCTTAATTACGAACAAGTAAGATCTGTTTTATCGTAGGGATTTCATTTGAAATCATTTACATTTACGCAGTGTATTTAATTTAATTTGAAGTGCTGAAATCGTTATTTGATTAAAAATTTAGTACTAATATTTTTTGCCTTTAAATGAAATTTAAAAATTAATTTTTGGACTGCATATTAAGTTACATAAAAAAATAAGTTTAATAAATTTGCATTTATCTAACCATTTATAGGTAGGTACATAACAAAGATGTTTTACATTTAACTGGGAGCATAAAACGTAGATTAAATCTTTTTTAAGATTCATTGTAAGCCAAAGATTACAGTTTCAACAGAAAATATAAAATAATACGGCAGCAAGCAATTTCTCTCTAAAAAAGATATCAAAAGGACAATCACCCAAACAATATCAACAACAAAGTCATCATCTACTGACGTGTCTCCATTCTCCGATATCAGCCCTAACTCCGATAAAGATGCAACATTACAACGATTATATCGTAAGGAACAGAAGGATCTTTTAGCGAGAAGAATGCATCGAAAGACAAAAGGGCCGGCGAACAAAATGTCATGATTATGGCAAATTTTCAAAGTCTTTTGTGGCTTTTCAATTGCGCTTTTTTTTCCATCCACACGACACACCGTGTGTGCCGACGGATCGAGAATCTTTACAATTCGGAACTGACAATGTCCAGCATTGAAAATCATCGACTGCAAAATCTCAAATGTCATGGGTCTGGACTGCCCGTTGCTCCCTCTAAACTGTAGGCAAGTTTCACAAATTAGAGGCTCTGCCAGCCCGCCGAGAGTCCTGGAAGGATGTCCCTCCAGGGGCGGTCCTTTCCTCAGCGTTATCTCTTTGTCCAGGTCGGCTAGTTTTATGGTTGACGCGAGCATCTTTTGACTCCGACTTGACATCATTGTCCCCGATTTGCAGCTGCGTCTATATCTGCTGATGTCTTATTCCCTGTCAGCTTCCCTGGTAGCATTTCTCGAAAAAAAAATAAGGTTTCTTCTTTGACAAAAAAAAAAAAGGTCTCCTTTTTGCGCAATGTTTGTTTGTCGTTCCGATGTTCTTTTGCTGGCTGCTCGATCCTCCTGTAGGTGGTTACTAATTGGGTTATTGTCAAATATTTGATAAGATTAGGCGGCGGCAGCTGCTCTTGCTGCAGCTCCTGACCAATTAATATTTCTACTGGCGTAATCATGAGCTGGAAAATTTATAGTTCCGAGGAAGCGCCGACCAGCCTTGTTATCCTTTCCTGTTCCCTGCACACAGAACACAATAAAAAATTAGTTCAAATTTAATGAGGCAATTAAATTTGAAAAAAATTGTTTGATCTGAAGCCATTGCGTTTAAACTTTTAATTAAGAAAAAAAAAGGAATCTTTCTTAACTGAAACAACTATCTTTTTAAAAAAACGTGTTATTTGTACCCATAAAGATTATATTTTTAATAAAAGATAATTATTTTTAAGAACATACATTAATTACCGCAAGATGCCCAAAACAGTATTGCATATATATACGAATATAAAAGGTTTATAGTCGTATAATTTATAACTTTTCTTCATATACATAAAGTATATGAAAAGTGTAATAAATTTTAAAACTGAAATCTTATGATGGTATATGAAAAGTGTAATAAACTTAAAGACTGAACTCTTGTATAATGTTTGAAGAAAGTAAATTAAAAGTTTAATAAACTTCAAAACTGAAATCTAATATTTAATATTGTGTATAGACAATGCTAGCGAAGTTTTAACTTTTAAACAACTATGGTTATTTTTTTCTGAGTGTCTTCAAATGTTAAATGGAAACGGGATGGAAATAAGGGCCCACCGGCAGGTCAGGGAGGCGCCTTGGCGTCATCATAATTTAAATCGCGCCACGCGCACAGAGCGAAGGTAAATATGGAAAATGGGGAAAACTATGCCCCGGGCACTTTGCGCCAACGTCAGACATAATTTTCCAGCGAAACCGAATGAAAATGAGCATTATCCCCGCTCCGGTCGGCGGTCCTTCTGCCGCATATCAAATCAGTTTTTACCTGTTGATCGGAGGACGCACGGCGAATGGGCTTGTGGATTGGGATTCAGATTGGGATTGGAATTGGGAGTGGGAATGGGAATGGGAATGGGATTGGATCCGGGCCTACGGCTAGGGCGTCTGGCGGAAGGTTATGACAATGTTATACGCTAATTGAGCACAAAAACATTTTGAATTTATGCAAATTTTATTACACTGCCGAGCAAAGCAATGGTTATAAAGAAAATTGGTATTGGAAATGTTTGTATCAAGGTAAAATGTTTTTTTTTTTTCAGATAAACAAAAATGTTACAAAATATTACAAATACTAGATTTGAACAAATTTGGTTTAATATTACTACAAATTTAATATATTTGAGCATACAAACTTGATATTTATTTTAAATATGTTTTTTAAATAACTATTCGCTATTAAAAACTGATTAGTGACTGATATTAAGGATGAATTCCACCAGAGGAAATACAGTTCAACAAAACTATATATTTATTTGGGTCCTTAATACGAAAAAATTAAAACACGCAGTCCAGTGCAGCGTTCGTATGCAATTCCATTGTTGAAAAACCCCGCCGTAATATCCAAGTAGTTCTTTGTCACACATGTGTCCCCAAAATTCCCGATTCCTTGCGGTCGCCTCCTCTCGATTTCGTTGGCAGCGCCTTATGACAGTTTTATGGGTCTGGCGCTGGCTGCTCTACGCTACTTTTGTTTAAATGCAGGCAACAAAATCAGAAGACAAAGAGGAAAACAGGGAAATTATGCATAATTTAATTTGAATATAATATATGCGTTTTCCGAGCACATTTTGCCCATACAGAAATTCCTAGAAATTCAGCGACGGAAGCCGCTGGCGACAGGCAGCCAACGTTCCCCAAGTTCGACCCAATCAACAAAAAATATTTATATTTCTGTTAGGGGAATTTATTCGTGTTTCTGGTTTTTTATTGTGTTTTACTCGTAATTTGATTTTGATTTGGGAATTTTAATTAATAATCATGTTTTTTAGGGGGGGACGCTTTGAATTTTTGATGAAATATTGTTATGAATGCGCTGCGTGTGCCATGAACATATAAATGGAACTCGAATTGGACTCGGAATTAAACATTTTCGGTGGTAGGGGACATCTAAAAAGTCACCAAACAATATAATAATAATTTTATGGCTTTTAGAACATCTAATTGGCCAAACCAAAAATTAATGGTCGACAGTTTTGTAATTGTTACAAGCATTTTTAGCGGTTTGATGGATATTCGCTCAGGTGTAGAATGCGTTTGTTTATTACTTTACATTCTAAAGTCCAGTAAGTTGAGATTAAAATAAGGCAAACAATTGAAAACAATAACTTATTACTTTACTTCAGTTCTAATGTTTAAAAAAAAATTAAAAACAAATCGAATTTTTAGTAAGTGTTAGTTCATCAAACAAAAAAAGGCTTGTATTAAATGATTAGTTCTTAAAAATTTATTAGTCGATTCTAAATCTACAGTTCACAGTTTTTGACTTTATTAAATTTTTTAATTTTTGTGCTTTGCTGACATCCACTTGTTTTTACATCAACAAATATTAATAAGCGCTAAAACTCTAAAATTTGTTTGTGTTTGTTTCAATTGTTTAAGTTAAGCCAGAAGTTAAACAAAAGATATTTTAAATATAAACAAATTTAATATTCTGGCCCATAAACCATAGCACACCATACAATGCCCGATTAGTTCTCGAAATTTTGAAAAAAAAAAAAAACAGCAAAGAGAACAATTGTCGTCGACTTGAAAGCGGAACTCGTGTATTGCATTACACGAAATGAAAATGGAAAAGGAGGAAAATCTCAATTAGTGTGCGCACTCGAGAACTTTCTGAAAAGAGCAGAAGACCAGAAGCCGAGAAGGAAATTTGCAAAAAAGATCAATTTTCCAGCGAAACGGAAAACCGGAGCGCACATTTTAACAGGATAAGATGCGTTTAAGCAAATGAACGGACAAAAAGGACAAAGGACGTGAGTCGGCCCGACCATTGAAGTTGCAGCCAACAAAAGCGAAATGGTCAAGCCACAAAAGGCAAGCGGTGCGGAGCAGCTGGCCGAGATGTGAGCAGTGGAGATTAGCCAGGAAAAAAGGAGCATCAGATGCTGAACACAATACCGGTTGCAAGGGGAGAGGGCCAAAAGCGGAAGCAAAGTCTTAAGACGGCTCGCTACTCGATTTAAAAAATTCTCAAATTAATCCCATTTGGCGGAAAAGACACTGCGGAAAATACAGCACAAGCATGGCGAATGGAATAAATGCCACGAAAATAGCTGAACAGCCTGTAGGGCGGCATCCTGCTGCCAACTTTAGTATAAATTTCATGCTGACTTTGGGAACAAAATTTCGGCTCTCAACTCGCCGACAGCGTTTGGCAAAAACTGTTGACACTTTCAGCTGTCCTTTGATGTCCTGGTGCTAATATGTTGAGCAGCAGGCAGCACGAAAAACTAACCATTTCGAAATTCACGCTGCGAGCCGAAAAATTCCTTCACACTCCACAGATTGAGCTGTCATCGTAGAGTTTTGTCCTGCGGCGCTTTAGCCAGAGCAAAATTCGGTACCTTGAAAGCGTTCCGCTGGTTTCCCATCGATACCATGTTGAAATATCTGTATCTGGTTTCCCTTCAGCTGAAATCCCTTTCTGTGCCCAAACACTTGACCCACATCTTCGAGCACCGAACTATTTTGCCTGCTCAATCGAATTGCGTAATCGATACTTATACTTTGCCCCAAGGGCAGAGTTACGATCGATTGCTTAGATACAATAGCGGGTACAAAAGGATTTTCCGCTACATTGAGTTACGTATAAGAATAGATCCCAAGGCATTTCTTGAAAAGGATCTCCAGACAGATGCCCATCTTATGTGGGCTCAATCAATTGAGGATCCTCTCTATCAAAACGGATCAATATCAACACAATACTATCTCAACTACAAACCACAGAAAAGAAAAATTATTATGAAAAAGAATGTTAAAGATTAATTCAGCGATTTCAGATCATATTCTGTCGGCAAACTAGTCTCTCAATTTAGAAGCCATTTGGAGTTTACATTGTTTTAAACTTATAATAATAAGCATAGCAACATTCTATTTAGACGATCGAAACAAAATGACCTAAAAAGTGTTCAAACTAACTAAATGTCCTAATATTAAGGAGAAATTAACAAAAAATGGCACTAAGACCCTGTATGTATCCTAAAGGCATGTGAAAGTACTTTTTCCTTAAGTTCAGTCCAGTTTTAAAGTCATTATTCCTAAAGAGTAGGTAATTTTAATAAAGTAGTTCGTTTTGGTTGTTTTTTTCATTCTGAGGTTATTTTTTCAAGAGAAATCAAAGGTTTGAAGGTAAGAATTTAAGTAACGATCGTTATATGGACATTTTTTTTTAAATCTTAGATTAAGGATTAGATTAATGTTCGTAACATTACAATCCGACTTAATGTTCACGAACAGATAATGTTATTAAACATACTTTTAGTGCATACTTTTGGGCTGAACGGAGAATTTAATGTATTCAACTTTTATTGAAGAAATTGTTAAAGTTTATGGTAAATATTACAATTTAAAAACATATTAATTAAAAAAAAATTTAATTTAAGATTTATAAACTGAATATGATATATTAAAACAGCAACAAGTTGTTTACTAGTTCCAGTTAAAAAAATAGAATAAAATTGTTAATAAAACATTCTAAACTATAGTTTTTTTAACTCATTTTAATATTTTGGGTTCCTGTAATAAATTTTTGTCGTTTTGGTTTTTTTTTCAAATCCTTTCTAAGAGCAACCACAGGTAGGTTGGAAAGTAGAAATGTAGGTAACGATCGATATATGAATATTTTTTTTAATCTGAGATTTAAGGAACCGTTTTTAATATTTGTTCCTTTTTTTGTGAAAGGCTGTCTATGAATTCTTATATTTCTTACTGGTTTTAATTATTAAATTAGCTTTGTTCTAGCTCCCAAAATTCCCAAGCACGCCCCGAAAATGCTGACCTTGTGATACAAATACTATAGCTATGCTAATATTTGGTTAGTTGGTTCTATTTAGATTTTTAGGGCGATTCGATGATCTTGGGGTAGTCAAATAGTCTTTTGGGTCAGACAATTGGCAAGACGTTTGCCAAATTTTGGGTATATAAGCTGAAGCCGAAAGCTCACTCAGCATCGAAAGCATCTCAAGCTACAATCAATCACTAAATATGCAGTCCAACAAAGTTTCGTTTCTGTTCTTCGGTAAGTTTGAAGACAAAGCCAGGAAAAGTATATTAGCATATTTTAAAAAAAATTCTTCATTTTAGGAGTTCTGGCTATGGTGATTGCTGTCAGTCTTTCCTCGGAAGTGAGCCAGGGAGATGATGTGATCAGCGACCGTCGTTTCCGGTGGGAATTTTCCCAGGATTCCGATGAGTCTGCCAATGATCTGCAAGAGGATGACTCCCAGGATGACTCCCAGGATGATTCCGAGGATGATGACGATCAGGACAACGGCGATCAAGATAATAGCGGAGACGATTCCGGCGAATATGAAGCATGGGAGATCGTGGAAATTACACCAGATTCCAATGAAAGTGAGGAAAGTGCCTCCAATGAAGCTTAAGCAGCAACATCTTATATATTTTTCAATAATTGTTTTTATAAATAGTATTTGTTTTTATGGTGAAAAGTTTAAGTAAATAAAAGATGTACAAAAAAAAGAATCTAATACTGTTACGAAGGCAAAAGTCATGTTCAACATTAGTGGGTATTTGTTCTGAATAATAGATAAAAAATATTTATACTTTTTATTACCCCCAAAAGATACTCTAGTTACATGGGCATCCAAAAAGAATGCCCCATCTTCCACTGGACGTAATAAGAAACAATGTTTTGTATAATTAATTTTATTTAACATAATTTAAAGTATGTATAATTCAATTTTAATATGGTTTACATACAATATTTATAGTTTTATTTTGCATTAATTTAAACATTTTAGTATTATGCATTTAAATATATTTAAGGTATATTTAAACTATGACTAAACATAAATTTTACATGATGTTCTTTGTCACCTCGCTAGTGATGTCGTTCAATAATTTATTTGCAATTTCTACTTAGTTGAAACCAAATATCTTGGAATGATGGGACACAGGCAAACAATTGATAAGATATAGAAAACGCAAAACGCTTTTTAACACAGTATACATTTACATACATTTAATACAAAATTGTTTTCTTTTTAATTGATTTTTGTTTAAGGGTTCATTTGATGGAATATTTTTTAATGCTCTAGAAAGAGATCAGAGCTAATCGGATTTAAAAACACTTGTGATTCATTTGCCTCGATTATTGAACAATTGGAAATTGCACATGATTATGTAGATTGCCTGCTGATGTTCTCTTGGTTAGGTTTGCCCTTCAAATGTTGCGTTTTGAGTCTTGTTTTCTCACGGCACACCCAGCTATCCGGTTCTCCCACTTTTCGATCAGCTATTAGCTAGCTTTCTGATCACACATTGCTGTCGGTGCCCACGGCGCCGGTGAAGGAAAAGGGCTGGGCATTGTTCACAATCCCCGCTCGATCGTTGGTCTGTGCGGGCGTGGCACCTCCAAAGGTCTGTTGAGCAGCTGCCCGCATATCCTCAGAGGATGCTCTATTGAAAGGAAAAGCAAGAAATTTTTAGATTTTTGATATTTAAGGTTACAAAACTAGAATACGAAATAATAGAATTTACAAGTGCTTAAATAAAAACTGTGGTGTTGCCTACATAGAATCAAAGTACAAAATAACAGCCAAAATGCTCCATATTGTTGCATATTGCCTTCAAACCAATGATTTTCTAAGACAACCAAAAAAAAAAACTAAAGCAGTATAAAGTAAAATATGAATTTGCAATTTTTCAAGAATACCGAGTTCTACAGGAATAAATATAAATCTATTTGTACAAAAATAAACATACGTCATTGACATTAAACTACATTGAATAGTTTAAAATATTCTACATAGAAAAGGTCTACAAAAATATTTAGAGTGCAAAATCTTAAAGGACTACAATACGAAAGCTCAAAATGTATTTGCCTTTAGTGATCTCTTGGACGCAGCAAAGTTATTAGCATAAATCATTTGTTGTTTATCGCTGTTGGCCGCCTTTGGTTGTAATTGGCTTTAACGGCAGGTTTCTGGACAGTTTTCATGTGGCATGTTCAAAGTCTTTGATATTTGATTCATGCGCCTTTAATTGCTAACGAAATATTTTACATGATTTCATTTTTAGTGTTACGTTCATTGACTAACAAATTTTAACACATTTATTATTATCAGGTGAGATTCTCAGTTGCTTGCGAAGGTTATACTGTAACAAGTTCTTGCGAGTATTTTTTTTTAATAATGTTTAACTTAGATAAGATAAATAAAAAATACAATAACTTATATTTAAATAAACAGATTTTGGAATACTTTTTGCGGGAAGCAAGCCATAAGGCAACAATATAAATAACTTAAGCCGATTTCTTCTCAGACTTTCCAAGTTAAAAAGGTTGCAATAAATACTTAAAAATAACTTAGGTATACCAAAAAATGCACATATTTCTAGAAAACGAGAAATCATACGAAATCCGAAAGAGAAAACCTATTAAACAAGTGATTGTCTAAAATTAATAATTTCTAAGAATGCTTCAAATTGAAATGGACACGTTTTTGGATTACAACATTTAAAAAATAGAACTGGTAAATCCTCAACTTGTTGTATATATATATATATATATAATTGTATATATTTGTATGCTGATTATGTTCAATTTCAATATGTGACTATCTTGCGAGCAAATCGATTCTCAAACAACTTTTAACATTTAATTGTATGGTTTACATTAAAGCAAAGCATATAAAGTTAATACTTTCTGAGTTGTACATATTGCTCTATGTTGTCGACTTTCACTTGTTCATATCATCAGTGGCTTTTTATTAGCTTTAGCTGTGTGAGAGAGTGTGTGGAAGCTGTGGTTTACTTATAGGTTTCTCCTGCCTTCGGTTAGCTTTCAAATATAGTTTCTCACTAAAAATATATGCTTGCTGCAGTTCGACACATGTGTATTACGTTACGTTACGTTATTGTTATCAGTAGTTTCTCTATGCATATATTTAACTTTAGTTTTCAACAACACCAACCGCTCGACGAAAGACTTAAAAAAAATTTGAATACGAATACGAATACGAAGGACATGCAAAAAGGACGAATGACGAAAATGCATTTGCCCAAAAAACGATTTGATTACTAACACTCTCGACTTCAACAATAATGAGAATTTCGTTAAATTTCTTTTTGTAATTGGTGGGGTGTTCTGTATTCTAGTTCTCTGATGCCCTACAACGCTTTTTAGTATTGATTTTGTTTTGTTTTTCTCCTAGTTACATTATTCCTTGGAACGAACACTAAAAACTAGGCGCCGTAAAATATTTGTTACTCGATCAATTCTTGCATCTTTTGCATTTCTAGTGGACTGTGTTGTTATGTGGGTGTATCTGAGTATCTGTATCTTTATCTTTATCTGTATCTGAGTGTGTAAGAGTTGTGGTTTTGTTTGGCAGTTACTAATCGCGCGTCTAGAAATTTATGTGGGGCGCCAGACGTCGGGATCTTCCATGAGTGTGATATGCTGATCGCCGCCCATCTGCATCTGCCCGCCCGCCTGACTGCCGGCCATCTGTGTGGGCGATGTGGCAGCGGCGGCCATGTCCTCCCGAGAAGCTCTACGTATTAGTTTATATTTATTAAAGCGTTTTCACAGTGGCAAGCACATCGTGGGAGTATAGAGAAAACATTTGGTTTTGATTAGCAAAAATGGCTTAGCATAGCTAACTAAAATCGCTCACCCTCCGTTTGCTTAGCAACTAATCGAATCCCCCCAAACACTATGAATAAAATCGCCTTTAAATTTGCAAAATCGCCATAAGTAGATGTAAAAATTAATTAAGTCTATATGGATTCGCAACTCTTAATTTGGGTATAAGAAGTTTTTTTTTAATTCTTGATGTTCCGAGATAGTTTACTTTAAAAAAAAATAAAAGCTATCGGCAAAGATTACCCTCTTAAGCTTGAATCAAAATTGCACACAGAATTAGCATATTTTTCTGAATTAAAATTTTTTTTTTTCGGTTTCAAGATTGTTTGAAATATTTGGTAGACGGAGCTACCAATAAAAATATGAAACATAAATATATTTATTCGTTTTGAACTATTAAAACTTTGAAACATCGAAATATATGACTGTAGCTTTTTAAGCAGCCAAACGGACTTTAAATTATATAAACTTTGGCTCAGATTTTCTAAATTTTAGGGCGAATTTTATTGAAGTGACTAGCAGCTCCATACTCACTTCTTGCCTAACGCCATCATTCCGTAGACGACGCCAGTGCCCATGATCAGGCCACTGCCAAATAAGCTGGCCAGTCCAAAGCACAAGATAATGGGCGGAATGGCCATGCTAAAATTTAAATTGTAAACAATATTAAATAGTGTTATCTATGGATACTGCATGAATACTCACGCAATGTAGAGACCAGCCCGGAAATACAAGGGCTTGGAGTCCACCTTGTCGGCGATCATGTTCACCTGCTCAAAGCAGACGAAACAGCAGGGCGCCTCAAGAAGCATTACTATAAATCCTGCCACCATTTGTATGATGCCCGCCACCAAGCAGGAAACGCTGAGTGTGATAATGGAGAACACATTCCACAGGCCGAAGAGTATGGCAACTGGAAGAAAGAGTTTAAAAAATAGGGCGAATTAGCAGCAATTCGAATTATAGATTCGTAGGTAAACTATTGGTTATCACTTTTTTTAAACACTTTTTTTAAACAAGAAAATAGTGAGCATCTATATTAATTGCATTATTTAAAATTGTGTTTTCTTAGGCAATAAAATTATAACAAACAAAAAGAAATTGAAATTTAATTCTTTTTAGTTCCTTATAAAGTTAGTTCCTATTAAAGTATGTTGAATAGTTCGACTGGTATTTCTCATTTAAATTAAACCTCTTTAACTTATTTTTAACTTTTTATAAATCCTAAAAACTAATGTGTCAGTGTTTTATAAAATTATTAGAAAAGGGCGTTTTTCTTATTTTTAAGAACTGACCCAGGGGACTGTCCAAAAAAATCACATATTTATACTCCCTCAAGACCCATTATCGCATCGAAACGCTCCATACACAATCTAATCTAGACCGCTGACTCATATGTGTGCCAATTTTTAACGTTTTTCGCTTTTATTTATAAATTAACCACAATAGCCAGCCACAGAAGCGTGACAGCAAGCTACAAAAACAGTTGGGCATATTGTTACTAGAATTTTATGAAAAGAATGCTCTAAATTCAACTTGATAGCGCTGGGGGCGTACAAGCAAATTACATTAAAATATTATATCAGCTGCATTTGACTATGATAAAAGCATAAGCAAAAGGGTAAACAACAAAGACGGCTTTACTCTTAGATAAATAATTGTCTGAGCGTGATAATTGGAAACAAGTGGGTAGAGAAAATGTTACGAAAGATCACGAGTAAAAGCTTATTTAGTGTAGTTTCAGAACTTTAAATTTAAACTTAAACATTTTCCTATCCGTGTCACTTTTAAGTTTCTTGGTTTTGAGTTTGCAGGTTTTATTTTCCCTTTTGCGAAATCCGATCTGGGTTTTGAGGTTATCGCGGTTCATAAAGCCAGCCAAACTGACCCAACTTGGGGAAGAAGTCGTTGTGCTCTGCGGACCGGCTAAATTTATTAATCATAGACTTTTGGTTTTATTTTACTTAAACACAACCGGTTTCACTGTGGAAGTCGCACGAGTGAGTTTTGCTCCCTTAATTGAGGTATACAACTATTTATATTGATTTTAAGTGGATAGTGTTCATTTGTTGGGCAACAATTGCTTGATAGAAATTTCTCCATTTCCCTAAGTAAGAAAGAATCGTCGCCAGGAAATGCAACAACAAAAGATTCGAATGTAAAGAAACAAGGAAAATCGTTTAGGAAAAAAGTTAAATTCGTTGAAAAAAAGTTGTAGACCCTTTAAATAAAATCGTAACCAAACGAATATTAATTATTTATTAAAAAATAAAATGTCGTTTAATAAGGTAAAACTATTGTTATATTTATATAAGCATACATGTCTATACAGCTGTAGTCATGAAAATAGTAGTTTTTAGCTTATGGAAATAGTAATTAAAAAATGTTTTGAAGCTCACACTATAAATAAAATCAACATGGATCATAGGTATAACGATTAAAATATTAAAAAAAAATATTTGTACTAAACATTTTTTTTAATTTTAATTATTATTATAGTCATGTTAAATATGTTCTTAAGCAATACTATATTCAAATATAGCAGCTCTATATTCAAATACAATACAAATTTATTAAAATGTTCAATATTCAACTTCCGGAACTTGCGAAGTTGTTATTCCAAGAAATCAGATAAACTCGTAAACAGCGACAGTGCTCTGATAAAATTTTCTTACCAGTGCACCGTTTCTATAGCATTTTAAATATTTTTTTATAGCTCTGTTCAAAATAATATTGTACATTAACATGAACAAAAATGTGAATGGATTTTATATATAAACCATATTTCTAACCAATTCTTACACATTTAAACTTTCTTATTCTAACTTCATATATGTAAGTTCGTTGAACTATTTTTTTTGTTCGCAATTTCCCAGTCTTAATGAATATGATCTGACAGTTTTGATTTTATTAAAATTCGTCATTTTGCGATCTTATGGTTATGACACGTGGGGAAACCTAAGGGTTAAGGTTAAATGGGTACAAATAACAAATCAGGCGAAACAAAATTAAAAACAAAGAGGTCGACAAAGAAACGAGGGATGCTGATAAAACAAAAGGCAATGCGAATTACGAGCAAATGGCCACAGAGAATTCCATTTGACATGCAAAAAAAAAAACAGTGCGCCAAACTTGACACAGAAAAGTTCCTTTACACATATGCCATATCCTGTACACAGAAATAAAAGAGATGTTTGTTTTTTAAATTGTTATGCGCAAGACCAATGGTAATTAAATTTTCTATTGCTTACGCAAAATGGTCCCAGCCCTGATCCAAGATGTGTAATGTTTTCTCGGCAAGAAAATGATTATTTTTACTAGATATAAAATTTTTTACACAACATATTAAAATAAATATAAAATATTGTATATATTATGATTTTTTCCTATTATGTGAAATGGTACAATTTTTCACATGCAATAAACATATTTTCTGTGTACGAATTTGTGTATCCTTTTGTGTTGTCTTTTCCGTGTATCCTCTTTCCTATCTTACTCTCTTCCTCTCTCTCTTTTCCTTTATCAATGTCAGAGAGCGTGCGTACACACACACACGAACACAAAAAGAATTCTACACCTACACCTACGAATAGATAACAGCAAAAACAATGGTTGGTACACAAAAATCGATGCAACATATTTTTGGGCCGCCCAATGTCACGGCTGAAGTTTTTGTTGGTCTTAAAGGGTTATACATATTTGAAGAGGGTATTTATTTTAACCTAAATAGGACTTACAGAAGGCGGCCACAATGCCCAGCAGTCGACTGCCATATTTGAGATACCAGGGCTGCTCCGGTCCAATTGGATCTTGTTGATTCGGCCGTGCCAGCAGGCCTGTTATCTTTTCCGCAAACGACTGATCCGGAAAATGGCATAGGGAGCGGAAAACGGAAAAATCGAAATGCAATTAGGAAAAATCGAAGCACAATTTTGCATTGTGACGCGGCGGCCGCTTTTTTAACACGCACACTTTGCCACACAGGCACACACATTCGCATAACGCGCGGCTGACACACACACCCACACACGTCACTGCGTCAGCATTTTAATATATTTTTGTGTCGTATTTGTTAAACGACTACCTACCATGGCTATTTGTTTGTCTAGTTAACTAGGCTTAAACTAATTTGAACAATTATTATGTGCACTTTTCACGTCACACGGAACGAAAAAATCTTGTTGTACTTTGCGTTCTGGTGCACACGAACGAACCAGTTCGCGATTCTCGTCGACGATTGGACCTACCGATAGTCAAGGGTTATCGGTATGAACTGGTTTCTAGTTCTATTTTGTTGATAAAAACAAGCAAAATAAAAAAGTTCAAAAAATTCATTGACCCGGATAATTTAAAACGAAAAATCACAGAATAATTGGTTTTTAAATTGCAAATTTATAATAAAATACAGTTGTATGTTTTACCAATTTCGGGTTCATATTTCCATTCAAAAGACGTTCTTTAAGGAATCACTAGTTAATTTCTAAAACAAAGTCTTTATACAAAAATTACATAGTTATAGCACATTATTTTTATTTTTTTTTTAACGCCGTGGAATTTCTTAGTTTTTAATGTAACTACAGTATAAAAAACTTAATATAGTTGCGAGAAGCAAAATATTTTGAATGAAGAGTGCTGCAAAACGTTTAAAGACGAAATGAGTCGGTTCTTTTGGTTCATGACATATCGATGTTTTGAAATGTTCCTGCCATAACAATCGAAAGAATTTGTTTACATTTTTTGTTAATTTGATTTCTTATCAAAACTTTCAAAGCTATAAGAAAATGTCAGATGAGGAGCTCTGCCAATTGTGCTTGGAACATCAGAGATTTGAGATTGACTTCGTGAAGCCCGTGTTTAATTCAACCACAAAACTACTACTAAAACTCTTCGAGTGCTATAATGTGAGTCCCAGCAGATATTTATCTTCATAAAAAATTACGTTTTGCATTTTTAGATTTTGAACAAGACGAACTTCTTTAGCATTTGCAAGCAATGTTTTAAAAAGGTTTTGTATATATGCGAATCACTCAAAAAATGGGGCAGTGCCCAGGAAAACATCAAGAAAACCAACAGTGCAATACAAAACCTGTTGGGAAAAACTAATACCGTCGATCTAGGGGAAAAACCTTTGCAACCGTACCAACACATCTACTGCGTAGAACCCGATGTATTCGAAATCTCGGATACAGACGATGGCTTGGCGACTCGGGTTAAGTCAGAGTCCCCAGTCGCCGAAAATGACGATGATTTGGAATTTATAGCGGAGGAAACTGTTATCCACGACAAAGGCATCTTATCCCTGGATATAGACGATCAATTTAAGTCAAAGTCCCCAGTTTTCGAAGAGGAATCTACTCAATTACCCCAAAGGACTTTCTGCGTAGAGCCCGAAGTAAATAGCAACTCCATGGATGCAGACGAAGACTTTGCGATCCTGGAAAATTTGGAATCCTCAACTGCAGAAAATAGGGAAAGACATTTGGCAACATATGATAGAGAAGTTCAAGGGAAGGAATCTTTACAACCGCCTCTTCAAAATATAGAATTGTTCCAGATAAAGAGCATTGATTCGCCGGATATGGACGAAGTCTTGGCGGTTCACGTGCAGTTGGAGGCCCGTGCAGAACGAAATGATGAAGAACCCCTGGAACCAGTTGAAACGGAAGAGGCTGAGATATTCTGCGTGGGCCTTCGACAAGATGGCTTGAAATTTGCAGAACTCTTCAAGGATCAATTTAACGTCGTCCAGTTCATGTGCACTTGCTGCGATCATGCATTCGACAGTGTAACACCTGTGCGGGAGCACAATTACGTGGAACGTCTGAATCCTGTTTACATGTGCCACGATTGCGGTGCCTGTTTTTCAATTGCCCCGGAAATAAAGGAGCATCGCGAGAAGGAGAAGCATTGCAACCGCGTTATCAGAGACATGGAATATAGATGTCTAAAGTGCGGCCAGACATTCTTAAACATCAGAGCTGTCAAGTGTCATGAGAAAAACAGACACAGTCCCGAGAAGCTCCATTGCCTGGAGTGCGACCTGTTTTTCCGGATCCGGCCAGATTTCCACCGGCACATGAAGGATATGCATTTGTCCATGACGAGCCGCGTCTGTCGCTATCCAAAATGCAGACGAAAGTTTTGGTCGCAGGAGGAGTACGAGCTGCACCTGAAGTTCCATAAAAATCACCAGAAATACTGCTCTTGCGGTAGTCTAGAAAGGCACATGAGGATACAGCGTCACCGGAAGAAACAGCAGACGGAACGAGAACGGATTAATACCCAGAAGCAGGAAGCAGTTGGAGACTTTATCATTCATCACCTCTCTGAAGAATCCTAAATGTAGGCAGACGAATAAAGCGAAGTAGGCAAATAATCGTTGGGTTTTACATGATTTTTCTTCAAATTTTTTTTTTTTACTGAAATTTTTAATATTTTGAGGTTGTTGTGTATAATTTTGAATTCAATTCATTTCTCAAATAGGTATTTCAAATTTTTTGTTTTAAAGATACTGATATTAAAAAATGTATCGTGGTAAACGATTTATATCGAATCTAAAACTACAAAATTTAAAGTATCGATAGAAAAAAGTTGTATCGATGCTTATGCGGTGCTGCATTTGCAGGATATCGATAGTGCGATGTACTCCGAGCCTCATCGATAGTATCGATATAAACATTGATTATTTTTCAGCTCCAGTTTCTTCATCGGATACTTTGACAAAATATCAAAAATAATTGTAAAGTTCGTGAAAAATGCCGAATGAAGAGATCTGCAGATTATGCAAGACGAGTACAGGTCGGTTTGATCTCGAGAAGCCCAAGTTCAAGTCGACCAACAAACTGCTGCAAACACTCTTTGAGTGCTACAATATTAATGTAAGTTTGGTAAAATTCTTTAAGAGATTAAGGATATACATATATTTTATTATCGATCCTTAGATCGCCTGCCTGGAAGAAAGTTCGTGCATTTGTCGAACCTGTTTTGGGGAGGTACAGCGCTTAGGCGAATCTCTAGAGAAATGGAGCAAAGCCCAGGAAGAAATTCAGGAAAAGCCCCTCGAAATAGACGACTCCCATGTGTTTCAGGTTAAATTGGAGGCTCCGTCCTCGGAGGATGAGGAGGAAACAGTCGAAAACAATTATATAGAAGTGCCAGAGGAGGAGAAGGAGGAGGAGGAAGAGGAGGTTGATGATCAATCAGACCAACACGAGGTCAAGTTGGAGGTTCAGTCCGCGGAGGATGAGGAGGAATCCTCTGAAGAAGAACAACAAGACGATGATCAGGAATTGGCGGAGGAGGATCCTTTGGATCCCTCTGACAGGGACATCTTTTGCGTGGGATTGGCACGCGATGGTTTGGCCATTACGAAGATATTCAAGGACAAGACCAAGGCGACCCGCATGCTCTGCACCTGTTGCGACCAGGACCTCGAGATCCTGGCCCACATCCGGATGCACAGTGGTATTGCCCGTCCAAATCCGGACTACTATTGCCGCGATTGTGCCGCCGAATTCGTCACTCTTCGCGAATTACGTTCACACGTGGAGACAATGGGTCACCACAAGACCAAATGCGGCGGCAGGGATCTGGAATTCCTGTGCCTCAGGTGCAACGAGATTTTCCCACGATTCTTCGATGCAATGCGCCACGAGAACAGCGTCCACACGCTGACAGAGTTGATTTGTGTGGAGTGCAACATGTACTTCAAGTACCGTGGATCCTACGAAAAGCATTTGCGGCAACACAATAGCACTTCCGATGAACCGCAGATCTTTGCCTGCTGCTATGCCGACTGCAATCGAAAATTCCGCGTCTTTTCGCGATATTTAAAGCACGTTCAGTGGCACAACGGCCGGAGTCACCAGTGTCCCCATGCGGGATGTGGTAAGGCGATAGAGCCCGGCAACTACTTGAAGCACATTCGCTCGCACTTACGGCCACCGCAACGCGCACTTCACGGTAATTTTGTGACCTTAGATCCGAAGCATCGGGTGAGACCGGACGCCCGCAAGGTGCCATACGACAGACGACCATACCACGATGCTCGCCGCTCCCCGGATGTCTTCCATCCCATTTTCTCCGACGGCGGACAGTTCATCAGCCTGCCCAAACAGCTAACCTTGCAGAACGGCAAATTCCTAGATGTCAGTAAATAGTCAATATAACGAGCGCATTTGCAAAAGCAAGTAAGCTATTGCAGAAAAAATTATTATATTAAATGGCAAATAGTTTACTAAATATTTTCTATATTTTTAAATTTAAAGTTCAACACTCAGAAGAATATAAATTTGAAAATATTTGTTAGCACAGTGAAATCAAGTGCAATGTGAAATCTGATATATCCCACAAAACTACTGTAATAAAACTAAAGTCGATATCGAAAAAAATATATATATCAATGACATCTATGTTTAACTTTTTCTATATTTAGTAATGGTTTATTATTTTGGAATTACGACTATATCATACAGCTACCATGAGAACAATCGGATTAAAACAAAAAATTAAAATAAAAATTGAAACTTCTTTAGTTTTCAATTTTTTTGTTAAATTCTTTTGGACTTAGGAATGGTTTAATAATTCAAAATTAAGCTTTTAACTTTATTAAAATCGAAACACGACATCATATAGCTCCGATAGGATCGAATAATTGAAGTAAAAATCATCATGGCTTCAATGGTTTTTAATTTATATGTTTAATTTTTGGTTTTGCAAAGGGTATATAAACTTCGGCTTGTCGAAGCTGGCTTTCTTTAATTCCAAAATTGTAAACGAATAAAAGAACACATAAATCCTTCGGAGAAAAAATTTGATTGAGTGCATCCGGGCTATAGAATAAATAAAATCCGTGTTTACCCACCTTAGAATCTAGATACCAAAAAAGTAAAAACTGTATCCCCATAACATAAATGAGAAATGATTTTTTAAAACTTGGTACATCGATTTATTGCCGGAATTTTGGGGGAAAAATATTGGAAATATATTGCCACAAATTAGTTATTTGATAATCTTTTTACTTTACAATTGTTCTTGATTGGAGAGTTAACTTTGTTTTTCGTATTTGGTTGTTTTGGCATTAAATTCTACAACATTTTATTTTTGATATCGTATGGTTTTAAAGGAGGTGCTCACACAAGAATAGAATCACTCAATCTAATAATTTTCAATATTCGATTGTTTCGGTCGAATTTCAATTTGTTTCCATATTCTTTTCAGGAAATCTATTCTAGTGTACTCACGACCTATGTTTTTGTAGTTTTTGTTTTGGACGTGTTTACAGATTTGTTTTTCGATATTTTTTTTGTTTTGGATACAATGGTTAAAATGCATAGCAAATTTAGCTTGGAGCGAGTATTTGGATCACTCGGATCGTTGGGCGGCGCAGACTTTCATGTGTTGGCAAGATTTTAATATATCAAGTCCTCACGCATCCAACGTTCACTTAAATTAACTTAATGTTGTCGGTTGTTGTTCCAGGAGCCCTTTACTTAAGTTAATTATTGCTATGTCTATGGGTTTTCACAAAAAGAAAAAAAAATGAAAGTAAACTATAAAAGTGTTTTCGGAACGGGTGGAATTTAAACAAGATTGTAATTCTTTAATTGAGAATTCATTTTGATACAATTTAGATTTTAATTGAAATGTTTCACTTTGCTTTTGTGTTTGATTCTTTTTTTTACAACAGAATTTTACAGTATTTAATTCTTGGGTTTCTTGTAGTTTTCAAGCTGAGTAAACAATGTTGTTCTTGTGTGTAATTTGATATTCATTGCTTGCTTGATAAGTTTGATGTTTGTTTGTTGCTTGGCCCAGACAAATGTCCAAAGAAATTAAGTTTAATTTTTGATTTAAGAAAGAAAGGAAGGAATTTAACGCTTCAAAATAAGTCCAAAGTAATCACAATTTCATTGGCCATTTGTCTAAGGCGACTGGAAACAGATTTAGCTATGTTTCCAAAAAATAAAAAGTTAAACTATACGCTTTTTAGTAAAAAATGAAATATAATAAAAATCAAAATTAAAAGAGAAATGTTTTAAACAAATTTGCAGCTCAATGTGTTAACATATAAAATACAAATTAATATGGCTTTTCAAAAAGCTTTAAAAGTCAATGGTAAAAGATTTAAAGCAAATGCAAATTTCTTTCTGTTTTTTGGTTGTTAAGATTAAAGAAGTAGTACCGAATTGTATGCAAAAGACCGAATTACAGGGAACTTCTTTTGATTTTCGGTGCTGCAAACTTATAGACTCTGAGATTACGACTTTGGAGACATTGCAGATCATTGCTTAGTCTAAAGATATACGCTAAATAGGCAACTGTTTCACACATTGGAGACTACGCTTGATGGGAAATAAGTTAACATGTCGCGACATGCTTACGAATTATAGGAAACTTGGTTTGGTAGAAAACCTTAACGAACTCTACGCGTAGTTATCAAAAGACTTAACATTTCTTAAAAGGCTTCACTCCCTCTTCTTACGCACTAGTGGCTCACAAAAATATACTCCTCTGCTGGTTTTCGTAAAATTACAAATCGCTCAAATACTTTTACCTTAGTTCGTGTATATCATACAAATTTGTATCATGATTGAACCCGTTTTAAGCATTCAATTGTAAACTAATTTAAATTCGTTAAATACATTTGTTTTCTCATTTTCTCATTGCTAGCTTCGCATTCGCATTCCCAAGTTGTCAAAAAAGCATTGACGAAACATTTTCTGCTGAGATATGCCTGATATTGCCCCTGATTGTGGGAAAGTGGGAATTAATTTTGAACGGTTTGTGTGCGGGACAATTTTGGATTGATTAAAATGGTATTGCAGTTCCCTTATAAAAGTTGTTTGTATTTGCCAGCCGTTTGTTAAGATCACAATTGTGCTAAGAAATACTATATCACAATTTAATTATTTACATTGTTATTATTTGTATTTTTCCTTACACATCTCTCTCGTAGGTGGGGGCGGGCAGTAAGTAGTACGGCCCAGAAATATTATTTGTTTATCATCTCATACTCGCCGCCCCGCAGAAGCGTTTTGTTGCCCTTGCAAAGAGTCAACAGTGGACTTTAGAAATTAACGCAAAACGATCTGTACTCGGGGCGTGTTAAAGCTACGCTTTAGTTAGATTAGATTTAGTTTGTTGCTTTTCTCTAAAAATACGTTCAAACGGCGAGCATTCGGCTCGAAGTAGGCTTGGTTCACTTGGCTCACAATAGACACTTTTTAGCTTATACAGGAAGGATTCTAACATAATTATACTCAATCTGTTTGTTCTCACTTGGATCTTAAAGTCGAACAGCGATTGTAGTGTTTTTACAAAATATTACTTTACATGTGCTGAGCGGAAGACTCTCGTTTTTTGATTTTTCTTCTTTTTTTTTTTTTTTGGTATGAAAATTTGTATTACAAATGACTTATGCACTTGATCGCATTCAGTTTTTGAGTTCGAGTGTGCTCGCAGTTCCCTAATGTAGAATATGTATGGAAAAGTTAAATCTCCAGTTTAGAGATCGGGAAACTTTACTTTGATACATAGTCTCCAAAGCCTAGGACTAGACATGATTAGTTGTCTATAGTGTTGGTAGTTTTAGTGTTAGTTTTATAACAAATGAACTTGTTAAATGCAATTGGCATGCTTTCATTTACTAGCAAGTCTCCAAAGTTTCTGTTCTCCAACTCCACAGAGCCTTCAAAACTATTCGTTGTTCCCGGTAATCTGGTCTTTTGCTGGGAAATGCACAAGTTGAGAATTTTAAAAGGAAGTTGTTGGCTCAAAAGTAAAAGTTTAGCAAAACACGTTTGCTATAAAGTTCTTGGTGAAAGAGAAATTCGTCCACGAATTAAAATTGGGCGTAAAGTCAACGCCCAGCTGCTGCTGCTGCTGTTGCTGTTGAATTTGCAATTGGTGTTGCTGCAACTGCTGTTGATGTTGTTGATGTTGTTGCGGCGGTTGCTGCGATTGTGCTCGCTTTAGAATCCTCAAATTCGTGCCCGAGGCCATGCGCTGCAGCTTGTGTATGTCCTGGGCATCCGGAGCAGTTGGTGTTACTCCTGCGGCACTGGCTGCCCCAAAGTTCAGCGACACCGAAGCTGGTCGTGGTCGTTGTTGTTGCTGCTGCTGTTGTTGTTGTTGCTGCTCGTTCTTTGGTGTCTTTTGAGCTGCCGCCGCCGCCGATAGCATGGCTATCAAATCCATGCCCGTTGTGGGCTGTTGTTGTCCCAGGATCTTGACTGGTTGCTGTGGACTGCACTGCTTGTCACTCTGGGACTTGGTGCGCAATCGCTGCTGTTGCTGCTGCTGTTGTTGCTGTTGTTGTTGTTGTTGTTGCTTCTGCGCCTTAGCCGCCTTAAGTTGTTGCTGCTTCTCCTTGCGTATTAAATCAAAGGAGCTGACAATCTGCTGAATAATAGTTATGGTTTTAAATTGGGTAACTACCTAAAATAATCGGCTGAACTCACCTTTTCATTGCTTGCCGACTGCTGTGCATCGTTCTGACTTTGGCTATGGAACAGTTGACGCTTGGAGGATATTGTGCCGCCTCCGATGGCTCCGTTTGACGTCACTGCCTTTGCTGCTGCTGCTGCTGCTAGTGGCGTTGTTTGATTGCTGCCTGCAGCCACATTTTGTTTATTGCGTTTCCCATTGCTATTGCAGATGTTCATCGAGTTGATGGCGCTGGTGGCGGAGGCGGGCGCTCCTAATACCGCTCCCGGTCCAGTGGCCACCTTGCCATTGAGATTATTCAACTTGACACCATCCAAATCACCCATGGACTTGTGTCGTTGGCGTCGCATTTCGTTGCGCACTCCGGCAGCGTCCTTTTTGCAACTGCCGTTTAGGTTTGTGGGCGAGGTCGCTTTGGGGGACTGCTGGCCGGAGCACTTTCGGCGACGCGGCTCGATTCCCGCCTTCCGCTCGTTCACCCACTTCTTCAGGCGCTTCACAAACGGCATGATCATGAAGAAGGAGTTGGAGGTCTTGCCCAACTTGGCCTTCGATATGGCATCGTTCTTGTTCACCGGCAGCGAATCGATGCGGAACCAGTCGCAGCACTTGATCTCGTTGCGGGTGCGGGGCGCAAACGACGTGTCCAGCGGTACGTTGCGCACCACGTACAGTCGCGTGTACTGATAGTTGATGAAAGCCTCGATATAGTCGTTGGCATCGATGAGATCCGTGATGTCGAACCCGGTCTCCTCATAAACCTGAAGGCGTACAACAGAAAACATTTCATTATAAGATCTCAAATACATTAAGCATTCCTTTCTGGACGAAAATATGAAATCGGAGTGCTACTAAGTAAATAACTATTTTTAAAAATGTTAAGAAAGGAATTCATTTGCGATAAAATGTATATGTGCTTCAAGCAATTTGAACTAACTTGTGCCAACAGCTTTATGCCTCAATTTTGAATACTAAATTTATCTTAATAGGTAAGCATATTTTTTATCGATATTAATCGGTTTTCTTCTCAAGAAGTAATCAAAAAAATTGTTTGCAAATCACTTCGTGTAGTAAATGAAAAACTATTGCACGTGTCTTGAATAAAAAAGGGAGATAAATTATTAAAAACGATTTTAGTTTTAACATATTTTAAACAGAAATTTTCATAGCCTAAAATTTTAATATTTTTAAAATCATGCGACTCAAAATTGAACGATAAAACTTTGTAACCCAAAAAAAGGGGTTAAGAGATGATCGCAACACAGAGAAAAGATCGAAGATTATTAATCCACACATTATATTAAGCAATTTTGCAGGTCGACTTGCCTCTCTCGTGGCACAATGGGCTGGATCCTCGTTCTCATTGATCTTGCCCTTGGGAAATCCCCAGGAGTTGCGTGCAAAGTAGGACTGCACTAGCAAGCAATGGTTGTGATCCTCGGACACGAGAATAGCTCCGTATGTGGGCACTGACAGCTTGTAGTTCTTCCACTCGTCCAGAATTTGATCCACGGTGCCAAAATGTTTGTTCAGGAAGGGAATGTGCTGGCGGTTAAAAAACACATAAATTACAAATTGTCTTTGAAAAGAATAGCAATATATCTATAGCTTACTTGGAACAACTGCATTGCGAATTGCTTAATGCCCACCGTCGGTAGCTTCCGTTGGATACACTTTTGGGTCTCGCCATCCTCGCCAGTTTCGGGGGCACAAAAGAAATCCAAATAGAACCAGTGGGCGAGCTCGATTTGGAAACACATTCGTATTAGATTATTCAGCTCCATGTCCGGTACATTGATTATAAACCGACTGGCCAGATCATCAAGTATATCGGACGGAATTTTCGATTTCTCTGGCAATTTAATGCTGGACGCCTTCGTGGTGTTTGTTCTTGGTGTCGATTTTGCTAGCGTGGCAGATGCTGCCAATGTTGCAGATGCGGCTGCAGCATCTTCCGATGATGAGCTGCCGTAGGAGGAGTTCGTTGATGTCGATGAATTGGTCGATGATATGGATGAGTTGAGGCGTTGCTTCTGTGCGCTGCATTGCTGCTGCTGTTGCCGATGTTGTTGTTGCTGCTGTTGCTGCTGTTGTTGTTGTTGTGCATATTGATGTATCTGCTGCTGCTGCTGCTGCGACTGCTTCCTTCTCTCGATGGCAATGGGCGCTGTGGGCGTGGTAGTTTTGGTGAAAACAGCTCCAGTTTTTAGCAATTGGTTCAATACATCATTCTCGCTCGTAATATCGAGGTTTCGTCGTTGTGGTTGCTGCTGTTTTTGTTGCTCGTGTGGTTTGATATCGCTTTTGTGGCTACGGTTGTTGTTGCTGCTGCTGCTGCTGTGATGGTTGTAGTTATTGATATTTAGCACTTTTTGTAACTTCAACGAAGCTAGCAGCGCCAGATTGTTGACTTAAAATAGAAAAAAAACAAACAATGAAAGATAAGCAAACGACACCAAGAAATTGATAGTGAAAAAATAAAAACACCCTGAGGTAATGGAACTACGGAAAACGCTTATAGATATCATTTTATTTTCGATTCAACTTTAATATGACCCTAAAATGTGTCAAAGGCGTTGAAAATTTCAGTTAATTTTCAACTGACTACAATAAGATTTACATAAAAATTACTCACAAGTACTTAAATTTAAATAAATATTTCTAGAAAGTAAATTTCCTTTAAACAAAATACGTCTGCATTAAAAAAAAATCATTGAGATTTCATTAAGATGTACTTCTTACTACTTAAAAATTATGTCACATCAAATATGGTTTTTTTTGACTGTATCTACTAAAGAAATTTATTTTTACACAAAAAAGTTTCACAACTACATGTAATTAAAAAATAAAAGTTATAGAAAATTTACATTTTTATACTTTATGGTTAACTATTGTGCTAAAAAGTGTTTGCCTTTAAAGGTGAACAACTTGATTTTATAAGCACCAACTGCAAGTGGCTAAAAATAATCATTTTAGACTTGGTTGCCAAGCTGTCTAGGAATTTGAGGCAAATGCTATTGGAGCACCTTGACGAACTGCTGAGTAATCGCAATCGCCTGGCCAATGATCTGCGCTGCAAATTGCGCAACAACAAACAGAGAGACAAAAGGCAGCAACTACCACTAATTTCTACAATTACTATGCTATTGCTATCGTACTCCGTTAGCGTGGCCTCTAAAACACAATTGAAAAAAAAACACACAACGCAGTTCAGCGACCTCTGTTAAAAAGTGTTGCAACATGCACACTCGCTGGTGTGGGTGTTTGGGTGAGTATTTGTGCAGTGTGCACTAAGTACTACAGTCCGACTCAACTAATTGCTCCCAAGCAGGCAAGTCAACATCTCATTTTATTCTTATTTTTAAAGCTGCTTTGATTTCTCACGTTTTTAGTTATATGGTATTTATTTTAAAGAATATAAACTTTTCTGATTGCAAGCAAGACCTGTTGCTTAAATTGCTACTGGCTGAATTATAACTAAGGATCGAACCATTTCCCCCTTAAATGTACAAAACTTATATTTCTAAGCAAACTAATCTCTCAGTTTCAAAGCTATTCTAATGGACTAGATCATATTAAGATCACTCGGAAAAATTAATATACAAAAATTATAACTTAGTCTAAGTTTAATAATTTTATTTGTGTTGTTGTTGGTGGGGTTTGCTAAAATGGTAACAAAGTTGACGGTAGGAAAAGTTGCTGATCTGTTTTTTAATTAATATAAGTATATTTACATTTACTATTACATAACAGTTTCAAATTAATTAAAATCGGGCAACGATCATGTAGCTGCCATAGAAACGTTCAAAAAATTAACCCAAAATTCGATGTTATTAATATGAATATTATGAAAAAAGATATTAAACTGGTTGTAGGTCAGCCTCTCAGTTTAAAAAAAAATTCTACACTGTGAAGTAACTTTTGAGTACAACATTGTTAATCGTTATTGATGTTTTTTAAAGTATTTTTTTTAGTTAATGTGGTTCTATTGGGTTTTAAATTAATGTTTTGATGAAATGGAATATATAAAAATTGATGTAGGTAACTTTGTGACTTTTTACGTCCTAAAAAATGGTACACCCTCCCAGCGCAGACTGTAACCTCTGATTGCTATGGTTTGTTGTGGACCTATTTGGAGTGTCCCGCTCTTATTATCTGGAGCCATGCTTACCGTTATCATTTTCCTTGCTGCTGCCTACGTTGACGTTGGCAGAGGCAGCAGCTGCGGCAGAGGCTGTGACGACAGCAACGGCGTTATTGATCAGTGGTGCAATTTCCATAATATTTCAAATTGACCCACTGTTTGTTTATGTAATACACTTTATTGGATTTTTGTGTTTGTCTTTTTCGCAAAATATTTTTGTTTGTTTGTTAATTCACGTTCGCGTCTCTCTTTCTGTCTCTATTCCTCCCTTTCAATACGCGCGAATGTGTGTGAGGAAGAGAGTGTGTGGGTGTGGGACTAAGTGTGTGTGTGTGTGTAAGCGTTTTGTCACGTATTTTTACAACGGCGTTGTTTTTGTAGTAAATATGGCTGCCAAGTTTCGAAAATTTCTGCAATCGTCCGCTTTTGTCGCACGAATTTAAATTTCCAATGCAATTGCTGTACTTGTACTCTATTTAATGCATCGATTGTATTACATTCTAACGCTTTCGCTATTGTTCTCTCTTTTTTCGCTCTATTTGTGATTTTCTTAACATTTTCTGCATTTGTAGTTGTTGTTGCTGTTATTGCTGCTTGTATTTTTGTTGCTGTGTCGCTGTTGTTGTTCCACTCCATCCACAAAATAATTGAGTGCGCTCCACTTCGGTGCGAGGGAGACGAAAAACTCTTCGAACGCACACTGTCTCACGTTATTGCGTTCTCTTTTCTCGCCCTATTCACGTACTTTCTTTTCCACTTTCCAATATCGAATTAACCGCTGTTTAGGCAATTGTCGCGATCCGTTCTGCATCTATTTACACGTTGCACTTAAATTTAGTTACTATTTTGCACTGTTATGGGCTTTTCAACTTCTGGAAAATTGCTTTCCTTTCTCGTCAGCGTCGCGTATAGAAATAGAGTGACCGCTGCGTACATATACCAGATGCGTTATCAGGAATGTACCAAAAAATACCTTGTTATATTTAAAATATACCGGTTTCTTCTGAAAAAGCCAGGAACCCTATGTACAGTGGACTCTCAAAAGAGACATCACTGCCTTGTAACATTTTAATAAAACAATGAGCTTAAGCAACTATTGGATTATCTTAAAAAATAATTTTTATATCGGGGCTTATACAGTTTTTAACTCATGATCATTGTTATTGCTGGCAAATAATTTTAATTAAATTACGTAAAAGATTGCTGCAAAGTGCAAGCACAAGTTCCTGTGATTGATACCCGTTTTATTTTTCAGATGGAAGGTCAGTTAATTTTTATATATACCCCCATAATCTTTCCTATAAATGTTTAAAGGCAATTTACCGTAAAAAATGCAAAAGGATGTGCACATTAAATTTAATTTAGGGCTTTAAAATAATTGTTTTTATTTATTTCAAAAACCTGATGGTGTTATAAAATAAACTTACGAAATTTTTTGCATTTTCCGAAATTCTCACGTTTTCAAAACGAAAAGAGCTGCCAGATATCCCAGTTTAAGAAGACCGTTTATAATCAAAAATATTTCAGTATTTTTTTCGCAATTCCTGGGTATGTTTTGACCGTACGTAGATGGTCACGTAGAATACCTTCGTACCGTACCAATCGTGTGTTTCGACTTTTTCAGGCCACAAAAAAAGCGAGTTTTTCCTGCTAAAAAGTGCATTTTGGGCAAGGAAAATCTTCGATGTGGTCGCTATAAGCCAGCAGCAAGATTGCATTTTCGAAATTTTCCGCCTGCAGCTGGCCCTGGACGTGCTTTGTATCCGTGGAGAACAGAGACGCAAAGGTTGTGACACCCACATACACCTACATATACATTTACATCTAAACCAACATAGGCCGCGTGTGTGTGTGTGTTTTAAGGTGGTCCAGGTTTCCTCTAACATTTATCTAGTGAAGTACCTGTTGTAACAACAAAAAATCAGAATTAAAAAAATCGCAAGAAACTTTGTTCCTTGAACCTAGAGCGGTACTTTTCTATTTGCTGTTTAATACAAATAAGCTTACACAGCGCATTAAATAAAAGAAGAAACAAAATATTGTTAAAATGGAAAACTTATTAAATTTCTTATTGGTGTTTAATTTTTAAATTGCATAAAATTGTTGTGAATTATATTGCACAGTTTGTTGAAAAATACATTAAGTTCATAATGTTCTTTTTAAAAAGCCCAAATGGCTTTAATAAATAGGAAATTTCTCAAAAAATGTTCCCTAAAATAATAGTTAAATAATTAAATTCAATACATTGATTTGAGTTTAAAGATAAAAAAGTTTATTATTTACTTTAAAAGAGGTCCACCTTAATGTTTGTGGATCCAGAGTTCAAATGTGTGTGCGTGTTACATAGCATGTCTGTGTGTGGGCGGCGCAAAAGTTGGTGGAGGAAAAGGAAAATAAATCAGGAACACTACTTTCAGTGTCTAAATATTATTTTACTAAAATCAAAATGCAACAATAACTTAAGCTACCTTATCCCTAATGGTTACATGTTTATGTGCATTACTAAATAAAAGAAGTAACATTTTCTTCCAAAGTACTCCGCGGTATAAAAAGCACTCGATTACAAATAAAATAAACACGAACTAAAATAATTAAGTACTAAAACAATGCAACGAATAGTCGGTAGAGCAAAGATACAATCAATACAATTTCGAAGTGCGGAATAAAACGACGTCACCACAAATACAAATTAGTATTATTGTGCTCCAGATTACAAAAAATGAATTAACCTGAAATCGAAATTTAAATATTACTTAACGTTAATGCTAGAACATAAAGTCAATAATATTAGGTGCATAGACAACAACAATACTTTTTGTAGGCACAATTTATTGTAGTTTTTCTACGAAATTCCTGAAACTTAAAGAAAAATAAAAATATTGTTATTATTATCCCACAACTTTGTAACTATTCGATGAACTTTAATCACATTTCTTTAACCCATTCTGGCCTCCAATTACCTTTCGTAATAGCTGTTGTAGATTTTATCTATCAAAATATTATTTTAGAATCTACTATATATTTTATACGTTTGACACATAATTTAATGTCCTTTTTGATCCTTGTCATCTGCAGATAGACGCCGTGTGGGGTTGGGTTGCTTCCGGCCCGCTGCGCTTAGCAGCGAACAGAATGGGCGACCAGGCGGGATCCACCGGTAAGTAAAGTAAAAGGACAGAAATGTATCCTTTACCAAATTAGTTTACCTTATTTTTTTGAACATTTTGACTAATGGTTGTGTTTTATTACCGCTTTGTCACTATTAGTTTCCTCGACGGGCGTGGACCGATCCGTCGGATCCACGGGAGTGGGAGTGGACCGATCCGTCGAATCAAAGGTCGTCGACCGACCGCCGTCGCCCGCCCGACTCTCACACACGTCCGAGAAACATCCGAAGGTCACGCTCACGGAACTCAATATGCTGCGCCGCCATCGGGAGCTCTGCGATGTGGTGCTTAACGTGGGTGGGCGCAAGATCTTCGCCCACCGGGTGATCCTGTCCGCCTGCAGCTCCTATTTCTGTGCCATGTTCACCGGAGAGCTGGAGGAATCGCGCCAAACGGAGGTCACCATACGCGACATCGACGAGAACGCCATGGAGCTGCTTATCGACTTTTGTTACACCGCCCACATTATCGTCGAGGAGTCCAATGTCCAGACGCTCCTTCCCGCCGCCTGTCTACTGCAATTGGTGGAGATTCAGGACATTTGCTGCGAGTTCCTCAAGCGACAATTGGACCCCACCAACTGCCTGGGCATTCGCGCCTTTGCCGACACACACTCCTGCCGGGAATTGCTGCGGATAGCCGACAAATTCACACAGCACAACTTCCAGGAGGTAATGGAGAGCGAGGAGTTCCTGCTGCTGCCCGTCGGCCAGCTGGTGGACATCATCTGCAGCGACGAGCTGAATGTGCGTTCCGAGGAGCAGGTCTTCAACGCGGTCATGTCCTGGCTTAAGTACAACGTAGCAGAGAGGCGACAGCACCTGGCACAGGTGAGCTAGTAAAATATAAAACAAATTTTGTATTTTTCCTTAAACTTAAAACTAAAAAAATCACTGGCCTAGATGGTTAAAAGTTCATGGTATTTTCTTAAATATTAATCATTTATCTAATGCAATTAATTTCAAAATATATAAAAAAAATTTGGTGTTTGGACCTCAGTTAAATAGTATATATAAGTGTAAGGAATTTGGTTCTAAATTAGTAATAAACAAAGTCTATCTTCTGTGTTTAAAAAGTTTATATCTCATATTCCTACTTTACTTATATATTTGTATAATATTCCATTAATTCATCTTAATCAAGAGTCAAGTTAAATAATACATTAATAAAAAACACTATTGCTTAATTTTAGGTTCTCCAACACGTCCGTTTGCCTCTACTATCTCCAAAGTTCCTGGTTGGCACGGTCGGCTCCGATCTCCTGGTGCGCAGTGATGAGGCCTGCCGGGATCTGGTGGACGAGGCCAAGAACTATCTGCTGCTGCCGCAAGAGCGACCGCTGATGCAGGGACCACGCACCAGACCACGCAAACCGACACGACGCGGCGAAGTTTTGTTCGCCGTGGGCGGATGGTGTTCTGGCGATGCCATCGCCTCTGTGGAGCGCTTCGATCCGCAGACCAACGACTGGAAAATGGTCGCCCCCATGAGCAAGCGTCGCTGCGGCGTGGGCGTGGCCGTGTTAAATGATCTTCTATATGCCGTGGGCGGTCACGATGGCCAGAGCTATTTGAATAGCATCGAGCGCTATGATCCGCAGACGAATCAATGGTCCTGCGATGTGGCGCCCACCACTTCCTGCCGCACGAGCGTCGGTGTGGCTGTGCTGGACGGATTTCTGTACGCGGTTGGTGGCCAGGATGGCGTGCAGTGCTTGAATCACGTGGAGCGATACGATCCCAAGGAGAACAAATGGTCCAAGGTGGCACCGATGACCACACGACGGCTGGGAGTGGCGGTCGCCGTCCTTGGAGGATTCCTTTACGCAATTGGTGGCTCCGATGGACAGTGCCCGTTGAACACCGTGGAGCGATACGATCCCAGGTAAATAAATGAAACAAATCAAATTAATTCTTTTCGAATATGTTTTTGGATATATTTCGGTTAATAGTAATTTTATTCTAAGTAAATGAAAATCCGATAAATGTTCACAAATTTTTCCAATAAATGAACATTTGTTAACGCTTTTAGAAATACGTTAATTTGATTAAAATAATATATCATATAGCTCCCAAAGAAAATTTCCAAAAATTAACAGGATTTATTTGCAAATAACTCAAGATACATATACGTTAGTAAAGATATAACCCCTAAAAAAATAATTTCAGCTGTAGCTGCGAAAGAAGTCTAAAGTACATAAACTTTTGTAATTTTCAACAAAAAATTTAACAGTAAAAAAATTAAAAAACAAATTATTAATTTCAATAGTTTTTTGCATAAATTTGAACTGATTCTTAAACATAATATTAAATAATATTTTTGTTTTTAATTAACCTTAAAAGGATTGTATCTTTTTTAAATCACAATGAAAATTAAGTTTATTTGAATGTCCCTGCCAGTCCGTCGCTTCTATTTTAAAAATATATATTCCAAAAATAGTTACAGTTGGCACGGTTTCTTTTATAGGTCAACATAGGTTGACTTCGGGCTGCCTGCACTTTGTCTTACTTTCCCAAATGATTTTAAATTCCTGATTTAATTTATTTTATAGGCACAACAAATGGGTGGCTGTCAGCCCGATGTCCACGCGACGCAAGCACCTGGGCTGTGCTGTGTTTAACAATTACATTTACGCCGTCGGCGGGCGGGACGATTGCATGGAGCTCTCGTCCGCCGAGCGCTACAATCCACTGACCAACACCTGGAGCCCCATCGTGGCCATGACCTCGCGGCGCAGTGGGGTGAGTTTGGTGTTGTCTTCTCCTCCTTGCCAAATAAAATATTTAATAAAATCAAATGGTGTCACTTTTAGGTTGGCCTGGCCGTTGTTAATGGGCAACTGTATGCGGTGGGCGGTTTTGATGGTTCCGCCTATCTGAAAACCATCGAGGTGTACGATCCGGAGACGAACCAATGGCGTTTGTGCGGCTGCATGAACTACCGTCGACTGGGCGGCGGCGTGGGCGTAATGCGGGCTCCTCAGACTGAGAACTATATGTGGTGCGAAAACAGTTTTAAGCAGCAAAACTCCTAAAACTAATCCAACCCCTTAGCCCTTCCATTGCTGATGAACTGTTGTTGTCTTGTCTCTTTCTCCCAACCCACGAAACATGCTAACAAATGCAGGATTCGCAAGGATTCTGTTGTCTGATGGGAGCAGCAGCCGACGACGTTGCCCTCGCAAACGTTGCCGCCGCCGCACTTCTACTAACAATATCCACAATCGAAGCCAAATCTAATCGACTTGACACCTTTCCCCCAATTGTCTAGCAGCATAATCGTATTGTATTAATTGTTAATTGTTTATTTGGTAGAGCCTAAAACGCGTGTTGGTTAGACTTTCCCACAATAGTATTAAAGTTAGCATTGCCCCCACTCAAATTCTCATCCCCATCACTCTGTACGTAATTATTAATGATTCTACTGTATCTTAAGCAAGTATATTTTGTAAAAATTCTAAAATTTAATTGTTGCTGGTGGAATTTCATGGAAATCGCTAGCCTCAAAACATTGCCTTCTTTCGAAAAAAAAAAACAAAACAGAATCAAATATTAAATTAGAAAAGAATTCTATTAGTTGTATATCTATAAACCATGAGCTCTAAAGTCAAGTAACTAATTGGTATTAACATAATTTAGCCATAAGAAACGAATTCATTGAAAGTTTGTCCGAAATTAGACATCACAATGGTTCTATATTTCGATCGACCAACTTAAAGCTGTATTAATTGTTTAGTCAAATCCACAATAGTTCTTGCAAATGTCTTCAATAATAATACGAAGCTATCAACTGAAGCAAACAATTCAAAAGTTAATAAGAATGAATGTTCAGGCTTGACAAGCTTAAAAAATTATAAGGATAAACCACACATACAATGAACAAAGTTAGACCTAGCCCAAAACATTTCAATAGTAAAATTAGCAATTACTCAGCCGTAAGATCAACATTAAGCCAATAAATTTTAATATTGTTATCCTTAGATCGTAAGCCGGTGAATTCTTTGAGCCGGAAAGAGGTCACGTTTTAAAAATAATTATTGTTAAACCAAGTTAGACCACTGAGCTGATGAAAACAACTCGAAATATTTGCCTGAGCTCGAAATATTTGCTTAGTGGAGAGAGCCAAAAATAAAACAATGAGTCTCTCAATAACAACTTATTTTTGTTGCCTTTTTACACCAACACATTATTTATTTTCAAAATAATTATTTATTATACGCTTTTGTATCTCATTTTGTTTATTTTATTGTGCACATTTGTCATTATTTTATACACTGTTGTTAAATCGAGCAAATGGAAATTGTCTTTGCTTCCAGATGATAAATAAGAATAGCATTTACAAAACAAAAACCAAGCTTATTTATATTATAGGTTTAGGAAAATGGCGAACACACATTTACATATTCGCATACCACACACTATGCATAATTAAACATTAAAAATATATGGTTATAATTAATAAAAAAAAAGCGTGCTAAACGTAAAAAATAGAAATGTGTTAACGTAAATGGATTGTAAACTCGTGCTAAGTGTAAGGATATATAATAATAAAAATATATCTAAAACGAAAAGAAAATGACTTTATTAAAAAAAAAAAAAATATATAAGAATCAAGGAAATTATAAATTCTTTTTTTTTTTTATTTGGAATGCGCAATTTTTATACCTTGCAGAGGGTATTATAATTTCCGTTACAGGTACTATACAAGTCGGAAGGGCCGGATCAGACGACTATATCATATAGCTCCCATGGAAACAATCGAAAAAAAAAACAAAAAATATATATGCTGTTTTTTAATTTTATTTATTTTTTTTAGTTCTTTGAGAATTATGGTTTAAATTTGATTAAAATCGGACGACTATATTATATAGCTCACATGCGACAAGCAAAGTATCACAAAAATTAAATTTTAAGAATATTGAAAATTCTCTTAAGTTTTTACTTTTGTTTTTATTTACTTTGTTTTTTTTATTTTTAATATCATAATGGTTAAATTATTTATTTTATTAAAATTGGAAAACGATATCATATAGCTTCTATAGGAACAATCGAATATTTTATATATAAATCTTCAAAACTTTATTAAATTATATAAAACTACGCCTTTCAATTTATTCAAATTGGAAAACGATAGCTGCCATAGGAACAATCAAATATTTTAGCTGCAAAAAACATCATAGCTTTATTGTTTTTAAACATATACGCATATAAATAGAAGTTAAAATTTTTTAAAGAATATATTATTTTTGGAATAGCTGCAAGGTTGCTTCCTTTCTTGTTAGAATTAATTTAATTTTAATTAATTTTTCGGGCTTACACAATTAAACCTACAATTTTCTCAAGAAAGGAATATAATTTTGGCTCAAAAAATATAAATCCTGAAAATTTAAGAGGGATTGGGCGTTGTGGCTTTTCAGAAGTTGATCCAAATTGATGAATAAATAACTGTTATTCCAATTATAAACAAAAATAGTTTACTACAATATAGGGCTTAAAAATAAAAGCAGTAACGCCCGATAGTCAGGTGGAAAAACAATCGCTTTCATGTCACATCACCAAGTAATCGATAACTCGCCGCACAGCTGTTTATTCTGGCGCTCTTTCCCATTTTTGCTGGAATAGTTTGTTTTTCGTGTTTGGCCGTAATAAAAATGACCCACGCCGCCCCACAATTGGCCGGCGGAACAGTGCAGCAGAAAAGGAAGATACTGAGCGCCGGGGAGTACAACCGGATCTGCCAGTTCATCAATGGCTACCACGGATTGGCCATCGACTGTGAGTTCGAGTTGAGGAACCGCTTCTTCCAGGACGTGGAGCCGAATGCCCTCTCATGCATCCTCCAATCGGAGCTCTGCAACAAGTCGCGGGGTCAACACTGGAAGCAGGAGCAGCGGGGAAAGAAGCTATTAAAAATGTAAGCATTGTTTTGCGTCCTTGTTTTGCGTCCTTTCTTTATATTTCAAACAAGATATATATGTTATGGTACTGAAACAACACCTCCTCTACGAAGCTAATCCTTGCTTTTCGTGGTTAATTGTAATATGTCGCTTGTTTTCAACATGGATCACTGCTTTAAGTATATTCTTTTACCTTATGGGTTAATCGGATCAAACAGACAAAGTGCCAAATCTTCTTATTTAAAGGTTTTACAAAGATCATCCGAACTTAGTAAATATCCGACTTTCTATACCTGTTATATTTAACAACTATTAAAAGAATAGTTGATTTGAAATTTCTCTCTATAAAGAATAAGCAAAAGAGTTGTTAAATAGATTGCTTATTCTATAAAGATTAACTTTACTTTACTATACTTTCTAAAGAGAGAAAACTCTACTATCTTTAGAAAAAAGCCATAGGAAGTACTTAAATCCTTGTGTCATATAGGTCTCCATCATAAAATTGACCAGATACTCTATAAATGTCCAATAACTTACCATATTTTAGCTATGAGGAGCAGAAAAACCTATATGACAACGCTCTGCTGATCCGGATGGCCTGTGCCGAGGGACTGAATCCGGTGGCTCTCTGCCGGATGCTTCTGCAGGAGAAGTACAAGCTGCGCCACCGTTCGCACATCTCGCGCTTCCTGAAGCATCCGCATCTCATCGACGATCCCCGACTGGCGGCCAATGTGCAGCAGTGCATGATCAGCGACAATCAGGAGGGATCCATTACGGACCTGCGTCGCCGCATCCTCGGCGAGGAATACGAACTGAAGCTCAAGACACTGGCCAAAGAGGCGGGTATCCACTTCTACGACGAACAGGATTTGCGGCGGATGGGCTATGACAAGACGCCGGACATCAAGATGATCCTGCCATTTCTGTACAAGGACTCTGTGATCAACTGGATCGAGAGCAAGGCCAATTTCGGGGACACCAAGGGACACAAGTTCAATATTCAACAGCAGCTTCATAGCTACTGCAATCGGTGAGGATTCTAATAATTTAGTTTGTAATTTAGTTGCATCAATTTAATGTGTAATATACCTTTAAAAGCTATAAAATGTACCAAAATATGACGGTATCAAAAAGGTTAAGGAATAAATGCCCCGAGAAAGCTTCGATTTTTTATTAGATCTTTGGATTACTAAAATGCATTTTAAAATCTAATGAATCTTTATTTTCATTTCAGTTTTGGACCTGGGATCATAATCTATTGGTTTGGTTATCACGAGGAAACGCCAACGCTTCCGGATAATAACATTGGTATTACTGTACTAGCTGACTTTCCAGCCAAAGAGGATTTGGTTTTTATGCAGCTCGCACAAGGAGAAATACACACAAAAACTTTAGAGGAAACCAGTTCGGCGACTTTATCTTTAGGAAAATCCAGAGAAAAGGAGAGTCCAGCCAAAAAAATAAAAAAGCACTCGTGAAAGTGAAAATACTCATAGCAAAACGAAGAAACAGGGAATATCCTACTTCGCAATTTATGAAATGTCTCATTTTTTTTTTTACCTATTTAAAGATATGTGCTCGTTATACATGTTCTTACATTTAAACTAGAAATCATCAAATTCTGAGTAGGTTTAAACAATCAAGTTAATATAGTTTTAAACATCATCAACTTCCCAAAAACAATGGGAATTGGTAATTTAAAGACGGGAATGCTTTGCATTTGAAATCTAGCATAAAGACAATGCTGCTGCAGCGAAACAAGTTTTGTTTTTATTCATAACAATTAGTTCTCTTTTTATTGTATTTAAAAATTCTCATTTACATGATTTTCTCATTTGTTTATAGTACAAAAAGATTGTTTTATTTTTTTCTGGCATAAATCGTATATAAAACTATAAAATATTGTAATAATTGTTGTTCATAAAACGAATCAAAAACTGCTTGTCGTCTTTCATGGATAATAAAAATGGAAATCAAACAAACGTATTCATCTTGCTATGTCGTATGTTGTTTTGTATTGTGGTAGCCATTTGGCCATGTGTTATTTTCAATGTATTAACCAAAAATCAGCATTGTGTATATACAAAATTCAGCTGTGCCCTTTGCATTGGCAATTATGTTTTAAGTTTAATGCGGCCTCTTCGTCTAAATTGCGGGTTTGTTGCTCGGGCTGAAGAAGTAAAGTTATTGTTGCAAAGGTTTCGTAGCGGCAGGCAACTCGTCGATCTCGTTCAGCTTGATATATTTATGTACGCACACGGTCGAGTCGGCCATCAGACATCCTTCAGCTCCTCGGGCATGTCGTTCTTGGGATGCTTGTTCTCGAAATGCTGCTTGTATGTCTTGGGATCAGGCATTTGCGACTGAAATATAGAACAAAAATTTAATTAGATAATGCATCGATACACAAAGACTCTAATTAAAATAAGGTTAATTTTTCAACCATTTTAGTTTAATTCTGAGACCCCTTCCATGGGGACTGTTAGTTTTTTTTCACTTATGTATATGCTTATATCAGCTACATAGTAACGTGTTATTTACCTTATCACATATCCCTTATTTGTAGCTTAGTAATAAAAATGAAATGTACTTTATAAGCTTTAAAAAAATGTATTCTATTGAGTAATCTTCATATCTACCAAACCAAACCTACCACGATAAATTTACCTTATGTTTTAAGTCGTCCAAAAAAAAATACTTTTACGCCTATCAAGCTTATATACATATTTTTCGTTTGGGAAACTATAATTTTCAAAATGTAATACAAAAGAATTTCTTTACATGCCTATAGGAAAGTAAATTTTAAAAAGGATGTCTTGCTTAAAAGTCTGGTAAGCGATCAGGACCAGCATATTTTGTGTTCTTTTTTGATCGAGGGTATATTTTATATGCAGATACTGAAAAATAAATATATTAATATTTTATACCCTTTCTATATCGTTAGCGATCTCCGTTTAATTTGGTTGTTTAAAAAGAATTTTTTTCATACTTTTATATGAATTAGGATTCATTCCTTGACTGCAAGGGTATTCGGCTTGCCGAAGCTATGTAGCTCCATTCTCGGACAATAAAAATGTAATATAAATCATTTTCTTGCTGCTTTTAATTCCTTGAACCCTATTCTATATTAATATCCCAGTTAATATTAGCTTGTTTTCCATTTTTTTTTTGTCGAGGTACTATAATATTATATGCCCTGAACCTGATACTTAGGCAGGTTCCACTGTAGCTGGCTCACCTTGCAAACGGCGCACACATGAACGAGTGCCTTCTGGGCCGCCTTCTTCTGGTCGTTGGCGCTGTGTCCCTGCTGCTTCTTTATTTTGGCCTGTTTCTCGGAGGCTTTCGCCTGCGACTGGATCTTCTGGTGTCCGCGTGCCATTTCTCGCTGTATAAATGAAAATATCATTAATCATGCTTGTTGATTGTTTGCCTTAAAACGGGATTTGCAACTAATGCGGCAGAAGCGCATATACTTTCACTTTTTTCCCCCACCCACATATGTACAGCCAACAGTTGCGAGGGCTATATCTGAACAGGAAATCATTTCCCGGATCTTTGTACGATAATATCTTAAATATTAATGCAAACCTGCATTACAGGGTACCGCAACTACAAACAAATCACCACCGCAAACGAAAATGTGACTTTTCGAACACGTTCTGTGTTCTTTTTGCAATCCCATTTTAACTTACCTTATAAACCCGTTTATATTAAGTCGCCTCTGGAAATGCAAGTGGTTTAGCCCTTCGATTAAGGTCTAATTCGTTGTCTAGATACTATTTGATTTGGTACCCGAAATTGTTGACGTTTAGCCTTAGAAATTTGTTAATTTGTTGAGTTTTGTTTCGCAGCCAGGGTTGAATGTGACCAGATGGAAGTATAGTGAAAATACTCCGCTAAAATACAGGGTCTTCGAGTTCAGATATTTGTCTCTTCCTAGCGGAGTTTCAAACCCATTAAAGTATTCGAAATTTCTTTCATATTTTTCCTGAACAAAACAAGATTGTTAAAAATAAAAATTAAATACATAAAATAAGACAAAGATTTCAAATACTGCATTTATAAAAAAAATGTTGTTCTTTTTATGAGTCATCTGATCATAACTTTTTAAAAATGGAAAACATATACTTATTTATCGTTCATTTTAAATTCGAGAATTATCAAAATAATATATACATACTTTTCTTTAAGACAGTGGAGCTTTGAAAACACATTGTTCTTTATTTCTAACATTCTTTATTGTTTATAAATTCTCATTTACATGATTTACTCAATTTTTTATTGTACAAAAAGTTTGGTTTACATTCACTTGTGTCATTATTCGTATAAAATTATTCTTCATGAACCAAATCCAAAACGGAGCACAGAGTATTTATTGCTGTCTTTCAGTGCTAATAAATATCAAAATTAAAACATTCTTATTCATCTTGCTATGTGGTAGGTTGCTTTGTATTGTGGTAGGTAGCCATTCATCGAACAATTGCGTACTGTGTTAATTTCAATGTATAGTATAAACTAAAAACAAAACCAAAAGCCAGCAGTGTGTATACAAAAAATTCGGCTGCTTCCTTTTCATTGGCAAATATAATTATTATTACTAGTATCCATCCTCTTGGCTTCGGCTTGATTGTTGGTTTCTGTTTTTGTTTTGTTTTGTTTGGGCTGATGTAAAGTTATTGTTGCAAGGGTTTCGTACTGGTAGGCAACTCGTCGATCTCGTTCAGCTTGATATATTCATCCTCTACATGCCATCAGACATCCTTCAACTCCTCGGGCATATCGTTCTTGGGATGCTTGTTCTCGAAATGCTGCTTATAAGTCTTGGGATCGGGCATTTGCGACTAAAATGGAGGAGACATTCGATTAGATACGAGTTAATCTATTAAAAAAGGAAGTAAAGTAGGTAGTTTATAATCGCAAGAAATACAGTTTTGAGTTTATCAATTTTCGCAAGAAACAATTTTTTTTTTTAAACCTTTTATAGAGAAAATGTTGATGCATTAATATCTTATAACTAATTTGTATATCAAAAACCGTCTATACATATTTATTCCGAACCAAGAATAAGGATAGAATCGTTAAATCGATCTCGTTAAAACTTTGCCATATACATTGTTCTATTCTATTGTTCTATTGGAACTGCTGTATTTGGTTCGTACTAAGCAAGTTCCACTGTAGCTGGCTCACCTTGCAAACGGCGCACACATAAACAAGTGCCTTCTGGGCCGCCTTCTTCTGGTCATTGGCGCTGTGTCCCTGCTGCTTCTTTATTTTGGCCTGCTTCTCGGAGGCTTTTGCCTGCGACTGGATCTTCTGGTGTCCGCGTGCCATTTCTTGCTATAAAGGAAACAGAAGAGTTGATCATCAATCATTGCGGAATTTTGCTTTTACTAGGCTCAAACAAGGGAGGCAGAAGCGCTGTTACTTTATTTATTCCCCCGCCGTCCCAAATCCAGGTGGGTTTTTGTTTACCAGATCTGTGTGCCTCTGTTTATTTAAATCGAACCAGGCAGTATAGTGTACTGCAACTACAACAAATCACCCCCGCAAAAGAAAATGTGGCTTTCTGACCACGTTCTGCAGTCTTTTTGCCAGCCCATCTTCACTTACCTAATTAACCCGATTAAATTTGGTCGCCTGTGCTAAATGCCGGTTTTGCAGCCTTTGATTTAGGTTTAATTCGTTGTGAGGAATATGTTTTGATTTGGTACCCGAAATTGTTGACGTTTCGCTTTAGAAATTTATTAATTTGTTGAGTTTTGTTTCGCTGCAAGATGTGAATGTGACCAGACTTTATATAAACCTGAAATACTTAACAGGAAAACCCTTGGGTAGAGAAATTCGATAAGCATTTATCGGTGACCTAAACCGTTTAGGGATATTTGCTTTACGTAATGAAAAATGCCGTTATGAGACTCCGTAACGCACTACGTATTTAATTTGAATATAATCAACGCAGATCAAGTTTTAAACTTATTTAGATGGATAGATAAAAATATACCCTATACCATATACTATTGAATAAGTATAGTGTTTGATAATTTCAAATAAATGGAATTATGGTAAAATACACTCAGCAAACTCAGATCCTTGATTTAAAGAAAAATTGCCTTAACTTTTGAAAAATAATCTTTAATTTTTGCTTCTCATACAAAATATAGAAAGATATTACCTAAAACGACTACCAAGGAAATTTTTGCCTTAAACTTTGCCTTAAACTCATATTTACATAAATTCTATATGAATGGCTTAAATTTAAGGCAACGTTTCCTAAATTTAAGACAATTTTGTCCGAAAATTAAGGCAATCTACTTTTCTTTTAGCTGTCATACGACGGTGACAGACTTGAAGTTCCCAGCGACTGTCACTTTTAATGCCTTACACGGAATTCCTTCAGATTTAATATGTTACAAACAAAAATAAAAAAATAACAAAACTAAAACTAAACTCAAGATATTTTAGTAATTTCATTATTTTCAGCAACCTTACTTTTTTGTTAAGAATAACCCTTTTTTTACTTAACTAGTGCAATAAAAAGCGTGTATAGCTCGGAAATGAAACCGCAGAATTAAAATAAATATTTGATTTGTATATTTATTTAATAGAAAACTTAACAAAATACAACTATTTATAATTACACCAGCATACTGGCATTATTATCGCAAAACTCGTAAATATTATCAACAAACTGCATTTCCTGCATACTTTTAGCAACTTGAGGGGTATTTTTCACTTCTTGTGAGGGTTGTGGTACCGAGACAGTGTCAGTCGTCGTTTCCTCCAAAGTCAGACGTTTTAAATTGTTAATCAGTGATATATCGTGTCTGATATCGTTCTTCAGTTCGAGCAGTTCGTGCTCGGTTTTAATGATGTCCTCCGCATAAGCCTCGATATTTCGCTGCAATTGCCCGACCGATACCTCCATTTCCGGTCCCTTGTACCGTTCGTTTTGCAATCGATATAATCGACACTTTTCCGATAACTGACGTGTCAATGCGTACTCCTTTTCATAGCGAACATTCATATCGGCATGAAGGGATGCCAGTTTATTGCGAACACTATTACGCATTGGCTTATCCTTTCGCCTCCTTATGCAGTTATTATAGTTGTTGTTGTTGTTGCATTCGCTGGGAATCGCAGTCTTAAATGTTTCTATCGAAGCTTTGGTTACCTCGTGGCGACTTCGCCTTCGACGTCGTTGCTTGGAAACCCGATTCTCGGCCAGTTTATATAGCTTGGCCTTGGCTGCACTTTCCGTACCCCTATAAAGTTGGTCTGGCATTATAACCAGTACCAAATCATCGGCCATCGATTGCTTTTGACCAAGCAAACTCTTCTCCTTCAATTTATTGGGCACTTTTGGCGGTGTCTTGGTAGGTTTTGGCATTATTTTTTTCCCCTTTTTAAAATGCAGTAGTTTCTTAAGCCACTTGATCATGGAAAAACTTGTGGTGTCTTGTGTATGGGGTACTAATTGCATGGCCTGGGGATCTCTGAAGTTATCACGATGTTTCAAAGATATGCGGAGCTGTAATAAGAAGGACACAAAGAAATATGATTAACAAAAAAACAAATATTGAAGTATTATTCAATTTTTGGGCTTTCTTAGTTTTTCTTTAGATTCTTAAAGTTTTTTTTGAAACTAGTTAAATAGTGTTTTAAAATTTTTTTTAGTTTTAATCCTTGAATTCTGAACTCGAATGATAAAGTGTTTTATCTTAGCTTTATCCATATAATAGGGACCTACGAAAAGACTAAAATACTTTTAAAATTTGAAAATGGCAATGAATGTAATCAAAGAATCATAATCAATTTAATTTAAAAAGTAAGGCACACGATAAATAATTTCTAATGTTTCTATTAATATCTCTAATAAAGCTATTTATTTTACTTTCTGTCATATTCCGGTTGTCTAACAATAAAATCAGCCTAACTTATTCCCCCGTGTCCACCACTCTTTCTGTTCATTAACTAGATAAGATCATCAAATAATAATTAGGAGTACGTAGCCCGCAAATGGCATTAATCCAGTTCCTAATGGCGGGGATCATAAAAAATTTACAACATTATTAAGCCGAAAGGAAAACATGAACTTTAATATAAAAATCAATAGGCAAATTGATTTCATTCGGTGCGTCATAAACAAATAAATACGAAAAGCCAGAGCATAAGTCAAAAGCAAGTGGTACAGTATATAGAAGGCGCGGGTGTGACGACTTTGGATGGGGTGGTAAAAAAAAAACCGGGAGGAATGGGTTTTCGAGAACGACATGAATTTCACATTTCTTGGCTTGCGTGTGGCGCCAGGAAAAAAGCGCTTATTATGCAATCACTGTAGACTTTTTTTTTGGGCCGAGTTTGCTGGTGTTTCTGTTTCTGTTTTTGTTTTTTTTTTTCTGCACGCCAGGTGGGATTCCCCTTAGTTGTTGCCATTACCTCATTGTGTACACGACTCCAAGCGCGCCAAACGGGCAAAATGGCCATGTTGCCATCGTAGCTCCGCTCTATGCCGCCCCAACTTTCCGTTATAATGTAATCGCCGTAGTCACGCGATGCTGCCGCCGTATTCCTCTGGCCGCCATCTTGTTTTTCCAACGTCCGGAAAAGTAAAAAAAAAAAAATTCAATGAAACGAAACGAAATGAAACGCAAACACAAACGTGGATAAATAAAAGTAATTGTAAATAAGAAGCATAAATAAATAAAAAGCCAAATTGTGATGTACGAAAAATGGCTGTCACGACAGGATCGATTGTATTATTACCGACTTACCTTTCGGATTAATGCCGCCGAAATACCCATCGCCGTTGCTCAGTTCGTCATCAATCAGGGCCTTGATTATGTCATCGCAAGTCGTTTTGTTCGTCACTCCCGATACGTAACGCGCCTCGCCATCGTCCATCCAGATGGGGATTTCCTTGTGGCCTTGCTCCTAATGGGTCGCCGGAAAAAAAAGCGGGGGAAGTACCGGGATCAATAAACAGGGTTGCAATACATTTCACACGGAAATTGGGGACAGGTATTGGGTTAAAAGACCTTGAGTAAAGTCTGGCGTTTGGTTATGCAACTGGAAAGGCTTTAATGAGCTCATTCTATAAATTCCAATATATCAAACCCTTTTTTTGTTTTTCATTACTACACTAAATATAAATTATATAGCTTTAAATTAAAGGGAAAAAAGGTTTTTAGTAACAGCTCTAGAAAAAAGTCTAACGTTGGGAGGGAATACCGAATGAATCGATTTTATTTGGCTCATTTTATAACTGACAATAGATCAGTAAACTTTTTATTTTATATGATTAAATTTGTTGTTGACAGACATTTTTTAAAAAAGAACGCTATATTTAAAACAGCTCAGATGCCCTGTTGCTTGTTTTTCAGAAAGGGCTTTAATTAAAATCGAATCTATTTATTTGTTTAAGATTATTTATTTTCTTATATTTTTAAAAAATATGTTTTTCTGAATGATTATTAACTTTTTAAAATATAAGCAGTATTATCTTTGCATTTCTAAATGCGGAAGAGAGTTATTTATGCATTTTGTGTAAAGTTCTTAATTTAAGCAAATAATGTGGGCTCTGCGATATATTGTACATTAATCATCTAAACAATGTGTTTCTATATAGGTAAAATACCTTGGGCAAGCCTAAAAATACACTTAACAAGAAAGGAAGCAAACTTCGGCAAGCCGAAGTTTATATACCCTTGCAGCTATTTCAAAAACTAAATACTCTTTAAAACGTTTAAATTATGATTTACTTGCGTGTATGTTTAAAAACATTGAAGCTATGATGATTTGCAGCTTAATTATTCGATAGTTCCTATGGCAGCTATATGCTATAGTCGTCCGATTTGATGAAATTTAAAACGTAATTCTAAAATATTTAACCATTACTATATCTCGAAGAACTAAAAAAAAAAAAAAAAAACAGAAAAGTTATAATTTTTTTCATTTAGTTTTCCGATTGTTCCTATGGGGGCTATATGATATAGTCGTCCGACTTTGATGAAATTTAAACCGTAAATCGGAAATATGTAACCATTACTAAATGTCGAAGAACTAAACAAAAAATTGAAAAACAGCAAAGTTATAATTTTTTTCATTTATTTTTCCGATTGTTCCTATGGGAGCTATATGCTATAGTCGTCCGATTTTGATGAAATTTAAACCGTAAATCGGAAATATGTAACCATTACTAAATGTCGAAGAACTAAACAAAAAATTGAAAAACAGCAAAGTTATAATTTTTTTCATTTATTTTTCCGATTGTTCCTATGGGAGCTATATGCTATAGTCGTCCGATTTTGATGAAATTTAAATCGTAAATCGGAAATATGTAACCATTACTAAATGTCGAAGAACTAAACAAAAAATTGAAAAACAGCAAAGTTATAATTTTTTTTCATTTATTTTTTCGATTGTTCCTATGGGAGCTATATGCTATAGTCGTCCGATCCGGCTCGTTCCGACTTATATACTACCTGCAATAGAAAGACAACTTTTGGGAAAGTTTCATGCAGATAGCTTTAAAACTGAGAGACTAGTTTGCATATAAACGGACGGACAGACGGACAGACGGACAGACGGACATGGCTAGATCGACTCGCCTAGTGATGCTGATCAAGAATATATATACTTTATAGGGTCGGAGATGTCTCCTTCACTGCGTTGCAAACTTCTGACTGAAATTATAATACCCTCTGCAAGGGTATAATAAAATGTTTCAATAGCTCAGCAGTGAAAATCGTAGCCTTTTCGTACTTAAGTTTGGATAGGTGTGTGAAATTTCATTGTAATTTCATTGAGAAACCCGATTTCTAATTTAAAGTTGAGATTGATTTTGTATAAAACCGTAATCCATTTGGATTCAGATCCCAGTGGCAGTTTCTCCTCGAGTTTGCCTGTTTATGCATATGACTAACGCTTGTGCCTGCCCCCCAATTAGATGATTTGTTTGATTTCAGTGGAAAAGTTGCCGCAGCCCAAAAATCAGGGGTGTGGGTCGAGAGATTCAAGGGGGTTGTGTGTGTGTGTGAGGTGGCCAGTAGTAGAGGGGGTTGTAGGCACTTACCACTGTGCTATTAACGCCATAGAGGGAAATGGAACGGTGGCGACGACTGGCCTGGCCAACGTTTCCGTTTTCCCTGCCGTGTTTATTTTTGCACGCTTGCCGAGTTAATGGTGGTGGTGGTGGTGCTTTAGGTGGTGCTAATGGTGGCTCCCCCACCGACTCATCCACCAAACGCTCCTCGAATGCAGCCTGCTTATTATTATTATTATTATTATTGTTGTTGGTGTCTTGATTTTGACATCGTCGCGGTGGAAGAATGGGGCTTTCGGGTAGATTTAGCAGCGATGGACAGCTGCCCATATTATCATCGATGAATGTGGAGTTCTGCTGTTGCGGCGCCATGTTCCTTTGCCCCATTGAAAAACCTCTCTCTCGATAATTGGCACTGCAATGAACAAAAAAAAAACATTTAAATATAGAGAACATGCAATATCCTTGTTAGACATTTTGTTGGTTCAGCTGGGTGTTCGCCTACGCCGAACGATCAATTTAGATTTGTTGCCGCGATTAAATAAATTATGCAGTAGCCCTATGCCGTACAATATGCACACCTATTTGGCATATATATACTATGGTAAATATATAACATATATATGTAGTTGCAGCTAGCCATAGACACCACGCAGCCCCATCTAGATTCCTAGAAAATTGCCTACCAACGTCAGTTGGCGCCAGTGGCCCATTATTCAGGAACATTGCCGGCGTTTAGCCTGTCGCACCATCACCATCACCATCACCATCCCATCATCCCATCGCAGTCCTACGAGGCCTACTAAGCCCCATTTCTCCATTTCTCCACTAGACCCCCACACATAATTTGTTGTTTGGGGGGCGTTGTACGGACCTTGCAGTTTGTATGCAAATTCGATGGAGTACCAGCCGAAAAACATTTTCCCTCTTTTTTGCATTGCAATCGGCGGCCTGACTGACTTATGAATTAATGCTAATTTATGCCGCCGGAAAATGCAGCGAAGGAGCTCAAATTATATGGATTGACGGGGGGCAAGTGATGAAATATTTTTGAGCGAACAAATTACAGAGCGTAGGTGCTAGGGCGTCGATACAGGCAAGTCCCAGCTAAATGCTAAGATTCATTATTGCAGAAAAATATATAAATGTTTCAAGTAAAACAAAATTAACAAGGGGTTTTTTGGTCCACAAACTTCTGCAGAAGTTTTAGAACTAGAACACTATATAGATATTAATATTGAAAACTTTGAAATTAATTTAATTTTGAAATAAAATTAAAAATTCACCGACAATCCCTCATAATTATCCCATGAAATTAAGATTTTTTAGATTGATCAGGAAACTAAGGTTCCCCCTAGGACCTTATTTACGGCCAAAAGTGCAATTGAAATGGAATTTACAGAATTTTTCAGAATTCCCTCATCAAATATTTATATACTCTCTGGACAGGTGCCTTAGCTATGCGCCACGCCCCCTTTTCTATTAGAGAAATGAGTTATGAGTGCAGCAATTTGCGAAAGGATTTCCACATGCAGGTGGAACTGCAACCAGCGAAGGACCTATCGCAGAATATCCTTGAGTGTGTGTGTGTGTGTGTGCTGCCTTTGATTGCGCTGGACACCTGGACATGCCAACGTTCATTTAAAAATGTAATTTCCAATCAAGATAAGTTCAAATGTAAATTTCCTCCTTTGGCGAGGTCAATTACTGAACTCTGACCCGCCCCCGCATTGCACTTAATTGTTTCGAGCGAATGGACGGCCGCCAGCCTTATTACACATTTATGGTCGGGCAGTTGGCCAAGTTGGGAAACAGCTCTGACCCCCCGAAAGTTCAATGTCTCCAAAGTTTAGCCAGCGATTGGATTTCACTCTTGGTGTATTATATTTTTAACTGTTTCATAATTTTAGCCTAACCCGAATTAATTGCTCCTGTGCAATCCCCCCTCGATATTTCCGTTGCGTGTTGGGGCGAAATTAATTTTGTTTTGGTACTGCGCATTGGATTCTAAATTGAAAATAGAGGAACCAACGCAGTCGTGACGTTAGCGGCTCAATAGGGTTGGTACAGGGGGGCGTATGAGTAATATTTCGATGGCAGTGATTTGATAATGTAGAAGTCAAAGCTCAAATCTTTTGTAAGAACAAGGTTTTATACATTGTGTTGATTCCCTACGACTTTCGTTTGCCATCGAATTTATAATAATATAAATATATATTGTTAAGTCAATATTTATTGAAGTAGAAGTACTTTTTTCCCAACTTTTTTTATACGTGATTAATAGCATTAAGATATTTGGTTCATGTTTTAAAAAAAAAATTAATATGCCAAAGAAATCTCTACAGATTATAAACCTTTCTAAAATATTTTATTTATTTAGCCATTTTAGCTTTCATCTATCTGTTATTCATGTATCCATGCTTTTAATTTTTCCAAATTTTCAAACATAGGTCTAAGAATTCCCTGCTATTTAATATGCTAATTATTAATATAATTTGCTTTTAGAAATGTTGTTTAAAGCCGTCGATTAAATTTTGGCACCCGCAGAACCACAGAATAATGAAATCAACTGTGAATTCTCCCAGTGCCAAGATTCAAAGTCAGCATGGCCATGATCTTTCAGAAAACACAAAAATCCAGGCACAAGATCACCTGGGATCGCTTACCTCTAGATATTTTCTCCAAGTGTGGCAGTTATGTTACACTTTGCAAGTGATCCTCTTGCGTTTCTGGCGCGTTTCTTTCAGTTTTTGGCAGTTTAGTGGGTAATTTGGTTCTAACGATTGTGTTGTTGCTGAACGAGCTTCACTGGTTCACACATGCTGCAGCTGCAAGGACATGCTAATCCTTTGAGCTTTGACACTTGACTGAAGTTCAAATTTGAATTTGCTGCTATGTAAGGTGAGCTGGGCAGCGACGTCGTCGTCGCAGTCGGCGCTGACTGCGCTGCCGCCTACCGGCCGGATAATATACGGGTATATAGAAATGTTTCTAGATCTAGACAGGTGCTAATGCTGCTGTCCCTGTCGCTGGCACTCGAATCGAGCCTGGCACTGAAAGCCTTTCGCTCCGTTCGCATTCAAATTCTCCACACGGCACAGGTCCTTCTCCTGCTCGACGTATCGTTGTTGCCACGAACAACGTTGCACAACAAATAACTGAACGGCGTATCCTTGGCGACGGCAAGTGACTAACTAAAATTTTATTTGCTACCACACAAAACTTTAAAGCAAAAGGAACGAGCTGCCCGGAACGCACACCACGACACACCTGGCGTTGCGGGAAAGAGAGCGTCCGAGGGTAGGTTCTCCTACTGCCCCTGCCCCCTGCCCCTGCCCCTTCCCCTGCCTCTGCCTCTGCCCCTGCTGTCGTCATCATCATCCTGCCACTGCCACGACTGCGTCTTTGGCCAACCACCAGCCACCACCGAAATTGAGTAAAAAAAAAAATACAGTATAAACGGCCGAGTCTTCCTACCAATTTCCACTAGCCCTAGCCTTCTAGAACTTCTCTCTTTTGGCCGCAAACACTGCCACTACCACTACCACTACCACTTCCACTACCACTACCATTACGATTACCACTGCCACGACCACTCCCTCCGCTCTTTTGTTGCAGTCGCAGCTATTCCGTAAGCGAACTATAGCGTGTGCTACCCGCCGGCAGCACCAACACCAACACCAGGAACCAACAGGAACCACCGTCAACACCAACACAGCAATGCACTGCGAAAAAATATTGACACAAATAATCACCCTTCAGTTTACGATTTTCGACCCCTTTTGGTGTTTATCTATCAGGTGTCTTAGTTTTACAAAAATATTATGTTCCTTGAAAGATCTGCTGAAATCACCTTAATAGACAATTCATCTTAATTCACCAAATTTTTTATTTTTTAATTTCCAACATTAAATATTGTTTTATTTTGTTTATGTTATTTTAGCCAACATTGTGCACAAATGTGTAGTAGAAAATATAATTATATACATCTTAAATGAAACATGGCAACGTATACAAATATTATTTATAAAAATAAATATAATAAAACCAGTGCCAAATAAATGAATAAGGTCATCATGTTTGTCACATATAAACCCAAATAGGGAGTTCCACCGATGATCTTTTTTTGAAAATGCTAGCTATCCATGAAAGTATATAACTTAAATAATTTCTATTTTTAACTTCTAGTTCAACATCATACTTGAAATTAATGCAAATTAAAGTGTACCGATCAAATAAAAAATTAATAAAAGTACACCTTTATAAATTAAATGATCTCAATGGTAGGCAATATTTAAATCAAAGGAACCTTTTGGCTGCAAAAGAGAATATTTTAATTATTGAGTTTCAAGCCATCAGCTAAAATAAGGAGCCGGAAGTTGTCAATGTCATATCCACATATGTTAAAAGTATTGTTATTTATCTCAGTGTACCAATGCCATGACGCGCACTTTGCGTTATTTGGTAAAACGAGATTGTTGATAACGTGCCACCAACAACAGCAACAAAGAACTATAAAAACTAGCGGTACATAAAAAACGAATTTCTGCCTTGTTTTTATCTACCCCCACTAGTGCGCCCACCCTTCACCCAGCCTATTCCGCCACCCCCACTGTTTTTTTCGCCGTGTATTTTATTGTTAATGGGCAGCATTTGCTTTTCAATTCGATTTTTTTTTCGATTTTTTCCCTTTGGTTGTACATTTGTTGCTAGCAGGCTTTTTCGGCCAGGATCAAAAACTTCAGGATAGCAGAGGGAGAAAAACTAAATGGGATTGAAATTGGTAGGGGTTGTATCTAAGAAATAGTGCTAATGGTTTTAGCAGCAGGCTTTTGGTAGTTTATGTATGGGAAAGTAAAAGTGGCTTCTGTGGAATTGGTACTGAAAATATATAATATATTTTATTTTGAATGCGATTTGTGAAAGTCCATTGTTAATACTTTAATTGCTTAAAGGTCTTTTAAGTAGAATTTTTGATATCGTAAGGCCTATTAAGAAAACTGTTTCAAAAACATTTAAATTAAATGTAATAGATTTTATTTTGAATGTGACTGGATTAAGTCTATTGTTAATACTTCAATTGCTTAAAGGACTTTTTAGTAAAAATTTTAATATCTTAAATATAAATGTTAACAAAACTATCGTATAAACATTCAAGGGATCAGATATAAAATGTTTTCAAACAGCCAAAATTTAAAAATGCTTTGTTGAATACCAGATCTATAAACGATGACGTTCGTATATATATATTTGCTAAAGCTCCAACTCCTTTGCTCGGCCTCCCTATAATTTACATTGGACTCATAGGGATTGGGCAACACAAATATTCAATAATGCTCGAGCTCATTAGGAATCGATTCGATGAATGTACGCCCCATGAAGCACATCATGGAAATTATAGATGCAAAGTGGATGGCAGGTGCCAACTTATCTGAGTAATATGACAAATAGCCTCTCCTTGCAAGTCATTACAACTGTGCTTGGTAATGGTCAAGCAATTGCATTCGGGGCTAGAAAATATATAGTGCCTAAGCCCAACCACCAAATAACATAAAAAAATAACCAATTAAAAACACGCAAGTTGTTCATTTCTGGAGAAAAAGCGCGTGAAATTGTGACGCGTTTTGGGCCAAAAGCGAATGTGGCTACAACGATTATGTAAATGATTGATTTGGAGCTGGAGCGGGTCAGGCTGTACTTGCTAGCACTCAGTGACTAGGGGTTAGTTAGCCACCCCTTGCTAACTTGGCCGCTGCGGTTCAGCGATTTCACGGTATGGCACCGAGCTCGGCATAAACAAACATAATGCTCGTAATATCCTTATAATGGCACCAGCTACTCTCCGGAGGGATTATTATTACTATTACTGCTTTTTTAGTGTGGGAACCATTGCGCTGGTGGTTATTAATTTTTATTTGGATTTTCGTTGGCCACATAAAGCGACTAATTGCCACGCCCCCCCCACCACATTCGCCTTAGCTCTCTAATTTGGCAGGTCCTTTTCGGCCACTGCATGCAATTGGCTGGCGCCACGTGTCAGCGGGGCATGGAGGCATGGAGGCGCCGAAAAGGGGGGTTATTTGTTAGGGGGTGCTGTCTGGCGTTGCATGTGTCGCATATATGGAAATTTCCTAATGACAGGGGCGTACGTACCACTCGGGGCCCAAGTTCATTGCGGTCGAGTTCAGTGCTCAAGCAATGATTGAGTTTTATTGTTGATTGCTGAGCAGAGATTGCAGGTCAGCTATACAGGGTAAGTTGCCAGAGGGTAGTGTATATGGTATAGGGTGTACCTGATTTCTTACTTTAAATCAATATTTTATATTAAAATTTACCTTATAGTTTGGTAAGAATATACTTTTATTTGAAATAGTTTATGTTTCCCCTTTATGTTTCAAATGAAAAATTAAAAAACTAATTAATTTAAAATAGTTTGAACAGAGTTTTGAAAAAAAAAAACATCTTAGCTTTAGTTACCAGTTTTTTATCTGGTATAAAAGGTGCAACAAAATTAAGTTTTTAATACAAAGGTGAAATAAATTGTATTGTTCTGATTAAAAACTTATTTTCAAAATGTTAACCAAAATATTAAACTATAAACTCTTAAGTTATGAGAATAAGACCATCATAAAAGTTTTGTTTTTCTTGGTAATATTATTTAGTACTTCTGTTTTTTACAGGAAATAACCTTTCAATTGTTAACTTTATAATTAATAATTTAATTTTTATACAATATGTTATTACTCCTTCTCATATTGTTTATTAGGCCAAGGTGTTTTTCTTTAGTGGAGCTTGACTTTTTCATTTTGGATTATAAGATGCAAACGATCTATCACATAGTTTCAGCAGTCAGCATCAGCTGTTTTCTTATTGTTTCCTTGTTATGGCCCAAACACACATGTTCTTGTCCACAGACTGACCCTGACATAAATATTTCCTAAGATCAATTCACATGTGTTCGATCCATTCCACACCCTCTACAAATTGTAACGTATTTTACCGCCACAGAAACAAATGTAATTCGTTTGCATCAGGTCCTAAAGAGGGGAGATTGTTACCTTTCGGGCCACTTACTGGCCAAGGCACAAAATAATTACAAGTGGCAACCGGCAGACGACAAACGGCCAACTGCATCCAGGTAGAACTGGCCCCTTCCTCGGCACTACACCTTTACTTCTACCTTTACCGCGTGCCATCATCGCCGGCTGCTGTTGCAGGTGCAGAAGTCAGCGAAGCGAGTCCCGATCCCAGTTGAACTCAAGCCCGTACACAGAGAAAAAAAAGCTCGTTTATCTTTAGTAATTCGAATGCCAAATTTAGGGGCATTGATCTATTTTAAATATTATTAATGACTTATACTTAAAACGCTTTTAGTAGCAGGTTTATTTTGAAAAGCTAAAAATGGTTTAATGTGTATTAGGTATTAATAAGTCATCAAATAGTTTCCTGTGTAGCCACACACATTCTCAGAGCCAAAAGACAGTTGCATTTCGTGCGGGGCGGAAGGAAGCTGTTGCGCGGGTCAAAACACTTGTCCTCGTTCGCCGGTTCCGAGTTTGAACCTTCTGGGCGAACCTGTTTGCTGGTTTATCTGGCAAGGGCGGGCTCTGAGATCTGGCCAACAGACAGCTCCAATAAGTACACTGAGAATAATAAGTTTAGGTTTTCTGAATAATATTACAAAATATAAATGATTTAAAAGCAACTTTTTTGCACTTTTTGCTGAGGTTTTATAAAGCTCAATTGAGTTAGCCTTACCAAAAGTCTTCTCTTTGTTGCAGGTAGTATAAGTTGGAAAGAGCCGAATCGAACAATATATAAAAAATCTCTCATAGAAAAAATTGAAAAAATAAAATAAGAAAAATGTAACTTCGCTATTCTTCAATTTTTATAAATATATTATAAGAATTTTCAATTTAAAAATATTGTATTGTGTATATATTTCGGGAGTACGGTTTTAATTTTATTAAGATTAAATAATCATTTCATATATGTAGATCAACATAGGAACTATAGAAAAATTGAGCGGCCAATCGACACAGCTTCCTTGTGTAAAATCTAAATTTACTTGTTTTAACGAATATTTTATTTTTGTAAAACTGCCGAAGTTTGCTACTTTTCTTGTTGTGATTTAAAATGTTTATACCCTTGCAGAGGGTATTATAATTTCAGTCAGAAGTTTGCAACGCAGTGAAGGAGACGTTTCCGACCCTATAAAGTATATATATTCTTGATCAGCATCACTAGTAGAGTCGATCTAGCCATGTCCGTCTGTCCGTCTGTCCGTCCGTCTGTCCGTCCGTCTGTCCGTCTGTCCGTCTGTCCGTCTGTCCGTCCGTTTATATGCAAACTAGTCTCTCAGTTTTAAAGCTATCTGCATGAAACTTTCCCAAAAGTTGTCTTTCTATTGCAGGTAGTATATAAGTCGGAACGAGCCGGATCGGACGACTATAGCATATAGCTCCCATAGGAACAATCGGAGAAATAAATGAAAAAAATTATAACTTTTCTGTTTTTTAATTTTTTGTTTAGTTCTTCCACATATAGCAATGGTTATATATTTCAGAATTATGGTTTAAATTTCATCAAAATCGGACGACTATAGCATATAGCTCCCATAGGAACAATCGGAAAAATAAATGAAAAAAAATTATAACTTTTCTGTTTTTTAATTTTTTGTTTAGTTCTTCGACATTTAGTAATGGTTAAATATTTTCGATTTACGGTTTAAATTTCATCAAAATCGGACGACTATATCATATAGCTCCCATACAAATAATAAAAATATATAAAAGAACAATCAAATAATTAAGCTGCAAATCGTCATAGCTTCAATGTTTTTAAACATATACGCAAGTAAATCATAATTTTAATGTTTTCAAAAATATTTAATTCTTGCGATAGCTGCAAGGGTATATGAACTTCGGCTTGCCGAAGTTTGCTTTCTTTCTTGTTATATTTAATTTAAATCACGAAATTGTGATTTCAAAAAATGTTGATATTTCTAATTTGGTAAAGGCTTAAATATTTTAACGATTTGTAATAATCTAAAATCCTAACAAGTTCCCAAGGTCATGGTATTCATCTTTAAAGTTTGCTCTTGTGTAGAAGTACTTAATAAATACCTTAATGGATGAAAGAAACTATAAATGACACTACTAGTTAAGTTTTTTTTTAAGTTTCCTTAAGGGTATTATTCATAATTCATTTTTCTCTGTGCATTGGCAGTTGTAGCCCTAGTGCATTCAGTTGTCATTCTCTGGGCAGGTTGTTTCCCATGTGCGGTGCTCGGTTTTAGGGGTTGTCGGTGTCCCGTCTTAACGGCAACTGCGCCTGCGTCTGTGACTCGTGTGCATTGACCTGAAAACTCAGCGCGCCTTTTTAGTTATTTATGCCTTGTTTTTGTATCAGGTATATCAACTAAATAAAGAGGAAGGGATGACAATCTATAACGAATTAGTTTATTATAGTTGGCATTCAGAGATATCTTATTTATACTTAACTAAATTTCTTCAGATAGGAAATAGACAATACAAAAACTAAAATAAGATTCAAACTTACCTAAACTTCCATTCAAAATATTAATTTATTTTATCTAGTTATCAATGAGACCTACTCAATAGTTTCAGAAATCTATAATTATTAATTAATTATTAATGCTACTATGACTAAGCCTAAATTGATTTAAAATATATTTTAATTAAAAATAGTTTTTTTTTGTTCATGTCCTAATCCCAAACCCAATGAAAAATTCCGATCACTTCAAATTTATTTAATAATTGTTTTTCGTTTTCTGATTGAGACGATCTTTATTAATGCGAAGCTGCTTTGTTTATTAGTTTTCTGGTTTTGTTCGTTTGTTGTTTTCCAATTTTTCGTTTTTTCAAATATTTTCTCGTTAATATCTAATTTTTATTCGGTTTATGTACTTGGTGTATTTACATGATGTTCGTTTCTGGAATGCAATATTAATAAATTGGTTTGTATTATGCTCAAGGTTGTGCATTATAAAAAAGTTTCTTTTTTAATTATTACGTTTGGTAGCATTGTGGGATTTTTGGTTTTTGTAATTGATCTTTAAGAAATCTACTCGTATGTGAAATAAATTGGAGAACAGAAATCGCCCCAATGGCTCAACTTGTTTTCCATTTTTTCAACGTTTTTTATATAATTTTTCTTAACAAATCTCTAGCAAACAGTTCAGTTTGACTGGCATAGATTAGCAAATATTATTAAAATTAAAAATTATTTTAAAGTTATTCGATAAAATGATTTAACTACTAACTTTCTTGTTTTATTAATATTTACATTCCGTTCATAGTAATTACAAATTATAAGCCTTTTGGGTATTGAGAATTTAAAAAGTGTTTTGAGAACTCCATAACCTACCCATCAAATATGAGTACATTTAACAGATTTTCTTAATGCACTTAAATTTCTTGTGTTGCCTTTATTAATTTTCTCTTTTGCTAAATTCATTAATGCTTTTTAAGGGTGAACTTTTATGGCTTTGATTTTAGATCTATTTCATTTAAATATATTTTTATAATGTTACTGGTCTTTGGTTTAGCTTCTACTTTGTTTTATCAGCAGTTTAGCTTGTGAGGAGTTCAAAACAATCCCAAACTGAACTCGTTATAGGGCACATAGGTCGGGTTCCCATTAGTAACAACTCAAACTGTGTTTCGCTTGAAACCTTCTAAGCAATCAATAAGTTTTTAATTTTTTCAAAGAAGGCACCTTCACCCAAATCGATTGCTAACTAACATTTAAATGAGTTACGTGGTTAAGCAGTTTAAAAAACGAATCGAATATAGTTTCTAAGGGTCCATCTTTATCATATTTTATTTGTACATTCCTTATATTGGCCACATATTCAGCAAATTCTACTCACATTTTTACCCTTTTCTTTACTTTCGCAACAAAAATATTTATTCTTGGACGCAAAAAATTTGGATTTCAGCTTTTGTGTTTTTTGTGTACTATGAAAGCCGCTAACTTTACAAAAAAACTCGAAATTATTCGGCATTGCTTGTTTGAAAGTTTACTTAGTACTTGCATTTCGTCAGAGAAACTTTTGTGTTTTTGTAAATTGCAAAAAGATTGTCCTTGTCTTTGGGTTTTCTTTTCTTTAAATTGTATTTTAGTTTTTTTTTTGTTAAATGAGAAAAAGAGCTTGCAAAATGCGAAATGAAAAATTCCCAAAAAATCTACAAATTCTAAATTCATAACATTATTTATTTGCAAAAAGCATTTTGTGTATACGCGTATTGTGTTCTATATAGATAATATTGTTTAAACAATTGGTAACGGTGGCCCTCAATAACCTGCTCTCAATTAATTTCAATAAAATTTCGTATGCAAAGGTTTGTTTAAATTTATGTTTTTTTTTTTTGTGTTGTTTATCACAAGGTTTAAATTTGGTTTAGGCTTAAATTGTTTGAAGTTTAGGTCGTGCTTCTTTGGGTTTTATTAATATTTTATTTATCCTCCAAACGTTTTGCAGAGCGTTCGACGACATACATTTTATCTAAAATACTTGGGTGTTAGTTTTGTGAGTTTATAGTTGGGTTGGCATATGCTTCATAGCTACTTATGAGAGTTTTATAAAGTTTCTTGTCATATATATTTTTGTAAATATTTTAGTTAGCTTTCGTTTATGTTTCTTCTTCTATGAGCTTTGATATGTATTTTAATAAAAGGTTTTAGGCAATTCCTGCTGCTACTTAAAAAGGCGTTGATGGATTAAATAAAATTCATGAAGGTGTAAAAACATTCGGTTGTAAACTGTTTTACGTACGTAATACATTTCTATAAAACCAAATTATTTCGTATGTTTTCATTTCACCTGGTTTTTAGTTTAGGAAAGCGTTTTCTGTGGTCTACTTTGCGGCGGTTCCATTTCTACGAATTTATGTTATACAACTCCTGCTTTATCAATTGAACATTTATTGAAAAAATAAACAGAATTTAACTAAACATTTAAATAAATATTATATACAGTATAGCGTATCGTGAAGTCCTGTGTGATGATTAACAATTTGTGTGTTCTGTTTGTTTACTCTTTGACATATGCGGAGGCATTTCAACTCATCGAATTGAATGGAACAAAACTGGGTTTTAATTTCATAATATTTGACTAGAGCTGTTTGTAAATATATAACATCTATGTATATGTGTATAAACAGGTTTGCATCTTCGACTACTCAAATAGGTAAAGCCTTAAAGCTGTTTGGTTTGCGTTTCATATTTCATAATTATAGGCTAGGTCTTTTTATCTTCTTGGATCGTGTTTTTTTTTTTTTTGGTACTTTCAGCATTAATTTCTTTGCTTAATAAGTTGTTTAAATATTATATATTACAATTGCTAGACAGTGTTTCTTTGGTTGGTATAATTAACTAATGCATTTTCGAGCATATGCAAAAATTTGCAAATTTAATTTAAAGTTTTTTTTTTTTTTTGGTTTGTTTCTACTATTTTTAAAAAAGGCAGTCGAAAATGTTTCTTTCGTATGTTTGCTCATTTGCATAAATTTAACTTTCGTAAATATTAATTATTAACAACTTATTCATTTTGGTTTTATCCCCGTTAACAACTCAGTTTAAACTAATTTTTTTCATTTTGACGTTTTTATCACTGGATTTGTCATGTTGTTGCCATTTAAATAATCGTTAATGAATAACTAGATGTACTTTGTGTTTCCCTTTGTTACATTAAAATTATATGACTTTGCAAGGCCCTAAAAATTAGCAAACGAGTTTTCAAGTCAGTTTGCATGGTTCTCTACAAAATACTTTACGAGTTATGCATTTTCACGCCGTTCGAGTTTGCTTTTCTGGCTTTGCTTCGGCAATTTAGCGTGTTCAAGTATCTATATGTATGTTTATGCATTGTTTTTAGTGTGTTTGCTTAATTTTACGAAAATCCTTTATAGTGTACAAAGAAGAATATCAGAAAAATGGCATAAGCAGTTGGAAATGTAATTCTAGCGATGACATCGATCGTCTTGGCCACTCGAATCGGATGAGGTGGCTCTTTTTTCCGCACTTGAACGAAGCAGGTCTGAAAGATAAATAAAAATACGTAAATATTTCTTCAGAACTCGTTCAAAAATAAGTTTCTCTTTTGCAAAAAAATGTTTAACATTGCTATTCTATTGCCTTTTTGGAAAATAAGTTGTATAAAAATTGCACATTCATTTTAATGTGGTACTGTATTTTTATTTTATTTATTTATTTATTTTATTAATAAAATCTAAATCAAATCATATTGGGTATGACAGTTTATTTAATATTGTTGAATGCTTTTTTTATTATTGATTGGAAATGTATCAATACAATTATATTCAAGGATTTAAAAAAAATCTTCCAAGAATATCAAAATAAAATGTATTTTCTCTAACAATACTCTAGTTTAATAAAAAAGAAAATAAAAATAAAAAAATAAAAATTTAATCTTCTAATAGATTTCAATGTGCTGAATCAGAATTTAGGCACAAAATATGTTTTTTTTTAATATATCTTTGCCAAAACTTTAAGAATTATTTTTAGCGTAGTTAGCAGAGATATTTTTAAAACAACATTTTTTTGTGAAATGTTGGATTAGCACACCAAAATCTATTGGAGCAGTATTAAAGATTCAACTTTATTAGTGGATTTTTGTACCACTCTGATTTTCAGAGAAACTTATTTTCGAGTATAATTTTTGGGGATATCTGGGGACAATCTCACCTCCGTGGCACAGCCATTGTTCGCAGAATGGGTGCACGGACTGTTGCTGCCGCCGCAGGTGGTGCAGGCCACGATTTCGTTCGGGGCACCGGCGTCTCGTCGTTTCTCGCCCTGATAGACGGCGGTAAATTTAAAAAACTTATTCGTTAATTTTCATTGGGCCATGGTGGGGGTTGGCAAACAAGTTGGCAAATTTTACAAGTCAAATACAATTTGTGAAAAAGGAGTTATTTACACATACATACACACACATACGCATACGAAAAAAGAACGTAAAATTGGTTTTGGCAGTTGCAGTTTGGTTATATTTTGGTTGTTTGCAGTTCGTTTTTGCAAAAACCCAGCAAAAAGCGTATAAGTATGTTAAAAATATATGAAAAAAGGTAGAAAAAATATTTTATTTATTAAAGTTTATTTAATATGTGGCACAAAAAGTTGAATTGAAACATAATTAAAATATCACTACAAAATTGATCACAAAAGCGCTTGAAATGCTTTTAAAATTTTAACTACGGAAATAATTTAACAAAACGATTAAAATTGTTAGGTCGGCATACTTACGGGCTTTTAAATGTTATTATTATTAGTTTTTATTTATGTCAGTGGCAGCAGTTGAAAAAGCAAAAAAGATCAAATTCGATTTTAGTACATGGTAGTCTATTTATAACCATAGCGCAATTTAACTGAATTTGTTGAAGTTTTTGTCAAATTTTACTAAATTGTTTGCACGTACATTATTTTGTTCATTTGTTATTTTTGTTTAAGCTATAGCAATTTGTATAGAATTTTGTATTTCGATTGATATGAGAATGGCATGAGAATTTTGCTGTGTTTTTATTTTTAAGTAGGTTGAACTTAAGATTAGCACAAATGTGATGAGAATTTAAATTTCAAATTTAAATAAAACGCTATCAGTAATATTGAACGCTTTTAAATTTTAAAAGTTTTTGTTATAGAATGTATAATTGTGTTTTGTTGTAGGTTAAGTGTGATGTAAATGTTTTTTTTTTGGGATGACGTTCTTTGTTTTATGAAAACGAGTATATTTAATGATTGGCTATGAATACATACAAGGTTAGTTTTTGTGCATTTTATCGTGTGGGTTAAAGCGTGCTCCATATTGAATATTACTGCGCAGAGGTGATGGGGTAAAACACACAACAAAGCTAACAGATTTTAAACTGGTTCTCTATATACAGGCTTCTTACTATATAAGCACACATTGAAAAAACATCTAAGGGTGTACATGTCATATCTTACAATACAAGTTGGACGAATTGAATCTTTATATTGAGCTAAAATTAACACTTTTCGCTGCAATTTTAATTGTTTCGTCTGTAAACATTTTTAATTGCATAGCTGCACTGTTACTTTGAATGTTGTAAGCTTAATTAACATCAAAAATTTGTGAGCGGCTAATAAATTGTCCAATGGGTCGTAGGTGGCAGGCTAAGAAATTAACTGCGTCCGTTCGCAAGTATGCTACAATTTATTGCAGCTACAGTGGCACGTACTACCCAGTTGCATCTGAAAACGCCAACGAAGCAGGAGGAAAACTCAGCGCATTTTCCGGGCGACTGGTGGGTGGCATGGCTGGGTGGCAGCTGACTTGTCTTTGTTTGCCAGCAGCTGGCGGCCATTTGCCGAGTGCACAAATGCAGCCAAAGGTGGCTGGAGGGCTTGCGAAAATAGGAAAGCCGGGAAAATGGGAAAATGGGAAAACGAGAAAAGGGGCAAAGGGGCAAAAGGGGAGGAAACAGTTACTTAGGTAAGATGTATTATGCGGGTGTGTTTAAGCAGCCAGAGAGCCGGATAACGTGGCTGACCTAAATTACACACGGTTGCTGTGCCAGAACTTTGCTTTGCGTTAGTTTCTTCAAAATCAACAAGACATTTTAAATGATAGTTGCTTCAAGAGTAGTTTAAAAATATACTGGATTCGAACATGAAATATGAAACATATACATATAAACTACAATTCTGATTAATTTATTTTTAGCAATGTATTTATCTAAGGATCTTATTTAATGATTTCAGAAAATATTTCAAATATTTTAAGGATTATTATTATTTTAGATATCTTTTAAGTAGTGCCAAAGAGTTCTCAAAAAATTAGAGTTCTTATATATTTTACGTTAAGTGGTCCCTAAACTGCTTATTAAGCAATTTAATTTTATTAACACAGCACTGTGAAAAACTCTTGAAATATGTATGTCAAGCGAAGAATTATAGACCCAGTGCAATTAGCATTGGAGGAAAAACTGGAGAAGTAAAGTATCTTCCCTCGTGAATTTTCCGACGAACTTTTCGTATTTGTTTAAGACTCCCGAAGGAGAAAGTGCTGCTTTAAAATGCCAGACTCAAACTTTTCCGCTGAAAATCCTTGCGCATCCTTTCGAGAAATTTTCGGCTATTATGATGCATGTACCGACGCGTTTTATTTTCGTTTTCATTTTCATTTTCAGTTTTATTTCCATTTTCATTTTCGTTTGCGTTTTCGTTGGCGTATTCTTTCTCCGCTCGGCCGGCAGCATCCTTCGCTGCCTTCGCTTGTTTGTGTTCCATTCTCGTGTCGTTGGTTTTTCCGGTGCTCTCGGGCTCATTACGGCATTTTCCACTTTGGGGCGCTCATGAATAATTATGTTGTCCTGTTGCGGCACAGACATCCCGCTGTCCACCTGGCCGGTCGCCAATTTAAGCGCGTACCCCATTTTTAATTTACATGCTAATGGTGGAAAACATTTTCCCAGCCACCTTGTTGTTGACGCTTTTCCGTTTCTGGCCGCTGCAACCAGTATATCGTATCCCGGTGTTCTGGTTCGGGTGCTGGTTCTGATTCTGTCGGAAGTCGATGCCAACGTTTGAGAACTGGCCATAAAATAGTTTTGCCGTAGCACGGGCTTTCATCACGCCCACTTGAGTCGGTTTTATTTGCTTTATGCCGGTTGCATTCCTATCTTGATGGCGGCGCTGCTCTTCCATTCCGATAAGTTTGATTTACTCGGGCACTTTTGGGGGACGTTTAAGTGATTTATGCGCTGGAAATTGGTTGCAAATCTTAACGACTTAAAGTTAAGTGTAAGAAATTTGCGCCACCATGATATTTGCGAAAAGAAAGCACTAATGTTTTTATGTTAAATAATTTTGAAAACTATCTTTAAAGCTTGCACGCTAAATAATTGGGAGAATTTCCTCAAGTTGCTATTGATTTTATTTCATTTAACTTAAAATAAATGGATGTTTAATTTACTAAAATTTAAGGTTATTATTACAAGAGAAAATTAAAAACCCCTAGAGCTTCTATGATCTAATGACTAAATCACTTTGTCCAAGGGTAATTACTTGAGAAAACATCTTCATTGCTTGCTTGCATTTGATTTGGTTGGACAACTTTGTCTGGCTTTAAGCCCTAATGGCTAAACCTTTTGTTTTCTTTCGGCTACTAATTCCCCTCAATTCCTCATGACTAATGCAGTTACACTTGTTAGTCGTTGTAAGTCTTTCATTAAAAGTTCAATTGCAAGTTTGGGAAAAAATCCAACTTTGAGTGTGCGTGTTTGAGGGTGTTGTTTGTGTGCATTTTGTGGGTGTTTTTTTTTTTTTTTTTTTTTTTTTGGCAATGGCAAATGGCAAATGGCAATGGCAATCAAAATAACCGCAGGCAATCAAGTTTAGTGAGGGGAGCACACGGCCAGGGACGAGCTTCGATGTTCGCCTTGGGGCCAACTTTCTTCTTGCTGACGTTTTTCTTTGGCTCCGGCTTTTGTACATTGTTATGGTTAGTTAGTTGTTAGTCGGTTGTGCAAACAACAACAAGAACGAATGTTTATGTTTTTTTTTTTTTTTAGAGTGGGTTAGTCTTGGGCGTGAGTCCTCTACTCACTGTAGCTTCCGCATTTCCGAACGCATCCGTGGCACTGCATTCGCCGTAAACCGAGGCGGGTGAATTGGATCGCGAGGCCTTGCGGCGCGGTGGTTTCAACGGCAGTGGCAACTGGCGTTCGGTCATTTCCATATCCTTGGCTGGTTCCGCCTCCAGATCGGTCTCAGCCTCGATCCGGACCACCAGGGCGGGTGTGCTGGTGGCCACCGATCGACGGAGGGCCAAGGATTCCGCCTTCGCCTCCGGCTCCTCCTTCACCTCCTCCTTCAGCTCGTCCTTGAACTTGACTTTCGTGTTGCTGGCACCGGAAGTGGCTCCGCCCGGCTCCTCGTATATGTGCTCAGTGGTTGGCGGCAGTCCACTGGGATTGGGGGACACAGAAGTGGAGGGACTTCTGGCCGCCTTCCGTTTTATAGAACGTGCCCGGAGATTGTGAACCGCAGCTCCAATGATGCCGCCATGCGCCTCCTGCCAACGCATGCCACCGCCGAAGAACTCCTCCGGATCGGTGGTCCTCGGCGTTCCGGGCGTGGCCACCGAGGAGGAGGCGGCCGGGGTGCCGCTGGACATGGGCGTGGCACCGCCCATCATCGACATGGCCGGCGTGGCCGCGGCGCTTGCCTTTTCGGAGGACAAAAGCGGCATGAAATTCGCGTTCGATTATTTCCTACAGAGCAGGTTGGTTCAATGGGGATAGTTTTTTGTTTTGGATTGGTTCTGAGCTTTGGTTTCTTTATAGTGTTTGGTTTTTTTTTTTTGGTTTGGTTTGGTTTTGTTTCGAACGCGAGGAAGAGAAAGACAATTTTCGGAGAGAGACACACAGGTGGTTTTAGTCAGGATAATCGAAGGCCACACAAGTAATTGGGTTAATTGATGGGCATTATCAAGAGGGGTTACTTGGACTAAAGCAGTTGTCGTGAAGTGGTTAATTGGGTTGGCTAAATAGTTCCACAAATTAGTGGCATCTTGTTGTCTATTCGATTATTTATTTAACATCCCTAATTGACAGGGAATTTGATTTTAAATTGTTAACTTCCTCTTGCGATAGTTCAAATCGCAAAGAATTGCGCAAGTTTTTTTCGTGTCTTGTTACGGAATTCCCGCCAAAATTTATTTTTATTGTATTTTCTTTACAAAAGTCTTGTTGAAAAAAAATTATTACATTACCCTCTGTCATTTTAAGGGGGCTTAAAGTTATTCAAAAATATTTAAACTTTTTTCATATATCCCCATTTTTTAGCTCACAAGTTTGAAAAAATATTTGCACTCTATTAAGAGTTTTTATTGATACCCATTAGAGCATTCAACGAATTTTTTTGGTGTCTCGTATACAGTTTGAGTGTTTTTTATATTTATTGATAAACATACAGATGCACAAAATGCAATAAAACTATACGCCTAAACAAAAAGCTTTCAAGCAAACACAGACAACACAAAATAGCTAAAAACAAAAATGCTTCAACTGCTACAAGTTAGTATCATAAATAATAGTGGCCAACATTTCCGGCACCATATTTCGTTTTTTTTGTTTGAGTAAACCAAAGAAATATTTGTTTTATTAGTGGTAGAGGGCGTGTCATAAAATCAATAAAGAACTTAACTCCAATGTATATTTTTTCAAGGCAAAATTCATTTACTAAAATTAAAATGTAAATCAGGGGCAAATAACAAAATTGATTTATAGCTTTGCCGATAGAATTTTTTCGTATAAGTAAGAAGAGAAAGAATATTTTTCCATATTAATTGGTAATCGTTTTTTTTTCGCTTTTTGTTACAATTTGCTCTCGTAACATTTTTCCCAATTGTAAGTGACCTTAAAGTGTGTTTTATTGATATAGGTTTGTTTTTTTTTTTCATTTATTTTCATCATGAGTTTATATATGTTGTGGTTGTAGTTGTCGTTTCTGCTGTTGATTGTGTGGAAATAGTTTCTTTAAAAACAATTATGCTACGCATATCGAGTATGCATAGAACTGGCTGTCAGGTGTTTAAGTACATTACGAGTTCGTTTATGGTTTGTTAATAAACGAAAAGCATAAGTAAATTATGGAAATCATTATTATCTTAAGTATGGAGTTATATACATTGAAAGCGAGTGCGAGTCTACTAGGTAATTAATTAAATTTGAATTATATTTATTGTTATTTTCATTGGTTTTCCGTTGGGCGCGAAAATCAAATTAAACTCTGTTTTCGAGAACACAAAACACAAAAACCAAAATCGAAACAAAACTTGTTCAATGCATTTCATCAAAGCGAAATTCGCATGCCATTTTTTCTTAGGTTTACTTTTTCGCTGTTTGGACGGGAGGGGGAAAAAGGACTCGGGTGTGTTCCAGTGTGTGTTTTAGTTGGATTGTGTGTGTGTGTGTTTAGTTGGGTTTTTTGCTGCTGTTTGCTGCTAAATGGTTTTGTTAAAGTTTTCTGTTTTCTCAGGGGGCGGGGCGGGGTGGTGCATGAGTTGTGGTTGATAGCTTACCAAAGGACTTGCAAGAATTACTCCGATCCTGCTTAGTACTGCTGGAAGACGCTGCAAAAATGTACACAAAACAATGTTCATACTCAAAACACACTTTAAGTTTGGTTTGGTTGTCATTTTGTTTGGGTTTAGTTTTGGTTTTTTTTTTCTGTTGGTAATTTTGGTAATTGTTTGTTCAGTTCTCACTTAGCTGCTAATTTTGAGAGTAAATTAAATTTAGCTGGTGGTTATTCGAATAGTGGCATATCACTAAAATTGGGAACAATGTTCGATTTTTTCGGTTTCGGTTTCGCCTTTGTCTTTAGACTCGCTTTGAGAAGAGGCGTTTTGTAATTGAAAAGTAAGTAGTTTTTGATGCATGGAGCTAAAAATTGGCATTGATTTAAGTGGCTTTTGTGGCTTAAATAGTTATTGATGCTTTTTTAATCTTTTTCTTTTTTAAACATGCCACTTAAATTAATTCCCATAAAAAGGATTACAAATTCGTAAATCACATCAAACAAATATGCTTAACGTGCATTATTAAACGTTTTGTTCTTAATTCGAAAAGTGCCTACGTAAAAACAAAATGCATTCTTTGTTGGTTTTATTTTGTAAAATCAATTTTAGTTTTTGTTGTTTCATTTTCGATCGAAATTAATGAAAACATAACTAAACATACCTACCCACGGGCATGTAAAACGCTTCAATTGTTTTATTATTTTTATTCATATTATGTTTTGGTTTTGTTAAAATATTTGCAAACTAATTGGAGATGAGTAAAACGCATTGTTTTCCTTACGAACGATTGTATTATACAACATTTAGAAAATAATTGAAACATAACAGAAAACAAATGTTTAGGTTTCTATCGTAAGGAGAGGATGGGCTGTTGGCATTTCTCAAGGTAAATGCCACTTCATTGGGTTAATAAAAATGCAAACAAATAATACAACTGAGCATCGCCACAATTAATACACATACATAGACAGTATTTTGGTATTTGACAAAAATCAAAATCAAATCGGAAATGTGTGAACAAAAATCAAAGGGAGAGTTCGGTTTAAATCATTTCGTTATTCGTTGGACACACAAATTTACGTTTAGTATAGTTTTAAAAAGTTGTTATACAAAATGCTAAGTTTGGGATCAACACAAAGTGAGTTTTTATAGCGAGCATTTTGTTGTTGATAATGAAAATATGGCAATGGATCTATTAACTAAAGACCGTTAAATAAGATTGGACAGTACATTTGGGCAGGTGATCAAAAGTTGGGTATACGCAGTTAGAGAAAAGTAGAGATATAGACGGATAGAGAGAGAGAGAGACAGACAGATAGACAGATAGAAAGAGGGGACGCAACACAATGGCGATAATCGAATTGTTTTTGACTGAGTTTTCATATATATTTTTCTGTTGTATGACTTGGGCTCAGGTGTTTCTGGCTTCTTGAAAAAAGGAAGAACAAATAACTTGAATAACTTATATAGTACGATTGTTGGCTGTTGTGTTCGCTGTGTGTATTTATTTTTGTTTTTTGTTTTTATTTTTATTTTTATATCTTTTGCCTTGTTTGCTTGTTTTATATATACAGTATTTGTATATATTTTTTGTTGGCTTTGTACGCTCATGTAAAATTCATATTTAATTGCTTTCAAAATGCATACGAAATTAGCTTTTTTTTCGGGTCGGGCGGGGCTGCCTGGTGGTGTGAATCGGATTAAATGATTATTTAATTTACCTGTGTTACGGGATTCTCGCCGGGCCGATAGACGACGTTGTGCAGGGGGCGCTTACGCCCCACATAATTGACGCAGACGAACTCCAGTAGGGAGGCGTAAATGAAGCACATGCAGACGCCGTCCCACACGTTCATCGCCGTCAAATTGGAAACAACCGGCAGAGTGCTCCGGAAACCATTCGAGGTAGTGAAGAAATTCAGCATTGTTGTCACGCCTTCGCCCGGTTGTTGAAAAGTTGTTTCAAGTTGGTGATTGTGGATTGTGGATTGTAGATTGTAGAGAAACTTGCATTAGCCGTTTGACACGTAATTGGAAAAGCATTGCATACTTTGGGGCGGGGGCAAACGGGGTTTAACGGGGCGAAAGGATGTATGTATATGTATTGTTCGGTGTTCTGTGCTCGGTGGCATTAAGTTGAGTTGTTTAATTAGTTTTGGCATATGTACAAAAGTTTTCAATTTCATTTTTATCATCCGGCTCTCGGGCAGGAGTCGTTATGTCTGATTGTGTTCGATTCACTTGTTTTGTTTTATTTTGTGGTTCATAAAATGTGCATAAGCTAAAGAAATGTAAACAATACTACTAAAATTTATGATTGGCAATAAATCTAAGCATTCGATTTGTTTGTTTTTCTAAAGACTCATAGGAATCTATACAAAAAATCGATGATTCAAAAATGTTTCGTTTTAATTTCGTTGATTTATGCTATTTTAAATTTTTATTCATAAATAATAGCTTATTTTTAACGCTTTTGATTTTTGTAATCAATATTTTATTAACGTATTTTTTAACACGTTTATAAATTTTATTTATAAGCTTTAAAGCAATATGTTATAATTGAATACATTAATTTTTAATAAATCACTACGGTGGGTTAATTGGTATGAATAATATTAATATTTCATCGTGCTGCTATTACGTAGTTCTTTGCTTCATTAATAAAATTGTTTTTGGCTGAAGCGCAACTCCAAAATAAATTAATCAAGGCTAATGTTGGCATTTAATTTTAATTATTCAGCTCATGACTGCTTGATATAAAAAGCAATCGGTTCAATGCGAATGGAGCTTTTTAAATTATCAATCATGGTTGCCTAATTAGTTGCGTCAACAATTCGCCAACTGAATGAGTGCAGCGCAATTTAACTGGTTTCGCATTCTACAAGGAGTTGCTTCACAATTCGCTTCGCTGCATCCACGAACCCTATCGATTTTCAATTTGCCAACGTTTCGGTTTCCGCCCCTTAAAAAAAAATTAGAAGGAAATCTCTACGCTGCACTCAACAGCAAATGCTTCGAGGAAAAGCTCGAGAGGCATGAGGGTCACAAATGAGGCAAAAGATGCTGCCATGCTAAGAAGGAGCTGTTGTAAAATGCAGGCAATGCACCCTGGTCCCAAATATAGAACTTTAGCATCGATCCAACCAAGCCCTTATCGTGGCCTCATGTTAAGGAATTTGTTTCAAAAAAAAATATATATTTAAAAGAAACAGAATCGTCGCCAATGTACATCATGCATTTAAAAAAAACTATTTGAAAATATGTATTTAAAAAAAACTATTTGAAAATACCTCCCTCAACAAACCATTTTAATTTACAAACAAAAACAAAGGTTACCTATTTTCAAAGAAATATTATTCACAAATAATTCAAAGGAATAGTACGATTTAAGTGTGTTCAAGTCATGTTTTTGTGTATATATTTTATGTTTGTTAATCTTAAAGGGCTTATAACTTATATTGGATATCACTTGTTTTTTTATTTTGTAGTTGTCTTTGTTTAAATAAAATGATCAAAAACACAGGATTCAATGTATGCAAAGCTCTACAAAAATAATACAAATAATAAAAATAAAGGTTAAGTTGATCGCCTTTCTATTTAATAAAATGCATAACGTTTTTAAATTTAAATGATCCACAATGGTTTTTTTTCAATTATCTGGTAAATACTCTTTGGAAATAGTATATTAACTTTTTCTAAACTTTAAAAAAAGAAATGCAGTTTGGATTTGGAACCAGTGTGCAATGTCAGCACTTTGACTAACAAAACGGCATCGCTTGCCTTCAGCCATTTCAACTTTTTTTGACTATTTATTTATTTAGTTTCCTTTTGTCATTGAAATGTCGTTTGATTGTGTTTGCTCTGGGCAGACAATGACAGTCAGAAATGGAATTATCCTTTACTTTTTCGATTCTTACAATGCTATTTGAGTGCTTTGTCGTCGTTTTGTCACAAAAATATTCCAGTACATTATTACTAGCAAAATTTGTTGAGTCTTGGTAGTTCTATCAAAGAAAAGGGATCCGTAGAAATAGAAAGGTCTTAAAAATAATTTAATTCCTCAAATCATGATATAATTTACTTATCTTTAAGCATCTCTTTATACGAAGTCAAATATTGTTTTTTTTTTGTATTTTTTACAAAGTTAAATTAATGTTTTAAGATTTAGTAGAGGCGCAAAATGTTTAAGACCCTGATATATAACCAATTATACAGAGGTGGAAAATTATCAAAGGCTTAATGATTACATTAAATAAAATGATCAACAACCTTCTGTGTTCCATTTGAAAGTTATTTTACTTTTAATTTGTTCTGCAAATTAAAGTCTTGTTTAAAGTCCTCATCTGCCAGTCTTTTATCCCCGTCCAACTTTGTAGTTTTTGCTTTACACGGACAAAGAGCTTTCCGTTCTATTTGCCTAGTCCGTGTTGCCCATATGGCTTATGCATAAATCATCATGTATGATGTGGCCACCGCTCCTCGTCATCATCATCATCCTCATCACAGGCATGTGAAATGTGCCACAAGGTGGTCCCAAAACCAGGAAACATCCGTGTCCGTGTTTCTGTATCTCTTGTCCAGACGCAGCTGCCAACGATCCTGATGTTTCGGCTGACATTTCCCCTTCTTATTATTTTCATTTTGCTTTCCCTTTCTCACTCTTTCCCAGGATTATAATTGCATTAGCTCTGCTCCACTCGGCACAATCAGCGGATATAGTGATATTACTTAAAATTTAAAATCTAAAAATCATTTTTAATTCGCAAACAATTAATAATTATTAATATTTATTATTAATTAATAAAGAGATTTAAGCTTTTTCACGACTTTAAGCTTTAACAAATTCGTATTTTAAGTAAACCAAAGAAACTATTTTCACTCAAACATTTTTATTTACTGTGTTTAATAATATTTTGTAATATAAGTACTTTTACTATTTTAAAGGTGCTTGTGTGAAGTTTCGGCTAATATAGTTGTGTATATTATAGGTAAAATATAAATCATTTAAGTTTAAATTTGTAGTTGTGTTATTTTCCTTTAGGTATTTTTATAATTTATTATTTAATTTATCTCGGTTAAACTTGTAAACACCTTGGGGTGCTACAGAAATAACTTGAAAATAATTTAAATTATGCCTAAAATTATGCAATGGAAAAATTGGAAGGTAGTCCTTCGTAAGAAATTCATTGGCTTTCCGGATTAAAGTATGTTCCATATTGTATATTGCATCCTTTTAGACACATTTTAATCGATTATAAAAATCACTTGATTTCCGTAACTTATTTAATGTTTGTTTTAACATAATTATTTTATTTGTTTAATACAAGTGTTGGAATCTATTTGAATGTAAGTAGGTGTTTCAGCATGATGTACGTAGAATGCTTCAGTTGTTTTTCGTATATGGTTTCACCAAAGCTTCTCAAAGAAAAACAAGCTCAATAATTGCCTAGTTTAAGTTAAGAAGTCATGCAATGCATAAGGTCTTAAAGGAGTCGGGCGTTACCAAATACGAGTGCAGAAAGTGAGGCAAGACAAAATGAGGAAATCAACATTGAAAAAATCAGTCCAAGTAATGGATCGAAATGAAAAAGGAATCCATTTAAATCGAGCGGCTGGCTAAACTTGAGTTTGTAATGAGTTAAATGGTCCTAAGCTTCTCTAGACTAAAAAACTTCTAAATTATTTATGCTTGGCCAATTGTCTCGTGGTTGCGTTTAAATTTGGACTAAAACTTACTGGACCGCTACAGTTCGTTAACGACTAAATTGTGATTTGGATTGTTTTTTCATTGATTTGGAAGACTTCGATTTTTGTTTAGTTGTCTGTTGCTTCATTAAGAATTTGGAGCTTTTGGTTTTGGTTTTGATTTTGCTACGTACCGATCATAACCCGGGCTGGGACTGCATTCCATTCCAGCCAAAATGTGATAAACGACGAGGTGACCAATATAATGCCAGGTATGAAAACGGTTGTAAAATAATACGCACGATCACGGGTAAATGTCAACTCGACCTGTAGGCAACTGTAATTACCTTAAGAAACAAGGCCGGAATTATGCAAATTCGGCCAGAGGTTAACACACGCACACACACAGAGACAGACAGTTAAAGATAAAGATAGATAGATAGTTTTGCCTATTTGGTAGGAAGACTCGGGCCTAGACTAGCCTATATTATATCCCGATTTTTGGCTTCTTTTGGGCTAAACTATACTCTGATTGGAGAAGGGAACAAAATGTTAACTTGAATAACTAAAATCGTGGCTCGTTAATTTGGGCTTTGCTTTCCAGAACTTTTTGTGGGGCATGCAGCATACTTTGTGGGCATACTTTGGGGTGGGCACTGTAACTTATTATTCTTTGCTACTACTTTGGCCGCATTGAAATGAAATGGAAAAGTGACAATTATAAATTATAAAATTTTACAAATTACATTACAGAAGGGCAATCGAAAAAGGCAAATGCTACGAAAGGCGGAAAGTAAGTCAATTCTCAATGGCGTACAAAATTGATTTTTGGTTCGGTTATTTTCTTAAAAGTACGTATTTTTATTAAGAGTATTTTTTTTTTTTTTGGTTTGGTTTGGTTTAGTGTGAAAGAGAGGTCAAAAATTGGTAGTATTGGTTTTGATTGGATTGGTTGGTTGGTTGGTAATTTGGTATTGTTACCTATCATCGATCTAGCTGGCACGGCATTCCATTCCAGCCAGAAAGTTATAAAGGACGACGTCACCAATATAATGCCGGGTATAAAAACGGTGGTGAAATAGAATGCACGATCTCTGGTAAAGATTAAATCGACCCTAAGACAGCTGTAGTTCCCTAGGGGCATTATTTGTTTTGTTTGGTTTTGTTTTGGTTTTGGATATTTTTTGTTGGTTGTTTTGTAGCGTTTATATATAAGAGAGGAGCAGTGGGAAGGTAGACAAAGAGTAGACCATTAGATAGGCATTGGATTTATATTTGTAAATTCTTTGCTAAAATGTAAAAGCTGTAAAAGCAAGTCTAGCCGAGATCTGAGACTACGAACTTAAATCAAGACAAAATAACTTTAAAAGCCAAGCCAAAGAATGGAGTACTAAACTGAGGAGGTCCGTTTGTAATAAACCTAAAATAATACGCCATATTTTGTATAAAGAAAATACCATTTTACCAGAAATCACTACAGTTACTAAGTAGCAAAGTTTCCCAGTTGCAATTTCTTTGGCTAATACAAAGTATAAGCAAATGAAGTGATGGGCAATCGATTCGAGTCGAGATCCCAACGACTTACCTCTCCAGCTATTCTGATCGCAGGCCGTTGTTTGATTTTTGATCAAGTACGCATTTAGTGTGGTCAGCGAAGGACTTTTCCGCAGAGTGTCCTCATCGTTTTTCCAGACGTATTTGATTTGGGCCTCCTCGTAGGAAACTGCAGAGAAGAATTCGTATTACATAAAAACTCGTTGGCCCAATTGGATTACATTCCCAATCCCTTCGTCCCCATCATCATCTCATTAATTAATTAGATTAATGTAAATGGGCAACAAATACGCAAATACATATTGTCTGAGCCATTTGTCTGAGCTCGGGCCCAGACCCAGTCCCAGCAAATTAAATCATATTTGACAAACAAGCCATGACAAGCAGGCAAAAGAGCACAACACTTCGATGGATGTTTCCCCCCCATAGATGAAAATCTCGGCAGGAAGCGACATCATCATCCTCTCAAAGTAATTTACGATGTTGCTCACGTTCTTAGCCAATGTTTCCAAGAGGGTTGGGCCGGGCTCGTCTGAGAACCGGAAACAACTTTCGAAAACAATGTAAAGACAAAAAGCCCAGAACAAGGCTGACTGTGTCTGTCTGTCTGTGTGGCAGGCAGGCAGGCAGTCAGCCTTGTTAGTCACTTTGTCAGCTTTTGTCGTTAAGGCTCTGTCCCTCCTCTCTGCCGGTGCCACGCCCCTTTAGGCCACATTGCCTCCTACATTGTTGCATAAACACACACAGGCGAATGCAAATGGAGGCAAAGATTTCCCCTGAGTGGCAGTCAACACGCTCGCCTGCCCATCTTTTTATCATCAGAACATCAACATCTTGAGGTTTCTTTCAACACTTTGGAATTATCAAATTATTTATACATTAATCCCACTTGCAGGCTCTTCAATTGTATTGTTTAAGAAATAATTTGCACTCAACATTTGTTTCTGACATTTTTATGTTGGCTTTTTGAATATTTCAACGAAGAATGCGAGTTATAAATACCTAACTATCTTCTTGAGCTCTTTTTTTAACAGACTCGACAATAAAAATACCCAAAGTATGAATATTAATTTGATATAATTGATCCTGAACAGGAATCAAATAAAGATAAAAATAACTTACTGTGATAAACAACTGTGATTGGTGGATAAAAACATTTCAAATCTTAAAACATTTAAGATAAAATAAAATCTCTACTGCATATTATAAAATAAAATTTAAATTAAATTTAAAAGTTTCATTCCAACAATTATAGACAGTTAATTATTTTATCTTTATTTGATCTTTGATATTTGATAAAAATGATATTTGATAATAATAAGTGATGAAAATATATTTTAACTTACTGCTCTCCATGGAGAAGGAACACTTTGGATCATCGAAAGGAAATATATGAAGACTTCCCTGGCAGGATAAGATCAGGTGACGTCTAGAAGGAGAATGCCATAAGCAATAATAAATTAATCTTTAAATTATTATTACAACGGGTTAAGAGATTATCTTTTTTTAATACATACTAAATAATAAATTTCCTAAAAGTGTCTGCTTTTCTATTAAATATAAAAAGAGTTATTTTATTGATAACTAAAGTCTTAAGACATAAACAATTGCTTTCATGTCCTCGACTTTCTTGTACCTGCAGACTACAATGAAAACTACACAAATATATTTACACATAACTCAGTTTTAATCTCAGCTTTTAACGTTTTGAGATATGATTCAACCGACAAAAATTTGTTGACCTTATAATTCTTCGAATTTCATCCTCAAGCGATTTCATGCTTGTCTCTGCCACTTAATATCTCGCTTTGTTCAGCAGCATCAATTCATAATTTTCCATCCCCGTGTCCCTGTCGCTTTTCCAGCAAGTTTTTCCGACGTTTCTCCCTGTCGGCTATGCAAACAGCAAAAGGGAAATGCTGGACCAGAAAAAGCTGGGAAAGTAAATGGCAACTGCAACTTATTTTAATTGCTGGACGACACTTTTGCGCTTTGCAGTCAATTGGAAAAGTTCTGTTGAATTAAAAATGTAGACAAGTTGGAAAAAAGGGGGAAAAGAAGACAAACATGGGCGTCCAACAAATGGTGGCCATATTGTGAAAAGTTCCTCGCCTTTTTTTTTCCCCAGCAACTAACATACGAACCTGAATTTTATGCTGGCCAGGAGTTGGGATATGTGTACTTTGTACCTGGCCAAATATTTACATACATACCTACTCTTTTACATTTTACTCATATTTCTCTATTTCTCCGTTTCTCTGCGCTGCCTTCTCTATTTCTTGTGCTGTTTTTCATTACGGCCTCAGCTTACATATTTCGTGGGCCCTTACCTCAAATTTTCCACTAGCCAGCGCGAAATAAAAATTGTGAAAAATTGTGGAAAATTGAGCAAAAGAAGCAGCGGAAAAATGCAGAGAGAATAAAAAAATATTGCCGCCCTGCCTGTCATCTTGCTCTCCCTAATGAATATGAACTTTGAGCAAAAATTTGCATTTTCTGGCGCCATTAAAGCCGCTTAGCCCGGCCTCGTCTCGGATTTTGTATAAAAAAATCATTCATATTCAAATCGGGCTGCTGAACCGACACACACCTCATTGCGTACGTAATGGTCCCGTTCCGATATATTCTTAAAGCGAAATGCATTGGTATGATGGGATCCTTGAAATCGCCATGCATAATGAAATACGTATCCGGCGTCCAGATGCTGTCATGATGATGCAGAGCATTTAAAAAGTCATAATGCGACTTATTGCCATACTGCAGTCGCGGATCGTTCCACTGCTGGTTCAGCAGAAATTCCACCTCGTATTTCTGCAAAGCAACCACTTTTGTAAAAAAAATAATACTACTTTCAATTATCCATGCACTTACCAAACTACTTTCATCGGGCGATGCTAAGCTCAGGAGCAGAACATTCACGTTCACTGTCAGAGTGCCTATTAAAAGAGGATTTAAACAAACACAATAGTGGTCTACTTAAAATATATATAATTGAGTTGCCATAAAATTGAGTTGCCATAAAAGTGCCAGTGAAAAGAGCAAATAAAGAAAAGAAAAATAAAGTAAGTTACCCCAATTAAAATTAAAACAAAAACTAAAGTTTCAAACAAAACTACTATCATTGCGCAAAAAAGTTATCTTGCCTAAAATTAACACACCTACATTTAAGGAGAAACTTAAACTGTTTTAAATTTTTCTGTTTCATTTTTTCTCTCAAAGAAAGCCATAAGTTATGGATCTTAAAAACAGTTTAAGTAAGTTTGACAGACCTATACAAGTTTATTGAGGCTAGAAAATAAAAAAAAAATCGTAAGAAAGTTATCTCTATTGAAATGAGAACAAACATAAAAGTCAGAAATAAAGTGCATCCATAAAACGAAAGTCCGTAAGAAGACACCAACCGCGATTGTGTGGCCTCCGTGCATTTTGATTAGTTGCCATATCGGGCGATTGCAAGCCACAGCAAAAGTCTTCATCTGCAAGAATTTAAGGATAGTAGTCTGAAAATTTTCGGGTAGATAAATTTTACTTTAAACTAGCTAAAACTCTGTTTCTCTGTCTTATTTTTTTGTTTTTTTTTTGGTGACATCTCAAAGAATCAAAGTATAAATGTAATATAATTATTTCCCAAAGCACAAACATATCGACAGAAATGTAATTGCATTGTGTGGATGGTCATCCCGAAGATAGTGCCACCCAGCGCATCTAGGACAGTAGAGCCATTAACTTTAATTGATTTTATAGTGTCCATACGTCGTGGCCTGGCTCCTCCGATTGTTGCCTGCTGGTTGTCATTTGGCAACCAAGACTGAACAGCGACTTTTAGTGGCCCAAAACTAAGTATTGTTCACCCACACACTCTCCACTTAGTAAAATTGGAATTTTAATCGAAACAATGTGGAAATGGTGAATAAGTTCTGCAACTTCTTACCATTTACAGGCGGCAGTAATCGTTTATCGTAGCGCTTCTTTTCAAGCAGTAAATCTAATATCTCCTTATCCGAACTGGACTCGTCGAATCTGTGGGGAACAGGTTAAAATTAGTTAACCAATTTTAAGACACAATTTTTGTTAGTAATTGTCAAAAGATAAACTTAGTTATTTTCCCAAGGAATCTTTTATGTACAACAGTTTTGTGTGCTGTTTTAAATTGATGGGAAGATTGTTATTTTGAGGAGTAATAAGTCGAACAAGAAATCCAATTAACCGATAATATAATTTAACTAATAATTAGGCAGTAAAAAATGTAATTCCCTAGGTTAAAAGCAGAGTTAATTTATTTTTAGATAATATGAATTTCATTGCGATAAATTGCTAGATTTCTGAGCCTGAAAAATCATTTATTTTGAGCAAATTATAAACTGGTTTTCAAATTGCATGCATAACATCAGCAGAACGAAGCTGAGAAAAAACCAATCACCTCAACGGGAATTCAAATAAACTCAAAATATATTGTGAGTGCCTTAACGAAACATCATAATTTGGGTAAAAGACGAAACTAAAATCTCTAGTTTGCTCTTTTTTTCCATAAATTCTCTGTTTTCGTTTGCTTTTTAGAGAGGAAAGGAGGTGTGCATTAACTTACTTCGACCAATCGATGCCATGACTGAAAGAATTTCAAAAAGGAAAAAATAAATAGAACAATTTTTGTACGTGTTGTGGAAAGGATTACCAGGCGGTACAGATTGATAGAGATATTGAGATACAGGTAGATACTTAGGAAAATAGAGGGAAAGAGTGTGTGCTCAGGGGTAACAAAATCAAATGGTGTTGTTCGGGAATGCCTTTGGATGTTTTCATGAGCGCAACTAATTCGCCTTGATTTAACTTCATATTATCAATACTAAAAAACATTGCAAATTGTTTATGATAAAATTTTCCGTTGGAAATACTTTCCAAATGTTAAAAACAATTTAATTTTCTTGTATTTTTTGATGGAAATATATTATTTCTGGGTATAATTTAAACTTCTTCATCTATTTTGTCTGTCAATTTTTAAAATAAAATATACGTTTTTTTGAAAAAGTAACTTTCTGTCTAAAAAACTTTGTATTTTTTTTTGTAGGGTTCCATTTTTTAATAATTAAATAAAATCAGGGACCGTAATCATTTTAAGTTATATAATAAAAATCACAATTTAATGATTAATATTTGAGTGTTATTTCGTCTTTTTCGCTTTATAATCTGAGAGAACCACCTCTTCCAAAATTGCTGCAAAAAAAACTTATCCGATTTTGACGCAAATTTTGAGGGATAAATAACAATATTAATTTTTTGAGCGATTAAATTACTTAAAAAATTATCAATAAACTGTGACTTATTTTTTAATCAAATTAATAATTGTCCCTGTAAAAAGTAAGTAAGAACCCTGTTCAATTTATGAAAAGAAAACTCTACTTCTGCTTTCTTTTTCAGATTCAATTTTCGCTTTTCTTAAATGTGAAATATATTTAGGGGAACAGAAGAAGCTTTTCAGCGTTAAATTCTCATTCTGTAGAAATGGAAAGGACGAAAAATCCAGGCGAATTTGCGCAGGTGAGCGACAGAGACAGACGGACGGCACTCACATGGGATGCTTGTCGAGGACACCCGTCTCCGACTGCGTGGTTGCTGCCGTGGACGCGGTGGTCAGGTAGCAGAGCATCAGGATGACGCTGGAGGCGGCATAGAAGCTGATCGACTGGCTGTAGTGCTTGTAGTGCTGGCCGAGATACTGGAAGGCGGCCGCCGAGGTGGCCGCTGCCGTGGCGCCGACATTGGCGACAATGGGCAGCGGGCCCTCGGCGTAGGCATGTCCTTGCCACTGGCGGTAGGCTAGTGGCTGGCGATCTTGGGGCGCACTCTCGTCCTGCCACTGCAGCGTTTTCGCTAGGGCGGCGAGGGCATGGAAATGCAGGGAGAGCGCTGAGATGCCAGCATTTGTGGCTGGCGACTGGGACGTTGCCACATGGCGCCTCCGCCGGCGGACATGGACATGGTGCTGCCGACGCTGGTCGTCCTCATCCCGCTCGGCGACTGGCTGTGGCCTCCGTGCGGCCGCAATATCGATTCCGATCCGGGCAGTCGTATCGGCAATGGATCCCTGCGTCGCCAACGCGTCCTCGCCGTTATCCTTGTGCGCCCCAGCCACTTGACTACCGGGCTGGCTCTTCTCCTGACGTGCCTGTCGTATCGTTAAAAGCACTTGAGCCGTCGCTTTTAGATGTTTGGGCCCACTTGCTGCCTCTGTTTCGGCCTCTGATTGTGCTTGGGCTTCTGTTGGCGTTGGCGTTTGCGTTTGCGTTTGGGTTTGCGTTTGCGTTTGTGTTTCGGTTTCGGTTGGCGTTTGCGTTTTATGGTTTTGTTGATAGTTATCCTTGATTTTGATGTCCTCAGCTGGCTTCTCGTTTGCTCTGGCAGCGTTCTTGCCCCTGGTCCCCGGCACTGCTGCTGCTCTGCCACGGCATTGGTTGCGCCTCAGTTGCTTGCGTCTCGGTTTGTGGGGCTGCTCTTTGGCCGCTTCAAAGACGCAGCCCATGTTATGACAACTGCAAAGAGATGTGTTTAACGAAAAGTGTTTTAGTTTATGTGACACACCGCTTGAGTAGTATATGGCGCAATTACTGTTGATAATATAACCGATTTAACCGATCAAAATATTATGGTAAGGGGCTATCATACTTGTTCTAATAAATATTCAAATAAAACATTAAGTTTAAAGAAACTTTTAAATTCTTATATTTCAAATTCATATTTTTTACACGTTTTTTTTTTTGAAAATTTTATCAGCCAGTTTTATAGCCTACATACATTTTGTTTTCCTACAACTATTATACAATTGTCATAAGTTTGTATTGAATTGAGTTGTCAATTAAAAAAGTGAATTTACAGTTGAAAATGTTTACCAAAAACGAAAACTACAGACAGTATATTATACTTTTTGGTTTACTTTCTATACCGATGAGTTTACAACTGTAGTCTAAGGCCTTTTTTAACCATATAAGTTATCTTTTGGTCCTTTCATGGTCTTAATGATTCTGATCGCGAAATTTTGTATACCCAATGGTTTGAAATTCATGTACCAATAGTTTAGAGTCTAAGAAACTTGTTGTTATTAAACAACATACGTTTTTTTATACTTGACTTGATTTTCAATACCCAGAAGTTTTAAACTCATGTAACAATAATTTAGAGTATAGGAAAGTTTTTTTGTTTTGGGTAAATATTTAACTCATTAAGTTAAAAAATCGTACAACAATTGAAAAGAAAACCTTTTCTTAAAAGAAAGTCTAAGTTCCGTGTGCTCAAATCGTTTATTTTTTAGTCACCAGTAAACTATTAGACTGCTTTTCGATTTCACTGCGCCCCCAAAAAAACTAATTAACCTCGGTGAAAGCAATTTGCGAGGCACAATCTGAAATAAAAATCTATCGTCACCCACTTGACTGTCGCTCCAGTGACTTGCCTGCATCAACATCAACACTCGCCTGTAACAGTACATGCAGGATTTGATTGATGTGGCAATATTGGATTGTTTCGGCCCAGCGGCCACGCCCACCTGCGTGCACACCTAACCGTAAATGTCAGTTGCCAAATAACACGGTTCCTGAAACAGATTTACGGCTGCCACAGAAAAACTTTAATTTTCCAGGAAATTACAAGCATAAGCTGTAACTTTTTATTCTATAATATAGTTGTCTTGTGAATTATAGGGACAAGTGTCTAAGGTTGAGTTGACGATGTTTAAACGATGTTTTAATTTAAAAAAATATAATATATTAAATTCTTTTCATTTCCGCTTTAAAAAAAACTAATATTCTATTTCATTAGGGGATTAAGTGAAGCAATTTTTGGTCTTTAATATTTTTGACAATGTCTAAACGTGTATTATGTTTGTTAAAAAAGAATTGTACAAAAACTCTTTTAATACAAAAAAAAATGTTAAAAAATTAAATCTATTAAATTCCCTTCATTTCCGCTCTAAAAGTATACTAATATACTATTTCATTAGGTGATTTAGTGTCTCAAATTCTTGGCTTCCTTTTTGTGAAGTATGAATACGTTTTTCCTAAAATAGTTTTATCAAGCCAAAGACCTCGAGCCGATTTAGAACAGAACTTTCATAGAATGTTTTGCCTAAAAAGGATATCACATCAATTTGCAAAACACGGCTTAGAGCAGACCCGAAAAACCGAATGTCAGTCAGCCAGTCAATGGGCCAAACGAATTTTTATTGTTGCCTGTCAAAGGCTGTCTTTTGCCTGTCTTCCGTTGGCTGCTGTTGCGGCCATTTTAGTTGTTGCTGTTGCGGTTGTCAGTTTGTGGCCAAGACTGGGAGGAATGCAATTTTCGTTTCGGCCAACGTATATGTAGCTTTCAAGTAGGTACAAGTTCGGCTATATTCTGACATTTATTTAACATGCAAAGACTCCAACGGCCATTGCACCAACTGAAATGAATTCAAACCGCAAAAATTCAATTTCCGTTTTTGCTCTAGATAAAACTGCAGAATAAATAGATATCCCTTGAGAAAGAGTGATTTGGGTGTGATTAGTTATGTATGGGTTGAATGCGTGTTTGAACATATGTATTTATCGGTACGTACAATATAATCCGCTTATACAGAAATAAGTTAAAGAAAATTCGCATAAGCTGCTTAGGGAAAAATTTATTTAAATACATTTAAGAAAAGTTTACAGATTAAGAATCCAGAAAACATCAGAACAAAGCCGCAATCAATTTAAACTTGATTGGCCGAACAGCTTATTCCCAACCATATGGAAAAGCCAGTGAAAAACTCTGACATGAGTGTGTCTTTCCTCTATCCTTTTTCCCCTTTAAGCTGCAAACCAAAGGAAAACCGCACAAAACACAAACAATTCCACTAAAGCGGGCACTCAGTGGCTTTGGGGTATCCTCCACCATATTCAGGGTCTTCATTATACATTTATTCGATTTTTACGTGACTTTGGCCATAAAGCACAAAAATAAACCCCAAGACAGCAGATAGCAAAAGTAATAGGCACAGAAACTAGGGAAGGCCAAGTGGAGGGCTTGTAAATGGGTCTCATATACAAATTGGTGCCGATATAGCTTATACGTGTTTTCCTTGGCCCCATCTCTGTGCCGCCCACATGTGCCATGACAATTATTGACCTCCATCTATTTTAAACGCTTGTTCGACTTTCTTTCTGTTCCGGCTGGTGTACCAAAAATTTCCAAAAACTTTAACTCAATGGGAACTTTTTTAGCGAGCCAGAGAGCTCAGAAAAAAGGGTAGAAAATACAGAGATAACTGACCATAGATCAGTTCATACCGGGCTTCCTTTGAGTCCTTCCTGACCTTCCCCGCCCATATCCTTCATGCCTTCCGGGGCATAAATTTAAACAAACCGCGCTCGAGAGTCCGACGGCTGCAGCTGGCCAAAGTTAATCCTGCCATCGTCTGGCGGCCGGAAACGGCGCCAACTGACAGCCCAAGCCAACAACTAACCAGAAACACAACCAATCTCCCTTCCCAAAACCCCCCTTTTTTTTTGTTATTTCTTTTGGTTTAGTCTAGTTCGTTGTGCATTTCATTTTGCGCTACCAACTTTTTCATATTTTTACTGGAACAACTTTTCAGATTCCGTATCTGTGTATCTTCGTTTTATTTATTTTTTTTGTTGGGGCGACTTGTTCAGTCAATTTAATAATTTGCTGCTAGTTTTTTGCCTCCCTTTAAATTAGTTGACACTGTGGGTGGATTTGCAACCAACATTATTTGCATACTTTTGGGCGGGCGCTACTGTTGCGGTCGTGGCCACATGTCGGATACTTAATATCCCTCGGACCGACAAACATTTCGAGCACGTTCTGTGCTGGATCAGCTTTAATGTTCTAATTTGCAAGCTCACCGAAATCAAGCGGCAATCCAATTAGATGTTAGCCCAACACATTTAATGCTGGGACAGAGTTAATTGAAAATTCCATTAAATTGAATGGGATAGCAACTATTTTGCAGGATGAGTAATTGCAATTCACAGCTGCTGGTGAATAGTAAAGAGCTGACTGAAATATTTGACACCAAAGCATCCTAAATACGGAGAATAAGGTACATGTTAAATATCTCAATTTAAAGAAATATATAAGCAAATACTTTTTGACTGATTTAATATCTATTTATAAGTAGCACTCTTTATTTTATGGATATAACAACAACCTAAATTTTCAAAGAGGTTATTTGTTGCTATGCTTTCATGATTACTTATACTTCTAAAATTTAGCTTGCCAATTTTAAAGCTGACCTTCAGTTCAATCTACTGACTTCGATGCAATTTTGAAGAAACCTTTCAAAGAACACATTTAAAATTGCCGTTAAACGGACAAGTCTCGGTCACAGACCAACGAGTAACCTCAGTAAACAAAATGGCAATAAAAAACTGTAGCCACAACGACAATAACAATAGCAACAAGCAACAATTACAAACAACTTGCTATCGATTTTTCGGGCGTCAGTGTTTGCCATGGCGCCATTGTTCGAAGTCACGAACTTTCCAGTGACAGAAAAGACAAGAGCAAAAATAAAGTTGATTAAACCCATTGAAATTTTCCTGGCTTTTAACGTATCCCACTATATAGTATTACCACGTATATATAAAGATTGTGGGCGGCCAAACAAGAAGAACGGATAAATGGGGTGCATTGTTGTGTTGAAGGCAGCTCTACAAATTATAAATGTGGACAACTCAACATATTGTAAATTAATCCATTGTTCTGAAAGAGTTGTACGTACACAATGAGAAAGCAATTTCTGAAGTGTTTTAAAATATACCCACAAAGAAGAATAATGTACTAATTTGTAACGTTTCTTGGTAATAAGTAGCCTGGCTTAAATAAGTTAACTCATTTACATCGTCGTCCGGCACTTCAATCAAATCTATGTAAAATGAAATCCATATATGATGAGCTTTGTGACCCGCAGGCCATAATGGACCATAATCTGTTGCATTAAAAGTTATTAAAATGTCATGGCATAGACCAAAAATTTATGGCCAGGCAAATGTGGTAATTGAAGAAGGGCACTTGACCCAGATTTGCTGGCAGATTGCAATGGGAAATTGGCAGTGCGGCCACTAAGAGCAATCTGCATGCAGCCCATGCCTAATTAAATAACTCGGTGGGGCCAGTGCTGCGATGGACTGCAGGAATTCAGGTGGTGTTTTGAAGTGGAATGGCACGGCGCTGTAGATCGAGTGGAGTCGAGTGCAGTTCATTCGCATTTCAATTAAAACGGAAGTGCAGACATGGACACAAACAGGCGGCGGGCACTCAACAATTGGCATACCATTCAGAGGGACGCTAAGCCGTTTAGGCTTAAGTCAGCTTATTGCTGGGAAAAGTGGAGCACGCGAAGACATAGTTGTCACACGACGACGACCTGTTGGAGACCGAGAATTTTCCAATAATCGAACGTACGCGTTTAATTAATGCCAGCCAAGTGTAATTGAATAAAAGTTTTCCTGTTTCCTGGAGTTTTTAATTCGAATGCTTTGTTTAATCTAGATTTTAGTTCAAATACCAGCCTTCAGCGGTCTAACTGCTTGTAAAATGTTGTACAGTAGGTATCCTTTATACAAAAACTTAAAAAAAAATGTTTAAGCACTTACATGAGCAGTTTAATTTAAACTCAAGAGAGATATTTCAGGTTCCTTTTTAAAATATTATTGGCCCTGTTATTAAGTATTTATGTTCATGATGATAATATCAGTTGTGTTTTCCAAATTGTTTAATTGTATTTACAAAAATTTAGTCAATATGGTTTTTAAATAACTTAGACACCAGTCACACATTGATGTGCATTAGAAATTATAGGAACTAAAATCAATTTCAGAAATCCCGTAAAAAGATCCTGAAAGTTATAGATTCATTCTGTTATTTAAATACTACTGAATTCTTAAGAACAATAAAATAACTTTGATCATAAATACCTAAATAAAATGTTTATAAAATTCTACGGTAACATAGCAGGAAAATGTTTAAATGTACTACAAATTCCGAAATTTTGATTGGGCTTTAATACTTATTATAAAATATATGCATAGATGTATTTAACCAAAAGCTACCGTGTATGCTTATGATTCATCGCTGAGGTGAGCCATTTAACCCAACTAATTGCACATTTTGATAGTTTGCGGTGCAAACGTTTGCGCAAAGTTAACGCAAAATGACAAAGTGCAAATGTGCAGCGCTCGTGTGGAGATAGAGCAGGAATTGCGGTTGGGGAGTGAATTTAGTGCGGCATTTATAGGGGGTGTTGGGAGATTGAGATTCCGGTGTTTGTCTGCGTGGTATCACATTCTGTGTACAATATGCTTGGGTCAGCTCGATAACGATGTTGGCCAACAGCAAAGTCGAGCGTCGAAACATTGAAGTGGAGCCAACTTGTTGTTCTTCCACTCCCCAAAGGTAAGGGACAGAAATCGAACTTCTGGTAGTCATGCATGCTGACTTTGGGGAATTTACTCGTACTTGTTGGGTTATGCAACATGTTTTCAGTTGAACACTTCCGAAAAAGTTGTATTTAAATATTTTATTTATAGTTAAAATTGCATGAACGAGTCGCGGTGGATATTCACGGACGACCGCGACCACAGCCCCTTAAAATGGAGCGGAAGTATGTCACGCCCGCAAGTACTGGGTTCACAGTTGCGGTCTGAATATTGACACTGTAAGCTCAAGAGGAAAAATGTACGTGATTTATGATTTAAATCACTTGCAGATTTAGATTTATGAAGTAAATTTTCCTTTGAAAGTATTTTTTGTGTGTATTATGTTATTTTAAGATTATTATTTTAATTAATGCATGTTTATGTATATAAACAAACAAAAACAAATGGTAAAATATAAATGTATTTAATTAACTAAAACTTAAATGTTCACACTAAGAAAGTTTTTATTATATAATACTTAATACAACAAAACTATTTTATTAAGTAAAAGCACTAAATTATTTTACTCACTAAATATACTGTTTATATTATTTCAACTATAATAGTTCTTTAATCTATAAATTGTTACTACTTGGTTTCTGTTCCTTAACTTAAGTCGTTAATTAATTTATAACCAACACTCGTTGCCATTTCATTGATTGGTTGAGTTATTAAGCAATCGAAACCAGCAATCCCCTTGATCCCATTTTCAGATCGAACTTTTCGAGGTTGCGTCCATTTTAATTTTTTGTATGCTCTGTTTCTCTAAAGGGCTTTGCAAAGGATTTGTTTTTTGTTCGATGGTCCGCCTAAAATGTCGAAGGGAAGAGTTCGAATGCTCTTGGTCCTGTCACTGCCACTTAAATGCCATGCATCATGGAAATTTATGTGAATAAATTATAATCAAGCAAAGAAAAACTTGCAGACCGTAATAATTCAGATTAAAAAGTATTTATACACATGACACAGTAAGTGGGGGATGGGCCTTTGGGAGGAGGGCGTGGCAGTGGGCGGTGGGCAGTTGGCAGTTGGGTGGGCTTATGGAGCTGGTCACGCGTGTTGGCTGCGTGTGTCCAGCGCTGATTTCGCCATAATAAATTGACATTTTTTGGACATTTCTCTCGAAGTGGCCGCTGTTCTGGCGCTGTTCTTCGTTCGCTGGTGTGGCTATGGCAACTGGGAGCTGTCTGTCATTTAAGCTTCTCTGTTTTTTTGTTTTTCCCCTTTTGGTTGGTGGTTTCTGTTGTTTTAACAAGGGCCCAGGGCAATCAGCTTACGGGGATATTCGGTTAAGAGTTGTATTCAAGGCAATGCCAAGAGCAATTTCAAAATAAATATTTTAAGTCGAATGGTTTCTTGAAATTTCGTCTGGATATCAAGTGCACCCAGAGAAAAACGGCCAGGTAGAATGAAACATTAAGCTTTTTGAATTTAACATTGTTTTTCAAAATAAAATCGTAACTAAAAACATGGTAATGTTACTATTAACATATTTAATTGGTTAATCCAACAAAAAAATTGGAGTTTTTGAATATTTTTTCATTAAAAATTTAAATTTTTTCATACTTAAAAATATAAATACATGTGTAACATTGATAGGGCATAATACAGTGCCGAAAATACTTATTTTAAAGTGAAAATATTATTTTTTCTTTGAGTGTGGCAAAGTGTAGCGTTTGAAGGTTTTAATATGTAAACATGTTCAATATATGCATTGTTTTGATTTGTAATTGATTTTCATGTGTATTTAAACTATACTTTTAAATATGAATTATAACTATATTGTTTATTGTTAATTGTGAATCATACATTTTATTTGTCACCCATGGAATCTTAAATCCAACAAATTCACTTCCTTTTGACTAGACCGAATGTATGTTAAGCTTATGCTGGGATTTCCTTTAGAAAATCTAGACAATCAAAATTCTTGGGTTTCCCCAACAAAAACAAGAAGCCAGCAAGAAAATAACAGGAAAAAGCAATAAGCATTCAAATAACAAGTAGCATAAGAACAGCGAACAAGCAACGACAAATAATTTGGCACAAAGGCAAATAAACAAGATAAGCAAACAAACAAACAAACACACAAATAAACAAACAAACAAACATGAGTAGAAAGACGTTGAAGACGCAACAACACCGAGAAAGTAAAGACAAAAACGAGCCAAGTACCAAAGCACATAATGAGCATAATGGGCGTGTTGAGAGGGGGTTGGCTTGATGGGGGTCACATTGCCCCTATGCCATGTAACCTGCCCACGAATCACCCCCCTCAACCCCCACATGCCGAGTGGCAAAGAGCTTTTTGTGTTGGTTTCCCTCTCTTAGTGCTAGAATAAGCGCCACTTTACATGCACACACACACTCAAATCTCGTACGCACACATGTACACTGACAAAAAAAATCTGGAGGAGGAGTTCTTGTCATTTCACTTATATGATTTCTCAACCTAAAACTGTATTATACATTATACGTATGTTGAATCTCTGATATACTAAAACTTAAGATAAGATATACTCAGCTTATAAGCAATGTTGAACGATAATTAGTAAAATTTCACCAAATTTTGAATTTACTCTTAAAAACTTTTACTAGTTTCATATTATTTTATAAGTTAAAATTAAAGAGTTGAGAATAAATGATTTTTTTTCTGTGTAGAAAATGCGATCTAAATTCAAGACTAATTATTATTGATTTAAGAATAAAGTTTCTGTGCTCGTTATTGGCATGCTTTTGTCTAGATTTTTAGCATTGTAAACTTTTGAATCAATATCCTACATTTTCATTACTTTTCTTAGTTTTTGCGTTTACAAGTTGCTTTGGTATATCCTATATAAGTTCAATTGTAGGAAAAATTGCTCATTCAAATTTTTTTCAGTGTAATTGCTGAGGGGCATGGCCGAGAAGGTATTAGGGGATGTCACCCTTTTGGCAGGATGCAGTTACCAGCTGCAACTGCATCTGCGAAACGGGGGCAAAGGCACGTCGCCAACCATTTAAACTAATCTTGAGGCAGTTTATTTATATATCTCAAGGGTCGTTTGTCCTAACAATGTGCCCTGCTTATATAGGAGCAGATAGATACTCAGATACCTGCATATACGTATATATTTTCAAAAACTAAGCTCAGGTAAGCTATATATATAAAAAGGGGAGCAAACCAAACCAAAAAGGGGATCCTACAAGGGCAAACTCCCCCAAGCACATACGCTCAATAACTATCTTTGAATAAAAGCATAAAGCATAAAGGGGATTAACGATGGTATTCTGTTTCTTTAGAATAATAAAAAAACAATGTGAAAGAGCTTTTATTTGACCATAAGGTAAAATATGCCTTAAAAAAGGAAAAAAATGTTAATACATAGTTTATAAAGAGCTGAATCCATTTTTTTTCTTCACCCACTCTTCTTATAATAATCATTTGGCCATTGCTTTTCTTTTTAGTTTACGTACAGCCCCTTCTGCAATGGTTAAGTTAATTTTTATTAGATTAACACTGCCATGAATTAAAACCGAATGCACATAGAGACCTTTGACATTGATTTCCCATTTCTGCGCCTCAGCTGATCCCCATAAGCAGCATGAAAGGACCTCAATTACATGAATTGAATAGAGTTGCTTGCCCCACTCCTTCACCTTCGGCTCAATGGTTGATGGGGCCCCTGAGGTCGGAGGCGCACACTTCACAGACCTTTGCCTTAAGTAATACCGGCTTGGAGGCTATTTAATTTCTATATAAATATTTTGCCACAGACCAAAAATCTGCGGGTCATAAGCCGCAAGGATATGACGCCGCAGGACACGCAGTTCCTTGGGAGCTTTCAAGTCCGTCGTCCGTCGCCCGTCAGGCTCACCAATCCTGGCCAAGCCACAAGTGCATGCCCCACTGAACTTCTATTAAAGCAGCCGGAAATTAAACACACAAAAGTTTTCCAGGCCTTAGACCGCACCTTAACAAATACATATGCACCCAGCTGCACTGGAAAAAGCGATAGTATTTATTAGAGAGTAAGGGTATTTATTCAGAAGATTGGTATTTCTTACACTGGAAAAAGCAATAGTATTTAATAGAGTGTAAGGGTATCTATCCAGAAGATTGTTAAGATTTCTTAAAAGGTAAAGATTAATTTGACCAATACAAAGTTTAAGTTTTTTGGCCTCAAGCCAACAAGATTAAATCGTTCTAGATATTTTAAAAATACACAACTAACATAAATAAATGTGTAATCAAAAAATTATTTTCAAATTAATTTTAACCTTTTTCTTACTGTAATCGTGTACTTCTTGTTAGTGCTATGCATTTTGCATGCCCCACACTTAATTTGTATATTTCCTTTTGCAAGCGAATGCATTCAGAGATCCGTTTGAGCTTGTTGGGCTTTGGACAAGTTAATGCTGGCATTGTGATTGAAAGGAAATGTTTTCCACTCACCAAATTTAACCCGGCAGCCAGTTCAATGGAGTCCTCAATCGCCTTCAGTCTGCATATGAGCGCACCACGCGAACCCCCTGAAAAAGATAAGCCTGTTAAAGCAACCAGTTATTAAATGGATATCAACGCACCAAAAGACCGCAAATGTTCTTACTTCAAGATTGTCTGGTTATATAGTGTTATGTTTGGATTAATTCCCCATTGTCGGGGCCCCCAAGAAAACAACAAACAACAGACGAGCGACTTTTAGATGAAATGGAAAGGAGGGAATGGAAGGGACTTAGGCCCGGCTGCCGATGTCGCTGGTATAGCCAACTTGGAATTCCCCAGCATGTGTGCCTCCGGCGCAGATGATGGAAATCACTTAACACGGAGTGCGGGCAGCCGGATGACGATGATGATGACAACGACAACGGGTATGTGACAGGACAGGAGTGGGCTGTAATGCTGGAGTGTGGAGTGAGTGCTGATGGGGATTGTGTCTGAGTTTCTAATGAGCTTTTGTCTGCTGCATACTTTTCAGCGCCGAGACTTTTGCGTCTTGGGCTTTGTTCAGATATTTGACAGGCGGGCGGATGGCAGTCCCTTGCCTATTATTGCCAAGTTTCTCAAAGAAGAGTGGAAAACTAATGAATATCAGACTAAGGGCTAAGCTATTGCGGACGGACCCTTGCAGATCACTTTATTAACATACAAATGGAAAACCACTCCACTCTGTGATGTAAATGTGCGCAAAACTGACCGGGGAACCAAAAAAAAAAAAAACACAAAACTTAAACTTCCAAGAACACAAAGTTTTTATCAATGCTTTTTTTGAGTTTAAAAAGCTGAAGAAAGTATACAATTATTTATTGATATAATACGTAGTTGCATATTAAATAAATAGGCTGCAGAAAAAAATATTTTTTAGAAAGGAAACTAGTTACAAATAGTTTTGTTTTAAATATATAAAAAGTACACAAATATTTCAACAAGAAAAACAAATTTTAAAACACAAAATCATAGTATACATATTTTATTAAAAGACAACATAATACTGCTGTCGTTTAGTCTAAAATAACAAATAAATAAATAAAATCAATGACTAAAGATGATACGTATTTTAATTGCAGTTTGAAAATTTAAGCCACAGAGAGCTTTATTCGATTAATAAAAGACTTTTGATATCTAGAACCATATTCTTTACTGCGTTGCCAAAAATCTCCCAAGGAATTATGATTAATAACAAGCAAATTTTAAAAGCATCAGCAAAGAAAAGTCGAAGTCTTTTTCTCGAAAACACAAAATTGCATTAAAATTTTAGCCAGTTAAGAGTGCGCACTTAATTGCCTTGCGTTTGTATATGATTCTGACTTTCCGGATGCAAAACCAATATCAATATCTTGCTTAAGGCATGTACACAAAATGGAAATTTCCTCCACTTATTTAATACACTTAAGCCATCAACTTGGACTTGGCGCACATGACCACACGTCCTAAATCACTTATGGCCAAGTTCAATCAAACGAGTTAATAACTTCCGCAACGTGGCAGCCAAAATGAACCATAATTCTCATGCAACGGCCAGCTAAACTGACCTATTAGCCTTCAGGTTTTCGGACTTGGGACTTCGGAATGGATGGATAGTCGGTGGTCCGAGTGGGCCATGTTGATCCGGGCCAAGACCACTGGACGGCTGTCGGGGGACTGCGGCATGGTAATTTTAGCGCTTGTCTCTCCACGGACTCACACGGCAATCAGCACACACCAGCTCAGGTACACAAAGAATAAAAGTGCCGGAGCACATGTCACATTTGCCACATGAGTTAACGTAGCTCATTTATCATGGCCTCCGCTCTGCTGCCAGCTCCCTGCGATGTCCTTTATCCTTCTGTCTCCCTTAGGCGGTGGTTCAAGGTGACCAAGGCATTTGCCGGCCAATCTGAGGTCGTGTTTTCACGTCCACTCGGAGAATTGCTTGCTCTCTAGTACAAAAATTCTAGTACAATAATTCAGATAGTAACTAATAAACTTTTAAGCTTTGACTTAAATATAAGATTGACTGAAATTGGTAGAAACAATTTGAGCGTTGAGGTGTGAAGGACACTTTGATTTTGAAACTTGTTTTAGTTGGTTTAAACAATGGTTTAACATTTCAGAATTAAGCTGTAAAATGTCAATTTTGAAATGCCTTCCGAACAAAATAATTTCCTAAAGACTACAAATTGTAGCAATTCAAGTTAGGTTCTTAACTATATTACTTCACTCCGATTAGTTAACATACTTGATTTGTATAATTTTACGTATTCAGTTACTTGTTTCAAAATTTTTTCTTCTTAGTGTAAATATACATGTGAACAGACTGTACACCTAACACCGAAATCTAATTGTAGCCCCAAGGCATAGAAATAGGCAGATGGTGGCAGGACTTTAATTACGGCAGCCACGACTCCTCAAACTGAATGGACTCCCGTACCCAGTATCACAATGCAATATTTATTAGTGCGTGTGGTCGTGCTCCCTGGCCTCCGCATGTATATAATAAACATACTATATATGCATGCCAACACACACTGTGTGTGTTGCATGGCATTATATGTCGCCTGACTAAATTTAGATATGCAAATCGATAAAAAAAAAGAAAATATCAAGGCACGCACGCATTTTTAGTGCCCAAGTTTTGCCTCGAAACGTTTTTCCAGGTAGACTTGGGCCAGGAGTTCGAGTTGAAGTCGGATAAAAGGGCTAGAACTGAGGGACATGTGCTTAAAGGTCGCGCTTTTGTTATAATTGTGTACAGATAGTATAGGCCTTTCCCCAGCAAAACGATTTACAAACCTGCCACGAGGATTCGCCCCCAACTGAGGCTTAAGATTTAGGCTAGCCTGATAGCATTTCACATGAAATGCCAACCCATTTGTTTGCTTTGGAGAGTGGTCGGGTACTAAAGCCAAACACAATATATTTAAATACTAATTTAATTCATATGAATCATGTGGATTGGCAAGGATGTCACTATAAAGACAAACACATGAAACATTAAAGTTATCTGGGTATTTTATCAGAAAATGCTAAGCTTATTTGTAATTGGAAATGTCATTAATCTGATATAATTTACGAAAAAGTATCCATCCAGAGATTCATTATTTTATATGATTTTATTATTTTCGTAACCCCCAATAAAGGAAATAATTAAATAGTTTTGAGATTTTATACTATAACATACATATGAATCATGGGGATTGGTGAGACGTCACCAGTAATTAAGACAAATACAAGTACCTACCATACCATTTTTTTGGTTATTTTTACCTGACCTAGGTAAAGATGTTTATCTAAAATATTAGCATTTATTTCAGTTTTCAATCAGCAAGTATCCCAATAAAAAAGCATTCAACACACATGCAAGATAGAATAATGTTTATTTTTACTTTTTTCTGCAACCAGAATTAATTGCCAGGGCGTATAATTCAACTGTAATTTCGAAAAGAACCTATTGACCTCAAAATGATAAGTTTTTAAAACAATATAATTAATGTTTTGTACCTTTTACCTTGACTAGATATTTGAAAAATGTGTATTCTACCTTTGTTAAGTACTTATTTTCACAAATATCTTATACTCTACCTTTTTTAAGTACTTATTTTCACAAATACCTTATACTCTACCTAGATCCAAATAAATAGTATCTTTTCTAACACTGCAAAAGTGGCAATGAATTCTTGTTTCAATCGGAAATATACTATATTTTTATATACTACATTCAAATTTAATGATATTATTCCCATAAACTGCTTTAAATGAAACAACAACAGCTATGACTTGTTGTCAGGTGCCAGGGCTTTCAGGATCTGTCTGGCTAAGTCGTTTACCTTTAATTATATAGTTCGTTTTAATTGTAATTGTAGGGAAGCCTGCCTGAAATATGGCAGACCTTGCAGTTTAGCATGTGGGAACTTTAACTTTTGTTTTACTTTCACTAATTGAACCAATTGGGGCCACACAAACACCAGTCTATGTATGGGCATTCATATATCTTGTTTCTATGCCTGAGAGCTCTTGCAAAATTTATGGGCATATATTGATTAAATAATTAGGCCTCTGCAAGAGGCCAATTCACATGGATATAAAATAAATTTATGTCAAATGCCAGAGAAAATAAATTTATGTCCAGGCAAAGGCAGTTTTTTCAGTTGCACTTCATTTAATATAGCAAATTGCACAGACTGAGCGGGTACAGCAACTTAATTAATAATTTATTCGCTGCTTGTTAACACTTTTTCCCCTTCCCGTAGCTTTGCTTTTGCAACATTTTTTATTATTTGTTTCCCCTTTTTGGTTTGTTGTTTTCTTTGTGGGGCACAGCCCCAGGATATTTGAGCAGGGCTCACGGAATAGGGTTAAGTTTTTGAGCCAGACGCAGATAGACAAAGTGAATGATAAAGGGGTGGCCAAAGTAGAGCAGACTTTGCCAGAGTTTGTGGCAAAAGGTGAGAGCAACACGAAAATTCGGCGGATTTGCTTTGAGGTTTACCCATAAATAAAACGTGTTGCTTAACGAAAACAGGGTGGTTAAAGCAGTGATTTTATGAATTCCCATAAAGCCTTTACAACCGATTTTTTAAAATATATAGATATTCCACTTTCCAATACATAAACGTACACTTGCCATACATACAAACATTTAATTAAAATATATTGATCCGGAAAACATTTGTTTAAATGTTCAGCTTAATTATAAATTAGTTTATCATATATCATGGATATATTAAAATACAATTTGTAATATATATACAAAATATTTTAAACATGTAGTTTACTTCACTACTTCACGCAATACCTAAATAATTTTTGATTATAAAGCAATATGGAATTTAATTTAAATAAAACGTACAGCTAAGTGAAAATTTGCTTAAATTATTATTGAATTTATTATCAATGCATAAAGCTGTGTGGATGTAATTTGCTAGAATCTAGTTCACAATTTGTGCAATTAAGTGTGCACTGCTTTTATGTGGCTTCTCCACACATAAATATATTAATGACAGTTTTTTGTTTTTGCTGCCATTTCGCCTCGGGTGCCCGTGGAGTTCATAGTTCATGGCGCTGAGGAGCGGGGAAAGCCGAAAGTGGCTTGCTCACATATTGATGGATATTTATGGCGTTCGTGGCTGGATAGCGGAAAGCGGAAAGCTTCAAAATACGTGCATGATTAAAATCCCTCGCAGGAGCACACGGATATGCGGATATGGCCGGCGGACATGGCTCAATCAAGCCAGCCAAATGGACGAGGGCGCCGAAACCGTCTAAATTGGCTTTGTAACTGTTTGAATTTGTTTATCCAGCATTTTATTTGGCCACATCTGCGGGGCAGCGGAGATTGCTGTTGCGGGGTCATCTATCGATTTTCCCATCGAAATTCTGCCTATTTTAATGCTCAGTTTTTTCGTTGCCAAATATTTGCGCCTATTGTGTGCTGTTTGTCTATTTACGAAAATATTTATTCTGCATTTGCTGTCGATGTATTTTGGCCGCTAATTGGTTGCAAGTCGTGAAATTGTTTGTGGGGTTTGAGGACTAATAGTTTGGAGGTGAAAACTATTTAAAAATCAACAATATAATCATTATTTTTAAATAGATAGCTGTGAAAATTTTGGACTGTCTTGACCAGTTCAAATTTTTGTAATTATATGGTTTAATAAAATAAATTTCATTTTGTTTGACACTTTAATTAAGATCAAATGCACTTGCATTTAATTTATATTAATTTTGTTTGCGAGCATTCCCAGAGAATTGTTTTAAATTAATGGCAAGTTTTTTCTGTCAGAGAATTGTGAAACCGTTCAAATGTTTATCTATTTAAGCCAACAAGCCGTACTTTTTAACTGTCAACTATTTCATGTTGTTTTATTGAGGGAAATAAATTTATTTGGTTTTCGTATTAAATTAAAAGGAATATCGCTGCGTAGTATAATGTTATCTGTTTTTGTTCGGCAAGAGGTCCCAAAAGCTTAATTTTAAATCATAGCGACAGATCAGTTTTATATCTTTTTGTCGTATTTTAAATGGTAATTCTAATTTGATTACTCAAAGCCAATAATAAATTCTGCAGGAGCAGTAACATTCCCCCTGCAGTCGGCAAATAGCAAAGTTAATTAGTTTTATGCACAACCTTTGTTTGTGCAAAAAAAAAAAAACTACCAGACTAACGGAAAGCAGAGGAGAAATCTACAAAAAGTTTTCACATTTCCGTGCAAGGACATGCGTGACGTAGTTGGGTGACCCCCCAGTTTTCACACTTGCCACTTTCTCACACGTACATGCACTTCTTTTTTGGCCAAGATTCAAGTGGAAAACAAACTTGCACGAGTGACGAGGAATTAAGAAAACGAACGTAAATATAATACGTTTGTGTACAAAGGACATTGCTATGATTAGCATTTCAATAGTGCTGGGTGGAGTCCTTGTCGGGGATATTATTCATAAGAGGCGATTACTTTTAATGCCCAGGCAGGCCCCGTGTGCCGTTAGCTACTATAATTAGGTGGCCAATTATGGCGCTGAAAATTGAAATTTGCAGCGACTGCAGTCAATTTGCCATACAAAGAACAGCGTGGCTAAGGTGGCGTATACGTAACATGCACCAGTACTCGCAGACCTCTTAGTCACGCGTTCTCATCTCAAAATCCCGGCCATAGTTTCGCTTACAGGCTCTAGCTAACCATAAAAAACGTGTCATCCAAGCGATTATCCTTGCGTGTCCGTGGATTAATTCTAATGCCCAAAATGACGCACGATTCGGCCTAATGCATGCGGTCCTTTCCACAGGATATTTGGTGTATGGTGTGTGGCCAAGGGAACGGGGTGCCCTTATGTGGGTCACTTAGCCTCTGTCCCGATCACGAATCGGAAGTGACAAGCTATAGGAATGCTAATTTACCAAAAATTAAATGCACTAATCCCATGTAGACCATGACACGATTTAATCAACCCGCCACTAACCACAATCCGCATTTCATGCAGAACAACGCTTCGTTGCCCATTTTCTCGTTACTAGGGTTCACTATGATTGAATTTTAATTAAAAAACAAACCAAAATGAAACAAAAACACACGTCAAACTGTTTGGTAATAAAGTCAACCGGTTCATTTGGCATTTAAGGCAATTAAAATACAATGTTTATATCAATTAAATGGGTTTCCACGGGTGTCCGCTGTGGACTGGACCACCGAAATGTTTACATAATAAAATAATTAAAAGTAATTGTATTGCATTAAACGATAATGGAAAAGCGGTGGTTAAAAATCGCAGCATTGACATTATTAAATATGAAGAGCAACAAATTATTGATGAGAAATTTAATCATTAGTGCATTAAAAAATATTAAAATTGTATTTTGTGTTAATAAATTATAGAAAATACTTTTTAAGTTTTTTCAATTGAAAAGAAAATGTCAATCATAGGATAAATTTTATAATAAAAAAATTAAATTGTTTAATTTTAGTTTTACCTTTTTATATATAAGTCACAAATTTCAATCTTAAGAAACATTTTGTTATAGGAAGGTAAGTTAATAAATAAATATAGTAAATAAATTAATCTAGTTTTAGTTTATATTTTTCACGGCCTCTAAAAAAATGACGTTCCTTTTTATTTTTTCGTCCGTGATTCCTAAAGTTCTTAAGAATAGATAAAATAAAGTTCTCACGTAACTCGGCGAATGCAACATCAAAGTGCGAATAAGAATGAACTCGGAAAATCTCTAAAATATTCTCATCTCACATGCGTTCATACATATGTCTGTATTGCACCAACTTATTACCATACACCATTTTCCTGGTACGCAGCAAATATTGTAGCACAGCATGTGGCGAAGGAAAACGTGGGCCAGGAGTTAGGATCCTTGGTACTGAGAGCATATTTGAGTTTCCTGCTGTTGAAGCTCTGCATAATAATCTAAACACACACACACACACACACACAACTATGTCGTGTTGAGGGGAATGTAAACGAAATTTGCTGTATTGAAAGCATGGCTTGGATTTCAACGCCCTGCAGATGACACGCTGTCCTCATTTCCTCCTTCACCGCCCTGAATGTTCAATGAGTTTGACTTCTTACCTGCTCGAGACTGTTGCTGGTTTTGCTTCTTTTTGATGGCATATAACCCGCATCCAGGAGCCAAGATTAAAGGGCCACATATCGCATTTGAGTCAATACGGTTTGAGCCATATTTCAATAAACGCCATCATTTGACTTGTCAACGTGTCGCCTGCCAAAGTGGCTGTAAAATGCAACTCCCTTCGCTGGGCTTCGAATTTTTTTCATCACCCCACTTTATCATTTCCCGCATATTTTCCCTGCACTCGAAACTTATTTTTTCAGCGCAAATTTCCTTTGCACCAACGTAAAAATCGCAGGAGGAACGGAAGGGGTAACTCATTTAAGCTGTGACATATGATGCCTGCCTGCCTTGTTATGTGACGGCCAAGGGTGAAAGTTTTGCATAATTTACGTTGAGCGCGAAATGTGAAAGTTTTGCATCCCCCTGGCCGATATTTCTCACTTTTTTTTATACATCGGTGTCAGGCCGAAAAGCAAAGGACTTTCAGCCTGAAGAGTTGTACTATGTCTTGTGCAACATTAATTAAACTTTAAATTACATAAATTACATGGCCGGACATGCTTAATTTTTTTAAAGTATGTGATATTTGGCAGAACCCATTCTTTTTATGCTTACATATATTCCAATAATACGACCTTAAGTTCAAAAAAGAAGTATAAAGGTTCAGGGATTTAAAGTCAATACTCCTTATAATTAAAAAAAATGTGGCAACCAATCCAAATTTTAGATTTAAAATTGTTAATACATATGTATATGGTAACAATTTGAATTTAATTCTCAGATATTGAAATAAATTCCGAAAATAGTCAAATGAAAAAATGTTTTTAATATGTTCAAATGATGAAAACTGAAGCGAAAATTATTTAAATTGAGTACAAAATATTTGGATATAATACATATTTTTTTACAGTGTAAGCAATTTTAAATTTCTATGTTAACTAGCTTGAAAAACACGTATTTTATAAAATATTCGCAATAGCAATCTATAGTCGCCCCAGGTAAGCAAAAAATTTCACTATTCTCTCCTGATTTGCATGTTCTGTTTATTGGAATCTCCGAGATTTGATATGTCCCTATTGGAAAACTCATACAATGACAGCTGTATATTCCCTCGCCAACGGGCTTACGACCAGGTATCGTTTTCATTTCGGTTCTGGCAAAGAAAACGGCAAAAAATATCGAGCAAATATAGATATGTATATAGTATGTATATGCCGGCAGCAGCAAAAACAACAAATCAATTTCTGTTTGACCAAACGCTCCACTGAGCTGGACATTGAGCTAACTGAAACTGGCGGCAGGCGAAGGAGGGGGGGACGGCCAATCCAGTGCACTTCACTCTCCGAGTTCCCACCACGTCCGTCCGTTCCTGATTTGGTTTATGCCCTTTTAGTACCTGCAAATAAACTTGGCCCGCCGCTCGGCTTCCTTCGAGCTTCACCTCTCACTCTCACTCTGTTTCTGTTTCTGATTCTGATTCTGATTCCGATTCTGGTTTGGTTCTCGTTTCTGCCCGTGGCACTGGCACTGACACTGATTGCTTGTGAGCCATATGCCCGACTTGACTGCAGTCAAGACGGCCATTATTCACTTGCACTCGCCACTTCAGCCGCTACGTTTGGGCCAAAGAAAGCCGAGGCCAACTTCGGGCTCTCGTCGCAACTTCCCGGGTAACAGGCGCCCAGCCACAAAGGAAAGCAACGAGCTTTTTCGCTCGCTTTCACCACGCGCACTGAGAACAACTAAATATGTTTTTCATGTCCATCAATTGAGGTGTCTATCTGATTGATATGATTTTACCTCTTTTTTTTGGCCAAAATCATAACTAAAATTGGTAACCTAGTTGAAAATCATACCTTACTAAACCATAATACTTATTTACAATTAATTAGCTCTGAAACCTAGAAAAATCAATATTTAGAAAAAGTTTTTTTTTTTAAACCAAAGGATACGTTTAATTCTCAGCTGTACTAAAACTTACATTTTTTAAGCTATTCTATTATGTTTTCTTTAATAAAAGTCAAATCATTTCTTTTTAGAAAAAATGTTAAAATATACAAATATTACTTTGAAAATAAAAATAAAATATTAAGTGTAAATTAAGGCTGTGAATATTATTTAACATCATTTAAAAAGCAAATAACTATGTGTTTTGTGTGTGCTTCTGTTTTTTTTTTAACGAATCCTTAAATAAGTAAATAATAATTTTTATAGAGAATGTCACATAAAATTTTCAACCGATTGGCAGGAATGGTTTTTTTTATATTTTTCTCTCAAAAACATGTTAAATTTGACCAACACACGTATTGTTCGGAATCAACAGTAAATTAATATCTTGGGCCATCAGCAGTCTAAACGTTATGTCTTTTAGCTTTATCTTTCATTTTGGCGAAGTTGGGGTGCAAAACCAAATTGAGAAATCGGCATTGGCATTGAATTCACCTCCCTTCTGTTTCGAATTCAGGATATTTGTTTCTCTGTATTTAATCCCTTGAGTGTGGTGGTGGTGCGTTTGTAGGCTTAGCCACCGCACCGGATGTCCTGGCATTTCCGCCCCGCTAATACGGAGTCGCCATGAGTCAGAATTGTTGGGCCATGTTTGCCTTCGCCCTGCTTGTCGTTTTCTTAGTTTTTCATTAGCATTTTTTCTTCCAACTCTATAGGGAAATATTGTCGTCAATTATGTTACATAATCAACAAAACAAAAATGTAATAATTCTGTTTCTTTTCGCAGACTTTGACACGGTTCCATTTTCCCAGTTTGGGGTTTTCCCCAGCAGATTAGTGTTAATGATGTTAACTTTGCACGCGTCCAAAACTAGGCTAACTTAATATTTAGGTTAATTCGGCTAATTTTTCTAACTTTTGGCACCAAGACGAATGGATCAGGAAACTAGACCCAAATTACGCAGTTATGATATTAGCAACGGATGTATAGTGGAATTTTGCGCTTTACTAAAAAGAGGTTAAAGCTAATAATATTCTAAAAAAACAATATTACGAGGCCACTGAAATTTTTGAAATCAATATGGACCGCAGTACATGTAGTGACAATGCGCACCGAGAGACTACTATATATAACCACAGAATTGAACATCACATCAGATTCAAAAGTATGCAAATGTTGGAAAGTCCAGTTTGGAGTTCTGTATGCCTGGCCACTTAGATGTTATATTCTGTTCAAAAAACTAAATGAATTTAAATCTATATCAAAGTTTATGTTATATTTGAAAAGACCAGTTTCGAGTGCTGTCTGCCTGGCCACTTAAAAGTTTTATTTTGTTAGAAAAACTAAATAAATTTAAATCTAGAACAAACTTAAAGTAATATTTGTATATTTTAACATAGAGCTATTAAATCTTGTTTTCAAAAAGTTCTTCAGTTGCCTTCTAGGCTAATGAAGCTGAATTTATTGCCATGGCTTTATGGACATGTACACAGTTCGCACATACTCGTTTTATGGCCAACAACACAGAGTAATGTGGCTGAAAAGCATCGAGAATCGGCTAATGTATGCAAACGTACGGCGGATGGAAAAAGAAAAAATATACTATATGGGGGATGCTTAGGATGTCAATGCTGTGCATGCCCAAAAAGTTGCTAACGTCTCGTCTAGCACACAAAATGGATTTTGTCTGCATTAAAACAACTTCTAGATAAAAAGGGGGAAATTGCTTTTGAATACAGGCATGCAAATATATTTTTGATGGCAAATTGAGACGTTTTCTGTGCCATTTTTCAAGTCGTTGAGCTGCAAGAAGCAGACATGACGTATACGCAATTTTCCACATTGCTTAGCATCGATCGCATAAACAAGATAGGACCTATGCTCTTAATTTACTTGAGGGTTCTTTTCTTTTTTTTGGATTTCCGAAAGCAACGTTACACAGATGTTTTGCCAGCTGAACAAATGCCAATTGAAGGAACTCCCACATACCAGCTTATAAATCTTAGTACAAGGTCTAACTACCAAACTGAGGACAAGTCATAAATCTAAATTTGGCAGGGCAGAAATCAAAATTTCCAAGCACGCACATATAAGAAGAGAACGCCATGTCCCAGTTATAGTTTTGGCCAAATAAACCCACTCAATATGTTGAGATATCTGGGTCAAGCCATGAGTAATGCCCTCCTTCACAGTCGAAAGCCGCTTAAAGAGTTCGGCAAACATAATGGTGGAAATAAAATGAAATCTTTCGTCTGGCGAGCTCCTATTGGACCCGTAACCTTGGCAAAGTCCATCCGTACTTCTAGGCTGGCCAGTGGCCACACGCACACATAAATAATTAAAATGACCTCATAACGTTTCGATTTTCTCGTTTTTTTTTCTGGCTCCTTTTCATTGTTTTTCCCTGTTTTCGACTGCTGGGTGGACTTTTTGGCGCTTTTTCGACTTTTTGCCGCAGTCATTAATGTAATGGTCTGCATTATTTGCGAACATTCAGAGTGTTAGTGTCCATCTCTGTCCTTCTATTTATCTGTTTCCCCCTCAAACTCTATTCCTCGACCTTAGGCCTAGACACTAAATATATGTGAATGACACGCAACGCACTAGGACGCCCTTTCAATTAAATTAGGTGAGTTTTTAGTTTATGTTTTTATACACAGTCAAACCTAATTAAATTATCAAATTGGACTGCCGATTTATTCTTTAAAAAAATATTGCAAACATTATTTGTAAACTCTAAGGAAAACAAAACGATATAAAATTACTTCATATGTTGGGCTATTAAAATATTTCTAAAAATTCCTAAACTTTAATTTATTCTTTAAAGAAACAATGATATAAGATAAAATACAAATTTATTTAAAAATATGCTATATATACTTATGCAAAGTTGTAAAACCAGTACTAAGTCTGCGGCTTGGGATATAGAATTTGGCCAGTAGATTTTATTTCTGTCCCTGTGCTTCTGTTATATATGCTCTTGTGTGCTGCTTTCAGCTTTTTATTGCTGGTCACTTTTATTTTCGTTCTGCTGCCGTTCGATAGGGAACTTCCCTCTTTTTGTGTATTTTTTTTATTTTCGGTCTTTTGAGCTACAGCTTTCCTCAGCAATTTTTCTGCTTGGTATTTGCTGGGCAGTCATTCATGACGTGGCCACCATTGCTACGGCCTAATCCTCCACTGCCGTTTTGCCTGCCAAATCGGCTGTGCCATCAAATTAAACGACAACTAAATTGGCGCACATTTTGCGCTATTTGGCAGGCTTTTGTCTGCTCTTCAGGGTTTACATAAGCACAAAAAAAACCAGCCAACAAGAAGGCAAATAAAATGCTAACAACGACAACAGCTGACATTGATTGGGGCTCGAAAGGCTGGCGCTGAGTGGAAAAGCGGGTCTAATAGCTGTAATAATAATAAGTAGCTGATAATTTGACACTAAGCCACGGGGTCGCATGCGTAATGCGCTAGAACTAAACCTGAATGGGTGTTAACCAGCAATCAATTGGTAAAAAGGTAAGGTCTCAAAGTTAGACTCATTTAATGATTTGAAAACACAGTTAAGATTTTAGTTGGTATACTTAAAGTGTTTAAATAAAGTGTTTGATTTATTTTCATCTTAAATTAATTTCATTTTATTAAAAGAACTATTAAACAGTTTTAAGGTTCTCAAAAAATATCTCAGATTATCAGGTCTTTTAATTACAATTGCCGACAGTATTGTCACATTTTAGGACATTTAAAAATGTCCTCTCCAAAGAATAAGCATATCTGTGGTGCCGCATTGTATTTTCGTTTTTGATTCGCTTAGTAATTGCTTCAAAATCAAATCAAATCGACCCCAATTTCATTCTGCTTCTGTGCACCTATTCATTGGAGTCTTGCCATGTCAAAAAGCTTAAGGCAATCACTTTTCGGGTGCGAATCTCTCGATTCTCTCTCACCACATCACCCAACACTTCCGTCTTATCCACCTCGGAAAATGTCGAGTGCAATTTCCCGACTGACTTAATTAGTTGCTGTCACATTTTCTGGCAGCCCGTTCGGCAAGACGAAAGCCCCGAAAAGCCCTCCGGCCACGAACACTTGCAGCTCCCTTGGCGCACATGGAAAACTTTCAGAATAGATTAAATTTGTTCTGGCTGCGGTTCTGGGAGGATTCACCACAGCTTCCATCCCCGAAAGAAAGCGCCGAGTTGCAAGAAATGGCCAAATTGAGTGCACACAAGAGGCGAAAACAGGGAACTGGGAAAAGGGTGGGGGAATGGGAACGGAGCAGATAGTTGTTGCACAAGTGCAGTTTTCCTGCTGCCGGGCCTGTACTGTCCAAACATAAAAAGGATAACACATGCAGCTGCCACTGCAGGGCCAATAAGTCGGCAGATAGTCCTGCCAACAGGATGAGCCGTTTTTCCAGAGCCCCGCAGCTTTACGGCCAGTGCTCAGTGTTGGCCTATAGTGATTGAAAAAGCCGAGCCACTCACATTAAATATTAAAATAAATATAATCTTTTAAAACCTGATATTCGCCTTGATTAAAGGTCCTAGTAAAAAATATCTTTATTCAAAAAATACCGAACTGAGCACACATAAGCCAATTTGTATGGTTTTTCGATTTAGGTGGGTAACAGAGTTAGCATATACAATTTTTGACAGTCTGCTTTTTTATTTATTAATTTTTAAAATAAATACAAACAATTTATTTTTTTAGCCTTCACAATATAGTATTTTTTTCTGTTTTATTTGGATTTTGATTCAGAAATAATAATTACATATCATTAATATAATTGTTAAAATTTAAATGTAATATTTTACAAAGATACTAAAAGTATGTAAATAAAAAAATTTACTTTCTGTGTTTGAAAAATTACCATATTCTTGAGATTTGATTTCTTGAGATCTTTTATAAAATGATAATTTGAACTCAAATCTAAATCTATCTTAGCTAACTTCTTCAATAAAATTGTCGCTGATTTAAGCAACAACTGTTGCCTAAAGTACACTGCTCCGACATATTTGATAGGTATAGCCTCCAGTTTTGACCATAAACTAGCCAAGTTGTCAGCTTTTGCCGTGATGTTCGTCCAGTTGTGACAACAAAGGAACGGACCAACGCGAAAGCAGAAAGGATACAGCGAACGGCAGCAGAATAGAGCCTCTGTGGAAAGGCCAAGCTAGTTGGGGCTGCCTTCGGGCCATTCAATTGTCCGCCTGATCCCCGGCAAGGCGATGCCAGTTAGCCCCAGAATTTCCTCCTATTTGCCTGCTGGCCCTTTCATTCTCTTTGCTGTTGATTTTCCATTTGGCCAGGACGCCGCCTCCGCTTTTCCCCACGCTCAGTGTTTAATGTTTTTGGCTTTCAGTTACCTGTACGAGTATGTAGGTCAGAATTTTACAGCCACATACAAGTGCATGTCATTCCCTGGTGGAATATAGTTTCCAGAGATATTACGCATAAGACAGCTTGGACACGGAACATGTTTGTCATACAAAATAAATAGTATGCCAATGAGGTGCGAAATGAATTTCTTTTTATTAACAATTCCCACGAACTGGAAATGCTTTTTGTTCCTTGTCGCTCTGTTTTCGTTAGCCAATTCCCATATTCTTTTTTGTTTAATAAACCCAATTTCACAGGTCAAAGGAGGAACACCACAATCAACAAGAATTTATACAATCGGAGAGAAAAAATACAGTTTAATCTTTGAAAAAAATGGAATTGGCAAGGACTCGCAACGAAAAGATACACACAAACCAAAATATTTATCGGTGTTGCTTAAATATCCATTCAGTACTGAATTTCGTGAAAAGAAAATACTAAGTTATATAGGATGAGAGACGCAAAAATAAAGCACACCAGATTTACACTTATTATTGAAAGTAATTTATCATGCATCCATATTGCAATGGATGATTCTATTCAACACGAAATGAAAGCCAAACATTGCAGCGTCATTTCACCTCTGTGTATGATTATACGCCCCTCGGTTCCCTCGATGCACTTTAACCAGGAAATTCAATTTGGCGCATCGCGGTTTATCCAAAATGAAGAGAAATCGGTTTGAAAGTTTTTTCGTTTTGCTTTGAACATCGATTGCCTGCCGTAGGCAAGAAAGGTGATGAAAAAAATAACGAATTTAAGCTTCTACACTTCAGCAGAAGGAGGTACTAAAGGTTAAATACCATTTTGTATCGGTTAAAATTTCAAAAGTATCTGCTCATAATATCCATTCAGATGTCATTAAATTAAATATTTAAAAAAGTAAGTGTTAAGCTAAATTATTATCATCATCATCACAAAGATAAAATTATTTAATTATTAAAATCGACCAAATAAATTTGTTTTTTATAATTCTTAGCACAAAAATTTTAAACTTCAATAAAACAAGTGTAAGGCACACGATATTCGACACTTTTAGATAATCACAAATTATTAAAAATAATTATTTATAGCGTATTGGATACGTGGAATAAAATATAGAATAGAGAAGTTTAAACCTATTTTTTTTAATTTCACTATCAAATTCCAGGACAAGAGAAATGTTGGTCTTGCTCTAATGTTTTTTAGTTGTAAGCAAAGCTATCTTTATATAATTCTCTTCTAATAGCACCATGAATGAGAGGGTATACAAATTATGTACGTTTAAGGATTAAAATAGTCTCGTGGCCACGTGGCGTATGTGTAACTTTTGCTGCACTCGCCTGGCGGCTGACGTAAATTGCCATAATTACAGAGCCCGGCCCCGAAATGAAATAATATGCCCATCACCTCCTGACCGCAAAGGACACACTCCTTGCGACCGAATGGTAGTGACTTACCTAATTAGCGACAGGATTTCCAGCAGCAGCACGCAGCGTTGTTGTTGTTGTAGTTGTTGTTATTGTAGTAACTAGCGCCACCAAGCGGGCGACAGACGGACTAGCCAACAACGTTCATTTGGCCCTTTAGGCTATTGTTGTGGCGTTGTTAACTGTTGTTGTTGTTGTTGTTGTTGTTACTGTTGTTTCTGTCGTCGTTGTTGTTGGCCAACAATCTGGCAACGCCTTTCAGCCCGCTTACAATATTGTGTTGTTTATTTTTTCTACCTTTTTTCTACCTTTTTTGTTACGATTTTTTTTTAGTGGTTGTTGTTACTTTGCTTGTTGCAACTTATGTGCAGTTGCCGCTGGCTGTGGACTGTGGGAGTGAACGAGAGGGTCGTATATAGAGGGGGAGTGAGTGAGCGAGAGGGGGCGAAGGGCGAAAGTTGCAAGGACACGCATCGCATCGCCTGACGAACGGCAAACACAGGATTTCGCACTAACACTCGCGAACAACCGACGATGTACGACACTTTGAAATGTATATTTCGTTTTTCTCTTGTTTTTCTTTTGATTTTTTGCACTGCTGTTGGTTTTAGGTCCTTTGAAACCACCACCTTCCGCCCCACTAACAACAACCGACAGCAACAATAAAAGGCCACCCAGTTTTATATCATTTCTTATTTTCGCCTTATTTGGCCAACTTTTGGCGCTTTATGTTTGGCCATGTGATTTTCGTTATTTCGCTCTGCCCTTTTTTATGTTTCTCTCGCTTTGTTTTGTTCCCATATTCGCTCTTGCCTTTTACGATTGTTTTGTTTACTTTGAAGTTTTAACTGCGATGCCCTGCGATGTATGCTAAAGTTTTCCTCGATTTGTTCCACCGACTCTGCCTCCTCAGTGGCTCATTTGGCACCACTTTCTGGCCAAAAACTTTTTGTATTTCTTTGAGTAAGTGATGGCCGAGCTGCTTATGTAAGTGGCAGCAATTTGCCGAGCAGTTAGTTGGCAGCGGGTAAAAGCAGGAAAACACTTGCCTTGAGGTGAAAAACTTATGGAAAGTGATGTAAAGCTGGGGCCCAGATAAAAGTCTTTGGGAGCGACAGGGAACGTCTTGATGAAATTTATAATGGAATCTTGTAGAGTTGAAGAGGTCGAGCAAATAAAGTTGCTTTTTTAAATAACCTAAAGTCTGAGAAAGAGGGAAAGTTCGAAGATCCGTGCTTCCAAAGATTTTCAGTTGTCTTCTAAAACTTTTTAAAATATGGCCAATTGATGTAGCATTGGCATAAAACTAATAGTTGCCAAAATACATTTGGAGAATAAAAAAAACGGAAAAGATAAAATGAAAAAAAAACTTTACTATTGCTTAAGAAAATATCCAAGATAAGTTTAAGCTAAAATACAATTTAAACTTGAAAGTGAAAACAAAATGAAGTGATTCTATCCAAGTAGGTGTTAAAAAAAAGAAACATTTTTGAAATATAAATTACATATTTTGGACTTAAGTATTTAAAAGCATATATACTGCTTAACTATAAACTTTAAATTCCCCGCCTCATAACATTTGTACTATTATTAATTTTGTTCCGACTCAACCACCTCAATGTTTCCATCCACCCGTGCACAAATGGCACCCGCTTTTTCCCAGCGATTCATTAATAAATAATTTCTAGCACTTCCTATACTGGCGTATGTTTACATGCCTCTATACCTCTATATATGAACGGCAAATGCTGAAAAAATCGTGTTTGTCTTCTGCCTCAATGAACTATTTCTACTTATTTATGCACTAGATTATTGCCAGGCATATTCGCGTGAAAATTGTGCGCTTAAATAAAAGAAAATGAAACAGAAATAACCCATTTGGCTTTGAATTCAATTTGCATCGTATCGCTAAGTAATTACGACAAAACGTGTGCCGTACCGAAACTATTTATACACTTCCAAGGGTTTATAATGCAGTTTTTGGAAGATTAATATCATAATGGCCTTTAGGAAGAAAGTTTATATCTATTTCTAAAAGATATAATTAACTAACGCTGTCTTAACCTTATCATCTATTTATTTCGCATCATTTATGTTAGACAATGTAACGAAGCAGACAATTTTTCTCACGCTCTGAGGAAAGATTTTAAAAATAAACCAAAGCAATGCAAAGAGAAATGCAAAAATGCGAAACAGCAGATCAAAGCAAAGGCAAGCAAAAATATCATGTGTGAGTGTGATGATGGTTCGGCATTTAACAAACGAAAAAACAAGGAACACTAAATTTAATTTAATTGTGTTTTTTGTGAAAACAAATTCGTCCGCTAGTCGGTACACATATGCTGAGTATATTTTGGTGTTTTTCATCTCATTACTGCGAGGGTGGCGGTCAGACAAATGCCTCTGTTTCAATGTCTGTCCTTAACACGGCATTGGTATGCTGGGAATTTCGTTGAAAACGACATTTTTGTCTAGCAGCCAACACGCCCCGAAATATGCAACATGTCTTCCTGGCCCCGCCACTTCGTACCGCCCCATATCCACATTTCCTTGGTGAAGGCTCCACCCAAGAACACGCAATGTTCGAGGACGAGGACTTTGCACTAGGAAAAAATAAGGAAACTATCAAAATCTGTTATTATTTTCAAACCAAGTTGAGTTTTTTTTTTATCGAAAAAGGTTTTTGTTAAATCTTGTGTTAAAATTAAATGATTACATGTTCAAATTGAGCTTTAGAATACTTTATTGAATTCTTTATTTAATTTATTCAATGCCTAGATTTTAAGTTCAAGAACATCTTCTTCGAGAAAGAAATGTTGTCACTCATTTGGGAAGGATCAAAATAACTCCAAATTTTGATTAGATTATGATATATATAATATTTCAACAGAAACCTAACCAATAACTGTTTTGGTTTTTTTTAAAGAAAGAACAAGAAATTCGTTTCGAAAAAAAATAACACACCTTACTTTTTAAAGGTTCATAAAATCTGTATAGAAATGGGTTAAACCCTCAGTTACAACGCTCTAGATTTTGTTACCAGTGTGGGTCACATACTAGCTGACTCATAAGGCATTTTGGCTAATGATTGACTGACTGCATGAACGAGTGACGGACTGATGGACAGACTGACTGGCGAACTGAATGACTGACGGAATGACTGACGGAATGACGAAATGACTAACCAGCGTGTGTGACTTTTCCCAGTTGTGTGTGGGCTTTCGGCGACTTTGCGTGTAGTTCGTAATTTAAGTAATGTGGGTCGCAGCCTGAAAGCTGAGTCCTGCGTATCCTTGTTGCTGTTGTTGTTGTTGCTGCTAACGCGATTTACCTTTCGAGTGAAACACGCGCCTCGGTTCCGTTAAGTTAGCATTAGCTATAGCTATAGCTTTACCGTTAGCTTTGGCCCGGCATGCAGCATATATAGAGCTGCGGTTATAGCAGCCTAATTGTCATTGAAGGCAACCCACCCAAGACATAAATTCAATTTCTTTCTGTTCGATGTGACAAGTCTTGAAGGAGGCCCCCACCCAAAATAAGCCCCCTGCCACCCACTAGCCACCCCACCTATTGCACCCCTTCCCTCCCTCCCTCCCTCCCCCCATCCCCACATGGTTGGTTGTAGTTTTTGTTATTATTTTTTGATAGCCACCTTTTCGTGTGTTGCTTTCTCGCGATGTCGTCGCCGCCAAGAAAAGGGGCTTCCCCTCCTACTACACCCCTTTGATTCTTTTGCGTTTTCTTGACTTGTTCTTTTGGCTCGACGGCCGCCGTCTCTTTCTCAGATTCTATTCCCGTCTCTGTCTCTATGCACTGGCTGCACCTTGACACTAATATTGAGTAAAGTAAAAAAAAAAAAAAACAAAAAACAGAAAAAAAAAAAGGAAAGCAAGTGCAACTAAAAATAGTCGGAGAGAGACCGCTAAAAGCGAATTGATTGGCGGCTGTGTGTGTGTGCGACTTTTGGGCACTTTATGCGGACACTTGGCGATTTTATTGTCAAGTTATAATTGGTAATTGATGCCGATACCCAAACTGATTGTGTTATGATACAGCTCATTCAATCGGCTGATTGCAATGGAATTAAAGCGACTGCAAATGATTTTTGATTGACATCTACCCAGCGGGGGATGACTAAAGTTTGGGGGTTTTGCATAAACTTTCACAGGCTTAAGTCAGTCATTTGGTAAGTTAAAGTTTGTTTTTGCTGGAGGCGACAAAACTAAAAAGTTGTATAAAGGCTTACAAAATTCAAATACATACTATTAATCAGTTTAAGCTTTTGAATAGTTTCAAATATCTTACGTAACTGATTTTAAGGGTAAAAAGTAAAAAAAAACATGTTTTAAACTAATCTGACATTATAATTTTTGTTCTCTAGGTAAATTATTAATATTTTAAAGAATTTTTTTATTGCCGCTGGTGCGTATACTTAACTTGTTTGTACAAGTTCTTCTTAATTCGACCCTTATCTTTACTTCAAATAAGTAAGTTTTTAAGATTTTTGACTGTTTTTAAGTGTGGTGAGCGAGCTATACACTGGTTTTTCTACTTTTAATTTTGTTCAATTATTTGCAATCTTAATTCTGAAAACTTTCCTTCAAGCCACTTTTTATAATTTTTTTTCATATTCCATATTACACTTTTACTATTTATTTATTCAATCCACTTAAGTTTATTATCGCTTAGCACGCAAAACCGAATTAACTTTGAGTTTCTCAGTTTTTGCACACATTAATAGCCATGTACGGGTGCGTATACTTAATATCCACCGCTAGTACAATCCTCGTTTCAAATCTCATTTTTCGCATCCTAATTCTCTCGCCTTTAATTTTTAATAACCACTGTTTTTTAAGCCACTCAATCTTGCAACGCTTATTGTCGCTTCACACGCTTCACCGTTGTTGTTTTTGCAGTTGCCATTGACCATTGTTGTTGTTGTTGTTGTTTTGGTTGCTGCTGGTGGCAGTGGTGTTGGTTATTATTCCGCACCCAACAAAAACACCAAAAGAACCCAACACCAGAGCTTTACATAACTCACTCGCTCACTCACTCACTGCAAAAAATGGAAACACGGGAGGGACGTTAAAAATTCAAAACACAAATGCACTTTTAATTTCGCACACTGCAATTTCCACGCGTTTTTCAACTATTTTCCCAACACACATTTATTGGCCACTCAACGGGCAGGCATATTCGCATTATTTCCGATTCCGTTTTCTTACGAATATCATCTATAATATATATATATATATATATATATATATATAGTATATCGAGGGCGGTGAAGTCGATATTACTACGCTGGCTTATTGTTTGGCCCGTCCGCTGTGGCGACACAATTTTCTCCGCTTCCGCAGTGCTGTTGAATTGCAAACCCGACCCGAACTGAGACCTCAACTGACCAAGTTTTCCTTTTCATGCAGTTTGGCACGCATTTTCGATTCGGAAAAGCGGAAAGGCAGGATGACGAAGCGCGGCGAACACCGAAAGGTCTCTGGTGCGCCGCTTGCTTTTCGATGTCGCCTCCTATTTTCCGTTCGGAGCCAAAGCTTTCGGCCGGCTCTCTCCGAAGCTCCGCCGGATTGGGAAGCTTTCCGAGTGCCCCAAAGCTCCACAGCTGATTGCTGCCAGTGCATGCGGCATTTGCCCACTAACACCCCACCCCGCCCCCCAGACAACCTTCGGCCGTAAAAACAGCTGATGGCCGAGGGTCAGCCTCCGTGTCGAAAGAGACATGGCGGCAAGTGACGTAATTCGTTGCGGATTCTCGGCGCACAGTGGAATGCATCCGGATCTCACCACTCAAAAGTGGGGTGACGAGTATTGTTAGATTTTGGATGCCTAACTCATTTTGAGTTTGTTTTTGACAGCTATATTTGAACTTCATACGCGAAAATAAAAAATTGTATACTACATCTTTGATTTCTTTGTGAAAGTACTATAATTTCAGCCAAAAGTTTGCAAGGCATTGAAGGAAGCATAGCCAACCCACAAAAAACTCAAAGTCTTATGGAAGCCTAAAAAAAAACATTTTTTTTCCACAATTTATCATGGCAACATGAAATTATTAAAACAGATAAGGTGCAACTTTGTCAAAAATGATTTTTTTAAATAAAAAATTATACACAAATGTACATTACTTAAAGATTTTAAGTTTATACACGAAAATAACCCGAGGCAAAGACGATTTTACGACTTTATAAATACAATTTAAGTTTTATAAAAATTTAAAAATGCTGGTAAGGTAAAAATAATCATTTTCGGGCCGTGATCGTAGGAGTAGTGCCATCAAACTATAATAATTAATAGCAAATCAAAATGGCTTTATTAAAAGTTTAAGATTAATTAAGAGTATTAATTGAAAAAATCAAATAATTTACGGAAAACTAACTTTTATTGTAATATGTTATGTTTATAGCGATGATATTAGTTTCGGTTTTTATTCTTTTTTTATAGAAGTAATTTATGGTCACTTTGTTCAAATTTTGTAGTTAATTTAGCTATCAATGAACTGAAGATAAAAAATTTAATTGGCAGGAAAACAGGCTAGAATCGTAAATTAAACTTAAAACAACCAAGGAAATAAACTTCGGCATTCAGAGGTTTATATACCCCTTGCAACTGTTGCAAGCATTAAATATTCCTTCAGACAACTAAATTTTGATTTATAATCGTATAGGTTAAAAAATATTAAAGCTATCGATTTTTAGCTCAATTATTCGATCGTTCCTTAGGCAGCTACATCACATCCATCGTTTTCCGATTTAAATAAAAATTTAAATAAAAATTTAAATAGATAAATACATAAATTATTTATTATCAAGCCATTACTATGTTCAAACAAATGTTTTGAAAAAGTTAAAACAATTATTCGACCATTCCTATGGCAGCTACATGACATCCATCGTTTTCCGATTTAAATAAAAGTATAAATTAAATGAATATTTATCATCAAGCCATTGCTATGCTCAAATTTTTTTTGAAAAAGATAAAACAAAAAATTAGTTAAAAAAATATTTAATTGATATTATAATTTGTTCTTATTACTTTTATACCATGGTCTTCCAATAAAACGACTTTGTTATTATTTGAAATATTAATTTTATTTTTAAATTGCAATTACAATTTGTTGTTGTTTGCTTGTCTGTTCACTGTTTGTTGTTTTATGCTAAGTGGTATTTTATTTGTATTTATATATATTTCACACATTTTCTTGCAAACAATATCAATAATTCTTTTAACCTAATAACAGATGCCACTTTGTTTGTTTTTTGGTTTTGTTGTATCCCTTACACATGTTGGTTTTAATATTTATCTCTTTTGTGGTTCAATCTCGGCCTGGCTCCGATTCACCGACATCAGACACGATTCCTCAAGCTTAAAAATAAATTACAAAATACAATCATTCAACTTATATCCGAAGATACAAAACAAAGCGCACAATGCAGTATTTAACTTAGTGGTAATCACTTGCAGAACTAATTACAATATTACAATAATATGGTAAAACGCAAGGGGAAAACAAAACAACAACGTAAAAAGCGTAGTACAATACACAACATTACCCTCTAAATGTATTTTAATAAGTATGCGAATCGTTTATTTTGTAATGAGTAATAAACATTTCTCCATTGCACTGCATTTGCATTTGAAGTAAAGCGCTTGCTTTGGTGTATAATGTTTGTATATATATATATAGGGGTGTATATATATACTATAGATAGAAATATGTATACCTTGCATATAAAATTATCTCGGCGCAAATATTCGCTGCTTATGCACAGTGTGAAGCAGTTAAAATGAGTTAGTTGGGTTTGATGGTGATTATGTTTTTTGAGAAGAGCGCGAAAATTTGGTTGATCATCTAGTTTAGGCTTCAGTTAAGGTAAAAAGGTAGGCGTGGCATAATGCAGCATTGAGTATTAGATTTTTTTTCGTTTGGATTGGTAGTCCTTATAAAGCAATTATCGATTTAATTTTCCTCGTAGCTGCGTTTTTGTTTAGTATGCAGAGCTTGTGATTATGCTTAGGTTTAGTGTTATTAGTTTTTAGTATCAAGTGAAAAATATGATTTATACATTTCTTATGATACAATTTTGGTGACGAAATGTAACTTGTATTAAATGCGCTTGTATGTAAATATATATGGATGTACGAATGCAGGTGAGGCATATAGATGTATACTTCGTATATGTTGGGTATGCTGGGAGGACTTTGTTCTTGTATATGAAAGTAAATACAGAATATAATATGATTGAGGTGTATATGATATATGCATGTATAAATATATGTTATGCCATCTCTTCAAATCGGTGAGCTTAATTTTGAATGTATGTTCTGCTTAAATGCGTTTTCTTCTTGAGTATTTTCAATATGATGAGCGATAAATAATTTGATGTATTGTAGTTAATGCTAGAAAGTAATTTCATTTCAATATTATTGCATGATTTTTGTTTGAGTTTATTCTCGTGTGTTTTTCCAAGTACTGATTCAATACTTTTTAAATAGGTATGTTTAATATTTGTTATGTTTTACGCGACCTTATTTCGGTTTATCATTAAGCATTTTTTAAATTGTCGTAATTTGTCGTTTAATATTTGTTCTAATCACGTTTTAGTATCGCTTCTCATTCCCCATCCGACTATTTTGATATTGCTGTCATACACAGTTTCAGTATAGATCTATATCCTTTTACATGTTACATACATTATTCAGTTTTCATTTTACACTCCTATGCAGTAGATTCCACAAATTGCTGAGGTGCCTCTACATTGTTGTTAGCTTTAAGTGGATAAATGGACGGTTTTTTGTTTGGATTTCATTAGCTTTGTGTCGATTTCTTAAGTCTTTTAGTTTCAAATTATCGTATGTGTTATAAAAAGAACTCTGATTGGCTTGGGTGTTAGAAAAGAATCTATAAACTATGAAAACCACTCAAACGCAAGGTAGGGAAGGTTCAATGTGATTGTTTGTGGGGTTGCCATGCGATACGCTTTTTACACTAAGAGAAAAACTATCGTAGGCCATCGATAGCATTGCGATTTGTGCATTTTTGGACAGCTTGTTTGCTCTACTTGTTTTCCAATAAAAATATACAAACTCCAATCGAATTTCTCTCCTAGGTTTTTTTGTCACTGACGCAACCCAGCAATTTGTACAATCCCTGATCCATTCTATACATAGATATATATTTCGTCCCAATTGATTTATACAAGTATTGGTTAAGAAAGCTTATTTCATGCCCATGCAAAATATATTGTTTCTGGTATTTAATGTCGTTACTTTAATGTGCTGTATATGCTTAATTAGCCATATGCTGTGCCGTTGTTAGTTATTCGGTGTCTTATGTACATTATACATGTTTTTTCCTCTGTCAATATCAGCTGACTTTTTCTACTGCACAACACTCTTTTGATCGTCATACATGCATGCCTGAAGTTCGAAAGTTGACGCTTTTTATTTAGTATTTTGTTATTTAGGAAAAATAGTTTGCGTTTCCCATCCTGCTTTTTCGGTTTTTGGTTTAGTACTGCATAGCTAGCAAAATAGTTATGTCGATTTGGTTTGTTAGAAAAAACAGCAACGCTAAGGTAATGCAAAAGTTCTTTTCTTTTTCAATTTTGTTACTTTATTTAGTAGTTAAAGATCAGTGCATTTCCGTAATATCATTTATACACTCTATACAAATCGTCAGCGAATTTTCTTGAGTAGCAATCATCAATCATCATTTGCGTAGCTAAATACGAGGCCTAGTCTAGGTAAAGAAAATGACTAGAATAACTGGTTCGACTTAATCTAGGACTAACTTGATTTTTTTTGTAAATTTTTACACGGTGTTTTAAATTTGCAAGCTTTTCAGGCGCGGCGGCAACAATGTCCCTCATAAGAACATATACAAAAGTCACTCAAAAAATTAACAATAATTAGAAAATCAAGTTCGATAAAAGCTGGAGCAGCTAGCAAAGTTCTGTTCAATCGATCGGCGTTGAAAAGTTTAGATTCGTTATATATGCTAGTTCATACAAATTCCACTATTATTGCTTTATTATGTTATTCGAGTTTTTCGTGTTGACTTAGTTTGAAGATCTCTGGCTGATGGTATTCTAGAAAAAATACTGTTTGAGTGGCTGATTCGTTATCTAGTTGGAATACAATATTTGGTTGCGTTTGGTGTTGACTAGTGCCATATCGAAACAAACATCCTTGAGAAAAATGTAACTAAATCAGAGAAATAATTCTCATGCGATTGCACTACCGGACATCGTTGTCGCCTGACGCTCACTCTGCAATTCGCGGTTGCGTTCGTGCTCAGCGGTCTCAGAGCTGCAAAAAGAGGATAAAATTAGTTTTATAAATAAAAAGCTTGATTAAAACCCTAAACTATGAGAGCAAACAAATATTTTATGAGACTGAATGGAAGTTTTATTGCTGAATTCTTTTGCCTTTAATCACATTTTTAGTGTTTGGAAAAGATACTGTTTTATGTAAAAAAATACACAAATTTGTCTTTAAAACTATTAGAAACAAGAATATTTGTATAAATATTAAACAGTTTAATTGAAGGCTTTTTAAAGATTGTTATATTAAGTAAATAAAAATAAAATATTTTTAACCGAATCATATTAAAATCCATTATTAGTAAGGAGTTGTGATTGCCTATGTTTTTTAAAAGAACACCGCAATCTACGGATAAATATGATCGAAACATTTTCAAATAAACTTACGATGCGTGGGCATAACTAGAATAGGTAATTTAAATACCAAATATCTAGCTTTACTAGTTTCGAAGGTCTCGACGTTTATAAAGACAGGCAGACAAACGGACAGACAGACGAATATGACTAGATCAGTTTTGCCATTGCTCCTGATGACGACTTTATAGGATCGGAAACGGTTCCTTCTACTTAATACATACTGTTCAAATATACATATTTCGTTTTCTATCGTTTAGGGAATAGAGGTACTAAAATACTGATAGTAGTTCATAGTTCTAGATTTGAAGTTTTCTCATCTGGATGTACTTTTAAGAGCTCCAAAAAACATGCTTGAAAAAATCGTTATGTTCTGTGTGTTTGACAAAAGTGCAAGTACATTATTTTGTGTCCAGCTTACTTGGATCGCACCGCAATCGGACTGCCTGGTATGTCAACTGGATTGGCATTATTGTTGTTTGTGGTCGAGGCTCGACGTCCGTTGCCCGACTTGTACGAGAATATGGAGTCGTTTTCCATATCGTTCTCGATCTAAAAATACTTTGATTAGTTAAACCGATTCAGCAATTGATTGTGAGAATAACTTACCACCTGTCGCTTGTACGACAATCTCTCACTGGACACCGATCCGCATGAGGAGCTTTCCGAAACGGCCTGGGTTACACTGGTTACCGTGGGCGGACTACTGGGTCCTGGAAACCGCTTGGAGCACACCTGGGACTGGATGTGCTCGCAAATGCGTCGAAAACGCCGAATGTTACCTGCATGGGCAATGAGTTCAATTAGACCGTTTACAGGGTTCCATGATGGCGTATTGTTTACCTGATAGCAGCGTAAATGTTAGTGCAAACAACATATCTGCTATGTCACCTTGTTTGCAAATGGCACTGATGTCAACCTGAAAAGTATTCACGAGCCATTAGCGACCTGCGTTCCTGTTTGAAGGCTGGCCTTCAACTCACCTGAAACTTGACATGACGCTGGAACATGACGGGTCCGTTGCCATTCCGCTTGTACTCCACCCGAAACGAGGTGGGCGAAACCACGCTATGAGATAGTTCAGCCATCTGGAAAATGAGGATACATTTGAGATTGAGGCACAGGTATCTAGAGCTATGTATTTCAATACTCCACTTACGGATAGAAATGCGTGTATCAAATGCGCCTTGACCGTGGCAATGGGCTTGCCCTTGACCAAAATAGTGAAGGTTTCATCCTTCTCGGTTGTTATGAGATTACCAAACCAGGAGCGCTTCGTGAGCTCTGGCGAGGATTCGGGCGTCAAGTGCACCTCATCGGCAGAAACTGGGCAGATCAATGCAAATACATCAGTTCAAATTATATTTGCAAATTGTTTTGAGTAGTCCCACTTACCTTGCATTTTTCTGCGATGGAAGCGCGGACTTCCCAAGAAACTGTTCTTGATGTTGGTCAGTCGCGTCTTCCACAACTGGCCACCAGGTGTGTTGCACGGTGAGCCCGGCATTCCCGGACTGCTGTTGTTCATCATGGGCGAGCCATTGGGGTTCACAACTGTAAGGATTACCACATAGGTGATTATTCAGTTACAACTTTACACAGAAAAAATAATATCATATGCCAAACCGATATGTCTCTAGGTTAATTTGATATTTTTCTAAGCTCAAGCTTATCATTTTAGCTTTCACATATAGTTCTAAACTATGAAAAACATCATCTTAGCCTGTATCAAAGCGGTTTTCGGTTTATGAAACAAAATCGGATTGATATTGATTTCATTTGAATTTTTTTCTGTGTTCAACTGCTACTAGCTATCTACGGGGCATGCACACACCACTATTCGACTCGGGATCGTGGAACATACTAATGGCAATGGTCGGACCTGAGTTGGCACGGTGGTGCACCGACGGCGAGGCGGATGTGGATCCGCTCGAGTTGCCACCCGGACTGCTTGGCGGAATGCCGCAATCGCCACGCTCCCTCGGCGATCCGCCACCACGCTCCTGGCGCAGCGAGTCCCGTCGCTCGATGCGTGGCTCCCGCACCACCACCACATCGCCCTCGATGCTCTTCTGCGAACTGTGCGACGGTGTCCGGCTCACGGACGAGTGGTGGCCAGAGCGATCACGGTCGCCATATGTGGAGTGCCGGGTTCCCGCCGCCGGTGATGATGGCCGGGATATGGCATTCGCCTGCTGCTGCGCCGAACTCATCGGGGAGTTGCAACGCGTGGGACTGTGATATGAGGAGCTCCGCACCGACGAGGAAACTGTTGTGGGCGAGCGCCTTTGGTGGTTCCGTGTGCTGCTGTACGAGCGGAAGCTGTGGGGTAAACAAAAAACCAATTAGTTTGGTTCCAACACAATGTCCTTTTACACATAGAAGCCTAATGGGTACAACCATAGTGTAAATATAAAGTCAAAAGTCAAATTAATTGGGTTTAACCTAACCCTTTCTTTTTGAGATATAAGGAAGACCAAGGCACCAAACCATATCAAATGCCCATTTCAATCTCTTAATTAACATTTAATTTAAGTACAAGTTTTAATTGCAGCACAAGTTTTAATTTCATCACATGTATTAAATATAATTCTATATTAGTTTGTAATTTGTTTTTTAATTTGAAGTGCTGTTGTTTGGGTTGTTTTTTTATTTTAAAATACAGATTAAATAAGACAAATAAGTCAAAGGAAGACGTAAATTTCAGGGACCGCAAATAATAATTATTCATTCGATTGAAAAAAAAATCACAATTAAATGATTACAAAAAGTGATATTTTTTCCGACCAAAAATTGAATTCTTGAAAGACGCTGTTTTGTAAGCTAATTAAGCGGATCAAAACAACCAAAACAAAATGTATTACAAATTAAATTCTTTATTTTTTTAATTTTAATTGGTTTAAAAAAAATATGTAAGGACTTTTTGCTTTTTGGTTAGTATTGATTCACTTAAAAAGCTAACAAAATAATCGATTTCAATAATTCTGCACAAAAAAGTAATCCGACTTTGAAGAAAATTTTGTGAAAAAAAAATATCACTTAAAAAATAACAATTATAATATTTAGAGCAATTTTTTTTCATTTAAAAAATAATTACTTAATTCTTATTTCATCACTTATAATGATAACGGTCAATGGTAAAAGAATAAAAAGAATAAGGAATTGCAATTGATTCAGCTTAAATTAATTTAATGATTTAAAAATATTATTTTATGAGACGTCAGACTGTTGGAATACCAAATATTATAAGGAAACTCACTTAAAGGCCTGTCGCCTTGGCGTGAGCGGTGAACCCTCCGAGATCTGTCCGTAGCTGGGTGCATTTGTGCCGTTAATGCGACAGGTGTCGAGGCGTTTACGTGGCGGATCCACTGCATCCAGTTCACTGCGGGACTTCTGCGCAATTTCATCGTCATCCTCCAGCGCAGGTCGCCTTCGCTTCCGCTCCAGCAGCAGGAAATATATGACCTTCTCCGTATTGTGACTGAGGTGATTAAAGCATGTGATTAAACCCTCGATGTATTGGTAAGTGAATTAAAGAGCCCACCTCGCACTGAGCAACTCCTGGATGAGCTTCTCCTTCTCCTTGAAACAGCCCAGCGAACAAATTGCGTTCAACACATCCGGATCCACCGCAGTGGCTGTGGGAATCACATGTGTCTGCACCACCTCCATCATCGGCAGCTCCAGCTCCAGTTCGCCTTTGCCGCCAGCTGTGACCCACGGATGGCGGTTGATTTCAGCCAGCTGGATGCGGTCGAGAATAAAGCAAAAACCAGTTTTCAGGGAGGAAGTGTAAACGTTGGTAAGGGGGGGTGGTGGATTGGTTAAATAGCTGGCAACGTGGTGACCCAAAAACCAACAAATGCCTAGGGGGTGGCTTCTCAATGACTCACAGCCTACACTCGCAAAATTAATATCTGGCAAATTGGAATTTTTGTGAAATTAGATTTAAAATGCTTTGTGCTAGAAATTTTTTAGAACATTCACCTTTTAAGTACTTATATTCAAATTTAAACAATATTACATAAGCTTGAATTAACATTGAAAAATAACTTTTTTTTTAATTGTAACGTATTTAAATTTGTGTCTTGAATTTCTGAATACAATCGAATGAGATACATAATTAATGAGAAAATTTAAATTAAGTACCCTTAAAAGATTGTGAGGTCGCTCAAAAAATGTAAACTAAGTGTAACATTTCCTGAAAACGTATTTTCTATTTTGTTCTTTTTTTTAATTTATGATAAAATATTGTAATTTTTTGTGACAAGCACATTAAATATTGTATAAAGATTTACATGTAGTGTTAGGATGTCAAATATATAAAAAATAATTTTAAAAAATTCTACTCTAGCCTTCTTTTTATCAGCCTTTGTTTTGAGTGCACTTAGAAAGACATGGAATTTTGGGAAATGACATTGTTGGATAGCCGCTGCATATCGGGTGTGAATGTGAATGACTCACCGTGAGCCGCCGGTCCGGATTCACCTCAATCATGCCGCGCAGCAGACTCTGGCAGTCCGGCGGCACGAAGTGCGGTATGTGAAAGACGCCGCGCTTGACTTTCTCCAGCAGCTGGCGCAAGTTGTCGTCGTCGAAGGGCAACGCACCCACCAGCAGGGCGTACAGTATGACCCCGCAGGACCAGACATCCGCCTTGCGGCCATCGTACTTCTCGCCCTGAAAAAGTGTGGGATAAATTGGGTGTGATACATATATACATACATTGGATGGATATCAGAAATTGAGACATTTTCAAGGAGACAACCGACCACCGACTGTTTGCTCGGATGGATATTCCATTTGTGTTTGCTTTCAGCTTGATTATTTCGAAATTCGATTGGCCATTGTGCGTGGCCCCAAATCGTTAGGACCCTTTACCCGTTTTATCGAACCACATTCGCATGGGAATGCCATAAGCCCCAATCCGAATGCTTACTAATTTAAAAAGTTTTCTATTTAAAGACTGATACTGGGTATTGGGGGTAGGTCCGTTCAACTCGTTGACGTCCATTGACGTGTCCATCAAATGCCAAGTTTCTCACTCACTCCGACGATTCTGTTTTCCTAGGGGACGGTTATTGACTTGCCAGGTAAATGGCACAATGACTCGCAGTTTGTTGCCCACTACAACGTGTAATTGTAGCACGATTGTAAATTTCAGGCCATGTGCTTCCCCCTTAAAGGCAGACGGGTAAATCTTTAAGCACGACTATGTTAAATAATATATAATGAATTAATGTTTGCTTTAAAATGAGTCTTTAAAAGTACACAGGAGAACTAATTTATTTGACTATGTTTTCTGTATTTCAAATTCACATTTCTTTTTTAATTTTTCTCTGATTTATTACGATTTCTGCAAGACGTATGTGAATGAAAATATTACATACATTATTTAACCCTCTTCTTATGTATTCCCTGTCATAATCGAAAAATTCCCACCCACCCATTACTTGTGAACTCTTTCCAATTACAGCTACTCCCAAAACTCCAATTTGTAAGATTATACTCGTATGTCTGGCGTACGCTCGATTACCCTAACCAATTTTTGTATGTCGGTAACTTTAAGCCCGATTGGCGCTCTGTTTGTGGCTTGAGGCCCTGCCATTCCTACCATCAAAGATTGATAAACGACCACTTAAGTGATTGAGTACATGGGCCTTCCACGCAATTTTCCCCTACAAATTGTCAAGGCGGTGCCTTGCAGGGCAGATTTGGTTAGCAGACATCAATTAGGAGGTGGGGATAACTACCAATCCCCACTGAGCTTTGACTGTTGAATATTTATAAAAGAATATATATGCGAGCAGATGAGCTAAACATCACGTAGCAAGCCAGATTTATAACCCAGCCGGAGTATATGATAAGACTGAACGAGAAGATATTTTAAAATTCCCCTTATGAATTTATAACGGCTACATGAGCAAGAAGCATTGCCAGAAGCTGCAGCAGCTTTTGCTTGACAGATATACTGCAAGATACACTTAGGAAACTGTATAAATAAACATTAAGAGCCCTTATTTATTTATATGTCTATTTTGCGCTTGAATCATTTTTCAAAGGCTTTAAAATTAAATGAAACACAAACTTCCTTAAATAAACATAGGCAATAGATAGAAGCACCAAAAAATAAAAAAATTACTTGTAATACAAGAATTGAAAACATTTCCAAAAAACAAACATTTTAACGAGTTATAAGAATTTTCTTAATAACAAGCCAAGTTTTTACTCAATTTCAAAACCTTTTAATATATAATATGTAATGTTAATATCAAATGTTTTTCACAACAAAATCTTCCCTTTAAAAATAGCTCGTTACCCTTAGACTTATCGTACACTTTAAGAGGGGCTGACAACTTTTTGTTGGGTGCAGAGAACGCAGGGCTTCACGAGATGGAAAATCATATGCGCACATGACGTGCATTTGCATAGAAGGGATCCCTGACGAAATTTGCATAGGAAAGCGACTCCAGGAAGCCGCCCCCTTCACAGCCACCGAAGTTGCATTCGAAAATGTGCTAAAAAAAAAAGTTCGCCTTGATTGACGTTTATGCGTTTGCCGCACACCAGCAGCAGAAAATGGGGGGAGCTGCCTGGAGGGCAATCTTTTGGCCATTTTTCAAGCGAGACTTACCCGTATGACCTCCGGACACGCGTAGTGGGGGCTGCCGCAGGAGGTCTCCAGCATGCTGCCAGCCGGCTGCAGTGAGGCCATGCCAAAGTCCGCAATCTTAATGTTATTCTTCTCGTCCAGCAGCAGGTTCTCCGGCTTCAAGTCGCGATGGCTGAAACCCGAAATAAATCCCATATTGATTGCAGTTCGAGATGGAGATTTCATCGAAGGCTTACCAAATCGAATGCGAGTGGCAGAAGTCCAGGGCGGAGATGATTTGCCTGAAGAACTTGCGTGCCTCTTTAGGCGTCAGGCGACCCTTCTTCACCAGGTAGTCGAAGAGCTCGCCGCCGGATACATGCTCCAATATTAAATACAAATACTTCTTGTTCTCGTACACATCGCTCAGGCCAAGGACGTGCGGATGATCGATTAGTTTCATTATGGCGATTTCACGTTCAACCTTCGCAAAGCGAGTGATGCAGACAAACGATTTTAATCGACTTATCGACAATGTTGCCAAGTTCCCCATAAAAGCCCCATACCCACACTTGGAGAAATAAATAAATTAAAGCAACAAAATATCCTCGAATAACACACAGGAAGAAACAAGAGCGCTTAATTGCATTAAATAAAGATGATCAAGGTTTTTAGCGTAATATAGAGTATTATTAATATTTATGTACATACAAATGTAAGCAATACTTCCACCCATATTCTTCGGTTGGTGTTTGAAACCCATTTTAACCAGTTTCAATACGCAAAACGACGTTCCTAATTTTCATTGCATACTTTTAGGACACCCTTACACATTATTTTTAATCCTTAGTGGGTAGCGCCCATCATTATTGAGTTTATTTTCTTTCCTGTTTTCTAATTTTATAGAGTATCCCTTAGTTTTTTGAAGAGTGCACTTCGCCTTACAATGCATTGAAAGTGCTTGGTTCCTGGCAGGCCATTATGGCCCATTGTAGTCCTCCGAATAGCGTCCAATTTCTCATTGCGTGTCCCGACCAGCTGGTCCTACAACATGGACACCACACGCAATCATCGAGGGTTCTTTATCCTCATTTGCACCCGCGACCTCACCTCGTCACCCACCTTGCATTTCGATTGTCCTACATGTCTGGGCTTTTGTCACCCCCGAAACTTCACCCCAACCTCTGGGCAGTCAATTTTGTTTTACTTTGTTGCCGCACGCACTAATTTGTCCCATGTCCTTTCAGTGTCCTACAAAAAGTGCACCACATTTCGGGTAGATATACAGAGGAGGAGTTGGGGCGGGGGTGTCCTTTTCTATGGTTCTATTATGACAGCAGAGAAAAGATAAATAGTTAAGCTTTGCCGTGACTTTTATTGGAACCGAATGAATGGTGGCAAGTCTGAGAATGAATGAAATCTATTTAGAGTGTTTGCCACGTATTATAATAGACATGGTGCGCTCTCGATTATGGCAGAAAATCGATTACAGAATGAATGAATATTTACCACAGATAATTTGTGGTCTATTTGTAGGGTAAATGTTATTTGGGTAATAGCTAATCGCAAATATCAGTCGGAAAAATAATGTTTTGTACTTATAAAGCTAATATTAGATATTCACTTTTTGTGTAACCATTTCCCTGTAATAGAATTCGACTTATAAAAATTGTTTTATGCGAGTAAAATTGGCAAAAAAAACAAATATTAAATTTCAAAATTTGTCTTAAGGGCTTTCAAATAAATGTTAAAACTTTTTAAAGTGTTGTCTATAAACTTATTTAACTTTGCCTTGAAATTTAAAGAACATATAGCAAAGGTTGCAAATTTATTTTAAAACCAATTTAAAAAACAAAGTTCCCCTTTGACTTTCCCTGACTTTGGCACACTAAAGTCTCAAAGCCGAGGAAAAACCGCAAGACTGAAAAATCCCCAAAAACATTTCCCCATTCCTCAGCGTGTAATGTAAGTCCAAAAGTCCAAATGGCTGTAAGTTTGACTGCAATGCTCCACCTCTGGATCCACCCTAGCGACAGCCCCTAAACCAAGTTACTCTTTCAAGGAGCTGGGCAATAAAACAACGAACCACAAAACAAATTTTATTGTCACAGTTTTTTATGACTCGCACGCCGGGAGAAGACAAACAAGAAATAAGAACGAAATAGGAAAAGAAAGCCAAAAACAAAATCATAAACAGCGGGAAAACAATAAACCGAAGGCAGCAAAACTTTCCACCGAGTCATGACCTTCGACCCCGGCAAACTACTTACCTTCATTAGCACCGATTCGCTGAGTTTCTCGCGATTGATTATTTTGATCGCAACCTTCTTGCCAATCACACAATGCACGCCCAACTTGACGAGACCTGCAAATGAATAAATGGGAGATTTTAATTGCGATAACAATTCAGGAAATAGCAGATATTTTCTCTGTTTGTGTTCAAGTAATTTCCAAAGTATTATAACTCTTTGTTATTATGAGTGATTACAAAAAATGAAAAGAGGGCATGATATAGCTATTGTTTTCGAGTCGCAAATTGCTGAAATAGATATGAAAAGGTTGTTGCTTTTATTAACGATAATGAAGATAGAAAAAGTCTAATAAGTGATAAATAAGTTTTTTAATATTTCATTTTTTTATGTATTCCAATGAAGAACAGTATACATTTCTTTTGAAGTAGATGAGATATTTGTAACCAATTCGAATGTGTTGGGCAATGAAATTGTTACCAAAAAAAGCGGCGCTAATAGCAAAGTAATTTTATTGGTATTAATAATTAAAACATTGTTTTACCAATATATGGCTCCACCTAACAAATGTAATGATAGTTCTATTGCAAAACCCACTTAAAAATCGGTAAGTGGTAAAAGTTTTCCTGCACTCACCCGTTTGACCCTTGCCGAGGGTTTTCTCCAGGCGATAGGGCCCCACAAATTGGCAATTCTCCGCCGTGACATTGTTCTCCTTCTGCATTTTGTTGGCCGTCGCTTCGTCCTGCGTCCTTGGTCCCCGAGGGGCTCCTTGCTGTTAGCTGTTAGCTGTTTGCGGCTGGCAGCGTCAGCTGGCTTCTGGCCATGTACAGGACTCCTTCTGGCCCCACTCGCCCACTTGCAGAACGCCCAGCGCCCAACGCCCAACGACCAATCGCCGCTCCTACCAACTTTGTTGTCGCATAGCGCCAAGTGAGGTATTGGTCTGAGTGTGAGGGCCTTTAATTACTTTTGTTCGACAAAAGTTTTATTGCGATTGTTAAGAATTCCTTTTTGCAGCTTGCAAATGATGCAGCATTTAATTAACTTTTGCCTATAATTGTACTGGTCGTGTTGTAGTTGTAGTTGCTGTGGTTGTGGCTGCTATTTCCACATGACTTCATCACAAAATACAAGCTGCAATAAAATAGAGAGAGAGAGAGAGAGAAACAGAGAGATTGGTGAGTGAAAGAGAGGAAGAGATATAGAAAGGTCAATGTGATTACCAATGAATATTTATGTCCCCCTTGGCCAAACTGAATTTTTAATTGAAATAAATGGAAACTAACTATATTACCGGATAACTATTATTGTGTGTGTGTGTGTGTGTGTTAGTCAGTCAGGTGTTCTAATTAAAACACCTCACGCTGTGCCTGTGTGTTTGCTTCTCCTTTTAGCCATTTCAGGAGTGAATTTATGACCCCTACAGCTTCCTAAGAAGCAGAAAGCCATGGCAACACACACATGGACAGGTGCAAAGCACACATATTTAAGAGGGAGTGCACGTGTGTTTGCTTGTCTAAATTTGTAATAATCTTAGCTTCTTAAAGTGTTTAATTTTCAATTATTTGGCTATCAAGCTTAACTAAAGGTATATTTTGTTCTTGTCGCTTCCGAAGTAGTAAAAGTATTATTACCTTGCTAATTATGAATAAGAACAATATGTATAAGATTTATTAATAAAAGGTCAAATTTATTTATGTTGTAGACTTGAAGAATTAAATAACTGTTAATAAGTATTAAAACTATTAGTCTTTCTCATCATATAATTTATATAGAAACTTGTACAAGATTTAAAATGTATTTGTACATATAGCATATACATATGTATGGCATACTTTTTAAAAGCTACACTTTCTTTAGTTCTTATAAGATTCGAAGGATGTGAAATCTTTATGTCCACCCCAAGCCCCTGGATCCGAGCATGATATGAACCAATAATAACAATTACAAAATAATAATAACCCCGTTGATCAAAATCCGTTAATTGCTAACTCAAAAGATTTATTTTATTGGCCTTTTAAAATGTTTTGATTTATGACCTTTTCCAAGTTTCCCGCACAGTAGAAACCAATTAAAGGCAACCTTGTAACCATTTTTAAGCTCAAGATGCGCCGACAGAAGGTACAAATAATTTCTGGGGAATTTTCTCGCAGCTTCTTCGCCAATTCTTGCTCTTCAATCTGCCCACTGGCCGTGAAGTGAGACAAAATCGTTTAAAAATTTCATTAGAAGAGCACTAAAAACACCCATAGCAGCAACAACAATTGCTCAACGGGGCGTGTTGGCATAAAAAGCGAACATAAAACTTGGCCAACTACGAATGGTTAAGAGATGGGCAAGAACAAAGACCAGCGGAGGATGGAAAAGCCAGGGAATCAGGCTCAGTTACTGGACAAGAGGGGCAGGTGGGCCTTATATTTAGATGCTGACGCAGTCGCTGATAATTCTCCTAGCTGACGTTGAAGTGCCAAGTCCCAGGGACTGGTTTGAATGAGACACCAAACTGACAGGACGATGGATGCTCACGCGCTTAAATTGAAAAATAAGTGCACATCAAAATGAAACAGTGCGCAAATGTGGATACACAGAGAAAAACTCATTTTATAGCTACTTTACATGTCTCATCACGTCTATTTTAAAAAATATTTTTCCCTTATAAATTGCTTTTGACAAACATATGTATTTCTAATATTCCAAAAAAAATATATTAAAATTCATTAATCAGGGTGGGCCACGAAAATGTTGCGTTTAAAAATGGCTATAAAGAATAACGAGTGGATATTTCTCAAATATTATTTTTTATTAAAAATCCCTAACATTGCGGCTTATTTGTGGAATAACGTGTGTTACCCTGTATAACCCTAAAAATTATTTTTAAACTACGTTCTAATCATTTTTATGCCCAATTGTCGTTAAGGACATTATAGTATATGGCTGATTTGGAAAATCGTGATCCTTACGACCAATCCTAAAGTTGCCAATTAAATAAGATACTTAAAACAAGTCTATTTTATTTACTACTAAAAAAAATATTTTTTTACAATGTAATTTTGTAAGGGTGGTGTTTAGAGGTGAAGGGTGCGGTTCTGGTTTGGCCCAGAACATTAAGGTTAAACGGGCAGCAGATGGTGGATTCACGCAGGAAGCGCAGGAAGGAAGGATGCTAACAAGCCTACCGCCAAGCCCTTTCCCTTCCGCCAAAAACAATAAGAAAACTTTTACTTGGGCCAACACCATGGCACCCCTACATCCTAACATCCTTTCACCCAGCCCCCCCGCTACTGTTCTGCTAACCTAATTTGAAAAATGCGCTAAAAGTTGAAAACTGACATTGTTTGGCAAGTGCCAACAGAAAAAAATCACCAAGATAAGGCAAAATTGAAGCCACGAATGGTAGATACTTAGCATAACTTAGCGCTGCTTGTATTTTTGCGATTTTATCTTTTTAAAAGGAATTCCGTTCTAGGTGACATCGGTAAATTCCTTAAAAGCTTTTTTTGATAATAAAATATAGCTAAATATTACTTCGCCGAAAATATTACTATAAAAAAGTGTTTTTTTTTTTGTAACTTTTCATTCATTTTATGCTCTTTATGAACATTTTAAGTTTTATTAATAGAATTATAAAGTATTAATATTTATTTTTAAATGTGTAGGTATGTATTTGTAAATTGTAACTATGAATAACATTTAATGAAGAATTTTTTGGTTACAAATTCGTAAGGTTCCCCCATAAAGTATACTATGATTTTTTTAAACAGCTTTCCTCAAATATTTCCCGGTAAATAATGCTAAAATATGTAGACCGTCTCATCAAACGAAACTTAATGAAATAAGCCAAGTGCTCGCCCATATAGGCACAGCAAGTATAAAAGGGGCGTGGTCGCTGCCTGCCAAAAGCAAGTCATCGTCATGAGTCGCCTTTTTCAGTTTTTTTGTAGATTTCGCACTTAAGGCTGCGGCAAAATGTCTACACAGAGTTTATATATAAACACACACATTTATTTATATATATATCTGAATAAGTTTGCGTTTGCGTTTGTGTGCGTGCAATAAAAATCATAAGCAAAACGTTTAGAGCGTTTGGCGTTGATTTTGGCCTAGCCACGGGAAATTTATGCTTTTAGGTCGTGGCAACTAGGAGAATGTCACCAGGCAAAAGGAAAGCGGAAAGGGAAGAGGAAGGGGAAGGGGAAGGACCTGAGGATTGAGGCAGGATGATGAAAATGGACACGACCGCTATTGATGTAGGCCCAAAGGGCCAAGGGATGTGACCGCCTTTTATGGCTCCATGCCCCAATAAAATACCATCAACCATAATTAAGCGATTTGCAAACAATGCACAGCCATATAAAGGCAATGAATAGTGCTGGGATAGATCGAAGCTGAAGATGGCTTGATTTCGCATAAATTACTTTATGGGGAACATAAGGAAAATAAGGCAACAAATGTGGCAATCCTTAGAAGTTCGATTAATTAGCAATATGTTTCCCGAATAAGTTTACTCAGTTATAGTAAGATATACAAAGCAATCAAGTTATGGCTATAAAAATAAGATATTTGATCTGATGTTCTGAATTTTTAAGATTACTTAAATTTAATTAATTAATTTTAAGCTTCGTTTGTATAGCTTTATTTATTAGATATGTATCATTCGTTAACTGACTTTGAAGGGTATTATCCGAAGAAAAATGATTACGTTGTTATATAACACTTTTTAAAGTTAAATTTGATGTTTAATTAATGTTAGCCATTTTATTTTAGGAAAGGTCTCTTAAAGTTATTGTAATTAAAAAAAATATCACCATTTGGTCTACCCATTTACATATGAATTAACAATCAAAGTTATTCCTTCAACCAATTAAACTTTGCCACTCATAATTCATAGTCCCGAAATACAACCCCAATTACCAATTGAGAATCCCCCAGCCCGAGACTTTTCTAGTTTTCCTCAAATTTACATCTTATTAATGTTCACTCAACGATTTCAAAAACAATTAACAAGCCGAGTCTCAAACGCAGCTGTCAGATGCTGCCCGAGCCCCATGTTCATTAGCCTTCTTGCACAATTAACCCCGAGGGGCCAGGAACTCCGGAAAATAAGGAATTTTCCGTAGGCGAATTTGTTATCTAACCAGCAGTAAGCAAGAACGAACAAAAAATGAGCAGAAATGACTTTGATTTCTCGGCGAGCCCCATCCACATTTGCATACATCTGGCTGAGGCCTCGAGGGCTAAATTGCCTTTTGCAGCAGCGTCGGGAAAAGACCCCAAAGTTTAACCAACTTTTTCGTTTCGTTTGGGGGAAGGGGTAGGGCGTCCATCTAAAAGGCAGAAAAACTCAATTTCAGAAAACGACAGTCAATAAACGCACCCAGCTCACACGCACATTCTAAGGGGGGCTGATAAATCTCTAGAGCAGTATGCCAGCCAACGTGGCGTATGAGTGTTTTGGTTTGCCCTCAACCCGGCGTTTTTAAAGTGCAATCAATAAAATGCTTTTGAGTTGTGAAAATTGTGCGTAAGTGGCTTTTCATCAAGCCCCCGACAAGAGTTTTCGAGGGAGTGAGTTGGGGAATATCAGAAACAGCAACAGAGACCAAAAGGGGAACAACAAAAGGGCGTTGCTGCCAAGAGAACTTGGGCACAGTGGGTACGGGGGAGACAAAAGCCCTGGGAAAAACCCTTTTAACATTTCAAATAATCTCATCAAATATTTGTCAAGTCTTCAGTCACATAATACATTTTGTTCTTATATATTTTTAAGATATTTTATATGGGTTCTTAACAAATATATAATTAATTCTTGAATACATGAAATCAAAATAGCCCCTTTTTTCCGATACAGACGAATAATAGTCGTGTGGATTTAAGTGGATTTAGGAGTTGCTCAGAAAGATTGAAATTTAAGTAGTCCAAATATAAGTATTTAATAAGGTTAATAAAAAACTAAAGCCATAAAGGCATCATAAAATAAATAAAATTCCAAAAGTATAATTTGTAAATTTCAAAACTTAATAAAGTTGTAAACATTTTGCTTATATCTAAGCCCAACCACTGTGCCACTTTAAGCCATCGTAGTGCTGACTTCTCAACTCGGTTCCTCGTTGAACGTTTGTTATTGCCTACATTGCTGTTTTCGATGTTGCCCCGACACCATGTTTAATCAGAATCAGACACCGCCGCTCCCAGAGGCGATGGCAGCAGCAGGAAATGGGGAAACAGGACTGCAACAGCTGGCTCCACATTCATCAACTAATTGCAATTATGTGGAAAATTAAAATCAATATTTAACTAACTTCCGCCCCTCGGTTGCCTTCCTCGACTGCTGTTATCATTTGCCATCGCCATTTAACATTGATTTCAATATAATGTCAACCCGCATCTGCCATGTCAGTGATTCAGGATTCTGGATTGCATTCTTTAAATATTTGAAACAGCATTAAAGTGTTTTACTGAATAATTTATATTAAAAAGCAGCATCAAAAATTTTAAACTGAACTGACAGCAAAACATTTGTTTAATTTACTCTCTAATGACCTAACTGAAAGTGGATTGATTGGACATTATAAATGATTTGCTAATCATTTAATTGAAATTACCATAGTTTTTGATAGCACAAATTATTACATTAATTTCTCTTAAACTAATTTGAAAATTATAGATACTTATTTACTCAAAAATAATGGATTTTCTTTTTCTTGAGATGCTGAAAAAGTCAAATTATCTTAGTGTCCAAAAAAATTCACAGGAAATACAAAGACAAATCATAGTCAACATATATAAATTAACTATGGGGAAGTTTTGCACTTGAAGACCTAAACAAACTAGCTTAAGTGTGTCAATTAATCATTTATAGAGGAAATCAATCAGAATATTCAATGAATTGTAACTTTACCACAATAGCTACCACAAGATGATAAATACTTTTCTCTCCCAAAGAAAAAAACGAAAAACAAACAAGTTGTCGACAAAATCAACTTCTTGAACGAAGCAAACAAAAACAGAGCTAATAAACCGACAGACAAATTCCAGTGCCAGCAGGATATGCCAACTTTAAGCTGTCAGCTTTTTAGTGGGATGAAATTGCGGAATGAAACCGCCTCTCTTTTCATTATTTAATAATGGCCCAGCATGATGCGGGAAACGTTAAGCAGCTTACTTGCAAATCGGGGCTAATAAACCGCTTAGATCAACACGCAAAACGCCAAAGCAGCAAACCAGAAAAAAACCTTTAACCTGGCCCAAGTGAACTCGTCAAAAAACCGGCAGCTGGACCAACAACAAAAATTCGATTAAAAGCAACCAAAAACTAACACAGATGCCGGAGGAGGAGGAGACTCCTATTTGAGGCTCCAGGACCTGGCCCGGCACAAATTAACTCGATTCGATAGGGCCAAAAAGCCAGAAGCACCCACAGCACAGCTGTTCCTGTTCACAGCAACAGGAACAAACAGCAACAATACACTTAGAAAAATAACTAATTTAAGCAGGCTTAAATTTACTAAGCTAAAGCTATGTTATGTATAACTGTTGTATATATATAATTTTAAGTACCAACTTAACTCTAACTGTAACGCTTTTACGATAAACTTAAAAATAGTGCTAGGAAAATCAAGCTTATAATGCAAACTGGACCTAAAACCATTTTCTCTGAGTGAACCTTGTGAACCTTGTTGGCTGCCAGTTTTGCTCATCTTTTTGCGAAACCAGCATCAAATCAAGTTTGTGTTTGCCTACGGAGTGTCCACCTCTCGTCCTCGAAATTTGCAAGCGGAAAACATTTGCCAGTTTATTTGCCCTGCCTTTTGGCAGGACGATTTCGATTACCAAACACACAAACTGACTAACCTGGCCGGAAGGTAAAAAGATGAAATGATTAAGGTCGCAATTAGATGGCTAACATCCACTCCAAACTCTAACCTGGCCGTTTTCGGTTCCCTGGCGGCAAAAAATTCAATTATATCTCGCAAAAAAAATGCAAAGCCAGCCAAATAAAATGCAAACGCGAAAAAAGGAAAAGAACTGAAAATTGGCATCGGGATAAAAGAGAATGGCGAATGGGATAGCTGGAAATGGCAGAAACTATGAAAAAACTCAATTAAAAACGAAGGCTGAAAACGCTGCATACTAGATTGTTCAATTCAATTGGACAAGAAAGCAGTAGGGAAAGAAAAGATTGATTAAACGGAGTTGAAATGCGAGGATAAGTAACATATTTGGCTCAAATTTAGTGGAAAAGTGCCCTACACATACATTTTTTTTGTTTTTCTGGTTGGTGTTTTAACACAATTCGTTTCAATACAGAACTTAAGATTATATTTTTCATTATGACAACATTTTAGCAACTGTTAAAAATATATTTTTGTTTAGCAATCCTCATTGAACAAGAAAAAAAACAATTTCATTTGTTTGTTGGAAATATGCACCCAAGAGAATCACTGTTGATTTTCGTATCAACAAATAAACCATGTCTCATAAGTAGGAATTCATTTAAGACATTTTATTTTTTATTGATTGAAGACCCACAGGAGGAGGAGATTTGGAAACGCTCCTGCAACTTCCTCCCTTATTCCGGTCACATTTCAAGGAAACTCCCCCACAAAGTGTTTTTCTTACAAAATATGGAAATCAAGTTTAGTTGTACAAATAATCCACAACAGGAAAAAAGAGCAGCAAAACGAAATCCAAACAACAGCCGAGAAAAACAAGGCATAAACAAGCAGGGCATTTTTTCAATTTAACGCGTAACGCTGCCACCCCTCCAACCACGTTTATACCCTCACCTAGCCCGTGGGGCAAACAATCCGTGCTCTAGAATCCACAAACCGAGGAACAAGATCTCAGAACATGAGCACGGACTTGGCAAAGCCTGCATTTGTTTGTAAAGGCTATGGGCTCTAGCCAGACATCTCCTCCAGCTGCTATCCACAGTTCCGCTCCAGGCCGCTTAGAATTCAATTAAAGACTGCTGCGAAGAAGCGGACGTGGTAAGGACACTCGAAAAAATTAAGCAGTATTTCCCAAACTACTTAACTTGATCGTTTAAGAAATAAAGAAAAGTAAATTAACCTAATTCAAATAATAGGATGTCTTGTAGTAGACCATACAATAGACAATGTACAATGTTCAAGTTGTACTAATACGAAATACTACTATTTATTTTTCTTGATTTGAAATCTCTTCTTCTCCGAACCAGTGATATTACATCTAATAAAGTATTGATTTCAGTCCAGAATACAGATGGCACACTCTTAGTTCTTTACCAAAACAAAATTGTCATAGAAAGTAAACTATTCCTACGTGAATTATAAACTATTGAGTAAAAAAACGTTCACAACAAGATGAGAATCAAATTAAACTACGAAAGTATAAAAAGAAACTTATTTGGTTTAAAAATCTGGCAATAGACTACAGATTTAGAATCTTTCGTGTAGAAATTAAACAAAAAAGTATTGGTATTGATTTAATACTTATTATTTATTTTTAAGACGCGCCTTTAAAAACTTACTTTATTTTTTCTTTTGGGTGTTGGGATATTGTATAAAATAAAATGAAATAAAACTCTTAAGCAAACTTTGGCTTTTCAAGTAACAAACGGCTATCTCCTTCGCTTTCAACACGTTTAATTATAAGCCATTAAGCATTCATAGCATTTCAAAGTATATAATGTTCATATATGAATAGCTAACACATTTCAAAAGAAAATATTTTTTTTTAAGTGCGGCAGTCTCACTTCCTCAAAGGACGAGAATGATTGTTCGGATCGCGCATATTTTGTGGTTTTGCAACCACACTTAATTCAATTTTCATTTACTCTGTTATGCATGCGTGTTTCCGGCGACACGCCCCCCGGCCGCCTCTTTTGGCCAAGGATGCTGGCCTGGCCAATTTGCGATTGCCATTGCCATCCAGCAGGCTCATGTTATTTTGTTGCCTTGGCATCATTTTTTCACCGGGCCAGGACAAACGTGTTTACGCCTTTCGCGCAACCACTTTGACGTTTTAATTTTACGGGCACTTTGTGTGTGCCTTAATGCAATTGCTTGGCGGGATTGGCAGGATTGGCAGGAGCTTTCTGACCCAGCTGGCGGCTGCAATTGCACTTCAGATACGGCTTAATTGGCAACCGACAGTCGACAAAACTTTTCAATTAGAATTAATGATGTTAGGGCCAGTTGCCCAGGGCAGAAACAAGTTCAGCAGGAAACTGGGAAACTTGCACTTGCCGTTGCGGTGGGCGCAATTATGCTGCCAATTACAACTGCAATTTTTGCCGGAATGAAAAACTGTCTGACAGACAACTGAAATATGCAAATTAAATTTATGACTCAACATTCCTCCAGGCACAAACTGCAAACTGTGAAATACATTTTTCGTGTTGCATACTTTTGGTCGAAAAAAACAAAGTAATGCAAACACCGAATACCGAACTACAATGAAAAGGTAGAGACGGAAACCTGAACTGGCCTTTAATGGCGGGCGGGCTTAAGTCTTAAAGTACAAATAAACGGATATTCGGCCCCTTTCGCTGTCAAGGACTTTTTTTTTGCATTTTGATGTTGGATTTTGTGTCACTTTTGTTACGTGTATTTCTTTTTTTGGCAGCCTGATCCATCGCATTACGGCTGAGCAGGTGGCTCGAACCCGAGCCTGATGGAGTCTCTGATGTAAGCCGAGTTCTGTATAATTGATGACATGGGAGCAAGACCGCAGAAGCAGGTCAAGGCAGGTGGCTGAGGGCTCGGGGCTCACCCAAGGGCAGATGGGCACGTCTTGCAGGTAACTGTGCATTTAAATGGCTTACTACTCGTCTCGTTGGCAGTTATCCATTTCAGTTTAACGTTTTTAAAAAAATTCTATCCAGTTTCAAAAAGGTGAAGTAAGTAAATTAAGATACTTATTGATTACCAAGCCGAACTACTCAGTTTCAGTTGAAGGTGAAATGAAAATCGTTTTATAAACGACATAACAAGAATCGTAAATATTTGTCAATGAAATATAAACGGATTATATGTTACACAAATAATTGCTTTCGGTATCTACCAACATTTTTGATATAATTGTTGTTATTCCGTATTAAATTCGGTTAATCAAAATAAAAATTCCAAAAGGGTCAGACAACGAAGCGACCTAAATGGTATTTATGGTCCAATGCATTATGCATACCAATTAAATTGCCTTTAAATTGTAATCGATTTCTATGAAAAATAAATTATTTTATTTAGTGCATCAGGCTTGTCCTTGAAACAGGAAAAAATATCCCAATAGATAACCAATTTCAACGTGCCAGAAAAACGTTCCCTTTGGTCAGCTTCGAACGTGGCAAAAATCGATTTCGGCGACACTGGATGGGGATAGCTCCGTCGCTCGTTCTGGCTCCACTCGTGCAGGCAATAAAGCATTCCCAGGACCCATAATATTTGCCTAAACAAATGCCTTAGTCCCTGCATCGGAAGCCCCTCGGGCGGATACTGGCTCAACCTATGACAACAACAACCGGACAAACATTGCCAAGCGCAAGGACGATGGCAAAGGCATTCCCTATGCAAAAATTTATGCGGTCGGTCGCATAAACAAATTTCCACTATAAAACAAGCCAAACAAAAATTGCAAGCTGGCGCAAGTTGAAAAACCAATTCGATTTTGCCATATGCAATGCAAATCCTCGAGGGATTTCAAGAGGGGAGTACGCAGGGATATGCGGCACATGTTCTGAGCCCAGAAGTTGAAAGAAAAAATGTGGAAGAAACGGAAAAAAACGTTTGCATATGCTTTAATCAAAGGCAATGACGTACGGGAATGTGGTTCATTCTTAAAAACGTAGCCAGGATTCCAGAGAGGGTCGTCGGGGCTACGAGGATGGGGTTTCGAGAGAGGGTTTCCTCCAGAAACGGAACTGTTGACAAAGCCATGCGGGTAGCTGCTCAGCCAGGATTGCCAATGGACATTTGTGATTGTCCACTGGGAAGCCCAGCGCAGGCGCAAGGGTTAAACGGGAGAGTGGAGAGTGAATAACTGAGCAAAGAGAGTGGATAGCGGTGAGCGGAGAGAGGAGAGAGCTTTGCGGCGCTCTTTCTTTGCCGCCCTTTCTGCGGCTTACACGCCCCACTGGGTGGTTGTTGTTCTCTCGGCAGGGTTGCTTTTGACATTCTGTTTGCCATGTGCCCCACTGTAAGTCAAATATACACTAAAAAAATAATTCTTAAAAAATATTCTTGAAAAAGATTGGATTGAGAAACCATGTTTTTCAGTAAATAATCATGAGTTTTTAGGTCAAAGCTCTATGTCGATGTTCAAAAAAATTAAATTTAATGTATTTCTCAATCCCTGTAAAGATTGTTTAAGAGAGACTTTTTATATACCATAGATATTTAAGATCTAGCTTCAATTCACCAAAGTAATTTAATTTTTTCTGAACTTTATGTTGCTTATGACATGTTCTTTTTGAATTGGCTATTAACTATGAACTTTTATAATGAACACATTTTTTAAAGCCATTATCGGATTCCAGATTTCTTACAGTGTACCCTCCCCACTACACAATTTTTCCGCCCATCAACCCCCTCGTTTCTTGGTTGCCGCTTATAGCTTTTTAATTACAAATAGAAACTGTTAACATTTTTGTTTACGTTTATTAAACTAATTGGATGAGGCAATGTCGCTGCATAGTTTAAATTCTGGTCACCTGGCCTTTGCTGTGGATTTTCGGGCTGCAGGAACACCCACGGTTAGGGGCCTCCCGACTTTGTCTACAGTTGTAATCCCCCAGGTCATTAAGGCGTCTACGTGTCTGCAACAGCAGCAGCAGCAGCAGCAGCGCAGGATGCTTCTAGCCAGGACATTGTCGCCTGCCGATTGTCGCATGTTTTATTCAGTTCGGCGACGTTCTCCTCATCGCTGCCATCAGGTTGTAAATATTGAACAACACCAACAACACACAGCATCAACAGCGGGAGAGCCGAGAACAGAAATCCACCGGAAGCTAAAATGGTGCTCATATTTTAAGATGTTGCATTTTTGATCTGACGCGACAGTTTTTTTATTGCCCAAGACGAAGGACAACTTAATTGTTTGTTGGAAAAAGGATGAACGCCGAAAGATGGGGGAGCTTAAATTTCCAGAGTCGCTGGCACATGTCATTGGATTTGAAATGGAAAAGGGGAGAGAAAGAAATATAAAAAAAAGGAAAAACAAATATCAAAAGATGGACATAGAAATAGAGTAAGGAATGGAGATGCAAACGGAGATAGGGAAAAAAAAATATATTAAAGCCACTAGAGCTTAACTGAGCAACACATTTTGGCATTTTTATCGATAAGCCAAGTTGTCTGTCTTGTATCTTGGAGATATAAAAAACTTCAAAGGTCCTGCTTTTGAAAGATAAAAAGTTAGACGTTGCTAATGCCTGATGAAAAGTTTGCAAACTGTAAATGCAAAATTTGAAAAGAAAGTGTCATAAGTAAGTAACATAAAATTTAGGACAAATCTGGACTACAAAACATTTGTCATTGACATTTGACTAATAGTTACATCGTAATTATACAACATTTTACGAAAGTATATTTAAAACTAGTAGTTAGTCACATTGTTAATAGAATACATTCTTTAGTTTTATAATACTATTTGTTGTTAATTTTAATTTTTTATCCCAACACGACTACACATTTTGATTAGTCAATATGAAACGCAAGAAATATAGATGCACTAGAAAATATATGCGAATTTTATTGCTTGGCAATCTTCATACATTTCTTATAATGGTTCAACAATTTTAAAGTCCTTTTGATAGCATACACTTTATTGAATGCCAGTTTTCCCCTGCTCCCTAATAACAATGCCCTGCCATTTATCGACTTTTTCATTGTTGCATGGATTTATTTTTTTGTACGCCTGAGAGTAGAGTAGTTCATTAGGACAGTGCAATGTTGACAACAACGTTTTGAGGGTTGAACTTGGCTATTAATGCGGAACTATAATGCTCACATAAGAAACTAAGCTGACAAACACAGAAAACAAGACAGGGGAACACTGCTTGGGGTTGAAAATGGACGGACAATATTCATGAAATCATAAGTATTTCTGGATAGGTTACCGGTGACGTCATTGGCACAGAAAAATGATTGCATTTTATTGGTGATACTTGTACACACAGAAAAGGACATCAATCAATTTTGAGTATTCATCATTTTAGCTTAGCAATCCGCTGCTCCGTTTGTATATCAATATTTTGTGCGAAGACAATTTGATAACGAAGACGTTTAGCCATTTGCAGGGCCAACTTCAGTCGCACAAGTGTCTCCTTCATTTCCCAGGCCGCCCCACCTCGTCCCGCCCTTGCACCTTTTGCACCCTGATTAATGCCCTTACTGTCAGGCCAAACACCTCAAGTGCCCATTGAGGTCCCGTCTCCTTCTCCACCTTTTTCTCGAAGCTCGCAGGTGAGCACTCGTAAAACTCGAAAGCCAACATCCGCCCGCCATATTAAATTCTGCAATTCAACTTCGTTTTCGTGCAAAAACAAAAAACTGTCTATAAATACTGTTAAATGAGTGACGTGAAGACTCCTGCGTACAAGGACACTGAGGGAAATATATCACCTACTAAAATTTTGACCGAAAATGCACTCCCCAAATAATTATATTTACAAATAACTTTAACAACAAAAGAAAACCAAGCGATTTCACCTTTTTTAGGTATTATATCTCTGCGGCTGTTTTTAACAAAGTCCACTTAATTCAACTATATTTTTTCGTTGAACATTTAAACGTATTTAAATAAAACTTTTATCTCAAAACTAAAAACTCTTTCAAACAATAACTCCATCATTGAAAAATTGAAATTTAATACAGATGCTTCGATATATTTAAGATTTTGGTTTATACTGAAAAACGTTATATTTACTTTCTATGCAGTATTTAATTCATTCATTCTAACCCCGGATTAAAAACATCCCATTTAATAATGGCTTTTGAAACTCTATATAGTTTTTGAATCCCTTTTTTCTCTATATGTTTGTTTGTATTCGGCCATTCATACGTAGTTGCGGTTGTTTGTGGTTTCCCCAGAAATAATTGTAGGTGTATGGGTGTTTGTGAGTGGGGACGCACGGATGGATGGTTCGATGTTGTTTCCCAGTTGTTTTCGGTTGAAAATCGATAGCAACAAAAAATCCATAAAAACAAAACAGTAAGGAATCGGAAAAAATGTTAAATATGAAATGCATAACATAAAAAAAACAAAAACATGGCTATTATAGTTATTAAAAAAATTATATTCCAATTGCTTAAGTACAAAATATTACTATTTCAAATTGATCATTGGACAGAACCTTTTTCAGCCAAGCCATACAAAAATTGGGTTAAATAAATAAGCAACATGAGCTTTATAAAGATTTGCAAGCAAATAAACTTGTAACAAATAATTTAAAACATTTTATAAGAATCAAAATCAATTGAATGAAACTTAAAACTTAGAAAATACCACAAAACTCTTAAAAATCTAAACAAAAAGTCATGAAGAGTAGATAAAAAACAAATGATGACAAATAACATATTGGACTGTACCGCAGAAATCTTAAAAAACAAACTAAAAAACTAGGAAAATATAGGAACAATGCAAACCTGTGATGGATAATGTATGGGCTCTACGTACCAACTGTTTCCGCTTGGGTGTAAAATTTCAGAGGCTTTCCTTTCGGCCTTATACAAATCACTTCCGGGATGAACCGTTCACGTTGTTGCACCCACAGTGCACACATACAGACACCCGCTCCCGGACACACACACAGACAGCTGGCCACGAGACACCAACACACTGCCACACTCGCCTACACCTACACACACACACACACGCGAAGAAAAGGAAGAGGAGCTGCAACCTTTTTACTTTCTTTGTATTTGCCAAAAAAAATACTTTTCGCTTTTTTCCTTATGGCGCTCCTTAATTATATAATTTCGTTTCACTTAATGCACTTTACGATTTTACGCAATTGGCGCACATTCGTCGCATGATTTGCATAAACATTTTACTGATTTTTCCCATCGCACACACACACATACACTCGCACGCGGTCTGTGACGTACGCACACACACACAGAGGCGTACTTATTTTCTCCTTTTTTTTGTTGCCTATAATCGCGCTGCCGTTTACAGTTGGAAATGATGTTTCAACTAAAATAGTGTTTGTCCGTTCTTTTTTGGCCACGGCAAACGTTGTCTACAAACTGAGCAATGAAGCTCGTGAAAAGCCCCGTTTTGCAAAAGAGAGTGGGTGAGAGAGAAAGCCTGTGAGAGCGGAAGCACTTGTTTATTGTTGTTGTTGCTGCAATGGTGGTAGTTTGGCTGACACAGGGTGTCCACACTTCCAGGAGCCACCCTGTGAAAGAGATAACATGCGCGACGCACAGTGGGTCATTCAGAATCGAGAAATATTCGAATTTCAATAGAAGTCGAAATAAACAAGCCCAATTAAACTTAACCTCCTACATGTTTATAATTCACAAACGGAACTATACAAAGTAAACCGTTGGCGGATCCACAAGTGATTAAACTGGTGTAAGAACTATAGAAGCAGTTGCATTATGAAACTATTCTAAACGAAATTTGTTTGTTTTTAATCAGCACAAAATCTTGCATCCAAAACTAAAAACAAAAGATTTTCGAAGGAAATTATTCTTTTAATTTGAATAGTATCGACCATTTATATATTGCCTCCTAAGCGAAAATATATAAAACAAGAATAAAGTCTCGGATTGAATCATTCCATACGGTGGCACAAGTTTTAAAATTCCCTCCGATTTTAATCGAATACTAAGGTTTCTCACTTTTTGCGCTAGCACAGACACGAACCGGAAAGATGTGTGGGGTTTGTGTCCAAATAGGGTGGGTGGTGAAAATATGTAGCAAAATAAATAAAAATAAAATGTATGTTACAAATTTGATTTAGAAACATTTTTTCAGTAGATACAATTTGAGATAGCGATCCGTATACAACAAAATATGAACTGCCTTAAAACAATTTAATTGAATAAAATAAACACAATATTAAACAATATTAAATACAAAAAATTTAAAAAAAATGGAACAAAATAATACCACATATGTATATAAAAGCAAACGTCAAACAAAAATCACTTTCGTCAACGCCTTCAGCAGAATGACTCGTGTTTAAGATGTGACAGATTTACGGATCCAAAACTAATCCCCCGAAAGTAAAGAAATATTGGCGACATAAAAATACAGAGACAAGACAGAATTTCAATTTGTATCACTTTATTCAACGTTTTACGTTAATATTTTTTTGTTTTTTTAATAATATACTCTTTACTGTACTTTAGCAGTACTTTTATAGATATTTCTTTTTGGGTTTAGGGACTGCTCGCAATTTGAACATTTAAACAATTAAATATATATAAATAATTATAGACGTCACTTGCTAGATATAACATTAAGGGTATAAACTTAGGCTTACTATGTATGTGTGTATGTTTATGTATAGTCGTATATTATAATATAGTTTAGATATAGATATATGTACCTTTACATATCATTGCATTAGCACAGCACTATAAACACTTAATTGCCAGTATAAATAATGAATGTTCTTGCTGTCGCAAATTAAAACAATTTTCAACAGAAAACAAAAAACGACGATTTCTCTTCTCTTATTTAGAAATCATTGAAGTACTGCAAATCTCTTTGGTCTACTGCCTTGGCGGGTTTCCAATCCTTCTCGGGATAATCATCAAAATTTTTGGTATCCCCATCGTGATGTACATCGGGCAAAATTGGTGGCTGTAAATGATATAAATTCGGAAAATTATTATTTTGATGTGAATATCGTATATTTTTCACTAATGACTTATTATTTATGAGTATTTTAATTTGAGTAAAATAGTGTCTGATGAACAAACAAAGTCCCAAAAAACATAAACAAATGCAATACAATGTATATGTCATTTTTAAAACATAATTACTTATATTTAATTATTAATGGGTACCTCTCCAAATTACATTTTATTTTCAAAATCACTTCAAACATACGTCTTTAGCGGGCAAAAACTGAGAAAAGTGTGCAAAATTCAGCACGTTTGTAAAAATCATTTCTGACGCATTTAACCCATTGTCTCCCGCCGCCCAGGCAGAGGCGTTCATGTGGGCAATTAACACCTTTTTTTTCATATGCGAAATGCTCCTTTTGTTACATTTCACTCGCACTCGGACCAGCTGGTCTGAGCAGAGGGAATCGGCAGATTTATGGGTCTAACACCCACCCGGACGGCCGAAATAGATGCTGCGGTCATTAACTAAAGGCACAGCTAATTTGGTAAGCGGATTTGTTTATTTGCTTTTAATTACGAGAACGTATGAAAACACAATGGCCGACTGACAAAATGTGTGATGCAAAAATCCACACAAAGTAAGGTAACCACAATTACTGCTGGTTAAAAACGTAAAACTCTGAAATGGAGGAACCCCTTGAACTCACCTTTAGTTTCTTGCTGTAGACGTCATTCCAATTCAAGTGCTTGAACCAGCGATGCCTCTTCACGTCATCGGCGCCATTCTGTATGGTGGGAGGTATTTCGAAATCGGGGGAGGGGCGAACATAGAATGAAATACAAAATATTGGACATAAATAACGTTCTGCACTTGGTTGGCTCGTGTTGCAAAAACGCGCGACAAATCTATTAAAACACAAAAAAAAAGCAAAAGCGGCGTGGCGAAAGCAAAATTCGGTGCGAACATGAAATATGATTTTGAAGAAAATGTATTAGGCTAACTGACAAGGAGCATGTGCAGATCTATTTGCGATGGCCAACAATTAATTTTTGATATAAGCGATGCAACTTTTAATGCCAGCAACAAAAACTGGCCATCCAACTGTGACAAGTGTAAACAATTATCTATAAATATGGTGCCTAATAAGCCGGAAAATGTTAGCGAAAAGCTTGCCAAATATTTTTATGAGAGACTATCTAAGAAAAGGGGGGAAGTGTTTGAAGAGGTGGCATAAATAAATAAACTTTGACAGGGCTAATTTTACTAATCATTAAAAGAAATCGAATGGAATAAAAAGAAAACTTGATGGATTGTACAGCAGCTGAACAAACTTAATGCTCCATTATATATTTGTTTATCTATTCAATATTTTTATTTTTAAAAATTCTACATCTACATCTGATTGCCGATGATTCTCACCTTCATGTTGCCCAGTCGCTTGGTTCTATCATTCACCAGCAGCTTTTTGATCAAGTCTTTGGCAATGGGATCCATATGACGCTCCCACTCAATTTTACCGCTCAGTATCTTCTCGTAAATGCCGAAGGGTTGTTCATCGTAGAAAGGTGGATAGCCGACGAGCATTTCGTATATGAGAACTCCTAGAAGAGCATTCCCAATTATTATTCGTAATCCATGAAATTACAGCGTTACAACTTACCCAATGCCCACCAATCTACGGCCTTATTATGGCCCTTGGACTGTATTATTTCGGGTGCTATATACTCGGGTGTTCCACACAATGTCCAAGTGCGATCCCTCAGCTTTTTGGCGAATCCAAAATCTGTGATTTTCAAATGGCCATCCCGATTGATCAGTAGATTCTCTGGCTTCAGATCGCGGTACACAATTTGCAGGGAATGCAGGTATTCCAAGGCACTGACAATTTCAGCCGCGTAGAAATTGGCTAAGAAAGAAGTCATTTCCGTTGATTCAGAGTTCGAATTTAAAAGAAACTTTACTCACAAGTTTGACTAGTGAATTTTCCCGCATTCCGCAGATATGTGAACAGCTCTCCACCGCAGACGTAGTCAAATATCATATACAGATTTGAGTCATCCTTTGTTGACCATTCCCTGTAAGAAAAAAATATTATTTTAAAAACAAAATATATGTTTTTTGTATGAAACAAATAAGGCAAGGGCAATAAATATTAATATTTTTACAGCTTTTTGGGTGATATTGACCTTTTCAGATTTGGTTGAAAATAAAGGGGTAAACGTTAAAAAAATTTATTAAAATTTGATGGGTTTCTTTATTAATATTGTTTCCTTATTGAAATGAAACCAATTGTATAAAAAAAGATACAAAAAAATTCATGCTCGCTTTAATTTATACTTGACGAATCTTACAAAAGAACGTTAAAATTTTAAGTTGCAAAGGTCGATTTGAAAAATATATAAAATATGACAAATTTTCCATATTGTTCTACTTACAGACTGATGACAAACGGATGTCGTATTTCGCGCAATATATTCCGCTCGTTCTTTACGTGTTCAATCTGTTTGAGACGAATGACTTCGGTCATGGCCAAAATCTTCATGGCACAGTACTTCTCCGAAATGCGATCCCGACATAAGCACACTCGTCCAAAGGTGCCAGTGCCTGAAAGGGAGAAGAAGACGTAATGTAGGGTATCGAATTAGCAAATGCATCGAAGGCAAAACCACAAACAACATTCTTATATATCGGGGCATGCCCCATTAAAGTGTTTGCAAACGATATGGCAAAAGGTCTCGTTTTACCCAAAACGTCAGCGAGGAACAGTCGAGGTTAGAATAGTGGAACTGATATATGTGATTTTCTATTTTATTATAACTCTTTGAACATTTAATATATAATGAATTATTTTGTGTTCTTTCTCGAATTAAATTTATATTTTGAGAGGTAGTTTTTCTGTCGATCGTTAAATGTTTTCATTAAATAAAAGGTTAAACCGATATAAATTAATATTAGGAGAAATCCATTTTGGTTATAGGTTCAGTAAACAAATGAATGGGAGAAAAAATTAATTTTCTAAAATGTGTTAAATATAGAACTAATGGTATCGATTGGATACTATAGACTTCAAGTCAAGTATTTAAATAAACGAATCGAAAGAGGCAACTTATGCTTTTAGCATTTAATGATAGATATAACTAGTAGCACTTTTATGGCCGCAACTGTACCGTACACTTGAGCGGAGGGTGCATAATTACTGTTTTCACTGTCGAGCACGTTTTGAGGTTACAAAAGCAGACTGGCTGCCTTTTGCGACTAGGTAATATGCTCGGTACGGGGTGTTGGCTTACACGCCCAGCCGAGATTTTCTCAACCTTGAGTTTTTAATTGGGCTAACGTCCAAAACGCCGGGCACTCGGTGGGCGAACGAGTGACTAACTGGCAGGAAAGGAAACACGGAGCGTGTGAGACTCTCAGATTTCACATAAACACTTTGGGCCAGATACACTAAAGGCCAAGAGCGACGGCGGTAAATTTCTTCGTTTTCATTTTCGTTTTCTCTGTTTTGTTTTCCATGGCATGCCAAAACAACAAAACGGCTACAAATTGATTTGTCTTATAAATCAAAAACCGAAACGCAATCATTCCCCATTACAAACAGCGAGGGGGGCAGTGGGAAAAGTTTTGCTTTCTGCAGCTGCTTTTAGTTTTTCAGCACGTTTTCCCTGTGTGCGCAAAGCTATATGTTCCCGATCGGGCCAACAACAATTAGCCGTGATTTTCATTGTAATAAAGCAAAAGTGGGCAGATTATTGAACTCGGCCACAATCATTTGCCACGTGCGTTCCTACCAGAATATTAAACAAAAACGCCCCGAACAACTTGCGAGAATAGTTGGCTCCCCACAAATGCGGTCAAAAAAATATATATACGAATTGAGTTCTTTAATTTTTATTTTAAAAAGAGTATTACTTCTTATTTGGAAATTTCTAATCCTATAATATTTCAACTCAAATTAAATAAAAATGTTCAAGTTGGATTCAAACCAAAATTTAAAATAATTACAAATTTAATAAAAATTGAAAACTTTTATAACAATAATTTTTCTTTATTAAATTTTATCTGAAGTAGTCCAAAATAGTCAATAGTAACTTTTACAACTTTAATTTTCGAAATATCAGCACTATTATTTTGCCCCAAACTATACCAGGGTATAGTTGGGTGGGCGTGACCCGCCCCTTATGGGTGCACCTGAAGGGGGGTGGCAATCATTACACGTGCAAATGAAAATATGAATCTCGACATTGTAATTAATGAATTGTTCTTTTTGCTCTGCACAAATCGGTTTCTCGATTACGTAGTTCGAATGATTCAGCGAAGCAATGGGATTATATAAGCTTTGAAGTGGGGATGAAAAAGGGTGGAATCTGGGGGAGAAAATCATGAGAACCATTTTGATAAATCCCAGAGACGAGATGCATTTATGAACTAATAGCACTTCTGGCGAAATTAGTTGAAATTGCTACTTTCAAGAGATATCCTCGAGGTTTCCCAGAGCTTGCAAAAATATATTTTTCCACCCAAAAAGATTCCAAAATGATTAAAACATTTTTTCTGAAACAAAAAGAACCCCCAATATCGAACTTTGAACACCTCTACTTAAATATGCATTAACGATTTAAACAAATCAAAATAAATAGCTCATAAAACACGCGTTTGTTTAACATCTTTCTATGATATAGACATTGATTAGCCATAGCCTCGGCATTCAAAACTCGCCATTTGCCTAAACGAGATATAAATATTCCAAATATGCCAAACGAAATAAATCAAGCAAAAATAACTTCAACCAATGATGGATGATTTTATGATTGAAAAGCAAAATCAGACGCGAAATTGCAGACACCGGCATATTGCATGGAATTGAAGCTGCGAGGCGTGAAGAAAAAACAAATCGCAGGAAATAATTAAAATCATTGTGGGGAAAAGTATGGCCAAATCGGAAAGTTCTGGTTGGCAACAAGTTGCATGCCTTGCATGGGCACATGGCCAATGTGGAATAATTTCGCCGGCGGCAAGTTGGCAACAGGAATTCGGATTCGGTTTAAAGAAAATAGTTTTTTAAATATTTACAAGTTTTTATCGTGGAAAATTTTATCGAACGCTATTCATAATTTCTGATGGGGAATGTAGAAGGGTTTCTGGATAAATAAACAAGTATAACGCTTTGTTTGAAATTGTAGAATACCTAGTGCAGTTGGCAAACTATTTGCATATTTACATTTATCTGTATAATTTTTACGGTGAATTAAGTACGGAAAAGGATTTTAAATTATCTGAAAATGTGTTACCAAATAAATCTCTTGTAAATAGCACTATTGAATTCAATTTACATTCGCTATGTTTAAATTTTACCAAATTGAAATATACAAAATTTTTTAAAAATATATACCAAGTTGCTATAATATTTCAAAGTTCAATTGACATTATTAAAAAATAAATTTTTTTTAACGTTTTATTTTTTTAAATCTAAAAAAAGTAAAGGACAATGATTTTTATGCGTTATTACAGTAAATCCTTAGACAACCATTAAATTAAAGTAAAACCACATGAGCCTCTAGATTATGTGAAGTACAATGAGTTGGCTACAATTATAAAATCCACTCTCTTGGCTTCAAATAATTTTCGAGCACGCTTTCGAAATAAAAACAAACACTTCCATTGACGCACCGCTCCTCGCGAAGCGATCTCTTAGCACCTCGTTCACGATCCACTCCACCTCGAGTAGATCTCGTCTAGTGCAAAGGAAAGTGCTTTTACCGATGTTTTAACTACCAACTTCACTACCCCATCCTCCAACTGCCCGCCGGCTGCTCCTAAATGTCTGGTCAAAGTGAAATTGTGACAGCTGCGGAGCAGACAAAAGCGAGACTAAAGATTGCACTAAAATAAAAGTTGGACAATATTATAAGATCACCGAAATTTTAAGACTGATCTTATCAGTGACATATATTTATATATATCCTGCTAAAGATCTAGTATTACTATCTGTGATATTATCATTTTCCAATATCTGTATCTTATAATACTTATCTTATAAATTTAGATTGATTTTCCTATGACTTTGCCCAAACCTTTAACTATCCAATATCTGAAGAAATCTAACATAATCGGATGCTGGAAACATCTCAGAATTTACTGAGATTTTAAAAACAACGAACTGGATATTTTATTTTGTTATTTAATAAAACTGTTTTCTTTTTTTTTTAGTTTTATTGGAGCACTGATCATCTGCTCTTATTTGTCAATTCTTGTAGTTAATATTAATACACCTATGTCATATGTTTTTTTACACAGTAGGTACAAGGTTCAGCATATAACTAATTTATGCATTATTTGGAATATAATTTAGTGAATCACGGGAAGGTTTTTTTTTTCCAGTGATAGCTGAGTCTTCAGACGATGCCGCAGACGGTCGAGTCCGATAGTCGGCAACAATTAAAGTCTGGCTGCGGGATGTGGCCAAACCTGTTGGCGGTGCAGACGGCGCACATAAGCTGCAGAGATGCAACTGCAAAAAGTGCGTGGAAAAAGGCGAAACATATTTTACATAATACATGAAACTTTCTATTTGACGAAGCGATGCCATAAACTGTCCAGTGAAATTGCCATCCTATGGATGCAATCCGTCCGTCCGTCCGTCCGTCCGACCGTCTGCAAGTCCGCATCTGATGGATGGATGCCTTTCATTTGCGCTGGCAAATAAAAATCATTGCTGTCGGACGCGTATCTGTTGCTGTTTTTAAAAAATTAAATGTGCCAAAAGCCGAAATATTGCAAAAAGTTTCTGAAACTCGCCACCATGTAAATGCGAATATAAACTTGGCACCATTTGCAGTTCTCGGCAGCTGGCGGACCAAGTTAAATAAAGTTAATTGCGTTTTATGCAGTTCGTCGGAGCAAAGATTGTTTAAAGATCGATAAATAAAAGAGAACCGAATGAAAAACACGGAGATATGGAGGCCAGTTTAAAAATAATTCTGCCAAGATCTAAAGTTTAAACAATTTCAAATAGGCATTAAAATCAGATATTTAAGCTGCTGTAAGTAACAACAAACAATGAGTATTTAGGTCACTTGATATTTGTTGACTGGCTGAACTCATTTAGTGCCCTTTTATGTACTTTTTGCAGATGTTGCAATTTGTACTTTAAGAGGTACGATCTGGCAGGTTTTGAGTAATTTGTATTTATAAATTTTGTTGTAAATGGCAAATGTTTACGAAATTCTAAAAATTAATTTTAAGCCTGCAAAGAAATGGTTATGTTTTCAAAATTTCTTAAAATAATTTCGAAAATGCAGCTATGCAAGAAATTTTCACAATTCCAAGAATTTAATTATATAAATTGATGCCCATTAATCATATACACTTACATATATCTTTATTTCAAAACATTTTGGGAATTCGTCTACCGATTTATTATTTTTGTCTTTTATTATTTTCGTTATTATTTTGACAATTATTTAACATAATATATTTTTAATATTAAAATGATTTATTTAACTATTTCTGGTATTGTAGTTAACTTTGAAAGGATATTTATTTACTTTTTTTTAGTAATATTATTAATATCAATGCTTTGCTTTTAGGTCAAAATTAAGTAAGCCCAGTTTATAATTAATCTAAAAATGATATTCAATTCCTGTGTTTATAGCCTTACAGCATTATTGACACAAGGTTGGATAGATCCTTTTCGCGGAAGTCACGCCCTCGCCCACTGAAGCACACACCTTGCCCAATCACCTTTCCACCGGCGACATCCCGGCCATAACTTAAGCGATTTATGACACTTTTGAAGCAGATGTTTACCATTTACAATACAGCATATAGATAGATATTGGCCCACCTGCCCCTGCCTGTCGATGTGGTTTTCACATTTGTCAAGTTCTTTCAGTACAATTTACAAGACAAGAAAATAGCGGTGGGAGGCGTGATCGAATATAAATTTAATGTTGACATATGAAAAATCATTCCGTGACTATTTCGGGCAATTTCAATGCAGTTTAATATGCCCATATATTTGCCAGATGCAAAATGCATTTTTAGGTCACCTTTATAAATATACGACACAACAGAGCATGGCGAAAAAGTGTGCTTATAACGCAGTCTTATATGCTCGTTTAATGTTTGAAAGAGCGCGGCGACATGAGAGGTGGGTCCGGATTTGGATCCGGACTGGGTCCCCCGATAACCAGGCGGCAGTTCTCCGCCAGAATGACGGGGGAGGTGTTCCTTGGTTTTCGGCACACTGCCAAATAATAATTTCTATATTATTTGCTTATACGTTGGCTCGATTTTGTTGAAATAAAATTCAAATTTTCTTCGGACTTCACAAAGTTTACAGAGATCGGGCGAGGCGATTTCAAATTTTCCATGCGATCGTAAATTTGCCGTTGACTGATTTTGTCTTTTCATGCGGCGAACACAGCCAAAATGATTATTACTTATACAGAAATATAGAAAATATATAGATATTTTTTCTTGTTAAGCACTTAGCACACAACAAAAAAACGGAAAGGAGGATTTCCATTTGAACTATGAGTTATACTTTGCAGACGCAACGTCGACACACAACTTGTTGTTCAACACGGCCAACAAACACTGGGACATGTGTTCGCTATCCGACAGATACATTTAGACGCTCGAAATTTGATTGCCTTTTATTATTTAAAAATCAATTTATGCTAAAAGCACAAAAGACGGGCAGAACTCGAAAGGAATCCCCGCCACACACGCTGTCTGACACTCGCCATTTTCAATTCGATTTCAATTGGAAATTGGCAAACGGCAAATGGCGAACGGACTCTTGTGTTTTGGCCAATTTTATGTCCCAGCCGAATTGTGTTTCCGAGAATCGTGCGTAAATATTTATCTTTGGAAAAATCCATCAATCAATGGGCAGACTAAAAGGATTGTCTGCTCCCAGGTCTTTCCGTACTCCCACATCGGTCCACGATCCCATTGAGAAAGCCGCGCGAAACAGACACCCCCCACAGGGAAAATTATTTGTCAAGTTGATAAATTAGCTGGGAACAGAAGGTCAGCCCCTCAATTGTCAGAGATTTCCGCATTGGTTTAGCCATTTAGTCGAAAAAGTGGGGCACCCAACGAAATTTCGTAGCTAATTGATGGGGTTATTGATCCTTTTTGAAAATAAAGCGTACTTTTACTACACTTAATACACATTTAGAGCATTAGGCACATTTGCGAAATTTTTATGAGCCAATTGATCGCCCGAGAACACATTTCACATTTCCAAAGTAATGACTATCAGGCCATTTTAGTTTTTCAATTTTAGAATTTTCCGGATTTCGGTTTAGGATCTATTTGAGATTTTTGTAAATTTAACGAACGTGTTGAGCATTAAAAACTATCGTTTGAGTATGGAATTTTAGACTTTAGAACTTATTAACAGTTAACAAAAGTTTAATTTTTTAATAAATGCTTCTGGAAAACTCTAGAGTGCTAGATCTTATGTCTTGATAGCTTCGCAAGAAAATAAAACTTTCTTCCCGGATACTTAAGCGATGACATGCCATGGACTTTCACTCCCATAAAACTTTTGCTCAGACAGGCACACGCTTCAATCCAGTTTCCCGAGGCGAACATTTCCTTTTGTTGAAGTTACAACCAGAGTCCATTTCATTGCAGTGTTAATTGCAACTCACCAGTTGATTTGACAGGTTTAAGGCCAAAGCTAATGGTATTTTGTGGTTGTTGATCCATCGAATCACATGCAGTCAGAACGTGCACAAACAAAAACACGTTTTATTTGTTTCCCAAAAGGAAAACAAAAGCTCTGCTGTTGTTTTCCCAAAATTTCGAAAACATTTCTTGAGAAATGTTCGACCCGGAAAATCCCCTTTTTTGTTGGAGCATTTGAGAGAGACCTGAGGTCGCTGGTTAATCAATGGGATTTTGTACAACCAACCGAATGAACTATCAATATTTATAGTAAGTCTTGAGGGGCATATGTTTAGAGCTCGCAATGTTTTCGTTTCAGTTCGAAGCAGGTTTTCTTCATATTTTCCAGCCATATTGTTTTCACCATCCACTGGCTTTTCCGCAATTACGGCGATGATGTTCGCTTGCCCGTAGCCACATCTCCATTGGAAATTATTGTTATAATCAGAGGGGGTGTGGGAGGATGGTAAATGGACAGGCTGACTATCCGAATGCCCTAATAGAAGCGTGACTCACTGGCATTCATTCTCCACAACCCATTCCCGTTTTCAACTCAGATCCCATGCGTGTTCATGGCATGATATCCGCCCTGGTTTATTTACTTTTTACGGATTTAACTCGAAAATCGCACTCAATACCTTTTGGGCAGTGCGATGCTTGGTCTGGAAATTGTGAGAAATCCATGCCACTGATTACTCATACGTCGTGTGGTGTGCGCTAAACTAGGAATGAACATTCAACGATTGTTGAAAGCATATACGGAAAGGAGCTCAGCGGAATTACTCATACCACGGAAGAGGTGTTGACTGAGGAATTTTAAACAATGTCCGAATACCGGAAAGACTACAACACAACACTTACTCCCATTGACATAGGGCAAGATCGATAAGATAAATACAATAAATTAGTCTATAAAAAGCTGCATTTAATATACATTTACACGTTTACATCCACTTGTAAGGATGCTCTCTGGCCGGGGTACAGATCTCAGTCAGATCCAGGAGTCCTTTACAAGAAATTTGTAAATCACCGAAACACCGGACTAGAGAGTATCATTCAACGAGTGAATGAGTCGTTTGGGGAGTCACACCGAAGGTTCTCATAGACGCCAGGAGAGAGAGAGTTGGTGTCGGAGTTGGTCACGCCGTACCTTGCTCCTGGGTTAAAAATTCCACGGGCTGGACCTTAGGGCGAGGCCAAGCCAGGCGAACAGTTTTCGCGAGTATGGGGACGCCGGATGGTCCCGCTGATCACTTCCGCGATTGGGACACGTAAGTCGCTTTCCGCGTGTCGCGGGCCAAAAATTCACCGGGCTGGACCTTGGGGCGAGGCCAAGCCAGACGAACGGTTTCGCGAGTATGGGGATGCCGGGTAGTCCCGCTGATCACTTCCGCGATTGGAACACGTAAGTCGCTTTCCGCGTGTCGTGGGCCAAAAATTCACCGGGCTGGACCTTGGGGCGAGGCCAAGCCAGACGAACGGTTTCGCGAGTATGGGGATGCCGGGTAGTCTCGCTGATCACTTCCGCGATTGGGACACGTAAGTCACTTTCCGCGTGTCGCAGGCCAAAAATTCACCGGGCCGGACCTTCGGGCGAGGCCAAGCCGGATAGGATTTGTCGGACACGAGGGGGGATTGGAGGAGAAAGGATGGCGGTACGATTGACCAGTCGGGAATGATGTCCGCGCGCAGGTCACATGCACTATGAAGAGGAAAGCTATTGTACTAGACCAGACGGGCCGGGTGTCCACGTGCCGGTCGCATGCGCTACGAGGAGGAAAACTAGGGTACTAGACCAGACGGGCCGGGTGTCCACGTACGGGTCACATGCACTACGAGGAGGGGGATCTAAGGTACTAGACCGAACGGGATGGGTGTCCACGTCGGGTCTCAAATGCTACGATATGGGGAACCAAGATACTGGACCAGACGGGCCGGGTGTCCACGTACAGGTCCCAAATACTACGGGGAGTGAGGTTAAGATACTGGACCGGACGGGACGGATGTCCACGTACAGGCCCCATGCACTACGAGGGAGGGGGGAATCTAAGATACTAGACCGAACGGGATGGGTGTCCACGTCGGGTCTCAAATGCTACGATGTGGGGAACCAAGATACTGGACCAGACGGGTCGGGTGTCCACGTACAGGTCCCAAATACTACGGGGAGTGAGGTTAAGATACTGGACCGGACGGGACGGATGTCCACGTACAGGCCCCATGCACTACGAGGGAGGGGGGGAATCTAAGATACTAGACCGAACGGGATGGGTGTCCACGTCGGGTCTCAAATGCTACGATGTGGGGAACCAAGATACTGGACCAGACGGGCCGGGTGTCCACGTACAGGTCCCAAATACTACGGGGAGGGAGGTTAGAATACCAGACCGGAACGGATGTCCACGTACAGGTCACTTGTAAGGATGCTCTCTGGCCGGGGTACAGATCTCAGTCAGATCCAGGAGTCCTTTACAAGAAATTTGTAAATCACCGAAACACCGGACTAGAGAGTATCATTCAACGAGTGAATGAGTCGTTTGGGGAGTCACACCGAAGGTTCTCATAGACGCCAGGAGAGAGAGAGTTGGTGTCGGAGTTGGTCACGCCGTACCTTGCTCCTGGGTTAAAAATTCCACGGGCTGGACCTTAGGGCGAGGCCAAGCCAGGCGAACAGTTTTCGCGAGTATGGGGACGCCGGATGGTCCCGCTGATCACTTCCGCGATTGGGACACGTAAGTCGCTTTCCGCGTGTCGCAGGCCAAAAATTCACCGGGCTGGACCTTGGGGCGAGGCCAAGCCAGACGAACGGTTTCGCGAGTATGGGGATGCCGGGTAGTCCCGCTGATCACTTCCGCGATTGGAACACGTAAGTCGCTTTCCGCGTGTCGTGGGCCAAAAATTCACCGGGCTGGACCTTGGGGCGAGGCCAAGCCAGACGAACGGTTTCGCGAGTATGGGGATGCCGGGTAGTCTCGCTGATCACTTCCGCGATTGGGACACGTAAGTCGCTTTCCGCGTGTCGCAGGCCGAAAAATCACCGGGCTGGACCTTCGGGCGAGGCCAAGCCGGATAGGATTTGTCGGACACGAGGGGGGATTGGAGGAGAAAGGATGGCGGTACGATTGACCAGTCGGGAATGATGTCCGCGCGCAGGTCACATGCACTATGAAGAGGAAAGCTATTGTACTAGACCAGACGGGCCGGATGTCCACGTGCCGGTCGCATGCGCTACGAGGAGGAAAACTAGGGTACTAGACCAGACGGGCCGGGTGTCCACGTACAGGTCACATGCACTACGAGGAGGGGGGATCTAAGGTACTAGACCGAACGGGATGGGTGTCCACGTCGGGTCTCAAATGCTACGATATGGGGAACCAAGATACTGGACCAGACGGGCCGGGTGTCCACGTACAGGTCCCAAATACTACGGGGAGTGAGGTTAGAATACCAGACCGGACGGGACGGATGTCCACGTACAGGTCACATGCACTACGAGGAAGGGAGCTAGGCTACTATAAATAAAAAGAATCACGATCATGGAATTTACTTTGTTTTATTATTATATTTTTATTATTATTATTATTATCTTTCCATTTATCTACTGTCTTCCTATGAGTCCGCTACACCGTCTTTGCCTGACGGATAGGAATTTTGCATACACTAACCTCAAACACATTCACTAGTCCACTTCTTCGTTAACCGCGTGCCTTCGCGCGGTCGAGGCGTTACTCGAATTATCCGTCAAGCGAGCTAAGGGAGGCGCGTCCGCTCCGTTCTACTTTTCCGGCACGAGAGACCGCCTGCTCGATCGGTGTGAGACCACCTACCCCACGCTCCCTTTTTCCCACTTTCGGGATTTCTAGCATATTCCTTAATTTCTAGTATTTTTCCTTACCCACTAAAATCTGCTGGCGTTGCCACTCGGGTTCGGAACTTAGCTTAATATTCAGTTTCAACTTAAAATTTATTATTCATTATGGATCACTTACACCTATAACTTACATACTACTAACTTAATATTTAATATTCACGGTCTGACGCTTATACCTATAACCTAACATATTATTATTCAAAAATTGTATCGTACGCCTAAGTGTGTACGTTACACCCCCCCCTTTCTTCCCGCGGCGCGATAAAGAGGCGCCCGTCGCTCTTGATGGTGACGATGAAGCGGAGTCCGTCGCCTCCTATGGCTATGCGGACTCGGCGTCCGCGGCCGGCCCGGGTCGCTACCTTCCTCTGGATCTCCTGGACGATACGTCTGGGTAGGTACCGTAAACCGCTACCACCAATCCAGCCCTCCGGCAGTGGGCAGAGGTCGTCCTCCCTTCCTGCGGGTTCCGTCAACTCCAGTGCGGAATTCGACACGGCTTCTACGCCGTCCGTCGTCGTGGCATTCGGTGGGGTATCCCTAGCGGCGGATTCGGTCGAATCGATCTCCGAAATATCCATTAGGACCTGGTCCAACAAGCGATCTTCCCACTCGGTCAGCTGGTCGATTGGATGAGCACAGCTAGGGAAGTGCTGGGGATCTACGGCCCCGTCCCACCGCTGTCCAGCGTCGCCTCGATAGGGGTAATCTGACCGAGGTCTGGCCGAGGTGTCCACGTCCCGCGGATCCTGCTGCGGCGACGTCTGGAAGCACCGGCGGAATAATGGCCTTTCCCCTTCGTCGTCCTCGCTGTCGGAGATCAGTTCGAATCCCGCCAGGTATACGGGATCCGGGGAGTCTGATGTTATGACCCTGGGTTCGGGGAGTCCCGCTTCCTGTACGGGTTCTACCTCCTGTACCCGATCTTGGTTAGCCGGAGAGGTCTGGGTACTCTGGCTAGACGTTTTCGCCTCCTTGACCCGCTCCACGACTGGGGATGTCTGAACCCCTAGAGACACCGACACGGTGGGCACTACAGTACGTCGGGGCGGGGTCCTCGGTTGTCCTATCCTCTCGCCGACTGCCTTCTCGACGTCAACGTCGGGATCCATCGCTCTGTTGTTTTCCAACGCCGGGGGCAGAGGCGGGGATGGCGGTTCGTCGACGTAGGGTCCCTCTGCAGGTAACCCCGGGACTTTGACTACTACCGAGCGGACGTCGATGCGCATGAACGAGACGTGTCCCGCATACCGGCAGACCTGGTCTTCGGACGTATGGTGGTACGAATGTTCCACGTCCGGGAATCGTGGAGGACTGGGCCTTGGGTAACCCGGATGGCCCGACCGAGGGTCGCGTCGGGTCCACGGGTACTCCTCCTCCGAGGTGGGCCGTCGGGACTCCGTATAGTACGGCTCCCCCGGTCGTCGTCCGTTGGGGTAACCGCTGGATCCACCTGGTGAGCTTTCCCTGGAACGTGGGGGCCTGCTGAACATCTCCGAATCCCGGTCACTGGCGTCGTCTTCGTCGTCTTCCAGACGGTAGGGAGCAGACTGGGGCGACGTCGGATGATGATATTGTCGCGACCCGCCGGGTCGGGGGCTCCACAAGCCTCCGCGGAGTCCTGCGAACCGGGATCCTTCCGGGGCCTGGGAACAGTCGTCTGTCTCCACCGAGCTACCGTCTGTTTCGCCGTCCGACGTGAGGAACTCCCTTTCCATCGCTTCGTCGCCTCCGTCATGATGACTCGTCTCCATGTGGAAGACCTCCGTGTCGTTGGAGTCGTCCGACAACACAATTACTTCATCCATCTGAAATGGTAAACTTAACTTATTGATATTGCCCCACCTCTTCGAACTCCCTACCTGACGGTGTAGCTAACAAAGGACTCGGCCTTAATCTATTATAATGGTTATACAATAGTTACTCTACTGGTTACACAATGGTTATTCGGGGGTTATACAGAGGTTATACAGTGGTTATACAATGTTTACTAGACTAGTTGTTATACTATTCTGCGGCTGTATGCCGCTTACTGCATCGGGTCGTTCGATCCGACAATACTATCGTCGATCCTATCCGGAGGGGCTTCTGCGTAGTACGGTTTGAGCTGGGATATGTTGGCGATGCGTCGCCGACGATCTCCGGGACGTTGCAGGCGTACCAAGTTCGGAGATGTGAATTTTGTAACGGTATAAGGACCGTCATACTTGGGAGCAAGTTTGGCGGCGAATCCCTCGGCTGCTTTCGATAAGGGATGCTGACGCAGCCAAACTTGACCGCCGAGCGTGGGTCTCCATTCTCGCCTTCGTAGGTTATAGTGTCTCGCCTGGTCTTGAGACGCTCGCTGAAGATTCGCTCGTACGATGTCGAAGATGCCTTTGAGGTGAGATGCCTTGTCTTCAGGACCTGTATGCACGACCGCCGATCCGGGGGTCAGTTCATCATACAGCATCGCAGGCAAGCGTGGTTCCCGTCCTTGAGTTAGGAACGCGGGACTATACCCCGTCGAATCCGATACACTGCTATTGATCGCGAGGGATATCTCTGGCAGCATATTATCCCACGAACTCTGGTCGCCTTCCGACAGCTGGGATATCAGCGTCTTCACAGTGCGGTTGGTCCTTTCTGTGGGATTCTCTTGTGGACAATATGGAGCCGTGTACTGGACTTCTACGCCTAGCTGGGTGAAGTAGTCTTTCAGGACCCGGCTTGTGAACTGGGTTCCATTGTCGCACACGAACTTCCGGGGAATGCCCACTCGCGCAAGTATACGTTCCCGAAACGCTTTCTGCACTTGAGCTGTGGTAGCTTTCCGGAGTGGTATCAGTTCTACCCATTTCGAAAATACATCGTGAAACACCAGAAGCATGGTATTTCCTTGTTTTGACCGGGGTAGCGGGCCTACAAAATCCGCGCAGAGAATGTCGAAAGGTTCGCTGACGACCCGGGTTAGCATCTTACCTGCCGCTTTAGTTTGTTCCGTCTTAAACTTTTGACAAGATTCACAATGGCGAACATGGCGTTTCGCGTCGCGATACATACCGGGCCAGAAATACCTCTGGGTCAGACGCGTAATTGTTTTTCGGACTCCCAAGTGTCCTGCGGTCGGGGAATCGTGACATTCACGTAAGACGCGGTTTCTACGGGAGGTTGGCACGCAAAGCTTCCACGGGAAGTAGTCCTCATCGTCAGCTCGGTAGCCCATGTTCCTGTAGAGCTGGTCGTTTTCGATCATGTAGTCAGCGAATTTCTCGGGTTCCTCCTGTATTTGCTCCTTCATCTTTTTGATCCAGTCGCAGTGGTCCTCGAGTTCGACAGCACCCTGCAGTATCTCACAAGGCTGTCGCGAAAGTGCGTCGGCCACGACGTTCAATTTACCTCGTCGATAGCGTACGTCGAATTGGAATTGCTGCAATTCTAGCGCCCAACGCGCTATTCGGCCAGAAGGGCTCTCAATAGAATTTAGCCACTTGAGGGCTAGATGGTCAGTAACGACCTCGAATCGGTACCCTTCCAGGTAGCACCGCATCTTCCTGATTGCCCAGATTATGGCCAGACACTCTTTCTCCGTGGTAGTGTAATTTTGTTCCGCTGGGGTTAATCGGCGGCTAGCGTATGCGATGACCTTCTCTTGACTTTCGGAGCCCTGTGATAAAACTACGCCCAAGCCGACGTCACTCGCGTCTGTTTGCAAAATGAACTTCTGGTCGAAATCCGGACAGCCTAATACGGGAGCAGTAGTCAGGCATCTTTTAATTTCTTCCAAGGCGGCTTGCTGTTCTGGTCCCCAAGTCCATTTCCGTCCTTTCTTTAGTAGCGCGGTCATCGGTTGCACGATAGTCGCGAAGCTAGGGACAAATCGCCGATACCACGAGGCCATCCCGATCCATTGGCGGAGTTCCTTTAAGTTAGAGGGGGCCTTCAACCCGTTGATCGCAGACACCTTCTCGGGATCAGTCTGAATTCCGTCACTGCTGATGACGTGGCCGAGGTAGACGAGTTTCTGCTTGAAGAAGCAACACTTCTTTGGATTTATCCTTAAATTCGCAGCCCGCAATCTGCGGAAAACTTCCGAGAGATGAGTAAAGTGCTGTTCTTCTGTCGCGCTTATGATAATAATATCGTCTAGGTAAGCGAAGGCGACCGGTTCCATTTCCACGCCGATTACACTATCCAGAGCGCGTTGAAACGTGGCGCTGGCAGAATGCAACCCGAAGGGCATGACCTTCCATTGATACAATCCTCTCCCAGGGACCGTGAACGCTGTATATTGGCGACTATCCCTAGCCATGGGAATTTGCCAATAGCCATGCTTCAAGTCCAACGTGGAGATATATCGGGCGTGGCGTAATTTCTCCAGAATGTGATTGATTCTCGGGACTGGGTAGGCGTCGGGCACTGAGTGTGCGTTTAACTGACGGTAATCTATACACATGCGCCAATCGCCAGTTTTCTTCTTGACCAATACGATGGGAGCGCTGTGTGGGCTTCTGGAGGGTTCGATGGCCCCGTCACGGAGCAGTTCGTCTACTTGGGCATCGATGACATGTTGCATCGCGGGGTTCCGGGGATAATATCTTTGTTTTACGGGCTTGCCGTCGCGCATGACGATGGTGTGCTCGGCGACGTGAGACACCCCGTGCAGTTTCTCGAATAAGGCCAGTTCCCGATCGATGAAGCTTTGCTGCGCCGGACTCAATAATGTGCTCTGTCGCTGTTCTTCGTCTTCTACCGTCCCCATCCTAATGAGCGCACCGGCATTGATGTTCGGGGTTATAGTTCGCGTGGGAATAGGACTGGGTATCTCTGCTTCTTCTGGCCTGGCAGTTCCCAAATGGGCACCAACCGCAACAGGGTGTACCGTTTTCTCCTGGTTGCCCCGCGCCTTTATAAGTACTGGCTGTAAGAAAGGGTCTCCAGCCGCTTGGGCTTCGTTTTGCAAGTCGAGCGTAGCTCGACCACATCGCACCTGAGTTCCCGCTACTTTGAGGAAGTCCATTCCAAGTATTACACGATCTAACATGGTGGGCATTACTAACATGGGTAAGAGCACCGTAGTGCCGGCTAACGTAACCGAGGTTCGCCAGAGTTTTGTCACATCCAGACATGACCGATCGGCCAACGCTATTCTAGTGACAACATCCTGTAACTCGTCTGCACGCGCGGCCAGTCGAGAAAAACTTTCACTGACGAAACTCCTCGATGCCCCTGTATCGATGGTGGCGTCCACACGTTGTCCTCCGACTTCTATCGCTGCTGTGATGAGCCCGCCGTGTAATCTCAACGGGGGTTTTACTGGGGTCGGGTTGCTGCTCCGTTCGTCTCCGCCGCACCCGGGTTCCGGCGGAGGCGTTCTCCGTTTCCCGACACATTTCGACGGCAACATTCTATCGTTAAAACTCCTGGTCGCCCACAGTCCCAACAGAAATCCCGACGTGGATTGGGGCAGTTCCTTTGGAGATGTCCGTTCTCTCCACAGCGATTACAAGCCCGCCTTATATCTAGTCGAGAGGTTCCTTGACCGATCATCTGATGGGTCACATGTCCTGTCTGCGTTGAATTCACCGGATTCCGGAATGGGTTCGGCGATCGGCGAAGTTGAGGTTCTTCTTGCTTCCTGTCCATGGTTGTTTTTGGCTCTCGTCGAGTCGTCTCGAGTTGTTTGACACTCTCATATTCTGTGGCCATATGAGTCAATTGTGTCAAAGTCGCGAATTCACTGCGTTTAATATACAGTCGGTATTCTGGAGCCATGTTTTCATATGCCCGGTACAATTCTTCCTCTTCTCGATAACCGGCTTGCTGCATCTTGGTTCTGAGCTCGATCAAGTAGGTCTTGAAAGGCTCTCCTCTCCGCTGCACGTGGGTCCGTATCTCATCTTCCAACCGCTCGAAATATCGAGGTGGTAGGAAGAAGTCGAGGAATTCCCTCCTGAAAGTTCCCCATGAGGCCGACTGTAGGTGGCTCGTGCGAAACCATCGTGCCGCTGGGCCCTCCAAGATCTCGGACATAACGCGGGGTACCTCCTCTGGATTTATCCTGTAAGTCGTCATCTTTTCCTCGAGCGCGGCGATGAGAGTCAACGGATCTGAACTCCCATCGAACCGTAAATTCCATTTGTGCATCTTCTCGGGGAGCAGATGTTGAGTTGGAGCCGTGCTGCTCCGTGTGTCTTGTGCTTGTAGGTCGGCGGGTAAGCGGACATCTACCGGTGGCATCCAGGTCCCGTGCATCGATCCTGGGTGGATCCCTCGATGGCGGGCTGGAGTCCCGATCGATGTGGCTCCGGACGTCATGGGAATGGTGAGGGATTCTGCGAACTGTCCCGTCTCACCGTTCCTGCCTGGAGGGTTCGGACTTGGGGCCCGGCTACTATATTGCTCCTGCAACTGTGCCAGTCGGTCCCACACCCTTTGTGGGAACGACCCTGTGTTGACGAGGTTGGCGAATGCCTTCCTGGTCTCCTCGACGGTTCCGTCGGCTTTAAAACCAAACTCCAGGGCGAGAGCGCTGAGTTCGTCTTTTCGGCGAGCGTATATCCAGCGGACTCCTATACCTGGATTCTTAACAAAATCGGCTTCTTCGTACTCACCGTCAGATTCCTTAGGGTTACTCATCATTGGTTATCCTCTTCGATTTAGTTTGGTGTGAACTTCCTTCTCAAGTCTTCTAGATCCTTCCGGAGATCGGTTCGGGTGACTCTACCCTTCTTTTCTTCAGTGGGTCTTTAAGCCACTTGGGTGATTCTCTAACTAGTCTCGGTGTCCCTGCTCGGGCGCCACTTGTAAGGATGGGGACGCCGGGTGGTCCCGCTGATCACTTCTGCGATTGGGACACGTAAGTCGCTTTCCGCGTGTCGCAGGCCAAAAATTCACCGGGCTGGACCTTGGGGCGAGGCCAAGCCAGACGAACAGTTTCGCGAGTATGGGGATGCCGGGTAGTCCCGCTGATCACTTCCGCGATTGGGACACGTAAGTCGCTTTCCGCGTGTCGCAGGCCGAAAATTCACCGGGCTGGACCTTGGGGCGAGGCCAAGCCAGACGAACGGTTTCGCGAGTATGGGGATGCCGGGTAGTCCCGCTGATCACTTCCGCGATTGGGACACGTAAGTCGCTTTCCGCGTGTCGCAGGCCAAAAATTCACCGGGCTGGACCTTGGGGCGAGGCCAAGCCAGACGAACGGTTTCGCGAGTATGGGGATGCCGGGTGGGGTTGCGTCGCGCGCAAGTCGTTCTCGATGTATCGGGTGCCAAAAATCCACCGGGCTGGACCTTCGGGCGAGGCCAAGCCGGATAGGATTTGTCGGACACGAGGGGGGATTGGAGGAGAAAGGATGGCGGTACGATTGACCAGTCGGGAATGATGTCCGCGCGCAGGTCACATGCACTATGAAGAGGAAAGCTATTGTACTAGACCAGACGGGCCGGGTGTCCACGTGCCGGTCGCATGCGCTACGAGGAGGAAAACTAGGGTACTAGACCAGACGGGCCGGGTGTCCACGTACAGGTCACATGCACTACGAGGAGGGGGATCTAAGGTACTAGACCGAACGGGATGGGTGTCCACGTCGGGTCTCAAATGCTATGATATGGGGAACCAAGATACTGGACCAGACGGGCCGGGTGTCCACGTACAGGTCCCAAATACTACGGGGAGTGAGGTTAAGATACTGGACCGGACGGGACGGATGTCCACGTACAGGCCCCATGCACTACGAGGGAGGGGGGGAATCTAAGATACTAGACCGAACGGGATGGGTGTCCACGTCGGGTCTCAAATGCTACGATGTGGGGAACCAAGATACTGGACCAGACGGGCCGGGTGTCCACGTACAGGTCCCAAATACTACGGGGAGGGAGGTTAGAATACCAGACCGGACGGGACGGATGTCCACGTACAGGTCACATGCACTACGAGGAAGGGAGCTAGGCTACTATAAATAAAAAGAATCACGATCATGGAATTTACTTTGTTTTATTATTATATTTTTATTATTATTATTATTATCTTTCCATTTATCTACTGTCTTCCTATGAGTCCGCTACACCGTCTTTGCCTGACGGATAGGAATTTTGCATACACTAACCTCAAACACATTCACTAGTCCACTTCTTCGTTAACCGCGTGCCTTCGCGCGGTCGAGGCGTTACTCGAATTATCCGTCAAGCGAGCTAAGGGAGGCGCGTCCGCTCCGTTCTACTTTTCCGGCACGAGAGACCGCCTGCTCGATCGGTGTGAGACCACCTACCCCACGCTCCCTTTTTCCCACTTTCGGGATTTCTAGCATATTCCTTAATTTCTAGTATTTTTCCTTACCCACTAAAATCTGCTGGCGTTGCCACTCGGGTTCGGAACTTAGCTTAATATTCAGTTTCAACTTAAAATTTATTATTCATTATGGATCACTTACACCTATAACTTACATACTACTAACTTAATATTTAATATTCACGGTCTGACGCTTATACCTATAACTTAACATATTATTATTCAAAAATTGTATCGTACGCCTAAGTGTGTACGTTACACCCCCCCCTTTCTTCCCGCGGCGCGATAAAGAGGCGCCCGTCGCTCTTGATGGTGACGATGAAGCGGAGTCCGTCGCCTCCTATGGCTATGCGGACTCGGCGTCCGCGGCCGGCCCGGGTCGCTACCTTCCTCTGGATCTCCTGGATGATACGTCTGGGTAGGTACCGTAAACCGCTACCACCAATCCAGCCCTCCGGCAGTGGGCAGAGGTCGTCCTCCTTTCCTGCGGGTTCCGTCAACTCCAGTGCGGAGTTCGACACGGCTTCTACGCCGTCCGTCGTCGTGGCATTCGGTGGGGTATCCCTAGCGGCGGATTCGGTCGAATCAATCTCCGAAATATCCATTAGGACCTGGTCCAACAAGCGATCTTCCCACTCGGTCAGCTGGTCGATTGGATGAGCACAGCTAGGGAAGTGCTGGGGATCTACGGCCCCGTCCCACCGCTGTCCAGCGTCGCCTCGATAGGGGTAATCTGACCGAGGTCTGGCCGAGGTGTCCACGTCCCGCGGATCCTGCTGCGGCGACGTCTGGAAGCACCGGCGGAATAATGGCCTTTCCCCTTCGTCGTCCTCGCTGTCGGAGATCAGTTCGAATCCCGCCAGGTATACGGGATCCGGGGAGTCTGATGTTATGACCCTGGGTTCGGGGAGTCCCGCTTCCTGTACGGGTTCTACCTCCTGTACCCGATCTTGGTTAGCCGGAGAGGTCTGGGTACTCTGGCTAGACGTTTTCGCCTCCTTGACCCGCTCCACGACTGGGGATGTCTGAACCCCTAGAGACACCGACACGGTGGGCACTACAGTACGTCGGGGCGGGGTCCTCGGTTGTCCTATCCTCTCGCCGACTGCCTTCTCGACGTCAACGTCGGGATCCATCGCTCTGTTGTTTTCCAACGCCGGGGGCAGAGGCGGGGATGGCGGTTCGTCGACGTAGGGTCCCTCTGCAGGTAACCCCGGGACTTTGACTACTACCGAGCGGACGTCGATGCGCATGAACGAGACGTGTCCCGCATACCGGCAGACCTGGTCTTCGGACGTATGGTGGTACGAATGTTCCACGTCCGGGAATCGTGGAGGACTGGGCCTTGGGTAACCCGGATGGCCCGACCGAGGGTCGCGTCGGGTCCACGGGTACTCCTCCTCCGAGGTGGGCCGTCGGGACTCCGTATAGTACGGCTCCCCCGGTCGTCGTCCGTTGGGGTAACCGCTGGATCCACCTGGTGAGCTTTCCCTGGAACGTGGGGGCCTGCTGAACATCTCCGAATCCCGGTCACTGGCGTCGTCTTCGTCGTCTTCCAGACGGTAGGGAGCAGACTGGGGCGACGTCGGATGATGATATTGTCGCGACCCGCCGGGTCGGGGGCTCCACAAGCCTCCGCGGAGTCCTGCGAACCGGGATCCTTCCGGGGCCTGGGAACAGTCGTCTGTCTCCACCGAGCTACCGTCTGTTTCGCCGTCCGACGTGAGGAACTCCCTTTCCATCGCTTCGTCGCCTCCGTCATGATGACTCGTCTCCATGTGGAAGACCTCCGTGTCGTTGGAGTCGTCCGACAACACAATTACTTCATCCATCTGAAATGGTAAACTTAACTTATTGATATTGCCCCACCTCTTCGAACTCCCTACCTGACGGTGTAGCTAACAAAGGACTCGGCCTTAATCTATTATAATGGTTATACAATAGTTACTCTACTGGTTACACAATGGTTATTCGGGGGTTATACAGAGGTTATACAGTGGTTATACAATGTTTACTAGACTAGTTGTTATACTATTCTGCGGCTGTATGCCGCTTACTGCATCGGGTCGTTCGATCCGACAATACTATCGTCGATCCTATCCGGAGGGGCTTCTGCGTAGTACGGTTTGAGCTGGGATATGTTGGCGATGCGTCGCCGACGATCTCCGGGACGTTGCAGGCGTACCAAGTTCGGAGATGTGAATTTTGTAACGGTATAAGGACCGTCATACTTGGGAGCAAGTTTGGCGGCGAATCCCTCGGCTGCTTTCGATAAGGGATGCTGACGCAGCCAAACTTGACCGCCGAGCGTGGGTCTCCATTCTCGCCTTCGTAGGTTATAGTGTCTCGCCTGGTCTTGAGACGCTCGCTGAAGATTCGCTCGTACGATGTCGAAGATGCCTTTGAGGTGAGATGCCTTGTCTTCAGGACCTGTATGCACGACCGCCGATCCGGGGGTCAGTTCATCATACAGCATCGCAGGCAAGCGTGGTTCCCGTCCTTGAGTTAGGAACGCGGGACTATACCCCGTCGAATCCGATACACTGCTATTGATCGCGAGGGATATCTCTGGCAGCATATTATCCCACGAACTCTGGTCGCCTTCCGACAGCTGGGATATCAGCGTCTTCACAGTGCGGTTGGTCCTTTCTGTGGGATTCTCTTGTGGACAATATGGAGCCGTGTACTGGACTTCTACGCCTAGCTGGGTGAAGTAGTCTTTCAGGACCCGGCTTGTGAACTGGGTTCCATTGTCGCACACGAACTTCCGGGGAATGCCCACTCGCGCAAGTATACGTTCCCGAAACGCTTTCTGCACTTGAGCTGTGGTAGCTTTCCGGAGTGGTATCAGTTCTACCCATTTCGAAAATACATCGTGAAACACCAGAAGCATGGTATTTCCTTGTTTTGACCGGGGTAGCGGGCCTACAAAATCCGCGCAGAGAATGTCGAAAGGTTCGCTGACGACCCGGGTTAGCATCTTACCTGCCGCTTTAGTTTGTTCCGTCTTAAACTTTTGACAAGATTCACAATGGCGAACATGGCGTTTCGCGTCGCGATACATACCGGGCCAGAAATACCTCTGGGTCAGACGCGTAATTGTTTTTCGGACTCCCAAGTGTCCTGCGGTCGGGGAATCGTGACATTCACGTAAGACGCGGTTTCTACGGGAGGTTGGCACGCAAAGCTTCCACGGGAAGTAGTCCTCATCGTCAGCTCGGTAGCCCATGTTCCTGTAGAGCTGGTCGTTTTCGATCATGTAGTCAGCGAATTTCTCGGGTTCCTCCTGTATTTGCTCCTTCATCTTTTTGATCCAGTCGCAGTGGTCCTCGAGTTCGACAGCACCCTGCAGTATCTCACAAGGCTGTCGCGAAAGTGCGTCGGCCACGACGTTCAATTTACCTCGTCGATAGCGTACGTCGAATTGGAATTGCTGCAATTCTAGCGCCCAACGCGCTATTCGGCCAGAAGGGCTCTCAATAGAATTTAGCCACTTGAGGGCTAGATGGTCAGTAACGACCTCGAATCGGTACCCTTCCAGGTAGCACCGCATCTTCCTGATTGCCCAGATTATGGCCAGACACTCTTTCTCCGTGGTAGTGTAATTTTGTTCCGCTGGGGTTAATCGGCGGCTAGCGTATGCGATGACCTTCTCTTGACTTTCGGAGCCCTGTGATAAAACTACGCCCAAGCCGACGTCACTCGCGTCTGTTTGCAAAATGAACTTCTGGTCGAAATCCGGACAGCCTAATACGGGAGCAGTAGTCAGGCATCTTTTAATTTCTTCCAAGGCGGCTTGCTGTTCTGGTCCCCAAGTCCATTTCCGTCCTTTCTTTAGTAGCGCGGTCATCGGTTGCACGATAGTCGCGAAGCTAGGGACAAATCGCCGATACCACGAGGCCATCCCGATCCATTGGCGGAGTTCCTTTAAGTTGGAGGGGGCCTTCAACCCGTTGATCGCAGACACCTTCTCGGGATCAGTCTGAATTCCGTCACTGCTGATGACGTGGCCGAGGTAGACGAGTTTCTGCTTGAAGAAGCAACACTTCTTTGGATTTATCCTTAAATTCGCGGCCCGCAATCTGCGGAAAACTTCCGAGAGGTGAGTAAAGTGCTGGTCTTCTGTCGCGCTTATGATAATAATATCATCTAGGTAAGCGAAGGCGACCGGTTCCATTTCCACGCCGATTACACTATCCAGAGCGCGTTGAAACGTGGCGCTGGCAGAATGCAACCCGAAGGGCATGACCTTCCATTGATACAATCCTCTCCCAGGGACCGTGAACGCTGTATATTGGCGACTATCCCTAGCCATGGGAATTTGCCAATAGCCGTGCTTCAAGTCCAACGTGGAGATATATCGGGCGTGGCGTAATTTTTCCAAAATGTGATTGATTCTCGGGACTGGGTAGGCGTCGGGCACTGAGTGTGCGTTTAACTGACGGTAATCTATACACATGCGCCAATCGCCAGTTTTCTTCTTGACCAATACGATGGGAGCGCTGTGTGGGCTTCTGGAGGGTTCGATGGCCCCGTCACGGAGCAGTTCGTCTACTTGGGCATCGATGACATGTTGCATCGCGGGGTTCCGGGGATAATATCTTTGTTTTACGGGCTTGTCGTCGCGCATGACGATGGTGTGTTCGGCGACGTGAGACACCCCGTGCAGTTTCTCGAATAAGGCCAGTTCCCGATCGATGAAGCTTTGTTGCGCCGGACTCAATAATGTGCTCTGTCGCTGTTCTTCGTCTTCTACCGTCTCCGTCCTAGTGGGCGCACCGGCATTGATGTTCGGGGTTATAGTTCGCGTGGGAATAGGACTGGGTATCTCTGCTTCTTCTGGCCTGGCAGTTCCCAAATGGGCACCAACCGCAACAGGGTGTACCGTTTTCTCCTGGTTGCCCCGCGCCTTTATAAGTACTGGCTGTAAGAAAGGGTCTCCAGCCGCTTGGGCTTCGTTTTGCAAGTCGAGCGTAGCTCGACCACATCGCACCTGAGTTCCCGCTACTTTGAGGAAGTCCATTCCAAGTATTACACGATCTAACATGGTGGGCATTACTAACATGGGTAAGAGCACCGTAGTGCCGGCTAACGTAACCGAGGTTCGCCAGAGCTTTGTCACATCCAGACATGACCGATCGGCCAACGCTATTCTAGTGACAACATCCTGTAACTCGTCTGCACGCGCGGCCAGTCGAGTAAAACTTTCACTGACGAAACTCCTCGATGCCCCTGTATCAATGGTGGCGTCCACACGTTGTCCTCCGACTTCTATCGCTGCTGTGATGAGCCCGCCGTGTAATCTCAACGGGGGTTTTACTGGGGTCGGGTTGCTGCTCCGTTCGTCTCCGCCGCACCCGGGTTCCGGCGGAGACGTTCTCCGTTTCCCGACGCATTTCGACGGCAACATTCTATCGTTAAAACTCCTGGTCGCCCACAGTCCCAACAGAAATCCCGACGTGGGTTGGGGCAGTTCCTTTGGAGGTGTCCGTTCTCTCCACAGCGATTACAAGCCCGCCTTATGTCTACTCGAGAGGTTCCTTGACCGATCATCTGATGGGTCACGTGTCCTGTCTGCGTTGAATTCACCGGATTCCGGAATGGGTTCGGCGATCGGCGAAGTTGAGGTTCTTCTTGGTTCCGGTCCGTGGTTACTTTTGGCTCGCGTCGAGTCGTCTCGAGTTGTTTGACACTCTCATATTCTGTGGCCATATGAGTCAATTGTGTCAAAGTCGCGAATTCACTGCGTTTAATATACAGTCGGTATTCCGGAGCCATGTTTTCATATGCTCGGTACAATTCTTCCTCTTCTCGATAACCGGCTTGCTGCATCTTGGTTCTGAGCTCGATCAAGTAGGTCTTGAAAGGCTCTCCTCTCCGCTGCACGTGGGTCCGTATCTCATCTTCCAACCGCTCGAAATATCGAGGTGGTAGGAAGAAGTCGAGGAATTCCCTCCTGAAAGTTCCCCATGAGGCCGACTGTAGGTGGCTCGTGCGAAACCATCGTGCCGCTGGGCCCTCCAAGATCTCGGACATAACGCGGGGCACCTCCTCTGGATTTATCCTGTAAGTCGTCATCTTTTCCTCGAGCGCGGCGATGAGAGTCAACGGATCTGAACTCCCATCGAACCGTAAATTCCATTTGTGCATCTTCTCGGGGAGCAGATGTTGAGTTGGAGCCGTGCTGCTCCGTGTGTCTTGTGCTTGTAGGTCGGCGGGTAAGCGGACATCTACCGGTGGCATCCAGGTCCCGTGCATCGATCCTGGGTGGATCCCTCGATGGCGGGCTGGAGTCCCGATCGATGTGGCTCCGGACGTCATGGGAATGGTGAGGGATTCTGCGAACTGTCCCGTCTCACCGTTCCTGCCTGGAGGGTTCGGACTTGGGGCCCGGCTACTATATTGCTCCTGCAACTGTGCCAGTCGGTCCCACACCCTTTGTGGGAACGACCCTGTGTTGACGAGGTTGGCGAATGCCTTCCTGGTCTCCTCGACGGTTCCGTCGGCTTTAAAACCAAACTCCAGGGCGAGAGCGCTGAGTTCGTCTTTTCGGCGAGCGTATATCCAGCGGACTCCTATACCTGGATTCTTAACAAAATCGGCTTCTTCGTACTCACCGTCAGATTCCTTAGGGTTACTCATCATTGGTTATCCTCTTCGATTTAGTTTGGTGTGAACTTCCTTCTCAAGTCTTCTAGATCCTTCCGGAGATCGGTTCGGGTGACTCTACCCTTCTTTTCTTCAGTGGGTCTTTAAGCCACTTGGGTGATTCTCTAACTAGTCTCGGTGTCCCTGCTCGGGCGCCACTTGTAAGGATGCTCTCTGGCCGGGGTACAGATCTCAGTCAGATCCAGGAGTCCTCTACAAGAAATTTGTAAATCACCGAAACACCGGACTAGAGAGTATCATTCATCGAGTGAATGAGTCGTTTGGGGAGTCACACCGAAGGTTCTCATAGACGCCAGGAGAGAGAGAGTTGGTGTCGGAGTTGGTCACGCCGTACCTTGCTCCTGGGTTAAAAATTCCACGGGCTGGACCTTAGGGCGAGGCCAAGCCAGGCGAACAGTTTTCGCGCGTATGGGGACGCCGGGTGGTCCCGCTGATCACTTCTGCGATTGGGACACGTAAGTCGCTTTCCGCGTGTCGCAGGCCAAAAATTCACCGGGCTGGACCTTGGGGCGAGGCCAAGCCAGACGAACAGTTTCGCGAGTATGGGGATGCCGGGTAGTCCCGCTGATCACTTCCGCGATTGGGACACGTAAGTCGCTTTCCGCGTGTCGCAGGCCGAAAATTCACCGGGCTGGACCTTGGGGCGAGGCCAAGCCAGACGAACGGTTTCGCGAGTATGGGGATGCCGGGTAGTCCCGCTGATCACTTCCGCGATTGGGACACGTAAGTCGCTTTCCGCGTGTCGCAGGCCAAAAATTCACCGGGCTGGACCTTGGGGCGAGGCCAAGCCAGACGAACGGTTTCGCGAGTATGGGGATGCCGGGTGGGGTTGCGTCGCGCGCAAGTCGTTCTCGATGTATCGGGTGCCAAAAATCCACCGGGCTGGACCTTCGGGCGAGGCCAAGCCGGATAGGATTTGTCGGACACGAGGGGGGATTGGAGGAGAAAGGATGGCGGTACGATTGACCAGTCGGGAATGATGTCCGCGCGCAGGTCACATGCACTATGAAGAGGAAAGCTATTGTACTAGACCAGACGGGCCGGGTGTCCACGTGCCGGTCGCATGCGCTACGAGGAGGAAAACTAGGGTACTAGACCAGACGGGCCGGGTGTCCACGTACAGGTCACATGCACTACGAGGAGGGGGGATCTAAGGTACTAGACCGAACGGGATGGGTGTCCACGTCGGGTCTCAAATGCTATGATATGGGGAACCAAGATACTGGACCAGACGGGCCGGGTGTCCACGTACAGGTCCCAAATACTACGGGGAGTGAGGTTAAGATACTGGACCGGACGGGACGGATGTCCACGTACAGGCCCCATGCACTACGAGGGAGGGGGGAATCTAAGATACTAGACCGAACGGGATGGGTGTCCACGTCGGGTCTCAAATGCTACGATGTGGGGAACCAAGATACTGGACCAGACGGGCCGGGTGTCCACGTACAGGTCCCAAATACTACGGGGAGGGAGGTTAGAATACCAGACCGGACGGGACGGATGTCCACGTACAGGTCACATGCACTACGAGGAAGGGAGCTAGGCTACTATAAATAAAAAGAATCACGATCATGGAATTTACTTTGTTTTATTATTATATTTTTATTATTATTATTATTATCTTTCCATTTATCTACTGTCTTCCTATGAGTCCGCTACACCGTCTTTGCCTGACGGATAGGAATTTTGCATACACTAACCTCAAACACATTCACTAGTCCACTTCTTCGTTAACCGCGTGCCTTCGCGCGGTCGAGGCGTTACTCGAATTATCCGTCAAGCGAGCTAAGGGAGGCGCGTCCGCTCCGTTCTACTTTTCCGGCACGAGAGACCGCCTGCTCGATCGGTGTGAGACCACCTACCCCACGCTCCCTTTTTCCCACTTTCGGGATTTCTAGCATATTCCTTAATTTCTAGTATTTTTCCTTACCCACTAAAATCTGCTGGCGTTGCCACTCGGGTTCGGAACTTAGCTTAATATTCAGTTTCAACTTAAAATTTATTATTCATTATGGATCACTTACACCTATAACTTACATACTACTAACTTAATATTTAATATTCACGGTCTGACGCTTATACCTATAACTTAACATATTATTATTCAAAAATTGTATCGTACGCCTAAGTGTGTACGTTACAATATATATGTTTTGTATGTTGAGTATGGCAACATAAATCACTTAGACTTTATTTTGTTTAACTATATTGTCTAGCAAATTTTAGCAAAAGAAATTGCTTAATTAAGTCTTTAAGTAATAAAGTTGCTTAGGTATTTTTTTAGGTTCAAAAAATTGTTTTAAAAAATCTTGTTTATAACAAAAGGGTCTCCTAAAATAAATGAGGATAGAAAATGGCCTCTTCAATTATTTTACTTGGTAGTAGTAAATCAAAAAAAAGAAATTAAAGAACCCATTTATAACAATCTTTTCGAGTTATATAATATTTTTAAAATAGATTGCATTGCAGAAAAAATTATTCTTTGCCTAAGTAAACTAAGGTGTTCCAAGAAGCAATTTTTAGTGGGTAGGTAAAAAATAATTAACTCCCACTAGGGGTTTTAAAACATATAGCTGTAATTAGTCTGTTGGAAAAAACAATTCCGAAGATGATTGTAGACGAATAAAAAACCATTATTTACACCCACAATATTTCCGCGATTGTTTGAGTTGGCTCTAGCAGTTTGGAACTGAAACGATCGGTGCACAAATGATTTTAAATGGTTTTGATGGCAAAAAGAAAAAGCAAACCGATCACACGTGTAGTAAAGCAAATGTTGTGGTAATAAATCAGGAAAATGCACAGAACTTGCCTCAACCTCAAGTAAATATTTATGCCGCAAGGCTTAATGAGTGTTTGAATTGTATACTAAATTTAGTCGAATACTAAAATCGGCTGCTTCGCTCACACCGAAGACGTCAAAATGGGAAAACACATCAAAATATTATGGGCATTAATTGGCCGAGCGTCCATGCGAGTACGTAAGATCCATTGATGATCCTAAGCAGAGTCCAAGAATACATGTCCGTACGTAAACGGACTACACTTTAAATATTGTCTAAATGAAATTTTACGCAAGCCAGATCGCTGCTGAGCAATGAAAACGATTGCCCGACCCGCTGCGGTGCGAAAAGCTCATAATAATCATAATATGAGCTCCCCTTGCCTTTTCTTCCCCTGCCTCATTCAATTTGCGTAATCAATAACAATTTATTTATGCATAAAACCAATAAAAAGCAATAGAGATTTGAAGCTGCAAGGAGCTCACACATACCAAGGGGCCCAAAAAATGAGGTAATAAATATTTGAAATTAAATCGATGAGCGAAATCAAAGAATAGCAAACAAAAAGCTGAGAAAAAAGTAAGACAATGGTATTTGAATACATTTCTTCACGTTCCAGATGAAAACGAAATGATTGAACAGGTGAAAAAACTCTTTTAATTAAATGGAATAATTAAAGTTAAGAAAGATTTCAAATGTTTGCGGGGGTGTTCCACTTATGATTTTTTTTTTTACAGAAATAAAAGTGTTTCCCAAGAATTTTGTCAGAAATTTTTGGTTTGCCTTTTGGCTAAGGATTTTTGTTAACATAATTTGCAGTAAAATAATGTTAAAATCCTTCAAACTCATCAGTTTAAATTGAATCTAAAATCATTATAAGGGCAAAACAGTTTCCAAAAACAAAACCAATCTTTATCTTTTTATAAAACAAGGAGTGAGCATTTTGGGAAAAAAACAACAGTGACCTCATCAAACCTTGACTTCTGAACTGACCTAGAAGCGCTGCTGTTTTGATGGCATCCGTCTAAATAGTTTCCCCGGGAAAGTCAACAAACAGGGGAAAATTGATCGGATCCGAGACGTACTACACACTGCTACACAACAACTTTAGCCTCGCGACAAGTTGAAGGTTGAAAGGCGTGAGACCTTAACATCAATCATACGCCCCGTGGGTCTAGTGTAAACAGCAGACGACTTACCCACTGTTTTGATTATCTGGTAGTCGTCCAAGTGGTATTTGCGCACTCCCTTCGCGGTCTGAACGCTGCTCTCCTCGGACTCGTCGTCGTCCTCCTCGTCGTCCGTCTCATTGCCGTCGTCCTCCTCGATGCTCTCGCTGGAATCGTGGGTAGCCTCGTCCGCGTCCCGTCCGTTGCTCTCCTCCTCGTCGTCGTCGTCGTCCTCCTCATCCTCCTGGTCGACGTCGACGTCATTGTCGTGGTCAGCGGAGCTGCTGGTGGTGGTGGTGGTGCTGCTGCTCCGGCTGTTGGTCGCCGGATCCGGCAGCTGCTGCTCCTGCTCCGCGTCCTCCTCGCTGTAGTCGGACTCCAGCGGATCGGATGACTCACTGGAGGCCACGTTGCTGCTGCTCCTTCCGTTCGAGCGGCCCAATTTGAATGTGAATGTGGTCTCTGTGTTGCTGCTGTCATTCGCTGTTGTTTGTTGTGTGCTGCCGCTGCTGTTTGATGGAATTTTCTTCTTGTACGATGACGTCATGTTGCCGCTTCCGTTTCCGGTTGTCAATTTTGATGTGGATCCTGCCGTGCCGGATGTCAAAGGCGTGCAGAAGCGGGCACAAGTCGCCGTGGACATCTCTCTAGCAATCCTCGCCAGCGGTTCCCCGTGTATCCTCGCCGGACTTCCTTTCGCCCCTTTATCTCCTGTCGATTTCCCTGCAATTGAATGGAAGGGAAATGAATTGTCTGGTTATATTTGGATAACAAAGCAAATAGCCAGCATGATTGATTAAAAGGGTTTCGAGGAATATTTCTATAGCCATGAATACAAACTGACAACGGTAGGAATAACCTTTGCAATAACTATTTTAACAAGCTTTTGTAAACTTTTTTTAAGCATTGGGCGTTCAATATTTACTTAAATACAATTTGAAATTAAAAAAATATTTACTTTCACTTTGACTGTAATACTTTCCCATTAACTAGGGTTTTATTTGCCAAATAATTTGGTTTTTATTAATTTTCTTTTATGTTTACAAAAGAAAAAAAGGATATATCAATTACATTTTTATAAGTTTGTTGATTTTATTAAGAAGGTTTAGAGTTCCAGGACTTAGGGGTTAATGTTTTAAATGAAATTAAATATTTTATTGCATTTTAATGATCAAATTTTTCTTGGTAAATTTTTCTATGTTGATTATTAAAATTTTAAGTATTGACATATTTTAAATTGAATTATTTGAGTATCGGTATTATTAACAATCAAGTTATGAATCCTTCTTACGACCCAACTATATAAACCATTGCCTCAGCTATGACCCCAAAACATTTAAGGAAGCTCAACTACTTTAATATTAATGGCTACTATAATCCAGCATTCTTCGGTTTCTATTCACTTTGCATACCCATTAAAAACCCAGTGCTCTTAGCTGAATGCCGCCACCATTGTTCTTTCAAATTGCCTTGGGGTGTATTTATACGCCGAATCCCACAATCCAATCCAATCCAATCCACAATCCGCTCCCATTGCCAGACCATGGTCGTTTAATTAACCATCCGAGGATAGTGCTGATGGCTGATGTCTGATGGCTGATGGCTTTGTATTTAGGCCCGTCCGAGCCATTGTAGTGTTTGTAAATTGAAAGTGAAATGAAATGGCCGCCGGTCAGATTGTATGCATATACTCCCCAGCATTCAATGAGCAACAAGTGTCTGTACCGCGTTTTATCAACGAACAGACGAACAGGCGTCCGGACAAAAGGCACTATAGACTGTCGGCCTGGGAAAATTGAGTTCGCATGCCAAAGGGTTGTCAACGCCGACACAAAGGAGGCTGCGGTCCAGTTAATATCATATACTAATATTATTAATAACAATGACTGCAGTCTTGATTCAATTTGATGCCCCGCTCTTGCCAACAAAAGGAAAGCCCCCAGAGTCGCCAGACACAAAAGGCAATTTCTTGGGGTCCGCCTTAATGCACAGATGCATTTAACTCAAGAAATTATAAAGACGATAAAGGGGTATTGAGGTCGGTCCACCCGAAATGCAAAATCGAGAATGGATGCATGCGGCCATAAAATCAATACACCCATCTATACGTATGTTCTTAGCTGGCCTGAGTGGCTTTTATTGTTTAAGCGGGTGCTGGGGCAATCTAGGCCATCCAGGCCATAGAAGAGCATTCAATTGAGCCGAGGATGGCACAAAAAGCCAGCCAAATTGTGAACTGGAGGGCAGGGATTGATGCGCATCATTAGCAACAGCTTTGGCTGTTCGAAGGCCAAGAAGATGACAATGGATTAGTCAGGCGTGCAAAATAGAAGAACAATTTGTGAATTTCAATGAAAAGGCATATTTTTAATATCCGAAAATATGAAAGCCATTTCCTAGTCTTGCATCAGCTTTATGTGTAGACTTACTGACAGACTTGCATTTCATTAAAAAGTATTAAAGAATATACACTTCCACAATATACCATCCAAAAATGAAAACCTTTTAAAGATTTTTAACAAAGAAGATACTTTAGAGAACCACAGAAAATTTTGTTTTAATCGTAAATTAACAACAATTGCAGCCTTTTAAAAAACTCTATAGACTTTGAAATTTAAATAATTATAGTCGAAAACACGTTGAACAATGATTCGGTACTATAAATTAAAAATGGTTCATCGCGTTATGAAACAGAAAAATCGAAGTAAATTAAAAACAAGCGGAAAATGATTAACAATTATCAGCAAACTCGTTTGGCTTTTCCTAGAATTCTGGCGAGTTTCGTTATTATTAAAGCATTTTCAGCCCCTCCAATTTGTGAGCTTGGTATCATCATCTCGTTTAATTTCGCAGTCGATTGCCAGTTGTCTTACGACCAAACAGAAACATCTTACCCACGTAACAAAAGTCTACCCTCTAATGCAATTGACACGCCTCACGCTCTAATGGAAATGGCAGACCCTGATAAACATGAATTTACGTAAATATATTTAACTACGCCTCAAGAAAAAATGAAATATACGTAAATAGATATGCATATTGCATTATCATGGTAAACATTGTCGTAGTAAAACGTTTTGATATTTACGAAAAATACCATGCAACGTTTTCTGAGAATATTTGCTCTGTCTTTCAGTTTGTTATTTTCTTTTATTATTATTACACACACACATTAATTTTATGAACGCCTGTCACTCAAGATTATTTACGTACGCGTTCAAAATTTTTGCACTTTTTCGGTAGCAAAATATGAAAATGAAACGCCAACGCATTAAAAGTGCGGAAATATAAATTTAATGTTGTCTAAGGCAAAGTGCATGAATTGTTTTGAGAATAATTTCTCAAAAATTATTGTAGACAATCACTCGGGCTGTAAATTAGCCAAGCAGTCAGCTCCCACCAGCAAGAACCAAGAAACACAAACACAATCGAGATCGAGATCGAGATCGAGAACGGCGGGTCCTACATATCTACATATATCCTCTAGCACTCTGAACAGCAGAGATTCGGCCCCATTCACCTTGGCGGCTGCCAAATTTGAAAATGGAAATGGAAATGGAAATTGGGGTCGTCGTTGCCAGCCAGCCAAATGTTAAATTGTTGCTTAATCTTCCGGCGGCCAGCACTCTTTTTCTACTCTTTTTGCCGCTTCCACTTTTCGTGAATGGAAAACGCAATAAAAAATGTATACTATATGCGATGTATATAAAGAGTTAAGCACAAGAATTAGTGCCTACGAGATAAGGTGGAAAGATCAGGTGAACGGAGTGCAAGATTGTGAAAGATCAGGGTTTTCAAATTTTATAGAACCAGAAGTGGATTCTTAAAATCTGATTATAAAAGGAATTTTTGTAGGTGTCAACAAACGCTTTACAACAGATGTTGGTAGGAATTAAAAAAAAAATATTAGCAATATTAATATTTCTGGTTCATCGGTCTTAACTGTTTATCTACATATATAGAAAAATTAGAATACTTTTGTGAGGACCAAACATTATGTATTTTAAAAAAAAACCTTAAAATTATAATAATATGAAAATCGATGTCAAAATATTGGTCCTCTTAATAATATCCAGAATATTTTTCTCACATCTAATTTATGACAAAATGTCTTATAAATTATTTGGAAGCATTTTCTTGTTCAAGAAGATTTCCACGGAAAAATTATGAAACTCATCCCCTGGGTCTTGGCTCACCTCACATAAAGACACTTTGATTTATTCACTATATTAGCAAATATGTTTAAATAATCAGAGCATAGAAGAGATTTCCTAATTCTGCGACTGTGGCCACTTGACCTTTGATTCAGGAAATTAAATTTACGTGCAGTGTACGCAACATTTATTAATTCGTTTGGGATAGCCAAGGCACAAATTATGATATTAATTAATTAAAAGCCGCGCGAGGCGATTTGTTTAAAAGTATATGCATGAATTTATAGATGGGTTTGTATAAAAAGAAAGCTTCTCATATTAATGTCATCGTCATCGGTGTATTTTTGAAATTTCCAAACAGTGAAAGATAATTTTTTGTAGGCGTTGGCATTATTAATAATTCTCGTCCGCCAGGATGTGTAATTATCTGAGTAAGTGCATACGTTCGAATTAATGACGGGGTGTTACAAAAACGAAAATTCATTGCCCGTTTTCGGTTGACAAAATAAAGATTATCACCCCACGCTCTCGGCTTTTTGGGTAATAAACCCCAAATGGTAATAATCGTCAAAAATAATGCCGGCTAAATGTAATCATAACATAAATACAGCGACACGCTTTGTTTCTTCTTTGGCTTTAGTACGAGCGTTTTTCTGGGAGGGTTTTCTCCATCTCGCCTAAGGGCCAAACAGATTTATGGTCTTGGATTTGTTTTTATAGAGCAAGTATTTCCGTTGTCCTTGTGCCAGTTCCTCACTCACTGTATTTGGCTATGGAAATGCATAAAACTTTTATGCGTATGGGGAAGTTGGGGAATAGATTTTGAAAGTCCTTGGCTCAGTTTGTATAGAGTTATTGAGGCGATACATGAAGAAATTCTATTTAAACGGGGTCAACTACATGGAAATGTTTGTTCAAATTCGGGAGTGCGAGAAAAGAAACAAAAAGACTAGGAAAGAGTTATGAAAACATTCCTTTAAAAAATATCGTCTTGGGAATAATTCTTTTTTAGCGTACTGATAAATTTTAGATATGCATAATAAATATTTTGGAGTATTAAAATAAAAAAACAGATGTAATAAATATATAATTTTCATTGAGACTTCAGGGAATTTACTGATTTATTAAATGAATACATATTCAACCAAAAAAAATATTATTTTTCATTATTAGTTTTTTATTCTTTTTTTTATAGACTGAAAAAATTATATAAATTTGTTTATTGTATAAAATTAAACTTATCTACAAAACTAATATTTTTTCAATTTCATTAGAATTTGAAATATTTTTAAGAAGTTTGAATATTATTAAACATTTCAAAAAATATTTCAAAATCAAAATAAAAGTGAACAATATACTAATGTGTGATTTCTTAGCCCTTCGTGAACCTATTAAATAGTTTGTACTATTATAAGTGAATCATTTATAAACAAACTTCCGAATCTAGCAAAGTTAATTACTACATTAGCATGATCGCGGAACTCTCTGTGAGACAAAGCGAAAGACCGACACTTTTTTTATATTTTTTCCACTCCAAATATTAAGATTTACCTTTCCATGTGAAGTGTAATTAGCTAATTGCACTAATTAAATCGGCTCACCTAATTATAGTACTCAAAGCTTAATCATGAAAACGAATTTATCTCCACTTTTTTTTTCTATTTTGGAAAGCCAAGCATTTATGATTTGTTGCTGGCTGATGGCTACTGGCTGCTGCTTTTTACACTATTAACGATTACTCACCAACAAACTTAATTTTAAGAGCCAAAGTCGCCGGCCGTTGCCGCCGCTGTTTTGGTTTTTCTTAACGATCGCGCCGCCGATCTATTTATTGTTTTTGTTCTGCTTTGCGATTGTCTGGTTTCTGAATTCTGAGTTCTGAGTTCTGATTTTTTGCTGGAGCAAAATTTGAACGCTTGCGAAATTGTTAAAAATAAATATGTTACTTTAAGAGCGCACGATTTTCCACGATTTGCCGACGATTTTTCGTTCTCCTTCGTTTTTGGCCAGCAATAATAACAAAAAAAAAGCTGAAGCCGACACAGAAACAGAAACAGAAATAAACTCAACACTCAGCGTTTCTCAGGGGGCCTATAGGTATAGGTAAAGGTAGAGGTATATGGTGGTATTATAGGTGTACCAGATCGACTGGACACACCGATCGCGCTTTGCTTTATTTGTGTCACTTTTTTCGTGGGTTTTTCTTACGTTTGGTTTTTTTTTTGATCGTTTTTTGTTGCAAAAAGTGCCGCTTTGTTTTGTTTGTTTTGTTTATGCGCTGGGATCGTGAGATCCAAGAGATCTAGAATTTCCGGTTTGGCAGCCGCAGCCTGCAGTTTTTCTTTGTTTTTCGTTAGTCTCTGCGTTTAGCCAGCACTATGCAAACTACTGCTGCTAAACGTTATTAATCAAAACTAACGTTCGGGCAATTTGAATTGTTTTTTTTTCTGCGAAACCTTTAGACCAATGCCGAGTTTTCCAATTTTCTTTAGCTTGATTCTGTGGTGTTTTTTTCTTGGGTTGACCAGCCGCTTCCACGTTTTGCACGAAACTGAAACGTAAAATCTGCGAATCGCTTGCCACAGCTCTCGACGTCGCCGTCGGCGTCGCCGTCGTGGTCGTTCGGAAAAGGGGGCGGAACGGGCAGGAGGGGGCTGGGCAGCGGCCGATGATGATGACGCCGACGATGATGATAATAATGATGCTCGGAGATGGACGGAGGCGGATGTGTTTGTGTTTGTGTTTGCTCTCCATCTCCATGTGTGCGACTGTTTGGTTTTGGCCAAGTGTCTCGAGTGTTGTTCCATTTGAGGGCCTAAACGGTTTGGCGGCAACAGGATCATCGCCGCAGGACATGGCGGACACGACGGCGATAAGGCGGCCGGAATAGTGTACCCGGCTAATTGACAACATCCCCAAACCAAATTTATCTATCCGTAATACACATAAACCAAAATCACGTTTTTCTATTGTCAATCATAAACTTTAATTATAGTTTCTAAAATTTTATAACTATAATATTTTTTTTACTTTAAAACTATAAAAGAAAATTGTAAGCTCCAGTATTCTACAAAAACCAGGTAATAACTTTATCTCAGTGATTAATTTTACGAGTTCTGAAAATTAAAACAGGATCAGAAAAAGTGGTCTGTTATCAGCGATGGTTTATATTATTAATTTAAAGCGCACTAAACCACTAAAGCCGCTGAGCCGCTGAAAAAATAACTGAGAAAGATAAATACGCTTTACTAGGGTAAAATAACTCAATTCTTTATAATCGTCTTTTAAATTGGATTAAGACTTTTAATTATATTAACTTGGATTTATAACGCTTGCCTCTTTTGCTTCACCTTTAACGTCAAAAATTCTGTTTGTATATACAGTATTATTAGAAATATATGACTAAGCCCATATTATTTAGAAATATTGACCTAAAACCAAATCAAGATGCTTATACCTGAATTTAAGTAACATATTTTCCCCATGAGATTTGCTTGTTATCAGCAGACATTTCTTCGGTACAAAAACTGGAACCTTTAAAAGGGGAATTTCCCTTAGTATTGGGATTTTAGCAGTCAATTTCCCTGCATTGAAATTCGAAGAAATATTTATTTAAATATGGTTCACACAAATAAGAATTTTTTTTATATTTCTTATAATAGAAAAGTTCAATGTCTGAATGAAATCATCTTAAATCAAACATTTTATAACCGATTCTACAGGGGGAGCACTTTAATTTTTTGTTTGTTTTTTGTAGGCACTTCATAAGCAGCGCTGCAAAAACAAATTTTTAATCGTTAAAATAAAGCTAAGCTAAAACTAAACTTTATAAAAAAACTTTTAAATATTTTCTAAAGATCTTAGTAAATAATGATTTTTAAGTGTTTTTAGAAATGTGTGAATGGGTTTATTGTTAACCATTTTGAATGAAGAGCCAATCAAGAGTTTATGCCTGATTTAATAGAGGGTGGTGTTTTCCCTCAGTGTTTTGTTTGTTTTCAGTAGACATTGCGGCAGCAGCGGTACTGGAAAAATCTGGGAAATATGTTTTGTGTATTTACGAGCCCTCTGGCTCTGCCAGTGTAAGCAAACAGTGAGAGCGCCTCTTTAACGCTTTTCGGGTGTTGCGTTTGCATGTTTATGTATGTTGATTTTGTTGGCCGTTGTAATAAAGGCCAACAAGGTCAGGTGCAAACGAATACGAATACGTATACGAATGCGAATGCGACTACGAGTGACGCCTGCGTGCCGCAGTCACATTTCAGGTGACGCACACAATTGCCGTGTGCATTTCAATTTGATGTTATAATTAAGCGAAGGCAGGCACGAGATGTCAGCAAGTTAGGGTTTTAATTTGGTGTGTTGTTGTTGTTGTTGTTTCTTTTGCCACTGCGGCTGCTGCAGTCCACTTGTCAAGGGCAAGGACGTTGTGCACTCACCTCCTTGAGTGGGCGAAGAGGGCGGGGCAAATCCTGTCCGCAGACCGGAAGCCTTGTCATGGTTACGCCAGCCTGTCAAGCAAAATGACTTAAATCTCTGGCCTTTTTATATAATTTTTCAATGCAAACTTACTCTGCTTCCAGCAGGCATAGTAAAAATTGATCGCAAATTTTGCCAAAAAGCTTGTGGCGATCCTGTAAGCTAATAAAATACGGTCCAAAACATATTGAACTTCCATTAGAATAAAATATTATTTCCTAAGCCCACTTTTTGAATTTTCCCTCCCGATAGTTCGATTACTTAGTGCGAGGAGTTGCCAGATGTTTGGTATTTACTCGTGTAGCAGATGGCACCACTGTATGAAAATATACAATTATTACTTTTACCTTTTTTTAACAAAATATGAATGAAATATTGTACCTAAAACAATAGTGGTTGAACATTATATAACAAATTAAGCAATAAGTAAAGATGACTTCTTGTTTTCAAAGGGTTATTTTAGTGGTATATTTCCGTTATGTTTTTAAATTTACCAAGTATTTAAGTTGGTATATTTTCCTGAACCGGTTAGTATATTTCAACAGTTTGACCCTGGTCACACGGCAAAAAGAATCTCTAGGATAGTTTATTATTATGCGCTCACAACAAATATCTCACCTTTTTCAAACGGAAAACAAATAAGATAAGCCAAAAATGCAGTTCTCCTGGATGAAGGTGGCCATATACCTACTAACTTTCCTCACATACGCCTATTCCGGCTACGGATCCAGCACAATAGTCCATGTAAGACACATCATCTTTGGGAATCTGTAATAGATGATATCTGTATTCCTGTATCTCTCTCCCCGGATTTTAGCTAAGGGATGCCATTATAGCGGCGGAGGCAATATTTGGTGACGTGTTCAAGAACCTAATAGTTCTGGTGCGCAAATTTCGCACGGTTCACGAGGTATTCGATGCGGCAGTGGACGAGAATTGCGTATACCAATGCCCCGCGCCGGATATCGGAGGACCAGGTATGTGACGCAAATCGAATTATGTAAATTTCCCGGCGTCTATATATACATATACTCCATGTATGATCGATTTTACAGCGCCTCGGGCGGTGCAGAATAAGTTCTATACCCCCACGGCCGACGGATGTGGTTCGCTGGGCTTGAGGATCAGCACGGATTACCTGCCCGCCAAGGAAATGGAAACATGCTGCAATGATCATGACATTTGCTACGACACCTGCAACAGCGATAAGGAGCTGTGCGACCTGGATTTCAAGAGGTGCCTCTACAAATACTGTGATAGCTACGAGAAGTCCATTGCCAGCGATCTTATGATGAAGGGATGCAAGGCGGCTGCCAAGATGCTATTTACCGGCACCCTAACTCTGGGCTGTAGGTCCTATCTGGACTCCCAGCAGAGATCCTGCTACTGTGTTCCCCCAAAGACCTCCTCCTACAATGGAAACAGCAACAAGGGCAGCAGCAGGGAGAAGCAGCAGCGCCAGAAGTACGGCTGGAAGGATCGGAATGAGATATAGTCTCTAGGGTGCGGGGCACATGGGGTATTATCTAGATAAGTGCACGTTAAATGTTTTCGTTAACCTGTGTTGTGTTAGTTTATGAACGGGTGTCTATAGCCTTTGGACTCCTTTCGACGAATTTCATAATTGAATACCAAATTGTGGCATGCGAACAGTTCAGACTGTTAAATACATTGATATTTTTACTTATAAGAAAAATGTTTTATTTATAAAAATATTTCTGATGTTTTATCGCCATAGAAACTGATTTAAATTGACGTGGTCTATTAACTCAAATGTGCTAGGATGTGATGTTTTTGGAAAACTTATTTTATACGTGTACATAATTATTTGAAAAGTTTATAAGCCCGCCAAATATTTTTTAAATACTTTCAGGCAAATGGTACGAAAGTCCTTTTATATTGAGTAAAAACCATTTATATATTAAAAATTTGAAAAAAAAACTGGGGATAACACGTTTAACAAAATAAAAAAGCAATCATTTTAAACATAACAAAACAAAGGTACATACCTACACTGGTAAAAAACTTTGTAAATACAAATATTTTGTACCCAATTTAAATATTTGTCTTCAATTTTAGACCATTTCGGCTTTTAGTTATTTTTAATATTAAAATTAAATGACTTAGAATTTTTTGCATTTGATTTTTTTAAATTGATTTTAATATCTGAAATTTGAATTTACATTTAAACCTTATTAAGTATAATTAAAATGTGTTGATATCAAATAGGAATTACTTTTAATATAATATTTTCATCATTAATTAAAGTATTTAATATTAAATCGTGCAATTTAATACGCATTGAATTTTAAATTATGATTTAATATTTAATATACATATGAATTATGAAAATTTGAATTCAATAATCAGATATTTATTTATACTATTCCATTTTTTTATCAGTGTATATGCTGACAGATCTTTAAAGGTGCCTTAAAATAATTAAGCTTTCTTAAATATATAATTTAAGCTAATAAATATATAAAAAATAGCCAATTTTGACGGAAAAATGCTGACGTGCCAACACTATTCTCCAACACTGCTTTTATTTATACACCGCACAACACTGAAACGAAACAAGCGCAGCGAAAGATTTTGCAATCCGCAGAAAAGACTTATTAATAAACGGAATTTTATGCAGATGGCCAGCGAGCTGAGGACCTAAGATGGGCTACGATGTGAATCGCTTTCAGGGGGAGGTAGATGAAGAACTCACCTGCCCGATTTGCTCCGGCGTGCTGGAGGATCCGCTTCAGGTTTGTTTTGTTTGCAGTTCGTGCAAAGTACACATATACCCAAATGCACCATATGTATTATAATATATTTACCGATTCAGGCCGTGATGTGCGAACACGCCTTCTGTCGCGGGTGCATTAATGAGTGGCTAACCCGCCAGCCCACCTGTCCGGTGGATCGCAACGCCCTGACCACCGCCAACCTGCGTGCAGTTCCTCGCATATTGCGCAATTTACTGTCCAGGTGAGGAACACCCACCTCCTCCTCCTCCTTCTGTGCTGTGCCAAAACTAACATTTAATTCTTGCCAACCAGACTGTCAATTACCTGTGACAATGCCCCCTACGGCTGCACGGCCGTCCTCAAACTAGATGCCTACAATTCCCATCTGGAGGAGTGCATCCACAACCCAAAGCGTCCGTTTCCCTGCGAGAAAGGCTGCGGCTTCGACATACCCAAGGATGAGCTAAAGGATCACAACTGCGTCCGGGAGCTGCGCACGCTGATCGTCAAGCAGACCGAGAAGATGGGCGAGCTCAAGTCGGAGCTCACCGACCAGCAGCTGACCATCAACGAACTGAAACGGGAACTGCAGCTGTTCAAGGACTTTATGCGTGCCATGCGCGTCTCCAATCCTGCGATGCGAGCCATAGCCGACCAGATGGAGCGCGACGAGGTGATCCGCTGGAGCAGCACGCTGCCCCGAGCCAGGGTCACACGCTGGGGGGAATGATCTCTACGCCCGACGATGCACTGCAGGTGGAGAATAGAAAATATATATATACTTGTATACTTGGGACATTGTGTAGCTTAACTTTTTACAAATCTTACAGCTGATGATCAAGCGCGCTTTGTCCGAGTCGGGCTGTCCGCCACACATCCTGGATAGTCTCATGGAATTCTGCCACGAGCGACGTTGGCCACGAGGACTCAGTTCCCTGGAAACGCGACAAACCAACCGTAGAATCTACGACAACTATGTGTGTCGACGCATTCCAGGTAACACAGGTACACAGCCAAAACCATTTCTACTTTTCCATTATAATTAGGTGCTCCTTGGTAGAAGTTTCTTACAAACTTATGTCCCGTCAGCTGCAGGTTCCGCGGTTTAGCGAAATATTTGATTATTTCATTATCGTATTCTAAACTACCTGTATAAAATGGAACATAGGTTTGTTTGGGCTTTTTAGTCAGGCGCACCCAATTAGCACGGAAAAGTAAAAATGGGTTTGTGGAAATTTCAAAAGATTTGATTTTTGTTCCTGTGTAAGAAGCTTTATTTCTGATATCAAGCTAAACATATTAATGTACTTATCCACAGGCAAGCAAGCTGTGCTCGTCCTGAGCTGCGACAACCTCCATATGACTGAGGACGTCATGATCGATCCCGGTCTGGTCATGATCTTCGCCCATGGAATCGAGTAGGCCCAAGTCGCTGCTTAACCACTTATCCTAGGTTAACTGCTAACTATATCGAACAGTGCTCAGTTTTGTTGATTCCTTAAGTTAAGTGTAAGCAATCGAAGCAATAGTGTAAGGAAAAGCTCGAAAAGCGTACCATTCAAGCGCCTCATGACGACTTTCAAGTTGTACAAAAATTTATACATTTACTTTGGATCATTGTTTTTTTTTCCATTTAGTTCGTAAACAATTTCGCATATTCCATTAAAAATCGCATACCCAATAATAAATGTTTGATTAAGCGATCTCAACACTTAACCCTTTGTTATCGTTCACTTCAACTAATTTTTATGAAAGGTAGCTGTGAGTGTCTTAATCCGTGTTTCAATTCTTATTGCACACCTTACTTTAAGTTCTGACAAAATGGTCAATACTTTTAGAATACATGTAAAAAATAAATAATAACAAATGTACTTGAATTACGGATATGCTTAATATTTGTTACATTACGTGCTGCATATTTGATTTTTACGTAGATTTTTTTATTTCTCAATTTGTCGTAAAATCTTTGCCTTGATAAAACAAAAAAAAATTGTGGGCTAAATAATTTTAGACTTTGTTTTGAACCACAAGGCAAAGAAATTTTTTGTTTACTTCCTAAAAATAAAAAAATTGTAATGTTGGTATGTGTAGTTTTAAAAATAAATTTATTCATTTTTCTAAAAAGAAGACTATTTCTGACTGCTAGCCAAATTGAATACGCATTCTCAAATCACACTTCACCTTTTTCTTAAAATTCTATATTGTTTGTCTCAACTTCGTGGTTAGGAATAGTAATAAAAATGATTACTCAAGTTAAACGAATGGGTCTGGTTTCTTATCAGCTGAAAGGGCAGACAAGCGGTTGCATTTCGAAAATCCCAGACAGAAGTTCACTGGGATGCCCACCACTCGTGGGCACCAACACATCGGGGAGATCACTCCGCCTCCGCTCTTGCGACCCGTAAAAGTTCTGGGCAACATCTGTTTCCCGAAAAGGAAATCGAACAGCAACAAAAACAAGAAGCAACCGCCGAGCTAAAAAAAAAAAAAATAAACAAAAGAAAACCAAACTAGTTCCTCCACGAGTTTTGGATGCTAACCGGTTTCGGCTTTTGTACACCCGTTCTGTTGTTTTTTTCCTACATAATACAACATTATTAAATGTTTGCATCTGGTTACATGTGCCAAAAATCGTTTGATTATACAAGCCAGTTTTTGTCTCGTTTATTTTATTTTTTTTTTTTTTGTTGAATTTGCCAAAACATCTTGAATATTGATAGAAGCAATTAGCGCCCTCCGATCGACAAAAGAGGGACGCCCCCATGGCGATTGAAAAGTGAGAGTTGATGTCGATCGGCATCCCACAGTTGATCGCGAAGCGGCCTGGCTAGCGGACGTGTCCAGCTGCGATCCCCGAAAGAAAACCCATCGAAGAATCCGAAATGAATCTGTCAGTTCCGGTGCTCATTGTGGCCCTCATCTGCCTGGGAGTTGCGTCGGCATACCCCCAACTGAGGCAGCGCAACGAGAAGCAGGTCCAGACCGGAGAGGAGGATTTGCGTAAGTCTGGAGGCTTAACTAATTAATTAACTATATATATTTGCTCAGACGAATTCCAAACTTGGCATCATGGAATAAGAAATTTAATAATGCTTCAGAAGTCTCAAAATCTGTTGTTTAAGTGTTTTAAATTTTGTAATTGCGTTTAACACTGTACACAGAATAAATATAGCCTAGCGTATACAGAATTTGAAGATTACAAAAATAACCTATCTTTGATTTTTGTTTGTTTAAAGTTAAACAAAAACTTTCTTAAACCTCTTTTTTTTGTGGAATTAATATTTTTGTTTAAGTCCTGTTTTAATCATTGTTTTTATAGGCATATTTTTGTTTGAAAAAATCTAAGATTCTACTCTTGCAAAAAAGAAAAAATAGAAAAAATGCATTGACTTTAAATTTTATCACTCATACGTACTGTTGCCTTTGATCAAATATTTTATTTTCAACCTTGTCACTTTAACAATCGTGATGGGATCAATAAATTGAATTTCTTTTTTGTTTTTATCTGAGATTAAAATTTCTTATAACAAAACCGACCTAATGTACAAACGAGTTTTTTAACAAGTTTCATTAAAATCATTCAGTTTTAAAATGTTAAATAACAAATTCAAACATAGATTTAAAAAAATAAGTATTCTTAGCTACTTTAAGTAAAAAAGGCAATAATTTACTAAAGTCTGATATCTATATTTATAATTTAATCGTTTCTTACAGCCTCCAAAGGCGCCACTATTGAGGAAGTAGTGGTGGAATCTGCCTTGTACATCAAACCGAAATCGAACCCTCAAGTGCGACGCGTTCGTTCCGTTTTGAATCAAGGATCAGGAGTCACCCACAAGCGGGTGAAGCGTCAGCGTCAGCGAGGATTCGGTGATCGGTATGCCGGAAATCCTGGATTCGGCAACGGTTTCGGTGGTAATCAGGGATTTGGCGGCAATCAGGGATTCGGTGGTAATCAAGGATTTGGTATAAATGTGCAGGCAGGCACATCGGCCGGAGCTGGAGGAACCAAGGCGGGCGTGGATGTTGGAGCCGGACCGGATGGCGGCAATGCCAACGCCAATGTTGAGTTGAATCCATTGGGACCACTCGGACCAAATGGCTACAACCAGGAGCAGGCCGCCTCAAATGGGGCTGCCCACAATAACTACAACAATGGACTGAACTCCGGCTCCTCGGCGGCCATTGGACAGGCGCAGGGCTTCCAATCGCAGAGTGCAAATGGATCTTTCGGTGCCTCCTCCGCCAGCACGGCTACTCAGTCCCAGAACTTCGGTCCCTTTGGGTCCAATAATGCGGCAGGTGCCTCGTTGAGTCAGGTGTATCATCTGCCCAATGGACAGACGATCAACTTCAGCTCCGGCAACTCCTTCGCCAACGGAGGAGCCAACCGGGGCAGTAGCCACGGATCGGCGGTTTCCGTGAGCCGCTAAGAGCATGGTGCACTTTGCAGGGAAAATACCTCCAAGTTAATCCATTGTCAGCAATCCTATGTGCAAATGTCTAAAATATGCAAATAAAAATTTATGATTGAGTCGAACATTAATTGGAATAATTGATAGGCAGTTAATGGTGAGTATACTTAAGCCCTTGAATATTGAATAATACAAACTAAAGTATTTTTTAGACAAATCCTTAAGATGGGCATCGTTCCAAAATCAAGTGTAGAATTCGGTTAATAAGTAATTAAAAGCATTTTGATGCCTTACATTGTTTTGTGCAAAAACATTTTAATATTAAAGGCACAAAATAGCAGTTAATTTGAGACTTGTATTTCATTTCTTTAAAATTTAAAGTTATCGAAGACCTTTTTATTTTTATGTAAAGTCTATAAGTGTGACTTTCGGCCTTTAAAGTATAAATCAGTCATATTCTGAATATTGCTTGATCATTCTTCTCTAAAAAATGTCTGTTTATATTCGGTCTTTCTCTGCTGAAGAATTTGCGTTTTTGGATACCCTTCTGTTGTGACACCTAACACTTTGAGTAGAAAACCAATAACAACGAATTCTTTAGCGGATAATACCTTAAAAATGATTTTGTTTCTCAAAAAAAGGCAATTTGTAAAAAAAAAATTTGGTTTTTGGGTTTCATATGCCTGATAAGCGGGAAATATTTACTTTTCTTTGTGACTAGGAAAAGTCTTGCCATTAGCGACATTGCAAATTTGATTGATTTTATTTCTTGGGGTTTTTAACAATAATTACAAATATATTTTTGTTTTAAAGCTTACAAGTCACCTAAGGACTTGGGTCTTACCGGTTTTCATATTAGACTTATAGTGTCCCTGAATTGTAATTCAGCTTTTTAATAACCAAATTGTAAGAAAACTAGCTTCATATTCCATAATTTTTGGCGGCTGAGCAGCAGCAAAGCACCGGCAGAGCATTACACAAACAGTATAAAACAGCACTGATTTAAATTTTAGTTTCCCCAATGTTGCTTTTAAAATTAGTTTTTGCTAACAGAAAAATTAAGAATCGTTTTCAAATTATTGCTACAATTAATGGGATTAAATTGTAAAATGGTTGATCTTTATTTGCGCGACTATGCCCAACTAATGTTCCTTAACATAACTAATCCGACTCGCTCTCGCTTTCCGACTGGAAGTCACCCACTTCGATGGAAAACTTGTACTCCTGATCGCAACCCAAGTAGGAATCGCTCATGTAGTACAACTTGTACTCGTGTTTGCCCGGACTGGGGGCCACAAAGTCCAGCTTGACTTTAGCCTTCTGCTGCAGCGTGAGCCGTTTGATGGAGAGCAGGGAGTTGGTCTTGGGATCACCGATGACCACCCACCATCCCTCTTCGCGTTTCTGCGGGAAGAAGGGTGCGATGACTGGGCCGGTCACTTCATCCTCACGCTCCAATTGAACCACCACATTGACGGTTGAGCCTGAGTTGATGCGATCCTTGTCCACCACCTCGTAGTTGAGCTCAATGTTGGGATACCGGTTACAGAAACGGGCCACATCGGCCATTTGCAAATCGGAGAGCTGCAGCAGGCGGGTGCGGTCCTCATCCTCCAGTTCCATGATGTCGAAAACGGTTTCGATTTTCTAAAAAATACACACAAAGCAAATAAGTAAAATTAAGATGTTTGCATATGTTTTTCTCACCTTTTCTGTGCATCGCTTGACAATCTCGGGACTGAAGTGCGGCAACTGCTTCAAATACGAGTCCTTGGTCCACATGGCCTGTGTGACCATCTGCGCGAGCTCCATGGCAGCCACAGCCGGCGAAAGCCAGCCATTCGAACTCAGCACATCCACACAGGCTTGGATGAGTCGGATTGCCTTGCTAAGTATCTGCTCCGTGTCACCCTGCAGTTCCGGTCCCAATTGCAATCGCGAAAGATGAGCCTGCAGCAGCAAATTGGTCTTAATGTGTGGATCATTGAACCTGAAAAGTGATGGGTTTAGTTGTTTTCCGGTGTAAGTAAAGTAAGAGCAACTTACTTTGGAGCCGTTTCATTGGGCCCGGTGAGCTTGTTTGGTAGTCGCTGCGACAGAGTGCGTAGAACCTGCTCCTCATGGTGCCTGACCACAACATCCTCGTACTCAGCGGCAGATGAAATGATCTCCAACAGGCCACGCACTTTCGTTTTGCTGTTCAATGACAAACTGAAGAGTTCTAAGGGGGAAAAAGAACAAACGTTTTAGGCTAAAATAAAGATAATTGAATGGTAAACATTTGCCAACTTACCAATCGTTGTGTAGTTAATGTAATAATAGGCCGCAATCATGCCCAGATTAAGTGGCAGAGTGTCCATATCGTCCTCCACGCTGATACACTTTGACTGCTCGAGATCGCTGAGCGTATTTTCCACCAACTCCGATAGATGATCGGACAGATGGCGATGCGTGACGCCCTGCAGATTGTAGTAATTGGGATTTTGGGTCAATCTCCTGTACAGGAACGTCCAGGTGAGATAATCCACGGCATCCTGCTTGTTCTCAATGGTCTTGGTCACCACCTCTGCGTTGAAGTGATCGTGCATTCGATGATCCAAATGACTTTCAATGGGCAGCGGCTCGTTGATGAACTTCTTGAAGAAGTCCTTTTTGCTGCTCTGGCACATCAGCACGCACTTGGCATCCGCATCCTCGTTGGGCCGATTGGCTCGTCCAATCATCTGCAGCACATCGGTGATGGGATAATCCTCGTACGAATGATTCTTGCCATTGTAGAACTGTGTGTCCATGATGATCACCAAGTGAGCCGAGATGCTCATGCCCCAGCACAGGTCCTTGGAGACAACAGCCACTTGCACAGCTCCGGAGTCAAAGAGTTGTTCGACCAGGCGATGATCGGAGGCGGACAGTCCCTCGTGGAGGTAGGCCACACCTTGGGCCAAGGTCTCCTTCAAAGTCTTGTCCGTCATTCGCTCCAGGAATGGCTTGATGTCCTCCTCCTCGGCATGGAAGAATCGATTTGGCTGCAAATCCGAGGCGGCATAGGTCAGCACATCAATAGCCGTGAGTCTGGCCTGCTTTCTGGACGAGACGAAAACAATCACAGGCTTGTGGGCGCTGTACTTGAGAATGGCATTGTAAACCGGCTTGGACATTGTGGCTATCCTGGTGGCATTGTGGGTGACATTAAATCCTTGGATGTGCAGCTCCAGCGGAATGGGCCGCACACTTGGATGGAAGTTGAAGGTGGCATTCGGATTACAGCCCAGCCACTGGGCCACATCCCTGGCATCGGTCAGTGAGGCGGACAAGGCCACTATCCTGATCTGCTTCTCAATCTGCGAGCTAATGTAGCGCATCCTAGAGCATACAATCTCCAGCACAGGACCATCCTCGCCGCCCACCAGCTGCAGTTCGTCCACAATGAACAGGTTAACCAGTTGCACGTTCTTCCTCTGCTTCCATCTGCGCGACAACACATCCCACTTGTCCGCAGTGGTGATCACCAGCTGTCCCTTGGCAATTAGCTTCAGATCGGTGCCGGTTTCGCCCGTTAATTTAACCACTTTTATGTCTAGTGCACCAAACTTTCCATGCCAATCAGCAAAGACCAGATCGGCCAGCGCTTCTTGCGAAACCAAGTACACACATCGGGCATCCGTTTGAGTGGTAAACAAGCGCATAATGGCAAACTCTGCAATGGTCATCTTTCCGGATCCAGTTGGTGCACCCACAAAGACGTTCTCATCGCTGTTGTAGACCGCGTTGAAGACCTGCGTCTGGATGGGATTGAACTGCGGGAAGTGTTGCGAGTAAAACGCTTCGAACTTGGGTTGCCGCAAAGCACTGATGGGCAGCGGTTGCAGATCCAGCAGTTCCGTAGGTGGCATATTCTTCTCGGGCAGAATCAAGTGTCGGAAGGAGACGGGCAACTGGGTCTCTGCTCCTATCCACCGATCCGAGACAATCCGGAGGAAGTACTGCGGTGGCAGTGGCTCAAAAACTGGCACAAAGAATTTCAGCTGATGCTCGTCCTGGGAATACTTTTGCTTCAGCAGGAAGAACTCGTGATGGAGAATGAGTTCAGAGTCCACATCTTCAATTAAGACCCAGAAACCTTCGGACGCGCCATGCACCTTCTCGTCCCATTGGAAATCTGGGGTGATGGTGAGCTCTACTCTTAGTGTTCCCCTTGTTATGGGTTGAATGTGCGTGGAAAGCTCCAGCTTGGGAAACTGGTGCACAAACTTGTGGATGGTTTTGCCAAGCTTGGGCACTCTTATCAGCTCACCCAGTTCATGGGGCTCCAAGTCATAGAGCCTTCCCCAAGGGAAGTGCTTCTTCTCCAGCTTCTTGGCAATCTCATCGGGCATCTTCTTGAACTGCCTGAGTGGTGTCATCGATTGCCACATCCTGCGGTCGATCATTTTGCACAGCGTCAACGTTTTGTCTGCCAATTGAGCCCATCCGCGGGTCAGCACAATCTCAAAGATGGCCCGCATCAAACGGGCAGCGGATTGGGTGATGAACACCATGTCCGACATCAAGGCGAAGCCCTCCAGTTTCAATTGAGAGATATATGCCTGCAGCAGGACGTTAACCTTGGCACTATGCTCCTCAATGGACTCCTTAATTGGAATGGGTACTCGTTCCATTAGCTTTTGCAGCTCCAACTTTTCCTCTTCCCTGACGGAAATGTGTCGAAACTCGGAGGACAAAGAAAATACGCGGAACAGCTCAATCTCGCTGAGAGTTTGCTTCAGCAGCTGATTGTAAGTCAGCATGGTTTCGTGGGTCAGGTAGTAGTGAGAGGCAATCCGCCCCAGATCCGTCACCTGAAAGTGTCCCGTCTTTCGATCGTACTTCACGAGACCACTCCGCTCCAGACAGCAGGCTGCAGTGTGCAGGAGATCCGCTCGATGCTGCTCCAACAGCGGATCCGCTTTTATGGCATCGTGAGAAACTCCGTACAGCGTGGGATTTCTCAGCATCCTGATGTACAGATAAGTGTATCCCAGCCAGTTAACCGCATCCTGCAGATGTTGGACGGTTCCCAGCACAATCTCCGCATTCAACATGTCCGGAAGCTTGGATATGAATTGCGACTCAATGGGCAACTGTTGGTTAAGCAGGGAGAGATAGAACTGCAGCTCGCTGTGATTAGTGATGAGGATACCCTCGCCCTTGGTGTCGTACTGCGGTCTTCCGGCACGACCCAACATCTGCAGGACATCCAAAGCACTCAGCTCCACCCAGCGTCCCTTTTCCGGATTGTACACTTGCGTTCCTTTGATTATTACCGTGTGAGCGGGGAGATTCACACCCCAGGCTAGCGTGGCGGTGGAAACCAGCACCTGGATATGCCGATCCGCGAAAAGATCCTCCACCAGGGTACGATCGACACGGGTCATCCCAGCATGATGGATGGCGAAGCCGTAGGGCAGCAGCTCCTTCAGCTCGGTGTTCTTCACTTGCTCCGCTTCCGTGCGCAGCACTTCCATGCTGGCCGAACCCTCCCTCAGGAAGCTACCGAGGGTATCTTGCTCCAGGCACATGTCCCTCACTGCTCTGGCCGTTTTTCCGGTCTCCTTGCGCGAGTGTACGAAGACCAGCACCTGATTCCGACCAGCATGCTCCATGGTCTTCTCGTAAACAATCTCGTTCATCACCTGGAAGCGTTTCAGGGCCTTCTTCTCCGTCACACCGATATACTGCTGCTCCAGGGACACCGGCCGATAGCTGTTGTCAAAGTAGAAGAGGCCCTTGTCGGGCTTCACACGCAAGAAGGTGGCCACATCCTGGTAGTTTGGCAGTGTGGCAGACAAGCCCACCAGTCGCACCTCCTCCTGGGTGGTCTCGATGTTCCTAATGGTACGAGCCACCAGGGCCTCCAGCACCGGACCACGCTCGTCATGAAGCAGATGGATCTCATCGATGATAACCAATCGCACCAGGCTCACAAATGTACGCTCGCCTCCCTTGCGAGTGATGATATCCCACTTTTCCGGTGTGCACACAATCACCTGGGTGGCTGCAATCTGTTCCCTGGTCAGCTGGTGATCTCCAGTCAACTCAGAGACGGTTAGATTATAGCAGGCAAGGCGTCGTCCAAAGTTGCCCACCATTTCCTGTACCAGCGATTTCATGGGAGCCACGTAGATGATCTTGAAATCCTGCGCATTGATAGTTCCGTCTTCGTTGATGTGCTTACCAATCTCCCGCATCATGGTAAGCAGGGCCACATTGGTCTTACCCGCTCCAGTGGGGGCACACAGCAGCATATTCTCATCACTGTCCAGAGCGGCTTTGTATAGGCGACTTTGGATGCGATTAAGTGTCTTGAAGCCTTCAAAAACGGGTTGCACGTATTTCGGCAGCTTGTCCACCGGCTGCAGTTCCTCATTGGCATCAAAGGGAACTGGTTTCAGGGCAGGCACGTGCACCTCTTCGTAGCCTTTGCGCTGTTTTCTGTAGGAACCATCGGGCAGCTGGCAGCGCTTGTTGGCCATGAAATGGGATCCCTGCGTGAACGCCATCTCGTCCAACTCGAGCAGCTGCCGCACACCGGCCACCTGACCTGCAGCCGCCGCTCCACCATCCTCGGCATCGCCCTTGCCACGCTTGCTGCCCCTGGATTCACCCTCATCCTGATCCTCTGCCTTTCCCGTGTCCAATTGCCGAAGGATCTTGGCCAGGGCGGAATTTCCACGCATCTTCTCGCGAATCCTTTGCCGCTCGCTGTCCGTCTGAGCCGAAGCCAGCATGGTGCAGTACAGGACCATCTGGCGGTTGAGTTTCAACTGCTTGATAAAGTCAAAGCAATCGTAGCCCAGCAGAAGCACCAGTTGGTTTTCGCAATCGCGATCGTCGGCGGCATCTTTGAGGATCTTGAGCACATCGGCCGCCTTGCTCTGCGACACCATGGCATCTTTGTAGAACTTGCTCAGGCAGCGCTGCAACCAATACGCATCTATGTCCAAGGGATGCAGGGAACGCTCCTTCTTCACATTATTGGCTGCCTCCTCGTTGGCCAGCTGTGGTTGGAAATACAAATTATTAAGAGGAAACTTAAGTTTAGTTATTCGACTCACATTCTCAGCATGCAGGGTGTGATCAATGCGCGCCTCTTCGCCCTCATCCTGGGCATCGTCATCGCGAATCTCGCCATACATGTCGTTATCGCTCTCCTCCTCGGATTCCTCAAACTGCACATTGATGCCGTAGGTTTCATCGATCTGCTCCTCGTTGTTGGGTGCAGCAGTCAATGCGTTCACCGCATCGCTGCCAAAGTCTGTGATCTTCTTGCCCAGATTGACCAGCAGGGCGAAGCGCTCATCGGTGACTGCGCCCAGCAAGCTGTCCACGTCTCTTTTTCGCTCCCGATCCTTCAGGCGATCGTTCTTCAGCACAGCCAAAATCTCGTCGGCGGCACCGCACAGGATGTCCCTGGGCTGATCCCCCAGAGCCTCCTGGATGAAACTGAGCAGGACCTCGTAGGTCTGGCGGGTTTCCTGCGTCTTGGGCCGGTAGACAATGCCCACCATCTCGTCGATGCCCTCGGAGAGCAGGGTGGCACCCTTCATCCGCTCGAAATCGTACTGGGCCTCATCTCGCTTCTGGCGCTTCACCTTGCGCTCCTCCGTTTTCTCCGGCTTCGTCCGCTGGTAGCGATCGCCCATGCGGGTCCCGTCCAGTTTTCCCACGAGGGAACACACCTCGCCGGTGGCCTCATCGCGTCGCGGTCTTTCGATTAGTCGAACATCGGCTTGCAGCACAAGATTGGAGTTCTGAAACATAAAAAACACATTTTACATGTTTGCGAAATCTTTTGCAGACGCCGCATGGACAGGGAAAAGTTTTTTTCCGGGCGGGATTCCGTACTTACCGCCTTGTACTCGTACTGCAGCTGACGTGCTGCGGCATCCGCCATGTCTGTTAATAAGTTTGCAGAGTTTTTTTTATACTTAAATTAACTTATTTTTATAGATTTCTCAATTAAATTGTAGTGAAAAGCCGCTGCTTGTGGTTTGGCCACCACACAGAGTTGCATTCGAATCGTTCACACAGAAGTGGCATTCACACAAAAGATTTGTATTTGGTATTTTTTTTTTGGTCCACTCTTGTATATCTATATATTTTAATATCTATTTATTTGATTTAAAAAAATGTTTTTAATTTCTATTTCAGTAAAATAATAATTACACAATTCGAGCAATACAACAAAAAAAACCAAACTTTGTATATTTGCACTAGTACTTTGTGTACCTACTTTACTCTCTTTTGGAAGTTAAAATACACATTTTTTTTATAATTTTTGTACAAAGTACGTATTACCACGTAATCAACAGTTGATGATAGCTGTTTAAAATATTTTTTTAAATTATTTATTATACCCATTTTACATCACAATTTTTTGAAAACAATTCATGCTTTTTAAGTTTTAATGTCTTAATATATTCAAAATCTTTAATTGTTGTAAACAAAACTATGATGTTTATTTGTTAATTCAATTCAAGGTTATCAAAAAAAACTGTTTTTTAAGTATTATATTAATTAAATATAAAACACATAGCTAACGGTAATTCTTTTAAATGAAAGTGGTATTTTTTGGTATAGTATCCAGCGCTTTGGTCACACTAATGTCAACGCCGGCAGCGACGCTGGCGTCTATTTACAACGCATCGTTTTTGTTTATTGTTCAGTCAAATCGAATTCCGGCGGTCATGAGCTTATATATGAGGCTGCAGCTGGTTTAACTGGAAACATTTGTGGTCCGTCGACTGTTCGAGATCATTGCACACGACTGTCACAAGTCATCAGCATCGAGGAAACCGGAGACCAGGTGGGAACCCAGTGAGAACCAGTGCCAACATGTTGCTGCCCCCGCACCAAGAAGCCTGCAACCCCGGCTTCTGCGACTGCCCCTTTCCCAACTCCATGGAGGTGACCAGCCACAAGGGCCACATACCCGACCTGGTTCGGTGCCGCTGCGGCGAGGATGAGCCCGGCAATGCGAGTCCCTGGAAGTGGCATGCCACAGACGAATCGGATGCCATTGTTACGGACAGGGACGTCATCTTCCATCCCACCTACAGCCAGGGCACGGCGATTGTGCGAGGAGAACGGGCCCTAAAACCTGGCATGGTCCACTTCTGGGAGATGCGCGTCATCACGACGCTGGCCGGCACAGATGTGGTGAGTTATCAGTCCGACTTGGCTGTTGGCAACTAGTTGGAATGCTCTCCGAGATGAATGTCAGTCAAAGTCGCCGTCTGAAAATAGAACACTGCCTGCGACGGCATCTGGTGTGCTCGATTCCATTGGAAACAATTTAATTGTTGGCTGAATTGTACTAGGGATTACAGATTACAACGCGGGCGATAAGATAACAGACGCAGCGGGACGAGGAAATCTCAGCGGGCAGACCAACTAGATGATAAGCCAGCAAAAGTTCAATGTAAACAATGTGTCTTCCCTTTTTTCCGCCTTAGATGTTCGGGATCGGAACGGAGAGCGTTAATCTAGGGCAGTTCAAGTTCCACTTTGTCTCGGCACTGGGCACCAATGCCCAGTCCTGGGGCTTCTCGTACTCCGGCCGTATCCAGCACTGCGGCGAGCAGCTGCCCTACGGCCAAAAGTTCTCGCAGGGCTGCCTGATTGGAGTGTGCTTGGATCGGACGCGGGGCCATCTGGAGTTCTATCTGAACCGCCGATCGCTGGGAGTGGCCTACACCAATGTGCCCACGGATCCGGATGTGAACATATATCCCATGGTCTGTTCCACGGCGGCCAAGTCTGTGATAAGGCTGATCAACTGCACGTCACAGCCGGTGACGCTGCAGTTGCGATCCTTTCAAGCTCTGTCCCGGCAGCCGCTGAAGCTTGCCGAATTACGTCAGATGCCGGGCCTCAAGGGCATTCTGCAATCCTACTGGTTCCTGGCGCCGCCAGTTCGTTACTCGCGCAACTCCCGCGAAGAAGAATTGGATTTGGGCGACGAGGCAGTGCTCTCCAGCTCCAAGCTGAGGCTGGGACGCAAGCAAAAATACCGAGGTGAGATCACTGAGTCACCATCACTTCTCTAGCGATGCGATCAATCTTTCCACCATTTTACACTCATAGAAACGGACGATGCAGGCGTTGACGACGACGACTTGTACGCCAATGCCCACAAGATCACGTTGCGGCGCAGTGAAAGCGGTGACGAGGAGCGCACCGCTTCCGTCCACGAGATGTGCGACGAGTACTTCCACTACCTGCTGTAGGACCTAGAAACCATATCAAAATATTAAATTATGCATTTATGTGAAGGATCGTCATGATTAATGTTTTAAGTAGAGCTGTTAAAACAACGCTTAATCTGCGTTACGTTAAGCGGCTGAAATATATTTATTTAAATAGCCGTCTTCGAAATTAAAAGAAACTAAATCATAACCAAAAAAATGTGCTTTTTCTTGTGATTATAATGTTTTTAAATCTAAGGTATTAATAATAAAAATAATAATGATAGTAAAAATAATAATTATTAAAATAATAAAAATAATAATATTAAGGAAAAATAAAAAAGGAGTAAAGTACAGAACACAAAATAATCAAAGCAATCATAAAGCAAATCAAGATTACAAACATTAATTAATAAGAGAAAATCATAAGGGTTAAAATCATAAAAATAATTAACATGTTATTAAATATATCTCTTAAATTTATGGGAATTAAATTTACTGGAAGATAAGTTTATTAGAGGTCTTTATTTTTTTTATTTTTAAAGTAACGTGCATGCAGTCGATTTTTATTTTTTAAATTTGAATTTGAATGTAAACCGCGCAGGTTAAAGTGTTGGGCATCGTCGATTTCAATATGTTTGAAGTCGGCGGTTTATTCTTATCTGCTTGAGGTCAGGGTTCGGTGATTAACCCCAGAAAAAAAGTTAGCCGGCATTAGCCCAAAAACATTTAATATAACAATATTTTAATTAATGTGGAAAATTGCATACCCAAAATAGTACCTATTTAACTTCTATGAATTCTATTTAAGTTAATTATGATTTAAATTTAAATTACATTTACAGATGTTAAAATCACGTCCGAAAACAAACAATATTTTTTTAATTTTTAAGTAACTAAAAACGGCTTAGATGAAAGTCAAAGCGAAATATATTAAAGTTAAGTACAAAATATTTGGATTCACTACATTTTTGTTTTCCAATGAATTTACATGACATTCTTGAAATTAAGTAACTCTAGCTTGTGGATTGCAGATCGATTATCTCACAATTTTTCAAAAGCGCAGCCGCTTCAGTCACAAACTGCACTCCATTGTGATCGGAAGTTTTTCCAAAACCAGCTTCTAAATTGTTACTCATCCGGTAAATCGGTATTGGCATGTCTTCCAGGTTCTGCGACTGCAGGTTCCCCAGCTCCACAGAGATATGGTCTCACATGGGTCACATAACCGACTTAACCAGCTGCAGATGCGGCAAGTTTGGGATCGCAAACGCCAATCCCTGGCTATGGGACAGCAATGGGCAGTCGGATGCATTGATCGCCGGTGAAGACATCGTTTTTCATCCCACCAGAAGTCGGGGCACTGCCATGGTAAGGGGAAACCGATCCCTGGAGCCAGGCATGGTCCACTATTGGGAGATGCTCGCTATCTCTCCTCTAGTCGGCTCTGATGTGGTAAGTCGGCTAATCTTTAGTCTTGAAAATCAACTTGGTAGCTCTGATAAAGTGCAAAAAATATAGTTTAATCAGCCCTAGGTTTTATGCCTTATCTACAATCTGTTTTCCAATTCTCCTCCTAGATGTTTGGCATTGGAATGCAGAGCGTTGATCTCACTCAACATGAATTCAAATATGTTTCGGCTTTGGGCAGCGATGACTATTCCTGGGGCATCTCGTACTCTGGAAACATTCAGCACTGCGCCAAACAGTCGTCCTATGGCCAAAACTTTTCCCAGGGCTGCCTGATTGGCGTGTGCCTGGATCGCTCTCGCGGTCACTTGGAGTTCTATCTAAACCGAAGGAGCTTGGGCGTGGCCTTCACCAATGTGCCCGTGGATCCAACCGTACACATATATCCCATGGTCTGCTCTACGTCCTTTAGAACTGTGATAAGACTGATCAATTCCACGTCAGTGCCCGATACACTGCTGCTTCGATCCTTCCAAACATTGTCCATCCAGAAGCCAGAGCAGCTCTTCATACTGCGTCAGATACCGGGATTGTGGGAATCACACTGGTTCCTAGACATGCCAACTCATGGCTCCAGATGATCAGTATACCACTGTGCATTGCATTATGTTGTTTAGTATGCATTTATTTTAAAGCACGTAATTATACAATCAATAGAGTTGAGGGGAGAAATCATCGAAAAGGAAACTTAAGGGGGATGGGAACCTACAACTATGAAAGATGGATAGACAAAAGTGATAGGGATAGTGATAGTGATAGTGATAGCCTGATAGAGGTAAGCAAATGCCTCGAAAGGGTTTAAACTTATGCTAACTAAAAATCAATTGCCCATGCCTTCGACATCCGACGATCCGCGCTTGAAGATCACACCCAACGGTAGCTAGTCCATATCATCGTCGTCGTCGTCCGAAATGGTGTACTTCTTTTGGGAGCGCTTGCGACGCGTCTGCTTTTTGGATGTGGTGGCCGCACCGCTGCCCACATTCGAGGACGATGATTGCGTCGGCGTGGATGGGGCACTGGCCAGAGATTTGTTCAGTTTGAGCTTCATTTTGACAGCAGCCGCGGATGTGGTGGCAATCTCCTCGTCATCGGACCCATCATCCACCCCTCCATCGTCATCGTCGTTGTCCGAGTTGTCAGAGCCGCCGCCATTTCCATGCGCTTCACCCGTATTCTCTCCGGCTGCCACTGCGGCTGCGTCCGCTGCTGCGGTTACCCGCTGCCTGGCCCCAACGAATATCTTCTGCAGGGCAATCGAATCCAGGTAGATCAGCGAGGCCTCTTCGTTGTAGATCTGTGCGTTCTGGCACAGCTGCATGAAGTCCTTCTCCAGTTCGTTGAGATCGGCATACTTGCAATCCTCGATGCGCTGCAGAATTTTCTTAATGTCCACCGGCCGCTTGATGATCTCGTAGTAGTCGGGCAGACGTTGGCGCGACGGCAGTTTCATGAACGGCTCGGACAGGGTGCGACCGTCCTGGTTGTGCTTGATCACCGCACTCATGATCTTGTGCATCTGCTTCTTGGAGCGCTTGTCCAGGTTCTGGCGTCGCCGCCGCTTCAGGATCAACGAATCGTCATCGGACTCTTCCTTGCGATTCTTGCGCTTGCGACGTTTGCGCTTGGAGTCATCTTCCTCCTCCTCCTCGTCGAATTCAGCGCCATCGTCGATGGCCTTCAGCCACTCCTTCTCGGTCAGGCTGTCCGTGTAGTCCACCTCCTTACGCTGCCGTGAGCCGCGACCTACAATCATAAGAATAATGCCACCATAAGGTACAAAACTAAATAAATTATGTAATTAGAACTCACCCAGAATGGTATCCTCATCGTATTGATAATGGAAACGCTCCACTTCGTCGTCGTCCTTGGTCAACCAGTCGGGCAACTCGGACTCATCGATGAGCCTTTCCCTGCCCGGATGGATCTCCTCATCCTCTTTCTTGCGCTCCGTGTCCATACGCTTGAAGATCTCGATCTCCTCCTCGCTGCGAGCAATCATCATGTTGATCATTTCGTCATCGGGCACTTCGTTTTCCTCCTCCTCTTCGTTGTCGTCCTGATGCAAAATGGTTTGGAGGAACTGCTGGCGCTCACTGCCCGTCGACTTCTGATCGAACATGCCGGCCTGGATGACCTTCTCGTCCATGTTTAGCTTGTATCTGGCGGCGGCCAGGATGCGCTCCTCCACAGAGTTGACCGTCATCAGACGAAGAACACGCACCTCGTTCCGCTGACCGATACGATGGGCACGATCCTGGGCCTGCAGATCCTGGTGAGGATTCCAATCGGAGTCGAAGATCACCACAGTGTCGGCCGTCTGCAGATTGAGACCCAAACCGCCGGCTCGGGTGGACAGCAGAAAGACAAACACATCCGAGCCCTTGGCATTGAACTTGCGCAACAGTTCGCCACGATCCTCGGCCTTGGTGGTGCCGTCCAATCGAAGGTAACCAAACTGGCGCCAGCCCAGGTAGTCCTCGATGATGGTCATGCACTGGGTCATCTGACAGAAGAGCAGCACGCGATGGTTGGTGGCCTTCAGCTTGGGCAGAATGCGATCGAGCAGCTCGAATTTCCCAGACACGCGATACAAATCGGGTCCTAAAATGTGGAAATTTAATAATCACCATTGATACAAATCAATAAAAAGATGGCCAACTTACCGGACACCACTCCATGGCCGCCAGTGTGGTCACAGTACTTCTCCTCGATGTGCTGGAACATGAACGGATGGTTGCACAGCTTGCGCAGCTGGACAATCGTGTTCATGAGCGCCTTGGCGCCACCCTTGCCATGTTTGCCCTTCTCGGAGCCGTCGGTGAGCAGGACACCCTTGCTCTGCATGTGCTTGTAGAGAACGCGCTGCAGGGCGGACATGTCGCACTTGATGATGTACTCGACCTTGTCGGGCAGCTGATGCTCCACCTCCTTTTTGAGGCGACGCAGAAGGAAGGGACGCAGCACCTTGTGCAGGCGGCGAATGATGAGGATCGTCTCCTCCTCGTTCAGTTCCACCTTCTCGCCGGTGGTGGCGAACGGAGCGTTGAACCACTGCTCAAACGTGGAGCACGACTTGAAGATCGAGGGCAGCAGGAAATTGAGCAGAGCCCACAACTCGGGCAGTTTGTTTTGCAACGGTGTGCCCGTGAGTAGCAGCCGATAGGGAGCAATGTAATGGGTGTTCAGCACCTGGGTAAGCTTGCAATGATGGTTCTTCATGCGATGACCCTCGTCGATGATCATGTACTTCCACTGGATCTTGGCCAGCACCGCCTTGTCCTTGATCACATACTCATAGGTGGTTAGCAGCACATTAAACTTGGTGGCTCGCATTTGATTCTGCAGCAGCCGCCTGCCCTGCGGGCTGCCCTTATAGCTGACCACGCCCACGGCGGGCGCCCACTTCTCGAACTCCAGCACCCAATTGGGCAGGGTCGAGAGAGGGACGATGATCAGGTAGGGACCCATCACCTTCTTGCGATCCATGAGGTATGTGACCAGGGAAATGGTCTGAATCGTCTTGCCCAAACCCATCTCATCGGCCAGGATGCCGTTCAGATTGTTGTTGTAGAGGGAGACCAACCATTCGAGGCCCTTGATCTGGTACTCCTTGAGCGAACCGTTCACCATGATGCTGGCCTGCTCGACCACCTTCTCGTGAATGGTGTGCGCGATGCTGTAGTAGGTCTGCTCTTCCGTCCTGTACTCGTCGTCCTCCACCTTGGCCTTGGTGATCAGATCCTTGGGATCCTCTTGCCCCTCGCTGCCCGTCGGCGCCGCCTTGTCCGTGACATCCTCGGTGGCCATTGGCTGCTCCTCCACTTTGGGCTTGTGATCTTCGCTGCTGCCGCAACTATCCTCCTCGTCGTCGATCCAATCCCAACCGGGATGCATGTTTAGCCAGCGATGCAAGTGCTTCAGCATGGGCGCATCATCGCCGGTTAGCTTCTTGCCCGTGCACTGCTCCACCACATGGACTCGCATGTCGGCCACAATGCTGCCCTCATCGATGCCAATGTACTCGCCGCTCATCAGCAGCTCCTTCTTGAAGAGCAACAGCCGCTTGCCCTCCTCCTCCTTCTTCTTCATCTGGTCGTCCTTGTGCTGCTTCACCATCTGCGTCAGGTTGCTAATGTACTCATCCGTCTGCGACAGCAGGAAGGCCAATCGCTTGTCCTTCTTCTGATCGATGAGCTTGCGGTAGCCCTCCTCATCCTCGGCCATCAACCGTCGCATACGTTCCTTCTCGATGCGCTCCTGTTCCTTCTTCTGCTCGCGCTCCGCATTCGCATGATGGTTCATCACTGCCTTGTTCATCCTGGCCAGCTGAGCCTGATAAGTTTTAGGGAAGATAGATTAGTTAAACACATATAAAGATTTACTTAATAGCTATCCCAAATTCAATTTACCTTATTATTCCTGTGGAACTCCCGCAGATCTTTGCCGTGCTGCAGCACTGCGGCCAGGAACTCCAGATGCTTCTGCCGGCGTTTGCGTTCAGCCTCCAGCTTCTGCTGCTTCTCCAGCTTTTCGGTGGCACGCGCCTCCCGCAGACCCTGTCGCTTGGTCCTCTTGTAGAACTTGATGTTCAGTGCCGTCTCCAATGTGGTGTCCCTTCGCGTGCACTGGACAAACTCCATGCGCAGCTGCCGCTGGAAATTGAGGACCCTCAGGGCCCGCAACTCGATGGCGGCTTGCAGGCGCAGATCCTCGGACATGGTGGCCGGCAAACGTTGCAACTCCTGCATGCGCAGCGAGATCCTGGCCGCTATCCGATTCTCCCGCTCCTGCAGCAGGGTAATGGGGTCCAGACCCACCGGCTTGGCCACCGTTGTGATGCGATTGGGCTTGGGCATGGGAATCCCAGCCGGCGGCACTTGTCGCGGCGGACCACCTCCGCCTGGTTGCGGCACCTGACTGCCGGGCGGCATTCCCGGCAGAGCACCCCTCACCTGCGGCTGCATGGACGAGGGCGGGATGAGGGGGGGCTGCCCAACGGCGGGTCCCATGCTCAGGGGTTTGCCACCGTTGGGCAACTGGTGCTGCAGTTGCTCCGGTGGCGGTGGCTGCGACTGTTGCTGCTGCTGCTGCTGCGGAGGCTGCTGTTGCTGCTGCTGCTGTTGCTGCTGGATGGGCGGTGGTCCGCCCACCTGTGGCGGTTGTGGTGGCAACGGCTGACCCTGTTGCATGTGTGGCGGTGGTGCAGCTACCTGCATTTTCTGGCCAGGAAGTGGCGGGCCATACGGATTGCTGGCAGGAGGAGTGGAACACTGAGGCGGCGTTCCTGCCGACGGAGGCGGTTGTTGCTGCTGCTGCTGCTGCTGCTGGGGCTGCACGGGCGGCTGACCCACATGTTGACCGCCAGGAGGCGGGCCACCTGGTGCTCCGGGTGGCCCAATCGGTGGTCCTGGCGGCGGCTGTTGCTGTGCCGCCTGCAGAGCCTGCTGCATCTGCATGGAGATGGGTTTGTTCCGCGCCAGCAACCGATAGGCGGTGATCTGAGTGCGCAACAGATTGACCTGGTTGCCATTGAGGTGCTGATGCTTGGAGGTGGCTCGCATGGCCAGCAGCTGCGAGTAGCGGGGATCCTCCTGCAGGCCCTTCTCCTCCATCGAATCGATGGCTCGCTGCAGGGCGTGCAGGTTCTCCTGACTGGAGCGCTCCGGTGGTGGCGGACCACCAGGTGGCCCTCCAGGTGACACTATGCAGGGTTGGCTGGCAGCCTGAAAGGAGAAGGTAAACAAATATTTATAAGCCTTTTTTTTGGTTAAATAAATAAAGAGATTTATTAGGGTTTAATGAAAAAAAATAATATATGTTGTTCAATAATTATATCTGACGAACCATAGGCAATTTTAGGAATTAATCTTTCATTTATTTATTAAAATGTTTTCCAAGTATTCTTTTTAAACTAAACAATCGATAACCATTTGTTATAATTAATTTTTAATTAGCTATAAATCATTTGTAACCAAATTAAGAAAGAGCAAAGTCTTTTAAAGCCTCTTAAGTTTGAAAGTATTTAATATTTTAATATTTTAATGGTAACTCTATATTTCTAAAGGGGAAATAAACGATATTTATAAGACTTTTTTGTTTAAATAAATGAAGAGATTTATTAGGGTTAAATGAAACAAAATAATATGTGTTGTTCAATAATTATATCTATATTATACAGGAAATTTTACAAATTAATCTTCAATTTATTTATTAAAATGTATTGTAGATGTTTTCTAAATATTCTTTTTAAACTAAACAATCGATAAACATTTGTAATAATTAATTTTTAATTAGCTATGAAGCATTTGTAACCAAATTAAGAAAGAGCAAAGTCTTTTAAAGCCTCTTAAGTTTGCAAGTATTTAATATTTAAAAGGTAATTCTATATTTCTAAAGGAAAAAAAAAAACGATATTTTTAAGGCTTTTTTGTTTAAATAAATAAAGAGATTTATTAGGGTTTAATGAAACAAAATAATATGTGTTGTTCAATAATTATATCTGGCGAACCATAGGAAATTTTAGGAATTGATCTTCCATTCATTTATTAAAATGTATTGCACATGTTTTCTAAGTATTCTTTATAAAATAAACAATCAATAAATATTTTTAATTATTTATTTTTAATTAGCTATTAAGCATTTGTAACCGAGTTAAGAAAGTGTAATGCCTCTTAAGTTTGCAAATATTTAATATTTAAATATTAATCCGATATTTCTAAAGGGGAAATAAACAATCACCTAAATTTAAATTATCTAAACCTTAAGTTAAACGTACTGCGATTACCATTCTGTGCAAACGCTGACTTCAAGAACAAATAAATAAAAAAAGCTTCCGCTCGTCCAGAATCTCAGTTAGCGAATCGCAGTCAGTGAACCAAGTTACTGGGTTTGAAAAAAACTCGTTCCACTTTTGTTGACTGCTCTCAGTGCTTGATTCAGTCGAAGCGAAGTCGCCAGAGTCGCAATATACGGCAATAAGATATAGTTAGATAGTACAAATAAGTGAAAAGGGAAGAGAAAACGGAGAAACCGAGATGGCAGCCAGCAAGTCACAAGTCGAGGAGCTATACGACTTCATCTATCCGCTGGCAATAAGAGCAGGGGAAATCCTGCTGGAAGGATACGAAAATGCCGGCAGGGCGGTGTCCCTCAAAGACGGGGATTTCTACAATGTGGTCACTGCGTATGACAACCAGATCGAGGAGTTTCTTGTGGAGAAGATCCTGGCCAGCTATCCGGACCACAAGTTCATTGGTGAGGAGGATACGCACAAAAATGACAATGTTACCAAAGAGCTGACCGATGATCCCACCTGGATCATAGATCCCATCGATGGCACTTCGAATTTCATCAAACAAATTCCACACGTTTCCGTTTCGATTGGATTGTCCATTAGGAAACAAATTGTCCTCGGAGTGGTTAACAATCCGGTCCAAAAGAAGCTGTATACGGCTAAATTGGGCCAAGGTGCCTTTTGCAATGGGAAACCCATCCAGGTTAGCAGCTGCCAGCATATCAACGATGCCAATGTTGCATATGAGGTCTGTTTGCTGCACGCCCCAAAGATCCGGAACAAACATATCAAGAGAATCTACCATGTGGGATCCAATGCCAAATGCCAGGTGAGTTAACCAAAATCAAATATATATTATATAGGTATTATATTGTTTGTAAATCCTTTCCAGACTTCTCGCCTATTCAGCTGTTGTAGATTCGCTTTGCATGGTGGCCGCCGGCAATTTGGATGCCTTCCACATCGAGGACATGTATCCTTGGGATTGCGCCGCCGGCTATCTGCTCATCCGTGAGGCTGGTGGAGTGGTCACCCATCCGTATGGCGGACCCTTTGATATCATGAAACCGGATTTAATCTGCGCCGGAACGGAGACACTGAGGGCGGAGATAGAGCAGCTGATTCGCAAGGCTGACCAGGAGAAGCATGTGGGAGGGGAGTGAGTTGTGAGATCCAAACACCTTTTGTAAACAAGAATACAGCGTATAGTGCCCAACATAAAACTGAATTTCATTAAAGTGGGGTAAAGATAATGGGGGATCTGCAAATCATCATGCAAACACAAGTTAACGAGCTAAGTTTTATCAGTTTGATATTTAGACCTTATCTTCTTTACAGACTTTTCATTTTTTTACCCATTTCCGTAGGGGAAAAGGATATTTTTTATTTGCTAAAAGGTATTTTACAGATACAAGGAATCGACAACGCTTCACGAAAGTCTGTCATGTCAGTCTGAGACATGCTAGAAATAAGTTGGGATGTATCTGAGTGTTTCAGTCATATCTAATGGCAAACACAAATATATTTTTAATCAGTCTATTATATTTAAAGTTATAGATTTAAAAAGTTCTCTGCCGCTGCTCTGCCAGCAAAACTATATCTTGTTCCTGCCTATAAATAGGGTCTGGTGATCGCTGATGTAGTGTTGTCAATGTTATTTGAGTAACGAGTATCTTACAGTCGGGGTGCTCTCTTGTTTTCTTTTAGAAACACAGTAATAGCTTATTTTATTTATGTATTTTCGGGAAACACCGAAATACTTGTGTGCATGTTTCTTATCAACAATGATATGATTCACAAGCAAAAGCTTCCAAGGTCATAAAGCGAACAGGTTCAATTTAAACTTACTTATTCTGCATTAAATATATAACTAAAGTTTTAATGCTCCAAGTTACTTACTTTGAGTTATTTAGGCATATTTTATACAACGAATAAAAATAATTAAATACTTTTTTCATTCAGTACAAAATATTACGACTCATGTACTTATTATAGATTTCTCTTAGTTTTATAAATTGTTTAAAAATACAAATTTTCGAATTATATCACTAACTTTATATTTTATACAGCAAGTAAAAATATAAAAATTACTACTTATTATACTTATTATATATTTCTCTTAAGAAATCTTATTATAAATTGTATAAAAAACAATAATTAACGATTGCCACTATTTGGCTGACTATCACTGTACTAGCACACCCACGAATCGGAAACAATGGCAGTTCGTAAGCAACTCTATCGTCGCTCTCCGAAATGTCCAAAGTTCTATTGCATCGCGGAAAGCTTTCGCGGAAAGCTCTTCTCTCGCGTCGCATTTGCTCCGCAGCTGATTGGCGTCTATATAGTTCAGTTGCTCAGTCGGCAGTCAACACAAACAGCGATGAGTTCCCCGGTCAGCGAGTCCAAGCTCAAGGAGTACTACGATGTGGCCCTGAAACTGGTCCTCAAGTGCGGACCTCTGATGCAGGAGGGCTACCAGAAGCCAAAGACGGACTACAAGGTCAAGGCGGACTTCTACGACCTGGTCACCGTGTATGACAAGCAGATCGAGGACATGCTCACCGAGGGACTGCTGGCCGCCTTTCCCGACTCCCTAATCATTGGCGAGGAGGAGTCCGCCATATCGCACCGCCAGGCCGAACTGACGGATGCGCCCACCTGGATCATTGATCCCATCGACGGCACCACCAACTTCATCCACCGCATCCCACACTGCTGCATTTCCGTGGGCCTGGCCATCAACAAGGAGCTGGTGGTGGGCATCATCTACAATCCGCCGGCGAACGAACTGTTCTCCGCCTACAAGGGACATGGCGCATATCTGAATGGCCAGCCCATCCACACTTCCAAAGTGACGACGGTAAGTGTAAGAGCTTATATAATCCGGGAGCAACAAAGACCAGCGACAAACAAGATAAACGAAATTTAACAAATAACCGTGCATGTCATTTTCCCCGTTCTCAGGTTTGTCGATGCACTGAAAAACAAATTTACTCAACTTGTGCAGGTTAAATAGACTTTTTGATAAGACTTTCTTTAGCAATTTGACGGATCAGTCAAGAAAGCAAATGTAACAAATCTGTTATGATATGTTTTTATCTATATTTCGAAAACCGCACCCTATATAATATATTGTTTTCTTCTTTTTTGAAGAGTTGATAGACTTTGGGGTCGGAGATAGACAACCCAAGCCTGTTTGACAAACTGGTTAATAAAATCTTTAAATAAAAACCTTTTCGCCCATTTAAGCTATATTATTTGAGTTATTTGAAATAACAATTTTGTTGATACGATTTAAACTTATTTGCCGTGAAATTCGTTTACGATAATGTTATTTAAAAGAAACATAATAAAGCCACTATTAAAGAATATTAAGTGGAAAAAATAGTTTAGGCAAACAACGAACAAGTTTAAGAATATATTCTATACAATTTGTTTGTGGGTATGCTAAAATGGCATTCACAATTCACATTCACATTATTTCCGTGTATAGAAAGCTCTTATTTCAAATATTTTTTCCCCTTTCCAGATCAACCAAGCGGTAATTGCCTACGAAATCTCCCTGATTCACGCCGCTGGAGTGAGGGACAAGAATGTGAAGCGTCTGTACAAGATGGCCTCGAATGCCACGGGAACGCGCTGTTTTGGAAGTGCCGCGCTAACCCTTTGTTATGTGGCCACCGGGCAGTGCGATGCCTATCATGTGGAGGATCTGAAACCCTGGGATATAGCTGCCGGAGCCATTATCCTGACAGAAGCCGGTGGCACTATTTGCCACACCAGCGGTTCCAAATTCGATGTGATGAAACCGGATTGCGTGTGCGCCTCCACGCCGGAGTTGGCCAAGAATGTGATTAGCCTTATCGAAGAGGCCAGCCAGATTACCGAGTACACTTTTAAGTAAAGATAATAATAGGTATCTCAGTATGCAATGTCAGTATCCACATTTAGTCTATGCAAATCAGCTGTAAACGATTGTAATCCCAAAAGATTAAAAAAAAATTTTCCAGTATACAACATATGTATGTACATACAAAAATAAAAAAAAAATCGTTCTTAGAAGGCAACTCTATCTGGAGAAAGCTCACAATAAAAGCTTTACCAGCTATTTTAGCTAAAAAAAAATTAATTTCGCACTCTGATCAGTTGATTGTCGAGCAATGAGTTACCAAATCAGTGAGGCAAAACTACGGGAGTACTACCAAGTTTCCCTGGAATTGGTCAGAAAGTGCGGTCCTCTCTTTTTGGAGGGTTTCCAGAAACCAAAAACTGATTATGAAGTCAAGTCGGCTTTTTATGACTTGGTCACGGTGTACGACAAACGCATTGAAGCCACACTCACGGAAGGTTTGCTCAAGGCCTTTCCGGAATCAAAAATTATAGGTGAAGAGGCTTTGGCAGACGTTAAAACACAACCAGAGTTGACGGATAGCCCCACTTGGATCATCGATCCCATCGATGGCACTAATAATTACGTGCGAAAGATTCCCCATTGCTGCATTTCCGTGGGTTTGGCCATTAATAAAGAGCTTGTCGTGGGCATTGTCTACAATCCTTCGGCCAACGAGTTATATTCTGCTTGGCAAGGTCACGGAGCGTTTCTAAATGGCCAACCCATTGAGGCTTCTAGCACACAAGAGGTAAGTGTGGGGATGATGAAATAGTTAGAACTGATAAGATACTTTGATAAGTCTTAAAAGAAAAACTAGACCTAGAACTACGTTAGAACAACTATTATAACTTTTTGTTAGAAGTAATCCTTAAAAAGCCACAAGAAAGTCTAGTATATAAGTATAAGATCAATATTAATGAAAACCATTCCTTTATCATTATTGAAAATATTTTCAAAAACCAAATAAATATTAAATACTATATTGTTCCCCAACTCTTAAGCAATCAAATATTTAATAAGCATTTTTGGAAACAATAAGAACACAGATGACTTTTCCGATTGCAGATAAACCAAGCCGTGGTGTGCTATGAGATCTCCCTAATCGTGGTGTCCAAGGGGCGGGACAGGAATGTGAAACGTCTCTACAAGTTGGCCTCCAATGCCACTGGGTGAGCGACCCAGAGAACTCTGATCTTTTCCTCATAATTTACACTGCATTCCCGTAATCAGCACTCGCAGTTTTGGGTCTGCAGCACTCACGCTTTGCTATATAGCCGCCGGCCGATGTGACGCCTATCATGTGGAGAATCTTAAGCCGTGGGATCTGGCAGGCGGTGCCGTAATCCTCAGGGAAGCTGGTGGCAGTGTTTACCACACCAGCGGAACAAAATTCAATGTGATGAAGCCCGATTGTGTGTGCACCTCTTCTGAAGGGTTGGCCAAAAATGTGATCCAATTAATAAAAGAGGCGGACCAGATTTCCGGTTATACATTTCAATAAAAATTACAAAGGCTGTTTAAAACAAAATAAACTATAAAAGTTAAGGGGAGACCATGTGGTTTTTAAAGTCTATAAGATTATCAATTCTTGGCCAAATGATTCCAAATAAAGAAAATAAAAACAAATGAATTGATTCAAATATTGCTCAAAGGAAAATAAATGGGTTTTTAAATAAATCAATTGATTGCACATATTATACGTATATTGCCAATGTTTAATTATTAATCTTTACAAAAAAGAATTGACAAATTTTAGCACAATGCATAGCTTGGCATCTTCGTCTAGCGATAATGACTTGCAGCCCAAAAGCGGGGAAAAATGCTGATAAAAACTGGTTTTACAACTATTTGACTACACTGGCTTGTCTTTGGAGATAAAAAGCGTCTGTCTATTTGTGTACATCAAACAAATTGAGATAAAGCAGAGGCAAGCAGCCAGGTGAGATGCCAATTTTTAGTACACGCTGTGGGGGCTGTCGCAGCGATCATAAAACTCGATGCGGGCAAACAATCAGAGAACGAATGTAACCGAACCGAAGGCAAAGCTCCAGCGTGGAGCTACTTCCAGCCGGGCACAATCTCTCTGATTAGTTGGCACCGCGAACCGAGCAGCAACGCATCGTTTTTTTTTCGTCCACACATACAGATAGAAGCAACATGGCAGGAGTAAGGCAAGAGGATATCGAGGAGTTGTATAACTTCATCTATCCCTTGGCCATTGAGGCGGGCGAGATCCTGATGGAGGGCTACGAATTGGCCAGTAAAAATGTGTCCATCAAGGGCGATTTTTACGACGTGGTCACCGACTACGACAACAAGATCGAGGACTTTCTCATGGAGAAGATACTGGCCAGTTATCCGGAGCACAAGTTCATCGGCGAGGAGGCGACGGCCAAGAACAACAACGTGTCCGGGGAACTGACGGATGCGCCCACCTGGATCATCGATCCCATCGACGGTACCTCGAATTTCATTAAGCAGATCCCGCACGTCTGTGTTTCAATTGGTTTGGCCATCAACAAACAGATCGTGGTGGGTGTGATCAATAATCCTGTCCAGAAAAAGCTCTTCACAACAAAACTGGGTCAAGGTGCCTTCTGCAATGGCAAGCCCATCCATGTGAGCAGCTGTGAGAGCGTCAAGGATGCTAATGTGGCCTACGAAGTGTCCCTGCTGCATGTTCACTCGGTGGCCAACAAGCACATCAAAAGGATCTATCATGTGGGATTAAATGCCAGACGGTGAGTGTTAACTACCTATTAATCATTAAACAATATCCGAACAATCGAGCCTTTCCAAAAATCAAATTTAAAATATACAAAATTTAAAATATATATATGGGCGTACAAAACAATTAACCAGTCAAAGCTTACTATAAAGCTTCAATCGTTGTTTGTTCCAATTTAATTGAAAGTCAAATGGCGAATTCCATTATAAACAAACAACTGTGTTCAACATTATAGGCGTATGGAAATATAAATTGCGAATATGGATTTAAAAATTTATATTATGGTTCTTATTTAACTGAAAAAATAGTAATTACTTTATATTGTATTGGGTTATAATAAAAACGCATTTGATAATAATAAATTTTAAAAATAAAAATCAAAAAATAATATATTGGTTTTTATGTGCTTTAGAGTATTTTACACTGCTCTAATAGTTTTGTAAAATGTATTCTATGTATGTATATTCAACTCAAAAAATAAATAAATCAAATAATTTCTAGGTAGTAATTATCTAAACAAACTTTTAAGAATTTATGCGACATTCAAGTAAAATGAAATGAGAATTATAATTGCTAGCAAGTGTAAACCACAATCCTTTCTAAAAACCCTAATTATCCCCAGACTTGTGGCCTACTCCTGTGTGGTGGATGAGCTGTGCATGGTGGCGGCTGGCAATCTGGATGCCTTTTACATCGAGGACATGTATCCCTGGGATTGTGCCGCCGGATCCCTGCTGGTAAAAGAGGCAGGAGGCGTGGTGACGCATCCCTTTGGCGGCCCATTCGACATAATGAAGCCGGATCTCATCTGCGCGGGAACAGAGAAGTTGCGCAAAGAGATCGAAGACCTTTTGCGCAAGGCCGATAAGGAGGAGTCGGTGGGGGGCAAGCCAGTGCAGAAGTAATTTAAAAAAGACACACACAAAAACTGTTGGCAAAAAAACGATCTAAATTAAAAAGCTTCGAGGTCAGCTGCACTGTCACTTGGCGTTGGAAGCTCTGCTCATGGAGAGCTTTTAGATATCTTTCAGCTTTGATCGCCGGCAGCTGGTAGATACCAATCGCAAGAAATGGCGGGAAAGTAAACAACTCTCCGTCTAGACTTTGAAAAACATAATGTTATAAACAACCATTTCGTTATCATCATTTTAAACCTTAATCTGCCAAATAAATCCCTATAAGGATGACAAAAAAAATGTGATTTACAATTCTGTGCAAAGATGCTTAAATGTTATCTTAACAATTTAAAAGTTTATGAATTTAAAGGAAACATATTTTTAAAACATTCTTAATGGATAAGAGAATATGTTGCCACAAATTAAATAAATATACTTTGAATTAGAATACGACGAATACGAACTTAATGAATTTGTTAAGATACAATTACAAGATAAGTAAATCATGAACCTGTTTTTTGTGTAATATAAACTTTCTAGTTTAGCATCAACACTTATAAATATACAGAACCTGAGAGATTTATATTATCTTGGATATTAAAAATACTTCAAGCGGATTAAAATATAAAATGTTAATTTAAATTGTTGATCAAAACACTAAGGGAATGAGCTCTGGACTTAGAAGCAAAGTATTTCTGAGTTGGTCTAACCTGACCATTTGAGTCGTAATAATAATTGGTAATTATACAGCTAAATAACACTATTTTCTGTTCCCTAGAGTAGAATTTAGGTGGCACTTACGTTGGGTGGCATTCCGTGGGTTTGGTAACCAATTGGCGACATATTCGGACCCGTCGGCGGCATCTGCATTCCCATGTGCGGACCTTTTGAGAAAACTGCGGATAATTACGTGCGACTGGGGGTTGTGGGTTGGGTTAGATGATGGACATACTCATCCCCTGGTGGTGCGGTGGCATGTGGTGTCCCGGCGGACCCTGGCCCGGTGGCCCGTGCTGCATGGGATGGCCGTAGGCGCCAGGATGACCCGGTGGCGGTGGTCCTTGCAGGGGTGGTCCTTGCTGCTGGTGAGGATAGGGGCTGTGCGGCGAGGGGGCGGGGCTCTGCGAGGGCGGAGCCATCGGACTGGGCGCCTGTGGCGGTGGCATGGGACTGTTCGCCGGAGAGGGCGAGGCCATATTGCAGCTCCTTGTCTGTGTTTTATCCGAAGGTTTCCTTTGAATATTCCAGGACCAACTGGTGCAGTGTTAACTGAAGAATGAAACACACGTCAATGCACTGTATTTACTAAGAATATTTAGAATATGTAATCGAAGCCCTGCTTTTTGTTGTACCCGTTTCTTTTGCACACTTTTTTGCGCAGTCCGGTGTGCAAACACACAAATAAACAGAGAAATACCCGCCAAAAGAGCCAAATTTGACGTCCCGCTTATCGCGCACAAAGTGCACGACCCTATTTCTTTATTTAATACCGAAAGTATTACCTATTAGCACTGTTTTTTAGCAGGTTTTCCACACTTTTTCAACGCGACGCGACAGCAAAACTCTAATGGCGGCCGTCTCTATAACAAAAGTCACGCAAGGGTGGCAACTCTGTCAACCGGCAATAAATGTGGACGCGTTCAGCACAGATCACAAAATGTATTTTTAAAATATAACTTTATCAAGCTTGTAAAGTCTTAATTAAATGTAATGCAAAATAATAAGTTGAGCATATTTTTAAAGTTATTCACAAATTTTGTTTTATTAAAAATATTTTCCTGCTGAACGCACGCTGTGACACGTCATGTTTGCGTGGCCTGTGACTGGCAAAAACGAAACCATTCTCTGCCTAAAAAAAAAGTGAAAACAAGATTATTTCGATTTTGTATTAATTGTAGCACAAAATACAATTAATTAGGTTTACATTTAAGCATTTAGAGGCAGCGCCAGCAGTAGACAAAGTTCAGCCATAATCATGGGTACGTAAGTCGCAGGAACGGAACTTCCCGTGTTGACAACACCCGGTGACGATGTCTGCTCATAAAAATCGTACGTTCTTCCGTTCCAGGTGGGGTGCTCAGCTACTTTCGCGGATTGCTCGGCTCCCGGGAGATGCGCATCTTGATCCTCGGCCTGGACGGCGCCGGCAAGACCACGATCCTCTACAGACTGCAGGTGGGCGAAGTGGTCACCACGATACCCACCATCGGATTCAACGTGGAGCAGGTCACCTACAAGAACCTCAAGTTCCAGGTGTGGGATTTGGGCGGGCAGACAAGTATTAGGTGAGTTGGAGTTACGGGTTATATGGATTCCCGATTTATGATTGTCTTCGAAAATTTAATTGAAAATTAATTAATAATTTCAAATTTTGCCAAGCATTGATTTATTTTCAAAGAAATATTTAAATTAACATTTTGCGATCATGTTTCCTTCCAAAACCTTTCTCGTTCAAATGAAAACATTTGATTGGGTTTGTGAGTACATTGGCTGACGAGATAAGAAAATCTAATGTTTCAAGTGTTCCAACATACATACATATCTCTAAAACAAATGAACTTAGTAGTTCATATTTTTAAGAAGTATTTTAGGCCTAAATTTCATTATATTTGTAATTTTTTAATATTAATTGCGCTCTATTTTTATTAAGTGTATTTATAATCAGGAAAAAGAAACCTAAAATTGAAAAATACTTGAGTTTGGCACAGCCATGTATTATTCACTAACTTAAATACTGACAACATATGAATTATTTATAGACTGATCGAATTTTATTACAATATTTAATTAAACCTTTTAAAGTTGAAAACAAAAAAAAAAACAATTGGAGACTAAAATTTAAAAAAAAATTTAGAGAGAAATAAAACTTTATTGTTTAAGTAAGGGATTTTTAAGTGTGACATTTGAAAATTTGTACATCGTTTTGTTTTCCGTTGTGTTATTTGGTTTTTAAGTAAATTGTACTATGATTTGCCATCTTATTATAAACACTTTATAACCTTTATTTAGTTATGTTCTCAAAGACGTTAAACCACTTAGTCCATAGCATCACTGCGAGTTGAAGTGAATCAAAAATAATTCATTAAAGACTACATTCTATTTAGTAAGTAAATTATGATTAGGTATTTTGAGTAATTTTGGTCACCGTTTTCCAATTTTAGTATCTAGACTGGGGGTATTAATAGATTCATATCATTCAAAGCTCATATCTCAGTTAATATTGCTCGAATCGGCTTTAAATTCTGAGATTTTCTTAAAAAGTTTAAGTAAAAAAAACTTGGAAATAAAAATTAACAAAATAAAATAGTGGCGAAGGAAATTAGCTTTGCAAGTTCTTAAACCATCCTTTCCCATCACATTACAGGCCCTACTGGCGTTGCTACTACAGCAACACAGACGCCATCATCTACGTGGTGGACTCGGCGGATCGGGACCGCATTGGCATTTCCAAGGACGAGCTGCTGTACATGCTGCGCGAGGAGGAGCTGGCCGGAGCGATACTGGTCGTCCTGGCGAACAAGCAGGACATGGACGGATGCATGACCGTCGCCGAGGTGCATCATGCGTTAGGGCTGGAGAACCTTAAGAACCGCACATTTCAGATATTCAAAACGTCGGCCACCAAGGGCGAGGGACTTGACCAGGCCATGGACTGGCTGTCCAACACCCTGCAGAGTCGCAAGTAGATCCTTAGCCAGTCCTCAGCCCCCCCCCCAATTCCCTGTGTAAAAATGTGTGTCCAAAGCATCGCCAGCTAGGAATCGTATACAGCTCTTTTCAAATTGCAGATTGCGCAACAAATCCAAGAACCGAAAGAAACTTTGTAATAACTTCTAGTAATATAATTATTAAATTATAGGATTAAACAATTCAGTAAATTCATGCACTGGTTACCACTCGGCCAGGCCGAATCGCAGCACCCGCTTCTGCTGATTGTCCAGATCCATGCGCACCTTCTGTCGCATGTAGAAGATGGGACAATCTCGGTTGGAGCAGATGACCTCCTCGTGCAGGGATTCCTGGCAACGCTGGCACTCGGTCCACAGGCGGGAGAAGGTCTCCTCCAGTTCCCTCTTGGCGCCCACCTCCTTCTGGTACAGTTCACTCATCCGCGGCTCGCAATGTGGACACAGGCAGGCCTGCTCGTAGCCCTTGGGCATCAGGGATTTGCAGCCCAAGCAGGCGGTTTTCTTGGTCATAAAACCAGCCAGACCGCCCACTTTCGAAGTCACCACCGTGCGAGTGCGTGTGTGCTCTCCCTTCAACAAAATGGACTCGGCATTGTCCCCCAAAATGGGTTCAAAGATCCTCAGCAACGGCTTGGAAAGCTGCTGTTCCAGATAGTAGGTGGCATCGATGGGCACACTGTTCTCCAGGACGTACAGTGGATCCTCTGCCTTCTGGTAGGCGGGTGTGTTTTTGGCTGCCGCACAGATCACATAGGGAACTCGATCGCCCAGCTTGGGAGCCGTACCCGGATCCCTTTTCTTCATCTTGGCGGCCAACTCCACGTGCGCCTGCTTGGCAGCGTAGTCCGTCTTGGCCAGCTCCTTGGTGATGACCAGATGCGAGATGTCTATCCGGTTGCAAAGAAGGTCGGCTATCACCTGCTTCACGTAGGCCACTGCGCCATCGGGATCCCGTTCGATAAGTAGCTTCTGCAGGCATGAGTTCATCAGGTTGGCCACCAGTGGCGAGTTGTCTCGCCGCACGGTTTCGATGCCCTTGCAGTCCATTTTATCGTACGTCTCCGGCCGGGTGAAATACAATCCCGCATAGCGTTTCTTGTTGATCAGTAGATACGGATAGTAAACCTTCTCGAACTCCAGTTTAATGGGATGCACGAACTTGGCGCTGACCAGCTCCGCCGCCTCACGTCCAAGCTCCATGCTGCGCTCCAGTGTTTTCACACCAAAGTTAACCATCACGGAATCGGTGTCTCCGTAGATGACCACCGCGTTGTTCTCGTAGCCATTGGCCTGAGTGTAGTGGGACTCCACCTCGTTTTTGGTTAATTCAATCATGGTACGTCCGTAGGCGGTGACACTGCCCGATATCTCCAGGCACGGTAGCTTGCCCACCTGAGCGCCAGTGAATCCGTACACGGAATTAGCCGATATCTTGAGCGCCAGCTGTCTGCCATCCAGAACCTTTCTTTTAAACGGATCTGTTTCTACTTTGAGGTCATTTTTGGCACGCTTTCTGGCTGCCAAAAGCGATTCCAGGATTTCGGGGAGCAGTCCACGACGCACCTCGGATTTCACAAAATAATTGTTCGACGGAGTGCGCTCTACTTGGTCATCCTGGAGGTTTTCCTGCTCCCTCAGCTTCTCCCGGGTTCCACCCAGGACCAAGGTGGTGTAGCACAAATTATGCGCCATCATTATACTGGGATACAGCGAGGCGAAGTCCAGCGTGGAGATGGGATCTGCATAGTAGCCTCTTTTCGGTTCGATCACAGTTGCGCCCTCGTACTGTTCATCCGATCCTTGAGAGGTGTACGATGGCATGATGAATCCCTTGGTCTTGGCTTTGCGCAGCAGTTGACTCAAAACCTTGATCTGCTGACCGCGGGTGAGCAGGGATTCCAGCGGCACACCCGTCACCCTTGCCATTTCCATGTAGTTAACAATGGCCATTAGCTTCTCCAGCAATCTGAGCGGCAGGTAAGCATCCTTCAGGCAGTACATGGCCAAACGGCGACGTGTCTGCTCGTCTCCATTCTGTAGATCCGTGATAATGCTGTGATGAACATCCTCCTTCTGTTCCTGCAGGAAATGATAACTCACAGCGTTGAGCGTATACGAGCGAAGTTTGTAGTCGCGCAAGAGGACGAACAGAAGATCGAAGGGAACGCGGCCTTCAAAGTTCACGTACTGGTTCTCTCGGCGACCCATCTGCTTGGACTGTAGCATCTGCTCCTTGATCACCGAGCGTATGTTCTTGATCCTGCCCAGATACTCGAAGTTTTTCACCTTCAAATGCGCTGCCCGATTGATGAGGTAGGGAAAATCAAAGTTGTTGATGTTATAGCCGGTGAGGATGTCCGGATCGACTTCTCGCACGAAGGCGGACCACTTGTCCAGCATCTGGGTCTCCTTGTCGTGGCACAAAACCTGGCTGCCAATTATGGGAGCACACTCATTCAGGGTGAAGACATTCCTGATAAAGGGCTCTCGCTCGCCCTGTCTTATCACCATATTGGCAATCTGAATGACTGGATCCATTTTGGCCTCGGGAAAAATACCCTTGCGACCAGCGCACTCTATGTCGAAGGAGAGGATGCGGAAGGGAGCCACCTTGGACCACTCGCCCTCGGGTTCGTGCGAGATGAACCTGTCGAAGGCAACGTCCACCTCGATCTGGCAGCGGGATTCGGGCAGAGGTTTGCTGCGGCTGCTCCTCATTCGCCAATGCCCTTTCGGCAGCTCAATCCAGTTACAGCCCACCACGTCCGTGTCCACCATGAAGCGGATGTCGAAGTCAATGTTATTCTCGAAGGCGCGACAGTCCTGAAAGTCGATCTCTGACATGATCACCTCCTTTTTAAGCAATCGCGAGGCGGCGGCCACGAATCTGGGCAGCGTCACCGAGATCTTGATGTACCTCTGCTTCTTGTCGCCATTGTAACCGTGGATATTGAGCTTCTCCACTAGCTCCACCATTAGCACACCCTCCTGGACATTGTCCTTGTTGTTGCGGATATCGGCTATGACCTTCTGATCGAGGGCTTTCTGAAGTTTTTCGCAGTGGTGCTCCTCGAATTGCCTGGGTGCCTCAATGTAGAAGTACGGACAGAAGCCATGGACATGGCAGCACACAGAGTTGCCCTCCATGGTGATGCCGAACATCCGGACCACCGGTACGGGTCCCAGCTGGGCACCTGGCATTCCTGGAAGCGGCTGACCCAAATAGTTTTCCACATCCAGCTGCTGAAACACCAAGTTGTCCTTGGAGGGATCTAGCTCTGGAGGCGCAGGACGGGACCAACGCTCGCTGGTCTGCTGGTTCTCGGGTCCCTCACCCAGAAGCAGTGTCTGGTCCATCTCCTCGGAGTTCTCGAAGGCGGCCAGCTCCGCCTCAAAGCCCATTTCCTCATCTTCATCGGGATTTCTATGGGTCAAAACTAGTAATGACGTTTTATAAGTTTTTAAAATATTCATTACCTGGGTTTTTTGGCTTGGCCGTTGGAGGTCCCGTTAAACTTGCGCTTGGCGTCCATTTTTGGTATCCAATTGTATTTGTTATTGCAAAAACATGGGACAATATATGATGCCAAAATATTAGGCGCGCTTTTGCAGGTGGTGGAAGTCAGTGTGACCGTAGATGGAGCAAAACTGCAATGTAGGGAAAATATACCAATAATTGCAAAATAACGGTGTCTTTGAAAATTGTAATTTCATAAATTCAAATTTTATTCAAAAGTCAGCAGATTTTTCCGATTGAGTTCTTAAAATAATATTTTTTGTGGCTTTTGGCCCAGATTATTCTTCTTAGTTTTTGATCAAATTAAAAAACTTGCGATCAAAAATAGTGCTGCTATTTAAAAAAAATTCCTGAATCTCTTTGAGTATTCCCGAAACGTGTGAATCTCCTGGATATTCCCAAAACGTCTGAATCTCTGAACTGCTAAAAATTTAGCAAAATATATACTAAAAATTTTCAGCACCTACTGGGTTGCTGAACTGCTTAAATTTCAGCAAGTTGAATTTTATACGAAACAGCTGACGAACAGGTGCTCGAATTTCAGTATATTTCTGCTGAATTTTCAGCAATTCAGAGATTCTGTTGTTTCGGGAATACTCAAAGAGATTCAGACGTTTCAGGAATACCCAAACAGATTCAGAAGTTTCGGAAATACCAAATCTGCCTTGAAAATTATGTTGGCAGCGCTGCGGCAGAGGCTAAGCAGAGTAGAGATGGAAAAACATCGATGATGCCCCGCCAAACATCGATGAAGGCGATATTTTGCAAACATCGATTGCACCGATGTTGGTATCGATGTTTCTCCACCTCTAATCAGATTGTACCACCAAAATTGCTCGTATTCCTCCGAAATTGCAGATAAAACGCATAAACTGATAAAATCGCGAAAGTCGTCCTTTCGCCAAGAGATCCTCGAGAAAAGTGGCCAAGAATACGGAGGACAACGCAGAAGGACGAAGGTGAAAATGACAAACCTGTGAATTGCCAAAAACAGTGCCTGGTGGGGGTGTCTCTCCTGCTCTCCCGCTCTCTCTCTCGCTATCCGCTCGGCTCACGGCTCACCCCTCTCGCTCGCTCGTCCGCTGGAAGGAGGGGGATGGACGGTTGATGTTACGAGCGCAGCGCAGCAGTGTGAATCACGTTTGGACAACCCCGCGGGAACCCAGAGAAGCCAGCGATGTACCAGAGTGCCTGCCAGGCGGCCACCACGGGCTCCTGTGTCCCGGGCACAGGCCAGCAGCCTGACAACGAGCGCCAGTCGGCGCTGATCGCCCAACAACCCCCCACCGCGCCCGTGGAGCCCGACTACAGTGGCTTCGATATCGTTAAGGCCACCCAGTACGGGGCCATTGCCCGGGTCCGGGAGCTGGTCGAGTCCGGCTGGGATGTCAATCAGCCGGACAGCGAAACGGTCACCCTGCTCCACTGGGCGGCCATCAACAATCGACGCGATATCATCCGGTACTTCCTCGAGAAGGGCGCAACCGTGGACGCCGTGGGCGGCGAGCTGAATGCCACGCCCCTGCACTGGGCCACCCGGCAGGGACACCTCGGAGCCGTCGTCCTGCTCATGGCTGCTGGCGCTGATCCAAGGATCCGGGATGCAGAGGGCTGCTCCTGCATACACATTGCCGCTCAGTTCGCGCACACTGCCTTGGTGGCCTACTTCATAGCCAAGGGCGTGGATCCGGATCTTCAGGATCGGGGCGGAATGACGGCGCTGATGTGGGCAGCATGGAAGGTGGGTTCGGTTCTGGGCACAATTTGTAGATGGTAATACAGGAAATTAAAAGCGAAATTTGTTGGTATTGATTTCGATTTTTTGGGCTTCCCCATTGTACCTACATCAGCATAAGTTATCTTTTTGAACTGTCTTACGAGCTTCTCTATCTAAGATAACAAATTTTTATTGCAAAATTCTATCTGAAAGTAGTATCGAAATAGATTTCGCCGACAAAGATTTAAAAAGCTCAGGATCTACCAGTATTTCTTATAATTTCTTTGTTTTTTCATAGGTTTGCGCTCTGGATCCCGTGCGCTTGCTGCTGACCCTCGGAGCCAATCCCGCCATGGTTGATTATACGCATGGAAACACGGCCTTGCATTGGGCCATTCTCGCGCGCAATGCCACGGCCATTTCCACACTGGTGCTCAAGTCGAAGGCCTCACTGGATGTGCCCAATCTGCGGGGCGAGACGCCGCTCTCGATGCTGGAGTCCCAAACGGGCGCCATCTGGATAGGGGCCAAGGTGATGGATCGCGTCAGGGAGGCGGCGCTGACGTCGCAGCAACGTCGATCACTGGTCTCCAAGCTGCGGCACGACAAACGCCTGAGGTGGTGGTCCATGGTGGCCTGCCCCTTCACCGCTTTCTATTTGGCTGGCATCGTCTTCACCGTGAACACGTTGTACATTATTAAGTTTTTCCTGCTCGGCTGTTTGTATGCCATATTCCACACCATCGGCAAGGCTCTGTTCGATGAGCACCTGATGGCCCTGTTGCCGCTGAGCGTTTATCTGGCTACCAAGGCATGGTTCTATGTCACCTGGCTGATGTACATCGACAACGCTGTCTCGTTCACGACCACCATTTGCTTCCTGATCTCCTCGCTGGCCTTGTGGGTGTGCTTCCTCAAGTCGTGGAAAGGAGATCCAGGCATTATTCGGCCCACCAGGGAGCAGCGTTTTAAGGTATGTGGGATATGACTTTGTTTGTTTCATAATTCACCTTCAAACATTCCTAATTTTTACACCCACAGACCATCATTGAGCTGTCGGAACGGGGTGGAGTCGGATTTGAGCCCGCCTCCTTCTGCTCCGGCTGCCTGGTGCGCCGGCCCATCCGCTCCAAGCACTGCTCCGTGTGCGATCGCTGTGTGGCGAGATTCGATCATCACTGTCCCTGGGTGGGCAATTGTATTGGTCTGAAAAACCACAGCTACTTCATGGGATTCCTCTGGATGCTGCTGATTATGTGCCTTTGGATGCTGTACGGTGGATCCAAGTACTATGTCAACCAGTGCAATGTGCGATTCGATGGTGAGTTTAACGATGCTGAACCTATTAATCATCCTTGTAAAACAACGAATCACTCTCAGATTTTCTCGGTGCCATGCGGGCCATTGGCAACTGCGACGCCTGGGTGGGCTGGGTAATGGGCAATGCCCTGCTGCACATGTCCTGGGTGATCCTGCTGACGATCTGTCAGACATATCAGGTGATTTGCCTGGGCATGACCACCAACGAGCGCATGAACCGCGGCCGCTATCGCCACTTCCAGGCCAAGGGCGGCCACAGCCCGTTCACTCGCGGTCCCATCCAGAACCTCGTGGACTTCCTCGAGTGCAGTTGCTTTGGATTGGTGCAGCCCAAGCGGGTGGATTGGATGAACTACTACGACTACGATGCCCAGACGCATCAGACCATCGAGAAGGAGCCGCTGCTGAGCGTGGACTGCCCCGATGGAATGGCAGACGACCATCAGTACGTGTAGGATAAGTCCTATCGGGATGCGAAGACGCTTCAGATGCCCATCGCGCATGTTTAACAATCGACACCAAACGCTTTAGAGAGTCCGCTACTGCTTTTTCTCTATCCCAAAACAAAACCAACCGGCTTCATTTCCGTTTACCTGTTTTAATTGGTCCCCGCTGATCTGCTGCAAAAATCATAAAGTGCGATTCGCGACAAAGAATTCAACACAACCCAGACAGAAGCGTCATCGCTGACCGATATCGGATGGACGAGTTGGGGGTCCAGGCCAAGCAGGGCCACCCTTCACTTGCGTACATATTATGCATGTATTACTGTAATTACTCTGTACATTTTTGCGTATTTCCTACTCTTCGATCGTAAGCCGAAAGTACACAAAACCTTTTTGTCCTTGAAAGTATTTGTATACCAAAAACCTAAATGCAAACCTAAGCAAATTAATACCGAACAAATTTACCAATGCAACCATAATCAAAGCAAGAGTTCGTTTAAGAAAGCAATATTCAAGATTCTAATTCACCTATTGAGATATTAACAAATTGTAAAGCGCACACAACAAAACAAAAAAACACCAAACGAATTGAGAAGCAAGAGAAAACGTAGTAATAATTTAAGGAATTTGCTTGGAAGCGGAATCTGAGCGAAGTTTGTCTTAAGTGTAGTGAGAAATTGATCATTATGTATTTAGAAAAGTGTAAAGTAATAGTGAAAATTCTAAAATACGCAATCTTCACGTACTTTTTGAGACGCTGACAGCTCTCTAGGTTCGACAGCTTCGTTTCAGGGACGGCAAAACACAGGCTCCATAAATATTACTAATTAAATATGGCAAAAACAGCATAGACAAGAAAGATAACCAATTGATCAGAAGCACTAGCATACTTAAACAAATAATACATTTTTAATACGATCCAATTCTAATTATGCACTAGTCTAGTCAGAAAATCATTTAAGTAAAATGTTAAAGTGCAACTACAGACACAAAATCGATAAATAAATTGCATATTTATATAAACCCATATAGCTATGAAACGATATATTTATAATGAGAAAATGGAATTTCAGCAACCTGAGAACAAAACGCAGCATAGCCAGGAATAAACGATATGTTGTTGTAATTGTAACACGTTACTTAAATGCATTTAAATATTAATTCAAACGAAGTCTACAAACAAATCTAACGAAGAAACGCTAAGCAAACATTTTCAACTATGTACTAAATATTGATAAAAACTCACAACTTTTTCGATGAATTTTGTATTTGAGATTATACAAACGGAGATGGATAGACGGATAGAGATGAAGCGATTTGCTAAGAAAGTTATATGTTTCAAACACCATTTTGTATATTCCTTTCGCTCGCATTGCAACCAAGAATAAAGCTTTCAAAAGACTATATAAACCGAACAAGATCCAACATCAAGCAAACCTCCATTAAAAGAGCATTGCGCCTATGAACGTATTAATTAAGTGTTTTGGCCTATTTAATGAAAACCAAGCAAATCAATCCCATTGCCTACATCTTTAGTTTAGCAGCTAAGTTCAGGACAAATATATTTAACTAAAGATATATAAATGAATGTATTAAATAGTGTGTAGAAGGATGGAAATTGTGAGCTCGATAAGGTGTCTGTATGTATGTGTAACAATGTGCGTTAAAAACCAATTTGAATAATAAATAGAACTTTATTCCGTATTCAAAAACAAAAAAAATGTGGCTTGCATAAGTAAATGGGTTGCTAATAGGCTCAATTAAAATAAAACGCACTCTAAATTGGGTTTTAATTTGTTTTTATTGTTTGATGACATAATAATTGTAGATTTTAAATTTTTTGTTTTTTAATTCTTTTTTTTCTCGACATTGATGCATTACATTTATAGGCTCACTTTAAAAATAGAATTTCTTCCCTTTTATGATAAATTAAGTTAAATGGTTTTATCGATTGGTTTTTTGTTTTGCTTTTATTAAAAGTAAAACATTTAAATATACGCAATTAAAACACGTTATCGCATTTTACATTTCAATTTCGTAATTAGTTTCAATCCTTGTTGTTTAGCTTTTGCTTTAGACTTTTGCAGCGGGGTGTAAATGATATATTATACATATATTATATTAGCATTATGTATAATTTACTTGCTTGATTGCAAAAAATATGAGAATATTGCGCGTTTGCAACGTGCCAATTTTAGTTTCCTTTCAATATTGTTATTTTTAGTTTAAGCAAATTAAAAACACAAAGGCTTATGCACTAAATAAACGAATTGTTGCAAAAGTTAGTTGAGAAGTACGGACATAGATATTACATATAGAGTTAAAGATTGAAAGAAGATCTGGACTATGGACTGGTCTGTGAGCGTGTCGTGTGTGTGTGTGTGGCTTGGATAGCAATAGCGTCTTTTGTCTATATAATATATAGTTATCAGGTGGGATTTCGGCGTGGCCAGCTTGAGCTCAATATATATATATATACTATATAATGATTGATATTTGGTCGGAGTTGAAAGAAGCTATAGGTGTTTCATCGTTTACATTCGATTGCCGTTTTCACATGCTAACACAGAATACAGAACGCGCGGCCGAAGGTTAAGTTCAAGTCGAAGAGGGGTTAAAGTAGACGTAAATATATATTGCAATGCGTTTCATAAGCGCACTTGATAAGAAGGGAAATTAACATAAATTGGGTAAAATATATAGAGATGTATAATTTTCATTTAAGCCTAGTACAATGTTTTGCAACTGCGCCTGTCCGAGTCCCAAAGCCGGAAATTCGAATTTTCGCCATGACGTGGGCTTATCTTGATTCCAAATCGGATTGAATATGAGTAGAGAAACGGATCGAATGGAAATTCGGGACTTTGGGCCAGAGACAAGCGCAGTGTCAGCGGTTCTTTATATATTAACTACGGACGCGCCGCAGACTTTTAGATGCTTTACAAAGTGGCTTACAGATATAGCCCATTTTCACCCGCTTGCAATGCAACTTAAACCCGTTTACACGCGGCCCAACCACTCAAGATTGACAGACATTTCAGGAAACCAGAATGTGATAAGACGAAGCCATCCGCGCAATAAACCCGATATACCAACTTTGACATTTGCCAGTGCCAGCGATCAAGCGTGAGTGGGAGGAGGCCGCGTATAAACTTAAATGTTTAATAAATATACGAAATATTATACATGCCTTAGTGCTATAAACATGTGTAGACACATGCCTTAAATATATATATATATATCCATGTATGTATATATAAATTTCTTTTAGTACTCATATTATATATATATATTTTGTTTTAAGTTTTCTTTTCTGTTTTCGCTTCGCCTCCCTTTACTCCTATTTATTTTTGTTTTTGTTTTTTTAATAAAAAATATATATAAATATAGCTATTTTGAATTTGATTTTATCTCTCTGCTCATATGTATTGTTATCAATTTTGTTTTCTATGCAGTTAAATCTTTTGCTTGCTCAGTTGGTTTACCATTAAATACGCTTACACAGTTATGATTATTGGGTAAAAATAGAGGCTTATGTTTGGGTTTATTATACCCCTTAGGCGGGGTACCGCAAAACGCAAAAAGCAATTAGCAGTTGTTTTTAAAAAAAAAACACAAAAAATAATAATATTTATAATTGGTAGAGCAAAACAAGAATAAATAACAAAGGTGCCGTGTAAATAGGGTTCTGTAAAAATTATGTATATCATATAAAACTTATGCCTAGTCTAGGTGTCGAGCGGGGTTATAGTATATAGCAAATGGTAGTTGGCTTCACCTCGTTCACTCCCCCGTTTACTTTCGGTCTGTGTTAATGGGTGATGGGTAAAGGGAAAAGGGGAAAGGGTGTGTTTGTTTGCTTGCTTATCGGCTTGCTTGGTCTTGTAATATGTATACAATTTATCATATATTTATAAACATTAGTTCCCACTGATGTTACGTCTTTTGCAGCAGCTCGCTTTGTGGGCTGGGCGGACTTGGCTGCTGCTGGTTCAACATGGTCGGGGCAGACAGCGTGGTTGCCTGTGTAATAACTGTCGTGGCAGAGATGGTCTGTTGCTGCTGCTGCTGCTGCTGCTGCTGCTGTTGGTGCTGCTGATGCAGCTGGTTCGGCGCCTGCTGCAGCTCCTGGGGATGCTGCTGGTTGGTCTGATTGTTCAGCGGCTGGTTCGAATTGCAGAGCACCGAGTAGACGGAATCAACTTTGCTAAGCTTCTCAAAGAGCGGGATCAGTTCGCGCAGTTCACAGTCGGTCACATCGTCAAACCACGATTTCACAGGAACCTTTAACGGCACAACCACAAAGTTATTGTGTGCTTTAAACGGGCAAAACCTCTTTTACTTACTGCATTGTCTGGATGAAAGATATAACTGGCCGGTGAATTGTCGACGATGACAATCTTTTGCAAATCCCGCCCCAGACGATTCAGATCCTTAATGTAATTACCCCTGTAGTAAACGCATGATTCCCTAAACAGTCTTGCACGAAACACGTTCCATCTGAAATGGTATTTATTTTAATATTTTATTAAAATTTACCAAACTCTTGATTTGAGCTACTTACTTGTCTAACAGATCGGCAACGGGATCTGCATATTTGGCTAGTGATGCTGTAAACAAAACGCACTCGTACAGTTCACCCATCTTCTGCAGAAACTCATCCACATGCGGTCGCTTCAGAACGTACACCTGATGTACGGTCCCATCGATCTCCACTGGAACTATGAAATCAGCATTCGGTATGGGCTGAAAAATATACCAAATTCACATTTATTATTATATGGAATTTTTGAGGATCCCGATCCTTTAGATTTACTTACCTTAAAACTACTGTGCACTAGGGTCTCATCCAAATCGATGACCATGCACTTTCTGTGCATATCGGTGAGCCTAACCTGAGGTAGTAGGTACCTTTGTTGGTCCGGTAGTGGTGGCGGTGTTGTTGAACCATCGATTTGTGTGCCATTCTGGTTGGTTTTCGTTCGATTTCGTCGCCAACAGCAAAGCAGAGATTGGATGAATCCTCGCTTCTGTGGCTTTAGTCGATCCACATCGTCTGCAATCAAAAATGTTAGGTTAGTTTTATTTTAATAATTAAAAATAATAATATAATCATTATATTAATAATACAATATAAGAACAAAGACCTCAGAAATGTCTGAAAAAAAGTAGAAAGATGATACCATGTAATATAAAGTGTGTTACTTTAAGAGTGTGGTCTTTTTTTAAAAGTCTTTAATTTTTTACCAAAGTTAAAATGTTTTTACTTTATCCTTATTAACTTAAAAAAACAAGATCACATAAAATCTCATAAGCTCTGGGTTTTTATACACCTATTTCAATAAAACGTACTAAAACCACATCATAAATCTTGACAAGGATATCAAAATACCAAAACATTCCTTCTTTTAAACTTTATATACTTTAATAGAAATTCCAAGCATTTCCTTGATGACTCCACCATTAATTTCAACAAAATTCCAGTCGCCTCATAAAAACTTCTCCCGCAATATTTAAGACGCCTAAATACGCCCACGATGTTTCCCACACGTGCCTATATATTTTCATTCCATTTTCGTCTGGGTGTTTCGCCTTGCTCAGATTACTATTTACAGTTTGCGCCCCATAATGACATAAACATTGTCTGTTTGGTTTGCTACATTTGCATAAAACAAATATAGATCTATTCCAATTTCTATATCTGGTTAATACTGCAGTACATGCCATGCAGACAATTTGTTTTAGTTTTTCGTTTGGCCGCCAGTGTGTTTTGGTTTGTGTTTTTGTGCGAAAATGTTTAAAAATAGAAGTCAAAGGCAAAACTAGAAGGCAACCACACTGCGGGGGGCGTGGGGGGGAGGAAACATGCGTTTAATCGATGGGAAATGCTATAATTGCATGCAAACACACAGTAGCAGATAGAGCGAGTCAGCGAGTTATAGTGAAATATCTCATTGAAAGCCCCACAATATAGCTATGAATTAATACATTAACCAAAAATATATATCGTAAATTAATGTCTCCTCTTGTCTTAGTGATATTCCAACAATTTTTCGGTGCTCGTTTGTCTTTATCTCAATTACTCCCCTTTTTAGCAATGAGCTCAGTATATAAAATTATGATTTGAGAAAAGCACAACATCATTGTTAGCTGATTACTTAATTAGGGAAAAATGTTATAAAAAATTAGATTAAATAATGAATGCAGTCTCATAAACATGGCTTTTAAATCTAAACAGATTTTTGTGAAAGGACAGTTTTACTAAAAAAGTTGTTATATTAAAAAAACATATATATTATATAAGCGTGTAGGAAATTGTTAATTTCTTAAATGGTCATTTATTCATTATTTAAATGCAAATTGTTGCTTAAAAATGTACCCTTTCAGAATAAAGACAAATTATAAAAACTGTAAAAATGGTAGAGTTCAAGATAAAGTAGTTTCACTGTAGCAAATACAACGAGTCAGCGAGATAGTTAGTTGGTTAGATAGATAGATAGAAGGTCACAGCTTGACCTTTAAGCTGGCTTGAGGTGCGGCCACCTTGGCTAAAAGGGATGAGGGGTGCCGAATGGGGGGGGGAGTCAGGAATAGGGGATAGCTAAAATGCGTCCGTCCGCCATTTGCATTGTGTGGCAACAAAAGGAAACAGCAGTCAAACATCACTTAGCAGGGAAAACAAGCTTCAAGTGAGTGATGTGGGTGGTAGTGGGTGGTGGTGGGTGGTGCTAAAGGGGTTAGCGGTGGTGGAATGCGGTAAGAGAGCGTCCTTCTTGCTGGCTAAGCTAGACGTAACGGTTCATTGAACCGTTAACCAAGTGAAAACTGAGCTCAGGATGTGACGAGCTTTTTCTTTCTGTGTCGCAAAATTTAACCATACCCTTTCTTATTGAAGGTATCAGAAATGTTCGAGCACCAATCATGAGATACCTTTTATAAAATATCGATAAAAACAGTGATATGCTTTCTAAAAAAAAAAATTTTTTTTATTTATTTATTTGCTTTACGTTCAGAGGATAATTTTAAATCGTTTTAACATTTTTTATTTTTAAATAAATTGAGATAAAACAATTTATAACATGTCAACCAAAAGTTAACCCCTAAAACCAACGAGTAAAAAGAAAAAACTATTTTAAAATATCCAAAAAATATTTGGCGAATGGAAATGTTCATGCTTTTAGTGATAATACATACTACCGGCTTCTAGGATCGTATCTTGCGAAAAGTGGTCTACAAAGGGTACAAAAACGTACCATTTCTTTCTTGTTTTGTTTCCTAATGCATTTTTTCCGCATAGAACCCTTGCAAGTGAAGTGCAAATGCACTTGAATATTTTATGAGCGTGTGCTCTTGTTGTAGTTGCTGCTGCTTCACTGGCATAATGAAAGCTTTTTCCAGCGTCTGGCATTTGTGATTATTAGGCAGGTGAACCTGCATTTCTCCACCCCCTTCCCCCAGCCTTCACCTCTTTTCCGCTCCTTCCGCTCACCCCTTCAACTTTTTGCATAACTTTGCATAAAAGGGGCCGAAAGCCAAGCCGAAACACTCAACTTGTTGAAACTGCTCTGTATCCTTGCTGATTATTGATAGGCAATCTATATTTGGGTCGTCGATGGAGCAACACCTCCAACCAACCGATCCACTCCAAATACCCAACCACCCACATCACACTCAAATAGGCTTTTGTCCTATTTTTAAGGTGTTTCGGGCAAAGCGTCGCTGGATTTGTGTGGGCAGCAGGTTCGCATTCTTCTTGTGCTCGTTTCCAGACATATTTAGATGACCATATTTATAGCTCATTATTGGGGCAACAATCTGTCATGTCTCTACGAGATTCTTTTTTAATAGACATCCAAATTTGGGCCGAAAATATGCGAAACGAGTCGATCACGTTGAAATACTAAATGTTTCAATGGGCTCGAGAGCAATTATTTGGTTCAGATTGCCTTTGATGTTCACAAATCAAAATTAATGGTAAAAGGCAATGACTGCAATAACTGTGAAAATACAAGCATCTGAAGTTCGTGGAAATGTTTATTGGAGTCTTTAATTATGTGGGTTTTATTTTGTTTCATTACATCACTTAAACTGAACATCTTGCAGTTTAGTAAACAATAAATAACCTAATTAAAGTTATTGAGATGTGATTCCCTTTCCAGCTTAACAGAATCCATTTAATTTCTAAACCAGTTATACAAAGTTTATTATAGCAAATAGCAACAAATGTAAATAATTTTATATAACGTTCGTAAGTATAAAACAATTGCTTGAATCAAAGTTCTCTGGAGTAAAAGCAAAAAAAACAAAAACAATGCGCAGTATTTAATTCAGAGTATATCAGCTGAGGGCAAGCTTTAAAATCACAGATTTATGTAAAATTATAAAAACAAGAAAGAAAGCAAACTTCGACAAGCCGAAGTGTGTATACCCTTGCAGTTATTGCAAAAATTAAATATTCTTGAAAACACTTAAATTTCGATTTTTATGCGTATATGTTTAATAACATTTATGATGTTCAGCTCAATTATTTGATCGTCCTATTGCAGCTATATGATACCGTTTTCCGATTTGAACTTAATTAAAATCTTAATTTTGAAGAATTATTATTAATTATTACTATTTACAAAAGAATTAAAAAAAATACTAAAAATACTACTATTCCGATTGTTTTAATGGGAGCTATATTATTTAGTCGTCCGATTTTCATGAAATTTAAACCGTAATTCTGAAATATTTAACCATTACTTTATCCCAAAAGACTAAAAAAATATTAAAAAACAGCAAAGTTATAATTTTGTATTTATTTTTCCGATTGTTTCCATGGGAGCTATATGCTATAGTAGTCCGATTCGAATTATGTACTACCTACAATAGAAAGACAACTTTTGGGAAAGTTTCGTGCTGATAGCTTTAAAACTGAGAGTCTAGTTTAAATAGAAACGGACGGACGGACGAACAGACGGACAAACGGGCATGGCTAGATCTACTCTCTTTGTGATGCTGATCAATAATATATATAATTTATAAGGTTGGAAATGTCTTCATCACTGCGTTGCAAACTTCGCACTGAATTTATAATACTTTCTGCAAGGGAATAAAAAAAAAAACAAAAATACAGACAAGGACGACGGCAACTACAATCGGTGCATTAATTAATGCAAATGCGAGTCCTTCTCCGCCAGACTGTTAAACGGCCTCACGCGTCAATTGGGCTTGGTTTTCAGGATAATTCGCCAACATACACATCCATTAAAGCCAACACACCCGTTTATATGTATTCTCCACTGATGCGGAACGGCAATGACAATTTCTAAAGATTTTCTTTTGTTATAATTTGAACATATTTCTTTGACAACTTTCGGTTCTGTTGGCGGGCAAGGTCTCTTTATGTCAGATATTGAGAGGGCAACACGTCAAGGGGGGTATTATTTGATAATTAATTTAAAGCAAATAAAACAAAAATTCATAAGAATTCGAGAATATAATTGCCCACATGCCGCACACACCGTGAACGTTTTTTATTCGACTCTCGGCCACAGACGCTTATCTAATCAAAATGTTTGTTATCTGGTGGGGGGCACACTATGATATCATTCTTGCCGATTCCAAGAGCAACAAAAATGCCACACAGTCTCGACCTTCAGCATATTTATGGAGCTCTTTTTTATTTTCTGTTTTTTTAAATTTCAAGATAGAGACGGCTCAAAATTTAAGCCACAGCAGAGAACGATGGCAAACAAAGTTAATGGCACGTGATATAAATGGGCAAAAAAATGTCAATGGTCACAGTATATATCGACTAAACGAAAAACTTTTTACATAATTTAATTTCGCATCGAAACCTGATTATTTTAAAGTGTTAAATAAGGGTATTTAATGTTCCTGTGGAAACACCTGCCTTACAGTTTTCGAAAACTCAATTCTGTCATCTGTAGAAACTGCAGCACCCCCAAATTGTCTTTGTTTTTGGGGGTTGGCCTTTATTTAACCCCCATCGTAGTTCAACGAACCTATATCAACCATGGAGATAAAATCTCAATGTACAGAACTCGTTGACCTTTATCGATTTGAAAAAAGGAAAAGCTAAGGCCATCTTGTCTGTTAATATTGAGTATATAGGAAACAGCATCGAACAAAAATTTTGCACAAAGTCCGCTCATCTTGGGACGTATATAATATTATTTTTTTTTAATAATTAGGCATTGCAATGCATCTGTTCTCTGTCTGTTTTGTGTCTTTCATAGCCCATAGGGTCGTAATTTAAATACACTTTTAAGTAGAGGCAATTTCGTTATCAAAAGGTTCTATGTTTATTCAATACAAATTATATTTAAAAAAAAAATTAAGTTTGCCAATTTCTAAAATTTATTTTTTTACAATCGTGTTAATACTTCTCAATACTTTCTTTAACTTTCCCATTAATCCACAATCTTTATTTTAAATGCCAATTTGTTTTTGAGCCTAATTTTATTATTTATTATTTAATGTTTATTCATTTAATTTATAAATACAAAATTCAGAATAAGAACTAAATGTTTATACTATGTTCCTTTTTAGCTATTTTAGGTTGGGGGCAATAAATGCCGTAATAAAAAAATAATAATATAAATATTTTAGCGCACAAATATATGTGTTAATATATTTGATATGTTTATTCGAAAAAAGTGTAAACATTTCAGCATGTTACAGTAAAAAATGCACGGTTCGGACCAATTTAGATGTTCCCGTTTTCCCGAATTTGTTTATGTACGAGATCTTTGAACTCAATTCGCAATCTTTAAAATAACATTATTTTTCTATTTTGGGACCCGCTCAATAAGTTTTTGAAAAATAATAAATATTCGAAAAAGGGCGTAAAATCGAAGAAAAACGCGTTGTCTGTGTGTGCTTGAGTAATTTGGCTTCCAAGACCTTGAGAAATTGAAAAATCACAGCAGTTCAGCTGAGGTGGCTAGGAATGAGAAATGAGATACTAGAAGAGCATTTGAGCGTTTGCCCATAAGAACAATATAGATGTATTTATAAGCGAGGGTGACTTGCGGGTGGAGGGGGCTGTATGGCGAACATATATCTATATAAATATTTATACGCGGTGAGGCAAAGCAAAAAGCACTTAGGCGGCGGCACCCACTCTCAAATAAAAAAGAAAAACATATTTCAACTGTTGCTGTTCGCTTGCCGGTTTGCCCCTATTGTCGTGCTCTTCGCACTCGCAAACCCACTCGCTTACACAAAAAAAAAAACAGATCAGATATAAGTAGTAATATTAAAGGCTTAAGGCTTTTGAACCACTAATTTAGTTGCAATACCGTGTATATTCAAATGTCACTGTTTTTAAGCTAATGCTGCAAAAAGCATGTGCTCTATCTTGCCTTATAAATTTTGAACGAGAATTAACTTTTCGGTGGGAAATAAAACTTAGCTAACTATCCTCTAATTTCCATTGAATTTAAAAGTGAAACTAGCATAGTTTAAGTTGATTAAAAATAGTTTTAATCATGCAAAGTTTTGACCAAGACTTAAAATTTTAAAACAAAAACCCAAAGTTTTCTTATCTTTTGGTTAATACCACAAAGATATAATTTTTTTATATTTTCCGAGTTTTATTTATTAACATTCGTCATTAAGCCCATTGGTATCTTCTTTTTGATCAGTGTACTACTATCTTGACCACAAGTGTTTGTACATACAGCTGCGATGACGTCTCGCTCATTATCTCACGCTCTCTCAGTTGCCCAAAGCTCAACTAGTAAAAACCGCTTAAAATCCCTATTTGGAACCCATTGGGATAACTTGATTTCTAAGATGTAGGCTCCTGAATTGTTTTTCGATATATGTAGCTGGTGACACATATAGATCGGCGGGCAGATAAAGAAAAATACATTTATTTGCGCCAAATTGGCAGCAATGTCGATCAAAATCAAAATCAAAGTGAGCGAGCGACGTCGATTAACACCTAACCGCAAATAATTCTTCTACATTATATATCAAGTATAGCTTGTACATGTGTGAACATGTATAAAAGGTGCAGTGGCGACCGCAGATTAGATTAAATTAGTAATTACTTTACTTTAAGACGTTCATCGCGGTTTTTTCTATGTCAAGCCCCACCCCTCTCTCTGCACAGAAAAAAATACCGATCTCGAATCAAAAATATATTTACGTTTCTTGTATCTTATGTTTAACTAATTTTGAGTGAAATAAATTGAACATTTCTCCAAAAAGTTATAGTCAGTATATTTTTAGACTGTATGTTGACTTAATATCAATGTTAAAATCATAAAAATGAACATTAACTTTTGTCGATATTTCTTTCGGTGAACTTAGCCCGCTCTCTTTGACTCTCACCATTCATTTATTCATTCATTCATTACAACCATCTCGCAACCTTTAAGCTACGCTTTTGTTGTTCGTCTGTTGCTTTGTTTGTTTGTTTGCGTCACTGTAAAAAACATACAACTAGTTTTATTGTGCTCTCTCTTCCTCTCTATCTCTTTTCATACCGGTTTTCCTCTATTTTTTCTTAACTTTTTTTTTACGTTTTCTGCTGCTTTTTACTGTGCAATTTAATTGGCAGTTTCTATTGTTGGACCCTCGAAAGTAAACATGCAAAGGCAGTTAAGTGAACGAAAAGAAAATAAAATAGCAGAGAAGAAAAGGCTTTCGTGTCGAAATTCCATGACGTCACACGAGCCGAAAGACGTCATCAATTGATTACAGGTGGGAGTGGGCCAGTGGGTGGCAAATGGGCGGTAATTGGGCGGTGGGTGGCCGCAGAGTTGCAACTGCGTCGCAAAATAATTCAATAACCACAGAAACGAAGCGAGCAAGTGGTTAGATCATTCACAATGGCCAACGAACAAGTAAATACTGTGAACTGAATAAAAAGGGGGCGAAACAAACACAACAGACACAACTGGAGTGAAAATAATTCTACTATTATGAATTATAATAATGGAAACCGGGTACATATATTGTAGCGTTTTGATACTAACTAAATTTCTTTTTTATCTACTTGCCATTCAAAAATACTTTTTTTTGTCAAGTGTCCGTAAAAATCAAATTAATTAGTATCATAATTTGTTCTCAGACTTAACTTTGTTTTTATTTTATTATAGTAAGATAATACCCTTAAATTAAGAAGTTCTAAAAAAAGTCCCCCAATCTTGAACTCCATTAGAATGTTTCTTCTTAAAAGAGTTACTAAAAATGAAGTATGGGGCAACACTATAAATAGTAAACTTATTGAAGCTATTTTCAGTAAACAATTTTTTATTTTAGTCAGAGAATTTAGAGGTAAGTTGAGTTGAAATCATAAATTCAAATAAAGCAGTTGTCATTAAATTTGATGCGACTTACAGAAAGTCTAAGTACAGGTTAACTTTCGTAAAAGTGAAATTGTTCAAGAAAATTTAAGTATTCCCTTGAATTTCCCTTGAAATTAAAAAAAGATCGCGCTTATCTAGATGCAAATAAACAAGCATACGTATTTTTCTTAAATCTGAGCACCTCTGGTTTTTATTAATTCACCTATAATGTGTGCCCTGTATATTTTATATAAAAAATGGCCAGTGCCGTTTAATAAATGTGTACTTTATAGAAAGTACGACATATGTACATATGTACAACTAACTATTCCCACAATTATATTGACCGCAATTGGGTGGGCACGAAAGGTCAGCGGGGTGTCGGGGTTTATTTTGGGGGCATGATGGGTGGTGGGTGATAAGTGGAGTGAGAACTTCTTGGCAGCGGACAAGTGTCCTTTCGTCTTTGTTGTGACGCCAAGTGCCGTTGGTTAGTGATGAGTCATGAAAGGAGGTCTCTCTATTGGGTCTTGGGTTTTCCCCGGATTCGTCCCCATTTTCTCACCTTTGTCATTGGGATAGCTGGGATAGACGTTAAGCTGCTCGTCGTCGCGGGAAACTTGCGTGATTATTGATGTTGCATCCATTTAAGCACTCGGTTTTTGGACTCCACTTCGCTTAACAGGTTGATAAATCAGATCGCTCTTGGATAGGATAGCTGCAAAATGTTGCGCACACATGAGAGATACATATGACAATTATCGCGAGATATTTCCATGTTTTCTTCTTATATATGTACATATATATGCCATATATACCACTTATATATAGCTCACACACACACATGCACCAATTGATAGTCCCAGACAGTGGAATTTTACAATTACGCTTTCGCCGTCCGTTCGCTTCGTTTTATTTCTCGATGCAAATGGGTTTTCCCTTTGATATTCACCTCGCTCTTTATTGCTCTCTCTCTTTCTCTTTAGCTCTGTTGCACTTTCGCCTTTTCGATTTTTTAAGTTTAATACTTTTAAACGTTAAAAAACACTTTCTTTTCCTTCGCTCTTGTTTTTGGTTGCGCTCATTCTTTTACTTCTTTATCCGCGTCTCTTTTTCGCACACAGCTTCGCAGCGTTTTATTTATAAACGCCCACACAGACACAATGCACACACACACGTATGCATACGCACGCACACTAGCTCGGCCCGAATATATTTTCTTTATTTCTCGTTATTTAATTTTTCGCACTCGTTTTCCCTGCTCGCATCTTGCCATTAATTAATCGCGCAAAAAAACAAAACGCGTGTGTACGTCGAAAAAAAGTAATAGGAATAGCGCAAAAAACAAAACGTGTGGATTAGTGTGACCGCGGTGGTTGCGAGTCAATATGCCAATTGGCTGTGGTAAATGTCCTAAAATTGGGTAATATACTACTTAAAAATATATTTTTAATTAAGCTAATGTATTACAAGGAGGCCTGTTTGGAGTTTATTAGAGGATCCCGAAAGTATTAAATTAAAGGCAACAACAATAATAGTTGATTACTTCTTTTAACAAACGCTCAAGGCAAGAATTTAAAAATTGCATCTGCGGTCCTACTTAGGTGCAAAGCGCTGTCAACTGCATCCAAATGAAAGTCGCTTAATAAAATAAAAAAGATAAATTTAAAATAAAGCTATAAGAGCTCCAAAACATATTATACAAACTCGATCATATTAAGTGTAATGAAATCAGTCAAAGTAAAGAGCAGCAAATATTAATGCAAACATTTAACAAAAGATACATACGCATACCTATCCATATATAAAAAGATATGGAATTCTAATATTTTCTTGAACTAATTGTCGATTCTAAGTTTTAAAAGTTTGAGATGCCCCAATTAAAAATTGTAACGAATAAATTTATAAGAACATCCAAAATTAGCTAGAAACTAGCTAAATGACAGCCAGTAATATTTGCAGAACTCTGGCAACGCTCTGCGGGATTGTTGTTACGCGAGCGATTTTTGTGGTTTTTATTTCTAGTTAAATTAATCAAAGAAATTGACTAGAATGTTAGCTCTATGCAGCGCCCAGAGGTTGAGCTTACGGTTGGCTAAGAATTTATATTAATACAAACAACTTAATTCGCTCACTTGATCCTTTTTGACTGCAGTTCCCTCCTGCCGGCTGCCTACAAAAACGTGGGATTGGTCAGCTACTCATCCTCGCAGTCGAAAAACGACGATGGATACTCCTCCTCGGACGACGAGAAGCCGATGAAGAAGAAGGACAAGTCCGTGGAGAAGAGTGATAAGCCCGCGGAGACTGCGGCTCAGCGTTTGAACCGATTGCTTGGCACCATGCAGGCCACAGACCAGCTCTCTGCATCCGATTTCCCACGTCCTGGCGATGCAAACCGGAAACGTAGGGAGCTCCAAAAACAGGAGATCGCCTCCAAGAATGTCCTGACCGCGGCGAAGAACATTGCCAGCATGCTGGGCACCAGCGAGAGCGACAAGAAGCAAACGGAGTCCGAGTTGCTGGCCAAACTTCTGGGTCATGGCAGCGAATCCTCTCCAGCAGCGGCGGGGGAAAATCAGGCGACAGATGCATCAACAGCTACTGCTGGCGATAAGGAACTTAATCTAAGGTAGGTACAAATTTAATTTAATTGACACAAGATTTCTTTCCCATCAAGTCATTCTACTCAATCCGAAAAGACTTTGAAGTTAAACATAATTGACAATAATTTTCCTTTGACCTCCTTTGACAGCGAACTGATTGTGGGCATGAAGATCGATCGTCGCCAGCAGCCGCAGCAGGTGGAGCAGACCCGCGGAGAATACGTGCGTCGCTCGTTGGCTTCCAGGTCCAAGTCACAGGGCAGGGATGGTTACCATCAGCGGCCACAGAGGCCCATCAAACGGGAGGCTGAATCCTTTACGGGCAGCGTAAATCTCTATGGCGGAGAACCGTTGGGCATCTTCAAGGATACCCAGATGCCCAGCTCTAACGACATCCTTTCCACTTGGTCGCAGCTAAGCGAGCGAGAGCTGAGCCTCCAGGCCGCCCATCCGCCGGCGAACTACTTCGAACAGATGGTCCTGTGGACAGACGAGAGCAAAGTGTGGCGTTTTCCCATCAACAACGAACAGGATTGGGTGGACGAGGTGAACGTGGACTTCTCGGAGCACATCTTCCTCGAACAGCATCTGGAGGAGTGGTGTCCCAGCAAGGGTCCCATCCGCCATTTCATGGAGCTCGTCTGCGTCGGCCTGTCCAAGAACCCCTACGTGACAGCCCAGGAGAAGAAGGATCACATCCTGTGGTTTCGCGACTATTTCGCAGCCAAGAAAGACATACTCAGGGACTTGATTAGCAAGGAGCCGGGCAAAAGTATTTCCGCTTAATGTCTTTGTTTTGAATATTTGTTAAAAATATATTTTTGCTTTATAAGACCATCGATATATAGTTATATATATATGATATTGTTTAGATATATTGTGTGTGTGTGTGTGTGTGTGTATAAGAATGTGGATCCGTTAAATATTCTAATACTTCGAAGGCTGTGCAGGCTGTGCGCGGAATGAGTGAGCCGGAAAGGGGCTTCAGAAGAGTAGGATGCGCTTCTCCACCGTCTTGCGGCAGATAGGACACCCCTCGATCTGGTCCCCGCACATCTGGCACGTGCCGTGGCCACACAGGAAGACCATGTTCTTGATGCGATCGAAGCAGACGGGGCACATAGTCTGTAAGGGAAATATTCGTTATTAATCAGGTAAATTAACCTCCTAAAAGCAGCAAATATAGATAAATTTTAGGGATACTTTGCTTAAATGCAATGTGAACCGTTTCAGAATCAAATATGTTTAGCCACCCACCTGCTCCTTGATGTCCTGCAACTGCTGCTTCAACTTCTGCACATCGTCCATTTGGAAGTTGTTGACATTGGATGGGGCCACCATCACACTTCCAGCTGCTGCCAGATTCGAGACATTCGACGAGGCTGCTGCAGCGGCCAGCAAATTGTTCTGGCTGTTCAATTGATTGCTGCTGCCCGCCACTGGTGTCACCACAGTGTTGTTCATGGCCACACTGTGGCCGGATGCATTGGCACAGGCGGCTGCCGCTGCTGCTGCTTCCATGAATCGATCCTCGGGCAACGGCAATCCCACGGAAGTCGCTCCTCCAGACGGCACTGTGACCTTTTCCGGTCGACCAATTCCACCGCTGCAGAGACTGAAAGACAAGATCTCATCGATTTGGGTGCGGCAAAGGACGCACTTCTTCATTAGAGCACTACAGTGCTCGCATGCCACCATGTGACCGCAGGGTCGGAAGAAAACAGCTGCCCTGCGATCCGAGCAAACCATACACTCGTCGATCCGCTCGCGCGATGAGACGGTCTCCCGGCAGATGAGGCATTTCTTCACCCTCGGAGCGCAGGTTTCGCAGCAACTGACATGGCCACAGGGCTTAAACACCGTGTCCCGCTTGGCGTCCGAGCATACCAGACACTCATCCAGACTGGCCGTCGATTTCGGGGCCTCCTCGTGCAGGGACTGCGCCAATGTGGCGACCTTGCTGGTCAGCGACAAACTGCCGGAGGAGGACTGATTCAGGCTACCACTGTCTGCTCTTGCCCTGGCATTTGAACTGGTGCCGGCCACATTGCCGGGCAATTCGGAGTCGTCGGTTTTCCTTTCATTGTAGCACTTGACCAGCGTCTTGCATAGATTGGGATCCGGACACAGGTCCAATGGCGTCTGTTGCTTGCGATTCTTCAATGTCAGATCGGCTCCGTTGGCAGCCAAGAAGCAGGCAATCGATGCGGAGGCTTTCTTGTTGTTGGCATTCCTTAGACCCATCAAAAGCTTCCCGAATCCCTCCACATCCTGAAGTTGCTTCAGCTGCGAAAGAGTATGATGTCTGAGTGCTTCGTGCAGCGGTGTATCGCCATCCTTATCGGGTATGTTTAGATCAGCGCCATCCTGCACCAGCAGCTTGACAATCTGTACATGCTGACGCTCCACCGCCAGATGCAGAGCCGTCTGGAGGTTCACATTCTGCCTGTCCATGTTAGCCTTACCCATATGCACGAGGAGTTCGGCGATCTCAACGTGATTGTTGAGTGCCGCCAAGTGCAGTGCCGTATAGCCATCGTCCTTCTTCTCCTCCACGATCCATGGGCGGTTTGTCTTGGTCAGCAGGATCTTCATGGCGCTGGGATTGCCCTTGAGCGCAGCATGATGCAAGGCATTAAAGCCGTTGTTGTTGTTCAACGTGATGTCGGCCCCGAAGTCCAGCAGCAGGGAGAGCATCTCGTCGTGCTCCTTGGAGATGGCATCGTGGAGTGGGGTGTCGCCCTCGGAGTCCTGCAAACTGGGATGGCAACCCAATGTAAGCAGCGTCTTTACCACATTCAAATGACCCTTATTCACGGCAATATGAAGAGACGTTTGCCTTCGCTTATTGCGCGCATTCAAATCCGCTCCAGCTTTGGCCAAAATCTCAATTACCGCCGCCTCATCCCCGAAAGCGGCATGGTGGACAGCCCGATCTCCGTCCTTGTCCTCAATCTCAACGTCAACGGCGTGGCGCAGTAGCACCTGTATCACCTCGATGTGCCCATTCTGGCTGGCCGCCTGCAGAGCCGTATGTCCGGCAAACACCCCATTCACATTCACATCCGGCCCGGAACTGGGCGAAGCACTGGACGTGGAAGGTTGTGCTGCACTGGCCAAGTACTCCTCGCAACGGGCCTGCAAGCAGGGAGCAATGTTGTTCGACTTAAAGCCATTTAAATGCATATTAAACCATGTAACTCACCGCAAATCCATTGGCCGCTGCCTTGACGAACTCCTCGGTGGCATCCCCGGATACATTCGGTTCGAAGAGCTTCTTGAGAATGGCCGACAGACGTTCGCCAGTGGGAATAACTGGGGCACAGCCCCCATCAGAGGCGTTGGTGGAGGCCACTTTGCACACGGCCTGGGGATTGTAGGTCCACGACGTGTTGCCCACCTCCACCTTGAGGTCATTGTCATGGTAGACCTGCTGCACGCGTCCGATCTTGCCCAGCGTCAGCTGCATGGCATCGGCCCACTCACCATGGCCACGCTGCAGATTCTTGATGCTCTCCACATCCGAACAGATCTTGACGATGTCGCCCACTTGGAACTCCGGCGGAGCAGTGGTGGGCGAGGATACTTTAGTGAGGACAGCCGGGTTGAAGGTCCAGCGATTGCCAGAGTTGTAGGCCACCACAATGTCGTGATCCTCATCGATGCCCACTACCATACCGGCGTTGCTAAGGCACTCGAACATGCCATCGGTCCAGCCGCCATGTCCATGCTGCAGCGATTGGACGATCTCCAGGTCCAAGTCCACGGTGACCTTGTCGCCGATCTGGAAGCCATGCGGTCCCTTGCCGGGTCCGTTTTCGCCTAGGAGTGGCAGGTGATCCCGGTAAACATTACTGCCCTTGGCGTCGTTGACCACCTTCAGATCGGCCATGCCCTCGAAGCCCACGCGGTACAGATTCTTGGAGCCATTGTCCCAGATCACATAGGCCGCTGATCTTGGCGAGGCCGAGGACCAGTCCTGGATCTCGTTGACCTTGCCACGCCGGCCAACTCCGCCGTCTTGATCCTCCCACTGCCAGTCCACGCCGCGTACCACACGGGCTCCCGGAAAGATGCCTCTGGCCAGCACTTTCTTTGACTTTCGACGCGGTTCCAGCATGGTTCGCTCGCCACCTGGCGTCGTGATTCTGTAGAAACGGTGTCTCAGGTGATGCTTGTCGCCGTGGTAGCAGATGGAGCACAGGTCGTAGTTGATGCACTCGGCACACTTCCAGCGGATGCCGAAGATCGGTTGTTGGCGGCAAGTGTCGCACATGGTGCCCTCATGCTTCACGCCAGTGGGTGCACTGTCCAGGATGCGGAGATCATACGCACCGGCACAGCGATAATTGGCGGCGGTGCCATTGTCCCAGACCACCACAACCTCCTCAGCGGACTCGAAATTGCGCACGGTTCCAACATGTCCCTCGCCACCATCCTGGAGAGGAAAACATTTTATTAGTGGCTCAATGTTCCGATTTTCCATTGCGTAAGTGGGAAACCCACACTGATCAAGATGCGAAAAGTATAACTGAAGTGCATAATAGCAACTAACAAAGTGTTAAGGTAGGCAATCGCTACAAATTCATTTGGCTATCTCTCTAAGGGATCAACGAGTCGGGCAATAAACATTGAGCTTAAGGGAACGAAGGTTCACATACCCTTGTTTCTAGCTAACTTTGAGGGGTATATTTGTTCAACGTTTTTTGCCAAATCATCAATAATTTCATAATTTCCAGTTTGGTGAAATTTAATCGAGACATTTAATAAATAATTTATCGAATTCCTAAGTCAAATTCTATAAAAACATCAGATTAAGAAATCTAAACATTATCTGCATTAGGATTAGTCATATTTATCTACGATGCGAATAAAGAGACGTTATTGGCTAGATTATTGTAATTAATTATAAATTCCAGAGATTCTCGACTTTAACTTATTTCAATTTTAGTTTATGTCACATATTTTTGGAAATAACTTAATCTTGATATAGCTTCAAACAGATTCTGCGGATGTTAGCACAGAAAAGTAAAAGTCGTGCATGAGCGTGGTATGACTCACTCGTCATGTCAATTAAAGTAAATTTGAATATGTTACGAAAAATATTAAGGTAAACGATTTATGCTTTTAGTGTTAGGAAAAATTTATTAAAATTAAGAAAATGAATAAAAATGTAAAGACTTTAATAAAATTAAAAAAAAAAAAATTGTTTCCAATTTCAGCCAAATATCATTTTTAAATTCAAGGAATAATAATTTTATAAAATATACTTGCAGCTGCGGTCAAAATAATAGTAGTTGACATTAATGGATCATTAAAAAATTTATAATTGTTTTAGTTTTTCATGTTGTTAATAGGTTAAAAATAATTTAAGAAAATGACCACACATATGTACTTGGATTTGGAAAAAAATGTTTTAAGTATTTCATCTTTTTTTAATTTAACAATTCAAAACCATTTTCGTTGTTCGATCTTTTTTTAAATCATTTTAAATATTATACCAATGATTAATGTGTTTTTTTATTATTTGCTTATTTAGTTTTCAGAATTAGATTGCAGAAAATATACAATTAAGAGTTGCTTCCAAAATATTTTTGATTGCTAGATTCATAAGCTAAAAACCACTACTAGTTTGCCCACAACTGTATATGTATATTTATACATATTGCATTATATTTTCTATTTTAATCACTTTAAAACAATCCCTTGGTAAAATTTGTAAAAATACAATTAATTGTACTATCTGATATGATAAAATAAATATTTATCATACGTAGTCCTTGTTGAATGCAATGATAATAAACTTTACGAGGTTAATATAAAATCAATCCTCAATTTAATTTGTTCAGTGTATCAAAAGAGGACGTATGTATGTAAGTATACACACTTTCTAGGATAAATCGAGTCCATCGGAATTCTGGTGAAAACGCGAAAAGAGAAACTTGACTAGTTTGGCGAGATGTCTAGAACGGATTCACGCGCGGCATGCAATTAAAGCAAATTGATCGGTCAATTGAGAAGGGGAGAGTTTTCTACATAAACCAGAATCAGAAGACTTGACCCTCCGCACCTGTTTGTTCCACTTCCAGTCTGGTCCGCGGATCACCCTTGCGCCCACGCCCTCCATGGAGAATCGTCGGACGACGGCGGCCGCTGAGCTCGTTGCCACGCCCCCTGCCCCCGTCGAGGAGGAGGAGGAGGTGGTGGTGGTGCCACCCGGACCTCCAACACCTGCAATTGACGACCCACCCCCGCCCCCCGTTGCACTGCTCACAACTACACCCACAGCCGTGGTGTTGGTGTTGCTATTGCTATTGCTATTGGTGTTTGTTGGTGCTCCACTGGCATTTGCCGCATTTGTCGAGTCCTTGGCCGTCGATAAGGTGGCCGCACACGACATTTTACCACTCCGCAAGGTCCTTCGGCGGGTGGACACACTATTTCACAATTTATTGCACTATTTCGTTGGGGTTTTCGCGTTAAAAATCGAAACAGCAGAGCCACGGAATTTTACAACCTGCAGTGTGGCTGTAGCTTCGCAAACGATAAATTCCACGCTTTGCGATAAATGAATAGTGAGACCAAAATGTCTGAGCTCTGGTCACTCTAGTCCGTACAGTGGAAAATTGTTAGGCAAATTATTAAAAAAAAAAGTAATTGTTAGTAAATATTTTAATAGTATATAATAGTTATAAATAAGTTGGTAATTGGCCATTTAAATGCAGCTGTTTATTGTAAGAACACATCTTACAATTGATCGCCTGATGGCTTAAAATAATTGTTAGATATTGATATATATATAATTTGGTTTTTAATTAATTTATATGTATTTTTGTTTGTCTTTTTGCAAATAAAATTTAATAAAACTGGTCCAAAACTTAAGTTTTAAGGTACTGCTCAGGATCGGTGAGAAATGCTTCCAGGAAAGCAATTCCTTTTGGCAGATACTGAATGTTTTCATTGAAGAGATGCAGTTCGGGGCGCAAAATGTCTCTAAAGGAAACCTCCTTGATATTGGTTATTTCAACCAGGAAGCTGGTTTTCTCGAGGCGAACAACCGGATCGTCTTCTATACATTTTCGCACGGTCTTCCTTACTACAGTTCGATTCGCTTCCCTGTAAAAAAAAAGAAATTTAAGTTGTTAAATTAAGTTAAGCGCTAATCAATTGTTAAATTATATTTTGTTTTATTTAAATAAATATTATTTGTTCAGAAAAGTTAAGAAAATCTTAATCATAAGATTTCTTTACTGTTGAAAAATAAATCTTAAAGCTACATTAACTAATTTTTTGAGTTTTAAATATGATTTAGAAAGTTAAGTGAATTCGGGTCTCAGGTCTTGGATTTGTATGTAATTATTTAAGAAAGCATTAAGTAAACAAATTAGTGATTTCAGTAAAATTATGAATATCTTAATCACAAGAATTCTTTAATATTTGAAACACATCTAAAAGCTACATTAATACAATTTTAGAGTATTAAATTTGACTTAGAAAATTAATTGAGTAAAGGGATTTCAAGAAAGCACTTACCGCAGGAGCCTCGCCCTTTTCTCCGACAGAACGGTCAGCAGATTGTGGAAAGTTTGATTGATCTCAACAATACTTTGATCAATGCGGTGAAGGAATTTCAGAAAAGCTGCCTCGTCGTTGCCATCTATCGCATCGGTGAGATTCAGGGGTAGCTTGAGACTGAGCTGGAAGTCTAGAAAGTAGTCATGCGCCGACCATCTTTCCTTGGGAGTGGCCACCGCATTGTCCACTTCAATTGAGGTTACTTCGATGGCCGACTCATCCACCACGTCCAGGAGTTTGTAATTTACCACAATTCGAAACGTAGTCAGCAGGCGATGGTAAAATATCAACTGCTGGGAGATCTTTCGCTGGCAGTCGAATATCCAGTTTGGCTGCTGTTCGGCCAGCAATCTTTTGAGGTTTTCAAAGAAGGATTCGACAGGTTTGGTTGCAGCCTTTTGTTTAACGTTTATTTTTCTAAAAAAAAGCATATCAATTTTAATATATATGCAGTAATTAATTTCAGTATTCGGTGCTTACCTCTTTATCTGTTCCAGCAGCTCGGCTTTGTTCCACGTAATCGGCTCCTCCTCTACTCTCGTCTGATCCACAGAATCGTCGGAGTAGCCAGATAGCCGTGCCTGCTCCTCGATCTCCCAGTACCGGGTGACATCCTTCAGAGTGGGCTTCTCCCTTAGGAGGCGCAGTCGCTTTCGTTCCCTTGAAAATTCCCACAGTGTCTGATGGGGCAGGGCAAAGGAATCTGCCATGAACTTTGTTTCGCTCAAGGATTGATTGCAATTGCCACACTTCTTGCAGGATCCGCTGCTGCCGGCAATGACCACTGTGTTCAGCTGACCCTCGCAGAGTTCTGGCTTTGGTTGTGACTCCTCTGGATCCGCTTCCTCGATCTCTTCGTCCGTTTCCTCGGCCAACGTGGAGACCAGACTGAGCCGCTCATTGTCTATTTGATTGGGTTCCTCCGCCGCCTCCTCCTCATCCTCCAAATCTTGCATTCCTGCAAAGACGGTGGTGTCCCCGGTCAGATTGATGAACTTTGTGTTCGTAGCGGCCAAGCTCTTAAAGTTCGGATCGTCGGAGCTGCTGCTCTTCCTTTCGTTGGACTTGCGCTGCTCCTGGAAGTAGTTGGTCACATCCGATATGGTTATGGCTTTATCCTCCAGCTCTGTGTCAAACACCGATTTCCGTGGCAACTCCAGCATATCCAGAGAGCTTTTTTTGTTCAACTCAGCCATGGCAGGGTGATAAGCCCTTACTGCTTGTACCGACGCGTCCAACAGAGTTTTCGTAAAGGTCCTGCGGGATTTATCTGCGCCCGTTTCCGACTTTATGTTTGTCATCCGCCAAGCATCTTCCTGCTGCTCCTCCTCCATTTCCATTTCCATGTCCATGTTACTGACCACAAAAAGGTTCGTGTGTCGCTTTTTAGACTCTGGAAGATTGGGTGTAAGATGTGAGGGAAAGCGTTTCATCAGTGATTGGGTGTGATTTAATGGAGTTCCACATTCGGACGCGTCCGCATCTAACTCCATCTTCATTGGCTGGTAAATGGAAAGCTTTTTTTGCTGAGTTGTCACACGTTTCTTCTCCTGAGTCGGTGTCTTGCACATCTTCTCCTGAAGCTCGAACTCAGTCAAGGACATTCCAGGCGTGTAAGTAGACATTTGTTTAATTCTGGATGCTAATTTGATATTGGGCAGGGGTGTAATTGCATTGAAGTCGACATCCTTCATGGTGTTTTCGGGACTTTGAAAGTCCATTGATTCAGACATAACCATGGTTTGATGGGTCCTGGAATTGGGAGCAATCTCATCCTCTTTCTTTTCTTTTCCAAATACATAATCCTTCAGTGCTCGCAGAATTCCCTTGGGTTTTTCAACTTTTTCGTTCTCCACCTCCACAGGGATAGGTTTACTTAATCCGGGAACTTCCTCATCCTCTTCCATGGGCTCTGATAAAAGCAAAGTATGCCTTTTAAAGGATGAAGCTGATGGTGCAGGGATCCTTATTTGCTGATCCTCCTCCAGGGGCAAGTCGTCTTCAATGGGTTGGGCACTGGCAAGTGTAGCTCTTGGTTTCCGCGATATCTCTGTCCCGTTAAAACCCACATCCTCGTCAATGGTCTGCGATAAAATCATTGTTTTCCTTGATTTATTTGTATAATTTACGGCAGGCGATGGGGCTACATCCACCTCATGGGATTCCCCATGGTGACGACATGTGACATCATTCTCCTCAATGGGCTCCTGAAGAAGCAAAGTGTGTCTTGATTTGGATGTCGTTGCTCCAGAAGAGTGGGATACCTTTTTGGTTTCCAAATCTGCCTCACTGTTCAGATTGCTCTTAAGATCGGTGAAGACATTGGTAACTTCTTCAATGGGTTCTGCCATAATGAGCGTATGTCTAGCTTTCAATCTCAGAGGATCTGCTGAGTTGTGTGTGTTTCTTAGTTGAAGCCGCGGGTGTTGCTTTGGCTGATCTGTTGGCTCATTAAAGATTTCCGCATCTTCCTCAATGGGTTCTGCTAAAAGGAGAGTTTGACGAGATTTCGATGGCTGACTCTTATTTTTAATTGCCGGTTGCCCAATGGACTCTTCCATAAAATCAATGCGTTTTCTTGACTGATCATTGTTGTAGGCCATTGACTTGCACACCTCCGCATCTTCCTCTATGGGCTCGGCCATAAGGAGAGTTTGACGAGATTTTAACGACTGGCTCCTGTTCTTTATTGTCGTTTGCTGAAAGGACTCATCTCTAAACTCAATTCGTTTTTTTGGCTGATCATTATGGTAAGCCATCTCGGCATCTTCCTCTATGGGCTCGGCCATAAGAAGAGTTTGACGAGACTTGGATGGTTGGCCAACATTTGCAACTGCCACTTCCTGAATAGATTCTTCCATAAAATCAGTCTGTGTTGGCTTAAAATAAGACTGGTCATTTTTAAAAGCCTTAGATGTATGTCCCTCTTCTTCTATAGCTTCTGACATCAGAAGAGTTTGTCTCGACTTAATTGACTTATTAGTTGTGGCATCTTTAGTTGACTTTTCGTTAAACTGTACTTCATTTTGGCCCAAAGGGGGCAACTCACAAACATCTTCGTCTATTGGTTCCGACATTAAAAGAGTGTGTCTCGATTTTGAAGACGTAGAGTGAGTCGTATTGCTTAACGGGGCAACATGTTCTTCAATGGGTTCGGCCATGATGAGCGTCTGCCTTGGTTTGTATTTATGCTGTTCAGATGAATTATCTTCCTTTCGGGGAGTCGCCAAATCTTCAGGAACTGTCTCATGCATCAGAAGAGTGTTTTTCAATTTTAGGCTAGACTTTTCTTGGCACTCATTAGTTTGCATGTTGAATGGCTGTCCATCATCTTCTTCAATGGGTTCTGACATGATGAGCGTAGGCCTTGGTTTGTATTTATGATGTCCAGATGAATTATCTTCTTTTCCGGCTGTCAAATCCTCAGAAATTGGCTCATGCATAAGAAGAGTATTTCTCGATTTAAAGTGATTATTATTTTGGATATTCAGTGGCTGCCCATCATCTTCTTCAATGTGTTCGGACATGATGAGCGTCTGTCTTTTCTTGAATATATGCTCTTTAGATGGATTTTCCTCTGATCCGATCGCTACATCCTCACAAATTGTCTTATGCATAAGAGTGTTTCTTAATTTCAAGCGAGACTTTTCTTGAAACTGATCCATAGACTGTTGTTCGACGAATGTCTCTTCAATCGGCTCAGACATAAGTAATGTGGGCCAAGTCTTCTGACGCTGCGGAACAGTTGATCTATCAATAGTTGAGTGCCTTATTATTGGTTTATTTTTGGGTTCTGTTGTATCCGTCATGGTAATTTGATCGTTCGCCTCAGCTTCTATGGGTTGATCTAAAAGAAGCGTATGTCTTGATTTAATATTTGTGTAATTAGTTGTAGTTATAATGCAGCCCGTTTCTTCTTCCATGGGCTCCTCTAACAGGAGAGTTTGCCTGGCTTTGGATTTTCTTTCCTGATCCGCCAAGATATTTTTAGGTAATTTCTTGCCTGGGTTTATATCCTCTTCCTCCAGAGGTTCTGCTAAATGTACAGTTCTCCTTTTAGAATTATGTCCATGCAAATCATTCCCATTACCTTCCAATTCCTCTTCCATCGGCTCCGCTAAAAGCAGTGTTGGCCTAGCTTTGGATTTTTCTTTAGGTACAACGTTGCCATAGCTAACTTCCTGCTCTTCCACGGGTTCTGCTGAACGTAGAGTTTGGTTGACATTGGATTGACTTTTTCCTACACGATCAGCTGTTGGTTTTAAGTGCAAATCCTTTAATGGACTTATAATGCCCTCTTCCATGCTTTCCTGCATCAGAATAGTCTCCCTGCGCTTTGTCTTGGTGCATGCCCAAACTTTGCTTTGCTGTTCGTTACTTGTGGACTTTTCATAGACAATCTCCTCCGTTGTGACCGCAATCTCCTTCCTGAAGGGCATAGATTTCGTGGCTTCCTGATCCATGGATTCATTAAGATGCAATGTACGACGAGTGGGAACTGCTTTCACGCCAGGAATATCGGAAAAAGCTACCGGCTCCTGCTGCAGTTTCTTAGCTGCTGTGGAATGAAAGTCCTGACTGCTTGTAGGATACTCCAAACTCAATTCAGAGTGGTCGTAAGTGGTTTCCCGCCTCGTAGAGTTCTTGGATGTATTTCTGGACTGCGTTTCATCGCCTAATCTTGCGTGAGCCAAGAAGTTTGTGTTGTCTAACATCAATTCATCCGCCTGGGATAGTCGATATTTTCGCTTGTCATCCACCACCTTCAGCGTCTCCTTTTCCTTTCGAACTGGACTGGTTGGCGCCGGCGACATGGTCATGTTCTCACTGAAATTTAACGTTCCTCGCGGCTTTATGCTCCTTATGTCCTTCTTGGGACTTTCATCTTCCATGGCTTCCCATTCCAATCCATGCCAAAAACGCTTTTGCTTGTTCCTGCGATCCGTTGTTGGTGTTTTTGGGCCATTGGGAAACAGTTGAATCTTACCCGCCTCCAGCTCATCGTTTAGTTGACGAAAGTTGATTTTCTTGCTAATGTTTTTACCCGAAATCATGTCGAATGGTATCAACACGGACTCATCTTTCATATAACTAATTGTGCTGCTGTTGCTCTCAAAAGAGGTCGATGGCACATGATTCCGGTCCTCCGAGACTGTAAAATAAAATGGTTTACGTTAATTATAAATTTATGTGCTGCCTACTTTAAAAATTCCTTTCCAATTAAAAAAAAAAACTAAAAAAAATTATAGCTTAATCAATCTTATTTAAATATACAGCGGGTATTATTAGTTTAGTTATAGGAGCTATCTATTAAACTAAATATATTGAAAAGGAATTTAAATTAAACGAAACAAACCATTTAAAGGGCAGTCGAAGGATAAATCTACGACTTCGTGTTGGGTTTTATTCTTGTTCTCCTTTCCCGCCTCTTCTAAATCCATAAACAGTGATTTTTGGGCTGGTGTTTTCTTCTCCTTCTCGTTGAACTCGCGCATTTCCCTCTCCATGCTGTCGTCTTCCAGTTCCATGGAACTGTGTTGGCTCGGAGGATAAGGAGCTGCAGAAGTGGGAACAGGAGCAGATGATGGTGGAACTTGAGCAGGAGGAGCAGTAGGGGCTGTTGGAGGAGAGGCACGGAAACCCAATGGCGTGATGTCCATGAAGGAGTCACCAACTCCCTTCGCTGCTGGGGCATTTACACTTTTTACCCTTTCCACGGCAGGCAGTTCAATGGAGGGATTCTCAATATCAGCGAGTGGCCTTTGGTTCCTGGTTACCAAAGAACCCGACATCAGATCCATAGTTTTGTCCATTAAACGCTGATCGTAGAGACTGCTTTGGAACACTTTGCGCTCCTCGGACGACAGAGAGATGGAGACCATGGCGGTGGTGGTGGTGGTGGTGGGTGTTTTTTGTGTGTTTTGCATCAGTTCGCAGGGCAACATGGTGACATCCACGCTGGTCTGGAAATTAAGGGACACGTCGACCTCTTCCCGTAGTGGAACATTCTCCTTGTCCGCATCCTCTGGAGGTTTCGATAGCGATCCCGATTTCGATACTGATCCCGAATCCAGTGATCCTGCCCTTGATCCAGAGCTGTCTTCCGCATTGTGTTCTGATACCTCGTACGAGTCGGCCCAGTTGTTGGTCTCCTTGGTGTTGACAAATTCTCTATTTAAAGCGTGGATAAGAATATAATTATACATGTAGTGGCTGGGATTCCCATACTGTACTTACCGCACGAACTTTTTGCCACTGAAACTGATTCGTCGCTTGATTTGTTGTTTGGTCACTGACGTTGTTATCGTCGGGTCGTCTTCTTTCAAAGGCGCCTTCCGCAACTGCAAAATGGTGGAATAAGTCTCTATTAGTTGGTCTGTGAAATTGTTTTATTTTGAAACACCCACGGAACTACGGCGTTTGATTGAATTCATCGCGCTGTTAAAATTGTTTTTAGTTTAAAATCTCATTGGACAGACGCCGCCAGTTTTGTGTGAATGGCAAAATGGGAATGCCAACTCCTTGGCATTCACAACCTTAAATACAAAACTATATAAAACTGATGAATTAATTTTAAAATAAAATAAATAATTTAATCCATTTAATTAGGCTTAGCTAATTTTTATGAATTCATTATTTGTTCATAACTAATTAAAGAAAGTAACCTAAAACAAAAATACTAAACCAAATCTAAAAAAGGCACTAACGCTTATAACGATCGCTGCGGATAAAATAAATCCGTTGCGGTTTGAACAAATACAAATTATCTATAACAAGGAAAAAAGCAAACAAAGCCAGAGTTTATATACCCTTGTAGATATTATAAAAATGTAATATGACCCCATGGCAGCTATATGAAATAGTAGTGCGATCTTTATAAAATCAAAACCGTTGTTATGAATTATTATTCTGACTTGACATAACTGTTTCATGCTATTGACTCTTACGAGTTATGGAAAGAATATAGTTTTCATTTCACAAATGACGTTAATTTTATTAACCATCAGATCCAATTTTAAATCACATATTTTAAAGTTTTATAGAAAGAAATGCCCAGACAATATTAGGCCTTGAAGGTGTCCTTCTCCTTGCGCAGCTTGCCCATGGTGACGATGGGATCGGTGGCTCCTCCGGCGTGTTTCTGCACGGTGGCCTCGTGGACGCGCATGAATGGATTCCAGGACTTCTCCTCGCCAATGGTCGAGGGAACAGTGGGATCCTGGGAGGCGCGACGATGCTTGGCCCACTCTATCCGCTGCTGGATGACCTCGTTGTCCGGCTCCACGTGGCGGGCGAAGCTCATGTTCTGCAGCGTGTACTCGTGGCCACAGAAGACCTTGGTGTCGTCCGGCAGGGCGGAGAGTTTGGTGCACAACGCCTCGTACATTTCCTCGGCGGTGCCCTCGAAGAAGCGTCCACATCCGCCCTGAAAAAGGGTGTCCCCGGTGAAAACGGCTCCCTCACCGCTGCCATCGCCCGCCGTGACATGGTAGCAAATGTGTCCGGTGGTGTGACATGGAGTGGACAAACACTTGACGTTCAGGCTGCCAATGGTGAAGCTATCATCCTGCTGAACCTTCTGGTTCAGGGCGCCAATCCTGTCATCGCCACCATAGACATCTAGCTGCTTTTCCCATAGCTTCACCAGCTTCTCATTGCCGCCAGCATGATCCCAGTGATGATGTGTGGTCAGTACCTTGTTGAGGGTCAGCTGCTCCTCCTGCACCGTCTTGATGACCAGTTCCGGTTCCACGGGATCCACCACGGCTGCCTCACGCGTCTTCGTGTCCACAATCAGATACATGTAGTTGTCCTGCAGGGCCGGCAGTATCTTAATCTCCATGCCCTCCAGTTTCACGTCCTCCAATGTGCTATGCATGCCTCTCAATCCCACTTTTCTGAGTTTTTGCACTGAAATCAGATATTCGGTTTGACATTGAGATTGACACGAAAAAAAACAGGTAGCAGGGCAAACAAGCAACGATAAATGGAAATGCAGGGCAAGAGATTAGATTAAACACAAATATACACAGATAGATTACGGTTGACGAGACTTGGACAGACGGGCACAGCCAGAAATCGTCTTCGAATTGCTCCAAAACCAGGGGAATCCGCTTGAGGAACCGCCAGCCGCAGACGCAATCGCAGTTTGCTGGACGAACCTCGGAAGTAGGTGGCGGTCAATTGGGTCTCCACTGTGGTGGCCACACTGCGCCAGGCGGCGGAAAACATTGCGGATGATTCTGATTTCTAGATTTAGCTAAAAGCGTGTGTGTTTTCTATGAATTAAATATGGCAAATTACAGTTGTTTTTTTTATCCTATTTCTTCGGATAAGCGAGAGTGACCGTTTTCAGAGCGGCTTAAAAAACCCAATAACGGAATTTAGAAAATACCAAAATATACTAAATTAAATAGCTGTGAAACCGACCATGGTTGGAAGCCGGGACGCGTTATTAGCATGGACTCTGACCATAAAAAAACCCGTTACTTTTCTTTATTATATTTTCTTATTTAATTTGTGTTTTCTTAGCAGTAGCTTTCAGTTTTACACCGGTTTGACCAATCAAAACTAACGTAAGAGTGAATTCTTTAGATCAAGAGAACCTTGTGTGTAACATCCCTTATAAAGACAAAATAATCAAATTCCGTTTGTAAATTCTTGAAGTTAAGAGAACTAAACCCATCAATATACATATATATCATATGTTCATTTCAACCTAGTAAACCCCCTAAAACATATGTCAGTTAGGTTTGAACTAGCTTGCCCATAGTAGAAAATATAAAATTACAGTCCAATGTCCGAATCGACTGATCCTCACTGCTCCACCTCAAAGTCCAACCTGATCAAAGTGCACCATGTGGGTGTAACTGCCAGGATGCAGTCGCCCTTGAAGAAGCTTCTGCCCCGGATGAATTCCTCCAGCGATTCGGATGTGTACCAGAACAGCCAGAACCAATACAACATGTTCAAGGACGTGGGGCGTGGTGAGATGACCGAGTCCACGGCTTCGGGTAGCTCCCCACATACTCTTTATCAGATGCACGCCGAACCGGTCAAGAGTCTGCTGAATCACTCGAAGGATAAACCGCAAAGGATCGAGTTCCAGCGCTACTCGAAGAAGCGACCACATGTGATTGTTCCAACAAGATCGGCTCCCAAGGTTAAGAGTCGTCGTTCGAAATCCCACAAAGCCTCGCAGGCGCAGAAGCAGAAACCGGGATTCCTGACCCGTTTGTTCGAATCACTGGACAAGATGTGCCAGTGCCAGCCTCAAAGCCCGAAGTCCATTATCGATGATCTGCCGGAGCCGAAGTGGAATCACAAGGAAGCCAGCCGGCACACCTGCATCGGTATCTATCCGTTTGAGCATGGATGCGCCGACTATCTGAGCACCACGGATACGCATCCGAAGATCAACGCCATTGTCCTGGCGGATCGGGCCACCACCTATGCCACCCACTTTTGGGCGGAACTCTTCGGACTGCTACACATCGCCGTGGCCTTTGTGGTGGCCTTCATCCTGCAGAGCTACCGATTTGTCCTATACTCGCTGGTCAACACCCTGATCGTCGGACTGCTCCACATGACCTCGGACTACATGTTGAAGCCCATTCTGACCATGATCTTCAATGGCTACCTCCAGCCGCCGTTGATTCTCCTCTATAACATCTTGTGCTCTGTGAGGGACATCCTGGAACCGGTGGCCAGTACCCTCAATAACTTTATGAAACCACTGGCCACCGTGGGAAATAGTTTTAGACTGGTGGATGTCAATTACCGACAGATCCATAAACTGGCCAAAGATGTTTGAGTGTGTGTTTTTTCTTAGTTTGTTAAATTGTTATTATGTTTCTGAGTTTTGTTAAATACGTACACAATATATTATTTTGGATTTGCGTTTTATTTATTTTTAAACTTTTGTTTTACAAATAGCTTTCGAAATTTAGAAAAGCTCTAATTCTTTTATATCATGGTTTAAATTTTGATAACGCCATAAATTACTTTTTATTATGATTTTTTAAAATATTAACATTGAGTTCTTATAAAATTAGTTCCCTATTTTCTCGGGGAATTCCCTTATTAAATTCCCCTTATAAATTCGTTTCATTTTCATTGTATTTTGTCACTGGTGTTTCTGGTCCATTCGTTTCTCTAGAGGGCGGAGCTATTACAACCCCTAAAATTTCAACAAGTTTTTCGTCAACTTCCCCAAACTCTTCAACACTCAAACACACAATATTACGCACATTTCAAAAACCAGCTCGGATTACATTGTTTTTCTTGTTTCATAGAAGTGTAGTTATGGTGACACACCCCCTACCCCACACAAACTGAAAATTTAAGGGTGAGTTCGGAGCTCAATTACGTTGAATGCAACATTTATGATTTATTTGCTCATTTTGCGGCTAGGGAAAGCATATGTCCAAAATAAAAAACAAAAACTGCACTAATTGTGTCCCGCGGGGTTTGAATTCATTTACAATTTAGGGTAAATCAAGGCGAATGAAACAAAGAATTTTATGGGTATTCAGGTAATATATGTTTTATAATTTATTTAAGAAATTTAAACTAGATTATTAAAGTAGCATTTTTAATTAAGCAAAATTTTTCCGTTCGCCTTATTAAGTCTTCAATTAATTAAAATGGTTTTAGTTTTTTCAAAAATTTTAACACCAGGAGTAAAAAATAATTTTTATTAGAACAAAAACATCATATCTATACCTTTTAGTAGTTCTTAATAATTCTTTGAACTCCACTACCGAGTTTGGATACCATTTGAAAACCAAGTTATGAATGGTTTGACGATTTTATCTCAAAACCTTTCTTTTGACCTTCACTAATCCCTGACCAGAAAATTTCTTAGAAATAATTCTTATTATAGTTTGCAAAAAGAAATCAATAAAACTGATCTACAAAAATGATGGCTATCAAGGGATTTAGTTTCCATTCCGCCTAAGTTTTTATGTTCAATGGAATTCCCATTCACAAGGTAAACACTGTAATCAATTATTATATTCAAATCTTTGCAGGTATTGTGTGGGTATACAAATAGTTGGACGGTGTTAAGCGGAAAAGTTGTAGTTTTGTTATTTATCAGTTGAGTGGAGAAAGGAAACACCAGCGGAGCTTTCATTAATGAGAATAATGAGCTGGTTGCCAACTAAGGATCGTCTTTCACTGCACCCCTTTCCGAGTTCTGAATGGGGAACCGGACTCACAGGCACTCAGCCCGCCCAATTAGCCGTAGAAATTGTTTAGGCGTTCGAGTATCCCGGCATATGTTTGAAATTAACGTGGAAAACACGCGAAGCATTGATTGATTTGCGTTACTAAGTGGCAGGGGAAAATAAAATTGTGTTTTCCTGGTTTTTCAGATTCTGAAGAGGATTAATTGGATGGTGTCGTTATGTCTCTGAAAATATTGTTTTAATCTTTTGAAAATATGAAAAATTAGGTTAAGATAATTTTTAAAAACATTTTTGAAATCTAATTAATCCATTTTAAAATATTAATTAATATAATTAATATTAAGAACTATCAAAAATTATTTTGTAATTTTAACATCCAAAAAAAAACCCATTATAACAATAAACATTGTTTTTCAAAGTATAATCTAACTTAAAATAAACTAAGGTCATAATATGGTAATTATAAGCATATTTAATTGGTTTATCAAATAGAAAATTTTAGATTTACATTTAAAACTTAACATTTCCATACTTAAAAAAAATAATGTGTAACACACTTAGATTTAAAGACAACACCCCTCGGGGCTAAGTCAGTACCGAACATTTTTAACTCAAAGAGAAAATATTTGGACTTTCATAATTTAAAAAATAAAAAAAAAAATAAATATATTTGTTAAGGATTTATTTTACTTCCTTTTTGCATTAAATCTTTATTATTATCTAATAATGTATTCCTAAAATAATGTTTTTGAAGAGAATATTAAACAACCCTTGATAAATCCGTGGGCAAATAAAATATATATTGTTTTGAAAGTCTTTATAACTTCCGAGTGACCTTTTAGGCCTGCTACATTGCTTAAAAAGTACGCAATGTTTGCCCAATTTTCCTGTTTCCAAATCGTATTAATTGGATTGTGCTGTGATGTGTCTATAAACACCTTTGTTTGCTACGCGTAATGCCCAAAACATTTTCGGGCTAAAGGTGCGAAAATCATTTGGCATCGCCAGACAAAACTCTCCCACACATAATACCTCGGTTGGCCCATTATTGTGTGATCGACAGGCGGATAAAGGGAATCCTCCTCATGAATGGGGAAGCAGACAGAATAGCGACAAGGTGACACCTTACAAAACGCTTTGTTGGGAATTTCGGGATTACAGATGGTAAGCTGTTTTCTGGGCTGCTCTATTTTCTGGTCTGGCCCGACCTGAAACTAGAATTTCGGGATTAACCGGGCAGGTTTTTCTCCTACTGGGATGATGACGTTTGCTAAATATCTCACAGTGTCCTGTCTCATTTTGCGAGAAGTTAAGTAATATGTTGAACGTCGACAGCGAAACAATGTACTACAATGGAAAACTATTGAAAAACTATTGAAAACCGATGGGCTGGCCAGCCACAAATGGTTATGCAAGAAGTTACAAGTAAATACAACAATTTGAGAAGAACATTGCGGATCTTGGTATGGAAAATTGAGTAATAGTTGGAGATTATCGCAAAGTGCTTGAAAATTCTGGGTATTTTAGGGGATAATATATGGCCGAATGATGCAAAAAGTTGGAACTTAGCTGAAATGTGAGAAGAGCTACTTAAAAAGTATTAGCCAGGAAGTACTTTTTATCATCGGATGTGCGGATTAGGATGAGATTAGATGGCTGAATTTTACAAGCACTGCTTATACAAAAGTTATGCGAAATATATTAAATAAGTATTAAACGGAAATGTTTAGAGTTGTACATGGTGTCAATTAAAAAGCTATATCTTATCTTAAAAAATAAAAATGTTTTATAAACTTGATATACTTTTTGTGTGCATTGTTAATGTTAAAGTAAATAACGCATTTTTTTCTTTATAGTTTATTACAGAAATAATGTCTTATTTTCCAAACTTTATTAAGATTTTAAGTAATCAAAATTTTTAAATTATCACAAAAAACGTATTTATTTAACATGAAACTACTTTTAGCTATATTTCTAATCCTTTTCTTATTTTTTCTTCTATGTTTTTTATTCGAACTTGGAGTGTATTTAAGCGGTCCGATGCGAATTGCATTCATGCGCTTGCATTATTTAAGAAACAGACACCAGACGCCCGAGGGAAAAATTCAGCTTGGCTCAGCTAAACACGATAGTGTGGGAACCAAAAGACGCGTTTGCACGAAGCTACAAAAAAGTCGCAAATAAAGCTTCGTTTGATTTAGCCTGACAGCTTTGCATGCGATCCCTAAGTCCTGACACGTGATTTTAATAATGGAATTAGTTCGGCTGAGATTACAATCCTTTCACTGCGGTCAATTAGAGGGCACACCTATGCAAAAGGGAGTTGCCACGCAACAGGGGTAGCATGGAAATTCTATACCTCTAAATAAGCTTTTATATGTCCTATGACAATAAACAAATTTTATTAGTCTTTATAATAATTATAAAAATTATATAAAAACTAATTAGGTCAAATTTTTTTTTTATAAATATTTCAAATATATATTTATAGACCCAAAAAAATATATACGCATCGGGTAACAGGCAACTTTTTGTAATTGAAGAAAAATAATACATTTTATCATTTATTTACTGAACTTATCTTATTTTAAATTTTTTAAAATTTTTTTTACATATTACAAAGATAATCTTAGCTCTGAGTATCAACACTAAATGCAAAAAGAATAAATCTCTTTAAAAATATTGACCGAAATTTTTGTTTAAATTGCTCTAAAATGTTTCTTATGAAAAAAAATATTTTAGATTAAATAAATCATTTATTTAAGCATTTATTATTTTAAAATATATTTTTGAATTGCTCAACACTAAAGTGTCGTTAGAAAAAAAATGTCAAGGTTCAATAATTTCCAATTAAAAACATTTTTGAGATATTTTAAAACTATTTTTGTCTTAGATGATCTGTTAAGTGCAGGAAAAAATAAATAGAATATAACACAATTTGTTTAAATTGCTCTAATATGTTTCTTAAGAAAAATAGTCTAAGTTAAATTAATCTATGATTTTAGCACTTATTATTTTAAAATATATTTTTGACTTGCTCAGCACTAAAGTGTCTTACGTAACAAATATGTTAAGATTCAATAATTCCCAATTAAAACATTTTTGAGATATAACTGTTTTAGTCTTAGATAATCTGTCAAGTGCAGGAAAAAAAAAATAGAATAAACTCCAAATAAGTAGGCCTAATCCGAATCACCTTCGCACCTGTGACTCAGTGCGCTCTCATGATGAAAACCGAGGGGATATAAAGTTGTAATAATAATGTTCGGGGTGCTGATGATGTTGGCTGTGACAAATCTGGGTTTTTGGGACTGCGTCAAGGGGATTTGCGAGTGTGACGAAATCATCAACCCTCCCAATTTGATGCTTAATGAATTCCCTTCGACAACAAACAGAATCAGAATCCGAAGAGTGCTCCTGTTTCTGTTCCTGTTCCTGGGGCAACGTAATTGTTTGGCCTTTTTGTGGATTGTCACCTTTGTCATGTCACTTTTATTTCATTTTATTTCATCACACCATTTCGCGTTGAATGCAGTCGAGAGGAGCGTTTTGTAATTGAAATTTGATCCCACTAGATGAGCAGCAGAAGGAATTTTCCCAATCCCAGCCTCAGTTGAGCGTCAAATTGCACCGAGTCTGACTTTTATACCTATTGCATACATAGACGGTTATCTCTAGGTCGAAATTACCAAAATTACACTTCTTAATATTTAATAATTAAATACATTAATATTAATTAACACATTAGGTTTGTAGAGGTAAGAGCGTTGTTCAATTTAGGATAAATTATTTTAAAATTGTTAAAGGCAATTTAACTGCCATTAAAAATAAGTGGTAGTATTTTTTAATAATAATAATACCAAATAGTAATTGGGACTATGAATTTAAAATATTAATATAAATATTAACTTTTATTGGCGTTAATAATAACACATAAAAGGATTCTCTTTTTTTTTGTTTTTGGGGTCATTTTGTCTTTAAATAAATTCAATGTAATTCTGTTTTCAATTTGTATACATGTATAAATATTTTTAAAATAATTATTTTTAATTAAAAAATAACAATAAAATATTTTGTGCTGCTTGAAAGAAACTTTTTTTTATTTTGATGTTTCCATTTTTTGTTAACTAAAAATGTGCTTCTTTGGTTTTGAATTGAAGAAGCTCGACTGTGTAAAGCAGCACTCCAAATTAAGCAATGTCACAGAAATCCGATGTAAATTCCTAGAAACAGCACACGGGCATTCATTAGACACCCTCAAAAACGCTAATGAGGTCATGATGTTTCCAAATCCAAGACCCTATTCTGCCCCTAGATAGAATGAACCGGAGAACCATGCGAAAAATGTTATCACAGCCGAGAGATAGAGATAATGGGACAAAATGGCTGCCAAGGGTTACGCCCACCGGCGCAAAGCGGAAGCGGAACTACCCCTAAATTGGCCAGATTGCAACCAGTTAACGATGGCCGTTCCAATCAACCAAACGTTCCGCAGGCAAAAACGGAACGATTTGAAACGGAACACACCCTTGGAATGCAGTTTTCTATAGCTTGCAGTCGAGTTTGAAGAGCGGACGCGTCAAGTCGCAAGGAAATAATCGGTCCCGAAATATATACAAATAAATAAAATAAATAAAAGTTTCTGGAATACCAAAAACAGATAAATTTGTTGTGCAAATAAATTAAAAGGATATCAAGTCAATAAAAAGTTGTACTAATAAATATCCATAAAAGCAGTTATAAATTCATATGAAATCAGAATAATTAAAATAAACATATTTCAAAAAGTTAAGTTATTTTAATTTTAAACACAGTAGTCAGCCACAAAGCATATAAAAAAAACAGAGATTACACAGTGAACTAAAAATAAATTAAAGTGATACAAAAAATGTTCATTGTTAAAACAAGTTGATTTCATCCGCGTTTAGAAAAAAAAACAAAAAAACACAAACATTTATAATACATATCAATAAATAGCAAGGATAAGGATAAGTTAAAATCATGAATTGAAATTAATAAGATTGTTATACAACCACAAACCTTCCATAATATTAAACTATAACAAATCAAACGCAATCGGAACTTGGTTCAGCAAAATTGCTGCATAATGTTTGACAAGAACATGGATGGCAACAATTTATCGGTCTCCATTAGCGGCGACTTGGACTCCACAAGTTCCGGCGGCACTTCCTCGGATCACTCGGCTGTCCAACAGGATAATCTTAGTTCGCCGATGGCCTACGGATCACTATTCCTTCCCAATGCTGGTGAGTGCCACCAGATCCATAGACATAGACATAGACTTCTATATATTCAAATCGGATCCAACTAGGTCTAGCCTTATCGGTGCAAATAGTCTAGAGACAAGAGCGACATATCATGTTTCGGGACTGAGGCGTCAATGAGGCGCTGCATAAACAATTAAAGCCTGGGACTTTTATTCTGCTGAGAAGCACACATTTTTGAGGACTGCATGCATAGGGTGTAGGATGGGGTTGAGCTTTTTTATAATCAGTTTATAAAAAGCATATATATATATATATTTTTTTTGGGAATATATCTCCGTTGATCAATGAGTCGTTTTGTTTGAAATACAAATTAGTGTCCTCTATACACATGTTTTCAATAGAAAGTTCAAATTCTCATTATTATTGATTTCATTCTTTCTTTAATAAATAATAAAGAGAATTTTAAAAAATGATGAATTTAATATTTCGACGTGCAAAGGATAAATTTTGTTTATTACTTGAAAAAAAATATTTTAATTAAGACTGGAAAGTATATAAAATGATCCTAACAAATAGTCCCCTATTTTTATTCATATAAAAAAAACCTCTTTATGTTTTCGCTAATTAATTTATATTCTATTTCACTTTTGTTTAGTTTTATTTATACCAATATATTGTAATAAGTTAGAAAAATGTATATTACTTTAAACAAATTAAATTAAACTAAAAGGGTCCCAAAAAATAGTTCCCTATTTTTATTCATATAAATAAAGACCTAACGTTTTCGCAATTTTTTTATAAAATTCTTTTAAACTATTTTTTGGATTTACTTACCATGTGACCTCTTATAATCTTTTTAAAAGAAATAAAAGTATAGTAAATTAAACATATTTAATTAAACTAAATAGATCATTTACTTTATTAGTTATTATCTTAGTAAATACAACTTAATCTATTTACAAAAAAGGGCACCCGCAATTCGCCCATTTATTTCGTTACCCCAAGCAATGCACCATCAAATGAATTATGTTTTATAACATTTACATATTCACAACTGCACATGCACACAAATTTACTTATGCACATGTACGTAAGCATATCGCATTTATTTATTTATTTGCTTGATGTCTCTTTCGGGCCTCAATATGATCCACAGTCCCCGTCTGAGGTGTCGAAAGACAACGATCGCTTCGGCGATGTCGGGTATTCGATTAGTCACATTCTGATTTTGGGGTCCCCTGGGGGAAGGTGGGGTCTTTCATTGACCACCGAAATGGCACGTGAGAACGAACGATATATAACTAATCTTGGGTGTCAGATAAACGTAGTGGATTTCGAAGACAGTTCTTTGAAAATCTTCCAGAAATTATTTAGAGTTTCTAGAAAATAAATTATTTGATTAACTATTTTGCTATCTATTGCTTATAATTATGTTTGAAATATATTATCAAAATTTAAGTTGCAACGCTTTCCAGTGAAAGTCTTACTGCAAAATCTAAAATAATATATTCAAAATATACCTACAAGATTTTAAATGACAGCAAATTATATTTGGCGAAGTGATGCATATAATACATATTAAATATAAAAAAATATTTAATAAAAAAAAAAGTTTAAAAAAACCTTCATGTAAAATATTTATTTGTAATGTTTGTTATTTTGTTTTTACAATCTTAAATAATAATGTATATATCTTTAATATTAAGGTTATCGAGGAAACCTTTCGTGCAAAACAGTTCTACAATTAGATAAATTTGCACCCTATGAGGGGGCGGAAAAGGATCATCTGCTGGAGCGACGTTTCCAGGATATAACCAACGACTATGATAAGTCGCCGCCGCCCACCGCCTCGACCACGCCCACCCACTATCCCAGCCTAAATAGCATAATATTCGAGAACGGCAGTGGGCCAAACCTGGGGGATCTCAATGGGAACACGAAAACGGATTCCTTATGCGGCTTGCAGAGGAGTGCCGGTGGATTGGGCGGTAATCCTGGAAGTGGTGGTGGTCACCTCATCTCCAATCTCACGTCCGCCCACAATATGTCCGCAGTAGGCAGCTTTCCCATCGATGCCAAAATGCTGCAGTTCTCCACGGATCAGGTAAGAGATCCTAGATTTAAGGGTTAAAAAGAAATTAAAAATCGTATAAAAATTAAAAAATAAATATAAATCGAGAACCTACTTCACTTCTGATATTTGCTCCAGATCCAGTGCATGTGCGAGGCTCTGCAGCAGAAGGGTGACATCGAGAAGCTGACCACGTTCCTCTGCAGCCTGCCACCCAGCGAATTCTTCAAGACCAACGAGAGTGTCCTGCGGGCCCGTGCCATGGTGGCCTACAATCTGGGCCAGTTCCATGAGCTGTACAATTTGCTGGAGGCGCACTGCTTCTCGATCAAATACCATGTGGATCTGCAGAATCTCTGGTTTAAGGCGCACTACAAGGAGGCCGAGAAGGTGCGCGGTCGTCCACTCGGGGCGGTGGACAAGTACCGCCTGCGGAAAAAGTATCCGCTGCCCAAGACGATCTGGGATGGCGAGGAGACGGTGTACTGCTTCAAGGAGAAGTCGCGGAATGCCCTCAAGGACTGTTACCTCACCAATCGCTATCCCACGCCCGACGAGAAGAAGACGCTGGCCAAGAAGACCGGCCTCACGCTCACCCAGGTCTCCAACTGGTTCAAGAACCGTCGCCAAAGGGACCGCACGCCCCAGCAGAGACCGTAAGTTGAGCCAGTCTTAGAGTCAACCAGTTGAAACCACACCTACACCTAAGTACCCACTAAAAAAAATAGGCTGAATTAGTGGTTTTAAAAATAATACAAAGGGGTTAATACAAGACAGAAAACTATTATCAAACAGTGTTGTGACTAATTAACTACTTTTCTAAGGTGGTTTTGAAATTTAATAATAATTCAGCAAGTTATTTAGAAGAGAAGTTTTTAAAAAGCTTTTACATTTAATAAGAGGCGCATTCATAAAAACTTTTTAATTAGGAATTCACATAAGAACAAGATAAGAATATGAACCGCGAATTCTTCAGGAGTGTAAATACGTATTACGTTACGTTATGTATGCCGTATAATAATACATTTTTAGAAAGCTACTAATTATTAGCCAAAGCACCTTCTTATAATCAATTAAAAAAAAAAGTTTCAGAGTTCTTATCAAGAAAAACTAGGCATTTTAAAAATCAATGGTAATTAAGTAATTTTAATTAATAGATTTTTCATTAACATTAGCAATACTTTCTAATGTAAAGTTATTTCAGTAGCATTACTTTTGAGAAATCTAATGAAATATTTTTTATTGGCATCTAATGAAATTTGGGTTCTGTTCATTACTTTCTTGGCATCTAATGCGAGGTTTTTCAATGCTAATAAAACACATTTCCATTGTCATTGCTTTTAAGAAATCTAATGAAATATTTTTTTTAGTAGCAATACTCTTTTGAAAATAATTTTCCTTTGCATTACTGTGAAATCAATGATAGTGCTTAAGAGCGAAACTCAGGAAAACTCATATAATTTAAAAGCTATTCTCAATTTAAACATGGTTTCAGTAATTTTCTCCTTAGATGATTTAACAATGTTTTTTTTTTTCTCCCAATGATTTTAAGGCCTTTTTTATAGTTTAACAGCTTTCTGTGGTAACCTAGTCAAATTTTCTTCTTAAAAACATTAAGCTAGGAATATAACTTATTGATCAACAATTTAAAAAGAATATAAGGATTTGAAAATCATACAAATGAAATTAGCCAAATATAAAATCATTCCTAAAATTCAGAAAACATGAAAGTAAAAAGTATGATTTTAGTTCAGTGAATAATGTTTAGTTTGGTTTACTCTGAAAAAATCGAAGTTACATATTTCCGTTTTGAGTGTAGTTTAGATTTTCTTATTATTTCCCTGAACGTCACTTGGTAACCCCGACATGCCAGTTTCCATTTCCTTATAACTCGTAAAACAATTCATTCAACACTTGAGCCGAGTTCGCCCTAGAACGAAACTTCGAAATCCGAACGAATATAATCAATTGTTTTTCGAATTGGCATTAAAAATCGTTTGTAAGTGACCGTAAAACACTTGTGCGTCCAGTCCGCCCACTTGAGCGTGTTTTATGTCCAATTTCGGCCGGCTCCTTGCACGGTCCTCTGCATATTTATAGAGCCAAGGGACTCGGGACGTGCCCGGCTCCTAACGCAGCGCATGCGTGTAGCATGTGCCCCTCATCGCACCCCGAATCCCTCGTCCCTCATCCCTCGTCCCTCATCCCGGATCCCGGATCCCGCTGCTCGATCGCATCGCCTCTCCAGGGGCGTCAAATTGCAGCACACCACATACCACATTCGAACTCACAAGTGGACTAAATGTGTTCTTTTTAGCTGTTAAAAAATATACAGTCTCACTTCTATAACTAGAACGTTACTCTGCTCACATAAGAAACTTTAATAGTGGAGTTCTCCAGTTTCAATCCAATATTTTATTTTATTGGACATCAGATGGAATAATGTACAAATTTATAGTCCATTTTTTTATAACTGAGTTATAAGAGTTTGTGCATACTAAGACTATTAGAAACTTAAATGGTTCGAGAGAAATGGGGGAGAAAGTGCTAAAGAAAATTTTCAGAATATCTAAGCTGTTTTATTTAGTTAGTTTCTTTTTCGGTGCACTGCTTTGAAAGTGTTTAGTAACAAGGCTTGATTATATTGTGAATTTTTGTAACGACTGCGAAAATATTAGAATAAACTAAAATTCATTTTTAGTTAATATATGATATTACTTTATTTTTTTGTGTTGCTGTGTATAAAACAAAGAAAATCATATTTTTTAAGCTTAAGCATTCATTCCATTTTTAATGTGTTGGCACTTAAAAATATAAACTGTATGTGATATCAACAACTAAAATACCATCCTTTTTTGTCGTTGGCGACTTTTTTATTTAATTAAACAATTGGTGTAAAATATACAATTGCTAAGCTTCATATCTGAAAGCAGCCAAAGTAATTTATGTAAAAAGGCCTTCCCTCAAACCAAATATTATATAATACGAAACAACAAATTTCTAACTCTAACTAATTCCTAACTAAATAAACCAGTCTAATAATCAGTTAGTGAGTTATATGCTGTTATAAATTGCCTGACTGTAATTCCCATTGTTATTTGTTTCATTTCAGTGACATTATGTCGGTGCTGCCTGTGGGCCAATTGGATGGAAACGGCTTCCCGCGCATGTTCAATGCTCCCAGCTATTATCCCGAAACGATTTTCAATGGGCAATAAACCTCGATCCAGGCGAGGCTGTTTTTTTGTGTAAATAAAGCGTATTGCGTTTTTAAGTTAGGACAAAAGCAAATGGATAAATGGTCATCTAATGGCACTTCTTCGTTAGCCTTAGAATAAATTAATTTTTGCTTTATGTATTGTACAATAATAATAACAAAACAAATGGCAGTAGATCAATAAATTCGAAATACTATGTTTCTGCGAATTTTATTTCAGAAGAGTAAGTCATATCCTGTAATGAATGTCCGTTTACTAGTACAACAAAAAATAAACAATTCAAAAACTCTGGGTAAAAAACTAAAGAACAAATTAATATTATAGTGAAGTGACGGGTTTTTTCCTAAAATAAAAACACATTTCGACTTAAATCATATCTCAAATTTTCGACATTTAAATCATATTGACATACTTAATCATATCTTAAGCATACTCAACAATTTTTAGTTAAGTTAACATAAATAATATAAATTCAAAGTATATAAGCAAGGAAAGAACGTATTTTAAACATAAAACTAAATTCGAAATCTCAGAAAAAAATAGATCATTGAAGGGTGTTTAGTTGACTTTTTGACTTTAGTTAGTTGTATTTCATTTTAATCTCGGACAATGCAATTCTCTTATTCTCCTCCAGTTCTAATTTTCTGACAAGGAATTGGTTTTTAACTTTATTTTCCTCAATTTCTGCTGTCTCATTCGTTTTAATCCGTTGAAGGTGAATATTCTCGTTCTGCAATTTAGCTGTCTGAGGAGAGCTTTCCCTCCTTGAGATTCTCGGCTTAGAAGTACCAGCTTGATTCTGTTTTTCATCGGAGCCGGAAGAGCTATTGTTTTTATTCAACGCTTCTAAAGTTTTAAAATCGGAACCAAATATTTCAACTAGCTGATCATAATATGGGCAATAACGGTCACGTGCGTAGTCTGGAAAACAAAAAATATATTTAACATTATTTTTAAAAATTAAAATGACGGTTTCTTACTTATGTATGAATAATAAACAGATAGGTTTATGGTTTTTTTAAAACAATTTTTTTCCATTTTCTTGTACATTAAGATATTGCCTTTTAATTTGTAGTGAATTACCCACAAACGTCCTTTTTAAAATAGGTGAAAATTGTTGATATATATCTGCATCACTGGTGGAGACGATCTATCCATGACGGACAGTTTTAAGTCTCTCAGTTTAAAAGCTATCCGGATAATCACTCCCAAAACTCTTCTATCTATTGCAGTATCGGACGATTTTATCTTATCATTAACAGAGGAACAATCGGAAAAATATTTGTACTTTTAATACAAATGTTATAAAAATCTCACGACAGTATAATATAGCTGTCATTGAAAACAAGACTGAATGCTATAGACGAGTGCCCCGTTACTATGCTAACCAATTTAAAAAAAAATATGATAACTTCTAAAATATTGGCTTGATCGATAGACCGATAAACACGTAAAGCCTCATAACTAAAATCTTCTGTGTCTAAAAGTACATACTTTTCAACGAACACAGTATTACCTTTTTTTACACGAGTAACGGGTGTAGATTTGATTCAGAAAATATATTATTTACGATTATATAAATACGATGCGAGCGTCTATATCATATGGTTTCCATAGGAAAGATTTATCGTAAAATCTACTTAACTTTATTTTTATAAAAACATAGAGAAATTGATAGTTGTTCTGTAGAACATCACATTTTTTAGCTGCAAGTATATAAACTAAGGCCTGTCGAAGCTTGCTTGCTTTCTTATTAAACTTGTTCTATCCACTGAACAGAGGATTCGACGAAATTGTATGTTGTTTTAGAAATATTCCCTTACCTATTGCCATTTCCTTGTTATTCCGCGAAAAGTCAACATTATTCAGCCAAGAATTTGCTCTTGACAGCGTCATTTTTAGGAATTGCAGTTCGGATCTCATGTTCTGCCAAGATCCTTCGATTCCCGTTTCCTCTATCATGGTTTCGAAATACTTTCTGGCAGAGGGCATCTTAAACACAAAATACATACATATGTACATCTCAATTACAAAAAAAAAATTAATTAAATAAGGGCTAAGATCCATGTACCGGTTGTCCTTTTTTCCGCTTGACGAAGTTAAGCATTTTTTTAATGTCTGAATCGCTTAATTTCTTGTAGAGAGATCGGTCAATATTAAATTTTTCTGGAAGTATTCAATATATTATAATGTTGCTAAGTTCAAACAAAAGTGTTTCAACTTACGGATTTTTGCGTTCGACATTTCGGGGAATTCGCCAATTTGAAGGGGACGCGATACTAATTTTTATGAAAAAGCTGTACGCGGTTCTAGTAGTGATGGTTTGAAAGACCAGTAATCGATAGGAAATTAAAGTGCCACTTTTTTATCAAAAATGGGATAAATAGTGGTCAGGCACAAAGTATCCTGTGTTTTGAATTTGGTCACTTAATGAAGGGATACGAACCAAAACTATTTGATTCAGGTTTTTCTTACTTAATTGTTGTTGTAATTAATTTAAAAACGGTAATTTTAATTTTATGAAAGGGTGCTATCCTTCCTAAACGAATGAATCGTTAAAAATTCAACATCAATTAATGAAAGACCCAAATTTGTGCCCTTTGAATTGGGAATTGTCAAAGTTGTCTATTTAAAAAAGCGGTAAATTAATCATATAATTGAACTTAACAATATGTTTTCCTTTTAGATAAGCTATTAATTGTTTTTCCTTTTTCAAAATGATTTAATTACTTAAAAGTTTAAGGTCCTTAATAATATAATACATATATTTTAGCCCACAACTTTTGAAAGACATTTTTAAACTTTACATACTGGTTTTGAACATGTAAACTATTGGCGCCAGTCAGAGCCGATATTTTTTACTTACGCAGCGACGATAGTGCCATCTCCAATAAGTTATCGAAAAACATTCAGCAAAAGACATGTCAAATAAAATAAGCGAATATTTTGCAAACGATCCGCCCAGTTTTTTCGATGAGCTGGCCAATAAATCCAAGTCCAAGGACGCGTCAGCAGAAGTCACTTCCACAGGCAACAGCAACACCAGTTCCAGCAGCAACATGTTGTCCAACACCTTCACCGGAGTTTTCCAGCCACCCGAATATGTTGAGACACCTGAGGCGGCAGAGGACTCCATAAAGGTCAGTGACGAGGTGCGAAACCTGTGGGAGCTGCCACGGGAAAACGAGACGGTCAAACTGATAATGCCCGGAATTCACCTGCAAAATGATTTGGTAAGTTGTCGCTTCCAAAAGAGAGGGGAATTTACATTGGTGTTACTCCATGTTATTTGATTTTTTCAGACCGATCCTATCAGCGTGGCAGTGGCCCAGCACCTGGGAGAAGCCGAGTTGTCCTATCGTAAAATCCTCCGCGTCGATGATGTCACACAGGATGAGCGCGGATTGAGAACCTTAATCCATGCCGGTTGCTATCGTACGGCTGTGAATCTAACTGGCCGCCTCCTGACCATTTACGGCCAGGGATATGGAAGATCTGGTCAGCCGGCCAAGCATTCGCCGCACTCCCTGCAACTGTGGTTCACCCGACTAGCCCTCCTCGCCAAACTAGGCGAGTTCGAGCTTTTGAACGCCGAGGCGGAACCTTTTGGCCAGCTCAGCAGTCCCGATGTCTTCTACGACTTCTATCCGGAGATGTACAACGGCAAGAGCGGTTCCATAGCATGCTTTTCGTTCAGACTTTTGCTCGCAGAGTTGCCCATTTACCTGGGCAAACCGCACATCGCCTTGGACAGACTCTCAGAACTTCATGTGACCAGTCGGGAGATCAAGGAACACTATGCAAATCTGCGCAACAAGCAGGCTGAAGAGTTTTGGCAAAGGCGATGCGAAAGGGTCCTGCACTCAATTATCAACTGTGGATTAATGGTAAGTTTGAGAGTCAAAATGTTAATAAAATACTTTAATAACATTCTACTTGCAGATGAAGAAATTCAGTATGATAGACGACATAATGGAGGGAACTCTTCTTAAGCGGGGAAACCTTAGCAAGGAGGAGCAGCGTTTCTTGTATTCCGCCTGGGGACGCATTTATCTCCAAATCGGTGATATTTTTGGAGCAGAACAAAAGTTTGCCGTCTCAAGAAGATTAAGAGAAATGTAAGCTATAACTACACAAACCAAAGATATTTGTATTTTAATAATTTCTTTAATTTAATTTAGAAACTCCTCTCCAGATCTAAGAGACCTGGTGGACAAAGGACTAATAGCTGTGGCCAAAAATGATTTTCCCGAGGCTTATGTGATATTTCAGAAAGCTCTGCACTTGGATACCGGCAATACAATGATTCTGAACAACATGGGAGTGTGCCTTTTATATGCCGGAAAGCTCAAGGATGCTATAAACCTTTACGAACGGGCTATTAACCTGAATCCCCAGAAATCCCTGAACGAGAGTTTGCTGGTCAATCTTTCGACTTTATACGAGTTGGAATCGAACAACTCCAAGGCGAAAAAGTTCAACTTGCTGCGGCTTATTAACCGTTACAAACCAGATCTCAACATAAGCATAGAAATTTGTCTAAAACTGCAGGCGATAAACTAAAAATAAATTATTGTTAAACATTCCAAACATTCATTGATCGATTCAAAAGAACATATATTTGAGTACCAAAAGAAATCAAAGTTGAAATCTTTTGTTTTGCACCATTTCGCCGAACTTGTGCATCTAGAAATTTAAATTTCTTTTGGAATTTTTTTGTGTTACATCTACTGCTATTTTATTCCTATTTGAAAAAAAGTTATTGAAATTCGATATATTAAGGGTATGCCTACAAAACGTAATAAAATCAGCAAAACTATCGGGAACTATTAATCGCGCCAAGGCAAGCGATAGGGCGGAAGAGAGCGTGCAATCGATACTTCGCGCATATCGCCGCAATGCCATCTCGATTCGACTGCCCCGAGTTTCGTCGCTGAAAAAGAATTTGAGAAGAACTTATTTATACATTTTCATAGAAAATCGCGGGAATATTTACGTCCAGAGCACGCCTAAATGTTTGCAAACACGTAGCGCGTGTTCATCAGACTAGGATAGTTGAAACTAGGTGAGTTTTGTGGCGTTTCTGGGCGTTTCGAGCAGTACGACCACACGATGCCAGGCAGCAGGCGTATATAAAATGGAAAATATTGATGTGCCTGTGCCTCGGTGGGTGCAAAAAAGAAAGTGTAGAGAAATTTTCGTTGCACCCAGAATGTTGTTTATTTATCCAGCGCAGTCCCACTCCCCCTCAAACGAATTAAAAGTTCGCCCATTACGAGTTCTCCAATGGATTATGTTTTTTCTTTAATTTTTAGCGAAATTTTGGGTGCATTAAAAAAGCGCGCCATTATTTTAGTGCTATGACGTAGCCGTCGGGGCCACGAAACCAAGTGTAATTTTTTTTTCGCAATTGTTTATATGGCGTGCATAATATGCCTGCATTGTGTGCAGGTGTGCGTTTGTGAGCCAGCGAGTGTGTGTGTGTGTGTGCGAGTGCAGCAAATTATTTTGTATATTTTTTATTCTGCTTGTGGCGGTGCGCATACGCTTGGTACACGCTCGTCAAAACATATACACATAACCCAGGCAGAAAATCTCTATTCTTTTGCAATTTGTTTTGATTTCTCGTTCGTGAGAGAGCGCGTTTTTTCGCTCTCTTTGTCTCTCTCTCTCCCATGCGCACCGCCTCTCTCTTTGTTGTTTCAAATATGTGGGCGGCAAATATAAAGTTTTGTTTGAAAAGGACTGAATTCTGTCTTTTGGGATATCCAGACTTTATTAAAATATTAAATTTACTAGTCGCCCCACGGCCCCCGCACATTGTTTCTAACGACTCTTGCGCGCCCCCGATCTCGCTCCGCTGAGTGTCTGTTGCCGACTAACGGCAGTTATAGCTCTCTGGTGGTGGTTTCTTCGATTCCGATTCCGAAGCGCGCTCACTTCATTATCTGCTGCGATGGCAATGCTTAGTTGGCCTTTTTTCCCGCTAGAACTGGATTTTAGTCACCCGCGTTTCATTTCAATGGTTTCTATAAGACCCTTTGACTCACATTTAAAAAAATAGGTTCGAGTAAATCATGTTAAAAATATTTTAGGTTCGAATGCCTCAGCTCTTGTACTGTTAAAATGATCTATTTAATCTAATCTAAAACGGAAAAGCTCATGGGGCTCTAGACTCCTATGGCTCACGACTAAAATGGCTCAAAGAACAGTTCAGCATTTAAAAAGTTACTTCGGTAAATTGACAAGATTCTCACAAAAGTGCCCCATATGTCCTGGTCCACAAATATTTTTTTATTTTTAATGTTTTGTTAAAAGTCAAAAGATATATACTATTATGAGTAAAAAAATAATAATAAATAATAATTCGCCAAAATAAATAATTTGCCATCACTGAACATTGATTATCGTTTCTTCTCGCTGTCTCGCTTTTCCCCCCACCCCTTTTCCAACAAATCAGCCGCTCTTCTCTCGCTCTCCTTTCCTCTCCAATTGTAAACATTTGTTATTGTTTACCTCGCTCTTGCAGAAATAATCCCGCAGCATGGCAGCTAACAACAACAATAGCAACATACACAACCTGGTCGCTGGCACGGCGACGGGGGGCATGCCCTCGTCCGTGATTGCGTCGACGGGAACTCCGGGAATGGGATCCTCGCCGGCGCCCGTGGCCTCCAGTTCCTCAACCTCGTCAGCCTCCTCCGCCGCGCAGAGTGCTTGGGATCAGCTGACGGCGAGTGCCTCCAACAATATGTCACCCTCACCCACGGCAGGTGCTCCCACGGTCACTGGGCCCATATTACCGGACAACCCGGGAAGCGGGGCAGGTAGTTCACCGGTGGCCAGTTGCTCCTCCCCATCAACGCCCACGAAGTCACATGGTCCCTCGCCGTTGGAGAGCATGGCCCATACGCCACAGGGTCCTCCAACTCTGGGACCTGGTGGTTATGGCGAGGAACTCACTGCCGAGCTGGTTAACCAAGGATGGCGCAAGTTCTGGTCGAAGCGGGAAAACCGCCCATATTACTGGAACAAGGTAACCGGCGAATCGCTGTGGGAGATGCCCGGCACGAGACCGTTCGATCCGCTCACCGATCCCTTGGGCATCTGCCATGCGGGCGGTCCCACGCCCATGACCCCCAATATGCACCAGCAGCAACAGCATCACCATCATCACCTGAAGCGTCGGCCGTCGGACGACATGCACATCCATCCCAATCAGCAGCATCATGTCGGCGGGGGGCCGCCGATGAAGAAGTTCGTTCTTGCAGGACCCTGGGACCTGGAGGTGTGTACCAATGCGGTGATTGTGGAGCGACCGCCGACTCTCCTGCCACAACCACATCCCGAAGTGGAGGCTGTACGGGCGGCCTTTAGCATGAAGTTACTGAAAACCTACGAGGATCTGTGCATGCGCAGGGAGAATATTAAGGCACCCAGAGATTCCTTTATTCGCTGGCTAATGGAACGCAAGGTCATTGACACCGGCTGCGATCCGTTGCTGCCCAGTAGCTGCCTGCCGGAGATCTCTAGCTCCATGTACCGCGAGATCATGTCGGATATACCCATTAAGATTGTTAAACCCAAGTTCACGGGAGATGCCAGGAAGCAGCTTTCCCGCTATGCAGAGGCAGCCAAACAGATTATAGAATCCCGATCGGCGCCGGCTGAATCCAAGAAGGTGGTCAAGTGGAATGTGGAGGACACGTTCCAGTGGCTAAGACGGACAGTGGGTGCCAGCTACGAGGATTTCCAGGATCGTCTAGCCCATTTGAAGCGGCAGTGTGAACCCCACTTGGTGGAGACTGTCAAGAGTTCGGTGGAAACCCTGTGCGTTAAGATCTATCACTTGTCGGCGGATCATGCCCGCAAGATCCGGGAGCGCCATTTGCAGCTTCTGAAGGAGCACGGAATCCCTGAACCAACACCTCCGCCGCCACCGCCGCATCTGAAGAAAGTGTGGTGCTATCCCATACAGTTTGCCGTCCCATCGCCACGGATGCCAACGATCGAGTATTTGCAGGATCGCGACCACATGATCATTAAGTACACGCCCGCCACGATCAATCAGCCGGATGCGCAGTACATCAACCTCACCTATCTGCAAAAGCTGGAGCAGCTGTATCGGCACAACTGTTTCGATGACAAGAAGTTCGATCTGTTCATCGGCCGGGTGTGGTGTCTGCTCAAGCGGTACCAGACCTTCTTGGGCAATGCCCTGAATTCCTCCCAGGAGGCGGAGCTCACCCAGGCGGCGTTGCCGGTGCCCGTGTTCGAGTGTCTACATCGACACTTTGGCGTCAGCTTCGAGTGCTTTGCCTCGCCATTCAACTCCTATTTCCGGCAGTACTGTTCGGCGTTCGCCGACACGGATGCCTATTTCGGCTCCAGGGGGTAAGTTGGCCAATAAATACAATTAAATTATAGCTAACCAATGGTCATTGGCTACGTTTCAGCCCATTTCTGGACTTTAAGCCCGTTTCCGGGTCCTTCCAAGTGAATCCTCCTCATTGCGAGGAACTGATCGAGGCCTCTTTGCTGCACATCGACAAACTGCTCACCGACACCATGGAACCACTGAGGTAAGATTTAAGGACATGTTAATTTAACTTCAGTCAAAAGTTTGCCTTGTAGGGAAGAAGACATTTGTAATAATTTTAATGTAGTAATCAGAATTGTTAGACAAGTTAAAATAGCCATTTCAATTTGTCCATCCGTTTCCAAGCAAACCATTCTTTCCAAGCTAAACCGGAAAAATTATTTTAAAATATATCTTCGTTATTTTTAAACATATAAACATATACCCATGGTCTTCCAAATAAAATAAAATCAGATTGGCACCTCAGAATACTTACAAATATTAATTGACTACAAAACTATATTATATTGTCTAGGAAATATTGAAAAAATATTGCAAAATCAGCCTTACTTCATCGTTTTAAAATTAAATGGCCAACTAGCAGTATATAGTGGATTTGTAGAATATTAGATTTTTAATTTAAATGCAAATGTGTTAAAACCTTAGTTAATTAAGGGTTTTGTAAATACTCATAGATATAAAGCAATTTAAAAAGTGATTTCCTTTTGGACATTCTAAAATTATCTATTAATTTCAATAACAAATTATTTGTATTTCATGTTTTTTTCCTAGATAAATATTCTTAATAATCTCACAATTATTTTCTTTACTTTAATCCAGCTTCATTGTGTTTCTGCCGGAGTGGAAGAGCATATCCAAACTGGACGAGAGTATGTACAAACGGCGCTCCATGGTGGTTTTGGGCATGGCCCACGAGTACAGGCACGGCTACCAGCACATGTTGCAAAAGTAAGATATAGAAAAGGTTCCCCAAGAATACTAACTCATTTCATTTCATCGCAGATCCGATGTGCTTATCAAGTGCATGCAGGGCACCCAGGTGGTGTGGCTCCAAAACAGCGCCGGCTATGCGCGCTGGGGACCCAACGAGATTCGCGTTGAGGCGCTTCGTGAGGCCTTTCGGCCGCAACGCGATCGGGAGCGTGAACGAGCAGCAGCAGCGGCGGCAGCTGCTGGCGTAAACTCCAGCCAACAGTCGCCAGCGACACCTCCATCGGCCGCATCCACCGCTCCAACAACAATCTCCAGTACGAACAGTGGAGTCAACAGCAACAGCTCCTCCGTAGCCATTACAACGAGCGCCAGCAGCAGTCCATCGCCGGCTGCCACTTCGTCCTCGATGTCGCCATTGTCACCGCACACGCCCACCGGTAATCCGCCGCCCCAGTTTCCGCTGACCATCAGCAACACGAGCAGCAGCAGCAATCTAGTGGCTGCCTCGCCCACGATGAGTGTGCAAAGCGATTGCTCCTCGCCATCGTCATCGACTATGTCCCTCTCGCCGGCTCCGGCCTCGGGAGGTTATCCGGATGGCGGGACATCCGCCACAGCGGCAGCGGTGAGCATTACGGCCACGGCGAGCACATCGACGGCTGGTGCCGGATCTGCCTTTGGCCAGGCCAACAGCATCAGTAGTTCCGCCTCCACACAGGCGGTCATCAATTCAGCCGTCTAGAGGGGATTCTTTTTAGGATCCTTCAATCCATACATGGGTCTATTTTGTCCACACTATCTGTGCACTTTCTGTTAGCATAAATTAGGGATACATATGAGAAGGAAACAAAAACCAATTGGGGTAAATGTCACACGACCAGCCATGTTACCAATTTTATGTCGATTTTTGGTTTAAATTTGCGGAATCGGAAACGATATTGTGGTTTAAAATCTATGCCAGAAAACACTGTTTTCGATTTTTTTTTGGTAAAGTACAAACTTATCAATTCCGTTTTCACACTTATTGGAATTACGAAACGCAAAAACACGCAACATTTTGTTTTACATTTGTTTGCCATTTAAAAAAGTGTTTTCAAATTTACACACTGCTCAGGCAATCCGATAAAATTTTGCTCACTCGGAATCGAACAAATTATGCTCATCCGTATTGCAATTTTTTAAATTCCGTTTGCAGCAAACATAATGCTTTAAAATGCTTAAAATGCAATGTTTTGTTATACATACTTTCTATTTTTTTTTTTATCAAAGTTTGTTTTTTCAAATTTATACATTGCTCGGCCCTTGGCAGCTGGTATTACCCCAATCGCAAGATATAATTAATTGTAAATATGTTATATTTAATTTGAAATAGCTGATAAATCCCGGCCTGGCCGCTGTTTATCTTATGTATACCCAAAAAACAAGGGCCAAGATACCCCACAAAAGACTCTAATTATGCATACTTAGTATGGATAGGGTATGGTTCTCTATCCTTGTTTCAGGGTATTCCGCAATGGTTTTCCATTCACAAAACGAAACATCAAATAAAACACACATTAAAACGAACTATGAAGCCCTTAACAATCTTTTGTGAGACTATTAACTTACTAGGATATATATATATACTTTAAATAACGGCAGAAAATTATTTAATTACTAAATTATCGTATGTACAAATCGATAAAAATTAACGTAAGTAGCGAAGAAAGTTAATTGAAGACGAAGCGAAATACGGAAAGCGCAGAGAACCAAATTTGTAATAACAACAAAATGATAACTACGCACCGCACAATAAATAAATTAATTAAAAATCATTTAGGATCTGAGTGGACTCTTAGAAGAGTTTGTATTAAACTCATTTAGGAGCGCCGCTTAGCATATTCTTAAATCAAACTAAAGGGAATTTAGCCAATTTATAGAAAGTAGCACTCGGTAAAATTTTAACAAACCAATAATCGTCTAAGTCGAAATTAATTATCTAAATCGATATGCTACCCCCACCCCGTATGTACCGATAAAAAAAAAACCACACAACAGCATTTTTGCGCTTATTAAACAGTTTCTTTAAATTCAAACCTGTTATTATGTAAACATTTTTTATTATTACATTATATAGACATCGTATCGCATAAGTGTGTATATGTGAGTGTGTGTATGTACTTTTGGATATGGATTAGCTGTTGACTATAAAAAAAAAAAACTTAAATGCTATAAACGCAAAGCAAAAAACCAAAAAGTCTTAAAGGCATTAAAGGGCAAACTCAATTTACAAACGTTCTGCAGCTTAACTATATACTACATCTATATAGCCAGCCTCGTATTCCAACTACTACATTACATGATCTCCAAGCTGGAGTCACTATTCTTGGTGACCACCTCGGTCTCCGATGATCCGGATCCGGAGCCAGCATCATCGCCCTTCTCATTGTCGTCCGACCCGCTGTGCCGGTGGTGATGATGCGGAGAACCGGCCAACTGCCAGGCGGGAATGGATGGCACTGCCAGCGGGGCCACTGGGCCCGCAAACTGTTTGCGGTTTAACAGCAGACCCTTGATGGCGTCCAGATCGCTGCGGAAGTTGCTAAACTCGCGATTCAGCTGCTGGGCATGTTCCCTCTGCTGGCTGGTGATCAGATCCCTGACCGATGAGATCTCCTTATTGAGGTCGTTGGTGCGCGTCTCCACCTTCTTGTCAATGTCGTCCAGGACTTCCTCGACCGGCTTCTTCTTCGGCTTGCCAAACAGATAGGGTGCAATGTATTTCTGTAAGCAAAAATAGTGTTGGTTTTCGTAATTAAGTGGCTACTTTTATCAGTTAGTTTACATTATTCATTTTGTTTATTCATAAACTTAAAAGCAGGGACCCGTAATCATTATAAGCGATATTCAAAAAAATTACAAATAATTATTATTTTTGAAATTTTTTTGATTTTGGTCAGAAATAATGATTAATTTTTAGTTTTATTATATTTTTCAAAAAATATTCATTAGCGATATTATTTTGCATAAAAATAATTTTACAATTTTAACAAAACTTTTTAAATATTTTTTTTAAGACCCCCTTAAAGTAATGGTAGAAAAAGAAATATATTTTTGTTTAGTATAGTCTAAATGGGTAAGTAAATACTTAATATCGTAAATATTCCGCACTGTCACCTTTGAAGATTTATGTGGATTAGCTCGAGAATTTAATCTTTGGACTCTCACACCGATTTATGGAGCAAATTCAAGCACATCTTTGTTGATGTTAGAATATTTGCATGAAAAAGCTAAGTTAGATAGACATATCTGTGTAATTTAGTTTACTGAAGAACAATACTTACTAAATATTTTAAAATTTGATAGATAATATATGTTATGATATATGTTAAGATATGTTTTAAAATAATTCTAAAGCTTTATTCTGAGAGCAAAATTTCATGGAAACCTATAGTTAAATCGTCCGAACATAGTAACTTAAAATTTATAATAATATTATCCTTAAAATAAGGAATCACGGGTTCACTCACCTTCCAGAAGAGGTAGACCGCATAGACCACTCCGCTGAAGAGGGCCGTCGAATGGATGATCTCGCGTATCCGGCCAAAGACCGTCGGCTGCGGCTGTAACGCCTGCAACTGGGAGCCGATGCTGATCACGGTATTCGGACTGGGATTCAGATTGTTGGGGTCTTGGGTGAAGACGCCGGCCCGCTCGCAAGCCAACTGGATTTCGTGGGCCGTGAGACCTTTGGACCGTAGGAACTGCTGCTTCTGGATAAGCGTCGTGTGCCGCACTTTCGTGTTCTGTAGAAAACTTACTGCAGTGGTTATCTGCGGCGGAATAGTCGGATTAGAGATTAGACAAACTCGAGGGGGTTACATATTACCAGCGATTCTCGGGGCAGCAACTCCTCTCCGCCGGCCTCGAAATCCTGCTGCATGGAGGTAGCCGTGGCCATGATGGCTGTGTCCCCGGTGTCCGTGTTGTTGCTGGACATTTGTATATCGACTCTTAATTCAATCTTGCCAAGCTAATCTACACGAAAACAGAGCGACCCCGATTTCAGTCGCTATTTTCAGTTTGATCGCAAAGTAGAGCTGCGAAACTATCGATGGCACATCGAGGTATCGAATTTATACCTTTCTGAGCCAAAGACTTGGGCTCACACTGAAATCCTTATCGCGTTAGGGATTTCACGATTACAAATGTATTTCAGATGTTCTGTGACGTCACAACCTAATAGAAATTTTTATGAGTTTTGTGACGGTCTTGGGAACATTTTTAAGGTGAAAGATGATTGGTTTTTTTTAAGTTTACTATTTATTTATTTTATTTGAAAATAATTACAAAATACAGGAGCTATCTAAGTGAGCCGCGCTGAACGGCCAAAAAATTTCGTCGCTGGAAAATTGGTCAATATAATTACTATTACTATTTATTTATTTTATTTAAAAATAATTACAAAATACATGAGCTTTCTAAGTTAGCCGCGCTAAACGGCCATAAACTTTCGTTGCTGGAAAATTGGTCAACATAACAGCGATGAACTTCTTGTTTACAGAAAATTTTCGTTGTGAGCACAAATGCATTATTTGTCTTAAAATAAAAATTTAACTTGGAGAGGCATATTCATAATTGTTATGCTAAATTATCTGCATTACAGGTTTAAAATATCGCTTTTATTTTTTTCCGAGTAACGACTTGAAATAGAAAAAACTCTCGCACCAATTTATTTGCCATAAGCCATGTTTGGGCACCCCTGTTGTAAGCGATATTCGCAGTAAACCTTGCGTCACCTTCTGATTTTTCCCATGAAAGCACTAACGCGTTTTATAAAATCCAGAACACCACAGCTGCGCCGATTTGATTTACCTGCAGGCCGCATTTCCTCATTTTATTTTGGTTTTCCGAGGAATAGGCGTTTATTTCCGGATATAATGGATACTCTAAAGGGCATGCTGAAGGCGTACGAGGCGTGGGTGGCCAAAAACCCGGATGTGGTGGGTGATTTTGAGACCACTGCCAAGTGGGTATCCTACTTTATAGCAGGTGAAGTGAACTCATTGTTTACGTAGACGCCATAAAGTTAACATTTGGCCGGATTCCAGGTCGCATTTCCTCTTCGAATGTGGTCAGTGAGCTGGTGTACACGCTGTCCAATATGCTGGTTTTCTACAACGATCGGATCATCGAACGGGAACGTAATGCCCGGGAGAATTCGGTGATCCAGCTGCAATCGAAACTTTGCTACCGTCTAAAGGTCACACTGACGACACTTGAATATAGCGAGGTTTTCATCGAGATATCGGCCCGCCGGCTGTTCGGTCAATCCGGCAAGTGGCTGGTGATAGCGCTAATACAGGCCTTCAAGGCGGCGGGGCGTTTCTTTATCTTGAAGCACTCCACCTCGGATATAATCACCTCGCCACCCATCGCCTCACTGAACCGAAGGGCACTGGGCAAGCACAGGAAGTCTTCGGCGGATGAGGTGCCCTCCACCAGCGACGCGCTGCAGTCCCAGCACTCCATTACCTTCCAACTTAAGCGATCCGGTCGAGTGATCCGTAAAGTGGAGGGTGCTCCACCGCTACAATATCGCGATTTTAAGCTCCATGTGGACAACAATGAGGCGGTGAAGACGCAGATCCCAAAGAAACTGCTTCAAGCCGAGTACCTGTATATATCCAAGCCACTCATCCACCTGGCCGCCATGGGATTGTTCGGTCAGCGGAGCTGGAAGCAGTATATGGTAGCTCTGTCCATCGATCTGTACAGCATTCACCTGTACCGCCAGCACCGCGATCTCATGTCCAAACAACAGAAACTGGAGCTGAGCCGGCGATGCATCAACATTATGTACTTCCTGGTCCGATCGCCGTTCTACGACAGTTTCACCAAGTCCAGGCTGGAGCGCGTCCTGGACTTTGTGGCCACCAGTGTACCCATTGCAAAGGTGGTGGCCGGACCCCTGAAAGACTACATTCCCACGTGGCAAAGCACTTACTTCTACCTCTGGTCCACTTAGGTATTCTGGCGATACAGTGAGAGTATTCCCCCATAGGCTAAGTTTTAAAGTTGCAGGTGTGGATGTATTGGGTGTTTACAGAGGGTGGGTCGATTTTTGTTGCTTAGCATTGCAGAAGAGGAAAGTAAATCCCTGGACAAATAAACTAATTGCACCTAAAATTCTTAAGATAATTGGATTAACATGAATTCATTTTGAGAATGCCAAAATAAACAATTTTTTTACGTTGTTTCATAAAGCTAAACCTTAGTTTCAAGAGCTTTCAGATAGCCAGAGTCTTTAATTTGTATTATTATTCTTATAGAGATTTAAAAAAAATAAACATACGAATAAGTCGTTAGAAGTTGATGCAAATGAAACATCTTTTTTGAGTGAAGGTAGACGAATAAAGTGAAGGGGAAATATGTAGTTCAAATATCCAAAAATTACTTTCCAACTACGATTTTCCAGATGATCCTTAAATCGACCCACCCTAATTTGAGGGATCGCTGATATTTATATAAAAAATGCTAATTGATAGAATTGTTTTGTATGGCTTTTTAAATTATATATGGAACAATATTTTTACACATACAATTAAACGAAATTTTTCACTTACATCGCTAACTATACATAACAATTAATAGTATCGTAATGGTAATTGGCTAAAAACACACAGAATCCAACATCGAATCAGAACTTCAGGCTGAATCCTGGTCCCATGGCCAGCTGGCGTTGCGTGAGCCCGGAGTTCAGGACGAATCCTGTGCTGGCCGACGATCCCCCAGCTCCGTGGCTCTTCTTGTTCCCGGTGATAATTCCGGACGAGAGCTTGTTTCCCGGACCGACGGCTGCGATGGGTTCATCGCGGCCCAGCTGCTTGAACTGCGAGCCACCGGACGGCGGTTTGGGTGACGAGGCCTGCGCCTTGCGAGCTCCCAACTCGCTCTTGGCCGGCCAGGTGGGAAACATGGATGGATCGATGGGCAGTGGCAGCTCCTTGAAGTAGCCGTGCTTCAGGGCCGCGTCGGCGGTCAGTCTTTGTTTAGGATCGAACGTCAGCAGGCCCTGCAGCAGCGACAGTCCCATGTCGGAGGTCTTCTCCTGGAAGTGCTTGCGCAGCTGCGAAACGGGATATTCTGTGAACTGCGAGTTCTGCGACAGCATGTTCTTCACGGCGGGCAGCTCGGTGTAGCCGGGCCAGATCTTCTCGTTGGGAGTGCCCAATTCCTGGAAACATAAGAAACCAAAATAAAGGTTTAGTGCTATCAGAAAATAAATTCTAAAAATTATCGCCTTAAATGTGATCGAATATAGCTTAAAAAAACTATTTAAGAAAGTAAACTATTTAAAATGCTTCTATGATCGATATGGTGATCTAAGTCCTACCTTAAAGATCCTGTTAAGCTCATCGATTTCCGATTTTCCCGGGAAGAGTGGCAACATCTGCAGGAATTCGGCGAAAATGCAGCCCACCGACCAAACGTCGATGGGCGTGGAGTAAACGGGCGAACAGAGGAGCAGCTCGGGGGCACGGTACCATAGGGTGACCACAAGCGAGGTGTATTTCTTGATCGGTGAGCCATACTCTCTGGCCAATCCAAAGTCGCCCACTTTGAGGATGCCCTTGTGGGAGAGCAACAGGTTGGAGGTCTTCAGGTCGCGATGCAATATCCAATTGTCATGGAGATGGGCCACCGCCAGCAGGAGTTGCTGCGTCAGGCACTTGACTTCTCCAGGGAAAAAGCTCTGCTTGCGGTTTTTCATCGTCTCCATCAGCGACTTAAGGTCATGCTCCACATAGTCCATCACAATAAAGATCTTGTCCATGTTGGAGCCGACAACGATCTCGCGAACGGTAACGATATTCGGATGTTGACCCTTGAGAAGGGTGTTGATTTCCCTGAGCGATGTGATGGGAAAGCCCTCCTTTTCCTTCTCCATTTTAAGTCGCTTAAGGGCCACAATCTCGTTGGTTCTTTTGTCCTTAGCACGGTAAACCACGCCATAAGTTCCCTCCTCAATACGATTGAGGCACTGGAATTCCTCCACAGAGCGGCAGCCCTGCACACCGGGATAATAGTTGGGCAGGGGCACACCCTTGTCGTCGCAAGGAGTCTGCTCCTCCGGCAATTTCAGTGCCTTGTCCTTCAGTTTATCCTCGGGCTTCTCTTCCTGCTCCTGTTGCGACATGCCGCGCTCCTCGCTGCGCGTACTACTGCTGGGTGAAGCAGCTGTTCCTGCGTCCTGCCGGTCCTCCGCATCCTCGAGGCTGCTCTGGCTTCTGGAACGAGATCGAGAGCGACTGCTACGACTGGACTGAGAACTGCTCTTGGAACTGACAGAGCGGGAACGCTGGCGCTGCTTGGGCGACTTGTAGAGTTCACCCACGCTGAGTGGACTGTCGGGCAAGGGCAGATCCTCGTCGTCATCATCATCCAGCTGGGGTTTGGCTTTTATCTTGCTCTTCTTTTTGCTAGCATAGCTTTCATCGCTGCCCGACTCTGTGCCGCTCTCGGCGCTGTCTTCTTCGGGATCCTCCTCGTTGGAGTCGCTCTGTTCGCTTTCCTCATCCTCATCCTCATCATCCCGGATGACCTCAACAACCTCTTCCCGTCGCTTCTTGTGCTTGATCTCCTTTTCGTAGTTATCCGGCTTAGATTTCCTCTTGACTTGAATGTTTAAGCCAGCGGTTACGCTTGCAGCCACTGTCGTTGGACTCAGTGCATCACTGTGCTCGTTTCGCTCTCGGAGCAACTCCCGACGAGCTTCCAGTTCCTCACGAGCCGTCTGCTTCCGCTGGCGGCTATCACGCTCGGCGGCAAGCAGTTTCTCCCTGCGGGCCAGCAATTCCAAGTCCTCGGGCACCTTTCTTCTGTTGACCTCCACCTCTTCGCGCCATTTGCTGCGATGCGACTTGTGCTGGTGTTGATGCTGATGTTGGTGCTCTGGCTCCGGACTGTCCAGCAGCTCGATGACGCGATCGTGACGATTTTGCTTGTGGCTACTCCGACCAGATCGCTCACGTTCCTTGCGTCCACTCTCCCGCCGCTCACTCCTCTCGCCGCGATGCTCGTAATTCTCCTCCGTTTCGTAGTCCTTAACGTAGTTATGCCGCTTTTTAAGCAGCCTGGAACGCAGGTCTTGCTCCAGGCTCTCCGCATCCTTGCTCTCCGCGTATTTGCTGCCTCGTCGCGGTGGCTCCTCCATGGGATAGTCGCCGTGGCGACTGCTCGAATGGTAGCCCGAGGGATAGGAATGGTAATCGCCACGGGGAGCGGCTCGAGCTCCGCCTAAATGCTGATGATGATGATGGTGATGGGCAGCATAGCTGGGAGCCGGCGGCAGCGGTTGCTGCTGTTGTTGCGGCGGCTGTGGGTAGTGGTAGGCGTGGCCCAGGTGATGTTTCGGATATGCGGCAGCCACATTGCCACCCCTTTCGCGATGGTGGTGATGGTAGTGTTCCTCCCTGTTCCGATATTCATAGCGATGATCACGATCCGGTCCTAATCCTCCGCCGGCGCCTACATCTTCACGGTCCTTGTGGCGTCGACGTTCGCGGGAATGTTTCTTCTTCTCACGCCTGGACCCGGAGCCCAGTTCCCGGCTCGCCTGCGGTGGTTGTATGTACAGAGCATCGGCGTCCGCCTCGTGCTCATCATCTTCGCCTCGGCTAAAAGTAAGAGAGAAAGTCCAAAATTATGGTGTCATGTTTTAAGTGGTGTCCCATCTGCTGATGATTCTGGACCGATGCCTGACGTTGACCCAGTTGACCCAGGCGCTGCTCTGACCATGTTGCTTGTAGCAGGTTGCACGTTGCTGCAGTCGGTGTTGCGGATTACATTTTACACTTGCCCTTGGAGGCCATTTAAAACTCGAGTCCACGCTAGCTCTGGAATTCTTTCGAGATTAGATACAAATTCTTTGGTGCAGTACATAAGCGAATTATTTAGTATTTATTTGAGGCAATCAGTTCGGAGTTGCTCAGATAAATGGAGGTTTTATTCCACAACTGAACACCAACGAGTGCAATTAGGTGGGACATGAACCATTTCAGAAATCATGGAGACAACAAGTAATTTATATTGATTTGAATATTAAAAAAAGTGTTAAGCTTCTAAAAAAAACATGATACATTAATTTTTTTTATTTTCCTTTTTAACTAAGGCCTTTAAAATTCCGATTTCCAAAAGTTTTACAAACAATAAATCAATATAAAACTAATTAAATGATACATTGGTCGTGTAAAATCCGCCAGTTGCTAGATATACTTTAAGTAGTACCATAGAACTTACATTGTATTGGCCTGCGTTAAGAAGTTAAAGTGAATCAATTACTTGTTGCGCCCAAAAATCAAAACGCCCCACCATTGAGAGCATTCAAATGGAGTACTTACCTGATTTTGGGAATCCCGTGACTATTCCATGGAGCTCGTTGCTTCGAGACTCCCAAGGGCTGTAAAATGCAAACACTTACACAACTGACTGCGCAACCTGCTGGGAATGGGAGTTATCTTTTGAGAGACAGAGAGACACGAAAGACATTGAGACAGGACTTGGAAAGAGGCATTAGCAAAGATAGTTTACAAATATTGTTTGTGTTTGATTCAATTGAGTTACAGGTTATTACAATTTACCGCCAGCAGCACATGAGAGAGATCGGATCGATCGATCGGTTCGGAGCTTATCGGATCTCGTCTCGATTCTCTGGTGTTTGGTATTCGATTCTCGGAACACATTTAATGAGCCAGCGGCGGGTCAAGCGAGATTAGCGTGGTTGGCTTGAGAAGATTCGATTCCATCTGCCGTTGACACTGCAGGTGCACAGTTTTAAACTCGAATTTTTCATAACTGCTGCTTGCACATTTTTCTTTCGTTTTCATTTTCATTTTGGTTTTGGTTTTGGTTTTTATAATAGCTTTGTTGGTTTTTTTTTTATTATGATAATTATTAGGTATTGTTGTTGGCCATCGCGCGCCTCGGTCATGGGACAAGTACACACTTTTTGGCCTATTTGCAACGAAAAAATTCAAGTCAATTAAAGGGTTCAATAAATTCAATAAATTTTTTAATCGTCATAAATTGGTTTTGTTTTCATTGGTTTGGTATTTTTGTTATTATTATCAAGGAGAGCAAACAAGCACGAAAGGAATGTTGGGATGATTTATATATATATATATATATATTGGGGGCGAATGTATATTTTTACAAACGCAAATTTACTTGCAATATTATAGAATTAGCATGTACAATTCGTTATAGTCAACAGATCAAGATGGTGGGGGGAAAATTGTCCACCCTCTGCATACACACACATGCAACAGTTATTTGTACGAGTGCGTTCAAAATTTGTTCTTTGTCTTTGATTGATATATAATATGGTAAATTCGGCATTAATTTCTTTGAACAAAAAAATTTGAAGCAAACAAATTAAACAAACGTAATAGATAAGACATCTTCTAATTGAAAAAGCAAAGAAAAAAAAAAACACTTTCAGTTAAATTACCTTACTCAAGCATAAACTTATAACATACTAACATACATCCTAAGCAAAATTAAAAATTTCATTTTATATTAAGTACAAAGCAAACTGTTAATGCTCCGATTCCTTAAGTAAGCTTATAGTAAGGTAAATAAAGTGGAATTTGCTATAAAACTATTCTTATCATTTTTGAAATATTTGTCACTAGTATTGGGACCGCAACTGTTTGTGGATGAGATATGGCAATGCCGGGGTATCGCTAAAATATGACAGGAATTTTTAACGGGATTCCCGACGCGTTGCCAGCACTCGTGTGTATATGTACGCCTCTTTGTGTGTATGCAGCAACAATTTTCCATGAATCGCATATTGAGAATCGAGTCTCGAGGTTTCCCAGGACCCCCTGGATTATACACACCTGTGATAATGTCCGTCGTTGGGGCTCCTCAACTGGCCATCCTCGCTGCCAGACGAATTGACCATTTTGTAGCGCGCTCTCCGCAGATTTATAGCCAATTAAAATTGTCAATTGCACGGGTTGCCCTTGCGTTGCTGATTCACGTAATTTTCGGCAGGTTTCTGCGGCGTTCGCCTCGCTGCCGATGGGTTCAATCGTTTGGTTGGCGGTTAATCAGCATTTAAGTGATTTAGCTCTGTTTTTCGGTGGTATCTCACGCACTTGAGTAAAAGTCGTCTGCGTTTTTTTCTGTGGTGGAAATGTGAAATTCAGCGTTTGACAGCACGCAAAAGCAAAATGGCGTCGCATTAGCTTGGGGCTGTCAACTCGGCACAAAAGTCAGTGCTAGCAGCTGATCCGTCAGCTGCTGCGATTTCCAAGTGCACTCACGCACGAGGTTAGTTTACATTTAAAAATATTTATAAAACTTATCAGATTTGATTGAAAAATCATAAGTTAAGACATCTGAAATTGTATTTCAAAATAGTTCGTCTTAGGTAGTTCTTTTTTTTTTGATACTACATATTGAGGTATATTTTGTTATATATGGTTGTCTTGCTTATTTTTGATTAAAATAAAATAAAATGATGCTTTTGCAATATTGACATTCATAAAATAAGGACACTTAATGTTATTATTAACAACACAATTCAAATAGATAACTATAAATTAAAAACTAAACTACATCTAAATCTAAATTTACGAGCCAGTTGTTTTTTAAATATTAAAATTGCAAAAACTGAGATATTTGTATAGTCATTGTAATCTAATATTTTTAATCTTTAACTCAGGTAAAACAGACAATTGGGTATAGATATATCAAACAACATAAACATTATCTTCTGTTTTAATAAATTATTCTCTTCCGTAAATAAATAAAGTGTACATCGTGAGTCACGCTAGAGGTCATGTAACGTGCGCATCTCTAGGCGGAGCTCTCCAACATTTATTCACTAAAATCCATCTAAAAACATGTTGCAGCGCCTGTCGCGTGGATTTTTATCCCTGGGGCGATATGGCAGTCGCATGTCCTCCACCCTGCCCACAAATCAGGCACAGCCGGGTGAGGAGGCAGAGGTCAGTGCCACGGTGAAGAGGATTCACGCGGAATTGGCCGCCGATAAGCAGAAACTAAAATGGAGATCTCCGATTGGCGACCGGCCGGAGGATTGGAGCAGCAAGCTGAAACTGTTCTCCAACTCGGAGCAGACCTCCGATTTTATTGTGATGATGCAGAGACCCATCGACTTGAGTCCCAGAAACATGCGGCAGTGGTGGGACAACCGGAAGGAGCGGATCGAGCGGCACATGCAGCAGTTCATCCCGGATAGACACAAAATTCTGGGCGCCGAATTGGCTGCGGCACATTTCATCCTGTTTCGCGGAGGCGCCGCCAAGTTCATCAACGACTCCCGCTGGCATCGGGCCAACGAGGATGGGGAATTCAATCTGCCCAACAAGTTTGATCCCGCTTACAAAGTGGAGGCTTTGCGGTGTGACAACATGACCCTTTACTACGAGGGATTGGAGAACCTGCGCTGCCTGGACTCCCTTAAGTTCCTGTCCTTTCACAACGTAAAAACCTTTGATGACTGGTGTCTGGACAGGATTTCGGGTGGTGGATTTCCGCATCTGGAGGTGCTCGATCTTTCGGGCACTGAAATTACCACCAATGGACTTGCCTGCCTCTATCGCCTGCCGCAGCTTAAATTGCTTATCCTGGATGATCCCAAGGGTAGTCTGGAGTTGGAATTGGCCACGGCCATGTTGGAGGAGTCCATGCCCACTCTAAAAGTTGTGGGTGCCGATGTTATTCACGGCTAAATTTGTTAATGTGTAGCTTAGGATTTTTGAAATTAAATTATAGTAGAAATGTTTTTACAAATCTAATACCAACTTGGTCTGTTACTTCTGAACATATTGATTTGAATCTATGTTTTTTACGTTTTTTAATGTCAATTAAAACCCTTGAATATAATCATAAGAGATTAGAAATCACTGTTTTTAAAGTATATATAATAGTATAAAAGATTTGGCAGTTGAAGTCTAATTTATTTATATACAAAAGTAATTAAATAGCTTATTATATCAGTTCTGCTGCGGTTTTCCTTTCATATATTCGGCCTTAATAGCTTCTCGTTCCTCCAACGGCGGTAGATATGGAGCTAGTCCCTTGGCTCTTCGCTCACTTTTAACTTTGTTCTGTAAAAAAATAATGTTTTGGCAATCACTTTAATTATTTTAAATTTTATTTAATTTGTTTACCCAAAACTCTTTGCAGTTATTATAATTCGCAAAATATACTTCGCACTTCTCGTGATCAAAGTTGTTTTTGTTGAGGCATTTGAACGATAGCTCCTGTTCCTATTTTTGGAAAGATTTTGTGTTATTTTAACTCAATTGCTCACAGCTTGCAATAAATAAAAATAAAGTTATTATCTCGGGAAATTGTTCTTTTATTTGGAATCTTGTTGATTTTATGATTTCAATATGCTGTTTAGTTTTACCGGTATGTAGCGTGGAAGTTAAATACATGCACTCGATTTTTTAAGCTGTTAACCACTGTAAATAAACCAACCTTCAGGCAGGGATTGTCCCTCTCGGCATTCAGATTACGTGGCATTAGTGCTTAAAAAATTATCAAATATCTAATAAAACTTATATAAAAACAAATTTGTTTTGATTTTATGTTAAAGAGGGCTGCAAACTTGCTAGACAGCTGTGGCCAGGGATGCCAGATCGACACTGTTTAAATCAGCTGTTTTATTTGTTTTCGTTTGCTGATTAAAATGGGTTCCTTGCTCTTTGATATTAAATTAAAGAGAGAGAATAAGGTTTACTATGAAAATGTAAGTTAATCCATATAGTTAGAGTGTTATTTAATCATATTGTTTTTTTCCCAGGACATGCTTTTGGGCTGCGTACAGTTTCAGTGCTCGCAGGAGACGAAACATGAAGGAATTATGTTGTATCTTGAAGGAATCGTTAATCTGCAATTGAGTGCCAAAACTGTGGGATTATTTGATGCTTTCTACAACTCAGTGAAGCCCATTAATCTGCTGCAGAATAGCCTGGAGCTATCGGCCCCCGGAAAATTGAGCGCCGGCCGCTCGGAGTTCCACTTCGAATTGCCTTTGGTGTGCAAAAAGGAGCCGCGAATATTGTACGAAACATACCATGGTGTTTTCATCAACGTTAATTACCAGCTCAATTGCACCATGAAGCGCAATTTTCTGGGCAAATCCATGACCAGAATCCAGCAGTTCTGCGTGCAGTATAAGCCAGTGGCTTTGAGCGAGGATTCCCAGAAGGTTGTGCCCTTCAGCTTGAGTCCGGACTCGTTGCAAAAGAATGCCAGCGCCAAGGAGAGATTGTCCATGCCGAGATTCCTGATCACTGGACGTCTGGATCGGAGTGAATCCTGTGTAACCACCCCGATCACCGGCAGCATTACTGTCCAACACACGGAGGCTGCCATTAAGTCCATCGAAATGCAATTGGTTCGAGTGGAAACCTGCGGTTGCGATGAGGGCTACTCCAAAGATGCCACCGAAATCCAGACTATACAAATAGCTGATGGCAATGTGCTGCCGAAGTTAGAGCTCCCCATTTACATGGTTCTGCCCAGATTGTTCACCTGCCCAACGCTCCTCACAAAGAACTTCAAAATCGGTAAGGATGTTTTATATCTTGTTGTACTATACATTCATTGGTAGTCAAACCAAAGAACTTCAAAGGTTTCAGTTTCAGTTTCTCTTTCTTATTACATTTCCCTTTTCCCCCGAAGTTTAACTATTAAAATTTAGTCTGTAAAAGTTGATCTGCAAAGCATTATCATTATTAAATTATCCATTATTCCTCATGTAATCCCTATTTCCATTTTTTTTAGAGTTTGAACTGAATCTGGTTGTGGTATTTAAGGAGGACTACACGGTTAGTGAGAACTTTAAAATAGTCTTAAAACGCTCGGTTGGCCCACTGCACAGCAAAATTACCACTGCAGGACGTTGATAAAATTTCCCTTTTTCCGAATGGCAGCTATTTTATTGTTATACAAAAGAGTGCTAAATGTATACAAGTTAATTTTTTGGACAATTTGCACCACAAATCCTGTTATGATGTATCTCAAAAATATACTTTGTAAAGAATCTTCAAAAAGGCAACTAATGTATTACTTAAAGCTAGTATACAAATAAATAATTACAAATACAATAATATATCTTCAAGATCAGTTAAACTTTATTATCATCGTAAATTAAATAAAAATATTAAATTTAAATAAATATTTTCCTTTTCATTAAATCATAAATAATAGAAACAAAAATTTATTTAGTTTGGTCCTATCAAACGGTTATTTAATTCAAAACTCCCGCCCACGCAATCATCTGATTTTTTCCAGTTGCCAGGATTATTTTGCTATTCCAGGCGAATGGGAATCCAGACTAGTTTATTTCGCATGCGATTTTTTGGTCCTCTAACCGAGTACTATTTAATGTCCGGCTGTTTTATGTTGCGTGAAGCGTTTGATAAGTGTCGTAAAATGAAATTGCTTGCGTAATTGGAAGCATGCGTTGCAAAAGCTGTCCAAAAATTCGGTGGCAATGCGGTTAAGGAATGAAAGTGGACAAACGCTGCATTTGTCGGTTAGGGCGAAATCCACCCACTCACTGGTCAAAAATACTTTTATAAGGAAAAATATTTCATTTAATTTGGGTAATATTTGAGCAGATTTTAAATGTTAACTTTCAATAATTAAATTTAATTCAAGAAAAGTCAATAGGATAAAGAAGTTGTAAAATGTTAAGACAAATCGAATACATATAAATATATTATTATTTATTTACTTTTTAACTATAAGAAAGTAAAGAGGCACAACTTCGAAATATGAAGAAGTAATGAGTAGATTTTCATGGAACTTTTTGGGATAACAACAATAAAATACAAAATTTAAATGGTTTTAAGAATTTCTAAGTTTTTTTTCTTGTTTGTTTACAAGGCTTTTACACAAGTAACGTTCGTTTTTGTATTTTACTTCTTTCTTTTCTTTCCATATGACTTTGTTTGCTGTACTGGATTTTAAATTGAGGGAAAACTGACAGAGACCAAAATAATTGAACTGAAATTGAATTCTCTGATAATATTAATTTTGTTGTCTTTGAAATTGATTGTTTTGACACTGCAAAAGACAACAAAATTTTAATCAATTCAATAATCGAAAAAATGAGCAACCAGCGTATCGATTACGTTTTCTCATCGTCATTACATCCATTGTTTACTTGCGATTTGCTTCCAATCAGAGTTCATGTGTGATTGATGCGAAGTGAAGGAAATTGATTTCCTTTGGTAGCTTGGGACTTCTGCTGCGCTTCATTTTGGGCACTTCACTCACCTTTTCTCCAGTATCCTGTTCCGTCTGCGTTATTATCTTTCAATTTGCCACACAGGTGGCTAAACAAAAAACAAAGAAAAATGAAGTACACTACTATCTTTTTCTGTATGTCCTTATGGTCTCCTCATATTCTTTTATACAGAGATATTTCCAGCTTTATAATGTTGACTATTTGAAATTAGAAATTGCTCTATATATTAAGAGAGAAAACTTTGATGATTTTCACCCCAATTATTCGATCGTTTCTATCGCAGCTATATTATATCGTTATCCGATTTGAATAAAATCAAATGCGTAATTTTGAATAGTTAAGCCATTCCTACGACCAAAAGAATTAGAAAATAAAATTAACAATTAGAGAAGTTCGAATTTTTATTTTATTTTTTTTTTAATACTCCGATTTTTTCAATGGGAACATTATTCTATAATTCTGAAACAACAAACCATGTCTAAAAAAAAATTAAAAAACAGAAAAGGTATAATTTTATTTTGATTGTTCTAATGGGAGCTATATGCTATAGTCGTCCGATCCGGCTCGTTCTGACTTATATACTAGCTGCAACAGGAAGACAACTTTTGGGAAAGTTTAATGCATATAGATTTAAAACCGACAAACGGACATGGCTAGATCGAATATTCTAGTGATTCTGATCAAGAATGTATATAATATTATATTATTCTTAGCATACTTAACAACTGCCTTTTTCTTTTCCCTGCCTGAATCCCTTTGTTTCCCTCTCTTCGCTTTTACTTTGCAATAATTTTAATTTTTTTATTTTACTTCCGTGTTGCCGGTAAGTGCATATCAATTTCCTGCCGTTTTCCTGCGCTGCATGCTATATTTTTTAAATCTTTAATAAGCTGATACTGCTCTTCTTTTCTTTACTGGTGTTACACTCACATATAATGCACTTCTTTTTATGTGAGTTCCGCCCACACTTACACACACGCACAGTGGTTTCTAAAACGTAAACGAAAATATTGTAAATCAGAAAACTTAAAGGAAAATTATCGTTATTGTTTTTTGATTCCTTTAAGAAATATTTGCCTTATTAACTTACGTTTAATAGATAAAAACATACAGAAATTAACTTTCCGTTAAACTAAAATGTATTAATTAATGTACTTTCTAGCAGTGTTTCGTGCTTTTAAATCATTTGTTTGGTGCCGATAAAAGTTAATGTTTATAAATCTCTAAAATGGGCAATAGTACTGTCCACATACATTTAAAAGTACCTACGTACCTGTACCTGTAACATTTTTTGATACCATATACCTTACCTATAGGTAAAGATACACAATATCCTAATTCACCTACAACTTTGTAAAGAACAAATTCCCTACAAATTAAAAAAAATGTATTAAAAAATGATTGTTTTTTTTTAACTTTTTGATACTTTTTACTTACAAACTGTGTACCTTTCATCTGACCTAGGTACCTTTCTTCTCAAATAAATAACACTTTTCCCAAGACTGCCGATAAGAGAATTAAATTCATATATTTAAAAATGTTTTTGAGCTCGATCCATTACATTTATTAAAATTGTATTTTAACATTTGCTTAATTCATGAATAATAGTTGCTGAGCTATTTGGTTGGACAACATTTGTTCGAGGCAGAGAAGATGCTTTTCATTTTAATTAACTAAAGTTGAATGAAACGTGAAAGCAATGGCCTCTACGTTTTTGGCAACCACTGTGTGTGCCGGTATAAATTACTTAGCATGAAATTTCCTTGCGCTCCTCCTTTATTTTTCTCCTCTGTCTGCCTTCGTTGGTGGGGGCGACATTTCGGACATTTCCTTAACATCCGATATACAAATATATATGCCGCACCACGACCAGCAGGCAAGTTTCAAGTTCACTAAATTATGTACATACGTACTTGTGCGTGCGAGTGTGTCTGAACAAACACATATATTTACCGACTCGACTTTGCCTTGACGTCCTGAACTTTTTACCATAAAGAACATGGCACAGTCACCCAGCGCCATATTCACTTGAATGTATTTATTTAAGCCAAATAAAATGAAAAGGAATGGAAAGTGTCCGGGAAAATGTGGGCCTGTTGAATCTTGTATGTACGAGTATATATATCTGAGTATATATGTAATAGGATGTAAAAACATTTCTGCACTTTGAGTGAATCCCATGGAAAATCAATGATGCCTAAATAGTTTATTAAAGGGCGTATAGTATAATGTTCAACATATCAATAATGTTCTTCCAGCTGATTTGGTTTCTTTTGGGGCATGCGAAAATGCCGATTTGATTTTGTGAATGCGATAACTTGCCTTTTTTGTTAAGAAGTTATTATTTTAGCTGATTGAACTTCAAAATTTGTTCTATTTTTTGCAGCTCAAAATAATTTGATTGATCCAAAAATATAGCTTTACATATGCTAACATTCTTAAATAACTTATACATTAAAAAAAAATTAAGATAAAAGTATTTTTTTTTTATTACTGAAATAAAGGTACAATTAAATTATTTTTGTGTTCGAAAGTTTTTTCTGTTAAGCTTTTATAAGGTGTTTTAATTTAAAATCTCTTTCACTCTTAAACTCTTTCACTGTAACCTTAGGAAATAGTTCTTTTACAGACATATTTCTCGTTTTTAAAAAAGTTACCACCAAATCCCTTGAAAGGGATTCTTCTCCACCATTGTGATTTTGAGATCGTAACAAAATTTTAACTAACAAATAGTGCTTGGTGTTGTTGAACAACTTTCGTTTTCAAGTTCAGTCCCATACTTCCTTGAATTCTTTCAGTGCAGAAAAAACTGTTGCTTTTTACCAGTCTCAGTTTCCGTTGCTTTTTGTGAAACTTATGTGTGTGGGGACTTCAAGCCTGAAATCGAGGAGGCAAGACGACATGGCACTAAGTCTACCTCATCTTTGAGGGAAACCGCCCAAAAGCACCCAGGACCACCCAAAACCATCCGAAACCACCAACCCACTCAACCACAGGCAGATGCCTTCAATTTGGCAGTTTGCTGTGTCGCCGAATGTAGCACTAACAAAAGTTTTCCCCCAAGCCGATATTTATTTTTTGTCTCTTCTTTACAGGAAAACATTTTACATCGGGTGCAGTGAGAAAAAATATTTAAAATTTAGTTTTGTCGTTTTTTTTAGATGATTGTTGAAAAGTAAAAAGAGATTTTCATGGGTCTTTTTTCAATTAATAAGCCACTATCATGTGTATTAACACATGACATAACATACATATAACACATATAACATACAGCTTCTCTAATTTCTAAGGCTTTTGTTTAATATTTATTGTAACAAAATATATATTTTTTCCGTGTGGCGAAAATGGTTGGAAAATGAATAGAGGGCCTTGATGCTTTTGTATTCGTAGTGGCATTGGTATTGGCTGCAACTTTCTGCCATAAGTAAATCCACTTTAGACAGGCAAAAACTTTTCACAACAACTGTTGCCAAACATTACTGACTTGTACGCATTTTCGATTGCTATTTGCTTGCCTTTTGTCTCGATGCCTAGAAAATTTCAATGCCAGCATCTGGAATTTAAACTAGGGGGTTTGAGCCTCTAGGCCTGTTTTTTGGAAAAGTGTCGTCGTCACGTCATGTAATTGATTTGAAATTAGCACATTGCTTTGAAAATTTAAACTGTTTACATGTGCCGGGGGACAGCTGCTCTTGAAGTGTTTTAGCTTCTACGAGTTCTACCATCTCTACACTGAAACTATTTGGTTGTCCGAAATGTTTGACGAATTAAAGGAATATTTGGAATTTATTTCCGAGGCAAAGAAAGTTAATTTATTAAATTGAAAATAATTTTACACTTCTCTTTACATAAATTGTATTAACTTTATTTAATTTTATTACAAAATTTGTACATGCATTTTGTAATTTATGGAATTTTTTATGTTAGCTAGTACTTTTAATTTATTGTTTTATCAAAAGAAATCCATAAACATTCAAGCACTAGGTTTTAATTATAAAAAATTATTTATTTTATTTGTCTTTTTTTTTGTACCAAAAAAATTTGATTTTAAAAAATTAAATAGTAATTGTAAAAAGATTGTCTTTGTTGTAACCCTCAAAAACAGTTAGAAATAATTTTGCTTTAGTGTACAGCTTTACGCTATCTCTATCCTTCAGCAACTTCCGTCTCTCTTTTTCTCTCTGTTTTTGTTTCTGTTCCTGCTGCTGTGCTTGTGTAAGTAGGTGTTTGCCTGTGTGAGCTTATGCATGTTTAATGAACATGAATCCACCAGCCACCAGGGCAGCCCTGTAATCGCATTTCAATATGCTGCACCGCCAGTGTAAACTAAAAAAGAAGTGGACTGAGCGCAGAGTACCATCCGAAAAATGAAAAAAAAAGAATGAAAAAAAAAAAAAAAGAAAGAAAAAAAAAAGAACTCAAAGCCGGGCTACCGTGTCTTCCTTCCTTCAGCTGCAAACGGCAATTTAGTTAGCAGGGCAAACTTTTCATAGCCCCGCTGACCCTTAAACGAGGTCAACGCAAAAAAACATTTTGAAAAATTCATATGCAAACGTATTTTCAGTTGCCGGTGCAACTGGCAACACACAGGTGCCAATGGCAGCACCACCCGGATCTGAATCGGAATCAGGAGCAGTATCCACCCGGTAACCGACTTTCAGAAGCAGCAGGGAAACGGTCGAGGAAAAGGAAAACTTTTTAATGGCCAGCAAACACACAGAAACACCACCCAGTGCACACTTAATAGCACTCTTGCAGGCCAGTGTAATTCCGAGTCGCCCATGGGGCTCAAAGTCTTCCCAGTTTTGGCGTTAAGTGAAACGTTTTGCTTTTTATTAGTTGGTAAACATAAAATATAATGAAAAAGAAGTTGCTTTTTACACTAAATTAAATGTGAATCAACATGTCTTTGGGGCATACCGAATGAACTTTTTTGAATTATGGTGTGCGAGTTGCTGGTAGAAGTGGGTGAAATTAATTAATTCTCTCACATTTGCAGTTAAATTAAGTCTGTCATTGAATGAACTTTCATAACAGAATATGACAATTTATCATGCTTTTTTAATAAAGATCAAAATACATTTTAGAGCAATTTATTATGATGCAGTTTTTGTCCTTAGATTTTTGTGTTCAAAATAAAATTGGTAAATGCAATAATTAAAATGGCTTTTGTTTTTATGACCCAATCAATTATTTAAATTTGCATTCAAACAGAAGGTCTGCTATTTTCCTCCAGAAGTGCCTTTTAATTGTCCTTATTGTCTGTGGTGAAAACAGGTTGTAATATTTCCTATATTCTTAAAATGAAGTGGTTGTGCCCAACTTATTTCTTTTTAGCCACTAAATATGGTTAGTATTGCCCAACATTGCTAGATTGTAATCGGCAGGTAATCAACTTGACTTCTAGCATTTCCACTTTTTAATCACTATGACTGAGCTAATTGCCTGCCCAAAAAACCAAAAGCGGAAACTCTTCAGTTTAACATAAAGTGAAACATTTTCCGCCTTTCCGTTTTTGTTTTTTTTTTTTCGAGGGATAAGACTTAACACGGGCCACGGGTGTAATTGTTGAGCGAGTTCTGTAACCTACGGTCTCTATGAGTAATTAGGGTCGGGGATTAGTTCAGCCGCCTTCGCTTCAATAAATTTTGGCCGCTGGCTGCCCAAAGGCGAAGAGAACCCTGCTCCGGGCAATGCTTATTTAAGGCTCAGCCCGGGTTACAAGGTGTTCCGCCTTAAAATGGCCTAAAAACGTTGGAAAACGAAGGGAAAACATTGAAAAAAACGTTACTCAAGTTATATACAAATTAGTTTAAAATTATCAGTCGCTAAATCGAAGGTTTTTCAAAACAAAGAAAACCATTATAAAAAATACCGTTTAAATTATAACTTCAAAAAGAAAAAATATTTAAAAATTGACTCTATCTGTTTTTCTTGCATAAATAACACAAACAATTTTATGGTAAATAATGAGCAATACGTATATAAGCATAAATAACAAACAATATTCCTTAATCTTGAGAACAAATATCAAACCTTTCAAACATTTTCAAATACTATTATATTATTTGACTAAATAATGGAGAATTAAAAATTATATATTGAGCTTACATTTTTTGTCAAAAAATTAGAGAAGGCATAATTTTTCAAGCAATTAAAAAAATATTTTAGATTTTAAAGTGGCAACAGTCATTAAGAAAATTAATTGTATCGATATCATTAAACCGACTCTGTAATGATTATAATAAAACTAAATTTTAAAAAGAATACCTTCTTGTTTTTATTGTATTTATTGACATATAGAATTGCTTCAAAGTCCTAAGATAAATTTAAAAAGTCTTCGGACTTAAAGCCTGGATTTTTTCAGAGTGCAGGATCGGGGGAAGTGCCCTCTCACATTATGCCAACTTGCGTCCGCTGTCGCTGATGTATGTACGTGTTTCGGCTTTGCTTCCGTGATAATTTTCTAACTTTTTGCACCAATTATGTGCATGGCAGCGCGATATTCTCTTAGCCATCTCGGCGTTAGTGTTCCCGTGTTTGTGTGTGGCTGCTGTCCTTTTTGTGCCTGTAGTTTATGCTCATTACGTGAGTGCTGAGCGCAGCAGACTCACAAATTGTTGTACAAGAAATTACTGCCGCTGGCATTACATGCAAATACACACAAAAACCGAGGCTCATATACTTTCAGTATATACCTATATATAGATTTCTTGCCGCGATGCAAAATTCTCAAATTTAATTTCCAGGTAAATTCCCGGCCATCGAAAATGAAACGTGTCCACGGGGCGTATGCGTTATAAAGTTGACCAATTTGTAAAGGAGGCTCTTGCCCACTTAAACAATACGCGATTGAAGGCTGTTATTTCAATATCCACTTTAAGTGTCGAATGGAAAACAGCGTTTAATGCTTGGCAATTTTTAATTAAATTCAGGTTAAGAGGAAATCGTGTTCACGGGGCGTATACGCGTTTTTTAATTGACCGCTTTGCAGCTTTTAAGCTAGGAGTAATTTAAGTCTTAATAAAGAATGCTTGCCTTAAATAATAAATGAACAATTAAAAATATTTATACGATTTATATAAACAATATGTACTCCAGGGCGTATGCGCAATATTTAGTCCTAAAATAATGTCTTTAATACAGAATTTTTTCTACAGCCACTTATTTTCTATTCCAGATTAAGCCATTAATTTGTAAGCAGTTGATTAAGTTCAAACATTTTTGGCACACAACATTTAGGCGTGACTCCAGGGCGTATGAGCAATATTTGATTGATTAAACAGTGAACAACTTTAATAAAAATTTGTAGTCGTTGTTGGCAACAATTTAATCAGCCTAACTATAAGCTAAGTCCAGCAATATTTATGCAACGTTCAGTGTTCATAATTTCCCTCTTCACAACTCATAAATCAAGGCTTAAATCTGATTTTGAAGACTTAAGAACTTAAGCCCTAAAAACCAATTCCAACTTAAATGTGGCCTGCCAGGTTGGTTCGCCCACTGAATAAGTAATTTTGCACTGGGAACGCACAGCTTTAGTTTGCCACACAGTTTTCCCTTTTGTTTGGTCCGATTCAGGGGCAAACAAAGTTTGAGGAAGAATATAAAAGAATAGCAAATGCTGCTTTAAAGGCGCATAAACTTCCGGGAAGCCCTCCCACCATCCAGCTGTCTATTTTGGCAAAGGCGAAAAGTGGAAGAAGAATGGGAGTTTTTATTTTACTCAAGTGCCGTGTCGTTAGTTTCGTCCTACACTCAGAAAAATATATTATAAAATTGTAGTAACCCTTTTTTTTTTATTTATTTACTAAAAAAGTATTAGACTTTAAGAATTTTGTATTTGTTTAGTACTTGTCTTTTATTTAGTATTTATTCAACAAAAAATGTAATTTACTCTAAAATAAATTAAAATGAATATTTTTAGAAAGTACACTAAACATTTTAGTCAGAATTTAAGGAATTGTTTTTAAATTGTAGACGTTGAATAAAAAAACAAACATTTATTTTTTAAATTTTTCATAAAATAACAAAAAATTATCTTAACTTACCTCTTTGTTCAAATGAATTAGTATTCTTAGAAGAAACTTTTTTTCTTGCAGATAGGAAAATATAAAAAAGAAACAGAAAACTTTAAAACTTGCGCGAAATGCATCATGTATATCAAAATAATTGGGAAATACTCCTTGTTGGTATTCTAGTTTTTGTTTTAGAAAAAGTGTTTAGTATTTAAGTTTGAGTGTGAATGTGTAGGCAGCGAAAACTGCATAAATTCTCGACTGAAACTGCTGGCTGTTGGGAGGAAAGTTTCCGCTGCATTTTCATTGGAAATCCCAACGAAAACTCAAACTCAAAACCAAGCACCAAACCGGGGCTAAAATGTCTCGTCGAGCTGATGCCGAGCTGCTCGAGCTGAGGATACATTTTGTTTGTTTACTTTCAAATTGTAAATGGATTAGCCGCACTCCGAGGCGCGCCAAGCCTGACAAATTGAATTTGTTAGACTCGAGAGAAGTTTTTGGCAAACTTTTGCGTGCATGGTTGGATATTGGACGTGGCCGGAGTTCTGGAAGCCATCGCCCATAAACCTCGAAACCAAACTTTGCCCTGGCGTCGAGCGGGAGTGTTGCGAAATAAATTGCCATGCCGTAGGTGACGGCCCGATCTAAAGGGTTTGCCCCGCCCCCCAAAACTATTCCCCCCATCGAGCCATCAATAAGGTGATACTTTAAAAGGCAACAGCCAGAAACAAATGTCGGATTAACCTTAAACTTGCGCGCTATCGAAAGTAAATAAATGATTGGCAACCAAGACTTTCAAGGAATTTTATTTGGAAAGGATTTCTTGGATGGCAAACTATTCTCGACTGATACCCATCAATAAGATTCGTTAGATTCCAATAAGAAATTGTAGCAAGCTGAAGTCTAAAATAAATTTAGCGAGCACAAAATAAGTGTTCGTATGTTTTCTGTCGTAAGTTACAACATACAGTTCTTTAAAAATAATTTAGCCGAAACAAATTTGTACTTTACCTTAACCAAAGGTGAAAAATCACCTATGTATAACCATAAAAAGGAATTGTACTTAAGCAGTATCGACAAAAACACATTTAGTGTTCAAAATAATATAAGACAGGATAACAAAAAAAGTGCGATTTAGAGCAAGCAACATTATTTTCAGGTCCTTTAATGGGGTTGCCTATTTCTATTTGCAAAGAATAGAAAGTGAATGTCAAACAACGCATTAAAAATGTCTGTGAAAGAAAAAGGGTTATTATTTCATTAATGAGGTACTTAACAACTCACAAAATCTTTTAATGTTAAAATGAGGACAAACGATTAGAATTTAAATTAAGGCCTTAACTCATAACAACAAAGTTTTCTTAATTTATTTACCAAACAATTATCATAATCAGTCTGCCAAGCTTAAATAAAACAAGAAAATCGATTAAAATTTTAATTGTTCATAGATTCTTTCTTTGTTCACTTTCCATTATGCACATGTCTGCTTATTATTCAAGCTCTGCAAAACGCTTTTAAATTAATTACTAGTTTTTTTTTAACCTACATTACCAACATCTATTATTTGCTTTAGGAAATCAAATTCAAAAGCTGTGCTCTTGGATTATATTTCAACGGACGTGTAGTCGCCAGCCAATGTATGACACGTTAAAACACATCTCACCGCATTACAGGAATTAAGTGCTAAAGAAGCTACAGAAAAAATACATTCATATTATATTAAAAAAAAAAACAAAAAAACTGTTTACCAAGCAAAAGAATAACGCAGAAGATCCTCATTTCAGTTGTAACCTCTAGAAATCTAAAAATAAACTAAAACAGATCTGAGGCCAACTCGCCTTTTAAATAGCGATTAGTCTCCTCACATATTTCTCATTTCTATGCAAATGCGCTATCTATCTAATAAAAAATAGATTGTTACATCTATTTGCTTAAAATATGCAAATATTAGAACCTGCCAAGTTTGAGTTAGAGAATTTTCGTTGAAAAATCTTAATTTAACCTTTAGACCCAGAAACAAAAGAATAACGTCATTTGACGGAGTTCTAAGTAAACAAATAGTACCTGAATTTGCACAACCAAATAAATTTATTAGTGTGTAATCTATTACCATCTTAAATTTTTAAATTTGTTGCGTATCCTAAGGATTTTACTAATAGTAAATTTATTGTTCATGCAATATTGATTTTTATGACTTCACCACATATTTGTTTTATTCGTTTTTGATATAAGTTTTCGTTTGTCTTGGTTATCTTGCCGCGTAACTGTTTTGATTTTAAAAATAAACTTTTATTTTATTCTTATTTTTAAACCAGAAACTGTGTGCATAAGTACGAAACATGTTCATCAATACTTGTCATATAAAAACTGCTTATACAAATATGCTCCTTGAAACTCAACTGCGCTAAACGTCTTTACAATTCTTTTTAATGTCCTCAAGATGTCTGTTTTTGACACAGAACATACATTTTGTTTCTTATGCAATTGTTAATCAATTAATTTATGTGGTTTTGGTTTTTCTTAAATGTACATATAAATAAATCAATTAAGTTGTCTTTATTTAACCAAATTCAAATGCCTTTTTCGTTGTATTCCAAATCTAAAAATACAATTTCTGACTCCTTTCTATAAAACTTATTTTAAAACAATTATAAAATAAGAATAGTAGCTTTAAATGTGTATTTCGGTGTAGGTACTCAAGTGGAAGAAGTTTATGATGTTAACTACTGAAAGCGATATGCACTTGTTTAAATCGGAAAACCATTTGAGTGGTGCCTGCGGCAGATGAGTCGAAAACAATGAATTTTGCCGTGTTACCACCCGTACTCAATTGCACAGCTTCAACTGTTGCTGCTGGCCAAATCCCAATTTAATCCAAAGTGGTTAAGCTAATTGAATCGCTTCGACGCCGTTAAGCCAAAGTGAATGGTCCTCATTGCGATATGTAATATATGTAATCTCGTCTTAAATATAAAACCCTTTTGGCCAACTTGTGCCTGGCTAGCCCAAATTGTTGCTTACCCTTTGCATTTCCCTCTGTTGGCCCTGTTCGTCATTTACATTATTATGATGAGATGCAAATCTCGTTAAAGGACACTTCAGGCCCCGTTCCTCGCATGCCATATAGACTACACTTCAATATGTGTGCCATATGCCCCTCTATATCTTGGCAGCCACATCCACATGGTTTTCGCCACGATTTTGCCTCCTGTTTTCCCCAATTTCCCCTCCCCCTTTTTGTCTGTTATTCTTATGCAAATTACATTTCCTGTGTTTGAGCTACAGCTTGTAGCTACATGAGTATGCGTGTGCCATACACGTCCACAGAAAAAAATAGGATATTTTTCGTGTCCTTGAAGTCTATGCCAAAAAGACTTTTATATATTCCTTGCTCATCTGAAACTTATAATGTTTTTGGTGTTAGAACGAAACTATGTTAGTATCCAAAATACTAAGAGTATTTAGAGTAATATTTTATTGATTATTACTTACATTTTTTTAAAAATACAAACATTTTTTTTATTAAGATGTTTTTTTTTTTTAATAATTACACAGGCTTTTCAATTAAAAATAATACAAGAATTAACTTTCAAGATTTTTTGGTAAATTTTAAATGCATCACAATCTTGATAAAAATCCTTATTTTAAAAATGTTTTCGATTCTCTAAAAATAAAATATGCCTTGTACATATATCATTTTAAAATTACTGTTATTTAAAAACACAAATTAATTTTACAAAGCCCTCATTTGAAAATTAATATTTGAATGAATATGAATATAGTTATAAAAAAACCAACTTCTATAAAAAAAGGATATTTCAAGTTTCAGGCAGAATTATCTAGACATAATTCTAAACATATAATCAAATTCTAAATCTAGGATCAGCTTATAAAAATGGAAAAATGCTTTCTGTGCATATGGTATGGGCGTCATGGAATATTTTGCATACTCACATATAGCTAAAAAATATTCTACAATTCTTTTGTATAAGTCAACAACAGACAGACGAAGCGCTCATAAATGTTTTCGCTTGTCAGTTTGTCCTATCTCTTTCACTTGCTGCCTGCCCGTCCCTTTCTCTCATTTGCATCTGTCTATCCGTTGCCATTTCCATCTCTGTCTGTCGCCTGTCGCTGTCTCTTTCCCCAGCCGTATGACATATTTGTTGCTGCTGACTTTGCTTAGTATCTTATTTGCATTTGTAAACTTTAGTGTGCCATTTTGTTCATTTGTTTTTTTTAGTCTGTCCTACTGATTTTGCATTTTATATCCTCGCACACGTGCACACATTTATTATATTTATTTGAAACTCATTAGCTCGTAAGGGCATTTTTCCATTGCGGATTTTCCCTACATTTTCAGTGGCACAAATCAAAAGCAGCATCAGCACATTATTCACTGGCATGTGAAGCGTTTCTAAGGTATAACGAACGGTTTGCTGGGTTTGGCTAGTTAATTTTCCGAACCTCAACCCTATTATAATCTTCACTCAATCGCATAAAATTTCCATTTTCCATTGATTGACGTGCTGAATTGAAATCAGAAGTTGACAGCTTAATTTATGGATAAATAAAGTAGTGTTTGGTTAAATGGTATTTGAATTGCCTACTCACGCAGAACAGGCGATGAAAATTTTGTTGCATATATATGAGGTTTTATTAAATTAAATCGCAATCGATCTGTTGAATAGTTTTGGTTTCCTAATGAATTTTGATAATATGATGCTTTGTGTGAAATTAATTGAATATGTCATACATTCAATTTGCTTTAAGCAAGAAATAGGCCCAGAATTTATAATGAAGGCAGCAGTTTACTTTTTGCTATGACATCTAAGTTAATTTTGCTGTTTAAATACAATTAAATATTTGATTAGTTTCTTATGTTTTAACAACACGTTTCAGTTAGCAATAAAACTACCCCCTTCACTCATTTCCTTTGATTAAGTCATAAGAAATCCATTAAAATTGTAAGTTTAAGTGGGCTATATCTTACTACTAATTTTACTTACATATTAACCAATATAGATTCTAATCTGGTTAAAAGAGTACCGAAACTTCGTTTTTGGCTTACTCTAACCATACATTTTCTATTCGAGAGCACTTTCCATTGTAATACGTTTTTTTGGTTTCTAACCAAGCTGCACGTCTGACAATTGGAAAATTGGAAGTTAAAACCATTAAATAAATGAGTGTCACACAGAGAGGGGGGGGCGAAAGGAGTCGAAAGACAGCGGGGAGTGCGACACAATCACATTTCATTTGATTCTGGTGCCGAATGCCATTTGGGTATTTTTATCTCTTTCGATTTTCCCAGTCATTCAAGGGGGTTAACCACTTTGATTCGCCCTCGATGGAAAGGCAAAACATCAGCCCTGTTTGAAAGTCAACAGTTTTAACCTAATCACAGAGGATTTTATTGCCGCCTCACACAAATCGATGCGAACGGATTCGGATGTGGATGCGGATGTGGATGCGGATACTGAAGGAATGGGAAACGGAAACGCAACTGAGCCGAAGGTCCTTGCCAGCCATTTTGTGGGCGGACCGCAGGATCTGCAGGGGAATCATTAGGTTGCTGCGTAAGAGTTTTCCGGGTGCGTTAAGTGCCCCCCAAAAGGACCTTTTGGGCATTTCGAGTGCACTATAAAAATAAGTATGGTAATATTTTGGTCAATAAAGTTTTAACACCGGTTGTTCCTAATAAATGAAAAAATTAAGCTATGTATTAAATATTGCTATCTTAAATGTAAGTCACCAAAAAGTGAAAAGAAAATAAATGATTTTAATATAATAAAATTATTTTATTCTATTTAATATAAAACACACATTTAAAGCAAACACTTTGTTGTTTTTCTTCTTAAGGAATATCGTATATTGTTGAACGTTGATGCACTATAAACAGTACAAACAAGTGGCCCAACGAAACCAACCCCGTTGAAAACACAATTAACATATTAAATGGTAAAACATTCTGTAGTAACACCATTGACAATTATTTTCTTTAGTTTTATTTTTGTTACATTTTCAATAAAGAGCCAAACTCGGTGAAATGTATGTTTTTAATTTTATGTTTTGATAGTGTTTTTTTATGAATCAAATATTTGTCACTCAATGCTTTTTAACCTTGTTTAACTTACAGATTTTATTAAAAAATATTTTTTTGTTTACATTTTTCTAAGTGTTGGTGTAGGTCTCACATTTAGCGCGGGCGTGCTGTTGAGCCCAGCCCTAAATGTTATTTATCTCAAGATTAAATGGATTTGTGTGCAAAATTGTCTATTTTACTGAGGCCAGCAGCAGCTTTAGCATTCGCATTCGCATCGTCATCAGCATCAGCATCGGTCTTTTGGTATCAGTATCAGCAGCATTTTCGCTTCTCGAAAGTGGCAGGAACTTCATTGTTTGAACTTTTCACCGAATACGTGGGCGTTTGATTGAGTTTCAACGAGGGTCGACTTGTCCTCGTGTACGGGACGGAGATTTGTGAAAAGCCCCACCCACTCGGTCACTTTCCCTTTTTCCCTTTTTCCCTTTTCCGCCCAAGGCCTGTTTCAGTTTCTATTGTCAATTAGAACTGACAAGTGGCTGACTGTATGGGCGAATGGGTTCGTGTTTATATCCTTTTACAACCTTGGTTGACAAACGCATTCAATGGGTTAGCTGGATCCCAGCACCTTTTTCTCAATAGGGATGTGAGAAATATGTACCCAAACAATAAATATCAAATAATATATTTATATTATATTCTTATTATATTATTATTATTTAAATAGATTTATGGATTTATTTTAAGAATAATGAAATGATTTAAGAATTTTGTCTATGATATCTGGTACCTGACTTTAAGGAATAGCGCATATCTAGTTTCTGACAGAGAACCACTTGATGTTTATTCGACCAAAAATTAGATTTGATTGAACACTTTTCGCATTCGTTGCTACCATTTATGCAATCCGTTTTCTAGTTTGCTAATTGCAGAGCGGAAATAGTCTATCGATGTATCATTTTCAGCTTTTACCAACATTTGTTCACGTTTTTGCGAGATCCCAAAGTATGTTTGGTGTGTGTTTTTATTGCTTAAGTTCAATGGTCTTCTTGCAAAATTTTCAACGTACAGATACGTGTTATTTCTGTGGACTCTTGTGGATTGTCCCACAAAGGGGTCACAAATGTGATAAATTTTTCAACGCACCCGGCATTTCCGCCATATGCGGATATTTTATGGGCCCAGTTCGCTCAGCATTTCTTTGCTTTGTTAGTCAACACTGGCGAAGTGCGGAATGAAGATTCTAAGCTGCACTTCCTTTCACTAAATCTTTTTACACCCAAAAAAAAAAATACCCTTAGTTTTCACAAGAAGTATGTATGTATATAAAACAAATTGCTTTTTACAACAATAAACATTAAACAATAAACATAAACATTAAACATTACAACAATAAACAATAAACATTAAAAAACGATTGATTTAATGGAAAAATGTAATTAAAATTAATTAATTTTTTGAAAATTTAACAAATATTAAACAATTTTTTAAAAATTTTGGAATTATTACCTTTTTTTCGACGATAAGTTTTGTTGATTTTTAATTGAAATATTTAATTGCATATGAAGAATAAAAAACTTTTCTATCTAATGCCATTGAGCTTTGGTTTTCCGCGAGTGCAATTTTCCAGTTCAATTCAGCAGCCAAACAATGGCGGTCTTAGGAAGAATCTCAACTTACGGCCAAATGCAGTGGACCAGCAAGCAGACAATGGCCCGAAAAAAATGGCAGAAGAAGAAACCCAATTCAAAATAATGGTCTAATAAACTTACTTAGCGTGCGCACAGCTGATTAGCCTACCCGCTTTCCACTCTCTTCTGGCAACTGCTTTAGAGATTTGCCCCCTTTTTTGTTTTCTGTTTTTTTTTTGTTGTTTTCGTTGGTGCTGGCTGGCGTCCGCTTTCCACCGCTCATCTTAAAGCCAATTTCCCGCCCTCGCACTCACGCTGCGGGAAAATTTTATTATTGCGCTTCTGCAGCTGGCCGGCAACAAAAACGTTCGCCGCGGTCGTTTGCTTAATGCGCCGCGTGCCTTTAGCCCCGGTCCGATCCGCCAGATAGCCACGGCTATATCCAAAGCTATAGCTATAGCTATAGCTAAGACTATAGCCATGGCGAGGCGCACGGGGATGGGGATGGGGATGGGGATGGCCGTGACGATGGCCTCTCTGTGCTTATGGCAGAGAAATGCTTTCTTTATGTATTAATAGTACTTTCACTCCCTTTAGCACTCGAGAGTGGAGTTAAGGATGGCAGCGTGATTGGAGCTTAATGCCCGGGCTTCCCTGAAGTTTCAGCTAATGGCTGATGGCTGCGAGCTCATAAAGTATTGATTAAGTTTGTAAAATTTTGCAAATTATGTCTTCATTCGGAAAAAAAAGAGTAAGTTTTTGGAAATATAATGCTTCAGTTTGTTACAGTTCGCCTAAAGTTTGAGTTTCTCTATAAAAGAAACTAAATTTAATCAATAAAAGCATGTATTTCAAATAGATTTTGTATCATAATTAGGAAATAGTATAATAGGCAACAAACGAACGAAAATTATGTGTGGTTAACAAAAATATATATAAAATGCACATTTTAATATTCATTTTTAAGTCACTTAGTGTTTCTTCAATGTAACAACATTTTTTTGTTTTTAGATGGGAGCATGTGCTTTTGCGTTGGAGTTGAGATTATTTTTTCCTTGATTTTCTCTTACATAAACTTTTATTTGACGTTAAAGTTAAATAAATATGCAACCCTAAGACCAAGTTCAAAAAAGAGTAAATGATTGAAATGAATGGCTTTAGCTTATTCTAGTTTTACCAAAAGTTTATGCTTGTGTATAAAAAAAACTATATTCAATAAAAAAATCATATATTTTAAAAAGATTTTGATCATAAATAAAAAAATGTATTAGAATCAACAAATCAACGCAAATAATCTATAATTAACATATTTACTATAGTTTATATAAAATGCAAATATAAATGTTAATTTAAACCAATTTAAGTCAAGTGCTGAAAATAACAAACAAAACCCTACTTTATGCTCATATTGTTTGTGGCCTCTATAAATAAACTTTCAATCAAATGCAAGTGTCATGCAAATAATATAAACTTTTCTCACCAACATGTATTTTTGGAAAAACATTGAATTTTTATTCAGTTTTTAGAGATGCCATAAAAAGAGAAATACGATTAAAATTGATTTTCAAATAAAACTCACACCATACAAACCGAAAAATAACTATTAAATGGGAATGAGTCAACTAATCAAATTATCGTTAAAAATATTTGCATAACAAATAGAAAGAGAACCTTGATTTTAGTAAATAAACAGTTTATTACGGCGTGACTATGTTTTTTTTTTGGTTACGCAATAAATGTTTTAATTTAATACATCACAAATGTTGGTATATATAAGCGTAATTTTTTATTCATTGAAAAATAAGATAAACCGAATGGGTAACATTATTAAATAAAACAAATAACGGGTTCATCTGATAAATATATATAAGGTTTTTGCCTGCAGCCTTTGAACTTTTAAATAAACAGAGCTTAAAAACTAAAATTTAATTTAATGGACAGCCTACCAAACATTTTGAGTGAATTATTGTGCGAAGCCAAACGTGCAGTGTCAGGTAATAAATAACAAACGAAATAATTACAAAATTACAGGATTTTATAATGTAAAGCCTTTGCAGCCCCTTTTTGCTGGGGAATGGGGGCATAAATAAATTATGAAAATTCCCAATCCCCGGCCATCATATCATATGCGATCATCACGCTACCATCTCTGGGCTTGAAAGGAGCCATCAGCGAGGAAATAGCGGCGGGCAACTGAGCACCAGAGCACATTTATCCGGGAATGACTTCAGTGTTGTATCACGTAGTAAATAATTCCTTTGTGGCATTGTCTTGGTTGGCTTTGCAGCTTTCGGCCCTCGTCCTTTTGTCCCCCAATCTCACTCAGAAATCCCCGAAATCCCAGAACTCCCTGAACTCCCTGAACTGCCATCCCCTATCTGCTGTTGTCTAGTGGGTGTTTACGTGCTTTGGGGCGGTGGTGAAAATTGGTCTAGCGGAGATTGGGGGTTGAGTCTTTTATTGTTACGTGGCAAATACAACATAAAACGAACGTGTAAATGTTATTTCTTGATTTATTTCCGCGGTGCATGCAGATGCTTACGCCAACCGATTTTAAGGTTTCTACCCATTCCGCCCCGTTTCTTTGCTGGTTCTTTTCGAATCCGAATCCACATCCGAATCGGAATCCCCATTCAGCCAAGCATCCTCGATAGGTTACGTATACGTACGTATACGTAACGCGGCGGATTTTCGTTTCGTTTTCACTTTGGCACGACACGAAGCGTCGGCAAATATAAAATATTCCGCTTACCTTGCACAAATATTTATATATGGTTGGTACATAATATAAAATTACTGCATGTCTCTATATGTGTGACCGTGTGCCTGTCAGTGTGTTCGCTTACGTGACACTGTGTGTGTGTGAGCATGTGTGAGTGCTTATGTTTGGAATGGCAAATTTGTTGTATCTGTGCCATTTATTGTGTTTTTGCTTATACACCCTGTAATCGAGGACAAAATGCTGTGGGCTTTCTTGCCAAAGTTAATAAAAATAATCATTTTTTATTACAAATATTTAAAGATTTTTTAAAATTTTAAAGAATTTATTCATTTAATTAAATAGTGCACTTCACTTATTTTGTGTGACAATGCATTAAATTAATTTTTGCACATTCTGGTTTCGAAACTGTTAATAATAAGCAATGAATATAAAAAACAATTTATTTTTTCAAGAAGGTAAGAAATTTTGTTTATATTAATAATTTATAAAATAAATTAATTGCATAAATATAGAAATATTTAAAAATTATCTTATATCTCTTATTAGAATAAAGATTGCTTATATTATCGTTAGGGTAACTTAAAGTTTTTTCTTATTGTTCAAAATTATCATTTTGCACGTTTTCACCTGCCACTTGTGATTTCCCTTGCTCAATACATTTTATTTCAATATCTAAAAGGTATTTCAGCTTCTCACCTGTTATTGTGACCAATTTTCCGTCCTGTGTTTTTTTCAGCATTTTGTAATTTTTGTCTCGCTTTTGTTCTTTATGTTTTTTTTTCACGTTGTGTGCTGGTTGCTCGGGCAAAAGCAAACACTTTTCTTGGGTGCATACACTTTACATAGCCCGCTCTTTGCCCTTCCCCCTTTCCCCTTCCCCGTTTCCCATTGTTTTCCCCTTTATCTGGCCCGTCTAGGCAAATGCCCCCACGGCTTATGTTTACCTCTCGGCTTAAGCCAAGGCGAGACGTTTGTCTCTTGGTCGCCAGTTCTGTTTTCGGGTTTTGGGGTTTGCTGATGCACTCACAAAAAATATGCCCAAAAAGTACCTTCAATGAATAGCCAAAAGGTATATGTTAAGCACATAATTGTTACAACTTTAACCAGCAATCAGCAACAGCAAATGCTAAATAATTATTGAAATAATTATCTTTTAAAAATATATGCTATAAGATTCATTCGATATAATATTGGTCAACCAATTAGCTCAAGACTAAAAATATATAATATAACAATTATTTCATTTTGGATATAAATTACATTGTTTTACTAAGGTTGGAGGTGGAGGAATATTTTTTGAATAAGTCTTATGTCAAATATAAGTAAGGAAAAGTTCAATAATATACTTTCTATAATTATTCTTATTATTATTATTTATTTGCTCTTGTTATTTTATCATAAATGTGGCTCAGATTAAAGGACTTTAATTATTTTTTGCCCTGCATAGGTTGAGCTCTTTTTATTGTTATTGGGTGAGGTTTTGGTTCCGTGTTTCGCCTGTTGACGCAAATTGCCAAAATTGCCTGCGGTTGTGTTTACATGGCGAATGTAACAGACAACAGACAAGTGACAGTCGCACGCACCGAATTCAAATAAAGCCAATGCCAATGCCGTGTCTACAAGTGAGGGGTGGTAAGTGGTGGGTGGTGGGTGGTGTGTGGAAAAGCGGGCAGAAGGACATGGAAAATGCAGGACGAGTCAGCAATCGTGCGGTACATTATTTAATTTTGACATGTGCTTGGGGTTTTGTCTTCTGTATGTACATCTCACCATGTAAATACCAATTGGCAATTCAAATTCGTACTAATGTGCTTTTGATATATGAGTTGAGGTCTCCACACATCCGTCAGTAAATACATATATATGTACATCCATCTATTGATATACATTTCTGCCCAAACTCATTTGCGGTTATCAATAGTAAGGCGTCTTTGATGCTTTTATTGGCTTTCGGTTGCCTTTTCCGATAATTCATTTGCATTTATGGCATGTGACAAGTCCAATCGTATCCTAGTTCTCTGTGTGTCCCCTTCTAATGACGGCCAGTTCTGATCTGGATTGATGGCACTTCCATTAAACATGCATGCAAATCGAGTGCTTTCCGTTTCCTGTTCGGAATGCGGAACGGTGTCATATTTGGGTCATATTTGCAAGTGCTTGGTATTTTCGGGTTTATATTGATGTTATGCCTGTTTTCGGTTGGGAAACTTAATCACATATATAAAATAAACATGATTTGATGTTTAGTCTTGGACACACAACAAAAATGTTTATTTTTAACTATTTTTTCTTAATTTTAATTTAATGCCTTTTAGTTAAAACATTAATTGTTAACCAAAAATTCGTTTTTTATATAAGTAAATATATACATTTTTTTTAAATTATTTTGTAGCGCTCTTAAAAGTTTGAATTCATTTTTACCTCTATTATTTTCTGTTGATTTTTTGTCTTGAGCACACAAAAAATGTTTATTTTTAACTATTTTCCTTATTTTGTATATAATGCCTTTTAGTAAGAACATTAATTGTTAGGCAAAAATTCGAATACAATTCGTACTCTATTTTAAGTAAAAATATCCATTTTCTTTTAATTAATTTGTAGCACTCTTAAAAGTTTCAATTCATGTTTACCTCTATTATTTTCTGTTGGTTAAGGACCAATTAAAACGTACGACGAAACAATAGCACTTTATTGTTTGCTCGATATCGTTTGTTCCGGTTGATAGTTTTTCCATTGCCCTTTGACTGTTGAGATATTTTCCCATTTCCTTTAAATTTTGCTCCTGTTACCTTGCTTTGTTGTCTGCACTTTCCAATCTCGCCTCGCCTTTCCTCTCTTTTCTGCTTCGGTTTTGGGTATTTTTTGTGCAACATTTGCCAATGGCTATTCACTTCTCGAGACATGAATTTGATTGCTCCGATGCTTCTCTATGTCCCCATCTTAACCGATTGACTGCTAGTGGGCGATATTTTGGTAGTCATTGTGAAAATTTATGCAGGCTAGATAAAAATGTATAAAGTTTTGCAATATTTTTGCAGCTACTATATTATTATTTGCACTTGCAAAAATATTTACGTTCTCCAGAACAAGGCTGAATAATCTATATACATAATGTAAAATTAAATGTTTTAATATATAAAAGAACAATTTGGTGGTTTATTTGAAATCAAGAAAAGATTTTTTTGTTGTTAAAATATATTTTATAATATTTATTTATTGTTTGAATTTTAATTGAGCAAAAGCAAATGTATTTGATTGCATATATAACTTTGAAATTTTTTGTAGATATTTGTTTTTCTAGAAGCTCTTGGTGGGTTAACTCTGCTTTCCTCTTTTGTCGTTTATTGTTCTGTTGAATGGTGGTGCCGAGATATAAATTTCAACAGTATACTTTTTTCGCCCACTTTATACTTTGTATGTGTTTTCCTTTTTTTGTGTGTTGGCTCAAAAGCAAATCTGTGTAGTGGGCGCTTGTCCTTCCGCTTATCGAAGGCTCCTCAGATCACAGATGCTTTTTGTCGCTGTTCCTGTCGAGCCTCGATAAATCTACCATCGCATATCTCTTTGGGTCTTGCTTTCGTGTTTTTACAGCATCAACAACAAAATAACTCAAAGTGTCATCCAAACTCTTGAAGTCTATTGTGTCGGGCCTTTGTTATAAATTTCCCCCTATTTCCCCCCTCACGCAGTCTTTTGCCCCGCTGCTTATCCTTACAAAACGTTTGACGGTTGCAGTTGTCGGGGACTACACGTGTTTTCAGGGTCGGCGGAAGCGGGGGCTTAAGTGGGGTGTCATTATTTTGCTCTGCTTTCATCTGAATCGAAGCAATATGCAACACCCCACTATCCCTTCTCGCGTGGCATTTTTATTAGGTATATGACTCTGTAAATCACTATGCCACGCATTCAACTAACAACCCATATAGAAAGGTCCATACACTCAAATTATTTATACCTTTGTTTATGGTTTGGTAAACAAAACTGCATTTTAGGTTGAAAATTTAAAAAAAAAAATAATGTATAAAATTTCAACCTTGACTGTTTCGTTTACTTTAACTAAAAAGTAAAAAATATTGCTGACTTAAACTTATTTAAGTTTACTTTTGGCTTTCCATACATATGAAAATAGCCATATTTTCAAGAATGTATTTTTGAGCACTGAAAAATCTTAAAAATTGTAAACAAAATTTTCGTATTAAGAAATTTTTTGTAAGCATTTCCTTAACTAAATATTTACTTTTGAAAATCTGTAAAATTGCTTTGAACATTTATGGAGTTTTTCTGATTTCCAGTGTATATTCACGTATATGCCTTATTCACGGTATTTTAGCATTTGATAACAATCTAAACAAAATGTACGACATTGTGGGGCTCCCATTTGTGCGATGTGGGTCGCCCACGCAACAAAGGCGAACGGGAAGGCTCGAGCAAGCGCCGCCAAAGACCCAATTCCCATGCATATTCGTATTCTTTTCCAGGGTCTCCCCAGACAACCCCGCCAAGTCCCGAATCTGTACCTTTATGTATTTCATGTTACCCACTTCAAGTTGCGCTGGAACTTATTACATATTATAAATCATATCATGGCCTGACATTATGCTTAGCATACAATTTGCCAAGGAGCGACCTTTTCCCGCTCTGTCTTCTTTTGGCACTGAAGGTCGAATTTAAAATGTGTATAAAACTTTGCCGGCAAGTTTGTGAATATGGTTTGCAAAGCAAGTATAAGTTAAAGTGTTTGCTGGATGAGAACCAAACCTTTGAACTAGTCCAAATGGAATTCTTATCAAGTCAGTTAAGTAGAGCTGAGTTTTTGAGAAAATTAGCTTTGTTAAAGATAAAATTCAATCTTGACAACTGAAATAAATTATGCTTTTCAGCAGACCAATAAATTTGAATTCCCATAAATTGTGATACAACAATCATTTTAATTGGTTTCTTCGCTTTGCATACCAATTTTGGTTTATTATTAAACATAAAATTTTAAATAAAGTTTTTATAGTATACATTTATGTGGCAACGTTATGACATTAGCTAAAGTTGAACGTCCTTCTGCGATTGCGGTGCGTTCCATTTCGTTCCGGGGCTTTCGGGTCTTGTGTTGCAAATACTGTTTTCTTATTTTTTTTTTTTTAAACAGCAGCGTGCCTTGGTTGACAAATTACATAGGCTAATTAGCATATATATCACATACTTTCTAAATTAAGAGCTAAAACTAAAAACTAAGCAGTGTATCGAGCAAGTTTAATTTTCCTTTTTGCTCGCTCCTAAATATGATTTGGTTGTTCTCTTAAATCAAAATGTTTTAGTTTAAAAAAATTAGACTTTCCATGGAAGGGGAAAGCATCAAGTATATACATACATCATTTGCGTTTGTTTAGTAATAGTAACTCTTGTTTCGTTTGTAATTAAATATTTTTGCGTAATTTCATAAGAATACTTTGATTTTGCTGCTGCGGAAGTTCGTTGCTTATCTTTTCGTGTGTGTTTTTTTTTTCGTAAAATTTTTTGTTTTTGTTTTGCAAGTGAAAAGTGAAAAGTTTAAATGAGATCAATACCAAACAAACAAAGGCAAAGGCATTAGAAAGACTTGGGTATTTGGTACTCCTAATTAAGCGATTAAAATGATTAGAGTGACCAGGCCTGGCCTCTACACACTTTTTGTTGACCCGCCTGGTCACACTCAAAAGGCAGAACGGAATACTTAGTCTAAGTAGCTTTTCTTTTAAATAGTATTGTTGTTAGTAGTATTTCGAAAGATCTCTTGCTTAGATGCTGTGGTCCAGAATGGAGACCGGAGCGTAGGAACGTTTCTTGGCACGCTGCATGCAAATATAGAAGCCCATGGTCATCAGGCCAATGGTGGCGATAACCGAGTAGGCCGCTAGCCAGTAGGAGACATAGTTGGTTTGGTTGACCACTTCCACCACTTTCGGCTGGTCAAAGGCATTGTGGCAAATCGAGGTGGTCAGTGGTGCAGCTGTGCTTGTGGTGGTGCTGCTTGTGGTTGTAGTGGTGGTGGTGCTGGTGGTGCTGGTGGTGGTGCTGTCCATTAGCTCTGCACTTTGCTGAGTCTGAGTGGTGGTCAGCAGGGGATCGGGCAACAGCGGTGGCAGTGGATCCTCCTCTGCCGGCTCGGTTTCCGTTTCATCGACATAATCGGCGTAGGATTCATCGTCTGGCTTTTCATGCGGCATCGGGGCACATTTGGGCCAGCAGACCGGACAACAGGTGTCCTTCAGCTTGACCTGCCGTTCGCTGGGACAGTTGAGGGCAGTGCACAGAGACATTGTGCACTTGGGCTCGCCCTTCACGCACTCACACGTCTGGCAGTTGTCCGTCCAGGTTTCGCCGTCCTTGTAGAACATGCCCGGTATTTTCGACTGGCACACCCCCTCGGCCCGCTCGTCGCAGCTCTGGTGGCAAATCTTCAGTCCGGAGTCGCACTTGCAACGCTGGCACTGCTTCAGCCAGTGGTAGTCCGTGTCCCGTGCCACCGTGCAATTGGGCTCCGTCCGGCAGTCGTAGGTGCCGCAACATTGCCCGGGGGTTTTACCATTCTCCGGCAGCAGTTCCACCGTCACCTCGTCCGTTTCCACATCGCAGTCCGGAATGTAGCATGTCTTGCACACACACTTCCGGTTCAGACAGCAATGGACGTAATCCTCCTCCGATATCAGACTTCGGTCGTAGGACACAGCATCGCCGGAGGATATATCGCCCGGGGCGGGCAGCTCCACGGCATTCGATTTAATCAGGTCCACTGCAACCAGGTTCTGGCGTACGGCACTATCCGCCGGGCATTGCATTTCGGCGTCCGGAGGGCATTTAATCGCATCGCACAAGTCCGGCAAAGGCTCCTGGTCAACTGTAACGAAATTATGGTGGGGAAATGGCAGCCGTTAGTGGTGGTCAATAAAACATGAAGGTCTCAGTTGCAGCTTAGGTGTTCTTAAGTGTAGGTGGGCGATGGGAGGTCTTAATGGAGGTCACCTCAAGCAGTGCTATCTTATTTATGGCAAAGTGCGGGTTTTAAGTTCGCCGAATAGAAAATAATAATAATGGTGCGAAGGTAAGCAGCTTTTTTTAGTTTAAAAAGAAAAAAGCTGTAAGCTTTCTACAAAGGCGGTATCCTTTGACATTAAATAAACGTGCAAGAAAAAAGAAAATAAATCAAGCGTAGTAAGAAAATAAGCTTTTCAAAGGTTTAACTGTACAAAATTTAATAGTTATTGATAGTAAAGTTTTATTCGTTTTTTTATGTCAAAAGATAGAAAAAGGTCAAAAGATAGAAAAAATTAAGAACTTTTATCTGTTAAACTAAACTAAAGTTTATAAGTCAAATAAAAAATTAGTTTCATAGAGTAGTTCAACTATTAAACACTCAGTTCTATAGAACATGATAAACTTGGCTGAACAAATTGGTGAACTTAAAAACATTTTCCAAGTAAAAATGCTCTGTACATAAATACTTTTGAAAGGGAAAATGGACCAGTACTCTTAAAACACTAATAAAAAAATAATATTTTTTCTCTAACCAACACCCCTTTCTACATAGCTTTCTTTTTTTACTTTAAGTTAAAACGGAACTTTTTATTTAAACAGAAATCTACACTGAATTTATTGTCCTCTCATCTCGCAGCATATTTTTCACAAGTTTGCCCCTAGCTTTGCTTTAATTACAGCCCTTTTATATTTTCCAGGGTCAACCAAGTACAAGTGAATGCATTAAGGTCAACTTATCGGATCGAATGTCTGTTGCTTATCTAGGTAAGTGATTCATTAACCTGGAACAGGGGACAGTGGGACCCTGCCGAGTGGAGAAGTAATGGAATAAAGTTAAACCAATTAAAGTTTTGTCCACTTGCTATTGATTGTTTGCCTTCCATTAATTTTATATTCTATACCTGAGACTAAATTCACTGCGACATTTTTCTCTTATTATTTTATTTTTTCCTTTGGCGCGTGTTCCTTTTTATGGAGCTCTTCTTTTTTCCTTCGAAACGTAAACGCTCATTGTTCAAGTTAATTTGTCATTTTCACCCGCCCATATAATGGGTATTTTCTTCTCGTTCTGACCATGGCCTTTGACTTTTTGGCCCTCGGTTTCGGTCTCGGTCTCAGTCTCTCCCTTTTCCGGGTAAACAATCAAGTTCTGGCCGGGACAAAAGTAAATATCTGGCCGGAAAAATCTACTTGATTTAAGCATACGAAACACCCTAACAGCCTGTCGAATATTAAAAACTAAACTTTTTCGGTTTTTCTTGGGGCCTGCACTTTGATGTCGAGGCTGTAGAATGTTTGTGGGGATTTCGGTGGGTCGGCGGCTGCTTTGAAGGAGCTCAACAAACTTCTTACACTTTATTTAATTAAAGTTTTACTTGTTCGTTGTTTTTCGCATTTGTTCGCTGACGCTGTCGTGTTATCAGCGGGACAGCTGGGACAGTTGTCAGCCGCCCTCGTGTTCGCAGTTCGACTTTGAAGTTTGGCGGCAGGAGGTTAGATTTAAACGAGGCATGTCCAAAAAACACAAATAATTTAAATGCTGCTCAACTTGATTTCGGCACAAAAAAGTGTAAATACTCGACGATTAGGTGTTGGTTTTATGCTCTTTATTGAATTTTAAACAGCTATTTATGTTTTAATGACAATACAATGGTTAATTGTAACTAAGGCAATTGCTTTTATTTTATATGCTAAATTTTCTAGTCTCAGCCTTAACTTTTTGCCTTACATGTAATAAGAAAAGTTTAATCTTGAAATATATTTCACACTTAAAACACACAACTTTAATCTTGTCCAACTAGCTTTTTAGAAATATGTTCATCATAAAATACTCTTTCATCTTAGGAAATTTGAATTTATAAAAAAGATACATGTGAGGGAATAAAATGTATTGTCATCGAATATATACTTAAATGAATTTTTCGATGTTTCAAGCTTCTAATTAAAACATATACCCAATTTCCTGCTGTACTGTAGAGTAACCGAAAAAAATGTGAATGAATTAGCCGTCGGACGAGGACATTGCATCGTAATTTAAAGCGAGTTGCGGAGCAACTGTCGGAATAGTCGGCCACCTAACCTAGATAAAAAGCAAACCGCACACTTGCCTGCCTATTCAGATAAAGTCGGAGCCGGCTAGAGAACCAGAAGCTATAGAACCTGGATCTAGAGGGGCTACAACCTGATACAAGACCCGAGGCAGAGGACAAAAGCGCACACAGACTTGTAGATACATGGTTGGCTATTTTTTTTTTTTTACTTTGGCCCCACTTCTGTTGCCACTTTTGGCTCTTCGGTGAGAAACTTATAAACAGCCGTGGAAAGTTTTCATAAAGGATGAAAGTACAAACTCGCACACACATATAGACGCTCGAGTGTTTTGCATTTTATGTAGCATGAATGCAAAAAAAAAAGACAAGAGGGGGAAAAACTCTTTAAAAGCGAAAACTTTTTTAATAATCCAGCGACAACGTCCTGACTTTGTGGCCTCCAGATATACAGATACAAATAAGCAGATACAAGATACGACGTACGAGGTATGAGGTATGAGGTAAGAGAGCTTGGAATCTCTTCAGTCGAGTGGACCAACCAACTGTTTCTGGAATTTAAATTGTTAGTTTATCTGGGCTCGGGACTGATTGGAAATCCAGTTTAGCCCCAGCACAATCCCATTCACAGGTGAGAAACGGGATTGGAGATGCAAACACCTGAAGCCACTAGCAAATTGAGTGATTTCAGGGGCAGCAATCTCTGAGATACATTGCAAATCCGATGGAAAGTAAGCCACAGACCATAAGCTCTTAGATTTTACCTAATTTCCATCCGAGTATTTTGGCAAATGTGAATTTCCCTGTCTTGTTGCCCAATCAGGCTTCAATTCATCCATCCATCCATCCATCCATCCATCCGTCCATACATTCATTCCTCTATCCATCGGCGAACCCTTTTGTTGTGGCGCTTTTGGGCTGCTCACTGAGTGTGTTATCTGGCCAGATTATCTGGCTGAGTGAACGCCTTGGCTAAACGGAATTCAATCAGGCTAATAGCTGGCGTAACCACACTCGGAAAATATTTTTCATGAATGGGAATCGCTCATGAATGAGAACTCCTTAGCTCACAAAATGGGCAAGTCGGTTAAAATGTTCCAAAAATATCAAACAATGCACTGTGTTTCTTTCTTTTAGAAAACCAAAAAGCTGAGAAAACCAACTGGATGTAGAAATATTTCAATTTCAAAGTACGTTTAATTGTTCCATATTTTTTTTTTTGGTATTCTTGTGTATTTTAAGGGTTAATTCCCATAAGCACTTTGAAATTTAAGGAATTTATTTTCTTTTACCTTTTAGATGATAAAATTGAGGGTATTGATTTTGTAAACATTTTCATTAACTTTTGGGCTTACTTTTTTTGAGACTGATTACTTTACAAAGAACTCAACTAAACTTTCTGTTTAAAGAAAAATATAAATTGTATTTATTAAACAAAAAAGCTTGGAACAAAAGTTTATTTATTTTATCAAAAAAATTTACAAAAATTTACGTTCTCAGAAAAAAATGAAGATTTTAACCAAAGAACTTTTTTGGGATAAACAAAATAGCAAAATATCACAAAAATAAATATTTAGTATAAGAAGATAAAATATATGTATGACGAAAATGTTCAAAAGTTGTCTAAGTTTTTAAAACATAAAATAATGAAAGCAATTTGATGTTAAGGAAATGCGACAAGAACAATTTGAATTCAAATGTGAAGAATTTATTAAATTTATCAACATATAGTACTTTTTCATAGTTGTAGACAAATTTTGAGCATAAATAAGTTCTCTGATTTTGAAGAATTTATTGTATAGTTAAAAGAAATGTGGTAATAAGCTTTTAACTTTTTCAAGCAACTAAGCCGGAAGCCCTGCCCTAAAAGGCAATCCCTTTTTTAGAGTGCACTGCCATTGAGTGCTGCCTGCGGCTGTGATTCGATTATGTCATTGCCTTTGGGTGACCCACTAGCAGTTTCGCTCTCAGTCCGGTGGCATTCAAATCACAGCGATGCCGCGCTGGCTGCTTCTGCTGGGCATGTCGGCCCTGTCTCTACTGTACAGTCTGACCAGGGTGTTCGGCCTGCTGGCCACAGCCAACTGGAGTCCACGCGGAGTCGAGAGGGTCAGGCATAGCCTCTACTGGCGCATCCACGGCTGGCTGATGCTGATCTTTGTGGGCGCCTTTTCGCCCTTCGCCTTCTGGTGCATTTACCAGCATATGGCCTTTCTGCGGCAAAACATGATTCTGCTGCTGATTGGCTTCAATCGATATGCCCTGCTGCTGGGCTGTGCCGCCACCACCCTGTGGATACACTGCTCCAAGCAAGCGGAGATCATTGGGTGCCTGAATCGAATGCTCAGATGTCGCCGCCAGTTGAGGCGACTCATGCACACGCGAGAGCTGAGGGATTCGTTGGATTGTCTGGCCACCAGGGCTCACATCCTGGAAGTGGTCGTCCTGCTCAGCTCCTTCATCCTCTCGTCGGCTCAGCCCATCCAGATACTAAAAGATGAGCCGGAAGTGCGGAAGAACTTCATGTACGCCTGCTCTTTGGTTTTCGTTTACACCTGCCAACTCATCCTGCAGCTTTCCCTGGGGATATATACGCTGGCGTTGCTTTTTCTGGGTCACCTCGTTCGACACTCGAATCTGCTGCTGGCCAGAATTCTTGATGATGCCGGGAAAATTCTGGAAAACTCCCTCAGGGCCAGACTCGCGCCGAACCGCCAGCAGCTGTATAGAAATCAACAGAAATGGCTGGCCCTCGAATTATGGAGATTACTTCATGTGCACCAGCAATTGCTGAAGCTGCACCGTTCCATCAGCTCGTTGCACGCAGTTCAGGCGGTCTGTTTTGTGGGATATGTGCCCTTGGAGTGCATGATTCACCTGTTCTTCACGTACTTCATGAAATACAGCAAGTTTATATTGCGAAAATACGGCGAATCCTTCCCGCTAAACTATTACGCCATAGCCTTTATGCTGGGGCTCTTCGCCAATCTGCTTCTGGTAATTCTACCCACTTATTACTCGGAAAGGAGATTCAGCCGTACCAGGGAAGCCCTCAAAAGTGGAGGTTTGGTTTTTCCATCGGGAAACACCGTTAAGCAATTAAGACACACTGTAAGTTGGTTATATTATGTTCGTAATTCTCTAACAGACCATAAGACAACACACTTTTTGCGCCACATTTAATTTGAAATAAGCCAAAAAAAACTATTAAAAAGCATTAAATTTTTAAAGGAATTTTCAATTACCAAAATGGTTTAATGTAAAGAAAATTTATTCAGTACAAAGAGCTAATTCTAAAATTTAATTGTAAGTGAAAAAGACGCATTCACGAAGTGTGAATTATATTTTTCGGGGTGTTATATGAGTATAAAAACACTTTTTATGCTAATTATAATGATCGTAAAAAAAATAAAATTAGAATTAATAAACGTCGTTTATATTCAGCATGGACTGCTCGTAAATCGCACATCATAAAATAGTTACCCAAGCTGATTGGAATCATAATAACTTTTCGATTATAATTGGTCAAGACGTATAAAAAATCATCAAAGAAACCACCGACACTGATTAAAAATGTATGAATTTTCTAAAAACGGTGGTTTTTGATTACAATTTTTAGCCTTATTTATTCATGTCGATGGCACAGTGAATTAAGTATTTGGTAAATCCCAGCAATTATTCCAAATATATTTTCATCTTACTCGAAGAAATATCTGTCGTTTTTTAAAACACTCTCTTAAATGTTTGTTTGCTAACTTATTTCTTTATAATGCTTAATACCTTCAGTAAAATTAATATTTGTATCTACTCCTATAAGCCCATTCTCACGTTTATTAATTTATCGTTCCCTCAGATGCTCTACTACGGCCTGTATCTAAAGAATGTGGAGTATATATTTACTGTCAGCGCCTGTGGACTTTTTAAGCTGAACAATGTGTTGCTTTTCTGCATTGTGGAGGCCATGCTGAACTACCTGATGATACTGATACAGTTTGACAAAGTCCTAAACCAATAGCTCACTAAATCCCAAGACAATGGCCATGAATAAATACAAATTAAATTGTTCCCTTGTTAAGGTTGGGTAAATATATGTGCATGTAGAACGGTCCCACACTTACGTGTCGTTGCACTGGAAACAAATATTAGTCCATATATTATTAGCATATGGTGCAGGAACCTCCTTGTCTTGTGCAAGCTTGGCATATTCGCTCTGTTTGCTTTTCAGTGGGGCGATGTGGTTGAGGGGGTGGTGGGTGGTGGGCGGTGTTCAGTGGTATTGGGCGGTGGGGTGCCGACAGCAGCTGATGACAATCGATATGACCTTGCCTGGTCGCCGGGAATTGTTTGCGAATTTCTGGCTCGCTATCAAATCATATAAATGTCTCGTTATAATTTGCGAAAATCAAAATCAATTGGCATCTTCTCGGCAAAATGAACTGCAAAGAACAAAACGCGGAAAATATATAAGTAAAATTCTATATTCAGAAATCTTTTTTAAAGTTTTTTTTAAGATAAAAGTTAAATAAGGAAATCCTTGGTACATATTATATGAAAGTTCATAGGGTTTTGATATTATCTGATATATTTTTAATCAAATACTACACTAGCAGAAGGTAAAGCATTGCATTATCAGAATAATAATGTATCAACTTAAAAGTAGCCCTTTTAGAAATACCTTTTTTTTTTTAATAACTAATTTAAACATTAAATTGATAATGAATTAAGAAAGAAAGAAATCTAAAAATAAAATAATCATACATCGCCTATCATTTAAATAAATTAATTCTCATTAAAGTAACTTTTTTCTTCGAATTAATAGTGACCTAAAACAGCATTTTACGACTTCCTAAAAAAATACAAAGTCATTGTCAGCACAGATTCATTTGAATTTAATAACAAATAACACGCACTCGTTCCAGTTTCCCAACATTTTTCTCCCTGATCTCTTCAAAATTCATTTGTTATTCTTCACATCTGATGAAATGCGAATTCTAATTTGATTGCATTCGCCAAGAAAAGCAGAGCAAAAAGGCAGTAAACACTCGAAGCGTTAATAAGAAGGTGCCTCCACACCGAAATGCCCTCTCATTCTTTCGGGTTCTCGGTTCGGTTTGGTTTGCTTTGGTTTGCCGGTTCGTCACTGCTAAAAATAGAAACCTTTTTTCGGCTCTGCGAGTAGTTTTAATGACCAAGTGCCAGTCTCTCATTTGTGGGACGGGTACAAGGGGATCGGTATCAGCGAGGGTCGGGGTCACCATTTCCCCGGCAACAGAAAAATGTTTGTGCATGTTTTCTGGCTTTGCTGAATGAACCCGGCATTGAAAAGGCACTGATAAAGGTGCACAACCTACACATTGTCGTGGGAAAGGGGGGGAAAATGGGGTGGGAAATCGGGGCGGATACTGCCGCCATGTCCCAGGCACTATAAATGACCTGTCCATGTCCACGTCCACGTCCGTGTCCGAATCGAACAAATTTTGCGTGTGTGCACTGGTCAAAATTATAAAATAACAAATTATAAATACAAAAATCTATCCTCAATTGTAGTTTAACAACGTGATCCACAATTTCATGCTTTGTAATACTTAAACGGCATTTTGAACTATTTAATATGGTTTTGTCAATAAAAATGTATAGTTATTTTAGTAATTAATTTGTCAAAAAATGTTTTCATAAAGTAATTTACCAAGAAAAGCTTGCAGCCTTTAAATTTTCTATAGTGCTCAAAAAATATCTCTTTAAAATCCTATTTTCAGTGTTCTATTGGCATTGAATGTCGGACGATGATTTGCTTTTCATATGCATTCAATCAATTCCTAAACGCATCCATCCACCCTCCTTTAAACGAGGCCGGAGATTTCTAAGATACGAACTCTGTGCTCCATTCAGCCAAGCTGCGTTTAATTTCTGGGGGGAAAGCGAATTTCCTTTCATCAAAATTTCAAATTCAAACGGATGATGAAACAGCAGCTTGTCATTGGACTATGCAAATGAGAGCTTTCGGACTTTATCATATCTGCTGCACAATTTGCATTACTCAGACCAGGTAGACGAAATTCGGTGAAAAACGCTTTAATTGCGGCGTGTTGTTTTTCATTTAGCCGACAAACCCGAGCTGCCAGATTCCTGTTGCATGTACCATATATCTCTCGAGTGAGTTTCGCTTATGATTACAAATTTCAACTGCGATATACATGGGGAAACCGAGTGTTTGCGACCATAAACATTTCTGGGAATTTGTTTGCTTTGGACGAACTACGTACGTAAAGTACGAGCATGCAGGTTCAGTAACCTATGGAGTGTGCTAACGCTCCAAAGAGAGTTACTCATAGAATTCGTCTATTTTGCCAAGCTGAGCCAAAAAACAATTTCAGATTAATGAACCCAAAAAATGGTTTATAAAAGGAAAAACAAGCGAACAAGTAGTCCGAAAATTGGATATAAATGGCAGCCAAAACTGAATGGGGATATTCCGAGAAGTTGGCCTGACAACAATCAGCGCAGATATTGTTTGTATCTGGAGGAATTTTAATTATCGTCTCGTTGGCTTTACCAAACAGATCTTATCTTATTTGGGTCGGATTTTGTCGGATCTTTTAATCTCGGCTTCCTGTTGTCCCTCGTTTGCTTTACTCTCTCACCTTCATACTTTCGTTTTTGGGTAGAACTTTCGCTGCATCGATACATCGAAACTAAGAAAACATATACCCAAAACGGGAAATATCAACCACATTTCGTTTGAGAAAATAGTTACGATTGCTTTTTCCGTACCTAATGATGCAGAAGTTATAATGACAACATTTATGTCTTTCAATTTGTTTAGCTTTGCAGACGGGATAATAGTTAATATTAACTTGGGTCATATTTAAATTATATCTTTATACATATAACTGAAAATGTTATAATTATATATGCTTTATAATTTCTAATTAAAATAGTAATTATTCATTATTTGAAAAAATCGTCGAGTGATATTATTCTTTTCAGTAATAATGAAATTATATCACATATAAATTGATCATGTAATCTATCACTGATTAGAAATCAAATGACAAGGTGGAACCTGCTTTTTATCTATTTGTTATTTATCGTGCATATAATTTTTATTATTTGGGTTTTGGTACATTTTTTATTTCTTTAGAAAAAAAATAAGAAACTGTTATCATAGGGAATTATATATAGAAACAAAAGAAATTAGAAAGCCTTGCCTTCTAAGGAACTGATCTGTTCCCCAATAACGTATCTATTTGTTAATTGTTTTCCTGTTAAAAATTTCTATTTGCTTTGGAGAGCAGTGCATTTATACTCGTTTAACTGAGCGATTACCTTCGGAAATTCTTTTAAGCTCATATCTGTATCTGACTCTATGTATCTGTATCTCAGGCTGTGTGCGGTAATCGCATATTTGTGTAGATGACTAAACTGCGATAGCTGCATAGTAACTTTTCCCGCACAATGACTGGGGGTTTGAAAAGTGGGAGGTGGTTGTCTGATGCTTGATTGTGAGTTGGCAACGGCAAATGAACTATGAAACGCTGACGAATGCCAACTTCCAGTGCCTTTCTTCTTGGTTCTGCATAGTTCATCATCTTTTTACCTCGAACACAAGTTAAGCTTTATTATAGCCATAAATTTCACTTGAATGCGAAATCTGATGCATCTATGCGATGCTTCCAGTTCGGCTTTGGCTTTAGCTTTGGCTCTGGCTTTAGCTTTTTCTTTTCCGCTGTTTATCTTTGGAGCGGCAACACATGCAAAACCCGACTGGCTCTGTGTGCATAAATACTTGCGAGCACACACATCTGCCTTGGTATTTGCTCGTGTTCGCGTACAATAATTTCACGTTCAACAACTTTTGGCTTTTTTGATGAGCCAGCAACAACAGCAGCAGCAGCAGCAGCAACAGCAACAGCAGCGGCAACAGCAGCAACAGCAACAGCAGCAGCAGCAACAGTAACAGCAGCAGCAGCAGCAACATCAGCAACCCGCACTTGAGAGGTACGTTCGAAGAAGGGGGATTGGGATTGCAGGGCGGGGCGATTACAAAGGGTACTATGGGGCTAACAGCGGGGTTTTACGGGGGCTTACGGGGCATAAGAGTGAACCTCATGTGCGGGCAGTTTGGCTCTTTCTGTTGCCATAGCCACCGTTTGTCATCTCTTTTCAGCGCATTGCAACTCGCAGTTGGCTCGCGAAACTTTAAGCGAAAAATACACGGCTCAAAAATATGGCCAAGTGCTTATCTATATCCTTTGTTGGACATCCTTTAGGAAATGGATATATATCTTTTAATTTCTGACAATATTAGGTGCAGACAATCTTTTAATTAATTTATTTTATTAATATTTATTTTATTTAAGACAAAAAAAGCAATGATTTTAATTGTTTTATTTATATTCACGGAAGTGTATTAAATGAAGTTCATTCTCTCATATTTATTTATCTTTTCTTTAAATATGTAATGAGGGAGAATACAATAATTATAATTCAATAATTATTTTTAATAAAGATTTAATACGTATTTGTGTTAGAAATTGAAGAACTCTATATCTATATAAAGGCAACAATATAATACGTCATAATAAAGCTTATTGTTAATTCAATTTAAGTCTTTCTTTTCATAAGAACCAAGAAACGCTAATCGGCAAATATATAATTCGACACCCCAATATACCCACATATTTATATTTAACTAGTATCAAATGCCTGTTAAATTCAAGTCTACCAAAAATCCAGCATTATATGCTTGCACTTGTGAGATTTTAATTGGTTAAATTAAATGTTGATAGCGATGACGTCAAATGATTATGTGAATTGCTATAGAAATCTGCCTTCTCTGGAATTTGGTGAAAAATTTATAGTTTTTACGTCACAGTTTTATCTTGAGTCAAATACGTCGTTTTGGACCATATGAAAAAAATTAAATGAATTTAATTACATGTTGGAATTTTTCAAAAATCATAAAATTTTGTGTTGGTTTGTTTTTTTTTAGCGATGTCATAAAATTAGAATGAAATATTATGGGATTATTATTCTAATTTTTATTTAATGCTTGATTTGAGGCTCGTTTGTTTACGTTTTATTATCGTGGCTGGATTATTAATAGGAAAAAAGCCAACTATGTGACAAGACAATCTACATATATATCACATCACCTTGTTGAATATGGTGAAATATTATAATGTTAACACAGATTTTTTGACAAATCTTGTGTATTTTATGCGAAGCGATATTTTCGCTATGGCGTATACAAGTTATATGATTTTCGGAAGTTCATGGATGTGATATTTTCGTACAGAATGTAAACAAATTGTATGCAAAGTTTTATTCAAATTTGTATTCAATTTTGCAGCGGAGACAGAAGCGTACATTTTTTTTTTGATGTATGGAATTGGCTTCTCATTGATGTGCGATGGTATCAGATTTCATCGCAGTGTAGTTCGATTGGTCAGAGTCGTCGTCTCGTCTCGTTTCATGACGGTTTTGTTATGCTTTTGGTCGCTTTGCCTCGCTCTGACCTCTGAATTCGCTGCGATGCCGCTCGCTTTTTGCCCAGAATACCCTTTCAAGGTGGAGTCTGTAAAGTTTTCCAGGGCAATTGGGTGGTGCGGAGTGGCAAGCATTGCCAATCAATTGCTGAACTTTCATTTGCATTTCGCTGAGCTGTTAATGGGAATCGCTTTGAACTCTAAATGGTTCGCCAGCGGCCTTTTATGAGGTTTTTCAAGAGTTTCCAGCTCGAAACAATCTACAGAAGCGAGTTAATGAAGGGCAATTTTTTTTTGGAATCGAGCATTGATTTGAAAATGACGAGATAATTTTGTATAGTTTATTTCCAACAAAAGTGGTATAGCTACATACTGACATTTAAAATAAATGATGTAAAATTGTAGATAAGGTCGTACCTTTTTTAATCAAAAACTCTACTGCCTAAAAGACTAAAATAGTGAATTCCTTTTATATTTACTTAGACAATTGTCTAACAACAACTTTCAGGTCAACTCAGGTCAAAATTTTTAAGTTGTTTTTTTCCAAGCTTCTGTTTTTTTATTTACTTGATCTAATTTCTTATTTCCTAACATTCCTTACACTTTTGTTGATTTGCAAATAAGTTTTTTAAGGTAGCCGTTGTCTTAAAATAATTTTAAAGTTAATTGCTTTAATGGAAATAAAAAATAGTCAAAGAGATACTAAAACTTATGTTGAAAAACTAATAATTTTAAGCCATTTTTTATAGGGAATTAAAACTTCGACTTGCTCTTAGAATCCCTTTTCTGGGTTTTATTTATTTACTCTGGTTTCTCATTTTGCGGCGTTGCTTATTTATCTGCTTAAGGTTTTTTATTTCAGGGAAGAGTGTAAATGTTATAGAGCTATTTTCAACGTAAGTGCATATATAAATAAGTTTCATAATCCTTGCTTAACATTTTATTGTACTATTGTCCATTTGTACAATATAAATCATTAAAACTTTTTTACATTTGTATGGTAAGTTATTATCTCCGAAATTTCATCCGTTTTCTCAGTTTTAATCCCACTTTTAGTTTACCATGAAGTTGAAAACACGGGCCTTGTACTGTTATTCAATTTTTCGGATCTACTATTGTAAAATGTCTTGTAATTGTTTTAAATTTTTTTTATTTATTTAAAATTTTTGAAATTATTGGGATGAAATGGCGTTAAGCAGGGAATACTTTTTTTGAAGAAAAATTTTAAGCACTGTTTCGGAAAAGTTTGGATATAACTCTTGTCAAACACATCTTAACCCATTTTACTTAGGGCATTGAAACTTCGACTCCGTCACGTAAGCACTTCCCCCTGCGGCTTTTATTTATTTGCTCTGGTTTCTTATTTTCGGCGTTGCTTTTTCGCCGTTCGGCTTTTTAAAGCTTGCCCCTGCTTCTTTCTTTTTTCTGTTTTTTTTTTTTTTTTTGGTGCGAGTGGCTGGCAGCGTTGTGCCAAGCTTAAATAAGACTTTAATGGGATGTGCGTGCCGCAGAGGAGCGGGGGGAATTATATATAGTTAGGTACTGGCATAGTGTGGCTAATGAAATCAAATTGCCCGATCATTGCGATAAATTCCCTACCACCTCTGCCTAATTCTCTGTCGATTTACGCATGTCGGTTTGCGCTTTTAACCTTGATTTCTTGGTGTAAACAAAAAGTGAAAAAAAAAAAAAAAAAATATAAACTAAACACAAATAAAAACGCGACACAGGCCGAGTGACAGGCGGCCAGCGAGTGGGAGTGAGATACATGATAAACGATGCCGAGATACAAAGATACAACGGGCATAGTATGTAGTACGAAAAGCTTTCAGCATTTGACGATCCGTCAGTCGCGCCGACTATTTGTCCCTGTATTCTCATCTGGTGTTTGCCGTTTTCATCTGTTTTCGCTATCGGGCTTTTTATTAAGTTACCTATTTATAATTTGTTTATTATTTAGCAAATGCCTGCGAATAATGTTTAAATATGCCTACGGCAGCATCTGGAAATCGCTTAGGAAGCAGACAAATACCAAATACCAAATACCAAAAACCAAAAACCGAAAAAAAAAACCTATAGCAAATCCATAAATATTTTATAAATGACGTTATTGTACAGTTTTCCCCTGGTTATATTATTAGCTATGCTATCTTATCTATGTACGCTCAACGTGTCCCAATGTGCGTGTCGGTGTTTGTTTGTATAGCCATATTGGGTGTTTGTATGGGCCAACAACGCTACCGTCATTACCCTTCTACTTTTATGCTGGCTTATATAATCAGCGAAAAAAGGTAATGCGAACAGAAACCGAACGGGGAAAGAAAAATGACTTAGTCGCAGATTCGCCAGTGCCATATAGTATATAGATTATGTACAATCGGTGGAATGCGCTTCTACACACCTGCCACGTAAATTCGTTTTGTTGTTCTTGTCACTCGAGCATAAATTGTGGTTGTTCACATGATTTGCCGTTTGCTTTTCGCACTGCACATTTTTTTCTTTTTGTTATTTTAAGCAATTTTGTTTGGGGTTTCTTGGGCTTGCTTAGCTCGGATTTTGTTTCTTTATAACACGGTTTCAGTTCACTTCACAAAACGAAAATTAATTGTGAGTGCATAAATCTTGCTTTTTTCAATCTGACAAAGCTCTCGCGATCACTGCTGAAATTTAACTGAATTTTCAAGTTTGTTCCACACAAATATAAAGCTTGTGGTGCTTGTGGAGGCATTCTCTCTGGGAGAGTACTAGATTTGGGTTTTGGAAGAGAGAAATAGAGCGAGAGAGTAGAGCTTAGCTCGTACTCTCTTCTGGCCCGCATTCCTTGCAGCCATGCATTAAATCTTTTTTTGTTGATCTTTTACCGGCTAGCCGGCTTCGTCTCTCTTTCAGTCTTCTCTCTCCCCCAGTCTTTCCTTATCTCTTTATTTTTTAAAAATCTTCTCTGCAAGCTCTCTCGAAGCTTTTATTTGTATGGAAACAAAAAAGCATAGATCAACGTCAGAAAACAACAGGTCGTAAATTTTCAGAGCAAGTGAGCAGATGGAATTTCGACGAGTGCATCACGTGCAAAATTCCCGTATTCGTAAATTCGCAAAAACTGCTGCAGCGATCGATCACACGCATATTAATTGGGGAGGGTGAGGAAGGGAGGGGCTGTGCAACTGAAGAATCCGAATCCGAATCCAACGAAAACAGTAAAGATCGTTGCCTCCATTCCGCATTTTCAGGCCAAGGCGTGTGCGCCATGCAAATGCAAAATGCAAAATGTTTAATGTGAAGTGCTAAATGCGAAATGGAATATATGACAACACCCTCTCACGCCCAGCGTATCAGTGGCGTTGCGGATTAATGTAAAATGCAAAATATGCAAGAAATATATTAGCATAAAAAAAGCACTAAAAAATATAATTTAGTTGTCCCACAAGGAAATATTTATTTAAATATTATCAGCTAACTTTGAAGTACTTAGCATTTTGAAATTCTGGTTATTGCTAAAAAAAATATTTTTAATTTTTTTAAAGGTAGAATTTTAGATTTAAAGCCGTCAGTTCGAAGTGCCAAACATTTTGACCAAAAGAATTGTACTTCTTAAATATTTTGAGTGTTGTAGCATTGCCCTATAAGTTGAAAACAAGTCATACATAAATTTAAAAATAGAAATAATGTTAATAATTTTTTTTTTTGTATTCATGAAAACCGTTTTTTGAAGTGTACGGCATGCGACTGCGAAGATCTCGGTATGCATTTATTCGGCTGCCGGTATAATCCGCTTGTACTTGCAGATTGTTCAGGTGACTAATTGCCAAATGAGCGGCGCGTTGGCGAATGAGTAATTTTTCGATTCGAATTCGTAGGTTGGCTTCAGTTGCAAGTGTCGGGAAAGAGCTGAAACAATGTCAAGGGAATACTGCTGGTGGAATTATTGGATTTGCATATTAACAGATCTGGCATAAATATTGATTCAATCTGGATGGGAGTCATTGGAAATGTGGGGAATATCGCTGTATGCGGAAATTAAATGTGATCAAGAGGGTTCTTAATTTAAAGAATTTTACGTTGTTTGCTTACAGAAATGTAATCAAGTCAAGACAACTGGTGTTTTATATATGATTTTAAGAGATTGTGATAAAAAAAATGATGTGGAATATCAGTATAATTTGTGGTGCCCTAATTGCTGTCATTATCATTAACAGGTTTAAGCGTATTATTGTGACCCCAAAACATTTAATATGTTTTAAATGCCCTGGGCCATTAATTTGATGACAAGCGTTAAAATTGATCTGAGTTTTATGACTCAAAATCATCATTCCATTCCTGTTTTTAAAACTAATGAAATGTATATTGTATTGTTTTCTTTAATATTTCAAAATGCCTAATGCTGTTTGTTCGTGTCAAAAATGAAAGTTTAAAGATTTAATTTTGGTAATGTAAAAAACAAATATTTTTTCATTAATGAAGATTTTCTTTGCCGGTGTAAATATAAAGACTAAAATGTTTATTCAAAGTAGTAAATCGCCTTTCCTGGCGTTCTTATTAATCTCAGATAATTTTTAATACTTTTTGTTCTTATTTATTCTTAAAGGATCGGTTCTTAATTAAGTTTTTTTCATTTCCATATGAACTTTTTTCACTCTGGTGTCCTCTTTCCTTTGTATGTTTTCAGAAAGTGGAAGCTCAAGGCATTAACTCACATTGACTCTACTACATCCCCATTTACCAGTCATTCCAAGGACATTAACCATGCCAGAGCAGAAATCGGATACTTTTCCTTTATCTCGACGCCATTAGCTTCACTCCGACATTGCAGCGAGTGCGGGTATATATTACTTAAGTTGGCCACTTCCCTGCTGCTTTTCCGCTTTTCAGTTCCTTCTGACCGTTTTCATGGTCAGTTGGCCGGAGTGTTGTTGTCGCATAAACTGCCAGCAGATAACAACAGAAAGGCAGGCAAAATCCGTATAATGAAATAAAAATACATAGCTAAATAAAGCGGATGGACGGAATCAAAATGAACAGCTACGGCAGACAACAACAACAGCAGCATGGCAGAGACAACAACATTGATTTCACTTTAACGAGCTTGTAATGTCTTTGAGCCGGCTCAAAGGCGAAAGTATATAAAAAGCGTTATGTATACGACATGTGGGCCAGGCCACGCAGCCACGCAGCCACGCAGTTGGCATGGTGCTGTGTATTCTAGTGGATGAAAACTTTTGCCGGGTGCCGTCACATCCTAATAGGATAATAACGAGCCAACGCTGGGCGAAAGTTGTTGCGCTTTGCAGCCGAAACTCCCAAAAAATAAAATATGTAGCAACAATAAACGATGATAAGGGGCCAAAGAACGTGTCGGATTTTGTCGCCAGCGCCTCAGAATCATTCTGTGGAGCAGTTTTCAGCCACAGTTAGGACTTGGACTTGTTTCAAACTCGAGGTTCTGGCCTCATCAATGCACTGAGAAATATAGCTGAACAAATACAAAATTTCAGTTCGGGTCTTAAAAATATCACAAAGCTATTATGGGTGATACATTTTCTCCACATTTTTTCTCCACATTTTTTCTCCATATTTTTTCATTTGTATTGCATTCATATTGTTTTTAAGTGAAAGCATGAAAACAATATTTCAAGGAACTTACGAGATATTACCAAACATCAATTAAACATTTTTTTCTGAATGTGATTACCATATGCCGTTTTACTTAATTCCCAAAAAATTCCTAAGACTTACCCATTATACAATCAAAGAAGTATTATTTATTTTAAGTTTTCGTTAATGTATTTTTTATCAATAAATAGACAAAATTTGCTGATTAAAATGAATTGTTAAATTTTAAAAAATATTAAAAGTAAGAAAGTAATGAGCGGTATGGTCATAGTAATTTAGTCTTAGTTATTAATTTTTTTTTGTTTGAGAATTTATTCTAATATAAATTTTCCAGTGCCAGGTCCGAGCTAACTGGGATTCATTTTAGTCGGCTGTCTTTGCTAAATCGGCCCGCAGGAAGCGCTGATAAGAGCCAACGACTTGCGGTTGTGAGCGGCATATAATGCTATGCATCCCCTACAATCCAACCCTACTGACTTCCCCTATCCGAAAAAGTATCATCCTTGGATCCTCCGGTATGCTTAAGTAGGGGGCGTGGCTCGTGTGGTGCTGTTTGGAGCTGGTGTAGCTGCCAAATGATAATTTATGGGCGGAACTCTATGAAACTTTGAGGTGTCAAGAAATCTGTTAGCAAAAGTCCCAGTTTTTCGCTTTCAGGGGGAGAAAGAAAAAAAATAAAAAAAGAAAAGGAAAAAGAAGGAGGGTCTGAGAAAATGTTCCCTGAAATAAATGTTCAAGTCATGGACTTAAGTGGGCCAAGATGAATTTGACTACGTTAAGGTGGGCACAAATTAAAAGCAGCAAATCAACATGTTCTACTTAACTTGGTAAAGTGAAAGTGGGTAAAGACAAAAGGGGGAAAAGAAAAAGGGAAAAGTGTGCAACGCAACGGAATCCGAGGGGCAGGAACCTAAGTTGAGTGAGTTATAAAGCCAAAAGCGGAAAGTTGAACGAAAGGCTTTGCTAGGTGAAGCAAATAAAAAGGTTTAAAGTAAAAAACCAAAAGGAAAATGTGAGAATGACAACGACTTTGTTTTGTGTAAAATGGGTAAAGGGAATGTAAAATAATTTAACCAGTCAAAAAAATGCAACCTTTAAATGTATTAAAATTTTGTAATTAAACCAAACCATCCTTAATGCTATCTAAAATATATGTTGTGTTCAACTCAAATAAATGTTAAATAAAAGTTTCAAATTATAGCTTATATTTTGTAAAAAGTTTACTAAGTGAGTTTATCTTAAATGTTTGCTTAAATTAAATAATAATATAACTTTATTACTTTGAAGAAAATTATTACAAATGTTTGTTTCCTAAAAATATTACTTACTCACAGAATATATTTTGTGATTCGCATGAAATTTCTTATCAAGTTCTTTCACTTTTCTTTGTGATAAGTCATTAGCAAAAAGATAAGATTAGACATTTCACTAACAAATTAATAAGCGTCTGTATTTGTATTTTTGCAAAAGAAATCAATACAATATGAATCATAATGAAATCCATTGTTACGTATTTTTCGTTAAAGGTATTTTGTGTTATACTTGTACATTTATTATTTTCCGTCACTTTTTATTAATGAAATACCAGATCATCAAATTCCTTCACTTTTCTGTGCGATAAGTTATTAATAAATACATTATTATCTATTATTTAATGGCACACTTATCTCCCATGTGAGCTGACGCCAAGGTCACATGCCGAGGCTCACAGCCGCCCACCTTTTGCCACCCATTTGGACTCGACGAAAAGGTCTCAGTGGATAAAAGAGACACTTGACAGTGACAGTGTAAGGAGATGATGATGAAGAAGAAGTGCGGAAACCGCTGGGGAAAATTTCAACATCATTTTGTGTGTGCATTTGAGCGATTACCCAAGTGATTACGGCTAGATGCACAAAGCCAGCACCTGACACCTACTAGACAAACAATTCATAATTTCGAGAGAGCTTGTCTTCATCGCGGTTCACATTTTCGACCATTACTTTCCTCGACCCACTCTTCTTGGCCATCATTTGAAGCTAACGAGTTATTTCTGCGTTTCAGCTTGGATTTTCCCTCTTTTCCTTACAAAAAACGTCGCTCATTTATTTTGATTACCTTTTCGCAGAAAGTCAACAGCAGATTTTCTCTCATCCTCCGTGTCCACTTCCTTTTCTGCTTTGTTTTCACTTCCATTTCACCATTTTTTTGCTACCCATTTCGCAATGGGCCATCTTTCAAAATAAATGTATCCCCTTCTTATCTGAGAACGTTTGTGGAAAATGTGGGGTGAAAAGTGAAAACTACGGCAGTGGGAATAGAGCTATTCTAGTATTTACAGTGGTTTTATAATAATTTCGATTAAGACTTTAGCTTAAGCAAGTGAGTTAGGGGGGTTGAGCTGTGCAGTTGTAATAAATAAACAGTTAAGTTGTTAAACAGAGCAAGTTAAGAAAATGGAATTTAAGTTTAAGTGAAAAATCTTCCAGTATATTCGTTTAATTACAAATATTTAGATTGAATTAAACAAAATCAAGAAACATATTTGTTTCGAATTATAATTTTCTATTTATATGTAGTTTTGTGTAGTTTTGGTTTTAAAACTTTTACTTTTCCTTCAAAGTTAAACCTTAATTTTCCATTCTACTTACAAATAAATGCTTACCCAATCCCCATTTTTGCAAATAGAAAAAGCTAAATTGGATCATCGAAACTTATTTATTTGCAAATAAAACGATCAAAATTTTGTTATTTATATTTATATAGTATGTTATACTTAAATCAAATAACCTTTTAAAGCTTATAAAATATAAAATATATAAAAATATATATTACAGAAAATACATGCATTTATTATGGGCGGCCTTTAAATAAACTTATTTGATTAACAAACTACAGGATATATTAAAACCAAAATTATGGCTTGCCCCTATCCAAAAGCGGTCACATTAAGCTAAGGATTATACCCAGTCTACCCAAAACTAATGGGGTTCCTAGCGAAATAAGAGAACAAACTTTGTAATTTCCGATTGACCACGGTAGCCTTATCGCCTGCTTTTTCGCAATTGGATGAATTTTAGCTGCGGACTTTGAGTCATGGTGGCGCATCAAGCGTTGATGAGCTTAACTCCCAGGCGACACTTTTGTCCGAACAAATTTAGTGTACAAGAGACTCTATCAAATCCCACCGCCCACTCACGATGACTGCAATGCAATAATAAAGTTAGCAGAAGGATCTACGTCGTTCCGACGCTTGTCTAACCGTTTCCGGAACCTGCTTCCGTTCCGCCTTGACTCCGTTACGTCTTTTGACGACAACGACGGGTCCGGACGGAGAAGTCGAAGGCCCCGAAGGCCCGTTACCACCAAATTCCATTATGGGACTGCTCGTCCATTGTTTTCCCAGTCCAAAGGGGAGGAAAGCCCGGAAAACTCATGGCCTGGGTAAAGGTCTTGCGCCGTGCCCTTTTCCTTCATGTTACGTTGTACACAAAATTAATATTACAATTTTTGCTTGCTTTTAACCCGCCTGTCATATAAGAGCGAAATAATTTCGGAAAGCATATTTCAAAATGAAATTTTCTTGCGGCTGGCTGGTATGCGGTGAAAGGCGGTGAAGAGCGGCCAATGGGCGTGGCATTTAGTCTAAAACAAATGTTTGTGCGGTCTGGTCTGGTTTGGTTTGCTCTCGTCTACGGTGTGCGGTCCACGGCTCCTGGGAAGTGGCCTGTTTTATAATGAAATAAATTTCATTTGCTCATTGACTCGATGACGATGTCGACAAACCAGAAGGATCCTATAAGAATGGAAGAGTACGCACTGGGGGAAAAATGTTGATAGAAAATAAATGTTTTTTGTATGACTTAAGATTTTTATGAGATAATTTTATGAATTAAACCCAATACTAAAATAAATTCCTAAGACTTCAGCTTACTAAGGGAATTGTGTAGTTAAAAAGCAAAAACTTTGAAATTTTTTCTCAGTTCAGCATAAAATTAAATAAATATTTAATGACATATAAAATCTGTTGTCAGGATCTATTGGGTACAAATTAATATAATCTACACCTTGCAAATATATTTGAAAACTGCTCAAGTTCTTTCTTTTTAAAGATTTAATTGTGTAAGACTAATTCAAAAATAATTTGTATATAAATTGTATATAATGTATTGTTATACATATACTAAATAAATAAAACTGACTGAGAAAGAAAAAAATAATGAAAGTAAGGAGACAAAATTTTTTTTGGTTTTATTTATATATATTTATATATTGATGTTAAAAATATAAGACTTACAGGGAAACATAGAGAACTTTCTTCTTTTTTTTCATTAATGTTGATTAAATTTTTAAATTATTTATTTGGATTAATTGTTTAGAGCTTTATTTATTTAAATTTTGTTTTTTTTTTAAGGTGTTCGCCTGTTATGGAATAGATTTCTTTATAAGTGTTGATTTAATACTGGACGGCGCTTGTGTTTTGAGGGATTCATTTTTTTTTGACTGAAGATATGCTGACTGATGTCTTGAAAATATTTCTCCCAGTGTAGTGGGTGGCTAAGGAGGTTTGCGGGGGGCGGCGGCGCGGAGTGGGCGGAGTCTGGCCGACATGTGTGGCCAGGCATGAAGGAGCTGGCCCGGAATTTGCATGCTCGAAACTGGAGCAAGCGTACAAATGCCGGAGATGCGGACGGATTCGGTGATGCGGGGATGTGGATGTGGATGTGGATGGGGGAATGTGGGCTTTTGGCTGCATGTGCTCGCAAAATCAACGGAACGGGCTCGACATTAAGTGCTCCGGCCTGGTCGGTTCTCCAATGCCTCAGTCGTGAGTGTTTGCATATCTAAGGTATTAGGACTTGTGCGAAATGAAATATGGCATAGTTGACAAAGGAGCGGATGGAAGATGGCATCTATATTACACATTACATATAACATTTTACCTTGCCTGCCACAGGCACCGGCAGCAGCCGGAAAAGCGGAATCAGGAGCCAAACCCTTTGGCAAATATTGATGCTGGGGTAGATCGGTCCTCTTGAAAAGGACACCTGCATTTGATGGGCTACCCCAGAGGATTTTCGGGCAGGCGAGCGTATCATTGGGCCTTAAGGGGCCATAAAATTTTGATTTAAAATGGCCCGAATAGTTGTATTTTATTTGAGAGAAAATAACAATTTCAGGAATTTTGTGAGTGCATCCATTTCACCGAACATAAGCGGATTTTTGGCTTAATTGTAGCATTTACTTAAAGTTTTCTTGCACATTGTCTTTTTGTTATTCGCTCATATTTTAGCAAGTGTGTACAATAAGCAGTCATGTGAATTAGCTAAGTTTTCTTTTATGAAACATATTTTAGGGAAACTTTGAGGAATTTTCATGCCAACTCAGGAATTTGTTATAGCTTGGAGACTAATATAAACCTCTGGGGACCATCAACACGTTGCTGTCTTGAGTGATGCCCTAAATCATGACTGGGCGCCCAAAGTACCTGGGGTTTGTTTGGAAAAATACTTTGATTAGGTCAAGCAAAAACTTGCATTGTGATATTCAATAATAATAATGTTTGCTTTTGTTTGAAACAACTAAAATTTTATAAACTAACATTTTAACTTATCGAATTTTTAAAATATGAAAATGTTTTATTTAAAAAAGAGCCCAATATTTTTATAAAAAAATAAGGAAATTAAAAGAAAAGTTATTTTGTTTTTACCATTTTACATTTTATACAACAAAATATTAACAAAGAAATATACGTAATGTAAATAAATAAATGTACTATGCTTTTATCATTGAAGAAGCTAGATTTAATTTAACCATATAATATCAAAAGTAGCATATGTATGATTTTTTTTAAATTCCAAAAATCTTATATCTCCTTTTAGTTTCCAACCGGCTCAGATTCTTACCGAAACAGGATGTGCAACTACCTGCCAGGATATCTGCCCGTCTAAAGCTGACATTCGAGGCCACGTGAAAAGGCCAAATTCCTCATATGCTGACATTACTGTGGTTATATCTCCACCTGTCCCGACTTTGCGTCCTGGCTGTGCATTAAATGCCACTCAGCCAGTCGGCTTTAGTTTCACTCATTTTCCGCGGCATGGTTATGTGATGGAGGCGGGGTTTTTTGGGCGGAAAAGGGGGCGGAAAGTGGGGAGCTGCATACTTTTCCAGCAGTGCGCTCCACTTTGTGTGCGGCATGCCACAACGCTCTGGATCTGGATGGCAATGCAACAAAGCGGCGACGATGATGATGACGATGCCACTGTGTTGCGTCATGTAAAAGATAAACAAGTCGACATTTTGACAACCTAAAAAAAAGGAGGAAAACAAAAAAAAAAAAAAAAAAAACCCCAGCGGAATGAAAGAAGACAGCAACAGACGACGACGACGACGACGACGACGGGTAAAAAACAAGATGGAACAATGGATGATGATGGCATTGCGAGGACTCCATGAAAGTCGCCCATCAAATAATCGAAATCAACTTTCAACTTCCAACTTTGGGTCCTGCAATTTATATGCAAATTTCATTAAAGCAAATGCGGATGTTTGGGGGTTAAAATATCCGCTAGTGCTGCTATCCGCCACCAGCTTTTCAAATTTCTTCCCCGCCAAAGTAATTGAAACGAGAAATATGCATTTGACCAGAACTTTCCTCCTCCAAACCAAACTCCGCCCCAACTTCTTTGCTGCGACTCGGCTAATGTAATTTAAAATGGACGAGTGGCAAATTACTCGGCCACTGCGGACATACCACAAGCCCCACAAGCCCTCAAAATCCGGCGACTATAAAGCCAAAGCGCAAAAAAAAAAAAACACGCAAATTACCCCGACGCAAATCCCTTAAAAAAATTGTTCAAAATAAATTGTGTGGCCGTTGCGTAAATTTGGTTTTCTTTTTTTTTTTTTTTGCCGGCTAGGATTGGCTTGGATTAATTTGTAATTCAAATTTATTTCGGAATAATGGTTAATTGGGTGGTCGCCGGCGATCTGGGACAATGGATAATAAAAGTTATAAAATATTTTACGGTTAACTTTGAAAACAAAAATAGCTAAGTGTTTTGGTTAGGTGTGAAGTTTTTAGAATGGTTTTTTAATTTACTAAAAGTCATATAATCTTTCTAGAAACTAGAAGAAAATAGATTTTATAAAATAACATAAACTTTTGGATTTAATAAAAATATCTTTTAAACATTTACTTACATTTTTAATATTATTTAATAATTTGTAATATATTATTATCAAATTTTAATTCCTTTTTATTTGCAAACAAAAAATATTCTCTTATATTCTGCTATTTTCTACATTTTAAGTGTCTGTGGAACAAACAGTGAATTTCAAAACAGAAAAATTTGTATAATAAAATCAGTAAAAATATGTGCTTACCATTGTGGCCCGATTTTATGTCGCACTTCAACCGAATATCTCAATTAGTTCCTCTTGCCCCGATTTGAGTTTGTCTCTCGAAATTAACATTTATTTATTTCTGAAGCATACTCAAGCTCTGCAACTTTGAATCCCGTTTTTGTGTTTGTGCAGCAAACTTGCCCAAGTTTTTCAGAAAGTGTTGCTTCTGTCCGAATCTGACTGCCTCGATATAATTGCAGATTACAAGCCACCCCGTTTCGATGGAAACATGGCAACTTTTTTTTTGTAGCCCAGCTTGCTTTCCCTCACCGTTTTCCGCCCGGCTTTGATGGTCTCATTTTCCAGCCGCAGCCTCTCCATTTGTAGCAAACTTTTTGTGTGCGTTTTTCTCGTGCTTAATGTTTTATGACGTACTCGAAAACTCACAAAAAAAAGACGAAAATATGAGAGAAATATGTATGGCTGAAAAGAACACTTCAATTTTTGTTTAAATGCCAATAAAACTGTCATCAAAAAGTTGTTAAGTAATGAAACATTGAAAATAAATGTGTGCACCGACTGCGGGAAGTCTCTTTTTCCCTCCTCTACTCTTGGTTTTTTTTTTTCTTTTTGACTTGTTTCCCCGACCATCGGGGCAAACTTTTGCCTCTGGCAATTGTTCAAGAATTAATAGGCGAAATGCTGCACTCTGTGGGTTGGGGGCACTTACAATTTAAGCTGCTGCCACCCACCCACCACACAGTTGCACATTTACTTTTTGCAGCATATCAAGTCGAACGCACAAGTTTTCGATATTTTTTCATGTCCACCTACCCGCACAGAGAAAAATCTAAATACAAAAAAATCTATATTTTCCTCTGAATTTAGGTTTATGTCTGCATGGAATAAAATTCATAAAAAAAGAAGTCTAATTTTAAGCCTAACAGCTTAGCACGTGATTTTCACAAATATTTAAAATACTATATTTAAAACTTAATTAAGTCTACTACTACTACTACTTTTTATATAAAAATATTTATAATATATAAATATATATTAATATTTTAAACCAAATGTCTGTTTAAACTAATTGTAATGAAAACACCAAGTTCCATTAATTCAATTAGCATGATTGTAATTATGTACATATGTATTAAATAAAAGCAAATGTTCTTATTGCTGATTTATTTCCAGGTTTTGTAATTTTTTACTTAGTTCGCTTTGTAGGGTTCTGGCAAAAAATGGCAACGATTTTTTTCATTTAAATGTATTCAACAACCAATATTGATATTCCAAAAAAAATAAAGCATAAGCTTGTTTTATACCTCATCTGATGTTATGACTCCCAATGGGATACCGCATCGATTACCTGTTTTTTTCTCACTGCATCGATTTTTTTCATATTCTTGGTTCAGTTATTTTTGTCAATTTTTTTTTCGGTGAGTTGAACGTTTTCTTTACGTTCCATTATTGTTGTTAAAAAAGTTTTGGCCTGCTCATAATTCCCGATTGCTCTTTTGTTCAATTGTAAATCTGCGGGGGGAAGGGGGAGTTGGTGCTGGGGTTTTGGTGGTCAGGGGGTGGTTGGGTGGTAGCCAGCAGCCCGAGTCCGCAGTTGTTTTACGCAACATTTACTGCGGCATTGGACTCATCTTTGGTGGGTGGATGGAAGGAAGGGGGAGGGGGAGGAGGGGCGAACGTGTGCACCCACATCTCTGAAACTCGGACTTGAACTCTCTCGTGTACTTTTGGTCTCAAACGTCTGTTTTACGCTAATTGGAAAAGTTGCAAGTTTTTTGGCCTGCTTTTTAGAGGGGCTAAAATGATAGGCCCGTGCGGTGTGTGGCTTTTATTGGAGGCAAATCGCTTGGAGCGATGCTTATTAGCAGCTGACACGGTTGCCTCATCATCAAAGTTGTGGCCTAAACTGCGAGCAGCTTAAAATTACGTATACAAAATAATCACAAGACAAACGACCCAACGACTTTCATACTTTTAAATTGGCCATTAGCCTGCTTCGCTCAGATTAAGCTTAGGCTAAAGCCCCTGCATCCTGCTCTTTATTTGTAATTATAATAAACAAAAATGACTTTATATTTTGAAGGATGTTTCTGCATCCGCTGTTTGCTCTCATCGCTCGCGCCATAATCGTCAAGAGTGGTTTGCTATTGCGGCGTTTATGCGACGCCTAAAATTGTGTTTTGCAGAGTACAGATGATTTTTATATTTTAATTGGTAATTCAATTTTTTAATATTTTTCTAGATTTGCAAAAGAGATTTTAGGGAGTTGACCTGCATATAAAAAGAGAAATCTTTTTTTTTTAATTCCAATTCAACATGTAAATGTATAGTCCGAGAATTCTCGACTTTGTTACCAAACTAAGCTGTTTTTAGAAAAATTTTAAAGGCGTTGCAATACAAGCATAAGCAAATACTTACTTCAAGCTTAGATAAGAGATGTACATAAAGGCAATTGAAATTACAACCCCACGAATTTAAAACGAAAAAGAAATTGAAGATTTGGAAGGAGTTTAACTACATCAACATGTACAAAAATTCTAAAAAAAATCTAAGCCTTAACTGTTATTTGGGGTTAAAATCACAATCATTTGTTGACCCGCTGAATTCCAATGAGTCAAGTAAGAAAAAAGGTTTAAAACATTCAAAAGAGTTCAAGAAATATTTAATTGTTTGAATCAATTTATAAATAGTCAAACTCTATCAATAAAGTTTAACATTAAGTTGAAAACGCTTACAAATCCCAAGATTTGTCTAATTCGTGAATAAACCCTTTATTGAAAAAATGGGAAAATTTCTCTCAAAGTAAAAAAAAAACATTATTTCGAAATCTACTTCCGTATAAACCCAAATTAAACGGGTCCTACGAGAGTCCTTCGCGTGTTGTGACTGATAACTCTGCCTTCCAGGCTCAACTGCAAAGGCGCCTGCGCGGTGAGCGAAAATAGGGGGATATTTTCTGTGGAGGGCCCAGAAGCAAGAACAAAGACACGAGCATATCCCCAAATCGGAGCGATATGTGTCCGTTCTAACTGGCAAAAGGTCTATGCAGCGACGGCGGCAGCTGGTTAGTTCAGTCTCCTGCCATAAATGGCCGCGTGCGGCAGACAAAAGCGCATGAAAAATTCATTGGGATTCGGCGGAACCGAAAGTTAAACGTCAGGACAGCGACAACCATAACAAGAACGACAACAACAACAATAGCAATAACAACAACAACAACAATAATAGCCAGAACAACAACGACGAGGACCACTATAGCGTATAGCATATAGAGCGACTGCTAGTCCTAAACGTCTATCGTTAGGTGTAACGAGGTGTGTGCTCCTGTGTGTGTTTGTGTGTGCAAAGGCTTTGTGACTGTGTCGGTGGCGTTGTTAAAAAAAAAAAAAAAAAATGAAACACAACAAAAACTGAATGCCAAATTGAAAGTGGTTGACAGGCAACTGAAAAAACAACAGCAATGGCAATAATGTTGAGTGTCCTTTCGGCCAAGGCAAAGTGAAAGCAATACTCGCCAGAAAAATAGAGAAAACACACACAAAAGCGACAAAAATAACTCGCAATTGACAAAAGTTTATTATTTTACCATTGATTTCGAGGCAAATAAACTGCGCAACAATTTCGAAAATATATTGAAGTAGGTTAGGATTGTTTGGCTGGTTGTGGATTGGGTGTCGCAGGACATCAAACGTTTAAATACAAATTAGTTAGGCATGTGTTCTAACAAATTGGATTTCCCTTTCATGCCATCTCGCTCACCTACGCGTCGTAGCATCTCTTTCATTGTTGAATTTTCAACAACTTTTTGGCATGTGGCATACTTTGTGGGGATTCGTTGAAATTAATTTCCGACGTTTTTTGCTTGCTGTTTCGATGTATTTTTCCTTTTTTGTGCTGTATTGGCAGTGAGTTCATTTTCCAGGCACTGATTTTGGCCCTGACCACGTTTGGTTAATTAAGCTGCCGAAGTTGTCGAAGTGCGATTTGAAGCCAGCTTGATTAAATGAAGGTGTATGACACCGTCAAGGTTTTGGGGAAGTTAAATGGGAAAACTTTAATTGCCAAAAACGGTCGTGGAAACTTTCTCAACCTAACGAACAAATCAGTTGGTCTTGTTTTCAAATATGACTTTTAAATTTAAACCAGATTAAGTTTCTCGCAAACAAAGAAGACGCAAAATGAGCATTAGTTTACAGAAAGTAAAAATACAAGTTTGGGATCATTTCATAGTTAAAATTTATTCAATTAATAACTGTACATTATGAATGGCACTTGCTACTTAGCAAATTATTGCCCTAATGCATTTAAAAATAAAAAATCCAAAGCAAGCAATCATTTAAACTATTCTTTATTTTAGAAATCTGTTCAATAATTTAACTTATTTGATCATTTATTACATTTTAATATTATTCTATATCCGAAAAGTTTTCTCCGCTTTGCAATTTAAATTAAACGTGCAACAAAATGTATATACTTCATTCATTGTATACTAAGGCTTAAATAAAAACATTTTGATATTTAAATCTTTGATTGCTCACTGTTTTGTTATTAAAATTACTCGTAATGACACCAATCAAATCGGAAGGGCGAAATCATTATAATTGATAACTAGGCTTGTGGCTCTACTTACCAAATCGATATAAGTTATTGAGTTCACCATTTTATATTGTTGTGTAGAGGTTATTTGATCATATAACTACACATATTACCTGCCATGTAAAAAAACATGTTTGATTATAAAGCTATAATTCAGGGAAAAGGGAGAATACTAAAATATCACCTTTAATCGAATTTTTATTAATGCTCTAGGATAACACTTAAGACAGAACGCTTAAAGCATATTTATCAATGTCATGTTAAGGTTCAATTTGGGACAACACTTATTCGCTTTCACAGTATGATGTTTGTTTTTCGAACAAGTTGCTAAGATATTCGGAAAAAAAACATAAAAAACGTAAAAAAAAATTACTTAAATTAATATTCACGTTTTTTCAACCGGTAAATTTAGCCTACAGTAACGAATTTGTTGTCAGACAAATTGTAATATGAAATTAAGAAAGTATATTGCTTATCGATACTCGCATAATATTTAAGTTTTTATTTATATAATTCAAACCCAATAATTACAGATATTTCATTCGCTTTCATTCGAGAAGCAAGGTAAACTAGGTGAAATTGTACCAATAATTTTCTTTTATTTATTCCTGCCTATCGAAATTCACAATTACCCTAATTAATTAATGAATTGATTAGCTCATAAAGCGTCACCAATTTGGGATATTTCAATTTGGCGAACAAAATTCCGAACCATTTTACAAATTTATTACCACCGAAAAGTAGGCAGCGTAGATGAAATTTTAATGAAATTAGACCGGCAACCGATTTCCGCAAATTTCAATTGTAAAACGCCTATTCACGAGCATTTTCGGGAGCTGGGGAAGTTTATGGCATTTTAATCATTTGAGAACGCTCTTGCTCTTTGCAGTCAACATGCAAATTGCCTGTCCCGGACCCGGACCCCGGACCCGTACTCGCAGTAGTCGAACCCAGACCCAGACCCAGAGCCAGGACCAGAGCCCGACAGCCCAATCATCATCATCAGCGGAGGCAGTGGAACGGAAAGTGGAAGTGGAACGCACCGTCGAGCCAGCAGGGGCGCAATAAAAATTGCCTATAAATGGGCGGAAGTGCCAGGGGCGTGTGCAGGCGGCAGGGGGTGGCCGAGGGGAAGGATGTGCTACGCACAAGGACGTTGAAGGGGATCGGCAAACAACAACAGCAGCAGCGGCAGCAGCACCAGCACAACAAAGCCAAACTTCCGCATAGGATGCGCCCGAACGGATGTTATTTTGGCCGCCTGAACGTGAGCGCGTTGCTCATCTACTTGTGGTGCTATCTGCTCCTGATAATGGCAGCATCTGGCGGCAGCAGCAACGTGGTGAACGGACTCAAATGCTACTGCAATCCGAAGGAGTGCGACGTCATCCGCTCGCCCGACTGCCCCGGAAAAGGACTTATGCTCTGGGATCCCTGCAAGTAAGCACTCCAATTAAACAGATATTTTCTGGCCACCAAATGGGGGAGCCGGTGCCCCCGTGAATATTTCATCGTTTTTATGGCCAAACTAAACGGAGAAATTGATATTAGGTATTATTCCCGTCGTTTTATGTAATGTTCTTCACTCGTTCCGAGTCAATTGTATTTTGTTATGATAGTAGTGGGACAATTTAAAGTGCTCAAAAGCATAACTTTAAAGCACAGGCAAACTTAGGACTAAAAATCTTTTAATATTGTTCTACTTTTTCAAGAAAAATGAAAAGTGTACATAATTCTATTTAATGTACTTTATAAAATGCTGTAGTAAGTAGATTTAGACATATCTAAAAAACTATCGAAAAATCCTCCTTCATATGCAATTCGTGTTGGAATAAAAATATTTTTAGTAGTTAGTGATAATGATTAAGTAAATTTATCTAGTTGCCCCATTTGGTAAAAAAAAATTATTTTTATGAAAATATAAAAAAAAGATCTTAAACAGTAGTTTCAATTGCTATTTCCATAAGCTAAAAAACTAATATTTTCATGACCGCAGGTGTATGTGCATCAAAGTTTGGTATTAAAATCATTTTATTAGATTTTCTTTCTTTTTGAGTACGCTACATGTATGTAGTATTTATTGAATTTAAGTTAAATAAATAAATATAAGAAATATACAAAATATTTTAATTTGTATTTAATTTCCATGATATACCTTTTTTCTAAGTTTCTACATATGTTAATTTATCTCTTAATAGAAAATTTCGGCATTAAATGTGACTGTTTCAAGAATATCAATTGCAAAAACAAACTGCTAAAATTCAAACTAGGTTAAGTTCTTTTGTTTGTTTAATCATCAAACGAAATAGGCTTCTATTATTTTAGCGTGCTTGGTTTAGTGGTTGCCGAAACATTAGTGCATAATAACAAAGCTTTGGCGAGTCATCAATGCAATTATCAAAAATGTTTGTGCTTATCATCGTTTTTATGTTTGCTTAAATTAAGCATCAAAATACACTTAAAATTTAATAGCTTATAATAACAATTTTGATTGCATAGATAAAACTTATTATTTATGATGAAATTTATTTTTTAATTAACTAATTGTAATGTAAAGGTGAATCGGCTAGCAAACAGCTGAAAAGAAAAAATGTTAGTAAAAAAAATAAATTAAAATTCCCACACAATTGATAAGTAGCAATCACGTTTTGAAATTAATATAATTATTGATTTTAATGAAGGAATTCTTTTTGTATTTTAATATAATTGTCACGTGTTTTAATCCAATTTAATAGCGCATAGTCGGCAACATTATCATTGCTGTGATGCGTTAGTATTTAAATCAGACAGAATGGGTCAACAATTCGTAACCACACTATGACCTCAATAATTGGCCATGATATAATTAAGAGAGTCAGGCATCAGAGTGTCTCCTCTAAATTCCAATCCAATTCACATCGTGAGTCACGTACTGCTTAGGAATTCACATCAGGCACCCTTACTCCCCCACATCACAATACAGTGTGTTAACTAATTGTTAACGCTTATCGAATCCAAGACGGAATCGAATCAATTACTACTGGGATTCATCCATCTCTATTGCACGGATTATGCTCATATATTAATGTCATATACGTCCAACTATTCGCAGATGTTGTCGCATATGCGCCAAAACTTTGGGTGAGTCCTGCGGCGGACCAGGCGGATTTTCCGGTCAATGTGAGCCGCCCCTGCAGTGTGTGACCAAGCTGCCCATTAGCAGCGGATTGGGCGTGTGCATGGGTAAGTCGATAGATATGTGGAACCCACTAAATACACAGTGAAGAAAATCTACAAATTCGAAATCTTAAATTGAATGGAAAGCCTTTTTAAATTCAGACATTGTCAGAATATAACTAGGACTGTTCATAATCCTTTTTTAAATTAAATTTTAAAATTACTTGTTTTTTTTAACCAATTTCGATATTGTGTTTTTTAAATAGTCATACATAAGTCGTTACAAAAAATAATACCAAAAAAGATTTTATATAGTATATTAAGTTATCTTAACATAAACAAAATTTTTTTGTAAGTAAAAGTCAATAGATATGTAAACGCACCAAATACACATGGAAAAAACCTACAAATTAAAAATCTAAAAAAAGGCCTAGACATTGTTAAGAAAAATACTTACTAGAACTGTTCATAGTTCTTATTCTGGCGGATATTTCGTGTATTTTCTAATATAGTATTACTTTTAAAAAACTTGTTTATTCTTAAATCGACTTTGGTATTCATATATAAAAGTCGTTACTTACCAAAAATAAATTACTAGAAAAGAATTTTATTTAATAAATGAAATAATCTTAACATAAACAAAAATTGTTGTTAGCAAAATAGAAGAATATTAAATATTTAATAATGTTAAAGTTTAGTGAAAGTAACAACAATTGATATTTTATATATATAGATAAGATGTTCTCTCGTGTACTTTGTTGGTGAACATCTATTTTTTTCCAGTGCATACATAAAAAAAAAAGGGAGAGAAACACCAGCGAGCGGGTTATGGTTATGGAGCATTTGTATTTAGTCGCATCCATTATGCATTAACATCACGTATTATAGACCACAGAGCCCTCGATGAAAATGTTTGAAACCAGTTCGGAGCGCTTCAGCAATTTGATTCGCACTTGCCATTTGGCCTCCGGAGCTCCTGGTGGGAATTCGTCCGAAATAAATGTGTAGTTGCGGATCTCGTACAGTTTCCCCTGCATAATTTGATGGCATCAATTTGGTTTTTGTGTGTAATCGTGTTTGGGGAATTAATACGTCCCGGCCGTACGGCAATTTCCAATGAAAATGGGAAATGAAAATGAAATAACTGCAGAATGTTGTTCAAATTTAACTAGTTTTGCTCGTCGAGAGTGCCACAACATGAAATGTTGACAAATATTTGCTTTTATTTATTGAAAGTTGTTTCCCAATGGAAAATATTTATCTTCCTCACACTGGGGAGGGGCAAAGTTTTGCCATCGAGCTGAGCTACTGACTAAAAAACAAACGGAAGTTCTATTTCATTGAATTGCGTTCTCCGTTTGTTGTCATCGAAACATATTTATGTTTTCTCAGTTTTAATAAGATTGATAAACTAAAGCAAGTTGCTTTTGAATAAGATAATTTTGATGACAAACTCTTCCAGCTGATATGATGAAATAACAATTGCATTTTAATTGAAACCCGAGTGCTTCTGATTTTTCTTGAATTTAATGAGCTTTTTACTTTAAAATATATTTTTGCATACTTTTAAAAATCTTTAAAGCCTTTTTTTAAAACCCAAGTTATCTCTGGTTATTTATAAATTAATTTTGCGAAACAAAATTTAAATAAAAGTAATCTAATAAAATAATCACTCTTCTGTGCAAAATCAACTTAAATTCAATATTTTGCTTAAGCTGATAGCAAAAATCTAAAAAATTTAGAATTAAACTAAAAACTTGGATACAATTTTATCAAAACATGAGTTTTAACAAATAGCTTTTTACAAATTATATGCTATTGATAACCATTTTATTAACTGGTTTGAAGTAGTTTTTGTTTTGATTAAAATTCAAGAAGTTCCACTTCAGTTATTTGGGGAACCTGTTAATATATTACTCACCTTCATCACAGGACATTGGCTTGGCAAGTTACTGACACTTTTAAGTCTTTTGAACAATTTGCCAACGATATTGTTTTGATACATCGAGCCTAGGTACCTGCACCCATCCATCTTAAGATCGGCCACGCTCATGCGACTTTTATCCTTTTTGATCAAGTCGAACGTGGCATGAATGTCGAAGTGATCAATGGTTTGGTTCATACTAAATCGGGCCGATATTATGGCAATCCGCTTTCGCAAAAGTTGACAATTGACTTCATTAACGTATTTCTTAGATATAGCTGCGCAGTCCAGAGTTTTGATAACAATGTCATAGTTACTCTGGCAGATAAAATTTGTACATATTGTGGTTTCAGATTAAAAGAACAAACCTTTGCGGATCCGAGTTGTAGAGGAAGAAATATAACCAAAAACGAAAACCGAATGAACATTATGCCAAACTAAACATGAAAATGCAAAAGGAGTCGGCTTATATAGGCCCCCACTAATTTAAAGTAAACATCATCATAATCTCTTTAAATGCGCACAGAATCAAAGTTCATTTTGGGTCTTAATGAACATTTAATATGTGAATTAACGCGCACCAACAGTTTTCCGCTCCTCATAGCTTTGGTGTTAATAACTCTATTTGCTTTATTTGTTTTTTTAACAGATCTGCAACACCTGACCGCCCTGACCTACAGTCATCACGATAATTGTTCCGACAGCGATTCGATTGTTTTGCAGACGGGCTGCGAGATCACAAACAAACGCTGCCAGTGCTGGCCAACAATGCGCACCTGTCTCAGCGAACTGACCAGCGATGGGGGATCCCCCGGCGACTCCAGTTGGCATTTCAAGAACCTTGAGGTTGCTACAAATAGTACTCAGTAAATGCCTTTACTAATACCATTCTATTCCGCCACAGGACTGCCAGCTGAACTTGCAAAATCTAGTTAAGCTCGAACTCGAATTCGATGAAGACTACAAAATCTCACCGAGCAAATTCACATACAAAAAGCTGCGCAGAAAGCGAAAATCGTTAAGAAAACGCATGTGAGTATTTTATGAATTAAGTCAAAAGTTTTAATATCTATTAAATAAATTATTGTTATAACTAAAAAAAAATGTTTGCATATAATTTTTACATCGTTTAATGTGAAAATTTAGTTAATCAATTTCCATAAAAGAGCCAATTTCAGGCTAGCAACTGTTCAAGAATATATCATCAATTTCTTTAAATAATTTACGGTTTCAAAAGGATAAAATTGAAGCTAGAACCCAAGAATTCGCAATATTAATGTATATGGTTTTAAACTAAGATTACAATACCTAAAATCCTATAAAAAAAATATAATCGTGGCTTAATGAAAAGCATATATAGAAATATTTCTATAAAAAAGTCAAAAATGTCAAAATGAACAAAATTGGCTTTCAATGAATTTTAATTTAAAAATAAAAAAATGGTTTAATAATTTCATAAAAATTAAATTGACATTCTATTAGCTTTTATAGTTTAAGATATATCTATTCAAAATCTGTTGATACCGTTTATCTTACATTTAAAATTGATATAATCTGAAAAGTTTTATTTAAGAATGTAAATCTTGTTGCGACTTGTATTTATATTTTGAAATCAAATCGCTTGCATTTCAAATATAAGTGAAACCATCGACTTGTACTCCTTTTGGTGGTTTTAATTTTTATAAGGATTCCCTTAATTTCTTTAAATATTTAGAAAAATATTAAACAAAACAACATATTATTGACTTTTTCTAATGAATTGATTTATTTTCAGAATCATCTTAAAGGATTGAGGCTTCATTGGGCCATTGGGATCATCCTCTTTCTCAACTCTTAACTCAATAAAACCAAAAGGAAAATCTTGTACAGATAGTATGCTTACTTCTAACTAATAATATGGCTATTATAAATAACATATATATAACAACGTATAAATATACAAGAAGAAATATACATATGAGAAATAGACAAATTGTATGTGTCCTAAGACAATTGTTACTTTATTGTTTTTAGAGTGCGCGTACGTATGTATAAATTTGCAAATTTTTAATCCTACTGCCCAGAAAACAAAATATACAAACAATAACTGAACATATTTCAAGATTGTTGTTGCTTTAAAAATAACAAATACAAAGTGTGCAGAATGTTGGAATTTTCCATAAGCATAAGTCAATAATAACAATAACCCGAATGACAAATTTTGCTAACACGAAACCGCATTGAAAATATATAAGTGGCCAGAAAATAAAGTGGTTTTTTATTTCTACGGGATTGTTAACTGGATTTATATTTTGTAATTTCTTTATTATTATTTTTATTTTAAATTGTATAGCAACTCATAGTTCCGTTAACAGCCAATTAGCGTGCAGTTTCAGTTTTTGGGCCAAGTAACAGAGGCAACATTTCAAGCAGCAGCTGAAAGTATGCAACATTTAGGAAGCGTGTAGAATTAGTGTGTAAAAGGCATGTAGAATTCGCAAGTTCAGTTATAAGCCGCTAGATGTCGCAGCAAATCCTATGTAAGCCAAAGCACCCCTTGCAGAAGGCATACTAATTTGGTATAAAGTTTAATATATATAATATATATATATATATATATATATAATGCAAGACGATCTAGCCATATCCGGCTGTCCTACTGTGCGTTCATATCTACACAAAATTTTCTTTAATTATTATATATACAAGAAAGATTTTTAATTTAATAATTTCTTAACAAACAGAAATAACCATATGGTTTCTGGAGAGTATTAATTATTAATTTAAATGAAAATCACCGAAGTTAGCTTCTTATAAATACAGAGATAGCCTACCCTCTAGTTGAAGTTTATTTATAGAAAATTATATATTCTCTTAAAAGTTATTTAAACTCTTCCTACATATATTTTAATATTTTTATTAAGTATTCAAATATATTTATACAAACCTTTAAATAATGAAGATTGAAATCGATTGACTGTAAGCGCCTGAAGATTTCACTGCGTATCCAAGAAACCACTGACTCATCTGGCCTTAGAACTACCAGGCAAATAAAACGGCACTACAAAATCGAATCGAAAACCCTCTGCCCCAAAAATCGAGCGTCAACATCAACGGCAGTCGAGTGGGGTCAGTTCTTCATCTCCGAAAGATCAAAGATACACTTTGGCGCTTAAGTGTTTTCCCGCCAATCTCCAGCCTCATCGCCAGCTATCAGCTGAAGGAGTTCGAGATATTTGTTTCGCTTTTCGAATTGAGTTGTTATATTTCTGTGGCCCCGTGCACTCGAGTTCGTTAGGCACCTTAGTGGAGCAAACAAAAGCAATTAGACGGCGTCATCTGACAGCCTCAATGGAATAGTTTTCGGAGCGCATACCGAAGGAATGCCACAGCGTTTATCGATCGCCCTCTGATGGCATGTCCAACTGCCAATGAGATGGACCGGGCTGAATAAAACCATGTAAGTGAAATAAAAATGAGACGAGGGGGGGCCACTGTGTCCAGGGCGCAGAACAAAAGAGCTCGAGTGCGGAGGAGTGAGGTGTTAAAAATTCTACTCTTTATGCTCCTATTATGATTTGACTCGCTGCTTGTGGACTTTGATGGACATTTAAGATATAAAAAATCTCTGGTTGTGCACTTAAAAAAATCTAAAGACGATAAGATTGGTTATTTTCTGAAAAAGCGCCGCAACTTACTATTTAAAAAGTTAAACATATTTGATTAAAACAAACTTTTTATAATTAACACTTAATAAATATATCTTTTTAATCCTAAACCGAGTTAAATTTTGGAAATCTCTAAACCAGTGTTCAAATCCAAAACAAAAATTCTTTTTTAAAGTTAAAAAGTAATTATTTTACATAGAAATTCCTTAAAAATTCCTAGATAGATGGCACATTTTTTTTCAGTCTATATGTGTGCGTGGAGTTTTATATATCTTTTCAGCTTTTGTCTCAGTTGTTTGACAACCGATGCGTACAAATCAAAGCAGGAATCCAGAGTCAGGGGCCCCAAGCCCCGACTCGTCTGTTGTTTGATTAATAGCCGCACAATTGATATGTTAAGTGGTAAATTACGCCATTGGCACGCAAATGTATCTTCAAGATACATGCGTTTGTGTATAGACAAAAAACGGGCAAATTGTTGTTTGTTTAAGGCGCCGCTTTGGACGGAGATAAAAATCTGAGAGCTGCGCTATCGAGGCTCTGGAAAGGCGGAGCCTAAAGTGCGTAAAGTGATTTAATTTTGAATGGATGTCGGAGAAAGTTCATCAAACACACTCACTCGCTGGCCGGCATGCAATTATTCAATTATTCGGTTGACTTTTTTTCCCCGCTCATTGGGGAAGAAAAGCTTGGCATTTTACAAGGTTCGTTGGCTTAAATTAAAACCCATTAGTCTACTTTTAACACGCTTTCAGGGAGTCTCTGCTTGTTGTTGTTTTTATGGTCCCGTTTATATGTTTAAGCAAAACGAAAAACAAAACCGATTCAAACCGAGCCGAGGCGAACAAAAAATCCATTAAAGCCTTTTTGTATATTAGAAAAGCGAAACAATGGGGAGGGAGTTCGATTGATGTCATTAAATTTTTGCCACGCCATAAAATTCATCGAATTTTTGTTGTTTTATTGAAAAACCGCCGTAGAAGTGTTATAAAAATCATTTAAAAGTCGAGATTGCCGTAGCTTTGATGCTTTTTTGTGTTCTCTGCTTTGTTTATACTGCACGAAACCTTCGCTCATGCTCAACTAAAATGATTTAATTTCGAAACGTGCCTTGCAAATTTTATGATCAATTTTCGCTTTTAATATAGATTGAATGCCTCGTCGAATTATTTAAATGTGGCTGAGGCTCATTTATTTATTCTCTTCTTTTGTTTTTGCTTTGTATCAGATATCATGTGACGAAGTCGCTTTATTGGAATGCAAAAGTGAAGGAGGGAGCAGCTTTTTGATGATCAGCAACTGATTGAAATATTGTAAATTTTATGGATTTGATTTACGATATTTTAATAGAACAGTGATTTATGGCGGGTAAAATAAATCGAATCGTTTCTGAGACCAAAACGTGTTGGTTCTTAAATTTTTAATTTAAAATGATTCTTAACGTTTTAAAAAATAAAAAATATTTAAATTAATTATTATACGTTCGTTTCTATCAAAGAAATTAAATAAATTGGTTTATATTTGGTAAAGTTCTAATTTCAATAATGCAAAATAAAAAAATAAATGTCTCCATTTTTTTTTTTGATAAAATAAGTTCTTGTCTTGACTAAATTTAAATAATCAATTAATGCTATTGGCCATTTAAAGTCCATCTTCTGCCCCAGTAAATATCAATCTTCTTTAGGCTCCGATTCTTTCGATTGTTTTGCACATCAAAGCTGATGGAGTTGACTTCATTTCCATTTCTATTAAAGCATTGGATCTCTTGCTCGGCTTGTCTGCCACATAAATAAACTGTGGCAAATTCTCTAAGCCAACTCGCTGAAGGCCCATAAATTATACGGCGAAAATCAACAACTGAGGAGGCCAATGTGGTTGTTGTGTCATTTTCTCGGCGCGCTTAATAAACTACACACACTTTATGCGATCTGTGGTTCCTGTTGTTGTGGCCTGCCGATTGCTGTTATATGATTTCATATATCATCGGAGCCAAGGAGGACCCTCCTCGTTTTCTTCTTCTTTACTTATTTTTTTATTTCGCAGAGTTCAGTGTGTTCAGAATGCGCAGGCGTGCGGCATTTAGTTCAGCCTGTCGACTCTCGATTGTCCCTCCTCTTTTGCCTCCGACTTCCCGATTCCCCATACCCCATACCCCATATTGCCCAGCTTGTTTGTATATACTTTTTTGTTTGATAACATTTTATTGTCCGCTTTATAAATTATTGGCGTTTGCCGGGACTCGAGATGGGATTGGAATCGGGTTGAGAATCGGGTTCGGAATCGGGGCAAAAAGTATCCTTTTACGTTGTGCGTTTTTGGTATGCAACATATGTCCAAATTTGTGCAGCATACAAATAAATACTATGACAAAATACTGAGGTTTGCTTTATGATACCCTATATAATTAAAACATGTTTTTATTGAAAATATCCTAGTCTTTAATACTATTTTATAGAAATATGCTTTGCAAAACATTTTATTTACATTTACATTTAAAGTTCTGTTTATTTTTGTAACTATATTAAACTTCAACTGTTGTATCTTTAGTTTTATTGGTTCTTTAATCAAACTTGAAGGGTATCTGACCACTCCATCTATAGCTTTTAAGGACTCAAGAAACCGACTTGATTTTATAATTTTTCTTAGTTTTTTGCACTGCTCGGCTGGCCTGTTGAGTCTGCGCGTGTTTTGGCCTTTTAGGGCATTTTGGCCCTAAAACAGACAATTGAGTGTAGTGTGAAAGTTGCTTTAAATACTCTCGGTATCGGTATCGAGGCGTTCCAATGCTCCAAAGGCGATGATGCGCCGATCTCTGATGGAATGGGAGGAACGAGAACGAGTTGGGGCTGCCACCAACCAGCAGCCACCAAATCAAACCATTTATGTCTGGCTCATGCGACACATTTATCATCGTCAAGTTACAAAACTCACCTGCACCTGTCTGCTGCCAAGGGAACAAGAACGATACATATTGGGATGGGGAGGGGGAAATCGGAGGAGAGATATTTAATTATATATTGTACAAGGCACACCCGCTGGGCTGTATGGGGTTCCAATTCTCAAAGTCTTCTAACTGGAGCCCAGTAATGAGCTGGGCCCTACACTGCCAGCAACTAAATAACTCATATATATTGGGAACAATGAGAAATCTGTCCGGTATCTGTGGCATTCCATAATAGCTCTGGATACAAATTTATAGGGCTGCCAGAGGAGCGAGGCGCATTGATCAATCGAAATGATATAATTATGGGCAAGACTAAAGAGCGGCTCTGTGTAAATTGATATCAACAAATTACGCGAAAATATTTCAAAAATATTAACGAATGTGAATGATATAATGATGAGATGATGGATGCAGAGGCACTGTAAAAAAGTTATTAATAACACAGCAAGTAATAAGCCGTCCTTTAATTTTTATAGTTGGTTACATATAGAATTTAATATTTAGAACAACATTTTTGTCAGAAAAGTATACAAATGTTGCTGATAGTAAATTTAATTTTTAAACAACCTTGATTAATCTGGATTAAATTTTGTATTTTTTAAAACTACATTTACAACTTACTAGAAAAAAGCCAATTGTAATAATAACAAGAAAGAAAGTAAACTTCGGCAAGCCGAAGTTCATATACCCTTGCAGCTATTGCATGAATTAAATACTTTTGAAAACATTTAAATTATGATTTACTTGAGTATATACTGAAAAACAGTGAAGCTATGATGATTTGCAGCTCAATTATTAGATAGTTATTTTATATATTTTTATTAGTTCTATGGGAGCTATATGATATAGACGTCCGATTTTGATAAAATTTAAACCATAATTCTGAAATAATTAAACATTGCCATATGTCGAAGAACTAAACAAAAAATTAAAAAACAGAAAAGTTATAATTTTTTTCATTTATTTCTCCGATTGTTCCTATGGGACCTATATGATATAGTCGTCCGACTTTGATGAAATTTAAACCGTAAATCGAAAATATTTAACCATTACTAAATGTCGAAGAACTAAACAAAAAATTAAAAAACAGAAAAGTAATAATTTTTTTTCATTTATTTTTCCGATTGTTCCTATGGGAGCTATATGCTATAGTCGTCCGATTTTGATGAAATTTAAAACGTAAATCGGAAATATTTAACCATTACTAAATGTCGAAGAACTAAACAAAAAATTAAAAAACAGAAAAGTAATAATTTTTTTTCATTTATTTTTCCGATTGTTCCTATGGGAGCTATATGCTATAGTCGTCCGATTTTGATGAAATTTAAACCGTAAATCGAAAATATTTAACCATTACTAAATGTCGAAGAACTAAACAAAAAATTAAAAAACAGAAAAGTAATAATTTTTTTTCATTTATTTTTCCGATTGTTCCTATGGGAGCTATATGCTATAGTCGTCCGATTTTGATGAAATTTAAAACGTAAATCGGAAATATTTAACCATTACTAAATGTCGAAGAACTAAACGAAAAATTAAAAAACAGCAAAGTTATAATTTTTTTTCATTTATTTTTCCGATTGTTCCTATGGGAGCTATATGCTATAGTCGTCCGCTTTTGATGAAATTTAAACCGTAAATCGGAAATATTTAACCATTACTAAATGTCGAAGAACTAAACAAAAAATTAAAAAACAGCAAAGTTATAATTTTTTTTCATTTATTTTTCCGATTGTTCCTATGGGAGCTATATGCTATAGTCGTCCGATCCGGCTCGTTCCGACTTATATACTAACTGCAATAGAAAGACAGCTTTTGGGAAAGTTTCATGCAGATAGCTTTAAAACTGAGAGACTAGTTTGCATATAAACGGACGGACAGACGGACAGACGGACGGACAGACGGACATGGCTAGATCGACTCGCCTAGTGATGCTGATCAAGAATATATATACTTTATAGGGTCGGAGATGTCTCCTTCACTGCGTTGCAAACTTCTGACTGAAATTATAATACCCTCTGCAAGGGTATAAAAATCTTATTAATTGAATTGTGCGACGCGCGATTTTTTAATCTCGATTTAGATCGACTTAAGTTTCTAAGTTTTGTTTTCAATATAAAGAAACCTAAATTCTAAATTACAGGGCTCAACTTAACAAGTCATTATTTATTATTCTAAAAATGCAATAACCTTTTTTTTTTAGTGCCCCTGCTCCACCCTAATTATGCCCAATTTAAAAAGGGTTAATTAAGGCACAAAACGCTTTTCGTGTCCTGCGTCCGCCAATGGAGAGCGTTATTAATATGCGACATTTTTGATATCTTTTTGCGGCTGCCCGGGCAGAGGAAGATCGATGCTACAGAATACACACACTGGGCGAATGGGCCGACCAATAATTACATACAGCATTTGTCATAACACCAGATATGGACATCCGATGCTGTTGCGCCGGGCGCGAAACCTTCGAGCCCCGCCAAAAGGCAAAGGCCAGCGGACAAAGGACGCTTTTGGCCTGGCCAAGATCCGCCAGCTATGCGACAAATGTAAGCGGGCAACAAAAAAATGTCAGGGAAAAAAATGATATAAACAGGCTGCAGGAAAATTGTAAATATCATCATCGGTCGCAGCCAGCGATCGCTGGGCATTTTATAAATAAAATAAAATCATAAATGCTGCACTCGACCGTTGAATGGATCGGATCTTGGGTGCTATATAATAATTACAGTCCGCATTCGCAGTCGCTCCTCATTGGGCATTGGGTATTGGGTATTGGGCAGACGTTTCGCATTGGAATTCGGAGCATTGTGTCATATTTAATACAGAAATTTTAATTAAACATAATTTGTAAGGAGTGCACGTTGATGCATTCTGCCCGGACACACTGGCGGAGATTGAGATTGCTCGCGACGATAGCCCGACTTGGGATCGGAATAGAGTAATTTATGGCATTTTATGGTTAGGCCATAACTTGTCTATCATCCGTTGGAATTTCACTTTGATCATATCGGAACGTGTGAGAAGTGGGTTCTTAAAAGCCAGATAGGTGACAAATGGGTGGGTTGATTGCTCTATTCTGATTTGGCTAGTTGGTGTGTAAGAAGCTCTAACAACTTCTAAGAATTCTATTTTTTTTTTATTGCTTCCATATAGGAAAATAAAGTTATGCTGCTTAAAACAAACTGCCTTGGTCATACGCTTTATATACCAATATTTTTGTAACCAATGAAGGTTTAATCAATATTTTTTAAGGTTCTAATATCAGTTTGATTTATTAATGATTATAGAAGTTATGTAATATTTATAAAATAATAACTGGTTAGTTTAAATAATCTTACGTTTAGTTTAAAACGATCGAGTCTTAATTTAATGAATATAAAATATTTTATTTTCATGTTGTTGCCTACAAAAACTGTAAAAAATGTTGCACAACATATACAATTGAGTTTCATGCCAAAAAATTCAAAATAGGAAGGCCCTTGTATTATGACTTCACTTTAACAAAATATATCTGCACTCTTTGGTCCATTATTGGGGTCACCTTCTGTTGGGCTACCACAGCCATGAGGATGTTAAACAATGCCAATGCAACCCAAATTCAATTCCAAATCGATCTCCGGTGATTATTCAAATGATTTAACTAGTTCACCGCATCTGACCCTCCGTGGGCAGCGCTCAAGTTCGATGGGGGCCCAACCTCGAAAACCCAACTCTAGCTTCCTAAGGTTGCGGATCCGAAATATGCTCCCCGAAATCGGAGGAGTCGAGGTAGTGCCTCCGGGCTATTTGACTGACTGACTCCGACTGCATTACATTTGCAAGACAACAATGGGCATTTTTATACATTTTTTTTTTTAGCATTCGGTGCATTCGGCGGCGTTGGGCGTTTTTATTTTTACAGATATTGTTTACAATTTCCCAAGTCCAGTCCACAAAAGCTGTGCCCTCTCATTGTTGGAGCTCCACAAACGCTGAAGCTGCGCCAATCATCATTTTGTAGATATTCGCTTGGTGATATATTTTGGGTGAGCGCTTCCGGCAAATCGGAGCCAGTGAAAGGTCAAGATGTGGCCAAGAAAAGCAGCCGGAGCAAGCGGAAAACTGCTGCCCAGGGAGCTGTGTGCCATTGGAATGGGGCTGCGAATAAAGGTACAGTCAAACATGTTTGTAAATATTAATATTCTAGAAAGAAACATCTATAGTTATCGGTTTGCAAAAATATTTAAATATAAGCAAGCGCCATAAATTAGATAAACTTTTGGATAACTGAAGTGGGACTAAGGTTCACCCTGAATCTGAATTTATAACAAACATTTTGTTACATTAAAATTTAACAAATATTAAAAATATTAAAAAAAAATGTTATGCGTTAAATGTTACTCTTTAAATTTCTGTTGAATTCTTAACTAACCGTGCCGAATATTGTCAGAAAACGGGTGCACCCAAAAAAAACTGAAAGTTTAGTTTTAATAAGTGTGTCTTAAAGATACACCTCACAGAATTTTATTCATAACTCTTTATTCAATGCTAAACAATATAAACCCTATACTGTTTAGTTTTATTTCTATTCCGGGTAGTCTAAAACTGTAGTCGAAGGACTAATTATTAACCCCATGAATTTAATTTCGATACCTTCGTAATATTAATTTATTACTAATCTTTATCATCTTTATCTTTACTCATTTGTCATACCTAATAGTTTAAAAATCATGTAACAAAAGTTTACTTTAATGTTTATGTTTATTTAGTGAAAAGGTTCGCTGCAGGTTCGTTTTGGAGAGGCTTCACTGTATATCGTGTGGCATCGAAATAAACAAATCAAAGTGAGCCAATGTTCGCCAATGGAAGTGCCTTCTTCTTCCTCTCGTTCGATCTGCGGTATGTGCTCAATTTTCCATAACATATTTGATCGCTGCGATCTTTGCAATCGCCTCTGACTTTCCACTTTTCCCTTTGTTCGCTGCCTTTGTTCGTGTGTGAGAAAAACTTATCGAATCGTGGCTATCGTTTCGGGATTCGGTGTTTCGGTGTTTCGGTTTGGGTTTCGGTTTGGGATTGGGATTGGGTCTGCGGCTCGGGGTTCAATTTAAGCCCAGGTGACCACGAGGCCAACGAGCTGACAAACCTTTCGGCTCGGAATGCCTTCACACACGAAGATGATCTCGCGGCAGTCGGATATGCTATACTATATAGTATTTGACAGCCTCCAGATAAACCACATTCGAGATCATTAATTGCCGATCTTTTCGCTCCAAAAACTGCCCGAAAGTAGGATTCGAATTGGGCATAGGCGATGGCGATGACGATGGGGATGGGGATGGGGATGGGGATGGGGATTGTGGGCATGGGAAAGCGCTCGGGCGAAGATCATTCAACTCCCACAGACACCCACACCCACACGGCACAAATGGCACAATCCAGCAGACATCAAACAATGATCACGAGTGGTGCTCTCGGTGGTGCTGCTTTTGCTTTTGCTCTTGCTCTGGTGGTGCGGGTGCGGTTTACCTTTGCCTTTGCCTCTAAGTTTTGCTTTTGCTTTTTGGCCAGATCGATGTTGGCCGGCTGCTTGATGATAGCCTGCGACTATGACTCGCCTTGGCCTGGCTTTGAATTTTTACACTCAAAAGTAAATGCTTAGAAGAATTATAATTACAACTATTATTTAACACAAATTTAACACCTTTATTCTAAACAGATTGTGTGAAAATTGTATTAAAAATAGTTGTAACATTTAAATTTTCGGTTGTCCCTTTATATTTATTATAATGCAAATATTTTGCTTACATTAATGATTTAATCGAAATCGATTGGCAAAAAAGTAAATAGTCCGTTTAAATGTAATCGACTAATTATAGCATTCCAATAACCTCTTCGATGATATTACATTATTGCCCAATAATTTTCCAAATTCCATAAAAAACTGATTCAAACTTAAATGAAATTTGAAAGTAAAGTTGGATTAGGATTGTGGGCCAAAAATATTTAAATACTTATTCGATTTCGTTGTTATTTGGTTTGTTTTCATCAGAGTATTGTTAGATTTAATTTTTTAATTAATATTTTTGCTTCATATTTTTATTTAATAATAATCACAGCTCTAGGGATTAAGAAAAGTATTTCAAAAATTCTATTTTTATTGTTTTTTCCCATTAAAAGCAAAAGGTTTAGTTATTTTAAAATTATTGCATCCAAAGTATTTATGATCAAACTTATTTAAATAGGTTTTTTTTCGTAATTAAGGAGTTCAACATTTTCTCGATGTGTAACTGCCTTTTTACGGATCGTTTTGGGCATGGGCCCCTAAGGGCCTTTCGACTGAACTTGTTCCACATTTTGATTGTAATGCTGCCGGAGAAAGAGAGGCAGTGCCGGGCAAGACAAATATGATTTTCAATTTGCCGCGATCGCTTTCACAAGATTTGCATTCCACTTTGCATCTGGAACACCCCGCCAGCCGTTGGAAAGCCATTAAACACTTGAGCCGAGTCAAAGTTCAACTGGGTTCGACTTCTTATTGCTCGGCTCTTTGCCGGCTTGGCTCATTAAAACGTCACTCCAGTTGCGGATGCATCGCATCTGCGAGTTGTGTCTGCATTGGTTGCTGTGGAAAACTGCGTTTGCCACAAATCAAAATATTTATGGCCAGCGCGGCTAATGAGTGGCGGTCCGAAATGCTCGATATACCACCCAAGACGGTTATAGATGCACCGCATAAATAGCCACAAAGTGTGTCGTAAAAGTCCAACGCGATCATCAAAATGTTCCTCTTTAGTGGATGCTTTTGGGAGGATCGGTGCACTGGGGGCTCGGGCCACCTGCCTGGAGCAGCCCAGTTTATCAGGGCCAGTCCCGTGTACAAAATGCTATGCAAATTTGGTTTTTATTTGCCCGCTGCTGCCAGAACAAGTGCAAAAGTCTCCGCTGAGTTCCCATTCCCAGGTGGCCAAACACTGGCAAAAACTCGATGAATTTATGGCAATTCGATACTTAAATTAATTTAGTGTTCGAGTTTTTTATGGCATTCTTAAGAGAAGATAATTGTTTGACTGTAAATGCAACTTTTAATTAAAATTAGTGTGTCAAAATTAAATTAACCTACAATTATATAAATAATTTTTGAAACCAAAATAAGTTAACTGACACACAAAGAAAACCAGAAAAAAGTTTACCAATCGTAGCTAAAATGTTTGTTTTACTTTTGCAATTATCCTTGGAAGATGTATTACAAAAATAATAATAGTAGCCTTAAACACTTTTGTTTCCGCTTAAATTAGTAGTATGTGCAGAACTCTATTTTGATATTTGACGCCTTGAAATAAGTCTTTTGCATTACACAATTACACAATTTCATTACCATTTAAAAACAATGCAATATGATTATTTTATATGGTATTTTAGATAAAAATATTCAAAGAAATCTTACAGTTAAAAAAGACAAGTAAATTTTTGTGGGATTTTGTTAAGGAGTATAAATAATGCAAATTATATTTCTGTGCACTTGAAATCCCAGTTCAATTCTCAGAATCCATTCGTGTTCTGCCTAGCACCCATCGATGGCCAGTGGATGTTCGTGGTGAACCATTTACAGAGAGTCAACTCTGGATTTTATGTGTGTTTGGCATTTGCGAAATGCGTTCGCATGCACATTTGAATCAATCGCTGACTCAGATTGGTTTCCTCCTTTTTCTCGGTTTTTACGACGGCAGAGATACCAGTTTGGGGACCGGCGAGCTGCGATGCTTTTGAACTGCACTGATATTGTTTCGATTTGACATTAAGCATCGCTAATTCATGCGAAATCACCCGAAGATTATGTTCATAAGCACACATTACGATTACACGTTTATTATAATTTAGGAGTTTACTCTTCGATCGGATCGAATACGACCAGTTGGCGTCTTGGGAAAGTCGCTGACAAAAGCATTTCGCAGGGGAAGAGGATGTGGACGAGGTGAGATCACTTAGTGTTGAATCTCTCAGATACGAGTGTTTTCTGTGTGTTTTTTAACGACTAAGTGACCTGGAAAGTTACTGCAAGGAAAGAGTTCGCCAAATGGTCGAAATAGCCAAATGCAGCTGGTTAGATAAGGGATTCAGAGTAGAGAAAGTGAGGCGTGGGTAGAGCTGATTGCAACTTTCCCTTGACAGGCTGTGGTCAAAAAGATCGTTCATTATAATTTATTATATTTGAAAAATAAGCAAAATATTTTTTTAAAAACTTAAAGGAGGATTACTTTTTGGAAATATTACTTTTAGGAAAATTTGTATTGTCTTAGACAATAAGGCAAAAGTTTATAAAGTAAGCTTTTTTGATCAAATAAAAAGTTATTTTTGAATTATTTATACAAATATTTATTTACAAATCTCGTTAATTTTCTATGAGATTTGATTTGAATCGAAAATTGTGTGTTATTAAAATAAAAACTTACAAGTTTTTAAAAATAATGTATTCCTAGAACTAAAATTATTCTATTTTTAATATTCGTGGCCCTTCACCTTTTTTTTAGTGTTGCCAATTTTTGTAAACTTTACTTATCTGTATTGTATTGTAAGCTGTAAACAATATATTTGGTTGTATGTTCTTTTGAATGTTTAGTTGGTTATGGAACATAATTTTTTTAAATTATATTACAGTTCCGGCGTATCCTGATTAGGAGTTTTCGGAATCCATTTCTTGTTTATTAGTTCCAGCCTCACCGAACGACCACAAACTTCTTTATTCTATTCCTGCTTAACCATGATCTATGCAATCCGTAGAACCACAACGGTGGGTGGATAACGATGGTGAGCCGCAAAAGGAACGACATTTTAAGCGTTTGAGATTTGATGCGCTCGTTTGTGACATGTGCGCGGTTCCACCAATCAAGGTGGGGGGAAAAATGGGAGGGTGGTGCAGAAAAAGAACCACCAAAGGGGGGGGCTTTACTGGGGCTCGAAAGACAACGACTGCATCGCTGTCTCCGCACTAATTGAGCATTTAAATGCAGCGTAATTACTTCTCTAACACCTTCATCAGAGGCAAGCGTCAACGGCTCGCCTTTGATGCGCACTGCAAATTAGCATATAAATTGTCCCGTGTGAACATAAAATCAAATGACATGTGAGTTTGTCAAAAAAGCCGTCTCAAAAGTGCCGCTGCAAAGCCAAGACGAAGCCAGAAAAGCTGGCGGAAGGACATGATAAGGTGGAAAAATGCAGTCATTAGCATAGCGAACGTGCAGCTAATTGGAAATGTAACAGATCAGCATGAATGAAGTGGGACTGGGAGTCGGTCTTGGGCTGCCTTTTGCCGTCTTGGGAAATCGAAGGGCAAACGTAAACCCCTAAATTCTGACCACCGGCGCCAGCCAGACGTCTTTATGGCCGATCACGGGTCGATGCGGTGCATTTTAAATCGGCCAAAGGGCATTCAATTAATTAACAGTACAACAGTTAGACCCAACTTGAATGCAAGCACTTGGAAAAAAATTAAAGGTAAAATTAAAGGCATAGGATGATCTGAAATAACGCTATTATTACAAAATAATCTTTTTTAATTATGGTGTTTTACTTTTGAAACCTCTTTAAATAATTTTATTTTTAACCTTTTAAAAAGTAAAATGTTTAATAGGTATTTGTTCATAATTAAATAAATGTGTTGAGCCTTGCCAGTAAATATTTTGTTCTTGGTTAAGTTTCTAATATTTAATCTTTAAATTAATTCAATCGCATTTTAACATATATATATATGTATATATACACCATTAAAGAATGTATTAGGTTTCTAAACAAATTGAAATAATTAACTGGGTATAATATAAAATTCATTTGATTTCAATCAAGTGGATACATACATACGTGCCTCAATTAAAAATAAGCCAAATTACATCCACTTCTAAATGTATCCTGTAATAAACAAGATTTTTTTTTTGGTGCATTATTAAATTTCATTCAGCAGTTTTCAGCCGGGTCTATGAAGTGTGGGCGAGTTTTTTGACCCGTTGGCGGGCAGGAAATGCAGCGCGTTCTGAATGCCAAGGCGTATTCGAAATGATCGTTCGATGGTCAATGGTCGACGATCGTTGGTTGCCCTTCTGCTTCTCCTTTTCCTTTCCCTTCCCCAACCCTTTCCCTTTCCCACCCCCTGGTGGGTATCGTTGCATAAATGCGCTTTGCATAACTGAGTACTTTTTGTACTCAGCCTTAAAGCTAACGATGACGTTGACAACTGGCGCTGCCGTCGCTTTTGGGGCGTTTGCTGCACTTGTTGCCACTGAACGCCAGAATACTCCCTACACCGAGAGAAAATGTACAAAATATTCCAGGCAGAAATGACAGCGACCAAACTTAAAGTAGAAACTTCCTGAATAATACATTCTTTAATATAAAATTAGTTATACTTAAAACGAAGGTATATTAAATTAACTAGATAGTATTTTCTAAATTAAACGTATTACATTTTTTTTTTAGATTTTTTATTTTACTCATATCATTAGTTTCTTTCAGTGAAGCCAAGAATGAAAAAGATTTAGAGGGGGTGGAAGCGGGCGCATCCGGTCAGAATTTTTATGGGCGATCATTAAAATCGATAAGAGAAATCATATTTATAATCAATGAAATATGTTTCCAGGAAACTAATGTGTGTGGGCCGTGGACTTGTTGCAATTGCCTGGGAAACAAAGTTGGGTTTGATGATCGAACTGATCGTGCAAGAAATAGAAAATTAGTGCCGGAAAAAGTTCGTAAACTGAATGCTTAAATGAAAATCATATATTTTACTGAGCTTTGTATTTATAGAAATTTGTAACAAGTTCACACAAATAAAAATTTGTCATAGAAACTAAACTATTGTTACATAATTTTAAAACTTTCGGGCTTGAAAATTTTCTTAAAAAGATGAGATCTAATATCACAAAGATATCAAAATTAAACTGATGTGGTTTAATAATAAGGCTTTAGACTTCCGTTTTGGAATAAAAGTATAGGGGTTATATAATTTAGTATTACTATAATACTGCCTGGTTTTTATTTTCATGCCACTCTTATTAAAAATATACTTGCAGTTTTATTACTTTAAACGAGGTTTCTGACACTCAAAATTTAACCAGATTAACTATGCTATCGTAATAAACAAGTTTTAAAGATCCAAACACTTTTATTATAATTTAGACTGATTTTTGTGTTCAATACAATATCGGATAGTTTCCCGTCTCATTTAATATTTTTCATGTCAAAGTTACATAATTGCTTTGGGATAACAACGATTCGTAAGAAGACCATGATTATTTTTTCCTTTCAGCACCTTACTTTCGCCGTGATAATTATGATCTTATAGACCAACATGGGTATAACCAAAGTCATGTTGGCTAATCTCGGTTCGCAGTAAGATCGAGTTCGTAGGACCGATCGCTCGAGATCAAGATGCTCAGTGAAGAAGGGGAATTCCCCGCCAGGCTGTCCATTGACGGCGTTTTTTCCCAGTTAGCTTAACTTGCTCGTGGCTTAGATAGATTATCGAGCATTAGGCCAGGCTTACTGGTCCTTGTTTTGCCAGGCAGTCAGTCGGCGAGATCCTTCGTCACCGTCCCGCCGACTTGTGCAATCTGTGAAAATTCCAAAGCCAGGATCCGATCAAACAAGTCCCGAGTCGCCGGTTAGACAGGCGGATTTAATTGAGATCAGCCGGCCAGGAAGACTGTGTGAAAAACCGCGAAACGCTTTGGAAAATTTGCCGCGTTTCCCGCCTGGCTGGAAATTCGATTGCCAAACCGCAGCTCCGACTTCCGCTGGTTTAGGTTGGTTTTGCCCAGTCCCGGAGCAGAAGTCTAATCTCAAACATGTGGGTACCTCGGCCACATATTAACATATCGTTAGCGATCTTAGATCTCCGGACTGTGATCCGTGGGAAGTTTGGCGTTGGTCCAAGCCAGCAACCAGCAACCATCAACAGACAGCGAGCTGAGGGAAACTCCAACCTTTAACGGAAAACTCGCAGATTTGGCCAAAGGCTTAGATCGAACTATCCCGTCGAATTCCGTCGCACAGTGTCGTGCAGAGCCTACTGTCATAATTGCAGCGTAATTATTATTTATGCTGTCACACTCGATTATAAATCTCATATTTGCCAAATGTCTTAGGTGCCATTTCAACCCCTTTGACACGGCTGTGTTCGCGTTTTGTGCTGCCATCAATAATCATATTTCGGCATTTGCATAATTTCATAATTCCAATACAATATCAATTGTCCGATCCAGTGATAAGCGACTACGTAGCTGAATTCCCGCCGAGAGAATCAATAATCGCTGGCCATATATCAAATATAAAGCCAGCTAAGCCATTGAAACGAGTTTTAGGTGAGAGGAACAACGAAAGCGTAATGAAGACATTACCGAAACACAATTAAACATAAGACATTTGTCAGCCGAAACCGAACCAACCACATATCAAAGACATCGAGAACTTCCAGATGCCATGAGAAATTAGCCAAACAAGTTTTATTGACTTTTCATTGCCCCTCCCCCCAGCTGAATTAGTAATTTTTCGCAAATGTTCGCAAAAAGTAAATCTAATATATTATAAAATGCTCAATGCGTAGATTTGTGGGCTCAGCTGAGTGGAACTATTTCATGACCTGTAAGGAATGTTGTACATAACAACAAGTAAAATACATTCTAAAGTCAATTAAAAGAATTCGTTATACAAAAACATCAATTACTTCTTTTACATTTTAGTTTTTAATAATAGTAAAAACAAAATATTTATGATGTAAGGTGACTTAAAGGTATTAAATATTTTAATCTGATCCTAAAACAAACAGAAAAATTGATAAATCATATTTTTGTAAATTTGTTTGTTGATGCATTTTGAAAAAAACTCTAAAATAGCAATATATTTAAATAAGGATATTAATTAGTCATAGTGTAAAAAAAATAAATTACCTTAAAAATTTCTTAAATATATGTGATGTGAAATATTTTAAAATGTATTTATTTAATAGCACAGAAAATTGTTTTAAATAATTGAAAAGAAATCTAAGCGCCCTTGAATCCCACTTTACGAATTCCCTAGATCAAAATCGTTTCACAATGAAAATCCAGCACATTCCAAACAAGACTAGATAATAATAGTGCCTATGTCGAACAATTCTTAATTTACACCCATGTAAGATAGAAAAGCTGTTGTGAACGATAAATATTTTCCGCCTTCAATTTTATATAACTAAAAGTTGAGATCCTCCTGCCGTCCGTCGTCCGTCGCCGGTCATCAAAGCTATTTTTACTAAATAATGAAACCTGAACAGTCATCGCAGATAATGAACACATCTCGGATCTCAGTCCAGGGCTCGATGGCGTTGTTATCCAACGTGATGTGATGTGATTCATTGGTTTATCTGAGGTATTATGCCTAAATCTGTGGCCCGTAAGCCATTAATTTACTAATTGTAATGTTGGCCATAAAATATTTAGCGGAATCCAGCTCAATCTTATCTTTGTGGACCAGGCCAGACAGACTCAGCGTGGCGCGTAGGATATATCGAAAATGCAAATTTCTCGCACATAATTACAATAACAATGAAGGCAAAACAAAATGCTAAGTCCGAGCTGTTAAATCAAAAATATGCAAATTACTTTTGAGAGCGAACACGAGTCCGAAAACTGAATCCGAACAAGTTCGGACGGAGTCTGGGGTCGATTTGATTGATATGTGCTGGTTATACAGTCATTTGGCCAAAATGATGCAATCAAAACTATGTAAATGCGAACGGGGCTCTTGACTTCCCTGACATTTTGAGGCTGCTGATATCTGCTGCCATATCACCAAATCACCATATAGCCATATAGCCGGAACCAAGCGAATCCGAAGGGGTTATACCTAGGCACAATTTAGTAGCTAGCATTTCCGACAGCTTCTGCCTTTTTACGACATTGGGCAATTAAAATAAAGTTGAAAAGTCAAAAAGTCAGCACAAAACTGTGCGTTACTTTTTTTATTGTGTTTTTTACCGATCGACCATTTTTTTTTGGAGAACCTCCCGAAATGGCGACCTTGAGGCGATTTCCCTGGAAATTTTGTCACTTTTTTACGCAACTCGTCCGCTGCAATTGACTTTTTTATATGAGGTCCTGGTTCTGGTTCGGGCCCACGGCTCAAGGTGAGCACATATGCCAAAACGGCAACCGTTTTATCCCTTTTCCGCTTAAAAAATGCGGATGGGTGGAAGGCTGGGTGGTGCTCTGCTTTGGCTCGGGTTACGACCATCGGCTGCTCGACTTTTTATGGTTACGACCGGACGGTCGGCCAGCCGGCCTGACTTTATGACACTCGCACGGCCCAAAAACGCGCAGACGTGGCAAACGAGGCAGGCTGAGTTTTTTAGGCCAATTCTTGTGGGTACCTAAGCCTGCGATTGCGTTACCTAATCGCGGGATCAGCTTACCTAAGCTGCAGATTATCCTAGGATCATAATTATGACGGCGGACGCGACACTCGGCTCGGCTCGGTTTTTTTTTTATTATTGTTTCTCAAAGATGCGAACGCGTTGGCGGGCGGCAAAAAACTTAAGCCGGGGATTAAACCGGATTAAAGTCACATTGTCCTTATTTTTTCCTCTCCTTTCGGGCTAACTAATTACCCGGGAAAATTACCCATTTGCTTGTGCGGAAATTCGCGAAAACGCTTGAAAAGCATTTTTTAAAAGAATTTTCGGCAACGCGTCTTTTTTTATGGTGTGAGAAAATAGAAAAAACGGAGGGCTATAAAAATGAATCGATTAGAAAAAAAAGTTGGGTGGGTTGCTGAGGGAAAAATGAGGTGCAGAAATCGAAGGATGGTTCTAGTTGCTTTTTGACTTTTTTACAAGCCTTTTGTCTGATTTCCACGTTTTTACTTGGAAAACCTTTGCCTGATGCAACAAATGAAAGTCAAATGCGGAATCTTCTGGGAAGTCCGCTAACGAGGTTTTTTTTTAAAAGTATACCTTAAACATAGTTTAGCATATCGCTTGAAATATTATACTTTGTAATACGCCACACTTCGTAGTCGAAAAGTCAAGGTTCTTGTCTTTTGGTTGAACAACCCTTTCGGGACAATGCAGATCCATAAAAGGGTTAAGCACCTAGGTTAGCGGTATAAAAGGGTTAAACAGGTAGCCTCTAACATCCTTTTGGCTCTGAGCAAACAACAATAAATATTCATAAAAAGAGTTAAGTGCCGCCATAAGGCCCATTGTTTGGGTAAAGGGGAAATTATGTTGGAAATTGACTTTAAAAGGGTTGGAATTAAAATCGATTTATATTGGTGTTTTATTGAACATCTCTGTATGTTAGCTAATATTATAGGAGCTAAAAATACTTTAAGAGCAAGTATTACCTGTTTTGTGTGTTTGTACTTGTAATATATACTTATATTATGTAATTTAATGGCAAATATGTGTTAAGGCAAAATAACACAAATAAAGTATTTAAATTTTTATGACCTATACATTCAGTATTTTAGAAGATGTTGGGCAAGCTTACTTAGATTATATATGAATCACAACGCTGTGATATCCGGGTAATAACCCTGTGAAAAGTCTTAGAAATCAATTTGTGTAACGTACTTAACATTTTATGGTTTTGTTTATTGCTCAATTAGTTTGCTTAGGACTATATAATTTCATTAGTTAATTTGATGTAGAAGTTTAGTTGGCAGAAGTATGAATCAGAGCGCATGTGGGAATTAAGCAAGTTTAGATCGATTTTACAATCAAAAGTCGATGGTAATTCAATTCACAAGCCGACGGGTGTTTTACTAGAGACCTCCAAGCGAATTAACCTGCAACCATTTCGATTTCGAGCGGCCAAAAAGGCTCCGCCCATGCCAAATAAAATGAGCAACTGTTGAAAATGAAGTCAATGGCTCGAGTTGGTGTGTGTGTGTGTGCATTGTTTGTGAGTGAGTGAGAAATTCAGCCGCCCTTAGCACGCGAGTTTCTTCAATAAATAACCGAATAACGAACAATATCAGGGCAATGCAAATCGGCCGGATTACAGGGGACTCGAAATCGAGTCATAGAGCGAGTGAGATCTCAAGTGAGTGAGTGTTTTTGCCTCATTCACTAACAGAGGGCTAACATTCTGCTAACATTTCACTCGAGCCCGAATTGAGTCGGAAGTGTGAGTTTGTGTGCGTGCTGGATCGCTCTCTCACTCGATCCGAGTTTTAAAGGTGGTGGTTTTGGCCGTGATTTATCAGAGAGCTGGAGCTGAAAACTGGTAAATCTACTTCGGTGTGAGTGCATGAGTGCATGAGTACATAAGCCAAAGCCAAAGCCAAAGAGTTCGGCCAGTAGGCGAAACACAGAAACGCTTCTTGCCAGTCGAACCTCTCAGCCAGAAATCAGTCGTCAGCTAGTGGCCGAAGTGTCAGTTACACACATCGAGAGTTCCCAAACCGCGTTGCGTCGGAGACCGATCAGATCACATCCAGATCCAGATCCAGATCCCATAACGTATCCGAAAAACATAATCATAGTGTTGAAAGCCCCCAAAACATAGACTGATCTAAAAAGTGCTTGCGGTAACAGACGAAGTGAGAAAACGTGCAGCAGAAACGATCGCGAATCGCTGCAATTAAAAAGTCGTCATAAAACGCAGTGCCCAGCCAAATAGCAAAACAACAACAAGAACAACAACAACAACAACAGCAGCAAAAAAAACAAGAAGGTAAGTTCTGAGCGAGGGAGACAGCCTCCGAGATCGAAGTCAATTCACGGTTTTTGTTTTTGGGTCGCGGCCGTCGGCGAATTTTACGATCCCTTGTGCACTACTTTGATTTTTTACTGTTTCTCGCGAAAAACTCGCGGCCGCATTTCCATCTTTCCCTATTTTTTTGCGACCCGAGGCCTCGGACCAAAAAAAAAAAAAAAAACACAGTTTTCATAAACCGAATTTCTAATTTTTTGTTGACTCGGGAAAAATCGGCGTGAGTTTTTATGGCCGAACGTCAAGGTCTGGACTGCTGCATTTTTTTAGGGAACACTATTTTCGCAGCTCGCGTCGTAATGACTTCGTATAAAAAAGAAAATCTACCTGAATTTTATGACTGGACAGCGCGAAAAAAATGAAAATGAACGCATAGGGTTGCATAATCCGGCAGATTAAGTTTTTTGGCCTGTTGTGTGATCATAAAAAACGCCCATCCTGCTGAGTTTTCCACAGTTTCGTATAAATATCCTGGGCTGCGCAGAGTCCAGCATCAGTTGCTCAGCAGCATTCCAAGCGCACAGATCACACAGCGACTCAAATCCTCACAGCGATCGTGAGAAAATCACTCAATATTCCGACAAAAATCAGTACAACAACATGGTGTTCAACTTGGTTAGTGTCCAGAACCGTTCGCCTCATTGTGGATTAAGCAGCCCTCGACCAGTGGATTAAACCCTTACTAACTTGGCATTTCTTCATTACTTTACAGATGAACCAGACATGCAAAGTGTGCGGCGAGCCGGCGGCGGGCTTCCATTTTGGCGCCTTCACCTGTGAGGGTTGCAAGGTAAGTTGTGTCCTAAAATCCATTGATAAAATATTGATTGATATGAAAAGGCAGAACAGGCATTTCCAAGACCCCAAGGGGTTAAGGGATGTACTTGTAATGAAAAGACATTCAAGAAACATGCAAATACATATTGTTTGCTTTTCTTTACTTGGAAAAATATAAATAATACAAATATTAAAATTATTGGAGTTTTAAATAAAAATTCAGTTTTCTTGAATGAATTTTCGGTCTTTTTCCATATATTTTCTTTAATAAACTTGTAGTTTTTTCCCGAACTCTTACCATTTAACTAACTTATATGCTTACCTTTACCCTTGCAGTCCTTCTTTGGCCGATCGTACAACAACATCAGCACTATTAGCGAGTGCAAGAACGAGGGCAAGTGCATCATCGACAAGAAGAACCGCACCACCTGCAAGGCGTGCCGCTTGAGGAAGTGCTATAACGTGGGCATGTCGAAGGGAGGCTCCCGCTACGGTCGCCGCTCCAACTGGTTCAAGATCCACTGTCTGCTGCAGGAGCACGAACAGGCGGCAGCGGCTGCCGGCAAGGTGCCCCCCTCGGCGGGTGGTGTCTCGGTGGGTGGTGGTCCGTCGGCTTCCTCGCCCGTGGGCTCACCTCACACCCCCGGCTTTGGGGACATGGCCGCCCATCTGCACCACCACCATCAGCAGCAGCAGCAGCAGCAGCAGCAGCAGCAGCAGCATGTGCAGCGCCATCCACACATGCCCCTGATGGGCTATCCCAGCTATCTGCCCGATCCCGCTGCCGCCCTGCCCTTCTTCAGCATGATGGGGGGCGTGGCCCCGCACCAGTCGCCCTTCCAGCTGCCCCCGCACTTGCTCTTCCCCGGCTACCATGCCAGTGCCGCCGCAGCAGCCGCCTCGGCCGCGGATGCCGCCTATCGCCAGGAGATGTACAAGCACCGCCAGAGCGTGGACTCTGTGGAGTCGCAGCATCGCTTCAGTCCCGCCAGCCAGACGATGCCGCCGGTGCAGCCCAGCCCCTCGGCCCGCCAGTCGCCCATCGACGTCTGCCTGGAGGAGGATGTCCAGTCGGTGCACAGCCATCAGTCGTCCGCCAGCCTGCTGCATCCCATTGCCATCCGCGCCACGCCCACCAGCAGCCCCCTGAGTTTTGTGGCCAAGATGCAGAGTCTGTCGCCGGTGTCGGTGTGCTCCATTGGTGGCGAGACCACCAGCGCTGCCCCAGTGCAACCGGCATCCACAGTCACCGCCACAGCCCAGGAAGGACCCATGGATCTGAGCATGAAGACATCGCGCAGCTCGGTGCACAGCTTCAACGACAGCGGCTCCGAGGATCAGGAGCTGGAGGTGGCTCCACGGCGCAAGTTCTACCAGCTGGAGGCCGAGTGCCTGACCACCACCAGCAGCAGCAGCAGTTCCTCCCACTCCGCCCACACCGCCAACACCACCGCCGCCGCCCATGCAGAGGTCAAGCGGCAGAAGTTGGCCGGTTCGGAGGCCACCCACTTTGGTGGCTTTGCGGTAGCCCACAATGCGGCCAGTGCCATGAGGGGCATTTTTGTGTGTGTCTAAGGAGACGTGACCGCCATCCAGTTCCAACTCCAGAGCAGAGCTTCAACCACAGTGGCTCCGAGCATCAGGAGCACCACCACCCATGTGGAGGTCAAGCGGCAGAAGTTAGGCGGTGCGGAGGCACTTTCGTGTGTGTCCAAGTACACGGCGAAAAACTCCAAGTGGGAGGAGCCGCCCTCGTTGTTTTTTTTTTTTGTTACTTAAAAGAAAATGTAAATTTTTTCTCGTGTGCTCGCTCTCACACTTTGAGGAGGTGAAAGAGACAGGGACAGACAGGTTTCGCTGGAAAGAGACAGCTAGACCAGGTAGTTGCATTGCACTCGCACTCGCACCCTTGCATACACACACCAACACGTACACACACACACACACTCACACACTCAACTATTGAGCTCAGATCCAAAAATTATTATTATAAAAAACGTTGAAATTGTAAATATATCTTCGAGCTTGTTTGCAATCGCATTTTAAAGTTAGCCAGCGGAAGTGCTGTAGAAGTAGTTACCATTCCCACCCTCGAATCGCTATTGTACATACCAATTGTTAAGTATAAGCATGATCTTAATTGTGTTTAAGTATTTTATTATATTTTAGTCCTAGTTACCCTACGTCTATAGATTGGCTTTTAGATTTATACAATTGAAAATAAAAACTATTAAAAATTAATCTGATTTGGTTTTAAATGTTTTGGAAAATGCTGATAATCATTTTTGGTGCTGATGGTTTAACGAATATAAAAAATAAATAAATATTTATAAATTATAGGATTTTTTCGCTTTCTTAAAGAAAATTTTTGGAAACCATAATTCGGAGACTATATTTATAAATTAAAACTTCATTAATGAATGATTCATTTTTACTTGAAGATTTCCTTTAAATATATTCTTGTAGTAAGTCCTATGAACAATATCACAGCATTCGTTAAAACTATAAAAACATAGTCAAAGCAACCAATTTAGATCATTTAAAATAGCTTTCAGAAGTTAACGACCTCATCTGATGTTTGTTTTCCACTTAACCGCATCATAATGGACTGTATGTACGGTGAAAACTATCTGTCGGATGTATCTACTAGCTGTCAACAAAGTTCGTCGACTACCGCACATTCCTTTGAGATCAAAGCCAACAAATTATTTACGTATTCTGCTACCACTCTTGTTTCAAAATCAGTTCTGTACGGACATATATATCTGATCGGCGGTGTCTTTCTGCCTCGATTATTTCGTTAACCACGGGCCAAATGGGCGTGGCCAGTCAATAGCAACACCAAACAGAGACGGAAAACAAATGCTTTGGCATAAATTCAATCAACATTCGGTTGCAAGTCGATCGGCGATGGCCGATGGCCGATAATAAAACCGATATAGCAGCCGTTAAGTGCTTTCTGTGCCTGCCCATTGCAGTCGCGATTGCTGTGTAGTAAATTAAAAATGCCACAAATGTTACGCACAGATATTTGATGTTGGGCCCCTGTTTTATATGCTGCGGTCATGAGCATTAGGCCTATGGTGGCCTATGCCTCCGATATGGGCCGCCTCGATATCTCTGCCGATTCTGCCTGGCAGTGCGACCACGTGCTGCTTCAAATAATAAACTTTATATTAACACATACAACAGTCATACGCCCCGTTGATGGCCAGAATTTTAATCACTTAATTAGGCGGCTGACTGACTGCCTGAATGGCTGACTCGCTGACTCGCTGACTGCCTGACTGGCTGACTGCCGATCGGCCAAACTTTGTTTATGGCCCGACGGTCTGACTGCTTTATCCACCCGATGATGAATGGGACAGTGGGCCGTGGCACGAGAACTATGCAGGATTCTTGTATCGTCTGGATGCAAAATATCGTAATGCTCGACTTTGGCTGTGTCAAACGTAAAAAAAAAAAAAAAAAAATACCCCCGAGGCGTCAATCGGCCATAAACAATCCAGGTGGGATTGAAACTTAGGCATAGTGTTGGAGAGATGAGCGAACAGCATATCATCAATATGCATGATGGGGCCCATATATGGGCTAAAAGCTGGGAGCAGGGTGACCAGCGCACGCCATTGTGCCGCTGACGATCGCATTCCGACGTGTGTTTTGTCGTCATTGTTTTTAAATTTATTTTTATAGTTTATTAAAGAGTCATAGTAAAACAAAGAGCCACACAAAATAAAATACAATAAACTTAGGCCGTGCAAGTCAATACACTCTTAAGTAGGTTTCAAATAAAAAAAAATTCAAAATGAGTAAGTTAACAAGATGCCAGCCTATTGTAAACATAGATTGTTCTACATTTGCATCAAGATTTCTCTGGGCTTAGTTAAGCGCAACTAAACTAAGCAGATTTACTGGCTAGATATGTTGCACAACTCAAGTTCGTTTCTTAAGTCTTTTGTTTGACTTTCGATAAACTTAATGTCACAAGTTCAACTCACTCCCAAAACTGATTAAGGCACACACCCTCAAGAATCCCAAAGCCCACAGACATTTCGAACGACTTTTAACCCGATTTCAGGGTATATCGATATCATTCGTCAAGTTCGTTGCCCAAGTCTTTCGTTTTTTGTTGGTTTTTTTTTTTGGGTTCACCTGGCTGTCAAGCTGAAAAAGTGGTTCATTTGTCTCATCGCTCCAATCTCTCCAATCAAAAAGCCATTTAGACAACAAAGACGAGGAGAATGAGACAAACGGAGGGAAATAAAATCGATTCAGCATAAAAATGAACCAAAAGTATAACATTTCAAAATTTTATTGACTGTCAAAATGCAGGCGCCAATAGAAATGCAGACAAGCGGGCCAGATCAAGTTACTTGGCGTTTGGCGCCAGTTACATTCAAGATGCTTTATTGACCCCACGTAGTAAGTTTATGTGTGTGCTTGTTTGGGTGAGCTATGATAGATGCATTACTAATAGAGTTCGGGGGGATTAAGACAAAGACTCGGACTCGGACTTTAACTGCGACTGCGGCTGAGCACATCTTTAAAAATAGTTCAAGACAAGCACCTGCAAATGCTTTTATCTACGGGTATTCGCATATAATTATTTATCACCGTTCGCAATGCTAATGTTCCATCGGTTATAGCTTTCAAATTAATGCATGCAAGACATATATAATACGCGCGCCGTAAGAACATGTTTATTAAATTAAATAATTGCAGCCGGAGTGGAGTGGCATCGCGCTAAAAAAAAAAAAACCTCCCCAATTTGCATTCGATGCTGACAATGGAATGAAAGAAACAATATAGAAAAAATCGCAAATATTATTGACACATTATAGTGGAAACATGTTTCTAATGAGAAATTATGCAAAGATTTGCATACAATTTTGTTAAAGGCAAGTCAGCAATCTTAACAGAGTCAATGCCTTGGCTGCTTTTGCGTCCGGTAGCGGCCTTAATTACCGCCGAGATTCTCTAGAGGGTAAGGGGCGTGTTCCCAGCCTCGCAACTCACTGACAAATAGTCAAAACAAACTATGACATACCGCATCTCATTTATATCTTCAGCTGCCAGCGGATCAGATATCATTAACTTTCAAGGAGGCGAGGATTGAGGAAGCAAAAGGTTTATGATGCTCAAGCATATTGTTATAACATTTCTGTTATTTCAATGGATTAGAATACTTTATTTAAAATTATACAATTTTATTTAGGTTTATCTAATCTAAATCTGAGTTTAAAAGCTTAAAATTTATATTAATATAACAGCTAAACCATATTAATTTAAGTAAATCTTAAAAACATGAATTAACTTATAAATGGTCTTTTTTTTATCCGCTTAATTTTAAAAATTAATCAAATTTCATTCATTTGATGATTTTAAAAAGTTTTCAGTTATTAGATATCGGCGCCTTCCACTTACACCCCTATGAAATGTTTCTCTGAATAACAATTTTTTGACTGCATTTCAATGTGAATATGTAATCAATTTAATTTGTAGTTTTCAAGCTTTAAGTATTTATTTAAGCGTATTTAAGATATATATTATGTTAAGAGTTAAAAACACTTGTTGGTTAAAATTGCTAAAATTACTTTAATTGGTTAGAATAGCATTTTTATTAATCTCTTTAATTTTGGTGATAAGAAAACTATTGAGATAGTTGCATTTAATGTACTGCGATATGTTGCACTTTCCACTTGACCCCAGCGCTGAACTCTCTCTCTTCGTAACCATATTCCGACTGCAATTCAGTGCCATCCCAAGATCGGATCGGATGACGGACAGTTCCATTGTTCTTCCACCCAGCAAGACATTAACCCACTTAATGCAGCCCGAGAGAACGCAGAACTCAAGTTGGCCAAATCACATAGCCCACTGCCAATCGGAGGCTCATCTTTATTGATTTCGATTCCGCCGCCACCACCTTTAACCCCCCCCGCGTGCGACTCAGACCGCATGGATCGAATGGAAAAACAAACTCAGTGCTTTGGGGGCGCTTGGCTCACACGAGATCGGATTTGGCCGAAAGGGATTCCTGGCCCGGAGTTGAAGCTGGGCTTAAGCTGGCGCTGGTAATTAGTGATCTGGTGCACTTGATATGCACCTTAATTTAAACATTTCGTACACACCCAGCCGGGGCACGCATTCAGCTTTTGTTTTTTTCTTTCATACTTCTCCATCGGACTTGGGCCCTTCTTGTGATTCTTCGGGGTCTCTCATCTGGTCCTCGGACAAGTTCTGCGTGTAGCGCATGCCGTTCGCTTGTTTCCATGGCCCATTCCCAGTCCCAGTCCCAGTCCCATTCTCAGTCTCATTCTCATTCTCATTCTGGTTTCATTTGGCTTTTGCCTGCTGCCATGGCCATTGCCATTCCCTTCGCGCGCCGTGTTCTCGTTTAAACGTTTATTTAACTTAAACGAACTTTGCGTGTCGATTAAAGTGCTGCGATTAAGGTACGACCTGATCCGGTCTTCTGGTATCTGTTTCGTTTTTTTTTCGGATTTCTGATGACCACTTGTTTCGGGGTATATCGTATTAAGGGGATTAACGATAATAAAAGGACATAAATGTGCACTTTATCATCGATATGATTTACTGAAATAGATTTTATTGAGGTCTTGATTATATCATAGTAATGAGTTCAAAGTTGTTCATTTGATTATTTTTGGAATTCATTATATGTTCTAAAATTTATATTTAAAACAAACTTTACTTAAAGCAGTTCAAACTTTTTTTAATTTAATTGAAATATTTGAATATTAAATCATGCAATTTAATAATTTTGTCTTTAATATTTAATTAATTTAATAATTAATTATTTATTTAATTTAATAATTAATTTTGTATCAGTGTATGAAAACAGTAAAGAAAAAACAAAGTATTATAAAATAAAATGACTGCTTAGTTATAGAAAAATATAGTTTCAATGGGTTATTTGTTTTCTAAGAAACTAATAGATTTATCATTTAAACATGAAGTATAGGGTACCTCCTTGGACCATCAACTGCAGTTTTGGCATACCTTTGCAGGTCTTTCAAATGATTCCTCTGCTTTCCGAGGCGCATGCGTGTCCAGTGAACTTACAGGTCAAGCATACGCATGCCAACGATAAAGCTGAGGTTGCTCCACCACCATCATCATCATCATCATCGTCATCATCGTGCCCATTGCCCAGTGATAATGATGAAAACGAGGAAGAGGATCATCAGCGGTTTGACCTAACCCAGACACGGTTACAGCTGCATAAATCCTTTCGTGGACTTTCTCTCTGGGGCCTGCTTCTTTACGACAAATTTGCCCATTGTTCTGCCTTGGCCGCCTGATGATGTCCTTTTGTCTTCGTTTACGGTGTGTTTGGCCCCCGACAGCGTGGCTCTCCTCCAGCAAGGTCCAATGTCCACCGAGGACCGAACATCGAACACCGAACCTCGAGGACCGCACACCACAATCCACAATATTAATTTGTGCAGCCAGCACCTCGAACATTTACGAGGACAAAACGCCTAACGAACTCGAGCTCAAATCAACTCAGGGGTCTGATCCTTATCGCAGCAGGTGCACTGAAAAAATATGTTCTCTAGTATAAAGTTTATTAGAAGAAAATAAGTGCGTTAAGTGAAGCAAATGCCATTAAGGCAGCCCCGTTCTAAAATTGGATTGATTTAAAAAAAAGAGGGTAACTACAGTTTAAAATAAAAATTTTTAGTTACTTAAATATAACAAAATATTTGTTAAAAGTTTTCTAGTTAAGCATGAACTTAAGACCTTTTTTGACAACGGTATTCATATTATATTTTATTTCCTTGCAACTTTACAATGCTATCATTTGTATAATATTTTTTTAAAATATATATATAATTATAAAAGAATAGAAAAACCAAAACAAAATTTAAAAACTTTTTAAAGTAGCCATTGTTTTTGACACTTAATAAATTCTTTGATAAATTAACATGGGCTGCCTTTTTTAATGCAAGACGAGTTTTAAAAAATTAATTTTATTTCTGTAAGCAAAGTGAGTTCATACACTTTAAAGGGCATTTATTTAAGCTATTTTTTTTGAGTGTATTGGCCTATCTGGTTGCCTGATTATTGGTTGTTGTTTTTTAGTGCCTCGTCTTATCTTGTTACCCTTATTTATTTTTGAAAAACGAAATTAGATTTAAAGGTCTGCGTGAGGCTGGGCCACAAGTGATTTTGATAGCTCGTAAAGAAGTCAAAAAGTCAAAATTTTTAGTGGGAAAACCCACGAGCACGTTGAGTATCGACCACCGCAGCAGGAGCTCTTGCACCATCGCATCGAGTGGAGACAGGGAATTTATGTTACAGCTCGTTAAATTAGTCTAATGGGGCAAAGCCAGCTGTCCGGCGGTTTGTTGTTGGGTCTATGTGGAAAGGGTTGACATCATTAGGACGAATCTCGATCGCATCCAGTTCGCCAGCTCTGGTGCTCAGTGCTTCGATTGCAACGACGTGTGCGACCTTCTTCAGTGCCATTCTTCCGCGATTTTCCTCCTTTTCCAAACTGCAGAACTGCACAACTGCTGCACTTCAAGCCGGCAATCACCTGAGCTGACACTTAAGGCTTCTTCAGCAGCCCGCAACACTTATGCGAACGGTCGCCGGGTTATTGTGTGGTTAACTGATACGCTTAGTGCACGTATTAACCCAGAACCACTCTGCACTCCGCACTCGATCGCTCCGGCTTCTGCAGTTGCTGGAGCAGTGTCACTGTCAATGTCATTTTACCCCGGCACAGGCATGGCTATAGCCAGACCCAGACCCAGACCCAAACCCAGACCCAGACCCTGGCTAAGACCCATACTTATACCCATACCCATAGCCAGTCCAAAGACCCAAGTCGAAGAGCCAGACTCACAGGCAGGCCGTGCACTTGGCTCAAACTCAAGCTGAAGCTCAAGTTAAAGTCTTTTGCCTGCTAAAGATCGTGTGATCCATTACCAAACGTGCGCGATCGTTTGCGCCTGTGTTTAGTGATATTTATTTATTTTTTTCGGTGGGCCACATACTCTCGCGAAATAAGGTAGGTCGATTATCGCGCAGCGGTGGGAAACCATTCCGGAATGCATCAACGGGATCGCCACTTGCATATAGATAAACATAAATGCCTTTGGGCAAAGGTTAAAGGATATCCTACATACTTATTTATATCTAGCATCATTTCACGTCAGAAAGCTTAGAAAACAAATGTGTGTGGGTGAATATAAAGTTAGATGGATTTTTTTTAGAAAATAGGTACTGATACTAGGTTCTAATCAAATGTATTAAATGTTTATTCATAAAAAAACAATTAAGTAGTTTTATTATAAAACAACTTAAAAACTTTTCACAACTGCCATTCCCTTGGCTTAAAAATATTATCCTCAAATATCCTTAAAATGTAAATGTAAGCAAATAATACACTTGTAGGATTATTTGATTTTTCTTAAAACCCTTTCTCAAAGAGCATTCATAGTTCGTGCCAGCGATTTCCTGTGCCCTTTTCCTTGGTTTATTTTTCCGATTTCTGCACAACTCTTCTGCATTGCACCTTCCACTTTTTGCATTGACATTTGGTAAATATTGCCAAGGCTGGCACACCATTGAGCAGCAGTTGCCGTTGAAGACGTGACTCCATAACTGGTGGCTTCGGATGGTGTTGAGGCTGGTGACTATGACTTGATTTGATTTCCATACAGGCCATTTTTTTTTTTGTGGCTTTCGCAACCTTCTCCTCCAGGGCAGAGCCACTCAATCAAGCCGCCTTTTTTTCGTTCCAGCTTGTTTGTCTAGCGCACTTCTCCGCTCACACCACCATCGCGATGGATGGAATGGGTTAAAAACGGTATGGAATGGGATGGGCATGGGCATGGTGTATCTTTGGGCAACAGGTACCCAGCTCAGCATCCATCTCACATTCTAATTAACTGCTCTAGCTGGGCAGCACAGAATGCAGAGCAGCGTTTTGTTTGCTGGCTTTTAAGTTTTTAGCCGTCTGACCGTTTTTATGACACTCAAAGTGACCGACGGGCGACGCACAATGAACTCCTTTCATGGCCTTGTTAGGCCGGCCTCCTTTATTCCTTTTGGCCCTCTTTCAAGCGTGCTGACCGCCGCCTGTTTGCCCAACATCATTGCCCCGCGAGTTCGGCTTATTAGAACGGCCCTGGGTGGATGGGGTTTTTCAGGGATTTCGGCTGGGTGTTGCATTGTTTGCCGACCATTTGAAAAGGATGCAACGCACGAAAGAGGAGCTCGTGATGACTTCACACCACTCACGCCAAGATTTAGCTAAAAGGAAAGAGTTTCTGCAGAGAGAAAAAAGTATTGAGTAATGTGGTTGGAAATACATTTTTATTTTAAGGGGCCACAGCTGTATACCGTTTACAATTTACATTTTTGCTGACAATCTTTACTGTCTTCTGACTAGAAGTATTTTAAATTGTATATTACATTTAAATTTTATATATTATTGCGGTCAGAATAATAATACTTTTTTAGCTTTTGGAAATTCCAATAAAAAATAGTTTAGAAGGAACTTTAAACAAAAATTGTTTATATCGTAATTTATTCAAAATATTTAAAAATAATTTATTAAAAAAAAAAAAAAACATATACATAATTCAAATTTGTTGTCTTGAAGCTTATATTCATAAAAGTTTAAAAAAATTAAAATACTATATTATTAATATGTTATACATTTTCTCCCTGTGCAAATGCACCAGGGCAATTCACGCCCCCATATCCGAAAGGCGGTCAGTTGAAAAACCCGAGGGAAAACCCTTTTGGGCCGCGATCTATTTGACAAATGCAAACAATTCCCACCCGCTCTCCGCTCCCCGCTCGTCTCGTTCTGACCGCTTTCCAGTTAAAACAGATTTTGTTTTCCCCCTTTTTTGGCTTGTTATTAGAACACTTTTCCCAAAAGGCCACTTAGGCACGAAACGAATCAGGCCCCCGACTCCTTGACTTCAACTCCATCTCCATCTCCGTGTCCATTTCCATTTCCCAACTGCATCAGCATCAGCATCAGCGTCTGCATCAGCATCTCATCTCACACATCTCCCTTGGCTGCGTTATGATGTAATATGGCTTTTTGACTTTTGTAGACATGATAAAATACAAAACGTTGCGTGGCTGTTATATTGGCTAATGGCCGCGGCCTTTTAGACCGTTTGAGAGTGGACTCGGAGCTCGGAGTATGCTGACTTGACTTGAGGCCGAGGAAGAGGTGTCAGGGAATCAACATCAATGAATGGCCCGCTCTGGGGCGGCCGGAGATCAAAGAGCTCTTGTTCTGGTTCTCGGTCCTCGGCCTTTGGTCTTCGTCTTTATTGACCGTGGTCCAAGTGCCCGATGTGTCCGTGCATTTGTTGGTGCAGTTAGTGCTGCTTGAGACACATTGGGATTGGGCAAGTGGCTCGGACCCATCATCATCACAACGACCACGCCGATGATGATGTTTGGCTTTGGCTTTGGCTTAGGCTTTGTCTTTAACTTTGGCTCTGTCTTTGACCGTCTATGTCTCCGCGGCTAAGCCTTCTGCAATTGCAATTGCCATTGAGCGTAATTCAACTGGCCAGGGTAAAACTCATTTGCATAATTCACGCAAAGTCAGCACAAACAAGAGGCAAACTTTTAGGTACTCTAGAAGTGGATTATTACTTTGAAAAGTGGTTATCAAATACTGTTTTAAAAGGAGGTAGAGGTTTTGAATGGTCATTGATATTAGAAATGTTTCTAAAAATATTATTTTGGGGATTTATGTTAAAAAAATACAATTCAGTCCAAAAGTTAATTTCCTTGAAAGGTTAACTACGTAAAAATTAAACTTGATTTATATTCAATAAGGCTCAAATTTGTTAAATAAAATATTAGCTTTACTGAGCTACAATCTATCTCAACATTAAATTCAGTCTTATTCCAGAATTTAAAATTTTTATCTTACAGAAAAAAATATTGTATAGATTTTATTTTAATTTTAGCTTTTCTGCATTTCTTTAATTTTTATTTTAATTTTAAGAATTATTTTTTTACAGAAAAGAAGCATTCTGATAAATAAAATTAATTTCTGGTGATAATGTAATATTCCAAACAAATCTTTTTATTTCATTAATGAGAGGTATATGCAAATTGTAAAGTGTATCTTTAAAAAATCTATCATAAATTGAAAGCCAAGTTAGTTCTAATTTTGGAATAGTCTTTCAAGTCACTCCATCTGTCTGAAACCTCAGTTCAGACCTTAACTTTATGGCAAATTTATGGTACCCTTGGCCAGATCGGACGCCCTATCGAGCCGCGCCCCTAGCCATTCTGTTTTTTTTTGTTCTTTTCGCAGTTTGTGCCCTGGGCATGTCTAGAAGTTGGCCACTTCATCATTTGGCCATCATTTGTATGCGGGGATGTGTCCGGTGACATGTGCTTTATATATAATTTAGAGTTGCTGCTACCGTTGCAGGTCCGATTCGAGGCGATACGATACGATCCAATCCGATCCAATCCGATCCGATCCGAACCGATGGGTCGTGCCTTTATCCGTGCCTTGGTGGCGTGCCAATAAACGCGACTCTTTCGCTGGAATCGCCGGTGCGTCGACTCATTTCCGCAGTCAAGTCGGGCTGAGTGGCCTCTGGCATGCTAGTTTTATGTCCAGCCATTATCAATGGGATCACAAATATCGAAAGCATTTAAACAGGTGCAAAATCAGTAGCCGCCGTCAATACCCGATATCGCTTATATCGAGGCTCGAGATGCCAAAAGCGTTGCAAGTTGTCGCTGTTCGGTTGATGTTGCTGCTGCTGCTGCTGCGCAGATATTGCTACCGATGCTGCTGATGTTGCTGCCGTTGTTTCGGATTGGCCTGTGAAATGCGTGCAACGCGAATCGAGAAGACATCGAAACAATGAGAAGCTGCTACCGGTGCTCCTCACTTACAAGGCAATTAAATGCCAGGCATAACAATCTTTTGGGTTAACCCTTGAGATTCGAGCGCTTTCCAATGATCGGGGGCTAGAGCTGGTTGCGTGACACGACTGATGGGGTTAATGAAGAAATAATACATTTTTCTACATATAATTATTGTTAGCATATTAATGCTATTAAAAAAGGTAATCATTAAACTTATTAATAAAAAAAAACATTTCTTGTATAAACCATTTTACAAACTCATTAATGATTCTCTTTTTATGAAAATAATAATTGTCATGAATCTTGACAAAAAATTGTCATTTTGTAAAATATTATACTAACAATTATAATATATTCATTATTCAACGTTACCGAAGTAAAGGACTTTAAATTCCATTGTACCACCTACTACGAATTTTTCAAAATTACCAAAAGATTTTTTTAGAAATACTATCATATCATATTTCAAAAACAGCGTACTCTAAAGTTTTATGAATAACTAAATTAAAATAAATTAACCAAATTAATAAGTTGCTTATTGACTTCAATAATCAACGGTAACAAATTATTCATTTACAAAGTGATGCTTACCAGACTAATTGGTAAGATCTTGAATAATATTTAGAACAATATATAATTTATAAAAAACACAATTAAAAATTTTTTTAATGAAATAATATATTTAAAAATAAATTTAAAATTCGTTTATCAAATAAATAGTTTGCCTCCATACAAAAGAATTCTTTAAAATAGTTAAGTTTTTGTCTAAATAAATGATATCTCTAGCCGATCGTGACTTTGTGACCCATCTCGAAAACCCAGTTTCTTGAGAGGCTCTCACCCACCTCCAGTTACTGCCAACCCCTTGGAAGCTCCTTCACCTTAGGGGCCTTATCAAATGCGGTCTATCGGTTTCACATTGCCATTTGACAAACACAATTAAAAACGATTTAAGAAAGTAAAATGTTTAGCGAGTGTGAATGGGAACACAGCCAGCATTTGGTTGGACCTGAAAGCCAAGTCGCTCCCCCCTGCCCCCCGCAGCCCATACAATGTTAATTAGCCTACGGTAGGCGCCAGTCTACAGTCGACAGTAGCGAAACATTTTGTTGTCGTCGCTTTTGTACAATTAAAACGTGATCAGGCCCTGGACAGGCAGCTACAAATTTGTCGAACACGCAAAATGGTCTTCCAGGCCGTGTAAATGCGTGCCCTCCTCCCGTAGACCAAATTGTATTGCATTTAATTTTGGTTTCGGTTTCGGTTTGTTTGGTTTGTTCGACTTGGGATTCGTATTTGTATTTGGTTTGGTATTGGGTCTGTGACTTGGTTTCGATTCCGATTCGACTCGATTCGATTCCCAGACATGGCCCTAAAAAGAAACTAGTTTTGCATACATAAACATGGCCCTGTCTGCACTACTTCCCTTCGGGATAGCCTGCGGTCCGCGGATAGATGGACCTCCATTCCAGACCCACCGAGCTCTGAAAAGTGAACCAAAAACCAGACGGGAGACGACGACAAATCCGAGACGAGTGGCGTCAGTGCAGGCCATGTTTATGAATTGTTAAACGCCGCTGCATTACCCGATAAGCAAACAAAAGGAAAGCAAGTGACATGCACAAAAGCGCCAGGGATGTGGAAATTTATTATGCGTTACGGGAACTGAGATATAAGTAATAACTGAAATATACATTAACAAACATTAGGAACTTGATTTTAGTGGATGTGCAATACCAGCTATTCCTAAGCCTTTTATATTTTATTACTCTATCAAAAAGTGTTATAAAATCTGTAAATCTGTTTGCTCCAGTACAGCTAGGACTAACAACAAGTTATAAAACCTTAAATCTATAAATTAAATTTGCCCATTTGGTTAATGAATGGCCTCGTTAGCTATCGGTAACTCATTTCCTCTAAATCACAATTAATAAAATTAACAATTATTAACAAATATTTAGAAATCCATTTTAGTGGATGTGCAAGATCATCGATTCCTAAGCCTATCCTATTTCTGTACTCAAAAAAAGTGTTTGCAAACCACAGTATATATATATCTTATAAAACTCAATAAATATTCAAATCTATTGGCTCACAGTACATTAAGTTCATATAAAACTAAATAAATATTCAAATAATAAAATGGTGTATAATTTCCATTACCAAATATGAGTTATATCTTTTAGTTTAATAACATTCAGTTCGGTATTGTAATTAAAAAATAAAAAACTATTTTCCAGCCCTGCGCTCCGCGCACTTGCCAGCCAGACATTTGCCTTTCCATATTCTTTATTAGCTTTTTATTGCCACCAATATTTGTTAGGGCCCAGAGAGAAAAAGGCGGGAGCAGCTAGTGGCTGATGGCTGATGGCTAGGCTAGCCCGACCAAATGTCACCACATCCGGCCCGAGCAGCGAACTGAATTAGTATTCTAAGTCAACAGCAGGCTGGCGAGTTGCTGATGACTTGACCATGGTTGTCTATGATGGGCCTGGTAAAAAGTGCCAGCAGTTGGTCGACAAATGCTGCACTTGCCCGGGGCCAAAGTCACCGTCCTCCTGCTTTGATTTCGTATGCATGTGTGCGTTATCATTAATATTTCTTCTGCCTCTGCCTCTGCCTCTGCCAGGGCCATACACCTCAATAAATTTATGGCCATTGACAATCAGTTAAGACAATCGGATATCTAGGGTAATAATTTCTAATAGTGGGGAGAGTCTCTACAGCTGTTGAACGACAACCAAACAAAGCAGAACAGACCGCGTAGAAGAACCCTTTGCTGCCCGGGGAGGATGCATCTCGTCGTTTTTATTCGGGTTCCCGATCTGGAAGGAAGTCGAACTGGGGGCTTCCGCTCCGGAGACAAATCGTAGCACATGTTATCGAAGTCTGCCCTAAGGTGAAGACTAATGAGAACCGGCAAGGGATTTCCCAGAAATCTTTGGGCCTTAACATGGAGTATGCATAATATCGATCACTGCCACTGATCGTCGTAAAACATTTATGAAATATTCTAAATTCGTTTCAATTGTTTGTTTTGAGAAGAATGGGGTTTTGGTAACTTAGAAAATAAGTAAGAAATTAATATTGTGTAGGAATGTTTAATGTTTGTTAATTAACTTCATAACATTTTCAAACTAATTTTCATTTTATTTAAATTGCTGAGTAAATAATTGTTTAGTACTTTGCTGGTAAATATACCTTATAGAAATCTAGAAACAAAAAATTTTAACATAAAGCATGAATCAATCACAGTCACTGATTGATTGTTCTGTCAAGTATGGGTGTGCACACTATATTTAGGCAAGTAAGTAAATAGGTAAAAGATTAATATTAAATGTTTTTCATTCGAATTAATAATGTTTAAAAAACAAATTTGATTTTATTAAACATGCTGAAGATCAGGTTTAATAAATTTGGAGTACTTTGTTGGTAAATATACCTTATAGAAAACTAGAAGGATGAAAAATGAGAAAGGTTCGTATAATCACTAGTTAACATATAAGGATACGAAAATGAAATGTATTATGCTTGTTTGTCCACAATGTGGACAATTCCCTTGAAGGCCATCCGACCAATTTGGTCTTTTGTTTTTATTATGCGTGTGCTTGATTAATTTGCCGCCCCGTCAAGACTTGGAAAATTATTCCAGCCTTGACAGCAAATCTGCTGGAAATTGTATTGAAAAACATGAAAATTAACCCAGAAAAGTTTCGCCGCCGCTCAACAATAAGACAAAAGAACACGGCGCTGGGTCTCTGGGCAGTGTCTTATGGCAATCTGCCGAAGCTTAAGCCTTAGGTATAGCCATAGTCATAGCCATAGTGTGTTGTGTGGAGCTTGTCACTCTGACAGTCGTCGTCCGCGAGAGTCATGCTCATGTGCTTAAGTTCAATGAGTCGAACGGTATAAGAAATAATAAAAGACAATGCCAGAAGTGTGCCAGCGGTTGGGGAGTATAAGTATTTTATGATGCAACCTGTATCTGCAAGGTTTTTCCTATGCATTTATTAAACGCAAGGAAGGTCACCGGCATTAAGTCAGGCAACCAATTTCACCCACTAAACTCAGGCACACGACCAAGAGGCCAAAAACTTGACAATCTTTGACAATTGCCAGACACACCAGCTCCGCACAGCTCCCCTATATCTCCGATCTTGAGCTTCAGCTTCAGCTTTGAGCTTCCCTCGTCTGGGGGCCGCCAATTACAAGCTGGCTATACTTGGCTGAGTTGGCCTGAGTTGTGTGATTTTCAGTGACACAGAAAACTGAAATTGTTCATTGTTCGAGAGCTGTTCGAGAGCTCGTCAATGACTTGCTCCCCATATACCCGTGCACGTATATAGGTACACATGTATATATAGATTTCAGGGTTAAGTTGGGGAAGTTATTATTATTGTCGACGCTTCAGTAACTTTTGCCAAAGCTCTACATTGAACAATTATTATCGAAATTAATTGCCTTAAGTCGGTGTCCCCCCCTTTGGCATATTGTCAAAGTTATTTTTGAAAACTGGCCGAGCGTTTTATTTTAATCATCGGCGATCTGCCGGCCAGGCAATTGTGTTAAGGTAAAGGCCCCGCATTATTTCATCTATATATTTATGGCGCACTTTAAGCCACAAGAAATTCCACAATTAATCATCCGCAAAATTCCCATTAGTGCTTTGAAAAACTCCCATTCTATGGGCAGAAGACCCTACTCTGATTCAGTTTGTTTTCTTTTCCGCTTTTTTTGCGGTCACCGATTTGTTTATCCAAGTGTTTGGCGAGTTTCGATGAAGGGGAGGCCTTTTTGGGGGAACTGTGCGTAAACGCGGTGGCTTTGGGGCAGGCTTAAGCAACACTTGGGCTAAATACTGCGGTCGCCCCAAAGAATAATATTGTTCTTTCATCTCGCTTGGCTTCTGCATAACTTTGAGCTAATTTTTGCCGAGTTTTGTTTGCCCCAGAGAGGCTTCAATTAGAGTCTTGAGACGGGCGCCTGAAACGGAGACAGGGGCTCGAGTGCCCCTCGAGTGTGGGCTTGTGGACAATGAACCGCAATCACAATGACAATGCCAATGATGGAGATCACGGTGATGAATCATGGCTGTACGGAATCGGTAACAGAATAAGGCTGGGCTTGGTCAACCTGCTTGTGATCTGAATTGGTTTACATTGCCTGCCTTATTGTTTATATTTGCTGCTTATATATGTCAGCCTTTGTTGCGTAGGATATGATAAAGTTGATAATATTTAATATTTCACTGCCTCGATGTCCATTGAAATTAATTTGCTCTATGATATGGTTTAAAACGCCTACGACTAAATTTGCAATCGAACAATTAAGGCAACCAATACGTCGTGCTTTTCCATAGTAAAAATTAATATTATGTTTATGGTGAACTTAAATTGGTAGTCGGCAGTAAAAGAAACTCTGTGGTTTTCCATAACTTTAAAAATCCATGCAATTATAAAAAATAGCTTAAGGCATTAAAAGACTTAAGCAACGAACTTTAGCTGACATTCAATTTAAATACAAAAGAAAGTTACACCTAGGTTAAAATTATGTATACATCTCAGACTGATTATAATTATAAAATAAGAAAACTTTAGAGGTAATAAAATAGTTAATTTCCATGCTGACATTCAAAAGACTTAGGCAGCGAACTTGGTTTTGTAAATTTTCAGTACCAAAACATACAGTATTTACGTCATTGTTGGGTTACTGAAACATTGACTAGCGATATTGACCAATATTTTAGGTACTCTGTAGATCTTTTATCTCCACTTTTGCATAAGAAACACTGCGTTTTCCCACAGAATACACAATTGAAAGACTTGCGCAGGGATCTTCATCTGGTGCAACCCGAAATGATTTCCCGGGAAATCGCCTTGGATCGACCTTAGAAAACGACCCAACCTGCACAATTGGTAAACCACAGAAAAAGTGACAAACTGGCGCCAGTCTCGGGCAAGGACCACACACTTGCTCGTAGGTGCGAGCCGGACAAGTGATCTATTTAGGTTATTATGTCTTTATGTTGGGACAAGCGACCAACTCGACGAGGGGCAGCTGCAGGGATCGATCTCATTGTTATTGGGAAACAGTAGGTGGTGGCAAGGACCCTGATGGCGAAGGAGAGGGAGAAGGAGAGGGGGAAGTCCTGCAGCACTCAGTGAAACATAAATCAAACATAAGCTGGATCCGCAAGCCTTATAAATCTCAAGCGCGATGTGACTCTGGCGATTTCTTTTCATTTTCGTACCTTGCTGGCTGCAAATCATATTTAGCCAACCGGAAACCGATCATAACTCAAAAAAGGAAATGCTCATATCCTTTCGTTTTGACATTTCTCCTTAACATAATCAATGCCTCGATTAATCTAACTTAAAGTTTGCTCACGCTCCGTACGTGATCCGCCTGCGAATTGCCCAAAAGAGTCCACGATTGCGATTGAGTCGCTGTCGCAGTTCACATTCAATTCCGAAACGAGGAAGAGCTACTTACAGATCCTTTTCCTGCCCTGCCCTGCCCTGCCTTTTATTTATCTTTATCTTTATTAAGAATTTCAGTAGCCCTCCGTTTTGATATCTTGATTTTATTCCCTGTGCAGGGCATTAATCACATAACAACATATTATATGCATGCATTTTGATTTGTTTTGTGTGGCTTTGATTTCTGTCAGTTATTCGAGTTGCATGCCAATTATCCGCCTTTTGCCAGGGGTGCCAGCAAAAGGGGCTTTCTAGCACTGTGAAATTGCAACTTAGCTAAGATAAACTATAAAGATTGCAATCCGGGCTTTTCCATGAGAAATCTAAAATATATTAAGTTGTATCGTCTAGATGCAACTTCCCACAGCTTGTTCTATATTTCTATACAAATACCTACAAAACGAGAAGCTTTGCTCAGAGGCACACAATTCATCTTTGTTCAATTTGTATACCTTTGACACACATTGATTGCATGGCTTCAGACCGGGAAGACCACACACACGCCCATATGAACACCAAACTCAACTTCCAACCCAACTCCAACTTATCTCATATTCGTTTGTCTTTAGCACATGCATCACAAAAGTATGATTTGGACGTTTATTAAACTCTAAACAATGGATAACAAAATGTAGGAACTGTAAGCTTTTATTTGGCAGGCACTGTGAGAATTCAAATAAAGAGAGAACTTTGACAAATTTATTTACATTTTGGATTGCCAGTTGCTCAGCCTGCAGTTAGCACCTTTTTTTTAAGTGAAGGGATTTTTTAGAGGAGAAGGGGTATGAAAAATATTAATATACAGAGCAATGCTGTGAGCTGATAAGAAAAATATTGGATAAGATATTTTGTTATAGATGAATTGCTTATTTAAAATAATAATTAAATTAAACAAAAAATAATAAGTGCGGTAAAATAAAACTGAAATTTGCAAACATGATTTTTCGAGAATTATACCACTTTTCAACGAAGCCCCCGCAAATTTGCAGACATTCCACTCAGAATTAATTGCTCTATTCCAAATTTAGCAGTACTTTGGGTTAATACCTTCGGGTCCTAGATCCTCGAGAAGTAAATCGAAACTGTTTGCAACCCGTTAGCCAGATCATAAATATTTAGTGGCTTGTATTACATAGCCCCCATCCACAAAACATCCATCCACGCACCAAGGCTGATATAAATTACAATACAACCTACATCTACATAGTACGGGGCATCGGCTCTCTGCTGTTGTTGTAGCACCCAAAAGCCAAATTGTTTTTTAAAAGCACCATTTTTATTACCGTCCGATAAGTGATCTCGCGACATTTTCAATTTTAATAGGGTCTCTGCCCAGGTCTCCTTACAAAGCCTTTGCTGCGGGTCCCGGTCTCAGTCTTTCAGTTGCCAGCGGAGCTTGACTTCAACATGGAGCGATCATTTGTCGTTGCGTTAATAAAATTGCATTGGGCCAGCATTTGAAGCTGCTTTGGCGGTGGTCAAAACGCTCGGCCTGGCCCAGCTCAGCATTATTAATAATGCGGTGGGTAGATGCATATTCAAAGGCAGAGGCAGCAGCAGAGCCACACAGGCGGACTGGGCGGCCCGAGGGGCTGCAAGAGGTCACCCCAAAACGTTGCTGAAATAAAACGGCAACCATTTTTAATATGATTGTATGTCATCTTAAGCCCACACTCAGGAAAATAATATTACGATCTAAAGAGTTCTGTCTCAAAAGATCGCTTGTTGAGGTATTCCTAATACTTCTACAATATTTAATTTTTTTTAGATACTTAAAAATTATAAAAAAAAACACTTATAATAATACCAAGAATTGTTTAGGTTTAGTTTAAATCTAAACTGCAACAGAATTAATCCTACTTGGTATTGATTTTATACTATGAAGTTTGAATTTATTTTGTTTTTTATATAGACATATTATTGGGGGAGAAGCATTATAATATTTACATGATACGATTAATGATTGATCTTAAACAAAATAATGTTGGCTAAATTGCTTGTTTAAAGCAATACTTTATACCCAATCATATACCACGTTAATAAATCCAGCATTTTTCTCAAAGTGCAGTAAAGCCAGCGCTTTGGGCACTGCCTCATCCTCGGTTATAGTTGCCATATAGCCATGTGTTGGCTCGTCTATTCGCATACTCAAATTATCAGTATGCCGGCATGGCGTGAGCTGGGATCCGGTCTCCCATTGTGTGGCGCGGAGCTGGCCCAGGTCTCTGGGTGTCGAAGACAATTTTTCACGAGATGAGCATTGGCCGCTATGGTATCAGGTGTGTCTGCCCCTCTGGACGCCTCTGGCTGTCCCATCCCCATTCCCATCCCCATCGTCATCGCCAACGCCATTGCCATCGCGATCGCCTGGTAATGGGTTCGCCTAAATAGTTGGACAAGCTAACTTGTTGGTCGAGTGAAAATGGGTGATAATCCGTTTTGACAAATTTGCTTACACGCTTAGTGCGCCTGGTCAGAGTTCACGATGGGGAGAAATTTCCAAAGAGATGTCGATGTCCTTCCAGAGAATTGTTCGTTGGCCTTAAAATGAAAGAGTGGGATTTGCTATTGGTTTTGTTAAAGCTACACAGCATGCATTTAAATACATTAACTGGGTTTTTCAATAAATAGTTAATTAAATGGGAATCCTTTGTTTGTTAATAATATCAGCCTTCTTTATATTATTTTTCATATATTATTGTTATATTGAGTGAATCGTATAAATATTTAGACGCTTCCTTGTAAAATTCAATCAGATTCTGATCTAACCTCCTGCTGATCTAACCTCCATGATTTTCAATAGCATCGGGCAGACCCAACCTATCTCAACTAAAGCGATCATAGCCCAGCCCATTGATAAATTCCATGGGATCCCATCGCTAAACCTTTAATTCGCATCCATTGAGGGGATCATCTTGGCACGATTCAGATTACAATTAAAGTATCAAGTTTCACTCCGCACATAGCTGGTATTTCATTTGAATAACTCAATAAATGATTCGTCGCCGGCAATTTGCAAGTGCATTTAATTAGCTACGGACAGTTGCCAGGAAAGAGATCCGGCTCAAATGCAAGTTCAACTCGGCGGCAAAGTTCAGTTTTAATATCATATTAGGTACTCGAGTGCAGTGCTGCTGCCATTGTTTTTGTGTGTTGCAATGTTTTGGAATTACCCAATGGGAATTCGCTGTATGTGCGCGGCTAAACTAGTTTAGCAAATCACTTGGGCATGACTAAGTACCATAAATGCATACAAAGTTCCAGCAGCGACTGCCAGGCCGATATATATGCACTCGTAATCGTAATTCGTAATTTAGCGAAGATGTTTTTCAGCAGCGCCAACATATAATTACGCCATTCGTCTAACGTCCGAAGGCTGGCATGTTCAGGTGTGAAATGTGGCTGCAAACTGTTGTGCCAAATCATGCAAATCATTTTACTTTTTATAGTCCCAATAAACATATTAGCCGAGCGTTGAGTCGCAGCCAGCTCGCCCTAGCCGTATTTGTAACTGATTAATATTTTTCCCGCAGCCGCACGTAATTTCTAAACTTACAATCGTCGTCGTAGCTTGATTTCCGGCCCCTCAATCTATGCCGCACCTCTCCAGCTCTCGATCCCCGTGCATCCCCCCTTATCGCGGGCTGCACACATTGTTTAACGTCATTCAGTGGCTGAAATATCAAGCGTGAGAAAATCTATTATTATCTATCGCAAGCATTAGCCGTAGCTGCCGCTTCTAATGCCCCCACGGCAGCTGAAAGCGGAACTAGCCGGTAGCACCTAGGAATATATACATATAGATGGACAGATGGACAGATCGGCGGACGCCGGACCACGTAATCTCCCCCCAGTTGTGGGCTCGACTTCGTGTAGTTCACGCGATATGAGGAAAGTTGCCTCTAATTGAGCGAATCTTGAATATTGATCATGGTTAAGAATTGAGTTTCTGTCTTGAGGTTTTCGATTTTGGTTCAATTAAAGAAATAAAAACAATATATAACTAACATATTTTGTATATTTACTGGCCAAAAAATCAAGTTTGTGTCCTAAGTCTTTTGTTTTACTGCACAGAAATACTAAAAAGTAAATCAAAAAGAGTGTAAGCGCAAAAAAAAACCACAAATCTAAAAAATCGAGCTTATGTCTTAAGTTTTTTTTATTTTTTAAGAATTTGCGATACCACAATATACCAGCTATAATTAGATAACGATATAATTTTTAGGTTATTTTTATTTAATGGCTTATTACTTATTAACTTCTAGAGTTAGAAAGTCTTTTTAAGCTTTTGTATAAACACTTAACATTATTAAGTTATAATTGGATAATATACTTAACAATGCCTTACTCAAATGTCATTGTAATTGTTGAACGGCAATACAATATGCTAAACACCTCTCAAGTCAATGCTGCATTCAGAAAACGATAAAACTTACACCCTTTATTTATTGGGTAAGGTTATGGGTTCATGGCATAATATTTTATAAATAGACATATGAGTAAATTTATTAAATGGCAATGATCTCATTACAATTTAATGCCTGCCTGCTTGCAATGGCTCCACACGTTTTCTTTTTTTTGCAAAGGCAAAAATTTAAATTAATTTCATTTAAAAACCACTTAGGCCCACCCCCAACACCAAGTGCCCACGAGCTCTTGACGACGAAGCTCAAACTCTGAGTGAACCTAAAGTCAATGCTGGGGCCCAGGCCGAAGTTTCTGGCTCTTGGAAGTGACAAAGTGCGGCATGGCCAACTTGTTAGCATATGTTAATTAAAGCGGGCGAGCGAACACACTCGCAGGTCCCAGCTGAGTCGGAGATGGAGTCGGATATTGAGCCTCGGAATCAGAAAACCAAGACCCGTTGCCTGCTGCCTGCTGCCTGCTGCCAGTCTGGCTGGGTCGATGGTGACTTATGGGCTTGGGGTCTCGAACCGGGGCTCCGACTTCGTTTTAGCAGTCGCTGCAGAACTGCCAATAACTGCCAGATTAGTGCTGACAAGCTGGAGAGGTGATGATTGAAAACCCATTACGTATCACTGCGTTTTTTAAATGCAGTCGCAAAAGTCACTGCACCAGCACATACTAACTATTTTTAAACTAATTTAAAGTTGTCTAAACACATGATAGATTGATATTATCTATTGGTACTTGTATATTTAAGTTCAAGAACTAATTGTAAGCCTAACTGTAAATTGAAATGCATAGTATTTTAAGAAAACAATTTGGATATTTTACTAATTGGTGTACATTTATTTATTTTTTTTACTTAAATTAATTTTTAAGGAAATAAAGGAAAAAGAGAATAGAATTGTCTAATTTCTTTAAAATGTAAAATACTATAAAGTATTATAGTTTGAAATTTCTTTTTGAGATTTTAATTATTTTAACGATTTTAAATAATTTGCAAAGAATTATTTGTATATTATAAAGAGCTATCTACTATTATTAATTTACACTATTATTTTACAAGTTTTTTTTATTGAATTTCTTGAAGATTTGAAAAATTCTTAACAGCTAAATTATTTTATTTACTTAAAAATAAACTGTTTATAGAAGTATTTATATATTATGTAGAGTTACCTCATTTTTTTGACAACTGATTTCCCTGAACGGCGGCGACTACTTCTACTATTGTTATTGTGACTGCGACTGGGGGAGAATATCAATCATCACTGCAGAGCAGATACAATTCGATTTGCGCCCAATTTCAACGCCTCAACTACTTTGCGCTCAGATAAATCATCGTGGCAACAATAACTGAGTGAGTCATTGACTGCTACATGTGTATTTTGTATCTTGTATCTCGTTTGCATCGCCTATCTGCATCTGGGCAGTGGCAGCGTTTTCCATAACGATATTTCCAATATCGAATGCGTTGGTCGTCGGTGGACCCGCGCATTGATTTATTTCGTTTATTTGTTTGACTTGCATAATCTAATGCTCCGTGGGCTTTTCGACTTGTCAGCGAGCGGGTTTCCTCTGCAGTAGAAGTCTCGATTTAATTGACTTAATTTGTGGGGGGGCTTGCGTGTGGCTCTAAACTCTCTTTAACTAGAGCAGGAAGAACCCCGAATGTAGCAGACGAAATTAGAGGGGAACAGAATCAGGCAGCTCTCATTGTTTTTCCATGAGAAACTGGCCGCGTAATTTGGCTGGCCTTTGGCAAAAGGTTCTCGATGGCGCAGGAGTTACCAATCGAGCTACCGTGGGAGCTGCTCTTGAGCTCTTTTCTTGCAGCTCATTTTTTCTTTTTTCATTTTGCTTCCGTTGCTACAATTTCGTTTCGGTTTTCCGTAGCGTGACCACAATCCCCAGCCAGCCAGAAGACATTGGCAAGGGGTCCGGCGGACGGGAAGGAGGGGCAGTGTCGCCGACAACACTCGCTGCCACTAAATATCCGAAAATGATGGCGATAACAATTTTGCGCCCATGGCGTTGACGTTTTGCACTTATTATTTGCGCTTTTCTTTTGGATTAAGGGTATGCCGATCAGGTCTCTTGGTTTGGTGGTTGCTTGAAAAGTTCAATTTAGAAAAGAAGACATTTCTTCCGGATTGAAAAACATTTTATTGACGGAACCCATTTGCTTAGAAATTAATGTAAGTTTTCCTTATTACCAAAAAATATTTGCCAAGATGATACAAAATACAAAATATAAAATACTAGAACTATTCACTTATAAATTTTTTATATATATTTTTTTAATTCTTTAAATTAAATATTATTTTAAAGACATATTAAAAATTAAAATTAAAAATCTTAAGTAATTTTAAATTTATGTACTGATAGTAACTTTTGACTAGCAATAAATATATAAATTGTTTTTTTAAAAAGCGCTCGATATTTATATTTTATAAATTATTTTTAACTTATGTAAGAAAGTAAATTATTTTTAACTTAGTAAGAAAGTAAAAATAATTTGAATGTAAGGGTTGAGAGGTTTCAAAGATGCTGTTCAGTGAGGCCATGTTTATTGTGTCATTTTGGCATTGGGGACAAATTGTGGCAATATATATGATAAAATATATATATATATATATATATATATATATATATAGAAAGGAAGTTAAGAAATGTTATGTTTATATTGTTATAAATATGTTTTATTTATTGCTCTGCTTAAGAGGGTATCCAACTTTCGTTATACGTTATACAGAAATATAAGCCGAGCCAGGACCTTGGGGCCAGTTACTGGTGACTGCTCATCTGGTGTGGTTTTTAGTCGTCTTGTGGGCCGGGCTCTGATTGGAATCTGTCGGCTGGGAAGACTGTTGGCTGGGACCGAGTGGACGGTGAGCAGAATTATGGCTGTCATCAGGCTTGCAGTTGACATAAACACTCATAGCTACAGGGGGTCGATCATCGTCCGTTTCTGGGTAGATCTGCTCTGGGCTCCTTTGTCCGTACCTCCAACCGCGTCTTCTACCGTCCTTCCACCCCATTTGCATGCAATGCACGCACGCGGTCCGCAGGATGGGAGATGTTGGCAAGGGCACCAGCCTTTATCAGCACAACTAAATATAAAATATGCTTTTAATCACATTTCCGCTGGACATCAAATAATTCCACACGAAAGTAAAGTAAATCATTTGGAAATTTATGGGCCAGCGAGCCATGATGAGCGAACAAAACCGAGCCAAATTGAAATAAAACGAAACGAAACGAAACGAATCGAATCGAGGCAACGCAGGCTAATCAATATGCAAGACGCATTTGTTTTATAAAATCCATAATTGGTTCTACTGTACTTACGCACCGAAATCGGGGTAGCCGGGGGCTAGGGGATTTGTATTATGATACACAAACAATCAGACACTTATGGTCAACACTTTAGAGCCAGATTTGGGTCGAGCAAAGTGGCCCGCGTCGCCAGAGCCAATGACCCAACTGGAAGTCGCTTTGGGGCCTTTAATTCGCAGCCCCGCGGCACTCTCGCCACTATTTGCTTAGGTCGCCCAAAATGGGTCTGGCATACGCATAAATATCAAAATGAGACATATGATTTCTTACTATATCTATCTGCAGCAGTGTCACTCATTTGTGCCATCGTTTTATTTGAGATACGTGTCTGGACTCCCAACTGGCCCCATGCCACATTTTGTTGGTCCGACTCCGCCGAATGGGGATGGGGATTGCAAAACCTTTTCGTCAAATTGTCGTTCGGCATTTCGGTTATTGGTACAATTATGAAGTTTAATAGACGCCGTTATTATTGTAAATCAAAGCACATTGTGACACTTATGACAACTAAAGTAGCTCACATAACCGTTTGCCGAATGAATCGGGTCTGGCTGCGGGTTTTGGGTTTCTGGTCGTTTATGGTAATGAAATCGATACCGATGGGCCGACGACTTTTCCAGTTCAATTGGGTAACGATGTTGCAGGTCGATGTGGAAACAAACTTCCGATAGAGATATTTTTTCACTTACACAATTACAAGTTGCAAGCCCAGTTTCAATCAACAATTTTATAAATACAAAATATTAATAAGTCTTATAAAATTAAAATATATACACCAGAAAAAAAATTTTCATTAAAACTAAACTATAGTTACGTGAATTTTGAACTACTAAGAATGAAAAAATTCTTATTAAGATGAGTACTAAGTTTATACCACGAAAGTATCAAAATAAAACATATGTGTTTTAAAATTATGTCCTCAGACTTCGGTTTTACACTCTTCGGTTTAGACATAAAACTAAAAAGTATAGGGGTTTTATTATATAGTATTAAATTAATTATTTTGCTTTAATAATGTCTGTAGTTTATTTTCAAGACGCAATTATTGGAACTTAACTTTTAGTTTTTTTTGGGTATACCTTAAATCACATTTAATACCACATTTGGTTCTATATTTCTATTTTATTATGTTTTCTTAATTTATTCAACTGCTTTTTAAATTAATATACCTCAAATCTAACTCGAAGCATTAAGAACTCCAATATATGATTTTTTCCCACTGATATATTTATTTTTTAAGTATTGCCTTTTTTCTCAAGCAAATGTCTCCCACACACAAATCCATCCCAAAATTTGCTCGCCAATTAATCACAATGTGGCGCTTGGCTCTGATCTGCCAAAATCGGCTTCCATCCATCACGGCTCATTTGTCAAAGGTCAAAAGTGAAACAGAGAGACCTGAAAGGGCCACACACACGGTGAGGATACCTGCCAAACACCTTGCGAAGATCGGGGGTTCCTCGGACATAATTGATGTCTTACTCTCCCAACACTCTGCTACAATTTTCAATTTGAAATTGAGCGTGCGAATTTCGAACCCTAATTATGGGATGAGCTCCGGCCAACACACATCAAATTGGCAATACGACGAGTGTGTGTGTGGCTTCTTTTGTAGTTACTGTGTTTCCTTTTTTGTATTTCCGCCGGAATTAAGTTCTCAATTTTCGGGCAGACCCAAAGCCGGTGCTACCATTATTTTGCACTTGCCGTCGGCTGCCGGTCACGTCACATTCAAACTGGCATAATCCTCTTAAGAGATCGAAACGTGGGCGTCAACTTCGACTTCCGCCAAATACAATCGAGCCACAAGGAAGGCCACCCAGCTTAGAGGCTCTAATGGAGTTATTACTCGAAATTAATGAAGTCATTAGAAAGATAAACATTTTGTCTGGGTGGTGCTAGCACGGTGTTTGGGAGAGTTCTTAAAGGCTTTTCCCTTTGGCTACTTTTAAGGAGGCTAACCACATATTTTAAATATGAAGAAATAAATAAATGTTTGGCAAGACCAGAAACTTAAAAGCCTTAAAAAAATAATATATGTATGTGAAAAAATTTTAAATAAATTTTATTATAAATTTAAATTTAAATTTATGGATATGTAAAATTAAAAAATAAAAATGAAGACAAAAGGTATTTTAAATATAACAATATAAAAAAAAATTAAATAGATTTGATTAAAAGTATTGCTTAACAAATAATATAAAATTTTTTTAATACATAAACCAAAATCAATCATCGTAAAGACTTAATTAAGACTTTAAACTGTATATGAAAATGTGATAATAAATGTTAGAATAGGTTCTATATTGTTTAACATTTAAATATATATGGCTTAAACACATAGGCAAATAATTTGATTTATATTTATTCTAAATGAATGTTTTTAAAAATATCTTCTATATCTAAATAAGCATGGATATGTTATATTCCCCGCAATCTAATCCGCGTACCATCTCACCCAAAATAGGCTAAATCTCTCGATAGTCAATATACACTCACGATTAAGCAGTTGTCGGCTCAATTTACATGGCGGACTCCAAGTTTGACTTGGAATTGAATGCGGGATCGGAGGAATCCAGTAGCAAATTGTTGCGTGCGGGCCACATTTGCAATCGCAACTCCGCCGCGGATACAATATCTTCTATCTATAGGTGCAGCAGCAGCAACAGCAGCAGCAGCAGCAACAGCAGCAACAGCAGCAGCAGCAGAAGCAGTAGCTATGTACTGCCACTGCCACCTGCCATTTTGCTCGAGCGGGGGATCCTGAGCATCAATTGTCTGTTCTGCTGCCTGGGCCTTTTCGCTTTTTGGTCACCACGATATTGTTGTCGCATTTGGAAACGGCGTATTTGCGCAAATACTCAAATTAAATTCCAATTCATTGAGGGGCACACACGGAGAAAAAGAAAAAGTTGCTCTGGAGGCGGAAGGCGGCGCTTGCAGATCCGAAGTTCCAAGTCGCAGGAGCTCACAATGCGCCCATGCTCAAGATTAACATAAAACAAATTATTCCAACGTGACTTAGCCATAAATGAATGAACGTACAAAACTTTAACTTGGATTGGTCTTCTTTTCTCTTCGTGGTCTTATTTTTGTTTTCCTGCTGCTGTTATTTTGCTCTTGTGCGATTCTCGGGAATCGAAAATGAAGCGAAGTGCTCTGAATGAAAGGCCCTCGGGCTCAGGGAGCTCTGGTCAAGGTTTAAATACTTTCTGAACCAAGTGGCAAATAGTGAGAGGAACTTGGGCTATAAGGCAATAATACTTATATGTTGATATAAGAAATATGGGAGGTTATTCAATTCTAATCTTAGCATATCACTAATTAAATGCCTTTTATTATTGAGTTCAGCAAAGCAGTTCTTAATAATGAAAACCAAACGACAATGGCAAGGGTTTAAAAGAAAATAAAATCAAATCAGTGACGTCATGGCAGTCAGATATGACACAGGTATGCTTTTCACAACATATGACGCTTTCGACTTTACGGCTTGCAACGCAATAACATTTGCTTGGCGGGTATTTAACAGTCGAATAGCGCGTTCCTTCTTGTTTTGAACTATAATAGTTTTTGTCTTATATTGATTTTTAACGTCAGCTAGTAAATCATTTGCTTAACAATTCGCATTTAATTTTCCACCATAAAATACTTAATCAGGAATAATCCAGCTACCGTTGATAATGTTTTAATGTTTCAACTTGTACTTTAAGTACTGCAGTCATGTTATATCACCTCCCGACATGACATCACCGATCGAGGGTTGGGGTTATTGGTTGAAGTCCAAACAGAAACAGAAACATAAACAGAATCAGATTCAGATTCAGATTCGGATTCAAAGTCGGAGACAGCGTCTGGAACTTTGCTCGGCACGTACGTCACGACGGTATGAAAAGAGCAATCGAGTGGCACACAAAAAGCCAAATATGTGCATTAAATGTGCATTGGCATTAATCGTCGATGCTGAACCGTTTAGTGTCCCCCGATCACCCGATCCACGGATCCCTAGTCCACCGATCTGATCACTCCGATCGTATAACTGTTAGCCGCACAATATCGGTCATGTTCCAGTTGCCCGTTGCGGTCTCCGGGTCTCCGCACCTCTGACTTGGCAGGCAGTGGAGCTCCTCTGGACCCCATCGCTGCTCCTCGCAAATGTTTAATAATTTATAAATTTATTTGTGTGCCTCGAAGTACTCTGAACTCCACGTAATGTGTGTGTGCCCCTCTGTTTGCACTCGCGAAAAATGTGTAATGTTACCTTTCACTCACAATTTATGTTTTGACACTGTGTTCTATGAATAATTAAACATCAAATAATAACCTTTACCATTGGTAAGAACAATAATGATTAAGGAAAATATTTGTTTACTCATCAACATATTTTGATATAAATTTAGAACTCTTTTGCAGAAATAGTCTTTAAATAAAATGAGTTTGTAATATTTGGTTTTAATTTAAATTCGATTTTATATTATGCAATATGGCTTTAATTATTGTATGTCACAATTGTGTGGTACTTTAAAGACTTAAACTATTTTCCTTACCTAAATGACTAGTTTGGGTTTCAAAATGCAATACTAAGACGCAATTGCACAATCATAATTTTCTGAGTGTACTGTCCCTCGACCACGGGGCAGAGTATGATGTTGTGAGGTTGTTCCAGGTACTGCAGGACTTTGACACAATTGCATTCCATTAGCATACACAATTAGCCAACTGGCTGCTGACTGATCGTGACGCTGGCATTGGGCCATGTCAACATTTATGAGTCGAACCTGCATTTGCGCAAATAAATCAATTTTACGAGCATCCTCCGTCCGGTTGCGGCTACCGTTGTTGTTCTTCCATCGCAGCGTGGATAAACAGAGCCGGAATCGTTTTTTTTCGGTGGGATTACGGATTTTGGATTTCGAATTTCGGATGTCGAATGTCGGTTATCGATCAATAGACGTGCCTTGCTTATCGGGCAGGTGCTAAATTGCCTGCTCATTACGTGACAGAACAATAACAACACTCGCTGTAATTGACAGCCACCAAAGAACAAACTTCATTGAGCACTCGAAAAGAAAACAGGAGGAACAAAAAGGAAGTTTAACAGATGGGGATTATAGCCTGGTGATGGACACCAAAGATGCCCATTGTTGGTAGGAAGAGTTTATAAAGGAACCTATAAAATCAGAACTGCATATGTATAAATTAGTTTTTAATTTCATATTACCAGTACAAATTATATATAAATATTTTTATTTTATTAAGAATTAAAATAAAAATGTTATACATTTTTCTAAGAAATTTTTCAGACTTGTTAATAATATTAAATTATACTTCAATCTGTATCTTTGTTGGTTTGTTTTCTTTGGGAATATGACAACTAAAAATCTTCCATAGCCATCGCAGCCTAGTATACCTTTAAGAAACCCCTTAAGCAGTGAGCACCAATGCCGGAGGATGGAAAATCAAAGTCGGCATTGAGCTATTTAACCAGCCAGTGGCTGTCTAAGGCAAACACCAGCGTCCAGTGTTCGATCGGCGGCTTGTTGTCCTAATAATTGTGTAAACAACAATGACGCGTTCCCGACTCCACTTTTCAGTTTTCAGTTTTCCCGCTTCGACGATAGGCGGCACAAACACCCAACTGAAGAGATCTGGCCACAAGTCGTCGTCGGCCTTCCTTTCAACTTCCCCGACTTCTCGGTTTCTTGGCTTCTTGGCAGATCGTGTGTGAGGAGGGTCTGCAGTCCGAGGAGGTCTAGCTAGAACAAAGTGCATTTGTCTGCCAGTTAGAGTTTGGCTAATTTTTAAGCAGCTGCCGCCTCTGGCCGCCGAGCTTCTTGAGCAATTCAAATACATAGTAATAACAATAATAACAAATACTAATGGTGAACAAATACGGACACCGTCGGGCCTAATCCCGCACATCGAGCGACCATCAAAAGTGCTGGTCATTCGGTTTTGGCCTGACAAATACGAGTGCGCAGGGCCAACTTCCTTTACATGCAATTGTACTTTCTACTGGCACTTAACACAATAAACATGTTCGAAATCCTTAAATGTTCATTAATTTTTTAAAGTTGGCTTACTAAAAAATAATGGAAGGTTCGAGAAAATGGCTAAAATATTCCTTTCCATTAATATAGTCGAATACATCTAATTTTGTACACTTTAAATCGCGTCAGAATAGACAAAAAAAGGAAGTAACTGGTGATATAACTGGTCAACGGAGCTTTAACTTTAAGCACAGTGGGAGGTCCGCCGCTAACTCAACGTCAGTTTGCAGGGAAGTACACTCATTCAAATCGGACTTTGTCGGTTACGCCCCTTAAGTCACAGCTGGTCATTATATGGTAATGATTGAGTTATTACGCTCATTTTCCGCCAAATTCCGCTTGCTAGAATGTTTTTCATTAGAAATGCGCTTATCGAGTGCGCTATCTTGATCTTGTTGGACATGATGCACTCAACGCAAAAAAACCACAATAATTTTAATTGAATTTATGCAAAAATCCATCCAGCGAAAAGTACAATTCAATCGCCACTTAATAGGAAAATAATTTCGATACCGGATTAGTCTCGGTTCGGATTAAGTACACTTTGTGGATTGGAATTTGTCTGTATTTTATCTGATTGGTGGATGAGTGTGGTAGCTGTGAATTTCCCCGGAAGCGGTAAATCGGATTTTCACTTTTAGCAATAACAGTTTTTCTGTTTCCGTAAAATTTAAATCGTAAAAGGGGGTTTCAGTTGGCAAAATCTACCAGTATTTATTACTTTTCAAAATTTTTCTAGCTTAACAATTTACAAAGAATTCAGCGAACTCCCTTTTCTATCTGCATATATAAGATTTCGTTATGAAAGAAGTAAAATATATACAATATCAATATATTTTTTTAGCAGGAAATTAAAATCGCTTGGTCAATTGAAAATACAAATATTTAATTTAATGGTAAAGTATTTCCATATTTTCTTGACACGTATTATAAACTACATATCCATAGCCATTACTTATATCAATATAAATAAATAAAAGTACTAAGGAAACTCGTTAAAACTGAGATGCACCTCGAAAATACATTACCCAAACTTTCTATAGCTTTGCACACTGAAACCAAACCCGATCACGAACTCGCATAAATCTATCACTTCCCATCGTCTATCGCAAACACAATTCAAAAGCTATAAAAACTTTGAAGTGTCTGAGACAAAAGAAAACCATGAAATAGAAAATAAGTAGGATAAAAATTTGGATTTTCAAAATTCAAAGCGCAATTTCCTGTCGTAAATACTGAAAATTGTGGGCCAAGCCCAGCCGATGGTTAAGCTGGGAGGCAACACGTTACCAAGGGCTAATGGCTTCATTACCACTTCATAAAGTCACGTTATTATTACGCTCGCCTGTCAGGGCAGCCAGCCAAACAAAAGTCAGAAATGTATCGATTGACGGGCCCACAGCCAGAACAGAAAGTCCAAAAAGTCCAGAAAGTCCAGAAAGTTGGACATGCAAAAGTCGGGGAATCATCTGCCAACCGGAGTGGCAGGCCCAATAATTGAAGACCGCGAAAGAACGAATTTCGAACTGCTATAGAAATGGGCAGACATATCATTCCGTGGCCATTGTGCGTTATTATGCAAAACTTGTTAAAGGCATTTATCAAAATCAGGCAGAACATGCAAGTTATTGAACTTCACCGACCATGTCAGGTCGATGTCAGAAGAAAGCCACATCGGGCGTAACTGTAAACCGGGCTTTTTGTTAATGAAAATATAAGAATTAAGAAATGCCGTTTATGCTAATTCGGGGCTCTGAGGGATTTGTCAATTAAATGCACATTTCGTATGGCCGCCATGCACTTTACGCCCCCTCCGCAACCCACCAAAAAAAAAAAAAATCCCGAAAAAAACAGTAACTAAATAAAAAGTCAAACAAATTAATATGCAGCCAAGAGCTTTCCCAGCTTTGGGACTCCGACTCCCATCGAATTGGATGTCCAGGCACAGGAAATGAAGCATAAAAAATGCATGTAGAAATATTTTTGTCATGGCATTCGTACATTTGTAATTGTAATTATATGCATGACGTATGCTCGCTCTGCTCGATAGTTTGATTTTAAAAGTCAGGTGGTCGGGGAGGCACTGGGAGTGGGCCAGAAGCCGGGCTTTTGGGGCATGCCCCATTGCTCGAGACGAGACGAGCCCGAGACTCCGGACCCCGGACCCCAGATCCAAACTCAAACCCAAGCCCCAGGTGAAGCCCACTGCCGTCGACATTTTCCCACATTAAGCGCAGCCGAAGCGATTTGCAAAAGCCAGCAGATTTGTGATTCGTTTCAATAACATGGAATTAAGGGGCCGAGCTAATGATGGAGCTATTGAGTGCCCTGGAATTAAGATCTATCGAACTAATGGCCAAGTTCAAGTTCCCTTGGCTTTAGTTATGGCTCTCGATTTATTTAATTGAAATCAATATTAAAAGCACCAATAAGTTTTGGGCAAAAATCTTACATTTTTATGTACTCAAAGTGCTTAAAAATATGGCATCTTAAGTTAAGTTTGAAGTTTGCTATTCAAAATTATTATATAAAGAAAAACTCAAAAATAAAGGTTTACTAAATGCTTAATCATAATTCATATAAAAAATTTAGTTTATGTGTAGTGGAAATCAAAAGTATTTTAAAGCGCAATTAAGTTTGAATAAAGTTTGAAGTTATATTTTGGTATCCTGAAATATTTAATAATGAAAACCTCAAAAATAAACCTTTATTCAGTGAAAGGACTAATTTAATTATAATTTATATAATAATATTTAATTTATGTATAATGGAAATCAAAAGTATTTTAAAGCGCAATACTTTAAATTGAAAATAATGTAATTGGGGGATGAAAAATTTAAAATCTATTAAATTAAAAAGAAGGTTTCTTTGCCATTTTACTAAATTCACACTTAATTTGAAATATTTTGAATACAATGTATCTAAAAAGCTCCTTTACTTTTAATGTAATAAATTCACCAGAGTCCAGCAAAACGTCGTACACCCTGCTACCTCTTTATCGATTAACAATTGCTTTGCATAGCATCTTTAATCACGTTTTTATTGTTACTGTTGTTGCTGCACAAATGAAACCGAAAACTTCCCCTGTTATTCGAATCGAAGCATTAACACTTGGGCCGGGCAATTATAGCCATTGACCAAGTTTCCGTTGATTGGCCTTACATGGCTCTTTGTGTTGTTGTGATTGCAGATGGCCGAAAGTTATGCGGTGGGTGGTGATGTACCGACGATGATTGAATGCTCGCTTGAGGTCGATCGCATGATGGATCATGGGAATACTCGTATTTAAGGCCGGACAATGTGCAGAAAGAGCCGTGTGAACGGGACCACCCAAAGATCAGGCCCTAAAAGCTAACTAACTTGGCCGCTAAATGAAACGGCCAACAGAAAACCAATCGAAACCTGTGCTAGCCCATTAGACGTAATTAAAATGCAACTCAAACGGGGAGAGACAAAGAAAAGCCAAGGAAAATAGAAGCTTGTTGTGCGCCTTTATCGACGAATTGTCCAAATTATCACACACAAAGGGTACAAAAACATGGCAAACAACAGACAACACACACGAAAATTATCAACAAACCGATTGCCAAAGCAAACAGTGGGGCCCCAAAATAAGCAACCGAAGACGGAGCATACTTAACACTTTTTGGAGCCCAACCAACGAGGGCCATGGGCTTTTCATATTGGCATTTGTTTCAGCAACGCACGAGTGGAGTTTGCCGCTCTCGCGATTGCGCATTGATTTAAATTAACTTTTTGGGGCTCGGGTGTTAATTGGCGGTGCCAACAGAACGGCCTAGACAATTGAAAGGTACTCAGCCAGTGGAAGGCTGGCCTGAACTCATTTTCACATGAAGAGATCTATCTGCGAGAAGGCAAAAACGAATTCGTTGGCATTTCATCCAGGGACGAAACAACGACCAAAAAAAAAAAAAAACAAACAAATAACTTAGGCAACAAACTTAGCCAGAACTCATATTTTATTTATCATAATCAGGCGGCGGCAGCGCAGCAGCTACCTAAAGCCATTAAAACAAAAACCGTATATATATCTAAAAACAAAACGTACGCTTAACTGCAATCAATTAACTAAATTTGGAAGGCGAAAAAAATATCACCGCAGGGGGTAGACAAATTTCGTTTTGCCTTTAATTCTGGCTGTCTCGTTAGCTTCTCTTTTTATACGAGACAACAATTCCATTTGGCAAATAAAGTTATTTATCTGAAATGATTATTCTCGATTCCGAATCCGAATCCGATTTCGATCGGCATAAGGCCAGAACTCTGACGGCATGCGGCGTATTCAAAACTTAGGTGTGAATTAGTCGGTAATGACATCATTGAACTTTAACTTGGCAACGGGCGAGACTCAATAATAACTGTAGCTTGTGGCCTGGCTCTAGCTCACCTTACCACACCTTCCAGCCGGCTAAGGCAAAGGCAATAACTACATATCAGCCAGGCCGGTAGGTACAGATATAGCAGTCAATGTGCAAATATCACAGAATTCTATTAAGGGGAGCCCGCGGATGCAAAAGGCAAACTGAATGGGGGCATCGAATAATCGTTTAAGTCATATGTGTGTGATTTTCACAGATAAATTTCTATGAATTAAGTCGACGAATCTACATTGCAAATGGGTAGATTCTGCTCTGATTGATTTAATGAGCCATTGATTATACAAAATAATTATGTGGAACCAAGGCGAGAGATTCAAGCCGCAAAATATGGGAGAAACCGTTTAAAAAATTGTTGTTTCTTGGAATCGCTTGTGAAATGGATGAGTATCTTCTTCATGATTTAAAATATTCGAGCTGATAAATATTTAATTTGACAGCTAGATTTACTGGGAGTCTAAATTGCTATTTGAATTTAACTTTTTTAGCCTAAAATGAGTATAAAACTCATACTTTTTCAATTAATTTGAATATGATCAAAAATGGTATATAATAAAAAATCCTTGAAATATTGTATGCACGCATTAAAGCTCTATTCTTCTAAAATAAACGTGGCTTAGTGCAGATTTATTCGAAAATCTGAATAGAGCTGAAGACAATTCCAAGAGCTACTGTGAGAAGAAGAAATGGTATCTAATGAGAACGAATATGGGATTAGTTCAGGACAGGTGACCTTTTCCATCGAAATCCTTTTATGATGCAAATCTCCGGTGATATCATCAATAACAAATGTCGCCAGCTCTACGATTTATGACAGACCTATGGGTGTGTGTTAATTTATGCCTCAGACTGTTACAATTAAAAGATAAACGGTCGCTTTGCATTGGAAACGCACCGCTAAATGTATGCCCCAAACAATGGGTCGGGAAACCCAGAAATCTTGGGGAGATATGAATGTAGAGAAGAAAACGAAAAACCGGTTAAATGCATTTTGTGTAACAATGTGTCAGACCAACTAATAATGCCCGACAACAAGAACTTGACCTGGCTAAAGTCCCATTTTGGTAGCTCCGCGAGGAGAAGAAGTCAGCCGGCTAAACATTTCAATTTTAATTAAGCATGATAAATGATTTCACTTGGACGCATAAATCTTTTTTACAGTCGCGATGAAACAATGAAGTTCCTTTGTTTTTCCCCAACTCGTCGATGTTTTCAGCCGCTTCTTTGTTTGTTTGGCTCAGAGGAGATAAGGGCCGAAGCTGTGAAGAAAATTGATTTGAAATTAATGCAAGAATTTGTTATAGAAAAAATAAACAAGCTCGCGTTCGAATCGATCGTGTGCTGGAAAATAAAAGCTGTTGAGGCCTGCGATTTGAATTGATTTCGTTTAAAGAAATGAACCATAGATTGGATTTCTTAAATATGCACGATTCGAATCCAATCCAAACCGAATCGAATCGAAGAAAAATCGTCGCAAACAGGCGTTTTAACAACGGCAAATGACCCGAAAACCTGATCGAAAAACAGATCTTGTCTCAATTGTCAGTGAAATAAACAAATGTTTTAGGAAATTTTCGTTTCACTTAAGATAAGAGCTGTATCGCTTAACTAATGTTAATGAAGCTGATGACGGCGTTGAAATAACGGACTACACCAAATTAGATCACATTTTAAACTTTATAATATAAAAGATTAACTTGCTTTCTTAAGCAAACTTTAACTTAAAGTGTAAAATAATTATATTAAAATGTATAACATAATAACAATTTTAATAAAAATGTAATCTTTTGTATGAGAATAATTTGAGGATCATTTTATTATAAATCTTTTATTTATACTTTTTTAATTGAAAATTGTAAGTTATTTACAGATTTTTTGTAAGAAAATAACGTTTAACCCATAGAAACATTACTCCAACTTATACAGCATGCGATTAACTATTGCTTCTTAATAGTAATGACACTTCATCAGCATTAATTTTTCTTAACCCACCGAAGGCCATTTTGTGATTACAGAAAATTGCAGAAATTTTGTACAAATGAATTTTTTATAAATTATAAATTGTTTCTAAAAAAAATATATATATTTTAGAAGTTTTCAGACTTTAAAAGGAAAGAAATAAATCAAAAAATCAATCAAAAAAATTCTAATTGTAATAAAGAACATGTGCTTAAGTTTAAAAGAGCAAATATAGCTGATTCATAATTTAAAAAACTAGTTTAATATTTTATTTAATTTTAATTTCGGGCATACAAGTGGTTTTCATTGGGTTAAAGCAGAAGTCCTCGTTCTCGTTTCTTGCGGTCCGCAGACTGAGGAGCTGCGTGATGTTGAGCAGCCATAAGTGCTAATAAATTGTAATACAAATACATTAAAACTAAAGACTAATTAAATGACTGTACTTAAGCGACTCGAGGCAGCGCAACCCGAGTTAATCACCGCTGGAGGCTGCGATTCCGCATCTGGAATCCGAAGCAAATCTCAGGTGACTCTCTGGCGTAATCTTCTTGCAAAGTGTGTGCTCCGTTTTTCTTCGTCGCCGTTTTGCAGCGCTCTTTTTTCGTCCAAAGAAAACCTTTTGTGGTCATTAATTCGCACTTAATATGCTTTTTATGGCCCGGCCGTTTCATTTTGTTTTGGAACGGTGCGAGGTTATGTGTGCAAAACAATTATTCCGCAATTAAACAGTTTGCACTTCGCCGAGAGAGAGCGGGCAGGTCCAGTTCGGAGCTAAGCTCATGGACAGTCATACATATTAATGAAGTCCCCAGTTGATTCCCGAGATGTGAGCGTGACTTGGATTCCGATGCAACCAACTCAGCTCCCAGTTTGGTTACAAACGATATAAATGAAAGTAATTTTGAAAGGATGAAAAATCGGTTCCACTTTTCTTAGACCATAAAAAAATTGACTCACAATAAATACCAAATAGATGAAGTTAACCCTTGATACGATATAAGGAAAATCAATACTTGATCAGTCAATATTTGACCAACCATCAAAATTGATAAACTTGACCTTTTCCTTAGTGGATGGCTTACAATTTATTTAATAAAAATCATTTTTATTTTATTTTATTTAGTTGCAGTGTAATTAATATTTTTATGAGCTCGAGTCCGTTATACTATTCATTACAATTTAGTTAAATTGTATTTAATAATTTTACTTTTTTCCATCAATGCTAATAATTTATTTCATAAAAATCTATGTATATTAGCTCCTTAAATTTAAATGAACTCAAGCTATTAATTTAAAATGTATGGTTAATTTAATTAGATTTAATTATTAATTAGTAATTTATTACTTTACTGACGCAGCTTCCTCAGGAAACTTCTTAGGAGTAAACCTCTTTTATCAGAGGTTTAAAAATTACATTATCCACCGAAATGCCATCTCTAGTTGGGGTCGCAATTCGAACAAATCACTTAAGCGGCACCGGAGGCAAATGACCACCAACAGTAAATTCGCGGCGGCGACAATGCGTCGACTGCTTTTCTAGTTCGCCATATCGAATGCAACCAAGGGAGTGTTAAATATGTTGCATTCCCCCGGGGCCACGCCCCTTTTGGCCATCCGTTCTAATTGCCGCCGCTGAATGCGGTCGAATGTCTTGGCCTGATTGCACTAGGCCCACTGATGGCCATTGCGGGCCATGTATCTCTCTGGGCCTTTTGTTTCTTTATTATAATTATTTTGTTAAGCTTTTTTGCGAGTGCGAGAGTGTGGCAATTATTCACTTAAATCATCAGGAGGCATCCGAGTGTCATGCTGAGTTGCAATCGCACCGTCAATCCAGGGGCAGCATCGGGAGCATAAAGCATCGTCTCGGGGTTAAACGACAATAGACTGCCGAAACGCACTGTCGGAATAGACTGCTGGCATACCCTGTTCAAAATTTGTTACTTGTGCCCAAGTTCACCAAAAAAAATAACAGATTTTTCACTACGAAATATATGCCCTTTTAAAAATAAAATTATTTTTGGTTATATGCTTGATTTAACAATTAAACCAGCAAATCATTTTCATTTCAAGGTAATGGTACCTATATATATACATTCAATAATCTTGATTTGTCACACAAATTTATTGATATATATTATTTAAGTATATTAATATTTTAAAGTAATTTACGCTTTGCTTAAATTAAAATTACAATATGTTGGTAAAAAGGAATTAGTTAAGATCTCAACAGTTTGTTGATAAAAATAGCATTTGTTTAATTTATGCTCGGCTTTTTTTTTGGGTGCGTAAATTAACTAATTTTGTATCAAACCGATTTTTGTCTGCTATATTTCGCCTACAATCTCGACAATTTGTTCTATTAATAAAGCAATTCCAAAACGATTAAGAGCCGCAAAGTGACCACAAGACAGAAAGCCGCTGCAAAGCGGCTCGATGATGGGCAGAAACTCATTTGGACATTTATAGCCGACAAGATGAGTGGTCACAATGCAGCAGCCTTTACGAGGGGAGTAGCAAGTAAGTTGGGCAAAACCAAGGCAAAACCAAGGCAAAACCAAGGCAAAGCCGAAGTTGTAAATCACTTTGTTGCGGTCTAGGGAAGTGGGGATGGCTGGAGGGGGAAATGGGAGGACGCTTTCCTTTTCCCGACGGCGCCATAAATTTAATTTGAAATTAATTTTTTTGCCGCTACCAGAAAGGAGGCTGCCAGCTAGTCGGGTCATCAAAATGCTAAGCTATGTAAATGATAAGCACAATGCTGCGGTGCAGCCCAAGTCCGCGGAGGCAACTTGGCCAAGAAGTGAACATTTTGTCCCCTTCTCGAGCCTTTTGGCTCTGGCTTTAGCTTTGGCTTATTTTTGCACGCCACCTAAATATGGTAAGGCACGCATTTGTTGTAAAATGCAAAATTGAATATTGAGTGCAGCCAAGGAGCAGGCAGAAAATGGTGCTGCCAAAGAGGGGGATGCGGTGCATCCGATGGGGCTCCTTTGGCCCCTTGTAATTATGAGCAATGCACTCGATAAAAATTGAAGTTTTCATTTCGCGAAAGTTTTTCACCAGCAGCCCAGGCAGAAAGAGGCAAAAGCTACAACAGTAGCCCCCAAAAACAAGCCGGGGAAACATTTATTGTTCTCCCGTTAAGGCAAAAAGCGAGGATCGGGCATAAAGTCTTCCCAGATCCACAGCGACCGCAAGGGCATGCGAACTAAATTTCGTACAATTATGAGACCAAAACAAGAATAAGCCCAAATGACGGGGATTCGAACAGGATAATACCTGAAAGGCAGATATGAATTGAAAATTGTTTCGATTAAAAGTGACTGCTTAGCACATTTACAAAAAACAGAATCCGCTTCAGAGCTTTGGTTAAGAATCTGTAAAAACAATATGTAGTCAAGTAAATATGTTATATATTTTTTTAAAAATTTTAATATGTATTCTACAAATGCATTTTATACATGCTCTAGAGATTGTTATCAATTTTATTATAAATCTTTATATTTTATATTAATATTAATATTAGAGCGGAGTTATATCTAAATAAATCTTTATTTTTTCCGAATTTCGTATAGTTTTCCATTCCCAAACTTGATCGAGCATCCCCACTGATACCCCGCTAAGCATTTGGTATAGACGAATCCGACAACAGAGCTCATAAAACGAAGTTGCAAACGGTAGCAGAAAACCGCAACAAAACAATCGAGCTGCATGTGGGAGGTCCTGTTTGGCCATAATGACAACCGCAATGGAGACCACCAGGTGAGTTGCATGCAAATTTTTCCCCGATCGTCCCGCCCAACTGCCCCCTCTTCCAGATACTACCGAATGGATCTCCCGAAAATGCAGGCGACAAACTTACGAATTGCTCATGTCAATGGTCCAAGTCGCTGGGGAGTTTGGGGATCGCTGGTTTTAGTGGGTGGTGGTGGGTGAAACTGGGGATGGAAGCGCCAGGGAGCGATCATAATCTTTGGGAAGCTGGGAACCATGGCCAGGAAGTTTTCGGCAATGTTCGCCTGGCTGCCGGTTTTGTTTTCCTTTTTTTATATGCTGATTGGCATTAATAATGGATTATCACGATCAGGCACTGGGGTGTATAGAAATATCGCTCTCTGTAAAGTGTGAGTGTGTATGCACTCAAAGAATCCCAAACTTAAATGAGGTTTTTACATTTTTCTTAATTAATGTAAGACATAAAATATCAAGAATTTTGTACCCCAAAGAAGCGAATTTGTAATGAATTTAATTTTAAGATGCAACTATTTTTTAAAAGATATTATATATAAAATTGTTTATTTTGGAAGTGAGATTTTAGAAACCAATGTTATCAAAATTTCCAGAGCTCGTAAGGGGTTAAAATAAAAAATAAAGTTTATGAAAGTGATAAATTAAAATTGATAAGCTTTACTTTAAACCTTTGTTTAATACCAAATAAAAATTAAATTAAATAATACCAAATAAATTAAATAAGCTTTTAGAGATGAAACAGTTATGTATTAAAATCATTTCTCTATTAAAATTTTAAAAATATTCTTCAGTTCGAATCCCATTTTTTTCAGAGTGTTTCCTTTTGGGTGGGGAGCTGCAGTGCAAGTCTCTCATCATCGTTGGCTTTTCTGTTTTCGGCAGTGTTCATATCGTGCGATCATCAAATAATGTGAACGTGTGATCAACGCTTACACTCGCGGAAAAGGGAGGGGAGTTGGATGGAGGGGGGCACTGCCTCGTGTGTTACACTAACTTATTTATGCGAAATATTTTGAAATCGTGTTTGCAGTGCAGCGTGCGCTTCGTCGTCGCCTTTTTCTGTTCGGTTCGGACAGGGGCCAGAAAGGACCAGCAGTCCCAATCCCCCTTAACCCACTGCTGGCCCCCTTAACCCCCGCTCGACTGGCAGACATGCAGAAGTTTCAGCTTCAGTTTTCGGGGGCTCAACTTTAGCATCAGCATCGTCTTCCGCGGCCGAAACAACGTGACCCTCTTTTTGCGCCTGCAGATCACGAATTATTCAGAATTTCTTTTTTCAGGCCTCTATAACCTTGCGAATGGGTTAGGGTATGGCAACATAGTTGCCATCTTGGCCGCTCAGAAGACCAAAAATCGAATCGGGGCTACCTGACATCGCCCCTCCGACAGGCATGATCTTATAAGGGGATGTGTGCTGCTCACTAAATGCTGTCGATTCCATTTTTTCGGCTAGTGAAAGGACTTATGAAGAATATATAAGTTTTATATCTATTATAAATATAAATAATATTGCATTACGTAAATATTAAATGTGGTAATTAAATGTTACCTCCACTTAATTTTATATACAGTTAAAACAATAATGCTCCCAAACAATGAGTTTTATGCAGTTTAAATATAAAAGGGATGAGCGGTATAAAGTGGTTTAGTTATATAGGATAGTTTAGTTTAGCCATAGTCATGATTAAAGTCATTGGGAACATTTTGGAATTAATTAAATACATTTTTTATAAGTTCAGTAAACTTAAATAATATTAAATTATGAAAATATTGAATTATATAATTAAATGTTATCTGTGCTTACTTTTATTGAAAATTAAAACAAGTATGTTTCAAAATAATGACTTTTTATATACTTATTTATAAAGCTTATATATACAAAATACATATGCTCTATTTTTATATTTTTAATAATAAAATTGGAGTTTCCATGGTCATTATTAAAGTCATATGTTTTAACCCAGTGTAACCATTATAGTTAAATCTTTAATTAAGTTAAAAATCTTGTTAACAATTTCTGAATGCATACATAGAGGATGGTAATCATTTCTTCTTCCTTAAATAGCTAAGAAATATTTAATATTTCCTTAAAGTTCTAAATAAAAATTAGCTTACAAATAACTTTTAAACTCTTATCATTATCCCTTTCTGAGCATACAAATATTCGACTTACAGTTTGCAAATGCTTTGTGCTGCGAATGTTACTTTGCTTATGCATTTTAAGCATCGCTGGCAAAATGCTTTCGGCTGCTTATGAGTCATGTGAAAGCGCCCAGAAGAAGAGATGCCGCACTTTGGTGGCTTGAGGGAGGGCAAAGGGGCAGCGAGCGAGATTCCGGATGATTGTGAAAATTATGTTTGCTCTGAGCAACGCGCATACACGTTCTTCTTCGCCGAGGATGGAACTGGCCATGGGCCTGGAAAGGAAATGAGGCTGGGACTCGCGATCGGCAGGTTCATGTGGCGTCGGTGAAAGGCTACCATCATCAGCTCTTGGGCTTGTGAGCTCACTGCCGACCTAATCATCATTGGCCATTGTTATTAACATGATTATCTGCATTATGCCCGAGCCCCCGAGAAACCAAGTTGAAAGTTCAGGCGGCGTTTAAGCATGATTATGAATTGGGTCAACATGTGGTCGGTCGGATCGGTCGAATCGGTCGAATCGGTCGTTCCTTCGATCTGACCGATCGGCGATGCGATGTTCAATTATGCCAAGCCAAGCATTTCGCAAATGCGTTTAGCCCCAAAACGACGATGTTGCCGAGTCGAGAGAGACCTGCCAGCCAAATGCAATGAAAATGAGACATATCGCAAAACTTAAGTCTCCTTACGGGTCGCCAGCGATTGACAACTGACAGGACGAACAGACACAGCGACCCCTTGTACTCCCTCTAACTCTATAAGGAGTTGGGCAGTCACTGCGAGAATTTAATATAAATTAAAATTAATAACTATTCGGGGGTAACTCGGAAGTGTCTTTGGTTGAAATTTGGTCGACCATGCTCATCTAATGACATTACAAAACCGAATTAAGCGAATTTCAAGCGAAAAGATTTATTTTTCACTCATGACTATTATTTATCTTTGCCGTTAGACCTTATAACGTTCACTTTATGTTATATTAGTATTTAAGTTAATTTTTTTTTAATAAGACATTAGTTTGGTAAATAAATATATAAAAACATCTTCAGTCATCATGTATATTTCAAACCCAATTTAAAATTAACATAAATTGAGCGTTTCTTATGTATATCTTTTTTAAATCTCAAGCCTTAGATTTTAAATTTCGCAAAGCTAGTACTTTAGTTTACAATTATTCCGTTATTTTACTAAATATAAGTTAAATAAGTATAAATAAGTTAAAGCATTGTATTTATTAATTAATACTTAATACATACCTAATTATATTTGGAAAACTTTTGGGGCTTAAGTTTGAACTTAAGTTCTTTTTTTACTCATCATTATTTTTACTAAAATACTAATGCATTTCTTATATAACAATTTCTCTGAGTGCATGGAAATCTCGGTAAAGAAATCGTGTTTGGCTATTGATGCGGCTTATTATATGCAAATTTGGCCCAAAACAAACCGCACAGCCCCAAAGCGAGTGCTGACCATAAAGAAGAAAATGTCAACGGAGGCTCTTCGGCTCTTCTGCTCTTCGGTTTGGCGTTCTTGTTTTTCCCTCGACTTTCGAGCAGCCTGCGTAAATTCACAAAATATTGACACCGCCGCAACTTGAGGGCCAAAAGCCGTGACAGTGATCGAAATGTGTCTTGTCTAGGTGGAAAAGGAGCCGGAGCGTTGGGAGCCTGGTTTCCCAACCTGAAAACTGAGCCCGAGATGTTGTCTCCTCGATTCGAAATAGCTGACTTGGCAGCCGCCACAAACAATTGCGGGCGGTTTGTTTGTGACGTTTGCTTAACAAGAAGAAAATTGCTGCAATTCTTTACAAGTTTTTGAGACTTGCTGGCAAGATTGTGGGCATCGCCGTTCCCATGTCTCCGGTTTTCATTCCCCGAAGCTCCTGCGATGCGTTCGCCATGCGTTTGTCATGCCAAAAGTGTAGTAAATTGTGTGGCACTTAAGTCAACACATGGCTGCAAGGACGGGGATTGTCGTCGGGCAGCCAATTTGCATGTGGGGGCACATTGCGCCAAGGGAATTGTGCGCTCTATTTTGACTTTGACTTTGATAGATCTCTTCGGGCTGCTTTTTGTTCAGCGCATTCTGCCGTAAGCGGAACAGATCCAAGCTCTGCGATTACAAGATATACTGTAGGGCCTGGCTGTGGTGAAGGTTATAAAAGTAAATAAGGCTGATTTAAGCCCTCAAATGCTGGTTAATTGGAGCTTAAATAGGATGGTTTGAAAATAAGTAATAATAGACTTATGCCTAATGAATAACTCTCATTTACAGAACTCATTTAATTTGTTTAGCTTCAGCAAATTACATTGGAAGAGATTTAAACTTAAACACAAGATGTCGTATTTAATAAAGTTAAATTAAATGTTAATAAAAGCAAAAAATATCTGGTAATCAATTATGGAACTAGTACCTTTTGTCAAACAAAAATTGAAATATTTATGGATTTTATAATAACTCACGTGATTATCTTATTTAATCTTATTTGGTCACATAATTTTTGTTGGATTAAAATGTTACAGTCACTTTTGTAATATTGGCTTGCAATTATTCAATTTGTAACTTGATGTTTTTTCCAATTTCTTTATAAATTCAAGAAAAATAGTTAGAAAGTAAATGGCATCATTTAGTTGCTCGATATGCAGTAAGACATATCTAAGCCACTCCAGTGAAGACGATGTGTGTGGTTTCTCCTGTGTTTCTGCTACATCGAACACTTTTTCTTAAGCCCCTGAGAGTACAACGTAAGTCCGTAAAACCCCTTGCTCGGCTTGACCTCGACCTCTTTGCGTTGGGGCTGAGTGGGGGCTCATTATGCCACCGAAATGAATGCAAATCGGCGGCATTAACTTCACATGCTGCGGTACAATTAAGTGTGCCCCTCGCCCCAAAACGGATCTGTCTCCTTCCATCTGCACGTGGTTATCAGCAAACTTTGAGGCTTATCACGCCGCCACACTCTCACTTACTTTGGTGCACAGCATAGTACACTGCGGATTCGAGTGCCTGGCACAAATTTGCAATTATAATTTTGCGCCCAGTCGCTCTTTTTCCGTGGCGGCGTTTTCCTTTTGGCCAGACTCGAATTTTTTTTGCCCAGTCGCCGCGGCGATTTAATCTCCTTTGGCTAGCCGCAACTCCAGCTCCAACTCCTGCTCCAACTCCAAGCTCCAGCGTTGTGGACCAGCTCGTAGTTCAACAATTGAATTTTAAAGCCGCAGTCTGGATGTGGATCTGGGGTCCTTTTGCATGTTTGCGATGCCCGATGCCCGCGGGCTTGGGGGCATTTCTCTAAGGCCGCCACAAGCGAAGCTAATTGGATTTCTCTCCTGGGAGAGCCGACGGTGCAGACGGAGCCCCGACTACGTAAAACATATCGATAATGTCTTGATCAGACAGCCAGTCCAGTCCGCCCAGCTCCCCCATATCCATATCCCCTTACCATCGAAATGTGCAAGCGGCCAGGCTGCAACTATGTTTGGCTGTGGCCAAATTGTAATAGTAAAGCACACTGCGAGAAATATTTATAAATGTCTCCAACCTTATGATAAAATTAGGAGGATGCAACAAGGATATAATTTATTTAAAACAGTTTTTTGTATTTTAATCAGGCTTCATGCCAGTGCTGTATATTTAAAATCTTTACGTGATATACGACATTTGTAGAACTTTTATTATAAAAAATGGATTTATATTAATTAGTTAATTATATCTGCCAACAAAAACACAGCTTTGATTTACAAATTTATAATATTTACTTTATTTGGCAAAAAAATACAGCTCTGACAATGAATTTGTTTATATCGGTAGCTTTTTTACTTAAGTTCTATTTATTTTAATAATACTATAAATTTGCCCATACCTGAATACATTTTTTTATTGGATTATTAACTTTATTTTTATATTAAAATGGTAAGAAAGCAGTGCAGCTTAAGCTGAAAGTATTGAAGTTGAAAACTATGACTTTGATCTGAGCAAATAAAAATTTAAATTCAGAGAACATTTTGTTATATGTACATACTTACATTATTTAAATTTCTCCGAGTGCACTGCGCAGTACTTGCATGTGCAGTTTTTCCAGCATCTGCATCAGATGAATGATTTTGCCTGGCTGGCCGATGAGAAACGCGTGTAAAGCAGCAATTAATTTGTACTACAAAAAACAGTTTGCTGGCTGTTCCTTGGCGTTTTTTTTTTCGGGGTGCGTGGCCAACTCTTGGGATCCGATTCGTCTGTGCTATATGACTGCGTTGGCAACAAAGGTTACAAAGCAATTATAGGGCCCCGAACCGCACCGCACACCTACTATGTGTAGTATAGTGTGGTCCGTGTTATGATTCTCTTAGCATATGAGGAGCACTCGAGGAAGAGCTCAGGACGAGATGATCTCTCATGTGGCCGCGACACGACGACCTCTATGAATATGGCCCGCCGCCAGTCGACCCGGCAGTAAGCACAAAAAAAATAAAAAAGGAAAACCGAGAAGGTCCGATCCGAGATCCAACTTTGAATCCGATTCCTTACCAAAAAATCACAGAGCACCGTGCGTTGTTGTTGTTGTTGCTGTTTTGGGGTAGAGCTCTTGAGCGCACTTTTTGTAATCTACGCTATAATCATGCACTGAGTAAATTCGCATAGCCGCCCATTATTCCACCCCCTTTTTTTTTTATTTCTGTGGTTTTTCGGCTTGGAGTGCAAAGCGAAGCATTCAATTTGGTTGTTGTTATTATTGGATGGGGTATATCCGATTGCGGTATGCGCTTGGTGAGCTTGGCACTAAAAAGTTACTTAATATTTACATTATTATAGAATTCTAAAAAAATTTAAGAAAATAATAAATGAGAAAAAAAAAGTTAAGATTAACAACTTTTTGTAATAATATATTAATCTCAAAGTGTTTCAATATTTAAAGTCACATTCCAATAATATGTGAAGCCATTTTGAGCTAAGTATTTACAAAACAATTATTTAATTGCTCATTTTTTTTTCAAAATTAAAATAATTATTAATAACGACAAAATTTATAAAAGTTTTAGTTTATGTTTTAACTATTTGGCTAATTATAATTTTAAAAAAATTGTATGTTAATACATTAAGGTAGGTATACCTACTTTTGTAAGACAAACAAAGATCTTAACTTGATAAAAATATATACTTATATAATATTTGAATATTAAAAAATACCAAAATTTTATACTTGATGGCTTATCAGTAAAGCACATATATTACTTAATGTTTTAATCTTTGCTTTGCTTTGTTTATACTTAATTTTTTTGCGGTGTACTGTATGGCTGCGGTTTTCACTGCATCAAAATACACTTAATTTTGGTCTTTTTGCCGCAATTCATGGATTTCACATGGCTTGAATGCCGCAATCGTTCCTGGCCCTGTCCTTCCCCTTTCGGGACCAGAAACTCCTCTGATCGATCGGCTTCTCAGCGCCGCCAGATGATCTACATTAAGAGAGAAATTTTTGCGGCTCGGCCAGGGACCAGGGAAAAGCCAACTTCAACTCCAACTCCGGCCACAACTCCACTTGAGGTCGGACCTTTTGCCTGGCTATAGCCTTTCTGCACAAATCGCCGCCGTCGATGGGGGCGTGTTCTGTTTAAACTGTGTGCGCCAGGCTATGGTACAGTTTTAAGTAATTGCATTATGTTTAAGTTGGCTTTTTGCTTGTTTTTTGGAGCAGAGTTCGGAGTCGAAGTTTACTGGAAGTGGGCGTTTGAATTTTCGCTTTTTTCGCTTTGTATACTTTTTGCCGCACTGCAGATAAAGGCAGACTAAGTAAATACCATAAAGCATAGCTGGGATATTCGGAATTATTTCGTTCCATGGAAGTAAAACTTCATTATGTGGACTCAAATAAAAAAAATTTAGCTACCATAATGACACGATTTAGTTTGCATCAATAATATTGATAGATATTACACTATATACTAAGCTTTTGGTATTAAATAAAATATTTTTATTAATATATTTTTCATAATAAATATGGAGAAAAATTAATCTTTTAAGTTATAGTGCCAACCGACTTAATATTCGAATCTTTTTCAATAAAGTTGCATTTGTTGCCTTTTTTTTTGTATAAAAAGAAGATGAGATTTGAATTCACTTGTTTAGACACTATCATAATGATATACCGAAAAATCGGAGTAAACTCTTTCAATCATATTAACCCACTTGCTCTTCGAAGCAGGTAAACCAGTTTCCGAAACTTTTACCTCATTAGGGAAATGATCTCATCGGTGATCCATTTGTGTCACAAAATGTTCGGCTCGTTTAGAGTGCAGCGAGATCCACTTCAGAATGTTTCCTAACAGGTGCACCCCAACCACATTTCCAGTCCACTTCCCAACACTTTGGCCGTCTGAACTACTTAACATAAACAAACAGCGATTTGTGGCCCCTTAAGCGATCCATAATCAAAAAATGCAGCATTAATCAGCCGGGATCCCGAGCCGAGAACCCTTTTCGGGGGACCCCCCACAAGTTGCCGGCGACTCGCCGAGTAGACTAATTAAAAAGCATATTACGAATGTTATTAACATGACAGCGAACACAGCGCCACGATCGAGAGATGGAGGGGCTATTAAAGGGCCTCCGAACAGCAACAAGCCCAAGATAATGAGCAGGTAATGGGAACCAGAATGAGAACGGCCAGCGATTCAAATCGATGTGCATATTTCGAAACAGATTTCTGCCAGCGAAAATATTTCGTTTGTTGGGGTTATTTAATCCAATTAACGGAGACAATTATCGAAATCAGGTAAAGCCACACGGCGAGCATCCGACGATATTGTCACTAATGAGTTATGATGCGCAGACGACAGAAGCGGACAAGGCACCATAACCATACCAACCATACAACACACTATACAACACACACCATACACCATACACCATACACCATCCATATACACACGGTCTTCGTACCATTGAACCAGCTGCACCAGCTGGCTGACTTGGGACTCCGATTCGGATTCCGATTCCCACTCCGCGACTGACTGAAATGTTGAACATTTTAAACCATAACATTTTATTAACATAATAAAATCAAAATTATCAACAAAGTCGTCAATGTCGCGACACAAACGGGGACCCACAGACAAGCGGACAGAGAAACGGAGTCTGGGACGAAAAATGAAAATGAGACAACTTTGGAGGTAAAGGTAAGGTAACGAGGCTGGAGGTTGCAACTTGGAAGATCTAGCTGAATCAGGCAGCCAAACTGATTGGCATCGCTTCTCGATTTCCTTCTAGAGATGACCACATCACGTGAGTGGCTTAATGCAACTCACGAATGTCACATTTAGATAGGTTGACCTTTTAAAATTGATAGGTTTTAGGTAAAATACTCATGGCAAGGAAATATTTTAATTGAAAAAATATTAAGTAATTTGTAAATCAAAGAGAGTTATAAAATAAATATTGCTTTAAATGATTTTTATTTCTTTCTTTCTGCTACTTAATAAATTAGTTATAAAATGTCTAGCCTTTATATGTTAAAAAACTTTTGAAAAGCATACAAATTAAATTATAATAATACTATTTTTGATGCCAATGACCATTTTCAGCAGGTATTCAGCATTTTCGTGATCTTCAGAGCCATTTCATGACACCCAGACGATCAACGATCATAGATGGAAAATTTGTGTCTCTGCCGGAGCTGGGACTCAAATTTCCTCCATCATCCATAATGCCCATAATACATATAGTAAACTGCAGCATTTATGTTCGAGGAGAACATTTGATGGCGCTTAGCCCAGCTGGTTTGGGCTGGTATAGGTGCTCTTTAACTGGCCCACACTGATTGTCAGCCCTGGGCCGTCCCACCAATATCTTCCGATAGTTTAGAGTGTGTCTGGGGCATCAGATACGATACTCCCCATCATCGCGGTCGCCACATGCGGCGAGGCATGCCTAGATGGCAGAATTATGATTTACTATAATGAAGCTCTATATAGTCGGCCTGATAGGCATCGGTTTGGTGTCGATTGGACCGCAGATTGCCATAAAGTTGATGACTTGTTATCGATTTTTAAACAGGCCGCAATAATCATATATATCTGACGATTGTGATATTAGGGTTAATTTATACCAAAAAGCTTTTCTAATAATGATGGGGAAAAGTTTGGAGAGTAATAATATCATATATAAAACAAACTACTCTTCAATATTAATGTGAAATTTGGGTTTTTTAAATTCTATAGAATTTCTTAAGTACACATACTGCTCTTATTTTAATTATTAGGTATTTTTACCTAAATTGTTAAGCCATTGTGAAAGTTTTTGGCTTTTCGGCTGACCCTCCACATATTGTATGCGTTGATTTGGCCATGAAATTTATTGTTTGTAAAAAAACGGGTATGCGCAGAATTATTATAGATAACGATCGAATTCCTTTTGAAAAAGGAGAGCAACTTTTGGAATTTTCCCCCATGCCGCTCTCATCATTTCCGATGAAATTCCACATGTGACTCCTTTTTATGCCTCTTCCTTTTTGATTTGCTCAATTCCAAAAGAAGGCATTGCTCATAAATTTTATTATGAACTCGAACTCGAACCCGACTCGAACCCATCCACCCGTTGAGAGCGTTGCGAGGCCCATAAACAACATGCAGAAATTACTTGTTTAAAATTTGTCACACCATTAGTAAAAAATGAAAAATATAAAAAAAAACGGCGGCGAAAGGATCTCGCTGAGTTGGTTGGTGGACGTGATCGTGGAGCAGTCCCAGCGATTTCCAGCCTGCAGGCTGCAATCGAAAAATTCAGGGTCCGAGGGAGACCTTGTTTGCTCTTGATTTTATCAACCGCAAAACATCTACTCAAGTGTCAGTGTCACTTGGCCCAGCAGGAGGCGGCTTCGATGGCGACGACTGGCCGACTGAGATCGGGACTGGAAAACCTTTAAGACTCAGACCCATCGGACCATCCCAGGCGTTGAAAAATGAAGAACAGACAGCCGAAGCGAGAAATAAAGCGGAGGAGCACAAATTCCCCAAAACGAAGTTCAAGTCCAAGTCGAACTTTATCCATATAATGAATACACCCTCAACTTAAGTGCATAATTTATAACGAAGTCCGGCGAGCAAGCGCAGACAAAGCTGGCAAAATCTGGCAAGATCGCTGAAGCTCCAGGTTCTACACTCAAACAAAAATGTGTTACTTATGTGAAATTAAGTTATCAAGTTATGCTTTAATTTACACGGTGTTAGAGGAGCAAGTATGAAGAAGGCGTCGGGTTATACAAAAGTGAAATCATTATGTATATTTTAAAAATGAAAGTTATATCTATTTGTGATTTACATATTAGTTTGTTAATATTGGACTTATTAAGTAGCGTTTTAACTAATTTTAATGTTTTAAAAAATGTGCTGCCTTGCAATGTTTAAAATTTTATTCAACTGTATTTGTTTGAATCTCAAATTAATCTATTTTTCATAGCTTTTATTAATTTGTTGTTTAAATTGTAATCTTAATAGCTTAGTCAGTCAATAAGTAGTCTTATAAATGTAATTATTTTATAATTATCAAAAAATATATTTTTTTGAGTGCATCTGCAGTCGAATCCGTATCTGTGGAGGTGTGTGTGTGTTAATAAATTTCTTAATAAAACATGCAAATTCAAATGCATTTATCTAGATCAGCCAAAAGCGACAAAATTTAACGCTCATACCATTTATCAGAAACGTTTTATTTTTTTTTTGCATTTTTGCCCTCCACATTTACTTTTTGGCACACGTCGTCGTGGTTGTCTTTGGGTTACGGGTAGGGTCCTGATACGGTTAGGGTTACAGAAAGATATTGCACTCTTGACCACAGCCAAAAACCAGTTGATCTTAATAAATATTTTGACTTTTGACAAATGCCTTTTTCGCCAACAATGCGCAAAACAATGAGCCAAGGACGGGAACAAGGACAACGATAGGGGTGTGGTCCTGTCCAGCCATAAATATATCGAAGGAAGGATAAGGATTTGCAAGCTATTCAAACCAGAAACTGACACAATTTCTGGGGCAATTTGCACAAATGTTTTAGAGGCCAAAATGTGTGGAAAATGTGTCAAGAGGAGGGACTGCGCAGGCAAATTGCCATTTATGTCAAATTTTATTTGCCCAAAACATTTTGGGCGGCAACAAAGATAGATTTATAGAGCACCGTTGGCATTTAAGAGCAAGAAAACTAGGACTGGACAATCTCGTTAAAATAAGTACAAAAATATTTATGGGAATTCAAGAAATAAATATGATATATAAGAGATATAAAATTGAAATAAAAAAAAAATAGTTAAAAATGTTGTAAACGTCCTTTAAAGATTATAAAAGTGCCTAGCTTAATATTACTCAGCTCTTGTGGATTCACAATTTAGATGATTCTGTTGATTTCCGTGACTCATTCGGTTTTATAGATGCCAAACTGGGTCAACTTGAAGAAAAACCCACTATCGCCTTATTTTTTCGCTGCCCGCTAATTTCAATGAAAATGACTTAACACTAACCCAATGACCCAATGGACAAATTCTTGTACCGAGAACGGTGTGTTTTTGTGTGCGTTCTTAGTGACTCTGTTTTGTTCTTACCGAGGTAATTATAACGCAAAATCTGCCAGGCCACGACCATTGTTTGGATGAAGCCCAGAGATATGCGCACTCAGATAAACTTTGCCATCACAATGGCTTAGAACGTGCATTATAATTATTTTCATAATAAACTTGACAGAATTATAGTTTTTAGCAATTAAATATATACAACGCTGAAACGAGAAAAGGAAAAACAAGAATAGAATGGCAACAATAATGTGAATAGTCCGGCGGAGGGGGTTTTTGGGGTGGTGCATCGGAAATGTGCAAACCGAAAAACAAAACCTAAAAAACCTATCCTATGCCAAAGACAAGACAAGTCGAGCCAAGATTCAAGGCCAAAGTTTAAGAACATGTTTCGTGGGGATTAAGGGGAGGGGGAGGGTCTGTCAATAATGACGATGATGAGTCGCCGGTTCATCATCGCTCGGATCATCATTTGCTGGATCTCTGGCCATAATTAATGACTAACATTTGGCCAGGCGTAGTCAGTCAAAGTCGCGCTTCATCTAACGCACAGAAACGGCGACGAACAACGAAATTTTCTATGTGTGATTGATAACCCCAAATACGAAATGATGCAAAACCAGCTTTAATTATACCCTTTGTAGGGGGCTTTATTGGTTTTTCAACAATTCAGTCCAGCAATAGGTCTTGTTAATATTCAACAATGATTTAAAGAATGTATTAAATTGATTTTGAAAATCAGAAAATGGTTTTTAACACTTAACATAACATTTATTTACTTAATTTCTAAGCTTTTTAGTCTTATTGATCACTTTACTATAAGTGATACTGTTTCAGTCATTTTAATATTCTCAATTACTTTCAATACTAATGTAGACTAACAAACAGGACTAAGTCTATGCTAAGACAGAGTAAGCCTCTTATTACCGTGATAAAAAATGGAATAGCAAAAATAAACACTTGGCTAGTAAATTCAACATTTTATAATAATAAATAATTTATTTAAAATACATATTTTAAGAATTAGTTTAAATTAAATGTTTAGACATTAAAATCAATTCCAAAAATAGTCTTATAATAAATTAAGAAAAAATTAAATATTTTCATATTTTAAATCGCTAAGGATGAAAATGAGTACAAAGTATTCGGATTTTCTACCTTTTTACTAGTGTAATGATTTAATAGCCGCTATTTTTGTGTCGTATTTTATTTGCTTGTATTTTTTTTTTGCACATTTATAATTTGGAAAGTGTGTTGGCAACTTCGTTTTTAGAACTTCATCTTTCCTAATTTTTTCCTGAGTTATTCGCCTTTGAGTTCGAGTGTTGACTCGGCCGGGTGATTTTGACGTTTGGCCCGCAGGAGTGCCGTGCAGGTTGACTGGCAATATCAATCAAAAAACAAGTACGAATCCGTTTGCAAAATTATTCAAATTTTGAAATATCTGGAAACGAGCAGCAAGTGCATTTGAAAGCGATAACAAAAACAGACACACACGCCAAACAAAAAGCAAGTTAAAAGAGCGGCCGAGCCATAAAACAGGTCTTGGTGGGAATCCGTGAACGTAAACGAAATCCCCAAAACCGAGATGAGACTTGCGGGACTTGGACTTGGACTTGCACTTGGACCGATGCTGCTGTGTGGTCCTCAGCTGGGGTCTGGGTGGATTTTCTTGGTTTTCTTGGTTTTAATTAACAACTTTACAGCACATTTCAAGCGGTGAAACTTTCGGGGCGTTGAATGCTGCGATCCGCCTATTAACATAAGACGCTCGATCCCCAGTCGCTCCTTTCCTATATGGCAGTCATATAAAATGCACAGTGAAAATTAACACGCTTTTCGGTTCACGCCGCATCGGAAGTCTCTCAGAAATTCGGACCCACCACAGCGTTTGTCATCCAAAATATGCAAATTGCCTTCGACTCTCCGCTCTTCAGGCCGTTTTCTTCAGATACGAGTATATGTATACATATATCCCCGGCGATTGCCCCTCATTTACGCATCTTTTCTCGTCTTTGTTTGTCAAACTTATGATATTTTTACGGGTATTATGGATTTATGCGGAAATGTTATAAAAATTTGTTGGTGTTTCTCCAGCTTTACTTTATGCTTATGTGAACTAATAATTGACTATGGCTAATGCCCCAGAGGAGGCTATAGCTATTATCAAGTAACATTTAGCCTAACTGGAACTAAAGTTAGTTGTTTAATCTCATTTGTTAAGAAGGTGGGGGCTTACAATCAGAAGGGGGTTTCATTTAGAGGATAGGCCTTAAAAATGTAATAATATTAAGAAATTTAAGAAAATATTCTTTAATGAACTAATTTGTTTTAAAGTTATTTTTAAGTAAGTTAATTTTTGTTGACTATTTATAAATATTTTGTAAAGATTTATTAAATAAATTATTGTTATGTTGATATAATATTATTATACAGAATATAAAATTACTTAATTTTTCGGTTAGTCAATTCCAATTTCATGTAGATTTCCTTAACTTTACTTTTAAACCAATATTTTACAAGGTTCTTTATAAATATTATTACACCGTTTCCAGATCAAAATTATTTGCCCATCCTCGGATTTATTTATTGATTCCCGATTTCTCGTATCTAACCATTTATTCCATTTCACATTTAGCCACCCAAATCAAACAATCAGCACCTCTTTGCTTCGACGCAATTCAAGTCCGGAGAAATGAGAACCCAGCCACAAAAACTGAACCACACCTTTCCAGTCCGACTTACTAGCATAATTACGGCGAAACCTGGGGAAATAACAAAATCAAATACTGGAGATTCCGTCGTAAATCTCAGGTCCCATGAAACGCAACAAATTAACATTATTAAAATTTAGTTTTCGACACAGAAAACAAAGCGAAACAAAACGTAAAACAAAGCACGAAAAAATCAAAATTACTGAACAAATAATATTGTATTTGGACTAAACTAGTGGCGAGAGATGTGTGTCCCGGTTCCAGGTGCTAAGTGAGGAAGTAAACGTTGTCAAGGGAAATCAACAAAAACCCTCAAAAGTGAGTGGAGAACACGAAGGCGCCTCCATCGCTGGGAAAATATAACTTTAGTGTGCAAAGCTATTCAAGGAACTGTAAAGAATTGACAGAGAATCAGGATTTTGGTGCATTCTTCGTAGCTCAGAAATTTACGATATGATAATAAATCAAAACGAAATCGATCGAAGGAAAAGAAACGAAATTCCCGATGCCCTAATTCATTTTTTATTGAGGTGCACTGGAAAAGGAGAATAATCAATAATCAGGCACAGTTGGGAATCAGGACATCCATAAAAAAACCTCTCAACCGACTCTCATCTAAATAAAATTTAATGTTTATATGGCGCACACACCTCCAATTTATGTTCGACTCAGAAGTAGAAGCCCAAAAACGAAGACAAAGAGTGTTGGCCTAACAATGGCAAGTCCTTTCCTCCCCGCTCCCTCGACATTTCTTGGCTTGTTTAGTGGATGATAAATTGCTGCCGTGTGTGAGCGTCCCTCTGTATGGAACATGGATCCTACCGCTCCTACCGATCCTACCACCAGCAATTGTTATGATTTGTTTATGCCTTTTTGGGAGCAGCTGTACCACGCCCGTTGGAAATACATTCTAGGCCCGAAAAAGTCCGAAATAAATACAATTCAATCACGACTTCAGCGGAGATCACTCAGAACTTACACTGAACGATTTTTTGGGTCAATCTTAATAACATGGTAATATTAATAATTGAAAAATTTTTGAACTTAAATGACTTTCATAACTTATTGTATATATTTATATAACATAGCTTATACGTTTTTATACCCTATTATAATTTCAGTGAGAAGTTTACAACGCAGTGCAGGAGACATTTCCCACCCTATAAAGTATATTTATTCTTGATCAGTATCACTAGGAGAGTCGATCTAGCCATGTCCGTCGGACGACTATAGCATATACTCCCATAGGAACAATAGAAATAAAACAACGTCAAATTATAACATTGCTGTTATTTTATTTTTTTTATTTTGGTCATGATTGTTTAATTTTTCAGATAGCGTGAATAGTTGTTAGATCTAGTAAGGGAAAGCAAATTCTTTATGTATTTCCGTAGATTACAGATTTTTCATTTAAGTGTAGATCTATACAAAAAGTAATCGCTTTTGATTTTTTTTCACACCTAACTGTAACTTATCTGGATCGTCATCGATCAGGAAGTCCCGCATATTGCATTCGAAATCGCGCTCACCCCGAAAAACAGTACTAATTGTACGAAACAAAACCCCCAAAATGAATGCAATCTATTGTGAGATTCAACACGATTCCAGTTAGTAACGCCGATTAGGATCTGCCAGTGGCCTCACGCACGAATCGAGGACATTAATGTGTCAACATGTGCGACGATAGGACGATAGGAAGATAGGACGATAGCCAGCCCACAGACACACGAATATATGTGCACAGTAGTCCAGGCATTGACGACTAGTTCCTGGTAGCAGGACCCCGGGTCCCGATAAGGATCAGGACACGATTCGTGCGAATGTCGCCCAGGGAGCCCGAGGAAAACGAGGAAAACGACCACAACAATGCACGCATAACGAGCAAATCTGGTTGAGATATCAAACGACATATGGGCACCCGTAACATTAAAACCTTCAACTTCAAGTCGGGCTGAAAAAAAAATGTATATAAATGGTATCTTTTCCGTTAATGCCTTTTCGCATGCTACATAAATCTTTGACAGAGAAAACTTCGGTTTTATTGCCCGTATGCAAAGTAGGCCCTGGATCCCAACTGACCTTCAACCCTTTCATTTTCAGCCAACTACTGCGGTTGACCGCATTATTTTCTCAAAAGGGTTCCCTGGGATAACTTGATTAGACGCAATACTCCGTTTGTTTCCTCGGCGAACATTATTCTTGATTAAGTCACATTAATTATGATAATGATGGCCCCGAAACGAATCCCGGGACAAAGGCGACAATCTCAGACAATCGCAATTGAAATGGGAACAGGATATTGTCTGGCAGCCGAATGAAATAATGAAAAAAATAGGAAGGAAGCCGGGTCGTGTGCGCAAATAAAAAAATAGTGCGTTTGAGCGAGGAGCAAAAGGTGAAAGTGTGATAAATGTCAATTTCCTGCTCAGCATTTCGGACACGCTGATGACTTCATCAGTCGCGTTATCTAATAACCGGCCGACTCTCGTAATCCTTTTATGGAATTAATCAAGTGTGGCCATGACAAAAAATAGAGATATTTCAGCTGTCCTTGGGGAATGCGCAGATGCAAGAGAATCGTTTTTTTTATTGGCTTACGATTCCTGCAAACTGTTTGACTTCATTAAATGAAGTTTGGATAAATATAACTTCGGAAAAAATGTTAAGAGAAAAGGGAAAACTTGAGATATTCAAACTGATATTAATAGATACATTTTTAAGTTAAATCATTTGTATCTTTTAATTAAACTACATTAATTGCTTAATAGGACAATTGTTTATCGAATGGTAGACAAATAGTTTAATTCTTAGCCCAACATTAGTTTATTTTTCAACTTATACCTTGAACAGTATTTTAAATATTAAAAAAGAAGGACCAACGGACAGATAAATATGGTTTAGCTAAATAAAATTAAGTTAGAAATGTTCAAATACCAGAAAAGCGTAAAAATGCAATAAAAATTGGAAAATTTCTTGATTATTCAGCTCACATTCCGGGTGAGAGGCATTCATAAATTATCCATAAGCCATTACAACAATTGTGCAGAGGAATAATCAAATTTATGGGCATTGATTCAGTGCAATGCCTTGAATCGAAAATAAACAATTTTTATAGTTTATGTGGTGTTTGTCGATGTGATTTCCGCTCGGGAACAACCTCAGGTGGGCTCTGTCCGTCAAATTCTGTTCGGTTTTTGGATTCAGTTGCAGTCTGCATATTAAAACAAAAGAATGACAAACACGGAGGCAAAGAAGTGCAGCTGCCCTGCAAATGATCCTCAAGTGACCGCAAAAGGGCCCAAATGGCCAAATGACAAATGAAAACTCCTTGAAAATCTTGAGCAACTGTCACAGCAGCAAGACTGTTGGCAAAATAACAATTAGAAAACAGTTGCAAAAAGCTGATCTGTTTTTTTGCGATCATTAATCATGCAAAAGAGTAGACAGACCCAAGATCCCTTGATCGATTTGAATCACTCGAAATCAGCTTCACATCGAGTGTCATTAATAATGTCAGAGTTTTGTAGTTCAAGAGGGTCCCGCCATTAACGGGTTAGCTAAATAAATAACGCTGGCTGACAAAAATGCAGATCTCTCGGCTTGAATTCCTAATCAAGTATCATTAATCACGGGGTCGCTTTAATTTTGGCATACGTTCAAGGTGACGGCACAAACAATTGCCGCCTCTGGCTCTTTTTTCCTCACGTGACATTGGAAATGCAATTTTTCCGGCCACACCACCCCGAAGTTTTCCCTCCGCCCAATGGCCACCGAACCATGGCATGCCAAAAACTCGAACTCAAAGGCAATTTGCCGTCTTGTTGCTGCGAAACTAGAACACGAATGAGAACTTTTTATTGCCATTATGCTGGCTGGCTTTGTTTGCCCTTAGCCAACGTCAAAAAAGCATTCGAAAAGAGTTCTGATGTGGGGAAAAACGAGCATGTTATACTCTTATTTAAGTAATATAATATTTTATGTATTTCAGCGGTTACAAGAAATAGCAACTACTAATAAATATAGAATACCGCATTATTCTGTGTGTTATTAAGAAGTGCACAGTGCTGGCAAAGTAAAAATTGTTTTCGATTCTTTTAACTTTAGCAATAAAATTTAATAATAAACAATAAATAAAACTTAAATTCAAATCTTACATAAAATCTGGTTTTTCAAATAGAGACTTTTCAATAGTTTTAATTTTACAGATAATTTAAAAATTTTCATTCGCCCCAAAAAAATTAACTTTGCTTCTCGTAGCAAGTGTGTTAAGTAGCCAAGAACCTAAGGTCAATTTTAATTCCGAGGCATTGAACTTGTTGTTGTAGTTGGTGGGGTGGGGTGGTTAAATAAAAGAAGGCGGAAAAGGGGGAGTGATGGGGACCGACCTCGCCTTGGCTTCGATTCCGTGATTTTGGGAGCTAGAGAACTTGCAGAGACATGCAATTAACTCCTCAATGGCTGCATTGTTGTTAAGTGTGGAGTTTGGATCACAAAAAGACCACTGCCAAAAGATATCCCATAGTTACACAACGCACAAAATGCGTTAATTAACAGAAATATGCAGCGCCCACTTGCTAAAACACAAGACACTGGCAGAAACCGAAAAGAACGCCCCTTGGAGGCAAATAAAAATGCGTTTTGCCGAGGACTCGATGAACCTGGAAGGCAACTTATGCCCAGGTTGTTTATGATTTTTCGCATAAATTTACGCGAACGCTCGTAAAAATGCGTGAAATACGACATTTTGAGTTCTGTGAAAGTGTAACAGACTCCGACCCCCAGCAAAAGATATTCGTACATATATATGCCCGCAGATCTGGCCGCAGATCAGCCACACAATGCTCAGCAGCTCACCGTGAACAATGTGGCAACATTTGCGTGATTTGTGGCTTGCAGAGCGCTAAGCTCCAGCAACAATGTTGCTAATAGACTTGGCCGAAAGCCTGACGAGGAATCCGCATCTAGCCAGCCGAAAACACCCAGCCAACACCATCGAAAAGTCCTTTCTCACGGACTGAGAATTTCGCTAGAACTAGTAGCTAGGTTTGGACAAGGCATTGCACCATTAAAAGCATTTTAGGATTTTGTGTGTCTTTTCTTTGTGGTGATTTCATTTAATGTAGAAAATTCAAATTCTTTTAAGTTCCACCCACAGACAATTTACTGTTTTTCGAAACGGTGAAAAAACAATTATATATATATTAAATATCTTGGTCTTTATAACGAAATTATTACTCTCCTATTTTCACATAAATGTGGTAAAATAAAAAACATTTCCGTTTTTTATCTTTGGTATATTAGAAAATTATTACAATGCCAATTGCAGGCCGGTCACTGCAGAAAAAAAATGTTTAATGAGTTAATAATGCGTAAAGATTTGTGAAACATCTAAGTTATTAGAAAGAAATTTAAAAAAAAATAAATGTATTAAATCTTTTCTAGGACCATAATGAAATTACTTTATTGTTTACCTGTTTTAATACAATATAATCTCACATATCCCCTGACATCTAAAAAACATTTCCGATTTAGGTGCTTGCAATACAAATGTCAATATATTTAAAGGTTTTTTCATAAATGGCTTACAGTCGTTCTAGTTGATGCAATGTAAAAGGTTTCTGGTCATTTATGTATTTAGTTTAGTATATGTTTAGTTCAATCGTCGGCCAGGTCGCCCACACCCACACCCACACCCACTGCCGCCCCCAAAGTGGCCTGTGGAGGAGCAGTGGTGACCGCGCCGAAGGGCAGGGGCAGGGTGTGCTGGGTGGCCGAGGCCCAACTTCTGCGGGGCAGGATCCGGCCAAAGTTGAAGTACTTCTGACGCAGCTTGTCCTTGATCTCATCCTCGTTCATGATGGCGCTGGCCTCGCGGAAGTTGAGGAAAATGCGTCCCTTGTCGTCGGTCTTGATGGGCAGAATTTCGGTGCAGACATTGCGAGCCTTGAGCATGAAGCCCTCCTCCTCCTGTTCACCCGCTGCAGAGGGAGGTCCTCCGACGAGGTTGATGAGCCGATCTTCGGGGAGCGCCGCCACACTGTCCAAACGGGAGTCCATGGACAGGGATCTCGGTGGCTTGGCCGTGCTCGGATGGTTTTTCTTCTTTCGCAGGCAGAACGGATCCCGATCGCTGGCCTTGACATACTGGACCACCGGCCGATTGACGCCCCACTTTGGTCGATCGTCCATCTTGTTGGCATCCTTGTCCTTGCCCTGGTGCTTCTTCACACCCTTGTCCTTGTCTTTGTCCTTGCTCTTGGCCTTGAACGTGGTTGTTGTGGTGGTGGTTGTGGTAGTTGTGGTCTCATGATCCTTCTCTGCAGTGGATTCCTTAGCGGGTTGCGTCTGAGACTTGGACGTCTGGGTGGTGGTGGTGGTGGAGACCTCCCTCTTGAGCAGAACTTTGTAGAAATTGTCGTGGAACAGACAGAGGTCGCAGTTGAGGGGCAGCTCCGTTTGGGTCTCCACATCCGCCTGGTGACCCAACTCGTGATGCAGTTCCTCGGAACTGTTTCGATTGCCCAGTTGCAGCGGGGTCTTCAGGGGTATCAGTGCCAGTTTGTCTTGTTCGGGTATCGAAACGGGTGCCACATCCACCTCCAAGGAATCCGGAGAGAAGCAACCACTGGCGGTGACCAGATCCGTTCTTCCCGATCTCGCAGTCTCCAGAGGTTCCTCCTCCTCCTTTTCCGCCTGGTAACCATCCTCGGTGTAAATCGAGGTGTCTGTGCGATGGGTCATCGTGGCCTTCGAATAGGAACCAGGTGTCTGTGGCTCTTTTTGCATGGGCTGCTGCATAAAGTATGTGGCTATCTGTAGGTTACCAATGGCGTTTTGGAGTCCAAAAATATCGCTGGTGACGGGCAATGGAATGAGGGTAGCTGGTTGCATCAGCAGAGCCATGTTTTCTTTATCTTCTCCCAAGAAGGAGGCCTGTCTCTTTGGTTCCTCTTTCTTGGAATCCTTGGGTATTTTAATGGGCTTTGTGACAGTGCGTCGAAGGTTGATGGGTGTGCCAATAAGGACTTTTTCTTCGGTGACAACTGGAGGGGCAGCTCGTGGCGTATTGGAGGGTTCTTCTTCCTGGGGTGAAGGTTCCTTCCCTCCAGTTTCAGCCGCCTCCTCTTCCTCCTCCACGGATTGAACCCTTAGTAGCTCGGACTCATCCCCTTCCGTTTCCTGGGACATTTTGGAGGGTTGGCGACCCAGTCGCTTCATTTGTTTTTCCAATTTGGCCGCCACTTCGGCTTTTTGAATGGCATCCAGCATTACTTGCTGCTTTTTCTGCTGAGCCTCGTCGCGTTCCATAAGCGTCCGCCTCTCGAATTCCAGACGCTCCTGCTCCAATTGCTTCTGCCTACGAATGCGCTCCTCCTCCATCTGCTCCTCCTGCCGATGGCGCTCCAGTTCCCACTTCCTGATCAGTTCCCTCTCGTGGAGTTGCTTCTTGATGGCATTGTGGTACTCGGCTGCCTTGCGCCTCTTGTCCATTCTCTCGGCCAGAGTGTGGGCATCCAGGGGGGCATTCTGACCCCTCAAGTAGGTGGAGGATGACTGCATAGACTGCACATCGTCCTCGCTGTCCTTGAGATCGTGCATCCCTCGGGTGAGCCATCCCGGTGGCTGTTGGGCTGCCTGATGGCCAGCTCCTCCATTGAAGTTGGCCCAGCGGGCCCGTTCCCTTTCGTGCTGCTCGTGCACGTAGAAGTCACTCTGCTCCGGATTGCCAATGTGCACCTGGTAGGTATTCGAGGTGGAAACGTCGCGACTCATGCTCATGTTCGACGAGCTGGGCGGTGCGGGCATATAACAGCAGCTGAATGAAGGTAAGAAAATATATTTAAAATATAAAAGAAGGTCCAATATTTATTTAACTGCAAATTAATATTTTACGCATAAATACTAAGAAATTATCAGAACAATTACTAATAACTTTGATGAACAAATATATATATGTTCTACTCTTACTAGACAATTTAATTTTTTGTTAAAAACAATAGCCTTTGTAACCATGGATTCAATCGAATTGATTGTAAAAGTCATTTATGATATAATTCATTTGGAATTACTTCAGTAAATTAATATTTGTTTATAATGAGAAATCCATATTATGTTCATGGTCAAAGATGTGGCTTAAAAGTGTCCGACATTTAACGAAAATAATAAATACAGTTGCCTTTTAAATTAATTAATTAAAATTTAATTATTTATGTAAAGGTCAGATAATAATTTACGGTTACTTAAAATGTGGTTTTAATGTTACTAAATAATATATACTAGATTTATGAGAATTTACCTACTAAAAACATATTTTATGGGCTGCATGTATGCATTATTTGAATGTCAAGGGCCGATATTGATAGTAAAAATCAGAGTAAAATACCCAATTCATCAGAAGTTATTAAAAATAATAAAGCTGGTTACCCAGTTAAATTGTTTCATGTTTAATTGCAGTTTGCCCCTGTGTTTTTGGTGCGATTGGGTCACTTGGTTACTCACCCATCGGCCATGTATCCATCGGCTGCGAGTGGCTCGTATCCCTGCCCTGGCACACGTCGTCCCTTGATGGTGTATGCCTTGCTCAGGGGATTTCCCGGGGGTGGTTGGTGTGGCATGGGGATGGGAATCGGTGCAGGCATTGGTGCAGCTGCCGTGCCCGCCTGTATCGATCGGCGAAGGCGTCTGCACCCGGCCACGCCCCCTCCCACGGCGCCCACACCACCGACGCCGCCATCCAGGACACTGGCACTGCCCATGCCACTAATGCTCTCGATTTGGCTCGCACCGTCGTTGAACCAAATGTCGGGAGTGTGGGGATTCTTGGGCGTATCGCTCAGATAGCCGGAGGTGTCTTCCTCCTGGCAACCCGGAGGTCCCTGGACTCCAACTCCAACTCCCCCTCCCGCTCCCGCTCCTGCCCCTCCGCCCACTCCAGTCGGGTTGCCCGGAGGATTGTTTAATCGATGTGGCCCGTTGCCGGGATCAATGTCAGTTGGTTTGCCCGTCTTTTCCTGGTGCCTCACCCTCTGCCGAATGGCTGGCAAACTGGGACTCCGCAGACGCTGCTGTTGCTGCTGGAGATGGTGTTGCTGCTGTTGCTGCAGCAGAAGTTGCTGGTGCTGCAGCTTCAAGTGTTGCTGCGCCTCCTGTCGCGAATTCTGCATCCTGCCCTTCGCCGTTTGCAGGGATGTGGGCACCAGTTCCGCGTAGCGAGCGGGATTCTGCATCTGGCGGGACGTCATACCGGGGGCATAGCTGCCGCGCCTGGTCCTGCGGTACATGGACTCGTCCTCGTCCTCGAAGTCCGCATCGGCATCCGCATCCAGGTCGTCGATGTACCGCTCCAGCTGGTTCATGTAGGCCTGATTGCCATTTCGATAGTCCGGCTGGCGCAGGATCAGTTGCATATCCGGACCCTGGTTTCGTCGCGAATGACTGGAAGTTTGATTGGAGGTCGAGGTCTGACTGAGATCCAAGTTGGAGTAATACGTGCGAATCGAGGTGCGTTCAATCTTGTGGTGCGAGGTGTGCTGATGATGGTACATCTCATCCATGCGAGCTATTTCCTCTATTCAAAAATATTTAATTATTTATTAGGTGTCTAAACCATCTATATATATACACAGTTAACACACCTCTCTCCTTGGCCCATTGCTGCTTCTTCAAGTCCAACAACCTGTGCGTTTGCCTGGCCTCCGGTCCCGTAATCATGTCAGTTCATTGCACTTCCACTTCACAGGCCACAAATATCAAAGGTCGGCTGGATTCCTAGGCACTCGGTGAAGCACCACACCAAGGCTGTGCAGGAGCCTCACTGAAATTCCTTCGAACCCGCAACACCGACAACCGAAATTCGATTTGTTTTGCATTGGAATGCCAGCGGGTTGTCCTGGCAACATTCCAGCCCCATTCAAGGAGTAAACAAAGCCAATTTCGGTACCTTTCGAAAGGGGTATTGTGAATTTAATAAGATGTTTAACAACAAGGAAACTCTTAAACAATATTTTGAATTTTTAAATGGGATGGATTTATTGCAAATGAATTTATTGCAAATTATTTATATTTTAATATTATTTACTATTTCATAATATAATATTTAATATTAATAATTTTGGACCAAAGCTAAAGTGTCTGGCATTAAGTCATTTAAACATAATATTCTAGGTTGGCCATGAACTTATATATAAGTTATATTTATTCGTTTTAAGTTTTAAGACATGTTCTGTTCAAATAATTTGACCACCTGACCGTTCAAACCCGAGATAACTTTATTTTTTTTTAATTTTGTTAAACTTTCTATAAAGGGATTTATTACAATAAAATCAATGGATTCTAATGTGTTTAATTTATTGATTTTTTTTGGTATGTCTTTTATTCAAGATAAATTAGTTATTATAAAATTACAGGGACTGTAAATAAGAATTATTTTAAAATCATAATACGGTTTTTATCTTTAATCTTACCAAGAAAATACAGCTTTGTTTGTTTTACAAATCTGTTATATTTATTTGCAATATTCTAATTTCAGTGAGAAGTTTGTTTTTATATATTATCATTATTATTTATTTTTAATCATAAAAGTCTCACATAACTCTTATATGCAGTCCTGTAGTGTTATTATACCAAGCATTCAGTTAAGGTATTCGAAGTTCTTTGAGTCCGCGTTAACCTTTCTTTTTCGTTTTCGGTGGGGGCAGTCCTTGCACTCGCTTTTGGCAGTGGGTTAATGCAGCCGTGTAAACTTGTTATGTGGGCGGTGGGGCGCCCAAAAACTAAGGCTATCATCGCGTGCCCGATGTCTGTTCCCAAAATACACACTCTGTTTGCTGTTTGTTGGTACAAATTAAAAGGACAGCGAGGAAAACAAGGAAGACTCCTTCGACTGGCAGCACGGGGCCTTGGGGCTTGGGGGTCCATCGATTTTCCATCAAGGGTGGACTATCGCCACACGCGTAAGTTCAATTACCGCATATAAGGAAGTGCGGGCGGAGAGAGCAACAAGTTAGCCAGCGGAATCATGAACCTTCGGGCTAGCGTAGGTGTAAAATGCAGAACGAACGTCCTTTCCTCGACCAGATTTCAGTCTGTCCATTCGATTAGCGGAGGGACCAACCTACCCGAGCTCAGAGAATTTATTTCCCATGGTCAAAATAGAAATGGCCAAAAGATAAAGGCCAGCGAAATATCTCATAACCCATTTTCCATAAACATACAGAGACCACAGAGCCAGATCGGAGTGCTTGTGGTTGTGGTTGTGGTGCCTCCTGCCTGCTTTTTGGCTTTTCTGCCTCGGTGGTGCTGTGGTGCTGTGGTGCGGTGGTGCTGTTGGGTCTGTTTTATACGCGTGGGCGTTGAAATCACTGCCAGTCAAAAGGTCATGTTATGATCTTGAGCGAACTATGTGTCTAAGCATGAGAGCATGGGAGCCCGGGCCCGAACAAAAGTTGAGTCGAGTGGAGTCGATTCAACTCGACTCGAGTCGAGAGCAAGGCCCAGTCTCAAAGACAGACACCCAGCGAGCACACTGCAAAAAATATATATTCCCAAAAAGTTATGTTATAAGACTTGTCACCTATAGTTTAGTTCAACCTAATAAAAGGATAAATTCTTACAAAAATGTTTAGTTATTTCGAATCTTAAACTATAAGTTGAATTTTATTTTCAGTTTCCAATTATTAATAATTATTTGATATTTCAAAAGTTTAATACAAATAGTTAATTCAAACAATAAAATAAATTTAATTACAATTTCACTAACCATTTTTGCTGTTTTACGAATTATTGTAAGCTTCATTAGAAATAAAGAAAAAATATTTAAAATAATCTTTGTTTGACACTTTTATTTAAAGAAACACTTAAATACAACAAATTACAATTTTTTTTACCCTTGCCATCAATATAATTACAGATCCCAGTCTAATTTGTAAAACAAGTCTTAACTGACGATTACCAGACTGCTTTTTTAATGAAACACTTATTTTGTTTATTATATTTGAAAAAAACTATTGTTGGAAACTCTTAATAACTTTTAAAATAAATCATTTTATTTAAGATGGTTAAAGTTGGCTTTTTATGAATAACAGTTATACAAGCCATTTTAATTGAACCAAAATAAAAGTAACTTGGCCATAAATTTTTTACAAGTGCCCAAGCCGGGGCGACCAAGAAAAGGAGCAGCTAGAGATCAGGCCAAAAGCAAAGTTGGGGGTGTTGTGGAGAAAGAGAGAGGGAGAGCGAGAGGAAGAGGGAGAGGGGGAGTGCCACAGACGGAGACGGCAATCAAGAAATCCCACTTGATACAAGTGCATTTATAAGACATTATAATGAGTTTTTATAAACTTAAACAGGGTCGCCAGCGAGCGGCCCTAGGGCGTCACTTAACTAGATGATCTCGGACATTGATCATGATGAAGATCATCAAGATCACCGGGGATCATCAAGATCATAATTGCTTATGCAGCTGGGTCAAGAGTCGAGGCGACCCATCTCCCATGCGAACACATGTCACCACTCGGGGATTTTCCCCGGCCCATTTGAAAAGCCCAAAATGACCGAAAAGAAAGTGATCATGCCAGGAGTGATGATCGGCTCGATCATGTCCGCTGCCATTTAGGCAGCAATTTTCATTCATCTTGCAGTCGGTCCCGAGATTTTCACTTGTCCGCTGGCCGATCGGGCGGGCAATCAATTGAACGATCGCGCTGATCGCGCCGGATCGTTTTGCTCGATCGCTCTATTCAAACGATCGATGTATCATTTAGCGTATAACCTCAATACACCTACCAATAAACAAACAAGCCAAATGCCTAATAATTGTAATTTTCCATATTTTTGTCGAGTCTACGATCGGAGACGAATGCGATGAACTCAAACACGATCGGACCCCGAAGGCAAAGGAGTCGTTTAAATGGCAGATAGAGAAAGATATATGTACATAGACAGCTATGGTCGAAAAAATAGTAAATAGTTAAAGTAAATAAATAAATTTGTAATTTTGTTTTCTGTTTTGTGATTAATGCACTTATTTTTAGGACATCCCTTGAAGCACCTAAAATTAGGAAAGAAAAACTTTAATAGATATAATATATTAATTTAGCTTTTTCTGGAATATCAATGGAAAATATTTAAAAACTGATATTCTTTTACATCCCAAGGCAATAAAAAATAAAGCATAACAAAATGTTATGATAAACAGGAAACAAAAACCTTACTGATTGTTAAGAACGCACCTTTTAATTTTAAAATATTTTTCTTATGATTGTAGAACGATTGATTGAATACCAACCATTCGTTATTTAATTGAGTTTTGTTAAAAGCGATTCTTAATACCCTCTAAGGAAATACAAAAAAATCCCATTTAATTTCCCTCAACTGTGCATATTTTTAGATGTAGAGGTAGAGAGCATTAGACCATACGTATTGATCAAAATTGATGATGTTGACACGAACTTTGAACGACTCTGATCGTCGTCGGCTTTCAAGGGTTTCTCAAGCGATTTTCATAAGTGATTCGGGCAACTCGTGTAGCAAACGACTCTGGGCTTCGTCTCAAGTGAGAGTATCGCTCAAGCTCAATTGATATATACAAAGGCTTTTTTGGGGTTTTTGGGCTGCTGAAACCACTTGAAATGGTTTTCACAACCAAGATCGATGATCGATCGAGCTGTGTAATGGAGCTAATTCGGAAGACCGACTCTGCGATTGACATTTCGCCTGGCTTGGGTATGAATTTCGTAATTCTAAACATGTTGACGCTGTCTTCTTCGAGAACTTAATTGTTAAGCTCTCGAAACACTACGCCGTAGAATTTTAGCGAGACAAACCAAATAGTTGGGAATTGCGTTCGCTTTCGATCGAAACTCACACGAAACTTGGCTGCCCAAAAATGGTCACTTTACAGAAATAACACGAAGGCCCAGCGTTAGCGCCAACAGTCAACTGTCAGGTGTTTGGATATCTCCTCCAACTTTGACTTCAGCCTCGGCTCCAACTTCAATTTCGAATCCAACTCCATCCACTTCCACTCGCATGTGTGAGCCACGAGTCGCAGTTGAAAAGGAGAAAAAAACAGGGAGTGTGGGTATTATAACTTTGCGATTAGTTTTGCCCCAGCCCACAGAATGAATGTTATACGATAAACTTAAGTAGTATATGTTAAGGCCATAAATAGAAAAGAGTTTTCTAATGTGGGAACTCAATTAGCCGCGGATTAAAGTAAGCTAAGAAATGATCATTTACAGAGATCCTTGACTCAGACTAAAAACCTCTATAACTCCAAACACATTGACTTGTTTGCGTCTGATACATTCAATTGTATATCTTTGGCGGAAAGTATTATACCCAAGGGTAACTAAATGATAAGCAGAATTAGTCACTTCTTGGTGACGGCCATGCGAAGGCCTTTAGTTGAAATGCTAAAAATTATGGATGAAATTACGTGGTTAAATAATGAAAAATATCCTCTGAGTTTTATGATTCGTTCTCTTTTCCCTCAATATATGTTAAATAGAATATCGTCTTGCTATTTTTAGTTCCCTCTTTTGGACAGTTACTAGTATTGTATCACTTATTTATTTGTATCGTAATGCGTCTCAAAAATTAAATTGTATATCTTTATTGAAGAGAATTCTAAGTAAGAACAATTATATAATTTGCAGAACTTACATAAGTTGGTCAATTCTTGCTGACACCAATGGGAATGACTTTAATTGAAATGCTTAAAAATATGGTCAGGTAACTGGCTAAGTAATGGAATATTTTTCTTTGGTTTTGTTTATGATATTTCTATACTCTTCTTCTTTTGGACAGACTAGGCTTATTATAACTTATCTGAAAATCTTAAAATGTGTTACTTTGTTTATTTTAAAAGTTACCGTTTCTGTGCGACAAGCCAATGGCAAACAAAGGAATATAAATAGCCCAGACTTTATATATATTTGTAAAAATAATAACTAATATTTGCTTGTGATTTATTTAATGTCTTTTATACCCTTATTACATACCAAAAATGTATTTTTAACATAAAAGTATTTTTGCATGATAGGGTATTCTAGGCTGCGATCACTGCTTCTAGCCAATTTGATTTATTTTTTCCCATTGCATTTGCTTGTTGTCCTCGCGGCTGACAACATGTTACACTTTGGTCACTATAATGAGCCGTAATTAGTGACACCGGTGTATCTGCGACTAGTGCAACTGCGACTGCGCCATTCCAGCAATGCGACAGCGATCGCCAGCGGCTGCGTGTGAAAAGTTGCGCGCTTTTTGATAATTGCCATCAGGCTGCGTCCACGTTTGCGTCTGCATTTCTGGCCGAGAAGCCACCAAGCTGGTGTCTTGTGGCTGGAAAGGTGGCTGAGGAGCTGGTGACATGGCCATGTGTCAACGTCGGCTTCGTTGGCGGCGGTAAATGTCAGACTAAATGAAAGGAAAACTGATTACGCTTGACAAGTTCAAATTGTTTAGGTACAGGCGACATTAAAGACCGAGAGTGAAAGCCTCAGCTGTCAAAGGTTTTTTCTTCATTTCTTCATTTCGCTCCTCCTATTTTGGTTTCTTCTAGAGATTGCTTTTTTTTTCGCCGAAAATCTGACCAGCAGTTTCCCACCGAAGCTGGAAAATCTTAAAATGTCCACTGATTGCCGGAGCTTGTTGTGGCCACATGCATGGTGGTAAAGGCCCGGCCCGAAGCAGGCTGGCCTCAACTTTGGCTAACGGTTAATACAGTCCATCATTATCAGAAATGCGTTTGCCAGCTCCCAGAGCCAGATCTCTGGCTAAGGTCAGTTTAGAGACCGAAAAATTGTTGCCTACAAAGCCTCCCCCCACCTCAAAAAAAAAAAACAACAAAATTCTCACAAGGCGCTGGCTGCACCTAAAAAAAATGGATAGAATATTGGGGATCAACTTTAAGAGTACTGCACATTGTTATAAAAATAATAAAATGTCTACATTTATTTCTTTTTCTTTGAAAATTAATAAAACAATTTCTTATATATAACATAATAATATTATAATAATTCTAAAAGTGTTTTTTCACAACCTGATTTGTTATTTGAGATTTAAGGGTATGATTTATCTAAAATTTAACACCAAAGAAGAAAATTAAACTGAGAGAATTGGAGCCCTTTAAAGTAAAATATTGTGTGCCCCAATAGAAATATTTTTTACCAATTATATTCAACTTCTTTCAGAAACAATAAGAGAACCATTTTATCCTGCAAACTAGGAATTAGTTTTTATATTGCATCTTAATGTTAATATGAACAATGTTTTAACTTTCCATATTCATATTCAATAATTTTTAATATGCTACTAAAACCACCAAACAAACAACAATTTCGATTAATAAATTCGGGAATTATTTCGCGGTGCATGTCTGGATGGCTGGTTCTTGGGCTGAGAAGAGCTTGACTACATGAAACAGGTGTGGCACGTCGCAAAAAACGGAAAAAAAAGAAACTGGGAGGAGGAGAAGTCTGCTGCCTGTGATGCTGCTACTCTGGCTGAGTGGACCAAGACTCTTGGCCCAAAGAGTGTGCGAGTGTGTTGCTTTTGGCCAGGTTAGAGCTCTCTGAGGTTGGCGACGCTTTTACCGCACGTTCGTTATTTTTGAGGTCACAATATGCTGTGTGCTATGTGCTATGAGCTACACAGAAAGAAAGTTCACTTTGTGGGCAACATTGGTAATATTAATTACTTCAGATATAGTAAACACATTATTTTGATGTGTGTTCTCTTGCTTAAACTGAAATTCTTTGGCAATTCTTGTAACTTGAGGAGCTCGTTTTACAAAACAATCATCATTTTTCTCGGTGGAGGTGAGACAACGACTTGGAGTCGAGGTTCGCGGGCTGATCATTGCTGGAAATCTGCGGACTGGCTGTGTTTGTTTGTCGCCTCTAATGAAACACGCGACATGGGGAGAAAAGGAGACCCACACACACTCGCACACACTCAACTTTGACCCGGGTCAGGGGGCAAAGCCGAGCTTGAAATTAAAAAAGATAACTCAGATGCGAAAACAATTGATAGTCACAGATATTGAGCTTTGACAGCAGAAACTACGATAGACACAGCCCGATAAAGACTACCTTGCGTCAAGTCAATTAAGGTTATACTCCCGGAGAATCTTAGATCCCAGATCCCAGATCCCAAATCCGAGGAGATGGATATGGAGTTAGAGATGGAGATCCGCAGGTGGAAGTGCCCTCTCAGAGGTGAGGAATCTTCGGTTTAACGAACTGCGTGAAATGAAAACATTTATAACATACGTATGAGTTCCATTGTATGATTGATGGCCGAGTGCATTGTGCATGGGTTTTGAGCTAATTTATAACAACAATCGAGGGATTTGTATGCCGCCTGTCAATTCGGAATCAAAAAGCGTTGTATAAAAATCTCGAACGATCCTTTTGTTTGTGTCGAAAGATTGCTTTGATTGGGCGTATTTACTTTTTCCGCCGATCGTTGAATGCGATGAGTAATGGATGGAAAAGTGGATGTATTACCAAAAACTCAAGCTGTGCGAAAAAAGAGAAGACAAAATAATAAAAGGAAGAGCCAAATTGAAGGAGGGCAGTGCCAACGACACTTTACACCTCCGATGATCCGTCATAACTTTTAACACATGATATAATTTTGCATGGACTGTCGGCCATGACTTGATTGATGACTGTCCTTCCTCCCCGAGTTGCCCTTCCCCCCTTGAGATCACGAAATTAGTACAACAAACTCAACGTAACTGTCAATGATCGGTAATTGGATTTCCAATCAAACAAAAACTCCTTTCGAATAGCCTCAAAAAAAAAAGATACCCTGTAGATTATGGACAATATAAAATACGATGTATACAAAATTGCATGATTTAACATTAAAATACTTCAATAAATGTGGAAAACATTTGATTAAATTCCTGTTAAAAATTTAAATCAGGTTTTAATTTAAATTAGATATTAAAATCAAAGGAGAAAATAATTAGTTTTGTCATATTTAAACTAATTAAAAACCTCAATTAACGACTATCAATAAGTAGCACACTTTATTTAAAGTTTTAAATTGTTTTAGAACCTATATAATTTAAACACAAACCTTTACAGAGTACTTATATATCGACCTTATCCATTCATCTCAGTCCCTTCCACTATTTCGATTTGTTTTACAAGCACTTCGTGAGCCGAACAAAACACTTTCAATAATCAAAGGCCGAGAAACAACCGAAAAATATTATTCGTTAGTGCTGGCTGATGCACCGCAATGATAAGAGACTTTAATTGATTAGGTTTTTGTTTCTCCGTTGATTATTGAAACCATTTCACTGTTTTCAATTCCCACGCCAGCAGCGAAAGAAAAAGTGTGTGATTTATTATGCACAAAAGGGAAAATATATCAGCCAAGATGTTGGATTTTTTGTCGATTTTTGGGCGATCGTGAAGCGATCGGATCGGATTGTGGGTCAGCGGAATGCGGAAATTTCTACGGTGGATCGGTGATCGGCTAATACGCAGGTGTTGGGCTACCGCCCCCTTGCGAGAAATATGATCTATGAGCGATGGAAATAAATCCACGGCATGACCTCAGTCATCTCAGACATCAAACTTCGACACTCGAGAAACTCATCACGATGGAGCTCATTAACAAGAAGCTGCCAGCCAAAGCCACGCTGGCTTTGTGGCTTATGAATAATCCCCAGTTTATTAATCAACGAAAAACTGTGTGAGTTTGTTTGATTGCAAATAGACGGTGATGCTATTATAATGATCGCACTATTAGGGATTACGAACAGCTGACGGCAGAAGCAGAAGCAGCAGCAGAAGCCTTTTTGCTGATCGAAATGATGATCGAGACCCACAGCGATGTTTCCTGCACTTCCTGAAACTAAACGACGATGACAGCCTAATTTCAGGGCAATTAACCAGGGGATGATCGGTAGCCTAATGACTGTATCAATGGCCTAAAAACCGAAAAAACCTAAACTAACTACCAGCTACAATTTACGATCGCTCCGGTGCTCTTGACCATGAAATCGGCCATATGTTGTCTTCGGTTTTGAGGAAAAACTCATAGTTGTAGTTCCTTTTTGCTCTCCAGTCAGGAACTTTCTTTAATCGCCGGACAGGAAGTTTCCAGCGCGTAGTTTTGGAAAATTGTTGACATGTGACACGACTTAGGGTTAGGGTTAAGGCGAGGGGCTCTAATGCACATTTAAATAAGCCAAGCCCTTTGTTGGCACACATTTTTCCACAACGACGAGTGTTTCGAAAATCCAGCGACTTTGCTAAGTACACACGCACGAGGACTTAGGGATAAACTCCAAGTATCTAAAGGCGAGCGGTTAGGGATTGGGTTTTTGAGATCTCTGTTTTCAGTTCTTTTCTGTTTGCCTCAGTTCAGTTGATGCCTAATTACATGCGTGAGCGCTCTAAATGCGCAAAATGCCGAAAGGCAAATATTATTGCTTGTTTAGGTTGCCGGGTCGCCGGCCGATGACAATTGCTGTTTATATTCATGATTTCTGCATTATTTTTTCAACTAAACATGAAAATTTTAATCTGCGACACACGCTCTTTTCATCATCTGCGGCTTAGTCAGGTTTGTTCTTTTTTTGTCTGGCCATTTGAAAATTTTAATGATTTCTTTCTTTATCCTTCGGGCATATATATATTATACTCCAGTGTTGACGGCTGTGGGCGATGTCAGGAACATCTGGAGTCGGGACTGGGAGTTATTAGTTAGGAGCTCCGTGTGCGGTCAGGCTAATTGAGTGATCAAGCGTGAGGGTCAACAGTTAGTGCCGATCGAGATCCACGGAGGGATTCGGCAACAGCCGTATTATGGCAGCTAAACAGCATCTTAATTGCCAGTTTCGTTTCGGAAAACTAACAAATTTTGACAGCATCAAGATTTAGTTGGGTACAAATGGTAGATAACATTTGGAAAGGAGGCACTTAATGGTTTATATCTTTTGTTTTGTGAAGTATTGCATGTCAGATCTGAAAAGACTATAAATGTTAAAATAAAGTGGGTAAATAAATTTTCAGTTTGACATGAAATTTTATTTGAAATAGCTAGATTACTTCTTTAATAAATTTATATTTTGCAAATATTCCTTTGGCCCACCATGAGATTTTAATTTGCTAAAAAATGCATTCGTTGTGCTGTTCTTTTATATAATATAATTTAAGTGAATTTATTTACATTTAACTTTTCAGCTTTTATTTTCATAAGAATAATAATTGTGTTTACCTGACCTATACCGTCAAAATTTGCCTTCCAATTAGTATTGTTTTGATTGCGAATCAAGCACCATGCTTATATCAAGCGAAGTAGAAATCCTATTTTTCTACGTTCTCATATTTGACGAAATCGAACAATTAACCACACAATCGCCGATCGTTTATTTTGCAATTATTGTCTATATAATATACAAATATATTGATTGCGATTTTTTCTATTAGACAAACAGTCGACACACCCAAAGTGCATCTATCGCCATCTTTTCAGCTCAACACTCGGCTCCGTCGACGTCGACTGTCATTAACAACGTTTAGCGTTTTTAGCACAATTTGCATTAACAATACACTGACACACACGTGCAGATCTAGTCAATAAACAATATTATATAGAGGCATCAGATGGAGAGCCTTCAAAAGTGCGGAGTTTTGTTTGGATTTCGCCAGCCGATGCAATACAAAAATGGAGCTGCGATCGATTGCCACACAAAACGCTGAAAAGCTGGGAGTTTGGAGCGATGAGCTGCATCACGATTTAGCTATATGTATATTCTAGAGGAAAAATCTTATTAAAATTTTATTACTACAAAATGGAAAACTGAAAACTGGCATCGCCTAAGCTTCAGCTAAAAACGGAATTCGTGCGCATCAAACAGCTTCAGTTGAGGTTTCTGTGTCTTTTGTGTGTAGCGGAACACCTGCTCGGATACGAAGTTGAGGCTTCTCTTACTCTGGCTACACATAAAACAATTTGGGACACTTTATAATACCTTATTTTAAAAGCCTTAAGCTTTAAGGACTTTCACACATGAACCATATTAAAAAGAACATTTTTAATTATGAAGGAAAAAGTTTCTTAATAATATTAATGAACAAAAAAATTATAAATGTTATGATATTATTTATTGTTTATTTTCTTCGTCTTAAAGCTGCGATTGTTGCTTTTAGTAAATATGCAAAATGCATTACTCTATTATGAGTATATATAATATAATTCACCAGAATTATTTGAATCAATTAAATGGAAAAAGTTAGAGAAGAGTTGTTATCAAATTTGAAATCTAAATCGATTTTTACAAATACAAAATATTATTGCTTTTTAAGAGCGTTATATGCTATATATTATTAATCCAATAAAACTAAGTTGTATGTTATCAGTACAGTTTTTTTTTGTTTATTCATTTTCAAACCTAATTATGTCTTTTCCAAGTGTTCTATGACGTCCGGTGCAACTGCAGCTGCCTGACGGTGTGTGATGCATCAGAGCTGGAACTGGCTAAGACGACTCCAGCGATCCGACGACCTTCTTACCGCCCCGTCCAAACAGAAACCGCCCCATCGGGCCAATTGTGCTGCAAACGCGGCGCGACCTTAGTCATTTGTCAGCCCGAACTGGCAAACTGGCAAGCGGGCATACTGGCAAGCGGGCAAACTGGCAACCTGGGAAAGAGGCAGCACAAAACTCCAAACACTCGGCGATGCCATAATGCAGATGCCACTGCCACTGCCACTGCCACTGCCTTTGACTTTGGCACTTTCCTGGCCGACATTGCCTTTGTCTTGGAACGAGTCGCCTGGCTAACTAAATATCATTGGGTCAAGTTCAGCGCGGGCTTGGTGGAAAGGCGAAACAATCCATCTATTAAATTGGATTCCAATGTGCCAGCAGGAAAATTGAAAACATATTTTATACGCTTTTCCCCGCTAATCGCCAGCGCATTGATTTATACATTTTCATAATTTTATTGTCGGCACGCAGTCAACGCCTCTTTCCAGCACCCATTCGCCAAGTTCATTTCTGGGTCTTCGTGTCACGGTCCGAGATATATGATTCACTTCAAAATGATTTGCTATGCCACTGCCAGAGTGCAGGTGCCAGCATCGCCCCACTTTGAAGTTCGGCTCCTGTCCTTCTATCCCCCACCCCCCTCCAAAAGCCGCCTTTTTGTCCATGGCCATTTTATTGCCCAACTGCTGGCCCGGCTACTTTCTCACCTAACACTGCCATGGGAAATGCGGAAAAGCTGCCGGCAACGTACTCGCGATGCTCTCGGTGCACCTGAGATCTTAACACAAGGCCCCAATTTCACAACAATTAGCTGTACATGAAATTATTATTCTCAATACGTTCTTTAATTTTTGGAAATGTTAATAAGCTTTATATATCTTACATCATTGTTCACATAAATTTAAATAAAATTATCAAAAGTTTCATATAATATTCGGAAATGCAAGTTTTAAATTACAACAATTAGTTCACTAATTGTGTAAAATGCAAGCTAACAATAATCTTACATGGGACATCGATTCAAGCCATTTAGATTCCATTAAGACTCTTATACAGATCTAGCCAAAAATATAATCAATAAATAATAATCCAAAAATATGTCACTAAATGATTCTCATCATTAAAAGAATTATAATTTAATCAACAATAAAACCAAATGGCTTAAAAACATTGGATAAAAATTTGTTTTATATAGTTCTAGCATCTGATGGACTTATGACCTCTTTTATATATAATTGACCAGCATTTTAAAGGGTTTCAACAACCACTCCATTCCTTTGAGATTCTCCGCTCATCGCTGCGATTCCAATTAAGCCATCTTGGACTGGTGAACCGAATCTCCGACTCTGCGAAATTCAGAGTACAGAGCTGGGCCATTCAGGGCGAGCGTTTCTCGCAATCGGCTGTGAAAAATCTTACCCCATTTATGACCCACTAAAATGAGCCGAAAAGTAACACAGGTTAAAACCGAACTTCTTTCACAGCATCTTCAGAGGGGCTCCTCCGAGTGGGTCCATTTGTGGGTCCAAGTCCAAGTCCAAGTCCAACCAACCAACGTGATGTTATGAATTTAATGTACGTCCATTATGCATAAATTCACGAAATACCAGCGGGCGGCAGGCGAGTGGAGGGAGAGTGAACCAAAAGCTTTGTTTTTCTGGAACACCGTTGGACAGGGTTAAAAACCTTTCGCACCTGGTCGGCCAGTAACAACAACAATTTCATAGTCCATTTGGCTGCAAGGTGTTAATAACACAGCTACAAAGGCGTTACAATTACACATTGAAATCGGTCCGGCCGGACAGAGTTGGGCTTTTCTTCGGGGCTGATGTGTGATGTCAACTTCGGGCAGGTTCCCACCGATCCCAAATGTGTGGAACAATTGTTAAATACGGCATTTTAAGTTCGACTCGTTCACATTTTATGGCCACATTTGGAGAAAATCTTTCCCGAAGAGAGTGAAAAAAAAAAAAAAATTATAACAATGCCCGACTTTTGTGCACGCAACAACGCCAGAAAGGGAAATGGTAATGGGTACGTATTCTGTGACAAAACGGAAGCTGTTCTTGGATGGGATTCGTAAAACTGGTCCGGCCATAAAGTGTAGGATTAAGACAGCTTTTTGGGCACCCTGAATTGTGGAGCAATTTGTTTGGACCACTTCCAAAGCTGATTGATATCGCCCCAGGGCTCCGACTGATCTGCCAATTTATCACTGTCCCCGAAATCAAGGGGGAAGATGATTTCGAGTCCGAGTCTGAGTTCAACCAAAATTGATCATCGCGCAGTTCGCTCCATTGACAATCATAATTAATTTGATTAAATTCAAATTCGCGCTCGTAGAACGGGGACAGAGAGCAAAAGAAACCAAAACCGAACAACCGAACAACCGAAACAAAACAAATATAAATATACATGGAGAGATATGGTCAACAGTTCACATTTTTCATATGCCGAAATTAACATTTCTGTTTTCGTTAATTTTGGCATGTGGCGACCCCTTAGGGTCAAATATGATTTGGTTTCAAGTTTTCCAAACTCTTCAAAAGCAAATCGATACCAAAAACAGATCAATGATCTCATTTGCATACATCTGTGTCTGTATAAACACCATCCATCCGAACGGAAAGCTGCAAACCAAAACCGAATATAAAATAAAACCGCTGGGGCTGCCAAATGTGAAACATGCAAAGAGCATCGGGCATCGAATTGCCGCAAGGTGGAAATCAATTTTGTTTTCTTTCGTTTCTTTGCTGGCTTTCAATCAAAATCAAATTCGGTTGAGAAATGAATTAAGGGTTCATAAACGAGCTGACGAAGTGGAAATGCTCTAAAACGAATAGCGGTGGTTAATTCGTTGGTGGTCTTTTGGGTTTCGGGCTTTAAATTGCTCTAAGGTATTTAAATTTATTAAAATAATGTGAAAGACTTGGTTTAAGAATTTCCTCTCTTTTCTACTTGAACGATATTATAATTAAAATTAGCTTAAATGGCTTAAATGCCAAAATGTATAGCATACTTTGGTTGCCTTAACACAACATTATAATGTAAGTTTTTACAATTTTTAAGTAGACAGTTAAGTATAAAAGTTGGTGAAATAATAATAATAAATAATAATTTAATATGCAATACACAATAAAAAAATCAAACTAAATCAGTGGTTCAGCTAATTAGTTCTATTATTTAATATGAATTTAATTAGTTCCATTATTTTATATGAACGACACTTTTTATATTATAACGTAATTGATATTCCAGCAATAAAAAATTTTGCTTTTTCCTTATAAAAATTTGAAAATCTATTTAATATTAGCAATACCGCAGATGTGACAGAGTATTTTGAAGACAGAATTCTGTCGAATCGGAATCGAGTCAACAACGAGGCAAATTCAAATCGAACGCATAAATTAGTCAGAAATAAGCGCGAAAACGTGTTTTAAATTTTTGTTTTCATTTCACGCGCCGCCCCAAAGAATGAATCGAACCAAAACCAAATCCAAAACCGAATCCAAGCTTAAACCGAAAAACGAACCAAAAACCGAACCGAAATCCAAAATCAAATGAATCGAACAACGAGCGGGGAGCACTCATGTCAGTATTTGTCAAAAATATAAAAAAAAAAAACAGCTCCGGTTGTTGTTGATTTTGGCAGTGATTAATGCATTTATAATTAATTTATTGTATGCACAGTCTTCAAACTGAAATAAAGGTAGCCTGGCATGACATAAGTTTTTCTTTTTTGAAACTGGAGCTGGAACTGACCCGAAACTGGATGCCTCATGCGGATGGATACGATTTGCCTGTAACCTAATTTCAGCAGAAATATTTATATTGATCGAAAGGGGCCCGATCATGCTGGGCTGGAATACAAATCGAGCGGGTGATTGATGATGGCCGATTGTCAGGACGACTTAAGGCCATTTTCATACACATTCCGCTCCGAATTCGACCATTCCGCATTCTGCAAGTCACTTGAGTTTCCAGTTCTAACGGCGGCAAATGGCAAACGAGAAAATCCTGGCAAAAGTCACATACATTAGAACGAATTAAACTGTAACCAGAAAGGGGCGAGGCCCGCAGCGGAAAAGCGAAGGAAAAGAAAGGCGGAGAAAGAGGAAACCCCTCGAGCCTTTCTCGGCTGCAATTGTTGCAATTGTAAGGCAGCGTTTTCGTGAAAAACCACACTCGGAAAAATTCTGGACACCAATTTAAAACCGTTTTTTATTCCCAATGAAACCAGGCCAGTTATAAATTGGCCTAATTAAATAGGCCTTGCTTTAATATAAATAATCTCTAAGTAATAGATAGTAATAGTAAGTAATAGATAAATATAAAAAAAAAGAGATATTACTTATTTTGAAATAAAACGTGTAAAATTGAAGTGCCACTAATTAAAGAAATTATGCTCTACCCAAAACACAAATTATTAAATAAACTAAACTAAGAAGCGCATTTGAAAAAAGATATACAAGTTCTATTCCTTAAAATTATAGTAACAATTATGAAGCAAATTCAATGAAGCTTTTAAAAAAAAACGTTAAAAAAAACATTATTTAAACGATTTAAAGACCAATTAAATCACTTTCTATCTTTAAAGGACAAAATAAATGTGAAGAGTTTACTTAAATTTAGTTTCGTCTTCATAAGACATCTCATATATATATTTTTCGAGTGTATTATAATAGAAAGAAAGCAACGGGAAGAGAAAATCAGTCCTTAGTCCCGGCTGTGCACCCATAACAAACAAATCAAGAACAAACAATTGTCGGGGATAATCTGTTGCTCACCAAGGATTAGCAGGTACTACCTATCCCTTTTCCTCTCTGCCTCCATCTCTCTCTTGCCATATGCAAATGCCAAGAGCCGAAATTAAAGCGTGAAAATTTGTGAAAAGTATCCGGCTGAGAGTGCGGGTGCAAAGGAAACCGCAATCGGAAAACCGCAAGAGCAAAAGGAGCAGAGCGAACTGCTTCTGGTAAGGGCCCTTGTAATGGGTTTAAAACACCCTATTTTCGTCAAAAGGAAAACCTCAGATTCAGAGGCGTTGCCCGAAAGAAGGCAAAGGGGTTAACCATCCCACGGAGAGGCAACAAGATGATAACGAGCTGCGGGTTTTCTCTGTTTTGTGCCCTGTCGTAAAACAGCAAATTGGATTAACTTCTGTGACATTTTCCTTCCGAAAGTCAAAATGGGATAAGACGGTGCGCAAGGAGAAAGCAGGGAAAAGTGGGAAAATTAGTATAGAAATCGTATTGAGCCTCCATCTAAGCTGGCTTCACGCCCATTTTTAAATGCTAAGAAAATACTTACAGCTGTAAAATATTTCATTAAGCAATGGTTTGGCACGACAAAGGGACAGTTGTTGTGGGAACAGAATAAAATCGAATGGAATAACACTGATAACAAGAAGTATCATAAATGAAATATAAATAGAAATGGAAAATACAAGAGAAACATTTGTTTCTTTATAAGATTATATTGAATATAGATGTAGCCATGATAAGTTACAAATTTATTAGCCAGGTAGAAAACATTTCATATTTAATAACGTTAACTTTTATTTAATTAGGTATATTTGTTTAAATAATCTTTTTTAAGCATTTATTCTAAACGTTTTTGGATTACGTAACTTCAGACTGGTTGAACTTCGTTCTTATGGTACTTTGTTCTTTCGAAGTATGTTTGGGTAAGACATTGAGTAAATTAACAAGACGAACGTTTAAATAAAACCAATTACATTTCCATTTAAAAAAATATCAGCCAGGTAGTTATTAAAAATGGGCATAAAATTGTCCAAACGAGTTTTTATTAAAGTCGGTTCAATCAATATTTTTTAAGTTTCTTTGTTAAGATTGATTGTCTAAATGTAGAATCATTGAGCTTCTTTGTCGAAACACATAAACGAACAAATGTAAATTATTGCATTAAATGGCTACTTCTACAAGTATTTATGAAACACCCAAGCGGCAAATATTGATACTCGCCGCAAAGCAATCTCTGCATTAAGAGCTATGGATATGAATATTCATAGATCGCTTAATGGACGGTACTACCAACGGCAACTATTTAGCAATCAATTGATATTATGCAGTCGCCGGACTGCAACTATTCAATTTTGTAGATCTTGGGCATAAAGACGGCTAATTATAATTTATACTTAACGATTACCATACGGTTGGGGTATAATTTCCAGAAACGAAGCTATTTATGATACATTAATCCCGCAGACGGTATCTGGAATCGGGCGGCTCCACGAGTTTGTCTCTCTTTCGCACTAGGGGGCGCCAGCTAACAATGTTAGTAATATCGTAAAATGTCTTATGGCTATCAACAGATATCGCATTTAATGATCGAAACTATGACAGCTTGACAACTGCCAAACGGGCGAAAAAACGAGTGGAAGATGGAAAAAAAAAATCAGAAAAAGAAACACACCGTTAGGAAAACTCCATCACTGGCGTCTTGGGTACTTTTCTCTCTTTCTAAGGCCCACAGTGCCTCTCACTCGCACTTTCAATCCAGTTCGTTTCGAGTTGAACATTTTCAGAGGGGGTCTTGAGGAGGTGGGTGATGGGTAATACCCCCCGATCGATAGACCACGCCCACCGGCATCCGCTAATACGATTTCGATGGGTGCACCTGTGTGAGTGATCGCTCTCATTGATCGCTCTCGTTTGTATGGGTAGCTCTCAGCCAGCTGCTCTGCATTGGTCAACGAAACGAGAACATATATGCCGGTATATATAGTCAGGCGACGGCGATATAGTCCGGTCTCGTTTTCACCCACGGCGAACGGGATCGGCTCGTTTATCTATAACACCCGACGACGACTGGAGCACGATCACGTAAGTTGGTATTAGTGGATCGCTCTCTCTGGGACGGAGTGAGTGCTCCGCTCTCTCCTTCGCTTGCCTGTGTGGGTATACTGGTTATAACGGTGCTCCGATTGTGTTAATCGAGCCAATCAAATGTGGTAACGAATTTTTCGAGTAGATATATCCAGGGGGTGTGCGTGTGTATGCGGACGGAGAGTGAAAAGCACTCAAAGGAAACACAAAATGGAGAGAGCGAGTAAATTGAATGAGTGAAATATAAAAAGTGAGCAGCTGCAAAATTTGTAAATAATTATATATAAATACAAAAATATTGAGCTAGTGAAAAAGAAAAAGACTATGCAATTGATTGGCAATCTATTATAGTTCATTCAAAATATTAAAACAAAGCTGCAAGCCATCAGCGAAAATTTTGAACACTTAAGCACAACGTTTTAAACAATCCAACATGTTAGGCCCGTAAAAATTTAAAAAACAATTAAACAAATGGTAAAAAAATAGTAAAATATGTGTTCACATAGCTTTGGGAATTAAGTAGTTGAAACAAAGACCAATTTTAAGTTTTTCTCTTATTTAAATGTTATAAAATGTTTAGAACACCAAAATTGATAAAAAAGCCAAGACTAAATAATAAAAATAGATTTTAATTGTATCAGTAAAATATTATATTTAAATAAAACCTTTGAAGTGAAATAAATTAAATTAGAATGGTACTTTCTTAAATTCACTTAATTTTAAAAGTCTTTTAAAAAATTATAAAAAGTAACACTTAAATTGTTTAAGAATAAAAATAACGCAGGCTTCTGTGATGCTTTAAATAGCTCGAAGCCTTAAATAATCGTTTATATTTATAATGATAATAAAATAAGTGCTATCCATATAATGAAAATTATTATTTTAGGATTAAATTAACAGAATTTTCTCAAGGGCCTGTCCATGAATACGACTCAATACAGAAAACGACTCCGATTCAAGTTAACATCACTCAATCGGCGGCTCACACAGACAGTATCTCAGGCTCAAAGCCGCTCTCCCAAGTCTCAATTCTCACTCTGGCTCTTTCGCTCTATCTCTCATTTCGGGGGATGAGTGCTCGGGTGTATCAACCGTTAGAGAGAATCGGAATCGTCTTCTTCCTCACACACACAATCGCACTGGAGCGGCGTTCGAGTTTGTCGCTTTTGCAGTCTTTTGTTTTTGTTTTTGTTTTTGTCTCGATTTCTGTTACTGCTTCTTCGACCAGTTTGTAGTTTTTGTTTATAGTAGTATCATCTCCGCAGCCAGATGTTGTTGTTGCTACTTCTCTGGTAGCCGAAGTCTCAACTCAGTTAGCTACCGAGCGTTCGTCGGATGATATTGCAAAGCATCTGAGTCGGCGAGTCGCAGAGGTCTGAGCACTTTGCAGAACTGCTTAACATCAGTCTTTAGTGATAGCTCGCGCTTCTTGCTCGCACGCTCGATCGCACGTCGCCGTCGTCGTTGCGTCGTCTTACGTCCCAGAGGTTACGTTGTTTTGGCCGCCGCTAAAAATCAGCATATGCAAATTAGGCTGAAAAGAGGGCCTTTTTCAATTGAATGGAATAAATAAAAATAAAAATAAAAATAGTAATACTCAAAAAAAATCCCTGAAGATCGGTCCACAACAGTGTGCAACGGTTCATCATAAACAGCGGTAAAAAGCGGCAAACGAAAGCTGAAAATAAAGAAATAAAGGGCTAGTGCGCGAGCGCAGCCAGGAGTGCCCTCACACAAAGGTGTGGTCGCTCTATAAAAACACAGCAAATCTACAGAAATCATTAAAAAAAAAGCACACAAAAAATTATATTCAAAAATAAACCAATAAAGATATTTAAACCCTCATGCAACTAAAAACTTTTTATTCAAATAAATAAATCATATAAATGCAAAATTTTAAACACTTGTGATATATACCCTGCTAAAAATAAAAACACACACACACACACAGCAAAACCCAAAAGATATATGGCTAGATATATATTAAACATGCTTCACGCTCGCCTCAAGTTCTAAAAGTCAAGTGCGATTTGAGCAAAAACAGCAACAACTCTATACGCTCAAGTGACGTTTTATTGGCGCAAGGTGAACGAAAAATAATAGCAAGCAAAACAAAAACAACAGCGGAAAATACACGAAAATACACAAACCTTAAATGGAAAGTTCACAATGTTAGGAAAGGCAAAACCTTAAGTGCGCAACAAAATAGAAACACTAAGCAAATAAATTGGATTAACTTGATCGGCTGATCAGCCAGTAAAAGCAGGTAAGTTCAAAGGTTCAAAGGGGCCACAGAGATATCGAAGAAACGGAACGAACATTTCAGCTTTTCTCGGGACACATCCATCATGCGAACATTAAAACGGGGATGGCGATGGGGTTCGGAGTTGGAGATGGATATGGAGATGGGGAACATGTGAATTTCATTAACGAATAGAATTCATAAAACAAAAAAATCAAAAGGAAGATGGCGATGGCGATGGCCAGATAACGCTTGACAATCCGACTTACTGACGAACTGTCCGCGACTGTCGGGCATTCGTATGATTTAATTATACTCACCATATACACATATACACTCCCCTAAATGACACTTATACGACAGCCCAGGGGAGCTACAGCCCAAGCTCCATAGTTTGGTGAGAAAGTTTTCTCTCGCCGCTTTGTTGACCAGTGCACTTTTTAGTGTGGCCATAAAACATGGCTAGATCAACAACAACAATAACAACAACAAAAGCAAGCAAGGGCAGGGCAAATAAACTTTACGACTATATAACAGAATCAATGTAAGTCAAGTGCAAGCGAGATGGCTGCCCAGATATAGTCGCCGCACATGTTTGCTTTATAATGCAAATAGCGTGTAAAGCTTTATTTGCCAGAATATTTGTTACACAAAATTCGAAAAACCAGGCAAGATCCATGGGAATGGCATTAACTGCGGCACTGAAAGAAATTATTCGCATTGACAGGGATTAAATAGAAAGAGGCAGAGAGCATAGCTTCAAGCCGTCTGATCTACTGAGATCGTAAAGTCAACCATGGTAATGGTAGTTCAATAAAGAAGACTTGGCTTCATAAATAAAGCAACCTTTTTTGAGTAGAAAAACTAAATTTATTTGGCTTAACATGTTATCCTAATAACTAATGGAATAACGTTTAAGAATACAAAGAACTAAGAATATTTTTCTCTATTTTAGTATGCACTTTTTTGAGGATTTTAGGCCTATGACCATAAAATAGAAACTCTTTTGTCAAGCTGCTTTTGTTCTTACACATTTTCGGAAATTTCCAGCAAACCTTTTATATTGCAATTTTTTGCAAGTGCATTTTACCCTCAACTCGCTGGCAGGCAAATGAAGAATCTAACTTGGATTGCTTTTGCATGTGTCGCAAATATTGACAGACCCCATATACTCGTACTTATGGCAAGTGCCTTGTAAGTTTGCTGTGTTCTACAAGTCGCAGAGTGCGCACTTATTCTAGTTAGCTAGGGCAATCTACTTCACAGCTTGTTTTTGCTGGCACCTTTCAAGATCACAAGCCCCAAGCCTTTTTCCTGACTTGGTCCCAGAACACTCGAAAAACAATGTAAAATCCGATTCACCAAATCTATAAACAAAAGCCAGTGCTGGAAACAAAGAACTTCTTCCTAATTATTTATATCCTTATGCAAGAAACATATTTCTTTTTTAAAAACTTATATAGATTTAGCTTTCAAAGTTGAAGAGCATGTCTCAAAATATATTAAAATATTTTATAAGCATCGCATTTACATAAAACTTTACAAACTTTCAGTTATTATTAACAACTTGTGGTGACACTTCTTTTTGTAAGAAGTCTTCAGGGCTTACTTGAATTTAACAAAGAAATAAAATGAGGATACATATAGTTTGCAAAGGAAGCTTCCTTTTACTGTGGTGCTTTTTTGACAGTGTACCTGGACAGATGACTGACAAGAGGTGGCTGGGAAATTAACACATCAAGGTCGTGTGCTGACTTGAACATCCTTAAGGGGTCCGAGCCGGAAAAGCACAATCGCTGCGAAAGGAGAGCAGTGCGGGGACAAAGTGTGAAAGTATTTACATAGTACGGGCGCGTTAACAGCGGCAGCAAAACAAGCTTTGCAAAATATCAAATGCAAATGTGGCAAGCAGGCCGCAAGACGGACGGCGAGTAGCAAACACCTGTTGTCAGTTAACATGCCACCGCGTTTCGGGGGGTGGGTAGTGGGGATCCGACCTGGCCGAGTCTTCTGCCCAGGAGTGGGTCTGAATGGAGGGTGACTCACGGCGCTATGGAGTCGTTCTGGTGGTTCTGGGAGTTCTTAGGAGTCTGCTGGTTGTAACTGATGTGAGGCAGCTGATTGTCTTCGTCGGTCGTTTTTAGGTGCAGCTATGCAGCTTACTTCTCCAGCATTTGCATCGCAATAAATATCGATATTATTATGGTTATTATTATTATTATTAGCTGGCAGCGTTCTCTTGGTTAAATGTCAGAACGTTAGGCTGATTTGGAGCGAATCTTCAATCAGTTGGAGGCGAGCACTCGATTAAATTAGTGCGGCTCAAATATCAGCTTAGAAAAATTATGGTTATTACAGAAAGATATTTTTTTCGTGAAAATGCTAACAAGAATACTATATATGGCTTCAAAATTTGGTCTTGATCTTAATATAGTTTCCGAGACATTTTGGTTTGACTAGCTAATTGAAATTAAATTAATAATATTTAAACAAATGAGGAATCCCAAATGTTATATTACTTATAAATACCGAAATTAAGCCACGGAATATACAACTCAGATACAGGGAAAAGTTAGATTACAAATATTACTTAAAAGCTATTTATTTTATTATTATTATTGCTTTTCTATTTGATAATCTCCTTGTTAAAAAGATCAATAAGCTTACAATAAGATTGAATATTGACAAGAATAACCACGTTGTTTTTGACTAACTGCGTTCAAGGAAATTCATTTAAGTTTACATTTTTTTTCTTACAGACCCTCCGGTTGAGCACTTCCAGCTCTACGATACCAGATATCCGTAATGATGAACCAGGATAATCCATATGCGGTAAGCAATCTCACATTTATCGATTTTATTATAAGATAACCTCCGTCAAACAACTCAAATCAAATAAACAAAATCATATACAGAAATATAAAAAGAAATATTTTACGAGCTAAATATTGAGCAAAGCCATAAAAAGTTTATGACTATAATAATTTCATATGCGACAAGAGAGCAAGACAATTTGTGAGTTGAAAATCTGGCAGCATTGATAAGATATGTACGATGTGGCCCCAAAAGCATCAGCAAATCAAAGCGCTTCCGCATTTTCGAATTTGGGCGCAAAATGTATTTATGAATTATGGGGTTTGGGGGCATGCATAATTGCCCAACAACAATAAAAGCGACAGAAAGAGCGACGAAAATTGTGAGTAGCCTAAACCAGTTTACACAAAAATCTGGCTAACAACGGCGAAAATATTTAAATGATGTCATAATTTTAATAGGAGAAAAAAACTCATAATAATCATAATACAAATACGAACTACGTCGAGTATTTCCCGCATACACGATACACGATACACGATTCACCTGCTCCGTCTTTTGTCTTTTTGGCCCGGCTCGAAATTAATGCAGATCAATTAGTTAATGCTAAGCGAATTGCGTCGTCTCTCGAGCAATCCACATGCATAATTTAAGGCTTATTGTCTAGGAGGGCAGCTCGAAAAAATATGGCATAGAGAGAGGAGGCGAAGAAAACACCTAAGTTGCTGCTAACATGGCACTAAATGTCAATATTTGAATATTAAATTTTATTTAAGTGCGTTTTTTATGATTTTAAGCTGATTTTCGTTTAGTCGATCAGTCGAATGCCGGCACCAAAGATCCCCAGAAGACGGCTGGCTGAGCCAAGAGCCAGCCAAAAACATAAACCAAGTCGGAGATCTCACAGCCAAAAGAGGCGGTCCCGACGTAGTGTTAATTAGTTGAAATGTGAGACGATAAACTAAATGTTTGATTAAAATGAAGGCAACAACAGCGGCTCGAATCTGGGCCACATTTGAAAACGATGTCTTCGAGCGGCAAGTTGGTAGCTTTGGCTAATAAATTTATGAATATGAAACGATCTGGGAACGGGTAACAAATTCCACCGGATTAGATCTGGGGAGCAGAAAATATTTTCTTGGTCACATTCTTGGTTTTAATATGGAGTAAAACTTAAACGCAGATCTAATTTCAGCTGTTTGAAAATCTAACGGAGTGAATATTAAGAAACCATATACATAAATTTAAACCTATGTTTTCATAATAAGCAAAAACTCTATGCCAAAAAATATCTGCTAAATGAATAGCAATAATTATTTATGCATATTAGCTGTAGCTGACAAAAATAAACTCCAATATTTAATAATCCTAATATAACGCCGTATCAAGTTACTAACACATAAGTGAAGAAGATCTGAAAAAACAGCTTGAATTAATTAAATTTGAATTTTATTAGAGCACTTAATAAAACTTCATTATTATTATTGAATAGGTTTTCAATTAGAATTGGTAATTGAATTAAATTAATAAAAATAAAAAAGAAAAACAGTTTTATATTTTCCAAGGAATTTTTATTAGTTTGCAAGTCCCATAAAAAAAATTTACAAAATTTGTTCCCCCAACCTCGATTCACCATAAGAAAGATACACAAATCTGCATTAACTGGCCATAAATGTACGAGCATTTTAATGTTTTTGCAACATCTCCATATTGCCTCGACCTTCGATACAATCACGCCTCCGAATTCCCGTTGATGACACGACGCTGAGGAAAAAGAAAACTAATTTCCACGGGAAACTGTGGGAGGGGAGGGGCGGGGCGGGTCCGGGCGAAAATGCATTACAATGTTATGATGTATGTGAGAGAAGCTCACTTGACTACGGGACTGAAACTCGGTTCCCATCCGCCATCCGCCATCCTCCATCTGCAGCTTCGGTTTTGGGGCACACGCATCTGGGGGCTTTGGCAAATCTTTTCTATTTGCATTGGCAGCAGATGAAGAGGCTGCTGCTGCTGCTGCTGCCACCGCTGCTTCTTCGGACGCTGACCATTTTGGTCATAAACATTTGCGTAATGGATTTTTTTTTTTCATATTTTCGTGTGTGTCGTTCTCCTTTGCGGCTGCCAGCGGGCAAACACACAAAGTAAATTAATTACGAGCCATGCCAAAGTGCATATTTCCACGTTGGGGAATTCTTTCAACGGCAGAAGCCGGCTGAGGAAATTAGTTATAAATGCCCAAAACTAAATAAGAAAAACAGAAGCAGCAGGCAAATTAGCAAAGGCCCAAAATCTTACACACACCGAAATGTAATTACTGCACTTACCCGGACGCTTGTGGCTTTGTTGCGATTTTGTTCGTGGTCGGAAAAAGCAGCCAGCTGAAGCAGAGAAGAGGAGCGGACAACAAGCTCGGTGGCTTCATGTGTAGGCAATTTTTCACATGCGTAGCCAGTTTGGAAGCGAAAAACCAAAGCGAACACGGTTTGAGGACGATGAGATGAGAAGCTGTAAAAGTTGTCCGGCGTCGGCATCTCCTTCTCCTACTTGTTTTACCGCCACATCCTCTCCTGCCTCGCCTGTCCGCTTGTTTTTCGGCGTGTGTATGTACATGTTGCGGTTGATAACTCAATTAGAATGTTAAATTTATGTTCGCAACAAGAAATTAACTTGCAATTAGAAAATGCCTGACTTGCAGCGCAAAACGTAACGAAACGAAAGACTTAGGACACGAACTTGATGGGCAGGAGGCGATGGGTTGCACAGGGGACTGGGAAATACCCTTTCAAAGAAAAAGGTATATTTAGACAAATTAAATAGATTTTATTGCCAAATTTTTTATGCTTAATAACCATATCATACTGAGGTCTGTTAATTTAATTCAAATTATAAGAAGTAAAATTAAATTATTTGAAAATTTAGATGAAATCAATAATATTAATATGCTGTTAGTCAAATACAAATATATATCTTTAAGCGCTTTAATTAAATAAATTAATACTTTTTTATATAACTTATGTTTTTATTTAATGCTTAAATATTTGTAGGAAATCCTTCATATTAATTTTAATCAAAATATTATAGTACCCCATCGCAGTAATTATGCCTACCACAAAATGAATTGAAACAATTTAGCAACGAAACTAAAGTCAGACACATAGATTCGTATAATTGCCAGACCAAGTTGTAGGGCAACTCAAAGGAGGAACAGCGAGACTATGCCAAGACTTTGGACAAGTCTGTTGCCATGGTTTTTGGCCGAAAACTAATGATGATGATGCACTGCACGCATTTGCACTATTTATAATTCGTGAGCAGACGAGGAGAAGGCGGAGGATTGAGTGCCAAAAGATCAATGATCAATCCTGGACTTGATGACTCTACTAGAAGGCTAGGCCCGTGAGGAGCCTTAGAATCGGATGAGTTGCTGGCAGACAACTTCATTTGTTTGCAGATGCATTTCACTGGGATGGCATAGATGGCTTCATGCGGTTAAGCCTTTTGGCACAACTTTGATTTGGTGGGCCGTACATGTGTAATCAGTTTTCGGAGCGATTTTCTCCCGCAGCCGCCGCTCGATGATTAATGAGCGAAATTAGCCAGTCCAAAGCCCCAAAGCGATGTGAGGGAACATTGCACATTGCATTCTGCCATTCGGCAGAACAGTTCTGCAAAGTTCGTTAGGCTCTTGCCAAATGACTTAGGCAGCGAACTTGAACGAACTACACACAATTACACCGATCTTAAAACTGAACTTCCTCCCGAAAAGCGAAAAAGCTAAATCAGTTGGAGCAAAAACAGAAAAAAAAAACGAGAGAACCGAAATTGATGCTGACTTTGGCTTCCACCGTATGCATCATGTCATTATATCCGCTAACACAACCAACTGGATAACCTTGACAAAAATCCTACAGCTGAATGCATTAGTAGTCCAAAAACAGAGAAAAAAAATAGTAAATAGTAGTGGTAGCAGCAGTAGAAGCAACTGGCAGAAACTAACGACTTGCAAATGCGGCCGGCAGCAAACAAAACGCTATTAAACTTCTATTATTTAAGTACTACATTGTGCACTGATACTGAAAGCGAAAACGAAGAAGATCGTCGGTCAGCCGACGACAATGAGACCCCAAAGACTCCGAGTTTCTGAGTTTCCGAGACTCTACGTAGCTAACAGAGCAGAAATCCCAAAGCGACCGCGTACTGTTTGCAAAATTATGCAATATTATGTAATTATACAGACAATCAACAAGTGGGAGGGCCGACCAGCCAGCAACTTGCTTTTATTGCTCACTCCACGCCGATCGCAAAGAAGGCTGAGCTGAGGTGCCTGAAAATGTGAAAAAATGTGAAAATGATTGGGGAGCATTATTTTCAAATTAGCGCGTGGCTTAAAGATAAGTTGGGGCAGGGTTGCCCTCCCCTTTTCCGACCGCCCCTCCACAAGACACCCAAACAACTTGAAGTGCTTTCTGCCTCATGGTTCCCACAAAATATGGTATCAAATGAAATGCTCTTTCTTTTAGAGGGTCAAAAGAAAAAATATAAAATTATCAGCTATTATGTCGCCTAAATTGAATAAATGGAAGATATAAATGTTATATAAAAGCATTATCGTACAACATTTAAATAGTTTAACAAAATATTAAAAGTATTTTTTCTACAAATAATGAAAAAGTAACATTAAATAATTTTAGACAATTTAAAACGCTTTTTTTTGCCCATTATAACACAACAAAAATGTGGCATTAGCTAATGCATATATAAATATCCTTTGTTTATACAAATTAATAATAATTAAATCTCCAATAATACGAACATAATAATTTAGGAGCTTAAATTGAAAACCTTTTCATTAAAGAACTTTTTGTATTTCAACAGATGGAAGCATAATCAATAAGAGTATTCTCTAATCGCCCCACACAACTCTGGCTTCTTTCCCGTTTTGCTTTTGCTTTCGTTTTCAAGTTCAACACTTTGCCACCGCACAGAAACTGTTCCAACTGGTTGCCTCGCCACTTTATTACGCTGATAAGTTGGCGCCTAATAACGATAGGGGATCGTGGCAGCCCAACAGGCGGTGCAGGGCCTTTTCCACAAAGAAGCGTAACAAAATTGTTACAATTTTTGGTTCGTAATCCATAATACAAAATAATGGCAGAGGCAGAGGCCGTTTTTTTCCCGCTGCGGTTTATCTTTCATTTGGCTTAAGGTCAAGGTTGTGCATCGTTTATTGGAGTCAAGTTGGCGTGGTTAAGCGAGCGAGCGCACCGCATAATGAGCTGCCAAATTGTTAGAATTGTTTTCGAGTCAAGGCATTACACATTAAGTTAAGACCCAATCATGAAATTAACAGAAACCCCCGCCGTCGCCAACGCCAACGACCTCTGCACGACTGCGAGCAAAAACAAAAACTAAACAATTTAGCTCGGCAAATTGAATTAAATTTATATAAATTGCATATACTAGAGGCAAATAGATACACATATATCGAAGATCATTGCATGCCCGCATGTCCGCTTACATTAGATCTGAGCTTGAATCTCCGGGCTCAGCTTCAGTTTCGATTTCAGTGGCGCAGCGAGCAAATTGTGCCCATTGTTGTATTAGCTGTTTATTTTAAAGCGCACTCGGCTACTAATAACAAATGCCTTTGTTATTGTTATTTCTATACCATTTTGCACACACGTGATGGAGATTCCCCCTCGCCTGCGGAATTAGCGGGGAAGGCTGGCATTGAATCGAGATTGGGCAGAAGTCGAAAAGTAAATATCAACAATGCCAGTCCAATGATCATTTTTTGCCCAAATCCCTGGCTCTTCTGTTATTTTTGATTCCCACCAGTCAGCGCAAACCGCAGGTTAATTCAACTTTAATTCATCGTCTTTTTAATAGTTTTATGGAAAGTGAAACCCAATTTTTGAATGGCATGGCTCTGGGAATAACTTGATTCAATAAAAAGGGAAATTTATTCTCGCAGTCGGATTGAAAGGAAAGGAATGAAAATAAACTAGTGTTTATTTATTGCCTTTACTGAATAAAAAGATAAACTTAAGAGTGCTACACATTTATTGGTTTATAAAATCAAATGACTTAGGCAACGAACTTTTTTTTTGTTGGTTGATTAATTTTAATTTTGAGTTGTTCATTGAATTTGCAGGTCATCTTAAATGATGCTTTTTAGCAAAACACCTTCAAACTTCAAGCTCTTCCTCAAATTTCTCCCCAACGAAGACACACAAAACAAAAGACTTCGACCACAAACCTTTTTCATAAATCACCCGAGTAATTTTTCCACCAAACACTTTTCAACTTGGCTAACTTTTTGGTGAAATGGTTCCCATAGTGCACTTCTGGCCCCAACCCAAGCAAAAAAAAAAAAAGTCAACCACATAGAGCAGGCACAAATTGCTCGTTTCGCAAAAACACAACAGCAGCAGCAACGAAAATAGCAACAACAGGCAGCTGAGGCCACAACAAGTACAAGCTTTTCACTGTGCACTGCTCTTATTTAATTGACTTTTGACTCCCCCGAAATCCACGGCAACAACAACTGCAGCATCGGGCGATGGAAAATCAAAGTGAGGGGGACGTAAGGCCACTGAGTCAAAGCTTACTCAGATAACAACGAGACAACAAACAAATAAATCGCATACAATGAAATAGAAGCTTAAACCAACAGAAAAAGGGGGGAAAAAACAAATAAACAAACAAAAAAACGGCAAGGAAAAATAAAAGAAAGAATTGTTGGCTGTGCAAGTGCAAATAAAACGAAAGAAAAAAGGAAAACGACCGAGAGACGCGGACACATTTACTTATCGCGCCTCTTTTCAACAAGAAACGGTGGCAACTCTGCCACAGCACTCTGCCAGCAACAAAACACATGCAAAATTGCCCGGTGGGTTGCCAAGGCAGGCGGATCGAACCGAAAACTCGCAAAACATCTGAATGCTGCACTGAGAGACATTTTAAATATGTCACTGTAGCATTGCATAACATTGATTGGCATTGTCGAAAATACATATTTGGCGGCTAATAAGTTTCCAGTTGTATTGCACTTTGAAACAAACAATTGGGCATTTATTAATTCCTTAAACAAATGCACATAAAACTAAATCAATTTTTAACGTCAAGTATAACGTCAACCAAAGCCTATATAAGAATTTCATTTATTTAAAATTCCACTTGAGACTTCTAATACATTTACATGCTTTATCATCATGTGCATATTTTCAAGCAACTATTAAAAATAATTTGTGTATTTTAATACAAATGTTTTTCTTTTATTAAGCTGTTTTCTGTTTCTTCAAACGTATTTAATTTTTTTAAGCTTTGTGATATTGGATGACTAAATTCCGGGAAAATTTCAATTTGTAATCATTTTTCTATTTAAATTACTAAAATAACTATAACTATAGATCAATAGAAAGGAGAGTTTAAGGTTTCTCTCAGTGTCGCCTTTGACCAACTTCTGCTCACTTCTGCTTCTGCCTGCGCCTTCGCCTTTTGCCGGCTTCTAATGATCCAATTCCCAGGAGCCGCGACGCCGATGACACTGGCTGCAAGGTAAAGGAGCAGCAGGCAGCTGGTGCAGACAGCCAACCACGACGACAAAGAGGAGCTTCCAATGCAAAGGCCGGAGAAAAAAATAAGAAATAGAAGTTGGAGGTGGAGGTGGAGGTTCGCCTCTTGGCTCTTCGCCTGTTTAAACAACTTTCAAAGTTAATAGTCTGCCCGGCGTCGAGACGCTTTGGCCAAAAAGCCAACCACACCACGGCAACATACCAAGGCAGCCCGAAGCCGAGCCACCAAGCCACCAAGCCACCAAGACAGCAAACCAGCAGGAGTCTCGGGCCTCTTCCATGAATCATTTTTCTTGCAGGCAAAGAAAGCGGCTGCCTGCCACCGCCTAAAATGCACCTCCACTCTGCACCCGCCGCATTTGTTGGTTGGTGGGCTGGTGTAAATGTTTTGCAAGTTGGCTGTTATAATTTTGTTCGGCTTTTATGGCCCCACCACACACAGGGAGCGAGATGGCCGAAAGGAGGGCAGTGGGTGTGGAGGTAGCTACGGCTGAGGCTGTGGCTGTGGCTGTTGCTGTGCCATTGGGGAGAAGGGTGGTCGACGTCAGATCTGGCGTATACGTAATGTGAAAATGTCTACTAATTAAAATGGAATTTGATTTTGAGGATTTCTTGGCTCCTGCAGCGGTCAAAAAGCGTGGGAAGAATTTCTACCAAATGACATGATGATTTGATTTCGGGGGGCCACGAGAATGACATTGGATTGATTGCATCTGGTGAATAAAGCAAAAATGCTAAAATGCTTTCTAACTTAGCAGATTTGGTTTTTAAGCAACAATAATTTAATATTTTTTAATTGATTTCTAAGAAAAAAAGAGTCTTTATATTATTATTATAATATTGAAAACAAATATTAATAATATTTTCTTTCTCCCAATATATAATAAAATATTTTTTTTCTTAAAAATTTGGATTTTTAAGTGACCCTGTTTCAGCTAACTTGAGTACTCAAGGCCAGCTTTTGCCCATAGATGGCTGACAATTTTCAGACAACCAAGTCAGCAATCTATCCATCCAACCATTCATCCGTTCAGCCATTCATGGTGCAATCCATTCATTTTGTCGCATCCTCTATTTGTCTGAATTGTCTGCTTGCCATGCTGAGCACAAGATTTATTTCCAAAGTATTATCTGCACTTGTTTTTTTCGTGGGCCCCCCTCGTTTGATTCGCATACTTCAAGTCGAGTCATTGGCATCTGGTGCAGTTCAAATGCTCATTGAATCGAACAGGCTGCTTTTTATGCCAAATCATGGACAGTAAAAATCACAAAATGCAACTTAAAATGCAATTTTCCAAGCGCTTACTAATTTGTTAGCCAACTTTTGTGGCCTTTATGGGATTTGGTTGGCTGTGATTAATTTCGTTGAGCATTTCACCTGCGGCAGTGGCTGTCAGTTGCCCCCACCGATATAAATACACTCGAAAAAAAGGCACAAGCAAATACAAGTTTCTGCGGGCAAGCACAAGCACACAGATATTAGCCATATATGTATGGAGCCAATTCCGCAAAGACGCGCACGCCGAAATGTCAAGTCAAACACTTGTAAGCAACAATTGGCACAAGTTTGTTAGTTTGCCGTTGCCTCGCTTTTGCCTGAGCTAACATTTAAAATTGTAACAAATGCCACAGCGATCGGTGAACGTGTGGCTGGCAGCCAACAGCGAAGCAACAACAACTGCCACACAGCAACAACAACACCGAGGGCAACAATATCGGGGAACTGCAGCAACATTGAGCAGTGCATTTGAGTCTCGGAAACAGAAGAAAACCTCGCACATTTTGCACGCATTTGCATAACAAGAAAAATGACTAGGAGATGCTATAGCGATACGGGAATAGTGAATACACTAACTGCGGATCTGTACAATTTTTAAAGCAGCTGAAAATAGAACTAGGTTGAAGAGGAGAGACTTAAAAAAATTCGCTAAATAAAATATTACATACATGATTAAATATAAAAATACCACAAAGCTTTTTGATGTTTTACAAAATGAAATCTATTTTATATTTTAATAAGCTTCAGCAATTATATCTTTCCCAAAAAAAATTACAAAATTTTGTATACTCACGAGTTAAATAAAAATCAACTAGTTATCTTGCTTCCCTATAATATTAGGAAATTATTTCAGAAAAAACTATTCAAATATAGTAACAATTTTGAATTAAATATAAATACAAATTTTGTGATTTAACTCGTTAAAATTGAATTGAATCTTATATGGTACCAGGAAGTATTTTTTTTTAAGTTTGTAGATTTATTTGTTATTTGAAATTTTATACAATTTTTAAGGAGGGAATCCCTTTCATATTCACAAACTGTGGGAATTTCTTTTCCAAAGCACCAAAATTGCTGAGCAAATATTATCATTTCCAATTTCAGCACTGCAAATTGCACTTAAAGTTCTCAGGAAAATGTGTGCCCTCGCTTCCCCCGGTTTGCCCACATCTCGCACTTGACGTTTTCCTGTCAATTTTTCAGCATAATTTGTACTATTTTTGTCGGAAGATTTCAAATTTTAAACGGAAATTGCACAAACACTTGGCACATGGGCGCTGAAAGCGGCTCTCGTCGAAGACAGAGAAAGAGTAAACAGGGACGCCAGGAGAATGCAATTTAAATTTCACATGAGCTCATAAAAATAGTTACAAATTAATTATAATGACAAACAGAGACGAGACCGAGACCAGGAGCGAAGGGGTGGGAAGGGGAACGGAGGGGAACGGAGGGGCGGTACGAGCATTATAAATCCAAACGTTTCCTGCTTGACAGCTTGAAGAGCTTCAGAGCTTCAGAGCTGCAACAGTAACAGTAACAGAAACAGAAACAGACAGCAGCGATGATGCTTCAAGTTGCAAACCCTGCTAAGCACTTTTCATCATCGCGATAATCATCATCAGCGGCATGATCATCATGGCTCATAATTATAGTGTTTGGCTTCGGCTTTTATGTAGCCTAAGACAGCAACAACGACGACAGCGACAACGACAACAATTAGCTAAGTACGAAAATCAAAACGAAAGACTTAGACAACGAACTTGCCTGACCAAGCAGGCGATAAATGATGATGGATTGACTTTCCAAGGGTGTTGAAGCCCAAAAAAACGAAGGAAATGAAGAAATTAAGAGGGAGTAACTGTGTGAAAAGCAAAGGGAGAAAATAAGGGCGTTTTCATTGGCCATTCAGTCAAACAAAACATATATCAATCATCAAATCAAATTCGCTTGATGGGGTATAGTTGAAAAAGTAAATGTTTAATAACGAACATTTTTATAATAAATACAAAACAATGCCCTTACTATAAGATACTTTTAATTTCTTTAATGCGGAACGAAATGTAAACATTGTTAATAGCTCAAGCAATTGATAGGAAAATTTAATTTAAAATCCTTTAAAAATTCCGTTAATATAAAAGCCCCTTGCAAAATAATTCTCACTGGCCAAAGTATAACAACTGCGAATAATTTCCTCACGCAACAGACAATCGCAGAAACAAACTGAAAGAATTCCTATGATTGATCACTCCCCTGAGGGTCTTCGAAGGGCTGGCCCCCTGAAAATGTGTGTAAAATTTGTTGTGCGTTATTTTTTTGACAAATTGCCTAAGCATAAAGGCCGCGTGACTAAGCAAAGAGGAGTGCTGGGTCAGGAAAAGCGAAAGAAATGCGTGTGTGCAGCTGACTCTCCACCGCCTCAAGTATTTGTAATGCGGCATAAAAAAGGAGAAGAAAGAAATGAAAGCCGGCCAGAAAAAGCATAACAAACATGCGATATAACCATTTTGACAAATTTCGCTCCTCTTCTGCCGATCGACTGGGGAATAAACGAGTTTGCATTGCCGACATGACTCATCTGATTGGCTGGGGTTGGAATATAGTAGATGCTGCGACTAGAGCGGTCTTCTATTTACTTTGCAGCTGCTTTCAGAAGTTGATCAGACTAGTTTGGTATTGGAGAGTGTAATCGATTTAGATTAATGCGAATAAAAGTCATTGTTTGCAGCTCCGTGGGAGTGAATGCATTTACCCCATAAATGTTTTATTTAATTGAATAATAAACGGATTAAATTAAATCGCGGTTTCAAATCTCTTTGCAAATTATTGAATTAGTGAATTGATTTCAATTGTATAAGCACCTAATATTTAAAGAACACCCATTAAGTATTAGCCATAAAATGTGCTTCTCTTATACCCAAGCACTTCCTTAGAATTTAATGCAAATAAGTGAAACCACAGGGTTAATACTCATAAAAAATAGCTATTAAATGTGGAGCTTATGCTAAGGTGTTCTTTTAATATCTTCTAATGAGTGACAATATACAGAACCATAAAATTTTATTCTAGTACTTTAAAAATTTAAATATTAATAGAAAAGCCAGCTGCACTAGTCTTATGCTAGGTATATTCCCACTACTGTTTGAATCTAGTCTAGGTGCAGTGCTTAGCTAATCGCTCTGGGTAGACCGCATTTGTTTATACATTTTTATCTGCTCATCACTGACAACAGACAACACCAACACACAGAGCCACAAACGACCGTCTTCAGTGTCGACGAGTCATGAATGTTTATAACGCAAAATCTGTTTATAGCGAAAAAGGCGAAAAAAACTTAAAAACTAGAACAATTTGCCGCAGCGCACAATGAACAAAGCGAGGCAATTGCTTTGTGTGCATGATTTCATTTTAATTAAATTATGTTTTTGCCTCTAGCCTGCGCTTTTTTATAATTGCATGCGAACCATGTTGGGGAGGGGCGGAGGAGGCGGGGATCCGATCTGCGCACTGGATGTGCAAATTTGAATTAGTATTAGTACATGCCATCCAAGGTCAGGCAATTATCATAATTTTTTTTGCCTGCCAAAAAGAAGCGAGGGAAGCAAAAACCGAAACTAAGCAGAAACTAAAGCCGAGCTTGGACTTGGTCTTAATGGCACTTAGCTCTTAACAGCTTCAGGCGAGGCGAACCGAGCTCAAAACTGGAGTAAACGTGCCTTAAATGAATTTTAATAATTTTATTTAATTTTTTTTCTGCGGTCGCTTCTTTTATTTGCCAAGCTTAATAAGCCATATAACAAAGCGTCTTATTATATATATATATATAAATTTTTTCATTGCATCATCGTGGCATGAAAAATTATAAATTCTACTTGCTATTTTTGCTGCGCGTTAAGGTTAACAACCAAACAACATTAAACAACAAACAGAACAGCAATCGCCATAATTAATCACACACAAAATCAACAGCATCCACTATTGTGGATGATGACTGGTGGAGTTTTTGCAGGTATTTATTTTTTCTGGCGTCTATTTGTCTTGGATCAACTTGTTGCACTTCTGACGAACTGGGGGAACTTTTATTTTTGGAAAATATACCAACTAATTAAAATAAATTGGCATTGTGCAGTCGAAAAAGCTCATCAATATTCGCAGCCCATCAATAACCTGCGCACAGACAAATATTTTGTTAGTCGCGCAAAAAAACAAATTGCTTGACAAAGAAAAAGGTTATTAATATTATGTGTTTTTAATTAAAGTCTTGCCGATGATGTTTTTTTTTGTTGGCACATTTGCCGCTCTCGTATCTTATTTATAACACTTTCACTTAATAGCCAAGCTAATTGTGACTTTAAATGTTTTGGGCCAGCGTCGTTTTACGCAAATTATGCAATACTTTTTTATATTTTCGTTGTGAACAAAGAAATTAAAACAGGTCTGAAGCAAGAGGGTTGATTAAGGAGAATGCCTTAAAAGAAGCTTATACTAAAGAAATTATTCAGACCTTGAATTGACTGATTGTAATTATAAGTTAGCAGTTCTGCCAAGCTGGTTTAGAAACGTATTCCTAATCGTTTTTAAGTAAAGCTATAAATTTGATATATTTCAATACTTAAAGTTAGTTACCGAGAAAATACACTTTTTAATTAATTTTTATTATAGTTATCTTTGTAATAACTAACAGTTTTACAATCAAAGGTGTAATACGGGGAAGCAAATAAGTTTAAGTTCCTGTTTAAAACTTGAAGCAAAAATATTAAAAAAAAAAACGAATTAAGTTTTCAAACCCCCCTCTTAAGCTTCAGCTTGTTATACAATTTTTCTTAATCGTTTTTTTCATTAGCCAAAAAAAAAATTAACTCACAAATTATAGAGGGACACTTGGCTTAAATTCAAGAACGATAGCTAAAAAATTACTTAGGAATACATAGTAAGAGCATTACTTATTGGCTTGTTAAACCGTAGAAATGCTCCGCCATAATTTCGATTCCCAGTGCCTTGGTAAGAATGTGTCGCTTGTCTGTTGTTAAATAAATGTTTATGGCTTTTTAATATTGCACATTGTCTGCATAAATTTCACGGCGACGCTCATCTGCAACGTGTTCGGGCCTCTATCTCTCTCTCTTTTTGGCTGGCTGGCAGTGATTTAAAATCAAACTAAATCTGCTGCCAATCCGCAGGTTGTTGAAACTTGAAACTCATAATTTTTAATTTATTTTATGTGATTTTTATTTGTCGATTAATCCCAGGCTGGCTGGCAGGCCGGCAGGCAGAAACGACCAGACCCGACGACGCTTTATGAAACCTAAACGTTGGAAATTTATTTCCAGCCCAAGTCGAGGGGGCCCAGACCCAAAGTCGGGCCAAAACTCACCTCCAACTCAACACATAACACGAAATCAGATTAGCATGTTTTACAGTCAAACAAGGCACCTACAATAACAACAACCACTGGCAAAAATAAGGAACCCAGACCTGAACGAACTAAGCCAATTGGCATGGTATTCTTATAAGACCCCCACCTCGGGGATTTGCTTATTGGACGGTCGAACCAGGAGAAGCGAATAAAAAAAGTGAATGTGTTGAGTGCTTTCTCCTACTTTGTAATGTGCCAAATTGTTTGTGGCCTGCAAGAGTTACGGCCGAGAATCGCCTGTGGGCCAATTGGTGCTATAAAACATAACAAAAGCCTTCGCAAAAGGTGGCCAACATTTGGCTCGAGGATGAGTCCGATGTAGACAGCGGTTGGGCCATTGGCTACTAGTTGGGCAGCCAATTTTCGGTTAGTATGATATATTTGAAAGCATTTCAATTGGCTTGAGCTCGAAGCATTCATTTCAATGAGTAGGCACTTACGCTGTGGCTTGAAGGACTTACGAGAAGAACATTAAAAAGAGTTGTTAACCACTGACATTAACTTTGTAAATTATTCGTATACATATATTTGTATATATGTGTTGAACAAACTTGTAATCCAGGTTAACATTGTTGGTACTGGAAATATCCGTTTAAAATCAGATATTTATATACCTATCATAAGATAGTCTAATATAAATTAATCTGATCAGAGCGTTGTTAGATAAAAATATATATGTAAAAATATTGCCAAAAACAATTATTTCGTAAGCAGCTGATAACTAAGAACTAAGAAGGCAAACTTTTTTAACAAAACTACAAATGAATCAACGCGATAATTTAACTATTTGAATAAATTTAGATTTCAAAACCAATAAATAATATTAAAATTATTTTATAAATACTGTTAGTTTACTGGCTTATTGTTGTTTTGTTTTGTAATGTACGCATTTTAAATAATTTAATAAATAATGCTAGTTTATTATTAGTCTTTATTTAGATGTGAATGTATCTAAAATTTTAGTCATTACCAAATTATTTTTTAGATTCTAAACTTTTTTTTTAACCTTTTTGATCTGCCAAAATAATGTAAAAAGTCTCCCACGATCACTGTGATCATGAAATTCACCTCCTCCTTGCCAAATTTTTCCCTCTTTGCATGTGCGCGTGTCATCAGAGTTTTTGCTCCAGTTCCAGCAACACAAGTGGCAATAAGAAAAACGCAGCTCCGTCCGATCCGCAGTCCCATTTTCAACCTGACTATGGATAACCAGGGGGAACCCAGAAAGCCAACTCCTGGCCGGGCAACCAAACAACAATTGATGGCAATTTGTTGATAAACATTTCGCTCGCAATAAATAAACAAATATTCCCTCAGCTACAAGTTGCGCCTATTTGCGAGGGGGCGAAAATGGGGAAGGTACAGAGTTTGCCATATAAATGCAAATGCTGCTTGTTTGCTCAGAGTGTGTGTGTGCTCTGAGGCAATTTTTCATTTGATTCCATCTTCATATTTTATTATGGGCCCCAGAAAAGGCAATTGGCCATTTACACTGGAAACAAATATGGTTACATGGTGTTTATATAATATAATAACAAAATTAAAAAACACATTTTATGTATATTTTCCATTTTTATTGTCCCTAAAATTACAATTCCATTTATCTAAGTCCTATCTTTAAATTTGAAAAATTAAACAGAAGAACATACAATTTCTTCCTGTGCAGAGAGTTCATGGTCGGGTTTTGTTGGCCATTTGTTGGGGGTTCCTTTGGGCCCGTTTCCCATTTCCATTTGTCGTCGTTCGTCTTTCGTTTTTCGCTATTCGTTTTAAGCCGTGCTCTTTTTCTTTCGTTGATACCAATTTCGCGATATGACAAACTATGTTTGCATTTTAATTTTTAGTGCGTGTGAATTTCGCTGGCGGCTGGTTTTCCAATTCTCTTTGGGGCACTCGAAACGAGATGGAGAGCTCCAGATGCCCGTGTCATGATTTGCTGTTGCTTTTAATTGAAATTTTATGAATTTATTGCCTCAGTTTCGGTGAGGTGGGTGGGGACCTGGTTGCCGGGCTAGTGCAGGGTTAGAGATCCCCCCAAAAACGCTTACAATACCATTCTCATGTCTCGTGTTCTGTTCGTTTCCATTGCAGATGAATCAGACGTGCAAGGTGTGTGGAGAGCCGGCGGCTGGATTCCATTTCGGAGCCTTCACATGCGAGGGCTGCAAGGTGAGTTCGATGTTCGAATTAATTTGAATTTGATTTGGTGGTCGCTACGTTTTATCTAGCTTTGGATATCTGGTAGTCGTTGAAGTGGGTAAATTAAACAATAACAATTGCTAGATATCAAACTTTAAAAAAGGTTTAGTGACAAAAAGAAATCTTTGCAGTTATAGTATTACTATTATTATTATAGACAGTCAAACCTAAAATCAAATTGTATTATAAATTGATCAAAATAATAGGGATTTCGGAGGTAAAAATCAATTTATTATATTATCTTAGAACATTTAAGGCAGTAAGATTTTAAATTTTGCAAGCGATTGCTTTATTTATTATATTAAAAGTTAAAAAAACAATATAATTAGCGGACTCAGAAATTTTCAATAAATACCGTTCTTAAAATATCGTTTAGGTTAAGATCAAGATGTTACAAAAATCTAAGAGAATGCAATAAGTTTACATTAAACGAGATAGTTTAAGTAAAATATTGTTTTAATCTAGTAATGCACTCTTTAAGATAGTCCAATATAATATTTTCGCATTTTGGCCACAATGTTTCCGTGGCAACAATCATTTCAAAAATTGCACTCCTTTGTACCTCAAAGGTTTGTCGTATCAACCGATTCAATCGATTTCAATAAATCGAATTCGCCGCCTTCGTGATGCAAACGCTAAGCAGAAAAAGTTATGAGGCCATTCTCCGCGAAACTGGAATGTTGAGTTCATCGTAAAGGAGGGGGAGTAGCAGCAACAAATGGATGCCCCAGGCTAAGGTCAAAGTTAAACAAAGCGCCCCACAAATAATTGATTTAAATACGAATACTCCTTTAATGGTGGGATGATCATTTTTTGTTCGTTCCGTTTCGTTTCGTTTAACCGCCGACTCGATTCGAGTTCAGTCGAGGGATTTGATTTTGTTATTTATTTATTTTGTTGTTTGATTTTTTCGTTGTCGTTTTTTTTTTTTTTTTTTTTTTTTTTTTTTGCCCACGCCAAGGAGAAAAGGTCAACTAACGTACAATTTGTGGGTCAGCGTTATTTGATTTGTGCTTGGGCCTCGTTCGCAATGGCGTGGGCCTCGCTTGGCTAATTTAACGCCCACAAGAAGACAAAAACAAAAAAAAAAAGAGTAAATAGGCCCAAGAAAAAACAAATAAACAAAAGTGAATCTGCCTTGATGCACAAAATTGCTTGTAAATAGTCGTCCGTCCGTCTGCCGCGCTGCTTCTTGAAACGAAACTGAAAACAGAAAACTGAAAACTGAAGACGAAGAACTGAAAAGGCCTGAAATCCTCCGTTTCCATTTCCATTTCCGACCCAGTAATCTTGATGCCCAATTAACCTTAAAAGTGGATTTTCGCATTGTTTCTGCTTCTTTTTTTGTTTTTTTTCTTTTTGTTTCTGTCTCGGTTCAATTTTGCGCTTCGTCGTCAGCATCTCAGCACCGGTGTTTCTTCCATTCAAAAGCTCCACCTACGATCAGAAAACGACGGCAACCAACTTGAATACTGACAAACAGGCAGGGAGTAAGTCAGTTACACTCAACGAAAAGTCTATAAGAAAATGTGCAAAAATAAGAGATAATTTGTATTATGGAAATACGGTATATAAACAGTCATTTGTTCTGTCTACTGTTTGTTTGCCTTTAGGAAATAAAAACATAACTAACACAGTCCATAACTGAATGTCAATAAATTTCAAGGCTTCCTTTTCAAAATAAATAATATTCTGATCAAAGATTCGGTTAAGGGTGAAAAACCTTAGTTATGCAATTATATTTTTAAACAAATTTTAAAATGTTCTTAGTTTTGCATTACGATACGGAAAAACCATTTCTGTTCACTAAATCAAAAAAGTTGATTTCTGTATATATATTCATTTAAATACGTTTTTATTAGCATAAATATTTTCAATAAGCCTCTTCAATAAAATCTAAAAGTTTCAGGCAGCGCAAATAAGGGTAAGCCATTAAGAAGCTTAACAAAATTCGACATTATTTTCTAAGTGTATCCATTCAGTCAGTCATTTAGGCAGTCTGTCCCTTTTGGTTGATTGCAAAGCCAGGCAGGCGGGCAGCCGTGAAGCGTTGGTGATTTACTGCCAACATTGCAACTTGGCATAAGTGTTGCACAGCCATAACCTTTGCAACATGCAGCAGCAGCAGCAGCAGCAGCAACAGCAAGAGCAGCAACATGTTGCCGTCTGTTTCTTTCTCAGCTTTTGGCTCTCAGCTTTTCATGGCTCCTCCGCATTGAATTAAATTGTTTGTTTGCTTTGTTGCAATTGATTGTGGTGCCCCAGCCAACGGTTAATGCCGGAGGTGTAGGTGGTTGCCGCTTGTGCATGTCGATTTGCTTTATTTCTTATTTTTTTTATTTTCGCGGCTCTTCGCTTTTTTGGCAGAGCGTTTAAAGAGGTCTGGGTCTCAGCAGACCCGCCAACCGGTGAATCATCACAAAAATATAATGAGATATTATTGTGGAGCATTGAAAGCGTTTTATTGAATGACATCATGGACAGCGTTGAAGAAGTGGCTGAAGAAGTTCGGTTTTTTTTAAGTGTGGAATGGAGACTTTGGTCTAGAGTAGTTTAAAATTTATTAAGTGGTCCGTATTAAATCCTGCATACCTTTTATAGAGGGTATTTGTTTAAGTGTCTATCAAACTCATAAATTTAACATTCAAGTATATTTTGCCTTGGAGATATACAAGAGTAACTAATTTAATACTAGACGCTATTAAATATTTGCACCAATATTCTTCTAAGAAATTGATCATTTCTATTGTTTAATTACAATCGTTAATCTTACTGGGAACTGATTCTTAAAAAGTTTTTCACTAGTATCCGTTTTTATTATAGGCCATCTAATAGACTTTTTTTATGACTGAGGAAATGTGCGATTAATCGGCTTAGTTATTATTACATAGACAGCTAAAATACAGACCAATGCATTTATATGAATACGTTCTTTAGGAATAGTTTAAGCACAGAAAGTTATAGGAGAAAATTACCATAAAAAAGATGAAATGAGGTCATGTTTTCTCCTCATATTTCTATATCCAAAATATACGATTTTTTCCACAAATGTTGGAATTGTTCCTTAATTTAGTTTGTATTGGTTTTATATACATTCAAAAAAATATTCTAAGCTTACCAAGTTTTAAGGAAAATATTCTTAGTTTCATTGTTTTCAGATAATACTAACATTGTCACCATAACTTCCGTCTTATAATTACAGTCCTTCTTCGGTCGATCGTACAACAATCTGTCATCGATTTCGGACTGCAAGAACAACGGCGAGTGCATAATCAACAAGAAGAACCGCACCGCCTGCAAGGCGTGTCGCCTGAAGAAGTGCCTCATGGTGGGCATGTCGAAGAGTGGCTCCCGCTACGGCCGGCGCTCCAACTGGTTCAAGATCCACTGCCTGCTGCAGGAGCAGCAGCAGCAGGCGGTCGCTGCGATGGCGGCGCACCACAATAGCCAGCAAGCGGGTGGCGGTGGAGCCGGTGGCTCGGGCGGTGGTGCAGGGCTGCCCAACGGAGTCAAGGGCATGTCGGGTGTGCCACCGTCTTCGGCTGCGGCGGCCGCCCTGGGAATGCTGGGTCATCCGGGCGGCTATCCGGGTCTCTATGCCGTCGCCAATGCTGGCGGATCGGTTCGGAGCAAAGAGGAGCTAATGATGTTGGGTTTGGACAGCAGCGGGGAGTACGGCTCCCATAAACATCCAGTGGTAGCCTCACCCTCGGTTAGTTCCCCGGACTCGCACAACTCCGATAGCTCCGTGGAGGTGAGTTCGGTGCGAGGAAATCCCCTGCTCCATTTGGGCGGAAAATCCAGTTCGGGGGGATCTTCAAGCGGTGGCGATGGCAGTCAGTCGGGCGGCGGAGGAGGAGCGATGCCCGGAAGACCACCACAGATGCGCAAGGACTTGTCGCCATTCCTGCCACTACCTTTCCCGGGCCTGACCTCCATGCCCGTGATGCCGCCACCTGCGTTTCTGCCGCCCTCGCACCTGCTCTTTCCCGGCTACCATCCCGCCTTGTACTCGCACCACCAGGGCTTGCTGAAGCCCACGCCGGAGCAACAGCAGGCGGCGGTGGCTGCGGCGGCGGTGCAGCATCTCTTTAATTCGAGTGGAGCAGGTCAGCGATTCGCACCGGGCTCATCACCATTTGCCAACCACCAGCAGCACCACAAGGAAGATGAGCCACCAGCAGCACCCAGAAGTCCCAGTAGCCACGCCAACAATAACCATCTCCTAACAAACGGTGGTGCAGCCGATGAGCTAACCAAACGCTTCTATTTGGATGCCGTGCTTAAGTCGCAACAGCAAAGCCCACCGCCGACTACGAAACTACCGCCACACTCCAAGCAGGATTATTCAATTTCAGCTCTGGTCACACCGAATTCGGAAAGTGGCCGGGAAAGGGTGAAAAGCCGGCAGAGTAACGGTCAAAACGAGGAGGACGATGAGGCGAGGGTGGAGGAGATACTGGACAATGCCGTTGATGATGACGAGGAGGAGGATCTGGTGGTTTCCATGACGCCACCCCACTCACCCGCTCAACAGGAAGCGGAAACTCCAGCCCAGGATGTTCCGAATCCCAGTCCCGGCCAGGACAATCCCATTGATCTGAGCATGAAGACCACTGGTAGTTCGCTGAGCAGCAAGAGCAGTAGTCCTGGAATCGAAGCAGAGCCCGAGATCTCCAGCGACATAGAGAAAAACGATTTCGAAAATGATGATGATGATGAGGTGGATCTGAAAGTAACTCCCGAAGAGGAGAATTCAGATGAAGAGGCAGAGGGAGAGGAAGAGGGACGTATGGAGGAGGACAACAGCACCACGGAGACAGTGAAGACCAGCATTGAGAAGACCCACAACAACAACAACAGTATCAGCAGCAACAACAATAACAATAACAATAATAACAACAGTATCCTAAGCGATAGCGAGGCCAGTGAAACGATCAAGAGGAAACTGGACGAACTCATAGAAGCCTCCAGCGAGAATGGCAAGCGCCTGAGGTTAGAGGCCCCCGTTAAAGTGGCCACCTCGAATGCCTTGGATCTAACCACTAAGGTCTGAAAAGCATTTCAAGATGACAGTTATCAGCCACCGGAGATCGATTGAGGCAATAGAAAATTAGCCCCCCGCTAAGACACCACCAAAAACAAAAGCACAAACAAAGTAAACAAACAAATACGAAAATATACGAAACAATAAACGCATGTGAGTTATATAAATAATACGAAACATGAAACGGAGCCTTTGGGGGCAGAAAAGTTTGACTCTGATTAACAAGCGCTAAATACGAGTTCGTGCCGTTTTGGCTAGATGTTATCACATCGTTTAAAACAACTAACCAAATTGCCAAAATATGCAAAAGTCGATCGGCCCCCGATGAGGGATTTGCATATTGGGACCGAAAAGTATAACACAAATGTTATCTTTCTGATAATTTATGCAGTGAATTATAAACAAATTTTTCGGTCGTCTACAAAGAGCGGCAAGAATACAAGTTCAGAAACCTAAAGGTAACACACAAATAAATAAAAGAAAAGAAAAGCTGAACAAATGATGAAAGAGAAGAAACTGTAGCAAAATATGCAAAAAGGGCAGCTTATCTGTATCGCGTATGCATAATAATATCGTAGTGGAATTTGTAATCTGTAAGTTTCGTTTTCTTCTAAGCTATAAACCATATATAAAGCATAATATTAAATGACTAGCTACTACTTAGACATTTCCAATCCCCCCAAGAGTATTTGTTAGTTTAAAAAACATTAATTGATCTATAGAAACACCGCTGGTAGACAAATTTCGCGTAATCTTACACGTTTTGAGGTTCCCTCGAGTTGTTAGTCACAATTAGCAAATTTTAAATGTACGTATGTCCATGAATGTAAATGTAAAGCAAAGCGCACAAAGTTGTATAGCAAATAGCATAAATTATTAATCTTAATGTTTCATAAGTATTTTTCCCTTTCGTGTGACGATTTGGTATGCAAATCGGCCGAAATGATGATCAAGAAAATTATTATTGCTGTCACCACAAATAAATACAAATAAATATTTAGATGAACAAGAGTTTCTTTTATTGATTGGGCTTGGTTTTTGCTCCGGGTTGCACCACGATCAACGAGATCGAAATCGAGATCGAGATCGCCGGAGAAAGCTGATTTCTTGGACTCCGACTCCTGCGGCGCTGCTTTAACCGATGGCAATCAATAAAAAGTATCTGCTGGATAAATGTGTCGCATAAAATGTATCTCCTCGCGGCGTCGGACAGAGCGGCTTAATTAGAAATCATCCCAGCGCCAAAGAGCCAAAGTGCCGAGAAGCCGGAGCTCTTAACCTCCTTAACCTCTTTCACCTGCGATTCCCACCATTGCGAAAAAGAACTTCAAGCGATGTGCATACCAGCAGCCAATCAATCCGAAATCTATTTCAATCAATCTTTGCGTAATTGTAAATACTTTCAGCATAGCTCCTCTTTCTTCACTGAACGATCGGCACAAAAAGTCAGACAGCCGACAGACACACAGACAGACAGACAGACAGACAAACAGACAAACAGACAAACAGACGAATGGACGGCGGGACGGACGGATGGACGGGCAAAGTCGACGGCAAATGGCGCGAAAATTATAGCAAAATGCTAGACTTTGGGACCTGGATTCGTTTCTATTTATTTCACACTTGAATTGATGCACAGCACCAGATTGACATTTTGCAAATGCTCACGGCACCGGAGGAGGCAATCGCCAATTGGCGAAATCACAGCACAGAAGCTGTGAGCGATTCGGGCGACAAAACGCTGCCGCTCTATGCCGCTCTATGTCGATGCCTGCCTTCTGGGCCCTGGGCTCATGAATGAGGCTGGGGCTGAGCTTCAATCAATCACTGAGAGAAATGCCGAAGACCAAAGCCAGGAACTAGATTGAAGTGGAAATTTAAATAAATGGTTATATTTGAAAAATGCATATATTCTCGCTCCATAACTACATGTAAAATTTGGTTATACTAAAATTGCCCCTGATATTTAAAAAATATATTTAATTAAATTTAAAAGAAATAAAACCCTTTTTATTAGAATTAGTTTGTTAACATAAATATTTAACAGGTTACATATTTATTTATTTTTGTAATTTAGGTATTCGTTATATTGAGTTATTTATTAAATAGAGAAAATAAAAAAAATCATGTCAAACTTGAACAGCTCATTGTGAGCTTAATTTAAAAGGAAATTTAAATTTAACTTAATGATTTTATTTATTTTTTATGGATTTCTTAGGGGACTCCGCTCATGAAATGGGAGAATAAAAGGGCGTTTTTAGGTTAAACTTATTGGTTTTCTTTTAAAACACAAAGCAAGTAAAAAAAACTGTAGTAACAACATTTATCAGATTATATAGAGAATATTTTTGATATATTGTTTAGTTGTATAGTTAAGTTTATAACCCATTATCCGAGTAAGGACTTAATTTATTAGCTAAATAAATAAATAAATAAAAACATTTTTTGTATGAAAAAGAATCTATATGTTTCCAACTTTGTCTGTATAGAATGGAGAATGGAAAACGTCTACTCAAATAAAAATGTTCTAGAAATACTCCATATTTCTGAATAAACTACCACATGTTTGCAGTGTAATACTCAAGGCAGGCTTGGCCGTCGTCTTCGTCGTTGACTTTGTTGTGGATTGACGCTCACAGCTTGACGAGTTGACGGGTTAGAGATCGCTAGCTACGACTGTGACTTTTGGGCAGAGGGTTTTTGGGGGAACAGAGGGTCCGGGGACATGGGCGGGACGGTGGGTTGGTGGGAGGGAAAGCAGGCTAAGTAAGGTAGTACATCCCAATGCCTCCTCGCATTGTCAGCAGTGAATTGTAGTGCAAATAAATTTCAATTGCGAGACACATTCTCCCACTGACATTGTTTGACACTTCTTCGGCTGCACAATTTGCATGTCGAAGGCGAGGAAAGGAGAGGAGCAAAACCCAGCAGATCTTTAAGTTTATTGTTTGATCTTTAAAGATTGGCCAACACCCAGCAGCGACCGTTTCATTTTTGCCTTTTTGCTAACAAGCTCAACACAGTCGGAGCCAGACTCTCAACTCGAACTGGAAGTCGAAGACGAAGATGACGATGACGATGACGGTGATGAGGAAGACGCACCCAGGCTACCAATCTTAGACTTGGAGCTCCATTTACGGGCTATTTGGAACCGGGGTGCTGTCAGTCTCTACACTGGGAGAGCTTGATTAAAACTGCAAAAAAATAACAACATTTTGCAAATAAAACATACATTTAAGTTCCAGTTTTACTTCAAATCGTTATGAGTTTAAATAGCTTCGGTTTGTACAATCACAATCTGATATCCAAATTGCATTTAAATTTTTTGTGTTGAACTACGTTATTGTCTAGCTTTGACGTTATACTTTTGGTAAGATTGTACCTTAACTGTCTTATAAATCATTGTAATGAAAACTATGAGTTATAGGCAACTTATTGTTAGCTAAAGCATTTAATTTTTATAATTTACGGGCTAATATTGTTACAGACACCAACGAAATAGGGACATAAAGTTAACAGTTTAACAATTAAATTAATAAAATCTTTTTTAGGACCCAATAAATGGATTTAACTGCATTTTTTTCTTAGCATTTTCTCCCTCAGTGTGTATCTGCTCCAAATGCATTAAGTGTTTTGGCGCTTTTATTTGCTACCCACTCGCCGGGGAGTCGCAGGCGGAACAGCAAGACGACTTGATAGCTACACCCTAATCTCGTGTGGACCACTTTCCGCACCTACAACAACACATCGCCCCGATAGAGCCAACACCAACGCGCGATAAATGTCTCCACGGCGTTGGAACTCCCAGATGGATGCCACAGCATCGTACCAGATATAAAGTGTGGAGCATGACTATATGGCTGTATGGCAGTGGAAAGGAAGGAAGCTGGCGGCCGGGCCTCTCGATATTTAACACCTAGAGAGACGGAGGCTAAACGCTCGAACTGGATTGGGGCATGGCCCGATAACTGGCGATGAAGCGTTGAAAACTCAGTCGCGGGCCTCACTTTTGGATGCAATTGCCGCAATCTGCGAGTAACAAGCATAACACGCCCACCGAGCCAAGAAACTGGCCCGGGGGTCTGCAATTCGGCTAACAGTTGCACAAATGGAACGGAAATTGTTAGCCAGCCAGGCAAACAAAGTTATCAAAATGAGCTTCGATGGGGGAGAATTATGTTTGCAAGCTGCGATTTCCATTCAACTATTTAGGCTGACTCACAAATATACTATATTTATTTATTTTCATGTTCGAATTATTTATTGTATTTTTAGAAATACAAATTGGGCAACTATTTAAATATTTTCTTAAACTTAATTGAAGTGGTTAAAACACTTTCTCTTCTTTAATATAGCACATATTAAACGTTTATTTTATATATTATATTATATAAATTAAAGAAAATATAAAAATTTTAACATATCTTAGACTATTAATTAAGTAAGAAAAAAATTAAAAGCAGTTTAAGCTTCAATCAAATTGTTGAAATTTACTTAAATTTAAACACAGATTGATTTTTATTAAATTTAATTTTTGTTTAAATATATATATATTTATTCCTTTGTTTTTCGAAAAAATACTTATGGTTAAGTTATTTTAATTTTTTAATGCCATTCCCTCAATGTATATATTTTTTTATAAATAAAGAATAATACTGCATACTAGTTAAAAAGCTAAGTCATATATAAATATTTCAGTCCTTAGATACAATATAAATATTCGATATTTTAAATTCCTTAAAAAATGATTGAGGAACATAAATATAAATCTCAATCGATAGACAAGTGGCACATAATTCTGCGTTCCATACAGGCAAACACAATAAACATCGAGTAGCTCCACTTGAGATGTACATACTCAACTCCGAACGCAGTGATTCACAAAACCGAGACATGGAACCGATTATGGAACAGGACTTGAGTTTTGGGATGCATTCGATCGTTTCCCAGGGTAAAAAAAAACAAGGCAGACAAAAGCCGCAGCCTAAACGCCGTTAAGTGCTTGGGTTTTGTATGGGTTTTGTGGTTCGGTGGGTGCCATGGATCGGGATAGAGTGTATCGGTGGTTTTGGGTTCAAGGGGTTGCTGGGGAGGGGTCGTGGAAATAAGGGGGCACCCGGCATGACTTTGCTCAATGCGAGTCTTATGCGCATACCGCATTAACTACACCATAAAAGGTGTAAAGAAATCACTTAAGTACTTGGATGTCACTCCTTTGTCAAACTAAATCATAGTAGGGAACTGAATCCATCGTGAATCCATCTTTCTCTCCACATATAAATATGTGTCTATATGCACTCAGAAAAAAAATGCATATTTGTAATATTGTTACTTTTGAAATAAGCTTAGCATGCAAATAAAAGGTTTGTTATCTCACAGAGCAACAAATATTTTGTTTTAAACTGATGAATTGGGAGTACTAGTATAATGGAGTTAGAAAAATTAAATTGTTTTAAATCCAAGTATCTTTTTTCAGTGTGAGCATTTAATAAGGAAAATATAGGCGTAGAATGCTTTCGGTTGTAAAGAATAAAACGGGGGAGTTTTATTGACAGCCGCAATTACCACATAATCATGCAACAAATATGATGGTTTGCTGGCTTTTTCACGATTGAAGGGGCTGCCCCTTCCCCAAAAATTTGTTGTGTTGTTGTTGGTGCTGCTGCTGTTGTTATTATTGTTGCTGATGACGTAGAGACGACGTCTGAAAGGCAACAGGCTGGCAGGCAGCTCAACTCAACTCAGCGGACCTGGCAACGTGCTGATCCATTACGGCAGCTATCCCCCGCTTTTGCTTTTCCCCATCGAGGAGCGACAATCACAGGTACCAGGTACATTTTGTCTAGACTTATTGAGTGATCGTGGCAGGAGCCAAGGCTGCAACAACAACAGCAGCAGCAACACCAACAGCAACAGCAACTAGAAGGCGCAGCCGTTTTTTTAATGGGGTGGCAATCACTTTGAACGGCGACGACGAGTCGAACGTTAAAGCCTGTACACAGAAAAAAACGTCATCTACTAGGTTTAAAATCAAATTTAAACGTTAAAATTGATAAAAGTGAAAAAATTATTTTTTATAAAAAAACCCTTTTTATAAAAATACTTTTTTCCTAAAAAAGTAATTTTTATTCATAATTATTATACAATAACAATTTATATCAAAAATAATTTTTATACCAGTCTATAAACCAATGTATTTTTATCTAAAATTCAATTTCCAAAAATCCTTAGTTTTAAGAATATGTTAATTATGTATGAAATACATATTAAAAATGCTCCAAAATATATATATAACGCCCAAAGAAAGAATTAAATTAAAATTGAATTTAAAAACACTTACATCTTAGAGCGGTGCAAATTGTAACTTCCCATGACACAAATATTATCGTAAAGTTCTATAAAACAATTGCCACTAAGAACAAGATAATATATTTCTCTCAGTGTAGAAATCAAAGAGCAGAAGAGGGATCGGGATCTAAAGGCAGGCCTCACAAATTATGGTCAGGAGGCGAATGATGCCGAAGAAAGCCAAGCATCGTGGCAGAGGCTCGTTTTGTGCTCTGAACTGGGTTGGCAGATACTTAAGAAATATGTTATTAAATAATAATGGAGTGCGTGGTTAATAGATACAACGTCAGCAGTGGCCAAAAGCCGCAACTGCAGATGCAGCCTGCGTGAAGTGTCCGATCGGGGAGCATCGTTTGGGGGCCTCATCGACAATCATTGTTAACAATCAATTAAGGGAATAAGTTGTTTATAAAATGTGGCTATTACCCGAAGATCGCCCGGTTACCATAAATACCAGTAAACTATGGGTTTCCCCGGCCAAATGCCGCCCACCTTAAAACCGCCCAACCAGCAGATAAAATATTACACTGGGTCACGATGAAACTAATTTTGGATGTGAAAGTCGAAAGCTCTGATTATATTTAGGGATGCGAAACATAAAAAAATGTAATTCAAAAATATGCATTGCTACAGTTTATGGAAACTACATCGTGCTGAAATAAAAGAAAACTGCCATAATGGAATTTAAAACAAAGTTTAACCGATATCTAATCTGTCCATGATAAATACTTACTTTCTATTAGACATTAACCCATTTATCAATACCAATTCAAAGTTGACCACTGTAAATTTATGTTTTTTCGAAGAAGAAACAATTACCATGGCCCCAATGCTGCTGGCGAAAATGTTTTAATTAATGTGGCAGACAGTTAATGAAACTGTTATAGTTATACATGTGTATAGGCGAGTATGACTATACATTATTACCATATACGTAGCACTCCACAGTCCACTTCGGGGAGTTTATTAACCCGACTAAAACATAAAACGACAATCGATGGATCGACTGACCAAAAAAGGGCTTTTTATATTCCAGTGAGCAGAGCGAAGATCATTAATCAAAACACCCCAGCAGGCGGTTCGAACTTTGGTAGCAGGCAGGGGACCCAAAAAGACTACCGAACTGTACTACTTGGCCACACCGAGCAAAAATATAACAATATCAGCTGCATGATAGCAACTAAAACAGTTTCATCTCCGAATATTACGATTGAAAAAATGTTTAATTCGTCAAATAAAAATACCATCACAAATACTAGTGATATTTCCTATAAATGTTTACGAATTTGCTCTTGGTATGTATAAAAGTTAACTTCTATGGATAAAGGAATTACATTGGGCACTTAAAAATATAATTGTTACTTTTGCTATAATCAGTAAATCGTAAAGAAACCAAAAGAAAAAATTACACACCCAAACTATAGGCGGCAATAACAAGCTTTACTGATATGTATTTTTATGCTTCGCAGATAGCAAACGTTTTAGTAATCGATAACGAATTGCTGTAAAATTTTAGTAATCATTTTTTTCTGTGCAGGTCTAAAAGCGAGTCGAAGAAGTAGGCCCCATATGATTAGTGGCGGTGGCTACTTTAATGAGCGTTAACTGCCTGGCCTCAAAGTTCATTAGGTGCAGTCGGCTTATGATTGATGCCCTCAAACAAATGGCGGAAAATTCTGGTGCCAAAATCAGAATCGAAATCGGCCACAAGTCCGATGCTTAAATTGAAACATAAATCAAAATTCCAGTTTGAATTTTTTCAGATTTCATTTTTATCCACTGGCCCACTGATTTTCGTATGCTTTTTACGCGGAGGGTTTTTTAAATCAATGCGGAAACCCAATCAGTCAGTTGCCATCTCCAAATCTCTGGCCAAAAATCGCACAATTTCGGACTTCGATCAGCGTTCGGCGTTCAGCGCATGTGGCGTTAATTTTGATTAATGGCCGAAATTGCTGGCTGACCATTTTCGAATTTTAATTGTTTTCAAATCGGCGGGCGAGTCCGCGAGTCTCGTTCTACAAATAATTATAAGCAGTTTTTAATGATGGCCCCAGAAGGAGAATAGCCAAACAAAAGCTCCTAGCAGCAGCACTAATTGTTACAGATCCAGCGAAGAGCGCTCAACTTGCTACCAGTGCTGACCCGCGTCTTTTTTTGTTTGGCTTCTTCTACCCTCCGAAAATACATATGGTGTTCTTTTTTTTTTGTGGTCCATAAAAGCAAGTGCCGCTAAATGGCCAAGGGGGGTGGACAGGTGGACAGACGAACAGACGGACAGAGGCCGTTTAGGAGGGGAGCACGTGCTCAATACAACTCACAAAGGCGATCCGAAAACAATTAGGCAAGAATAGAAATGGATTTCGGGGGAAAGAGTCATTCGTGAAGAAGATGTGTTCGAAAATAGCCTAGTGAAGAGGTCTCAGTTAAATATACTTTTAAAGGGGATTATCAAGTGAAGTGTTAACCGAAAAAACTATTGGAAAATTATTTTAAATTGAGCTATAAGCTACAAGATGTAAATCAATAGGAATATAGAACAGGAAATGTATTTGTTTAAAGCTAAGCTAAGCACAACAAAATTGTTACAATATATCCCTACCATTGTCATATTCTTGGGGTCATTTTAGGGTCCGTTTGACACTTTTTAGTATTAATATGGTATTGACTTGAGGAATTTCTAGAATCATTTAAGAATAATGGTAAATTCCTTAGTAATTGAAGTATTAATATGGTATGCGTTTATTTTATATTGCAATTTGGTTGTAGTTTCTTTTGCTTAGTTATTTAAACTAAATTTTAATTATTTAATTAGTATCTATAATAAAAACTTACATTTTTATCTATAGATACTAAAATATCGAATTGTGAAAGCTTGGATTCAAAAATGAATAAAGCTGAATGTAGAAAAAGTTGTATAAAAAAAACTTTATCTAATTTCAATAATATACATAACACCTTTGATTTTTTAATTTGATTTTAAGCCAGAGAAATTAGAAATTGCAATACTAGTCAATACACTACAAGTTAATAAAGTTTAACAATTTAATTTACCTGCAGAATGTAGAAAGAGTTATAACATTTGATAAATCCACACTTAACAATGCTCTGCAAAACTCGATTTCATAATTATCATGGCTATGGCTTAGTAGTAAAAAGAATCATTCCCAGAGGAATCTCCCTGAGAATGTCCATCCTTATGGCATACCTCAAATAACTGTAACCCGAGTCCAGCTTCTGCCCGTCGTTGCAAAATTTTCCCCGTTGCATCGTTTCAAATCCATCAAAACTCGTTGATTGTTCTTAATTGCCCTGAAATTGCATGACCACCTACTAATCTTGTCTGCTCCGAGGTAGAATCTTGCAGTAGATCCCTTTAACCTTTCCTCACCAAAAATACGAAAAATGCACGAGTCGATGAGATGGCTTTTGTTTTTTTTTTTTTTCGTTGATGCTGATGCTGAAGCTGAAGCTGATGGCTTTGCCGCTGCTGTGGCTGCAAATTCCATAAATCTGTCAAGCGGGGAGCGTCGCACATCTTGCACTTGTTCTTCTCTGTTTCGCGAAAATCTTGACATGTGAAATACGCAGATTTGCCAGGTTTTATGGGCCGCACTTGGGAGCGGAGGACCACAGAGGCAGTGCCGATGCTGCATGTTGCTGCTTGCTGGTTGCTGCTTGCCACTTGCAACTTGCAACTTGGGATGCTGCATGTGGCATGCATTCCGTGCATTCGCCCAGTGCCATAAACTTTGGCTAAAAGCGCACCAAAAGCGGCGGCGGCAGCAGCTAAAGTACAAAGCGGCCGCTCCACACACACATAGACACTTGCCAAATGGCCAAGAGGTGGGGAGAGGGGGTGGAGGATGGTCGGCGAGGGGCAGGAGGTCGGTGGGTGGGGGCAGCCAAGATGACCCGGGCACTTGAACTGGCTCTGGAAGCTCATACACGGGATGCCTGCCTGGATGGATTGATGGATTGCGGCTGTAGTTGTTGCTGTTGGTTACACTGAGAGAAACTAAGGGACTTAAGCTAAATTCAACTTAATTTATAGAGTCGATGCCAAGACTTTGCAAAATTCATGGTTTAGTCAATTAACTTCTCCTTATAATATATTAAGCATTACAAAATGTCAGTTTTAGTTGAATAAAATCTACAAAATGTTTAGTAATATTAAATTGGCTATTCCATTTCAATATTGCTGACAATTGTTTATTAATGTTAATGTTATTAAAAATGAATTGTCAATTGAAAGATATTACAACGAGGGTAATAATAAATAACTTTAAAATAATACACACATTGTTTATCGTAAAAAAATAATCTGAGAGACGCTGCAATATACAACCATTTGTATGATCTTTTAATACTGACATTTTCTGAGTGTATTGCTGTTGTTCAGCGCAAATGAAGACCTGCTCGGCCTGCCACTTGCCACAAAACAAGAAAAAATAAAAAAAAAAGCATCGAAAAGCTAATTTAAAGCAATTTAGTTTGAAACGCGCACACATTTCCATGCCGCTCCGCAAACGAAAAGCATCTGCACGAAATGAGGTTGAATGCAACATCAACAGCAACATCAACCAAAACAACAGCAACATCGGCAGTAACAATTTTTTGAATGCAACGGACAGACACTTATTTATTATATCCAATGGTAGCAGGCACTTCTGATGGCCCTGAGTTGATAGTTCGAAGCCATTGACACAAGCCCAAAAAGTAACTAGCCACATTCTCTCGCCACCTTTCGCAATTATTAGATTAGAAATTCCGTTGGTGCAGCGTTTCCTTCATGGATTTTTATGATATATTGTGGCCTGAACTTTCAGGGCTACCAGGTTTACTGCCCCAGTGAGCTGCAGTTCTTTGAGCTTTTCAAATACATCAAAGACTGAGTATGCAGTGAAATATCAGTTCACAAGTTGTGAAAAATTAAAGAAGAAGTGTATTTGTTGTGGGTAGATGAGGGAGTCAACGAAGAGAAAGGAAGGATGGTAAATGGTCAAGTGCCATAAAAGATTGTTTACAGATAGCGAAACAATCCACGAGTCCATTAACTGGTTAGATCAGGTGCTTAAGGTTGCTTCGGACATGCTGCCATACGCAACGTATACGTAACGCTCAGCTCACCATGCCATTCTAACTGTTATCATTATGGCAGCTTGTAAAAACGCTTAGAACCAATGAAGAAATTCAGCTTGGAAAGTTGCTTACTGTTTGTTAGGGGGGGATGAGTTAAGTGCAGTTTAAAAACTTATTGGACATGTAATTAAGTGTACGACCCGAAAACGTTACTGCACTTTAAATAATTGTTCGACAGTCTAAGAATACAAGATAAAATTTGTAATATATTATATAATGGCTGATGTTGATGGAACACAAACTAAATTTGTTAAATTTTTATAACTTTTATCAAAGTTATTTTGTTTATTGTATGTACCTAAATTTAAGTTAAATATTTCAGAAAAAGGTGATACTTTTTCCCAGTGCTTGCCACAATAGTTTACTGTGCAAAACGGCAATGAAAACGTAATTAAAGTCTTTCTAAATAGATTAAACCATTGACGATACCGAAAAGGCAAAGCGTATTTTGGACTACTTAAAAGCAGACTACGAAGATTCCATTGAGGCAGGAATTTAGCTTTTTTGGCGTTTTTCGCTACCTTCTTTTTGCCAAAAACCAATCTAATTGCTTTTGGCTTTTTGCTTTTGTTACTGGCTACTGCAGGGCTAATGAACCAATTACTAGTGGAGGCCATAAAAAATCGTAACGGCCGCAGAACACAAAATAGAAAAGCGGGCGCGCTGTTTAAGTGCCTTGGATTTGGTTTAGACTAGAATTCCCACCGTCACCAAGTGACTAACTATATGCATAGCGCGGGATCCGATCCGAGATCATGGCTGACCTCAAAGCCAAACTAAAACGAAACCGAAAAGCGGCGGAGACCTCAACTAGACCGACATTAAACAGCCGAAAAGAGCCGCCAGGCAAACGGCCAGCAACCCACACTGCGATCCACCAACGATCTCTCGATCGATTCCGAAGTGCACGATGGTGAAAAAACCCCGGAGAGCCGGAGCCGGGTAACAATATCGAAAATGCAGCCAGGCACAGAAGATATTGCGACTGTCATAAAACAATATTATTGGCATTATTACATTTAAGTGTTGACAGCATAATAAAATAATTGTCGACAGACAATTTACAACTAGGCACAAAAAAAAAAAAAAAAAAATGAGGAGATATCGTTTCCGAGCATTTACAGATATTTTCAGCACTGTCTGCCGAATGGCCAACTGGCTGGCCTAGGCTGTTGGATATCATGTCGATTCCCATGTAAAACACTTTTAAAAATCACACTCACAACTCAAACCGAATGCAAAGTGCAACAAGTCATCAAAGGCAGCCCAAGCACGGCTGGAAAATGGAAAGATTTTTCATAACCGCCGAGAGATCAAAAGAATTGTGCGGCGCTTAACGCAGAGATGAGAAGAGCTCTGGCATTTTTTGTTGTTTTTTTTTAGTTCGACTGGGGGTTTGGAGTTCCCTCAACGACGACGCTCATTCATATAATTCACCCTCATTTCATAATAAATTGCTCTCAATTGATCACGACAATCGACAGCGATGAAAAGTCATGCCAAAGTTGACTCTGCGAGCGAGAAAACCGAAACGAACTCAAAAAAAAAAAAAAAGGAACATACGATACGAAATCCAATCGCAATGTTAAGCCAAAGTAAAGCCGGGCAAACTTAAATTGGCAAAAAGGTGCGACGTCACACGTAAAAAAATCACTATTGATGTTGTGCATTTCTCTAATTTCTCCAATCAAAACGAGGACAATATTATGACTTAGCTCCAGTTAAAATGTATTTATGTGATAAATGTAATATTAAACTATATATGCAGTTAAATTGTTAAAATAAACCTTTCTAAATTGTATGATACGCTGGTAAACTAATTGCCTTATATAATAAACCAATTCTGCTTTACAGCTTTAATTAATGGTTATTAAGATTTAAAAATAAATTTTATGTTTGTAGTTAAAATACATTCGCACATCTAATAACTCTGTTAATTTTAAAGTTGTATATATTAAATAAATTAACTAAATTTCATTAAAAAACTGTATTGTAAATCTTACATTTCATGCGATCTAATTATTTATTGAGCTTAAAACGATCAAATACTTATAAAACTAAAAAAAAATGTTAGATTTTATTGTATGTGGAATTAAATATTTGGTACCATAAAACTGAACAACTATATATATTATGGCAGTAGTTTTTAACTAAAGCTACAACAGACTAAACAAATGACTTCATTATGATAGTTTTTTCTCAGTGTAGTCAAGGAAGGCGTTCATCTGCACTGATAGTTGGCGGCGTTAAGTTGTAGGTGCAGACTGGACAGAATCACCCACAGAGCCACTGAACCACCTCTCCGCACCACCATGATCCACCATGAACCACCATGCACCGCCTGTCTGCGCAGTCAAGCAAATAAGTCATATGGCAAAACGGCTAAAGGTTTCTACCCGGCTCGATAGGAAATTGCTCTAATATTTTGCCTTTTGTCTGATTGGAAATATCGCAGGCAGCACCAAAGTGCCGAGAGATTTTTCTGTTTCCCGCTGCCCGCTGGAGGAAGAGACTTTTGCCGCTGACTGTGTGGATTGATGATGAATTATGTAGAGCACGAAAAGCGAAGTGCATTGCTGATGATGCCTCCTGTGCCTGATGGCGGGAATTGATCTCAACCGGGCCGTTCCGAACTGAACTGAACTGAACTGAACGAACTGAAATGAGGTGAGCTGTTGAGTTTTGGTGTGGGAGTTGGGCTGATTTGCCAATCGCTCACGAACTCAAGGAATTTTAATGAAAGAAGAAAAAAGAATAAACAAAGATGTGCAAAGATCGTTTTTGAAGAGATTTAATAGGGCATCAAAACATATATTCAAATAATTTTAGACAGAGTTGATTTATAAGAGAAAACCTATATAGAACAAATATGGAGATTTAATATTTTTAATTTTAAACCATTTAGTTATATGTAAGCTGTAATATTTTTTTACCTTTTCTATATTCAAAATAGGTATATACTCAAATGGAAATCATTAAGAACCTATGACTACATAATCCATATTCCATTAAATTTCAAAGTAAAATCTTTCTTATTGCCCTTTTAATCGGATTTTTATATCAAAACACTTCGCTAGAATAAGCTGATTAATATATGAGAACATTGACGAGCGTCACAGACCAAATCACAGCCATCAAATGATAATGGAACGATAAATCTCTAATTGAAGCCAACTCAAATGAAATTCGTTGGAAAAAGCTGTGTAAGCAATTCGACCGGCATTCTTGCGTCGACAGGTGAGCGGGGTTAGTAAAACGTACCCAGTGAGTCACAATTGCCAGACTTTGCTTAGTCAAATCATTTGGCCAACTAGCAAAAAAACGGGTAAGACAAGATGACCGGGAGAGATTTCTAGAGTGGGAGGGGAATTTCTCCGACTGACCCGTTACAAGTTTACAAGTCTGTACGGCTTTGCTATTAGTAAGGTAATAACCGCGGGACACTAAATATCACACACTGGTAAAAAGCGAGCAAACTTTAGGTTCTTTGTACAGAAAGAGAAAAGTCAATTAAATCGATCCAAAAACAAGTAGCACTTAGGTAAATAAAAAAACTGCCGTTTTCTTTATTAACTTGAATAAAGCTTGCTATATGGTTTTGAACTGACATGATGAGATTAATTTGTTAAGTGATTGCTCAGGTCAGAATAAAATGAATAATAGTCCAATATGCCATCAACTAAATATATATGCAATTGAATCAATTAAAACGTAGAGCTATTAGCTTAAATAACATCCATTTAAATCAATATTTTGTTATTTACTTATAGCCAAGTAAATTTTTAGCTGGATAAATTCATTTTCAAGAAACACATTTACATCCAGATAAAAATCATGGTAAATCTAAATATTTTCACTTTGGATTAAATATTTTCGGTAGTGATTTAAATATGTTAATAATTAAATTATTATTTATATAGTTTAAGTAAGCTTTAAAAAAAAAAAACAATGTTACATTCAAATATTTTAATTTTTAATATTACTATGCGGTTTTCTCTGGGTGTATGGTCAGAATTCATATGGTCCAAAGCAGACGCATCGAAGAATCGGGAAAAGAATAGAAGATGCCACGATGAACCCAAGCCCACATGCACTTTGCGGTAAACGAAGCCGTCTGCGGCACCAAATTGTGTTATCAAAAGCCTGGGAATTCGCCCTGCATGCCCACCAACCAACCAACTTACCCACCAACCGAACCCAAAAGCCGAACCTCCATACGGGCCTACAAAATTGTGCAAATTTTTCGTACAGGTAGCACACACAACACAATAAAACTGCAGGAAAAGCTGGAAAAGGGGAAAAACAAAACTCGTTAGAGTCTGCGTGTGAGAGCCATAGTCCAAGTCGAAGTCGAAGTTGAAGATGCAGCTAAAGACGAAACCGTAGCAGAGCACTCAAACAAAATTGGTTAATTTGTTGTTTTCCGAAAAGATTTCTAATTTCAATCCTAATAGCCTCAAAATAACTGTAATTCAAATATATATATTGTCTTATAAATCTAATAATTTTAGAAACTCATTCACTATTCAGATAACAACAAAAAAATAATTTATTTTAAATGGATTACAAGTCAAATCCTTACTTTTTAATGGTAAAAGTACCAAATCAATAACTCAGATTAATTGTTGAAAAATAATTTAAACTACAATTTAAAAATATCTCTTTTTTTGAGGGAAGGAGTGCTATATTAAATCTTTTAAATATTTTTGGTTCAATTAAAATTTATATTTTGGTGTAAATCAAAATTTATTTTTTTTTTAATAATAGCTATAGTTTATATACGTTTTTAGTATTATTATTAAATGGCTTTTATCTTGTAGTGCACAAAAATTTAGTATAGATTGGGGATCAATAAATTTGAAATTCGATACAAATCGTAAAAATTTGAGCCACAGATTTCTCCAAGTGATGCAAGCTAACCCGAAATGAACCGAACCGGTGTCCACTGGCCAACAACATTGCATTATTTCACCAAATCATTTCATGCCACATTAATCCACTTTACCACCACCATCATCATCATCATCGCCGCCACCACCAGCACCTCCACCATCACCAGCACCATCATCACCATCCAGCAACTGGCAACTGGCCAAATCTTGGGAACTTTCCTGACCAGCAACACGATCATGATGACGACGACGTGTGCCTAGAGGGTGTCAATTGTTGCATATGAAAAATTCGCAATTTGGGGTTGCCATGTGCTGGGAGTTGCTGTTGCAGTCGAAGTCGGAGTTGCAGTTGGAATGGAGCTCAATTTACTATTAGCGTGACTTTTGGGTTAGTTTTTCTATTCGTCATGCAAGGCATCGCTTATTGGCAGGCATTTTCCGACTCATACAGCCATTTCCATACTGCGGGCCAAATGGCTCCGACTCTTAAGTGCTTTATTGCATCAAGTGATCTTCTCTATAAATTCGAATTGGAAAACAAAAAATAAAGGAAAATATTTGGGAAAGGCACACTAAAGATTTATGCGCACACGGTAGTAAAAGAATTAGTTGTGGTTGAGTTGTTAAAAGCCGTTTAATAAAGATCAAGACTCCTTTTTAAAGCAAGTCTTGGGTCTCTACAAATAAATAAAGAAGAAAACACAATGACCTCAACTAATTTTTATTATAACTTAAAAATTTAACATTTTTAAATTTAAAAGCCAATCACCTTTAATCTAAAAAGAAAAAAAACTGCCAGAAGAAATCCGAATGTTTATGAGCTGTACAAATCAGATTTATATGTGTATTAAACTTAAAACCGAAATTTTTTACGCTAATTTTTAAATACTAAAAAAGGCAATACGTATGATTTTCCACAAAAACTTCAAGTCTTTTGCCAACTGAATCTTAAGTTAATCAATTACAATCACTCCAGAACAAGATCATCGTTCAAGTGCAATCTCTGCGCAATAACACGAATGATAAACGATGCTCAGAGCAATCAAAGTGGAAGACAAGCCAACTGATCGATCCTGTAAGTTCCACTGCGATGATGATCAAGATGATGATGATAAATGTAGAACAACAGGCAAACAGCATTAAAAGCTGATTGATCGCTTAAAAGGTTTTATTAAGTCATAGCCGCGAACCGTTTTCTTTTTTTTGTTTTTTTTTTTTGTTTAGTTGTATTTTAGTTGCTGTGTGTAGCCCATCTGTTGATCATATGTAATTTATTTGTCATATCACGTGTTAAACATTTAACAACTCATGGGCTAGGCCAGGTCCTCCCTGCCATCCCGCCGGTCCACCAGACTTCACATCAACCACTATAACCGGAGGCAAGTGCACAAGACCAAGTCGAAGTCGGTGCAGAAATCGAATAAAAAATAAAAATAAGTTGGGGCTATAAAGAACGAGCAGGGGAGAGAAGAAAACATTTGCACAGAGATCAATCTTGTGGCTGTAGAAAGAAAACCCAGGCAATAAGTCAAAACAATGGCCTGTCGCCAATGTCGTCGTCTTAAGAGTTGTATTCGTACACTCAAAAAAATGCATATTGCATAACAATAAGGTACTAAAGCTTTTAAAACCTCCGCATAACAAAGGATATTCCGTAAAACCCTCAAGGCCTCATAATCAAGACTGTAAAACGCGTTGGAATTTAGGTTGACAATTTTTGTAGCCTACCTTAAGGTTCCAATTATAAATTTATTAAATCTTTAAACTTAAAAATCATACAAATAATGAGCGATGCATATAGATTTAACAACTTTTCATGGTAGATAGCGATAGTATCAATGGTAATCCCAAAACATTGATGTTTGCCAAATTGTTTGACCATCGATAGTATTGATTGTCTTACCCATTGTAAATTGTTCTTAAATGCAATATTAACTACACATTGTTCTGCACTATTTTAAAAGAACCACTGAATTTTTTCGAATGCAGTCTGGGTCTCAGTTGTCGGTTCATCGGCTGTTCATAGTCCCCCTTTGGCAGTCAGTCAACCCCACGAAGATTAGCCTTGACTCTGGGCAATGCTAAACGAGCTGAATGAGTCGGGAATGAGACAGTAATGGGCTTCTTTAGTTGAGATACTAGACAACCCAAAAGGGGGGGGCGTGGGTGGGTGGAATCGGATTCGGAGTCGGAGTCGGGCTGTTGTCGTGGTAAATGTGGTAACAGCGGACGACACTGATTGTGAGTCCTCAAGCCGGAGTCCCGAGCTGGAGGAGATGGACTGCCCGATAGGAGACCAGTCCATGGGAGACTGGAGAATGTGTGCGCTGGAAAGTGAGACAGGAGGTCAGGTGGCTCAAGTTGGCCAGGTGAATGGAAAGGAAAGCCTGGAAGTCCTTCTAGGGTCATGACGGTTGCTGCTCTTTAACCGCGATTCAGCCATCACTATTAATTATGAAGTTTTTGATTAATCGTAGGATAAGACAAGATGAAAGGATATTTCTGAGGTTCAGATCTGTTAGTAACAGTTGCCAGACATCGTAAAATTGTACTAAAATGGCTTTTAGCCATTTGTACTTTTATAACGTAATACACATAGCAAGCTATGTTACTTGGTAAATTAAAACAATTAAGAATGACTTTTCAGAAATATGCAAGATACTTTGTTCAAAAAAATGCAAAACAGCTTACAAATAAAAAAAAAATAATTAAGAGATGTAGAATACATTAATGTCTAAAAAAATGATGTACCCATTTCAGGGAAAGTACAACTTCAGTTCTGTAAACTTGCATTAGGAGACCACCCAAAAGTAAACTACACTATTACCGTCAACCCATATATATCCTTGACTAAACCTATTCTCTGGGTGATGTAAATCCTCTCTTTCCATGACAGTTTTCACCGAAAAAAAACCCGGTCTTTCGTTGTGATTAGAAAGAATTAAGCAGAAAAATCAATTCCAAAAATAGCGCCATGTGAGCGGCAGGAGTCAGAAATCGAGGCTTGCACAATGCCGGCGATTGGGGCCACAACCATCGGATGACGGGCAGCACCACCGGGCGAGCTGGGACGCAATTACACCTCGGTGGGGCAGGTGGTGCTGTGCTCCTGCCACGGATTCGGATTCGGATTCAGACTCGAACTCAAATTCAGTATACCGCTCCTGCTCGGCTTTGGTCATTCACACGTCTTGTTAGCGCGTCTTAATAAATTGCACGCAATCAACCAGCGCGCTTAGCTCCATTTAAGCGAGTCTGAGCGAGTAAATCTTGGCCAGAGCTCGGATCTGAGATCCCAGCTCACAGCGCACAGCATGTGGCTGGTCAGCGGGCACCTTTTACTCCACTCGGACATCGGACAGCGGACAGCGGACGGCGGACTCATGGAAGGGGAATCGAAACCGATCGGATGGTAAGTAATTGATTGCGCTTCAATTGCAATTACCCATGCGCTGGGAAACGGGAGGCAGAGGGGCGCCACGCGAAAAAATACGAGTAAACTTGTGTAATTGTGGCGTAATAATGCGATTTCCGAGCCAAGACTTTGAGGCGATACCAATTTGGCACTCTCGAAAAATTATAAATTAGACAACAAAATAGTTATGCAAATACTCTTTGAATACACTAGCATACCCGGTATTAAATTAAAAACATAATCTCTAAGAAATATGCTAGTCGACTAACTTTTTATTAAACAAAACCAAAAAATTTTCATAAAAACTAAAAAGTAGAGAAATTATATCATTATACATTTTTACAACTTTTACATCTATCACAATGAAATGAATAAAAATCGGTTGTATTTTGCGTATGAAACGGATAAAAAATATAATTGTCTTTAAAAATCCAAACACTATATGAAGAACTAGTTTTTTCCCATGAAAATATATATTTTTAATATAAGTTTTTTTAATTAAAAATAAATTAAATAAACTAAAGGTAATGCAAATGAGTAAGTAAGCAGATCCATCATAAGTTTAAGCAATTTTGCAAGTGAAACATAGTTTCTTTTATAACAGGAATAATATTATCAATAAATTGGGTATACTTTACTTTTAAACAAGGTAAAAAATCACTGATTTGTTTAAAAATGCCAAGAATTTGTGAAACGTGTGTGTGAGTGAGTGGCGCCACCTATAGCGGAGGCGAAGTGGAGTTACGGGGAGTGGAGTGGAGGACCTAAGCCAATAATATTTCCTGCCTCTGGAGACCTATGCCTATCTGCACCGTTCCCACGCACACTCTTGGCCCAAACGCCACTCCAGCGGAAAACTACTACTCCAGTGCACTCGAGGCAGCAACAACACCTCGCTTAGCTAAATTAAACTTCTTTATTTCAATTAAACGTCTGTCCAGCCTGTCTGTCTGCGTCCCAGTCGCTTATTCGCTCACTTTGTCATCGCCGAGCCCAAAATCTCGGGCTTTTGAGAAGCCCCAGAGTCTAAATGTGTGTGGCACAGTGAGCTGAGATTCGGGGCCCAGCAGAAATGAAACGGGAACAACGCGAGCAGCACCTAAAGAGCTGAATTCGCGGCTCTGGGCCCGGTCCGCAAACGTATAAGTATCTGTGTATCTGCGTCTGCGTCTGCGTCTGCGTCTGGGGCTGGGGTCTTTTGTCTGATTCCTCGGATTTGCTGCTTGTAACCTCACCTTTAACATCCCACATGCGTCGGCTGGCGACCAGAGACTTGCTAGATTGCCTCACTCATGAGCTGAATCTGGATGTGTGCCAGAATCGAGGAAAAAGTCCCTCGGCTTTCACATTTGCTTGAGTGGTTTATAATAGTTAAAGACTTAGATAAACTTTAGATGTGTTATAAATTTATTATATTAATTTATTAAAATTTATTTTTGCATTTCCTTTTATTTGTATCGTTATAATTGAAATCCTGGAATACCGAAGAAAAAGTGAATGGAAAAAAATTTATTGGGCTTTATTAAACGATTTATTTAAAATTTGTTATGAGTTTTTATTGTTTCGTGGAGCATTATAGCTTTATAGTTATATTTTATTTAATTTGCATACATTATTATTTCTGTGTTTTCCTCAAGGCTTTTCATTTATTATTTTGATTCATCTGTCTTGAATAAATACTGACAATAACAATAAATTTATTATCAGATTATGTTAGACCACAGAAGTATTTCTGTTACACCGCGCTACAATTCCTTTTCAATTATCTTTTTATAAGCGATTCGATTATAGCGGATATTGATGCATGAATTTATATTATATTTAGAGTATTTTGCCTTCTCTGTGTCAAATTGACACGACAATCGGCTTTTGTCTTTTTGCCCGAGACACGTCATTCGAGGCAGGAGTTCTTCTCACCAAAGCAATTCTCCCAGGCGAAGCAAATGCAAATGATCGATAGGCAAAATAAAAATATATATTTTAATTCGAAAATACACACTCATTGAGACCTTACCTTAGACAGATCAGATCAGAGTTCAACGATTATTATGATTACTCGGCGGGCGTGGGCAGGCCAAAACAAATAAACCCCAGGAGCTACTGTGATGGGCGCAAATTGGCAAATTGGCTAAATGGGCGAAGGTGTGTGTTTCAGGGCGTTTAATTAGCCGGGCCAAGCCTTGGGCCCAATCTGCGAACGCAGTGCAGCCAGAAACGCGAAAAAATAAATACTTTGGGTGGCCGAACAGGAAGTTTGCCACACGCAATCAGCATCAAGTCAAGAGACGAGACGAGACGAGATGAGATGAGATGGGATGCGATGGCTTTGGTTGGGTTATGTTGGGTTTGGGGGGAGTCTGCGACTCTGCAGCGGGTCTCGGAATCCCCGAGTGCGAAACCGAGTCCGCATCCAAGTCCGAGTCCGGGTCTTGGCCCGGGCACATTCCAAACCCGAACTCGAACTAGACAAATATTGATGGCCGCTCATCAATAGCCACAGCGGCAGCACCACCAACACCACCTCAATCACACTTGGAATAAGTTATTGAACTTCATTTAAGAATTTTTTAAGAGCCAAAAACAGGTATGATCTTTATCAGAAACTAGAAACCGACTACAACTATTTCCCACAAAAGGCTAATTCTATACTTTTCATATATATATTTACTTTACAAGATCAATTTTGTAATCGTAATTGCCGGGTGCCTTTAGTTTCGGTCCTATGAAAAATAAATAAATAAAGAAAATATATTTATTATTGAATTATACAAAATATCAACCCTTGGGAGTATTTAGTTATACATTTCTTAGTGGACGAAACAATTTTTCATTTAACCTACTATGATTTCTTTCGAAATTTTAAATAAATTTTTAAAATATTTAAAACTCTAAAAACCTTTTTCGAAACAACGTATTGTATGGGCCAAAGCCAAATATTTTAAACTAAGATATATAAAAATATATGCTAGTACATATTTATAATAATTTAAAATATATTTGTTTACAAAATCAAATTTGTTTTCTAAACAATAGACAAAATTTGTATTAATTTTTTCGCTAAGTGATCTAGCAAAATCAAACGCAGCTAAAAAAAAAAAAAAAAAAAGAAAAGAGTGCGCAGATTTTTTCTTAGCGCAATGCGATTGATTTATTTACCACGGCTTAGATTTACCGCCTTGCGAGTGGCATTTTGGCATTGTGCTGATGATGCCCCAAAGTCTTCTTCTCCCCAACGACCCCTTCCCCGTGACTGGTTAACCCCCCCTGCGCCTTAACCCCTGAGCGACGGCATCATCATCAGCGGCACTTGCGGCAATGTGGCCCGTTTGGCCTGCAGTCTGCGGCTCGAAAACGCTGCATTTGATTTGGTTAGGCCAACTTGTTCATGTCCATCGCCATCTATCCATCTGGTGGCCGACTCTTTCGCTTTTGCATCGTTACACAAAACCACAAACAATTTATATTCCCATCAAACATTTTGACCGCAACGCTGATTCATCTTAATCAATTATAATCTTTTGGATCGAGCCCCGTCGTCCGCTTTTCTCTCTCTCTCTCTCTCTCTCTTTCGCTCTCTGCCAGTAATGAGCGAAAATGTATATATAGTATAGCACTAGTATATACTAGTGTATTTTGTGCAGGCTGCACCGGAGAAATGGCGGGGTCGATCGGCGGAGAGGTCGTGTGCTGGGGGCAACTGCGTGTAGAGATTTGCTCCACAGGCATTGCCCAGATAAGATAGACTAGACACCAAAGCCAAGACCCGGAGCCAAGTCAAACGATGTTCGAGGAGCAAGAAAGATCGGGCCGGGCTTAAACAGATTGCATGCCAAACAATGGACATGGACATGGAATCAGGAAACTGCGATTCAATGCGGGGACCCATTTAGCGGAAAGTATGGTATTGATAAATTAAGATAAGGTGTCAAACATCGAATAATCACCAGGCAGACCAGGATATTACCAGCGTAATCAGACATGATTTTCCACAAATACTCAACTGTAAAAGCCAAAGAAATAAGATTAATAAATTAGATTAGACTTTACTAGCAAAATAATAATAAATTAAAGTATTATCAAGAAGACATATAATACAAATACAAACTCAATTACGAAGGCTTTTGTAAATTTTAAATATATTTAATGCAGTTTCTTACACTACAACAAATGTGTAATTTTTGGTAGAAAACTAAAATAAACGTTTTTTGGTACTACTATTTGCTGTGCTAAATGGCACAAATAAGAACTCTATTCACCATTATACAAAAATCATAAAAAAATTAAAACAGTCTTTTAACAAAAGTTTTAAAATCGTTTTTGTCGGTCCCCGTTAAAAACAGACTCAGAGCAATTTATAATTTATATAATTTATACACTTTATATACACAAATATATAAATATAGACACTACGTGTACACAAAGATATATTTATAAATAATTTATAATACAATTTGTCAGTTTCTGCATATTTCTATTATTTGACCATTGTACATTTTTATTTGTTTTGGACATCAAAATTATTTAAACGTCCACTTATTTTAATTTGATATAAGCTTTTAAACTCGAAAATAAAATTACAAATCAAATTGAATTTGCATATGTTCTTTAATGAATGCGCCTCCCTGTATTTTAATAGAATATTAAATTTGACACATTCAAACAAAATGTTTGAGTAACCATTACTTTAGCAAATTTTCATCAACACTTAATCCAAAGCGAATCTTATTTTGGTTAACATTTTTCAACTTTCCGCATAGCCTTAAGACCCCTCAATCTAATCAAGATCTTAGCAGCTGTCCTCCAATCAATCATTTCCAAACAAGTGTCGGCCATCGACACATTGAATATTCAGGTTCATTATCAAAATTCAAATTTTACTTCCTGTTGTCAGGTTTCAGCCAAAACATTTAGTTGCATTATACCGATCGATTCACCCGAAAGGCATCGTCTCGCCTACGAAGGAAAGAAACAGAAACGAAATCAATGCCAGCTCAATCAGAACTCACTCTGTCCGCTATAATTACAGGCCATACCCCCCGCCATCATCATCACGATATTATCAATCAACGGCCAACAGCCGTAGAAACAAGAGAAAAACAACCAGAAAAGCTGTCAAAGCTCACACCGTTTCTTCATGCTCAATTTTCAATTACAAATTACAAAAGTCTCGCGCGCTTGCAATTGTTTAATTTACAAATCATGTGAACCAATTAAAAAGCGCGGCAATAACAACAGCAATACATAAATACGAAACAACGGCAATGCCACGAACAAGGCTTAAATAGATTTTACTTGTTAACAATTATGCGTCGAGAGGCGAGAGAGGCAGTGGAACAATCAAAACCGAATCAAATGATAAATGACAACACCAAAACACAACTAGCCTATGAGATCCGAGCAATCGGAGTGAAAGAAGAGGAAAGGTGGCCCACAGTACCATTCCTATGCCCACATCCATTCCCATTCCCAATCGCAATACCAAATCCCAGCCAGCGAGTCCATGGCAATCTTCAGTATGTGTGCACTCAGAAAAATTATGAGAAATCCTTTGAATTCGAATAAAATCTTTAAAAGCTTAGAAAAATTTAATATAAGGATCAAAACTTTTTTAAAACCTTTTTTTTATATTTTAAAATAAAAGAAAATTTTGTTTTTTTGTTTTTTCAGTAAAATATTTTTTTATTTTGCCATACTTTTTTGACTTCAAGTTATTTGAACATAAGGGCGTCTTATATAAAGTAAAAGAACATTTTTCCGAGTGCGTGCGCTCCTCAATGTCGATCCATTAAGACCGAAAGCCCTCGCACCACTTGACGGATGGGTTTGAACTCACATGTCTGACCCAGAGCGGTGCGAGTGGTGCGGATCGCGAAGTGAATCGCCGGACTGGTGGTGGTGGAGGAAGTGGAGGCGCCCATGCATCATTGGAGCCACCAAATGAAACTCACACCAATGGGGGCAGAGTGGAGTGGCCTGCGCTCCATCTCCTGCACTCGGATCGAAACCCAGGTCCAGATTCAGTTCCACGATGGGCAATGGCCAAGTTATACATTGTTTGATAAATGGCACACAACCTTTTCGAGGTTGATTATTGTGTTTTGTCTCCCCTGCGTGTGTTTGTGTTTATGGTGGGATTTCTATTTTCTGATATCAGAGTACCCTAGCTAAAAATGAGTATTTTGATTTGCACATAAAAAATCGTTAGGCCAATAAATGGCCCAATAAAAATAAACAAATTTACTAGTATAAGTTTTTTATTTATTTTGTTTTCATACAAATGTAATTGAAATGATTATTAGTTAAATAAAATGTTAATTTACAAAGATTTCTTTCTGTCTTTTCTTTCCAAGTAATTTTTGAACATAACATTTTGAGGTCTAGTCAAAACGCAAGATTTTTAAAACTATAAACTATATAAAGTGTATTCAAACTTCATGTTTATTTCCCAACTTCTTTCAAACATCTTACCAAATACATTGTTGATTGCCCTAAGGGCAGAAAAAGCAAAAAACCCGAGATCAACCACAAATTTGGCTACAATTTCAAACAGTTTTTTGTGAGCTGTGTTTTGTTTTAACCATAACGGGGCCTTCGTCTGGAATTGGCGAATTGAATTAATCGTTTCCATTTTGTTTATTTGTTGGTAATTAAACACCTCTGCTTTGATTTCATGTCTATCTCGTCAGCCGAGAAAATGAATCATTTACATACATTTTCGTTTATTTTTTCTTCTCAACATTTTTTAATGTTGAATCGTTGTAAGCCATAAATTTCGGTTACGCTGAGGCTATTTATACCATGATGTGGGGGCCTGGGAATATAATTTTTTTCTCTTTTAAATTTCGATTTTTTGTATGGCGCCTGTTGTGAAATTAGTGGGGCAGAATTATGGCGAAACCAAATCGGCTAATGAAGTTTCACAGATTAATGGGAACAGATGAGAAGCGTAGGTAAACTTGAATCTATAATGATGGATGGGGTATATTTAAATAAATTATTTATGGTATTAAAACAGGAATATCATAAACTATTACAAGTAAACAAATGCTGTGAAAAGTAAATGAATTTTTTTTTTAATTAAAAGATAGTATCTAAAAATTAAACCAAACGTCGTTAAATTAAACTACATTTTTATATTCCCTTGTAATTTTTTTTTGGTGCTAAGCAAATAACAAAACCAATAAATTCATTATTATAAATTGTAGATATAAGTACATATTTTGATTATTTTAACCCTTTTTTGTGTTAGAGCATTCTCATGTGGTGGTAATTCATTTATTTTGCGCAAAGATTACCTGCTTCTTTAAGCTTATTTTGGGCATGTCGAAAACGTTTGCTATTTTAAATTTCAATTTATAGCAAAATGTTAGCAGCAGGTGTTCCCCCACCGTCATCATCATCGTCATGACGATCACACGCACACCCAATCATCATTGGGAGCTGCCCGAAAAATAAAGCAATTTAATGTACGCCATTGGTGGTGTTAACCTCATTGGGTTACTTTCGGGAAAGTTTATAGTTTTTGAAAAATTCGCCAATGTCAAAATGGAAAAATTTGCATTAGCAGAGGCCTCGGCCTGGCCGGCCAGCTCACCCTCAGGCATTCAATTACAATCGATTCTGGTGTGAAAAAGTTCAATTTCTTTGCTGGCCGCAAACGACGACGATGACTGCGACCCGTTTTATTTTTTTTTTTTCTATCTTTCTGTATTTTTTTTTCCTACTTTTTGCGGCTAGTAATGAGGAAATGGCAAAACGCAGTTGTCGAGAGATGGAGGAGTCATGGGGGCTTTTGCCGGGTTTTGTGGCCGTATGGAAAATGCAATTCATGCACTTCCTAGATTGGACAACTGGTTGAAAAAAGCTGCTGCCTCCGATGCTGCCGATGCTGCTGAGTGTGTGCATATCTACATATGTGATTGCCATATTGTGTAGATAATTGTGAGGCCCTGGCCCCGCCACGCCCGCCCCTCTCGTTCACCGCCTTCAATACACCTGAAGTGCTTAATGCTTTGTGACTATTCATGGGCACTTCAGCCGCAGCCTCAGCCTCAACTTTGGCTTCGGCTTTGGAAGCGGACGCAGAGTCCAGCTCGCAATTGGAATTGCTGCCCAACAGAAGCAGCGGCCAAACTATGGGGCCACATATGCAAATCGCAAGTCGCACACAGGTGGAGTTCGACAGGCTGACGAAGGGGCGGACGAATCAGGCCAGCCAAAAGTGCAGCACTCCAAAATGGGCAAACAAATACACAGCCAGGCAGTACACTGCGAAAAATAGGAGAACAGCGGAAATGATTGGGATTCCTATGATGAAACATTGCATTTATTGTAAGGAAGCAGTAAAAGATATTATTTGCTCAAAACTAAGGTAATGGTAAAATGTAAAATTAAATTTTTAATTTTACCTTAACTGTATAAAATCAAACTAAATAGCAAACATAGCATACTTTTGTGTACCATTGCAAGTAGTTAAAATTCACTCAAGATTTATGAGTATTTTGGTTGAAAGTTACTAAAGCGACAAAAAAAATAATGATTATGTTTAAGTAGACTCAAATAAAAAATATTTATATATATTTATATATATATCAGCGTTAAAGAGATAAAAATATAAATTTAATTCATTCAGAAAAGTTTTGACTTTTTATTATTGACTTTCATTATTTTACATGTTTAATTATTAGCAAAGTCAAAAGATATTAACAAAAATCTGCCAACAACAAAAGATATTTATTGAAACAAATAAATAGCTAAAATCACTAAGCATTAAAAAAAATTTATTCTCAGTTCCAATGTAAAAAAGTAAAGAATAGCAGATGCTATTGACTTATTTAGTTTAAATTTATCAATGTCCCAGAATAAAATCAAAATGAAAAAAAAACATGTAGCACTGAGAGGAGCTTTCAAACTCTATAAACATAACTTTTTGCAGCTAACAGACACAATGGGAACTATTTTTTGTATTTTTAACTGTCAATTTCAATAATTTAATTAAATATTTAAAATAATTTCTCGAAGTGCGATTCATCGCGAATAATGTGATGGGAGGGCGGGACCGGGTTTACCCACTCAAGCATTGACAGTTGAGTGGTCAGCGTTTTCTAGCCTGCATCGTCGAGCGTTCACAGCCACCACGACGAGACCTCCTTATGAACCACCAGGCACATACAGTCAACAACAATAATTACCCACTTGCCTGCACTTGATATTAAAATCAGACAAAAAGGTAAGGCCTTCCCTCCTCAATCGATTCCCGCTCTCTCCATGCCATTTTTTCGCTCACTGATTCAACAGGTCACAGCGAACACAACAGAAACGTGCAAAAAAACGTGCAAAATTATCAAAAATCGTTCATCAAATTACCAAAAAGAGCGCAACGGGCCACTTAACGACTCTATTACGAAATGGATAAAAATATATATAGAGGAGCTTCCAAAGACATTGAGACATTGCCCGGGCGTCTCGGGGCTGGCTGAAATTGCAAAAGCGTCAACACAAAAATTATTTTAAATTAGAACTCGAAACTACTCACGTTTTGCAATTTTCGCTTTTTGTGTGGAATGCCAATTGAAGTGTTAGGAAAATAAACAAAAGACAGCCCCAACTGGGAGCTGCAGTGCAAAATAAAAAGGCCACAAAAAGCCAAAAAAAAAACAAAACAAAGCAAAGCTAAGCAACAACTGAAACCAAAACAAAACTGAAGCATCATCACCACTGGGAATCAGAGGGGGTTTCGGTGAGCAGGGGCGGGGTGATCAGCAGGGGGCAGCCAGGCAATGGAGACACCGGCCAACAACAACCATCCGCCAACGGTAGCACTAAAATAACAACAAAAATAACACGACTCCGATGGGAAGACATTGGGGCATTTGGGAATAGTGGTGGAAGCGTGACCAAAGATCTGGAGTGTCTAGGATTTCTATAAAACTAGTCTCTCTATTAAATGTATAATTTTGTTGTTTTAAAGGAGACTATAAAAATTCTCAAAAATAAGTTCTTTTGAACTAAGATAAAATAGAAAACAAACCGTAGCTATGTAATGATTTAAAATGGTGATGTCAAAACCAAAGTCCCAGTATTGGCAGCCTAATGTAACACATTTATTTGCTATCTACAAAGCATTATTTGATTCTTAATTTGATTTAAGTTAAACATTTTACAAAGGTCAATAAAAAAAAAGTATCTGCTTGTTAATGGAAATCTTTGCTTGGTAAATATATGTTGCTTTGTGATGCAATTAAATGCTAAAAAAGTCTTGATGTTAATTTACGAGTAGGAACATTTTAACTGTATGCTTATTTAAATACTGAAGTAATAAACAATAAAAATCGATTTCATTGGCAATCAATTCTAAAACGACAATTAATATTTACGAAAGTATCACTAATTGTCGTCTTAATAAAAAACACCAAGTGCTGTTAACTGTTTACGACTTTAACGTCTCATAAATGTGTTTGATTTTAATTTAAAATGTGTGCTTTTATGTAAATAAATGTTAAAAATAAACTTTTAACGTTTGAATGATATATAAATAACAACCTTTTCAAAAATATCTCTTTTTTTTGGATATCAAATTAAAAGCTTGCACAAAATGAGTTCCGCTATCATCTCTAGAATTCGCCAGTGACTTTGTGTGTCTCTCTTTTTGGCGATGGCTTGACAATCAACGCAAATAGCTCAAACGCCTCAAGTGTTTGCTGAAGATGTCACCCACACTTCAGGCTAAAACTCCATCTCTCTCGCGCCGACCAAGTTTGTCGCTTGAGTCTTTTGTTTAGACAACGTCAACGTCGAAGCAGAAGTTGCTGCTCGTTTCCTTGCTTTGACTTTTGCAATTTGGCACAGCAGCACTAACAACAACATCAACAACAACAACAATAACACCCAGAAGAAGATGAAGCAGCAGCAGCAGCAGCAGCAGCAGCACAAATATTGGCAATATTTCGATGACTGCAAAATATCGCTTACAGTTAAATGGAAATTGATGCACTTAGCTGACTCACTCACTTCTGTTTGGGCATGGGCACTGCTTCTCCTCGTCCTATAAAGAAAACTATGCAATTGTGTGTACTCAGCGGAGAGAATTCCTCATTTTCCAGCCAAGCTCCTCATGCAAGCAACGTGACTTTGAATAAATTAAGTGCACATATGATATGCAGACACAGCCAAGCTAAGGGTACAGAAAAAAAATGGAAAGAAATGGAGCGAACGATTGTGTGAGAGTTTGCCGATCACAAACACAAAGGATGGTAGCAAACAAAAATATTTCTGCAGACCACTTCATAATCATATCGAGTGTCAGCGAATCATTTTTATGCTCCCCCCATCAATTCGGATCTGGCTGGACCTCATTGCCATAAAAAGCATATCAAGCGTACAGTATTTTCCTGCCTAAATCCCAATTTGAATAAATTGCAATTAATTTAATTTAATTAACAGCTCTGCAAACACGTTCCGGAGCAATCTGACGGCGGTTGCAGGAAGATTACCGATCCTGGCCCAGTCATCTGGTAACCACTTGTCGCTTTTTATTATCTAGTCGCCTGTCAAAAACTCGTGCTATATGCCATAAGATATGCGATTTTATATCCAGCAGCCCATCGGGCTACAAATGGCACAACAAATTCGTGCAGAGCTACCACACCGAGCCAAACCAAACCAGACTACCACCGCCACAATGATCGCGATGGCTATGGCGATGGCAATGACGGCAACGATGATGGTCCTATCAGCATCGAAAACTATCGGGACTTTTAATGAGGCCCCTTATGATTTCTTAAAATCTATTCAGGAGGACAACTAACAAATTACATGCAACTTTATCGCAGTCTTTGAAGTAGAGGAAGATGAAAGCGGACAGATAAAAAACAAGATCTTCTTCTAGAGAATCGGAACTTAAGCTGAGCTGGTTTTATTATAATTACAAGTTTTTAATGCTATCAATAATAATAGTAACAAAATATAACAAGGATCTATTTATTTCAAATGCCATTCTGAAAAAATGACTTCCTCAAAAATCTTGCTTGTATAAACAATTTACAAATATCTCTTCAATTTACAACTAATATATTATAACCAAATTATTTATCATACTAAACAACTCCTTGTAAATAAATAAGATTTTAAATATTTTTTATACTTGTAAAATACAAATAAAAAACTTATTGAAGCTAAACTAAATGAATATAACTTATAACAGGTACTTTTTGTAAATAATAATATTAAACCGAGATAAGCGCACAAAAATAGGATGATAAAGCAGGGACTTGTCTTTCAAACTGTAAACTGCCGTTTGGCTCAAATATGCGAAATTAACAAGACACAATTACAAGTCACCGAACGCAACAGCCAACACGCCTAACCATCAAGTGTTTTCGCGGCTTATACCTCCTCCCCCACCCAATTTCCAAAATCCCCCGCACCCAGTGTTATCGTTTAGTCTATGATTTTATTTTTATTACGCCGCACCGCCTCGCAGCCTTGCACACTGATTTGAATAATATGCTTTTTTGAAGAACATTTAAAAAGAAAAACATTTGCAGGATTATAATAGGATTAGATGGCTTTCTAAAAAGCAAATAAAATAGATTGGATTTAATATTTGAGGATGGCAGAAACCCGATGACTCACTTGAGTTAAAAGCTTTAGAGTGGTTTAATTTTGTGTAATTATCGTAATTCAAATTTAAATTTTAAGTTTTTTTAAGTTTAAGTTTTCCAATTTTCGTACAACGGTAAATTTGGATATTATCAAAAAATCAAGAGGATTAAAATAAATAGTATGTTGAAGGTTCAAATACATTTGCGAAACTTTTTACGTCGTCCGTTAAATAGTTTCTCTGCCTTTGCCTCTGACAGTTTTGTCAAATTTAAAACATGTATGCCCAACAATTATGTTTAATTATATATATATATTTCCCAATCAAAATCGATTATAATATTTGTACCAATGTGCATCGACTCAAGTCCCGTAGCCGCAACTACAGATGCAGCAGGCTGCATTCGGCATTCGGCACCGAAAGTCTTGGGCAAACGTTCGCACAGAAATTTGCGAGATTGTTATCGGGCGGGAGAGGTTGGCCAAGTTGGAACGAAACGGAGGCGTAGAGAGCAGCCTAGTCAAACATCGTTGTTGTCGTCGTTCGAGGTGAAAACTCGCAACGCGAGTGCATGCAAAACGGAATTTATTGTATAATTAGGATTTGTCTTATTGGTAATAAGCCAGGTTAAACATAACGAGCTTTTGTGCTTTCTACATAAACAATATTTTGTTGTGGTCATTGAAAGCGACGCGCCCACAATGTTGATGCCATCCATATCATGGAGAAATGTATCTTTAGATATTTTAAAATCTACTACATAACATGTGGTGGGCATAAAGTTAGATTTTAGAGAACCGGAAACAAATTTAAGACAAATATATAAATTAGGTCTAATTTATCAGTTGTGAAAAATAAAAAAAAAAACTTTATAGAGGGAAATAGTATGATTTTTTATCGGCTTTACTTAAACACTGATTAAAAAAATAAATAATAAAATTGATAATTAAATAATTGTTCCAGAGATACGTATTACTATTCGCTTAGTATTTCCACATTCGCAAAATATTATATCAAACAACAAAATAAAAGACTAAAACCAAAAAAAAACAGGCCCAATTTATTTTTTTTGCCAAACTTTCTCCAGTTTCCCCGTAAATACCAAAATTACCTATGATTCTTGCTTTTATAAAATGACTTTTTGTTTTTTTAACAACAAAGTGTAACTAACATTAATATTTGGATTGCACTAAAGTTTTCCATTCTCATGCAGGGCATTCGATATATTTTTTGTGGGTTTTGTTGTCCAGTTGATCTGCTAGGCTTTTGGTGTGGTGTCTGTACAAGCTCATTACGACTCTTGCTCGCCAGCTCGGTTGTTGTTTTAGTTGTTGTTTGGTTGTTGTCGCCGGGGTGTCGAAATGTACAGCCAATTACATGAGACAACAACAACACGAAGGAGGGGAAACCCCGGGAGCGGACTGGGAATTCGGTTGGCTGGTAATTCGATAGCTGAGCCCGCAGCGCGAAAAGCAAAAGGAATTCAAGGCTAAAAGTCTGAGAATCGGAGGCAGGCATTGAATTTCATGAGTTCTTTCTTCGGTTAAGGTAGCATCCAACGGGTTACGACCTCTATAGATAGTGCCTCTCGCATTCACTTCCCCCACTTTGCCCCTTTTCCAGCCAACATACATAGAACAATTATTTTGCGTGTAATTATATGAGCATGTTATGCGAGAAGAAGCAGGCTCTTGCGTTCTGTGATTTTTCCTTTTGGCCAATGGATATCTTGTTAACGGAACGAATTTGGGGAGCGCTTTTAATGGCGTGGAAATGTTGTAAGAATTGTTCAATTATATTTAAAATGCAAACACTTGTGTTCAATTAATTTTATAGTTTTCGCTATTAACCTAGCCACTTAAAAATATATTTATCTTAAGCCACATTGTTATACAAATTGAAATGGCGTGGAATAAGGATTGTTCAATTATAATTGAAGAGCAGACACTGGTGCTTAATAATCAATATTCGCTTGTCAACATGGAAAGCCAAATTGATATAAAGATATTCAAAAAATTATAGGAATTACAAGATCCAAACCGATGACTTAATTGCCTCAATTAACTTGTCAAATTCATTCATCAATATGCTAATCCCCCAAAGTTATCGCATATATTTTCCAAGTTCTCAATTACACTAATTTGGGAACTTCAATGTGCCTTAGTTGTAAACAAATATACATTTTAATAGAGAAATTTTTTAAATACCTGTAATATAATTTATTATAAATATTCAAATTTAAATCAATTTGTCATGGGAAAACATCGACTAATAGCTCTCCCAACTCAGCCTAAAAAGCGTTACTTAATAAACTGAATGTATCGCAGCCTTCATAACTTTATTAGCCGACCATTGATTGGTATGTTTAACCTGAGCGAAGAACGTGCGCATCATTTGGCTGAACCCTTGGACCCTTTGCCTTTCAGATCCCAAAGATCCGCTCCAATCCGATCCGATCCGATCCGATCCCAGAGAGCTGCTTTCGATTGTCAGCAATAACTCAATAGCGGCTATGAAAAATGTATATTCGAAAATATTCATTCTCCCGGTCTCGAAATCTTCGGCACATATTGAAAATTATGCATGCGATCGCAGCGACGCGAAACCCGACCCGACCCAATCGACCTGGCCAACTGAACAACCCACCGATCGCCGACCTGGCCAACATTGACTTATAATCGGCCGCGACGGCGGGCCCAGATCAATCATAGGCCTCGGCCTAGCCTTTGGTTAATTTAATATGGCTAAAGATCAACTGCAGCCGCAAAATGTTCCCGCGAACTTTTATGCACTTGCTCGACTCTGTTAACGATACTCTTTGCTAAGGTGAGGGTAACATTACCTGGACCATTAAGTTAAATATACGGTCTACCTTTAAAATTAATTATTTTTTTTAATTACAATTAGAGAAGACTGGGAGCGGTCTACTTGAACGTAATTATTTATTTTTAAGTAGCGTAAATGTACTTTAAAAGCTCATACTTTAATTATGCAATAATACAAATAATAATACATTAAATATACACATATTAATATGGTGTAACTAGCCTAGGACTACAACAAAATCCAACAAATTTGTTCTTCTTAACACTAATTCAAAATATATTTTGTAAATCTCTAAAATAATTTGAATCATTAAAAATTGTATGTGTTAAATATGTTTAGCTAAATAGCTACAAGAAAATATTAATACATTTTTATAAGGTCACTAAAAACTTTACTTTTATAAAATGATTAGGAAATCATCAAATCGAAATACCTAAGATAAGAACCAAAAAAAACAGAAAGTCAAAGAAACTTTGCTTTTGCCTAGTCGCAAACTAGTGAAATATATTCCATTTACGGAAAATATTAACAAATATAATATAAATCATAAATAGGGTATTTTAGATTCATTGAAATACTTTCAAAAATACTCGCTCTGGGCCTCAAGCACAAATAGCTCTTGGGAGAATCTGCGGCTATGCTCTCTGGCCAATTGATTTGCAAGCCGAATTGTGGCATCGTTCCAATGAGCGGGCCGTGCGAATGGGTTTTCGATCATCTTGCTCTTCCTGCTCCACCGGGGTCAGTGCTACAAATTTTGAACGTTCGGGTCATAGTCGTAGAAGTCACACGGGGCCACAAAAAAATACGAAAAAAAAAAAAATGGGAGACTCATCCATGGAGCCCGATCTTGTAATCAGGCGCAGCGAATTTGTATATGAACATGCATGACGTGTGTGCAGACGAATTGGAAGTTGAATCCCAGGTGGGAGGAGGTCGATCCGACTCAAAAGTGCAACTCCTGCACCGATCACATCGCATCACATCGCAACACATCGCATCACGTCGGTGAAATGTTAAAGTTCCAGCAAACAAAATCACGATTGACATGACGTATCAATCTCCGCGGATTGGCATGTGTTGCTGTATCGGCGATGCAGGAAGAAAATCATAATTTCATAATTTTCAATTTCCATGGGCAATCAGCAGGTCAACGAAATTAGCGTGGCCAAAAATGATTGCCCACCTACCAGAATCCCCTTCTCTCTACGAATAAACATATATGTATTTATATCTCTGCCTGACTAGTTAATCGATCAGTCGTCTATTTGCATTTTGCACACCTCGTTGTTTTCCTGATATCTGATATGTGATAGTATCTTCAAAGCAGGAAAAATATAAATGTATAATGGCATTATACATAGATAATCTACATTTTATTTAGCTTTATCTTTTAATCTGTGAATATTATTTCCAAAATGAATTAATTGAAAACAATCTAAAATAAACAAAATTTAATACGTTTTGATTTTGTCTTTGATTCTTATGTAACACTCAAAAACAAATCACATTTCTATTAATTTGAATTAATGGTTATTAAATATTTTATAATAAGTAAACGGAATTCGGGTTCTTCATAATTTAATATTTCTCAATATTTTATTTGATTTTTTCTAATTATTATCGAAAAACCACTTAATAAAAAAACCAGTTAAAAGTTATTTAAAATTAATTAAAATCATAAACAATAGGAATGCAATATTTACAAATCAACTTGTATTTAATTATCATTTTCTTGTATTTAAATACTACACACGCAATTACTCATTTTTATAATCACTTGAATATTTCCTATTACAGGCTATAAATGATTACGCATAATTTTTATAAGCCCGCCTCCAAACACCTAAGACTAAACCGATCTCCCTTGAAATTCCCAATTAATTTGCCTAATTTCCCCAAATCGAAATCACCGCAGCTTTCGGTCTCACATTTGAAAGCCGCCTTCGCCTTGTTTCACAGTGTTTTACCCAATTCATTGGGGCTCATTAAAATGCGTTCGGCCCCAAGCTCGCACATCGTAAACCAAACCAAAAACCATCCGCGTTGGGCCAGTCCCCCTTCCCTAGGAAAACGATAATGTTCAACATAAATTTCCACAAATCAAATCGAGCACATTTTCCACCCAGAAAATGGAAAGAGCTACTAATTAGCAACGCCCACGAATATTGGCGGGCGGGCGAAGGGGAAAAATGGAAAGCGTTTTGGGGGAAAATATTATTTTACAAAACGACCCGAAGCCCGGTCGACGATTAAAGTCGAAAAGTCGAGAAAATGGGTGTTGCTGGGCCATAAACAAAAATGCCGAGGATGGGGGAAAAAAAAAAATAACGAAATATGCTATGAGAAGTGTGTTACAAATTTCCAAGAGGAGATGAGCAGACCCTAGAAATGTTGGTCTCGAATGTCTCGTTTTGGAAATCGATTCGTCACGTCCAAAAGGGCTTTGGCTCAATGTCGACAGATCGACGGCTCGCTCGAGATGATGCTCCCATGGGGTCAGGGATCGGGGATATTTTGGGGTCGACATCGTGTAATTTGCATATATTAAACTACTGTCGAATGCGGCTCTAAAACTTAATCTAAATTTAATTATTACAGCCAACAAAATACAACCAAATACCAAACGAAACAGCAGCCAACGAGTTGTGCCCCTGATCTTTCTTTTATTTTTTTTTTAATAAATTAATAATCAACAAAAAATGGCTTTTCATATTTTTACGAGTGAGAAGGGAAACGGTGCGCTTTGAACTCGTGCTTTTATGCATTATGTACATATATTTTCATAATTTGTAAACGATTCTACAAGCTCAAGCTCGGGGCTCTTATTTCAAGATCCCCTTTTGAATGATGGCCTAAGCCCAAAAGCCAAACGAATGGCGTGTAGTCCGAGTCAAAATGCTGTTGATATAGTTTTTATGGGCGTTTGATAAATTTCTTTACATTTTCCACAACAATTAGTTGCAATCAAAAGCCATATTGTTCACAACAAAAATCGGTTGGAAAAAAACTTTTGGCCAAAGGGGATTTCGGTTTCTTTTTTCTGTTGTCTGCCAGCTAGATAGAAAACTTCAGATATCGGTCTGTTAATCCGTAAAGCATTCGTTATGAATTCAACCTGTTGTACTGGCTCAATTTAAATTATTATGAGCGTGGACCGTTGATTAATAAGGAGATATATCGATGTAGGGCACAGATAACAAAGAAACAAGCGATATTTAAACATTTTCTATTGGGGTTATGTAAATGGAGTTTCGACTCCAGATAAGATGAGGTTTAAAACAGTCGAAGGTAAATAAATTTAATAATTTGCCATAACTTGATTCGAGTTTCGGCTTGAATTGTAACATCAACTTAGGGAATAAAGATATATAATTAAACAAGAGACTAAGCAAACTTCGGCAAGTTTATATGCTCTTGCAGCTATCACATAAACAAAATATTTTATATAATGACTATATTTCGATTTTAATCCTTATATGTTAAAAACTATGAAATCAAGTCGATTTTCGGCTGAACTTTGTAATCGTTTCTATGACAACCCTAATTCTGAAATACTAAACCAACAATTTATCAAATATTTTGAAAAACATAGAAGCTATAACTTTTTATTTATATATTAAATGTATGGATGGGCAAATAGTGGCAGACGGAAACTTCGTCAAATAAATTAGCATTAACTAACGATATTAATGAGCACTAATTAATAGAGATTCTTGTCTAGTTACCATTTGCTTGGCCATTTAACCAGTACCTGACTGTTATTCTAGATTACACAAATACACGCAACTTGCACCTGTTCGTCAGATATTTACTCTTGAGAAATCAGGCAATATATCCACTGGACTGCCACTTTGCTACGCCTTAACACCAATCAAAACCTTTTGACCGAGACTTTTAGAATTAGCAGGCAAACAAGTGGCCAAAGTGCTTCAAGATTTGCGCAGTGTGCAATCCGTAAAACTCGTCAACGGCTGTCCATTTCCCCTGGCCCCTGGCACCTTTCTCCCCTCCCCCCCTTTTACCCCTCTTCAGTCCCATTACCTGCAACTGCATTGCCCGGTAGTTGTAATTAAAAACGCGCAAGTCGTAAAATGCCAGAAAACCGAAGGAAAGACAGAAAAACTGATGTTGAGAACGGATCGAAAGTCCGAGTCTTTGAAAAAGTGTCTGGGGCGTAACGCACCCGAAGACCAAAATTAATTTTCCATATGCTTTGCGGATTGACCCGGGACGACCAGACTTCTGGCAGCCTTCAATCATGCGAAAAATGTGCTAATTGCAATAGAAATACAATTTCAATCGTAAAATAAATCAGGTGGATAGAGAAAGGTCCATGTAAAAGCCAAAGCCACAAATCGTTAAACTAATGGAAAGAACAAATGCAGAAAGCAATTTCCTATAGGAAATTTTGAGTACCTGATTTTTGGAGTAGAAGATTACTCGAATTTACCATAGATCACCAATTTAATATTTAGTTGTATTGAGTTCTGCTTTAATCTAAAAATGTATGTTTAAACAATATTCAACTTAACACCTTTAAAATCACAAAAGTAATTTGGTTTAGTAGTTCCGCTTTAATCTAAAAACAAGAAAGAAAGCAAACTTCGGCAAGCCGAAGTTCATATACCCTTGCAGCTATCGCAAGAATTAAATATTTTTGAAAACATTAAAATTATGATTTACTTGCGTATATGTTTAAAAACATTGAAGCTATGAAGATTTGCAGCTTAATTATTTGATTGTTCTTTTATATATTTTCATTATTTGTATAGGAGCTATATGATATAGTCGTCCGATTTTGATGAAATTTAAACCATAATTCTGAAATATTTAACCATTGCTATATGTCGAAGAACTAAAAAACAAATTAAAAAGCAGCAAAGTTATAATTTTTTTTCAATTATTTTTCCGATTGTTCCTATGGGAGCTATATGCTATAGTCGTCCGATTTTGATGAAATTTTAACCATAACTCTGAAATATTTAACCATTGCTTTATGTCGAAGAACAAAACAAAAAATTAAAAAACAGCAAAGTTATAATTTTTTTTCAATTATTTTTCCGATTGTTCCTATGGGAGCTATATGCTATAGTCGACCTATTTTAATGAAATTTAAACCGTAAATCGGAAATATTTAACCATTATTATATGTCGAAGAACTAAACAAAAAATTAAAAAACAGCAAAGTTATAATTTTTTTTCATTTATTTTTCCGATTGTTCCTATGGGAGCTATATGCTATAGTCGTCCGATCCAGCTCGTTCCGACTTATATACTACCTGCAATAGAAAGACAACTTTTGGAAAAGTTTCATGCAGATAGCTTTAAAACTGAGAGACTAGTTTGCATATAAACGGACGGACAGACGGACAGACGGACAGACGGACAGACGGACGGACAGACGGACAGACGGACGGACAGACGGACAGACGGACGGACAGACGGACATGGCTAGATCGACTCTACTAGTGATGCTGATCAAGAATATATATACTTTATAGGGTCGGAAACGTCTCCTTCACTGCGTTGCAAACTTCTGACTGAAATTATAATACCCTCTGCAAGGGTATAATGATTGTTTAAACAGTATATTAATTATAATAATAATTATAATTCAATTTAGTTTTAACCTAATTGACTTTTAAACTTTTTTTTTAAACAAATGCCTAAAATAACACGTCGATTTATTTTAAGGATTCTATGGTTTTGTATATTTTTTCCAGATAATGATAATAATAAATAAATAAAAACAAAATAACTAAACTACAAATTGCTTTTTAAAACTGTAAATTTAATAATGGGAACGAAATTTTTAATTGAAATAATTCATTAAAATATAAATGAGAACAGATAAAATAAAATTCAAAAACCAAAAGGTTCCTTACACATTTTTAAAACTACAAAAATATATTTGTATGTATATTAAAAACTGAAGATATATTGAAGTTACAAAACTTCCCTTAAATGTTTTTTTTTTACACTTAAACTGAAGCCTTCAGTAATGCCAAAATGTGTTAATTGCAATAGACATATATTTTCTATCGTAAACTTAATCAGAAACAGTGGGATTAGTGAAAAAATCCAAAGGAAAAAACTTTTTCGACTAATGAAGCGTCAAAATCGAAATAAAAATCTGTGAACGCGGCGAAGATAGCTGAACTGAAAGATTGAGAGATTGGCAAAAAATTAGTTGTTGAAAATGAATTGCACTAATATCGAATTTCACACTGCTGCGCTAATGGCTGACAGTCGCGGCAGCAACTGCAACAGCAACTGCAGCAACTAGCAATTGACGACGGCAACAACAAAGGGGCAGCAACAACCAAATGCAATCAACATGTGTTTGCAATTGTTGCTGTTGCTGTTGCTGTGGCCGTTTTTTGCAGCTAATGTGCAAAGCGCTGATTGGACGAAGCCTGACCGCAAAAATGGAAATTATGATGAGGCCCCGTTTGAGTAAAGAGCACAGCAGCAGCATCCACCAACTAACAACAACTAGCAGCCACTAACTCGAATCCCAAGCTGGTTTCACTTTTGGGCGAGGAGCTTTGTTATTTAGTTGTCGTTTTATTTTAACGATTTGGTTTTTTTTGCAACTTTTTTGCGAGTTTTCGAAAGCCAGCCAATAACAAACTATAACTAACAACGTCAACCGATATGAAGCTGCAACTTTATTGGTCAATCCGCAGAGCAAGGTGTCGATTTTTGTTGTATTGGGCTTGTGGTTTTTTATTTTTTTTATTTTTTTGCGCCGTTAATTTGCTTTGAAGCTGCCATTATATCGAACATGTGCATATATAACAAGTTGGGTGGGCACTCAAAATTTATATACCTACAAAAAAAGTAGCAAAACGGAATAAACGACGAAGTAAGCAAACAACATGAAATCGGTTATGTGATTCACTTATGCAGGAAACTTTTAATGTTTCTTTGAGTTTTTACAAGGCAATGTAAATAAAACAATTTAAATTTAAATGTATTCAATACAAAAAAAACAATTATATTTATAAGATATTGTATGTACATATACTCATTCAATGTTTTTTAATTATACTAATTTTGTATTAAATAACAAAAAATGTTATTTGTTTTTATATATATTGTGTAAATATAATGAAAATTTAAAATAAGTAGCTAATCGTTAAACAGTAATTTTTGATGTAACTTTTAATGGGAAACAAATAAATGATCCCGACAACATATTTTATAGCATCCATATATTTTTCCGAGTGTGCTCACAATCAAATCACCTACTTGGCCCCAACGCGTTGTCACCATTGAAGATTTAGTGCTGGCCATTAAACAACCAATTGGCAAGATCTCAATACCCAGACCGATACTTGCGTTAAGCTAATGATGGAATTATAAACCAGAATGGCAAACGAGACACCAGAATCGAGAACTGGGACGCTAACTGAGAGTTAAAAGAAGACCAATCCGGAGGCCCGCCCCTTAGCGAAATAAAAAACCAGCTCTCAAGACGACTGCCTTAATTTATGTACCTGATTATGCTATGGAAAACCCCCAACAAATCAATTGGAAACAAGTAAGAGAAAAGGAAAATAATCAAAAGGCAATGAGTACGAGCGAGGCATTTAATTGGCTTTATTTGCCTGTGGGTAGGTGGAGCCTACAAAGTATTTCGCATGCGAATGGCAGGTGAAGTGGATTGACCAGACTCTGTGGAGGACCAGGAAAACGTCTATATAGTTCCGTCTAAAATATATAAATATTGAAATTAATTTATACAAAACCTCTAAAGTATTCACTTAGCCCTAAAAATTGCTCTCAAAATTGTCTCTTAGTTTTTATTTTATTATGTATTTAAATGTCGCAAGGTGTTTAAAATATATAAAACTTGAAATTAATTAAAGTAAAAAAAAATGTTAATTGTACATTTTTATTTCAAGATAAGGTGAAATTTTTGATTTGTAGCTTAAGTCATGAAAATGCTTCAACATTATCATGTTGAAACCATATAAATGTTTTTGGTAGCATCCGAAAAAGACAAATTAAATATAAACTATTATTATTATTGACTAATGCGATCTTATAGTTAAAACTACAAGCTAACAGTGATTTTTACGAGCTTTAGCAACGGGAGGTCTTAAGCTTAGTATTTAAATTGTTTGCTTATTTTTGTTTGTTTAAAGTAAAATAATAGTGTTATTATGTATTTGTAATAATAATTTGAATGTTATTTTCGGTGGGATTGAATAGAGTCGAGTGTTTTTAATATAAAGTAATATAATATTAAACTGTCCAAGAAAAAATTACTTTTGGTGAAATCTGTAAGATCTTACCGGCATTTCGAAATTTGTAGAGATTTTAGGCTTTGTATAATGTTAATGTAAAGCTTTTTTATGTCTTTCAGAGAATTAATCTTGACCACCAAAGACGCATAAAAAAGTGCCGTTAAAAAAACCATATTTTTAACAAAGAGCCATATTTTTATTTAGCTGCAGTGCAAACCCATTTGGGAACTAATCCACCCCTCATTTGAGCAATCCATTTAAATAGCCGCACATGCAACACACATGTTTGAATGAAAATGGCTAAAAACGATGGATACCAGTTAATAGAGAGCGGGGCAAGGGGCAAGAGGACGATAAACGATTCCCAAATCTGTTGCCGCACCCAGACGACCCGAGTTTTGGAGTCAGAGTCAGGAGGCTTTGGACCCAAGACTGGAGACCCAGAGATTCACAGATTCAGAGATTCAGAGATTCAGAGATCCAGCGACAGAGCGCCGGAGAGTGGGAGCATCTGCAAATACGAAACTTTCCATTCCGACTGAAAAATGTTATCAAATCACCGGCGAACGAACACAAACGACTGCGATGAACCAACCAGCGACCACAAAACTAAGCAAGCCAATTTTCAGCTCATATTAACCCGCAGCACAAAGGCCAAAACAGGCAACGGACACGGCCCCTGGCCAAAAGACATTGGACTCGGGACGGAAATACGACGACGGCCAAGAAGAACCAGACTGCAACTATGAATCCGAATCCGAATCCCAATCCCAATCCGAGGCTGCAGCTCGAGCGGAGCCCATTTCCAACTTTCTCACGCACTTCAAATTTCAATTGGCAATAAATGTAATGCAAAGCAACACTTTAAATCATTTGCCGAGTCGGCCAAACAACACGCCAACACCAATAAGCCAGCAAGACATTGCCATCGGAATTGGATAGCGATTTCTGGCCGGTTATACTGTGGAAATGCAAGAAGAAATTACAGTAGAAACCGCTTTTAATGTCGGTGAAATGCAAACCTAAGATAATTAGATACAAGGAATTTTCCACAGAATTTCTAAAAAAAACAAGACAATAATATATATATTTTATGTAATTAAAGTACCAAATTGAGTAAAGATCTCTCACAATTGCAATAATATATATTTGAACAAGAAGTTTTCCGTTAATTTCACTGTTATATAGCCAATATCTACTGTAGCCTGGCCAACATTAGAAATACCTAAGCAGCTTCTTTCACTCGAATCTTTGCGCTGGCGTAATTAAACGTTCGCCTAATTGCTATTTTTTTATAGCCACAAAAATTTGTCCAGTCATAAAAGCCAAGTCAGAGACGGCAGACAGCTGAGAAAAATGCGGGTAATATATGGAAAGAAAATAAATATTTGCAAATTCAATCGTCTCAACCGCTAATGCACTCATAAATCCTCCAAATGTTTGGGTGGCGGGTCGCCAGGCACATTTATATTTTATCGTCCATTTAAGTCAAGAAACAACCCAATGGACGAAGTGTAATAAAGAAAGCACCCAATCTACTTTAATGTTACAGAGTCCGAGAGCAAACAGAAAATACATTAATGCAAAGGCCGTAAAGCTGCGCTTAGTGTTATATAAATCAGGAGGGGAAATACTTAAAGCCGTTTGTGCGGGTCTCCCCAAAGATGCGAAAGTATCGGTTATATGAAAACCGTAAATCATTAGATCCAGTTGCAAGCTCCTCATTAGAAAGGATCAATGGGAACGGCTGGAAATTGTAGATCATTGACTGGAGTGCATAAAAGAGGCTGCTAATTGATTTCAATGACAACTTAATTACCAACGTTGCAATTGGTTGCGGAAGACAGTAAGCTGCTGGCGATTTGGTAAAGCAAAAAACAGGGAGTTGGCTTTTTGTTAAAATATTATTTCTATAAAAATCAAACCAAATGTCTAATCAGGAAAATTTATTTATTCATAAACGTGAGTTTTAAATTTCAAAGCTTATTTATTTAGCCAGTTAGTAAGAGTAATATATTTAATAATAAATCTTCAGAGATTTAAGATAAGTGATAAAAGACGAACAAAATATTTGGGTACTTTTAATTATCTGTTACTTAGGAAAACTAATTTAATCATAAACGAGAGTTTCATATTTCAAAGCCTTATAATAAGCCAATTAGCTAGAATAATCCATTTTATAACACATCATCAGAGATTTGAGATAAATGAGTAATAACGACAATTTATTTGGGTACTTTAAAGTAATGCAAAATACTAAGTATAACTCAAGTTTATTCTTTTAAAATGACTGAAGACTTTTTTTATATTATATATATATATATATTTTATAAGGTTTTTGATAATAATGGTAAAAATTTAAAAAATAGATAATATTGAATCATGTCAAATATACTCATTTATAAAATATAATATAATATAATTGTTTTATTAAAGATATATTCCCTTTAAATATGCATTCTTTTCTGCATCCCTCACAAAAACTAACCTAACCCAACCACAAACTGGAAAACGGTGTGTGCCTACAGAAAGGCAAAAAAAGATTTGCAAGCACTTGAACTAATTTACATAAAGACAGGCCCCCAAAACGGACAGATTCGCTACCGAGGATGGAGCTAAAAGCTGAGAACTAAGAACTGAGAACTGAGCACTGAGAACTGAGGATGACGACGCTTCGTCTGGGACAAATGACTGACAGTCGCTGGCCCTGGGGCGAAACATCGAGAGCTACTTCAGTAGCCACAGCCGAAAGGATGATGGCTAAAATAAAATGAAAAACAAAAAAAGAGAAATAAAAATGAGAAATAAAAAGAAAACAAACCCGCAAGAAATTGGCCGAGAAGGGGCCGAAAAAAAAGTAAGACAAAAGCTGGCGAGTCTGCATGCTAAATGCGCGTTAAATGATGCTTTAGTTGCGCATGCGCAGAGAAGCTTCTGCCATGGGAATGGACCTACTGCTCCGGCGACGACATTGGGCTCGTAAAAATCACGAATTGATGGAGTGCCCGGGCACCGAGCGATCGCCAAATCATTTTTCGCAGGTCCCGCACAAAATTGCCGAAACATATGCAAATGGAATGGAACCGCTCCAGCAACTCCTTTCGAGTTTTCAGGTCTAAGGTAAGGTGCTACTCGAGCGGAAGCTAAATGTTGGTCCCTCTGGAGCTCTGGCTTGTGGGCTTATTCTTCTCCGCCCCGGACAGCTTTTCTTTATTTTTGTAAGGTCGTAGCGGCCACTTTTGCGCCACTTTCCAGTTGCACTTGTATGCAAAAGAACGTTACTTCAAAGAAAAAAGTTTCCTATCTTTAAATTTACAAGGATTTTTTTTACAATTAATATTTTGTGTAACATTTAATTTTTATTAATAATTAAATTTAAAAAGATTTAAAAGATATGCATTAAAAACCTAATTTAAAATTATCTTCCAATTTTTTAGTGATTTTATCTTATGTTATTTTAAAAATTATTTCATTTTATACATATTTTTTTTTAAATTTGATATTTTTTTAAAAAAATTTGTTGCAGGATTTTTTATTTACTTTAGAATATAAAATTGTTCGTACAAATATATTTTTTAAATGTCCTAATACAATTTGTGTATGATGTTTTGTTAAAACCTAAATTTCCATTTATTACTAACTTTTATTTTCAATGTACCCTTGTCCGTTTTCTAGAAAAGGGTATGACTAAAAAAATCAATTCACACTCGATGCCCGAAGAGCCCTTGCCAAAGTTGGGTGCTCTCCAGTCCGCGGACCCAAGGACCTGGCTCAAACCCAAACCTTTGTTATTTGCTTTTCCGACTCTGGACGAGTCTGGAATGCTGCCACTTGTCTGTCTCTGCTCGTCCATTAAATCTGGGACTGGGACTGGGAGTTGGACTTGGACTGGGACTTGAGCTTGTATGCTGCCGTTGAGGCTGCTGAATTTATGTTCCTAGGGTTAGAGGGCGCAAGGCCTCGATGAGCGTTGAGTTAGTTTCAAAACAGAAACTACAGAGGCCACACAAAAAAAAATTAAAGAGCCTGCAGAGAAAAAAGAAAATTTTAATTTAATGCTTCGGGAAACATTTAAAAATTCATTTCTTATGTAAACATATTTTTGATATTTTGATTAGAATATATTGGTAGTGCTTGCTCATATTTAATATGATTAACAGAATACTTGTGAAATATGTTTAAACTTTAAAGAAAGCTTGCCAAACGTTATTCATAAGCAAAACATTAAATAAAATAAATAATTATGATTTATACAAACTGTAAGCTTTTCTTTCATTTGAAAAACATATTAAATAAAATTTCTCTTTGTGTGTGCAGCTTGGAGCAGTTGAAAGCGTGGCGTGGCAAAGTGATTTACATTCGCAGCCGTGCAAAAGTCAAGTTGAAAAAGCCGTGTAACGACCTTCTTTCGGCTCGTAATTAATTTTCCTCATATTGGCAATTTTATGCAGATTTGCACCACACTAAAGTCGAAATAGATATTTTTAACGGCAAGACCAGAAGCAGACTAATAATAAAGTCTATAATTTCAGCCGAAAAACAGACAGATCTCGAAGTGCGGTGGCATGTTGCCAGAGCCAAAAAACAACATAGGTTGACCCTTTTTCCCACTTCTTCCTATGAGTTTTTCTGCTCTTTGTCGCTGTGGCTCGAAAAATATCGATTACATGCTAGACTCCAGTGACTTCAGCCTTTGGAAATTCTCAATTCCAGCGAAAACAGTTAAATTCCGGTAAAAGGAAAAATGAGCAAAAAAAAAAAAAACAACGAAAAGAAGCTGGGAGAGAAAAACGTTTCCACCATGCGAACGAAGTTGAACGTTTTGTGGTCCATGGTGGTCCCAGCGATTATCATGAATTGATCTGTAAGATGTCAAAGCGCAGACGATGCGAAAGAGCCAAAAGAATGGCCAATATACACACAGAAAAAAAATTGTCAGAAATGGTAGAGAACAATACAAATAATACAGCAAATATACACTAAAATGTGATTTTTGTAACCAAAAAGTCTCAAAATGGCAAACAAAAATCTTAAAACACATTAAAACTGATTTTAATAAATTTGATTTGAATAAATTTAAAAACTAAATTTGTAATAAAATATATTGTTTAGTAGAAGCTTAAGAAAATATTTCTTGATCTCAAATATGCATTTAAAGTTTTGAAAAACTTTTAAAACCCTTGAAGCTTACTTTATTAGGGTTAAATTAATCCAAACCAGTATCAAAGAATAATAGCATCAATACTAAGCCAAGTGTTACAGATTCAACAGTTGATTCCAAAGGATAAGGGAAACAAATTTAAAAAAAAACCTTATTAAATTTTATATACGATTCTTATAATGGGGACCTTTTTTTTTAGCTTAATACTACCAATATTTTTCTCTCTGTGTGGAGGTCGCCGTAGCTCTTGGCTTTTGCTCCATGGTGACCACCTTCCGCCGCCGGCTTCTCCCATAGCTCACATGTGGATCGCTGCATTTCGCATTTCGCAGATCCAGACCCAGACCCACAGCCACTTTGTCTGGGCAGTGGCTTCCTCAGCTCCATTCCCATGTTCTCCGATCTCCAAGCTCCGTTCCCATGTGCAGAATGTGGTTGTTGTGGTCGCTGTTTCTGTTGCCAGAATTGCGCGAGCGGCGCAGATAACAGCACAAAATGTTGGCAGCACTGTTGACATTATGAATGACAGCGGTTATTTATTATGTCTTGGCTTATTTTTTCGGTTGTTCGATGGGGGACGCGGGCAGATCGGGAACTAGGATGTTGACGTGGTTGCAATACGGTAGCCAAACGCATATGTAGGCAACTCCAAGCAGCAAATGTGTCATATAGCACAAACAAATTCACGATTCTTTAATACATTTGTTAAACTATAATACAAGAGTGTTATATATATTTTTTTTTAACAAATGGTTACAAACACAGTTTTCCTGTGTTAAGTAAAATTTGAAGAAATATAAATACTCGTCCTTAACAAAACATTTAAAATATCATTCCTGCAATATTTGTGACAATACCATTTCAGATCATTTTATTTTTTAACTATTTGTTTTTAATTTATTGAATTTATATACAGTGAAGTGTTTAATTTATATCTTTTTTTTAAATACCATGTTTTTTGATAGCACTTTAGAAAATACTTGAAAAATAATATTTGATTAAGGGTTAAATAATATTTCCAACTATAAATAGCCAAAATACTGTGACTTAAAGTTACTGTCAATTAAGCCCGTTTTCCCGTTAAATCCTTTTTAGCACTCACAAAAAAACTAGACAACTTTAAAGTCGATGACCGGCGGTTCATGACCATTCGGACGTTTTGGCGCAAAATCATATTTTCAGCTGGCCAAACAGTTTACGATACCCCCAATTCAATGCCCCATCTGCCGCGATAATTGCGTAACTTCAACTTCGGCCACATGGATGCAACAAAAACAGAAGACTGCAAGCAACAAACTGCAAACAAGCAACAGGCGGCTTCTTCGTACCGTTAAGTGCCAGGCTCTCGACTTCATTAGATTGTAATAAACGCGTTTCGGTTACAGCCCCCAAACAACCAGCAAAACACTGACAGTAACATAAAAACAACAGCCAGCAGAAGAAGATCTAAGCTCGGCTTATAAATGCAATTTCGCTCGCACAAAACTTCAATGGACTTCATTAAAATATTCGAAACACAAGCAGTTTAAGCACCGAAAACTTGTCAGAGCTGAAGATAGGCTCTGAAATTTGCACAGAGAGAAAAAATGACATTATTTATTTGTTATCAAAGCAAGAACCTTAATGTGTATAATAAAAAATTTGTATGCATTTTATAAAATTTACATAATAATCATAGCCATATTTTTTTCTGAAAATATCAATATCAATACACTTTTTATTACCAAACAGAATAATTAATATATAATTTTTGTATTTATATACAGTTCAATAAAAACCATTACAACATTATTTAATAGAAATTCCTTTTCTTTTATTATTTTAATATTTTACAATAATATGTTGATAAACATTTTAAATTCAGCTCTATTTAAAAATAAGAAAATTAGTAGTAATGGAAGTTAATGTCAAATAGAAAACTGATTGCAGTACAACTCTAGAGTAACAAATTATTTTTAAAGATCAATATCGTATCAAATTATTTTTAAAGATCACAATCGAACCTTGATCGATATTTTTCTAACTGTATGGTGGTGAAGGAGGAGAAGTTGGATTAGTTTGTGGGGGCCAGCTGTGCGTGGCAGGCAAAAGCGCAGCGCTCAAGTCCAGGTTGAGTTCAGAGGTCTAATTGAAAATGCTGAAAACCTTAAAAATATTGAGAGTGCTAAGAGAGATTTAGGTGGAGAATCGGTGAGAGGGAGAAAGGAATCCGGGGGAGGGGAAAGGGAAGTCACCTCGTTCCCATTAGAACTCAATTTGCCAGTCGTATGTGCCGGAGACACAGACGCCCACAAGCGGTTAATGCCATGCAATCCCGCCCCGGAATTTCCCCTCGCCCAGTTCTGGGAATGCAAATTTATAATACGCAAGGCAAATTGGGGCCAACTTGTGACAATTTATGATATTAACACTAAATATTTGTTCCCCGTCGTGATTTACGCGCTGGCGTATAAGAAAAGGTTCTCGATTTGCGTAGACTAATCGAATTGTAAATACTCTGCACAATCATTTATACTTTTAGCTTTTGCTTCTTAACTTTAGGAATGAAACATCGAAGTAATTTGTTCATGCTTTTAAAAAGCATTTATTATTAAATATTAACATTTTTATAAGCTAGACGAAAATATTCAATAATGTTCTAAGGATAATTTTTTTTAAATTATGAATTGAAATGTAGCTGAATAAAGTTTCAATAGAAAATATGATTAAGAATAAATTTAATGTTATTTATTTTTGAATGGATATCAAAATCAAATAACAACTTTATGACGAAAAAAGTTTTTAAATAAGGAAAACAAGTTACAAGTCATATACCCACCTGGCCAAAAAGCAAGAGAAGAGCATTTTGAGAATGTTTATAAGTCGCATTATTTTGAGGTTTATGCGTTTTTATTGTTTGCCTGCAATAATTTCAGCGCTTAAAGCGCAAGCAGACACGGAAAAGTGGAATGAAGGTGCGATGGGAGACAGATAAAGTGGAGCAGTTTAATAAAATTTTATGATAATTGCAGACTGAGGAGGAAGGCAGCGAGCAGCAGCCCAAAAGCCCCTGACAAATGAAGTGATTTTCGGATTTCGGTCGTGTTTTCTTTTTTTGCGTATTTTGGCAATTTGGCAAACGATTTAATTATACAGTTCAGTTTGGCAGGGAAACGGGGCAATATGTTAATTATGGATAAATTAGCCGCGCCCAAATTTAAATCAAAATCGGATTTCACCATTAGAAATCTTGCGTACAATAATTAAGGGATCTCTGGGATCTTGGGAACCAGCGAAGTATTTTGGGTCAATGCTTAACGGTTTGCCATCGGACTGAAACCGAAGCGAAGCGTCATGCACAATTTGCATGATTCGAACGCGGAACGCAAATTACAAATTACAACAAACAGCGCCGAACACCGAAAATATAAGATATTCGAAAACATCTTTAATAAGCATTTCCATTTGACGTTCGACTGACACAGAAATCTGCACCGTCGGCTATTAGCAATTAACTGGGTCTATTATGAGCTCCGCCGGAGCCCCGCAAACAAAAATCTATTTGACATGCTACAAGGCAGAAGAAGATCGAAACGAATCGATCGAATCCATCGCAGAGACGCCCAGACAAAATGGAAAATAAAACCAACGGCTATTGGAGATTTTCGGTTTTTTTTTTTTTTCATTTTTTAACTGGGCAACTGTGCGCATAAAAGCCAAATGCCATAATAGCCAAATTAATCAGTCACAGGTAACAACACGAGACTCTCGAAACTCCGAGCACAGATCCAAGCGAAGGCGACGTCCCGCCGTGTGCGTTGATGACTTAACAAAAATGTCAAAAAAATAAAAAATAAAAACACAAAAGGTATGTTGGGAGGCGGTTGCTGAGGTGGGGGAGGTATTCAGATGGCCAAGTGCAAAAGCGAACTTGCTATGCTCTTGCAGAATGTCGAGAACTGGCTGTAGAACACAATGACTAATATAAAACTCTAAGCACATTTGCATAAAAACAAATTTAATCAATAATAAAAAAAACAACACGTTTATTATCGATTTAAATAAATTTAACATTGGAAATACACAATTTATTAGATATAATAAAGATGCTTACATTATATCGGTTTCCAAGCCACCCATATTTGCATTTTAATCTATTGCAAAATTATGTGTTATAAAAAATATTTATTGATTTGCTAAATTCATCGTACAAGTAGGTTCAACAAGTTTATTTGTTACAACTTAAATATTAACCTTTACTTTATTACTAATTTAATTGTCTGTTTGAGTACTCAAAATACCAAATCATTTAATTATTTATTTACGAATTGTGTTTGGGTTTAAAAGGTTACAATTTATGATCCAATGGCAGAATAAATAAAAGATTTAAGGAACAAAATTCGTATTTCTTTCTTCCCGCAATGTTTTGATTTAAATGATCATAATTTATTCGGACGCTCATTTATTCAGTTAAAATTTAGTAATATTAAATAGCTCGATTCCACTCAAAACGAAATAAAGCTTATACCAAATTGAACATGTACCCCAAACCTTAAGAACTCCATTAGCAACCAGAGTATGCAGAGCTGGCCACATAAAAGGGTTTATCCTATCCGTCGTACATATGTGATTGTCAGAGTCGGTATGCCAAGTAGGGGATTTACATTGTCTAGCTGTGGAGTTTCGGCAATGATGGTGGGTGGTTGGATTGGATTGGATTGGATTGCTTTTCTTCTGCCTTAAAAGCCCGCCAGCTGTGCTTCACATGGGCAACAGCCGACTGGCTACCGTTTCCACGAGTTATAGACAATGGCGCCAGCATCAAAAAGCTGACAAAATGTAATTGTTTCATAGGCGCAAAAATGGTGTTCGAGGTGCTCCATCAATAAAAAACCAGACCGAAGCGAACCGGATCGGTTGGTATGGTATATGATGGGATCGAATCGTTTGGGGAACGGGAAAAAATGCCTCGCCTGAATGTTAATTGAAATATGCGTATGACTGATGGACGGGGACATTTGGACAGCAAAAGAGGCAGAGAGAGGACATCTTGCCACGCAGATGGACACTCTCTTAGTTCAGCTTTCACAAATATTGATTGATTTATTGATTGAAATCTTCGCAGCCAGTCAGCGGCAGCGACAGCGACAGCATCTTCGTTTTGCGCCAGCTTTTCTTAGGCTTTCGCATACGAACAAATTGCCTGGCCCAAGTTCGTTGCCTAAGTCATTCGTTTTGATGGCGCCCAGTTGCGAACTGAACTGGTAATTCCTAAAGAGCACAAGCAAAAACACAAGCACAGGCACGCAGACACACGCACCCGGAATAAAGCCAAACAATAAATAATTAAAGCAATTAAAAACGCTAAAACAAACATTTAACAAGCAGCGGCAGTTTGAACAAAAAGATTTTGTTTTCTTTTCCCGCTTTTACCATTTTTTTTTGGCAAGCTTCAAGGTGGGAAAGCATGAGCATAAAAGGGTTAAAAAGGGAGATACCCTAGATCTACGCTAAGAGTTTGTTAATAGGCCTTAAAATATAATTTGAATTATTGTTCAAGAGATAATAGTTTTGGAGAAAAATATTTAGATAAATGCAAATAAAAGATTATGATTTGATTTTCTTGATTGACCTTTGTACCATATATATATATATATATATATATATATATATATATATATATATATATATATATATATATTGCACCTTTTTTCCTTCTTTGATTTTTTTTAACAATAATCAACGAAAGTTAGCTTAAATCTTAAATCTGAATTGTAATAAAGAAAAATTGTTTAGAAGCACAATTTTACTATGCTCAAAATATAGGAATTCCATTTAAAAATTCCTCAGCGACGTCTCCATTAATTTACTGATATTTAAGACTGAAATGAGATCTACTATTGGTCATACCCAGTCATACCCCCTCACGCAATTCGTACACAAAATCGGCCTTATCTTGGCCCCAAATCGCGTCTAAATGTTGCACATTTATCAAAGAAGCCCAAGACGAGCCACCATCACCCAAAAAAAGGTCAACGCACAGTTATAGCCAACTTGGCTTCTTCATCATCATCTTGTTACAGTTGGTGTTTGTTTTCCCTCGCTTTTGTTCACGGACTCTCTTTTCTGCTTGCTACAAACTATTTCCGCTTGCTAAGTACAAGCCGAAAAAAATAGTACAAAAATATTTGCAAACTACACCTAGAATTGTTTGCTTTTTTTTTTTTGCACACGAAATCTAATTTTTTTCGGTATTTCCCGTGGTAATTAAAATGATTTTGTGGTTCGCGAAAAAAGAACAGAATCGTTTCCGAGCAGACACCGCAAAAGAGGAACAAGAAAAGGAAGCTCATTTGTTTCTGCGCAGAATCATCTCCAGCACAGTCGTTATCTGGCTGAAACCTTTAACTGTGCCTCGATATGCAAATAAGTTGATATACAACATAATTAAATTTCATTGCAGCCGAACGCGCTGAAGGAAACTGGCTGACTTCGGCGAACCTCTTGGCTTGTAACAAATTGCCAGCAATTAGTGTGCATTTCTGGAGGGGGCACGAGGATCTGGCCTACCTCCAGGGCTTATAAATTCAACTCTGAGTTCGTAAAATTGTCAGGATACAATGGCCAGGCTGTTTGGTGATTTGTAGTTTCTATTGGCCGTCTATTTACTACTTAAGAGTCAATACTAAGCCGAAAAAAAGATAATTAACGAACAAATGTTAAATTTTTTAATAGGTTCAAATTAACTTCTTGCTCAAGGGCTGGGAAATAAAAACGTTTATGCTTTATATGTTAATGTAATAATAATAAAAGTTTGATTTAGGGTGGAATATATTGATTTGTATTTAGTTACAATAGCTTACAAGATAGTTCATAATATCATAGATTGTTATAACATCTTGAAAAGAATTACTCTTTCTAAAACTCGTAGAAAAAAGGAAAGCTAAGCTGCAATACAAAACACTAAATAGTTTAATGTCTACTCTCAAACGGTAAGCTGCATTTTCTATGTTGCAACATATATTGTCTGTAATTTAGGTCGAGCATCGTAGTAAAAACTTTTTTTATAATATTACTTGTAATTGAATTTCATTGATAAAAACAATTTTAAACATGTGCTCCAAATCAGCTTTGTATATATGCAAATATTTAAATTAAAACTTTATTTATTTATTTTAATAAATTTGGTAAGCCTACTAAAGATTATGAGATATATTGTGTGTAAATTATTTACTTGTCTGCATTGCTTAATGTGTACTCTCGTACTATTTATTTATTTGTTTTATTTTTAGTTCAAGACTTTAGTAAACCAAATAGTACCAGCATTTCGAAATGCCTTGCCTCACCCGATCTCATCAATAAACTCCGCCCCAGAACCTTTAGCTGTCAGCATCTTGTGATAAGCTAAAGTTATTTCATCTTTCTCCGATCACCCCCGCCCACACAAGCCCTCTGGAGCCGTTGCCCCCAGCCATCGCTCAACCAGAGGGGCCACCTCTTAGTTCCAATAATTTACCAATTAATCATATTACTCAACATCTCCTTGGCGAAGAGCAGGCACACGCAGCTGCGGAGAATGCTGGAACTTCGGGGCTGACAATAGGTGCTGATTGCTCTGCCCCCACCAGAATCGGGAACACGGAGCGACCGAGAATATATATATTTATATGGGAGTTTCTGTAAGGAGAGCCTGCATGCTGACGTGATAAATTATTTCGATTAGTTTGTTCTTGTAATTCGACGCCTATAAATGGGTCTATGATTGAGCGCAGACGACTTCGTTTACGTCAGCGATGTCGATGTCGATGCTGATGTCGTCTGTTGCTGTTGCTGCACCCTATACCTATATAAAGTGTCCCCACATCGGATCCCCCCCCTTCAACCCCTTCCCTGCTGTCAGCTCTCCCCTTTCCCAGTCATTTGACAAATTGTCTATAATTGAAAGATTAGCTTTCCTCGCACACGGCAACAGCTAAAGCAGACAACAAGTTGACGATGAGAACACGTCGCGGCGACTTGGTTGAAGTTCCACAGTCTGGTTTTGGCCTGGTCTGGTCCGCCTGCTTTCCCCCTTCAAGCACCGTTTTCCTTCTTCCAAATACACTGAGAAAACTTTCTATAATGATTTTTAAAAATCACCCTTTCTTTACAATACAGAAAAACGTGCCTATAAAATATACAAGAAAAATCATCAACTTAAAGATAATTAAAAAGAACGAATTATCTTTAGTTGATAATTTTTCTTGTATATTTTATAAACATTTTGTTTTGTTCTTGAAAAAGTTTAAGTTTAAAATGATTTATTAAAAAAAAATTGTTTTTGTATGTTCGTGTGTGCCAAAACCTCGAATATATACAGTAGATTACGTTTTAGAGTGAGTCTTTAACATACAATATAAGCTTTTTAAAATATGAAATGAAATTAAAAATTAAAAAGTCTGTATTACCAAATGTTTTATTTTATGATTGTGTATACCAACATGTTATAATGTATATTATATTATAAAGTTTAGAGTTGTTTTTAACATACAAGAGAATCTTTGAAAGTTCAAATATTTGTTTTTGAAACCATCAGATTCGACTTTAAATATTTTGTTCGTTGCATATTTTATAATACCTTTTATCATCTTAAAAGTCGAGATATTTCTAAATACTAATGCTCAAAAAACAAAACCTTCTTAAGAAAATCTTAAAACAAACTTACTTGTTACCTTACGAATCCATTTAAAATTGTGTAAAATAAAAATTCTTAATATGTTTAAAACTCTGTGGTAGTTGGAAGACGGTTGTTCTTTTGTTAAAGTGCAAGCCCAGTTCCTTATCAGTTGGCTTGCATCTGTTGGCTGGTGCAGGGTTTTATTAATCAAATTCACAAAATGGTTTTAGGGGCTGAGCCGAGTAGGTGGAGCATGTTTACATAGACAAGTGCCTCGGTCTTTCCCCTTAGCCACCTTGCTGTGTAATTGGAATTGGTGTGAAATTCGCGTGCCAACCCAGAGGATGGCAGAAGGTGTGGTCTTCGGGATGAGCCAAGAATGGATCCGGGGACCGAGGATCGAGGATCGAGATCCGGGGAGACAGACATCCGACGCAATGCCTTTGTAATGCCTGAAACATGTCAGCGCAATGCGATACCTTATCGCTGTCAATTATTCAACGCGAACCCCGGATGGTAAAGTTGATGATGATGGTGATGGGGTCTGGAACCGAAAGTGGAGACTGCAACTGTCCCTTGGGACAGCCTTACAAATTACCCTCTTAACTATAACAAACCCAAAAAATTAAGAGAGAAATGCAATCCAGAAAGCTCCAGGAAATGGAAAGAAAAATGTTACCTGTTCTCGATGTTACTTCCAAGAACAAGAAAAACATTATAATATCAATGCTTTTGGATCTATATAATGTACCAGGAGTAAAACTTCTGGTAGTTTTTAAAATGTTCAAGATTTATTGCAAGAAAATAATTGAATATTGTAAAAATATATTTTAAAATTGTTAATATAATTTAAATGTCCTGAGTTTTTAAATTAAAATGTATCTAAAATTTACATAACTTTTATTTATTTGATAAAAACAAAAGACACATTTATGTAACAATATTTTATAACAATCCACTTACTATAATGAACATCAAAACAAACCCATAAAATTATTATTTCTCCGCCAATAATTAAGAAACAAGTGGCAGAAAATTCCGCAATTTCACAATTTCCCTTAAACTATATAATTAACTTTGATAAATTAAAATGCCTGGGCAGTAAATGCTGAAAATCACAATAATCAGCAAAGGCATTTACGCTTAATTGCACACAAAATATGAATAAAATTTATGAGTGCTGCCGCAGTACAATTTCAGTTCGATTCAATCAACGGATGCTATACAATTTTGCCATAAATTATGCAGCTCGTTGCACTAAATCATGCAAGGGAAGCAGGAGGGGAGGGTAGGGGGGTTGTGGATGAAATGCAAAAACTAATTAACACTTTTATTGCGACTTCAATTATGCTAAAAATGCACAAACTGTTGGAAAATCACGCCCCTAATTGCCCATCGCCGCCAACAATGAGGTGGAGATACTAAAGTTGATTGCCTTAGGTCATGGCAGTTGGGTTTTTAACTAGTTGCCAACTGTGGCTTATTTATTTCCATGTGGCTTAGGAAAAATTTCGCTTTTTAATAAATTGTGCGAACAAAAGAAATGGAGAAAAATCTGGGAGATTTCCCCTTTGCAAGCCAGCACACAAACGCACACACAATGAGGCGACACCTGCTGTTCGGGCGATAATTTATCACGGACCTGCTTAAACGCACATCCATTATCAGGAGTGTTACCCAGACTTCAGACTCCAGACTCCAGTCTCAAAGATCCAAGCTCCATACTCCAAACTCCAAACTTCGATCTGCAGAACCTGGGATCTTGGAACCCGGTCTTGCCTTTCCTCTGCCCATTGAGCGTCTTTTAAGCCTTTAATTGAACAATTTGTAACAATCATGTGCACAAAATAGCGCAACAATTTGGCTTAAATAGTTTTCAATGAAGATGCAACTGGCGAAAATTAATATCGTCGATTAAAGTGTGGCCCACCAAAGAGAACAATAAACTATGGATCCAGAGGGGTATAATGGCTATAATTGGAACGTGGAAACTATTTTCTCATGGCATTTCTGACGTATTGCATTGAGATTTTGTGCTACCAATGGGAAAATATTGCTATTTTTTGTTCTATGTTAAATACATAAATGAGAGTTAAAAACAAATAAATTCGTGATGAACAAAATATATATTATTTATTGATTGAAAGTAATTAAATGTTCTAATTGAATAAAGTAGCTTATGTATTTTTTTTTAAATAAAAAAATTGTTGGTTTATATTAAGCTCTTATATAATATAATTCTATATTAAAACAAAAATAAATATAAATTATTTAAGAATCATTAAAACAACATGAAATGTCACTCGCTCTCTAGCCAATTAAATATCGAATGCCAACCCAAATACTTTCTCGCCATTTTTTATATACTTTTATCCATTCGTACAGAACTTCCCACAGCCAACAATTACAATCTCTGTAGATCATCAAAAAGTAGACTTTGTTGCCTTTTGCTATAAGTAGCACAATCAGCTCATGAAATTTGAGCGCCAATCCGCAAGAATCCTCCTCGCCTTCAATCCTCATCATCATCCATGGCTGTAACTGCAAACAGCATCAGCATCATTATGATCCAAGTTAGTAATCAGCACCCAAGAACAGCCAGAAAGAACTCACTTCAATCCGGAGCTTTGGAGGTGGAATTCTACACAGGAAAAAGCAGGAAAAGCAAAAATTCCCATCAAGTCCTCAATTATTTTTTTTTTTAAATCACATATATTTTGTATATTCTTAGCATGGACATTTAAAAACATATTCAGTCCTTAACTTAGATTTTAACAAATGAAAATAGTAAAATAGAGGTCTGCCAGGGCAATTTTCGTTTGTATATTTGTTTGATTATTTTATTCTTAATGATTTTAAATCAATTTCAATGTTGTTAAATATTAATTTCTGTGTATTGTAGCTGATGTTGAAACTGAGGCTAAAGATGCTTATCAGCGGCAGACAGGAGACAAGAGATAGGAGACAGGAGACCGAAGACCGTAGACTGGAGACTGAAGACTGAAGACTGGCGACTGTTGACTGCAGTTTGGCATGTCAACCTGGCGAGCGACCTGCACCAATTTATGATCGACAGAATACCGAATACAAGCTGCAAAACAGTTTAATAATAATAGACTGATTTGGAAATACCCTTAAGACTCCTAAGACGGATGTAAAATACTGAATTTTGGTAGTATAACAGATGGGTCTTACAACTTTAAAACAGACATAACAAACAAAAAGGTTTTTGGACCCAACTGATCCTATGTACCATTTTAGAAGATTTATTAAAAGAAGATTTGATATTCAACGGAAAAATCAAAGAATTTATAAATATTTTGATGCAATGCAAACTAAATTTATTTAGTTTTTAGCCAAACATTTTTCGAAGCCAACTCTTAGTTTGATTTAAATCGGTTAGTCAAAATTAAAGCGGTTTCGGTGACTCAAAGATTTGATTTTGAATTGGAATTTTGGTTGAAAGAAATTTCTGTGACACATTTTATTAGGCATTTCAAAAAATACAATAATAAAAGCCATAACAACCTTAAATGAAAATTTAAATAAACCATTCCCAAAATGTATTTTTATTAAATAAAATTTGATAATATAAATACATTTAAGTATGCATAAATGCACAAATTTACCCCTTGGTTAAGTGTATTAAAAAAAGGCCAGGATCGAGCGCGAAACAGAGGCAATGCGGTGTTGGCATACAAAAATGATAAATTCTCATCAAAAAATATTTCACACTGCGGGATATCATCAGGCCAAGATCAAGATCAGTGCACTGCACTGAAAGGAGACGCCACAAAAGCGAAAGAAACGACAACTTTACCAGCAGCAACACCACAAAAATTTCGAAATTATTAAAGATCATGCAAAGACCGAAAGAGATTTTTGAAAAACACGCGCCCATTTTGGCTTAATTAGTGAAACAAGCCCAGCAACTGCGACTTGGACACGATCTCGGCACTCCTTTCCCCTTTTCCCTTGGCCGTGGAGCATCGTCTCTAAGTCGATTCGATCTTGATCTCTCAAATATCGTTCGCCTAATTAAAATTTATATATTTTAAGGCGCATAGTTTCTCGTTTGAGAGCATCAACGCTTTTTTTCGTCTCTCTCCATCTCTTTTGTATTACTTGTTTTCGAATACTGAACCCATAAATCTTATTGATAATATGATTTTATTAACTTTTAAATAGGCAAAACATTTGGCGCCTGTGCTTGACTCACCCAAAAGAAGCCAAAAAGCAAAACGAAATCCATTTTTAAATGGAATTCATTTAAGACTGAAGTCGTTTTGACAACCAAATTAGAGTACATACTGTGATATTTGTTTTTGCCTTTTCGATCTTTTTCATCTCATTTTTTTTCGCCTGCATATTTATCGGTGTTTGGTATGTGTGTCCGTATTTTTGGTTGAATTAATTAAGTATGCAAATGTTGTTTTTAGGAGGTTTGCGTTTTGCGGTACTTGCCACGCACCACCGATCAAACGGAATCTGGGCCTCCGATTAAATATATATTTAAGCATGAATAAATACGGAAATTCCTTGTGGCGTTATTTTTATGAGGTGAGCTCATAATTTTCGCCGTATTGCTTAAAATCCACACCAATCTAAATTGGCCTTTTGGGTCAAACCCGAAAGTGATTAGCGGTTATTTTTTCTCCTTTTTTATTAAGTAGCTGTTGCCACAAGATTTGCTTAAATTTGGAACCGAAAAAACGATGAATATAAATAGATAAATATCATTTGAATATTATCTTATCATTGTAATAACAGGGTGTAGGGTTATTTTTGCTATACAAAAATTTTGATTTTATAATATATCTTTATTATAAAGTTGACTTTGCAAAGTTATTAATGATATTGTCTAAATATTAAATTTTTTCATTTGTTTTCCTTACGTTGTAAATCATGAGTTGGTTTAAAGAACTTTGCTAAAATACAAAACTTTTTACCACAAATGCGATATAAAGTTGATTTTTTGAGTATCAATTTTTTAATAATAATGTTTATTAGTAATAAATGATAAAGTCAAACAAGCTATAAATCTAAGTAACATTTCCAACTATTATAATATTCAGAAACAGAATGAAACTTGAATGAAACAAATACTAATATTATTATTGTATAGCAAAAATACATTCGTTCCAAGAAAACCATCGTAAAAATACCATAAAAGGAGCTTTTCATCGGCTTGCGAACTTGTGTAAAATTTAATAGAGTTCTTATAAACGTTGTCATAAACATTTGGACACCCGTCCGATGGATTTCAATTGCGAATCGAAAAACAGTAAGCAAACCTTTCAGCATGCGACACTGACACAAAGTTGCATTCGAGAACCGATTGTCGCCATTGTTCGGGTCTCAATCAATTGCCCCCCGCCCAAACTGTTGACATGTGTCAATTCTAAATGTCTCAACTTCCAAATAAAACCGCATGGGACAAACTCGGGATAAACAGCTAATGACAAGCATAGCCGAGGCAAAAAAAAAAAAAAAAAAAACAGAATTAGCAATAAAACGAGGTTGCTAGCCAGCGGAAAAAAAGTCTTCGCCCCAAAATAATAAAAACATGTGAAATATGTTCGGGCAGGGATACGATGCGCCTATGCCGATTTTCAGATTTTATAGCCTATTAAAAAGGCTGAATCATTAAGCGCTCTCCGTTTTGTTTTCTTCCTGGCTGCCAGCGCCAGCGAAGAAGCTCCCAGTGGAGATTCTCCGAAGAAATGCCAGCAGACACGCCAACACACTCCACCGCATCCTAATTGATGTTAGTTCATAATTTTCCTTTGGAAAATGTAGCAATTAATTGCCGCGCCAATAAAACGCGTCGGTGCCCCACTGTGCCAACGACGCACATTGCGCAATGGGCGCTGCATAAAACCCCCAAGACCCAAGGCTCAAGCCCCAAGTTCCAAGCTCCAAGCTCCAAGCCCCAAATCCCAAAACCCAAAACCCCCACCATCTTCTGTGGGCCAATAAAAGTTTACAAGACAAAAGCCGGGGCCAGCCAAAAAAAAAAAAAAAAAAAAAAAAAAAAAAGTATTAAAATACCCAAACAAAAACCATCAAAGGAGAAAACAATTTGGCCAGCGAAAGAAAACGCGGATGGAATTTGAAACCCTTGGCTAGATTCGCATTGGATGCTCTTTGAAACGGATCTGCGAATGTGGGAAATTACACGAAACTGTAATTGCAAGTTGGCAGTGTTTTTTGTAAATTCTTTATGATAGTGCCCATAAAATGCTGGTATTTGGGGGATCCATCAAAAACTCTAGGTCCACTCCCATGTCCCACTTAACCGTTGGGTGCCTTAAATTGTTGCAGGCGATTTGGGATTTAAACACAGTTTAAATGCTTTGTTTTAATGCATAATCAAAAGAAAAAAGGAGAAGCTACTCTTACTACTGTTTGAATTCGGTATTAAAACGTCTTTGAAAGGTTTGCTTGCGGCATATTTGAACATTCTTAAATACTTGTAATGATAATTAAGCTCTTAATGGGAATGTCGTGTGCTAAATAGATCATGTTCATATTCACACCTCAATCGTAAACCAAATTTAAAAAAAAAAAAACATAAAAAAATCAAGGACTTTTAAATAAGTATTAACATATAATAAGTATTGACTTTAAGTGATTATAAAACAAAAAATTTATGAAGTAATTATTATTTTCAATAATAACAAAAAACTTTATACATAACATATTTATGTATATATCTGTGAAAACGGCAAAAATTTATTCATTTTATTATTTTTGTTATAAATATTTTATAGTTGCTAAACTGGCTTATAAGTGCCAACATAAAATATATTTTGGTTAAAGTCAAAACATCGCTAAAATGTTTGGAAACTGTGTTAAATTAATTGATGGATTTTTTAATCTTTAAAAGTTTATTGCTCAGATTGCTAAGGCTAGGATGCCTCACTATATTTTTGCAGGTCACCATTGTAAGCTCACCCAAGTCGAAAGAGTATAATCACACACTTCTTGTGATTGCAAATCAAAAAGTCGATAAAACCTTTATTGTAATTAGGGGAACAACTGACGCCACAAAATACACCGTACACTATAAATACATTCCATGATCTGTGTCTGGGAAGAGATATCATTAGATACAGAAAAGGAGGTGTGCTAATAGCACAGGTGATTCCAAGGTTTTATCTGCCTTACCCCCTCCTGTCAATACATATTAATGTACGTTCGACCGCCAACCGATCGACCTACCGCTGCTTCTACTAGATCAGCTTCTTTCGAAGTGATTTATTGAAAATTAAATTTTTCACCAACAGAGGTCGAGCGATGCTAAAAAAAAATAAATAATCGCAAAGGCAACAACCACTAAAATTTGCAGGCGGCAGCAAGTTAATTATGACTGCGGTTAGCCAGGCTAAAATATAGTGGTATTTGTGGGGGGAGAAAAGGTGGGGTAAAAGGGGGGCACAGGGGAGGGGGTGGGGCAGGTGGACCGAGATATGGAGATGGAGAGTTCCACAAACAAGTGCGCCAGGTTATTTTGCTGTTAATTAGTCTTACGTGATGAAACTTCATAGCTGATGGGTGGTGCCCACAAATGGCGAATGTCCGTCCATCTCTTTCTACTTGCCTCTGTTCATCTCTTTCTTTCCTCGTCTCTCACATCAGTGCCTCTCATCTTGCGGTTACATTTAACCCCAAACAGGGAAATGACTTCCCCAACAAAAATTTAAATTAAATTAAAAGGGAAATCAAAGGGGAAAGGTAAAATTGGTGCAAAATGCGTAATAAAGTTAACGAGGAAATGTGTAATTCTATAAACAAATAGCGTTCATTTTAAATCAGATGACTATACCCCAACATGTTATAAATATTTATGTATCTGCAGAAAAACCGTAACAAGCAGAAGGTTTTCGAAAAAAATTAGGGTCATATCTACTTCATTAAATAGTTTTTATTATATACAATTTATATATACTTAAATGGGTTTCAATTAACAAAATAAAATATATGTTGGTTTAATAATAAGGACTCGACTATTTACTAATATATTATTCAGTATATTCAGTATATATTAAAAAATGAGATACATTATAAAACAAAATGTCAGTTATAGATTTATTCAAATATTTTTATATATTTCTCTTGCACATGCATTAGCAAGTATGTTGTTAAGTTTCGACACAAAGAGTATCATATTTTTAATAGCTTGACATTTTCAAAGAACATATAAAGAGCTTAAATCTGATTTGGCATATTACGGAGATCACTCCATGACCCCAAATACACCCTCTCCTTTCTTCAATATACGAACTTGTTGCTAACAAATTGTGCACAATTTTCACCAATTTACAATTTTATGATGCGCAATTGCAGCAGCCTGAAAAGAAAGAAATACAACAGCAGAGAAAAAAAACTTCATTAAAGCAAATATTGCGAATAAAATTTATGTTGCCAATTTAAATACATCGAAACAACAACACCACAGGTCGAGTGGGGGAAAAAAAATAGGAAAATAATAAAAGAAGGTGTAAAGACTAAAAGGCTGTAACCAAGCCGGCAACAACAACTAATCGAGCTGGTCATCAATTGACCAAAGCCAGGTAATGGTCGGTCACAGCCCAGACTTTTTTTTCTTTTTTTTTTTATTTTCCAGCCAGTCTTCCAGAGACGGAAGACCCGAGCCATCGACGATCGATCGAAACGACAACGCGCCCATATAGACGAACTGAAAAACTGAACACTGAACACTGAAAACTGAAAAGAGGAAGGCCCAGAGGAGCTGAGCAGATGAGCAGATGAGCAGCAGGGATCGGGCGGAGGACGATCGATCTTGGCAGCCGCCGCTGCGTTAGATGATGCAGCAGTCGATCCAGCAGCACCCGTCCAAGAGTCACCCGAAGATCCCCCAACTCGGACCGGGGAAAAGCGAGGAAAAAAATAAATAAAAGCAAAGTGGGTGAAGCGAGGCAGGAGCTGAAGGCGGGTGGCCGAAACAAACACAGCCACACACACGCAGGCTGACAAAAAATCGGGAACAGTGGAACTTTCTCAATAAAATCCGAAAAAAATGGTTTATATAATATAATTATTTCCATAAACGGTTCTAAATTTATTTTCAAAAGGGGTCAAGGACAGTTAGAGGCTCTAAGGTCTGAACAACGTAAGCTTTTTATCAAGTGATTTCTTCAAAGAAGGACCACTGGCATTCATCTAATTTAGAGCAAAGACTATATAAGAAATATGGGAATTTTTTATTTTCTACACAGAAAAAACAAGGCTCTAAAAAGACATTTTAAAAAGTAAAACATAGGATTTTAGTAGCACGAAATAAAATAAAAATTTGTATGAAGCGTTTTACTTGTTAAAATGTTTCGACCCTGTTTGTGCACCTAAAACGTTTGCGAATTTTTTTTGTGCAGATTTTGTAAGAAATTTATTGGCATTAGAAATTGTTTTTAATATGTATTATTTTCTATTTAAATTTACAATAGACTTGGAAATAATTTAATGCTTGAAATAGGAAACTAATTTTATTTAACTATTTAGTAGTTAAGATGCCAAAGATGACTATTATTTTAGATTCAAAAAATCAAGCGAATACAAAACAATGAAATTCCAAAAGACCATTGATTTGTGTCACATTCCTTTTTTGGAGTTGAAAATATGTGCCACAAAGATCTCCATTGGCAAGTTTTGTATGTATTAACTACTGTTAATTTAATTTATTCAATATTAATATAGTTTATTTCCCATTACATTTTATTTATTGTGAGTTTTACATGATCCATTTGTGTGATCCAAATGAGCTTATGGAATAATAATTGTAGAGTTTCCATTAGTGTTACAAATGTGTTTTTCTTTTCTACAAATAAAATTCGTATTTTAAATTCAATTTAATCTAGCTTAGGCCCACTGTGCTGTCGAATTGCCTCGCCCGCCGCCATCGACATCATTTGGCACATGTGAACACCGAAAAAGATGTGCCCACCGACCGTCCACCATCGACCACTCCCGATGCCGTCTCGACTTGGTCCGATCTTCTGCCCAGAAGAGCCAGACCGAGTTTGGAATACTCGAATCCGCTTGACCGACCGTCTGTCGAATATCCCCGTATGGGTATGGGGCTAGTCGACGGGCGGCCGATTCACCTGTCGCGCCGTTTTGTTTGCCTAACGCAAAGGTGGGGAAATTCGGGGGGGAAATGCAACTGGCTTGGTCCGCAGCTTTATGCGAAAATTCCATGAATTTGATCATTTCGGTGGAAGCGTATTAGATATTTGGCATTTTGGCTTTCCACCGCTGACTGACGTACAATCCAGCAAAAGGCAAACGGAAAACGGACAACAAACAGCGGACAAACGGACAACTCGAGGGGTCAGCGCACACATGTGACCCCAAATGATCGATGGAACTGCCAGCAGAGGAGTCTGCGGAAATTAAATGGATTATAATTATTATGCATGGCACGGAGCAGGCGCACTTTCATTGTCAACCAATAAAACGGCCAAGAGGGCAAAGTTGTCCATCGGAGCAAATGCAATCCGGCGGACAGGCCAACATGTTGGGGCTGGAATTGATTTGGCCCGCAGCCACTATTAACAGCAACAAAGCCGCGGACTCATCTTTGGCCAGAGAGCTAACAAAATAACCCTAAAGCCGCTTTGGATGATCGTCGGCTGCAGGCGCAGTGGATGACATCAGGTGCAGCCACAGAGCAACACTGTTAAAAAAAACGAAGTAAATAATTTAAATATTTTGCACTTTAATTTTCTTCCATTGCTGCTTTTATTTTTGGAACTGATTTAAATTTCAGAAAATTTAATTTAAATTCAAACCACAATTGACTTAAAAAACCATTCGGACTTAAGAAGCGAATAATTTAAAAAAACACTTGCAGTTAAAAAAAATTTCGAAGGCATAAATAGTAGCATACGTTAATATTTACTATTATATTAAAGAACAAAAATATGTGTTAAATTTCTTAAATATGTGTAAATGAAAGCACAAGTAAATACCTATTAATAAACATTTGCTTAGAAATGTAGGTTGTTTTCCTTTTATAAATAAGCTGTGTTTATTGTTCTTTCTTTACATATTGATTAAATATTAGTAGTAGAAATAAAGTGCAAGGAATATTTATATATAATTAAATACAAAATACATACATGATTCTATATTATATGTTTCATTTAATGCGCTGAAAAGAATAAAAAATTCAGTAGAATCAATTGTAGAAGAAAGTAAATACTAAATACTGAGTATTGGCGTAGACAGTGTTTTGTTTTAAAAATTGTTAGATCATTATTTTTTTTTAATTTGCTATAGAGTTAAGTATTGATTTCTGTGACCTAATTGATAAGATTAGTTGAGAATTCTGTGATATTTCTTTAGGTGCAGGCAAGCGCATAAGCTTAACTGTGCGGCTTGGGCAAATTCCAGCGGACATTTTTGCTGAGCTAAAAAGACACAGGCAACGAGGCATGTAACAACATAAACAACAGAATACTATTTGGCCTTTTGCACCTTTTTGGCATGAACAACTTTTGGTAGTGGCCAAACGAATACGAAGGCGGGAGGAATCTCACCGGGATGAGCTGTGTGCGCCGCGAGAGATCTTTATTTCGGGTCGAGGCGGCGGCCGATCGACCAAGACGACAACGCCCCGAAAGGCACAATTAAAATTTCACGCTTTTTTCTCTGGGCGGCAGAGGGGAGCTGAAGTGACCGTCAGGACCAAAAAAAGTCACCACCTAGGAGTCGGAAAAAAAACACCTTGACCATTTTTGGGCTTACATTTTAGCCAACGAACGAAAACAGTGCGGCGGCATTTTCGCTTTGAGGCAAACCCAGGAGCAATCTTTCAGTGGCAATGCACTCGGAACAAAGATTGTCCCATAAAGTGGCAAGCGTAACCCCGTTGTGAACCCAAAAGCCTTTTTAAAATATACCTTAAAAATTTTTAATTATTTAAATAAATTTGAACAATAATTAAAATAAGAATTTTTAACGCAAAAATTAAAAACCAACCTAGTCCAAAAAAGTTTGATAATTCCTAATTTTATTTTTAAACATATCTGTGTATTTTTTTTTTAATGATTTATAACAGTAACTTAACGTTGACAGTTTGTATTTATAATTACATTTTTTAGTTAATATTTTATCGCTAAGAACTTAAAGTCAATAGAAAATAGCAAAATAAATTAATAAATAATTAAAAAGATAAGATATTTAATGTAAACTAAATTGAGCTTCTCTTGTTTGCTTAAAAATGTTTAAAAATATAATCCTTAAATGTTTATCCAAATTTTCTAGTCTCCAATATTACAGTTTTTCTTTTTATTTTAACATAAACATTATGCTAAGTTGATACTTTCGCTATTTTCTTGAATCTTAATGGGATTTTTATTCCGAGTGTTGCGTTCAGTTGGAGCGGTGTTGCAGCCGCCACGCGTGCAATTTGCAGTCGTTGGGGAATTGCAAGCGGCCCCTGAACACAAACACACCGAGTGGAGAGCCGCTCTTCCAGAAAGTGTTAATTAGCAGCGCGCGTGCTAATTACCAATGCCAGTTGTGAGTGCAGCCAATGACAGCTACAGCAGCAACAGCAACATGCAGCAGCAACATGAGCTGCTGCAGCAGCAACTCCAGTGGCAACAGCAACATCAACTTTGGCAGCAACTCCAGCGGCCATAACAACAATGAGAAACGGCAGGCGGGAAAATGTCAACGTCAACGGCGCCACAAAATGTTTAAAGTTGCGTATGTTGGTCGGGTAAAACTTTAATTAAATGCGAAATAATGCGGGATCAAGAAAATAGTAAAACTAAATTAAATAACTACAAATAGAGAGACAATTATTTGCACCACAGCTTTCAATTAACATTAAGCATTCATTTTGTTAACAATTTTAAATTAATTTAACAGATTAAACAACATATATAAATAAATTCTTAAAATTCTGGAATTAAAGATTTGTATTTATGAAAAAAATTGAACTATAAGTTGCTCAAGCTTATGTACTTTTTGAAGGCCAGATTTTCATAGTTTCTTAATTTTTGTGCCTAATGCTTGGTAGGTTAATAAACTTTTTTTAAATAAGAATAATTTATATCCCATAAGTGCGCTACGAAATCCGAGCTTTGATGACAACGCTGCCAGATAAATCGAATTTGACCAAGTGCCTAAATATCTGCTGGCTCTCGTTCTCTTTCTAGTGGTCTGGCAACTCTTTAACATTAGCATATCAGAGTTTTACAACACTGAACGTCACAGCTGTTTGGTTTAATCGATATTCACGACTGTTGATACAATCGATAGATCACGACAAACGTTTCGTTTAAAAACAAAAACACGTATACGCAATGCAAAAACATTTTGTTCATATTAAGCATACGAACGGTAGTACAATTAATTAATTAGATAAAAAGAGGCTGTTTTTCAAAACAAAGTACAAGTGAAAAAGAATAGGCAAATTTTAATTTAAATGTATGTTTATTTTCGCTGCTAGGTTGTGAAGATTAGAAATAAGTAAAAGGTGAACGCACGCATGATTATTTACATATATTTAAAAAGGATAAATAAATTACCTAAGTAATGAATTTTGTTTACCGTAAATACTTTTAAATCTTTTTATATGTAAAATTTTAAATTTATTAAATTCAATTTGTATTTTATATTTTGCAGAAAGAACAATGCGGCTTTTAGTCCTCCTAGCTTTATCAACCGATGCATCGGTTGACCATCGCGATGGTCCAAAAAATTTACACATTTGTTTATGTAATTGCACACAGTATAGAAAGATGTGAAACTTGCCGGGTGTAATTTATAGTTTAGAATTTCAAAAATTTTGAATGACAAGCGTTCTAAACTTTAAATGCGTTTTTCTTGAAACGACGTTTTTGAAAACTGCTGCCATCATAGAGTCGAGCTATAACTCAATCATCTTAAATGGGTACTTTCTACAATGTTAGAATTTAAAAGATAATTTTTTCACCCCAAAAAATTATTTATTTGCTCAAGTCAACGATATTTTGCTAATAATTGATATTTTTTAAGATCTTAAGTCATTGAAGGGGAAATATATTGGGCTTTCATAATCTTTTAAAGTTCTTGGAGTCACTCTTTGTGTCCCATTGTCCATTGTCTCATTATTTCTAAATTTTTTTTAAAATAAAAATATTAAAAAATCTTCAAATAAAGTTGAAAACTTAAATATTTATGTGGAAACAATTTCAAACATTCTACTAAGTACTTTCTTTATACAAAATTTCAAAAACTAATAATTATTTTGTGGATTTCACTGGTACAGCCCCTTAACGTTGATCTCGTCAAAAAGTCAAAAATTTGCAAACTACAAAACCGATTAAACGTGAAGTGCGCAAAAAAGCGGGCTTTGCCTTTTGTAATTACGCATTTAGCCTAATTTATTTACCAAGCGTACATAAGAAAAAATGACAAGTGCGATCAAAAGACCGTTTTTAAGAGAAAATCACCTTTAATGCGGAGCAAAGAGCGAGCGAGTCGAATGAAAGGGAGCGCCAGCGAGACACAAAAGCTAGATTTGGCAAACAAAACAGTTTGCGTTCGGTTTGCGTTCAGTTTGCTGAGAACCTCCATTCGAATCGGTCGTGTTTTTGTGCAGTGCGCTAGTGAATATAAAAAACCCCCAAAACAATATTATCAACCAAAAAAAGCGGCGGACCAAACAAACAAAAATACAGAGCATTGCCAAATAAATAATAAAGACAACAGAAACGGACAAACCGTCAATTGAAAACAAATAGTACAATGAAGTTTTATTTTTGGATCAGTTGGACTCTCGGCAAGTAAAGGTAAAGCCAAATCGAGTCCGAAACTATATATATATTCGTAATCTGCGTAGGCCAAGCGACCTAATTTCGGCGCTAAGTATTTCCCCTGGCTTTGTGCCTTTTCTTGCTGGTTTTTTTCACTCTGGTTATTTCTTTCTGGCCCGGCCAATATGGGCAATTTGTGCTGCAATTGCGAAAGATGGAATTTCATTCGCTGCTTCCTTTTATGGAAATAAGTGATAAACCGACCAGTCTGAGTGGTCTGCACATGAGCTATGGTTTTGGCCGTAGCTTTAGCTTCAGCTTTGATATAGCTGTGATATAACTGACGAATCGGTCAAATGCACTTGCATAAATGCACGTGTTGGCGGTTTTTTTTTCGCTTTTGTTTTTCTGCCAAATAATGGAAAAATCTGATTTCCTTTGCGGTCGCCGTCGCGACGCGTCGTTTACCTAACAGCTTTCCATTCTGACGCCCACGGGATAATTTAATTATTGTATGTCTGCATTTAGTCGCCCAGACCGACACTTCATTTGCTTGCACTTGAATACAGATGTGGACAACTAAATAATTATCTTCATGAAATAGTTAAAACAAATCTTTTAAAAAACTTGAACTAATAATAACAATTCTATCAAAAAACTTGAACTAATTAATAATAACAAGTATTGGTTATATTTACATTTTTATTATGTTTATTAGTTTATTTTGTTTTAAGTATTTCTATATACATTTTAAGTGCTCAACTTATTCAATAATTCAGTCACAATTATTGTATTATTATTATTTATTAACAATTATTTTTGATTTATACGGATAGGCAGTACTATGAATTATTACAAATTTAAGTGGCATACGAGTTCGTTCCATTTCAAAAGGCTATTGCTAAAATATTTCTAATATTCATTACACGTTTTACAACATTTTAAAATTTTAAGGGAACGCATGGCTATGCAAAAGCAATAAAAGAAAAGAATATATTTCACAACAATTGGAAAGAGCGGAAGCAAGGAAAGGAAAAACACCAAATGGCCAATTCAGCTTTATTATTTTGGCCCAAACTGTGTGCATCGGTTGGCTCACATGTGCCTTTCCTTGTGTGTGGTATCAAAACTGAAGAGTTATCAGGCAATCAGTTTTGGCATATGTTATAACACACTTATCGTGCGAATCGAAGAAAACAACGCAGGTAGCGTGTTTGGGCAGTAATCAGAGTGTACTTGGCAACTTTATTACAACTTCGGTTGGAAACCAAAAAACTTTTAGATTGGTATCTTATAGGCAGGCAAAAAAACCAGATGCGAATTGAAACTGCGACGTTATAACTTTTGTCAGAGAAAAAAATAGATAGCTAAAACAGATAAGAAAAAAATGCATTTCTAACTAATCCTCAGTTGAACAAAACCAAAATAAAATATGCCAAAGAAATGTAAATTAAATTTTTACAGTTTATACTAAAAGCTTTAATTGTAAGCTTTGTTGATTATATGAAATGTTTGTTTAAGAAATAGGTGATATACCTTCAAATAACTCATTGTCTCATATTTAAATAAGATTAGATAAGGGTGCATCACCACAGTCCTAAATTGTATTTAAGGGCAGTAAAGTCGCAGTTGTAAGGCAGTTTCTTTTTGACCATTCAAAGGTTTTATTTATGTACATATACAAATCATTACTTGCAAAGCATTGTGAAATTGAACATGTCACGTATCATATTCTTTGTTTTGATACATTTTAACCATTTAATTTTAAATAATTAAAACTGACTAGGGAAAATGCGTTAATACTCAATACATTTAAATAAATTAATTTCCTGCCATAAAACTCGGCCTTAAACAGTCTAAATAATGTCTAATTTATGTTTTCTTGTACTTTCAGAGACTCTGTGTGGCTGAAGTAAACAAAAAGAAAGAAAACAATTTTCTAAAAATTTCACAACAAATTAAATATATATATAGATATATATATATACCTAATCAATTTTTGGACTTTGATCAAATTGCTCACGTAAGATGGACAAGTTAATAATACTTGGCTTATTCCTATGGACTCTTCAATCTTTGGGTGAGTAAATTATGCCGAAATTAGTATATTAATGAAGTGATTCACAGCCATCGGATAATTCAGATGTTACGAATGTGTTTACTTTGACTCTATTGAGATACTTTCCATTAAAGAAAAACAGAAGTCGAAAGCCTACGTCACTTCAGCGGCATCACGGGGCTATATATATCGTGCCGATCTTTCTCATGACGTGTCGAAATGTATATATAGCTACGATTTTGGCCATATGCCATGCGGATCCCCGTTCTTCTATATTTTAGCATACCGACTTTTTGTTTTGCTTATTTCTTTACTACCTAAAACACATGTTGCCGCGCCAATTTCGTGGTTTCTGCTTTTGTTCTTTTTTGTTTTGTTTATGAGCTTCATTGATAATTCAAATGGCAGTGTATCATCTGAGTGTGTGTATTTTCGGTTGTATTTTCGGTTGTATTTTTGATTTTGTTTTTTTTTGTTTGTTTTTTTTTTATTTATTTCGCATTTTTGGGGCATTTCTCAAAATATTGTTTATTTTTATTTGATTCGTTTTTGTTTGGCTTTCGCTGGCGTATGTTTTTCTATGAACCGAACTGACCTTGATAGTGGATATCGAAGGGCATGGGCAATCTTTTGTTTAAACAATATTACCTGAAGTGCGTCACTACATTTTGTGGGGGGATCCAAATTGAAAACGTTTTTACTGGCAAACAACAAAGTTCTTAAAGGCAAAATGCGTTTTACAAATTGCGAAATGGAAAATATATTTACTTTTTATGTTCTATGAATGATTTAGAACTAAGTTGCTATAATTCCAAAATTGTCAATTAGTTTGCTTATTGTTTGCTTATTACTGAATTGCTATAATTCCAAAATTGTCATTTAGTTCGTTTTTCGAAAACCAAATCCTTTTGTAGAACAAAAAAATGTTCAGTCAGTTCATTTCTGCAAGTACACATTGATTACTATAAACTATGTATAAAAATATAAATAATAAAAGACATGGTAAGATTATTTTTTTTGCAAATAGAAATCTGCAAATACGCAAAAGTAGATAACACTTATCGCAAAAACATGAAAATATATTTTAAGGCCCCATTTATTTCCCCCATTGACTTAGTGATTAATGCTGAAAATAGTTGGGGTGCATTTTCCGCTTATTCACCCGATATATAGTATTTCATTGCTAGACAAACTTACCTTAGATATCGGTGGAAACATGTGTTAATCTACGGAAATCTAATGAACTTAACCTTGAGTGCGGTGTGGAGTGGAGTCTTGATTTTTATAGAAAGCCCAAATGTGGCAACGCACACTTTTGTGTGGAATTCCATCTTAATCTGCGCTCTTATCAAATTGGTGACAAACGACAGATAGTCTATTGTAGAGCGTGTTTGTTACGTATACAAACACACAGACATAGGGAGTCCAACTGCCAGTTGTTGTTGGCGTGTTTGCCCAACAAATTCCATCCAGATGAATACGATAAGTGAACTTAGAACAGCCAGAACAAAGGCAAGTTGCCACTAGGTTTTAGCCGTTTTCCCCGGGCCATAAAGAAAAATAACTCTCTTAGGCAGGCCAGCCCCTTGAATATTATTCCATTACCTGATGAAATCGTAATCCGCTTTTCGTGCAACGAATTTCCACCAGTAGGATGATTGCACTTTGGAGAAAACTATAAATAAAGTCATTTTAACAATGTGGTTATAATTTCTATTATATCAGCAAACATTTGATATAGCAAAATACGTTAAAGCTTTGTTTAACTTTTACCTTTTATGTACATATACATATAAATGCAGAAACAATTGCTAATAAATATAAATCATTTATTATAAAGGCGAATTTGAATTTCTTGGTGTTTAATTTGCATTTATTAAACTTTTTTATTTGACATTTGTAAATCTGCTAGAAGTATTCTTAGAAAAATATTTTAAAAAAGATATAGTTTTTGTGAATATTGTTTGGTTTTTAAATGAAGAATTTCCGTAGAAAAATTTGTTCCGAGTGCACTTGCTTTTTGGCTAACCCCTTAGAAATGTGCTTGCTGACTAACCCACTAAGTGAGCTATTTAGACTCTGGACTCCCCTCTTTCGGTTACTAGGGGTGGCTTCAATATTTTGGCCTAGAATTCCCCGACTTTACCGGTTTGGGTTATGTCACCGTACTCCCACCATTCCAAACTTCGTTGTGGCAAATGCAAATGCGAATGCGAATGAAAATGGATGTGAAAATGGCTGGCCGGAAACACTTTCCTTTTTGTTTTTATGGCTGGCCTTGACAAAGGTTTTCCTTCGGCTCAAGTCAATATACATTTGGCTAGAGTTTCTTTGCCATGGCAAAAATATTGATGACGAATTCAGACGTCAATAAATGATAAATAGACTTTGCTCACTTGACTTTTCGCGGTGTGAGAAGGAATTTATCAGGGGCAATTCTCAAAAGAAAGAAAAAGATTCTGTGACCATGACATTGCAGACTGTACGAGTGAAAGGCTTGTGTATTAATACTTTGTTTTGTTTTTTTTGGGGGGCTCTTGATAAACACTGTTCTATTTATGCTCTGCTAAATATCTTTTGTGGGCAGACTCACGTCATTTCTTAATTTGATTGGCCGGCACTCGAATAGGGGCCTGAGCTTTCTTAATCTATTATTTTTCTGCACTCGCATTATCAACAAGTTAGTCTGCTTATAATATATACAAAAGAGGGTGGTGGGCACTCAAGCTAAAGGATACTCTTTTTTCTACTGTTTCTTTTCGTAAAGCTTACAATTTAAAATAAATTAATAATGATAATTGCAAATTTTAATAAAAACAAATTTAAAATGCCAATTGTATAATGCTTTTCATGATTAAATTTAAATGCTGGCTGCATCTAGTTTATAATAATAATTAAGTTTTAAGCACGTATAAAAGTCAAAAAACCAATTCACACTTTATAAAAACCAATTAATTATTTTGTTCGTTTAATCTGATTTCTGACACTTTTTTAAGCTTTTAAATTATATTTAAAGCCAATCGTTATTAATGTTTTATTAACAATGAAGTGCAGAAACCACTTTGTATAAACTTATTTATTTCTTTTAATCTGATTTCTGGTACAAGCCAGAGCTCATTTGTGTTCATGTTTAATTAACAGTGAAGTGCAGAAATCAGTCAACCAGTTTGATGCCAAATTCCTCAGCCATGATTCATGAAGCATTGTGCCGAAATGTGGAGCATAAAAATTTGAAAGTCATGGCAGTGAAATTTTTCGGTGGAAAAGCAGTATCTCAGGGTTCGAGGGTAAAAATAGATATTCATTGGATATCCACAAGGCATTTCCACCTCAAACCGAATGCCCCAGATAGGCGTCTAATCTGAACGTGTACCAGGCATAAATCCCATGCCAAAGCCATTAGTCACTGCCACCGACTTAGTCATGGCAACGCATAAATATATATTGAGGAGTATATTTGCCCCTGGTTAATGTACTTTTCTTTTTTTTTTTTGTATGCTTTATTGAAATATTTCTCTTTACGATCGTCTCATCACCTCGGCATCCACACTGGCCAATATTCCTGCTCAGCTGGAAGATCAATTTCGTGTTGAACTTCATGTCCGGCATGTAGGCCGGAAAGTGATCCGGATTGAGGGCAAATCGTGTGGACGTATAGTTGACATACTGCGGATGGAGATACGGAACCTGTTAGCGAATGAAAATGATATTCGGAAATCGATTTGGGTTTCATTCAAACTTTCGTTTCGTCGAAACCGCTTTGGTTTTTCTGGTAATGCGCAATTGATGTGTTTATTCGTATACATGCTTATTTATTTCATTTGTTTATTTTCCGTTTTTTAATGATAGCAGCGTATTTTCGAACAATCGTATAGATAGCTCTGTTTATTTGCGAGAACATTTGACTAATTTGTTGCTCTATTTACGCGCAGCTCGTAAAGATAAAGATTACGGGAAATTTTCATCGGATTTTGAGTAGGTCAGAAATTTGTATAATTAGGTTTCAAGTTCTTTTATAGGGTTTGACTTCTAGTTTCTGTTACCATAAAATTTTAAAAGTTATTAACTATAAATCGCGAATATTAGAAATATGTTTTGTAATTATAGATATGTTTTCTATTAATTCCAATAGCCACATATGTAGTACTATAACAAAGGTCTGGCTAATGTTATACAAAATTTAATTTTTGATAATAAATTGCGCATTTAACTATTTCAATTGGGTCTTTTCGCAAATAATAGCAATTTTTATGGTTTGATTTGAAGCCCTAAAAGGTTAAATTCAGTACAAAAGCCTGAGGTTAACGTATTATTTCTTAAGACCAGAAAAACTAGTTATAACTCGGTGGCAATAAAAGTCATGAGTTTGAGTTTGAAATGCATCGCCCGAGAATCTATCCATCAGTGATTTGCATATTCCACTGCAACGTGATTTGATTTACCAATAATGATTTATTCAGTAGTAATATATTTCAGTTAGTAATAGATTTATCAGTGGCAGTAGCTTTTTGAGGACGGCACTTCCGATGCGATTTTTGCTACGAAAACCGATCAGGTTACAGCCATTCAAACGAATTTTAAAAAATTGCTGAAGAAAACAATCTGACCCCCACTCAGTTCCACCCACATTTTTTGGACAGGTCAGCGCAGCAGGAGCCAGGTGTATAGGAAATTTCCCTGCTTCTTTGGCATCTCCACAATATCGCACTTAAAGACCTCGGCAGTCGTGGGGTCGTTGACCGAACAGTTGATGTCCCGCCAACGGATCTCGAAATTGCGCTACAAGTGGGTGAGCCCATTAAATAAATGCGCATCATATGCTGAATCTATAAACCTGTAGTCTTAGTCACGGCATCTACTTTTAGCGGAGAAAACCCAAAACTGCATCTTATTTACATATATTATATTTAAAGGAATAAGAATATATTTTTTGTCAGGTAATTTTTTTATTGCATTCTAATTGGGGAATGCGTTTTATATGTACGCATTTCTATTGATATTTTTGTCGCACTTTTTTAACACTTATCAATTAATAAATTTCAAGAAATAAATCTCAAGAAAAAAAATCTTTATTAAAATGTTGGTATTTGTTTTCAATATCTTTGTTGTAAAATTCACATCTGTTACGAACTGTTGCAGTACTCGGCAGCATAATAATCCCAGCAGAAAGGCGTCAGTCATCGTTTTAACTGTGGCCATCGAAAGACAACACATTGCGGTCCCAATGCAGTAATTATTAAAAACTAATTATTTTTATTTTGTATACAAAACATATAAATTGAATATCGGCGCACATCTGTTTGCTTGCTCTCGTTTCGCCTTTATTTTTGGTAGGGAGGGGACTGGATATGGAGGGTGTTTGTCATCAATCAGACATTTTACGCTGTGCCGTATAATTTAATTGTAATTGTGCAATTTGTACAAAATAACCACCGCGGGACACACATCCCCCCCATTAAAATTCATGGCAGGTCTGTTTTTTTGTTTTCATTTTTGCATATTAAATAATTTACGAAGTCGTGTCGCGGTTGCTTATATTGCCTTGTTTGTTTATTTATCCAGAAAGAGAAATGTGAATTTGATTATTCTAAATATTTATTGAATTGCTAAAATATGTTCGCCGTATTTTAACAAATATTAATTTAACAAAAAATGGGCAATCTCCAAATGACGTACTGAATTGTTTACAAAGACTTTACAAAGATTTATTTTTGATCATTTTTGTTAAATATAACATTTTTATTTAAGAAAACTGTTGTTGATGGAGAAGATCTTATACGATGTTTATTATATAAATAATTTAAAATCTTTCAAAGTGAAACATATTGAAATAATTCCAAAAGTCAATTTCGAGCCGCTTAATTAAAAAGCTTGTGTATAAATATTGTTGTTGTATTTATATTTTAGCATTTATAATTTTGTTTTAAAATTGAAAATAAAGTTATAGTTTAACAATTTTTATATGAGCTCATCCTTTTTTATTAATATTCCCAACCAATTAATTAATAACCTTTTATTTACGTAAAAGAAAGGGCAACTGAATTGAGTTGCGACACGCATTAGTTAATTTTGTGTGCCATTTGGCGTGCTTACCTTTCCCATATGGTTGACTACAGTTTGCACTTATAATTAATGATGTGCGGTTGAATATATAATATTTGCCTAGTGTATGGTAGCCCCACTACTATAATTGATCTATAATTAAGATAAGGTTTACTACGCCTGTCGCCGCCGGCTTAAACGGGCCAAAAAAAAGTAAAAAATAGAAAGCGTCGAGCGTACAAAAATGTTTTGTTTACGCAATTCTAACGAATTAGTTGGCCATTTATAAACTTTGGTCTCCAGCTGGAGAAGTTATTCATAGAGTACAGGGTATAGCAAATGGTGGAATTATTAGTAAAAGGATGGAGCGTTAATGTGGCCGGCTAATGATAATGCCAACCGTGAAGTGAACTGAACAATCGGCAAACTCTCTTAATTGGTAGCAATGCGGAAAGCAACCAAATCTAGAGTGACGAACGATTATTTGCTCTACATGCTAGCGATTAAATTAAATCGCATAAATTACGCTGGCTTAGGACGTATGAGAGACGTTGGCAAAAAAGATTGATTGCTTTTCTTCTCAAGAATGAAACAAGTTCTGAAAATATAGTACTGATTACCGCAGGTCTGATGTCACATTTTTTCGGCATGCTATACATGGATTATATTGCCGTTTAATTCGGGTGTGATTAAATCACATCTGTCATCGTTTATTTCCATTTTGAAAGCTTTAGTTTACGATCACAAAATTCAATGAGAGTACTCGAAATACAGTTCAGCTAATAAAACAACTAACACGTTAAATGAAATTACTTTATTTAATTAATCATACATGGTTGGGTGATTTTACTAAATGGGACTTTACACAAAAATAAATATGATGGGTTTGCATTTTGATTGAGTGATTCTTTTTACATTTACTTACCTTTAAATTTTTTCAATGGTTTTCATATTGTTAAATATTTTTACCTAAAACTAACTAAAAAAGCAAGATATTAATGTTTATTAAAAGATTAAAGACTCTAGCATCAACAGTTTCTTGTGTTACTGATCCTTTTAACTCCATAAGCATCTCATTAAACTTCAAGATTACTTTCATTAAAAGGTAACACTTCTTATAAAGGAGTGTAAATTAAATTCCAATTCTAAATATTTTCTTTTGTTGAATCAGTGATAGATAAACTTTGAAGTGCTCATCCCAGATTAAATCACCACTTTCACGTGACTCACATTTGTGCATCACTGTGATTCATTGCTAGTAAATCACAGTTTAGCAAATTGCTGTCTTCCTGGTTTTCGGGTTACTTAAGTCACCGTTTTATGACTTCCATAATGACCAAGAGTTCGCTTAAAATGTCATAAAATGTACGAATATATGATAATTCCCGACAGAAAATTAGATTCGCCATCAGCAAATTATCAAAGAGACACTTTTTCAATGTTCACGGTGATTGACGTGAATGGGTAAAGCAGAAATATGCACAAAAAATGGTAAAAATAAATAGTTTGTAGTTTTGTTTTTTTTTTTTGGCTTCGAGGGAACTTGAACATCGTCTAATTACTCCATCAACTATTTGGTCTTTGTCGCTTGTAATGGCTAACATCTTGGGCCGACCTTTTAGATAGTAGTTAAAAGTAGACATCGACCTCGTACCCTCAGTTTTTTTTTTTTTTTTAGTATTTTGTCGTGTAATGTTCGTTTTGTTTGGTTTAAGTAACTTTGCATGTCAACGAGCGTGTCAGGAAAAAAAACTAAATGCGAAACGAAAATAAGCGACTGCTAATTGTACTGGAATTTATTTCGCCGTATCTGTATCTGGTTTTTGTGAGCTGCTCCTCAGCCTCTGTGCTCCTCGCGTTGCCTGAATTGCATTTTTGCATGCCGGCCTTCGGCTGTAGATCAATCAAAAAGAAATATGGATCGCCTCGTTCGCAGCTTCAAAGTATCCGTATCTGCACATCGGTGTATCTGTGCTTGTATCTGCATCTGTATCTGTATGGGTATCTGTATCCGTATCGGTGGCCAGAGACCGGTGACGTAAGTGGGCAGTAGCAGCACTTCTGCTGGTGCTCCCCTATACAATCATTATAATCGCAACCCATAATGATCATCGTCGTCGCCAGAGATCTCCGCTAATGAGCCCCGACCCATTTATGAGGCGGATATGTGCTTAGGTAATTTGCATCGAATTTTTATAACCTTTGGAACCTGGAAACCTTCTTCAACGCCCCACCGTCTCATGTCTCTTGTTTATTCCCTTTTTTTATTTTTGCTGACCCATGGCGATAAAAAAAAAAATTACCACTATCCATTCGGGTCAATAAACCCGCAGTGCAAAGCAACCAACAAAAATATATTTTAACAAATAAATGAATAACCAGAGAGAAGAAAGCAATATAGCTTGCACATGGGCAATTTATTGTGTAGCTAAGCATTTTACTATTTAGAAAAACAATTTTAAACAGAATTTTGATTCAGAATGAAGTTGAGTTATTATTGTTGAACGTTGCAAAGTTATTACCTGGAAAATCTTTGAAATGGTTGTGCATTAAAATGTGTTTGCATTAAATTGTCAGGAAAGTAATTTAATTGAGAATATATTCAAAAAATTATTTTTCTTTCATTTCATGACTGTCAACATTTCTGGTTATTAATAGAAAGCAAATTGACAAACAAAATTTCAAGGTATTTCAAAAATTTCTATTGATCCCAGCACGCACAGTTCCCTGACATTTTCAGCGCCCTTCTATGCGCTTCTCAATCAATCGAGTACGGTCACGCACACATAACTACACATATGAATAATTGCCCCGTCTGCTTGCTGTCATATAGATCGCTACGACCTGATAGCCGAAGAATAAAGCCACAACAACGAAAGCAACAACTTATATCTATTTTAAATTACGTTCAATTAAATGCGCTTCACCTACAAAGTCTGCGACAGTGTGACGTCAATATCGAAAATAATTGATAACCTTCGATCACAATCGGGAAGAGCTTGTAACAAGTTTAGATGCGACGCATTTTTGTAACCAACTTTACCACACCAAATTGATAATATCAGCGATTGGGGCTATGTTGATTCAATGAAGCGATCGATCCGAACCGATTCAAAATGGGAGGGCTTCAAATATTTCGGGCTTGTTTTGCAGTGCAATTGTATATCTTTTTGTCTTGGCATTGTTATTGTACTTTGCCATTCCCATTTTTATCACTCCGCCTCCTTCCTCCCCCTTTCATACATAATTCAATGATAAAATGTCAAAAATCAATAACAATAAATAAATGATAAACGAGAGTGTGACTCCCGTACTTTGTATTCCACCAAAAATAAATTTCGTTTTGTTTGTTTTGATTGGGTTTCTGTTTGCTTGGAGAAATTTCCTAATAGTGTGCCTAATCAAATTGCCATTTTTATAAATTTACCTATAAATGTATTGAACAAGTCATGGCTATATGGTGCGCAGGGTGGAATGTGATTTTTAATATCGATCGATTTACTAATATTGAACTTGAAGGGCATTAAAATCAGATCGGAATTTTGGGATCACCTTGGGGTATCGAATTTCTGTTTTGACCGGCAAAATATTCACTTTTGATGCTGATTAATTAGGTTTTCAATTTAAATTTAAGGACTTGCTTGTGACCTTTTATCGTTGGCCTGTGAGTCAAGTGAATCGTTTAAATTTATTATTTCAAACGGTGATCAAATAAAATGTTTGCTTTTAGATTTGTTATATGTGCCTCAAGGCTAGGCTCAAGATTATAAACTTAATCCTCTGAACCTATATATTTTATAATTTAAGTTGAATAATTTAAACAATTGTCGATCAAGACCTAACAATATACCGAGTTTTACAAAGTTCTAATTTTATTGATAAAAAAAAGTAGCAACCTAAAAACGCAAAAATATTTATACCAAGTTACCTTAAGGTGTGATTATACTTGCTTACGTCTATCTTTATATTGACCTAGTATACTAATTAAGCATAAAATTGTTACAAACGATTCCTTTTTCTTTTGTTTCAGCTCTGCCAATCATTGATCCAGATGACTCCCTAACAGAAATGTGCCTGCCTTGTCAAAAGGATTGGGATTGGCCCACTTGCGACAAAGTGGTCGTTGAGGTGGAAAGGGGAAATGGAATGCCTGGGACGTGTTGTCCTCGATACGAGTGCCGCGATGAGGAACCCGTCTGCAATGGGTCGAAATTGAGGTTCTACAAGAACAAGTGCACTCTGTGTGATCCCTGCGAACCGCATGCCGTGCAATGCAAGGAAATCTGTCAATTGGAAGAGCCCTTAGCGAACTGTTTAACCGATGACGAGGAGTACAAACAAGAGGGAGAAATTTGGACTGAGAACAATGGCTGTACAACCTGCACTTGCCTAGGTGAAAAAACCTCATGCGAAACATACCAATGCAATCAAGTTGAATGCAGTAATCCCATCTCGATCGAAGGAGAATGCTGTTTAATTTGTCCCGACGAACTGGATGAGAATGGCTTATATTATGGTCGTTTACCATTGGGTGGCACAACCAAGGGTCCTAAAATTCTGGAGGGAGAATCTTCCTATCCAAAAAATAGCTTCGATACAACAACTCAAAGTTCGACCAGCAATCCGGCTATAAACGAATCCAGTTTAGTCTATAACTTCACTAGTCCAACTGAAAGTACCACACTCACTCCGGTAACAAGCGAATTCTTCAGTACAGATATTGTTTCCTCCGAAACACCGGATCTCAAAAACACATCAGATGACGTGGATATTTCTAGCTCCGATTCTACAACAGAGAACACCACAAATCCCACCACATCAAGCGATTTAAAATCTTACACTGACTCAAGCACTTCGATTGAGTCGTCCACTTCAACGGATGATCATGTTCCAAAAACCGATGTTGAAGCTGAGACCACCAAGGGAAATATAGATGATAAGACCACAGAGATTTTGTTAAATGATTTTGGTAACTTGGGCATGACCGATCATCCCATTGCCGCTCAGCCAGCAGCTGCAGCTGTGGCACCTGAATCCACCAGTCAGGTCAAGGTTACCAGCGATACGGAGGATCCCCTTTCAGAATCCACACCCAAAACATATGCTGTTGTGCCCCAGGAGCAAAACAAATCCAATTTCTTATGGGCTTTAATTTTTCCTTTGATTATTTGTCTGGGATTGTCATTGAGTTATACTTTCTGGAAGTTTTGCTGTTTAAATAGCAAACATGACAAATTTCATATGTCAACAAAAAAAAATGATTCTAGAGAAATCGAAGCATTAGTTGTGATTCCTGTGCAGACAAAATCATAGTATCAATTCCATATTGCCATCGCAGTTTATAATATTATATTTAAAAAGTAAAAAAAAAAAAAACTAGTTTCTTGACATGCCACAGATGAAAACTATTTAAATACGTAATATTTTCTCTGTGTGATTTCCATCCTCTGGCAGACTGATTTTTGATCTTTAAAAACTTTCATCTAGTTCCGACTAGGGAAAGTTATACCAAAATAGTGGAAGAAGTCTGCATGTTAATAATATTTAGGAAAATAAACTAACGTCGCCGTCAGTCAGGAAAGAATTTTATATTGTTTTAACAGAATTTAAGGACAATCCACAGACATTGAAAGCAGCCGAGCCTATCGATCAATAATGACTCTTGCCGGCAAATTAACTATACTTCATGCATTAATATACATCTTGATCTTAAGACCTTGCTCAAATTAATATGTGAAACGATTAGATTAAGCAGTAAGACAACCTACGTTAATGTGATAGATTTAAATAGCAAAAGCGAGGAAACACAAAAATAATTGTAATTGGAAAGTATTAGTAGGAGACTCTTTAGTTTGATTGTAAATTAAAATTACCGTGTGACCAGAATTGTAGCATTAGAGTGATTTAATATCAAACACGCACTCATTCAATATTAAATTATTATACGTACTAGAGCCCTGGAATCAAAGAGTCGATCAAGCATATTATTTTCGCGACAATTTTGGACACCTGACGTGCTTCAGTTCAAGAAACAAAAAGCTGTAAGCTGAACTATTTGCATTGAAAATATCAAACGGCTCTTCGACCAGAGGCTCTATTAAGTTCCCTGAACGCGCATCAACTACATTCATTCCTTTAAACCCATTTTATTGTTATATTTAAGACATTAAAACCATAAAAAAAATAAAGCGAAAGAAACCAAAGGAAAATAACAATAAAAAAAAGAGTGTTATTTCAGCAGAACTATTTATTCCATTTTTGGAGACAGCCTGAGCTATTCTTGCGTATAATTGCTATAATCCTGTGTGTACCTATAGTAAACATGGATATTTTCGAATTGATGTACATATGTACATACCTTTAGATATTTATAGCAAAATCAGTTCCTATCTTATATTAAAATTCATAACCCTATTGATTCATACACAAAATTGAAAACAGTTTGTTATATTTAAAAGTTATTTTCATCTTTTTATCCTCAAAGCTTGCGGTTTTTAGTTTCTTATTTCCCTTAAAGTTGTTATACAAAAAACTCATATTTTTAAAATTTTAACAAAAGAATTTGTAATTTTGTAAAATGTATTTAGTTTACCGAAATCAACTTAAGTTTCTCAACTATATTTCTCATGACCTCCGCCGTCGTTGAGTCCGGTAGCTGATCCAAAACGGATGCAGTCGTGCCCGCCAAAACGCCCACTCGTGGATCTATGGGCAGAGTTCCGAGATGAGGCACCTCCGTGTAAGTGGCCAGTTCAGCGCCGCCGTTCGAGGAGAAGATGTTGGTGCATGAGGTGCAATGGGGGCACACGAACCTGGGGAAATCAAATAAAAGATAATTTAGTCAAACATCAGATGAATTATCACCTGGTTCAAGCCCACAGGTGTTGCCCCGCTCTAAACTTGACACGCAGACGTCCAATTAATTATCTATATTTGCATTTTCAATTAGTAAGCATTTAGCTACAGTGGAACTTCTTAGCTCGAAAAATTGAAAATAGGAAATGAAGTTAGAATTCTGTCTAAAGTTCAAGTTCTTGACAGAACCAAAAAATAGTAATTTAAATTGAATATATTGTTGAAATCGCATTTTTATGTTTTACAATTGAAAAACTAAAGATTTTGAATTATAATTAATTGATTCTACCTCTTAAGCTATACTTTTATTATATATTTGAACAGTGTGAGGTCAGGAAGCAACTTACCCACTCATATTTTCGACAATACCGATGATTTTGATACCGGTTTTCTTGCAGAAGGTTATCTCCTTGCGCACGTCATCCAAAGCCACCTCCTGCGGAGTGGTCACAATGATGGCTCCATGGCATCCAACCTCCTTCAGGCACTCCATCACGGTGATGTGCTCGTCCGAAGTTCCGGGCGGAGTATCTATGATTAGGTAGTCCAGATCCTCCCATTTCACATCAGTGAGGAATTGCCGGATCATCATGGTCTTCTTGGGACCGCGCCAAATGACCGGATCCTCACGGTTCTTCAGAAGGAATCCAATGGACATCACGGCCAAACTTTTGTTGTTATCCGTATAGATGGGAACCCAGCCTTCGTCGCACTGAAATATATCACGTCCTTCCAATCCCAATAGATACGGCACACTGGGTCCACACAGATCTATGTCCAGAAGACCAACCTAGTCAAGTAGATAAATATCTTTAAAATCCTGTGTGATGTTTTTGTGGTGAAATTGATTTGCTCACTTTAAATCCATTGCTTCGCAGAGCCAGTGCTAATTGAGTACTGACTGTCGATTTTCCAACTCCTCCTTTTCCGGAAAGCACTACGATAACATTTTTTACCTTTTCCAGCATTTTAATGCGTTATATTTTAAGTAAATTAAGAAATCAATACAAAATCGTGCACAGCTTATTGGTCAACAAGTGCCATCAGCTGTTCCAGGGCTGCGGTAATTACATATGGGGTGTTCCGTTTTTAAATAATCATAATTAAATATCCTCAATTGATTTTAATCATCTTTTTCTAGCATTGATTAATTATTATTAATATGATGTTTATTTTATATTAATAATATATTGTTAATTTATCTTTTAAACAAGTTTATTTTTTCATTTAATTTATTATTTACTTTAAAATATATATATATATATATAGTTAAAATATATAAATATTAATTGAAACAATACATTTGCTTATGTCGCGCAATAATTTATGAATTTAAATAGTTTGTTTATTGTTAGCGTTAAATAAAATAAACAATTTTTTACAGATAAGTGAAAAGTCAACTAGAACACCCTCCATATTCCGGACGTTGTCTGGCAACGCTTTGTTATCAAGACCCAAATACTGCTCATCCGGCAACGCCGCGCCGCCGGCAAGTGTCGATTTTTATTGGTCCAAGTCGCGCGCAGCATGTTAATTGACAACAACGGACGGTAGCTGGCGAATGATAAAATAAACGTGCGCCGATCGAACGTGAATCGAGGATCTAGGACCCGCACATCCGCATTAGCAGCCGTGGTTTTCCGTTCCGGGCGCCGCAGAAACCGCACCGAGGAACCCAAAAAGTGGGGGCTTGGAATCGAATCGAATGTTGCGCAACCTTCAGTCCCCGCATGTACTTGGCCACCGAACCGATTCCGATTCCGAACCACCAACAACCTAACAACCACATCACGCCACCGTTATAGCCATCCACTAACATCTGATAATCGAACCTAGTTAGGCGATGAAGAAGCGTTCCAATTCACGTGGCACCCCCACCTCGTCCGGCGATGTGGTGTCCTCCTCCGCCGGCGATGCCGATGTGGATCATCCCGCCTTTGGCAGATCGGGGGCGGCCAGTGCACCGGCCACGCCCACCAAGCGACGGGATGGCAGCGACGGAAGTGGCAGCAGTGCGGGCGCCAGGCGGAAGCGAAAGGATGAGATTGCCCAGACATTTGTGATCGTTAACGAACGTCCCGTGGACGACATTTCACTGGACTTCTTCTACAAGCCACATACCATCACCCTGCTGGCTGTTTCCGTGCTAGCCGTCATGTACTTTGCATTTGTCAGGTGAGATGCGGGTCCACAAATCCACAAATCTATATGTTGGCATACTAGGAACTGTCTCAAAAGATCCCATGTCCTTTTGGAAAGCCCATTTTAATTATAAACTGCATTCCAAACCGAGTTTTCAAATGTTACGTATGTATGACTTACCCACAGATGACTTAGTTAATATACACAAAAAAAAAACTCGAGGATTACAATTATAATATGTTATAATATTTAGTATATAGCATTGCTTTATGCAAGCTTATTTTTTATTTGACCCCAAAGTACCTTGCCTTTGACAGGTGAGATTAGCGGTATAAAATCTGTTATTTCTATAGATCTGTGAATTAACCCTAGTAAAATCAGGTAAACAAGTTTTCAAAAATATATTGCAATCACTGTATGACAGGCACTTGGTTTAGTTATTTTAAAATATAAGTCAGAAGTATCCATATTTATATGAATAAGTCAATATTCTTTAAAGGAAATGATATGGCCTACCTTCAATGATAGGCATATTCGGCTTATGGTACTCAATTTGTTACCCATATCAGTATTATATAAAAAAGTAACATATTATCGAATATATTTCACATATACAGAATTTAATTTAATTTTTCTTATTAGTGGCAGTTAGTTACATATAAGTTAGTTACATAAGAGAATTTAAAAAAAAGAGCTTTAAACTTAATTGATACGATCCAAAAATCTGTTAAATAATATTTACATAACTAGCGCCTAAATTTTTTTCCTCAATACATAGCCATAATTCTGCTCAAAATTAAAGCTTCCATCCTAATTTATTTTAATCAATCGAGGCCTTTTTTCCCTTATCTCACAAGAACTTTAGAGCAAATCATTATTTTTAATCAAAAATCTGCACCACGTGCCGTCTTTTCACATCGAATAGTTGTTGTTTAGCGGGTTAAGCACTTAAAAATATCACACATACTTTGCCAAATGTGTCAACTCAGACAACCGAAGGTTCAAAAAACCAAAACAATATATATGCGCTATTCTAGCCTACACCATATAAAAGTAGATTCGACCAAAATACAGACGTAATGTACTTGAAGCTCAATTCAGCGTGTCATTGACCCCTAAACCGCATCGAAAAACGTGCTATGCTGATAAGGAATACTATGACTGAAATAGTATCGTCAATGGAATCCAAGATCATCAACTTAGCAATGCAATATCGTTTCAGAAACGAGGCGAACGTGGATGAGAATCTCTGGGCCGGCCTCCTCTGCATTGTGTTCTTCTTTCTGATCATCTCGGTGATTGCATTTCCCAATGGACCCTTCACACGACCACATCCCGCCGTCTGGCGGATACTGTTCGGATGTTCTGTACTGTACCTGCTGACGTTACAATTCCTGATGTTCCAAAACTACCCGACCATCAGGAGCATATTCTACTGGATAGATCCGAAGTTAAAGAACTTCCACATCGACATGGAGAAGGTAAGGATATATATATTTGTCACTGGGTTAAAAAGGTTTATTGGAATGGTTCATGTTGCTTCAAAAGAAATTATTATGTTTGACTGTAAGTTAAATTTGTTTTTAAGAACTATTCAGTTAAAATAGTTAAGATCTTGATAAGCCAAAGTAAAATAATACATTCTTATTTTGACCAAATTAATTTTATTGTTTTCTTAAAAGTTTAAAGATTTTGCATGATTTTAAAATAAAAAAAAATATTTTAAAAAAGGTACTGAAGAAATACAACAGCCTAATACCAAAACTAGTTTACTCACTTGAATTTATAAAACCTTTACGAATATATATGCTTACCGATATTCTTTCATATTTCTCAGGAATATGGCGTAAATTGCTCGGACATCAGTTGGGATCGCGTTAAAGGTCACTTGGACGTCTTCGCTTGGGGTCACTTCTTGGGCTGGGCCTTCAAGGCCATCCTGATCCGTCACATGGGCATTCTGTGGGCCATTTCGGTGATGTGGGAAATAACCGAGATCACGTTTGCTCATCTGCTGCCCAACTTCATCGAGTGCTGGTGGGATGCACTTATCTTAGATGTGATAGTCTGTAATGGACTGGGTATTTGGATGGGCCTTAAGATATGCCAGATCCTGGAGATGCGCGAGTACAAGTGGGCCAGCATTAAGGATATATCGACCACAACGGGCAAAATCAAGCGTGCCATGCTGCAGTTCACGCCGGAAAGTTGGTCCGCCATCCGCTGGCTGGATCCCAAGTCCACGGCGATGAGATTCGCCGCCGTCATCCAGCTGGTGATCTTCTGGCAGGTGACCGAGCTAAACACGTTCTTCTTGAAGCACATCTTCGAGATGCCGCCGGATCACTTTATTGTGATCGGTCGCCTCATATTCATCGGTCTATTTGTGGCGCCTTCGGTTAGGTAAGTTTGTTAAGTTTGCATTAAGAGACCACTAATTTAAATTTTAGTTTAATTCTCTTTTGAGTGATCAACCTGCAAAGTTTAACAAAAAAATCGGGAATGTTCTATCTTTGTTTACTATAGAATCATTTTTATTATTTATAATGCAAAGGCACTTTATCCTTTGCGGACTTTTCAAGTATTTAAATTGTTATCTAATTTAAATTTTGTAACTTTCAGGCAATACTACGTATATGTCACCGATACGCGCTGCAAGAGAGTCGGCACCCAGTGTTGGGTTTACGGCGCCATCATGGTCTCCGAAGCCATTCTGTGTATCAAGAATGGCAAGGAGTTGTTTGAGCGCACGCAAGCCATCAACATTGTCCTGTGGCTGACTATCCAAGTGATAATCTCGGTGGCATTTGTCTACGCAGCGGTTTATTGGCAGGCAAGATGTTACACTTTATTCGACACTCGAACTGCTTGCTAATTTTAATCTATAATTTTTCAGCAACGGCAGCTCAAAAAGGTTTCATCGACGCCTACGAAAAGCAAAGAAAGAAGTCCTGCCATCTCATCATCACCATCTAAAGGTATGTTTAGTCATTTTAAAACAGCAGGCAACAATAAATGGGATGATAAACTGTTTAAATTAAGAATCAGGAATCTTTCGAAATGGATATGTTAAGTCATATTTTGTTATTTTTAAGATGTATCTAATCACCAATTCAAAAGCTGCCTACAGAACCATAACCGGTTAATGCATGCATGCCTAATACAAAATATTACTAAAATTAATCCCCTTCAATGTTGTCTGCTTATTCACTAACTATCTTTTTGCACTCACTGACATACGTTAAAATTGGCTTAGTAAATGGTTAATCACACCGTTCTTTCAATTTTTTGCTCTCAATTTGAATTCTCCTTGCGTTTCTCCCTTTCTCTGTCTCTTTCTCCACTTCTCGTCGGATTGCATTGCCACAAAATAAATAGCACAAGTGCCAAGGAGTAAATCCATTGATGCACCCAGCCCTGCGCACTACGATATTAAAATTAAAATAGTCTAACCAATAATTGTTAGCTTTTATATCTGCAACTTTTAATCTAAAAATACTTTCATTTCATTTTTCTAGGTAAATTATCGCCGCAAAAAGAGAAGAAAGTAAAATAAGAACTTGTTAAAAACACTTGAAAGCTACAGAAACAAAGAGGATCAGGCCATTCGATAAAAGAAAAACCAAAACAAGAGAATTATGTACATACACTTAAAAAAAACTGTACTGATTAAATTAAATACATAAAATGTAAATATATATATATGTATAAAAGATATATATATATATTTATTAAAAAGACAAACCAAAAGAATACTTGTTAATAATCAAATACAAAGGAATTTCCATGTTCTAATGCTAGATTAATACAAACGATTTGATTGTCTTAGCTTAAATTACAAACCAATCTAGCTTTTCTCGAGTTATGTACAGAGACGCAATCTTTTTTAGACCTCCAAGAATGCGGACACGGTCTTTTTAACTGCGTCCCGGGCATAGGGGATGTACGACAGCGAGTACCAGGTCATGGCCAGAGATTGTATGATAATGAATATAAGCGTGAGTCCGGCCTTTTTCCACTAAAAACGAAAAACAAAGACAATCAAAATAAAATAACTTAAAATTTCAATTAATCAAATGTCGCATAATTTTTTCAATTTCAAATAAAAATTTAATTTTATGATGGATGTCGGCATTAAAACGTGTGGAGGAAATGAGTAGATTAGTTGTAAATTTGGAATGCTTAAAAAAAAGATTTGGACTTGGTGGAGCTATTAAATTTAAATTAAAATATTTGTTTGTATGAAATATAGTTTTTTACTATTTTGATAAATTGTTTTAATCTCTTAGTTCGTTGTTGAGCATTACTTAAGGAAAAAAAATTTAGCTCAGAGATATATATATAATTATTTTTTTTTATGTATAAAATGTTTAAAATAACTACTACTACTGACTACTTTAAATTCCATTCAAATTCCGTGCATTTTCTTAAATTGAAACTAAACCAATTATGCGAACTCTTAAACCAAACAAGTAATTAAAAGAATTAGCATGTTTTACCACAATGGCTGCTATGAACGTCAGGACCATCATCACGAGCACTACGATAGTGGCAATCAGCCGTGTTTCCGCAAACATTTTCTTGATTTGCTTGAAGGGTCCCATTAGGAAACAAGTACTGAAACCCGACAAGTGAAACTCATTAGTGGCCCTGTGTGAATATTTAATAAAAACCAATAACGCTCTTACCTGGCCATTGAGATGATATTTCCAAGCGTGTAGAAGACCGCAAAGACCACAATTCCCTTGTGCAAAAATAGTGCAACCGAACCAAGTAGGGATAGTAAAATGCCCAAGACAAAGCAGATGCAAAATCCCTTGATCCGGGTGGACCAACTCAAAGTGGACATGTCGTTAATCTGCGAAAATAATTAATTGCAATTTACTAAATGTACTGATAAGCGTTGAGTCACACAGCTTTAATCGCCATGTGATCATGGGGGCGTTTTCCAGGGGGCTCCAAAAACAGAAGAAATTCCGCGAATCCGGAATATTTATAAATATTCAGTGCTATTATCCCATTAGAAACTTCACCTGTGTAATGATACTGCTCTCCTCTTCCGGAGTGGGCTCATCTCCACTCAGAACACGGCGTAATTTGTCCATGATTATAGGATTTAACTATGTATGTTCAACAGGTCGCTGACCTAAGATTCTTGATTCTCCTCTAGAGATTAATAAACAAAGATTTCTTCTGTTTTTATGCTCCAGAATTTTTTTACATATAGTAAATCCAAGATCGGATCTAGCGTGACCGTGGCCTAAACCGTTAAAATATACCGTCAGGCTCAGAAAAATATACCAAAAAACTCGCTATAAATATTTAATACAAACCAAAAAAAATATCTAAAACTTTGAAATCTTCAACATTTAATAATTTATTTTTATCGAATACGATTTTGTTAAATTTATTGGAATTTCACAGAATAATTTTTGTTTTATTTAATATTTTACATTTAATGTAATGTTCTATTTAAAAGTTGTACAAAGAAGTATTACTTAAATGTTTATGTACAGAAAATAATTAGTTTAATAAAAAAATTAAAAAACAATTTTAAAATATTTACATAAATCTAGCTAATTCTAGCTAATACCCCAAATGTAGCTACATTTTAAACAGCTGGGCACACTTGAATAGTCTGGCAACGCCGCCAGCATGTTTTGCTCAGCTATACGTAAGATTCTGAAAAATTCACAAAATGCGGCCAAATACTCTGCACTCACGCTGCAGTTACGGAATTTGCGAGGACAACGCACCAACCAAAGCGAGGTGGAAGTGTTCAGGTCAGCGGATGTAACCACTAAACAGAATGACAAGGAAACGGAGGCGGCTACCCGGGAAAGCTCCTCCAAAGAAGTGGCTCTGGACTTTGGGAAACGGGAGGCCCATGTGCCCTCCTTTAATTTGGCGGCATATGTGAATAACTCCAACACCCTGCAACAGTTCATTAGCTTGGGAGTGGATCTGCACAGCATAGAAAGACGGAAGGGATTAGGGGAGTTTGTACTCCGGCTGGATTTCGAGAAGAATGTGAAGCCCTACATAACCTTCCTGGTGGATCAGGGAATTTCACCCGATGAATTTGGCCGGATGTTTACCAAGAACCCTCTGCTGTTTAAGGAAGATCTGGATGATCTGCAGACCCGTGTGGAGTACCTGAAAAGCAAAAGGTTCTCCGATGAGGCGAGGCAAAGGATCCTCACTCACAATCCTTATTGGCTGATGTTTTCGACTAAGCGAGTCGATCGTCGATTGGGTTACTTCCAAAAGGAGTTCCGATTGAGTGGCCATGATCTTCGCCTGCTGGCCACCAGGGAACCTAATGTCATTACCTACAACATGGAGCACCTGCGGAAGTCCGCTTTTACCCTCAAGGAGGAAATGGGATTCAATGCCAAGGAGCTAAGTGCCCTGTTGGTTCGCAAACCCCGATTAATGATGACTCGTAGGTGTATTTAATCCTTAATTTGATTATAAGATTCTATCAATTTGTTTACCCTCTACAGCTCCCGATGATCTTATCGAGCGATTCAGCTATATACACCAGGATATGGGCCTTTCCCATGCCCAGATTGTCCAGCACCCGGAGCTGCTGGCATCGCGGGAGTTTAGACTGCGTGAACGTCATGAGTTCCTCAAATTACTGGGTCGAGCTCAGTACGATCCTCAGAAAGATCTGTATATTTCACCCAAGACAATCGTTGAAGGAAACAACTTTTATTTCGTGCGAAATGTGGCCAAAAGTGATTTGGAAACGTTCGATTTATTTTTGAAAACGAGATGAGAATAAATAGGAAGTCTTTGAATAGTTGAAAAACACATGTCAATTTAATTGGGAAAAAATTATATAATTAAGTTGGTATTTATAAATAATTATTTATAAAATTCGAATATTTTTAATCGGTATTCGTGACCGGCTTTTTCGCTTGCTTAACTCGAGTTTATGGTTGGTTTTAATATTTCTATAACAAAACATTTTTAACTTGCACTAACTGAACAGTGACTACATATTAGAAAATTGATTATAATTTTTTACGCACGGTAAATGTTTGACGTTTTCAGAAATAAATAAAATTACCATTTTTTTAATAACTTTAAAAGAAATGTAATGTAAAATAGAATAGAATAGATTATTACAAATATATATAGCCCAATTTTGATGGAAATATGCTTATCTTATTTTTATGTTATACAAATAATTACAGAGCATAGTCGGATAATTAGCACAATATGTTTACTTAAAAAAATAAAAACATATATTTTATAACTGCCAAGTTCAAAAAGACGTTAACAAAGTTCAGCATGAGTTGCTAGTATATAATTTTGGTATGTATTGATGGTATATTTCGACTGCCAAGCCACGGTCACTCTGTTAGCAACAGCAACAAAAGATTTAAACTACGCATTAAGCTTGTGCGTAGAAACGAACCGTGTTTAATTTTAGTACTAGCCAGTCGCTTCAGTGGAAGCATAAAACAAAGTTGCAATATTTCGGAGCTGTGGCAAATAGCTATAGTTCGAAACAATAAAATAAAGCGAAGTAGAGTGCAGCGGTGGGAAAACAGCGCCAAACGAAAAGTAAAACGCATTTTGCTACGCATACATAAGCAGAAAAAGCGAATACACACACACACAGACACAAAAGGGCCAAAATAACTCGGGCGAATTAAGAAGAAAACATAGTTTAACTTAAAAGCGAGTTAATAGCAATAAAACCAAGTTATCTTGGTGTTGACGTGTTGAACACACACACACACACATACTGACGATATATTAACAAAATGTCTACGACACCAAAATCAAGCGAAGATTTGCTGGGTGGTAAGTTATTTGCAATCATAACAATAACACGGTAACCCGTTATGCCGCATTGTTGTTGTACGTGTATGTATGTATATATGGAGTGATTTGTAGTTTTCTGGTATCCGCATCCCATATTCCATTTCAAGGCTTTACTTTGTCTGCTTTTTGATTTTGTTTTTGTTTTGTTTTGTTTACTTTGCACTTGTTCTTGCTCAGCGGAGAGAGACAACAAAGAATACGCTAAAACTCCGAATGAAAACAAAGAAGCTGCCCACGCACTCTTTCTCCCTTTCTCCTCCCTCCTTCTCTTTCATTCATGTCTTTACATTGCACTTGGCCTGCTTGACGTCAGTCAGCTTTTTTGCGCTCTCCTTTGCCCCCTCCTTCCGTCTGGTTTGCTAATATAATTCGTAAATAAATATATTTTGTGGGAGGGCATTTCCCTATCGGTCGTTTCCAGAAATTGCGCCTTGGCATTAGCCGCAAATGTATTTCGGCTGCCCACTTTATCAACATCCACGTTTACACTCGGCCGAAAAATAGGTTAAACTCTGAATCAAAACTTAAAACAGAAATTGCTATTTGCAGTATTAAATAGGCAAACTCACTTAGGTAAATTTATTTGATAATATTTTTTGCACTGAAATTTTTGTTTAAATTCTATATTTCCAATGAAACCCGGTAAATTTTAGTTATTATTTTACTGTAATTTCTTTTTAAAAAAGTGGACAAAATTAGATTAAAATTATTAATATATTATATATTTAGAAACATTGTGAAATGGTAAAACAAAATTCATTAAATCACAATAGCTATATTTAAATTACATTGCAATTGTGAAAGTATAGGACATTCTTCAAGAATGATTAAAATGTCACCCAAAATGTCAAAAGTATAATCTTAATAGATGACCATTTTTAAATATGTATCTAAATATTTTTGTTTGCCCACGAGGTTGTTGACTTCTTAAAAAATTATACTACATACATATGTATGTTTCTGCGAAGTCATCCACAAAAACATTGCCGGTTCAACCTTTATTTGTTTTTATCAATTTGCAGCCACAAAAATAGGCGGTTTTAATCTTATCAGATTGAACCAAAATCGTACCATATGTTTTAGAACACATCCCTTTGTGATAGTAAAAATCTAGGTTAGTCCCTTAACATATGATAATTTGTTGTTTTTAAGTACAGAAAATTTCATTTTTTATAAGTGAGTTAAAAATAAACCCGGCAAAGGTGTTTTTTGACCTCAAAACATGTGCGAAACGGATGACCAATTTAGGCATTATTTTTTCTTTGTGCATGGGGGCTATATACTACGTAAGAAATTGTATTATGATACCCGTGGAGTCATCCATCCAATAATAAAGGCGGTTCAATGGGCTCAACTCAGGGTCTTTTGGACAGCTGCGCATCAAGATGCACACAACAAAGCCCGGCGGAAGAGGGGTAGAAAGAGAGGGGGATTGGGTAAGAAGAAAGAAAAGGTGGGTGGTAGAAAGAGAGAGAAAGTTCGTGGTTGACGGAGAGAGGGGGTTGGTCCAAAAGCAAGAGAGAGGGAGAGAGCGGCCTACGTGCCGTGAGTCAGAAAGCCAAGTTTTTGTTTTTGCCACCCTTCGATACGCTTTTTCCTTTGTTTTTGTTTCCATTTTCGCTGCACATTTACGTACCTGTAACCCGGATTCCCGATAACGGTCAAAATGTTTGTTTACCTGTGCAATTTCTCCGTTTACCTGTCCTCGCGGGTTTTTCTATTTACCATTTTCTATTTTCGCGACATCTATCATAAATGCATCATCCTTTTCGTCTAGACATCACATTTAGTATTCGATTGTCAGCATGATTGGTCTGCCACGTGAGTGATGTGAACTATTCTGTAATTTATTCGCACTGTGAAATTGTCTAAATTAGTTGCTGTTACAGTAATAACTGTATAGGTTTCTCGAACCGTGACTCACTTCCAAAATTAAACTCCATTTTAATAAATACAACAGTTTTGGCATTGTGCCCTCCAAACCTAAAAAAAAAACAAAATTTAAAATTGATTTAAAGGTTTTAAAACTAAATGTTTTATTAGTTTTCGAATCCATCGTTTTCTTAGTTTTGTGATTCAGATATTTACTTTACAATTTCTTTGGACATTTCAGCTGTTCTTTGAACATTTTTGTGACATTCCCAAACGTTTCGTTTTTTTAAATTAAATTAAACAAATCATTTAAAGTTATGGCAATTTAATATAAACAATTAAAACAAAAATGTTAGTATCAACTGAAAGTTCAATAAATGTAAAAGAAAATGGATATACCATTTTAAAAATTCTACGAACTCCGATCAAAAAGTATCTATACTGTACCTACTGAATTTTATTTATTGTTTGTTATTAGATTTGGTTTTTAGATAGGGAAGTTGGACTGTATTCCTTATCAACGAGTCGAGCATCGCTGTCATGTAACTTGCACGCTTCTCGTACCCATATTGCATCGCGAGTTTTTCGTTTTGTTATGAAAATGAAATTTTCTCCGTGGCGTTGATAATCATCGACTGCAGACTATAAACAAAACATGTGTGCTTCTATATACATATACAATGCGTCGAAAAGAAACGGAAATTATACGAATTGTGGGGTTTTTAGCCTTATCAATGGGGCACGAGCACTCGAACAGATATACACAAACACATAATACATGGGCTAACGAACCGAACTGAACGTGTGGTTAAGTTGTTGTTACGTTTAGGCAAACAAAAACAAACGCAGAAGGCGGTGACGTTGGCAGACTTTTAGAGGCACTGCCACAGTATAGTGGCTTTAAAACTTTAGTTGTCTACCTGAGTAAACAAGAAAAAAACATATTTAAGTCAACAAGTGTAATTATAGACAAGTAATTACGTTAAATGGACGCATACCAGTATATTAAATAACAGTTTTATGGATTTTAGACAGGTAGAGCAGACATCAAGTAATTTATATTCAGACAAAAACAATAAATTAACTTAATTTAACAAATATCAATCTTAAGGACCCCTATAAAAATCTCAAATATATACAACCCGAAAATAAACAGTGAACCTTCTAAATATACCCTTTGTGTTTAAAATGTTTGCTTTTGTTTACTTATCATTTTAAAAATACATATTAGATAGATCAATAGCCTAATAGGTTATCGTTTGTGAAATGTGAATAATGACTTTTATTTAAGTCAAGTCTCTTTTGTTGTTAAGACTTTATTTTAAAACTCAACTGCATATAAGTGATTTGAGTTTAAAATAGAACGGTTTAATGTATTTTGGTTCCTTATGTTTATTCAACACCGATCAAAAGGTTGCGACACACATGCATACAACATATGTATGTACATAGCACCAAACGCAACCGACTAAATATTCAATTTCACACCATTTGGTTTTAGCTTTCAGCCATTTGGTTCGGCCTGAAAGAAATGATCTATTTGTGTTACTATTTGCTGCTATCTTTTGCTAACCCAGTTCGTTTGCCTTGACTTTTTCAGAATCTTGGATTGAACTGAGCACAACAGCTGCGATGGCTGGCATCAAGAGCCCCGACAGAATCACTCCGTTGCCATTTAACAATGGCGAGGAGTATCTGAGACTTCTGCGTGAGGCTCAGCGCGAATCCAACCAGTCGAGCCGTGTCGTTTCCTTGGCCAGCTCCCGTCGTGATACGCCCCGTGATAGCCCCAAAAGTCCACCGAACAGTCCCCAGTCGGAGCTCTGTCCAGATGATGAGCTCAGAAACGTCTACATCAACTACTGGACCAAGGTAAGTGATGAGAATCGGTGCAGAACCGAGGTGATCTTGTTAACAATGCCTTTCTTTGTTTTTTATTTCTTCTAGGGTGGAGATAAACAGAATGCAGACAACGGAGATTGGTTGAAGAACTGGAATCGCAACGCCGAGGAGCAACCACCCAAGTAAGACATCGATATAGTTATTTAGCGACTATTTCTCGATCTCTGATTCATATTTTTGCAATCATGTGTACAGTAACCTTCGTCGCGCATTCACAGTTCATACTTTAAAAAAATGAACGAGGAAAAGTTTAAAGAAACTAATTGCATTCATTAAATTTATCACAATTTTGCGTAAAAATCAGTCTCAAGATAATTTATTAAAGATATGTTTGTCATTTTATTATGTAATGCTTTTGCTATGAACCAAATGAACAAATATTCGGACGAAATAATTGAATATCGAATAAATTTGAGTTTTTCAATTTTAAAAATAAATGTTTCTTAGTGATAAATGAAAAAAGTTTTTAAAAGTGTACCAAGTTGATAAAACAATATGAATAATTTTTCGAGCGTTTTTGAATGATCATAAAATACTTGAAATATTTAAAATATATAATTTTTTTACAGAAGCTGGAAATTTGAAGCTGTCAGTGGCGATGCCGGCGATGAGGACGAGAAAAAGAAGACTAACACAGGCTACTCCATCCGCTTGAAGCGTCTGGGCTCCAACTCGTTGTTCTCCCGCGAAATTCTCTACTCGCTGCTGGTGACCAACGTCCTGTCCTTGCTGCTTGGAGCCGGCTTTGGGTAAGTGTTTTCTGCAATCTCTCGGAGATTTATAATTGATTAATTGCGTTCTACTTACAGATTGTGGTTGAGCAAGCGTGGCATACTCCTTACCCGCGTGGTCATTGACTGAAAGATGCCATAAACAAAAAGAGAAAGAGAAACAGAAACAGAAAATATATAAAAACGTTTTCAATCTATCAATATGCACATCAATCGAAAACAGAACACGAAGCGTTCCATATAAGAAGTCGAAGTATACACATATATACATCCAACCGTATTCCAACTCATTGTATTTTTTATCGGAAGTCCATATTTTCGACACGTTCTCATTCAGTACATACCTATAACAATGTAATTTGTAAGCCAGCAAACTAAAAACGGCCGTTGGGCGAGGGTTGAACAGTTTATGAATACATATTTTATATAATTTTATATATTTAACATGATATATCAAGACAGCAAATCTAATGATACGGAAAAGCATTTATAGAGACTGTTGCTCTATATTCTTTTCTTTAGCCGTGTATGTCTTAGCACCCACTCGTACATTTTATCCAATACAAGTGTACGACAAACTATCAATCATTCTAAGAATTTCAATTTCATCATAAAACTTCATATAGAACATCAATATTGTAGGGCATATTGTAGTTGAATCATATTTGTATATCCAAATCGTACTTTTTGTTGAACAATCGTCAAAAGTTTTGGTTTTCTTAGCATATATAAAAACGATAAATTAGAAACAAACCCATGTATGGTAAACACACATAAGTATATATATTGATATGTGAGGGAGGGGTTAGCTCCCACAAAAAAAAAAAAAACAACACACAGAATAGTTGTAACGATTTTTTATATTAAAATATTTTTCAATATCTATTTAAAAGAAAATTTCAAACGTTTTTCAATGGTGGATTTACCTGGATTACGGGGAAGGACGACGAAGGAAGAATTATTTCATTTCTAGTTAAATAAGGGATTTATTCTATTCGTAATCCTTGCAAGCAGGGATAAGCAAATGCATAATCTCCTTTGCAATAGAGGGCTGAAATGTCTTGTCCACGAATTCAATTTGTGTGTTTATAAGCCTTTTTTACTTTTACAAATCTCAAAATGTTTTCACAATCAAAACAATTTTCTATACTATATAAGAAGCCAAATAGATTTTGTTTGTCAACAAGTCTATGCATTTTGCCATAAATATTTATTATTTCAGTTTGCAGTATGTGAGTCAGCAACCGAATTTCATCAGATTGTGCTAATCGAATTTGTTGAACAGTTAAACTAAATGGTTATCAATTCACAAGCGAAAGCAATGTAAACACAATTTATCAAAATAGTAGGGAGAAACATAGACAGATCTTCGAAATGCAGATAATATTTTAATTGTTGCAAATAAATGGCTTTAAAACTGTTAATCAATGAGTTTATCACATTTAAAAAATGTCGAATTCGTAACATAAAACTTTTTTTGCTTTGGGTTTAGGCAACACAGTTCTCTGTTTTAAATATTTAAACAACAACCAAGTAATTAATTTTGCTTTAGCAATTTTTATTTAAATTTGTATTAAGTAATAGTGTCTAAATACTTAGGTGATTAACACAGTTCCGAAACTAATACATATTCCATGTGGTTGCAGGGGAAAATCCTCTCGTGACTTAAAACAATATTCAATCGACAATTTGTAACTCAATGGGAACGATCGCTGGGTGATCGTTGTTTGCTTTGATTTTATGCTATATAGACAGCCATAAGACGGTGAATCGAGGCAAAACTGGGATGCCAATTTAAGTACAGCATATTAGCATATTAGATCAAGATCCGTGTATTATATATATGTAGAGTCTAGTCTAACACTAGGTGGTTGGTTAACTTAGCTACTGTTTTGAGCCAATATCAGAGACGACATCGAGATGCGGAGAGAGGAAAAAACATGTTTAACTGACTCTTGGCCCTGGGCTATTCCTGGCCGTTTGCTTTTCGGGGATTTTGTGCGGCGCTGCTGGTGGAGGGCACGGGTGAGCCGGGGGGCGTGGGAGTGCGCAGAGCCCGTTCGAAATCCTCCGCCAAATCATCATCATCTCCGTCCTGCTGCCAACTGTCCAATGCTTTGTCCACATCGAACTCTGGAAACTTTAGCGTTTCCCCCGTCACATCCACCAAACGAGATCGCAATCTCTGCGAGATCTCCTCCAGCTCTGTGTACTTTCGCTTGATGGCCTGACCCAACTGCAAATGACCCAGTTCCATGGACTTTTCGAACTGATCGATCACGGTATCCACACTGGGCGGTATAGCCTCCACATGTGCCTCTATGCCCCCCGTCACGCGGCCATTAAAGTCCACTATGTTGTGCCATCCGCTGGGAAAACCTCCGCCCGGTTGCTTCTGGTTGAGATTGAGGGCTGCGAAGCCTATGATGGCATCCTCATGGGGAGACGGCTCAGTGCTGCCGTTTGGGCTAACAATGGCCTTCTTCCAAAGCTTCAAGATGAAGAGCTTCTGGGGCTGCAAGAAAACATGAATGAGTATTTTTCATGATATTTGAGTTAGGAATCGCCATTCATTTCTGCTTACATTACTGCGATAATCGCGACTCACTTCCACCCGGAACTTGCTGAGCCACTGGGGCTTCGTCGACCTCGCCACAATGGGCGTGGCATGGACCAAACCCTCGTGCGACTTGTACGTCTGACTGTTGCAGTTGACGGCCTGGAAGGTCACGTAGGTGTTTGGCGGTTCATTGGGCGGGAACCGCTTGGCGGCCGACTGTCGTTTGCCCTGCTTCTTCGATTTGCCATAGCCGGGATTAAGGGGCAAACCAGCAGCGCCAACGATGCGCAGTTGGAAGCTGAAGTTGCCGGGCGCCGGAGGAGCTGGAGGGGGCGGCATTACAGGCGTTGAGCTACTTGGTGCAGGAGTTGTTATGGCATTTTGCAGCATGTCCAGTAAATCTGTGGTGCTATTTGGAGCCGGCACTTGATTGTTGTCCTGGTCGAAGCCACGCTGCTGCTTTAGTTGGGCAATCTGGGACTCACTGCCGATGGCCAGGAGCACCTTGAGCTCCCCCACAGGCGATTGGGTTTCAGCACTGACAATGGGTGCCCAACCATCGATGGAAATAACCGGTAGCTGAAAGTTATAAAGCAAACTTTAGTGCTGGACCTAAGAAATTGTAAGGGAATACAAAGTCAGTTTGAACCAATACGAACCAAACCCAAGCTGTTTTTTCATGTTCAACAGAAATAATCAGTCGTATTATTATTTTAATTTGAAAAACCAGAAAAAATCAGTCTGCTAGTTTATATAAGTTTTGTTATCAAACGGATTTTCGACATTGAACTTGAATTAATGAAAATAGCAAATTGTGCAAAACTTAATCGGAAAAAATTTCAGTGCAATAATATATTTTAGTTGGAAATATTATTCTGTTGACTATAAGTAGTGTTTTTAAATAATTTAATAAATAATTTTTTGAGAATTGATAATACAAGTAGAACAAGAACATTTTTTAATAAAAATAATTTACTTTTAACCAAGTAAATTTGGAAAACATTAGAGTGCTCCAAAAAAAATTTACTCTCACTGTTTCATGTGGTAGATTTACAATAAATGTATAAAAAAAAATCAAACAATTTTATTTTAAGTTTAAGACGTTACCCTATGGTCTCAAGCAAATTTTTTTATCCACGACAACAGGTCGTATTAGTGATATTCATTGAATCCACAGCGCAGAAAAACACATTTTTTTCGAAAACGATCTTAATAAGGTAAAGAGCATTGTAAAAGCGGGTTAAAGTAGCACCTTATACATTTGGATCGTCCAAATGTACATGCATATTTATAATACCCTTAATTTGTTCTATTCAGTTGCAACTTAGTTTACATATGTTTGCAGTACAGCTCAATTTTATAAACAATAGTTAGGTTATAAAATGTAGGTTCAAACTTTTTTTTAGTGATTTATGACAGTCTTGCACCCCCAATTTCATAAAACCCATTCGCACCTTTCCCTTGCACAGGTGATTGGTGATGCTGGCATCTCTGTAGGCGATGAAGAACTGGTGCAGCGGCAGCCGGACGACTCCGCCCAGAGGACGCAGTTCCAGAAGCAGTTGCTGCCGCTCGACGCTCTGCAGGAAGCGCTCGTCGTTGATAATGGCGAACTGCTCCTGCAGCTCGAATGATCCTCCATCGCCGATCTTCACCACGAGGGGCTGCGATTGCCAGAAGGGCTGAAGCGATAGTTCCTGGCAGGCCGATTTGTTCTCCGCCGTCAATTGACGCAGCTCCCCGGCATTCAGATAGCCCCGGAGGAGACGGACTTTGTTGGTCTCCGCCATGAAATTGACACAGTCCAATATGGCCCTGTTGTTGTTGTTGGCTTGGGGTGGAGGGGGTGGCGGGGCCGGCGGCTGGGGAGGCGTTAAGACGGCCTTTGAGTTGCAATTAACTGAAAAATATTTAAGAACGCAAGAGAGGATTAGTGATTTAGTCAACGGTAGATAGGCTGCGGCATGCAAGGCTGTATTAATCACAGTTCAAAGTTCTTAAGTAGACCTTGAACCCTCACGATGTGAATCGAACAAGCTATTAAAAACGAAATCGAGGAATCAGCTGCGATCTTTGATCCGGGGACTCATCGCCTTGACGACAGACGATCGGATTCAAAAAACCGAATCAAGCGGAACGTAAAATGTACTCAGCAAGCGGGTGAAACCGGGTCGAATCGGTTATAGCACGTGCTCAACAAGCGGACAAATGACAACTTGGCCGATTACTTCAATCGAGTGGGCTAAAAATAGACCATTTAGATCTCAAATCGGGACGATAATTGACGCATTTTGAGCATCATAAGCGGTGGACACAGTGGGCAAGTGTGAAATAAATTATAAGAGCCTCAGGAAAATATATTTTAATTTAAAATCATTTGACTAATGGGAAATTGGAAATGGCACAAATTTAAATAATGTCAAATTAAAGTGGAATATTTTATCGACAGAAAACTCTTCATATCAAAAAGTCATATGACACGTAAACAAATTTTCTTATTTAGAAAAGCCCTCAAATTTTTAAAGTATTGAAAACATGAAATAAATATTAAAACAAAAAAATAACATTATTTTAAAGTTTTGATAGCTAAAACCTTTTTATACTTCAAAATTCTAGTTATAAACCTTTTTTATGCATTTGCATGACCTAAAAATTTTGTATATTCCTAATTTTACAGAAAGGTCCATTCTTAAACTTCTAATGATAATACTATCCAATGAAGAGTTACAAAAACTTCATCAACCCACTGTGCCTCATGATCATAAACAAAGCTGTTGGAAACAAAATACATGTTCTAAAATATATAGCTGGGGATAAAAAACATAAAACACAAAACAGATTTTTTTTGTTTTTGATTTTGTTGATTGTTTTTTGTTTTGTTTTGCTTTCTTTTTTGAAAATAAAAAGTATTTATTGACAGAATGATGGGCAGCACTTGGATAACGGCAATCAATAATATATAGAGTAAGTGCAGGATGCGTGGGCGTGGTTGTGGGCGGCTCGTGTGGTTTTGGTTTTGGTATTGATTTTGTTGTTGGTCGTGGTGGAAATTGTGATTGTAGTCGTGTGGTTCAGCTTGTATCAGTTGTATTCGATTTGGGGGCCCAAGAATCATTGGTTCTTGCGATTGGCAACCACACGACATTAGTCATATATATTCACCTGCGGCCTTGTTTCCACTTTCGTTCTTTTGACCCTGCTGCTTCTGCTGCTGCTCCGGATTTCCATTTAAATTCTGCAGCAGACTGACCTTCACATACACGCTGCCCAGATGGACATCGCGACGCTTGATGGCCACGCACTTGCACTGCTCGAGCAGTGATGCCTTGTAGAGCTCCCGGAGCTCCAGACGCCCCATGCCGAGCATTTCGTTGAGGCAGGTGCCCGGCTCACGCCACCAAACCGTGATGTCCACATGGCCAGCGCTCTGGTCCTCGTCCTCCAGGCTCTTATCCTCCATATCCACTTGCCGCTGAGCCGTCTGCCCGAACCGGGTGCACTGCGTCAGGCTCTGGAACTTCTCCGACTCGAACTGCATGATGTGGAACATGGGGTAGCGCGGCACCTTCCGTATCAAATCCCCGGACAGCTGGCACTCCACGGTGAAAATGGGTCGCACTTCGTTCTGAACCAGTTCCATGCGCTGTGTGCCCTCCGGCTGCAAGGTCAGTGCCTCCAAGTGGAGTTGCAAAGCGTTGCAGCTACGGAATATCTCCGGCGTGATCACCAGCTCGTCCTCCGACTCCTGGGCAATTTGCTCCGATTCGGATTCCGGCCACAGGACCTGCTGGTGTTTCTGCTTAAGCGGCTCGGCGGAAGCAGCGGTGGCAAAAAGAGCCACCAGATCTGCGTCCAGTTTCTTCATGGCCTCCATTAGCTCAACGTTGCTGGTGGTGCCTGTAACGAGCGGAAATATATATTAAGACGTTAGTTTTAAATGTGAGAAACAGAAATGTCTTTGAATTTACAGGTTTTTAAGCTGGCGAATTAGTGCGATCCGATCTCCACGACGTGGGCTTTCCAAATGTGGCCCTTGTATGCATGGGAGATTCCGAAAAAGCCGGCCGAAAGAGGAGTACGAAAGCGAAGAAAGAGGGGCCCCCACTAATCGCGTTCTATGCTTTGTCTCACACTTCTCTCACTCTCTCACGTGTTCGCGCTATCGCTCTATCACATGGGAGTCGGCTTTGGGGGGTGGTGGAGCACCCTGGATACCCTATCGATAGAATTTATTATTCGATTCCATGAAGGAAAAAAACATGAACCCTGCTCTTTTGATTCGAAACCATTTAAAAATGTACATAAAAATATGCTGTCTCAGTTTAGTACTTCTTTAATATTTTAAAGATTTTATTTTATGATTCTTGGAATTAAAATATATCAAGAAGTTATATTTTTTAAATAGAAAAAACTTATACATTTTGTGCTACTTTGAAATTTAATTTTTACCGTAAGAACAAATTTAAAGTGCAAATCTAAAAAAATCTAATGCAATTTTTAAATATTTAATACAGATTTCGAAAAAATTTTAATTTTTTTATCCAGTTTATTAGCTTTTTGTAAAAATTATATTCCAGCCAGCTTTTATAAAGGGTATCTAAATTTGAGAAACGCTATTCTCACAATTGCTTGCTTCTCTTTTAGCATAAGCAAAACCAGACCCAAATATATTTTTTGCATAATTTCGTCTGACATTGGTAAAGTTCAGTGGCAGGAGGAAATACAATTTGCAACAGATTCGAGGGCATTTTTCAACTCAAAATCGTCTACAGCTAAAGGTCAAAGAGTTATCGGTCAGCGGGAAAATTATTACCCATTTCTCGGCCTGGTAACGCGCTAAATTCTTGATTGGCTCCAAGATAATTGATAAGAGACGCCTGATGCCAGTTCAATGACATAATTTTCCGTTCGAGAGATGGATTTTGGTACAGTAACAGTTGTAGGATTAGTCAGTAAATGGATTCTAGGCTTGAGCAACTAACGATTTTCTTTGCTCTCCCCTTTCATCAGCCATTCGGTACGCTAATTAAAACCCATAGAAATTCGCATCGCATTAGTTGAAAAGTGAAATAGCGAAAGAGAGAGCAGGCCGGAGACATCTTATCAAGGCAAGGCTTATCGATTTCGACCCCATACCACCGCAATATTTCTCCCTGTGTAGCAACAAAGTCTCATAAAAAGCGTTCTCAGCAATTCGCTCCTGATTCACGGAATAGTTTCGCTTTTTTTTTTTGTACATACGCATGTCGGTATGTTTGGTGGATTCGTCGGAACATACATATGTACATATGCTTTAAAAATTTTTATGCCTGCGTGATAACACTAGCGGACCTCTGGTCTCAGCAAAGAACCTAAATTGAAGGCCAATGGCGAACACCCAGACGCAGCTGACAAAAGCTGAAAAAAACTAAAAAAAAAAAAAAACCCATTTATTTGACAGTCAGCAAAAACGAGATACAAAACCAAAACAACAAAACCGTTGAGCCTGGCAACATATAGTGAGATAAAAGTTTGTGACAGGGGCGGATTTTTTTAAAGGGGTGCTACAAATGAAACCCTGGAAAAGACTTTATTTTAAACTATTTTATTATTCAACATTTTGTTTACAAATGTAATTTAAATATTTAGGAAACAATATGCATTTGGGAACATTATAGATCACAAAGAATGTTTAAAACGTTAAACTTGGAATATAACATATGATTGCTAACTTAAAAAAAACGTTTTACAATAGCTAAAGATAAATCAAAATTTGATTACGTTAGACAGTTAGTAATATTTTAGAAACGAATGTGAACAAGTACAATTTGATCAAATGTATTTGAAAAGAGGTTTAATAGGTGATTTATTTGGATGCAATTTAAATACATACATAATCCTTTATATATTATTTTGTAATATTTTTTAATTATACGGTACTATAACGTGAAATCATTTTAACACCTCCTAATTGAAAGCCTTTTTGGCACCTAATCCGGCCCTGCATATCAGTTAAAAAGTGTTTTCCCATTGAGAAACAGTCTCCCAATATTTTAGTTTACCGAGAGAGTGAGAGAATAGGTTTTTGCCTGCACGTGTTTCGGTATAATCACACTATATTCTGATTTTTATGGCTCTCTTTCGTTGGGCTTTACGTACATATTTATTGGGACTCGCTTGTTCAAATGGAAAGTTTTCAGCGCTGCTGCAAAACCAAAAAAAAATAAAAGAGAATATCATACGTCAGCCAAACAGGAATATTCGTTTGCCAAGTGATTGGGCAACATGGGACTTCAGGGGAGCTTGATCTATTTTTGGGATTCTGCAATTGTTGTGCATAAATTATCTTTTTGGCAAATTTTGTTTGCTACTGATTGGACTATGTTGATGAGCAAAACAAACAAAACCACAGACTCTTACGTAAGAGTCAACAAACTGTTGTGAATTGTGTGCTTCAAAATAGAAGAGCAAAATCAAATTTTATAAATAAATAGTAGGAAAATGCCAAGAAAAATAAAAACAAAAACCAAAATAAACAGACGCGGTCGTCGACTGAGAGGCTGCGGAAAAGTAGCTGATTAAATGACGACAACGGACGACATAGCGTCTATACCTTAACCCATTAAATAAAATAATTACATAAGAATTTTTTATGTATATTAAAATATGTACGGACAGAGCATTTAAAGAAAACCTTAATTTTTACTGCCATATACACTTCAGTATAACATACAAAGTTTTTTAATTGCTGTTTAAAAATAATAAACGTAAAAATAAATCTAAGATGTTGGCACCTCCTCGTCCATTTCAATGATGTACTTTAAGGCAGAAAATTCCTCCTTACTGCCCCTAGCGGTCTTTTCATCTGGTATATATGAGGCTAGAAGAATGCCGATAAACACAGATATGGCTCCAAACATAAACGGACCCGCAGCAGTTCGATCTTCATTTACACTCCTGTTCAGAAGCCGATCTTCATTCAAGTCCATGTCGGATAAGTAGAATACGATACCAAATACAGCGGGTCCGAGTCCATTACACAATCCTGACATACCCGTGATCATCCCTTGCACTGCTCCCTGACTTTCACCATCCGAATATAGAGATACGTAGGCGCTCACGGCCGGAAAAGTAATGGAACTCAATGCGGCCACATTTCCAGCCAGCCACATTTGCCACTTTTCATCTCCGACGGCATACAGAATAAGTTGCAGCAGCTCCAAAAATAGGCCCAACAATATGGATTTCTTGGCACCTATAATTTTTACAATAGATCCCAATGATACGTTAGCCGATATGCTCAAAATGGCCATGAAAGCCACCAGCATAGACAGTTCCACGAAACCAAATCCCATCGACAATTTAAGGTAGGCCGGTACACTAGAATATTCACCAGCTTCAGGGAGTAGAAACGTGAAGACCACAATGCACAGCAGCAGAATATTGGGATCTGAACACACTCTAAGTAGGGCCAAAAAGGGATCCGCTTGCTTCCAACTCAGTCCAGACGATCTTACTTTTCGCGGCAAACTTTCGGGAACTGCCAGCAGCACAAAGATCACATTCGAAGTGGAGACAAGTGTGGCTATCAATACAACCGTATTAATGCCATAAAGTTCCATGATGAGATTTCCCATGGCCGGGGCAATTACCAAACTGGCGGCAAACGTGGCCGATACTAATCCATAAGATTTGGTCCGCTCTTCCTTGGTCGTAACATCCGCCACATAGGCAAACACAACCGAGAAGCTTACTCCCAGAATTCCACTTATTGCGCTGATCGCAAAGAACCACCAATTATCGATCGTCATCATGGGGATCGGCAGGCAAGTGAAGGTCACTGTCATCAGCAGCAGCAACTTCCGACCATAGATATCCGATAGTGCTCCGATCAGAGGGGCTGATAAAAACGAGAGTATTCCCTTAACACCCATCACCAAACCGTTCATCAGGAATGTGTGATCTGGGAAGGTTTCCTTCAAAGTGGCTATCATGGGCATTGTCAGCAGACCCCAGGCGAAATACTCCAAGAAAATCACGACCAAAACATGAGCAACACACGGCTTTCCAATCCCCGAAATAGAGGCAAGAGTTACGAGTAGTTTTTTCAGACCCAACTTGGCCATATCTGTATGGCGAGAATACAACTGAAAGAGCACTAAATCTTGCACTTTGAGAAAGTAGGTAAAGTTTTACTGAAATTATTTTTATACGGTCTTTTAGCGTGGCTAACACATTTTAGAGGGGTATCTGATGTTTTTTGTTAAAGTAAACGAAAAAACTTTGCCTATATATTTGTCGGAAAACTTATTTGGGAAATGTCGAAAGATTGACCTAATGATAGGTTTAACACTTCTTGTAATATTAAAGGAATACAGAATCTTATAACTTTAAGTTTAAAACAAAGAAAAAATTGTTTGTTTGTTTTGTTTTGTTTGGCCAGCCGAAGTTTTTATAACCTTGCAGCTTTTGCTTTGCTTTGATCTCAAACCCTTTTGCTTAAGTTATTTGATTGTTTTAAGTTTTTTTTTAAATGTATTGTTTTATTTAGTACATATATTATTGTTTTTTCTCACAAACATTTTACAATGACCCTTTCCCTACCAAATTGGTGATGCATACTTTTTGTCGAAATGCCAAAACAAGAAAGTCGTGCTCAAGCAAAGGTTTTTAACCACAAATGTTATATTTCAAAAGTTGAGAAATGTCAAATCTGGAATTGGTGATTTAACTGTTTGAGTATTCTTTGGCTCATCCTGAAAAAGGTAGAACATTACTCCAAACGTGGCAGGACCCAATCCCTCGCTCAAACACTCTATCCCAGCGATAATGCCAAGGACAACGCCCAGATTTACGCCACTGAAATTGTTGCGGGATGGATAATGGTACCCAAGGCGGTCACTATGCTGCCCAGCCAGAGCATCCAATGTTGGATTCCGAATGCGAACAATAGCAGCTGCGATAGCTGGCAAAATAGGCCAAGTCGGATCGACCACTTGGCACCCACTAGACTCACAAGGTAGCCCAAGAGGATATTCGACGTGATTCCGAGCAGTTTTCCAGTAAAGCCTTAATTCCGCTTTAACAAAATGTATTAATTACAAAACAAAAAAAAAAAAAATTGGTTCTGATTCATTAGTATCTACAGTATAACATAGTTCTGTATATTTAAGAGAACTATAGTTTTGTCGAAATTCGCTTTTAAAAGAGATCTAAAACACAAATAAAACCAATTAAAGAGAATTTAAAATGTCAACAAATATTTTGAATAACACGTTTTCATTAGATATTTATTTATGTGAAATTTCAAAGTATTTTCAATAATATATTGGCAATAAGCAAAAACAGTCATCGAAGCTAATTACAGTGCCCTCTCCTGGCGTTCAAAATAAATATGAAAATGAAACACAGAAATTACCAGAAAAAAAATAAATTCAATTTTAAATCTATTCTATTAAAGAAAAAAATTATATATATATATATCTTTATATAATTTAAAAGCAATAACTTGACTAATATTTTCAAGTTAATTAAAACCTGCCCTTACTTATTTGTTATTGATTGTGAATACGGCAACTTTGGGTGAAATTCAAAAAATGATTAAAAGTTGACAAATTTTTTTGTACTGCTTAAACAAATAATTTGCATATTTCCGTGCAGTGCCCTTAAATAAACACAATGTCTCAGTATGAATATGAATAAACAGTTGCGTTTGCTTAAACGAAAAGCGGTGATGGGACAACATTGTAAGAAGATTTATTTATGTTATTTTAGCAATGCGATGCTTTTACGAAAAAAGATTTCATTTGATTGCAAGTTATTGCTGATGAATTTCGAAAATATGGCTCAGCAATTTCAGTTTTTCTTTTTCCATTTATTAGTAATATCTTTTAACTTTGGCATACCCCACACTTAAATTTAGTCCCTATGTTTCGACGACATAATGTTGATTAAAATAGTTTGTTAGCATAAAACACAAAATATTCGCAGCAGTGAATTACAGTTCAGTTAAATTTTTAAAATATTTTTCCATTCTCTGAAAAGCTTTAAAAATTAAGATTTTAAAAGAAGTTGTTATTGATATTATTCAGACATATTTTAACTTGATGTTAAAGTCATGAGCTTGGGTTTGTTTCAAGATTAATAATATTATGCCCAGATAAATATTTAAGACTGCAAATATAAGGATACCTCAAGAATATGTTTGTGGTGGTATTTTTGTATCCACCGGTAGGATGAAATATGTGAAAGAAACTTTTTTTGAATAATTATATTATGTAGGAAATCTGTGTACTAAATTTTGTATTACAAAAGAATTGTCCTTACCTGCCAAAAGATCGTCATTTTGCTGATCCTGCAACAACGGCATCACCTGTTCGCCGACAGGTGGCGCACGTGCATCCTGCACATCCTCCGGCTCGTGGGCATGGCCGTGGGCGGTGGGGGCGTGGCCCTGGATGGGCGGAGGGGGCGGTGGCTCGGCGAAGAGCATCTCAAAGCGCAGCCGGATCTGGATTTGGCCGACTTTCAGCTGCTGTTGCTGTTGCACTTGTTCGAGCGGGCCACCGATCTCCAGGTGACGATATAGAGCATAAATTTCGGTTTTATGCTCGAAATGTCGCGAATTGCCGTAATTAGCGGCGTATTTATTACTGTTAGCGTGATTGCAGCCTGCTCGGACGTCACCACAGCCGGCTGAGGAGACGGCGACAATTTCGATGGCGGTACACAGGCGTAAATAATCTAAAAATAAGACACGGCTTGTTTTTTTGCTGTGTATGAGGGGATGCTGATGGTGCTTCTTCTTATTTGCCCTTAGTGTGCAATGCTTCTTCTTTTTCTTATTTGCCCTTTGTTTCTTCTTTATCCTCTCTTTTTGACTGAGCTTATTTTGCTCTCGTTGTTGTTGTTTTTTCTCCCCGTCTTCTTTTTTCTCTTCTTGTCCTTTTGTTTCTCGTCCCTGATGATGATGTTGCTTGTTTGACCTTTTCTTTTGGCCAAGCTTTCTCTCTCTGCCGACGTCGCTGTCGCTGCCGACGTCACAGCTGATGCCCGCCTTAGCACTCTCTTGGCTCCGCCAACTAAAATTCGCCTTAATTTCCGAGGACAACGTCGAATTCGCTCTGATCGATTTCACGCCTTTGCGGCTTTCCTTCTGCAAATTTAACCCCTCGGCAATTTTCCTGCTTTTCCGCTTTTCACTATGCACATTCGTCGGCGACCGTGGGAATTCTGCTATCATAATTTTTATGCACTTATGCCATAATTCTCTCACTCACTCTCACGCACACACGTATAAAAACGCGAAAAGAGAGGCGGGCGCGCGCTTGTATTTTCTTTTTTTTGTTTAACCAAGCTGAAAAGTTAAAAATCTTTACACACACACACACACAGAAGTTGAGAAATCGAATTTTCCGTACTATGATTTTCCGGCCATTAATCTGCACGGGCGTAAGTTTCGAGGAAAACTGCTGGGCTGCAAAAAAGCTCCTGGTCGCAAAGGAAGAAAAAACGGAGAGCAAAAAGGCGAAGCTTGCCGACTACTCGGGACGTTACCAGACTGCTGAGGGAATGTCATTTGTTTTGGTTTTGCCGCCGGTGCGTTGCCACATGGGAAATAAATACTGAAAAATATTAAATTATTGCCTGAGCTGCCAACCTAGTTCCCCTAGTTCCTACTAAAATCAGATACCAGCTCATTTAAAATATATTGGTTTAAAAAGATATAATTTTTTAAGACTCTAAGAAATCGTACAAAATTTAAGCTAACCAATACGCAATAAAAAAATTATGTTTAAGCCTTAACATGAAAATTATGTTAAAAATATATTAACTACTTTTCCGGATGATCGCTAGTAACAATGAACTGGAAGAAATAAGTAAATCTCTACTTTTGATTTTAACTAATTTGGAAAATTTTGAAGTAAATTTAATCTACACGATTTTCTCATTTTAATAAGCCTATTTCTTGAAACAATTTTATGAAATACATTGTATAGACCTTAATAATGTAGTCTTTTGAAATTTGTTATATATGGAAGATTTTAAACATCTTATTATTTAATTTAGAGAATTAGTCACACGATTAATTGAATTAGTAATATTATTTAGTGCATTAGTCACATGAAACGTTTAGTCACATTTTGAAAGCCCTTTTGTATATTTTATAGTTATTTCTTGGTAAACAAATATTAATATCTCTTAAGACCACTGAATATCTATCGTTTGTTTTAATTTTTGGCTACCAAGTGGTAAGTTATGTACGTACCCATATGCTATTTATTATGTTGTTGTTTATTTAATTAAAGAGTTTAATGCAAAATGAATTCGAAATCATTTATTAACAAATGTGAATCAACACCGAAGGAATCAACTCAGAACGAAGTTTTGGAAAGAGATGTTCCTTATACCATTAATAACCAAAAAGAGAGCGAAACAACTCCGAAAAAACCTGAAGTAATATCATATAATAACCCTCATCGTCGAACTGCGACCACCTTTGTAAGGTTAAAGAGCAAGCAAAGAAAAGAACTGAAGCATGCTTTGTCAAGAGGTATACCCAAAAACTATGCTTTGGCATGGATTCAAAATGTTTCAAAGGTTCAGCAAAGTCAGAAGCCGAACAGAGATAATCAGGAGTCTGCAAAGATTATACAGGACTCGACAAAAACGAGTTTATCCTGAAGATAGCATCTAATTTCCAGCGAGTTAGAAGCTCCTGCGCCAAGAAATTTAAATAAATACATTTTCAATAATCAACAGAAGTCAATAACCTTTGTTTACTTATATGAAAAGTATATTGTAGATTGACTAGTTTTAGTATTGTATATTATTGTAAAAGGATTTTCGTAGGCTCATCTGGACAAACAGAAACTAAATTGATTTATACATCTTAATCACTCGCATGTTTGTCCATTAAATTTTCGCAATAGCATTTTTCATAGCACATTGTGACCTTTTGCACAAATATTATCAATCATTTCCTAAGAAAATCACTCTTAATTTGTCGACTTCTCTTTATTGACGCATCGCCTTAACAAATCCAACTAAAAATTTCCAATCAACACAGACAACAGCCATATCCCGCTTAGGCAAACAGACGCAGTTCGTCGCGTGCCTCGATGCACTTGGGCGGCGATGGCGTCTCGAATTCGCCCAACTCGGCGTCGTAGTAGAGGGCCGCGCGATAGGGACGCAGTTCCCACGGCACCTGCTGCTCCATGGTGGTCAGGTTGATGCCCAGATCCTCCAGCGTGGGCACTCCAGTCAGCACCTTATCGGTGACAGCCTCGCGCTCGATGCGAGCAGGATGCAGACCGCCGATCGGGGCGCCGGGGCAGATCCAGCTGTTCAGCCTGGCCTTCAGCAGGAAGGTGGGGTCCCAGCGCATGTCGTAGCGCATGTAGCCCCAGCGCTTCTGGTCCTTGCGCATCAGGCGGTGGAACCAGTCGACCAGCTCGCTCAGCTGGTAGCGTTTGGGTCTGAAAAGGTTAACAGCAATTATTTGGAGGATCTCACAAATTATGTAGTTTTGATACATTTTGTAGTTCTGATAAAGAATTGGATACTTAAAGTATGCAATTTAAACTAAAATAAAACAGATCTCTTTATGCTCTTAAATAATAAAGAAATCGTGATTAAACTAAGACAATTACTGAATTATAATAAGTTATAATCAGGGTTGGGGTGTACCTAGATTGTACCAAGGTACGTACTTAGGTTAGAATTAATGTTACCTTATACCTTACCTAGCTAAAAGTATGTGAGAATTCCTTACCTAGATAAAGATGTTGATTTAAAAAAAAAAAGAAACTGGCTATGTTAGATATTTAGGTACTGAAATATATTTTGTTTGGTTTTCAAAAAGGCTTGATATCACTTAACTTAATTTAATTTTAATTTTCGCCAATATGCCAATAAAATAATTTGAGTACATCTTAAAAAAAGGTAATTAAACCGTATATGCAAGATAAAATATGTTCTTTTTTCCTTTTTTTTAAAACCAGACTTAATAATATATATCAACCTTTATCTACAACTTCGTGAATATTAAAAAAATTATTAAAAATGTTTTTATTTTAGCCTAGTTGTACCTTTTTTATTACCTAGATACTTCTCAAATTGTGTACCTTTTACATTACCTAGGTACTTATTTTCTCAAATACCTTGTACCAAAAAACTAGTACCTTTCCCAACACTGGTTATAAACAAGGCAATCAAATTTTAATTATATTTGCTTGTTGATTTCAAAAAAGAGTTTTACCAATTAAGCAGTAAACATGTAATTTAATGGAAATGTTACATAGTAAGCTTCTTGTTGGAGAGATTGACTTACCCAACGGCCTGGTAGATGCGACCGGCGGAGTCCGGATCCTTGGCGGCATTGATGATGGCCTGGGCCACGTCCGAAACGTAAACGGGCTGCTTCACAGTCTTCTCGCCCTTGTGCCACAGCGGCATCGAGCGGAACTGACGACGCCAGATGTGGGCGTAGTAGCGCAAGAAGCGATCCTCGGACCCGTAGATATCCGCCGGACGGATGATCGTCGCGTTGGGGAAGGCGTCGCGCACCCGCAGCTCACCCTCGTACTTGCTCTTCAGCCACTCACTGCCGCCCTTGACGAACAGATCCTGCGGATTGGCCTCCACGTTCAGGGAGGACAGGTGGATGAAGCGCTCAACTCCAGCCTCGCGGGAAATCCTAAAATACAAAAAACATTCGATTAATATTAGATTAATAATTAAGTAGTTTAGCTAAGTTAATAATTAAATAGTTTTGTGCCAGGGGCACTTTTTATTTCTGAGTGAACAAATATTAATTTTGTCGGCATACATATTTGTTTACTTGTATATATGTATATAAGTTTATCTAACTAGATTTTAAAGCAGATCAGTGAGTTTGTATTTTATATAAATGCTTATTCGATATGTAATTGATTTATTAATTTCTGGGAGTCAGGGCTTGTTAAAACATTTAAGAACATTTAGTTATTTAAATACTATTCAAATGCGAATGCTTTAGGTAAATGTTGTAAACAGGCCTGTTTTTCAAGAACAATACCAAAACATTTAGGTTCTTGCGGTAGCATTAGACTTATTATAAGTATGTTTGATAAAGTATATAATATTCACCTGGCGATCCTTTCGGCTCCGTTGACATGGACATCCTTGTACTTGAAGTTCTTGGTCTCAAAGTCCCTGCCCACCAGATTGATGACCACGTTCGAGTGCTTGACGGCTTCGCGAATGGAGGCGGGATCTTCCAGGTTGTAGAAGTGGAACAGCACCTGGCCGAGATCGCCGGTGACCTTCAGGCGGATGACATCGGAATCGTCACCGCGGTAGGGCAGGATCATCTGGGTGCCGGATTTGCCCAGCTTATTGCACACATAGCGACCCACGAATCCAGTGGCTCCGAAAACCGTGGCCACAATCCCATTGAAACTGCTTCGTCCTCCAGTTCCGCGCTTCATGGCAGCCGGATTCGTGGTCCTCAGCGGACGCGGACCATCTTCCGGCGGAGCAGCGGCGGCGGAATATCCACGCAGGCATAGAACTCCCACCACGCCATTGCCATGGTGCTCTGAGTATCGGGAATTTAACCGAAAATGAACCAAAAATAAGCCACAACATTGGTGGCAGAACTCATATTACATAATTTGTTTGACCGGATGTTTTTGCCCGCAGGCGACGCTACTCACTGGCCAGCTGGAGATTACGGGTTAGTACTATGGCGGCCATTTCGTACCGGCGCACTAAACCAACTCGATTGGATAAATTAAACGCTTAAAATCCTATTTTATTTCGGGCAGTTTTGCTCCAAACCAGTGTGACCGCGTCTCAACCATTAAAATATACCGTAGTGTGGTGACAAGTAATACTAAAAACATTTAATTAATATACCAAAAATAAGAGTGTCAAGAGTGTCTACATGTCAAATGTAGAGAAGAGCGCGGTTGCCAGACTTTTGAACAAGATCGGATTTGAAAAATAACGAACAATTTTCAGATTGATCTTTTAAATAAAATTGAGCTGGTTTCAAAAAGATTTATTATACCCAATTTCATACAGCATGTATTAAAATTAACAATTAATCTTTACATCTTATTTTAAATGTTTGTTATACTTTTTTTATTGGTTTTTAATGTAAGTTTAAATTATATAAATATAGTTTAACAAACAGCTATTTACTCGTTATTCCATTTATTTTCTTTTTCTTTCCCACGAAAAATGTATGTATTCACATATGTATGTACCTATTATCTGTTGATAAATTGACTAATTTGTGGCTTTATTTTAAATAAATATATGTGTTATGTACATTTTATTTTTAAGAAAGAATAAAGTAAGCTTACTAATTACCTTACAGTTTGGTTTGTTACAATTTAATAACCTTGTGATGGTTATCTTATTTAATCACTTGCTTAGCTGTTATTATAGTTGACAAATCTACTCAACTGGCTCTTAATTTATGAATAGTCTTGAACAAATAAGACGTAAGCTAACCGTGTCCCAGTTGAAATGGAACTGCCTTGACAGCCAGTCAAACCGCCGAGTTTTTATCTAATGTGCGTGGTTTAATTGCAATTTGCAGGCCCGCGGATCGCTTAATTCGGCACGGCCTGGGTTCTGTGGACAAAGAATTTAGTTAGTCGCCTTCGAGCTGTAAGCACGAGAGCATCGTACTAGCAAAGTGCTATCTGTTCAACATCTACCAAATAGGGATTAAGTGCCCTCATATCAACGTCGATAAGCAGTCGAGTAAAAGTGAGCTTGTGGTAAAATTATTGATATGGATACACATTGTTGCGGTCATAAATATAATACCTCCTAGAAAATCCGTCCTTTCATTATACAATAAAGGTAAACTAATTAGAACCGGGTCCAGACTCTTTGAATAGAATAAAATTTGTATATTTTACTATTTGAAGTAACTTAAATATTTCTTGAACATTGACTGTTACCAGCTCAGTTTGTAAAAAAATGCTTTAAATTTAATTAAAAATGCATCTAACAGTTAAAGTCACAAATTAAAATACTGTGTTAATAGTGTTTTATATTTAACCCAACATCAATAATACATATTTATATGTACATATGTATGTATAAATGTTTGCATAAAATATTTTTTTTTATTTATTTTTCCTATTTAATCACCATGTCTAAAAATACTTGATTAAAAATTAAATTTCTAAAATTCTGGGACTAATTTATTGCAGACAGTTGTTTGTTTGATAAGCTAGATCAGTGTGTTTGACAATAGTGGACTTAATTCCGCATTGATTATCATATATGTATCTACATATGTACGTACATAAAACGTATATGTATATGTACATATTCATATGTAAGCATCATAAACATGCCTAGATAACATCAAAACATACTTACACACGATCAGACATGCACATACAAACTGTCTCGCGAAATACAAGCTTACCTGCTGTTCCCCTCGTTTTCTCTCTTTCTCCTTTATTTCTCTCTATCAGCTGATAACTTTCAACATTCTCACGCACTTTTACACCCACACAATCGCTATCGCCGTGCTTTCGCTCTCTCTCTCGTTATTTTCTCCCCTTTCCTCCACCTTTCTACACACACACACGTGCAGTCTTACGCTCACTTTCAATTCGCGGGCATTCCGTTTATGTTTTGCCGGCTGTGGTCATTGCTATTGTTGTTTTTTTTTTCGGCCATCTCTCTTTGCGTTTCATACCGTTACAATAAGTACTACGATTTTGATACCTCTTTGTATTTTCCAACTTAGCAAGGAGCATTAATATATTGAGAGCATACCTTTCAAATAAACATTATATTACACTAATTTAGAAATTTAACTTTTAATCTCCTCAACAGCCTTTTCTTTGGATTTTTCTGATTAATAAACATGAAACTTATTTCTGAGAATTTGGAATTAGAAAATCAAAATACATTTTCTTGAATAGCGCATTTACAGATTGCTTTAAAATTATAGTTGTAATAAAAAAGTTAGTCTCTATCAGTTCTACGTGTAAAATGTTAATTTAAATTATAAATGTAAATAATTGTTTGTAAAATATGTAAGATAATAATGTAAGAAAATCACTTTCAATTATATACCAGAACCTTTTAATACCCTGCTAAGTGTAACCAAAAATATGATCAAACAATTGTTTAAAATAATTTGTTGAATAATAATATAAAATACATTTTCAATTATTAGAAAGTTGTTAGAATTGCATCAAACAGTTTTAACAACTTTTTAAAACATACACCTGCTATTATTGGGAACAACAGAAAGTGTACAAAGTCGGCGGCTTGCCAAAATCACTTGGCTTTCCCGTCGTACCTCAAATTAGTGTGCTATATATTTTGTGTCGGCTTTGGCGATCATTCGTATTTGAGCCGCGCTGCAGTAAACAACGCTAGGTAATTCGCTCCCGAAAATTCGCGCGTGCCTCAAAATATTTTAAATCGTGAACGTGCGTGTGTGTGAATGTAATAACAATAATAAAATAGGAAAAGCTAATTTTCCTAAGCAATTTACAGTGCCGCCGGCTATAAATAGCCAGCGTACGAGGAACGCACGCATTTTTCCGCTTATCAGAGTCCAAAAGACGGTAAATTTCCAGTTGTAAGCCAAAATCTCACTTATAGACGAAGGGGGTCTAGACTGATAAGAGGGTTTCGGCCTTGTGCGAATAATATTTGCCTGCGTACATATCTGGGACCGGGATCCGAAAGCACAGTTTCAGATGGTATAGATATATATATATAGATGACTGATTCGTTAGCAGGCTGACTGTGAATCCATTTAGCAAGTGATTATTAAGACGCCTCGCGCCTCTTGGCACCGATGTGAAAAAATATTACCCCAAAAAATTACTAAAGCTAAAATAACACCATCTGCGGGGTATAAAAATAAATTTGATCGAAATCAACGCTAATTATAGGTTATATCTGTCTACGATCCAATCGTCTCGGGGGCTAAGATTGAGCTAAAAACAAATTCTCACTCTAAGCTAATTCAATGCAAATTGATCCGGGCCTTGGCTCAAGTACTGAAGAACGCAGCCGTGTTCCCAATGCAATATTATAAACAATTATCCATCCGTTAGTTGTTGAAAATATAAACAAACAGAATGGGTCAAAATAATAGTGGTTGCCTTTAAAAATAGGGTTTACTTTATTATAGTATTAGTATCATAATTAAAATAAAAGACTATAAAGATCAAAGTCCAACAAAAAGCGAAAATATATCGCTTACTCCTAGAAGTTCACGTTACTAAAAAATATTCTTGCTTAAATTAAGAAAAAGTTTAGTTTTTGGTAGTTATGTAAATGCATTTCAAGAAATAATCGCTAAAATATTTTAATATATAAAATTTCGACCGCAACTGTATGTTTATATTTTATTCAATTTTTTTTTCCAAAGGCGAGTCATTAAGTGTAATTGAAGTGGGTCTTTAGTAATCAGCATTAATATCAATTTGTGTATTATTTTAATGGGTTTATATATCATCAAAAAATCTCATTCCACTTGATCACGTTTCTGATGAGGATGCCAGGGAAAGTGCTTTGCTGGGCGTTTCATTCATGGATTTATAGGCGCAGATCTCACGTAGATCGTGGTGCATAAAACTGTAATTAAAATTTTTACACTTCTTTGTTTATTTTAATGGGAATATTTCATTGAATTGTGGGCCTCAGCTTATATTATGTACAGGTGGTCAGGGCTGTGCAGTTTTATCTACAACTATATAAAGAAAAGAAATTGCATTAGCGTATTGAGTTTCATTATTACGATTAAGACAGGCAGAAGTCAGACGAAAGTCAGTTTATAACAGAAACAGCGGTTTAAAAAAGAAAGAAAACCTAATCCTAGTCAACAATGTATTCATTAAGTGTATTGATTTTGTTGTCAAGATATTTATCGTAAGTAACTCCTTTAGTGATCTGTTTTCGAAACGAACTATTTTGAACGGTTGATAGTAAAAATTCAAGTTTGTATCTTTGCATAGTCTTTAAATATATAATGATGTTAATTCTAGGTTTTTGGAGGAACGCCAAAAATGTCCCAAAAACTGAAAACTCAAAATCTACTGAACTAGTAATGAAATTTTCCTAACTTACCTAGCAACATTTGCCGGTAGCAACATGTTTCCTTAACAACATTCCTCATCGAATCCCCCGTCTAGCGATGGTATTTTAACCCACCTGATGCCGAGTTGTTTTCGATATTGTTTCAAAATCGTTCTTATCAGTAGAGCTGTCCAATTCCCATATAATCACATGAGGGCGAGATAGCAATAGGTGGCTAGACAACTATCTCTGTCTGCTTATCAGGTGTCTGCTTTTGGCGCGTTCGAAAAGTGTTCAAATATGCCTCATACACAATAGCTAATTGCCAACGACAACAAAGTAATAAAATATTGGCAGCACACTTTGTCTATATCCCAGTGATAGGCAATAACAATATTGATAGATTTTTAAAATAAATCAAGTTTGTTTTCTATTCCCCTTGTGCATTACAAATTCTAAAAGCATCGGCGACCTTGTCATTGTGGTCGAAATGGTCAAAAATATTAGATAGGTGCTGTTGGTGGCTTTAAAAACAGGCCAGGGACCCGCATAGGAAGTATTTTTTAATTCAATTTCGAAATCTACGCAAAAATCAAAGTACAAATGGTTTTTGTTGCCAAGTTCAATTTGTATGCAGGCAACGGCCCAAACGAAAAATCAAACAAACCAACAAACAGAATTAATGCACCTGATGGCAAATCAAAATAAAAAAGCAAATGTTATTGGTCCCAAATTTTATTGCATGCTTCTCGCATTTTGTTGATGCTTTCAATTGATGAAGTGAGTTGTAGTATTCACCTAATTGACAATCAAGTTGTCAACTTTTGGCGCAGATTTACGATCTGGGTTTTACGAAAACAAACAAAGTCCGGATTCCAATCAAATATTTTGGTAGGTCGTTAAAAGTTAAGAGAACACGTGAAAAGAGTAAATTCAAAATTAATTGAAATACTTAAAGATTTTTTCAAAAGCTAGTTCCAAACTCATTCTAATCAAAAAGATCATGTACCATTTTGATTAATTCAAAATAAAATTCAATATTAGTGTTGTCTTACATATACTAAAATGTAGTGTATTTATTTTCCGATTTAATTCATTACTTAAAGTAATAAAATCGTTTACATTTTAAGTTACAAACAAATTGTAAATTATAAATATACTTGATTTTGCTACAGTTCAAGGCTTAAAATTCACATTCCATTTATATCACACAATGTTTTATCTCGAGGATCACTTTCTTATCTTCTTTATCCCCTAGCAACTACACCAACAATAAGCGAACTAAGGTTTCCCATGCCTCAGTATCTGTATCTGTATCTGTATCTGTATCTGTATCTGTATCTGTATCTGTATCTGTATCTGTATCTGTATCTCCGCTTATCTTTTGTTATCTCGTGTTCGAGCCCCTGTTCCATTACCTCCCACAAACCACCGCACTCCTCCAATTTCCAATGAAAATGAAATCAAATTGAGGAAATGAACATTTAGCGGCTGTGGCAAGTGGAACAACTGGGAGATACATATGTATACTATATATCATCCCCCTATATATATTTGTCTATGGGGAGTATCTAAATTGTTTGTTGCTACCTGTACAATAGTATCTTGTTAATTGTTATCTGTACAATGTCTCTGCTGTAAGTATGGGAATCATTCGATTGTTTGCTGGGGTGCACAATCTAGTGCCCCCGAGGCGCCATTTAGCGCTTTTGTACTTAGCTTCTAATTACAAACCTCCTATATGGGGGTACTAAAACAATAGATTATATCATTTGATCGATTCCAATTATTCGCTATTGCACGTGTGACAATTTGGAATGCAATTGGCTCATTTAAAAGTCGACAACGTGCAGGGGAGGCTTGCATCATTTAATAGAATATAATGATTGCTGATAGTGTTCATTTGCGTAGTATACTTATTGAGCATTCCAGATGGAAGCGACGGATATAAATCAGCTAAGATTTATTGCAAAAAAAGTGATCTCAGGCATCACCTACAAAAAAAAAGTATGCTCTGTTTGAAAAATCACTGTTGTAATTAAAATGTCATTAGAATCTTGGCAACCCTTATTTTAAAATTGGAATAAGTTGTAAAAAATCAAAGCAAAAAGGTCTTGATTTTAATTACTCCCTCAGTCCTTGTAACTTTTAGACCGTCCATTTGGATTAACCGAAAAGTGCGACATGTTCCACGATAATTACTTTACTAGAGGGCATTTAACCATTACAAATGATCAACCGAATAGGGTTCAACCTTGGGGTTACATTGCGGCAAACAAAAACTGGGGAGGCCAACAAACAATCGGTAGCCATATATCCACGATCACGTAAAGTTACGTCAATGTCGCAGGCGATCGAAGCGATCGAAGCGATCGATTCGATGAGATACGCTGAGGTAGCCACAGGTAAAACGGGCCCATTTTGCATCTTCATTTGCATGCAATCCAGGAGAAGCTCAGACCCAGGCCCATGCCCACATGATGATGATCATGATATCGATTTGCATACCAGGTTGGCATGGGCTGAACCCTAAATATGGCAGGTTCAGCTCGGTTCAGTGCGGTATCGCTCCAAAACGGTTCGGTTCGTTTAACCCGCATTGGACACTTGAACTTGACACAGTTCGGATCGGTTTTACTCATTGAATGGCTAATAAAAGGTTTTCTGTCTATTGATAGATGTGACGGCGGTTTTTTGCTAGTTCTAATAATGATCTATCAATAACTGATAATTAAGGGTTCATCCCTTTTCGTGTAAAATTTTTTTTTAATATTTTTAAATTTAATTAGCTAGTAAAGAAAATGCTTCTTATATAATTTGATCGAAAACTAAAATGGCTTTACAAAATTAAACAAAATAAGTGAATAATATTTGTAGCCAAAATATGTCTACTTAAAATAATGTACATAGGTTATGTTCACTGAAATAATAATTTTTAATGTGAAATTTATAAAATACCCTTTTAAATTCGATTTATTACCGGCTAAAGCTTGCTGAGATATTATCACAAATTTTCCAATGAGGTGGAATGACGATTGACAAGTTGATAAACATGCAAATTGTAAATTTGTATAAGCAATAAATTGAGTCAATTTATATAGATCACACCTATGAGGGTTCGTTGACAAGTTGTGACCTCCCCGACATTTATTTCCGTAAAGTATCGAATATTTAAGCAATCACTTCTCACCCACTTTCGATGCCCTCTTGCAGACAATGCCGGTGAAAGAGATACTTCAGCGGTGCAGGCCGATCCCGCTGTACACGGTGCTGGTGCTATCGATCTGCTACTTCGTGCTCCAGCTGATCCTCAGCCACTTGACGCACGGACTCACTCTACTGATGGCATCCCATCACATGTTGTGCAACATTTTCGCACTCGGCGGCTGCATCATCACAATTAAGGTAAGTGGAGCAACCTGTTTGTGCACTGAAAAACATTTCTTTGATTATTGATTTGTAAATTAAAAATAATACCTCAAATGGAAAATATTAAAGCGCTACATATCTTACCTCACCTTTAATTGCTATCGAAATCATGTAATAATATAAATATAACGTTTGTTATATTAAAGCAAAAATTAAAAATATAATATATATATTGACAGCTAGCAAATGATTCTTTCCGTTAAACCGTTTTTAATGGGACTAAACAAACATATTTACAAAATAAGTTATTTCACAAATACTTAACCAAAAAATATAGGAAAATGTAATTTTTTTTTCAACTTTTCGACCTGTATTCTTTATATATACAATATCTTAAACCGAAATATTTTTCACTGATTGTTTTCAAAAAATAATTGTGTTGCCAGAGCAGTTTGACTTATTTTGCTTGGCGGTTTTAATTTTTGTTTTTGGCCAGGAAATGTCGCGTGCTGGTGCAAAGTCGAAACAGATGCTGGTGCATTGAACTTTTATTGTGGCCAGCAAAAAATGTATCGAACGCATTCCAAACACATTTTTTACTTGGCGCAGAACTGGTTTTGTTTGGAGTTTTATTTCGATAATTTATGTCCAAATTTTTGAAATTTTTATCTCTTGGGAGTGGTTTTTTGGTTATTATTTGGGCTTATCGGTCAATTTGGTCACGGTTTTTGTTGGGCTTATCAGCTGATTGCTGTGTAATTGGCTACTCAAGTGAAATGCCTCTGTCTACACAGCTTGTGACATGAAATTAGGTTGATTACACGGAGATATCGTACAAAGTGTTGTCATACTCAGTTTCTATGTTCAGATAAGTTCAAATGGAAAACAAATTTATGAGTATCGTTTGGTAGATTGCAAAAAAGGCAATATATGTGAGATCTTTATAGTTAGGGATAGAAAGGATTCCATTCAATTGATTGATTTTGAGTTTGTGTTCTAATTTTAATTTTTAAACAAAATTTCAGAAAAGAAACTTTATATATCTATTTTTTGCCTAATATAAAAAATTTCAAATAAATTAAAGTTAAAAGTTGTTTAGCTTTTAAGTTCTAACTTATGAAAATTAAAAAAAACATTTTTGAATTAATTTTTAAAAGTTTCTTGAATTAATTATCCATAGTTAAACTGCTTTTTTTTCTAATAAAAACTTTTACCCTTATTTTGTTTAAATATTATTTGCAGTTTTACAAAATATATTGTTAATATGGCAACTTAAATAATCAATATTTAATCAAACGCCGTGACATCGCTTGAACTATTTTCTTCATTTTTAGTTTGCCACGGATTAATTTAAATTCAAGGTGAATACTTCCATAAGCAAAATGTCCGACTAAAAATTTATGGAGCAGCCAAAGCTAATATTTTGTTATTGAATGGATGCAAAAATCGTTGCCGCCACGGGAAAGCGTGCCAAGCACGTTTCGCAAAAGACAAAGACAAGGCCCAAAACGGCAGAAAGCAAACAAGACTTGGCCAAAATCGCAGAGTTACAGACCAGAAATCGAAAGCTTCCAAACAGTTGACGGTGTTGTAGGTGTGGACAGTTGTGTGGGCCGATTCCGAGCTTATATAATGGGGCAGACGGAAGATCAGCGAAGCGTTTAAATAGCTGCCAACAATTGTTGATGGGCCAATGCCAATTGTTATGATTTGGCTTAGAAAGCATGACGATGTTTGAACTTTTCCACTTGATTCTATTCCTATTTGATGTTTTTGGACAACATTGTAAAAAATTGGACAATAACAATTAATGTTGTCTATACAACATAGACTTTATTGGCTCAATAAGTAAAAGTACACGGAAAATGATTAAAATTTTTTCTAATACATTACTGAGGAATGTACTTCATTTGAAAGCAAACCGTGAAAGTTAACGAATAGCGGCTGAAAAAAGTTATAAAGTTATCTGGAATATGTTTTTTACCTTTTTTAAACTAAAACTTTTCAATAATTTTTTAAAAGATTAAAAAAAAAAGAATTCCCTTTTTACAGCCCTGTATTTTAATTTTTGTGCTAAAACATAAACTTCTTTTATTGTTAAATTGACTTTTTTCAACCAATAAACTATTTAATTATTTGTTATTGTCATTCTTTTTGAAATCTTTTAGCATAGTAAACAAAAGCCGGATCCCCAAAATCCGCCCCCAAATCAGACCAAGGTCAACTTCAACGGCAATGGATCGGGAGTGGTTGTTAACCTGGCCGAAACGGAGGCCCAAAAACGGGCTAAACGGGAGTGCCGTGAGCAAAAGCTACGAAATACCTTTGGTTGGGCCAGGATCGATATACTGACCATGCTGATTGTGTTCATTATCCTGGCGTCGTTATCCTTTTCCCTGGTGGTGGAGGCTTTGCAAACACTTGTTCACATCGACCATCAAGATACGATGCACCTACCGATTCCAATGATGATGCTCGGCTTTGTGGGCCTAGTCCTGAATGGACTTACATATCTGCTCATTGGCGGATACACGCTGCATCAGGGCAGCTTTCTGCACCTGACTCCCGGCGGAAATGTGGTGCTTGAGCGTCCCATGTCCAGCAATCTGGATCTGTCCCTCACTCCAATGCAAAGGCAACTCAGTAAATCCCGAAACGATCGTCAGTTACGCGAGGAATTGGAGGCGGAGGTGGGTAGTGTTTACTTCGCCACCAAACGCCAGGGAGCAGTGGAAATGCTGCGCGATGTGTCCAGTACCATATTTGTGATCGTTTGTGCCGCAATCGTCTATGTGGCGGAGGATGAGCATCATACTGCCAAATTTATTGATCCCGTCCTCTCCATTTTCTCTTGTGTCCTGCTCGTGACGCTTAGCTATCCCTACAGTAAGTGCATATTATTTAAATTATATTATATTATATAAAACCACAAAAGAAAAAAAATAATGAATAGGTCATTCCTATTAACTTTTGATAATAGCTTTAAATGTCAATATGTCAATTTCTAGAAGATATCTTAAACAACAGCACAACTATTTTTGTAAAATATACAAATTGTCTTTTTAACAGTTTTTTATTTACAATCTAACATTTTTTTATTTTCAATATTTTTTTTCTTTAATAAATTATCTTCTAAAATTAAATTATTTGTTATATCTTTTATAGTGAAAGAATCCTGCCTGATCCTGCTACAAACAATTCCGGGTTCCATCGATCTGGAGATCTTTGAGAGGACACTGGTCACCAAATTCCCGGAGATTATCAGTTACCATGATCTGCACATATGGCAGTTGGCCGCCCATCGATACGTGGCCACCATTCACATCCAGTTCCAGAATCCCAAACTCTACCTCAAGATCATCGAACAGGTGCGGGCATATTTCCATGATCAGGGTATCGGAGCGGTCACCATCCAACCGGAGTTTTATCCGTCCACCAATAAAAATGCCTCTGCCTCGCTGGAATGCCTGATGCAATGTCAGGCAGCGGAATGCATTGAAAAAGTTTGTTGCCGGGACTCCCGCAGCGATCTCCGTGAGGTTTGCGATGCTCCCGGAGGCCGAAAGTCATCTACTCCAATCAAATGTCAAGGCGATGGCCACGATCATGGCAGGGGAAAATCGAAATCCTGCGCCGAACTTAGCGCAGTGGTTGTGGAGAAACCCAAGGAACTGAATGCAGCCCAGCTGTTAAAGGGTCAAGATCAGGAAGTGGCCAAATCCATGCCCAAACTGCAACATACGCCATCGGATGCTGAATCGACCTGTTTGGGTACATCTTCATCGAATGAATATACATCCAAATCAAATGACAGTCCACCTCCTCCAACGAGTAGCGATTGATTCACCTTAAATAACCATAGTATTGAATCAAGGCTTAACGATTTTAGCTAGTTCTTAAGTTAGTTTACGAATTTGCCATATATCTGTTGGAGCTCCTTTTTTAAAACTAGACGCCTAAGAAGAACTGGTAGGCTACGCTTGATCACAAGAGTTGAGAATTCAGTAAAATGTAAGCAAAAGAGTTTCAGTCAACTTCAATATTAAGTCTTAACCAACTTCTTTTCGATCATGTTTTGATTTTAAGAATTTGGTTTTGAGCACTTTTAGTCAAATTTTTGTATCTCATCTAAATTTTAATATATATACTTTTAATCCTAAGACGTTAAATTTCAGAACCGAAATTTTAGAACACAATGAAATCACTTAAAATAAATGTTTATAATCAGGTGCTGTTTTCTCCCCTCTCTTGTGTCAAGAAACGAACTACATTTTGCCAACCAGTGCAATTAGTTTACGAATAATTTGTTTTAAGGTACATTTACTATGTATATGTTGTACTATATAAGTCTTAAACATTTACAACCGAAAGATTACAAAAAATATATCAAACTTGACGTGTCATTAGCTAAACAATCTTTTCTTTGAACTATAAATACGTGGGTATAAAAATATTTGGATAGGTGTTTTGTAAGTCTGCTTAAGTAGTTTTGAAGCACACAGTCAGTTAACAATAGGGTCCTCTCCAAGGTACCGCGGCGGGTAAAAGAACATTTAACAATGTCCCCATATCGGACAGGTCAGTTAGATAAGGCCGTAATTAGATAGAACATTTGTGATTCACTGGGGGGCATAACTTGTACTACTTGTGCTCGCCTCCGCCCAGCAGGTACTCCAAAGCGAAGAGCCGTATAATCAGTGCCAGGTTGTCCGTCGTCGCATAATCAATCACACTGGCGTTATCATCCGGCGTATGCCAGACACTTGGAAAGGGCACCGGAATGAGGTGCAGCACCGGTACATTTCGCCGCAGGAAGGGTATGTGATCGTCCTCGATGTAGGAGGATCGCATGGCCTGCGACTGGAAGTAGCGGGTGGGATCGCGCTGGGAAACTCCACTGTTGGCATAGCGCTCCAAGAGCTGCAACTTGGCCAGCCTTGTCTCAACGGACTGCATACGCATGTACCAGGACTCGGTGTTCTCGAAGAAGCTGTAGAAAGCTGGATCGGGGGCTCCTAAAAGATCCAGTAGCACCAACATATCTATCCTGTCCAGTTTCTTTTCCTTGTGCCACTTTTTGGCCAAGTGACGGGCTCCGTAAATGGAATCCTTGGGTCCCCATTCCTCGAAGGCCTCCTCGCCGTCAAAGAACAAGAGCATCAAACTGAGTTTGCTTTTCTTGAGGGGCTTAAGTTGCTCCTGCAGCACTTGGGCCAGGTTCAGGAGCATGGCACACGGCACTGCGGAGTCGGTGGCCCCCAGGAATTCCACTCCCGGCATGTACTTGCTATCGTAATGGCAGGCCAACACCAGGAAACGCTCTGCGTTTGGATTCAGTGTGGCTATGATGTTGTGAAAATGCAATTTTCCCTTGATGGGAGTTTCGTCGTGGAAACTGTTCACCTCCACATCCCAGTCCAGATCCCTCAAGCTCTGGCTTATATACTTCCGTACAATGCTGTGGTTTCCCGAGCCCACAACTCGGGGTATTAAGATATTGTCGATGGCCTCCCTTAGATGCAGTTTATCGGACAGATTGCTGTACTCCAGAAAGCGGGATTCGGAAAGCTCACTGGGATTGTAGGATATCTGTTGGGAGTAAAGAAGACATACATAGGTTTAGGTGGCAGCTGGAAAGGTGTATCCTTTGTTGACCTGCGAGCGCCCCACGAGATTATCCTTGAGTTGTACGGATCCCCTGGCCAAGGTGGCTATCAAAGCCGTCTGCACGCACAGCGTCCAAATTCTAGTGGTTCGTTGGAGCATATTTAACCGACTGACTAAAGACTACGTGGCCGAGTATTTTGTTTTGATGTGTGGGAGTGTTCTGCCCCAACAGGTGGTTCCGATCAATAGCGGCAAGTGTGTGGAGTTCCAAGGACGTGCGTCTGCGGCACGACTTTGCAGCAGACTGCGGCATGTAATGGGAAATATCTGCCGTGGCTAGTAATTTATCATTTTAGCAAGTTATTCGGGGAAACTTGTGTGTGGCACAAAACAACAAAGCATAGGCGTAGCAAAGGGGGATTAGATTGTTTGCCAGTATTAAATAATTCAAAATAAAACTTTGAGTTTTGGTAAGTCATTCTTGTTAAATATTATATATAATACGTTTTCGAATATTCCTATAATAAATAACTAATTGGTATTTTTAGAAAGTCCATTCAAAGTTAATTCTAACCCCACTAAAGAAGTAGCTATGTTTACGCCCATGTTGTTAGAACAGCTGCTTTTCAGCTTTAACAGGTGGCAACGCTAGGCGTTAACAGCTGGCAGCACCATAAATAAGTTAACGGGCACTAAAAACATATAATGGTTTTTTTTCGAAAGGCAACCTAATGTAAATATTTTTTTTGGATACGAAACAATATTGAAAGTTTCGAATATTTTAAGGTCAATTATAGACCAGTTAAAAAATTTGTTGATAAGATAATAATTTGTGGTGTATTTATATTGGTTAGTTTGTGTTTTTAGATAAATTCTCTCTAAACGTACTGTCTCATTAGTTCTCGCTGGAGTTAAGCCTCTTTAAATCCCACCTCCACATTAATAAAGCCCCAAAAATTGTATCTCTTAAGTATGTTCCACTTCTAACCTTAGGAATATCCACCAACTCGAAACAAGCGCCCAGATTGTATATCTTTTTGCGGGGCTTTGGCAGCAATCTCTTGACAGTCTCCATCAGGGAATAATTTCTTAATAGCACACGCATTTTCACTTATTTATGTCTTTTTTAATACAAATTATGCACACAGAACACTTGACAACTCGCTTTCCACGCTGTTATCGAAACTTATGCAATGGAAAACGATTACACACGGTTTACAGGCGACTTTCTCCTCCCTCGCTGGCATATAAACATTTGTATATATATATATAGTATGTATGTACAAGAGTGCTTTGCCGATCTATGGTTAATGGAAATGGGGAAAACAGTCCGGATGAATGAGGATTAGTCCGTTTTGGAGGCCTTCGAACCGGATGCTCCGAAATAGGCCCTGTAGATATAAAGTGCCAGAGCGATGTGCAATGATATGACCGCTCCCACGGCAGCTGCGATATTGACTTTGACTTCCGAAATGTCGAGGAATCGATCCAGAACGAAACCTTTCAGGACGAAGAAAGTCAGCACGGGCAGGAATACGATGAGCATGCAATAGTACAGGACCGTCTTGAACGAGCTGTAGTCCTGCAAGTCCTGGGTATCCAAAATAAACAAGGGATTAGCTAGCCGGCATTGGCACCCATGTATGTATGTAGTTACTTACGTGCGATTGCTGGCGGCCTTGTTTCAGCCCTCCTCCGTTGCCATCGGTGCTCTTCTTAGTTTTATTCGACATTTTACTAGCTATATTAAACCAGGGTTAATTGAAAAAAGCAATAATTTCTTTTAATTTCGTTTTTTGCTTTGACCTGCCATTCGGTTATCAGAAATATTTGACAAATCACTAGTCACATGATAAAACGGTAGTACCGTTCGAAACATCAAATATACCAAAAGATACCGTAGATATTCGATTATTCGTTTTGTAACAAATATTTTAAATCGAAAATTATTTTAATTATTAATTTTTTTTTTTTTTTTTTTGGTTTTAAGTTCACGGTCCCGCTGCCTTTTTAACGTTAAGTTCAAACTTTATTGTTTTGTTTATTCTATTGTGTTTATCCTGCTAATTTTTACATTTAAATAGTAAAAAATCTACAATTATACCATTAAGCCTCTCATTTTAATTCCGTTTTGTTGTCAACTCCAATGATGCATCGGCCCCGGTGGTGTTTTATCTATTTTTTTTACCCAATTTCGTCTAGTACTTTTTACGGGTATCGAGTTTTGCCACTTTTCATAATTCATTGCTCATTGGAAACGCCATACGTTTGTTGTAGCTAAAAAAAATTAGCAATTAATGCAATGTCATAAGCCCATTACCAAGATACACTGCTTTGAGCATTTATTTTACCAAAGTACATTTTAAATATACGTGCTGTTTTTCTTTCTATTCCAGACTTATTTGAAATTAATTAGGTATTAGTAGTAATAACCTTATTTATAAAACTAAAAAAAAAAACACATGTTAAAATTAGCAATAAATGCTACCTATATATTGGGAGTATTGAGTGACCCTATTTTAATACTTATACTTGTATTCATTTGTACAAATTTTTGATACATTGAATAAGAACAAAAAACGAGTACTTTTTCCAGTTGAAATGCATCTTTGTAAAAGTAAGGCATATTAATTTTTTTAACAATTCGACCCTATGATTTTCACCGCAGTTGTATAGTAACCAATCTTTTTTAGTATTTTCCAGTATATTTCCCACGGCCGACGGCCATATTGCGACACCGACAGTGCGGTCCCACTGGAGCGAAAGAAAACAAAAGCAAACGTGAATCAAAAGGCGCACGCGGCAAAATGTAAAAACTTGCTTATTGGTTTATTTTTAACAGTTGCCGTCATCGCGTTCACATTTTGGCCGATTGCTCGCGCGTCCCGTTTGCGTGTGTTAATTAAATTTATTTCAGCCATTGCCAATTGCTGCGTATATTCGGCGGTAATTAACGACCGAGAGCCCGCTAAGTCCATATAAAGTACGCGCCTGCAGTTAGCGGCACGATTTCGTACAGTTCGGTCCATCGTTTATTTTTTTGGGGAATTTCCACTGCAGCGCGCCATGGTTTTGACGAATTTCGAGTGCTGGGCACATGGTGATCCGTCGGCAGCCGCCACTTTCGAAACCGAAATGCTGCGTCCTTCGATGGATCCTTTCAATCCACGCGCCGTCACTTTCATGACCGATGCCAACAACAACAACAACAATAATAACAACATACACATTGAGACTGGGCAAGCGATGCCGGTAGTCCTGCCACCGGAAGTAATGCGCTGCAAGAAGCGCCTGAATCCCGGTCAAAATCCTGGCGAGGATGCGGATGTGGACCAGCCGATGTACACCAAGCGTTGCCGCTACGACGAAGCCGATCTGGCCGCCCAGTATTGCAATGGTAAGCACTTTAGGGTTCTCCAAAAAGGGATTACAGTGCTCCCTCTTAAAAGTGAAAAAAGGATAAAAAGGTGTTAAATTTTTGTTTGTTCCAGTAAATAAATTTGGTAGAGTATACAACAATGATTTTTGATATTCATTGTTTGCACTGTGTCTTGCACATTTTCTCATTTTTTACCTGCTAAAGCCAGTAAAACGCATGGTTTTACAGCCCCATTTATTTTATTACCGCTCTTGAATACACACACATTAATTCGGAATTATTTATTAATTGTTATTTGCTTTATGAATATATATCATGAGTTTATAGAGTTAAGGCTAACGAAACAATCTTACAATTATAGCTATACAAATATTTTTTTTATTTTACTAAAATATTTAAGATTTTAAAAATAAGATTAGCTAAGATTATCTGTTTATTTTATTGCCGCAACTTAATAATCTCTGTTTTAATGGCAAGTAAAAATCTGGTAAATTACTGATTTTATCTAAGTCACCCAGTGCTTTCTATTTGCAAATAAGTCTTAAAACAGAAAAAGCTTTTAAGGTTTGTTTTTTTGCAAACGAAGCAAGTACTTTGAGTTGATTATCATTTATCTTATGGGTATATGTATGTATATCTCGTTTTCAACTAATCCAACCTTTATAATCAAATACAAATTATATTGGCCAACTTGAACGAAATAAGAAAACCATATTACAAAGTGAATTTAAAAAGCGGAACACACTTTATAATTTTTGGTATAATTTTCGTTTTTTTTTTATCATTCGACCTTGACTCGCGCATTGAATTGGCGTTGCGTGAAAAGTGTCGTAAAACCTGTAAATTTACAAAATTATCTGACCTTGTGGCCCAGTTCGCTTTTTTTTTTACCTCTCGGTGACCTGTGTTATCAGTTCCCATTTATTCAGTTAGATTTTTGCTATCGCTGACATATAGAAACCATCGCACTCAAAACGATAAGCACTTGACAGCCGCTTAATTTCAGCAAAAGCAAACCGGCTTGACAGTCATTATATCGCTGTGTTTGCTCGACTAAACACACGACTTCCAGTTGGGGATTATCTAAAAGGGGTTGTGGATATGAAGGGGTCAGCGTAGTGCTTAAATTCTCCTTACCCCGCGAGTTTAATCAATCTGCATTTGCGAAAGTGTTTCAACAGTAGAAAACAAAGGGCAGAAGGCAGTGTGTGGGTGTATATATGAACAGCCGGTAAAAAAAAGTGTGTATATCTAGCGAGAGTGAATCAATAATCTATACCCTTGCAGAGGGTATATTGTTTTTTGTGATGTTTGAAAGACATTATAAATATTTTTTTGATTTATATGGCATGCCACAAAAATATTTTTATTATCGGTTTTCTTGGTTGGGTGAATTTATGGACATTATAAAATTCATAAAAAAAAATGTTGTCTTGGCGGATGTATAAATGATCGCATAGCTTTAAAAACATAAAAGTTGAAATGTACTTAAAAAATTAACCATTTTCGATCATTTTAGTTATTTGTAAAATAGAATAGAACTAATGTATTAATGTTTCCAATTATACAAATTGTTGGGTTAGCAAATAAAAATATTAATATTTAAAATAAATATAAAAATAGTACTAAATTGAAAAATATAATTTAACGAGAGTAGGAAGTAAACAATGTCTTTAACATTTTGAAAATTGTGTTCATACTTAAACAATTTTTTTTTAAGTGATATAAAAATTTTTTTTAAATTGCAGTCTATTGTTTTGATATGGTATCAGCACAAACAAAAAAACAGAAACAAAAAAAAAACTAACTCGGAGATAAGAAATGACAACGACAGCAACTCGCGGCTCTGCTTCGAATTGGCTATAAATAAACGTTTGGTAATTGGGGCAAATATCGATAGTGTCAACGTGTTGCGTTGCATTGCCGTTGCACTGAAAAAAAATGTAAATCTATGGACCCTATTATTTAAAATAATGTACTTATAAAATAATATTGTCCATTTATTTATCTTATATGTATGGTTGTTTCACCTTAAAGTGCTAAACAAAATTTTAAATTTTTTCAACATTTAAGTGTAAAATCGTTAGATAAATTTTATTGATGTTTTTTTGTGTCATTGTACTACTAAATCGGTTTCTCTCTCTCTATTTGCAGATTTCTTTTCCCTGCCTGCCACACAATTAATTGGAACACAGGCCTGTTTGATGGATTACGAGATGCAGGCCACCGGCGGCATGATGATGGAATCAGAGACGAGTTTTCCAGCACAGCAGCAGCAGCAGCAACATCATCAGTCGCAGCAGCAGCAACATCATCAGCGCATTAATCAGCATTTTCAAGGTCATTTGCATCGCGCTAACCGTGATGTGAGTCGTTGCATGATGTCGCACATGATTTAGGGGCCCTCGTTCACACAAAATTTTTTAAATGTACATAGTCCAAAATGAACATTTACCTCTAACTGAGAAAAACGCACAAAAACACATGCAACAGTTCACCGAGCGACGCGTCTCTCTTTATTTGCAAAACAGCCAATGTATCCAAAAATGTTCACAAATTATTACTCAGAAGCCAAATTAACGCAAACAAACAATTAAATTGAAATTAATTGCAATGCACATACTTAACACGTACCAAAAATGAAACTTGTAAAAAAAAAAACAATCAGCAAACGAAAGAACCAATATAAGTATTCTGTATAAATTGTTAAACACACAGCCCATACTGTACTTAATTGCATAAAGAAATTAAATACTTAATTAGTTTCAATATGTAATCGTTAACTCTGCGAAACATTGCAATCAGCTAATACAAGAGCAATATAATTTTAAGTAAAATGTTCAATCAGCTTGAAGCGATTGCTTAGAGCCTTCACAAAGTGTTGGATAAATGTATTTAACATATAATTCCGCCAATGTGAAGTTGATGATTCGTAAAATTAGTTTAAATTACTTATAAGACCTAACACCATAAGTTCAAAATGTCATTGAAATATGTATGTAAGCATATGGATGATTTATATATTAAGACTATAAGGAATTATGAAATATTTTGTTTACCCTTAAAATACTTTTTGGTTTTTGGGTTTAATAAACCTACTCCATATTTTCTTCCATTTAAGTACTAAACATTTTTTTATAATTTTGAAAAAAATAGTGAATACTAAAACTTTTTTTCTGTCATAGTTATTTTTTTCTAAATTTCAATATTTTAATTTTTTATAGAAAGATAATGTTTCTAAAGAAATCCATATGAAACTTGAAATTGTATTAAGTAAATATTTTGAAATAACTTTAATATAGAAATTTAACATTTATGTAGATTAAGCTTTCTGAAATCCCATAAATTTTTCAGGAATTCAACAAACTATCTCTTAAAAACTTGATATACGGAAATCAGCAAACTTTAAGAAAACATGATTGAATTAAAGGCATGAAATAACACTTTGTGAAAGATCTAGAGAGCAAATGCAACAAGCCAGAGCTACGGCATCGAGTGTAACATTCAAAACTGATAGACAACTCTACCCACTCTGCTCGTTTACAGAATCCGCAGAGCACCGAATGCCACCATCGCAGCAAATTTCAAGAAAATCTATAGATCCTCTCAAGAATATCAAATCAAAATCCATAGGCAGCGAAGCCGAAGCGGACTTGTATATAGCCACACACGGCGGTTGTCTGCATCACTTTCGAAAGCTCAGCGGGTCGGAGCAAGAGGAGTTTGATATCTAGCAATAGCCCAATTAACTCCAAACGAGCATTGTAAATCCTAACCTAAGTAGTAATATAAGCTCTCGCATATCGCAACTTGAAGGTGCTTAGTATTAGTATTTGAATTCTAATAAACCATAAGCTATCATTGCGAAGCTCAGATTAAGTTTAGAATTATTTAATATGGGCATTATTATTGGGGGCTTTCTTTATTTTTCCAACAGAATTTCCCCTAAAACAAAGGTGTTCCATGTAAAAAATTTTGTGAGTAAAAATTGTATATGGATTTTGTTTTGAATAGTGGGCTTAACATCGATGCTAAACACTTTTAAAACTTTTTTTTACTTCCGTTGAATTTAAAATAAATCGATATTCAACTTAATTTAAATATTTTTGCCATTATTTAAAAGTTATTTTTAATATGATAATATTGCAATTTTTAACATTTTTTACTTGACTATTTTTGAAAGAACTATTTTAGATTTACGCCATAATTAACTTTAAAAAATGCATTCAAATCAAATATTATTATTAAATATTTATTTTTTAGATATAAAATACAATAGCTTGAACTCAATAGTCACAATCTATGAAATGTGTATGAAAGAGCACTTCATAAGCAGTTTTAAATATGGTAAACTAGAAACAAGGCACTTAAATATGGCTCAAATTACGGTGAAATATAAGTAAAAAAAAGTTCAAATTTTCAAACGAAAATCATTGTTGCCCTACAAATAAGTAATTCACTAGTTTTCTTTTCCAATAAATGCCTTATTGTATTTGCGAAGGTAAATAGTACAGAACTTTGTGTTGGTATCCACTAAATAAATGCAGTGTTAAATGCGACAGAATTTCATTACTTAAGAATACTTGATGCGGTTGTTTGATCGCCCTGATCCGCTCCCCTGTTGATCAGATCTGCAGCTTCTGCTGTTGCAGCTGCACATTGATGTAGTTCTCCTGGACATCCTTGACCATGAAGTCCACTAAGTTGGCCAGGTCGTACTTGTGCTGCCAGTGCCAGTCCTTCCGGGCATCCGAGTCGTCGAACACCTCTGGCCACGAGTCTGCGATCAATTGACGACTGTCCGGCTGGTAGGTCACGTGCAGATTGGGCACGTGCTTCCCCAGCTGGGCAAACAGCTCCTCGGGAGTGAAGGACATGGCGGTCACATTGTATACACGGCGCTTCAGCTGCTCATTGGGTGCCCTCATAAACTCCAGGAGTGCTCTAATGGGGAAACAAATTAAAGGTTCATAAAAAATTGCGCGATTTTATTTTATAAATACACTTAAATGCGCTTATTTTGAAAATAAGAAACGGCTATACGTGTATACCCTTGCAGAAAGTATTATAATTCCAGTTAAAAGCATACGTTTGCGACCACATAAAGTTTATATATTCTTGATCAACATCATGAACAAAATCTTGATCAGTCGATCTAGCCATGTACATCCGTCTTTTTATTGCAGAAAGTATATATGTTAGTCAGAACGAGATGGATCGGACAACTATATCAGATAGCTTCCATAGGAACAATCAGAAATATACATTTTAAATTTTATATACGCTGTGTATCAATTATTTTTTTTAATGGTTTTATTTTATACTTATGTTTATTAAAATTGGACGAATACATTGTATATATTCCATAGGAACGATCGTATAGTTAATCGAAAACTCTTCATAGCTTCACTGTATTAAAACACGCACGGATAAATATCTAATTATGTAGTTGTTTTAATAAATATTACACTTTTGAAACATCTGCTAGGGTGTATAAGCTTCGGCTTTCCGAAGTTTTCTTCGTTTCTGGCTAGATTATGATTTGATTAACCTTATATTTCCATGGTCAAAGAAAAAAAGTACTTAATAATAATGTAATGTAATGTTTTCCACTCACCGCAAACAATCCTCGATGTACATCATGGGCAGTCTTGTATCAGGACGCAGATAGCAGTTGTATTTCCCATGTCGCAGGGCATCGTGGAATACTGCCACGGCATAGTCTGAAATATAAAAAAAATATATATTGATAACAAAAATGTAACTGCAAAACATTAGTTTTGATGTACTGCAAAACAAATTTCAATTATTGAAATTAATTGAATAAAATAACTTGTATTTTAATTTCAACAGAAATCTTGAAAAGCTTTTTCGTAGTTTTAAAGCTTGCGTAATTTAAACAGTAAAATTACGTATACGTATATCATTATTCAACAATTTCTATCTTTAAAGCTATATTTTTGTCAAATATCAATTTGACTTTCTTTTACTCTTAGCAAGCATAAGTGAAAGCACTTGAGGGCATAATATTTCTAAGACTTAAACATCTTCAATTTAATCAATTCAATTGTTTAAAGGAAAAATTAAAATGGGTCACGAGCTTTGCTCCGCCCAATAAAAAGGCGTAGCATGAGACCTACCTCGTGTATAAATTATGCCCATTGTCATGCTCTTTGATTACCATCAACCATCATCAATTGAGGCATTTATGATACAAAATTGGATTAAATAAAGCTTGAAATTCGCCTAGCGACACAGTTTCAATGGAATAGTGACTCAAAGATATTTTCCCGCAGATGGATATGCATGAGACCATGTAGAAAGTACAGGCGATTAAGTATCCATTCCTACCTGTGGTGCCACCGCCTGGCGGATCACTGGATATAACTCCGGGGAAGCGCAGGCATCTGAAGTCCAGGCCAAACTTGTGGTAATAGTATTCGCCAATCAGCTCGGCGTGCACTTTGGAAACGCCATAAATTGTGCGCGGACGTTGGATCTGTGGAATTGGGCCATAAGTATCGAACAAACTTTTGGGTGTGCAAACAGGAGTCAAACATACCGTAACATTTGGAGTGGGATTGCGGGGGCTGTCGGGGCCAAAAGCCCCAATGGTGCTAGGCACAAAGATACGGAGCCTATATTGCTTCGCCAGCTCGATGACATTGTGAACACCCTCAATGTTGACCCTATAAATTTATATTAAGCGGGATTTTTATAAGATAAGAAAACGATTTAATGATTTAAAGATCTTAAAAACGAGTAAATTAATAAAACAAGGTAACATTTTAGTAATAAAATAACGAACATTAATGTGATTATTGTATGATTTTTGTACAGCTACGGTCAACATAATTGTAGTGGGACAAAACATACCTTTGAGTCATAGGACACTTTAATTAGTCATAATGCTTACTTTCCAAAAAACAAATTTATGTTTAAAATACCTTAAATAATGTTTTAGTTTAAAGAATTTATTAAAATTTACTTTTTAAACAATTTAAGAAAACGTGAATTAAACATGATGCAATTGCACTTTGTTTTAAATACATGATCTACTTTTTTAATGAAAAATTAAAATAAAAAGTTGTGTTTCGGAAAATAATTAATTTAATATTACGATTGAAATCGGAAGGGACAAAAAAAAGTTGAATATATGAGTAAAAAAATCGTACCTCACTGCCAGTGGCACATTTTGTTCGCCCACGGCACTGAGCAATGCCGAGAAATGGATCAGCCAGTCGATGCGGTGGTTCACAACGATCTTTTGCAGACCCTTGAAGTCCAGGATATCGGCAAAGATGTACGGCCCATTCTCCAGCACAGACTGACTGGGCTTGATGATGTCGGAGAGAATTACATTCTCGCTGCCGTAGTGCGCCCGCAATAGTTTTGCGCACTCAATGCCCAACTGCCCTAGGCCACCTATAAAAAAATAAAAAAATATCACATTACATTTTAACATGTATCAAATAATAAAAACAAGAAAGACCGCAGTCGCTGTTGTATTTGATTTTGAATTTTATCAATACAAAAAAAAATTTAATTACTCGACACTTTTATATTTAAAGTCTCATGAATATTTTTTTAATTTTATTTTTATGTCACTGTGAACATGTGTTGTATGGTTACACAACTATATTGATTACCACAATTTGAACAACAAGTTAAAAATGTTTAAATAACTTTATTATTATTTGACGATAAAGATTTTCTTTAACTATTTTGCTATGCATTTTTCCTTCTTTGAAAAAGTCACTTTTTGTTATAAACTTTTTTTTTTTAATTTCTTTTATATACGAAAGAGTTTTTTTGACCCATTTAAAAGATCCCTATTAAGCAATGTTCAAATTTTGTAAATAACACACTTTCAGCGATTTACAAAAAAGTTACTGCCAAAATTTTAATAACTGCTTATAAACATTTTGAAAAAGGAACGTTTTTAAATTTTGGATTTTTTTGCCTGATCTATTTTAAAGATCACAGTAAATCAATGTTTAAATCTTTTGAATAGCACATCAGCAGCGGAGTAAAAAAAATTAATGTCAAAATTTGAATAACTGCTTAGAAATATTTTGAAAATGGAAATTTTTTTTTAAATTTGTCGTGTGTGGAATAGAAGAATAAGTAATAAATATTCTGGACGGACAGCTGGGTCGTCCGATCAGCCTTGAACGCATGGCGATGCGGATAAATATAGATCGTCCACGTGGCGCGGCAACTGACCTGTGATGAGAATTTTTGGCGGCCTGCCCTCGTGGGGCACCTGGTGGACAGAGCGGCGCTGGACGAGCTGACTGGCCACCGGGGTTATCCTGGGGATCGAAATCGAAATCGGACTGGGGACGGGGGCCAGGGCCAGGCTGGCAAGGCATTTGCGAAACATTTTCCGGACTGACGATCTTCCGATTCGCGACGAGCGATGCCAGCGAGCTACGGTTTTCAACTGATTTCGAAATTCGCAATATATTTTTCACCAAGCCCTCAACATTACTTCACTCCCGCCCAATTTCCGCTATATGTTTTCACATATATCGCGTGAGCAGTCGGATCCCGTCGGCTCCATTCGTCTCGTCTAGTCGCTTAGTTACTTAGTTAGCGTGTTAGAGTGTTAGTTGGCAGCCAGTCAAATTCATTATGAGCGCGAACTGTCGCCATGGCGAACCGAATTTGTTTGGGGCCCGGTCCGGTCCGAGATTCAATAAAAACGAAAGCGAATATATGGAGGAGGCCCGACAATTGACAACAACAAGTGCCTCAGATGGATGGGTTTCCTTTTCGGTGGCGGGGCAAGTCTAAATCAGTGCAAATACATCGTACATAGTACATATTGCGTTGGTTGGACATTACGCAAGCTTCAATTGGAGGCTACAGGGTGCTCGGTATTTGGGTTTTCGGACAAGCCCCCTTTTTTTGTCACCACTTTAGGGGGTGTGTCTGTAATGGTTTGAGTACTCTTCACTCTTTAGAAAAAATTTAATTTTAAAATTTAAAATTGACTCAACGCAAGTTAGTCCTTTTCAGCATTTATAAAAAAACATTGTATGTTGTCAAATATTTTAATAATCAACTAAAAATTATTATTGCATAAAACGCTGCCTAGTAAGTTTCGTTTATATAATAATTTGGTTTAAGCTTTAATGGTTAAATTTAAATTGTTGTTTTAAATATAAATAAATATTTTCATTATTCACTTTATAAACAAAATTTAAATATTTTAGGAAAAATACATGCGATTAAAATTTAAAAAAAAATAATACAAAATAATTTTTTCTAACTAGATACTCATCATGGGTTATTTCAGTAATGGAAGTTTAAAAAATATTTATATTTGTTTATACATTTATGTGTTTGTATAATATTTTTTATAATTTAAAAGTTTTTTACTTATAAATTTGAATGAAAAATATGTTTTTCTCTGCCTGGGCAGAGTCAAAAACCCCATTCAGAGAACACAACAGATTCAGAATTTAGAAAAAGACTCAATGATAAACGTGCCGCAAATCAAATTAACCTTGGGTGAAAAATTCCATTTCGTTGACAATGAACTGAAGTCCCTAAGGGGTCATTTTGAAATAGATTCCAATTAGAGGGGTAGACAACCTAATCCGCATTCAAATCGGACACGTGTAGGACCCAGATAGAAAAGTGCAATGAATTAGCACTAGTTGAAATGGCTGACTGGTAATCGTTTTCCATAATAGTCTTATCATCTGGTGGCATATTGGGTGCACAATAATAGCCCCGACAACCCATATTTACTCAACTGCATGACGTATTTAAATCTGGTAAATATTGTGCACATAGAACTAAAAATATTATTTGCTTGTCAAGAGACAAACAAAAGCAGCTGAAAATTTCACTTTTTCTTCCTGTTAACGTTTTATTCTTATAAGAAAAACTTGTCAAACCTTAATATTAGTATATATTGTGACATGTTTCTTTTTCTAATGGTTTTTGTTTCTGAGGTTATTTGAATTATAACATTTTTGAAAATATTTATAAAGAAACTATTATACTAGCTCTGCCAGAATGGATTGGGATATGTAAACATTATGGAAGAAGTGATTATGCACCATAATGAACATCGTAGAAATTGGTTAGTCCCGGAGTTTACCATGTCCAATGAACTTTCCGAAGAATGTGAAGACTATGCAAAGGTATGCGATACTTCAAAATTTATATACACGTTATATACAACACTTCTTATATAGCATTTGGCCACCTTAAAAATCCCAGATCAAAAGTTATACAAAGACCAGGAAGATTTTTTTGTGGATCATCTGGCTTTTCCCTTATCGGATCCATTGAAAAACAGCTACACGGAAAACATTTGCGAGTTTAAGAATAATAATTGTGTTAGGTACTGGTCCACTGCAGGGGCCAAGTGTTATCGTAAGGCAAAAAATCGCCGAACCAAAATTGAACAATCTTTGGCCGATAAGTTTTCAGCAATCACGTGGAAGTCATCTGTGAACATCGGTATTGGATGGGCGCCCAAGAATCCAGCGTAAGTAATGAGTGTTTCCCTCACCCAACTGGTAATTCATATATTTGCAGCAACCCGAATGGAAGAAATATACTGGTAGTCAGGTATTCTCCACCCGGAAATAATCCTGGAGAGTACGAAGAAAATATAGAAAATGAGGAATTTTTGGACTATTATACTTTGACTGCAGTAAACGAAGAAGAAATTGTGAAAAACCCCAAGACTTCAGGAGGCTCACGTGACAATGCATTGCGAAAGCAAATTAATGTAACTTTATTCGTCATAATTTTGCTGCTTAGTTTGAATATCGAATCAAGGCCAGTTTTCTCAGCTTCAGGTTAAGTCAACAGCAAATTTTAATAATAATAATAAAGACATTTTTTTTTTAATAGTTTGTGTTTATTTAGGTACATATAATATAGATTTGAATTTTGTTTTTTTTTGGGCATAGTTTAGTTGGAAAAAAATATGGCTTCAGCAGTTTTTGCATAAAATAGTACATGAATTATTATATTAAATTAAATTATTTTTATATTTTTTTTAGAATAAATATAATAGTAAAATTTATTTTTAGCGGTGTTTTTTAATGTGTTTTTTTAACAAAGACGATTAAATTTTAAATTCAACAAAATTCAATATTCAATATAAGTTCAACAAAAAATAGTGCAAACAGAATAACTAATTAACATTCCGATCAGCGTATAAACCGTTTTATCACAAAAAAAATGATTGAAAGTAAGAAACCATGTTTGGCTTTGTGTGTGTAGAGGGTTAAAATTTATCCCGGTTTCAAAATTTACAAGCTGCTGTTAGCTTAACATGGAGATGCGGGCGCAGACGAAATTTATTTATTGATTTGAATGATCAAAGACTAGAACATTAATTAGAAGAGGTAAAAAAACAAAGAAGAAATAGCAAAATCTTAAATTGCGATTCGGTTGTATATTAATTTTAATTTATTTTTATGAAATTGTTTGCCGAATCCCTATAGTAAAAAAAATATTACTATTGTGGTTGATAACTATGAATCCAAATTAACAAGTTAAAAACATTAATGTGAGCGATGCTTGCTATGATTATCAAATTAAATGTCAAGATTAGCACTTGGCCTTTGTTTCCACAGTGATTTCCTGCCATAATTCTCATAATTTCACTTGCAATTTCAACAAAACGCTGGCTGTAAACAATTTTAAGTTCCGAACCAGGCCGAACCCTCGAATTCGAGGGAAGAGCGACCTCTGATCCGTGGTCACAGATCGCCTCACCTGAGTTCCATAATGGAATCCAATCCACGGCGAGAATCAGCCAAGTGTGGCGCCCAACGTGGAACCCAACTCCCATATGGCGCAGGCAGGAAACTCCATTCGAGCCGACATTTCTGGTAGAAATCTTGAGTAATCTGCTGGGCTGAAACTTATTTCGAGAAACAGTTTTCGCGTGCATTCCAAACGAAGCGGTTCGTCTTAAAGAAAACGCGGAGTATTTGCACAAAGTCCATGCCAAATGAGTTCCAAGTGTGTTGGTGGTTAATTGCATAAAAACGCCTTAAAGAAAAGCAAAAGTGCTTTCGAAAGTGAAGTGAATTAAATTAAAATAAAACCAAAGGGTTTTGGCAAATATTGCCAGATAGAAGTACGAGTTTTGTTATTTCCACAGCATATAAATATATCCAGTGTTAAGTTTACTATTACTTGGATTAAACGGATAAATAGTGCAACGGAAAGAAGTAACTGTCGGATTTATTTGTTATTGAGTAAGTCAAACTGTGTTTATCATAAATAATAGACAAAGAAGAATCAAATATAAAGTCTTCAAAAGCCAAGAATTCGAAAAAACGAGTAAAATGTGAATTTATTTATTAATTTAATACCGTACATTAATTTAAGATGAAAGCTCTTTTAAAAATTAAAACAAATTTCTGATAAAGATTGTAACAGTATAATACCCTTATTGTTTAAATTAAAACACAAAATTTCATAAAATAGAAAGTGTTTAAATATTTATAGAAATAAGCCTGCTTTGGTTCTATCAAAAGCTTAGAGCCATTGTTCATATATGTCAGATAAATTAAGTATATCGGTTCTTCATTTTGCAATTGTATTTTTAGATCTACTTCTACATTTTTAAATTTTTAATATACATTTCGCAAAAAGAACCTTTTAATGTAGTACTAAGTTAGAAATAAGACTGCATCGTTTATATCAAATAGTTTATCTGCCTTCTAAAAATGTAGTTTTTGATCTATATAACTAATTAAGTAATTGAATCCATAGATTCGGAAATAAGACTACATTGATTCTATCAAAAGTTGCGAGTCATAATTCATTTACTTCAGATAAATTAAGTATGTCTATTCTTCCCTTTGCAATTGTTTATATTTATTTTATTAATTAACCTACATCTAAATTGTGAATCTTCATTTCGCAAAAAGAACCGTTTAATGTAGAACTAAACAGTTACTTAATTAGGAGAGTTTGAAGGGGACCAAAAAGAAATCAGAGCAGGAGAAATTGTCGTTATAGAGACTTTCAGGGAAGAGGGGGATTGGGGGCGGTGCCTTCACTTAGTGTGACTTCAAGGCGTGCAATGCAAGAAATTACACACAACCAAGGGGTACAGAGAGATACAGATACTGGTGCAGATACAGCTACAGATACAGATACAGATACAGATAGAGCGTACGGCCACAGATGCAGATACTTCGAGCCGAACAATGATGAAAACGACAATAATTTCAAGGTTCGTTTGATGTAAACTCCGCTGCGCATGCGTAGAAACGGTGGCAGAAGATAAAGCTAAAACCGAAGTTGAATCGGCGGTTAGCGTTTCACTCTAGTCCAATGTTTTGCAGCTGCTTCTCTGGCTACCAACTGCTTCCTACTGCTTCTGTGTTTTCAGTTTTTTTTGTTAAATGATTACAAAATTTTCGTTGAAAAGCCATGTTACGCTTCTTGGCGCAAAGAGTTTCTTTTTTTTTCGGTTCGAGTTGCGCAGTTGCATGTGAGGGTGGTATAGCTATAGCTATAAGTATAGTTATAGTTATAGCGATGCCATGGAAAGGTATAATGTCTATACGTTATGAAGACGCGACGAGTCTCTTTGGGGGCTATTGCACAAGACGGCGTACGTATAACTTCCTGTCGTACGACCCGCCTCAAACTATGGGGCTTTATGGGGATGAAACTTTTTATGTTAACTCACATGGACGAGAAACCCATTTCTCTTACAATTAACCACTGGATTTTGAAGAATTTTTTTAATTAAAGACATTAATTTGGAAAGGGGATTATAATATATTTGATTAATTTTTCACTTGTAAGTCCACGGGCTGTTTTCGAATCTTAATGAATTGAGATTACGAACCATTTAGAAGAGTTGAGATTATAAAAATCATTGACCTCCACTCAATCCAAGAATAAAACATATTTTATTTATGAAGGAATATTAAGTTTATGAATGCAATGCAATATTAGATTGTTATATGTAATACAAAACTTATTCATTGATTATTTGTTTTATGAAAGCAACAAGAAAAAAAAATCCCAGCTATCACAAATAAATGTAATTTATTAGTGCTTGAAAACCTGGCATTTCGGGGCACTACCTAGAATACGAAATCTTATCTGAGACGATTTAAATCAGATTTCTTTAAACCCTCGACTCGCGGAAAACAATAGAGATATTTACACAATGGTTTAAAACGAAATCAAACATACAAATCGATCTAATCGAGTTGGTAACATCGATTAACTAAAGGCTCTCTTTAAATCGGTAATAAATTAAAGACAAGAGCCATGCAGGTGAAGGAGTGATTAATAGCTGACACCAACCTTATGTTTGGTGTCGGTATCTAATCTGGCTAAGCCATCCATAAATTCAATTGAATACCCTTCTATAAACTTCTTTATTGGCACTTGCACATTTGCCTTTCTTAGACTTCAACAGATAAGATCGCCTAGAGTATTGCTCTTCATTCTTTTCGGTGTTTTTCCGTGGGAATAATTCTAAGATTTATTGGAGAAATTGAAGTACACTTGAAGGTTAATTGAACTTCGTGTAAAGAAATGCTATTTTTGCAGCTTTATTTTTACTATTCAGTAATTGAAGCAAGATAACGTGTTTATTTATATTTTATGATTGACATTTTGAGAATATTTATTTTTTAACTATTCTTAAGTCAATGACCCGCTTCCTAACTAGAAATTATAACTGACAAAATGAGTGCGGTACGGAATTCTTTATTGGTTCATTCCCTAGCGACCTTCGTAGGAGTTAATGCGTTTGATAATCGGATCGTTGACCAGTTCCTTCATGTTCCGCGCAATGATGAAGTCCAAGTGGTTGAAGCTCTGCACGGGCACACGGTAGTCCTCCTTCAGATGGACGAAATTCTTCACCATGGTGTCGACGTCTTTGGGTCCGCAGAGGGCATCGTTGTTGCTGGAGTACGAGTGGGTGGGCGCGGTGATCAGGCTGAGGTCGTAGTCCGGAGGCAGATCCTGGCCGTAGATCTCGTTGTTCTTCTTGGTGCCCCAATCGTATTGGCGGAACTCCTTGGACTCCCACAGCTGCAGGTAGTGGATACCCTGGTTGCTGGAGGAACCAGCCGGATGGGTCTCAATCAGAACCTTCATGGAGCTCTAGAGGAGGAGGAAATATTTTTAATTAATTATTCCTCATTTAACTCTAGTACTGAAATGGAAGTAAATGAGCTATTATTATGACCAAATATTAAAAAACTTGTGTTTTGTATTACGTTTCCTGTTATTTTGACCTTTAGTTTCAAGAAATTTAGTTGCAAATAGACTAACCTAAACACCATACAGATCCTATGAACAGATAACGACTTTAAAGACTGAACCCATCTGACATTTGGATACTTGGGCGACCCGCAATTGGGAAACTCATATAAGACCCAAAAATTGCCTCACTGATGAGTTGTGAAGATGAACTTTCCTTTTGAACACTACTAATAAAACCATTATTTAAAAAAAAAAACAATTTTTTGTTTTACTTTTGTTTGATTTAGAAATCATTTCAGTTGTATCTTTTGCTATATACCCCCTCCCTATTTTAAATTAAATGGAATTCCAACTCACCGCATTGGCATTGACGTAGCCCCCGTTGGCGAACATGATGAAGGCGTTGTCGCAGATGGCGCTGGCATAGTGGCAGGTGTTATCCACCACCCGGTTGACCAGATTGTTGTGCGGGATCAGCTCGGTGTCCACCAGCAGCTGGTTCCAGATGCCGCCGGGAGTGCCCACCAATGGGCCCAGGGCGTTGAAGACGAACGAGGTGCCGTGCTCGAAGAAGGCACATGGGGCCAGCAGGTGACCGGACTTGATCTTCTCACTGTACTCCGGTCGCTCCGACAGCATCACCAGGTAGACGGTGGTGCCCTGCGAGTGGCCGGCATAGTGAAGCTTCGAGTGGCCAGTGGCCTCCAGAATGTAATCGATCATGGCGGGAATGTCGATGGTGCCGATCTCATGCCAGTCAAAGTGCCAGAACTTGTGGCTATTCAGCGAGATGAGGTTGTTCTCCCGCGAGTAGATGTTGCCGCGGGCATTGCCCAGCCACACATCGTACCCGGCATCGGCCAGGAGGTAGGCCAGGGAGTTGTCCGGTCCGGAGGAGAGCCAGCAGTCCGAGTTGCTGAACAATCCGTGCTGCAGCAGAACCGGCGTCCGTTTCTCGTTCTGATTGTTCAGCTTGCGGGAGTAGGGCAGGCGGAACAGGGTCAGCACATAGCCATCCTCGGTATCCACCTGGTGCGTCTCCGTTGGATATCCGTGCGATTCCATCCTTTCCGCCGAGTTGACAATCTCGGTCAGACAGTACTCCGACTTCTCGGCGACGGCCAGACCCGCCACCAAGCTGAACAGTAGGGCGTAGACGATTGGATTCATTGTGGGCAATCGATTTTGCTGGCTAACAGGCCGTGGGGCCTCCTTTATATAGTCGGCTCTTATCTGCTGGTCAAAACAGTCCCCTGATTCGGCCCTGATTTATGAAGAAACCCCTGTTTGGCACACTCCAAGAATTGGTGGTGCGACTTTTTGGCCTTGACTTGGCGATAATTACAAAATTTTGAGTTATTTGAATCGAGGAATAACTTTTAATTGTAGTGTAGTAACATTCACTGGACAACTTTCTTTTAAAATAATATAAAACATCTAATGTTTTATTTCCAAAAAAATGTATTGTAAACAAAAAAGAACATTTTTGAAGAAGTAACGCTATATTATTTCGAACGATTTCAAACCTTTCTATCGCCTGAGCAGGAAATATTTTCAAAAATTCCTAATTAATAGTTATTTTACACATATCAGTCATTGAATATAAGTTATATAATTAACTTCAATTTTAAAAGTTGTATTTTATTTAATTGTTAAAAAACGTTTTAAAATCTTAGCATTTTTTGAGTGCAGCATTGTCCTGATTACCGTACACATGCTTGTTTTGATAGGGGCAAAAATCACAATCAAGGGGGTCTTGTTTGCAGTTCGGCGGAACCCGCGACCATAATAAAACATAATTTATTTTTAATTCAACCTATTCCGCCAGCTAAATGTGATTAATATATGACGGGAGGGTTTTCCCATCGCAAGTGTTTATAAGACGTTTGTTTTCATTCTTGGTTTGTTGGTTTAGTTTTGATTTATGGATTGGACATTATTAAATAAACTTTGTTGAAATAGCTTTAAAGTTAATAGTGTTAGATTATTATATAGTAATGTATAATCTGAGTAATTGAATTTGTGGTAATTTATTAACTTTTTTAAGGTTAAATGTTTTTTGGCTAGACTTTGAATTTAATGTAAGTCTTTTCAATCTTTCTCTTATAGCTATGTGCCAAGTTGGCCACAACCAACCAAATCCACCCACTAAACCTATGATCTAGCCGATTATTAAAATGTTGCTGCCCATATTCCTACTACTCTGTATTGGCCTCAGTTTGATCAAAGCCGAAAGTTGTCCCCCGTCGCAGGCTATTTTACCTTGTCGCTGTTCACTGAGAGGAAAAGAAATCCAGATATGGTGAGTTAATAACTTTTGCTTTTCTTTTAAATAAAATTTAAAAAATTATGAAATAATATTTAAATATTGTTTACAAAATTGTTTAATGAAATATGATAGGTTTTTAAAAAATCTTATTGCAAAGGGCTCTTTGCAAAAATATGTTCGTTTCGTAAATTTTATTGTTTTAAGAAAAAAAAATTATTTTACGAATAAAATTCACGTATTTGCTAACCAAAACAACTTTTTCATTTCCAATAAGGTTTTTTTTTTTAGAAAAAATCTTAAACTAAAATTATTTTTCCTTTTTAAAAAACTAAGGACAAAATGAATTTTTTTTTTTTTAAGTTTTAAATTATTAAGAAGACAACTTTAACGCTAATATTGCAAAGACTTGAATTTTTAAAATGTTTTTTGTTTTGATTTTTTTTTTTAAAGCTTACGATACACAAAACCAGACTAAACACTTATTAAATAACACGAAAAAAAATCCAAACCGGTGAAACCATTTCTAGATATTTACGCCTGTTCGAAGTTGGCAAATAGAGGCCATAACCTATGGGGTATCTATGTCCGGATTTCTTTGTAGAGGCAGATATTAAAAAATGTACATGGGACTGAATTCTTGACTTTTAATATATTTCGATTGTTTTACTCCCATCAGGTGCTCGCACAGCAACCTGCCGCAGATCATGGACGGTCTGAAGGCCGTGGAGCGGAACATTAAGGGGCGGATCGATGAGTTGGTGTTGGAGAACAACCAGTTGCCAGCTCTGCCGGGACGCTTTTTCGGCAGCCTGCAGATTGTGCGCCTGATGCTGCGCCACAACAGCATAGAAAGGGTGTCCAACGGGTGGCTGAATGAGCTGGAGAACGGCCTGGTGGAGATCTTCGTGGTGGAGCCGCAACTGCGCAGTATTCCGGCGGAGAGTCTGAACGGGATGATCAACATGCTGGCCATCACCATCCAGAGTGACGAACTGAAGCACCTGCCCGACTTCTCGGGCCTTTTGAGTCTCACCTACCTGAGTGTCCAAACGGGGGCTCTGCAGGAGTTACCCTCCCACCTGTTCAGACATCTTCCCAAGCTGCAGCACATTCACATCACCGGTGGTGGTGGACTCACCCGCCTGGAGGCGGGTCTCTTCGATGGCTTGATCTCCCTGAAGAACCTGGATCTATCGCACAACGGACTCAACTGGATTCACCTACGTGCCCTGTCCAGATTACCCAACTTGGTTAGCTTGAAGTTGTCCCACAACCAAATCAGTGATGTGGGCATGGTGGGTCGCATTGTCAAGGATCTGGAGCATCTAAAGAAACTGCGACTGGACCACAACCTCATCTCTGTGATCGAAGATGGCTCCTTTGTCGATCTGCCCAATCTTTCAGAGCTTCACTTGAACGATAACAGGATTACGGAGCTGCAATACGGAGCCTTCTTGGGCACTCCACAACTGAAAACCATCTATCTGCAGAACAATCTCATCCGGCGGATACATCCGGAGTCCTTGCTTCAGGCCAGTGGAAGTGGTGTGGAGGCGGTACACATCTACAACAACGAGATTGGTCATGTGGAGGTTCTGAGGGCACTGCTGGATGCATTGCCTACGTTGCGATATCTGGACATGAGTGGAAATGTGCTGAGTGAGCTACCCTATGGTGCTCTTCGTGGTCACGGCACCCTGGAGCAACTGCATCTGAATCACAACCGACTGAGGCTTATTGAAAGGGATGCCCTGATGGCCATGCCTGCTTTAAGGGAACTGCGGATGAGAAATAACAGTCTGTCTGCGGATTTACCCCTGCCATTTTGGAATCTTCCTGGGCTCAAAGGTCTCGATCTGGCACAGAATCAGTTTGGACGGGTGGATTCCCAGTTGCTGGCGGGGCTTCCTTCCTTGAGACGTCTAGATCTCAGCGAGAATGGTTTAACCGATGTGGCGCCCAATAGTTTTCGCCATAATCCCCTTCTCGAAACACTCAATATATCCTCCAATGAGCTGACCAAAATCCACTCCTCCACCCTGATACATTTGGAGAGGCTCTTCGAAGTGGACGCCAGTTATAACCAGTTGAAGACAATGATCGGAGGATTGCCTAGGATTGTGGAGCGCATCTCGCTGAAGGGTAACCAAATCACATCACTACCAGCAGCGGCCAGCAAGGATCTGCAGTTGCCCAATTTAAGGATGCTGGATCTTAGCCAGAACCGCATAGAACAGCTGCCCAGACATGGTTTTCAGGGGGCATCGGAGCTGAGGGTCTTGAGTCTGGCTCAGAACGAGTTGCGCCAGTTGGAGGATACCTCGTTCATTGGAATTCAACGTCTGGAGTTGCTGCATTTACAGGAAAATCAATTGGGTGAAGCGGATGAGCGGGCCTTACTACCTCTGGCCGAATTGAGGAATCTCAACTTGCAGTCCAATAAACTGGAGGCCATCACGGACAACTTCTTCTCGAACAACAGCAGACTTGAGCAGCTGGATCTCTCTAGGAATCTCATACGCAGCATATCCCCCACTGCCTTCGATACCCAGAGGTCCCTCGAGTATCTGGATCTTTCGGGCAATGCCCTGCTAGACATATCCGTGGGATTGGGTAACCTGAATAACTTGAGGGACATCGATCTTAGTTATAACCAGATATCCCGTATCCAATCCGATGTGATTGGTGGCTGGCGCAATGTTGTGGAGATTCGTTTGTCCAACAATCTCATCGTAGAACTCCAGCAGGGCACTTTCCGAAATCTGCCCAAGTTGCAATATCTCGATCTTAGCAGCAATGAGATCCGTAACGTGGAACCTGGAGCTCTGAAGGCACTGGACGAACTGCAAGAATTCGTCCTGGCCGACAACAAGTTGGTGGAGCTGAAGGATCATGTCTTTGAGGAGCTACCAAGTCTACTGGCCTCTCACTTTCAGTACAACAAGCTGCGCTACATCTCGCCGGAGAGCTTCCACAATGCCAATTCGCTGGTCTTCCTAAATCTGTCCAATAATCATTTTAGGAATATGGAGAATATTGGTCTTCGGAGTATGCGCAATCTGGAAGTTTTGGATCTGTCCACCAATGGTGTCAAATTGGTGTCCACGATGCCGCTGAAGGCGCTAAATTGGCTGGTGGAACTCAAAATGGACAACAATAGAATATGTCGTATTCAGGTAAGGTTGTTTAGTACTATAGTAAATGTATATATATCTTTCTATGAATTTTATATATATTTTTTAATTTTTGAAAAGCAGATCATTTTATAGATTACCTTTTTTTTCGTTTAGGGTTCTCCATTTGAGACGATGCCTCGTTTGAGAGTCCTTTCCATGCGAAACAACCAACTTAGGAGCATACAAGAGCGAACTTTCCGAAATCTACGGGGAAACATAGCCATTTTGGATGTGGATGGTGAGATCTTGGCAAATCCGATGATATAAACTAGGGTATAATTATTTTTTTTTTTTATAACAGGCAATCCCATTGACTGCAATTGCGAGATGCAGTGGCTTTCAGTGTGGCTGCAGGAGACAAACTTTCCGTACCCGGGACCCAAGTGCCAGGATGGACGCCTTCTGAGGGCGGCCCGCATGGAGAGGAGTCTCTGCGTGGGTGCGGACATCTATGGAAACGAGCGGACCGATGGCAATCAGTTGCCACTGCTCAACGAGCACGGCGATGTCTTTCAGCGAGATTTGCCCGAAGATTTCAACGATGAGTGCGAGGCGAACGAGGCCACAAGACTGCCTGGAGGAGATCGACCTCTGGTGGGGGAGAGCGAGTACTTCTACGACCAGTATGTGGACGCCACCGAGGCACCAGATACCGCCAACTCCGTGATCAGTACTTCGCAGCGACCCAAACCCAATCCCACGCTAAACAGCAATATAGATCTGAACAACACGATACTCCATACGAAATACTTCGATCGCAGACCGCAGTCGGGATCTGGATCACCCTTTACGTTCTTTGGTTATCCCCTGCCCAGTGTGAGTTTGGGTCGCTTTTTCGGTTTCGGGGATCGAGGACGAAAACAGCGCACTGATGGACCCGATGATATGCCCGCCACCCATCGGATGGCACACATTAGCCTGCCAAGTGGTCGTGGGAAAACGAGAATGTATCAGCCAAATAGTGCTGAGTTCGAAAAGTACCTGAAGGATCAGCAGCAGCAGGAGAAGCAAACTATAGCCAGGAATCGTTATGTGGACACCGAGTCCACCACTTCGTCCGTGGAGGATGCCCTGAGCAATGAGAGTGGAAGTGCTGCCACCACAGTGGGTGTCTTTCGCACCACCTTTCGCGAGCCTTCGAGCATCGAACGCGGTGGTTTCCGTCCCATCGTTCCAGCCCATGTGGGTGGTTTCATGCCTGTACATGATCCTCAGCAGCGACGTGGTTTGGTGGAAGCGGTGAATGTTACAGGAAAACCACCGGAAAAAGTACAGGGCAAAGGTGAGAGGAAGTTCATTCCCATTTCTGTTCAAGCACGACCGAAGCCCACCAAGAGTAGTGGTGAAAGTTCGGAGTCAGCCACTTATGATGTCACAGAAACCACGCCCGATGTGACCACCACAACGCCTCTGATGCAGAGGATCACTACCAGTACTACTAGGGCAACCACAACGACAACAACAAAGAGTACTCCAGCCAGCAGTAGTACCCAGGTCACAACACCAAATGATGCCTCGTCGAGCAGTGAGCAGGAGCCAGAGTCGCAGTATGATGACGACGATCTGGAGGCACAATCCGTCACCCTGTTAAGACCACCTCCTCTGGGGCAGACCACAACGGCGGAGACGATCCTATTGATTCCTCCGGCTGAAGAGCATGTGGCACAGATCAAGAGCCGCTCCTGGGTGACCACCTCCACGACGCCTCAGAGTCCCAGTGACTATCAAGTAACTCCTGCCCGTCCTACGAGCACAGTGCCACCACCGCCACCTGCTTCTCCTCCATTACGAGGCGGAGGCCGCTCCACCATTACCAAGGTATACACGCCCTATCAGCAGCAGGTGGCTCAGCCCACGGCCGAGGAGTACCAGCGCACCACGCCCAGTGCGGATAACGAGGGCGTGGCCAGCGAGCATCAGCTCATGGCGAATGCCCAGAAGCGCACGGAGCTGGAACTTCTTCAGGTGGATCGACTGGATCGCAAGGATGGCATGGATTGGTACTATGAGAGCTTCAAGAAGAAGCGCGACTTCAACGGCGGTGCTGCTGTGCGGAAAACAGTCCACAAGGAGGTGTTCTACGATGGAATAGGTGCTTCGTCCAGTTGGAATCGATTGCACAAGAAGGAGATCCTCTTTCTCAGCTTGTTATTGTTGTGGGGAGCGTGTTAAACAGTTTTATAAGATCTTCGATTTAGGAAGTTAACATATTTTATTTTGTATGCTTAAATAAAGAATTTATTTTATATTTTAAGTGGCTGTTTTTGACATCATTCCGATCTAGCACCTGGAAATTAAAAAAAAATGAATATATTCCTATTAATATATTTTATAATCAATAAGAAGTTTAATTTTGAGTAGTTGGTCAGATGGTGATGCATGTTAAAAAGATTTCAACATAATTGCTCTGATTTGGGTATGAAGTTGTCATCAGTAAAGGATTTAGTAACAAAGTAAAATTAAATTAATGGTATAATTACCTTTTAATTGATCTAAACTATCCAAACTGGAAAATCAGCTAAGATCTTATGCTTTTGCAATGCCTGTAAAATTAAAAATCAAATTGGTTAGTAATGCATTATATAAGTTACAAAATTAAATGTGTTTTGTTTTTTCAGATGGTGATGCATGTTTAAAAAGATTTCAACATTATTGTTCTGAGTTGGGTATGAAATTGTCATCAGTAAAATTTGTACTAAACTAAAAAACTAAATGCAGGTTATTACCTTTTGATTGGTCCAAACTATATTGCCTGGTAAACCTTTTTAAGATTTTATCCTTTTGAATTTCCTGAAAGATTAAAATTATTTTGTTAGTGGTAAGTTTCAAAACGTACAGAGTAAAATATATGTTGATCATTCAGATGGTGATGCATGTTTAAACGATTTCAACATAATTTTTCTGAGTTTGGTATGAAGTTGTCATCAATTTAGTAAATGGAGATCAATTATCCAAAACTTTGATTACCTTTTGATCGACTCAATCCTGGCTCGACAATTTTCCTTTTACTTTGCCTGAAAAGTGTAAAAAAAAATTGTTTACTTAACGTTTTTTTTAATACCATTAACATAATTTTAGTAAGTAATTCAGATGGTGATGCATGTTAAAAGGATTTCAACATAGTTTTTCTGAGTTGGGTATGAAGTTTTCATCAATTGGAGAGTAAAGTAAGATATATCAAAGTGTGGGGAATCATTACCTTTTAATGGATCGAAGATTCTGCTAGAATACATCTCAATCTTTCGTCATTTCCGTTAGCTGCAAAGATAACCTGCAAATAATTAAAGAATTTAAGACTTAATTTGGAAAAAGAGTCGCTCAATTCTTTAAAATCTCATTCAGATGGTGATGCACGTTAAGTATTTTTCAACATAATTTCTCTGCATTGGGTATGTACATAGATGTCATCATTCGAGATGTTAAAGAACATAAAGTGATATTATTATAGATTAAATGATTACCTTAGAAATATGAAAATTTCAAAGTGCCTCTAGGTGTCTCACATAGCACCACGTGGTGCTCCATACAAAACTCAATTATTGCCGGCTATTTGATCTTATTATGGGGTCTGTATATAGATGTTTTGATACCCCGAATTTGGGTTACAAGTTGGGCATCAAATGTGCTAAACATCGGATGATTCTGACCCATTTTTTATATAGTTAAGTAAATTGTGTGGCGCGACGACGACCTTAACCAAGAGAAACTCGTATGGAAAGAAGACAGAAGGTTGCCGGATAGTCAGGAAAATAAAATATTTAAGGGCTGCCAGATACATTTATTGGGTGACCACGAATAATAAGTATCGGTAAATATTCAATCAGTATAGAGAATAATGAGATCGTAAACTAGACAAAAATAAATAAGAACATGAATTCAATTAACTAATTACTTATTTTAGAATAATTTTTTGATATTGATATGACTACGAATGTCGTGAAGTATCTGACCCAGATATTGCTCTCAGCTGTAAAAAAAATAAATAAGCAAATTTGTGTTTCTTAATACAAAAATTTACTCGTGCGTACACTGGTCCATATTAATTTTTTTTAATAAGCACAGTCAGTTATTTGTATTCCGAAAGACCTTGATAACGTTACGAATCCAGCTTGATACCGTCTAAACATACAGCCGCTTAACAGAGTTGAAGTGATTACACTTATAAGCGGTATAACAGGATGTTTTTGAAATGTTTTAGTTTAATTATTTTTAAAATTAAAAATCTCATAAACTAAATGAGACATCGGTCTCATATACTCGCTGATAGGGTATTGCAGAGTGAGTACAAAATCGATTCGACTGCGATAGTTCTGCTGCATATCGCACATCTCTAGACCGCGCTGCCACCTTGTGCGAATTGGCGCAATTTAAACAAAAATAAGGAAAAAATCACAGTTACAATCGCGGGAGGGACGCCAAAAGACAAGTCAGAAGAAATCCGAGTGGCCAGTTAGATATAGCTACCGCCCACGCACAATTCGGTGACTCTGCAGCAAAGATATAGCGAAGCATCCAAGTGGTAAGAACGTCAGGTGCAAAGCGGCGTGAAAATGTTTATACAATCCTAATGCGTATGCGCTTTGTTATTGCAGCATCCGCATCGCAATTTTAAATTGCTATTTGCAATGACGACCCCGCTGCAGACACGAATGGCGCTGGCCGAGATTCCGGATCGCCTGGAGGCGCTGCGCATGGCCAACACCCCGACGAACGCCAATCGCCGGACTCCGGATGAGCCGACTCCGGCGACCATAATTAACACTCCGAACGCCAATGGAGGATTGGGCCTGCGGTTGGACAACGACGTGAATGTGGTGCAGGCCCAGGACTTTGTATTCTCGCCGCTGCCCTCGCCGGATGAACTGGTCATTCGGCAACGCGGTCGCCGGCGCTTCACCACAACCTTTTCGCCGGATAAAGTCAATGGAGGCGGGGGCGCAGGAGTTGGTGCCTCCGGTGGCCCCTCCATGCGGAGTCCCTTCCAACGCACGCCCACCAAGAACCTGCAACTGACCAGCGGCATGATCCTGCGCAGCTCCCCACGCAAGCGACTGACTATGGGCAGCACCCCGCCGGATCCCACGCCCATGGAGACCTATTCGCCCATCAAGATGGCCACCACCAAGCAACTCTGGCCAGGAACGCCCATAGTAAAGAAGCTGAAGATGGACGACCGACCTGTAGGACAGACGAACACCGATGCGACGCTACCATCCCTGTTGCAGGGTCTGTCCCAGGATCAGCTAATCGAATTGATCATGAACAACCTGAAGACTGCCAGCGATGAGGAGGAGATCAGGAGGCAGCTGCCCACGCCAGATACTAGGTAAGTTTACTCGAGCACATTTGGTGGATTTTGTTTTGTACTCGGTCCATATTACATATCTGACGTGTTAAAAAGATTTAAAAATTATTTTCTCCTCTTCCATAAAGATGAAGAAGAAAAAAAATTAAAATGTTATACAAATTTGAAAATTTTTTCGCAAAGCTGCTAGAAGGAAGAGTGAAAAACTATATACACATATAGTCATAGGAAAAGTAATAAAAAATGTAGCGAGGTAGGGTAATTTTTTTAATTTCACCCAGACGGACTTCATTTTTTAAAAATCAGTCTACTTTTATCATAAAGCGGATGTATTAAAAATTAATTATGGGATAAAACATTTTTTTAGGCTGCAAGGGTATTCTTTTTAAATATTTTGAACTCCAAAGAGACTAGATTTTTTGTTATATGAAAATAATAAACATAACATATCAAAGGGTTTCAGATTTATTATTTGTATAAATAGACCTTTTTGATAGTACACATAGGTGCTTCGTCTAGTTAGTCGATATAGACGAAGGAACAAGTTTTCAATGGAACAATTTGATTTTAAGCACTGTCAATGATTATAGAAAGTAAATAAATTAATGTTTTCCAAAGACAGACCCAGGAAAACCACTTTAAAATATATTTTTTAACGACAACTTTTGTGCCTGCCTTGCAGTTCGCTGGAACAGGAGCTGCACCACGCCAAGCGGCTCATCTTCAAGTCCCTGCCCACCTCTCGCCTGTGTAAGAAGACCGATGCGGCGGCCTACTCCAAGGCGTCAATGCATCTCAACGAATTTAAGCGCGTTCTGCAAGCACAGGCCAAGCGCCTGCACGATTCCACTCACTGGGACGCCCTGGTGGACTATGTGACCATGGCCTGGCAGTGTGTGGCCAGCACCCCCAACTGGGAGAGCCACGCCCACAATGCTGTGCGGAGGCAATGCTTTAAGCTCCTGGCCTGCTCCTGCTACGCGGCTATCAAACACGGCGGAATGCGATTGGGACAGACGCGACTGGAGACACTGGAACGCAATTTGCGCGAGTGGTCCAAGGACTACGAGGACGTGTTGTCCTGTGTTAATGCCTTGCAGCGTACGCTGAACAACCGTACCAGCTTATAAACACAATGGAGACTATAGACTCAAGGGAGACTTGCTGAACTCGAGGTTTAGTGGACCGAAACTAGGAAATAAGGCGAAATTTAGCATGTAAGCGAACGATATTTGGCGCGGCACGTGTTATACACTATTTTTAATTTTGTTCCTCAATATGTTGTCCTATTTAAAATGCACGCAAGCAGTTACAGCTTCTTTATTTAGTGATCTAAGCCACACGCTAACTAAACTCGGTTAGCTTTATAAACTTGTATTTATTAACGCTTAAATATATGCTTAGCACGTAGGTTTGATTACCATTGGACATTGTTTGAACTAAGTACACTTATTCGAATGTTTTACGGCTAGATCCTACATCGCTATGACTATGTTGTACAACTTTCGCACGATTACTCCGGTCATGACTACGCTCCAACTTTAACAAAATATTCGTCTTCTACTTAACCAGTGCAGTACACTGAATGCAGAAAGCAGGAGTATTAATATTTTTGGTATGTGCTGGCTTCGCGAGCTGCCGGAAATGTGCCGCCCTGAAAATAGTCAGAGAGAAACAAATGATAAATTATTACTCTATTTTCCACTTCGCTGAGTAATCCTTAAGAAATTTAATAATAATAGGATGCTGTAAAATATTCACGAGCACAATTGCGCAGCTTTGCTCATATTTATTTATGAGCTGGCTCTTTATTTAGCAAAAGTGTTATGTTTATTATGGTAATCTGCTCGAAAATTTCTTGGTATAAACTACTCACAACGATAATATACAACCAAGGCTAATTACCTTTTCAAAATTTATATTGGGCCATATTTTAAGGCTTTTAAAGTTTGTTGTTATACTTTATGATTAAGAACTCTCTCACTTGACGCCCAGTAGCAAATGTGCTGTGAGCGCTTTCAATTAGCATTATAAACTAAATATAATTAGCATGGTTCGATTTTCTGCCAGCGGATAATATTGACATGATCTCTTGGGCATTCATTGTTGCTGTTATTTCTGGTATGTGTATGTTTATCGAAGGCGCCGTGTGGAAACAAAATCATCGAAGAAGTGTATTTACATTATTAAATTAGCATTGCTTTGTTAATCCCTTCTCATGTGTGAGTGGCGTGGGCTTTTAGCATGGATATTGTATTTCCAGATGCGATGACTTCAAGCAGAGCACCGTGAATAACTCATTGGGAGTGAGGCATGATAGTGTTCATGTATGTATAATACTTACACTTCTTGATCCAGATCTCAGCGCAGCAGCACTCCTTGACCGCCCCAAATGCGAAACAGGACTCCACGAAGGGTTGGTGCACTTTCTGATCCGCAAAGCACACATGTGGTACATAGGGCAAGCCCTCTGTAAAAAATAGAAAAGAGGATTAAGCTCAATTCTGAATTGGTCAAATATAAAACAAATCATTTACTTTTTTCTAAACCCTATTCTTAATGAAAGTGCTTAAAATATTTACTTGAAAACTATTTGGGTACTGGTTAAAAACGTTGTAAATCCAAATACTCAATTCAAATATTTTTCACTTTGATATTAATCCATGGCGGTCTTAATTTTTTTTAAATTTGACTAATTTCGGATTTTTTTTTAATATCTGAACATTTAACTTAAATAACATTTAAATTAAATTAAATCCATGTAAATTTTTAATTTTTTTCGCTTTGATTGGGGTTGTTAGTTTTGGCTGTTTTACCATTTTCGGATTTTTTTTTAATATCTGAAAATTTAATTCAAATCACATTTCACCTAATCTCTAATATTTTCCACATTAATTAAAACTCAATAGACATATATATATTTTTCCTATTTCATTTTTTTAACATCCTACTTTTTATGTGAAACACAAATATATTAAGTTTCTTCATAAGATGACTTAGGTCATTTTGGAATCAAAGCTTTTCAAATATATTACGCAAGGTTTTAAAAAAAAATCCTGAGTCATAAAATCGTATTTCTTAGTGTACCAGTATGTGGGCAAATCCAGCGTGACGAACGCTCAATTCAATCTCGTTTCCGGACGGAATTTATGTTAGTCTTTTCAAGAAGATAAGAAGTGGAAGTTACTTTGAAATTTTGAGCATAATTTTTTTTTTGTTTAATAATAATGAAATTTTTTAAACAATCTTTTTTTAATAGGTTTTGTTGATTAAGAGGTCATATGTTGATGTTTTAATATCCTCAAATTTAATTATATTATTTAAGTAACCCATTTATTATATTCTGTTCAATACGATTGAGAACTTGTGCGGCGGTTTTCGCTGGAAAAAATAAACAAATTTTCAACGTTTTCAATATGTTGCCCCCATTTTGAAATCAAGTGCCTAACTTTTATAATAGAAACCACTTAATTTAAATACACAATTTATGAAACTTTTTCGCTTTGAGTAGAAACGGAAATCGATAAAATAGAATATGTTTATTAGGAGCTGCGCACGCAAAACCCACAATAATTCTGAAGAAAATATAAACTGTGGCGAGTGACTAAATTTGAACGGCATTGTTTCTCGATCGGATCATAACATATGCCTGTATTATTTTTCGTTTGGCCTGTTTTTAGACGCCCATTTGTTTACAAATGCTCAACGCTTTGAATTTTATAAAGTTCCATGTCTACAGTTTTAGGAACATAGAAGGCCCACACAGAATAGTTTTTGATGGTGCGTGTCGCCGATATTTATGCAATTAAATAATTATTAGCTAATGAAAACAGACACGGCGCTCGGAGTGTAATATGTTAGGTCAAATCAGTGACTGCTCTCGCAATTGTTAATAATCTTTAGCGACGTTTGACAACCCGAGGACAATCGGGTAAAAACACAAATCGACAGATTGTTTAAAAAGAAAATGCATATTGAGTGTGATTGATTACACGAGGCAACAAATATGTGGTTATCACTGAAACGATCTTTATAGTGATTATTTTCAAAGCTGTTATGATTCACATTTACCCTGTCAACATTTGAATAATTAATAAAATTATTAATGGATTTAATTGGGAAGTTTCGGCGAGGTGGAAAAATATAAAAGAACATTGAAATAGCTGTCAAATTTAATAGTACACAATTATGGAAATATTTGAAATGGGCGCTATAAGCGGCACCTAAAAATAGTGGATCGAGAAGTAAAGGTATAGCCACCCACCCAGTTGCCTGGACAGGTGTTTTTCGATTGTTATTTCAGGCACGTTCCTTATTGATTGGATTTGTTGCCGGTAGTAGGAATCGCCAACAGCATACTAAAGGAAACTCGTCAGACGTAAGACTGAGTCAATAGTAATATAATATTTACCCAGCTATCAGATACTTGCGTTGGGAACAGTCAGAGCATTTATTATTTACAATGAATTAGATTTTGCTCTGTTTTAGAAGCAATTAAAGGGATTCAGTTTCGTCAACTGATAAGAAGTTTTAAGAGGTGCAAATATGTATTAAAAAAATACTCTGATGACCAATTTAAACGTAAAGTAAACAGGAAAAGAGAGCTTAATATTTGAGATATTCCGTATCTTAAGTCAATATACTCCTAACAACCCCAATGACACTTTTCAACCCTTCGAGATAGCGATTTCAAGAACTCAGGAATTTGTTTTTAATATTGATATTTGATAACGATAAAACTGCGTATTTTCCCAGAAGACCTTTAAGGGCTAACAGCCTACTTAAATGCATAACAATCCAATAACAAAGTGAAATTAACAAAATTGTATTTAATGAGTGACCAACACAAAACAATTCAAAGGCGGGAGCACTTGAAAAGGAAAACTACAGGGGCATGGAAAACTGCGCGCCTTGAAGAAAATCATTCAACTGTAGACAATCCAAGCGCCGAACCCACTAAAATTCCCCCAACAAGGCAAAATGCACATCAACAAGTAGAAAATGTTCAACAAAAAGTAAAACAACTGAAAGAATTATAAACTGACGCTTGGACATTTGGAATGCCAGTGTAATCCAACTACAGTGAATGTAAATCATGCAAAATAGGCTATACGTTTGTTGTCAGCTTCTCATAGGTCAATATTTTAATGTTTAATTTAATGTACTATTAATTTAAATTATTTTATATTTACAATATATATTTAAATGGTAAATAGTTAGTAACTCTTAGTTCAAATGCTTTCAAACGATAGGTTTGCCCAAAGTCTAGCTTTCATTATAGGCAATAGAAATATTATATATAATACATATTTGACTTTAGACCACTTATAACTTAATCTAAAAATTACAAGTTAATAAACAGAGTTGAAACATGATATGTGTGATAATTGAAACATTTAAATTTCTACTGTGTCAGTATAATTAAGGATTAATTTTGCTAGTTGATTGACAATACTAAAAATGTTAAATTAAAGCTTAAACCTTATTTAAATATTTTAAGTATTGAATTATTTTCCCTATGCAGTCTCCACTGTAGTGGTTGCAAGACGAGGCAATGAAGCGTGTCGCAGCATTAGAGTGCGGTTCAATCAGTGGACCAGACTTAACAACTTCCGCGCCGCATCACGTGCCAAGTGGAAGAGCACAGTCCGTGGAATAAGTATCTGCCACCTTTACGACCATGGGATAGTTCTGAGGCTTGGATAGTTGGGCCAACTGTTGCGTCATCGACGGCAGCGCCTTAGCCAGTAATTTGCGTGAGTGCGGTTTGTTAAGGGCCTCTGAATCGGACAAAATAAGCTAATAAGCTAATGACGCTCTTTAGAGAGTTGACTTTGCCACTGCGTTGCAAGTGGGTTAGTGGCACGTCTTTATTTTGTGTGTTTACTGTGGGAGTCTGCTACTGCGGCTGGGTTGCAGAGTTTTGTTTATTGTTGTATGGCGCCATCTGCTGAGACTCATGCGGCAAGTCATAAATATCAACCCAGGTGAACAAGTACACTACCAAAACTTTTTTAAAACTTTAGTTTAACCTATTAAATTTGTCTTAACCTTTTTCAATTTTCTGAACCTCCAAAAACCAATTACAATTCTAAGATTATTATTTTCTTTGACACATAATATTCGTAAAATAAAGACAAGAAATAATACTTAATTTTATTAAGAATAACTTACCTTCTCGGTGTTGCAGCTCGCACCAGCAATGATCGTTGATAAACTGCAAACAGAATATTTTACAATTAATTTTCTTGCCTTTTGATCTTAATTATTTTAAATGCGGGCTTTATTTATTACCTTAGTTCCCAGACAATATTTCGGTGTATTCGGTGGGCACTGAATTGAACTGCAGGCATATTTCTGGCCCCTTGCTATAAAGACAGAAGATTTAAACGTTGTAGAAAACAAGAATTTTTGTTTAAAAAACATAGCGCTGACGGAGTTTTTCGAACTTCATCAAGTAAATTATTATAAATATTTACAATTTTGCTTAAAAACTGATTTTACTTTTTCTCTAGGGAAACGTAGTCAGTCGCATTTTATTAAAATTTGTGGTTTTATATTTTAAAAGCAAGGAATATTTTTGTTTAAAATTTTAAATCATTAATGATATTTGCCTAAAATGATTGTTTTACTTTTTATATTATATGGAGACTTTGTATTAAGTCCTTTGTAATCACTTCATCAAGTAAATTATTATAAATATATTTATATATATAGGTATGTATTATATGTTGCTTATTTATAACTTCTATGAAGCAATTAATATGGTGAGTACAAAAAAAATAGTTACCAGAATATACCCAAAAAAAAAACTGTCGTTGAAACTATACTATTGTTACGTTTATGTTAAACTATTGGGTATGAAAAACAGGATGATAATTAAATTAATGCCAAGAAAGTATCAAAATAAAACGTATGTGGTTCAACAAAAAAAATACCTTATTCTACAGTTTTAGACTCTTCGGTATAGAAATGAAACTAAAAAGTAGTATTGAATCAATAACTTAATACTGGCACTAGTTTGTTTTCAAAACACACTCATTATAACTAAACTTCCAGTTTTTTTTTTGGGTGTAAGCAATAAATTGTTGCCAAAGTTTTTACTTGTTCATTTTGAATATATTATATTTCAAAAATTTCAGTATTGAGTCCCATTTCGGGTTACTTACTCGCATTAATTTTCTGCAGGGACTCCATGGCCGACAACTGGGTCACCTGGTGGTCGAAGGTGTATTCCTCGTAACTGTCGCTATATGGTGGGACCCGAGGACGCAGGTCCTCCTTGTCGCACATGATGCAGGAGGATTGTGGAGCACCGAGGGCAGATCCGAGGCAGATCGCCAGCACAATCACCACTGCCAGGAATGATGGGATGACCGCGGGCTGATTACGCAGGCTGACCTTTGGGTCTAAGGGCTTATCGGTGGATCTGGGCGGCGATTGCTGCAATCTCGAGCACTGGCAACTCTCTATGGCAAATCCGACACATTCCAATTCGGTCCACATCGTGCCTGGTCGTCCGATTTCGATCATTTTATTGTGCACAATTATCACATTAATTAGCTGGGCTTTATTGGCGTTTTATTTCGGCTTAGTTTGTGCGTCGTTGCGGTCGCAGCAATCGGATACGATCTGTAAGTCGCACGGATGCGGAGATTGAGATTTTTAGAGATCGGACTGACTATAGTAAACTAAAAATGCGGTCGTGATCTGAATATAGATTCCAATCGCATATATGGCTCGGATTCTATGCGCTTTCCACACGAACAACTTTTGTCTAATTCACTTTACAGCTGATTGGTTTAGTGGCATTTCTGTATTATTAAACAATTTTTATCGTTTTTCTTTAAACTGCAGTAACTTGATGTGACGTGAAACTTGAGTTGGTTAAATGGGCCAATTTTTAGATAGTTGCAAGAAATTGCAATCAAGTCTATAACTTTTCACATTTTATTTTCTATCACTCGTCGATTTGTAATTAGTTTATTTTTTTTAAATATATGTATCGGGGATAATTTAGTTTTTATTAAACATTTCTGAATTAGTTTCCAATTGATTCCACATTCTAATAGCAATCCTTGTTGACAGAAATACACTTTTTCACATATTTCTAATTTCTAATTATTTCTTTGGCGACCATATCCAAAATAAACTTTGTTCAAATTAAAACTCGAAATAAACCATTTCCACACATCCACAAATTGTTGCACAAAATCGCCTCCTTTCATCTCATTTGTTGCTGATAAATGACTTTAGAATTTTGTAGATATTTTTTTTCTACAAAAAAATGCCTGGTATTCTTGAGAATAATTTATTAAGAAGCTGACCAGCGACTCACTCAACGCCTCTCATAAATTAAAGTTACAAATATCACACACGCACGTGAGGAGGCGGAATAAAGGAAACAATATTTGTCGTACCGCTGCGATGGTTTCGCATCAAGATCGACGGCCACACGTCCGATTCCCAGCCTATGCAAATTCGTTCTGAGCAACTCGCACCGACTTTTACAATGCGGCAGCGCGGCACACAGTGGGCTAATCTGGCAGTATTTCAATTGAATTTCAATTACTTTTATTTAATTGCAAATATCTAAACGTAAAACTTAATGTTAAAACTAAACACCAGAATTAATGGAACCCAAGCATAGATACTGTCTACAAAGGAATAAAAATATCAAGCTATCGATTTTTAGTTACCAATTTTAATATTTTTATTTTAAAAATCATTAAAAGCACTTATTCTTTGAAAAACAAAATACATTTCTCCGATAGCGGGTACTTTTTAATAATAAATAAAATATAAGTCACAAAATATCTGTCATTAAAAACATTTACTATAAATGTTTGAAAAAAGTTTATTGCGTAAAGCAAGTTAAATAAGCAAATAAGTTTTCCTTTATATTTATTTAAAAAATGTTGGTCGTTGATTTTAAAATAAAATAATATTTCACTAAAATGTTACAAATTTATTTTAAAAAAGCAACTGCAAAATAAAATAACTACTTGCTACTGCGGATAATTCGTTCATTACCAATTAAAATAGGGCTATTATTTTGTTGTTACCCAACTAGCAACTTAAACACATTCGCATACACTTTTTTGTACCAAAATAAATATTGTTCTTTGCACTGTGGGTTGGCGTAGTAAACGATGAGCAGCACGAGCATGCGCTTCGTGGAGCTCCTAAGGCCCGACCACCAGTTGGAAGCCCGTCGACTTGAATAAAAGTCAATGCCGCCGAGCGGTTGCATATAAAGAGAGTTCGACCACTTTTATTAATAAGTAGAAGTATGAGTCAGAATAAAGTTAAATAATAACAAAAGGATAGTGATTAAGAGTATAAATGAAAGGATTAACAATTGTAAAAAACAAACAATTCTTAAAAATTTATAGTGTTCCACAAAACTGGTAAATAAGATAAAAAAAAAAATGAGATCATTAAGCTTTTTCTCTTAGACCACTTTTTCCACCTGGTAAAGAATAACGTTTTGCTCAATTCACACTTCCCGATGATTAGCGCCGCCTATCAACAGGCATTTAATCAAATACCCACAAAAATAATGCTCCATTAATAATATGGCTCTTAATAAGCCCCAGTAATTTGTTCAAAATGAAGCAGAACCATTTCCCTTTCCCGAAAAAAAAAAACAAATAAAGAACATTCATACCTTGGCATACCGAACAAACAATATCTGACACACATTGAAATATTTTTATAATTTATGCCCACCTAAATGCCCCGGAACGATCCCTTCAAAACATATATATATATATATATATATCTGCATCTCTTTACCTAGCCCAAAATATATGCATGTGTAATTTTCCCTAGGCTTCATAATTTTGTGTTTTAAAAATAAAATAGAAAATCACATAAAAGAGGTGGCTAGGAAGTTTTCATTTGGTTCCTACTCGAATCTTTTGTTTATTTGTAAAACTGCAACCTGCTATGTACACCCCAGCTCCTCTGTCCAAAATCGTAAATCTTGACAGGCCAACCAGTCAGTCCGATTTTCGGTTTGGAAAGCATCATTTTATGGACCGTACTTTCTAGAATTTCCCAAAACTATTTAATTCTGCTGGGCTCATGATTTGTGGGCGGTTATTGTGTTTTCCCAATGCTTTTCGCTTGATGTGGTTTCAGCTACCACAGCACTTAAAGGCATAAGTCCGTGTGTAAATATCTCGACTGTATAAAAATATCATTTATATGACGGCATATGGCTTAAAGAACTTAATACCATCCACCACCCTGCAAAGGATATTGTGGCAAGCGAAGGGCGCCGGGGAAAGCGTGTCAAGGTGAAAGTGAATCATGCCGAGAATACCTCCCCTGGTTATGATTCTATGGCTTTAATGGGGCACTTTGCCCCCCTCTCTAAGTGGCCAAACAAAAAGGGCGCGTATATTTGGCAGGTAATGGAAAAAATTACTCTCACGAAGCTTTTCGATTGAGTTTTAGCACGCGAGGCGATTTAAATTCGCAAATTTGCATGCAAATATTTGGTTTACCGCAAGCTCTTAATTGGCGTTGAGTGGGCCTAATGGGGAGGAAATGCTGGAAAGATTATATCATTATCTTTATCAGCCATATCTAGGCGGTAACACTAGCCTTAATGGCCATGTCTTTTTAAAAAGTTGCTTCGATTTTTATTTAAGATTTTTAAAATCTTGAAATATACAATTGCGGCTGTCTAAACGATTTCAATCTTGTATTTTGAGTTGTGTATAACTAACTAAGCCAGATTTTGTTTGATTTTAAGGTCAATAGGATTGTATCATTAAAACTGTGCTCTCACGTAAATATAATTGGTTAAGTAACCCCAGTTCCTAGCTCAACCAAAGGTTTAAAAATGTGGACTTTTCGATCCAACTGTAAGTTTGTTGTTTATATCGTAAAAACTCAGCAGGCATCATTTAAAATAAAAACAGTTTTTCTGGCAATCGGGCTAAAAATACTTTATTTGTATTTATATTTGCTAAATGTGCTTATTATCTAGCAATCTAGTGTATCGTATAATTTCTTAGAATTGAGGACCAAAATATTTGTTGTTGGTACTCTTCTTTAAATGTTTTATCTAGTTATAAGTTGTAACCTTCCATATTCAATTTAGTTACCTAAGTTTCGTTATTTCGAGTTTAAGTTAATCTAAAGAAAGGTTTTGAAACGTATACAAATTGACAGCTTAAAGTCCACTACAGGTAAAATTGTGAAACTGTATTTAAATAACTCTGATGAATGACACAGATAGTTATAAGCCTTATATTATTTTCACGCCTCCGTAACCATAAATATACATATTATTAGCTTTGCATTTTTGTTTGTTTTAGCTAAGTTTTTTGTTTGAGTTCTTAAATTCTATGCGTGTGTACTTTTTGCAAATATTCGTATATTTTAAAGAATTTCTAACAAACCGTGTTGACCTAGGTCGATCAACTTTAAATTGTATTTTCTATGTGAATTAAAACCGACCTACCTTTGAAACTTCAGAAAACATCTGCCTTGAACTTAGCTAATGCAAAATCTCACCCACCCTAAGATATGGCTGCGCATGCGGTCTATTGGGATTCGTAACCCTAATCAGCGAAGAAACACCCCGAGAAAACAATCCTTAAAAGGCAAGGAAGAAGCAAGCCCGCGAAAGAGAGATATCCTGCCAGAGAGTAAGTCCCCAAAGTACAATGCTCTCATTTTCAAACAAGAACTCGTTTCTGTAGTGCTTCTAAAACTGTTCCCCCCCATAACATACAGTTTTCTCACCACTGGACGAGGCAATGATTTTTGCGCCTCCATATTTATGATCATTTTCCCACTGAATAATCAATCAACAAAATCGCAAAAGTAACATATATACACTATTTTTAAACCACTAACTAGAGAATGCTTTCAGAGCATATAATTTATGTTGTAACATTTAAAACTTTTTTGTCTTGCTTTGGGGGATTTTTTGTCTCGAAAATTGTCCGTTTTTTTTCGAGGCCAAAACCATTTGGTGTTGTTTTTTCGCGTTTTTTTCAAACATTAAGATTTTAATCGCTCAACGAGACGCACCAATTTGTCAATATTTAAAAAAAGTTGAACATAAATTTTCACAGCAGCAACAAAAAAACAAAGTTTGGGGCGGAAAATAGAGAATGGCGACAAATGATTTTGGTTTGTACACAAAACACAGTGACAGTTCAAGTACGTATAAATTTTTTTGTGGCTGCAATTCTTTTATTTGTGTTATTATAACAATTAAGATAGATAATTTTGGAGTAGTTACACACTTCTGATTTTTCCTGTTATTTTTTAAAGCGACTCTTGGTTGTTGAGCTTGTTGTTTAGGCAGCGCAGTAAACGCGACTGAAGGCTAAAAGCGTGACGTAGACCGGCGACAGCTTGCGGCTATGGCAACAACAACAACCACGACAACAAGGACAATAACACAACACTGAGAGAAATTTTGCGTACTGAAATGTCTGAAAAGGTTACATCATTACATCAACAAATTATATCACTGTCAGTTGTTAAATTCACCTCTTTTTTGAACGAAAATCTTTATTTCCTTTCCATCAAATTTCCATTAGTGAAGCAACGAGAATAAGTATGAAATATAAATACTTTATATTATGTTTTTAATTTTTTTACGAACATTTATATACTCACATTATTGATTGAAAATTATTAGAAGAATTAAGTATTTAAAAATCAAACAGTTTATTGTACATAAATCAATAATAATTTAAATAATTTTAATATGATTAAGAAAAAGAAAACAAACATGTGCTAATAAATAAAGGACTAATCTTGTAAATAATTTAAAACAAAAAAAAATTGCTTTACATATTAAGACCAGTTTTCTAATGGATATTTTGTTTTCTGTGTACCGACGTCGAAGTTACTGACGACAACAATAGAGACTCACATCCTTCTGTCTGGCAGTCGTCCTCTTAGAAAGCAACCCCCAAGTGAGAAAGTTTTCCTGCTGGCAATGCTGTCTAACCGACAGAGAGAGCTACTGCCCCCGATTAAAAAAAAAAGAGAGGCGAAAAGGGCCGTCAGAGAGCCCTAGAAATACAATCTCTCTATAGAGCAACAGGCTACCCACATCAAACCCAAAACAAACCCGAGCTGAGCAAAATACCGTTCTTTTCGCCAAGAGGAAAAGTTTGCTCAGCTAATGGCAAATCAGTGGAGTTAGAGGGATGGCGATTATTATTGGGATAGGTCTAATGGGGTGCGTCAGATTTATTGACTTATGGAATTCCGGGAGCGCCAGGTGTAGAATAAACAAATAGAAATCCCAAAAATTTATGAGGGCGATAATAATATCAATGAAGTGAAAAGGCGATGGTAAAAATTGATTTCGGTTAGTCAAAACTTGTTTTATATAAAGAACTACTATTAAATACAACAAAATTAAATAAGTTATTATTGAATAAAATTTTATTGTTACACACATTTATAGTTTCTAAGAATAAAGACAATTTTTTCGATCATGTCCTTAAATATTCGCTTCCGTACACCTAAAAAGGTAATTAAATCGTAATATAAGAACATTTTGTGCCATAAGGCTTAATAGCCACTACAACATCTGGAGCAATTTGGCGACAAGTGTTATTTGCAACTCCCGCCACTGTTGTCAGACTATCGCCTCTGCAGCGCCCTAATAAGCCAATCATAATAAATGTCAAGCATCGATTTGGCTTCTTGCCAATGACCAATCGACCATATCGCCGTCCTCCACCCTCAGTTCTCTTTTCCCTTTCTGCAGCACCCCTTTCGAACTGTCAGTATATCATTAGTTGGTCACTCGCAGCTGAGGAGACTTTGTCTAGGGCTAATCATTAATGCTTAGCTGCTTGAATTGCTCATACGCCATGTGTTCACTGCTCTAGGGCAGCCCACAGACCCATGAAAACGATTAATTTATAGGCATGTCGCATGTTGCCAAACACCTGACACGAATCGTCATTCAAAATGATTAAGAGAACTGCCCTATCCCAAAATATCATTGAGAAATTTAATAACTTAATAATGGGATAGGATAGAAAGTGTTATGATTAAGTAACTTAAATAGTTACAAAAATATGTACAGTTTGATTATATTATTTAATAACTAAATAATTTCATATTTAAAGTAGGGTATTAGAAAAAAAAAGAAATATCTAAAGTATTCACTGATAGAACAAGAAGAAAAATTGTTCATCAACTTAAACAGATCAAACCAATCTAAAAATAATCCACGAAAAATAGCTAAACTTGCTTAATGAAATTCCTATTTGATAATTCAAATCAAATAACCAGTCTTTCTTTATTCAAATACAACAAATCATGTGTTCCCAAAAATGAAGAAAGAACAGTCAAATTAATGTCTTTGAATCCTTTTCCAATCCTCTCAAGGTTATTATCCCAGCAATTAATAGTCGATTTAAAGCAATCATCGAAATATGTTATTTATGACTAGCGTGTGCCGTGTTATTAAATAATAACAACAAACAACTTTACTAACCAGTTCTCGTCGTTTTGTTTTGAGAATTTATCAAAGCGATTCTAATGCAAAACAACTTCAATGGCAATACACATTATACACTGGCATAATAGCTAAAAACAATCGAGATAACATTAACACTCTGTTTTCCTATTGTTGCGTTTTTGGGGGCTCGCAACTCGAATCAAGTTCAATGCGACTTGGCAACCGATCTCCGAGCAAACTAGTCTGCCGCCTCATAAATATTTTGTGGAATTCTAGCATGAACTCAAACATTTTGCATAATGACTGGCGATATTTTCTTGTAACGGTCTTGGGCAAGTGAAATTTTGACTGTAAAAACTTCTAAAAAGCCGCCATGATAAGAAATAAACATGTTAGAGGCCCGTCCTAGGTTACAAAATTGCAATTCATTCTACCCGATTGCATTAATTAAGTAAACCACCTGTTCTAGTAAACAAATTTCTGCAAGTTCAGTTAAAATATGCGAACAACAACCAGCTACTTAAGATATTCCGATATATATAGCAGTTGAAATAAACAAAATACTAGTTTGGCTTTTATTTAAATTAGTACAGGATTTTCACCTGATCGAGGCCCTATATAAAGCGTCCGATTGGCTTAGCTCGGGCCATAATCATCTTGAAGATCGTGTAAGATCAACGGAACGTAAAAATCTATATCGCGTGTGAGGAGAGGATTTGCATAAATTGAGTCTGAGTGATAATGGTAAATGGGTTGGTACACGTGCCAAAAGTTTTATATAACCGTGTGTGAAAAAGTGTGATCAAAAATTGTGAAATTTAAATTTAAGTCCGATTTTAAACTATTTTTTATTTTAAAGTTTTGAAACTCTTATAAAAACTAATCCACTTTTAAAATTCGATATACCATTTTCTAGTCTTAATGGTAATGTTAGTCTTACCTTAAATACTAAATAGAATAGAACAATAAAATGTTTCTTCCAAGATGATAGTAAAACACGTAACTTCATAAATATAAACTAATTAATGCTCTATTATCCCTTATTCGCCCAATAGACCAGCTATACTGACAAAGGAACCAAAGTAAGTTTAAAAAAAGCATACGAAATCCCAAAAAAAAAAAACTATAAATAATTTATTTACCTTTTATAATTGCAGCCTGAAGCCGGCAAATTTCTAAGCTTTGATCACCTGACCTTCTACGTTGGCAACGCCAAGCAGGCGGCCAGCTATTATACCACTCGACTGGGCTTCGAACCTCTTGGCTATCAGGGATTAGAGACCGGGGAACGACGCTTCGCCAAGCATGCCGTGCGCCAGAACAAGATCGTCTTTGTGTTCGTCTCCGCCTACACTCCGGATGACAAAGAGCATGGACTCCACTTGATGCGCCACGGCGACGGTGTCAAGGATGTAGCCTTCGAAGTGGAGGATCTTAATGCCATCTTTACCCTGGCGGTGTCCCGAGGCGCCGAAGTGGTGCGCGACATCTGGGAAGAGAGCGATGACCAGGGATTCGTGAGATTCGCCACCATCAAGACGGTAATTGATACAGGAAATAGAAAAATCTTAATATTAAAACCTTAATCTTCAATATATTCTATGTAGTACGGTGATACCACTCATACTTTTGTGGAGCGCACTGGTTACACGGGCGACTTCCTGCCCGGTTTTCAGCGGGCGGCTGAGGATGTTCTTCTGAAGGGCTTGCCCTCCACAAAACTGAACTTCATTGATCACGTTGTGGGCAACCAGCCGGATCTGCAAATGGAAAGTGTGGTCTCCTGGTACGAGAGGATCTTGCAGTTCCATCGCTTCTGGTCGGTGGACGACTCCCAGATTCACACCGAGTACTCGGCCTTGCGATCCATCGTTATGGCCAACTACGAGGAGACGGTGAAGATGCCGATCAATGAGCCGGCCAATGGAAAGAAGAAGTCGCAGATTCAGGAGTACGTGGAGTACTACGGTGGAGGTGGTGTCCAGCACATTGCCCTCAACACGGATGACATTATCGAGGCGGTGACCAACCTGAAGGCTCGGGGCACCGAGTTCCTGACCATCCCATCCTCGTACTACGAACTCCTGCAGGAGCAGCTTTCGCATAGCCGCACCAAGATCAAGGAGGACATGGAGGTTCTGAAGAAGTTGAACATTTTGATTGACTTTGATGAGAACGGATATCTGCTGCAGATATTTACGAAGAACTGCCAGGACAGGCCCACTCTCTTCCTCGAAGTAATTCAACGCTATAATCACAATGTAAGATTTATTACTTAAACTATTATAGCTATGAACAGTCATTGATAATCGTAACTATTTCAGGGATTTGGCGCTGGAAACTTCAAGTCCTTGTTCACGGCCATCGAAATTGAGCAAGCCAAGCGCGGAAACTTGTGAGACAAATGTGTAATAACTCAACAATTATAATAAATGAAATGGTTTAAAGAGAACAACTTATGGTAGAAATATTTCCAAAATGTCATTTGTTTATTCGCTGGTCTCTGAAACGTGTGTCTATCAGAACCTCGTTGCGGGGATCGTCTTCGGCAAAGGAAACCATGTGGGGATTCCAGAATCCTGGTGGCGTTGAGCTTCTTGCGTCAATGTGCCGGCAGTTGGCTAAATAGTCTTCAATCTTCTCATCGGTCAGGTTTGAACCCATGAAATTTATAAACTTAATTGGAAAATTATAAAATTTAATACAATTTGCTATCGAAAGTATTGAATTACACCAACCTTTTCGCATTCCCCGCATTCAATATTGAAACGTTCTTTAACTGTCAACTCTGGTTCATTTTTCACCAAAAGTGGTCGCGGAAACTCCTCTTCTAAATCTTTGCTATCCTCTTCTTTGATTTCCATTAGATACTTTTCAATATCCTGAGACATTTTCGTTGATTCATTGCCCACATCTGTCTCTGTTTGGGATTCGGGTTCAGCTTTCACTGCCTTGGTAATTGGAATGACAGCTTCCACTTTTTTTGGTATCGATTGAATGTTCTTCTGCTGGTCAATCATTTTCATCTCGAACTGTCTCAGAGCGTTCGAGCAGGCATCATCGTCGTCCTTCATAATCTCGGCCAGCACATCCATTGTCCCCATTTTGGTCACTTCTTCGGGGGTATCGTTCACGAAGATTATGTCCTGGGTGGCAGGCGTTAGAATGACCACGCTGTCCGAGGTGCAGTTGATTTTCAATCCTGGAGGGGTTGCTGGTGGTGGCATTATCGGAAGCTCCAATCTCTCCAAATTGAACTCTTCATCCATATCCATTTCAAAACTGGCCTTGCTGATCTTAATATGGCTACTGCTGCTGGTCGTAAGCGAGTCGTCGGCGCTTAAAACGGTCGCGGTGTCTGTTCTGCAAGCTTGGCTTTTAATATTAGAACGAATGGTAACCAGAAGTGTCACAGTAATCTCTTAGTTAATATTTATGGTATAGTAGGAGTTTTCATAAGAAAAATATATATGAAACTCATTGTTTTTAATGTGATCCTCCTGATGAAAACAATATATTTTCCCACTATATCAATATAAAGACTTTAATGACTATTTAAAAAGGGAAATCGGAGATGATCAAATTTCTATCGACTCACTTAATTTTTTTTGGAAGATAATTCTGTGACACATCCTTATTTATCGTACTGCTAATTACCTCTGCATTAGGGATCTATGTGGCCGAGATCTCTTTAAGCTTGCGAGATTGGGGCTTTCCTCTATAACATCGTTTTCGCTGGTGCTAGTCTTATTTGCTTCGAATTTCAGGCGAGTTTGTTTTAAGTGCGAGTTGCTACTTTTGTGCGTGAGTGAAAGCTTGGTGACGATTCCCGCATTCTTGGGTGTCTTACGGATCCAACTGGTGCTCGCGGCAGAAATATTGTTTGGCTGGACATTCTCAAGATTCCGGATGTCCGGCTTTCGGTTTGGTAGCCTTAGTTTGCGCGGGCTTTGTGCAGTGGTCTCCGTTTCCGTAATGGTCTCGTCCTCCTCCATTTCCTGATCCTCGTCGGAGAGATCGATACTGTTGAGGGCTATGTTCATGTTCAGGGAGTTCTGGCTCTGCGGCTGAGGGGATATGTCGTCCTTGATCTTTTTGGGCGACAGTTTCCTGCGCTTCTGCACCTGAATCATGGACTCCTGGCGTTCTTTCAACAACTCCAAAGCCTTGTGCAGCTTATTATTGTGGGCCTTTAGGTTTTCTATGGCCTTGGCACTCTCCTCCGAATCCCTCTGCATCACTATGGGTTATATTATTTATGAAATATTGATTAGCTTAATAGGTCAAAGATTATGTTTTAAGTTCGGATTACTTAAGGCGTGCTGTTTGATCGTGTCTAAAGCGGCAAAAAGGCACTTCACACTCTTCTCCTTGTGACCCCGACATGTTCCACACGTCATTTTAATACAATTTAATTAATTTAAGATTTTTTTATGCAGATTAACGTTTTTTTGATTACTTTTTTTGTTTTAAAATTGTGATGTTTTGTTTATTTTGCGTTCTGCCACATAGTGTGACCTTAAACAGAATGATAAAACAAACCTCCGGTCGAAAAACTAAAAATAGGGTATTTATTGTTTTGCCGGTTGGTATTTTTTAACTCACTAGCTGCGGTCTTACTGTTTGCCATTCTACTCGTGTTTAATTTTTATTTTTCACCTGTAAAATTTAATTTTATTAAATAGATTAACTTAATTTGGCCATGGCACACCTGCGGGAAACCTCAGACAAGGCGCTGAAGCTGTTGCGCACGTTGCCGCGTGTGCAAATCGGAAATCTTCGACCGAATCCGAACTCCAAACAGAATGTGAGTGGTTGAGTAACAACACGCAATTGATACACTATTTATTTATCATATGTCTTTCGGCAGGACAAGCGTGGCAGGGCGCAGCACGGCGGAGATAAGCACGGAGCAGGCAACAAGGGATCCGGACAGCGGCAGAACTTTATGCGACTGGGTTACGAAACGGGTAATCAGCCTTTCTACCTGAGATTTCCCTACGAGCCTTACTACAAAGGACACCACATGAAGCGCCAGTATCCGCCCATCTCGCTGCTCCAGCTGCAGGTGCTCATCGACACCAACAGGATAGACATCAGCCATCCCATCGACATCAGCACTCTGTGCAATTCCGGCCTCCTGAAGCTAAAACCCGCTGAAATGGAATACGGATTCCAGCTCACGGATGACGGGCTGGACAACTTTCAGGCCAAGATCAACATTGAGGTGCAGCACGCCAGCGAGGCGGTCATCGCGGCTATAGAGAAAAACGGCGGGGTAATCCGTACGGCCTACTACGATCCCCGCAGCCTGCATATGCTGGCCAATCCAAAGAAGTGGTTCCAAAAGGGTGTGCCCATTCCCAGCCGAATGCTGCCGCCTCAGGACGCAGTGGACTACTACACGAATCCCAAGAACCGGGGCTACCTCGCCAATCCCGAGGAGATCAGCCAGGATCGCTTGGTGCTGGCCCAGAAATACGGCTACCAGCTACCCAAAATTGAAGATGATTCCGCCTACGATATGCTAACTACTGCCAAGGATCCCAGGCAAGTATTCTATGGCCTGGAACCCGGATGGCTGATCAACATAGTGGACAAAACAATCATCAAGCGTAAGCAATAACTAGTTGAGTTTGTTACTATGCATTTTGTTAAATAAAGAAATGGATTACAAAAAGCTCTGTTAGACTATGATACTATGGGACATGTGATGTGTCCTTGTCTTTTTGATTTGTTTATATAAACACCTGCTTGGCCGATAGATCCTCCATGAAGGGTTTGACCACCGCACTGGTGGCGAAGCAGAATATCAATCCGAAGGTAATTGAGATGGGCAGAGCGGGCAGTGCCTTGCGCCAAATGGCCAGAAGCAGGAGGGTGAGGCAGAGACCAATCAGGATGGCCACAAAGCAAGCGATGGTGGTCGTCCAGTCGCCGTAGCTGGAGGCTTTGCCCACTAATACCGAATAGAAGATGAAATCGCCGAGGCCCAGTTTAATGCCACCTAAAAAACACCAGTCATTAGGATATAGGATGTACTGATTTTACTTACTAAGTACTTACGTTCTTCTTGGCTATCCGGATGATTCTGGTCCGGTGCAGTGACTGTTCTGTACTCGTTTGAACGCTGAGCGCTTCCACTCTGAGTACTTTGAACCTCAATCTGGCGACGGGCCACACGTTCGCTCAAATTGTTAGACCATTCCTGCGTGAAGCCCGCAGCCTCGGCTAAAAAAAAACAAACAAAATGAAACATTTAAGGGTGAAACCTAGCAAATTGCCTTTAAATAGACCAGACCATTTCATGGCTTAGTCATAAATGATATTCTACTAGCAGCGCTGTATACCATATGCCCAACAAAACTAAACAAGACATTAAATACAGAAGAATACAAACAAAAGACCAAATGCCAATTAAGCAATGTACACATTTGAGAGTAGATAAATCATAAAAAATATAATGCATATGTACCGTTTCCGCGCAAATTGCTTTTAAAAGTCACAAGTGGCATACCTTCAGTTGCCAGTACACTGCCATCATCCCGCTGATTCTGTCGAGGATGAGAGTTACCTGAGCGTGAGCCACTAACGGCCGCTGCCTCCGGCGAAGCCAGAGAATTTTGGGTAGCCCTCGTGGTTGTGGTGGAGTTGCTCGACGAGGGCGATGATGAGGCCTCGGCCTGCGACTGCTGGGGCGTAACAGTGCCCACAAGTGCGTAAACGACAGTGGCTACAAAACAGAATTGTTGTGAATACGAAAGTCTCCAAAGAGGTTAATCATTATTACATGAGTAGATCAGAGCGGGGAAGATTTGTTCATTTCGTTCCTGGGCCGTTTCCACCAGTATGCGAAGTGGTCCTCTTGGAGAAAGGACAGCTATGAGATCTGTAAATAAAGCAAATAATAATTCAACTAAAATTCAGTACTCAAGTTCAGTTATGGCTTACCCCAAACGGAAATGGCAGCTAAGACGGCCCAGGCAGTCCATTCAGGCAAATACTTGATGAACACCAAGGCCATTAGGGCTGCTACAAATATAAGATATCCTTGTTGCAGCCGCAGAGGACCCTGCCAATGGATGGCCATCATTCCGACCACTCCAAAGTTCCACATAATCAGCAGGGCAGTGGGGTAGTCCATGGGTATGTTATAGGCGCGCAGGAGCTCCCTTAAATGATCAAATCATCAATGAAGAACTTTATAACAGTGTCTTATACTTACTCCAAATATAAGTACGTAAAGATAAACAATAACATAAAGGACGAGAGAATGAGCCAGCCATGAATGATGCGGTAGCAACGTTTCTTGTACAAAACAATCAGCAGAATGGTCATTGCCACCACTACGCTCATCAGGATCAAAGAGTTGGCCAGAGCATTCCAGAGTTTTACGCTTGGCTCCGGTGATAGCTCATGGAATGGAGTGTATAGGCTAGTGAAGTAGAAACAATCATTAATAGACATAAATAGAGAATGCTGCCATTAAATGTAACCATACAGATAGACATTCGTGCTGTTGTAAAAGCTGATAGAGTTAATGGTGGCCACCACTACCAGCATACAAAGTGAGACGGGCACAAACAATTTGATCACATGCTGGGCGCCATATTTCAGACCCTGCTCCTCCTCCGTTTCATTTGTGGGCGGGGCACCGCCGCCTCCTCCACTCAGTCTTGAAGGTCTTGGTCCGCCCGGTTCCCGCATCACCACATTGGGAACTGCCAGTATGGCCTGGCGGAAATGGAACGGCGGTCAGTGGTGTGATTGCAATCCTCGAATTCAGGGGACTCACCGCATCCGGCTGATCCTGATTGCTGGAACCGTAGTTGTTTCGCTGATGTTGTCGCTTTGGAGGACGCTCCAAACGCTCCGCCTCGCCGTTCTGGCTGCCCATGGTGGCATCGTCTCCGGAGGCGAGTCCGGAGGAGCACGAAGCCTGCAGATTGACAGCAGCCATCAGTGGTGTGCGTTCGTTCGCCCCCGTAGCGCTGGACGACGACCCCTGCGAAGCCGTAGTTGTGGGCTGCGAACTTCTGGGGGGATCAGTACTGATAAGGACCTCAAACTAAATGCATGGCGATCTACTCACAATGGGTGGAACCGAAGTAAATGTAGCTAGAGCAAAACTTTCTTTTGTTTTGACGGAAAAGCGACTCATAGACTAGTGATGGACAACGGCAAGTGCGGCTCAGCTATCGATTTTCGATTAGTTTAGAAGGTTTCATGGAAGTAACAAAACATATGTGGAGGGGATGCATTTAAATGGATCAATCATCAATTTAAGAAAAATGAAGTTTTATGTATAAGTGGCTTACAATTTTTCTTCTTCTAACAGCAGTCAAAATATAAAATCTCTTATGGAAACTTAATATTTAAAAGATCTGTATGTAAGAACGGCTTTTCAAATCCCTTTCAGACCTACCCATGATAACGGGAATATTGTCTATCGATTAATTGCAATCAAAATAATACTATAAAAAATACTGCAAAAATACAAACAGCTGTTTTCCGCAAGGTGAAACACGGCCGCACCATTCATTTCATAAGATTCGACAAACAAAATAAAATCGTTAATCAATAATTGATTTGTTTCATTAAATTGGTTATTCACCATGTTGAGAGCTTTAAAATCACACGTGGAAGCACCCATAGTAATTGCCACTGTAAGTAAAAGTATTATTATTACTTTGCAGTTGAAAAATGAATGTATTTTTATTGAATAATACAGCGTGCGGCATCAACAAATGCGGAAAAGCTTGAAGAGATTCGTGATCGCCTGGCCAAGGGACCCAATTTCCAGGACTTTGTCCAGAATCCAGAGTACTCAAAAAACGAATGGGAGAACTATGAGGGAAAGCTGCGACGCGAAAAGGGCGAGGAGCAGCGCCTGCGACTGCCGCCTTGGCTGAAGACCACTATCCCTGTGGGCAAAAACTACGCCAAGATCAAGGCCCAGATGCGGGACCTCAAGCTGTCCACCGTCTGCGAGGAGGCACGGTGTCCCAACATCGGCGAGTGCTGGGGCGGCGGCGAGCATGGCACCCAAACAGCCACGATTATGGTGAGGCAACAGAACCAGACCCCCGGTGACCTCTGCTGATAAGCGAATATGCTCACTATCTGGTCTGGGGTGTCACAGAATTTTCCACAGTTTTAGGCGTTTGGAAATTTGTAAATTTGCAATTAGTATGCTTTCAATATTCTCTCCTCCAAAGCAAGAGTAAGAGTTTAAAGGGCTTCAAACTTCGGAAATTGTTAACTGTTTTTAAGGCATTTCTTTAAAACACTAGGACAAACTAGTTTTAACGACCGTTTATTGTTCCTTGAAAGAACTTTCAAAAAAATGTATTTAAAATTTCTATTAGAAAGGTCAAAACCTAAAAATATTTTTACAATTTTAATAACTAATTACTATTTTTCAACACGAGCATTCTGATGAACTTTTTCTGTAAAATTATTTGTTTTGAACCCCTCATTTAACTTAATTTTTACTTGTCAATAGCAGAACATTTTCCCAAAAATTAATTTTAATTTTTTTTACATATATTTTCCAGCTAATGGGAGATATCTGCACCCGAGGCTGTCGATTCTGTTCGGTGAAGACGGCACGTAAACCACCGCCGTTGGATGTGAATGAGCCTGTGAACACCGCCACAGCAATTGCCTCCTGGGGATTGGATTACATTGTGTTGACCTCAGTAGATCGGGATGGTTAGTTTTGGAATGGATTTTGGCTGACCAGTTCTTAATTTATTTTATTTTCATTATAGATTTGCCGGACGGCGGCTCTAAGCACATAGCTGAAACTGTTCGGGAAATAAAAGCGCGGTAAACATATTTATGCAGACAAAGCTTTGCCAATTCTCTTTACTTATCAAATACTTTATTTCAGTAACTCCAACATATTCGTGGAGTGTCTGGTGCCGGACTTTCGTGGCAATCTGGAGTGCGTGGAGACGATTGCTAACTGCGGCCTAGACGTGTATGCGCACAACATTGAGACGGTGGAGAAACTTACACCCTATGTCCGAGACAGACGAGCCCACTATCGTCAAACCCTGCAGGTGCTTACCGAAGCGAAGAAATTCAATCCCAATCTCATCACAAAGAGTTCAATTATGCTGGGCCTCGGTGAAACCGACGAGGAGATTGAGAACACTATGAAGGATCTGCGGGAGGCCGGAGTCGATTGTGTTACCTTGGGGCAGTATATGCAGCCCACAAACAAGCACCTCAAGGTCATCGAATACGTTACGCCCGAGAAGTTCAAGCACTGGGAGGAACGTGGCAACCAAATGGGATTCCTGTACACGGCCAGTGGTCCCCTCGTTCGCAGCTCCTACAAAGCCGGAGAGTTCTTCATCACGAGTATCTTGGAAAACCGTAAAAAAAGGCAAAACACCAATGCCAATCCCAAGGAGTAGGACGATTTCAAAGCCTTTCTGATAACAAAATTTGTAGATGCCTGCAAAAACATTTAGATAATTTTAGCTAAGCCTTTTGTTAACATACCTTTCGCTTGTTGTGCAATGTAAATATATACTATAATAAATATATTTTTATTTTGAAATAAATTCGAATTGTTGATAGTGTATAACTGTTAATTTTTTGTAGTCAAATATTTTAAAACTTAAGTTTTAGCACAAACAAGAAAAGCATTTTTTTTTCGAAAAATTTAGTTTTCTTTGAAATTAAAAAGAAAAACATTTCTATTTTGAACTGCGCGCCCTTTTTTCAGTATTAAATGAATACTTTCCGTTACATTTGGCGTTATGTTATTTGATTTGGCATTGGTTTCCTCACACAACTTGGCCACACTTAATGCGATGCACTATCTGCTGGTCTATTATTGTTTTTTTATTTGTTGAGCATTGGATTGGATTGGGATTGGATTGGATAGAAGATAGCTAAGAAGACAAAGAACCAGCATAAAGATGCCTCGTCTTGTCAATGGACGCGAGGCCGCACCCTCGTACTCTAATGTGGTAAGATTCACTGAAATAAATAAAACTCGGGACTCCTTTCACCAAAACAAAGAGCATAATGCATACCTATGTTACTTGTTTGTTTTTATGTCTGCGCAATGAATGCCTAGTTTTATAGAGTTTAGAAAGATATGTACATACATATGTTTTTGATAATAACGCTCCAGAACTAGCATCAGATAACATAAAAAAGGAAAAATTAAATTACGCCTACTTGCTCACTTTTTGCTGCGTGTGCACATAATATGAGATTCCAAAAACGGAACACCTGTCGCTCTGAGTAATTGTTTCCTTTTTTACTCTCAGGTCGGCTTTATATTCATTTTCAACCTTATTGTGGGAACTGGAGCCCTGACTCTGCCCGGAGTTTTTTCCAGGGCAGGATGGATGCTCAGTCTCATCGTTATTGTTCTACTGGCCATCATAAGTTACATGACCGTAACCTTTATCATCGAGGCCATGGCCTGTGCGAATGCCATCAGGAATTGGCAAACTCTACAGGCCCTGCGACAGAGTCGAAGTTCCGCTGAGAACAGTGAGAACGATGATAACGCCGATGAGGTTTCCCTCACATCGGCAGCCGACCAAGTTGGGGACTTCGAGCGGGTTCCGTTGACCATCCAGAACCGGGAGTTCCACTACTACCAGCTCTCCCACAAATTCGAACTGGGAGAAATGGCGACACTCTTCTTCAACGAATTCGGTCGCGTTATGTTCTATCTCTGCCTGATAGTTTATCTTTACGGAGATCTGAGCATATATTCCGCCGCCGTGGCAAGAAGTCTGCGTGACGTTGTATGGTTAGAAATGGAAATCAAACTTCCTTCCAGAAAAATTTTCATCCTTAACTCTAAATATTATTTACTTTAAATCGATTCGATATCAGAACTAATTTTCTATGGTCAAGTAATCAAATTTTTAAAAATATTGATCATTCAATTTAATTTGTATTATTTCAAAACAGAATTTCCAGAGTTATTTTTCTTTGGTAAATTTGTATTATGACTTACAATACAATTTTTATAGTTATGAAAGTACCTTAAAGACTTTATGAAGAGGTTTATATTATTAATTTACAAATATTGACTGATTTTAGTGATCAAACAAATGGGACGGACACCAATAACTTGATGTATTGGCCAGGAGACTTTAAGAATAATACATCTCGGGCCTGCTGGAAGGAACACACCATATCTCGACTAAGCATGTACAGGGTATTTTTAATTGGATTTACACTGATCTTCGGTCCATTCGTTTGCTTTAATATACAAAAAACTAAATACTTGCAAATGCTCACTGCAGCCTTCCGATGGATGGGTAAGTTATGAGATATTGAAATGAGATTTTGAAATATCACCAAACATTCTGAATTTCAGCTTTTACCCTTATGATATGCATATCGCTAAAACTGTTGATCACCAGAGGAGCCAAAGGACATCCGGAGACCTTCAACGTGTATGGTATTCCGCCGCTTTTCGGGGCATGTGTCTACTCGTTTATGTGTCATCATTCGTTGCCCAGTCTGTTGGCACCCATTAGACAAAAGTCTATGGTTTCGAAAATTCTCTCTTTCGACTATATCATCATCTGTGCTTTTTACATTTTACTAGCCATGACAGGTATTTTCGCCTTTGAACGAATCGAAGACCTTTACACATTGGATTTTCTGCCCTACGACGTGGAATACATAGATTTTTGGTCTGGTCTATTAATTTGCATTGATTACTTCCTGGCCCTTTTCCCTGTTTTTACGTTGTCCACCAGTTTTCCCATTGTGGCCATTACCCTGAAGAACAATCTACAAACACTCTTTCTCGACATGTCACAATTCGAATCCTATGGCCTTTTTGTGCGTATGTGGTTCCCACTTCTCGCCATAATTCCGCCGTTTTGTATCACTTATTTTACGGAGAGTTTGTCGAGCTTAGTGGCATTTACTGGCACCTATGCCGGTACTGGCATTCAATACATAATTCCAGTCTTTCTGGTCTACTTTTCGAGACGCACTTGCTCAGAGCTTCTGGGAAGCGGTGTGATCAACCGTTTTCAAAGTCCTTTCAAGTCCAGTGCCTGGCTGGTTTTTGTTTTTATCTGGTCCATTTTATGCGTCTGTTTGGTATCCATTAATTTGTTTAGTTAAACCTTACTAACTATCTGCAAAAATATAGATTATTTTATGGCAACAAGTTTATTACCGGTTAATAAAGTTCCCTGTCAATTAGTTATTACGTAAAGTTTAACAGCGAAACAAACTAATTTCGTAGATGTATATATTTAAGCATGATATTAAATAAATTAAGCGATTTCTAGCAATGTAAGTAAGTATTGAAATCGGCTGTGAAACTCAAATTTTCAAAAAAATAAAAGATTGTAGCGTCAGAATTTTGTAAATCTGCAATCTTGTTTTGACTTAAAAAAAATATATTGTTATTTTTGTTTAATCAGTAGTTTTTCCAATCTTAATGTTTTTATGAAATATTTTAATCAATATTTTTGATCAGAAATATAATGTATTAGTTTTAAAGACTGCTCAATTGAAATGAAAATCCATGATATATATTAAACCTAATAAAACCTTTTTAAAATTTTATAATTTACTTTTAATTCTTTAATACAGCGTTTTCTATAAGAACTTCAGTTTTTTTAAGACTTTGAATGTGAACGTTTTTAAAATACCGTTAGTTGTTGTTCCCGACGGATAAAAGTGGATAATCTATAACAGTGTGACCGTTGTTCTATTTTCAAAAAAATCAATTCAACAGCTAGTTGTCGAAATGTCAATCGGAATCTTTCCCACCTCTAAAATTGGACGACTTGTTTTTATTTTGATTTGCGACTTTTATATTTCTTAAAGTCCTCGCAATATTGTTAAAATAAGATCAAACACTTGAATATGTCTTTGTCTGTGGACAGTAATAAGTCCTTGCTGAGAAAGGGAGACATGAAACTGGATAACTATCCCACATGTGCAGTGGAGGCACTTACTCGATTGGGTATAAAGTTACTCTTACCAATTTTGGCACCTTTCTTAACTAAATATTTGCAGAAACATTGATCGCCAGTCGGAACAAACAGAATATGGTGATGCAAATCATATCAGAGTACATATTTCTGGAGAGAACCGGCAAGGATGGCGATGTGCGAAAGTCGCAGTCACTGCCCATCAGCCAGATGAATCTGTTCCAGGAGTTTCAGCTTATTATAGCACTGATCGAGTACTTCTCGCGACCGGGAAGGGATGCCACCCGCAATGCCATCTTCCTCTCGCTATTCGGCAGCCACTTGACCCCGCAACGGTCCAAGTTACTATCCCGGCTGATCAGCACTGCGGTTTCCGGATCCGTGGCACCGTTGCTCTCCTCCGCCGGTACGTGGATGCAACAGGTGGGCTGCAAGACGCCACTCAGCCTGGAGGTGGCCCAGAATATAGTCAGTGACTTCATCTCGTACTCCCGCAAAACGCCGGAGCAACTGAAGCAGCTGCCGATGGTGGGTCCGCACTTTGCCGCCAACTTCATGGTGGCCGTGGCGGACTTGTATCTCAATGAGCAGCGTTCGCAAACCCTGAATCCCCCGCCAGATGCCCTACTCGATACAATTACCGAGTGGATGACGGAGAATCCCACGTTGTGTCAGGCCTCGCAGCAGCCTTTGGTCCTGCCTGCCGGAGCCATAGCCATGCCGTTTGCCACTCCCTTAGCTGGTCTACTGCGTTGGGTGGTCCTGGCTCCATTGGTCTCCAACCGCTCAGCCTACAGCAATCTGCATCTTTCCCTCCTGCGTGCCCTGCAGCAACTTGTCAGCAGTGGAGAATCCACAGCGCTGCCCAGCCAGGAGCTTATGCAGATCGTGAAATCCCTGCAGAACTATTGCGCAAGGCTGGGGGAGTCCAAGACGGATCCTGAGGCGGATGCTGCCTACCAGAAGTGCATGGAGCGATTTGCCCAAGCCGTGCAAATCGCCCTGAGTTCGAACTGCATCAGCAATCAAATCCAGCTGCTGTGCCTCCTGGAATCTTTACCACCACACAAGCTTATGAAAATTGTTATTGAGGCCCATAAAAAATAGAATATCGAATTATTAAATACATTTGGAGAGAGTAAGTCGGCTTACATGTCAATTGCAATCATTTTCTGGTTGCTCAACATGAGATTTGGCTCAAAAAAATAATTTATGTTGGGTTGACTTATAAGTTGATTAAGAAATACCGCATTTTTGAAAAAGAAGATCCGAAATAGCATTATATTAAATCGGAAAAACATTTATATCTTCACTAGCTTGAAAAGATTGATTAAGTCAACCCTTTTTTTTAGTGTTATTAATTAAATTCATAAAATACAAACCGCTTATGGGTAATAGCAAAAATCTTTAAGGAAAATATCCCACAAGTTTGTAAAAATCGAATTATCGTGATTTTGTTTTCCTTTCTCTGTATATTTAGTTAAAACTATTAGTACAGAAATTCATCATATGTTTTTAAAGTTTGGTTGATTATAAATTATTTTTTTTTATAACGTGCTATAATACGCAATCTTTGATCTGAAAAAATTATAAGTGGGACTTTTGACGAGATAGATTAATGCTAATTAATTTTACAATTTTGTCTTAAAGAATTTTCTTTTTTAGTGCTTTATAAATTCTAAAAATTATGATATAAATAGTACTAAGACATATTTATTTTAAAACATTCTTATCCCGCGCGAGTTGGGAAGCTGCCTCACTGACATAATTTTTTATTTTAGCGCGCATGTCCTTGAGAGTAAATGAGCAGGTGACAGGACTTGCACAGGGATGTGGTAAAAATCAATACCATTCCAGTTTGAAGCTTGCCTCGCAGTGCAAGCTTGTTGAATAGAATCAAAACTAGCAGCTAAAAGACAATGCAATGAATCCCGTACCGAGCCGCGAGTTCCTGGAGGTTCATCCGCTGCACCAACATCAGCCGCATTGCAAACAGCAATGCTTTGTGTTCACGGAGATAGCGGACATCGAGCTGCCCGCGGAGATAACCAAATTTGGAGGTGGAACTGAGAAGATCCGGTGCTCCAACGGTGGCATTCCCACCTACAGTTCCAAGAAGGACTCCTGCAGCGAGTCCTCGGGCGAAAGACCGGAGCGATCTCGGGGGCGGAAGATTCTGCTGGGCGTGGGTGTGGTGCTACTGTGCATCGCCATGGCCGGGGGCATTCCACTGGCCCTCCAGCTGCGCTCCTCGTCGCTCCTCGAGGCTCGTCTGGCCTTCATCCGCCGTCTGCTGACCGAGTCGCCGCTGATCGAGGGCTCGTGGAAGCCACCGAGCACCATGAGCCTGAACAGCAGCAATCTGTTCGAGGTGCGACAGAACCACATCGGAGCTGTGCTCTGGCCCATTGCCGTGCCGTGTGGAGCCCAGTATCTGGATGCAGTGCAGCTCACTCTGGAGGGGATCGACAGGGCCAAGCGCATTACCGCCGCCACGAACTTGATGCACATTGTGGAGTCGGCAGACGAGATGGAGCAGACCCACCTGCAGGGTGAGGTGGCTGTCCTCATGGGGATCAGTGGTGGCCATGCCCTGGGCACCAGCACGGCCGTCTTGCGCTCCATCTACCTGCTGGGAGCTCGGTTCGTGTCCATCACGAGCCTGGAGTGCACCACTCCTTGGGCGGCGGCGGCCATCCGAAGACCCGATTATCTCGTCGAGGAGAACATGACGAATTCGTTCAACGAATTCGGTCAGGTGGGTACTTTTTAGATGGGAGTGGCACAGTCAAAATAAATATCTATCTAACTAGCTGCAAGAATGTATATTTCATATTAAAGTTAAATATAAACTCATATTATTATATAAAATGCATATTAAATTGAATAATTTAATACTACAATTTTAGAATACGTTTGAAAAATAAGTCAATTTAAAATGGGTCCTTTAAATTAATTAAATTAAAATTTAATATGGCTTCAAATAAAATTACTTTTTTTGTTATTCCAAAAGAAGTTAAAAAAAAAAAATAATAAAATATAAATATATATTTGTATTCTAAAAATAAGTAAAAACCAAACCATATACTATTTTTTCCTTACCAGTTTAGTACTCTTCCCATTACTATTTAATATCTTTAACCATTTTTAGACAATGGTCTTTGAGATGAATCGCCTGGGAATGCTGGTGGAGATATCGATGCTCAGCGAGGCTGCCATGTTGGCCGTCTTGAAAACGGCCAAGGCTCCCGTGCTGCTTACAAACGCCACACCGCTTTCCATGTGCAACAGTAGCAGCACAGCTTCCATTCCCGATCATGTTCTCAGGTGAGCAATTTTCAGGATACCTTCCATACATTTTTGGGATTGCATTGTAAATATTTAATTCACCCACAGCCTATTGCCGGAGAACGGTGGCGTTATATTACTCAACCTGGAGCGTTGTGGAGATCGGACACTGGGCGTTCGGGAGGCCATTACTGCCATAAACTATGTGCGTAAGGTGGCCGGTGTGGATCACATTGGACTAGGTGGAGCTCCGAAAAGCTATGCCCTCCTGCTGGCCGAACTGGCTCGGGACAGGGTGTGGGGTAATGCAGCCATTAAGAAGCTGGTCGGAGGCAATGTGATGAGGATTCTGCGCGAAATCGAGACTCTCAAGAACCGATTGCCCTTGTATGAGGAGTGGATTCCGCATGAGTCCATCGAAAGCAATTCCTATTGCCGCTATCCCGAGACTTAGATCAGCTCCCTCAATTGGCTCAATCGATTGTTCTAAAATAATTACCAAAATATTTAATTAAACTATTAAAGTACAATTGACTTGTTGTTGCATTTAGGAAGCACAAATATGTGTTAAATGCAAGTATTGATAATATTAAGCTAGCTAAAACCCATTAAAAAGTCTCTTAGGGAAGTACATACATTTGTACATAGGTTTATATTTAATGAATATCATTCTAGGTAAATACATATCGGTGTATGATGATATTATAATATTGTTATGCTTAACTGCTACTAGACCTTCAACGACTATTTAACACTGATGCCAGTTCGCACTCCGAGGGTCAGGGAAATCACTTCTTGCTCTGATGGTCGCTCGTTAAGCTCGCGCTTCATGATTCTCTTGGACAAGAGATCCTCATCCTCGTCGATCTTAAGCTCGCGCTTCACCCTAGATGGCTCGCCTTCGTCGTCGTCCAGCTCGAAGACGTTGTTGTCGGTAAATGCCAAGTGGTTGATTTCATTGAAGAACAAGGTCTTCGCATTCCGTATGGTTCGGTCGTAGCCCGGATCACTTAGGGGCGGCAGATAAGTGGCAGGGATGCGGCTGGTGCCCCTGTATCCGGAGTCAGGGCAACGTGGATCAATGGATCCCGGATAGCAATAGACAGGAGTGGTTCCGGCAATCGGCGTTCTTGTCGTTGTCGCCGGCAGGCACTCAGGATCCGATGATCCTGGATAGCACCTGGGTCTAGTGGGTGTAGTGGGCGGCTTCTGGGGGCAGCGACTGTCTGTGGAGCCTGGATAGCAGTTGGGCTTGGAAGTAGTCACAGGAGTTCGGGTCGTGGCAGGTTGACACTCAGGATTGTTGGAGCCAGGATAACATCTACTGGCTGTCGTGGGCGGAAGGTATGTAGCTGGCTGGCAGTAGGGATCGTTAGAGCCAGGATAGCATCGCGGCTTGGGTGTAGTTATAGGCGTCCTGGTGGTCGGTGGCGAGTATGTTGCTGGCTGGCAATCCGGATCGTTGGAACCCGGATAACACCTGGGCCGAGCCGTAGGAATCGTTGTGCGGGCCGTCGTCGGTGGAAGGTAAGTAGCCGGTTGACACTTTGGGTCCTTCGAGCCGGGGTAACATCTTGGTCTGGGTGTCGTCACTGGCTCCTGCGGACAGCGTCTATCAGTCGAGCCCGGGTAACAATTCGGCTTGGAAGTAGTTACAGGAGTCCTTGTAGTCGGAGGAGAGTAAGTAGCTGGTTGACACGCCGGATCATTAGAGCCAGGATAGCACCTTGGCCTCAAAGTTGTTATAGGTGCCCTTGTTGCTGGCTCGCAATCAGGATCTGAAGACCCCGGGTAACACCTTGGTGTGGAAACTGGAGTTCTTATGGTTGTAGGCTGAGTTGGTTGCGGGCACCTGGGATCAGTTGATCCTGGATAGCAATTTGGCTTAGGCGCACTCGTAGGCGGTCGATAAGTTGATGGGGGTAGGTAAGTAGCAGGCTGGCACTTTGGATCATCGGAACCCTCATAGCATCCGGGCTTCCTTGTGGTTGAAATCTTTGGGCATCTCGGATCTGGGGAGCCAGGGTAGCAATTCAGACATTCAGGATCTGATGAGCCGGGATAGCACCTCGGCTTCGAAGTGGTAGGTTGTTCCTGTGGACAACGACTATCCTTTGAGCCCGGATAGCAATTGGGCTTGGATGTTGTTACAGGTGCTCTGGTTGTCGGTGGTTGGCAGTAAGGATCGCTTGATCCCGGATAGCACCTTGGCTTGGTTGTGGGAATCGTTGTTCTTGCCGTTGATGGAGGAAGGTACGTTGCAGGCTGACACTCAGGATCTGTAGATCCAGGATAACATCTTGGTTTTTGAGTCGTTTCTGGCCTCTGCGGACAGCGACTATCAGTTGAACCAGGATAACAATTTGGCTTCGACGTAGTTATTGGTCTTCGAGTAGTCGGAGGTGAGTAAGTTGCAGGCTGACAGTCCGGGTCACTGGAACCCGGATAACATCTTGGCTTGGCCGTGGTAATTGTTGTTCTCAGCGTGGTTGGTGGAAGATAAGTGGCTGGCTGGCATTCGGGGTCCGTTGAGCCGGGGAAACATCTTGGTTTTGGAGTCGTCACTGGTTCCTGAGGACAGCGTCTATCTGTCGAGCCCGGATAACAGTTTGGCTTGGAAGTAGTAACAGGAGTCCTTGTAGTCGGAGGCGAGTAAGTAGCTGGCTGACACTCTGGATCCCTTGACCCAGGATAACACCTTGGCTTCAAGGTAGTGATTTGTGATCCTGAAGTTGGCGGAGAGTAAGTTGCTGGTTGACATTCCGGATCATTGGATCCTGGATAACACCTAGGCCTAGATGTAGTTATAAGCGTCCTAATGGTGGTGGGCTGAGTAGGTTGCGGGCAGCTCGGATCCGTTGATCCTGGATAGCACCTGGGTTTGGGAGCAATTGTGGTTGGGCGGCGTGTTGATGGGGGCAAATATGTGGCAGGTTGACATTTTGGATCATCTGAACCCTCATAGCATCCTGCTCTCCTTGTGGTCGGAATTTTAGGACACCTTGGATCTGGCGAACCAGGATAACAATTCAGGCATTCCGGATCTGAAGAGCCGGGATAGCACTTGGGCTGCGGAGTAGTTGGAGGTCTCTGCGGACAGCGACTGTCAGTGGAGCCCGGATAACAATTGGGCTTGGATGTGGTTATAGGCGTTCTAGTTGTTGGGGTTCGGTAAGTAGTTGGCTGACATTCAGGGTCACTAGACCCCGGGTAACACCTTGGTTTCGAAGTCGTAATCGGAGCTCGTGCAGTTGTAGGTGGTAGATAAGTTGCTGGTTTGCAATCAGGATCTAAAGAACCTGGATAACATCTGGGCTTTGATGTCGTTATAAGTGGTCTTGATGTCGGTGGGGAATATGTTTTTGGTTGGCAATATGGGTCGGTTGATCCCGGATAACACCTTGGCTTGGTTGTAGGAATGGTTGGTCTCGCAGTTGTAGGAGGAAGATACGTTGCAGGCTGACATTCAGGATCAGTAGATCCGGGTGAGCATCTTGGCTTCGAAGTCGTCGGCGGTTTCTGGGGGCAACGACTATCTGTTGAGCCGAGATAACAAATTGGCTTGGATGTAGTCAAAGGCGTTTTAGTTGTTGCAGGTGGTTGGCAATCGGGATCATCGGAACCTGGATAGCATCTGGGCCGAGTCGTAGGAACCGTTGTGCGTGCCGTTGTTGGAGGGAGGTAAGTGGCAGGTTGACATTCAGGATCCGTTGAGCCCGGATAACATCTTGGCTTTGGTGTCGGCACTGGTACTTGAGGGCAGCGTCTATCAGTCGAACCCGGATAACAATTTGGCTTAGGAGTGGTTACAGGCCTCCTGGTCGTAGTAGCTGGCTGACATTCCGGATCATTAGATCCAGGATAGCACCTTTGCCTTGACGTAGTTACAGGAGTCCTTGTTGTGGTTGGTCGAGTTGGTTGCGGACAGCTGGGATCCGTTGATCCTGGATAGCATCTGGGTCTAGGTGCAACCGTGGGAGGCTGTCGAGATGAAGGAGGTAAATATGTGGCAGGTTGACATTTTGGATCATCTGAACCCTCATAACATCCTGCCCTCCTTGTGGTTGGAACCTTGGGACATCTTGGATCTGGGGAACCAGGATAACAATTAAGACACTCCGGATCTGATGAGCCGGGATAGCACTTAGGTTGCGGAGTAGTTACTGGTTTCTGAGGACAACGACTATCAGTGGAACCAGGATAACAATTAGGTTTGGAAGTAGTCACAGGCGTTCTGGTTGTTGGTGGCTGGCAATAAGGATCACTGGAACCAGGATAACACCTCGGCTTTGTAGTAGGAATCGTTGTTCTTGCTGTTGATGGCGGAAGATTAGTTGCTGGTTGACAGAAAGGATCTGAAGATCCCGGATAACATCTGGGCTTTGGAGTCGTTGGCGGTTTCTGTGGGCAACGGCTATCTGTTGAGCCCGGATAACAGTTGGGCTTCGATGTAGTGGAAGGTCTTCGTGTTGTCGGAGGCAAGTAAGTAGCTGGTTGGCAATCAGGATCATTCGAGCCCGGATAACAACGTGGTTTGGGTGGCGGAATTGTTGTTCGCACCGTAGCTGGCTGGCATTCCGGGTCCGTTGAGCCGGGATAGCACCTGGGCTTTGGTGTCGTTACAGGTTCCTGAGGACAGCGTCTATCTGTCGAACCCGGATAACAGTTTGGCTTCGAAGTGGTCAAAGGCCTCCTGGTCGTCGGAGGCAAGTAAGTAGCTGGCTGACATTCCGGATCATTAGATCCCGGATAACACCTTGGCCTAACTGTTGTAATTGTGGCTCTTGCAGTTGTTGGTGGAAGATATGTTGCTGGCTGACACTCAGGATCTGAAGAACCAGGGAAGCATCTTGGCTTGGGCGTAGTAATTGGTTGCCTTGTTGGAGGTTGACATTCAGGTTCCCTTGAGCCCGGATAACATCTTGGCTTAAAAGTAGTTACTGGCCTCCTGGTCGTCGTAGGCGAGTAAGTGGCTGGTTGACACTCTAAATTATTCGATCCTGGATAACACTTAGGCCCAGATGTAGTTATGGGTGTCCTTCTTGTAGTTGGTTGCGGACAACTGGGGTCAGTTGATCCCGGATAGCATCTGGGTTTGGGTGCAATAGTCGGGGGACGACGAGATGATGGAGGTAAATATGTGGCAGGCTGACATTTTGGATCATCTGAACCCTCATAGCATCCCGCCTTCTTCGTTGTAGGAACCTTGGGACATCTTGGATCTGGGGAACCAGGATAACAATTAAGACACTCCGGATCTGATGATCCGGGATAGCACTTAGGTTGTGGAGTAGTTACTGGTTTCTGAGGACAACGACTATCAGTGGAACCAGGATAACAATTAGGTTTGGAAGTAGTCACAGGCGTTCTTGTTGTTGGTGGCTGGCAATAAGGATCACTAGAACCAGGATAACACCTCGGCTTTGTAGTAGGAATCGTTGTTCTTGCTGTTAATGGCGGAAGGTACGTTGCTGGTTGACAGTCAGGATCTGGTGATCCCGGATAACATCTGGGCTTTGGAGTCGTTGGCGGTTTTTGTGGGCAACGACTATCTGTTGAGCCCGGATAACAGTTGGGCTTCGATGTAGTGGAAGGTCTTCGTGTTGTCGGAGGCAAGTAAGTAGCTGGTTGGCAATCAGGATCATTCGAGCCCGGATAACAACGTGGTTTGGGTGGCGGAATTGTTGTTCGCACCGTAGCTGGCTGGCATTCCGGGTCCGTTGAGCCGGGATAGCACCTGGGCTTTGGTGTCGTTACAGGTTCCTGAGGACAGCGTCTATCTGTCGAACCCGGATAACAGTTTGGCTTAGAAGTGGTTACAGGCCTTCTGGTCGTCGGAGGCAAGTAAGTAGCTGGCTGACATTCCGGATCATTAGATCCCGGATAACATCTAGGCCTAACTGTTGTAAATGTTGTTGGTGGAAGATATGTTGTTGGCTGACACTCGGGATCTGATGATCCAGGGAAGCATCTTGGCTTGGGCGTTGTAATTGGTTGCCTCGTCGGAGGCTGACATTCAGGGTCCCTGGACCCCGGATAGCACCTTTGCTTAGACGTAGTTATGGGTGTCCTTATTGTGGTTGGTCGAGTTGGTTGCGGACAGCTGGGATCCGTTGATCCTGGATAGCATCTGGGCTTAGGCGCAATCGTGGGAGGGCGGCGAGATGAAGGAGGTAAATATGTGGCAGGCTGACATTTTGGATCATCTGAACCCTCATAACATCCCGCCTTCCTTGTGGTTGGAACCTTCGGACATCTTGGGTCTGGGGAACCTGGATAACAATTAAGACACTCTGGAGCTGTTGATCCAGGATAGCACTTTGGCTGCGGTGTAGTAGGTGGTTTCTGAGTCACACGCGTTGCTGGCTTACACTCGGGATCAGTAGATCCCAGATAACACCTTGGAGTTGTTGGAGGTTTTTGTGGGCAACGACCATCAGTTGAGCCCGGATAACAATTTGGCCCTGATGTGGTTACTGGTGTTCTTGTTGTTTGGATTGGTGTTCTCCTGGTGGTTGGTGGAATAAAGGTAGCGGGTTGACATTCAGGATCGGTAGAGCCTGGATAACATCTTGCTTTCGGGGTAGTAATTGGTATTCTGGTTCTGGGCTGGCAGTCCGGATCGGTGGATCCCGGATAACAACGTGGTTTTGTCGTAGGAATCGGAGTTCTTCTCGTTGTCGGCGGAAGATAAGTTGCCGGCTGACATTCAGGATCATCGGAGCCTGGATAGCATCTTGGCTTCAGTGTGGTAGTGGTTGCCCTTGTTGCGGGCTGGCAATCAACATCAGTTGAGCCCGGATAACAACGTGGTTTGGTCGTAGTCCTCCTCGTTGTTGGTGGAAGGTATGTAGCTGGCTGACATTCCGGATCATTTGATCCCGGATAGCACCGCGGCCTAGGCGTGAAAGTTGAGGCTATTGGTATCCTGATCGTTGTCGGCGGCCGGGAAGTGGGCGTTTGGCAGCCAGGTTCTCTGGAGCCGGGATAGCAACGTGGCTTCGGTGAAATCAGATGATCCTGCAGACACTGCGGATCAGTTGATCCCTCGGGACATGGGCCTGTCCTCGCACTGCCGCAAGAGTAATCCCTTTTGCAAGCACCATTGCAGAGTTCAATGTCACACTTGAGATAAACCTGGGATCGGTCGGGGAACCTGAAGGCCTTTAGTGTATTAAAATAGGTTGTTGTTAGACTGGAGGGCGCTTCAAACTTTCGCCACTCCCCAAATATTTTCTCCTTTATCGAGCATCCTCTTTTGTCCGAGAGCTGTAATCTCTTCGTGGTTCTGGCCTCAAAGTCCATGTCATCGGAGGCATAGCATTGCAGTATATTTATGTCCCATGCCTGTTCCGAGTGCTTAACGTTAATGGTGAACGTTATGTCCGTTCCAAGGGTAAGTGTGCCCTGAATAGGTTTGATATTAGGCGGAGACCCAGTGCCGATTTCCATCCAGCACTCCACAGGACCACTTGGTGTATCCACAGAAATCACTTCCAGCATGTCCACCACAAATGGCTTGAAGTAGACAGTCTTCTCACGTTCATCGCCCCGACTGCACGATATCTTTCGTGCTATATCGAAGCTGTTTTGAATGTCCCTGTCATCCTGGATAATCAGGATGTTTTCGATCGAGGCGCATACGGAGCACGATGGTTTGCTGCCGCATCCATTGTATGGCACTGTGAATGTGAAACTGCGACCCGCTCGATCGCCCTTCACGTAGCTAATTAAAAATAGTCATTAAATTAATGAAAAGAAAATATATAGATATAAAAAAGATATACACATACTTGCATTTGGGGTCGTTGTAATACCCCTGACTGTAGATGACTCCCTCGAAGTCCTCGGCGAACTCCACCTCGACCATCATACCATCACCTTGGTCGCATTTCACATCGATCTTCTCGATGTGCTTAGCCGACAGAGAAGTGTCGCGAGCTAATCTGGTCGAAGAGTCGTCAAACTCAAGTTCGCTTAATACGTCATTGAGCGCCTCATCATCGCTCAGATCAGTGCCCGAAGTAGTGACCTTGAGCGTTATTCGAAATAATAACCATAAATTTATGATTTCTAGACGGTTATCAGCGGTGTACGTACCAAGAGCAAGGCCCACACGAAAATGTGGCCGATGTTGACCATCTTTAGTCTAAGTTTTAAGCTTTATTCTGCAATATAATAAATGAAAAGGTGTAAAATAAATATAAATATTTATGGTGTATACGATTCCAGGTACTGAACGATCGAAAAGTTAGGGTGCTTAATTTATTTCCTCTTTATTGATTACAAAACACTTAATGGTATCTTCGAACTTTGCTCAATGTTATTAAAATATTATTATTAAGAATATATGGACACTTACGTTTAATACAATATTAAATAAAATAAATTTGTTGAATATGCGAGGCTTACTTTATGTTCAATGTTGATCAGCTTAAATTATGTAATTTATTTTTTTAATTCATTGAAGTTTCTTTTATGGCAATTCAACATGACCATTTATTTAAAATTTATTTTACCATTCAGTTGACAGGATATTATTTCTGTTTACAATTATAAATTTAATTCGTTAATTTGGCCTTTTATTTATGGCCCATCTGGTACTTGTTGATTTGGGCAGAAATTTAATACCTCGAGCAACCTTCCTTTTGGGTGACTCACATTTGAGTGCGGCAAAAAAGGGCGACTTTGATACGATCTTAAAGACCATATATCAAATCATAAAAGTGACGAAAAATTAATTCGCCGATTATGAAGATATGTATTTGCATTCGCCGGGTTTGTCAACCGATCTCTAGCGCTGGGTGAGGTAAGATCTTCTTTATCGCTAATTACGGTTGAGTGCAACCTGTCGAGTATTTACACGAGCCGCCAACAGCCGGACCTCTTTTGCTCGCCGAATGGAGGGTGCTGTGCAGCGACACTAAAACGGGTTTGGTTTTTAAATAATACAACTAACCTTTAAAAGAAAAAAACAAAAAAAAAAGCTGGCGATTTCAAAATCCATAAATTGAACACTCACAACACTCACACACGACGCAACAAAGGGAGTAACTTAGAGAAACAAATATAGTGACTAGTGCCTATTTGCTTAGCCGCAGTTGATAAAGGCGCTTCGATTTTGGGGCCTTTTGTGTGGCATTGGCTTCTGCAATTTGATGGCGCTGTTGTTTTTGCCGAATGCCTGTCTTCGTCTTCTGTTGCTATTGCCATTGATGTTGATGTGGATGCTGATGTTAGCCCCGGATGATTAGGTGCTTTTTCATTGTGGCCTGGCCCCTTTTGTCTAGGTTATTCCAAGCATTAGGCTAACGAGACGTAAAAAGTACCATTTGATTACGGATGATTTGGCGTGAGAAGTCTGCTATTTGTTCTTACGTCACTCCTCAGATCGATTCAATTTTGGAATATAGTAACTACTTGTTCCACCTCATGAATAAATCTTTCATTAATTCCAGGAGCCCCTAAAGCGAAAAAAAAGTTTTATCTAATTGATTCCCCTCATTAGTGAACTAAATGTTTTCCGGTTCCTTTCCTTTGTACTAATCAGCGTGGATATAAATATATGTTCATGTTTTCACTAAAGGTTAAACTTTGTCTCGGTTGTCGACAACAAAAAAAAACACCTTAAATTTAGCAAGATACCCAGTTGATTATGATGAAATACCCGCCCATTCATACATCCGATTCATATTCAACACGATTAATATGGCATCTCTTTTGCTCCCAGCTTTTCGTTGGCTTAATCTTTGACGACCTAATTTTTTTTGGGTTTTTGGTTAGCCAGATATCTCAGTTTGCACGTTTTTTATATGACTGCATAATTATGCCCAATTTGATAAAAATTGGTTCACTATGTCAGAAAATTGCTCATTTGTTTTTTGCCTGCTTTTAAGTATACCATATTTTTATGTTCGCCAGTTATCAAGATATAGCTATTTGCCAACCTGCGATTAATAGTCAGGTCATTTATTAAATTGCCAGACAAACACATTAATGGCTTAGTTCGATTGAAAGACAAACTTTAGAATATAATATATATGCGAGTATTTATAGGTACACGATCATCTAGTAAATCAACGAATAATTATAATTGGGCAATTATAATTTTCAAAAGCCACCATTGAATGGCGATTTGGGTGTCGAAATTCGAAGATCGAAAGAATGAGTGTTCCGCCCGCGGATCCTGAGTGTCTGCCTAGTTCATAGGCACTCATATTTAATTGTATTGGCTAACCATTGAGCGTGAATGAAAACAACTTGGACATTGATGGCTTCACCCTGAACTTTTGACATTTCAGAGCCTCGCATAGGCGTATATCTTGGTATTAATCACGGCGAACAGGTGATTAGTCCGCGGGCTTCAATATGCATATATCTATATATGCTATTTGTATGTCCAAATGCGAGAGTGATATCTGTGACGATTGATTTAACCGACACTGCTCGTCTGCTTCTCATAATTTGGATTTAATTCATTGACAAATTGGTGAAATGCTGCTATCTTGCATTCTAGCTGTCTAATTTGGTCACATCTTGATTTATTTTATGGCCAATTTAGGATTGGCGCCAATTTGGTAAGCCGCTGCTGATCGCTCGTCTTAAAATAGTCATATTATCAACAAACTAATTTACATTTTTGTGCTGCATATAAGTGGGTATTTATTTCGATTTTGCATATATTATTAAGTGCAAAACAGATTTTAATGCCTAAATCTCACAAAGAGTTTGGTGAACTCAAAAATAGGCTATAAAAACTCCATAATTCTTAATATGCGCTTGTTGGGTGTGTCATTAAAAACCTGTGAATTATATTTCGGGGTACTTAACAAAATAAAATACAGTTAGCAATATTGACAAATAAACAACAAAATGCAAATGGCATTCAAACACCGGATCTGTGAAACTTGTTTCGCGTTTAAATGATTACAAAGAAATGCAAAAACGGGTAAACGGATTTACAAAAAGAATTCGATTTAAAAATCCCGAAACGCTTTAATCAATTGATCTTCACCGATGCTCATTTGTACAGGAATAAAAAATTTTGCGCAGTTAGAAACCGTGAGATCTTATAATCCGATTTTATTCGGGTTTAACCCGAAGCTGGGCAGTTTTAATTTTTTAGTTATATGATTCTTTCAGTCTCGTAACGATTTTTTTTTTTGATTTGGAGGATACGATTACATGCGTCACTGACATTCCACTTTCGACTTTTTTAATCGCCATATATGGTAACCGGCTAAATGCAAATACAAGGTCTTTTCTGCGTGGGTCGTAATGGAAAAAATAAATAATTATATAATAACCGGGGTTTTAATTTATCAAATTTATTATTATATTCAATTCTAATAAAAATGTTCAATACAAGCCATTTTTATGGTTAATAAAATGTAAAAATAGGCTTTATGTAGTATTTTAAATAGTATTATAGTATAATCAGTTCTTTAAACGAATTTAAATTTAATTTACATTTTTTTCACACTTATACATTTTTACTGAACTTGCTAAAATGTTTGTATTATGATAATCCTTATTCTTGTTTTTAAAAAGGATAATATGATATTTACTTTATTTGAATTTATTTTTTAAATTTTTAAATATTTGATTAATGTTTTTTGATTGATACCAGTTTGCTTTATTAATTGAAATGTTGGCAAGCGGCTCCTTCTACAATTTCAATGATTTCTGGCCAACTTCTTGAGTATTCACCGAATTCACTTCTGGACCGTTCACTTGCAGTACATTAAATCGAATCACATTTCTTGGCCTTAATTGGCGGCGCATCGTGGTAAGCACTTAAATTCACTCGAATATTTCTTAGTGGAACACATTGGCCAGTTGGCTAATTAATCGGTGGCCATCATATCATTCGGAATAGCACTGGACTTGGACTTACTGCACTGGTTGGTGGACTCGTGCTTGGGGAAAAATCGCTGGGATGCAGCTGGCGAAGTGGACGTTGCCGCACTAAGCGCCGAAGAGACTCGTCTTCGTTTATATACACACACGGCGTATGATTTAACAAAAATCGTCTCGGATATTGCCTCAAAAATCGAAAGACGCGGCAAGTAAAATAGCAGCAACAAAAACAAAACAAAAAAAAAAAAAACAACCAATGCTAGTAGCTTTATATATTGTTGTTTATTTTACGTCGCTCGTGGTTTTATACACGCACACTAAACTGGACTCGGGTAGTACGATTTATTGCCAAACTGGGCTTATTTATTCGCCGAACTAAACGGGTACTAAACAGCCGTAAACATAAGTATACAAAAGTATACAAAAGGAATTCAGATTAGGATATATATCTTCTAAGCGTTTAGAAAAAAGGCTAAATAGTACCAGCTCTTAAGTGAAGTTTTTATAAATGTGAAAGGTTAAGCGATAATTATCTTAATACATTTCAATTTGTTTGTCAGAACAAGTTATAGCATCACTGTACTCCTACAAATACATATAGAGTATCAATTCAAATGAATTTAATATATAAACAAAGAACAGTTGTGTCATTTGGGCCACAATTAAAAATTTATTGTAGCCAATAAATGTTTGAGCTTACATTAATTTTTAGAAACCTGTTCATATTTCGATTGATTTGGAATTGTGCATTTGGAATATGGCTAATATCTTGAAATCCTTTTTTATATATTTTTTTTAAACAGTTACAATTACAATTACAATTCACATTTTCTAATAATTAATAGCAATAAGTTAATAGAGTAAGTTATTGATAATTAAAAATTTTAATTTAACTTATGAATGCCATTGAACCCATGTTTGCACCAATTATATTCGATCTAAGGACCCATCTGCCTCAAGTACGAACACAAGGCCATCATAATTACTTAAATCTGTATTTAAGGGTATTGTGATCCGTATTTTCATGGCCATTATGGGCGTAGTCGTTGCACCATGCCACCATCATTAATATAAACTCTTTTTAATTGATTGCTCAGAGGTAGAGCATCCAGTAGCCCAACGCCTGGAGCCAACTATTTTTTCCATTCATGTGCAGTTCGTGGGCAGAGCGACGCGTGAGCAGCGTCCACACGCCGTCTTAGCCATCTCAGTCGTCTTAGCCATTTGTGCCGCCGTTTTAGCCATCTTGACCCAAGCGCGCGACTGGCACATTTCGTAGCCGAAGTCTAAAAACTCAAACCGAAAACTTAAAACCGAAAACTGAAAACTGAGCTGAAAAACTGCACCTTCGCCGGTGTGCTTTTAGGGCCAAAGAGTCAAAATCCGTCATTGTAACAACCTCTACTGCTGCTGATGGTTGACTTGGATCACAGGGGGAATGGTGGCCATATGGAGATAGAGATGGAGATGGGGATGGGGATGGAGATGTTGTCATGCAACTACAGCCGGCATTGCGGACAGGTTGACGCCAATTCCGATGCCTGGTCATCCCTAACAGGTATTAGTATTCAAAGTTTTGGAAGCCCAGCGTCCGCTTCGTGATGCTGATAGATTTTAGCCAAATGGCAACGGTCATGGCGAGATGGTGATGGTAAGTCAGCGATCGTAGCTGTCGCCATGGGAAGAATACGGATGGAGATGGATGGTAAGGTAATTCCCTTAGCCATAGTCACTCTAGGCCCGAACCCGATCCCAAACCCGAACCCAATCCCAAACTCAAACCTAAGTCAGTACCCATATGCATGCACGATCGCATCGCGATAGCTGAGGTGCCAAAGTCGCTTCTGCCTTTGACAAACATCACGTAACCTAGACAGCAACTCAATTGCACCCGGTACTCGCCGAGTCCAATGGCATTTTGTCCTCAGTCAATTGACACTATTGATTACCAATTAATTAAAATCGAGTTCACAGAAAGACGATCAAATATGTGGAATTCTCAAAACAAATTTCGGACATTCAAAATATTATATCCACATTTTCTAACATGGCTTTGAGTTTTTGTATAACAATACATTGCTTACCATGTTTTTCTTAATTTTGAAAAAGATGTCACGGCCATTAAAATTTAACTCAAATATTATATGGCATATTTTTATGTATTGAGCTCTTTCGATATGAGTTTCCAACATCTTCCAAAGTTACAGACATTTAATAGACGTTTCCTAGATTAAAATTATTAAAAAATTTAAGGGATATAATGTAGTTTCTTTATTATGTATAATAGTTTCCTACTAACCGGGTATCTTCTATTCGACTATAAATTATTTGCTAGGTTTTTCTTTCATGTTAACAAAAAATCATGCCTTAATACATTGCACTTAACTTCGGTTGATTAGGCTATTCAAAACTTAATGAAATGTTTGGTGGCTCACACATAAAACCACAAACTTATGGTTATACGATTTTGGACTCATCAAGGGTGTGACAAAATATCTATTGCGTGGATCAACAAAGATCACATATTCTTGCATACAGTCGGCGGCACTGGCTAAACAAATACGCGAAATTTAGTCATTACCGGACATACTTTAACATAAAAATAGGCAAGAGTTAACAACACTTGATCTTCAACATGTTTTGATAGTTCAGACACACCTTCTTTGCGAATAAAATTAATTTTGCTGCTTAACAAACAAGAAAATATTAAGTACATATTTATGTGCTTGCCTTTTGACGTTTAAGTTGTTATAATATATTATTTATAATAATTGTAGACCTAAGCCAATTAGGCGACCACTTAAAATTAGTAACTAAATTGTAAATTGTGATTAAACAATTACACAATCTCTATTTTATAATTTATTCTTCTATTAACATATAAACTGTTTTGAACATGGCGCCCTAATTGGTTTAAGTTTAAGATTTATGAACTGTCCAATCATTTGTAAAACCATTTGTTATAATCAACGTCTAACAACATTCCATCTATAAATGTCAGTAAATTGATTAGCATGGTGCAATAACTGTCTTCTCGAAGAAAAGGCTTGTGGATATTTCATTTCCGGTTTTGGAACACCAACACAAACAAGTTTTGAATATATTGAAGTGGTTTTTAAAAGTATGCTACAGAAATGAATCATAATTTTGTTGTGGCTTAAAAATATTTAGTCTTTAATGAAACACAATCAAGTTGTATACTTTAGGGGCTATCTTTAGACAAATTAATTAGTAAAGTATGGTTTTAATCTATTAAAGTTTAAACGCTTAAGTTGTATATTAAAATATATGGTACAATTTTAAGGAAAATTTTATTTAATTCTTACAAATTGTGTATTATAAATATTTTTTTTGTGTTTAATAATATGAAAGCATTATAATATTCCTTGCAAAACCACAACTTCAAAAACTATTTCTTTTTATTTTATTATTATGGATATGTTACCAAACAACAGGGTAACATTGTATATTTTTGGAAAATCATTTAGTGTAACATTTTTTTATCGCACTTCAAATAAAGCTCACTGATAAAAGCTGATTCCTGTGCGTGGGCAAACATTCTGCAAGTGAAAATGGAGCTTTCGAAATTGATGCAAAAATCGATACAGTCACAGCTGTTTGTGTACAACAAGTGAAAGTGTCCCGAGTGCCGCAAAATATACTCCCAAAAAAATAGCATAAAATCCCAGAGTTTTGAACTCAAAAAGTGCCTGTGAGGCGTGAATACCTTCGGAGTTGGTTCTCATCGATTCATCCAGAATGCCGAGCTCCAGACGTGCCATTCTGAAGCACATATTGTCGGGAATATGCACCAAGATGAATCGCACCAAGTCGGTGCCCACTGACGTCATGGAAACGCCGCTCAACCGATGCCTCAACACCTTCGACATCGCTCTGTTGGGTAATTGATTATAAATCAATAGATAACCGGCTTGTTTCTATGTTTTTACCTTTTTAAAGGAACAGTTTGTTAAGTTTCTAAAGGTCTCACGTGATATATTTCATGCTTTTTTGGGAAAACATATGCCAGCGTAAGGTGTAGAGTTAGGGGAACTTAAAGATACTCCAATTGGGATTTAAACAAGGACTTCCAAATTTTGAACATGAAATAACGAATGGGTTTCAAAAGATTTATATCCTTGACTCTCTTGAAGATGTTCTTTTCAAACACTAAATCGTTTTACTATATGATTAATTTGCAAGAAAATTGTTTTTTAATATTTGAAGAATTATTGTTACAGACATAGAATATAAAGAAATCTAGGTTTAGTCAAACTGTAGATATATATCTACAAATAAACCCAAGATACACCCAGAAAAAATTTAAAATATTTTAGGAAACATTTCTTTAAATTAGGAAAAATTTCTTATTTTAGAAATAAAAATCAATACGTGGGTTAGGCAGTAATTTCTGAATTAATGAGTTTATAAGAAATTATCTTTTTTGAGTGTACGGCTTAAAACCTCCAGAGATTTCAAAACACTCCATATGGGGATAAAATATGACTTTGCCTATCTACACTGTATGCCTCCTAAATTATTGCCTTGGAGTCCCCCGAAATTTGAGCAGCATCCCGTGTGAATAACACTTGTTTGTACCATTTACCCGCAGGCATTGGCCATATGGTTGGCGCTGGCATCTACGTGCTGACCGGAACGGTGGCCAAGGAAATGGCCGGACCCGGCATCATATTATCCTTCATCCTGGCCGGCTTTATATCCATGATGGCTGCCCTGTGCTATGCGGAATTCGGGACACGGGTGCCCAAAGCGGGATCCGCGTATGTGTACACGTACATCTCGATGGGTGAGTTCTGGGCCTTCGTCATCGGCTGGAATATCCTGCTGGAGCACATGCTGGGAGCAGCATCGGTGGCCCGGGCCTGGAGTGGCTACGTGGACTCGATGCTGGGTGGTTGGATTGGTAACACCACGCTGGAGCTGACTGGTGGGATCCATGAGCCCGGTCTGGCCCAGTATCCGGACATCCTGGCCTTTCTGGTCTGCATCGTGTATGCGGCTGCTTTGGCCGGAGGCGTGAAGGCCACGGCCATGTTCAACAGTCTGCTCACCCTGGTCAATATAGCCGTGATGGTGCTGGTCATCAGCGTGGGATTCTGGTATGCGGACAGCAAGAATTGGTCCGAGGCGGAGGGCGGATTCCTGCCCTACGGCATTGGGGGAGTCATCGCGGGAGCGGCCACCTGTTTCTATGCATTTGTGGGCTTCGATTCGATAGCCACCTCGGGGGAGGAGGCCAAGAACCCTTCGGTTTCCATACCAGTGGCCACAGTGATCTCCCTGTTCGTGGTGACCGTGGGCTACATCCTGGTGAGTGCCGCCCTTACCCTCATGATACCCATTAGCGAGATCAATCCGGCTGCCTCGCTGCCGGAGGCCTTTGGCCAATTGAACCTGTCCTGGGCCAAGTACCTGATCTCCATTGGAGCGTTGTGTGGCATGACCACCACCCTGCTGGGATCACTGTTCGCCCTGCCCCGGTGCATGTACGCCATGGCCTCGGACGGACTGCTCTTCAGTTGCTTCGGCAAGATCAACCCCACCACCCAGGTGCCGCTGCTCAATCTGGTGGTTTCCGGCCTGCTGAGTGCCTGTCTCGCCCTGGTCTTCGATCTGGCCAAGCTGGTGGAGTTCATGTCGATCGGCACCCTGCTGGCCTACACCATCGTCTCGGCCAGTGTGATCATCTTGCGGTACAGACCCATGGAGCGGATCCACACGACGATCAGGGTACCAGCGGTGGCCGGAAGTCCCGACGACGACGACGACGATGACGACGGGGATGAGGATGTGGCATCGCAGTCCAGCATAGACACGTCCTCGCCCACAAGTGAGATGATCGAGGAGGTGCTGGCGGGCAGGCTGAAGGCGCAGTTCAGGTGCCTGGAACCTCTGCTGGGGCGCTTTGAACCCGGTTCCGTGGTCTCCGTGGCCGTAATGCTGTTCATCTGCCTGAGCTTCGCCATCTGTGTGGAGCTGAAGGTGTCGTGGACGCAACTCTACACGGGCACCTGGTGGGCCCTGCTCATCTACGGATTCATCATCTTCGCGGCCAGCACTTGTGTGGCAGTAATAGCTGTCCACAACCAGAACACCCGTGGCATGATCTTCAAAGTACCCCTGGTACCGTTCGTTCCGGCCCTGGGAATCTTCTGTAACATCCTGCTGATGGTCCATCTGGATGCCGTGACCTGGGTGAGGTTCTTCGTCTGGGTCTGCATCGGAATGGTGGTGTATTTCCTCTACGGGATTCGGAACAGCAAAGAGGGCGAGATCTGCTCCTCGTACTCCATTCTGATGACCACCTCGGAGGCTGGGAAGGTCCCGTGGGGATCCTTCAAGGCGGCATCCGGCGGCAAAAAGGGCGGAAAGCACACCATCTTCGAGAGATTCACGGGTCGCAGCAAGGCGGAGGACAAGAAATCCATTGTGGAGGAGAGCGAAAACGAAATCTCCGGCTATTCCTAAGTCAATTCTTCCAATATGTATCCACGATTTCAGATCAAGGGACTAGAGACAAATATTTCGGCTACAGTTTCGCTTTTCAATTTGTGTTTATGATTCACTAAAAAATCAAATGTAAATAGCTAAATCTTCTTACTTACCTTTCCTTATTGATCAGTTCTGGGATTTTAAGAAATTATTTTGTAGTTTTTTACTTGATACCAAGAACAGTCCGATATGAAATATGTTGTATTTATTTTACTACTTTATTTTGTTGTTTACGGCAATGGTTTCGTGTCTGATTTTTTCAGCGTTATTGAACTAAAACTAAAACTGTTTGAAATCCCTGCTACAGGTGTACTTGAAATAAAAATCTCTATAAATCACCCATTCGAATTCTATGCATTCCGATAACCCAACGTTGAACGAGAACATATTGCTAAACTAATGATCGATGGAAATTTTGGTATATATTATAGCAACGTACCCTTACCACAATACAGTATAGCTGTCTACAGTGTATTATTCAAAACAACATGGCGAAAATGGTATTACACAAGACATATTTACTCTGCAAGCGTACAAAATAAATTTATTAAACGTTATGCACACACAGCATTTGTTAAACCATAGTACATACATACATGTCTTTAAATACCTATATATTTATATATATATATAACTGTGTAAATAAGCATATACAATATTATATATTTGAAAATATATTTATTGATGTATACATTTGTGGCTTGGTTTTCTCTTGGTATTAAACTTAATTGTTGTTATAATGAGTGAAAAACTATTTAATTGGGTAATGCTTTAATACCTAAGCGCAGAATGCGAGTTAAAAATATTCTCAAGAACTCAAGGTCAAGGTCAAGGTCAGGGAATACCAAAATATGTTTTGGTGACATCTTAAATCACAGGTCAGATAGAAATTTCATAAGAATATTACAGGGACCGATAATAATCATTATTTTTGTTTTTTTTTTTTTTGTTAAGAAAAAATCATCCAATTTTAATAGCCGCATAAGAAATTAAACTACGTTATTTGGTTGCTATTGAAATTATTTTTTTCAAATCCGCAATGATCATGTTTTTTTTATTTTTATTGATTTTTGAATCTTATATATTGTAAGCGACATTAACTTGCTTAAAAATATCACTCATTTGCAGCCGTTCTGTTCGGAATTATGGAATTACGGAATTATAAAAACCATTTGGACAACGGTTTACAGCATAAAAACTTTTTTCGTTTAAAAATTATTTCTATTTTCTGATTAATATAATAAAACCCAAAAAAAAATTAGAATTTTTAGCTAAATAAATAAAATTTCTACCGAAAATATCAGTCAGTAAATAGATTACCTTCATTTTTTGTTCTTTTTTCTCTGCTCGTGTACAGTTTATTTCATTTTTTAGGTCCTTCGAAGGCGTCCTTAAATCCAAAACTCCTACAGGCAGATAACCCTCCCTAATAAGAAGCGTAGGCGCATATGTTCAGCTGCAAGGATATCTGGGAATCTCAGCATCAGCCACAGGAAGCAGGTGGTGGTGTTGGTGCACAGGATCATTTATAGGTCCTTTTGGACCACTGCAGGCTGTATTTAGTGCGTAGAAGCGTAGAATTTCATTAAGGGATGCTGGATTAGTCGTTTCAAAGACTGAAATTTTCGTGTAAAAAACTTGTTTTTGGATTAACTGCTGCGGTACAGCAACAGATATACCGTGAATCTCAAAAGATTGCTTTAACTTTGATAGAAACCATACGGAGCAAACTTTTAGGCAAATTTAATTAACGTTCAACAAAAAATATGAAAAAAATAAACAAACTTTATTAGATTTCTGATTGCATGATTATATTATCGTTTATTGCGCATATCTTTTCTTTAAAATTTTCAAGTTTTTTTTTTTGTAAAAAAGTGTAACAATGATGACAATATAAAAAAAGAGGTTTTCCAGCTAGTTTAGTGTCACAAAAGAACAATGGACAGGGCTCATCCCGGGTGAAACAGGGTCGCGAGAAAATACAATGGGCAAATAAACGGCGCAATTACAAAATTGGGGAAAAGGGCCAAAGTTCGTTTGAATCTATAGTGAAAAATGAGAAAACTTGACAAAAATCCAGTCGAAACCCACCCCATATAGATAATATTAAGAATACTTTTCATTCATAAATGTGGATCGGCTTTACTTTGGTGTGGAAAAACTGTGAAATTGTTTTACCCTTTCAGAATGGGTTTCCGGAAAGCCAGGAAAAGCACATATGCATATCAAACCAACCTCTCAAGAAAGGGTATTCTTAATGAAACTATTTTGGATAATATTTTATTGAAAAATATCCTTTTGATAGCTCAAACAATTGTCATATAGGGGTTGACAGGGTTAATGGTGTTCTGCAGTCTGTACCTCACTTTCTTTTGTGTCCGAGTTGAGAATAAGGGGTTAATTTTTTCTTCAAAAATTCATTTTCCATGACAAACAATTTTTTTTTGCCAAGAGATCTGTAATATGAAATGCAGGGTAGCCGCTATTTGGGCTGAAGAAATCATTTTCACCTGGGAAATGCCGGTGCCACCCGTATTATAAATGTGTCGCAAATTACCAACCTTTACGTCCAGAAATGGCAATATTCTATATGGATCCTGGGAGATTTTTGCTACGGTTCCCACGCCGTGACTGGTAATAATATTTCCAAGCATGTGTGCGAGAAAACATCAATACTATTTCGACGGGGTATCTCTTTCATACAAATATTTTGGACAATGCCTAATCCTCGGCATGCTGGCATCTGGGAAATGCATCTGGGAAGAACTAAAACCCAGAAAAGGGCAGCAATTTTCACCACCTACGCATAAATGCGTGTGACCGGGAAAGTGTTTGCTGTATTTGAACCCATGCTTGTGTCCTTCAAACTGAATGGTATCTTTAAGACTACAAAAAATACAATTTCGATGTGAAAAATGTTTTGTTTTCGAAGCAAACTTACATCGGGAAATAGTTCATCTTGAATGGAACAAATATCAATGTTGTTCTGTGCCCGCACAACTAAAATAAAGTTCAATGGCATTACTCATTACATGGTTTTGTTTCTCTTTGTAGTAAAAAGAAAGTTTTAATGATTTCTATTAACAGTGGTTAAGCAGCTTGTCTAATGTTGGATAAGCTTTGGCTTTTTTTTGGCTTTTAAGTATGTTCACAGTAAATCATTTCGTCGGAAAATTCCCCTAAAAGTTTTAATCAGATCAAGTTCCCTTGCATGTTTTGCCGTCCACAGAGCGTCGCGTTTCCATGACAATTTATACACTTTTTTCGAACCAACCACCGCCTAGGTATGTGGTCATTGCACCTGATATTATTGTTGGCAATAAGCACTTTCTCCAAACACCGCCGACAACCTGTTGTGTTGTGTTGTGTTGTGTTGTATACTGCACGCTCGAAAGAGTGAGAGTGTATCTTCTGTGATGCCCGATTCGATTTACCGTTCGTAAATTGTATTTACACCGATCAGCTAATTTTTGATATGATTCCCGTCTTAAAAAAAATAACTGATTCATTTCGCTTACCAGTTTTTTAAATTTTATTATTTTTATACGTTTTTACTTATTTATGTAGATATAATTATCTTACAATTTATAGATAAGAATTTCGTGGCTTTGAATATACTCATGACTACTATCAGCTTTAATAAAAACATGTGATTGAGTTTCATAATTTTGTGAATATGCTTACTTCTAATTTATGATACCATTCAGTCTTTTATATTTTTTGTTTACTTTTAATCATATTTTTTGTTTGTTTAATTACTTGTATGACTTAAAATTTGTTTCTACTTAGGTTCCTTTGCAAGTGTAATCGGTGTGCTTATCACGTGCAACAGCTTAATCTACATTTTTTTATAAATGCCAAATCATCGCCATGCATCATGCATTTCCCATCCAAAACACCACTCACTTCGAGAACTTCACCTTCCATAATTTCGTGCGAATCTGAAACTTCGAAGTGAGTGTATAATAAAAAAAATCCTGCCCACCGGTATACAAGATATTCAAGTTTACGTGTGGTTGGTTGTTCAGGGAATGTCGTTCGTTGTGACGGGGGCTTCAAGTGGAGAATCAGGAAGGGGAATTTGGGATACGGAATCGCGAAGCGTCGTCATCCCGAATTGATGACGCAGCCGATGACGCATTCAGTTTGGCGACTTTAATATGGGGAGAGAAATCTAGATTTCATGCCAGCATGGCAACAACAAAATACCCGCTCACTCAGACAACAACAAAAGGCATGCGGAAATTTTAGCAAAGCTACATCCATTTCGTTCGCCGCGAGTCTCGTAAAAAAGTAACCGCTTTCCTAAGATATCTCAACCGAATCAGTATTTCGAATTTAAATTTAAAATGTAACGTATTCTTGGTGGGGCTTTAAGCACAGTGGGTCAAAGAGACTCTACGGTACAAATAATTTCATAAACTTGTATTTAGTTTATTTGTTTTGAGTGCAGTTGTTTTATACAGTCTGGTGAAATCGTACAATAGACTGGTGAAATTGAAGTAATCTGTTCATGTGAATATGGTTGGATCGTGTTTCAGTTACAACAAAATTTAATATTGTCTTTTATAATTTGTTGTTTACAATAAATGATAAGAATAATATTTTTGGGAAATATACTTTATTTAGCTAAAAATTAAGTGATTTTTAATAAGTTCAAAAGTACTTCCCTATCTATGAAAAATATATTGTGTTTTTTTTAAGTACGACATGCACTTTTTATTTTAGTTTTAGGTAAATTCTTTTGTAATTTTTTGACGCAACCGTTTGGTCTTTACTTCCAATTTCTTAGAAATATAATTTGCCCTATAAGCCTGCGGTCAAAAATTAATCATCATTGCGAGCCTTGGTGAAACTCAAATATGATTTATTGGAAAAAATTGTTTCCATTCAGTTACACTCATATATACACATGTGTACGTGACTATTTCTATAGACTATATTTCCTGTATATACATATATTTTCATATCAAAATGTTCATGCCTTCTTAATCGTATAAATAAGAGCAGTGACCAGAACGAGGCAATAAAAATCTTGCATATAAATAAGCCATACGTACACGAAAGTATTTCTGTTTTAAACAATATATTTTATAATTACTGCCTGATATCGTTACCCATATAATTTAACTCCTTTTTCGGTTGAATTGGTGTCACGGTACCAGTATAATTCTCGTTTAAATCTTCTTTTTGAAGAAACAGATGCAAAAATGTGGAAAGGGACGGCGAAAAAAGAAAGAGAGACAGAGACGAAGTTTTGTTTGTTCTGCTCGCGATTTTCTCATTCGTATTTATCGGCTACGTTGTGGAAAGAAGAAGAAAATGAAACGGACGTTGCGTTTAAAAATGAGCGTTACATTATTAAGAATTCAATCGAAGGGCTCGGTGGAAAACGCATTGATAAAAACCAATGCCCAAAATACATTGTGTGTACACCTGCAGTTAAAATATTAGCATCAGGGGAAAATCATACGCAAAATTTAAAAATTGAAAACACAAGCCGTTAGATTTAAATGTAGAAAAATGTATTTTGTATTTATTAATTATTTATGTTACACGAACTTAAATAATGCCTCCATAAAAAAATCTAAAGTGTTTTAGTACTTTTAAATTTAAATAAAATTTTTTTTAATTTAAATTTTAAATGTACAATTACTGACTTCTCGAAATTATTTTCTGGAATAATTTGACAGATATAGAAAAAGGTCATATTAATTGCTCATGCTGGTGCTACTATTTTGAGCGCATTTGTGTGCCTGTGTATTCTCAGACCAAGGACCAGACGGATGTCTTCAGTGGGAAATCACCTTGCGCCAGCTGCAACTGCACCGCATGTACAGCCCTGCACCAATGCACTATATGGCGGAATATAGTGCTTAGGGGTGGAATAGTGCAGCTGACATAGAAATCTACCTGCGACATAATGCCGCTCGGTGGTTCTTACCTGCTCCTCGAAGATCTCCTCTGATCACTACCTTCTGTCGTTGTCGTAATTCCTGCGTAGCCCAGTGATCCTCGTTTTGGGACAGCTGCAAAAATCATGAAATTGTCTGCACTGCGAAGACAAACAGCAACACATACACACAAAAATGTGTAATGATCACGCACAGGAAGAAATTCGATGATCGATTTGGTGGATCCATAAGATTGTAGGGCTCATTTTATTATTTAAATACATTTGGAGAAAGAATTTAAAAACTTGTATAATACGGGTAGTATAAGTCGAGCAGGCACAGATCATACGCAATCTGATTTTTGTATTTATATTTAAATTGTATGTATTTTTCTGATACATATATTTTTTTGAGAATAAACTCGAAAGATCCATCATCCTTGAATTTCTATATATCCATGATTGACATATAATTTTAACGGTATGTTGAAAAATGTTCCTTAACGCCAAGACTATAATCCAACGAAGTAGCCTACTTTTATGAAGCCCGTGCTCCTTCCATAGTTTTAAGATAAAGAAATAATTGTATATATTATATTTCAAAGAAAATTTACCCAGAAGACGCTCATTTGGGAATAGTGTTGAGAATTTCTAAGGCTTTGATATGAAATTCAAAATTTTGTCTACTCTTTAAGTTTTTGGTTGCTGTAGTCTAGGTCATACCCGCATCATAGGGCATTTCTGCTCTCAATACCTATTAAAACTAAATACAAAATCGAGTTGACTGTACTTATATTTGGCCTTATAATTTTAAATTTCATGCTAAAGTTTATTAACCCTCTATCTAACTAAGTTGTTGCCACGTTTTATTAGTGCGCAGATTAATATGAAAATCGTACAAGTTTTAAGGGTTGCTGTAAAGATAGTGTTCGTACAGCGAGGTTTTTCGAATTCAGTCGTCGGGAATGGGAATTTCGGCGTTCAACGCAATGTTTTCAAAAATAACGATGCTGTGGCTCTCCCTCTTCCCGTCCATTTACATTTTGAAAAATAACGTTGCTCTCGGCCTTTCCTCTCCCTCTCTATCACTCTTTTCCTCTCCCATCCATCCGCATTCTCAACTCAATATTGCTTGAGCGAGCGAGACGGAAACAGATCGGTAAAGTGAGAGCGAGCGAGAGAGCGCACGAGAGCGCCGTTGTATTTTCCCATTCTCCTTGCGCTGTGCTTCTTCCAGCCACGCGAGTCACAGTTTTCGGTCACATTTCAAATTCAAACTGCGGAGTAGACGGTCGCGTTTCGTGTCGTTTCGCGAATTTAGTGTTCGATTTGTTTTAAAATCGCCGCATTTCGTCAGCGAGTACCCGCATTGCATATGGCCAAACTAACCAAGTAGCCTAAACCTTAATCGAAAGTTTATATCGGAATTAATCGTATACTAAACGGCGCGTCGCCAAATGTCAAAACAATTAACAGCTAAGTACAGCCAAGCAAAAGAGGAATAACAAAAGTAACAAGAAAAGAAGAAGAATTAGAGAAGAAGAAGACGTAGCGAGAGCAAGAACTGTGATAAAGTTAAGTGGTAAACAAGCAAGCATGGATAACAGTAGCAGCCAAAATAGCAGAACAGCGTCTGCGGCAACCAACAAAATAGTCAACTATTCACCGGCCTCGCCAACAGTCGCGTCCACCTCCAGCAGCAGCAGCATGAGCTCCAATCAGGAGGACACCACTGTACTTGGTCTGTTCACGCCCAAAAAGGAATTTCCCAATGCCAAGATGCTGCAGACCATCCGCGAGAAGCTATTGACTCCGGGCGGTGCCTGTGACCTTTTGGCCCTAGGAATTGCTGCGGAACCCACGGATCAGCAACCCGTCAAGCTGATCGAAAAGCGTTATCTGATCAGTGCCCAGCCTAGTCACATATCGGCCGCCGTGGCCGCCAAGACGCCCGCGTCGTATCGCCACCTGGTCGATCTCACCGCCTCCAATCTGCGCTGCATGGACATCTTTACTGGGGAGCAGTTTCTCTGCAGGATTGTCAACGAGCCGCTCCATAAGGTGCAGCGGGCCTATTTTCAACTGCAGCAGCAGGATGAGGAGCTGCGCAGGAGCACCATCTACGGTCACTCGTTGATCCGACCCGTGCATGACATAGTGCCGCTGTCCAAGGATCGCACCTACATACTCATTGCCCCGGTTCCGCAGGAGAGGGACTCCACGGGCGGAGTGGCCGGAGTGTACGAAAATCTGCACACCTATATCCGCCACGAGAAGCGACTGTGCGAAACGGAGGCGCGAGCCATATTCCATCAGATCTGCCAAACCGTCCAGGTGTGCCACCGCAATGGGATTATCCTCAGGGACCTCAAGCTCAAGCGATTCTACTTCATCGACGAGGCCAGGTGAGTTGCGTCCCCGGTCCCGGTGACACCTTCAAAAAACCTATATCCATATGCCATATGTATGCCTTATAGCAACTCAATTGCATATGGCTAGTCGCTTTATTTTGCAATTCGATGGAAACTCGTTATGAGCGAGATATCTTGTTTGTGGTCGTGTGTTGGTGGTGCCACAATTGTTGCTCTTGTTATTGGCCCGCAATGTTGTTGTTGCTGTTGTTGCTGGCGCCGTCGTTGTGGGTAACATTGAACATTTAACAAGTGTTGCAATCGAATCACCAATAGGCCAACAAAAACAATTATACTGACAAACCACATGAACGAAAAGCGTACGAGTGTATGCACAGCTCAGGGGCAAATTGTAGTTCCGAAAATACCAACAAATATTAAATGTTCTGTGACAGAACTATGATCTTAGTAACTATAGTTTTATTTATTTATTTTATAAAATTCTAAAATTTAAACAGCTTGTTAGATTATATGATTGTAAATGCTTAAATTTTAATTAGTTCAATATTTTTAAAACTTGTAAAAAACATGTATTTATTCTGTTATCAAACTAAATTTTTAAAATTTAAAAAATATTGCATTGGTCATTATGTTTTATAACTTTCTTACAATTTTAATATCAACAAATGAATATAAATTAATTTTTTTTTTTTTAATTGAACCAAATTTTGTTATGCATAAACCATGAAACCCATATCTTAGCAGATAACAAATTGGCTCTGTAGTTTTGACCTCTAGTGTACCTGTGTACATACACACAAGGGCCAATGTGCTACACAGTGATGGCGAAAATGTTGGGCCACCCGTTTTCATTACACGTTTTGGAAGCTAGCATTATTGCCACATTTCAAGAATTGTACAACATAGCATTTGCAATGTGGGTGGGGGGTGACGATTGGTGGTGTAGGCCACCTTCTACAGTGTTCTCTCGGTTTTTATAGTGACTGAGAGAGGAACGTACAGATTACAGTGTCTGATGAAATATTCGCACCACCTCGCCTCACATCAATTCGAAATGTATTTTCACAAATGCTAATAACTACGAATGAATTGAGAACGCGCCGTCGCTCGTTCTTATTATCATTGCTTTTTACTGACATCAGCAGGAATTGACGTGAACAATTGTTCGATTCCGTATGTTTTACAATTAGCGAAATATCTGCCGATTTTTTCGTCATTTCGCCGTTCTGTGCCAAGTGCAAAAACGGCGGAAGGAAGAAACCCATAGATCTCTATCTAGTATACCTCTCTCACCTTGGCGAGAAATAAACAACAAGTGTTCAATGCGATTTAAATGCGCTGCGATTATTAGCGCTCATTCCCATTCGAAAAGCGCTGTACAGATAAGTACTGGGTACATAGGCGTGTGTATATCATTTCATATCCATATCCAAAAGGGGCGCACACATGCACATCCAAACAACGAACCGAATTTTTAAGGTCACAATGCGGTGAGTGGCCCTGACTCTGATCTTCTGTATTTTTAACGCATTTATGTATATGCCAGTGCCTATATACAAACGCGTATTTATGCATGTAAATCTGTGCCTTATACTTTTATTTTATGTGCTCGCCTGTACATAAATACTTCCAAGGTGTTTGAGCACTTATCTGCCGCCGGTTTTCCGTATTTCGTTTTTGATTTTTTTAACCTCTATCGCACGTTTAATTTGTGCCAAAGAGAGAAGGAGATCGTCCATTCGCCGCCCCCAAGACGCTCTTCAAAGCCTCTCTTTTTCTCACATCGAGGTCGTCAGCTGTAACTATTCTCCACTTCACCATCTTAACTTGTATTCCGTGCACAGAAACATTTTTATTACATTTTCATTGATTCATAAAGAGCCTTGATCTTAAAAAGTATCACAAAGTGATATTTTATTTGCCACAAATTGACTTGGTCTTAAAAATATTTATATGTTGATTGATAACTAATCAAATAAAAGAGGTTTTAGAAAACTATAAATAAACCTAAAATTTACCAAGAAATCATAATGAAGATTATCTTAATGACGATTAATTATAAAGATTCTAGTCAATAAAAGGATGGATCTTCAAATAGTCATTATTAAATTATTCAATTCTTTTTTCCCCCAAAAATATTACAAATGTCAATTTGATATTTATTTCTCACCTGTTGATATCAAGTTGAAGGTAATAAGTTTTCTACAGTGTACACTGTAATTTGTGACGAGGCGCGTTTCAAAGCTTGTTTTTGTTCAGGGTCAGCTCGAGGTTTTTTTTTCGGCCTGCTTTGTGTTTGGCTCTTTGGATGTTTGGATACCAGACCACGGCGACCGTGTGTTTGTATATCTTTCGGTTGGCTATTGGAACCCCCCTCGTAGCCCCGTTGCCCCGTAGCCCCCGAATGGGAAGCATAATGTAGTGTTCGGATCCCAGCAGAAGCGTCGTTGCAGCAACAAGTTGCGATACGTCACTTCACTCACTCACAGCAAAGCACAGCACAGCTGACTCTCTTTTGGCTCTATTCGCGGTGTGTGTGTTTGCAGGCGTTTTCGTTACTTTTGTACTTTTTGCATTCGAATGTGGGCCAATGTCAATGGAGTGGGCCACTGGAGGGGGGAGTGCAGGGGCGGAGGCACTCGCTCATGGGTGTCCGGGGGTCGCAAGCTGCGCTTTCGTCACCAACCCAACTTAACACAGCTCAACTCAACTCAACTCAAATCACAATGCTCTCTCGGCCAATTCGCCTTTTGACTTGTCAACACGCCAACGCCAACGACAACGACAACTACAACTGAAACGCCGTGGCCGATCGATTCAAGTCTCTTCGATATTGCGCTAGCTAATGGCCCCACAAATTCGGGGGTTATGCAAGCCCCAGGGATTGCACATGATGTAGAGCTCAACGCCGAGGTCTGATGTATGGGGTACAGTTGCGATCAGAATAATATGGCAATGCCAACTCAAGGTGTTGTCAGTCTTTTGATACTGATTTGTTCTTCAGTGTCTTCACAACTTATTTGGTAACAATGTTGGCGTTACCAAATTGTGAAGACTATCTGCTTATCAGCTTGTAAATTATACTTACCCCATTCTGTTCGAAAAAAAATATTATCGCTTTTAGAACACACTTACTGAAAACTTTATGAATAGAAGAAACCTGTATATAGATTCTAACTTTACGATAAATTAAAATAAAGACAAAAATATTATATTAAACCAAAAGGCATATTTTTATTGGAATTTTTGTTCTTCCCCATTACAGAACTAAACTTCAGTATGAATCACTGGAGGGCTCAATGATCCTCGACGGCGATGATGACACCCTAAGCGACAAGATCGGCTGCCCACTGTACACCGCTCCGGAATTACTTTGTCCCCAGCCGACGTACAAGGGCAAGCCGGCGGACATGTGGTCGCTGGGAGTGATCCTCTACACGATGCTGGTGGGTCAGTATCCGTTTTACGAGAAGGCCAACTGCCACCTCATCACGGTGATCCGGCACGGCAACGTCCAGATACCCATGACGCTTTCCAAGTCGGTGCGCTGGCTCTTGCTGTCGCTGCTGCGGAAGGATTTCACGGAACGCATGACCGCCAGCCACATCTTTCTGACACCGTGGCTGCGGGAGCAGCGTCCCTTCCACATGTACCTGCCCGTCAACGTGGAGGTTGCCGAGGATTGGAGCGATGCGGAGGAGGAGGCCGAAGGCGCAGACGCCGATGCGATGGACGAGGAGGAGGGCGGACTCTGTCCGCTGGGCAACAAGCACGAGTACGAGGACATCGGCGTGGAGCCGCTGGACTACACTCGCACCGCACTCCAGATGGCCCAGAATGCCAACGGGCTTTCCACGGAACCCGAACCAGACACGGACGTCGACATGGGTTGATTGGGGCTCGTGTTTTCACCCACCCACGGGTTACTCTCTGGGACACGCTGGCGCGTTGGCTACATCCGGCTGAATGCCGGCTGATTAGCCGCCGGGATAGGACATATCGGGTGATATGACACTGTGGACATCCTGGCCTTCCTGGTCGCGCCGACTCCGACTGCGTTCCACGTCGTCATCCTGCAGGTGGTACTGCCAACAAAGACTTAAAGCCTCGCTTAGACACTCTCTTAGACACACAAGAACTCACTGCCTTCCAATCGCGCTGCGGCCCCGATCCGTTCAAGAATCGCGCCGCTCCGCAGCCTCCTCTGCAACCGATTCTTCCTAAAACCTACCTATGTACAATACATTTAACATTTTAATTTTTTTGCAACTGTTGATCTTATCAAAGGACAGTCGCCCTGATTTGTTTTTGGGCTTTAAAACACATTAGTTTCCATGTTAAAAAAAATGCAACGAATGCAAATTGTTATTTATTATTTAATACTTCTGTATTACGCTTCTTCTACTATTAAAATCTTGTAAGTGAAAATCGTGAAAAAAAACATAATACATTGAAATTTGATCTCACCAAGAATAATTCGAACTACTAAAGGTAGTGATTTTTTCCTTTTTTGGGTTTTGGGGAACTATTTATTTACTCTATAAATATATTTTAAAGGTACCATAATAACTTTAATTATGTGGAATTTCATAATTTTATTGTGTGTCAGAACATATAGTTATCAAACAAAACTGTTGTTATGGATTCTGAATTCCGACGAACTGGAATGCTACAAGAGATGAAAACAATGAGTCAGGAACCAAGATCTTTCGAGCATTAATGCGTCATTTTGTTTACTAAAACAACATTCAACATTTGATTAGAATCAGATAAATACTTTTGCCAAAATATCAAAACAAACCCTAAATTCAACTTTGTTATTCAAGTCTAATCTATTTGTTTTGTTAGGAGATAAATAGATGTTTCACGCCCATTTAGAATTGCAAATAATCGAGAGAATTCTGAGAGTGGAATATGAGAATATCAGCTGCGAGATTCTCAATTACTAAGTAATTCCCAAGTTGATAATGCAACCAAGAGACTTCAAGTTATCAGGCTGGCGAACGTGACTTTGGCTACGGAAATATTTGTGACTTTGCTCTACAATAGCAATAAACTAATATTGTGAATAGCTGCGAATGCGGAGGTCCCACGACTGTCATCTGATGTGCCGACGTGACGGGGGCTTCGCATGTATGCCCCGATTTCTTCGTCTGTGTGCTGTGTGTTGTGTTCTCGAGCATTTTTACCTGGGGCCGAGCACTTTGTTCAGATTATGAAATTGCCGACGAGAGAACGAGAACTGCGCAAAACGCGAAAACTGCTGACGACGACGTCACCTTCAGATTGTGACTATCAATTTTTGGAGCTCAGTGCCACGCATGAACTTTTCCTAGATACGAGCGGTTTCTCTAGAACCGACCGGAAAATACCCATTGGAAATTACCAATTTTGGGAGAGATAACCATTTGAATACGTCTACATCCCTATACGTATGCTCATATGGATTTTTTGATTCTTAAGACCATATAACTTTTTCTTAAATATAGCATAAATATCATATCATGTAATCTTATCTTATTTAACTCTTGGTAAATTTTCGCCTAATAAAAAACTTACTTTTTGATATGAACGTGCTATATATCCTTAAAAACTTTTTAAATAATAAATAGAATTAAGAATGGGTATTTGAAACTTCGACCTTATGAGATCTTTGTAATATGAAAGGTAAAACCAATTGTCATTTTCAGTTTGATAAGACTTTAACTGGTCTTATAGAACGGAACGAACGATCCAGAATATTCGCATTCTGTACTAACATGAAAATCACGATTCTATTTTTTTCAGATAATGTTTGACACATTAAAGTATTTTTTAAGAACCCCCAAATAGGGGGTCATAATACAAAATAAGTATGTTAAATAGAAAGTACAAAGGTGTACTAGATAAAAGCGTCTAGCCCAGTTAAAAATTCACTTTTAAGGTTCTAATGGTTTAAGTGCCTTGGGGACCATAAAGTAGACCTGAACAGTGACAGCTACGCTACTTTCCCTGACCCAAAAATAGCCGTTACACTTTTCTTTGTTATGACTTCTTGTCTATTCTCAAGATTTCCGGTATACTTTTTGTTCTGATTAAGAATTCGTTTTTCCCGTCTGCCTTATCTTGCATAAAGTGAATATTTGCATGATTATATTATGTTTACATATTTTACTACCTAAGAGGTAATGCGAAATTGTAAATCTTTACTTACCATTTTTATCTGGTTTTTCTAAATCAGTCCAGGAGTAATAAGATTGTATGCACTAATTTGCAGTACTTTTATAGGTAAAGCCGTAAATAAGTTCCAAGCAAGACATGGTAAACTTTCTAGACAGATCAGACAGTATGTACGCTATTTCAAGTCAATCAAATGCTCAGTTAAGGTATTTAGCGCAAAAATCTCGTCAGTTTCGTGCCTAATTGCGGAAACAGTGTTCTAAATAACTTTAAATTGTTGCAAACGTATAAGTACGTGGTCGTGCGCATACGCATGGCACATTTGTGCGTACAATTGTGTATTTTAGATTTCTGTCCCCAAAATGTGCAGTTCCTGTCTATTTATTTTGGGGTATTTCAGTCGGGTTACATCAATCGATGCGAATCTTTTTAGTGTACACCACCTGCGTTACATGAATTCGTTTGTAAAGATACAAATTCATTTTAGGCAGTTTATACTTTTCTCCGTTAAGTTTAGCCTTGTTTAATTGAAGGTTTCACCACAATTTAAATTGAAGAATACATGAACATTTTTCCAAGAATGTTACTTAATTAAGTTGTCTTTAATTAAATTATTTAATTATTAAGAATGCAAAGCTTAATGATTAATTACCAATGGTAATGATTAATTACCATTTTCAAACACCAAATTTTTTCATAAAAAAGAAAGATATGTTTTGAAAATTTTGCCTCATTACTCGCACGAGTCAGAGCGGTCGAGTTCTACGTGAGTCAATAATCATTTATATTTACTTATTAACTATTTTCAAATTTAACGGTAAAGTTAAAGTGTTGGAAAATACGCCTAAAAAAATAAAAAATCGATAGAGAACTATCGGTTTTGCAGCGGAAATCGACGGTTTGCCATTCCCAATGGACATTTTGATTTGACAAAATGAATGTTATCTCAAAACCTTAAATTATCAAGTACTTGAAGGAAGATGCATGATCAGCTTTTAAAGCTGACAGATCTCACCGTCGACTGTCTGCTGCATATTTTTGAATACTGCTCAGAGGGGGATCTCCTTTGCCTGAGCTTGGCCAACCGATTTTTGGCGAACATAATAGACAACTACATTTACTACTCACAGTCCATTGACTTGCTGCTCTGTGGCCACCGGGATAGCCCGAGAATCGAGCAGAGGTAGGTGATGAGATATAGAGGATGGTCGCCAGTTAACAACACCCCTTTGAATCCTGCTCCAGAAACCGAACCCGCTTGAGCAACTATGATCGCATCCAGGTGTCAAAGAACTGGGTTAATGGAACCTACTTCGAACGCCCCTACTTCCATCATGCCCAAATGTTCCCCACGAAACTGTGCCTGGAGGCGGACGCCCTGTACATTACCCATGCGGGCTATCTGCGGAAGTACCGGCGCTCCAGCTGCGATGCCCTGCTCCGTCGATTCGAGGAGGAGATCAGCACGTCCACCCACAGCGACATCTCCGATTTCGTTAAGAAAGAGGACACCATATTCGCGGGACGAGTATGTGGATCGTGCTTCCACTACGACGAGAATGGCATCACGGAACAGAGGATGCATCCGGCCAACGAGTATCTGTACTGCGTGGACTTTGTCAAAGATCTGTACGCCACCAGCACCGATAACTGCTGCAAACTATGGCAGCGATCCCAGGAGTTCGGACTGACGCACTTCGACATGGTGATGAAGCTGCCGCATGCCTTTAAGGCCTTAGAACTGAGTTCAGACGGCCAGTGGCTTTATGGGGGTCTCTACACGGACGAAGGACGCCGGGCCCTGAGGGCCGTCCACGTGGAAAGGTAACCTTAAACTATGGTATACCTATGCATAAACTATGGTGTACCTATGCATACCAAGTATTCCTATGAAAGTAGGCTATAGTAATCTTCATTTAGTCAAGTTTAGTTTAGTTTAATTGATATAGTTTTGGAGGAACTTTAATGGGTTTTCACTAGTACAAAGCTAGGCAAATTTTACAGTAGTTCCTCATGATAAAGGAAATACTAGCTTTCGACATAAAATGTTTCATACATGTTTTAACAGAAGAATGATTGGCTTATAGCATTTTGGTATTTAAAATTTAATTTTAATGTGTATGCAGATTTCTTAAAAAAATTTTTTTTTCTACAAATTGTTATCAAATTATTTCTTAACAGTGGCGAGGAATTGGTATTCAACTCCAACACAAGATCCATTTACGACCTAAAAATGAAAGATGACCATGTTATTTTCACGGCCAACTTTGATACGACGTTTCGGATGTTTGATCGTCGCATTGATCGCGATGTGGCAATTTGGGAGGATCCGTTCGACTGTTCCTTTTATTCACTGGAGTACGATGGACTGTATGCGGCGCTGGTCGGCACCAACAGACATGCACGAGTCAACCTCTACGACATAAGAATGCAGAAATATGTTCAACTATACTTCCCGGGCCGAACGCGGCAGCACAATGGTCTATCGCCCGTGTACAGCCTAGCCTGTGATAGCCAATATATGTTTGTGGCCACCGATCACAATCTGCGAGTCTTTGACTTCAAGTCCAATTGTGGCATTCAGCGGGACTACAGCAACATCAATGGGCTAATGAAGAGAAAACTATGAGCATTTGACTGCCAAATAAACTTCTAAAGTTAAATATTTTAAATGTTTAATGGTCATTATTATCTTGGGCCAATGTTTGATGTTTAAACGCAACCAAAAGGAGTATCTATCTATTTTGTTACTAAATTAGTTAAGAGTAATACTAATTTAGGTAATAGTTTTTACAGTACTAGATGTGGGATTCAAAGTACTAAAAGTTATAGTTTTAACAGTGTCATTAATGGCTTCAAATATAAATTTAAGAAGAAAAAATTTGTATTAAAGAAAATAGTTTAACATCACACTTCTATGGGAAATAAATTAATCAATTTTTCAAAAAGAAGCGTTTGCTTCCTTATGGTAACATCAAATTTAAAATCATGAAATATAAGTGTCAACCTCTGATGCTCTTAAAATGAATAATTCCACCAGTTTAATGTTTTAAACAAGTTTTATTGACCTGCCGACAAATTGAATCCTATCATAACATGACCACAAACTTATATTCTATAAAGAAACTTTAAAACATCCACTTAAATCATGTACACAAACGTTAAGGTAAAAACTTATAGGTATGTATGTATGAATATGGTCGAAGGACATGGGCATATCATTAGGTGTATGCAATACATGCTCTTGAACCGTTTGTTGCGCGCGAGACTTTCAATTGCGGTTCCGTTTGTCAAGTATTTATAATACTTTTCCGAGAGCTAACATCTATCACTGTAGAAAAAGAACTAAAAACTACCAAAACTGACGAAGACTGCATGGTAGTAACATATCGAGAAATGTTACACAAGTGAAAGTTAAGAAATAAATTGTGTGTTCGGCATTTGCTTGGGCCAAAATTCGTTGCTTGCTAGCAGGCACTTTATCCATTCAGTAATTTCATGCATTTACAATTTGTGCGTCTTCAAGTTACAACTAAAGCCGAGAAAGAAGTACGATAAATACCGAGATAAACTGCGAAGGACCAAAGTCGTTGCCATTGCCATTGCCATTGCCATAATGATCTTAGGTCTACTGTACATGCACTACAATCGGATGGCCCACGTCGGGTGGCCGCGGGAGGAACATGTGGTTACAGTGACTATCTAGTGGAGTGTGTGCTTGTTGGCGACAACGGCGACTTCTCTGCTGGCTCATCCGCCGTGGAAAGCGTCGTCACATCCGGACTCAAAACACCCTCGCCCGCATCCGACGCTGTGTGAGTTGGATGCTCCACTCCGTCGTTGAGAGCGGCTGCCAGCTCACCGTTGAACTGCAGCAGGCAACCCAGCGCACCAAAGTATCCCTCGTGCTCCAGGAAGAGGCCCTTCATTGTGCCATTGGACCAGAACTCCATTGCGTACGCCAGCAGTTTCATGGAAATGGGGTTCACCCGCAGGAAGTTGCCCACAAAGACGACCTGGGGGTTGGTGGGAAGCAAGGTAAGTTAAGGGTCACTGGTTAACTAGTATTTTCTTAACAATGAGATGTGATTACTTATCAAATCAAATTTCTATAGCTTACCCTATCGATCTTCTCATTCAGCGCGCACATCCTTGCTATGGAGCCAATATTGTTCGTTATGGTGACCAGTGTGGCGTTGGCCAAATCCTCTCGTGATACCGAAACACGTTTGTCATTGAGGTGCATCTGGCCAAAGCTGAAAATGGGAATCATATTCGTAACTTGTTTCTGAGTGATCTATACCGAATGTTCTACCTTGACGCCACCAAATCGCCGGGCAGACCAAAGCGGTTGTAATCGCCGCCATAAATATCCTTAACTAATTTGTCCACCTTTCTGTTGTCGCCCTTGGTGGCCAGTTGGATAGCCTCTTCGAAGGATGTGCAGCCGGTGAGAAGGCAACACAGTCCGAGGAATGTTCCGCCGCCCAAGCTAAGCGTAAATTAAACAATCGGAATTAGAATTATAATTAGAATGATTTTTATAGTTTGCAATGATCCAAAGCTGACTCACCTTGTGCCCGAAATGCGTTTATAGTTGTCGGGACCGTAGACGGCGAGGATGGAGACTCCGGAGCCAACGTTGACCAGGATGAATGGAAACGGTTGCGAGAAGTTGAACTGTCGCTTCTCGCTTTTTCTATAAAGTGATTGGTAAATTAAAATCGTTAGAAACTCCTCGTAGCCAGCACTTACTCCACTTACAGAATCTCACGTGCATTTTCGTAGTAGTAGCACTCCGTGCGATTGTGCAGATCGGCAAAGAGAATGCCCTTGATCAGTGTGTCCAGTTCGTCGAATTTGGCCAGCTTCATGTTGACTTGGTCTCGGAAATCCTGTTCGAACTTGAAGGCTCCGCCGCCGGTGGCGCAAACCGTGGTCACCAGCTCGGCCATGCCCTTCTGCTTGGCCAGCGACAGGAAGTTGCCCATGTCGGTGGTCTGGAAGCGAATGAAATGCAGCGATCCCCGTCTTTTGCGGATCTCCACATTGTCCATCTGAATGAAGTGAATAATGCAGAAAATCATTTAGTACAAAGAATACAGAAAATAATAAGTATAAACAATTTCTTTATATAAAACATATAAAACAATTCTTCCTTCTTATATAACTATAATTATAATTATAGTCAGATTTGATCAAACTAGAAAAGTCAAGTTAAAACTGGAAGTTTTCATAGAAGGTAATCTATTTAATAACTTATAGAGTTTCAGAAATCACACTGCTCGTTCGTTTTTTAATTTCTTAAATATTTAGTTGAACTATCTATTTATTCGCAGAGGCAAAAGTGAAATGAGCTTCATAAATATGAAAATTAAACTCTTGAACCCATTACAAAATAAAAATGAAAAGTACAAAAGTCAACGATCACACCGGGTAAGCTTTCCAAACTGTTCCTAGGTTATAAACGGAATATATAGACGTTCGCCATTTATTTAAGGTATCCAAAGTCTAAGTGCAAGGGTAATCTGTACGAAATAAGTAAATTAAACTACCAAACAACAATGAGCGTCTGAAAATTGACATAGTTCATTAGAAAAGTACGGTAATTTTCACGCCAGTCCTCGAATAATCAACTATTTTGGGTTGGGCATTAACCCCGAGTTCTAAATTAAAACACTTAATTAACAGCAAACTAATGTCGGAGAATTGGTTAAAATAAATAAGTACATTGTGTTTAAAATTGAAAAACTATGAACTGCTAAATTCAAAAACATCGTAAATTTAACTTTATATCGAATTACCATTAGGTTTATGTTTGTTTTTATTATACGTCGATCAATGACCCATTTTTCAATATCCGTTTTGCTGATTTCTATTTAAACTACTATTTAAACGTTTGTTGAAATTAAAACAAAGCAAACGAATAAACTTAACAGTGATTTACTTGGCTTTAAAGGTAAACAAAGGAATCTTGTTTGTGAGAGATTAGCGCGTGGTACACTTAAAACAAAAAAAAGATTATCAATAAATAATTGCAACTTTTTTGTAGAGTTCAAAACTGTTTTGCTAACTCTCTACTGTTTATTACGATCAAGAAGAGAGTTAAGAATATTAATGAATTGAGTACCTAGTACAGCATTGTTTTCTGTGTAGGCGTGTGCGCTAGAGTGAAGGTCACAGCAGAGGCACTCACACTTGGAAGTGCTGGCACCCGTACCCATACCCGTACTAAATCACCAGACGACCCGTTCCGACCCGCACAAGATGACTTGTTGACTGGACGCGCAAATATCGCGACTCGGGGCGCTGGGATTGATAATATTTCAGATGATAATACCGATGCTAATGGACGGCGTCAGAGCGCTTTGTTACAAAATCACACATCCACATTCCACATTCGACACAAACGGCGAATATGCATCTCTGAAGTTGCCTCATCTCTCTCACCTGTAGATGCGTATCTCGATGTCCGGTTTTGCCGTACGCCGAGTTTTTGGTTAAGTAGCGTCGGATATTCCGCAAAATGCCCGCCTCGCGATCCTGTTCATCCGGCGTTATGTCCTTGGGCTCAAAGTAGACCAACTTCGTGAGGGTGCCGCCGATGTCCATGCCAAACCATGGCATCGCTGAAACAATGAATTTGTAATCGTTAGTTGTGTCTTCATTCTGATCATAATATTATTAATTTTTTCATTTTTAGTTTCTTAAGATTCCTATCTTAAAGTTAACCCACCTGCCTTTAGGCAATAGTAACAGTAGAACCTAAAAAGTCTTTTTTGGAGGCACATCTCAGGCACAAGAAATGCCGTAGAATTCGCGGCTCACAAAAGAAGCATTGCGAAAATTTGTGAATATTTTTATAACAATCTGTCAAATTTGGATTTATTTCTGAGTCTTAGCAGCCAGGGCTGGAAACATCTATTGTATGTCAACACTAGACAATCAATTTGATTGATTTGTAATGTAAAACCTGTCTCAATCAGCCACGACAAACATGTTCGGGGAGTTTTTAACACAGATTCAATGGCAGGCAAAGCAACGAGTTGCAAAACATTACAAGAGCGAAAAGAAATCAAACCTTAGAGCCACTAAATGCTTGAAAGCGGTTCATGGTGTCAAGATCAAATCGGCGCCAAACTATGTCACAATACAGGTATGCTAGAGTTTTTTGTTTCGCGTGTACTTCACATTATCCGTTTATCATATACAGTAGATATCGGCTAAGAGTAACTTGAGAACGGGTATTTAGTACTAAATCATTCAAGTTGTAAAGTACAAAAAAAAAAGGTTTTGTACAATTTTGTTATAACAATATAATAGTTATAATTGCAAGTGGCAAAAAAATAATTTTTAAAAAAATTTCGTCATAAACGTCAACTAACTACTTAGTTTAAACATAAATCTATTTATATATATATATAACTATTTAACTATAAGTGTTCTAAGTATTTTGTGCAAGCTGATTCGTTGATTAAAAAACTTGTAAGTGAAGATATACCCTTAAGAGGTTAGCTCTTAAGTGGTGTCTACTGAACCGAATTGGACTTTGAAAGTGCACGCACCGCTCTTGATGATGAGATCAAAGATCGATGTAAAGTGTAGCACCTCCGGCATTATGTAACCCTTGGAGCTAAAACGCTGGTTTATTCCGTTCGAGTGTAGAATCGACTGCACATAACACAGTCGTGTAATCACTGGTAGAGTAACGCGCTTTATTTTTATTTTATTTTTTGACTTCGCCCAGCCCACAGACCCGGGAAATGCGTATTCGAGTGCGAGGTGTATATTCCACGGCCACGGAGCTTTCGCTTAGGTGTGCATGTGCGAGTCGCTATAACTTTTGGGTTCACTACGAGCACAGTTCGCCTGTGTGCTATGTGGATTGCTCAAACCGGAAACATTTCACTCGGACGCCACAACCAAGCGCGACACGTCGATGGCTCCAACTAACTGACTGCCTGCCGGATAATATATTAGCCGTAGACAGCTGAACACTGGCGAAGTGGAGAGTCGAATCGAAATGAACGCATGTGCGCCGCGAACGGGGTAAACACACCTTTCTTATCAGACCTCCGGGAATGCAGCTTATCGTGGTCTGGTATTGTCCGATTTGACCAGGGAATTGACCATTTAGCGGGCAACACCCATTACACTACAAGTGTATATTTCAGCCAAATTCAAACGATCTTCACATGTCGATTAGCGATTCGCAAGGTCCCCTGCCACGCATATCTAATCATAACTCACTGGAAATCTATTTGTGCCCACAATCAAAGCCGTTTAACAATCTTAATTTAAACTCAAGAGACGCGAGATTTTTATCTTAACATTATATACGTCTTTTCCGGCAAAAATTAAATTTGTTTTTCCTAAAAATTATGACTATCTTCAGGTTCAATCGAGTGTTATACCAGAGAACTACTCAAGTAAAGGAGTTCACTTGAATTAATTATTTCTTCGTGATAAACTTTTTCCGAAATGTGTCAATTTCTGCTTCAATTACTTGACAAAATGCTGAGTAATAAACTGTCGGCAAATTCATTTGACGATAATACCACAGATGTTCCTAGCTTGCACCCAAATTTTAATTTATTTTATAATTAAACAGATTCGTGTTGAAGCAAATCTACTTACGACAAGCAAATTAAATTTGTTTTTACTACTTTCTTTTTTTGCCACAACAAAATTGACGTGTGTTTGAATATATTTCTACCTAATTGGGTAACAAATTTATGGGCTTACTACCATATTTTCATTTATTCATTCTGCATTTAAAATGCCAGTAAACTCGTAACATCAGTAAAACCATATTAACAAAATAATTGTTGAGCTTCAAACAATTTTTTTCAGGATTTTGATTTAATCATATTTTAAAAAGAGTTAAAAATATTTTTGAAAAAAAAAGGATTTATCGGAATGGAAAATGAAGTTTTTAGAAAACTGATGAATAAAACGTGAAGAGATATCCCTCCAACTTACACATAAGCTCATCGCCTTGGGGAATCTGAATGGCGGGAAACAGATTGTCGGTGGAAGAGGAGATGGAGCACGAACTGTGGCACCTTGTCCGCTCGAAAAACGCTGGTTCCGCCTCCAATTCGATGGGGTCTCTGTCGAGACCGTCCGAGGACGTGGGACTGGACTTGCTCTTGGAACCCAAGGCCGATCGCCACGAAGCGCGCCATGAGTTTCTTTTCGCTGAGATCACAGGTGAGTTCGGTGGACTGGGACTGCTGGTTGGTTTCTTATCGTTATGCAATTTGAATATTTTCAAATTGAATGAATATTTCGAGCTGCGCGTGGGCACTTTCATTTTGTTTGCTTTTTTTTTCAGCTTTTCGCTGTTACACACAGAGCGGATTGCGAGTTCGGAGGCGGGCACTTATCACAGGCGGAAAGGGGTTTGGACCATTGGCCAGCCGCAGAAGATGAGTGTTTGCTCAATTCATAGGTTTCTAAACCGCTGCGAGTGAGTGAGTGTTAATATGGGGCTGGCGACAACTGGCGATCGCGCGATCCGATCCGATCCGATCCCATCCGTTGTTGACCGTTCGAAAACAGACGTGAAACGCGTTTGAATGAAATTTTACTGCCCGAAGCGGCAGCGGCTGCGCTGCGACTTTCGCATATGTATAAGCTCCAGACGAACTGAACGCGGTGTGTGTACATATGGTCACACATATAGCCATAGCCATAGCCACAGTCACAGCCACAGCCACATCCGTATTAATGAGCGGACATCGGCGAGCCGAAACGAACTTAATGATTATGAAAACACATTTAAAACCCAGCCAGAGCAGTGACGACCCAGTGTGAACCCTACGACGTATGTGGATCGCTATTACGTCCGCCTGCTTTTGCATTTACCACGGGTTACCACTTGGAAAAATTCCTAGCCAATGCATATGCATAGTCAATCATCTGGCCATTCATGGGCGAACTTGTGCCACTTGGACACTCTCTCCGCAGGCGCAGAGGACGTGATAAGATTGAAGAGTCCTGATAACGACCCGAAATGGTTCAAATTCCAAAACGAAGAAACCTTCCAAAGAAGCTTTTGGGCGCAGAGAGCTGAGTTGGTAAGTCGGTCCCTAATCATTCATACATGTGTTTGGGGTAAACTACTAGCCACTCTCCATATGCAGACACTGATTTCGATTGTTGTTGTTAATTAATCAGTGATTTACTGGCCAATCTTATCACATATTGTTTGTGTAATCTGACCAAACGTTATAAGTGGGGTAATACGGTTATTATGATTCGGTCTAAATAGATCACAGTCATAATTAAGTATGCCATATTCTCATATTTGCTGAATGGACAATTTTTGGTTAGCTGAAAAGGTCTGTCTTATTGTTAAACATAGTGCAAACTTGCAAATCTACTTAATAATTAATAAAGAAACGATGCAAAATGCATAAAAATTGAGATTCAAAACCATTGCTTATTATAATAATAATACAAATAAATTGTACAACTTTAAGAAAGGCACGCAAGCTATACATATATTATTAGCTATTGTTTTTTAAGTTTTAAATTTTTTCTGCTTTTTTTTTCTATTTTCTCAATAAGTTATGCAATTTTATGTACAACTATCTACCAAGAAAATTTAAAACAATTTATTATGCCTTTAAAAAATGTTGAACATCTATGGAAACTTGAAAGAAATATATATTTTTTTTTAAATAAAAAACAAAATTAGCTTTGAAAGAAGAATATAGTATCCCGCCAAATAAACATCACTAAAGCTTTTAATGCAGGTTTTTGATCCCAAGCATCATGTGATTACTTTCTAGGCAATGTTTATATGTAGGTATATATAGCTCTAACGAAAAACAAAAAGTTGTAGAGATACCAGTTCATAAACTATGGCAAAATATTTGAATTTGTAAAAACGAACTATATAATTACTTTGGGAGCTATTAAAGTTTTGTCCACATCTAATGCTTAATAATCTTTCTTGTTCAAAAAAGTGTAAACAATAGAGCTGTTTGACCTTCCACAGTGCCAGGTGAATTGAACTTAGCAAGATGCAGATACAGTCTTCTGGACTCTTGCGAAATCTGGACTTACCTCTCGCCAACTGATTGCGCAGGTTAATCTGGTCGTCCTCCATCATGATGAATTGCAAGACTCAATCAAACCGCAGAGCAATGGGAAATCTGGAGAATCACGCGCAATCAAGAATCTTCTCCAGGGACTGAGGTCTTAGCGGGGGAAGCGGGCTGATGGAACTGGAACTGCCGATGGACCGTGGCGAAAGACACCAAGAACGTGACTTAGGGGCTGGGATGTGCTTGTGCTGCTCTCATTGATACTGCGGGAATCCTTGCTCGGCCAAGTTAGCTCCGTGTTCCATGCATTCGCGGAGTCCTCTGGAATGGTGGTACTTTCCAATGCCAAGTCAAGCAGAATCGAAATCCTCGCACACTCAACAAAAACTTCAAAACAAAATTTTCGCCAGAAGTTGTTAAACTAGTAGCCTGAATTGGAACAGCTGATTCGAGATGGGAAGAAAGTTAATCGATATCCAAGTTATCGAAGAGGGCAGTGCTGGAAAGCGGTTTACAAGCATTTAATGTATAACGGATTACCGTTACGTTGTATATTACGTGATTTCAAAAGAGTTTTTTTAATAAACCTAATAAAAAGCGTCATATTATTTAAAAAAGCAAACCAATGTAATTTTGTTTTTAAAATTTTTTAAATGTCTTATTTTTATAATACGGAAGACCTCAAAGACTTCTTTCTAATCTTAACTAAGTCCATAAATAATTAATGTGTAACGTATTACTGTTACATGGTATATTAAATAATTTTAAAAAAGTTTTTTAATAAACCTATTCAAAATATCATTTTATTTAAAAATAAACAAAAAATGTAACCTTTTTTACAAAATATAAATGATACATTTTTATAATGGAAAGATCCCTAAAATCTTAATAACATAACTAAATTCCCACATGCAGTAAAGCTTGCTCAAAACTGTAAAGCCATTTTCTTTCAAATTGAAGGGTTGGAATCATTGTTTTGGTTACTTCCCGGAATAATTGATTATTTAATTTGGAACTAATATACCTATGCTAAAAATGTTACATTTATAACATTACATCCTGCATATAAGGGTATTTTATATTTATGATTGTCTTTTTTAAGCCAAATAATTACATTTTTGTAAATGCATTTCATACAATCACTGATCCTGAAAAAAAGATAAATTTAACTGCTTCTTTTGAACTTTATTTACAAGCTGTACAAATTTTGAATCATTTTGCAACACTACGAAACAGCTGACTAAGCACCCTAACAAAAACACAAGCACAAAAGACGCGCAATTCTTATGATCCAGGCAAAATTGAGGTTTTCAAGATGAGCCTGGCAAGCGGCGACAAGGAAAATGGAAAAGTCCAGTTTAGCTTCCCAGCGAGCTGGAAGGATAACGCTCTTATGCAGGTGCAGTTCGCTATGTTCCGATCACGACACCTGGACACCGAGGATTACGACGCAAAAATGAAATTCTGGAAGGATCTGATTGCAGAGTACCTAAAGTTCAGTGGAAGACCCATCTTCAGTCTGCGGGATCTGCAACTGCAGTTCATGCGTGGTGACCAACTACCCGCCTGTTTGGATACCGTGATTTCCGAGATGCAGCAGAGAAAACAGATCCGATCTCGCAGTGAATTCGAGCATGATCCGGCGGATTCCTGGGGCGGCTGGCTGGTCAACAGCCTGGTGAAGCGTCCCCTCTCATGGAGTTGGTCCAAGATCAAGCACAGCGTGGTGGCGGAGGATCTGGAGGCCTCTTCCTTAGTCGAGTGGATTCACCTTGATGTCTTAAACGTATGTATTGGTAGTACATAATATGGAGATAGCTATAGAATCGCTTTTAATAGATTTACATTTGAACTGTGGGAGAAGTGAAAGCTTTTTGGTAATATTGTTAATTGTTATTAAAATCTTTAAGAGTTATGTTTACAAAGTAAATAAACTTTATATTTTTACAGAACACTTGCGAACTGATCACCGAAAAAGTCTTACGGGAAAACAGCGGAAAACTCCTGCATTTCGATGCGTTCAAATCACTTTGTAAATCTCAAGAAGTTCGCATTTATTCAGATAAGGATTTATGTGTGTGTCTGTTGACCTTAAATGTTCGTCAAATTGTCGGTCTGGAATTTCAGATAGAAAAAGGGTTACGGCAAATTCATTTGGTCAAAATACCAAGTAAGTTTTGGCATTTATAAAGGCTATTATACGTTTATAAATTAATGTTCTTAATTTTAGAAAAACAGGGCGATGATCTTAATATCAGTCAGGAAGATCATGCCGTTCATAATCTTCAAAATACTCAGGCCCAGTTACTCAAGCAGTTGGAAGACCTGGAGGAAGAAATCAAGTTAAACGACGACAAAGCGCGTCAGTACTTAAAAGAAAACAAGCGGCAAATGGCCAAAACATATCTGCGGAAAAGGCATCTTCTAGAGAAGAATCATGGTAAAGACCATATACAAATTGTTTATTTTCTAAAATACTGTCTACTGTAAGCTAAAAGTAAGTCTTAAACGATAGAATTCTATTTGTTTTACTTACTTTTAGTTTATCATAAAGATGAGCTGATGACTCCTAAAGTCTAGCTTTAACCATCTCAGTTAGACGGTCTTTTAGTCAATGAATAATCCTCCTCCTTACTTGAGTTTTGTTAACCATTTATTCTGATTTTTTAATAAGAACGTCGCAGTATTGCCCTGCACAACATCGAGTCCCTTTTGTCCAGCGTGGATGAGGCACAAAACAGTGGCGTTGTGCTCGATGCCTACAAAATCGGTTCCAATACCTTAAAGAAAGTACTTTCGGATTCCGGCTTGAAGTACGACAACGTCGACGAAGTTCTGGCCGATGTGCGGGACACTCTAGATCAGCATCGGGAAGTCCAGGACGTGATGTCCAACAGCGTCGTGGAGGACGTTAGCCAAGAGGAGGATCAGCTCGAAAAGGAATTGCGCGAACTGTGTGGCGAATCATCGCCAGCGGTGTTCAGTCCACTCATTAAAAACAACGAAAAAGCGGAGGTTGTGATCACGGACGAGGAGATGATTGCCATGCTGCAAGCTCTAGAGGTTGAGGATGGTACCGTTTCTCAATCGAGTACCAGAACCGTAAAAGCCGTACAGGGGCTCTAAATTTACTTTCTTTTTGTTTTGTGCTGATATAAGTGGCATGTGAACTGTTTTGTTACGAAAGTTAATAAATTAATTGTAGCATTTTTAGTGAAAACAAGGAAGATTTGTTCGTAATTGCTTTATTCTATCATTCTGTACAAAATGCGTCCTTATCATAAAGTATTGCTTAGAGCTATGGCTAGACAAATGTTTCCGTAAGTAGGAATTCAAAAATATACATACATACATACATGTCTTAGGTAAAGGTACAAATATAAGGATATACACATGTCTGCGTCCTTGGAATCGTGCAGAACAGGTCGAGTGTACACCGATATATCGTAAGGCAATACAGCGAAATGCTTCGCATCGCCGAGGTGCATGTGCATACATACTCGTCTATGCTTTGCATTATATATAGGCGTATAAATATAAGAAATCCGAAGCACTTTGCAGTATGCTCCTTTGTTCTGGGTCGAGCTATGTTGGACTTATGTATTAGTAATCACTAAGGCAAATTTGCGCTCTATATATTGCGTAATGTCAAAAGCAGACGCGCCACTCCCCATCCCCATCCCCATCCCGCCCACGTCGAATCGTGTGTACTTGAGGTTTGTTATGTGTGGATTTGGAAAAGTATCAAAATACTTAAAATCGTACAGATGAAACAGATCAGGACCGGCAGGATCACAATGAAGCGCAGTGATCTGAAAGATGTCAATGCAGTCATCACAAATTAGTTAGTTAGTTAGTTATTTTTCCACCATAAAAGTTTACACACCTTCCTTGCCCGAGGGCTGGGTGTCAGAGATTCAGGTCCATGTCCGTCTCCAGATCGATGTGGTTGATCGAATTGCCGGCACTGTTGAAGATCTGATTATCGGCATTGCTGTTCTCCGTGGTTCCACTCACATCTCCGCTGCGCTTCGATTTACCTAACAGCCAGCAAGAGAATACTTTGACCAAATTTCGGACATTAATATTACGATGATGGCGTTGTCGTTGTAAATGAGCAAGGAAATCAAAAGGAAAAGGAAAACCATAACGAGACCCCTGACTACAAATACAAACCATGAATGTGGTACATACAATATCCTTTAGAGCTAGCATTGAAAGAAGTATTATCTGGCTGAAACTAAAACCTGATCTGAGATTGGGTCTGGGATGTCAAGTGTACTGGGATGTGGAGCAGATAATTCCATAAGAAGTAGCAACACTTACCGCCCGTGAAGCACAGACAACCCTCGTCATCGCTTGGAGACTCTCGCCTCGAAGTCTTCAGCTTCAACTCCTTGTTCAACTCGTTCAGGCAGCGCTGATAGTAGTCATAGTCCTTCAGATACCAAACTGGAGGCCAGCGGTGCTCCCGCAAGTACTCCTGATTATCCTGATGCAGCGCCTTCAGACCCTTCAGTGAGAACTTACAAATAAGGTTGTAATTGACGCACAGGTACGACATGCACCACTCGGCCAACTGATGTGCGTTGTGCAGCTGGAGATGAAATGTTGCATTAGTAAGGACTTTAAACTAATATTATACAAAAATTAAAAATCTTTATACGATTTTGAAATCGAACTTATATTTTAAAATGTCAAAGGTATTTAAGATTACTTTAACTGCATATTTAAATTGACTTTTAATTCAAAATTTGTAGTCTTGTACGGCAAATTTATTCTATAATTTATGTTTAAACAATTAATCTATGTATACCTTTACTGGTTCCAGCAACTTTAGACAGTGATCCACCGTTTCATTGGTTTCGTTCTGGGAAATCAGAGTGAGATCTTCGATAACGCGACACTCGACCAGGTTTAGCAGCCGCGGCAGGCAGAGTCGGTTGGCCAGCTCCAGGAGGTTGAGGCACTTGACGGCCGAGATTGGCGGAATCTGGTCGGTATACAGGTAGCACAGCAGCTTGTGGAATGTGTAAATTGTAACGCCTGGGAATACGATCTGGGGACAAAGGGATTTCAATTTAATATTGAAGGATTCGAGAAAGTGAGGACTCTTCCTACCACATTGGAATGCGCCTCGCGAAAGTCACCTAACAACATTGCGCGCATGACATCACAACGACCAACTAACACAGCGCGGTGTGCCTGCAAATCATCGAAGATACATAAGTTAAATAGATTGCATTGAATGGTGATTAAAATTATATACCTTCATTAAGCCGTCGTCCAATTCGAAGGTGACATCGCTAAAACAACCGTCACCAATGCAATGCCGTTCCATGCTTTCTTTGATGCGCTAAAGTACAATAGAGATAATGCTAATGACTGTTTGTTTATAGGAGTTATCAATGATCTTACAAGACAAATGTGCGGGTTTGGTTCATCGCTGGAGTTCTCCATAACTGTTTGAGGCCTGGAAAGTAGCTGAGTTAGTTGCGGCAGTTCTAACAGATCGGCAGCTTCTCTAATTTCCTGTAATCACAAATAATTAATACTCATTAAGCTTTAGACCAAAGTGCACACAATAAAATAGTTTGTAATAATCTTTTGACGTATGGATGTCTAGTTAGATTAGATTAGATTAAAATGTTTGCCAGAAGCAATGACGCATCCTACCTGCAGATTATTGCAATCCTTGTCAATGGTGCCAGTGTAAATAAATCTGAGGCACTGGTGCAAAGCTTGCGGGGAGATGAGTTTGCTGAGTGTGACAATCGTCTGCAGCCCGTTCACACCCCGCTGATTCTCCACGTGAACCAGACGAATGCTCTGCAGAACCGGGTGATGCAGCTCCCTGTACAGATCGTTGGACCGCTTGGACTCCATTAAAGGTAACGCCTGATAGCTGGAGCGCCGCTTCAAGTGTTCCCACATGCTGTCGAGTACAAATTGCTGAATGATTAGCTGATCAATACCAAGGGCCGATACCCACCGTTGTGTGCGTGATTCGTACCGGATGAGCGATTCAGTGTCGTCGTTAAAATCCGCTATGGTTGCTTCGCCGAACGTGGAGCTAACCATGCTAGACTCGCTGCTGCTCCGCCCGCCCATGTCGGTCAGCTCCGTGCTCAGCAGGCGCTGGAAGATGCTGGACGCAGCGGCCAGCATGAATCTGTGCACGGCGAACTTGGTGCCACCCGCCCCGACCAGGACGAGGTCGGTGTAGGCCTGCGACAGGAACATATTGTAGATGTCCTGCCTGTAGTGACCGACCATGACGGTGACCTCCGGTGGTGGCGGCTTTGGCGGCCGGAACGGCGCTTGCAACAGCGGCTTCTGCACCTTCTTCAGGTTCGTCATCCAGAAGCGCTGCTGTCGGCGCGCAATCAACGCGGATCGGATTGCATTTTCAAAGACCTCATTCACCCCGAAGTAGGTAAAGACGCTGGTCTCGTAGTAGGCCACCCCCAGCTCCTTGGCCACGGCACGTGCCTCATCCGGCATAACCAGGTCACTCTTCAATGCGGCTCTGTAAAAAAGATCATGCCAGTAATCAAATTTTAATTTAAATAATCACAGAGGTAAATTAACATTAACAACTCAATTAAAGCTATTCACTCAGTAAATTAACTGAAATAGATTATTATATCAAACAAAACAATCTAATGTAAATGTATGCATTACAATTTAATTAAATCACAAACACCTCAAATGTTATTGAATCACCGAATTCCCCTAAAAGCGGTTTTTCTCAGTTTGATAACATTGAATTAGCTCTTGAGTGTGCATTCATTAAGAAGTTAAAAATAGATTTCTACTTAAAGAATAATTGAATCAATAAGAAGAGCCACAAGATTTGCAATTAGAAAATAAAAACTGAGAGAAAACCGGCTGAAACCTGTTAGCTAAGCATACCGTACAAAGGTTCCCTTCTCGCCGAAATACGAAAGATAGTTCTCATCGCGGTACATATAGCGCAGGTCGTTCTTGCAGCCCACCAGAATGACGGGCACATCCGGACAGAAGCGGCGAATTTCCGGATACCACATCATCTTGCAGTTGCGCAGGGAAATCGGACTGGCAATGGAAAAGCATAGCAACACCACATCGGATCTGTTGGTCAAGGAGAAAACTATAGTTTCTTACATTGAAAGCGTTTGAATGGTAACAAACCTGCCATAGGCGAAACGGCGATCCTTGTCGTGGTCCCCAAATGTGTCCCAAAGGCGGAGTGAGACATTGACTCCATCCACCACCTCCCACGATCGCTCGAGTACCTTGAAATTGCGAAAGCGCGGAGTTAAAGGGATGGGTTTGCATGTTTTAAATGGCAACATACATCCTTATATATACGGTACTGATCGATGGCCCAGACGGTCGGCACATGTGTGGAAAGTAGCTGCGATAGGGAGACGTGTTTGTTGCAGGCTCTTGCGCAGATCAGTCGCGTTTTGCCCACAGCCGTGTCCCCCACTAGGACGCACTTCACCAACTCTTGATGCGGCTGCTCGTTGTCCATTTTTGGGTATGCACTTCGGCAATGATTCAAATGCCACGACTAGGTTATGGAATCTAGAATGGAAAATGTTGAATAATAGTTAATTATTTTTATAATTTACCAGTAAGAAAAAAGAGGGTTACAGTTTAAACTTAAATCTGCACTAATAATCAAAATTATAGTGGACAGGCAACAAATAGTTTGCCATAATATTAAACTACGTGAAATCACTGTCATCACTGTCAACGCCTTAAAATTAGCATGTTTTCTGTAAGAAAGACGACGGTTAGGGCAAAAGTCCTTACCTATTTATTTTGATGAATTTGATGCTTATCAAGTTAATTTGTTTTATCTTAGCTTTAACATGTTTTTGGAAATGGAAATGTTTTGTAAATGCTACAGCTACGGTGAACATTTAACGTAAATATGCATAACTGATCTACATTAACAAAACTAATGTTTAGACTGCAAACTTCTGTTTGTTTGTGTTTACTTTATCGCAGAAACTTAATGAGCTATTGCTAATCATAAAACTCGATGGCCAAGGCTCACATTTCTTTTATGGGAACTTTGGTATCATATACCGAGAAATCTATTGGACCCAGTTATCAGAAAATATCGCAGTAAATACATTGACCCGCGATCGTCACGGAGAAAGTGAAAACCAGTGCATCAGACACGGAGCGATAAGCTCTTTTGGTCTCTAATTGAACTTAATTGGTGGACTGCACTAAAAATATCTGCCTTCAGTCCTCAATGAGCACGCTTCTTCCTGTGTACGGCCCACGCTGCATGGGAATCCATTGTCCGATCTTCTCGACGAGCGGCAGTCTATTTTCGGAAGCGCTTCAATTCCAAAACGACAACAATACAATTGAAGACACTCTGAGAGGTCGGCCAATGTGATCGGTTTTTTCAAAAGGAGTGGGTCTCGAAACTTGTGGTCGACGCACATGGAAGGACGTTAACCCTACATATGTATATACATAGCCATTATTTTTCTCCAAACCGCCAATGAATTTATCTTTCTAATAGCAAAATAGATTTTAACGTAAATCTTTTTAATAATGGGATTATAACAAAAATTAGCACAACTTTTAACTTAGAAAAGGATCCTATCATCTTTGTTAGTTATTATTTATTTTAACACTTTATTATTTTTGTAAAAAATTTAATACCTTGTATTAGGGTTTGTTAGCTATTAAGTATTTTTTATGAACCGATTCTCCCGTTTTTAATTTTTAAAGCCTAAAGCCATGATTTGTTTTAAGATCTAGCAAAAAATGACGTTTTACGAAAAGTCTATATTAAATCCTTAACAAAAACATTGAATTTATAAAAATTGTTACTGAAAAGCGGAATTAAAAAGCCTGTTAAGACAGGTTTAAAAAAACCTTACCATTTAGATTAAAACTTTAGGGGATTGTTTCCTTAAAAAAAAAATCACAGGGTTTTAATTTTAGTTTTACATATGTATTTCCCCAAAATTGTAATTCTAATTTCCCATTAGCACACGAAAATTAAATAAATTTTTTGTAGAGGATCTAAGTAATTCATCATGCGAGGTGTGAAACTGGCATAGTAATTATGCATTAGGCATTCCGGTTCGCGAGAATTTCCAGAGCAGGCCAGCATATTAGCATAATTAACGTATGGCATATTGTAGCGGCAATCTTTGGGCTATTTTGCCATGTCTGGGAAGTCTCCTTTTTTCAATTTTGCCAGCTTATTGATTTTCTCGTGCCATTGCAAAACGGTCACAAACACCGTTACCAAAAACTAACACACACACAAAGGCACGGGGACTTAGGGAGGGGATCTTGAAGTTCCCACACTCCGCTAAACTTGGCCCATTTGGAGAATAAAAAAATAAGAAAAATCAGTCAATTTAAAACCAAATTTAACCTTTACGCAGCAGCCAACACTTGCACTTTTTGCACACACACACACACCCACACACACAAAGCTTTAGTGGGTAAACAATTTGATTAGAACTTAATTTGATTGCTGGTCAAATCGAAACGAGTGTATCTCCGCGGACGTAGAGCGTACTTACCTCTGGAATTATACGTATTACCCCGGACTATACGTATATTTGCCTCAATGTTCTTACTTTTGCGTATTGCACTTATCAACATCAACACGCACACCAGTGCACAGCATTTTACAACAATTTGCATTTATTTCTGCACCCACACATCAATAACGACGCAGTTTGCGGATTTGCACACACTTTACGGTTGGCGAAATGGCATCGCTGCAATTTGGCAAACGACTGCGGCGGATTAGCAAACGATTGTTTTTGCCAGTAGCACTATCAATAAAATAATAAAATGCAGTTACAGCCCGCAATTCTTCTACGCGCTTTGACGGTAGCAGGCCAGTGTTGGACAACTGCGGAGGTTGGTTGGTTGGCGTTGCCAGATATTCGAAGAACGGGAATTCACGGGATATTTATGTTTATAACGCTTAATTTTAGGGTTGTTGTAACGTTTGTTTTTCGGACCATTTGTGGCAAAACTTAATAATAAATAAATTAAGATAAAACACTCTGAAATTTATTTTGTAATATTGATTGTAATGTAATTTTATTTATTCATTTAAATTCAGGTTCAAGGTATACACAAGATATATTAAAATTTGAACACGCATTTATAAGTAAAATATTCAGTACTTACATTAAATGCAAAAAGTTAGAATGAAAAATAATAATAAAATACAAAAAATGTAACAGTTTGTTAAATATTAATGTAAAATATCAAATTACATATAAAAAATCTTAGGTAAATTAATAAACTCTTTTACTTAGAAATCAAAACCAAAAATTTAAAAAAATTACCTTTTCTTAAATTTAATTCGAAATTCGGTTTAGAACTGGGAACACCGCTTCGGAACTACTGCTAAAGCAATGATATGGCAACGCTTGGCACTTGTGTTCTTTTTCTGAACCTTGGCAACCCTGCGAACAGATGATTATTCGTATTGTAGTTGTTGCGAAACGAGAGGAGTTTATCTTTTGGCAAAAGAAAGTCTAAAATTGATTAAACGCGGAAACATCCGGCACAAAAACTTACTTCGCCCACTCCAGAAATTTCGAACGTAGGGGCGCTACGTGAAGCCGGAGTTCCGACGTTACTTCTATTTCACAAACTCAATGTATCTTACGTGCAGAAAATCGATTTTTGCCTTAACAGCGGTTTTTGGTCGACGGTTGGCAGCAATAAATAACATTTTCGCCAGCGGATCCGACTAAAACCTTATTTCGCATAGGTCAAGTGCGTTGAGGACCAGCATAGTAGTATCACATCGATCGATCAGTAGCCTGAACAAACCCAAAATGACCATTGCCGAGGGTTCGCAAAAGTCCGCGACCAGGAAGCCCGACAACATGGAGCCCATTCTGAGGTATGTAATTGCTGTGTCATTTGTATTGAAGATGATCTAATGGCTAAGATTTGTGTGCCACAGGTTAAACAACATTGAAAAGTCGCAACAGGACACACGTGACTACCGAGGATTGCAGCTGGAAAACGGCCTGAAGGTCCTGCTGATCAGCGATCCCAACACAGATGTCTCGGCGGCAGCTTTGTCCGTGCAAGTGGGGTAATTTGAACCAAATTACATTTGAAAACTTCTCTAATAAATTAAACCCTTGCAGCCACATGTCCGATCCCACGAGCCTGCCCGGTTTGGCACATTTCTGCGAGCACATGCTCTTCCTGGGCACCGAGAAGTATCCGCACGAGAATGGCTACACCACATACCTCTCGCAAAGCGGTGGAAGCAGCAACGCCGCCACCTATCCCCTGATGACCAAGTACCACTTCCACGTGGCACCGGATAAGTTGGATGGAGCCCTGGATCGCTTTGCCCAGTTCTTCATTGCCCCTTTGTTCACGCCCAGCGCCACGGAAAGGGAAATTAATGCGGTAAACACAGTAGGCTTGGTATTATCTTTCACAGAACTATAAACTAAAGAATTCCAGGTTAATTCGGAGCATGAGAAGAACTTGCCCAGCGACTTGTGGCGTATCAAACAGGTGAACCGGCACCTTGCCAAGCCAGATCATGCCTACAGCAAGTTTGGCAGCGGCAACAAGACCACGCTCTCGGAAATACCCAAGTCTAAGAACATTGATGTACGGGACGAGCTGCTCAAGTTCCACAAGAAGTGGTACTCCGCCAACATCATGTGCCTGGCTGTCATTGGCAAAGGTTGGTTTTATTCTAGTAGTTTTCATTTAGTTACTAATCAGTCTTACTAAACAGAATCGCTGGACGAACTTGAGGGCATGGTCTTGGAGAAATTCTCCGAAATCGAGAACAAAAACGTTGATGTTCCCGATTGGCCACGTCACCCGTATGCTGATGAGCGCTACGGACAAAAGGTGAAAATAGTGCCTATTAAAGACATCCGATCGCTGACAATAAGCTTTACCACAGACGATTTGACCCAGTACTACAAGTCGGGCGTAAGTTTAAGGTACCACTGCGATGTGGCTACGAAACAATCTGAGGATTTCTCTGTATTAAGTCCACTGAAACTCTTGTTTAATTATAGCCCGATAACTATTTGACACACCTCATCGGTCATGAGGGCAAGGGAAGCATTTTATCCGAACTGCGACGACTGGGCTGGTGCAATGAGTAAGTTTATATGAATTAAGTACCTGATTCATAGTTAACATCCCTTACTTTTTTGCAGTCTTATGGCCGGACATCAGAACACGCAAAACGGTTTTGGCTTTTTCGACATTGTGGTCGACCTGACACAGGAGGGCTTGGAGCACGTGGATGACATTGTGAAGATCGTGTTTCAGTATTTGGGAATGCTGCGCGAAGAGGGTCCCAAAAAGTGGATCTTCGACGAGTGCGTGAAACTTAACGAAATGAGATTCCGGTTTAAGGAAAAGGAACAGCCGGAGAGTTTGGTCACGCATGCCGTTTCGTCCATGCAGATATTCCCCCTGGAGGAGGTACTTATCGCTCCATATATGAGCAACGAATGGCGTCCGGATCTGATTAAAAGTTTATTGGACGAGCTTGTTCCCGCCAAGAGTCGCATCGTAATGGTGAGTCAGAGTTATGAGCAGGATTGCAATCAAGCGGAGCCGTACTACAAAACCAAGTACGGCGTGGAACGCGTGAACAAGGACACGGTGGAAGTAAGTATTATCATAGTAAGTATTTAGTCATAAAATAACAAAATCGAAATATTTTTAGAGCTGGGAGACATGTGATCTTAACGAGAACCTTAAATTGGCCCTGCCAAACAGTTTCATACCCACGAACTTTGACATTTCCGAGGTTCCTGCCGATGCTCCCAAACATCCAACGATCATTATGGATACGCCCATTTTACGGGTGTGGCACAAACAGGACAATCAGTTCAATAAACCGAAGGCTTGCATGACGTTCGACATGTCCAATCCGATTGCCTATCTGGATCCCCTCAATTGCAATCTTAACCATATGATGGTGATGCTGCTCAAGGATCAGCTCAACGAATACTTGTACGATGCGGAGCTGGCCAGCCTTAAACTCAGTGTGATGGGCAAGACATGTGGCATTGATGTGAGTTTAACCAAAACAAGAGAAATGTCAACTGTTTTAATTTAAAACTCCCTCGTTTTCAGTTCACCATTAGAGGATTCAGTGACAAGCAGGTTGTGCTTCTGGAAAAGCTCTTAGATCACCTCTTTGACTTCTCCATCGACGAGAAACGATTCGACATCCTGAAGGAGGAATACGTACGTTCACTGAAAAACTTTAAGGCTGAGCAACCCTATCAGCATTCCATCTACTATTTAGCTCTGTTGTTAACTGAAAATGCCTGGGCGAATGTGGAGCTCTTGGACGCCATGGAACGTAAGTAGTACTTGTAGCTTGTATTACTCTTGTTAAATTTGTTGGCTAATATAATTTATTTTAAAGTCGTTACCTACGATCGAGTGTTGAACTTTGCTAAGGAGTTTTTCCAACGGCTGCACACGGAGTGCTTCATTTTTGGCAATGTGACCAAGCAACAGGCTACGGACATCGCGGGACGAGTTAACAACCGCCTGGAGGCTACCAATGCGTCAAAACTTCCCATTCTGGCACGGCAAATGCTAAAGAAGCGGGAGTATAAGCTGCTTGCTGGCGACAGCTACCTATTCGAAAAGGAAAACGAGTTCCACAAAAGCTCATGCACACAGCTCTACCTGCAGTGCGGCGCACAAACGGATCACACAAATATAATGGTGAACCTGGTTTCCCAGGTGCTCTCCGAACCTTGCTACGACTGTCTGCGCACAAAGGAACAACTGGGCTACATTGTGTTTAGTGGCGTGCGTAAGGTGAATGGAGCTAATGGCATTCGCATCATTGTGCAGTCAGCAAAGCATCCGTCCTTCGTCGAGGATCGCATCGAGAACTTTCTGCAAACTTATCTGGTAATAAACCAAAATCCATCATCTATTGCACGTACCATATTACTTACTTCACTTGTTTTTAGCAAGTAATTGAGGATATGCCCTTGGATGAATTCGAGCGACACAAGGAGGCTTTGGCGGTGAAGAAGCTGGAAAAGCCGAAGACTATTTTCCAGCAATTCAGCCAGTTCTATGGCGAAATAGCCATGCAGACGTACCACTTCGAAAGGGAAGAGGCTGAGGTGGCCATCCTGCGTAAGATCAGCAAGGCCGATTTTGTAGAGTACTTCAAGGTGCGGAAATATACACTAGCCGGTGTCAAAGCTGCCCTATCTAACCCCCTTTGATTCACAGAAATTCATCGCAAAGGATGGCGATGAGCGACGCGTTCTGTCCGTTCACATTGTGTCCCAGCAAACCGACGAGAATGCCACGACCGAGGCAGAGCCACTGGAGATCACGAACATGGAGCGTCACAAGCCTATTAGCGATATTGTGACCTTCAAGTCGTGCAAGGAGCTGTACCCCATTGCACTGCCATTCCTCGACATCAAGGCCAAGGGAGCTCGCAGCAAGCTTTAAAGTGGAGCAGGGATATGAATGAAGCAGGTCTTTTAAATAGCACATGGTTTTGGTCTCTCTTTGTTTTTAATAGCCCAACCCCGGGATACAAACGTTGTTCTGTCATTCACAAATATAAAAGAATCTGTATCAACAGAGCGTTTTGCTTGATGAACGTGCTGCCCAATAGTACGCTGTTCGGAATGGAGAAGCCCATGTCCAGTTTGTTGAGCGCCTGTGAGCTGAGGTCCTGTGTCCTTCGGTGCAGGTGGTTCTGATCCAGTATGGAGATCTTATGCTTCAGCGCCACATCCTCGTTCCACTTGGCATTCTGAAAGATTCCGTCCATTTCCAGCAATATGTTGTTGCTTTGGCCAGGTTTCGACTGCGGGTTAAAGATGCCGTAACCCAGTTGCAAGTTCAGCAGCTCCCGATTCATGTGATGGAAGGTACACTTGAGTTGCAGTGATTTTCCTGAAAAAAAGGTAAGGTTAAATTAGAGTGGGGATATATATTGCAACTTGAATTTATCTTACCTTTAAAGCTAAATATTGGGCTACTGACGGTGGCCAATTTGGGGGCTTTGATAAGCTCCGTAACGTTCTCCAGCTTCCAGTAGTAGGTGAACAGTTTTACATCCTGATTGGCCAGCACGGTATTATTGAACTTGTCGACTTCATCTTCACGAGCTCCCAGATCCGAGTTCCCATTCGTCTCTAAATTCTTTAGAGTGGGCACCTTTTTAGCGCCAAAGTCTGGGGCAACCTCGTTTTCCTCAGTTTTAAAATTAGTTGAATTGGTTAAACGCTTTGCAGGATCTACCGACTTGAAGTGGGGCAGAGCAGAGGGATTCGATGGATTGATGGGTGGAAGTGGAGTGGGCACAGGTGTTGGCATTGCGGTGTTAACTTTCAGACCGTTTGCCTTGGCCAAATGCACCAAAATCAGTTTCATGACACGCAGCTCCTCGTAAAGTTTGTTCTCCAGGTTCCTAAATGCCATGTTCATTTCATCTGAACCGAAAATTCTAGTTGATTTTTAAGAAGAAAAGGTAAATAGATAACTTGACTCACCTGATCCACAGACTCCTTTGAGGGTTTTTGTGGTGACAGCCTCGGCAGATGCTTTCACCTCCCCCGCAGTCACAGTGCACACAGCTTTTTGCACCTCGCTGGGCAGTTTTGGAAGCCTTTCGGTATCCGATGGATTGCTAGTGATGTTGAGTAGTCCTCTGTCGGTTTCCTCCTCCAATCCCATGACCGTTGAGCAGAGAACCAGGCAGAAAATCCATCTAATCGACCTCTTGTCCATTGCAAGCAGCATTCAGCTATGTTATGTTATTTTTCTTGAAACACGCAACACGCAACACTCAAACACAACTGTCGATCGCAATATTGTATTTTGAGAAATTGGCAAAGGCTGATTATTTGGGCAGCACCACCTTGAGCCGCTGGTGCACGTGGATTTCATTTCTTTCTCGGTGTGTCTCTTGTGTGCTGGTGCGTGGAACTACTTTTAGATTGGGTCCCTCCCACCGAACTCTAAAAATAGTGACCATTTTTGATCGTTTCTCTAGTATAAAATATGAATGAATGAAACACATTCGCACAAAAAATTTATTCTCAGCGGTGTAACAGAAATATAGAATTTTTGTGAGAGTTTTTGCCTTACTTGCAGTTTTAAAGGAAAAGACAATAATAAAAATAAAGTTTTTTTCGGCTCAAAAAATATTTATCTTATAATTTAAATTGTTTCTTAAATCAACTGATTAAGAATTGGAATGTTTTAAATATAATCAAGTAGATCAAAACCATTTTCTAAAGCTTTTGCTATTATAAATCACTTAAAAACAATTGTTTTTTTGTATTTTCTAAATAAAGACAAATTTAAAAATAGGAATAAATGAATTTAAAAAAATGTCTACTTTAAAATTTGCCCGCTACTTTCTTTGAATTGTATTAAATAAAGCTGCAGTCTAATTAAGGATTTATATATTAGGGGTGGTCGTTCAATTTTAAATACGTTGCACATTCCGGGTATTTCTTAGGGAACTAAAATAAATAAATATTTTGAATTCCAACCAAATTGAAATTGAACCCTTATCCCATGGAGAAAAAGGACAATCGGAAGGCCATTTCCACAATGTTTTGGGGAACATCGGAGCGGTGGCAGACGTAGACTTCCTTGGCTGGTGATTGGAACAGGCGACCGACCACCACGAAGCGACTGCTCCTCGGGGATGCGGTTTGACCCTCCGGCTTGGGCTGCACACTGGCCTCCAGGGTAAGGCCGTGCTCCTTGACCAGCGACACTGCATGGCTGCTGTGGCCATTGGAGCTCGTTGATGTCCTCGAGGATTCGGTGAGCTGGCGGCGATAGTGTTTCGATTTCTCCAGCACGGCGTGGATTATGTGACAGGCCTGGCGGATCTCCGAGAGGAGGGAGGAACTCTCGGAAGTGTCGGTGAATGGAGCAAAGAGCGACCCATTGGCTATGTCGATGTAGACGTAGTGCAGCACACAGTTCTTCCAGCCGGCGGAGATTTTCACCGGCACCACGTTGTTGATCTCCTTCCACATGGACTCCGTCATCTGGCTCTGATTGTGGCTCTCGCCCCCCAGATTCAGTCCGTAGTGCAGTGGATGCTGCACGGCAAAGTTCTCCCAGTCGGAGCCGCTGTCCGAATCCTCGCCAGCGCCATGGATGGGCGTCAGTCTTCGGCGCGATGAGTCGTCCTCGCTGGGAGTCAAACTGTGTATGGAGGATCCACCCAAAGACGAGCAGAGTTGGGCCTCCTCCTCCACCGAGGGACTGAGTACGGTTAGTTTCTGCTTGAGGAACGACTCCAGCCGGCTATTGGGCTCCTTCTCCTGATCCCTGCCGTCCGCCGCCGCCGTCGCCGTGGCCTCCAGCACCTCGGGCCTCTTGTTGGACACGGACCAGAACATGGCCAGCGACTCGATGCCGCACTGCACCAGGTGGTCCAGCGTCTCCTGGATCTCCTCGATGTAGAAGAGCGACGGACCCACCACCGCATCCGGCGCCATGTCCGGCGCATCGAAGATCTTCAGGATGACAGCCAGGCTGAGGTGATTGCGCGTGCAGATGGTTAGGAAGTAGCGACCAGTGGCACTGGGCAGGACAATCTCCTCCCACACATACATCTCGCGCACTCGGATCCCCGGAGCAGCGCCCAGCAGGTCGAAGATGCCGCGACAGCGCAGGAAACCCTCCACACTGACCCTCACCTCCGGCGGCAGCAGGCTGGCCACCAGGAATCCATCGTAGTACAGGGCACTGCCGTAGATGAAGAACTCCCGGTGGGTGGTCAGCGGTTCGTCGTTCCAATTGCGATAGTCCATGGCCTCCATTTCGCTCAGTGCATCGAAGATGCGCAGCTGGGCCTCCTTGGGCAGCGGCAGGCTTCGCGACTGTCCCAGCAGCTCCTCGAACCGGATGACCCCGCGACACCTGGCCAGCAGGCGGATCCGCTGGATCTCACAAAAGTTCCTCAAAAACAACTTAAGCGCCGATCCGCCGTTCACTTCCGTTCCGCCCTCCGCCTCGCTGAAGGATTCCAGGACCAGACCAGGCAGCGAGAAGCGTATGTAGCCTATGAGCTCGTCCGACCGCAGACTGCATTCCGCCGCACTGCACAGTGCTCCGGCGTAGGCGAACAGCACCAGGAAGCCGTTGAGCCGGCGATAGTTGACCTGGTACTGCACCTGCTCCACCAGCAATCGCGAACTCAGCGGCTGGGTGTGCAGCTCACTGAGGACGGCGTGCAGAGTGAGGAAACTGCCGCGCGCTTTGAACAGGAAGTTGTCCGGCGTCTCTGGGTAGTAGTACAGCGAGTCCTGTTGCTGCTCGTGCTGATAGCACTCCGGTGGCAGGAGAAGCATGGCAAAGGGCAGGGCCGGCATGTCCGGCGGATTGCCCTCGGCCATAAGCATTTGCTCGAACCTCGCCGTGAACATGGCAAAGTTTTCCACCTTGCAGACCTGCTCCTCCGGCTGGTTGTCCTTGTAGGCGGCGTCCGTGGCGTTGGCTGCACTGGCCGATCCGCAGGACTGAAAGCCCAGACACACCTGGGTGGGCTCCACGAACTGCTGCAGCAGTTCGTCCACATTGCTGGCATACAACTCGATGCCATTGAGGGACCTGAACCAATCCCCCCGCTTGATGCCATGCTGCAGGGCACTCAGATCGTGCACAAAGCCATCGACCATCAGGCATTCCGGCTGATCCGCAAACGGCAGCACCCGGAAGCCCAGGATCGACTCCACCGCCGTGGAGCGTCGTCCGAAACGGTAGCGATCGGCGGCCGTTATGACCAGCTCCAGTTTCTTGGGATCGGGGGCAACCGTCTTGAACTGTGAGAATCGGAACTCTTGCGGCTCCGCCTGCGAATCTAACTGACTCTGGCCGTGCGACTGGTTTTGGTTGTGACTCTGATTCTGACTCTGACTCTGACTCTGATTTTGATTGCCACTGCGACGCGACGACTTCTTTCCCAGGCGCAGCGAACGGCGCATGAATTCCACCCGCCGCTCCGCTGCTCCAGCAGACTTCTCCTCGTTTCTCACATACTCCATGTAGAAGAGACTGCCGTCGGCGGCCACGTACTCCTCCCAGTTGGCCAGGTCGCTGCCGTCGCTGTACGAGTTGCTCAGCGAGGAGTTGGAGCTGGAGAAGGCCTCGGAGGCCAAACTGCCCGGCGATTTGCGCATTGTGCACCGCGGATGCGTATAAATGCTTCACTTAACTTTGGACACAAATCGCCAATGAACTCTAGTTTCTGCCGCCGCAAGACACCGCCTCAGTTGAGCTCTGGATGTCGACTGAACTCAGTTGAGATCCGATCTCGGCACTCAAAACCTGTTTCCAATTGAGCTCACTGGATGGGTGGTAAGTACCCACTCCACTCAAATTCCAGCGGGAAACAATCTACTCTCTTTTCCAACACGTTCTTTATTTGCTGGGGGAAACTCAAAACTCACCACACCTTTTGTGCTAATAAAACATCTTTCCTTTAAAAAACAAATTCCAAATTTAAAGAAAAATTTATGTGATTTTATGCCTTTTTTATGTTATGTTATAGTTGTCCTGAAGTTGGTTTCTGAAGTGCATCAGAAATATAACGAAAAACAATAAGAAACTTATTTTTTTATATTTTTTAACACACAAACCCTTGATTGCAGCAAAACATTAAAATTATAAACAGAAAGTTCCCCAACAAAGTAAGAAACATTTCGAAAATTCTTGATATTTTACATGTATTTCTTATGCTGACAAATAATTTTACAACCAATTATTGTCACAAAATAAAATACTTTTATGTTATACTCTGTGAGAATAAGGTGAATACTACCGAATTTTAATTAAATATTTAAATTAAAATATTTATTGCGATATTAACAATTATAAAATTAATTAAAATACAAATTTTATAAAATCTGTATTTAAATTTGCTTTTGAATGCATTGCAAAATATGAAAATTATATTTTAATAAAAATTAAAGAGTTAAGAATTGAGAAACAGCATTTCCATTATTATTGCACTTTTTTGTGTGTTTATTTTACTGCTTGCAAATAATCTTAATAAAAATATAAACAGAATAGCGATAGCTATGCTATAATAATCAAACTAACTATGACTAGAAAAACAATAAGATTAAATGCACTTTAAACAACTCGCACTTTGTCAAGTCATTAAAAGGATTTGTTTATCAGTGAAAGATTAGCCAAACTTAATGATTCCTCAACGGCAAACTCATAACCATTTGCTCTAACACTAATAAAAGGTTACAGATCACTAATACAGGAGCTCTATCTCCCAAACCTATCAATTTATCAATCAATATTTGTACGGGCAATAACCTATATAATATTGCTAAAAGGGAACCGAAAATATTAATTGGCCATTTGAGCAGCAAGGTGTTTTAGTGGTAAGCTTTCACTATCGCCGATCAAATGATAATCTAAGATTCACCAAACGGTTTCTTATCGCCGCCGACTGTGGACGCAGTAAATCAAGGCTTTTCTATCTGCAAACATTTCCAAGTGCTTGAGCACTATAAAAGAGGTGTTTCGGTTTAATTTATTTGCTTGCTGGAAAACGAGCCATATCCAAAGCATCGATCCCATTAAAGTACGCCACTAATCACCATTTCCCGAAGACCAGATAATTATCCGATAGCAAGTAAGTGCGTGGGCGTGAGTCGGGGAGCATAATGCCACCGAAATAGCGATACGCGATACGCTGATAGTGGCGGGCCATTCAAGCGAAGATATTGCCAAAATTGATAAGCCCTATCATGGCAGAATTAGCCGCACAATGTATCAATATGTATCGCTGCTACCAATTATTTTCGCTGACCAATAGCCAGGCTAATATGCTTGTCAGTCTTTTTCGGGAACCCAAAGCGTGTGCTTCGCTTCGTTTAATCGCAATCAAATAATTTCCGCCAAAACTCATCGTGTTAAACCGTCACAATGTGGCTACAATTTCGGAATAACCAGAGATTATAACAATCGTGACGGGCTAAAAATATTGAAAATTATACCAGTGTGACTTAGTGATTTAGTAAAAAGCTATAATCTGCATGATAGTGCAATCAAACAAGTGTCCACTCAATTTATGACCACTTCTTGCAAGCGAAATAAGTGCGTAATTCAATGAAAATGTATCCAAAATACATATTGGATGTGACTTTAATAGTGTCCCTCTTGCTGGGAAATTTTCAAGCAATCTCCTCTGAGTTCTCCACACTCGAGGGCATAATCACAGATCCAGACTCAACGACAACGACAACGACAACGACATCAAGTGAGGAGTCCGATGAAGCCAGCAAGGAGAGAACTGATATCAAGTCCCTCATCATGAAGTACGAATCGGATGACGGCAACAGATGTCTTTTGGATATGATCAAAGACGATGTGATATGGTGGCTCTATCCAAATGGTACCCTCAAGGAGGGAACTAAAAAATTCGGTAAGCCCCATAAAAAATCGGTTAACTGTCAAAATTTGATTGACCCTTGTTAACAGCAATCAAAGTCGTATATTTTCACGCTTCCGGCAATTCAAATCGACAGCTGATAAAAGCTTTTTAGTGTTAAGTTAAGCCACCTGAATTGTTAAGTATTATTGTACTTGTTATCGGTAAAAGCTTTGTACAACGAATGAATTAAAAGGGTAGATTTAATAATGATATTTACTAGCGAAAATAGACTTTCTGAATGTTTATACTCGGTACTTCTGTGAGGAAAACGGTCAGTGAAACGGCATAGTAAAATTAAACTTTTAAATGTTTGAACACTGTTTTTCAAAATATATTTGTACTTAAAACAAATTAAACGTTGGTTATTTAATAGGAAAATTGAAGATTTAAATTTGTTTTCTTTATTAAATTTAAAATTTTCCATTCTTAAAAACAAAAATTGAAAAGTATCACACATTAATTTAAACAAAACAGTACCAAAAATATTTATTTAAAAGTGAAAAAATTTGTGTTTGGCATGGTTTTTCTCTGGGTGTTCTTTATAATGAATAAATATTATAACATCTTAAAAAAAACTTAAGCCACATTTTTTTAGATAAAAAAAATAAAAGTATAAAAGTATTATTATAAAGAAAAGGAAGCAAATAAATAACTTATCATCAAGTTGCAGTGAAACTATGTATTTTATTGGCGAAAATAATACAAAAATACATTAAGTGGTATCAAGCCAATTTAAAAATAAAAATAAATATAAATATTTCAGTACCTTAATAAATAACATTGAACATTCTTAAGATAAATAAAAATTTTTACCTAGTTAGATAAAGCTAGTCGCAAATTGGCTTACCTATGTAGCGTATAAGACTATTTTTCGTAGAAACGAACCGACAGACGAAAATGGACACCGCTAGATCGCCTCTATTTGTGATGCTGATCAAGTATATATATACTTTAAATGTTCGGAAATGACTTAAATTATAATACCTCCTGCAAGGGTGTTAAAACTGATTATTTTAAACTACATTGACTTCATTATTTTAGTGTTTTTTATGTCTAGACAATTTATAAAAATATAAAAATTATTGAATTTTACAACGGTAGTTAGCTGTTACAAAGAATATACAAACTATTTGCCATTACCTGTTAATAACTCTGAATATAATTAAATGCCATTACTACATTACAATTTCGTATTTAAAGCAAACAAAATGTATTTGGATCTATCGCATGGTAACCTCAAGGAAGACTCTGAATTGTTGCGCCGGACGAAATTAGAGAGAAGGTTCATCAGATGGAGGATAGAAGTCTTTTCGGCTGCCTTCAACACGTTGAGTGCTGCTCCGTTCAATACCCTTGACTCCATGAGGGACTCCTTGAAGTTTCTTTCGCTGAGGGGGAACAATTTCTCCGACCTCATTCCCGATGCCGAAGGTAGGTGAAGTGGGATTGCTGCTCACATATCCTTTGTCGAAGTCCTGGCACCCACATTCTGATGGTCAGTTATCCATCATCGCCATTTCAGCCTTTGAGCGGTTTTTAAACGAGACCCGCTCGGACGTGAGTAACACTACACAACACAGGTGCGAAACACTACTCGCTTACAATGCCACCGATCTTTACGATCGAGAGTGTTATCTGTACTTTCAAAACAACACCGACACAACACACACAGCCCTAACGGGTATAAACTATGAGGAGTACATTCGATTACTGCTAAATCGCTTTGAACAGCTTGGAAACAAACGTAAGACCACACCTAAAATACAATTACACACAAAAACTCATTATCTGTTCAAGAAATACATATTAACCATTGAATTAAGCATACGTTAACAAGTCTGGTAAAAAAACAAATTGGTAAATACAAGTATTTAATATTTAATTAAAATATATTTATTCTTTGATTCTATTGCACATTTTAGTTATTATAATATGAAAGCTTTTTATGTGATTGGAATTAATTTTTACATTTGAAAAATTAGAAATTTTAACCTTATTTAAATTAAAAAAAAAAAACCTTAATCAAGTAGGAACTATTTTAAATCTGACATTTTCCCCATAAATACAAATATTTTTATATTAAATACTGCAATTTATAAAGCATTTTTTTATATTATGGTTTAATATTTAATTTTAATAATAAGTATACAAAAGTCATATATTTTTTTATACTACACTATGCAAAACTAATCTTTTGTAGCATACTTTTTTTACTCGAGTGAGTAGCTTAAGTCCAAAGGAAGGAATATTTTTTTTAACTAGGTACTGAAGCGTAATTTTCCTTCTAGACAATATCTTAAAGTTTATTAATTTTCGGTTTGCATATTCACTATCTTTCTTCTAGCGCAATTTATAGCCTGGGCGAGTTTCCCGAAACTTCCCCGACTTGTGGAGCTGGACATAAGCAACTGCAGCATCGAGTACGTGAGCAAGGACACTTTCCGGAACGTCACCGGCCTGCGTAGACTCTTCATGTCGGATAACAAGATAATGACCATATACCACGACACGTTCTACTACATCCAGGGACTGCAGTACTTGGACCTGTCCTTCACCAACTTCCTGACTTATAACTACCAACTGCAGCTGCCCACCTTGGAGATGGCTTTGAGTCTGATCTACGGCCTGAAGATCCAGCAGTATGTGTTCAAGCTACTGCCGGAGTTGGTCTACCTGGACTTGTCCCACTCGAAGATGACGCGAAATAGTGCGGTGGCATTTGCCCATCTGGGGGCTAAGCTGAGGTACCTAAGTCTGTGCTACACCTCCATTCCGATGGTTAGCAGTACGATCTTCAAGAACACGGTTCTCGAGGGTCTGGACTTGTCGGGGAATCCCTATCTGTCGTACAATGTTATTGACGATGCCTTCGACGGGATTGCCGATACGTTGAAGTATTTGTATTTCGAGCAATCAAACCTCAAGGATTTGGAGTGGGCCAAGTCGTTGAAGAATCTGCAGGTTTTGGGACTAGCGGGCAATAACATCAATGCCCTCACTCCGCACATGTTTCAGTCCTTGGAGTCGCTGGAGATCCTGGACTTGAGCTCGAACCATGTGGGCAACTGGTATCGCAGTGCTTTCTTCAATAACTCCGCTTTGAGGGTGTTAAACCTGAGGAGTAACACCATCAACATGCTGTCCAACGAGATGCTAAAGGACTTTGAGCGCTTGGATTACCTCAGTCTGGGGGAGAATGACTTCATATGCGACTGCGGTTTGAGAACGGTGGTGGAGTTGGCAGCCGCTAATAATAAGGATGCGGATTGCTCCTACAACCTGCTGAACTACAGCCAGAAAGAGGTGGCCGAGGATCTGCTCATGGCGGCGGAATCACTACATATTGATCGCGGACTCTGGCAAAGTCGCTACATTCCCTGGTTGAAGAGGAGTTACACAAACGTAAAGGACTTCAATCGAGTCAATCATATCATCAAGGTGCGCATCTTTTCCGAGGACCACAAGATCTCCAAGTGCTCCTCAGCCACGCCATATCATATGGATGAATTGGGCAGCGATCTCAGCCTGAAATTCCAGCTACTCGACTACGAGGCCAGTCAGTACTACTGCTTCAACAACACCGATCAACTCCAGGTGGATCAGCTGAACTGCCAGGTTCGAACGATGAATGATCTAGCGGAGGAACTGCATCGCGTTACGAACACGGTGATCGCAGTGCTGGGCAGTATCATTGGAGTCTGCATCCTGGGGTTCATTGTCTACTTGAAACGCTGGCACATTCACTACTATTACTCATCCTTGAAGTCCGCTGCCTTGTTGTCCAGTGCCTCGAAAGAGGCGGTGGATAGCTTTAGCCAGATATCCCAGAGGGATCCCAGCGCCGTCTACGATATCTTCATCAGCTACTGCCAAAATGATCGCCCCTGGGTGCTAAACGAACTATTGCCAAACGTGGAGGAAACTAGGGATATATCCATTTGTCTGCATGAACGAGATTTTCAGGTGGGCTAGAACTAGAACTTTATTTTGATGTAAAATGTACACTGATAGTTTCTTAACACGTTAATATGGGATTATGATTCAGTTTTAAGTTTAGCCAAATATTATTCCTATTTACAAATTGGTTAAAACCGAAATTTTAATTTAAATAAGCGTATCTTGAAAATCGATTCAATGCTTAATAATAACCCCTATACTTTTTTGATTCATTTATATTTTAAAAGTTCCTTAACATTTTAAATATTATTATTAATATTTACATTTACAACATTCACGCTACTTTCTTTCCATTTTACCAATTGGCAAATAGGGGTTATATAAACCTATTTAATAGTGAAAATGGATCGTACTCCTACATTAACGTGATAATGTCAAAAACTTTCATTGCAAATTGTATTGAATTTAAATGAAAACAATATTGTTTATATAATAAAATAATAACGTTGATCATTGTAATTCATCCTGTTTCCATTCTAGATCGGAGTTACTATCCTGGATAACATTATTTCCTGCATGGACCGTTCGTACTCCCTTATGCTGATCATATCCTCTAAGTTCCTGCTAAGCCACTGGTGTCAATTTGAAATGTATTTGGCACAGCATCGGTATGGAAACTTTTTTGTTTTAAATCTTAAAAACACTAACATATTTCCCTTGCAGTATTTTCGAGGTTAGCAAGGAGCATTTGATCCTGGTTTTTCTAGAAGACATTCCCCGACGAAAGCGTCCCAAAACGCTGCAATACCTGATGGATGTGAAAACCTATATTAAATGGCCGGCTGGCAAGGGCGATTCGGGACCCAAATCGGAGGAGCGAAAACTATTTTGGAAACGCTTGAGACGAACACTTGATGTCATAGGCATCAACTCCAAAGAGGTCAAGGCTTAAAAAATTATTAGCATACCTTAATTTTATTTAAAGAGTTCTAGTCAGTTTTGCAAGTACCTGGAAAATAAACACAAAACCCCTAACCCTATTAAAGAAAAAAGTTAGTAAAGATAATACTAAAAATAACATAGTATAGGCAATAAATCGTTATATAATACAAATATATACCTAAGAGCACCAATAAAGTTATGTTTTTTTTTAAGTTTATTTAAAAAGCTGAGCTCCAAAATAATGGTTTAGAATACGGTTATATTCAAAACAATAAGTGTTCATAATATTTATTAGATCCAAGTCACATTCTAAATTGAATTTTTTTCTTACTACTTTCTATATACTGTGGAAAAACATTTTCCATCATCGTTAATACGCTTATTACAGTTATAACCAATACTGGTAAAATCTTAACAAAAGCCATGGAGTGACATGTTACCAAAAATAAACGGTATTAATAAAGTTCAATTTTAAAAATATTTCAAATTTGTTGACCTTGTGCAACACCGCAACTATCGATTAAGATGCATAGCCCTATCGATAACAACGTCAACAGCTGATCTTGCCTATCGGTATTTACGCGCCAAAACAAAAACACGGCATTAAACAAATTGTAATTTACGCTCGCACAAAACCATGGAATTCCGCCTGAAGAAACGCCCGCGCCTTGAGGTCAAGGCTGAGGTGGTCAGCCTGGAGAGCAAGTATCCGCAGAACGTGATGATGTACCACTATCCGCCGACGGACGACGTGCACATCGAGGAGTTCGAGGAGCTGGCCCTGGAGCGCCTGCGCCTGCTCCGCGTCCTGGATCGCGCGAGCACCCGGAACCTGCGCCTGCTCTCCGACGAGTGGAAGGAGTACGTGAATGCGGAACTGACCCGCGAGGGATTGCGCAGCTACCTGCGACTCTGCTCCGCCGGCGGAGGCACTAAGCATGAGGCGGACATGCAGGCCCGCCGGCGGGACTACATCTCGCACTTCATCCTGCGGCTGGCCTACTGCCGCTCGGAGGACCTCATCCGCTGGTTCGTGGCCCGCGAAATGGAGCTTTTCCGGTACAAATTCGCCGCCCTCAGCAGCGCTGAGGTGAAGCAGTTCCTGGAGGCCAACAAATTTGAGGTGCAGCCGCTTACCGAGGCCCAGAAGGACGAGGTCAAGGATGGCCTGTACGAGAGTACGGTGGGCCAGAGTGTGGCCAAGATCGAGCTGCTGGACTTCTACAAGGTGCCGTTCACCCAGGTGATGGACCTGGTGCGAAGTCGCCGCTGCTACTTGAAGGCAGGCTTTGCCTATGTGAACACCCACGATCTGGTGTCCATTGTGGGCACGCGGCAGCAGGACGAGATCGAGCGGGGACTGCTGGCTGCCAAGGGTCTGGTGGAGGAGGTGGAGGGCGACGAGCGCATCTCCCGCATGCTGAAGGCGTTGCACAACTCGTACACCGGCAAGGACTACACCGTGTGCCGGGACGCAGCGGTGCCCATCGAGTCCCTCGACCAGCTGTCCAAGACCTCCATGCCGCTGTGCATGCGCATGTGCCACGAGCACCTGCGCGCCCAGCATCACATAAAGCACGGCGGCCGGATGCAGTACGGCCTGTTCCTCAAGGGGATTGGCGTGACGCTGGAGGATTCGCTGCGCTTCTGGCGCGAGGAGTTCACCAAGAAAATGGACGCGGACAAGTTTGCGCGCAGCTACGAGTACAACATCTACCACAACTACGGCAAGAAGGGCTCCATGGTGAACTACACGCCCTACTCCTGTGCGAAGATCATCAAGGAGATGGCCACGCCGGGCGATTGCCATGGCTGTCCCTACAGATACATGGACCCGGGATCGCTGAAGACCAAACTCTCCTCCTACGGCCTTTCCGCCAGCGCCATCGAGGAGGTGATGTTCTTCGTGTCCCGCGGCCACTATCAGATCGGCTGCGGCAAGTACTTCCAGATCACCCACAACGCCACCGCGGAGCCGACCATCAACCATCCGAACAGCTACTTCGAGGAGAGCCAGATAACGATGGGCAACCGGCAGAAGCGCACCACAGGATCCGCTGCGCCGAAGGCCAGAGCTCGACCGGACATCAAGGGCTGCGGCGATCGCTCCATGCTGATGGGCGACGACGACGATGAGCTGTGGCGCATTGCGGAAACCCAAGAGCGTGCCATGCAAAGCCAAAAAGCCATATCGGAGGCCTTTGATGACGACCTAGATCTAACGCAAATCGATTACTAATCCTAATGCAAACTAAACTAGCTTAGATGTATACTTAAGTACGGAAAAAGAGAAAAATATATGCGGATGTTGATCAATCTGCTCTTGAACATATCAGAATATATATACATTAGAGATTTAAAACTGGCAAGACACTTGAACCGAAGAAAACAAATAAGTTATGCATGGCAGACATAAGGTAAGTGTTCAAATTTGGTTTTAATGCGTTAGGTCGCAACAATTTTAAAAGTTAAATGCTTAACAGGAAAGCAAATCCTTTTGCAGCTATTGCAAAATAATTATTATTTAAAACAACTATAGTAAAGCTCTGATTATTTTCCACTGATTTATTCGATTGTTTTTATGGCAGCTATATTATATGGTCGACACTATAGGCAAAATCGTAATTCTGAAATATTAAAAAATTACAACATCTCAAAGAACACTAAAAAAATAAAAAACCGCGAATTATAATTTTTGTTTATTTATATTTCCGATTGTTAGGTTAAGCCCTTAATTCTGAAATATTAAATTATTTCTGATTCTAAAAGAATTACAAAGAAATGCAAAAACAGCCAAGTTATAATTTTTGAATTTATTTTTCCGATTGTTCCTATAGGAGCTATTTAATTTGTTGTCCGATCCGGCTAAATCCGTGTTATATACTACTTGCAACAGAAAGACAACTTTTGGATGGTGACGCTGATCAGGAATAGGTTAAATCCGATGATTCTACTCAGTATAATAGGGCAAACATGTTATTAAACAAATTTTTTATAGATACTAAACTATTGTTGCATGAATTTTAAACTATTGGATATGAAAAATTTCATAACATGATGAATTTTCTCTTAAAACGCAATTTATGTAGTTTAAAAATAAGGCCTTAGACTTCAGTTTTACACTCTTCGGTAAACTAAAATGTAAAGTGATTAAATTATTTAGTATTGAATTAATACTTTTAATACCTTCTGTGTAGCCCTGCACTGCGTTTCATTTTTTTGACTAAATTATAATAATGAAAAGTAAAGGCATATTAAGAGAAAAAAAAACAAATCCTAATTTATAAAAATATAATGAGATATTCTTTATTCAGTGTAAAGGTTTAGGAAAATGTTAAATTTGCTATTTCTCGGGATTTGTTAACTTTACGTCTGGCAAAGATAGCAAGTCCGTAAGCTTGGGTCAATAGACTTCTGCGCATTGCGACCGTAAGGAGGCCAGCCATTTACATCCACATAGTACATGCCCCTAGCTTGGGGATTGATTTGATAGCCCATCGGGGAAACGATTCCCTCAGAGCAATCCCGTCTTCTTAACTTGTCCCACGAAGCGCACTTTCTGCCCATGAAGTTCTTCTTCTGCTGGGGATACGCACTCTCCGCAAAATACTCCACCGCTCGTGTATGAGAGCAGCCGATGGTCAGGCAGCCCGGCTGGATGGGATGTGCCCCACCCGGATAGAAATCCACGTCCCCCAGGGGACCTCGCTTGGCCAAAATGCCAATGTTGGTGTGGATGATGTCCACCAGCTTGGCATCGCCCTGCGTCAATCCCGGCAGGATGTTCTCCCGCCTGAAACAGGGTTTGGCCGGATCCAGGCCGGTTATCCTGGGGATCAGCTTTCCGGTCAGCCGCTTAAATGTTCGACCAGCAGTGCCCATGATGTGAGCTCCCAGGGAATGTCCTACATGGAAATAAATTACAAAATTTTAAGGAATTTTTCAATCTGGGCAATAAAACATACCAATCAAATGGATATTTCGCAGGGGAGTCAACTCTATGAGATGTGTCAATCCCACACCAATGTGCTCGCCAATTAAATCTGTATTGAGAGCCGACCAGGAGTACAAGGTGTCCACGTAGTCAGCGGCATCCACAATCTGGAAAAAAAATTCTTAGCAATATAATCTTAAAGAAGTTTTCTCTGGACGAACCACAAAATTCACATCGCCACGACACATGAATGCCTTGGAGATCATCGAAATGGCTGAGGATTCGTTCACAGTGTTGGTCCATCCAGTGGCCAGGATCACCACCTTGCGTCCCTTGCTAAACCTTGAGTGCTTCCACAGCTTCGATGCCTCCAGTAGAGGCACACTGTAGTTCTGGCATGGAGTCATATACTGAAAATGCATTTTCTGTATGTCCGGAGTGATTTTCGGAGGCACTCTGCCCATAAACAGGGTGGAGGAACCTAGGAAATAGACTTTAAATTCAAAATAGTTTTCTTATAACTATAAGATGTTATTCTTACACACAGTATCAATTGCGTTGGCAATAAGTTCTAGTGGAGCAGCTGTGAGAATGTTCACTTTCGTGTTCACAATGTCGGTCACAAGTCGGGGTAATGCATCCCACCAACTTCCAGTTGCCCTGCCTTCCGCATTATCGGCTGTATCTTCAGATGATCCAAAGCGTAAGAGGATAACAATAAGACAGAGGATCCGCATATCAAGAACATTCACTTTACTACACGAATGCTGGAACTAGTTTAAGTTTTGCTAGTATGCGAATTATTGCTCGTTAATCGGGCTTTGTTTGACGGTTTCATTGTTTCCAAATTAAACCCAAAAATTATTGTTTGCATTCATACATATACTGAGTATACTGTTCCAGTTTTTAATAAAAAGTCGTGTTTAATTAAGCTAAATGCTAAGTCGGCCAAGTTTAAGTTACGAACTAAAAGAGTTGTGATTATAGTTTAGTTCGTTATCGGCGCTCCTGTTGAAAAGTTGGATAATCACAAACCTCGGAGTTCTCAGTACTTAGGATTAATTGGCTTAGTATAGGTACATCTATAGATCTTACATTTAGAAAGCTTTAGCTAGACAATTTAGATATGTCTTCGTACTGGACATTTTCCACAATTCGTCCTTTTAGAGGACCATGCAATATCTCCACGCTGACCGAATATTTACGCTCGTTTAGTTTCCTTAGCAAAGCTTCAGATCCGCGATAGGCGCCATTGACAACCATAACACGTTTATCCAAGGCCGGGATAACAGTCTCCAGGTGTGCCTAAAAATAATAAAATACTCTTAAATTAATTTACAATATTAATTATTGTTGACCAGTTGCCTACCTGATCCACTTTCAGCTTTTCCCCCGTGTCCAAGAACTTGATTTTAGCTTGATATTTGTCTATGACTTCCTGAACAACCGCTTTCTGTTTGAAGAACTTGTCGCCCATGGACTTGGAGATGAACTTGACCACAATGTCCTTGTGCAGCCAGTAGTCTTTGCGGTTGGCGCGCTCCTTTTTGGCCTCCTCCTGCTTGATGATCTCGTCCAGCACCGACCGGGTTTGACTGTCTCCGGCAATAGATTTGGGCTTCTTGAAGACCTTTTCGTCAACTTCCGAGGCAGGTCGTTTGGCCAATGCGGACTTTCCAAGGACCGTGTCAGGCTGAAACTTTTTCTCCAGGCGGATGTCGAGTTTCAAGGGTTCGTTCTCCTCGCGCTTGAGTTCGGTGAACTTCTCCTGACCCTCGTCCTCCTCGCCGTCCTTTGCTTTGGCCTTTTTGATTTGCTGTTCGATAAAGTCGGCCATCCGCTCCTCGTCGTCCTTCTCCATCTTCTCCTTGCGGTCGGCCTTCGCCTGGCGCTCCATGGCCTCCGGACTGCGATCGATGTACGAGACGAACCAGCCCTTCTCCGTTTCGTCCGCTATCACCTGACCCGTCCGCCCCAGCCACTTGACGTAGTCGGAAAGGGTCAGCCACCTGGTGGCGTTCATGTGGATGTGCTCCTTGTGGGCAATGTACTCCTGGTAGATCTTGTTGGCGCTGGTCCGCTTGGTGCCGAACCGCCGGCGCAGTAGCTCCATGTAGCCGTCGGAGAACTCCTTGCTGAAGCTGTGCAGGAATTTGCCAGGGGAGTCGGCGAAGAGGAGCAACTGGCGCTGGTGGGACTCGCTCATCGTGTGGCACTTGAAGCCGTTCTCGTCGCGACACTGCTTTTCGCACATCTGGCAGTACCAGCGCAGCTTCTGCAGGCCCTTGGACTTCATCTTGTTGGCCAGGTACTTGGGCGTACCCACCTCGGCACGACCCATCTTTAAGCCTTGTTATTAGCCTTGATCTTCAATAATTTCGCAACAAATTCGGATTGTTTTGGCTGCAGCTGATAAATCTTCATTTGTGTGTGACCGTAGTTGCCTGTTAAGAAAATACCAAAGTAGTTTAGAGATGTTTCTATTTATTGGTGTGACCAGCCGGTTTCAAATAATTTATAACGGTTTGACAACATTTAAAAATGGTTTTCTCACCCAAGTTTGTTATTACGAATGAAAAACTTGTTAAATAAATCAAACTTTTTCCTAAATTTACAATTCCTTCGAAACTGCTATTATAAAAAACTCTTTAAAAAAAACTTTAGATGTAAATAACAATTTAAACTCAGTTTTTTGATACAAATATACATTTAATTCCCTGTAAATAGCTTAATTGAATATTTTAAAATGTTAATTAAACGACAATTTTCTCTCCTAATCTCTCAATCTCATCCAAGATGAAGTCCAACTCTTCGTTTTTCAGGATGGGGAAGCAAGTGAAGACCATGCGTAGGAAGTTTCCCAAATTTTTGGCCTTGAGCGGTGAGTAGCCCACCATCAGAGTGCCACTGTGGGCCATCTGCTCCTTGATCTTCGGAGCCACCTACAGGAAAAGTCCCAAAATTAAATAATTAAAAGAGATACTTTAGAGTAACTTACAGTATATAGACGGGTCCACCACTCAGCCGTTTCCTCTTTCGGGGTCACCCGCATTGAACTTGGGATGTACCAAAAGCAGACATTGGAGTACTCGTGCTTCTGAAGCACCAACCGAAAGCGATCCCCGCGCTGTCGCAGCTTATCCTCCAGCAATCGGGCCATGTCGATGGCATGGTCGACCAGGAGTCCATACTTCCCGTACCCACGAGCCTTCAGCATCAGCCAGAACTTGAAGGCATCGATCTTTCGGCCGCACTGGACACTCTTGTTGCCCGTGTCGTAGGACACGTCGTAGAACTTGTCCTGCTGGAAGAGGTAGTGCGCCTCGGTGCTGTTGCATCTCTCCAGGAGTCGATCCGTTTCCCGGGTTAGAAATAGCGAGCACTGCAGTGGAGCTCCGACTGTCTTGTGTGGATTCCAGGCGAAGGAGTTGGCCCGCTCCAGGCCAGCAATTAGGGATCTGTTCCTCGAGGAGAGCAGTGAGGCACCTCCCAAACAGGCGTCCACATGGAGCCACAGACCATGACGCTCCGCCACATCCGCTGCACCGTTTATGTCATCGAAGGCGCCCAGTACAGTGGTACCTGCCGTACAGTTGACAAAGAATGGCTGTCCTCCACGTGCCTTCGCCTCCTCGATCTTCGCCTCCAGATCGTCCAGTTGCATCTGACCCCGATCGTTGGTCCTCACCGACACGCAGTTATCACTGCCCAATCCCAGCCAGTTGGCCGCCTTCACGAAGCTGTAATGCGATTCGTCCGAGGTGAACAGCACCAGTGGTCGCATCCCAAACATTCCCGCGGTCTTCACCTCGGGAGCGAACTTGTAGCGGGCCAGGACCACGCCGTACATGTTCGAGGTGGAGCCGCCGGGCGCGAAGATGCCATCGCCATCCTTGTATCCTGCCAGCTGGCACATGCGCGAAATTATCTCAGTCTCAATCAGGCTGAACACGGGTGCAACTTCATAGGTGTAGCTGCAAATAAGAATTTTGATTTATATATAAAGCTAAATAACACAAATTAATTGAGTTGTATTGAATTTCTTATTTTATAAGCATGATTTTAATGTCCTAATTTCCAGTCATTTAGTCTAAACAAATATACCTTGGCAAAAAAAAAAAAATCCTAAGTTTGAAAAAAAAAATCGTTTTTAATGCAAAAAAAAAAGGTTTTAATGTAAAATTTACTTTTTAAATCGCATAAAAAACATAAATTATGCTGAGCAATAAAAATTTTGTGTTTCCTTATCAAGATTCACATGCTAGGTTGATTAGTGTAAAACCTGTGTCTAAGAAGTAAGTTTTACTACAAGTGCAAAATATAGCCATTTCTTAAAGAACACAATTCTAAAAAAAAAAAACGAAATAAAACATGTACATGTAATGTAATTAAAAGTTGAATTAGGTTTTTGTAACACTGTTTTCAGGGGCTTACAACTATGCATTGTAATTTACACCACAGCATGAACACAATTATCTGTTCGATGAACTCTGCAACCACTTGTAGATTGGATCGAAAGATGCAATCAGCTGTCGGTCATATATAGAGTCTATAGACATGGGCACATGCACATGCATGGAGTAATGCTACGGCGGACTTACGAGCTTCCGTTCATGGCCTCGGTGATCAGGGCTCCTGCCAGACCGAATGGGTCGAGCTGCCCGAAGAGCTGATTGTGGAAGCGCCCGTGCGACGTTTTCACGGAATAATGGATCACCTGCTGACACAGCTCTTCGATTTCAGCGAGTGTACACTCCTCTGTCTCCCGGACTCTCAGATTAATCAGTTCCTGGGAAAGATTGTAAATCATCATGTAATACAACTGAGCTGAACTACATAATAGCATTATCAAAAGTTTGGGCTATTTCAATTTTTATTTAACTTATACAGATATTAAGTTTAAGTTTAAGTACACTTTGCCCTAAAATTGACTTTAATTTGCAATCGATTACATATCTCTTTATTTAAAGCTTTAATTTTAGGCGAAACAGCTTAAGAAAAATCAATCCCAATTTCATAATCGAACGAAATTCGTAATGTTCTTCCTTTCTTTTTTAACTTTACGCATAGTTGTCAAAAAAAAAAAAATTTATGCAACTTCTAAATTCTAGTAACAATAAAAGTATTTTTTGCAAAATTAATATTTGGCTTGGCAAACTTAAATAACATTTTGTTCAATTTCTACTTTCTTTTTAACTTTACGCATAGTTGTCAAAAAAAAAAAATTTATGCAACTTCTAAATTCTAGTAACAATAAATAACATTATGTTCAATTTCAACTAAAGCCAGATATGGTTTATACCTGCAACAGCCCTAAAATCTTCTAACAAACCATATTGAATACCATATTAATACTAAATACTACACACTACAAAATTTAGACAAAATAAAAGGCGATCCACTCGTTAGGCCAACTATAATTAAATTATTTCCAATTGCTGCCAGGGGTCATGTGTCGAATTGAACTCTTTTATTAATCAGTCCGTCCGTTATCTCCAGATCGGTTAACGTTCACTCACCTTCAGTTCGTCTGGCTGCAAAAAGGGCACTATCTTTTGGTTGTCCCATTTCTGGGGATCCACACAGAAGGTGTCCTCCCTATGGATCAGTTTGAAGACGTTCTCCAGGATATTCCAGTCGTCCATGAGGCCATCGCGGATCTGATCCACAGCCACTGACTGATCCACTGGAGCAGCCATATCTCTTCAAATTGGCCTCTGTAATAAACGATTATTTTGGGGTCTCGGGAACTCTCAACCTCTTTCGCCGACGATTGAATTGAAAATGCCCGACTGACTGCAGCTGATTGTGTTTTAACGTTCTCTTGATCAAATTCTCATTAAGTTGTAAACCCTCGTCTGGGTTTGTTCACACTCAAAACAATTGAGATACGAACGCATGCGGCTGTAAATGTATACATATACAGCACCGCACTTGTTCGCTTTAGAGTGGACCTAAATCGAACGTTAAAAACATTTGATGAGAAAAGAGCTTTAATAAAAACATAATATATTGCTCTCTGAAGCAGTCCCCAAACAATACATATATTTTTTTTAGACTAGTTTTAATTTGGGCTAAAATAGAATAGAATATAATATAGTTTTGATCGATAGGTTCAATACTTTCGGAAATACTCTATATGCTAGAAAGTTGCGCCCTTTAGTTCTTAAGATTTGACTCATCATATCAGTCTCGTTTTACCTAACTCAATTAATTATTAACAATTGTCATTTCCGCAAAAATGCACATTTTTGTATTTTATTTATATTTTGTTTTCTTTGTTGATTGAATTTTTTGATTTAGGTTCAACTACAATACATAAATTTGTCAAGTCTTTGGTTAGCAGAAAAAGACCAATGGTAAATGGTGTTAGAAATTAATTAGTGATGTATTTACTTATCACTCAAACTCAAATAACCAAATAATATGAATAATTTCCATATCGATTTAACAATTTAATCGTTAAGGACTGCATGGCACAGAAAACTTGGTCCACCAACTGTGTATTTTCTTGCATATTTAATCACAGACAGTGAAACTTAGCTAAATGAACTTCATAGGACGTTGATTTACTCATTTTCTGTGTTAGAGAAGGTCGACTGTAAGTTTTTTCGCAACGAGTACAAAACTTGGTTGTAAGTGTGGCTCAGAAACAAGTTTCGTCGTACCAGTTAGATCTATTCGAATTCCTAGATGCAAATGGGTAATAAAACAATTGCAAAACTGTCTATGTGTGGATAGAAGTACACGAGAAATTGTCAACTAATCAGTTGGGGATCTCGTTACAAACTGTTTCCAAGCGCGCCTGCAAATAGAAAGTAATAAAAGACGTGCCCGAAAATGCACACACACATTTCCCTTTACTTTCAAATCACTTTCATTGTTGTGCTGGCAAGACTAAGAAAAATAGCTTTCAGCAGTTCAAGATTTAAAACCAATTTCAGAAAGAACAATCCGTTGAACATTATTCGAAAAACAATGGAAATGTATACAGAATTTTATCTTTGGTGAATTCATATTAATAATTCAATGCAAACGGTTCAGTAGCCGTCTTTTTTCCGCTATATTAGCAACAACTTTTTATCAATAACAGTGCGTAATCGTTATCTTTTAAATTGGTTTATATATTACGGCATACCTGTTATTTACAATGTATCCCATATTCTTTTTTTTTCCATTAGTATATATAGCAAAGTAGTGTTTTTGTTCACGTAAAACGGTATCATTTTAATAGGTTTTCCTCGATTTAACATTATATCGTTTGTATTTATATGCATTAATTTAAATTTTACTTTTTTCGCCAACAACGTTAAAATGGAAGAAGGTTTGTGTGTTTTTCGTATTATTAAAATATTCTATTTGATTTTCCTGGTTGTATGTAGTTGCAGTTTTCAGTTTGCGGTCGACGGTAGTTGCAAATTCATTTCCACAGAAACATTTTCTAGTAATCATCTAGGTCGAAGCAGTCGTTGTCCAACTCATCGAGCTGCATACTCTGGAAGTCCACCTTGTAGCGTAAGATACCTGCGGATGCACAATTGATTGTATTAAAGTTATTGATTGTAATAATAAACAAAAACGACAAGAACAAAAGCAGATACTGAATAAATGAAAAAGAACATAGGTCTAAACACAGATTAACCAACTAATACAAAACAACTGAACATCAGGCTCTCACCTCCTTAGGCATTATATATTTTTTTCATTTACTAATCAATAAATAGTACATGAAGCCCGTGTAGTGTTCGCGATTGAATGTAAACGGGATATTCATCCTCATTATGTGTGGTGTTTTATTTCTGGTTTAATTTTTATTACAATTTTATGGATTAGATTTGTATACTTTCTTATAACACTCGGTTTTAATTTGAATAGGGGAAATGCAGATACGTTCGAAACTTTTCGGTTGCTCACTGCTCACTGCTCACTGCAGATCTTATGCTTCCTAGGATCGCAGTCGCAATCGAACGCGGTGAACAGAGAATGCGATAATATCTCTTTTACGTGACAATTGAATTACGAATTACGAATACGAAATACGAATTTAATTTGTTGCTTAAAAGTAATCTCGCACTCGGTTCCGCTTCGTGCACGACTAATTTAAAAATTTGGTAAACGTCTAGGTACATATCTAGATACACGATGATCTGATCGACAAGGAAATGCACCATCCGACTGATGAGGGGGACCCTATTGGTGATAAATATTGAACGGCTACGCTGAACATAGGTAAAACTATGTGGCAAGTAAATTGGTTCCTAATCAATTTGAACGTTTTGCTTTACGAGGTTTCCCAAAAAGTACTGGTTTATTATGTATGTAACGCATAACCGAGACCCGTTCGCAGCCCCCAACCGGCTTAATAGTCATCGAGATCGACGTCCTCCAGCGGCTCGTCGGCCTGTAGGGATTGGAAATCTACTTTATAGCGCAAAATGCCTAAACATCAAATCGAGGTAACAATTTAAAAGTTTACATTTACATTATAGCATTGACGACCGTGTGAAAGCAGCATGAGGGAAGAGGAATGGAAATTGTTGCAGCATTTGTATATATATATTTGGAGCTACCACTAGCTAGCTAATCCAAAGGATCGAAAGACAATGCCTTGAACACTTACCGCCGATTCCACCGAAACCTCGCACGAACTGACTTCCCTCCTGAGACTTGTCCGTGATAATCTCCAGTGTGGCGCCGAACATTTTGTAGTTGTTTGCCAGCCACTCCAGCAGCGGCTGAGACTCAATCAGCTCCATTTCCACCCCGCTCTATTTGGATTGGAACACCCAATTAGCATCTCAATATGGTGAATGGTCAATAAGTACCCACCTCCTTGTCAGTGAAGTGCGACTTGTCCTTTTCCTGCTCGGGCGTCAAATGTAATACTGTCGTTGACGTCGAGTTGGCATGATTCTTGAGAACATATCGTTGAATGTCCAGGTTCTCCCAACAAATGAGGGTCTCCACCGAGCCAAGTTCCAGCGCTCGCAAAGTATCCTCCACTCCGAAACAGTATTTGCCAGTGTCCTGTTCAATATTATATAACAAACAAGTTAGTTATGGTTGTCTTCCAATTCACTATTAATAAGAGAGTTTAATAAGAAGTTTAATTAAAAAAAGCAAGCTAAATGAATCATTATATAAAGACCTTAGATTAGGTTTAAAAATAGTTTATACTTCTAGCATTTAGAACTGAAAAGTTTTAAATAGTTAACATAAAGTGCTTGTCTTTTCAATAAAAAGTTATACATATTTATTATAATAGCTTCAGAATTGGTAATGACTGACTCACCTGAGAAATTTCATCAAAGTAACGACCGATTAGTTTTTTCTCTTGTATGAATTTCACGTTCTGCAACGATTCGGCTGCCAATTCGATGGCCTGGTTAAAACCGTTTTCGCCGCCATAAGACACGTCCACCAGTTTGATTACTTTTGATTGCAAACGCTACAAAGAAATCAAGGTTTAAAACCTTACAGATTCGAAAGAGGGAAATCCAATAACTCACGGGATCGAACATATCCGACTGACTGAGCTCGGTCTTGAAGTCCGCACTACCGGCCAGAATGAGTCCGGCAATGTTGGGCTTGTCGTTCGTGATGAAGAGCTGGGTGGCCACCTCGGCGACCTTGCGCACGTAGTTGTGGCGCTTCTCCATGCGCAGACGGGCGAAACGGAGGGCGGACTGACCACCGCGGCCGTGCTTCTTCGGCAGATCGACGGTGAACTTGTGCAGCACCTCGCGGGTGTTGCCCTGCAGGGTTCCGAACAGCGCTCCATTACCGTCCATCACGATGAATCCGAATTTGTTGTCGTCGGCGAGCAGGGCAGTGAGGGCCTCCGTGTGGAACTTGTTGTCGCAGAGGTACAGCGACGTGTTGATGGGCTTGAATGGCTCGAAGTCTATGTTCACCTTCTTCTCCTTGCCCTCCTCTGTGACAATGGTGCCGCAGTAGATGACCAAACCGTTGGGAGGCACTGAAATCGAGCAGGGATAATGGGTTAAAAGACTTTACACTTCGAAACTCCCCCGCAAACACTCACCTTTGGTGTATAATTTGAGTCTGTGCTGGACCGACGTAATGGCACCGAGGACGGACAGGCGGTTTACGCGCGACTTGATGTTCGAGGCCGTTCCAAACTCATCGGCCAACATTTTGCTGACGCGCGAGATTTGATCTTTTGGCGGAATAATCAAAGAAATCATGCTGGTGCCATTGCTGAAAAATGAAAATAGAGGGGAGAAAGTGAGACGTGGAAAAACAAATAGGGTTCTTTTTGTTTTGCCATAGCAACAGTGGAAGGTACTTTTATATTCACACTTCATTAACAAGTAAAAGAAATTTCTTTAACGTCGGTAAATTGACCGTGAAACTTTGTCACACGAAAAATCTTAACATAGTATTGGCCGTTTGCAACATTTCGGTTTGCTTTAAAAAGCTTATCTTTATTGGCTTAAAAAAAGGTTTTATTGAAATAAGGACTTATCCATCGATTTTATTGTTGCATCACCAAAAATATATTTATAGAATTTAATTATCAACTTATTTGTATTTTAACAAAGTCCCACCAAAAAGTAGAACTTACTCTCTTACTACGAATATAAAGGCAATGATATATTTTTAAATTTAACCACTGAAGGGTTAAAATTTGTTTTAAAACCTATAAATAAATGAATGACTAAGGGAAAGAAAAACAAAGACTCCAGAACAAACAGTTGGTAAAAAAGGTTTACGAAGATTTTCTATAAAGTTTTAGTTCAAAAACAACCTAACCTTGATAAAGACCAATAGGAAAACTTAGATAACTGTACAAGGTAAACCCCAATTGGCAAGAGTCGCAAACTCCAGTTGGCAGCTGTATTATGTTGGCCCTAACTGTGTGTTAGTACCAAAATATATACATATGTACGTTCCTGCGGGGTCACTCGATTTGCTGACCTTGTTATCCACTTTGAAGCGGAGTAAAGCGGTAAGGACCGGGTCAAGAGAGGGAAAGAGACAGAGTGAGAGAGGTGGGAAAACAAAGCTTGGCCCATTTTGGGGCACACAAACATACATAGGCACGCACACGCACAACAGCCACGAGGCGCATTACTCACTCACACTCTCGCTCTCTCTCACTCAATCAGTCTAGTTTGAACTGATAAAAACCCGACAAAAACGTGTTGCTTGTATGCAAAAAAGAGAGAGGGGGCGAGAGAGGGATCATGCGGAGATTGGAAACATTGCAAAGGAGAGTCACTCGGCAACAACAAGGAAAGGTGGTTGTACTCGGTGCTCCCCCACGCACCCACCCACTTCCGATACGCCCACTTCCACCCCCATATTGTTGTCTTTATGTATACCCCACACACGTACACAAAGGAGATGGGGAACAGGACATAACATTGATATCGATAACGACAACTCACCCGCGGGCCATTTCCAGGCTCTTGATGAGCTTCTTGATTTTCCAGATCTCGACATTGCGATCGGCAGACGTTTCCTCTCCAGACATTTTGCTCGTTGTTTGCTTTTATGTGTGCCTGCGTGGGATGGGGATTGAGAATTTCGGGCTCCTGAATCCTTCTTTTAGCTTCTCTGCTGGTCGTATTCACATACACGTTCTTCCTTTTAACGTGGCTGGCGATGAATACACTGCAATTTGTAAAAACCTTTAAAATAACCATGTACACACACACACACAGTAAATACGGTGGGGGGGGGGAAAGAGAGAGCCGAATTGAAAGCACAAGCAGAGCGCGAGCACCGTAATTGCGTTTGCACACTCCCTCTCTTTCTGGCTGGCCAACTAGAAAACCTCGAAGACAGACTTAAAAACAAACAGTTTGAAACTAAAAGCAATTTTAACATTAAAGCCCCGCACTTTTGATACAAACGAAAGTTGAAACTCGGTTATTTCATTATTTCACTCGAATCGTTAAGCTTTCGGGAGCGAGCGAGAGAGGGCACGCAAAAAATTGGCAGCGAGAGAGGGAGTAAGAGCGAGCGAGAGAGAGCGAGTGCTCCAAAGGTGACGTTGACACAATCGCGTGCCACGGCCAAAATGTCCCGCAAATGACGATTTTCGAAACATTTGCTCGAACAAATTAGTGCACTAATTATGCTGGTACACGTCTGCTTGCAATTTCACAATACGGGCTTGGTTACAATTGGCGAATACAACTGCATAAATTTTTCACATACAACGTGCACAGAGCTCAAAAATTAGAGGTGGGGAAACTCCGACGGCACTATCGATATTTCCAAAGTTTTAAGGTTTGTGGATGACAATATCGTTGGTACTAGAGAGGACACTGCCGCCTACGATTAGTTTGTTTAAATGAGTACCAGTCAGTTATAAAAAAATATGTTCTTATATATAAAACTTATCATAACTCTTACGTTACAATTGAAGCAGAAAGAGATTAACAAATCCACTAATATACCTATATGCCCTTTTTCTAATTTCAATTAACTTTCCAAAAGAGGTATTTAATCTTAAAGAATTTTGACTTAAAATTTAAAACTGATTTGTTTGATTATTTTATGCAAATAGCAACACATAGTATAAGCAAATTCACTTAATAGCTGAAATAAAAATTAAGTTAACTATCGCATGGGCTATGTTCTATGTTAATTAACATTTAATGTTAATGCTGTGAATGGCAGCTACCATTTTGGAAGAAGAAGGTAGTAAACAAAAATGAATTTGGAGCTGCTGGGTAAGAAACGCGCGAAACCCATTATTTATTATAAATAACACAATGCTGTTCAGAATCTTTTGGACAGAACTACCCCGAGGAGTTCGACGGCTCTCTGGATTGCATTTCCCTAGCCGTGACATGTGCCTTTAACAAATACGGAACCCTCTTGGCCGTTGGCTGCAATGATGGCCGCATTGTAATATGGGATTTTTTGACGCGGGGCATTGCCAAGATAATTTCCGCCCATGTGCACCCCGTCTGCAGTCTCAGTTGGACCCGGAATGGTCATAAGGTGAGTCCTACTGCTCCATAATCCATAGTTGTTATAACTTTCCATCCCACTTCAGTTGCTCTCGGCTTCGACGGACAACAATGTTTGCATTTGGGACGTACTAACCGGCGAACTGGAGCACAAGTACAGGTTTCCCTCGCCTGTGCTGAAAGTCCAGTTCGATCCGCGCAATGACAACCGAATTCTGGTCTGCCCCATGCGATATGCCGCCGTTCTAGTGGAGATCGGCGGAACCCATCGCTGCCTGCCCTTGGACTCAGATGTACGTTTGGTCATACCATTTGTAGTTACATATTTTAAAATCTGTTTTTTTTAGGGCGATTTGAACATAGTGGCTTCGTTCGATCGCAGAGGCAAGCACATTTACACAGGCAATGCCAAGGGTAAAATTCTTGTCCTGGATGTGGAAACCTTCGAGGTGGTGGCCAGTTTTCGCATCATTGTGGGCACCTCGAGTGCAACAGCAGTAAAGAGCATTGAATTTGCAAGACGTGGAGAGTAAGTGAAAAATGGAAGATCTAGTTTCTCTATTAAAGTTATTTTAACGTGCCTTTTAGCGCATTTCTTATCAACACCTCTGATCGAGTTATTCGCGTTTACGACTCGAAAGAAATCATCACCCTGGGCAAAGACGGCGAACCGGAACCTATACAAAAGCTGCAGGACTTGGTCAACAAGTAAAAACTAAATTAATGCAGTTGCATACCTAACATTGAGTCTTCTTTAAGGACAACTTGGAAGAAATGCTGCTTTTCCGGCGATGGCGAGTACATTTGCGCAGGCAGTGCTCGCCAGCATGCTCTCTACATTTGGGAGAAGTCCATTGGCAATCTTGTGAAGATCCTGCACGGCACCAAGGGTGAGTTGCTCTTAGACGTAGTGTGGCATCCAGTGCGCCCCATCATTGCCAGCATTAGCTCCGGACTGGTCTCCATTTGGGCTCAAAATCAAGTGGAAAACTGGTCGGCCTTTGCACCAGATTTTAAGGAATTGGATGAGAATGTAGAGTACGAGGAGCGGGAGTCGGAATTCGACATTGCGGACGAGGACAAGTCGGTGGATCTGAACGCTGACGCGCAGCAGGACGAGGAGATCGAGGTGGATGTGCAGAAGGTGGAGCCAGTGGCTGCCTTTTGCTCCTCCGACGAGGAGGGCGAGGATGAGAACGCGCTGCAGTTCCTGCCGATGGCGCCGGAGGTGGAGGATCCCGAGGACGGCTGGGCTGGTCAGGACGGAATGGAAGCCAGTGCTGTAATGCTCAGCTCGGATCCGCATGACTACGAGGACGACATAATGGCGTCCAAGCGCCGACGCATGCAGCTCTACGATGTCAGCCTGCCCGATGCACCAACCGATGGTAAGATCAAAAAAAACCCCCTAATGGCTAATAATTGAGTGTTCCTTTCTTTTAGAAACACATCCCCTCATCTCCAGCAAGGCCAGCAAAGACAAACAGCAGCCCGTTGGTGGCAAAAAGGCCGCCGGTCGTACCAAGAAATAAAACTGATTTGACTAAACGTAACGTATTTATTGTGGCACGCTTAATTCTCTAAGAAGCCTTTGGGTTTCGCACTTGGCCGGCGAAGAGCAGAAGGCCGCTTTCCTTCTCCACGATCATGTACTGGAAGGGCCTGTTCAGTCGAATCGGGTCTGAAGCGAACCTGTTGGCCAGCGACGCCTGCGTGATCGCTGCTGCCGTGGTGCCTTGCTCATTGACGATGATCTTGGTGGAGTGCTTGCAGAGCGACGCAAACAATCCCGGCGCCATGCGGCCCAGGTTGGCGCTTCTCTGATCGAATAGGTCTCGGATGCCCATCTAGGCAGTTTTAAAAGGATCAAAAAGAGGTTTGCTTAGGAACAGGCTACCAAAATTACCAGGTTAGAACTTTAGATTTGGGTTAGCAATCACATTTTTAATTATCGTCAAGGAAATTCGTTTAAGTAATCGGTTAAAAAAAAAATGTAAAATATGATCATATTTAAATATTTAATAATTGGTTTTAAATTCCAATTTTTCTGAACAAATTTCAATTTTAAAAAGAAAATGCTAAAAGCTATTTAATAATAGGTTTTTAAATCCAATTTTTCTGAACAAATTTTAAAGTCTTGCTGCTCTCAAACTCAAACCTAAAATAGTTGTTAAGACTTTACTCACCTGGCTTAGAATTTCCTTGAGTGAAAGGTCCGTGGTTGTTTCGAACTTGGGCACCACAACCTCCACTTTGTCTTCAGTTCCGTACTTGGCTTTGTAATCAGCCAGCTCCTGAAGAAGGGGTTGCAATCCCACGGCCTTAAGGTTCTTGGCCAAGGTGTTCAACGTAACGCCAGGGTCGGGCAGCACCACGATCATCGACATCCATTCCAGGGAGCCGTAGGGCAACTCCAGGATCTGACCACCCAGACCCCGTATTTTGGAGGAGTAAGCGAAACCCTCTTCCTGCACCATCATGGGCACCTGGGCGACAACAGCACCGTTCTCGTTGTAAAACGGTTCTGTCCGGGTCATCGCTGCGTTGAAAGCGAACTGCGATAGAAGAGCATTGGTTGAAGGATCTCTTCGAGCGAACATGTAATATCCCTACCGTCCACTGGCCCTTAAAGTAGAGCGATGAGAGCAGAAACATCTTGGCTCCCCGCAGATCTCGTTGCTTCACAGAGTCTTTTATAAGACCTCGGGTGCTGCTACTTATGGCGTCGTTGATCCGGCGCACCGTATCCCCGGCGTAGAAGTCCACTTCCTGGGGCTGCACTTTGTAGTTCTGGATGGTGTCCCGGTAGCCTCTCTTGATGGAATAACTCTTGTCGGTGTAAATGGCCAGCAAAGAGCCCACCTCGATTCCGGATGTTGCGGTGCTGAGTAATCAATAGTAGATGGTAATCATTAGTATTAGTAAAGTGAATTAATGTCAACTGTACTCTTCTGTAGATGGTTTTGTATACCCACTTCAGCAATTGGTTCCGCGAGTTGTAGAAGCTTCGCAGTGATTCGTCATCCACACTGATGCGCAGGGTCTGGCGCAGCTGGTTAAGGGTTTCCCCTTCCGATCCCTCGTAGAGGAGCACCAGGAGGGACCACACGGAGAAGGGCGATATCATGAAGTTCTTGCTGGATTGTTCGCTTTTCACGGCTACTCGTTGCAGGAGATCGAGGGAAAAGTTCTCAACTCCCCGCGATATGGAGTCCTGCGTCGACTGGGCATAGTGCTCCTGCGCCAAAAAGGTGACAATAGACACCAAAAGCAATGGAAGCTTCAACATCACGTGATGTGCAGGTACTGATCAAGAATATTTGTGCTGTTTTATTCTTGAATTAGTTTTACAACCGGAACTTCTCTTCAACAGAATTAGAAACTGGACATTTAATAAGGTGGAAACCTGTTTATATACTTACTGGTTGGACTTAAAATTAGAGATTTGTGTGGTTCAATATTCCAAGCCACGCTCTGAGTACACCACATAGTAAATTTCAATTTCCAACTACATTTCACAAATTATTTTCGTGCACTTGACTTGATTGGTTATAGATAACCTTTATTACTACTTCCAGTGCATGGCAGTATTGTTTAAAGCTTAAAGTAGGGCAGTTACTGATGCTCAGCATATATTTTTAAATACTTTGTTATACTTAAGCAATCCACGTATTTTATAAATAGAATCTTTGTGGTCAGTTCATAGAAACTCATCCTTTTTTTCTTTCTACAAAATGCAAGTCAAATAGTCAAGATTAAACTTGTTCTAAATTTGTGAACTTTTAAGTATGAAAACTTCTTTTCCAAACGATCCTTGATAATAAATCTAATGTCAGACATATAAAAACACTTCTTAGTGGGAGTGACACAGAAAACTATTCGGTTAAGTGTGTAGCTCGTTGTCAGGTAGTTAAAATATTTTGTATTGATTTTAAATAAAAAATGCTTTTTATATTTCAGCATCGGACTTTTGATTATAACATTTCGTTATAAACCAGTCATTTTATTCATATTTACGGTATAACCAAGAATCCATAAAAAGAGGATTATGACTAAAGTCCGGCTCTGACCTTTATTCCTCATTGGGATTCCTCACTTGGCCGGCGAAGAGCAGCAGGCCAGTCGCCTTATCCACGATCATGTACTGGAAGGGCCTGTTCATCTGGAACTTGGGCGGAGCGGCCCTGTTAACCAGTAAAGCCACCGTAATCGCTGCCGCTGTGGTGCCTTCCTCGTCCACAATGATCTTGGTGGAGTGGTCGACTTGTGAAGCAAACAATCCCAACGCGATGCGGTTCAGGTTGGCGAAACGCTCATCGAACAGATCCCGAATGCCCATCTAGGTAATTAAAGATTATTGGTTTAATCAGGATTTATTAGAATTTCAAAAACTTAAAAGTCATTTCTAACGATTTTCAAACAAGATTATCATGCGAACAGCAAAATGGGATTTTAGAATTAAATTAGGCTTCGAGAATCAAAAATTTACATTTTATAAAGAATGCTTTGAATAAAATAATACATTACTTTTTCGAATTGCAGCTAAATTTTACGATGTTCATTTTTGTGGCTGAAGCCAATCAATAATGATTGAAGTTAAGATTAAGGTTAAAAAAAGATAAGTAAAGGTCACCAACCTGCATAAGGATAGTCTTCAATGCGAGCTTCGAGGATGTCTTGATTTTGGGCATCAGGACCTCCACCACGTTGTCCATAGGGGCAGTACTCCTGAAGGCAGCCAGCTTCTGAAGGATGGGCCGCAATCCGATGGTCTTCAGATTGTTGGCCAAGTCCATTAGTTTGACGCCACGTTTGGGCAGCAACACGATCATAGAAACCCTCTCCTCGGCTCCATAGGGCAGCTCCAGGGCATAGGCATTCAGGCCCTCTATGTTGGAGGCGTAGGCGAAGTTCGCTTCCTGCACCATCATGGGTACCTGGCCGATGACCTCACCCTTCTCGTTGTAGAAGGGCTCATCTCTTGTCAGGGTTTTGTTGAAGGGCAACTGGAATCGAAGCGGATTTTAGCAAAGGACATGTGGGATAGAGCACCTCAAAACCTTACCTTCCACTGGCCCTTGAAATAAAGCGCAGAGAGCAGAAACATCTTGGCTCCCTGCAAATCCTGTTGCTTCACAGAGCCTTTTATAAGACCTCGGGTGCTGCTCTTTATGGCGTCGTTGATCCGGCGCACCGTGTCCTCGGCGTAGAAGTCCACCTGGTGGGGCTGGACTTTGTAGTTCTGGATGGTGTCCCGGTAGCCTCTCTTGATTGAATACCTCTTGTCGGTGTAAATGGCCAGCAAAGAGTCCACATCGACTCCGGATGTTGCGGTGCTAAGTTGTCAATAGTGGAAAGTAATTATTAGTATTAGTAAGATGGTCTTGTATACCCACTTCAGCAATTGTCCCCGCGCCTCGTAGAAGCTTCGTAGTGACTTGTCATCCACATTGATGCGCAGGGTCTGGCGCAGCTGGTTGCGGGTTACCCCTTCCGATCCCTCGTAGAGGAGCACCAGGAGGGACCACACGGAGAAGGGCGATATCATGAAGTTATGGTTGTATTTTTCACTGATCAAGGCTACGCGTTGCAGGAAATCGAGGGAAAAATTTTCAAGTCCCTGGGATACGGTGTCCATTGTCGACTGGGCATATTGCTCCGGCGCCAAAAAAAGGACAATAGAGACCAAAAGCAAAGGGAGCCCCATCGTCATGGGAGTTGTAATGATATTGAACACCGTGTACTATAACTATGTGGCTTGACACCCAAGACTTCTCTATTCACAAATGTATAGTAAAATGGCAAAATCCCTTCTTATATACTTTCTGGCTGGCTTAATTCAATTCCATCTGCATTTTACAGCTCTTTTTCTCATTATGTATAGCCGATTGATTGTTTTCTAAATTGTGTCACCTTCATGGTAATTTTACTTTTCTTAGGCAGAGGCGCTTTTCACGTTTCGATCCCGAAAAGTATAACAGTTAATGAATCCACTATTTCTAAGCAATTCTTTCTAATTCTTCCCGTTCACAAGCTTGTTACATTTCTTACAATTGTTTAAAGTAGGCACTGTAGACATGATAATATCTAAAGAAATATTTTATAAAATTTTAGACCTTCTGGGAAATGTATATAGTGTCAATGGTTTTTTTAGTGAGTAGCACATTGCACTGTCACGCCAATTGCCTGTATTTGTTTTTAGTATTTGCTAAGTACTAACATTTTTTAAAAGAAAGTTAATATTTACTTATCAGAGCTTTAATACATTACCTTGTTTTCCTTTCCCATTTTTCAATTGAAAAAGATTTATTCATGACTTCCTGCCTATAACTCACTTGGCTGGTCCCTCCTTAACTTTATTATCGGTACATTACAAATTTTATATTTCTTTATTTTTAAGGAAAAATAGGCTTCGTTACAGATATTTTTTAAACATTGATGATGAGGCCCTCAGTAGAAGATATCGGAGAACATAAAACATGATCATAATTTAGTGGGGAGAACAAAGTTCCTGCTTGAAATCCAAGTTGTTGTTGCAATTGATACACTTGCTACATGTTTCAATTCCTTCGACTTGGTTGGATTGACATGACCGGCTCAATATTTACATACAGGACAGGCTTATAGGTATTTCACGGTTAAAAACCTTCAACTCCGGACCAGATCAAATATAATGTTTTCCAAGAAAATACAGAAGAAACGTAGGGGATTTATTTTTAGTTACAAACTATTAACATTTCTTCAGACTTCACCCCGCAAATCCCATATCCATAATTTTTAACTGGATTCTATGTGGTTTAATGCGTTGAAACTCATTCATTTCGATCGTTTGCGATGTGAAGGTCGCAAGCCATGAGGAGTAGATAGCCAGAATTGAAGTTCCCTTGGGACTACATCTTATGTCCACATTCGTCCATTTAGCAACATTTGGTTGTAAACTTCATGTGTAAACTTGTAAACAAAGATACATCGGTCCGAAGATCTTTCGCGATTTCATCGTGACTGGCGAGGACCTAGCCATTATTAGTGTAACTCGTGTGTTAAAGATTATTATTATTTATAAATAAAAGTGAAATATTTTAAAAATTACTATAAAAACTCTTAAATTAACTCTCTCTTGTATTAACTTCTCCTTAAAACATTTTTATTATTTACAGTTCACTATTTTCACTGAGTTTTTCAGGCCAAATCTATAAACAACTTTATATTTCGAGTACATGTCTTGATTTTCCCAACTTCATAACAACAGATATTGGAAAAGATTATAAAAGCCCTTAGCTCTTAGGAAATCCATTGCATACAGAAACAGAAACCAATTTGGACTAAAGCGAGGGATATATCAGTCTACCGTATTTACCCAAGGATCCAAAAAGGAGTCTGGTATGCTACCAAGAAATAAACATCGGTTGACTTAACGTAACGTATTTATTGCGGTATGTGAACAAGGTCTGGTCCGGATCCCTAGGCCGCCTTGGGGTTCCTCACTTGGCCGGCGAAGAGCAGCAGGCCGGTGGCCTTCTCCACGACCATGTACTGGAAGGGGCGGTTCATCTGGAACTTGGGCGGCGTGGCCTTGTTGACCAGCGAGGCCTCCGTGACCGCACCCGCCGTGGTGCCCTGCTCGTTTACGATGATCTTGGTGGAGTGGATCACCAGCTTGGCGAACAGTCCCGATGACATGCGGTTCAGATTGGCGGTACTCTCATTGAACAGATTCCGAACGCCCATCTGGGTTGGGAAAGGGAAAGGGGTTGTGTCAAAAAACTGGCCAATGGATCTTAGGCTGACGGTTTTACCCACCTCGTTTAGGATTCCCTTGAGTGCAAAGTCCGTGGATGTAATGAATTTGGGCATCATGACCTCTACCTCGTTGTCCTCGGGGGCCCTCTTCCTGAAAGTCTCCAGTCTCTGAAGGATGGGTCGCAGTCCGATGGTCTTCAGATTGTTGGCCACATCGTTTAGCTTGAAGCCCCGCTTGGGCAGCACCACCAGCATCGACAGTCTGTTCTGTTTGCCATAGGGCAGCTCCAGGACGTAGCCATCCAGACCCTCTATGTTGGAGGCGTAGGCAAAGTCCGCCTCCTGCACCATCATGGGTATCTGGCCGATGACATCGCCGTTCTCGTTGTAGAAGGGTTCATCTCTTGTCAGGGTTTTGTTGAAGGGCAACTGGAATCGAAGAGGATGTAAGGGATGAAAGGGACATGTGGGATAGAGCACCTCAAAACCTAACCTTCCACTGGCCCTTGAAGTACAGCGAGGAGAGCAGGAACATCTTGGCCCCGTATATGTCCTGTGGCAGAATGGTGTACGGAATCAGGCCTCGGGTGGCGCGATTTGTGTCCTCGTTGATCTGCAGCACCGAGTCCGGGCTGTTGAAGTCCACCTCCACGGGCTGCACATTGTAGTTCTGGATGGCATTTCGGTAGGTGTTCTTGATGGGATAGTCCTTGCCGGTGTAAATGGCTTGAAGGGTGGCCACCTCGATGGTGGGCGTGGTCGTGCTTTAAAAGCAAATCAATCAGTACATTTTATGTGCATCAATCGTATGTTCCACTCACTTGAGAAATGAGCTCCACACCTTGTAGGCTCCACGCAGCTTTTCGTCCTCGACATTGATCCGCAGGACGCTGCGCAGCTGGTTGTAGGTCTCCCCCTCGGATCCTTCGTACAGAAGCACCAGCAGGGACCAAATGGAGAAGGGCGATATCATGAAGTCCCTGTTGAACTTCTCCACCTCGACGGATATGCGCTGGAGGAGATCGAGGGCAAAGTCCTGAACGCCCTGCGAAATGCTGACGAGGACATCGTTGCCGAAGTCGCTCCGCATGGACGGGATGAAGCTGCCACCGCGCTCAAAGGCTTCGGGTGCCGTCAAGGGGGTGAGGGGAATGCCCACCGACAGTTGGGGCGGAGCTCTGCTGCTTTGAGGATTCGCGGAGCACAGGAAGATCGCCCCCAAGAGCAATGGGAGCCACACCATCACGCGTTCTGCAATTTATTGAATCGTTTAAGATTTTATTTATTAAAGGATTTAATCCTTATCTGGCTTATGGGCTAAGGTAACTCTAAAAATATATATGAATTTAAAAATATTCCCTAATTGGTGAGGTGAATTGTAAATGTAGAAGTTTGTATCATTATTCAATGACTTTAAAATGTTATCGACTTAGGAACATTATTAAAAAAATATATTTAAAATTTAAAGAGCAGTTTAAAATGCAATTTCTTTGTATACTGAAACAATGCATTTGAACTGAAATGTTTAAGAAAAAACTTCTGTACTTAAACATCCGACCTTTGACCTATCAATTATTTTCAGCAAATAACTAATTAATTTGCCTCCAAATTCTGGGTTTTAAAATTAAATCTTAATACTACAAACCATTTGTGGAGTAAAACAATCTGTTACTATATCTCAAGTTGATTATTCTAGTAACAGAAGGTTATAAAAAAAAAAAATAAATAAATAATAAAAAAAAAATCTGTTACTATAGGTACATTATGACAAAATTCAGTTTTTACATTCTTACACTTAAATTCGTCTCTCTGGCAATACAAACATATTTCCGGGTTAATAAAATCTAATAAAATCCTAAAAACACTCCCCAGAATTTATATAGTATTAATCCCCCACGCGTAAACAATGACTATTTTCCAACTGATAGCGCTGATCCGTTGACGACCTTAAACATACACACGTATATATGTTGTCAGCGGACACACGAGTACTTGTAAAATATTCAATAAGCATATTGATTTCAGTATGGATTATCCCATAGTTAAATGTTAATTGATTTTACCTGGTATTCTGAGCATTTTGTGGCTAGAAGGGAAAGTTAGTTTAAGCCTCGGTTATCAGACTTGTGCGAATGGAGTCACAGTTAAGCTTAATCATGTGGTTGTGCATCAATTATTGACGTTTTTTTTTTTTTAATTTTTATTGTCGTTTTTTGGGGTTTTTCGATGTCGGTGTTTCTGTGTGACTCTCTGACGAAGCGACGTTTATATAGACACCGTTGTTGGTTTGAATGTTATTCGAAAAACCGGAATGCACTGGGAATTCCACAGATATACAAATACTCCGTCAGCAGCAAGGTATATGTACATATATGCGTTCGCGTATTGGTTTTGCGTTTATATAATTCTATTTATTTATTATTTTCATTTCTGGAATCGGCCAATGGTGAAATTGGGAAGAACTCGATGGTAGCTGCAGTACCACTCGCCACGAAAAATGTGAACCTAACGCACGGACACTGGCTGATTGACTGAGAGACGACAGCACCATCGACCCTCCAGAGCACTGATATGGTCATAGTCATCGCCATCGCCATCTCCCCTCCCCTCACCTCATCTCATCTCATCGTCATCGCTTCCGAAAGTCCGACTCTAAATCAGAGAACCCCGATTCGGATTCGGTTTCGGACTCGGACTCCGATTCGGACTCAGACTGGGGGATCCAGAGAGCCAGAGCGAGAGCACTAATCCGAAATCGATGCCCGCCACAACAAGGCCTTTGTCTGCCGCTCTTGACAATGACGTTCGCGAAAGCACCTCAGTTCGCACGATCAGGTGGAAATACTACTGTACTACTATACTACCATACTACTATACTACTGTGCAGCTGATCCGTTCAGCAGATCGAAATGGAAACTGGTTGACATCTCCGGGCAAGACCAGACTAACAACCATGTTCCTAATCCTAAAGATAGTGGCAGTTCAACCTAGTTTTACTAGGTTGAGAGACAAAGTGATCTGAAAATAAGAGATATTTTAAACTATCAAGGGATTTTTTATGAAAATCTTTTAAAAACCTAAACCCTCACACCCCAGTTTTATCTATCAATTAACTATTTTTATAATAATATTACTAATATAGGCACTGGCTGCTTTGATTTATAATACAATACATTTTAGCTGATTGGAAGATTTAATCTTGTAATTTTTACTGTATGTCAGACAAAGTGATTTAAAAATGAGAGATATTTTCAAATGTCAAAGATTTCGTTTGTAAGATTAAACCGAAAGTATCTGGTATGGTCTATAATAATCAACCATTTTCAGCAATTAGTTAAATCTGTTAATAAATTGATTTAAATTAAATTCAACTAATAATATAGATAGTTGCTGCTTTGATTTTCAATACAAACAATTTGTGATTTGAAAAACTAACCCATTATTGCACCTTACACCTTTGTCATTACCTATATACAGTACCATAGAGTGCAATCTGAAATATCTTACAATACAAATAAGGTTTCTTAAACAGCCCAGGATGCAAACTATGCTATTGAAGGTCTTCTAAGTCATATCAAAAGTTGGGTAAAAGTGTATTTATAACAATGAAGAGAAAGACAATGGATGTGGCTGGATTGGTTGTGCGTATATTGACAAAAATCGTTGGATACGAAGACAGGATGACAGGATTGATCCAAGCATGTAACTTTATTAAAGTATGTATATTAATTGGAAATATCTAAGGTAATGCTTGCATAGAGGCATTACTTAGATCCTTGCATTGGTATTAATTAAATGTGTTGTGAGTTTTAGTTGTGTATTGTGTTTCCTGAAGATATTCATTCAATAAATTGATATTTTGTTTCGGCCTCAGCGCCCGAGACAGTAATCTTCGCCGCTCCGTCGTAATTTTATTTATTGGATTATAACTTTTTCGTACATGTTTATAGAGAGTTGATCTACTAAACATTTTTTAAAATTTTGCGAGATGGAATTTCCTATAAATGTGACCCTCAAGTATTTATTTGAATTCCGTTTCCTATTTTGAATATTTATAGGGATAATCGTTTATGTTTATATGGACATATATTTTATTTATAGGTTGTGTATATGCGTACAATCTAAAACTGCATGTTTTAATTTTCTCTGTGCAGTAAATCGAATTATAATTTGTTTTGAAATTGATGTTCGCTCACTACCAGGGACTTTTTAATTAATCTCGAAGTAATCTAACACAGTACACACATAGAATGAAATATATCAATATGTCAATAGTAGTATGGATTTCTATAGGGTATTTAACGCATCCATATAAAACAGCAGCTAACTTAATGATTGGCTACTTACACAAATAACAAGAATAACGCAAAAACAGGCAAACATAACACCTCAAATCACTTCATATTGGAAATAATAAGATTTAATAGAATAGCACTTAGTAACGCAAGATGACCGTGGCTTCTGCTTATTTTTCATTCGTTGCATAAGCGTTAATTTAACCTCTAGAATACGGGTATGTGGACTATTCAGTAAGTTCAATTCACGCGGTTAGGCAGGCTGTCTTTTGGGTGCTTTCTGGTTTAGCAATGCAACACGTTTAATTAATTTTCTTTTAGTTATATATATGTAGGTAGGTTAATATCCGAACCGAATAAAGCATTTAATAAATGTGTACGCGACTTCATCAGAAAGTGTAATTGATTATTTTATCGCAGATCGGGATCCTCATCCGCAGCCTTTTTGATACGCAGTAAGATGGTGGTGTACCACTGATCCAACCGGGAGATACTGTCGTAATCCTTGACGGCCTCTGTGAATCCCTCGATATTCTGTTCCTCGAGATGCTCGCACAACACCTGTAACAAAATAAAAACCATTAGTAATTGGGAATAATTTTAATAGTTATAATATAAAATATTCAGAAGATGAACCTGTTTTCACAGACTTAAATACTAAATGTTTCAGAGTCAATTCGCTAATAAAATAATAATATATTGTAAAGTGGATTCTAGTTTGGATTAGGTTCTTAAAACCTTAAGATAATGTTTAAAATATAGAAAAAAAAAACCCTAAATCGAGCAATAACCCACCTTGATGAGCTTGAACTCTCGTGAGTCCTGGAATGCTGGATACTGCTGCGCATACTTCTCGATGGCATGCTGAGCGTTCAGGAGATCCACGCTCAAATGGCAGAGGGCGGCCCTGAAGAAGTACTCCTTGGCACTGTACTTGAGCAGAGAGCTCTCCAGCGAGGAGGCGGCCACCTGCTCGTATATGGATATTGCTTTCTCGTAGTCCTCCAGCTGGGCGGCGTACTGGGCCACTTTAAGCATGCACTTGTTGGCCGAACTGACCGACTCCTCGCCCTTAAAATAGTCAGCTGCTTGTTCGTAGTGCTGAACGGACTTGGCCTGGACAAAGTGAAATAGACAATAAATGTGTGTCAATCTTTTCAGATAGATTTGAACCCACCAGAGTGTTAGGATCGCTCTCGTACATCTCGGCGATGCTCTGGTGATGCTTGGCGGCCATCGTGAAGCGGCCCATGTCCGTGTAGATGTCGATGGACTTCATCAGGCAGTTGACGGCGCTCTCCACGTCCACCTTTTTGTAGCAGTTGGAGGCGTCCACGTAGCAGGTTCCCGCGTCGTGTCGACTTCCAGCCCGGGCATGCAGTGTGGCCGCCTCGCAGAAGCACTCGCCGGCCTTTGTCCAGTTCTTGGACATCTTGAACATGTTGCCCGCCCGCTGGTAGCACTCGATGGCGTCCTCCACCTTGTTGGAGCCACTAAAACGTTAGATATAGATTAGTAAATGGCAGATGGAGGTTTTTAAGTTAACATTTATTTATTTATATTAATACATTAAAAATTAATGCTAATATATCTTTACAAGGCTATTAAAAGCTGCTATGGTATACAAGTTAAATTTAGTTTAAAATATCTTATTCGAATTTGATATCTCTTAACTGTTGATAGCAACTTAAAAGTTTTTCATTTTTAAAATGGAATTCTGGAAAGATCTGAAAAGTTTAAAGCTTAGAGGTTTTTCAATTTTTAAATCGTTTTCTGGAAAGATCTTTGAAAGTTAAAGCCAGAATGGGACTGTTGATTGGTGCTGACCGGCATGAAAACATCTCCATTTTAAATTTATTTCGATTTCTTTTTTTCCCCATTTTGATTTTGGTAGTTAAACTTTTGAACACTATGATTCATCAATATCTATATGAAAGTCAGTTCATGCGTATACTTTATATTAACCAATGCCAATACGCACAACGATTAAATGGGCTTGCTTATCAATATTTTTGCATATTTCCTGTAATACATATGTATCACAAACGCATTATCAGTTAAACTCGCCCTTTTGTCTGTTTTCTTTTCTAGGTGGAGGCGTAGAGTCCACATCTACGTATACGTATTATTGTGAGTAGGTATAAGATATGTATAGTAACTGCAGTGGAATTGGCATTGCTTAAGAATTCATCCATTGCTATGTAGTATAGCATCTGGAGCAACGGAGAATGTGGAAATAGAAAGCAAGACTAGGAACAAAGTCGTTTCTTTCCCCACCTCCCCATTGCGAAATTTAGCAGGTACGAACCCGAATAGCGATCCCAGAAAACCCTTCTGTTGAGTCAACTTCTTCTCCGCCTCGGCCATCAGCTGGAGCGCCTTCTGTTCGTTGTCACCCATGTCGAGGATTTATGTCCGGCTCGGCACTTATTGCATCTAAATAATGAGACTTATTCGGCCTTTCAGCTGGCGTGTACGTACTGGAATCTTTAATTTTCAGGAAAATAAAATCAATATGCTGATTAGAGTGACCAAAACGCCTCCACTCTTGCCAGTGTTACCTTCGCTAGCCACGGCGCTAATAACAACGAAACAATTGATTTACCAGTGTTGTAAAATATCAGGCATTAACCGTTTTTTAGTTCAAAATCCTTATCAACTGTATGCAATATAATAAAGTTCTAAGAAAATTATTTATCTTGTATGCATGACAAATCATAAAATTAGTGAAGATCCGTTACAATTTAAAAAAAGTGCTAAAGTACCAACTTTACTGCTTTAAACCGTTGATTTCTTTAAAAATAGCTGTATAATGATTTATTTTCACATATTTTATTATATTACATAAGCGCTTTTTCCTTAAAAGCAATTACAAATTGTTTCTTATCACGAACTGTATTCCTGGCCAATACTAATTAGAAAATAATTGTCTTGTAAAGCATTTTCATACGTGCGTTCACTTTAGGATATTTATTATATTTAATGACGCTGCAGCGCATTACAAACTGAAATAATTACACTACAAGTATCATAAAATACCCAGCGTTTTAATGGAGATATCAGTCAGCTGAGTGAATTGCTTAATTCAAACATTAATTTTAGTACTTTATAATTTTATTAAGTGATCGTGTACGAAAACCATTAAACAATTGTATTTATATATTTTCAAGGGATGGCCTTTGAGCCAGACACTGCCCTAAACATTAAACTTTCATCAATTTGAACAGAAACTATAGTCTTAAGATGGCATGGTTTAGGACAGTATGTAATGTTGGCCAGGGAATTCGTTGATTAACTTATATGTATATATATATATTTTTAAGGGGTGGCCTTACATTGGTGATGAATACAACTTAACCAGTAAATGAACGATGAAAGGCGAAAACAAACAAATTCTAAAACATCGAACAATCATATAAATTTGAACAGAAACTACAATTTTAAAATGGGTGAGGATCCGTTTTGGGATAAATGTGAAGTTGGCCAGGGCATTCGTGAATTAGCTTAAACTAATATTCGGCCTTAAAATGATACTTCGCCGGCTACATTTAGATGAACATCTTCTCCAGCATTTTCCTAAGTTTTTCCTGGGCATAGCGGATCTTCTGGTACAAGTCTTTAGACACGCCGTTCTCCACGATGGTCGAAAATCTGTATGTGCGGAAGTTCTTCTCTTGATCCATATAGGTGATGGCACTCATGCGTGGGCAGAGGATGAGCTTCATGTGGTCCGAAAAGTTGAGCTAAAGGAGGAACAGTTGGTTCAGTTTAACTATCGTTATTTTAGATATTACTCTAAAAGCTTTACCTGCACGGATCCGTTGGTTAGATGCATAACCACGGCACAGGTTGTGCGGAACCAGGAATGCAGATGCGGCATACGCGAGATCTGATCGCTCTCGATGTTGACATTGTTGGCGCCAGCCTTCACCAAATGCTCGATCATGTAGCGCTTAAAGTAGGACAGCAACTTCATCTTCTTGTCCAGCGTCTTGCAGTAGTCCGTGGTGGTCATGTAACTCTCCTTGCCGTCCTTGTCGATGAAGTGCACGTTGATCTGATTGGGCAGCAGGATCAACTTTGTGGTGTCGTTGAACATCACGCCGATACCCTCATCGCATAACTGGTAACCGAAGCCGTACTTGTCGCTGTAGTCCACCCACTTGGATATCCAGAAGAGCGGCTGTGCTGCAGGATCGGTGTTTTCGTCGCCCAAATTGCCTTGCAAAATTCGCGGCTAAAATTGAAAATGTTTAGTAATCATAAAGAGAAGAAAAGGCAGTGGGCCAATGCAATTTAAGAGCTAACAAAACAAAGCAATTACCTTGCCGTTGATGAGATTGGTGAGCTGCTGGTGCAGGCTCTCGATATCGCTGCGATAATCCTCGCTGTGACGACACACCTGCGCCGAGGCGGTGATGGCGTCGTGCAGATTGGCCTTGAGGAAGGTCGACTCCAGACGGGTGTCGTCGGGCCTGATGCCATTCATCTCACTCAACGGCTTGCGGTGCACAGAGTCCTCGATGGTGTCGTTGCTGCCGATACGCGGTGCCATCGTCAGACAAGAGCTGGGCAAGAACATGGGCACCTTGGAGCCCTTGAGGAACTCGAAGTTCAGAAGCTGCCCAATCGCAGGACGGCTCTCCGGATTGGGCTGCAGCATGGCAATGACCATGTCCGCCGCCGGCTTCCTCAGGTAGCTGGGGACGCGGTACTCGCACTTCTTGATCTTCGAGTAAGTGTCCTTCAGCGTCTTGGTCTCAAACGGCGGCTGGCCCACCAGCAGAGTGTACATGACGCAGCCAATCGACCAGATGTCCACCTCAAACGAGTGCCCCTTCTTGGTGAGGATCTCCGGGGCAATATAGTTGGGCGTGCCGCACAAAGTCTTTTTCCGTTCGCCCTCGTATTCGATGCGCGTGGCTAGACCGAAATCACCGATCTTCACGTGCAACAGATCGTTGAGAAAGAGGTTTCCTAGCTTCAGATCACGATGAATAATGCGGCTATCGTGCAGGTACTTGACGCCCTGGATGATCTGGTAAATGTAGTAGCGACACTCGAACTCCGTGATGCTTTTCCTGCGCTTGTGCAGCTCCATCATGGACTGCAAGTCAGAGAGATGTTACAGTCACCATATAACAAATAACAAACAATGCAGGGACTATCGAAACTCACTCTTTTCTTGCAGAGCTCCAGCACAATGTAGATGTTCTGCACATCCTCAAAGTAGCTGTGAAACTTGACAATGTTCGGATGATTCAGGCTGCGGTGGATGGTTATCTCCTGGGCGGTCTTCTCCTTCTGGTTGTGCTTGATCATCAGCTTCTTGGACACGATCTTGCCGGCGAAGACGTCGTCGGACTCCACATCGATGATCTCGTAGCATTTTGCAAAGCCGCCCTGCGTTTATTTTGGAACATTTATATCTTTTACTAACTGTTCACTGCCTGAACTTACAAAAATTTAAAAATTCATTTCAAGCATTATGGTGCTTAAAAAATTTTATTTTGTGGTACAAATGAAGGACAAATCCTTTGACATAGTAAAGAGTTTATTTTCTTTTAAAAAATTTATTATTTTTTTTTCTTACGATTGTTTTATATTTTAAAGAAACACATGTGTTTCTGGCTTAAATCATTTTGAACCATGTAATAGAAAAGATCCCAAATAAATACTATGGTAAGTAAATTGGCTATTTAACCGCAAGCATGTAAAAAATAAATGGCATTTTTTAATCAATTGTACATTGGACAACTTTAAAGTTAGCTATTTAAATCAATTTTGGGATAACATTAGGAAGTCGCGCCAAAAAAACAAAAAAATTGAACAACTGGATGCCAACTGCACGCACACACACACACACACTCCATACACATAGACTCTCGCTCACTCTTTCTTGCTTTAAAAAAACAACAATAAGAGGGAGCAACAAGAACAACAAGAAGGGCGAAGAGCGGAAAGGAAAATTAAACCAAAAACCGGGATGTATGGATGTGTGTGAAAGTGTTGGTGTGGTCCCTAGGACATGTCCGCATGCGTATCCGCATATCCGCAGCAGAGCATTACCCCGTCCCCCACCACTCACCTTGCCGAAGAAACGCATGCGCTTGTAGGTTTTTCGCTGGTTGGCATCGTAAAGGCGATCCGGAATATCCGTGCTCTTATCCTCGGGCTTTGCGGCCATCTTGCTCTCCTTTCTTGGGGACTCCCGTTTGCACTACACGTTCGCCTGGAGTTGCGAAAATTCCTCGTTTCCTCTGCCTTGCCTTAATTTGCCACGAACAATACGCTGAATACGGCCACTTAAACGGAGATGCACACTATTTGCAAGAGAAACGGCGTTCAATTCTCGGTTTTGCCCATCGAGTGCACGAAAATCAAGCACAAAGCGGAGAACGCGCCGAAACCGTTCGATTTTTTAAATGCCAAAATGAGTTTGTGCGACAAGCGTCAGCTGAATTAGTGTGCCCGTTTCGGCCCGGCTATCTGGTTTCTACAGTGTTGCGCAACTTCTTTTTTCACCGTTATATGTTTGAATTTGTGCCAAGTACGGATATTTTCAAAGGACGGAATAATGGAAAATTCGCCAAAAATTTTCAGCAACGGCCCAAAATTGTGCCTGCCAAACATGAACAATCTTTTCAAAGTCGTAAAAACATAGTTTTATATATTATGTTACTAGCTGCCTAAAACTATTGGTATAAGCAACCATCCCATTTTATTTGATTTAATAGTTTGTAGTGGGTCCTGCGATACAAATGGCTTTTTTTTTCTATTTCTGACAGTTGAGTTTGTATGGAACAGCTGACTGAAACTTAACGATTCGTTTATTTTCCTCTGGAAATGCGGTATTTTACGCAGAGTGTTGTAAAACTACTTTTTTAGCCGTTATCTGTTTGAATTTCCGCCCAAGCAGTTTTGCCTCGTTCAAGTTAAATAAGGTATTCTCACTGTTTTACTGTCAGAGTTGCAAAATTAAATATTAAATTAAAATTTATAATATAACGATTACAATTAAGAAGTTAACTTGGACTGATGTGCCTAACATTGCTTAGACCCTGAGGATCTGACTTAATTTGTCTTACTTTTCACATTTCTTGAAAACCATAAAATTGTTTTTGAGGTTATCAAATTTAAATTCATAAATATTATAAAATCAATTTTCTTTGCAATTTCTTGCTTTACCATTTTCCCAATTAAAAAACAAAGCATTGTGACACATTTTTACTTAATAATTTTATTAAATAGTCCCCAAATGTTGTTTTTCTACATTGATTTAATAACGACTACGTTTCCCCAGTATTGGTGTTGATTTAATTTGAGATTTTGACTATGCTTGCTGATATCTTGAAGGGGTCGGCTTGAGTTCAATTGTATGTTCTAAATTAGGTCTATTGGGGGTCTCTTGGTTATTGCCATCGTTTCATTTTCTGGGTTTACTTTTTACAAGCTGCCCCCATTTTGGCTCTTGTTGCTGTTCTTGTTTTTCTTGTTTTTTTTTTCAAAGGAGGCCTTAAAAGTAGAAAAGTGTGGTTTTAGTTTTTAGTTTCCGTTAATACATAAATTATTACATTAAATATATTATCAATAGTTTAGTTTCATAGTTGGTTGCTTTGCCAGTGTACGCAGTCTCTCCAAAATGCCTTGTGTTTCGGTGTGGGTGAGTGTGTGGTTGTGTTTGTGGTCGTGGTTGTGGGTGTGGGCGTGAGTGTGTCGTGTGCTGGTGTGAGTGAGTGTCCTGTGGTTGTGTCTTATAGTTCCGATCTGATCTCATCTCATCTCATCAGTATTCCCATCGCATCCCATCTCCTTCGCCATCGCGAACTCCTCCGCACTGAGCTCCCAAAGTTGAACTAGAAATAGGCGACTCGATACAGCTTCTCTCAGCTGGACCCGGAAGTGGAGGTCACCTGGCTCCGCTGCAGGCGCAGCCATTCCACAAACTCATCCAGCATGACGGGCCCTGCAAAAAAGTCAATAATTAATATGTGTTAAGTACTTACTAATCAGTGGTAAGCAATTGTACATTCTACCTTCTTTTAATCTCAAAAGATCTACGTTTCAGAAGTTTTATTAAAACTTTAATTTCTTTAAATTTAATTCGCAATAAGACTTAGTCAATAACCAAAAAGGTTCCAATATTATAAGAATGATAAGAACCATTTGTTTCTTATAAACCTGAACCAGTCAAAATTATCATTTATATCTTATACAAAATATAAAAATGTTTAGTTTGAAACCAAACTTTTCCCAAGTCCCCATTGATTACTTACATGCTCCGTCAATATCGTAATTGGATAAGTCAATGCAGATGGTGCGCGAGAACTCTAGAATATTACACCACTGATCCTTGTTGATCGCCTTGTACTTGGATTGCTCTAGAAACTGTGCGAACTGTGGATACAGAGGCCAGTGTTTGCCCAGGAGGAGTTGGAGCATGGCTTTGGCAGTCACAATATCCATACACCGTTGGTCCGAATCCTGCAAAACAAGGAAAAAAATATTAATCAGGGGATATTGTGTATGAATGGAAGAACGTACCTTGGCAAAGTCATAGGCGTATCTGTAGATGCTCTTAAAGGAGTTGGGATCGTTGAGTATGCTGCGCAGATAGTCCAGTTTCACAACCATTTTCGCCGAAGAGTCGCAGTCCAGTTCTGTGAGGCCTTTCAGCCACTCCTGCTGGCTGAAAAAGCCCATCTGGGTGGCTCCCATTTTGTAGGCCAGCACCAGCATCACAATGTTCTCGGGCTCCACGCCGATATCCTCGCAGAATTTCTCCATGCCATCGGGACCTGAAGGATAAGATACGTTACATAAGCAAGTGTGGCCAATAAAAATGTAAATATAAATCGGTATATAAAAAAAAAAAAAATAAATTTATAATTGGTCTAAAAATTATATATAATTTTATATACAAAAAATGTAAGTGTTGTAACAGAGATTATAAATAAAACACAATTTTCAGTACCATAAACTACTAAAAAATCTTTAAATATTTAATATTTTTAGATATTAAAGCAGTGACATCTAAAAATAAATTCCACTCACCCAAAGTCTCTGGTTCATCTGGAGTGGTGTATTCCTGGAACCAGTTTAAACAACGTTTTTGACTGAAGCCATCCTCCGCTCTGATATGGCGTCTGCGGGATACAAAAAAACAACAAGTTTTTGACTCAATTGATCGGCCACAATGATTCAATCAAATTCACACACTCTGCCATCTAATTAATGTGGAATTAACTGCACTGTTTTTGCTTTCACCACGTATACACCAGCGTTTTAATCGAATCTGTCGCAAATGCCGTGTGGCCTCTTTTGTTTATTTTATTCGACTTGCCTCTGCTCTGGGGTTTGTTTTTGAGTATTGGCCCCTAAAAATAGCGATAGTAAACATGGCAGAGCAGAGACGAGGCCAATGCCAAGAGCAGAGGCACTCAGGAAGGCAAAGAAATAATGCCAACCCAGATATGACAAATCGAATAAGGAAAACTAAAGGCTGTCGAACTTTTACGTGCTTTAGAGAGAAATCTTTGCCTTGATTCAATGCAATATAAATCATCGCGCAATTAATATTAATTCATCACCTCATATTTACTTATATGAAAGTGGGGGTTTTCCTTGGGTCAAATGTTATCAGACAGTACTTTAAGTGTGTAGTTTGTTGTATTAACTTTTTCTATTACTAAACATTTTCATTTAATCAAACATTTTTTAATTCCTTGGGATAAATATCTAAATTCTGTTTGGATTTTACGTAATTTTCAAAAAAAAAACTTTCTCTTATAGTTTGCCGAGTAATAACTTTACTCTATAAATTAAACAACATTTTTTTTAACAGAATAGTTTAATTACAATTTCAAAATACGATAACATCTAGGTAATTAAGTTCTGGCACATAAAATTTGACAGTACAAAGAAAAAATAACAGCAGAAAGTTATATTACTGGAATATTTAATAAAATATTACAGAAGTCCAGTTTTTTATATCCTTGCAGAGGGTGTTTTAATTTTCGTCAAAAGTTTGCAACGCAGTAAAGTAAAGATCCGGAACGAGCCGGATCGGACAACTATAGCATACAGTTCCCATAGTTCACCGAAAGAAAATTATAGCTGTGCTGTTTCTTAATTTTTTGTTTAGTTCTTCGAGATATAGATATTGATTATTATTTTTAAATTATGGTTTCAATTTGATTAAAATCGGACGTCTATATCATATAGATCCCTTGAAAACAATCGGAATATTAAAAATAAAATTGTAACTTTCCCAATTTTTGTTTATTTTTTTCTATTTTTTGTAATGGTGTAATATTTTAGAATTACGTTTTTAATTTTATTTAAATCGGAGAACGATATTATTTTGGATTCTTAACCTATAATTTTGTGCTAGGTTTTTCTCTCAGTGCCCCCAAATAAATATAAACGCATATCTCCCTCAGCGTCCCATTAACAGCGACTGCGCAGGCGAAAAGCGAGAGTGAAGTCCTGTCGCAGGACAAGGGAATAGCGGGTTGGGAGTGGGTGGATTCGAGGAGGCAGCAGGACAGTAGGATTTTATTTGGGCCGCAGTTGTGCGCAGGACCCGAAACAGGAAACACGTCGTAGTTGCGTCGAGCGGAGATTGCAGCGTAAAATAGTCATCGGAATTGCCCAAAAAAGTGCCCAAAGATTTGCTAGAGAAGATGAAACTTTCTGGCTTTTCGCAATCCCTGTCCAGGATCCAAGGATTGGGCAGTGGCCTAAACGCAACGCTGATTTGCTCGGCGCTCCTGGCACTTTTCTGTGAGTAGTAGAGACTTTTGGGCCAGGGGATGTGGTATTCGTGGGAGGTGGGAGCACCGAAAATCGATACTGTCGAGGACGGTTTTGTGACACACTGACTGAAAAACGAACAGAGCTAGCTGGACAACCTGTGAAACCATTGAAACCACTTCTTTCAGTCACCGCCGCCCATGGATTGCAGCTGAATTCCTTCACAACGAAGACGCCGCGGGTCAGCAAGTACACAACCAAATCGCCCTCGGTAATCCAAGCTCAGGATTTACCCTGTCATAGTCATAGCTAATCCGCGAATCTATTTGCAGGCCTCCTCGATGAATCATGATGCCACCGCTTCGCTGTATCGATTCAATGCCACCAACGGCATCACCTGCATACTGATGCAGGTGGACGGACTAATCAGCATCAAGTACCGGAACAAGCTGAACGAGGATGTGGAGGCCGACCTCTACATGCCCGACGATCCCCAGCTGAGTGGAGAGTGCGTCGAGTCCAACATGGAGATTCTCACCATGGACTTTAAGGGTTTCCGGCTGTCTATGACATTTAAAAAGGTGGGTGGGTCAAGTCAGTTATTCGGACTACTAAAAAATCGATATAACTCGGATAATATAGTTAACATTTAACTGCTGCCTAGGCATTTTCACATATTGACAGTGTATTATACCCAATTACGCCAACAAGTACAAAAAAGAAAAGTATCTGGGCAGCACATACTGTGAACTTTCTATCCATGATAAGGTCAGAGGTTGATTATCGACTAATGTTTGCACTTTTGCCCACAGTCATCTGGCGGCGAGGGTTGGTATATCAACCTATTCGAGCTGACCTATTCCTCCTCCAACTGGCTGTTCGAGCACCCCGATCGCCCCAACCTGGACGTGAAGCTGACTTCGCCCGCCCAGACGCCCATGTACTTTCCCACGCCGGTGGGCAAATCGTATGTGTGCGACAAGGAGCAGACTGTGATCATGTACGCCCCGCACGATTCCGGCGACCAGTCGGGGCACATAGCCAAGTTGTATCTGCGGGACATGCACATGCAGAGCTTCATGTTCAAGGACAGCGGCAAGTGGGGTCCGTCCTTCCACTGCAGCGCTACAGGATCCTATCGCGATGAGACGGCGCCTCTGGCCGTGGGTACTGCTCTGGCCATTGCCGTGCTGCTGACCATTTCCGGCTACGGCGGTTGGAGGTAACAGTGCTCCTTAATTAACCCCAAAAAGTCATTCTGAAGACCCGTTCCTTATAGGTACTTTAAAATCAAGAAGGTGCAGTACGGTTCCATGGAGTGAGCAGACCCCCGAATCAAGTGAAGCGTTCGTTTTTGTTCAACTATTTGATCATATCGTTGTCTACACATATCCCCCACGTTTGTTGGATCTATTGCAATCCTGTAGTCCTATTTTTAAACTTTAAGAGTCAAAATTAAGAGTTGTCCCGGCAGATACTGAGATTAACATTTACGAGGTTATCGAAATCAACTAAAGATACATATATGAGAAATGCAAATGTCTTCCATATTGTTAATGTATAAAATAATAGCGCACCATATATGATTATTAAATGTTAATATATATATATATCATTATTAGCCGAAAACTATTATTTACCAGGCAAACTAATCTAAGCGAAAGACCAAAGTTGGCATCGTGGACGTCATATCAAATCTTGTACTCATGTTTCAGCAATTTTAACAAAGCATCTATACTGAATATCCGTTTTTTACGACACATTGTTAAACGAAATCTCCTGCACCTCCTATTAAACATTCATTGTCTCTTTGTCCAATCAAAATTTTGCCAATTGAAATATTGAAAGATATGTGTGCGGGAAAACATATAGGAACTTTAAATGCTTTTGTTTATAATTAGTATTAATGAGTTTAATAAAATTGGAAATAAATACTGATGCCTGCTGAAATAATTGGTTTTTAACTATTGGTTGACTTCAATATAAAGGTTATCTGTTAGAAGAATTGCAAATATAAGGAAGCGATAAGTAATTTATTCTACCGGTCTCCTGAATGAAAACATTTTATGAAATCAAATTGGACAATCAAAATAGAAATAGGTAAGTTCGTTAAGAGAAATTTATATATTTTTACTTTAACAATCTGCTGAAATGAGTCCCCTGTGCATTTCTTCTTTCTTTTTCAAATAAATCATTTAACCATTAAACAAATCAAAACAAATCAATACAGTTGTATAAAGTCTAGCCAAAAACAATTAAGTAGTTTTCATTTGTAAATATTGTTGTTTTGATAAGGTAATAAATTAGTATTCTGGGTTGCGCATGGTATCTTTTTTGTAAAGGTACCAAAACCTGGATAAAAATTCAGACAACTTTATTATACTTGAATATACCAAAGAGTGACTATGATGATTAATCATTTTAAACCTATATAAACAATTTATATTAAACTTTCTTAGAATTCGTTTAATGTTTATATAACTTTCAAAATTTTCCTATTCCTATAGTTTTTCCATTTATTTGGCTTTCGATAAGGAGGTATTATGGGATATATTTTTATAAACCTTGTCCAATAGGCTATTTACATTCCATTTTATGAATAATAATTTTTTCTGTGTCGGCTGTGAGTAATTTTGTTTCTTTTCTTGATGTTCAAACAAATTTCAAACAGACGTGGAATTGAAATGGCCTAGGATTCTCTATACCGGAAACCAGATGCTTTTCCTCGAACAGATGATACAACAGCAAAGGACCTTTGTTCTTTTTCCGGTTTCCTATTTGTTTTTTTTTTTTTTTTTTGTCACTCACCTGCTGCTTTGTTGTGTGGGTATGCTGGTGTAGCTGGTTCGGGCCCTCTTCGGTTGACCATGATCCATGTTGTCGCTAATATCTGCAGCTCGGCGTTTTCCCCGTGGCATGACTTATTGTGATGTGATTTGCTGAGTCTGTCCGTTCCGTCTGTCGGATGTAAATTTTGCTGTGTGGCACTACGCCGTTTAGTTTTGGACCTTTGGCCAGGTGATTTGTGATGTGCACTTACCACAGTGTGTTTCCCGATGTCACCAGTAGTTCACTTTAGCTCCGAAGTGGTCAACTGTGGGGTAGGAAAAGGTTCCGGTTAATAGGGGTTCTAATCACTTGCTCGTACGCTATTTTTAGGGGAGTTTTCTGGCAGGCCGACCACCCCCGAAACGCGGATGCAGCGAAGAGGTTTCACGGGATGCACACAGGACATCGGGGGATACATATGTATAGTAACTATAGTGTATAGTGTTCAATGTATGTTTGAACTGTGTAGGCGTGTGTACATATGTTTTACTACACCAGGGCACGAAATACCGGCTGCTGGAAGGGCCTCGGATTTGGTCTCGGTCTCGGCACTGGGCTTACGGATCGGGGAGCACGGGGAACATGTCCGTGGTCGGCCTCCGGGTGCCACAGTCAGCAGCTGATACGACCGACGGACCGTCTGGCCTGCGCGTGCTCGCTTTTCTGCGTCGAACGTCGCCACGCCGAATGGCCAAACTCACGGCTGTCCTTTTCAACTGCGACCGATTGACATGTCCATAACCCGGCCTCCTTTTTTCGCGGAGTCCACTTGCACAGTTTACAGAAAAAACACTTTAATTTTTACCATATTTTTCAAAATCAATGTAATGTATAATTTCTTGGCGTCAATTAGAGCTGGGTTAACCACCCACGATACTATCGATACAACGAGCAATTGCGAGAGCAAAGCACTATCGAGTACTTTATGTTCGATAGTAAATGGTATTTATTTATCCCGGTTTTGAAGCTTAACAACACTAGCGATTTTATAGGGTTGTCAAATCACAAGCCTTTATTATAAACAATTATTTAATATAGTTTAATCTATTTAAGTTTACGTTGAGCTTAATATGTATTTTATTTATCATTTATTATTTTAAGAAGCTAATCATTTTATATCCCGTTATTGTTAAGTTAAACCCTATATAAATACTACACAATATTAAAAGTGCTATGCTTGAACTTCATTTTCATGAGCAGTTTAAATATTGTGATATATACAATTTTCTTGAAAGTTTCTTTAATATTTATAAAAAATCTGGGAAATAATCATTTATCAATATTAAAACATTTGTTTTAAATAGTTAATAAAAAAAAATGTTATAAACACAACCCAACGAACTATCGGCTGTAACTCAACCAACGATAGTATCGGTTGTGCCATCGCTGGCTAGACAGCTCTATCTTCTATACTCCAACAGAAAAATCAATTTTTCCCAATTGTAAACACGATGGCAGACAAAGAGTGGATTCCTAGTCGAAAGTAGAACACCCAACCATGCCGAGCACGTATTTGTTCGCCGCCAGCAGCGAAGGACGCGTCTACACGCTGTCCACCAGCTCCGGAGCCTGGCGCGAGCTTCCCTACCTGGGATTGGAGTTCAAGAAGATCTGCGCGGTGCCCAACTTTTTGTGGGCCATCGGCGGCGACCGCCAGGTGTACGTGCATGTCCACGGACTGGACGTGCCCATCCGGATACGGGAGGAGTCGTACGAGAACGAGCGCTGGCTGCCCATCGAGGGGTTCTCCAAGACGCTGCTGCCCACGGATCGGTACAGGTACTCCTCCGCGGATGGCAGTGTGGAACGCGGTGTGGACAAGATCCGTCTGCCCTCGATGGCCTGGCAGTGGGACGGCGACTGGCACCTGGACCTGGAGCTCGATGGTCAGCCGCTGCCCGAGGATGGCTGGATGTACGCCCTGGATTTCCCTGCCACGTACTCGGTGAAGAAGTCGTGGAACTCCTACGTGCGTCGCCGCAAGTGGGTGAGATACAGAAGGTACGCCGCCCTGAATAGCTGGTGCGCCGTGGCCCCGCTGCACAAGGATCCCACCCAGGAGCCCTTCATCGACGTGGCCATCGGTGGCACCTGTGTTCCCAACGCCCCCGCCGGCACTCTGTGCGTGTGGGCCATCACCGCTCATGGCAGGGCCATGTTCCGCACTGGAGTGTCCAAAACGGCGCCCGAGGGTCTCCGCTGGACCGCCGTGCCCACACCGACGGGTAGCGAACTCTCGCAGATCAGCGTGGGACCCACGGGATTGGTCTGGGCGGTTCTCTACAACGGGCGTGTGATTGTCCGCACTGGAGTCACCCGGGACAATCTCGTCGGAGATTCGTGGCTGGATGTCAAGACCCCGGTGGCCACCTGTAGCCTGCGCATCGTACACGTCTCCGTGGGCACCGATGCAGTGTGGTGTGTGACCAACGATCATCACGCCTGGTTCAGGCGGGGCATCAAGGGCGAGGCAGCGGGTATAAGCGAGGATTCGGCCATTGGCAAGGGCTGGGTGGAAATGGTGGGCAACATTTCCATGATCTCTGTGGCGGCCAATGATCAGGTGAGCTCTCCTCTCCATTAACACTTATAAGCAATGAAAAACCCATTTTCTCCAGGTCTTTGCCGTGGGAGCTGCTGATCGTTGTCTATACCACCGCTCTGGGGTGACTTCCGCCGATCCCACGGGCAAAAAGTGGCGTTTGATTCAGTGTCCCATGCAAATCAGCCGCACTTCCAGCTCTCTTTCGATTGTCTCCCGAAAAAGTGGTGGCAGCAGCTCAACTCCTGGCTCAAAGCATCAGAGCTTCTCCAATCTGTACTCCAAGGAGAAGGAAAAGGGAGTTGTGGAGACCTGTGCCGTCATAGAAACCGTGCCGAATAGTTCCACGGGTTCGTGCTCCAGCAATGGCGGTCCGCCTGGTCTTCTCAAGAACGAACGTTGGAAGCTGAGTGCGGACTCACCTCCGACCATAGGAAGTTTGAATCTGAACGATCGCCACAAGCAGCGAACTGCTGCTCTTCGCGAGACCTCACATGCCTCCAGTGCTCCCGCCGCGGATGTGGTTGAGATCAGTGGAAAGTTCGAGACACAGCTAAGGAACCCAAGAGCCTGGTCGCCCGTGCGAAGTGTTGGCTCCGTTGTGGGCACCGAAGCGCATCCAGAAAGCGATTCAACCGTATTCGAATCGGACTCCACGCACCACGGATCGGATGTGTTCCTGGGCGAGGATGATGACCACACGGGCTCCCAGTTCTGGACAGAGTGCGGCATACTGTGGAGCTGCGTTGCTCCGGGTGCGGTGACCGTAGATGCCGGAAACATGCCCAATTGGTTTAACGAACAGTCGACCAGCGACAGCAAAGTGGATGTTAATGCCAATTGGCGGAAGGATATTCTAGTCAAGCTACAGAGGCGGCAGGAGCGACTCGCCAAGCTGCAGACTGTGGCCAAGTTCGAGAAGGCCGTAGAGCTTTCTTCGTGGGTGAAATCGGCGGATGCTCGCTACCAGCGACCTGGCGGCGATTTCGAGGACTGCATCATCGAACTGGAGTGGGTGAGCAGCGGCAGTGGAACGAGTGGCGGTGCCAGCGACTCTGGCACTTTCACAGTGCTCAGTCCGGATGGAGCAGCCACGAAAATTCAGTTTCCGCTGTCGGACATCACCTGTGTGCAGTGCTGCAGCGAAGCAGGAGCACCCCGGATCGCCATCCATGCACCCCATCTACCTGTGAACTGCTCGCCGGTGAAGCTGCAGTTCTCCAGCGATTCGGAGATGGAGGATTGGCTATCCCACCTGTCGTCCGTGTGCAGCCAGATCAACACGCTGGTGGGCAAACCGGCCAGCAATGCCATCTGGTTGACCAGCGAATTGGGTGATGTGTTTGTTTTCGATGCGGCCAACATGAAGGCGCAGCAGACAAGTGAACCCGGAGAAGGGTATATGGAGAAGATGGACGTGTCAACATGCGAAACCCCCTACTACAATACTCTTTACAATGGGTAAGTGGCTATAAAAACATACCTGATGAAATCGGTTTCGGTTAATGTTGCTCCAATAGTGTTTGTATAACAATGGTCAGTCCAGAACTTTTGGGTGTTAGCTAGGCCAAACTTTGTGTTCTAAAATACAAATCAGTGACAGGATAATTTTAAGGTTACTGCTTTAAGATTCTTCTATGACATCCAACATGTATTGGGGCTTTTTAAAAATGATAAAGTATACGTTTGTGCAAAAGTTTGCTTCGAAATTATAAATAAAAGCAGAATATTTGTGGTATGTTTTTGTATCCACTTAAAGAGTTTCTAACGATTTAAAAACTATTATATTAAAATGCATACTTTTTGGATTTCCTTTTTTTTACATAACTGATATCAAATATAATATAATGGTCAACTGCATGGTTGTCTTACAGAATGCCGTGTGGCACTGAACTGGAGATATCCGGCTGTGTGTACGATGACGCTGATCAGATACGCTTCGACCTGCAGTCGCACTCCACAGTCAAAGTGCAGCCGCATCGTGTTGAGAAGCACCGAGTGATTGCCCTGCATCTGAATCCCCGTTTCAACGAACGCACCACGGTGCTCAACTCGATGAAGGACTCTGAGTGGCTGGATGAGATTCGCAATGACAAGATGGCATTTGGTCCTGGTGCCACATTTACTTTGAAGATAAGGTGAGAAGCGCCTCAATTTTATTGTTATTGTATGAATATCTAAACCATATTCTTGGACATCCTTTTTAGGGCTCTAAAGAACCACTACCTGATGATCGTGAACAATGCCGTTTACACCGACTACAAATACCGCATAGATCCGGAAAGCGTTACCCGGCTTTATGTGAGCGGTCGCATTAAGCTCTTCAGCGTGCTGTACCGCTGTCCTTCGCTCATTGTGTCCATGGAGCGGATGCACTGGCGCCAAATGGGCGGCCACATTAAGCGGATATTCAACAGCGGCGTGGACGTGGTGTGGGGCATTTCCTGCGACAACACCGGTTGGGTTTACAACGGAGGCTGGGGCGGCATGTTCCTAAAGGGTCTGGAGGGATCGGGCAAAATCAACCCCATGATTGACACGCACACCTACTATGTGTACGAGAACCAGCGCTGGAATCCGATCAGTGGGTTCACTGCGAAGAGTCTGCCCACCGACCGGCACATGTGGAGTGATGCCAGTGGACGGCAGAAGCGCAGCAAGGAGCACACCAAGCTGCTGTCCACGCACTGCGAATGGATATCGGATTGGGCCATTGACTACAACATTCCGGGGGGCGCCGATAAGGAGGGCTGGCAATATGCCATCGACTTTCCCGCCAACTACCATGCCCACAAGAAGCTCACGGACTGCGTGCGCCGGCGCAGATGGATGAAGCGGTGTCGCCTCACCAGCAGCGGACCCTGGCAGGAGCTGAGTCAGTCCAAAATCCTCGATGCCGCGCTGCAGGTTTGTCTAGATTTAATTCGTATTTCCACCTATTCCTGATCAATTTCTCTATAGGTATTGGACGATGATGTGAATAGCAGCCCGGGTGGGAACAACACAGCTGTGTCCGCCTGGGCCATCGCCTCCAATGGCGATGTTCTCATACGGCACGGGGTGTGCAGCTTGAATCCGCGTGGTGAGTCCTGGGAACACATCACCAGCGACCAGCCGCTCGTGGGGATCAGCGTGGGACCCACGGGACAGGTGTGGACTGTGGCCCGCAACGGAATGGTGTTCTTCCGGTACGGAATCAGCAGGCAAAATCCGTGCGGCGATGCCTGGCAGCAGGTGGAGGCTCCTGCGGGCGTGACTTTTAAGGCGATTAGCGTGGGACGCGCTGGGATTTGGGCGCTGGACAACCAGCAGCGATTGGCTGTGCGAAAAGAGATCTCGATGACCTTCCCCGAGGGATCCCACTGGCAATTTCTGCCCAATGCCGCCAATGTGCCGCCGCACACGGAGCAGCATTGTGGTTTCCGGTCGGTGTCCGTGGGTTCCGAGGTGTGGGCCATTTCCTTGAATGGCATTATCTGCAGGCGGTGCGGGATTACAAAGGACAATCCAGCTGGCGTTGGATGGAACCTCGGCATTGCGGTAAGTTATATTTAAATCTATCATAAGTTTGTTTTCCAAGCATTTAAGTTGTTCCCATTTTAATTTCAGGGCCAGTGGCAAAATGTCTCAGTCGAAGGATACATGTAAAAGGTCCTTATTTCCATATTTGGACATTCCTATATACTTACGGATGTTCCGTTTTGTTGTATTTATCCATATATTTATAAGCTTTTTCGAATATGCCAGCGCTTTTCCAAAGATTTTCAAGTCAAGTTTTCCCCTTTAAACTATTTATATATGTAAATTTATTATTTAAATTTATTTGTACCGCCTAATAATTTAAACATATATTTATGCCATATGTTTAAGGTAAATTATTTGAACAGAAACATGTGTACAATGTTGCGTTTAGTCAAAACAGATCGTGCAGTCGTGATTATTTTGCTTTGTTGTAAGAAAGTATTAAACCTCAAGAATAAAAGTATTAATGTGACACTTTTGTCTTACATTACGTCTTTACGTAATGTGGTTTAAATATGGAAAAGGATAAAGTTTTTTAGTGGCTGTAAGTATTTATTGTTTCGCATATTAAATGGTACTTTCTTAAAAAATATTTGAAAATGTGTCACTGGAGCCCTGGTCAATACTTTGTAACGGTATATTTATGGTATTTCAACATTATGCTTTGGTTTTTTTCTAAAAGTCAGCCAACGGTCACACTTAAGAAAAAAACCAAAACAACACAATTTGTATTTATTTATTGCATGCTTCAATCGTTCATTGGATTAATAAGATTTTAAATAGTTACTTATCTGTGACTATGTCTGATTACGACCATGCGCGCATCAAAAAACTAGTTTTAAAGGGAGAGAAACACAAGTGAGTACAGTATTGAACATTCACCGTGTGCAGCTCTTTAAAACCTTGAATTGCAGAAAAAGCAAAAAGCGGAAGAAGGAAAAGGATGAGGCAGGATCTTCCAAGAAGCCCAAGGTGGTGGTTGACGAGGATGCGGTGGAGCACGGCGGCTGGTGGACAGCGAAGACAGCCGCCGATATAACAGGCACTGTGTCCATCGAGTTTAACGACCGGTGCTACCTGAAAGCCATGGATAATGGGTAATATTTGGTTAAAGACTAGGATCGGAATAAGATACGTATGTAGTATATAAGGCATTTCTTCGATATGAAATCCTTAATCAACCTTATCTCTGGTATATAAATATATAGTGGTACAATGCTCCAACTCTCTAACTTAATTTCAATCTAAATTGTATGGAGTTTCAGAACATTAAAGAGATTTGTTAACAAATTTTGCTTAGAGTCGTAACTAGTATTTGTCTTTAACAAGATCTAAACCTACTTAAATTGTAAGGAACAAAATGTATAAGCCTTCCCTTAACTGATCGTTCATGTATAAAATTAATAATACCTTTATATTTCAGTCTTTTTACATTGGGAGCACCACACAACGCTGGCGATGGCCCAGATCCGGAGGAAATTTTCACCGCCTTTCCCATTAACGACCGAAAGGTAGCCTTTAAATCTGGTTATGGAAAATATTTAAAAATCGAAAAAGATGGCATGGTAACAGGGCGATCTGAAGCTGTTGGCAGTATGGAACAGTGGGAGCCCGTGTTTGAGGTATTACCACTCTTGTTATATACAATCCTTTATCAGCGTATTTAATTTATTTTATTTAAAGGAAAAACGTATGGCCCTGCTGTCCGAAACCGGGCACTTTATGTCCATCGATCCAGAAGACGATGCCTGTGTGGCATTACGAAAGAAGGTCGGGCAATATGAAATCTGTAAAGTGCGGAGTAATGGAGCTAGGGATGTCATTGTCGACACGGAACCCAAGGAAGAAAAGGGGGACCTAGGGGAAGTCGAAAAGAATTATGTGTAAGTTGAACCTACTTACGAAGCAATATCTTTTAATATATTGTTTGCAACTATGTATGACTTTAACAACTCTCACTTTATTAAGACCAAATTTAATCAAGAATACTGTTGATTTCAGGAAAAAGTTCCAAAAGTTCCAAGACAAGAAGATGCGAATCAACCAAAACGATGTAAAAGAACTCGAAGATGCCAAGGCTCAGGGTTCCCTGCATGAAACTCTTTTGGACAGACGCAGTAAAATGAAGGCCGATCGGTATTGCAAGTAGCCCGACTTGATTTAGTGACCATTCATTAAAGATTTTACCTCATGCAATGTGCCGTTTTTCTTGTTTAAATATTGAATGTTTTGAGTTAAAGCAAATGTAAGACTTTCTTTGATAAATTGTTGTTTTAATGAAGGAATCTAGACATTGCCAAGTATTAACTTATATTTTCAGTATAGGAATATTTTTGTTCTTTTAATTAAACTGATTTAAAAACTGCTATTATGTAGGATTGTTCAAAAAATGTTTTTTAATTGCTTTGCAAATTTTAAAATATTCATGGAATTTGTAGTATTCAGTAATCTAATTAATTCTTTAAGTGATTATATCTGTATGTCTCAGATAATTTTTAGGCAGGTCTGAAAAATATGTTTATTAAACGTAAAGACTTCGAAAATTCTTGTAAATTCCTTTTATATTTATAACTAGTGTCATTTTAATGCCGCAATTTTTGTATATTTTTATTTTAATTTTCACTTTGAGGTTGTTATACAATAACTTAAAAACTTAAGCAAGGCGCTACAAGAATTTTTGAAATACTTTACAAACGGAGTTTGCACACCCTTTTCAGCACGCAGATTAAATTATAAATATTTTTTCTTTTAAAATTCACTTATAAAATATGTTTTAAAACCTTGAAGCCAATATGTGATTCGACACAATTATCGGATAATATTTATCAAGTTATTCACAACCCAGATCCTATACCAATCCGTACGGCACACAGATTTAGGCATGCAGATTTGGGATTAATTTGCTCCGAATTGTTTGGCTGGCCGACCGTTAAACTAGCCATAGCCGGCAACAGCCTTTCCACCCCCTTTTCAACCGGCTGGATGTAGTAAAACTCGCAGCAGACGGCGTCACAACATGACATGTCCTCCGAACCACCCAGCCGCCCAACCACCCAACCACTCGAGCCACCCCCTCGGCAGGCGGGAAATCCAAATCCACCACCGTTCGTCCTTCGGCTGCTCTCTCTCTCTGCGCACAACTCACACCAGCGGTGGCGTGCGCCTCTCGCTTCTTCCACGAGGAGTCCAACGCAGTGCTTGTTCCTGTCGATGTCCTGCTTGTGTCCTGGCGCCTCGTGCTCGGCAGTGCGCTCGTGGCTTTATTTTGGCTCTGGCCGGTGGCTCAAAGTCGCGTGGCAATCAGTTTGCTGCCGTCGCTGTTCGTGGGTGAAAGTTCGGACGGTTGGGCTCCGATTTACTGCCGCATTTCGTAGATGCTTCACTCGGGAAAATCGGTTCTATTGAATGCAATTGTATCGCGTCGATTGTGCCGCCGTCAAGTGTCACTTGAAAATTGTCAAAATTGAATTTACCCAGCGTGCTAGTGAACAAAGGTCCTCCAAATGGCCATAACGAGTGTTCCGGCCTTTGTCTGGCTTCGTTTTTCGAACCAATTCCAAGTGTTTTCCGGATTAAGCCAAAAGGTTCTGTAGAGATACTTAAGTGCTAAGTGAACCCATCAAAAGCATCGTATATATATATATATATAACTATATCATCTGTTCTGTCTGTTGTTCGGTAAGTGAAGTGATCTCATTGCAGTTATAAGAACCTTTTTATGATTGTCTGGCGGTTTTGTTTACCGCTCTCGTTTTTTGGTGGTGTTTCAAAAATTGCAGGCGATTTCGGGGTGTTTTTTCCAAACTGCCGACGACAGGTATGGGATAATCAATTCCAAGGAAAACTAGAATCAACAAGGAACTCTGCTGCATTTCAGTCGAGAGTGCGAGACCACAACAACTCTATTCAGAAATATAAATCTCATGCTTGAACATAAATCAAATTGTCCGAATTGATTTATCATTTAACCAAGTTGCGTGCGAACAGCTAATACATGTTGGCTCATCTATATATGGATATGTGTAAATATTTATAAATCACTTAAAGTTTCTTTTAAAACAAATGATGATTTTTTAATCTCAATTAATGTTTCCTTAAAAGGGATTCAAATGATTAAGAGCGCGTAGATGAAAGGGATTTATGCAATCTATGTACAATATATACCAAACAGCTAACATCTCATATATTTATAATTTGTTTAACAATGTTGCTTTTACGACATAGCAGGATCGATATTACTCATCTGTTTCCAAATATTCTTTTTCCAAATTTATTTAGTAAAAATTTTTTACCGAAAACAAAAAACGGTAGAAAAAGACATCTTTATTTAATCTTAATTTATTTTGCATTTATAAATTTGAATTATTCAGTTCATAACAAAGCTGCTTGTGGTATATATAATAATGAATTATAATTATTAAACAAATTCCTTGTTTTATAAGAGCATAAGCAGGGTATATTTGCAGGGTGGAGCAACCTGAACGTTTAAAATCCATTAAATTGAATTTCCTTTGTGGGGCATTTCCCTTTTGTTGGCCCGTCTCTCCTTTTGTCAAGCACAAAAGTGGTCAATTGAAAGACACAGAGAGGGCGGAAAAGCCGACAATGGAAATCCGTCAGATTTCTTTAATTTCCCTAGAATCCTTTGACTGTTAGGATGGTTTCCGTTTGAGCCTGACATTAGATTTGGCTTAACGATAATTGAGTTGAAAGCCACACAGACTTATAAACAAAAGGTGTTCGAGTTCAAGCGAATTTTTTTTATGCTTTTAAATAATTTAATTTTATAAAGGATAAAAAGAATTAAATTGTATTTACACACAGTTTTTTTTGCAGATTTAAGCTAACAATATTCACCCCATAAGCCAAGCTTTAATTTCTAGAATAAACCGCTTTCGGCATCGCAACAAAAAACATATTTCCATGTTAGTTACAGTCAGTTGGCTCTGGCAATTACTCTTTTTATATTTTTGGACTTCCTGCTGGCTTTATCTACAAACCCATGTACACCGATGTTTTTCTAATTACGTTCATGCACATATACCCTGGCCGTCTGATGTCACAGGTCTTCGTTGCATTCAATTTGAGTCGCTTAGAAATGCACCACCCCCTCGATACCGGAGTAACCACTCCCCGACCCCCATTCACCCACCCACATTCACCCACTCTATACCAGAACACATGTCATGGTATACCCCGTGGGTACCTGGCAGAAAAGAAGAAAATAGAACCAAGTGAGAGACCCAGACTAAATTAATCAGGGGCCAGGTAGCGATTGGAGAGCGCAGCAGTTCCTCGGGGGTTGGCATCCATATCCATATACATGTCCATACCATCCCGCCGCAACAAGCTAAAATTGTTAAAAACAACCCCATGCGGACTGTCTATATAGCTAGGGATAACCCCATATGTTTTTCCCTACAGACTTGAATTTTGTAGTAACTAGACCATCTTGTGAATATTGCAATCGATGAATAAAATTGTTTACTGATTGATTTTATTAGTCCAACTAGACCACGTAATCCTGGTAACGTATATTGGTCCTACTAACAGTTAAAAAAGTTCTAACTAACCACATTAGTGATTTCTGGACCATCTTATATTCCATGTATGTATACAATGGAGCATACGCTTATTGCTAAGGCACATACCTCTATACTTCATTAGGAGTTAAATATATTTTTCTTGAGTTTAAAACCATGGCTAACATTTCATGTTAATAGACTTTTAAAAAATATACTTCCATTAAAAGTTATAATTAACCACTTATTAGGACCAAAAAGTATACACAAAAGCTAGCCGCATTTTTCGAACTTTTCTAATAAGTGGTAACTAAAGTTCACTTTGAAAGGAAACACTTTAAAAGGTGAAGTCAGCCAGCGTTTTGTGGAGTTTTGTTAACTTTCTTGGACAGGGAGCTGTGAAAATTGGGGATGAAAGTACAAACAGCTGATGGCAGTCCTGAGACCTCCGAAAACCAACTCCTTTTCACACGGCGTAATTTCCTTTTGCAACGCAAACATGCAAACATACAAATGCTGGCAAAAATATTTATTTAGTAATTTGACGACCCTGAGCTGTCTCCAGTTACTTAAGACGATTTGTTGATTAACTTTAAATGGATTTATTATATTTGTATGTATTTTACAATTTCCGCTTGGATACTTTTTTAAATTTCCGCCAGGAAAAGGGAAACAACGTTTTTTGGTTTACTTTTTACGACTTTGAAATACCAAGTAGTTATTTTATTTTAATGGCTCTTTTATTTACTTTAGACTGTCTTTAGTTAAACAGTAGATGCATAATTTAAATGCTTAATTTTGCTGAAATAATTGCTTTGCAAAGGAACAGCACAAAGTTGAAATGCAAATAAATACTTAAGGCTACATAAAAGTGCAAAAGAACGGCGGGAAAGTTTTCCGGCTTGCGCCTACTGCGTAATTCCAGTTCCAGCGCTCACATTCCGCCTCCGGAAAAGTATTTGAAACAGTGTTTAAACTCACATAGCCTTTCGTGGTTTGCGAACTATTAAAAAGTGAGTTGAGTTTTTAGGGGCGGAGGAGGAGGAGCAAGTCGCCCGGCCGCCTGGAAAATGTGGGCGGTGCGGTTGGGATGATTATCCAAGTTTTACCATTCTTTCGCTCTGCCTGGCCTCACTTTTCCAACGCCATCAAGGACCACAGCGCACAGTTAAGGGGAAATCTTTTAATTAATTTAAAACTAATTTTCTTGAAAGCCAAGTGAAATGACCTTTGAGTGCGATGAAAGCAGTGCACACACTCGTGGCGCAATTTAATTTAAATATTTCAACTCGGTCCTTCGGCTTGCAAAATTAAGTTACGAGCAAATCTGGAGCAACACCTATGACCTGAAATTTTGGGCAAATGCAAGCAGATTTCATATTCAAACTTTTGATTGCACTTAATATGCATTTCAGTTTTATGTAACTGCAACTTAATCACATCAGATAAATGCAGCCTTTGATGTAAACACAAAAAAAGTTTGCAAAGAGGGTATTTTTCCGGGTCTACAATCTCGAATGGGACTCAAAGCAACTCCTCTGGTTTCCCACTACTTTGAGGATTCGAGAAGTATTCAAATGCATTCCCTCATCCAATCCGCTACCCCGGTGAAAGTGGATTAGCAATTTGTTAAGCCAACAATTTACCCAGCTTCGTGGGGCTTCACTTCGTCGAGTTGTTTGCATTTGTCGGAGCAATGTTGCCCTTTTTCCTGCAGTTTCTGCAGCCGAAGGATATCAGATGACCATGCTGAATGCTATTGCCATCCAGGGATCCATACACAGAAAGAAAAAATAAGAAGTCTTAACTTACAATAATTCGAAGGATTTTTCAATAAGGGCATTTAATAGGGCAATAAATATTCCATAGTGTCAATAACGCCTATTACGTACAACTCTGTCCCTATCGATTGGTCATTTATTTATTTGAATTAGTTTAGAAAAATAATAATAAATATTTAAAAGGATGCCACAAAAATCACTGGGGTTTTAAAACGTTTTAAAAATTTGTTTAAAAGTATGCAATGAAAAAAAAACGTCGTTTTTCGGAGTGACGAGTTTCAGACTGAAAATATATTGTTGCATACTCTTAGACACCTTTTAAAAAAAAATTACTCTGTTTTCTGGAAAATGTCTTGTCAGTTTACTTTACCAGTCGGTCACTTTGTTAATTTAATTGATGCTTGTATAATTGATGATTGAAATAAATAAATCATGGCGGTAATCATATTTTTCCTAAGTGTGGCAAAAACTTTTTGCACGGCTTCTCGGTCTCTTACTTTGCGTTTAATTGTAATTTTAACTTTTGCCATTTAAGTGTCAGTGATGTGCCATCTGGAGCGACTTGTCTGCACCGCCGGCGGAACCTTTTCCGCCCATTCTGTCACGCAGTGTTTGCCAGTCGCAAATGTTTTTAGTTCGGCTAAATGCAATTGTGGCCACTTCTTGCACTTCCTGCCAACGCACTTGTCGCACTCGTCTGCTTCACATTGCCAGCCCTGGCGTATACGCAATTTAAAGAGCTCTTGGCGAAGTGCGATAATTATCGCTTTAACATTATTAAAAAGTACTTAAACTTAACCAAATTGCTTTAATTGGTTCAGAAAAATTATGATTCAAGGACATTGTATGTTTCAAATTTAAAATATTATATGTTTTGCTTACCAAAGATTTCCAAACTCCTAATCAAATATTTACTGAGATTTTTGGCAAAACGCTTCTTTAAACAAGTATTTAAATTGAAATTTATTTTGAGGGGAGATTATATTTACCATATAAAGGTAAATAAAAAGAAATGAAAAAATAATAATCACTCTTTTCAAGGAAGACAATTTATGAGTATAAAATACCTGCCATCTAGGATTTTCATTTCAGCTAAACATATGAAAATACGCACATTCGCAATTACGCTCACTCCGGTCTTAAGGTTTAATTTGCAATTTATGTGACAATGGCGCGACGGAAACGGAATAATTTTCCATTTCCGGTGTGTGCCAACAAGAGAACTTGAAATACACGTTCGTGTGATTGCGTGTGTCTTTGAACAAGGCGAATAATCAGGGAACAGGTACAATAACACTCGACGTACTCCTCGAAAGGAACCTGGGGGACTTCTTCTTTTCCCCTTCCACATTCCACGTGGCAAGGAAAACAAGACTGCACGATTAAATAAAATACTTCCTAATAAAAAAACGAAAATTTAATTTACTTTCGGGGGCTGTCGGCTCGCAGCAAACATAAATCGAAGTCAACGAGGTGCCCCATTTCAGCAACACCTCCTTACAATCCTCCCAAAATTCAGTGCAGACGATTACAGAAAATTATATACAAAAAATAGCTAAACAAAATATATGTCTATATTAAATGTAAATTTTAGAGATTTTAAATTGATAATTCATTAAATATAAATGTGAAATGTAATTATTAAATATTTACCCGATAAATAATTAGGCAAAGAAAGAAATTTTTAACTAGTTAGTAAAATATGGAATATCAATTTGAACAACTCAATCAAATCAATCAATATAAAAATAAAAAAACACCAATATTAAATAGTTGTCTGATGCTAGTTAACCTAGTTAAACCTTTCGTAATTTAAAGTAAACAAAAGATTTGTTTACTCATCCCTGACAGAAAAAGCTGATCCATAAAAAATAAAGCATTTAAAGTATTATTTGAACTATAACATTTTATAACTTGTTGAAAAATAAATAGGTCAGTGGCTTTTTTAAACTAATACCATGCGTTTCAAAGCTTTTTTATATATCAATTAAATAAATGAAGCCAGATCTGGCTACAAAATCATCCGGACATTACAACACTCCTGGTGTCGCTTCCTCTGCGCTCATTACGCTCCCTCTTCCAGGATCCGGATGGAGGAGTTGTATATGGCGTGTCATAAGCTTCCACCAGTTACCCAAAACCATTTTCTTGTCCTACCACCGCCCAGGGAAAGGGGGCAAGAAGATTGGATGGGAGCCTGGGGGATGTGGGTGGTATTATGTGGGCTGGCGAAGGTGGTGAGACGCCATATTTTCGACTACATCTGATGCCTACGAGGCACGTGATGCTGAATATAATGAGAACAATTTTTATTTAAATTAGTTTCACCGCCGGACACTTGGCACAATTATGGATGGCCAGCTGGCAGCTGGGAACTGGGAGCTGCGAAATGAAAACTGGGTCCGGCGAGCCCGTCAATTGGTCAGTCACCGCGTGATCCGGCAGATATAGACACTCGTAAAATAAACTAAATGACCTGCTTTCGGCTGATTACTTTTCAACGTGCTGGCACAAAATACTTAATATTTCGCAATATGCCCGTTTCACTCAAAACATTTAAACTGTAAATGACAGAGGTATTGTTTAAAAATGGTTTAAAGTAAGGAAAATAAGAAAACTTGACATTTTAGGATAATACGATTTTTAAGAAAAATAGTTTTAAAAACTATTCAAATTTGTATAGATGATATTATTCGTAATCCAAAAAAGCAACTTAGTTTTACGTAATATTAAATTGATTGATGTCAATTTCAATCAATCTCAATATTAGGTAAAATTGATTTGCTCTCTTTGATTACGAAAAATGTCAAAATATATTTGTGACGGAATCACAATATAATTGCTTTTTTAATTTCAAACCACAACGTTCACAATAAAAGGACCAATATTAGATCGCCAAATTGAATTTAGGTGGCCTCGGTCTCCAAAATGTATGCAAGAACTTTAATGATTCTAATTTTTGTGCTTAGATATATTTTTAAATCTATGATCTAGTGGACTTAAAACCACAAAGTTTCGGGTATTTTTCATATCGAAGGATGCTCTAAATGGGCTGAGTCCTCAAAACATAGCTTGTTTTGGCCGGTGCTCATTATCGTAATGGATTTTTTTGGGCCGGGTGTTGCTTAGGGGGGTTTGAACGATGGTGTTGGGGGCAAATTCCATTAATCATGCCGAGCATACAGCTTTGAGGGCCGTGAAACTCAACCGCGGAATCAACAACAACAAATCAGGCAAAGGCGAATGGGCAAATAATGCCGCTTAAAATTTCAATGCCTCGGCATTATTCATTTCAGTCAAAGCCGTTATCGGAAATTAATTTTCAGAATCCGCTTAATGGTTAGCGAGTAGAAGCGGGAGTAAATTTATGAGTGTACAGATATGCGAATTAGGTTTTGGTATATTTTTCTTTTCAAAATTTTGGCCTCCTGTTTACGAGGGTTTCATTTTAATGAGCAACTAGTTGTAGCGAAAATGCCAAATAAATATTTTACGCCCTGCAAAATTTTAATATAAGGTTTTCCAATTAAGTTTTCATCTCTCAATTGAAAACGAATTGCTGAGTCTATGATGGCATTGCTTTGGCAAGTTAATATCTGTCCAGCCTATGGCAAAGCCACAAAAGTGCAGAAATTTACTTTGCGAAATAACACATTTCAGTCACGCAATATGGCGTCCAATTAAAGTATGTTCGAGAAATTCTGTGGAACTTTATGACAATCATTTCACTGCTTTAACGAGCCACCACCATAAAAATAATTGCAAATCGTACACAAATTATAGAAATTTGTATTGCTTTGACTTGCTGGCAATAACAAAGTGTTATTTAATTATTAAATATTTTATTGTGATGGTTGGAAATCAAATTGTTTCAACACTTTTTTCCATGTTATAAAATATTTTTGTTCATTTTAATTCAATGCTGAATTAATTGGTGTATAAAAATGATTTTTTATTTATGGTCGTTTTTAACCTTTCGAGCACAGAAAAACATTGTTTAATCAATATATATAAATTGTGACAACTTAACGAAAATACCTTTATCATATTAACTAGTTTTTATTTAATTATGTTTTTAATTATTTGTTTATTATAAGGCTTTAAAAAGAATCCTTTTTTAAACAAAAACAACAACAAATTATGATCGTTAAATGATATTAATATATATGTAAAAAAAAATAAATGATTTAAAATAAAAGTTATACGAACGCATTTACACAGCGTTTAGTAGCACTATACCATTTTTTTAATTTTTGCACTAGTTTTCCAACTTTTCAAGTGTATTAACCCCTTTTGAAATATGTTTTTTATCACTTTCTTGAATTGCACATTTTTAACTAATGATTTGGGAACTTCGGAATGTGGTTTCTGAAATCAGCAAAAACCCAGAAAGTCTGAAATTCTTTTCTGCACTTCACTTCGGTATTGTAATTAATCTAAGCTGACTTGCGTTTTGGAATACCGAGTAGAAATGCAGAAGAACTTAAAGAAGTAGGGCAACATATTGTTATCCGTTGAATTCATCGCTGAGCATGGACTCTGTTCTATTCGATTTGCCTTGATGAACTCCTTTGGAGTGTCGACTTTGCCTTCGATTAATGGATTTCCTTCGCTGGCTCTGGCGCCTGAAAGGCTGCCATAAAAACTGACAAATCAACTTCCAGCTGTTTCAGCGTCAACGACCACAAATACACACACACACAAATACAAGTGCGCAGCAGAAAAAGGATACAGTACCCACATACACACAAGAGCCTTAAGGGAAGAAGGACAGGATATATGGCGACATCGCTCCACGCAACTCAACGGGAGAGTTATGCAAATATTAATACTTTTCTTTTTTTTTTTTTTTGGTCTGGAACGCGATAAGGCAGGGGACCAACTTCAGCCTTAGTCTTCCAGATTCCTGGATTTCGGCAATCGAAAATCAGCACACAGAGAGTTTTCATTTTTGCGACCCTAATAATCCTCCCTTTCGCTTTTCTTTTTGCTGATACGCCGATATGTTTATCCGATCTATTTGGACGTGAGGGGTCGAAATGGAAAATTATAAATCTGGGTCAAAAGCAAATTGCTTGTAATTCATTTTTCCCATATAAAGACATTAGATGAGTATTATTCATGATTATGTGGGGTGTGTGCTTTTCTTATCTTGGGAAATGGTAACCAATTTCAATTTGCAAAAATTATTGTTTTTTTAGCCTTTGAAAATATGGGGTGTCCAGATTTATTTTGGATTTTTTCTGAATGTGTTAGGAAAGCAATAATAATTCGAGTGATATAATCATTATTAAAGAAAGAATGATAAATTTATTTAAACTAAGAAAGTTTTTTTAAGTTAAATGATTTTATTTATATTGAAACGCAAGTTGTTATTTATTTATTAATTGTGGGTATATAAAATACACATATTTAGCCTTTCTCCTTACATACATATTATTTTAGCTAAGAGGAAATTGTTCAACAATTAAAAGGCAAACTTTAAATTACAAAGTGCATCCATTTTCAATAGATAGATGAAACCAATACTTAATACACGTCTACTCAATATCAAATGTAAGCATCCTGTTTGAGATTATTGAGAGTTTAAGTTGCCGTTCTGAATGCACAGACAAGACTTCATTTGGCTTCACAGCGGTAATTAATAAGCCCCATCTTGGTATTCCGCATTCAGATGTGTGCATCTCCGCCTTCACGGATGCGGATCCAAAGTGTTGAGATGTATTCGGAGCCAACTTTATGGCACGAACAAAGGCGACAGCCACAAGACTCAGGACTCACCAAGACGACGCCCAGGGGCGTTCCAGGAGAAAGGCGGAGAAAGCTGCTCGGATTGGGAGTGCAGACAACAGGAGGCGGACACTGACAATGTGGCTGACTGATTTAAGTGCACATTTAGTGGCGCACGCAAAGCGAACTCGGCACACCCACTCTCGAGGACCCTGAATGTGGCCTGCATCTGTAGCTCCTCAGAACACTGGGCCAAAAGACAATATTTTCTTATAAAACTATTTGCTTAAAATTTCGTAAAGAAGTTCATAAACGAGTATTGCCCCAAGATTATTAAGGAAGAGCCTATAAATAATTTGTATGTCCTTTTGAAAGTCATTTGAATGGAGTCGAAAAATGCGGAATAATTTAAAATTTATAGTCAGCTAACTAGAAATCTTTCTTCTTGTCTAGAATCTAATATATAATATTTTTTTTATTTAAATATCATTAATAACAAATGACTTTCTATTTTAGAAAGTTTAAATTATGCTCTACCTCTATTTTCTTAATAACGAACACGAAAACTAAGCTTGAAAACTATATTAAATGCATTAAGCCACTTAATTCAAAACCCAAAATATTCAATACATAAGTATACACTTTAAGGTGAGATTACAATAAAGGACAAAAATACTTGATATTAATCTCAAATTTGTTATAGTTGTATAATTATAGTCCTTTGTCTGCAATTGCAAAGTAAAAATTCCAAATTTTCCCACTGTGTGTCTTGCTGTAACTGCCTTAGATTGCGGTCTAGTCACTAAGTTTCCTGTGCAGACGTCGTAGACGTTTATTAAAATGAAGTCAGATCCCCGGGTCCGACAGGTTTTGTGTTGCTGCCAAGACAGGGTTTTCAATTATTAAGTAGCACTTTCAGTGTTGCCACCGCTGCCACGGACGGGGATTGGAGGCAAAGGAAGCCGGAGAAGGATGCAGGACACCCTTTAGTGTCCACCTGCATGCAATACCGCCATTGGCCTCGGGCAACCTATAGAGTGGCAGTGGCTCCGTGTTCATGATGCACGGCTCGCTGCTGCTCTTTCATTTCCCTACACTGAGACAAATAACAGCGAAATAAATACTTTTGATTGATTGTAAATTTGTAATTGGATTTTAAATTAAATTTTAAAACAGAGACCAAAAGAATTTCAAATCAATCTATTTTTGGGTTTTGATAATTTTGAATTAAAATGTTTAAAAGTATGCAACAATTTGTTTTTAGGCCTAAAGTCCGATGGTAAACGTTGTTTTATTGTTCACTGCATACTTATAGACTCCCCCGTATATTGCTGCTTCAGAAATTCAACTTTTTTCTTGGAAAATTAGAGTTCATATGTATTAAGTTAGTCATTATAATTTATGTCTAAAATTTTTTCTTTGCCGCCCAGTGTATTGGAGGACTAGCACTACCCACTAACTGCCCATCTTTCCGAGGTGCTCCATTCGTCATGGGGCGGCCACTGCCGAGGTGTGGGGATAAGCCATCTTCCCCTTTATTCTAGGAGAAATGTACATACATATTATTTACCCTGTGGCATGTCGAGGTTCCCTAACTTCTGATGAAAGAGTTGCAAGTTTTGTGGTGACCCCCGGGGGAAGGTGGCTCCTGTTCCAGCCGTTCTCACCTTTATTTCCAGCCACTGCTCGGCGCCAACGTCAATGTCAATTGCACCAGGCACGCGAGATTGTTGCTGGGTTAGGCTACTCTTGTGGAAAATGCCACGCGATAAGGATGCAGTCTGGAGTCATTTTCGCCTCGCCAGGTTTTCAGACCTCTCCACTTTGACGGGCTAAATTGCCAGTGCATTCCCATGCCAGGGAACAGCCAGTTACTTAAATATTAAGTATGTTTGTCCTCAGTTTTGAACACGAAAATCATTACACGCAATGAATATTTGTATAATTTCAGTTTAAATTTATGATGCAAAAACATGAAGTACTTTAGGGTTAAGTTGGTAAATGGTTGAAGAGTCTATAACTAACTTAAGACATATATGCGAATGATATAAGCATGAATTAGATTTTTCTGAGTGGCACTCTAAATCTCATTGAATTCACAACCACCACAGAAATCACTAGGGACTAAAAATAAACAGTTCCAAGGTGTGTAAAAGTATGCAACAATAAGTTGTAAATATAAAGGTCCATTCCAAATATTATAACAGGCGATGTTAGCTTTTGTATTGCATACTTTTGGGAACCTTTTAGAATGATTTCAAATCCAATCATTTCTTTAGCAGCCATTTATGCGTTGCAATCAATATCAATTTTTATTTATTTGTTATTTATTGTACTTATTTTTAAACATGTAACTTTGTTCGCTCTTAAGGGAAGAACAATCGATTTTCTTTAAAAATTAATTTGCGTTTAAAAGGACAATTCTTATAATGACCCTCGACAACAGCGATTGTTTTTGGTTTTGTTTCGTTGTTAAAAGGCGGTCCACCAGCTGCTGGATGCACTTGAACGATTCTGTGGCTGATGTCGCAGTCATTAAAGGTTTTTGTGGTTTTGGTGTCAAGCACAACGTCTGCACCACCCCGCCCCCTCTTCAAATTGTTGTGTTTTAACCCTCTAAAGACCTCGCAGCTATAGCACACTTATTTTGGTCCTTTTACTTTGGGTGTCGGGGCTTTCAAGTGGTAGTTTCTGGTAGACGATCCACAATAAAAAATTCTTTATGGATAGTAAAGATATTTATTACGTTTTAGTAAATCATTATCTTTGAAGCGATGGTTGGTAAATTTCACTGGTATATGCAAGCTTTTTTGTTTATTTTTCTTTTTTTTGTCCCCCCAAAGAATATTCTGATTTTGCTTAGATAATTTTCTCATTCATTAACTAACTCGGTTTTTGCTTTGCTTTCACAAAAAGCCACTCTTTTTTCTGCCCTCTTTGCCAGAGTGCTGGAGCTGGGAAATCAAATTTTCCTGCCTTTGTTTTCCTCCTGTTGGACATGGGGCTTACCACCTCTTTACTATGGCATTGTTCAGTTGACTTCCGCAATTTCCCTATTTACTTATCTTTATTATTTGTCCAAATGAGCAAATGGTTGGTCTGCTCTCCGAATACGAATGAGGTCCGTTTCAGGTAATTACATTCCAGTTTTTCCCCGCCGTCCTTTGGGGTTTATTTTTAGTTTTTTACCCAATTGCACACCGCATTTGTGGGGCAACAGGAGGGTCGAGCAGGGGAAATTTTCCAGGTGGTCCAGAATGAGGGTCGCATACGGGTGGCCAAATGGACTTTTAAGTGCAGACTCAGCTCGTTGGCATCCTTGGCCATTGATTAAGAGTAAACAGAGCATGTAAATGTTTGGATATTCAAACTGTGCATTTTTTCTTTGTGGCTGAATTTTTGCGCAGTTTAAAGTTCCCCCTTCCCCCAAACGTGTGTTTTGTGTGAGCATGCCAGAGTCACCCCGAAATGTTGAGCGAGTCAAAGCGGAATTCAGCATTTTCCTCGCCCACAAAGTATAATGAATAACAGCACTGCCAGGGAGCGAAAACGGAGTAGAGGGTGGAAAAGCTGGTCGGCCACACGCCACCCAGCATTCGGGGCATTGACATTTTGTCTATCTGCAGGATAGAGCCCTCAGCCCAGGACTTCCCCGTTCCCATATCCACTTCGATTCAAACTCCCACTCTCGGCAATTCCACAACAGGCTTGCACCATAATTCTCGGGCCGCCATCGCTTTGATTTTCCGCGCTGCGACAATTTCGCAATACTAGGCCGGTCAGTGATGCACTGAAAGAAATTGTCTTAAGCGCGCTTTACAAGGTTTATAAGGTTTTAATTTTAGTAAGTGACGTGTGTGACAAATAGTTTAAGATGGCAATTACATGTTTCCAAACATACAATCAGTTTGATTCATAGAACGGACAATAGCTTTTAACACGACCATTAACCTTAAATTGGCTTACTTTTTACCTCTATCATTATTTTAGCGCCTTTACAGATACAGATACCCAATCGTGAGAGTTACAAACTTATAAGTATAACTTGCAATAATTATTTTTTTATATCAAAATTTATATTCTTGCTGCGAAGGAGACATAACCGAACCTATAAAGTATAAGAATTTTTGACCAGCATCACTAGAAGAGTCGAAATTATAATACCCCCTCCAAGGTACGATAAATTTAAACAAAAAATGTAATTTCTCTATTTTTGATCTTTTTTTTTAATTTTTTTGACATACTTATTAATAATTTGATAATTCTCAGATTTACGCTTTTAATTTTATTCAAATCGGAAAACGATTTCATATAGCTGCCATTGAAACGATCGAAAAAATTAGCTTCCTTTATTTTATTTTATTTTATATCCAGCTGTTCCATTTTTTCAGAAGAGCATCCAATACCGAAAACCAATCATGTACTTATATTGTGTTATCTATTTTTTCTAAAAATTAAAATATGGATGCACCGTGCAGTAACAACTATTTCTTTGAGTGTCGATATAGCGAATTAGCGCTCTCCGCCGGGTGGTAACTGGTTGGCAGGATAACGGCCGCTTCAAAGGACCGCACAGTGCAGTTAATAGTTTTCCAATGCCTCCCCCGGCACACACGCATTACCCCCTGACCTCTGACCTCGGATCGCCCACAGCGACACCGATAATCATGTTGATGGGCCTGCACTATTGAACTAAGGCTATGGCCACCCCACGAAACTTTAGCCAGCTTTGGCAATTCTAAATAGGAAAACAAAAAAAAAATGGAAATCGACTCTGTGGGCTCTCCGCTTTCAATTTGGTGGAAATGTCTGTTTCTGTTTTCGGGCCCTGTGTTTTGTTTCCACTACATTTCCCACACTTTCCCAGTGCCCTGGATGACCATGGGATTTGCCTGTAAGTCGACCCATTTGCACATTCTGGTGGAGGCAAACTGATGTGGCGCGATTGTTTGCCAAAATTTATACGCGACTTGTTGGCGTTTTCAATTCGGGGGTATATTTAGGGAGAACAAATTGTTAAAAGTGTTAGTACTTTAAATGTTTTAAAGTCAAGTCAAACATAAAACGAAATTTCAAAGAAATTAAGCTTCTAAGAATGCCAACGAAATAAAAAACCTTGTTAAATAAGATCAATATTTATATTATCATTCTTGGAATATTAGATTTTATTAAAGATTCGAGGAAAAACATAGTATAATTTTAAAATTATACAAAAATTAAATGAATATTCCCATTAATTTAATTTTTCCTAGTCTTAGCTTTATTATTTATTTGAAGATTAAACTTTAACTTGCGATTAGATTAGATCAGTAAAAGAAGGCTTGTTTAGTCTCCAGTAAATGAGTTTGTAAACTTGAGTCCTTATCAGTTGTCTAAATGCAAACTTTTTGAATAGAGCAATCGATTTCAAAAGGGAGTGAAACGACATTGAATTGCCATTTATGTACAATCAAGGGTTTCAAAATCTTCTCAAACGAATGAACAAAACATCGTCGGTTAGGGCTGTTGAAACTGGCTGTAAAAGGCGTTGGCTACAACCAACTGTTGTCCATTTCGGACCCATTCGAAAGCGGCTTACTGCGAAGGGACGCACGTGTGAGTGTGGCAATTGGCAGGAGCAACTCATTAGCGCAAAGGGCGTACAATGTGCCTTATACCCATATAGCCATAGAGCCCTATAGCATACATATAGCATCTGGCCATCGGCTCGATCCGTGCGTGTCCGCAATTAAGGTGATGAGAAGGGGGGCGCGAAGCAAAGGCGAAGGGGGTGTGGTCCGTACATATCCCAGTGACGCGACAGATTTCGCTAATGACTTTGGGGGGGATGGTGGTTATCCACTAGATTCCCTTCCTGTGCCCTGTGCATCAAATATCCGGCGCTAGCCCAACCTGAACCACCTTCGGAACTTCTGTTGATGAATCGAAAAACTACTGGAATTAGATGTGCATGTCGGCAAATTACTAACCCCCCTTCGCCCAGCCAGCTGATGATGTATCGCCGCCCCTGGGTTGGGTTCAAAAAGTTGTTAATATTTTATTTGTGGCAGATTATTTAACTACGGAGGGCCCACATAAGCAACACACTCGAATCATAAAGTTCACCTTTAAAAAGTTTGAGGATAGGTGGATTTTATGACTTATTTGAAGAAAAGCGTGGAAATGCAGTGTTTTTAAAATTAAAATCGCCTTTAATAAAAACGCTTGCGTAATAAAAACACATTTTTTGTGAATCTGTTTCTCACTAATTGAATTTCTTAGCCAAGATTAAATCGCTGCTCATAGCTAAGTTATATATATACATAATATAATATATATAATATATATATATATATATATATATATATATATATAGGTATATTTGATTGTAAATGCTGTTTTATGTCTATGGAATTTCAATATGACTTTACAGCTGGGAACAATAATAAATAAAGAGCTTAAGACTCTGTTATTAGACTCAAATCATTTGGATTAACCTATTGTCAAAAAAAATGTAGACGAGTCACAATTTCCGTAGGTATTGTCTAGTCACTTCGACTTCGTGACTTTTCTCCTTTTATGTTTGTTTTATTCCTTTGTTCTGGACCATAACTTTCGATGAAATTGCATTGAATTGTGGAAATAATCGCCATAAAAATGTTTCGTGCACGACTTGTAATTGGTTTAAGAATTTATGAGGGTTGATTGTGTTTTCTTTTTTTCTTCCCCCTTCGAAATACATACAGGCATAGAACTCAGGTCATATATATGGGGTTTAGAGTTAGGGTATGGGGAGTTTTTATGCTCCGATAGGGGCCATTGACACCCTTTGTTGTTATGGCTTTACTTTCGAGCTTTTTTGTCGAAATGACATTTGAATTGTTCAACTTGATGCTCTTTAAAACCCCTTTGAAAGTTGTCAGGTCGAGATAAAGGTCAATCCCAGCGATGATGATTCATACATGCGAAATAATTGACTTTTTTGTGAAATTAGGGGCTTACATTTTATATTATTAAAGCTGATAAGTCCTTCTGGAGTAAAAGGAAAATAATTATTTTGTTATATTTGCTGTAAAAATATTTAAGATTAAAGTCTTCAATGGTTTTAAATCAATTTGACAATAAACCAATCTTTAAATTTAAGCCAGGTGTGATCATGTGCTTGGGAAATATATGAATTACATTACATAAGTTTCAAGCTTTTGAAGTAGATTAAAATTCGGGAATGAAAAATGATGTCGCCGTAATAATTTTGTTAGCCAATCTATAGATGCAAACCTCAATTTGTCTTGAATTTGATTTGTGTATCTTGCTGTAACGTCAACTTTTTTCTTATTTTCAGAATATGCCTGGCAGGTAGATTTCTGCTTTTCCCCCCAACGAAAGGCCAACAGCACAGCAAATTTTCTTCCTGGCGATGAGAGCTTAACAAATGACACTCGTTCTATGAGGGATAGGGATTGGAGCCATCTTCCATCGCAATCGCAATCGCAGAATGTGTGTCAGCGACGTGGAAGCTACACAATCCTCCCACTGAGTGGCAGCAGGAGATTCCTTAGACAGACACCTCTGATTCAATCGGCAGCGGCAAAGAAAACCAAGGAAATGCGGAAAAACTCAAAGGAAATGGCAGCGAATCGCAGGCGAAAGAAGACAATCGGCATGCTGACATCGGGACTAAAATCAGTAGTCAAGTGGAAAATTATTGTATCATCCATAATGTTGCTCTTATTAAGCGGGACAAGTGAGTGAAACTCATTTACAACAGAACGTCTGACTGCTTCTGACACATTCGTCCCTGAACAAATACACTTGTAGACCAACATGCGTATGCGTATACGCAATATTTGAACACGGAAAGTGGTTGCATCAGTAGCCATTTCGAATTGGTCAAATAGGCCTCTTCCTTCCGCAGTTGTTTCACCATACAAATGCATCTGCAAAATTTACTCAAAGTTTACTAATTTCCATCTCGTATATTGATTTACATAATCGCACTGAGTATACGCATGGTGGGTTCAATTGTTTGAGCTTTTGTTAAACCAACAAATGGAAGCAGCTTGTTTTGAATACCCTTTCAAAAAGAATTTAAATTGATATATTTTAGGGGTTTTACGGAAATCTAGTACTATATATTCCGTATATCTACGATTTTAGGATTACTTTTTTAAATCTTATTCTTCAATTGGTTTTAAATCGTTTAGGGAATATTATAAAGATTCTTTTGGTTTTGTGTTAAAATTTCGGGTAAAAGAGATTTCTGTGACACCCATAATTGTGTCGAATTTAAAAGTTTAAAAGACTTGCAAGGAAATTAAAAAAAAACAAACAGTAAAAAGACATTCTCACTTAAAAACATTTTTTTCAAAAAAATAAAAACAAATAATAACACATTTAGCTTGCCAATACATTTTAATTTAACATTTTTTTATCTAAAAACAATATTTTTTTAAAAACTGAACATTTAAAAGGATTACATTTTCTGTAAGCTCAAAAGAGCACACATTTTTCATTAAACAAATAGTAATCTGGAGGGGAAATGTTTTGTTAAAGAAGAGAGTAATTGCTCTTTGCTGTCCCGGATCGAATTTTGCCCCATTGTTTCTTGTTTTGCTTGCATAATTTGTAGCCGTGGGATCTGTTGGATGCGACTCAATTTACACGACCGGGGCGGAGTAAACAATGGCAAACGGCTCTTGAATGGGGCCAACAGAAGGCAGCGACACGAAATAAATTACAAGGATTTATAAATCTTATCTTTGCTCCCTTTTTTCCCTTTTCTCGTTCCATGTGGTTCCTGTGAATCCTGTGTGCGTCCTGTTTGGGTCCTGTGCCTCCTTGCCAATTGTCGGCATTGTGTGCTCCTGTGTGCTGCGAATCCGACAAAAGGTCACGTGCTGGCGGTGCGAAAGGGTCGCCTGATGTCCCCCAGCTCGTTCACCGCCCTCAGCGGGGACCTGCATGTGCAGATCCAGTTCGGTGGCAACGAGGTGTCCCCGGAGGAGGTCGGCAACGGCCCGGCCACCGAGCAACACTTGAGCACTGACGGGCGGGACTTGAGGACCGGGAACAACACCATAATGAGCACTTTAGTCATTAGCAAAATCATTGATGACGCTGAACCGTCGCCGGCGCAGGGTTCAACCCCTTTGGCTGCCATTGCCACTACCACTGGCACTGGCAATAGCGCCACCAATAGCAGTCAACTGGTGCTGCAGCGAAGACGCAAGGAGGTGATCCAGAACATACCCCTCTTCCCGGACCCGCGACTCAATGTCACCCAGGTGACGGTGCCGTGCCAGACCTTTTTGATCGGCGGTCGTTACGAGATGCAGGTGGTCAGCAATTTGAAGTCGGTGAACCGGAGCGAGGTGACCACCACTTTGGTGCCGGCCCAGGACGAGCGACTGCTGCAGACCCTCGACGTTCGATGGCCCAGTGCCGAGATGATAGTCAGTCCGGTGCGGCTAAGGACCTATCCCAAGCATCCCGTTGAGGTGACGCTGCGCTTTCCCGAGGTGAACTGCAACCAGTCGGCGGGTCTGGCGCTGCCCGAGTTCTGGCTGGAGCTGATCTACTGCGGCAAGGAGCGCAGCTGCAGCCGAAACATAACCCGCTCTAGTGTCCTCTTCGCAGAGCAGATACACGGCTTTCCCAAGAACAAGAGCCTGCGCCTGGGCTGCGAGCTGTTCGGATTGGCCGGCAACTATGCGGTCCAGCTGCGACCCATGGTGCCCGCCCAGAATGTGCCCACCACCCGGCGGCTGCTGAGTGTCGACTGGAGCGACGAGTTCGTGTTTAATGTGTACGCCCGCAGCATCTTTCCCTGTGATCCGCACACCGGCATCGGGGTGCTCTACGAATACCCCGGCTGCATTCTGGAGCAGGGCGACCGGGTGCGGCTGTATGCCAAACTGCGGGCCGATGTCGCCTCCCTGAAGCCGCCCACCTCGCTGCACTATGTAGCCGAGCAGCGGGTCGTCAAGAGCCAGCACTCACTGTACTTCGCCTGCGACCTCTTCTCCGAGAAGTACGTGGAGTACTGCTTCGTCTACGTCAGCCAGGCCATTTCCGGAGCCGTGGCCGACGTCCGCATGGACTGCGTGCCCACGCTGCCCGTCAGCGGTAAGTCGATCTCCATGTCCATGTCCATATCCACCTCCATGTCCATGTCCACTGGCCATTAAGTGCGTATTAAACATCATTAAAAGGAAAATCCCAATTAATTCGTATTTAAATAATGCGCAACATTTTCTTGCGACTGACTGCTTACTACACTGAAATTTCTAAAGTGACTAAAATATTTATATGCAATTTAATGAAATGATTTTGGTAGACCCATGACTACGCAAGCCAGCTTATATTGTTTCACCAACATTTTTTGTTGAAGACTTTAATTCAAATTGCTTTAATTAAATTATTATTTTGCCATTAAAGTCAATAATATGATTTATAACTTAATTGAAATTGTATGACAGCTTTTTCGTTATATCGAAATTTCTAAAATGAAATTTTATATGCAATTTTATGAAATGAATTTGATAAATCCATGTTTGCAGCAGCCAGCTGATATATTTACTCCAAAATTTTTTGCTGACGACTTTATTTTAAATTTCTTTAATTAATTTGTTTTTTTTACTATTGAAGTCAATATTATCATTCATAATTTAATTCAAATTGTTGTATGCCTGCTTTTTCGATTTATCGAAATTTTTTTTAAAATAATTAAAGACAAGACATGGAAAATGCAATAACAAAATGGCAAATAATTTGAATATTTTAATGGGTCATGGGTCTAATCTTTGTTCACCATGAATTTCAATTAAATGTTCATCAATTCCATTATTGTTTTAATATTGAATTCAGTAATTAGATTTACCGAACATTTAGGTTATAGGCCACATATTTTGTTAGGCTTAAAATATTAATATTTATTTAGATTTATATTTATAACAAATTTTGGGTAAAGTTTATTACCTTACATTGTTGTATTTAGTTTTTGTTTGCCACGAGCTTTAACTTTTTAAAATGGACTTTCATATTTATCCAGCACTCTAAAGGATTTTAAAAGCTTACAAAAAATGAAACAGTAAAACAATTACCATCCTTTTATAATATGTATAGTTAAAACTTACTTTATAAATCACGAATGGATTAGCTTATGACAGCCCTCTTTCCGCAGATTCGGATACCGGTGGCTGGGGACCTTGGAGCGAGTGGACTCCGTGCTCCACGAATTGCCTGGGAGGAACCCGGAATCGCTACAGGTTTTGCGATTCACCACCCCCGCGATATGGAGCCAAATTCTGCGAGGTATGTAATGTGACCCCTGAAAATAACTCGGTAGATTAACCTCTGAGCGACCTCTGCCTCCATCTGATTAGATAAACGTTAGTAGTAATAGTCAAAGTTTGATTGAGTGCTCCGAGAAATGATTAATACTCCAGCGCATCTAAGCGGAAGCATCAAGACGATTTCAATAAGTGCGGAACTACAACTAAAGACAGGCGAACTTCGCCCGACTCTGGGGACTCCCTTTCCCCGGAGATTGCTTCCAGTTTAGTTCACAGTTCACTCGACTTTCCTACACTGAGGAAATCCGTGTCTAGTTGATTGACATATACAAGTCGTGAAGCTTTTTAGGCATTCGATAGCTCATATACTTACATCTTTAAAGATTCTTTACAAAATAACACTAAGAAGATATTCTAAGGTCCATGATATGATCTTTTATTCTATTTTATTTATGTCTTTTTTTACGCCTTAGGTTCTACGTCCCAATAAAAATACTTTTAAATGTAGATAGACTAAAAACATAACTACAACTAGCTTACATCTGCTTCTTAATAGTGGTATATTAATTAAAATTTATAGAATCAACATTTTATTAGAAATAACTCTAGCTTTGTGCTCTTTTCAGACTAGGTATATTTATAAGATAGTTTTAATATTTATATTTAAAAAGGGAAGTACAATTTATTGACGTTAAAATACCTATTTAAGGCTGGACCGCTTTTCCCTTGCTTTTTCTATAGGAGCTAATACATCTTTGTGTTACATTTTTTGTTTTCTGAAACTATTTCTACTTGATACCAGCACAGTTTCTTTTCCTCTAACAAATTCTGTATTTTAAAATGCGACAAAATTGCTTTGATATTAATATGAGAAGCAGAGTTTATACAACTTAAAATATTATTTTTTTCCTAGTTACGTTTAAATGAAGATTTGATATTCCCATAAAAACAAACCAAATTAAAAAGAGCTAAGATGATTTCTTTTAGTGTATTCCTCTGGGGCAAAGTAGAACTATTTCATTGTTTTTGTTTGTGGGGCATTGGAGGAGTGGGTGTGGGAGTGGGAGTGGGTGGTGGCTTCGGTATGGCATTGTATGTTGTCTGCGAGCGTGTTTCCACACTGCGACACTTGCTCCAGATTGCGTGGGGAATTTACGACGTTTCCGACAATTGTCGGCCTACTACGCCGCTTTTTATCTTGTTTCTTTTGTTAAACTCAGTGGAACACTGAACCTTCTTCAGTACCCGGCGCCCAGCACCCGCGCATTTCATTATCCAAAAACTTCCGGCATCAACATCCAGCGATAGGGGCACATTTGCCCGTACTTTGCCAACTTGTTCGGAACAATTACAGGCAAAGTTTTTAAATGTTCTGCGCACTTATTGCAAGTAGTTCTTACACGGGAGTTGCTCCACATGGAAACTGGAAATGGAAACAATGGCATTACCGTGGGGCGACAACAATTGTCTGGGTGTGTCCTGGGTACTGGGTACTGGGTACTGGGTACTGGGTCCTGGGTCCAGGATCCACTGGGATGGCGATGCCGCCTCCACTTCCATAACAATTTGCATTTGCCCCTAAAGAATTGCTCGGAGGCGTTGCTGCCATGTGTGTGTACAAATATTGCGCCACGGGCTATTAATCAAACAAAGCCCCGGCACGACGGGCACTATTTGCTCTTAGAAAACACGGGAATAACCTTTTGTGACCACCGCAGCACCACAAACTCAAATTAGTGGCTTTTCAGTGCCACTTTAAACGTTTTGAGGCCAGAAACATTTTGCTTTTTCATGATTTAGTCGGGCAAGGCACAAACAAATTTAATTCAAATAAAATGGTTTTTGTTTTTCAGCAAATATAGCACAAATTTAGAGGAATTTATATTAACATGTTTATTGTAGAATACATAATAAAGTCTAAATTTGTTTTAAAATATATAAATCGGGCTTACGGTTAGTAACATTTTCAATGCTAATCCAGAAAGCATTATTCCCTTTAATCTTCCAGCTCTTAATAGTCCCTCTAGACTAGTAAAGTTTTTATTATATTTTTACAGAAGTAAACAGCCATGTACGTTTTATACTTTTTAAAAATATCCATTGTTAAAATATGCGACCACGCGTGCGTAAATATGCGCCAATGGAATTTTGATAAAAACTATTATTAAAATCACAAACCGCATATTTGAAAGTCTTTAAAAATGTGAGAATAAATATTTCACTTTTTGGGCAATAATTAAATGAATAAGTTTATGTGTCAAAGCTTAATTCGTTGTTTACTTCATTTGTTAAAATCCTACAAGGAAGGTTAGCTTTGTGGTTTAAGTCTTTTAAGCCATCAAAGGTCAAAGGGTAAGCTTTGAAAAGCTTTTATCGCCTTGACAACGGTTGTTCAACTTGTTGTTATATTGCAGCTTGCCTTATTAAATTCAAACAAAGAACGATGAGTGCACAATTTCCAAATCATAAGCAATGACATATGTTTCAAAAATCACAAATACACGACAAAATTGTTAGACAGTCGAGTCGAAAAAGGATAGGAGTAAGCCTTTAAGATGCCGCCAAAAGTCAAGAAGGAGAAGAAGGATGTGAACAAGGTGACCCAGGTGGACAGGACCTTCTACGAGCTGACCATCACGGACCTCAACCAGAAGCTGGCCCGCCTGCGATCCCACCTGACCAGCGTCGATGAGTCAAATGTGACCCTCACCGAGAAGCTGCGCGAAGTGGAGTCCGACGGCGTCGATGTGGCCGCCCACTTGGAACGCACCTTGGCCGAAAGAAACAACTCGATTACTGAGCTGGAGGAGCGCCTGGTGGAGATCACCAAGGTGCGCGATGTGGAGAACAAGCTGGCGCAGGAGAAGATCGGCGATCTGGAGGCCAAGTACAAGGCCATGCACGACCAGCTGACCTCAGAGATCAAGCTGCTCAATGGCAAACTCAACTCCCTGGACGAGTTCCGCATCCAAAGGGATGTCCTGCTGGCCAAGTTCGATGACCAGGAGGCGGAACTCAATGAGCGCGAGAAGGACCACAAGGAGGCGCTCTACAACATGGAACAGCGGGCGGTGGTCGAGAAGGATGCCCTGAAGAAAGAGGTGGAGCAGAAGCTGCTCCAGGTCTCCGAGGACTTCACTCGCTCCAGTGAGATCCGCAATGCCGGCTACACCCGTCGCCTGATCCGCGAGAACATCGCCCTGCAGAAGGAGATCGATTTGCTGGTGATGTCACAGATTAAGCTCCAGCAGGCCTACACCAACCAGAAGTCCAAGCACAAAGAGATGGAGGAGCAGTACAGTGCCCTCGACCAGATCAAGAACGAGCTGGTGCGCAATTCGGTGAACAAGATCAAGATCATCGAGGGCCTCACCCAGAACTACGAGAAACTCAAGGCCAAGTACGTGGAGGTGTTGCGCTACAGGAAGGCCTACGAATCCCATCTGCAGGCGGAGAAGTGCCAGAACGTCAAGCAGAAGGATGCGGCCGGCAAGCTTCGCACCCTGGCCAAGCGTATGGAGATCGTGGAGCTGGAGAACCGGAGCCTGGAAGTGGTTCATGCCCAGCACGAGATAGAGATTACCCGCTTGCGTGGCGTCATCCAGGAGATCAAGTGCACGGTGCGTGATGCCATTGTGGCGGAGCAGGCGGCCAAGACCTTCCCACAGCGATTGGCGGAGGCCAAGGTGGATGATGCGGCTGTGATAGCCGAGGTCCGCGAGGAGGCCATCTCCGTTTGCAGGCTGAAGCGGAGCGACCTGCTCTCCCAGCTGCTGACCATCGTGAGCTCCCATTCGGAGGAGCTGCCGAGGACGCCGTCGATTGCCTCCATTGGCAGTGCCACCTCATCGCTGTATGCTCCCGGTAAAATGGGCTTCATGCCCGTGCGACCCAAGCCAACGCCATTCGATGTCTTTCGCAGCGAGGTCATCGACCAGGAGCCAGATCTCACCGTTCCGGAGGACTTGCAGAAGCTCAAGGCGCAGGATCGGATGATCGTGTCGCAGCGCGGCGACGAGAACTCCATCATCGACGTGGAGTTCGGCACCACTCTGTACGTGTCGTCGTCGCGCGAGGACGACCTCATCGAGGTAGAGGAGGAGCCGCTGGAGGAGCCGGAGGGCTCCAGCAGTTCCATGTCCGTGAAGAAGGCCAGCAGCGAGGGCTCAGTGGCACCGCCCGGAACCGCCCCCCTTGCCGCTTCCGTGTCCTCTAGGGACCTGAAGGCACCCAGTATCGCCACCATGGACACACTAACGGGCGCCTCCAAGCTGACGGGCATCACCAACGAGGAGGAGGCCGGCGAGGAGGGCGAGGAGGAGGACTTCGATGTCCAGTTCTTCTATTAGTCTGCAAATTACCTAGTTGTCTGTTCACTATTTATTCCACTTTTGTTGAGACTTCAATAAATATCTGCAGAAACAATTGCCTTTTAAGCACATCAAAAAATATACAAGACGGTTATATGAGAAGATAAATATATTATATGATATGATATTAAAATTCAAGTTCCAATCAGAACGGCATACTTGATTGTGGAGTATGCCAGTATTCACCTTTAAAAGTAACACTTATTCATGTTTTTTGATATGCTTAATATAGATCAGATTTCATTTTAAATTCACCATTGAGGATTTATTATAACGAATAACGAATAAAACGTTGTATCTCATTAATTGCTTTTCTTGCTAAATTGGGGCTTAAAATTAAACAATTTACAATTTATGCGAACAATGAGGAAATTTATATGTGAACTACTGGAATAACGTTTAATTTTAAAAGGCAAGCCAAAGTTTGTCTTATAATAACATAATAATCAATTTCTATTTCTTAAAATATATTCAAATAAATAATAAAGCTATACCTTTATCATTTTCCTAATGTTCCTACAAAATAATCATCCGATTTTAAAACAATTTAAGCCGTATATTTGAAATAATAATATACAAATAGATAAATAATAATTTTAAACTAAAATTTCTTTTTGTTTAATTTTTTTTCGATTGTTCTTATAGTCGTCCGATCAGGCTTGTACCGACTTATATACAACCTGCAATTGAAAGACAACTTTTGGGACTTTTTTCATTCAGATTGCTTTATGACTGAAATACTATTTTTGTTAGATCGACGCTCTTAGTAGTGCTGATCAAGAAAATGTATACTTTATAGAGCCGGAACTGTATTCAGTATATAAATTTTGTAACGATTAGTATAACATAAATTTGATATTATAAATGTTAAGTTGATAACAAGTTTTGCTTGCAATAATAATAAATAAGTTTAAATAATTCTTTAAAATATTAGATAAAATATTTCATTACCAACATCTCACTGTTTTTTTATCCTTTCCCTTTGCAGGGTCCATCTGTTGAGACTCAAAAGTGTGGCAAGAGTATCGCGGATACGTGGGACTGCATCTACGAGACATCCGGCACTGTCATCACCAAGGAGAACAGCACGGAGGTTAGCCAGGAAATCGGACCAGGATGTCGTTGCGGCTGCATTGTGCACTTGGGTTCTTCGAAGCCCAAACGAATCATTGCGGGTGCCACACAAAGTTGTCCTGGCCGCTCCTTTTGGCTTATACAGGTACAACCCATTAACTGACTCCTAGCTGAACCTTTATACAAAAAAAAAAAACAGGCTCACACTTGAAACTAGCGAAAGTTAAGTAAAGTTGCCCTTTGGCATTTGGTCAAGTTTTTGAGAGCTTTCAAGTTGTCTGCACCGCCATAACTATAAAAACGAACAATGCCAAACACTCCGAAGTCCAAGTCCATGAATAAAATTCCGCAACGCTTCGGAGGCTGGCCCCCAAAATGACAAAGGAACCCCACTTAATGTACCATGCCACAGGGAAGTGTGGGTCGAAATTGGGCATTTCTGGCGGCCATGGGGGTTGAACTCAATTCATGCATAATAAATGCCCCACTTGGTAGGCGTTTCGACCAGTCCCGAAACTATCAATGCGTAAGGGGTCCATTGGGGTGGGTTGAGCTCTATGTACCCGGTATCTATGAGTTGAAGGGTATGTTGCACGCAAGGTTCTGAATCTAGAAATCATAAATTTCAAACAGATACATTTACGAGGGTGTCGTGTTCTACCTACCTATCCTTAAACGGTTTTCTTTTTCCAAAACATTTTACCACTTCTTTTACCTGCATTTTCCCTAAACATAAAGGTTTGTTTTACCTTTAATTTTACAAAATCTCCATGTTTTTTACAGAATATTTATATATTTATTATATTAACAAGCAACGGAACAAAATTAGGACATCCTTCTTAAATTGATGATTAAGTACAGTAATATGTTTGTTTATATTAATTTAAATTTGCAATTTTAAAAACTTAATTTTAATAATTGAATAATTTTATTTACCTTCAACTTTCTCAATTGATTAATTATTTTAGTAAGACATAAATGTTGCCTACATCTCTTTCGCTCCATGTTTATATATGTATAGATGAAATTCGAATTTTTACACAACCAACTTGTAGTAAAATCTCAAAAAGTAACATGAAAAATAATCCATATTATTAAAAATAATATTTTTTGAGTAATGGGTATCACAGAACCAAAACTATAGAGTTTACAATTCATACGCACTTTTTTCTGCCCCTTTTTGGCCGATACAATTGGAATGATTAGACCTGCCAATTGGCACGTTCCATGGGGTGAGGGGAGAAGTGCTGATTGGAAGGAGGCTAAATGGTGATGAATGCCTGACCTACTTGGGGAGTTTCCCTTGTCCGGGAATGTGGAGAAGGCCAAACATTTGCCCGTATGCTCACAAACACAAAATTCTTTCTTCCCAGGTGGATGGCGATGAAAGCATTTCGCTGGCACTGAGTTTCCTGCGTTTGCCGTGTGCCTCCCAGTACATAAAGGTGCGCGATGGTCCGTCGCTCTCGTCCACTCTGCTGGTGGAGCTCAACGGAGGTGGCCTGATCCTCAAGGGAGTTGGAGTTCCGGTGGCCGTCGAGTCGACTGGAGGCCAACTCCTGGTGGAGTTCTCTGCCGGCGATGTTGGCCCAGCGGCAAATGCATCTACTTCGACTCAGGAGGGAAGTGCAGCCTGCACCGGAGGCTTCATGGCCAATGTACAGCAGCAGTTGGGTAAGTAGAACCGATAAATCTTCCTGGAATATTTATAAGTAATTTATTTAATTTTACATCAGCATCGAGGAGCAGGAATAGCAGTGCCACGCTGGTTGCCGCCACTCGTTTGTCCGGAAAAACACGCTCAATTTCCCACAAACCTATGTCTCACCTGCGTTTCACTCTGGTACATTTAAGTGCCATGATCTTTGCCAGCATTATCATTATAATCAGTGCCCTGCTAGGTAAGTAATGGCTATAGGTTTTCTAAGTTCTGAAATACAATAAAATTTGTATTCGTATCCTTAGGGGCCCAATATGTGGTGCGGTATCGGAAGTATCATCTGGCTGTCGCTCGGCGACAGGACGAAGGCTCCCGCCTTCACACTCCGAGGGCTTCGCTGAGTTCCCTACAAGGACCTCCTTCGCGGGCCATGTCCACCACCACGCTGCTCTCGGAGGTCATTTACATGGTCAAGATGCGGCCCAAGCACCACCTGCGACACTCCATTCTTCGCGAGAGCGTGGATGCCGAGAATCTGACCGGCGAGACGGAGTTCAAGGAGTCCGACACACAGGGAATGCTGGCCAAGTGGTGGGTACTCTCTAAAAGATTTAAAAAAAATTAAATAATGAATTGTCTTTTATTGGCATTTCTTTCCAAAAAAGAACTTGTTTTTCATAAGAAAATCTTTTTAAAAAATAAAGAATTATAATTTTATAAGCATTCCTATTTTAAATAGTAGTAAATGATTGTTAGCTTTTTTTTCAATGCCATTTCTTGTTCTAATGATCTGTTTTTTATTGCACTAAATTTTATTACCGTCAGTTAAATTTTCAACGTACTTAGTTTATTAATCATCATGTTCCATATTATTTGATCTTTTTTTTTAAAAATGTGCCCTCTTAAAGTGAAAAATATTCACATCAATTGGTCCCAAAACTTAATAACATAATTAAATAAATAATAATAAATAATATATCAAATCTAATTTGTAATTGATAATTATACAAAAATTATTTATATAATTTTTGCAATCCCTTGCAGCGCTGAAGTCAAAGAGTTGGGAAGCTCGGCATCCATGGTCACTCTGCGAAACGAACGATCCTCGCCGGCGCGATCTCTGGACACCGGAAGCGTCGTTGGATCGCCCTCCTCCGCCGAGGCAGAACTGGCTGAGGTCCACAGCAGGACAGGTGGGTGCAAGGACTCACCCACAGACGACCAGCTGGAGCCGGCCAGCTGCAAGGACAGTGCCAGGGACTCGGAATCCATCATATCCTCGGGCATGAGCTCGCTGTGCAACAGTCCGCCGATGAACAGCAAGCGGCTGAGCAAGTACTCCGATCGCTACGATGCGGTCACTCTGAAGTTGCTGTCCTCCAGGCTGGACGAGAGCCTGCAGGATGCCAGTTCCCTGCACTCGGTGACCGAATCCCTGAGGATGGGACGCCTGGGATCCCGCAGTGTCAGCTCTTCCCTGACAAATGTGAGTTAAGAGGTTACTCTCTGTTTTGTTCGAGTCAAAAAGTAAAGAGTTTATATATAATATTTAATTTAACATTTAAGAACCTCTGAATACTTTATTGAAGGTATAATTTCCCTAAAGATTTCGGCGTTTAATTCAACGCCTTTACATAAAATCTTAAAATGGTTTGTAAATAAATATCCAAAAGCGAAATAGATTTACTCTGTCATTATTGTTCATGAATTTTGTTGGCTTGCCATAAGTTCAAAATGATAAAAACTAAAAATGTTCCTACATAAAACCAAATTTTGGAATCTGCGCACCGAAATCTAGTATATGTAATATATTGTTGTATAGGTTCATTAATGTGAAAAAAACGTTTAAGCATATTTTCAGAAACAACCCCATTTAAAACAAAAATTAAATTTTAATTTTTAAATTAGATAACATGGAACATACCAACATTTCAAAAAATATTTGAAAAATGTTTATTTTGATAAATGAGAAATATTTTTAAAAAATTATTTCCAACTCTTTATAAATGTAATTTTTTTTAATGTAAATTTACTTAAAAATTCGATATCTTCAAGACATTTTGTGAATGGCTTTTAAAGTGTTTTAATTTTACAGGGCTGCTATTCGCCAGCTGCCAGCATTGTGAGCTCGGCGACGATCAGAACGACCAGCAATCCCAAGGAGTCCAAGGAGAAGCAGAATCGCAGGAAGCTGCTGGCGCGACCCGGCTCCGAGTTCTCACTCGGGAATCAAGAGGAACTGGAGATGGACTACTACGATTACAATGTGATCAATGCGGGATCGGCGCCGGGCTCTTACCTGGGAATGGATCCGGCATATCTGGTCTGGATACCGCCCTTCGAAGAGGTCGCCGAGCGGGAGGAGGATGACAAGACGCCAGAGCCAGAAGCGGATCCGGATCCGGAAAGAGACGAGCGAGAGCCCCTGTACGAGGAGATACGGATGCCCAAGTACGGACACTATCTGAGTCCGGCCAGCAATACGGAGTCCAGCAAGTCCACCACGGCCGACAATACACCCAGCTCGGAGGAGCGATCGCCACCGGTCAGTGGGCGTCCCTCCAAGGCCACCTCACCCTGCGAGGGGGCGGAAAAGGGAGGGAAGTCCCTGCCCAAACAACCCACTCCCTTCATGTCCAGAAAGCAGCGACGTCAGTCCAAACAGCAGATGCAATCCAGTTTGTCCCTTAGCGCCGGTTCCTTGAATCACGAACAGAGGTGTGGAAGGAGCTCCAAGCTGGCAATTGAAATCGCTGCAGTGCATCAGAAAGTGGAAACCGATGTGGAGCCAAACGATTCCATGACCGGCTCCTATGTGGAAAAGGAAACTGCTGTGGAGAAATCTGCTGGATCTGGGGATCTGCAGGAGTTTCTCTCCCTAGATGACATCCAATTCGCCGACGAGAGTGGCAGCGATTACGAGGCCGTAAATCTCAAGAAAGTGGCCAAATCGGATCTGAAACTAAATCAAGACGGTGTTCGATCAAAACTTTTGCGTAGAAAAGAGCCCAAGTCAAAGGAGGTGTCCGTGTAGCCCCAGCATGTTATTGTACATAAAGTCAGCTCGAAAGGGCCAGTGTATGTTTAGTATAGTTTACGATCTTGTAAAATACGGGTAAATATTATATTAATATGCATATGTCAGCACCACGAGAAATGTAGACCACCTGGAGTAATAGTGTTTTTAAAGCTAAGCCTTAAGCCCATCTCGATGTATACTTAAAAACCGAAAAGATTGTAGAGCAAGCTCGTATCTAGTCTCAAAGCTCTTATAAGGCTAATCTGTTTAATCCCTCGTTACCATGTATATACCGTAGCTAAGGTTCACTGTAATTTAAGTATTTATTCGCACATGGCTATTACATAAAACTTTGAAATTATTTAAGAAACCTTATTTGGCATTAGACAATTGGAATTACGAAATTTTGTGATCTTTATTTTGTGCTTCGGAGCATTGGAAATTCTAGTCAATAAAATAGACAAAATTAATTAGCATTTTAAAATCAAAAAATGTTTTTGTTTTAACCAGATATTAAGCCTTTTTATTGCCCTTACCTGTAACTTACGAAAGTAAAAATAAAATAATTGTATAGATGATAAAACGATGGAAGTTTTAAGAAATAATTTTGGGTATCCATGGGTTGTAATATAATAAAAATTTATTGTTACGGATTAGATCGTCATGCAGATCTGGCAAGAAAATGTATTTTATTTTCTTGTCACATCAGCATAACTATTTTACTTATAAATATTTTTACTACAAATGCATCTGTTCCTTAAAAAGTCTGTCCCTTGGGAAAAATTATTCAATTACATTTCTTGAGGAAAGTAATGCAGTTACCTTTCATGAGTAAAGTAACAGACTTACTTTTCCCAGGGAAAGTAATTAAATCACTTTTCGGGGCGCTGTTGCTTGAATTTTTTTCGTTTGTAAAAATAATTCTTTTGCTCTCCAAAGAGTAAAGCAATTTTTTGCTAAGATCATGCAAGCTTAAAGGTCGACTTAGATCAGTTTTATCGGGCACAAAAGGTAGTAATCCCCTACCGCATTTATCGTGGCTCAAAAAATATGCTCGGTATGCCAACAGTTCACGCCGCCTTTGCTCTTTTCTCATCTCCTCCAAGAAGGGTGCTTCCTTTTCGACGTGATTTCGCTTTATTGTTCGGCACATAATACAAGCTGTCTTCTGCTCCAATTCTTCTCCACTTTTAACAAGTTCTTTATTTAATTCTGTTGTTGGTTTCGGACTTTTCTTTATTATTTTACTTACATTAGCTTGATTTTCTTTTCTGATATCACAATTCTTTTGATATATTTGAGTATAAGGATAAAGCAGCAAATCGCGATCCTGTATTCCCTCAAAGTCAACAGAAGATGAGTCTGTTTTGTTAAGATCACCCACATCGATGCGGTTAAGATACTGCTTACACTTCCTCAATTTCTCGTTGTACATTTCTGAGGTCATACATAAGACCTCGCTGGCTTTCCTCGCCAAATTAAACCTTTCGTTAAAGTTTTTCCGGTCAATCGATTTTCGGCCACCTAAAAATATATTGTCTGTCCTGATTGTAACCAAATCTTCGACTAAGGACGGCTCCTCGTGCAGAAAAACTGATGTGATTGAGGTATCATCTTTTTTTATCGAATTGGGGGGCGATTCTGTTGCAGGGAAGAAATTCATATTCAATTGCTTCCCAGAATCTTTGTTAGAGCTGGTTGATTTATCTACGGCTTTTGAAAAACTCTTCTTTCTCATTTTGTTTTGGCTTGCTGGTGTACTTATCGTTTTTGATTTTGACTCAATGTCTGATTTACGCCTTTCTTCTTCAGGCTTATACTGTAGCTCACCTTCTATATTGACTAAAAGCTTATTTTGAGGAGTTTTCCTTTGATCATGGTTTTTATAGACCAATAGTTGATTTCTAAGTTTTTCTTGAAACTCATTGTTTTTATTAAGTATTTGAAAAAGTTTCTGACGCTCGCTTCCTTTGTTGGGTATCGGTTGATTTTTTAAATTTTCATGTTCCTTTCTGATTTTTTTGATTAGTAGTTCAATTTGAAGGTCTTTCTGTTGGTCTCTGTCTTTATTGATTATAAATTGATTATGTAAAGTTATCTGCAATTCGCTGTCGTTATTGATTATGGACGAATTTTGAAGAGGTTCCTGTAAATCACTGTTTTCATTAAATACAACTGGACTTTGAAGACTTTCCTGTAGCTCACTGTCTTCATTGAATACAAGTGGATTTTGTAGACTTTCCTGTAGCTCACTGTCTTTATTGTCTATAACTGGATTTTGAAGACTTTCTTTTAGCTCACTGTCTTTATTGAATACAAGTGGATTTTTCAGATTGTCCTGTAGCTCAGTATCTTTATTGGAAGCAAGATGATCTTTCACATTTTCCTGTAGCTCACTGTTCTTATTGGCGCCAAGAGGATTTTTATTATCCTCTTTAATAGGGCGATTAAGAATATTGAAATATTTGGACATAAAGACAGTAGATGTCTGGTTTGATACTTCTTCGATTTTTCCCTGCTTCTCATTCTTTATTATATTTAGTGTCTTGGGTGGTTTTTCTTTGTCGTTTTTCTGCTGATTTTTGGACTCATTAGAACTATTTTGAAGGGCAGGAGCTGCTCTTTCCGGTTCCTGATCGTCATTTCCTTTCTGCTCCGTGACTTCGGAGGATCTCCCCTGAACTTGATTGATTTCCTTTGCAGGAGTTTTGATAGGTAATGATCCTGGATTCAAAGAGTCTGGTTCGTCCTTGGAATTTCTCGCACTTACAAAATAGATTTTTGGCACAGGACCGGGTTCCGTGATTAAAGTTTTTAACTGTGTCACTAGTTCTTTAGGCTTTTTAATGGGAGTCCTATTGTTTGGTTTATCATATATTTTTTCTTTTTTTTCCTTGTAATTTAACTGCTGGGAACTACTAGTTTTTGATATTTTTTGAGCTCTGTGAATATTTTTTGAAAGATGTTTGCCAATAGGAACCCTTGTTTTTACTTTACCAGCTGTATTGTTGGGCTTTTCTGATTTTTCTTGATAGATTTGGATTTCTTTTTTAGGATGTTTTGTGTTAATAGACTTACGGTTTAATTTGGCATTTGAATTTATATGATTATTCGATCCCTTTCGTAATTTGTGAACTTGATTTGAAAAATCTTTGACAATGATAGAATCGGGCATTGGATTAGTTGCTTTTAGATCAATTTCTCCTTTGAAACTTCCCTGATTATTTTTTAGATTTTGGGGTCTCTCTCGAGCCTTATAGATCTGTTTAATAGGAGTCTTCTGGACCAAATCATTTTCAAACTTTTTGGTTATTGGTTCCTGCTGATTAGTGCTCCAATTTGATTTGCCTTGAATATAAGGATCGGCCTTGTCAATTTCCCTTTCAATGTTTTCTTCATTTTTATGAGACGTATTGGAAATTTCTTGAATCTTATAGATCTCCTTTATTGGGCGACGGTCAACAAAAGACATATTTGGTTTTCCTGCTGAATTTCTTCCACGAACAATAAAAATTTTTGAGTCATTTTCGTTAGTAAATGACTTAAACCTTAAACTTAATTTTCTTGGTGATATTTTGCCTCTATCTACATCGGACTTTCTCTGCTCATCACTGTTCCTACGAGACCTTTCTTGATTCTTGACAGCGGTTGACAGAGATTCGGAGTTCAATTTACCATCTTTATTGTCAGTTTCTTCTCTGGAATTAATTGGTGCCTCAGGAACAGTTTGTTTATTTGTAACTGGATTTTGAGTGGTGGAAAAATTAGGCTTGGTCTCGGAACTTTTTTTGAAATTTTCTTGTTGTATACTTGTCTTTGTGATTTTTTTAGTTTTTTTTTTAATAAGATTTTCGTCATTAGTTGATTTTCTGAACCTCTGTGTTTGGTTTTTAGAACTTTCTTTCCGCTTACCAGATCCTTGTCGTAAATTACTCGTTTTTTTCACTTGATGTTCACCTTGTTTATAAGGCAGATGTAAGTTACTTTTCGACATTGAAAGCTCATTTGTTCTCTCTCGCAGACTATAAATCCCTTTCGGTTTTGACTTAGCAGGTGATTTATGAGTTGTGCCTTTAGAATTTTGCTGGTATTCTGTACTCTTAGTGACGGATGGACGAATTTGATAGACTTTCCACACAGGATACTGCTCGTGTTCAGGTTTTTTTTTGTATTGTAGGTGCGTTCCTTCTTTTTCAGTAGCGTATGCACGATTGTATAAGATCTCCTTCATATGAGGTTGTTCATTCAATGATTTATGTCGGTCTGGGTGCTTTTTATATTCCGTTTGATTTTTGTATGGATGGTGTGTTTTTACTATATCATATATATCATCGTAAGTGCTGTCATTTTTAATATTACGTTCGAATTGAGCATCTTTGTTTTTACGTTTATATCTGCAACATTCTTCATAATGCGGCTGATCTTGACTGGCCCGAAGAATTTGGTAGAAGGTATTTTTCTTATCGGCTCTAGCACTACTTCTTGATATAGAACATCCCCTTTTTGGGATCACACAGGATGCAGTTCCGGCTAAAGGAACTTCCGGAGGAGGTTGGAGCCTTTTTCTATTCCACACTTTCGTTTTCTTTGGGCAGGTCGGCCATGCAAGTGTGCTTTTATCGAATTTGTTAATGCAGTACAAAACATTCGATATTGAGTTGGAGAGATATTTGGCATTTGGATTTATAGGAAGGGGATACGCTAACCTCTCCATAAACAGGCAATTTGGATTTAAAAATACTCGTGGGGTAAAATGAAGAGATTTTTTTATATTTCGACAAATTTGTATACGACATAAAGAAATTTATTGAGAAAGTGAAATTATCACAATAGGCTTACTAAGTATAAACGTAAATTGCTTCCAGACATGTCTATATTTCACTCAGCTGAAACTTAGTTGCACGCAGATATGATAAGGCTTAACTACTCTCAGATAACCAACTATATATGTCCAGAAACAGATAGAATACTTTGTAAGCTAACTTTATTACACCCAGAAATGTCTTTATTACACCCAAATAAGAGATAACCTTCCGCTGATGGTTGTTATTTAACCCTTTTGTGACCATAGACCCACTAGCGACACTCTCACTCATCTTTAAATTCCACTTTAAAATTAAAAATAATAAAACCACTTTCTAGATTTTTTTTTAATACTTATGGCATATGTATGTATCGATTTTGGAAATTATACATATAACAAACAAATCGGCTATGACAGATCAGAACACTAAAACCAAAATATTTTAGGCCAAAAACAGATGGGGTACTTTTGAATGATCAACATCAAATAAGGGTTAAAGAGATTGTATTTTAACAATATCTTCGAGGCTATGTTAAAAGTTCAAGTTTAACACGAGTATTTTCATTTGTACAGAAGACCAGTTGAAGACCTCATGTACTCCTCCAGGGTAATAGAATCGGCGTCAGGCTCGCAGAAATTTCAGCTCCAGTGCAAAGGACTCAATGGATTGGGTCCTGAGTGGGTACCCTTACAACAGGATTGGAGTAACCGCTGGTGTACACTCACCGAAAGATTTACGGATGAGTTTGTGAAGCGAATCCAGGACTTTAAAACGCGAAGCAGCGATGTGTTTGTGGTGACATTTATAAAGTCCGGTACGACATGGATGCAGGAATTGGCTTGGCTTTTGCTTAATCAAATAGATTTAAATGGAGCTCGAAACAGTGATTTATTGCAGCGGAGTCCTTTTCTAGAGTGAGTAATAAACTTTATTCAAGATTAAATACGATGGTAAAAAGAACGTATTAAGTCCAAATATTTTGTTGTCCATTTAAATACTTTCGTCCATTGTAGTTTTTAGTTATTATACCCGTAACTCGTAGAGTAAAACGGTATATTGTGAGTTGTATAGTTGTGAAGTTAAGATACAAGACAACTTAAGATTTCGCAATCGTAATTTAATGTCTTAAGATAATAGCTGCCATAAAAAACGATCGTGTCAAACTTGTTGATCATGCGGTATATTAAGAAATTTGTGCATTTCTCGTTCTTGTTGTCCAACATGTTTTTTTTTTAATTTTCCGACCAATACCTTTATTTATCAAAATAGCCGTCAACAGCTATAAAATATATGTCTAACTAACCGCTCCTTCCTGGCGCATTTTGAGGACTATCAATATACAACTTTTCAAGTCTACTGATCATGAAAATAGTGTCTTGCGTAATTTAATTGTTTTGTATCATTTCAGATCCATTTCATCTTCTAGCTGTCATATGTAAAATCCTAAAAAATATATATATGATTTAAATACTTAATTAATTTCACAATTTTCAATTTCTGTAGAGAGTCTGGACTTCATCCTGTGGCTTTGGATTCTATAGCAACTTGCGATAAAATTCAATCCAATCCTCGATTGATAAAATCCCATTTGCCAGCGCAACTGTTGCCCCAAGAGATCTGGACCCAAGATCGTAAAGTTATATACGTTGCTCGGAATCCGAGGGATGTTGTGGTTTCCACGTTTCACTATTACACTGGCCTAAAGATCTCGAATTGCAGTTTGGACGACTTTGTGGATTTCTTCATTGCGGATAAGGTGGTATTTTCCACATACTGGACCCATGTTATCGATTTTTATAGAATGCGCAATGAGGAGAATGTTTTCTTTGTTACCTATGAGGAAATGAAACGAGATCTAGAAAATGTGGTCAGGAGACTATCTCGATTCTTGGGTTGCCAACAGCTAAGCGATAGTGAAGTGGAAAAGCTGGTAAACCACTTAAGCTTCAAGAACATGAAAGGTTAGTGTGTATAAATGTTGTGGGAATAAAATGTTATAGCTGAAAAGTACGATTTTATCTTTCAGGAAGCAATTTTGTCAACTATACTGCCTTGCAAGGATATAATAATTTGAACGATAACTTTCAGTAAGTTTCAGTGGACGCTTTAAAGCTTTAAAGTAATTTTATTTTATGAATAGATTTATGCGCCGTGGCATCGTTGGCTCTTACAAGGATGAGTTAAGTTCTGATTCTCAGAACAAAATCAATAAATGGACAGAAAGCTTTTTGCAGGAATACGGAATTGCAGAATCTGATATTTTTGGCCACCTATAAGTTATTTGTGCTTAAAAATTTCTTTTATCACCGTGGACGGCCGCCCACGTGGTGACGATGAGCAATAAAAAGTGTGAGTTTTTTTTAATTGTCTGCTTGATGTGTGACGATCCTGGAACCGATTTAACTATATTAAGCAGATGGAGCTGAAAAACTTAAGAACGAGATACTAGATTGCCCACGCCTTCAATTTCAAAACGAAAGCTGCCTTGTTACAAAATAATTCAAAAGTAGCGTGCCGAATAAGAAATTTGGAAAATAAAAATAAATTAAGTTTTTCGGATGGAATAAATAACAGTTTCAACCGTCACCAAATTTTAGAACAACAAAAGTATATTCTTAATCAGAGTGGTCAGCGGAGTGTTACAATTTTTGGAAATGCAATGCCCAGCAACTCAAGTTTCTATTAAAATTTCAATTGAATACAATAAAAACTACCAGATGTAATGTAGATTGTATATTATTTCAACATATTTATTAATAAAGTTCCAGGAAAATATTTTGTGTATCGATGAAATGTGGCTCAAAATACAAATAGGGGACAGGTGCTAGCTTATAGTAGATACACATTGGTAGAATGTTAATTGATGACTAGCATAGTATATCATAATTAGAATTAGAGTGCCAGCGATTGGCTAAATTTATTGGTCCTGTAGTGCCTGTTGAGAAGCGTTTTTGTTTAAGTTTGTCATAGGTACTCGATTACGATCTTGTGAATACATTGTTACTTTATTAGGTTAGGAGCAACTACAAATCTCCCCCCAAACGACTTAATCTAAGATAAATTTTTACTAACGGATATAACGTGTGGGTAATATAAAAAATTGTTATTGCATTGTTTGAGAATGGGAAGCTTATATTTGTTTAATAAAGATTCTTTTTTGTGTACTTATATTAAAAAATAATAAACAACTGAGAATTATAAACTGGATGTTTAAGCACTTTTAGAATTGCAATTAAATACTTGTGCCAAAGCATGGTCCATGTGAGGTATGTACTTTAAATCATTTATAACATTTCTTTTAAATGCTTACTTACTAAATAGGCTTTAAAAAACGCAACGTTGTTCGAAAGCATTATATATATATTTAGATTTTAATCTGAGTTATTTACTCGTCGTTCAGTTATTTATCTGTGAACATTAATTTAAAGCAATCGATTACAATGTTTTTTTTCTATTAGATCAGTGATGTTGTTTTAAATTAAGTTCTACAAGAAAAAAAATGTCTTTTACTTAACATGTCATTTTTTATAAAATTTTAGAGCTAGCCGTAGTCGTATATAAAATTTAATGTTGATCCCTTGGGCTTAAACTTTTTTAGTTAGATAAACAATTAATATATATGTTGTTTTTTTTCATATAAAGCGTCTGATATCTGGTTGTATAAATTTGAGATAACATTCCTTAGCTTAACTCTAGCTTTTCATAACATTTTTGATTATTTTATTAATACAACTTGAATATAGCTTACAGAGGAGTGCATAACAGGTTATTACAATCATACATCTTTTAAATCAAAAGCGTCAGGGAATGGCCGTTAGACTTGCTAAAAATGTTGTGACTATAGCAGTCTGTACTTTTGCTTTCACAGAGATCTCAATATTTATCTTTTTTGCCTCTTAATATGTTTAAAAACTTTGGTAAGTTCAACTCGATTTTGTCTGGGTTTATAAGCTAAACATTAATGTTAACATTTCTTTGCAATACATGGCTCGTAATTAATTAATGAGTTTAAAAATAAAGGTGAGATAAATGCGCCATGACTTTGCCAAAACCAGAATTATGTTAGTCACTTCTGAATATCGCTTATGATTTCTTAGGATCAATAACTTTAGCCTCGCAATCCGTGGGATCGATGTCGTGCTCCACAACCAGCGTATTCTTCGAGATCTTATCGGCCAGCATGGTGACGGGATCTGATGCTGTTTTGGCTACGGCCGGTCGTCCAGTTGAACGCCTCCTAATGTTCTCGTCCTGCTGCTCCTTTCTGTGCAAATCACTCAGCCTGAACGCCTCCAGAAACTCGTTCAGATCCACTTTGCCATCTCCGTTGAGGTCCATCATTCGGCACTTCTCCAGCATCTCTGCCTTGGAATAGGCACCTGGCATGTGTGCCACCAGCAAATCAATCGCAGTTTCGAACTCATCCAAGGTAATTTCACCTAGAAAGTGGCGTATTTTCAGATTGATATTCAAAAGATTGTTTTCATCTTTAAACTTACCAGAATTATCTGCGTCAATTATATTAAATATAGCCACTAAGCTAGCCTTGTTGGCATATAATGCGTCCATTACTGACATGCCATCGGCCTCAGCTTCGAGCTAAAATAGTAAATAGTAATTGAAAAGAATTGGTTAATACTCTATAAAAACACAAGAACCAAATTTAATTTAATTTATTTGTGGGTCAATCTTTTACAAACTTTACACCTTTTAATTTTTCACTTCTTCGATTTGCCTATTTTAGGATTTCGTAAAAAACAATTATTGTTTTAGTTTATATTTTTTAGATACCCTAGTATGAATAAATTTCTTTATCTCCGGTTGTAGCAACTAAAATAAGGGTTAACAAAAATTTTGTAGGTATATTGGGTTATTTAATGAAATGTATGTTTTTTTTTAAACACCATTAAATATTAAATAAAACAATATTTGATTTTGTGAAATGCTGATACAATTGCTAAGTTAATTAAAGAAGAGTATATGCAAATAAAAATTTCAAGCAAATCAAAATAGTAAAATTTTTGTTATAAAACTAATTTTTAAAAAGTATGATCCTTACTTGGCAAACTATAGCTATAGAGAGTTAGTTGAATTTTAGTCGTTTATATTATATATATTCGACTACTCACAATTACATCCGTGTCTAGAAGATCCAGGGTCCTGTTGTAATTAACCTTCTGGCTGTCTGTTCCCGGGGCCAGTTTGTCGCGAAGAAGTCGCCAGGGCAGACCGAGCTTGGTGACCTTCTCCATTACCAGGCACCAATTCGAAATGGATATGTAGCCACTGTCCTTCGGATCGCACCTCCTGAACTCGTCCTCCAGCTCGTCCCGGTGATCACGCATACGCACCGCGAGCTCCTTTAGTGCCGAACTTTCCACAATGCCCATGCGTTGCTTGAAGGACAAACGCTTCGTCTGCGATGCCGCCGATATATACTGCACGAAATGGGGCATCAGCTGGTTGTTCAGGCGGATATAGGCCCCCTTGTTGGATCCAATGGCATAATAGTTCGAGGCCGAGAAAATTGTGATAATCTGCAAGGGTTGGGAGCATAAATAGGGCGTATTATCTGTTGCTTATTGTTATACAAAAATGTTGTACAAAAAATGATTAATTGCAATTGCATTTAATCGAAAAAGTGGTTAAAAAACACACATAAGCAAACCCTTTAATAAATGGAAAATACTTCAAAATTCACTTAACTGGCATTCATGTCACACGTCTAGATTAACAAATTTAATCAATACCCTCATGGCTTCTTTTAATAATTATTATTCAACCGCAATATTCCAATTAGCCACTAATTCACTATGCATGTAAATTGCAATTGCATGGCTGACAGGTCAATGAAAGTGGTGAGGGTAATTTAAGAGTGCGCGACCACTTCAAAATAATGACAGAAATTAAAATACTTATGTATATTTAATCGTACTAAATTGTGCATGTTAGTTAATGTCTTCAAGTTACTTAAATATTCTTTTCAAGTGCACCTTAATGTTAAGTGGGGAAATGAAGTACTTTACTGCTCATATCTTATAATACAGATATTTAAATAAAATATGAAATATATGAACTAACCTTGTTGTCGTGCATAAACTCATGACCATTGGGCTTGCATTCGTGGGATCGAATGACGTAGCTGAGTCGATGGCGCTGGAGGAAGTTGTCGGTTACGTCTGGTCCAAACCAAACACCAGCTCCTCGCAATGTGTTGGGAACACAGCCCATTGTGGCCTGCGGATCACTCCACATAATGTCGAAGATCTAAAATATCACATTTTAGATACATGTACCCATACAACATGTTAAACCATATTACCTGCTGCCACTCGGTTTTATCTAGTGGCTCGCCATCAGTAAGTGGTGGCCGCAATATGGACACATACTAAAAACAACTTTTCTATATATCCACTTCAGATAGTATTGTATGAATGAGAATTACCTTGCCCCGGTCAATACTTTTGATAAGATCCAGACTTGTGCTGTCCGAGAAACCTCCATGGACGATTAGTACTCGGCTATTGAGAATGGATCCAAGGGGAAGCCACCTGTAGACCTCGTCGATGAAGGCCAGAATGCGCTTGTGATTCCGCTGGACAAAAGAAAAAAGTAAGAAATTGGTTTTATTAGGAAACCATAACTAAATAACAATATTTTCTAGGGTAAGGCAAAAAGTTGTTTCTAGATAATTAGTTGTGCTCTAAGACCTTTCGTTTCTTTCTTTAAACATATATAAATCGATTGATAAGGTCAAAGTTTGTTTTTTAATATACAAACAAAGGTTTAATTTAATTTTAAGTCACTTAATAAATCACAAATTCATTTGTACGACAGTAATTCGATGGGGAAGGGGGAGAAAAATGCCAAGTGCGATAACTTTGCTGTTTTTGATTTGACAAAAAATTATTTGTACTTTTTCGCTGTATAAAGCAATTTGTACCCGAGCCTGTTAAAAGGTCATTGACTTACAGGGTACTTGCTTTCCACCTCCCGAATGAATCCATAGCGGGCGTTCATGACGCTGTCTTCGTGGTTGCCCCGATTGAGGAAAACCGCCTGGGGGAAGGCCAAGTACAGGGATAGCAGCAACAGCAGGACCTCCAAGCCCCGTTTGCCCCTGTCCACAAAGTCGCCATTGAACACGTAAGGATTGGAAGATGAAGGAAGACCGTTCTGCGAGAGATGATAGATGTAGTACTTTTATTTATGAAATAATTTTAAGAGCAATCCCCACCTTATGGAGCACCACAAGAAGATCATCCAATTTTCCGTGAAGATCACCACAGACAGTAACCTGTTGGGAAACAGCCGTGGACACTGGGGAAATATTGGGAAGCTGCTTGAGGGATTTGGCTGCCTCCCGGAGAATAAGCGCCACATATTTTGGATGCAAACGGTTTCCCTAAAAATTAACGAGTTTACTATGCGAACAGGTAAATTTAAATTCACAATTTTTACCCTTTTCTTGCGGAAGACGTCAATTAATAGATCGATATGGTTTTTTCGTATTGGCAACTCAATTTTGGCATTCACAATATCCCCAAACTCTTCAACGAGGTCGTCTTTTTCTTCCAAAACGGAAACTAAAAAGAAGACAATTCAACACATTAAAGTCATGAAAATAATTAAGATAAATAAAAAAGCTAAACTAAACTACAAACTATAAATAAAAACAGACATTTTAATTAAAATTAAAAAAAAATAATGCAATGCTCCTCATTTGTTTTTAAAAAATAAAAGTTTTATTTCCAAAAAATAACTACAAAGTTGTGTTAGCATAATTTAAAGTAATGAAAAAAGAAAATGCAATACTTGAAATTTATGTATGTTGTTAAATAACTTAAGAAATGGTATTATAATGCCAAGGGATTGACCAAAACTCACCGTGAGCCGATCCTTGATACTGGTTCTTCCTGCCCGCCGCCTGGGGCATGTGCTTAATGAGGTCATTGAAGAATTTGTATAGCTGTTGGGGGAAGGGGGGAAACGAAAATAAATTAGCACAGAGTGGGTCAACTATGCTTCGACATGGCTGCACTTGCGACAAAGTTTCACGGCTGAGTTGATTGCTATCGACTTTCGAAACTCTACAAATGCACTCGACGGACATCGTCGAGGGTTCTTGTGGCTTTGTGGGTCTCTTAAGCTCTCTGTGGCGCCTTCACCTACAAACTGGTAGTGACAGTACATACAGACTGCTCCACTCACCTCAGCCTGGTCCTGTTCGCTGGCGTACTCCAGGTTCTGGAAGATCTGCCAATTGCAACGCCTCTGCATTTCGCGACGGGCCTGATGCCTGCGATACCATTTCTGGATGAATATTGCCGCTCGGATGGCTGCAAAATATCAAAAAAAAACAAAAAAAACATGTTCAGACTCTCGAGACTTAAGGACCAATAAACAATTTTATGGGGGTCTAAAAACATCGAGGGCAACCTGCATGGGGCGAGTATATGGCCAATAAAGTCACTAGCACTAGCTGTTTTTGGCTGCCAATTTTCCCCTTTGATATTTTCGCCTCGGTCGCTTATTACTCAGCGCACAGTACACTTGGCGAAATACTCGTTTTAATCTGGGAATTTTAATCGGGCAGGGTTATAGGGGACGGGGACGAGGGATGAGGGGATTTGGAGACTCGAAATGATTACTCCCACAAAGTACTTGCCGTTCTCATCCATTTTGATGCAAATTTATTCGTCTGCTATTAACACAATGCTGAAAACGTCAAAGACTGTGGCAAGGAAAGGGGCTGATTTGGGGGTTTTTTGGGCTAACAACTGATTAACATTTACGCAGCTATAATTATTTTTTCTGCCGCTTTAAAGTCTTTACACACTTGTCTCTCCGTCTGGAGGCGAAGGCTGCGCTCTATTCTTTTTCAAATTTATGCAACCCATAAGACGGGGCTTTTATTAACGCTTCCACATCCGCTGATAACTGCTATCCGGTCGTAAAGATTATATAATTGCTATTCACAGAGATACTAAAGAGTTTTTAAATTTTTCTAATGGAATGGTTTTTCATTAAATATTTTCTCACTTCAGAAAACGCAAAAGCTTCGATTTAATACCCGAACATTTTTTGTATGAAACTATTTAAGCTTGTCAACTAGAAATTTTGACTAGCCATTAACTGTCCTTTAAACCAATTATCACAGGAGCATTTGCTCGTTAAACGAAATGGCCATTAGTGGCATCAAATTTAAATTGCAAATTATTATTTGTTACGTGCAACACATTTTATTGAATTTATCAACCGATTTATTTTAATTGAACGATTATTGAATTCCACTATTAAGAAGCACTAAAAGATGAGTAATAATTTCACTGCCTGCGAAAGATTTTTTAAAACGTGCATTTGAACGAAAACTTAAACAACACAAGACTGTTGACAACGAGTTGTTTTGCCTGACATTTTACATTTGTCCGCACACACTAGAAACTAGATAGACGTCCGACTGAAACTGGAAGCTAAAACAGCTCATTTCGAACGCTATACCCACGGCCTGCATTCGGTTTTCTCTGCTTAAACGTTCTTTTTCAACTTTTTCCATTCACACTATGGGCCAAATTACTTTTTTAGCAAGTACTTTTACGTGGAAATTTTGCCTCCTTTAAGGACGTAAGATTTTAATTATAAATAATTATTACAACTTAATTTTTTTGAACTTTACTTCGGTTTTCTCTGCTTAAACGTTCTTTTTCAACTTTTTCCATTACTTAATTTTCCAACCAAATTACTTTTTCAACCAGTAAATTTTGAGTGGCAATTTGGCATCCTTTAACGATGTAAGATATATTTAAATTTATTTAAATGGAAATTTGGCCTCCTTTAAGGTCGTAAGATTTTAATTATACAAAATTATTACAACTTAACATTTTTGAACTTTACTTGATTAATACAGTGAATTCCGTTTTCTCGTTAAACTGTCAAATATGTATTAAACATTTTTTCTATAATCTATTTGAGAAAACGCGCCTGAAACTGGAATCTCTTTGTTCAGCGAATTCGTATTATTAAATACAGAATCTTAATTATGAAGAGTTGTCTTTTATTGAATTATATAAATTAATATATTAATAGAGGCACATTTAAATGGTTTCTTTTTTTTTTTAATTTGAGTCTAACTTTTACTTTTGGAGGTTACTTTTTATTTCGTCTTTCATTTTGTAACACTACTTTTTTAATTACAATCTTATCATAGTCCATTCGCTACTTTCTTACCCATAAATAGCAGTTAGGGTGTCCTTATTATGCTAGCAACTTGGTCGGTACCTTCCCACTGTACTTTCCCCAATTACCGAAACATTGGTCTGGGGTGGTGGCGACCTTTCCCTTTTTCAATTTGCGTCCACGTCCGCGTGCTTGTGGGTTAATTTCTGTCTGCGTGACTGGCTGAGTCTACTATATGTTTGTGTACACGTCGTATATCGTATATAAGTTTGGCCTGGTAGTCGGGTTTTAACTAATAGCCAGCTGTCCAGCCAAGGCGGCTGCTTGAGGTTTCCCTTTGTTTGCTCTTTTCTTTGCCCGTGTCGTGTCTCTGGCTGCTTAGAGCCACCTTTGCCTGAACAGTTTGTATGGCAAATTGGAACAATAAATAAAAGTTAGCGCAAGCGCCGGAACTCGACTGCCAACAAAGAAGCTAAGTGTTCAAAGCGTCGGGAAAGGGCAAATGCAACTGCAGTACAAGGTCCCCAAAATCTTTACTTAGTAGCCCACTCCTAAAAGACAAGTTCTACCACCCAACTCGAACAGTAAACATAGTAATAAAGTTGCGCTTAACTTAACCCACTTTTTATGCATTCGGGTCACATTGTATTTGTAAAATCTAAATGTCAACAAACAAGTTTAAATTTGGATAAATTTGGCAATAATTTAAGAAAATGTAAGTCTTTGACTCTTTCTAGTGTAAGAAAAAATCATTAAATCTAACAAAATTTAATTTTTCTACCTAACTGAACTTGAGTTTGTACTTGCCAAAAATAAATATATTTTTTCAGTTGTTTATAAGTGTACATTTATTAACTTTAAATAGCTAAAGAGCTATTAAACAATTTATTTTAATTAGTTTTGAAAAACAAATTTTGTTGGGTTGTATTTTTATGAAAGAACTGAACACAGTGCTGATTTTAGCAAAAGTTTTGCATTTTGTGGCGTAAAACATTTCGTTTAAAATATACAGAGTGACATCACTAAATTTAATAGAAGCATGGTACAATAAACCCGAGGCGAGCAGTTCGCCAGTGTCCATTAATTTTGTATTCCCATGGAATCAATGCCCCTTGAATATTATTCCAGTATAATATATTTTTTTAATTTAGCAGACATTCCTTTTTGCTTACTAACAGCAAAGGGGTATTTGCTTTAAGGAACTTTTACAATTTAAAATCCATAGACCCTAGTAACTGGATTAGGTTAGTAGCAATCGTTAGTTTCATTGCCCGTTTCGCACAAATCCCCATTAGCTAAATCAGGTGAATGTACGGTATAAACAGAAAAAATCAAGTAAGAACGCTTTAGTTAAGTGACTTATGTTTTCCAAGAACAAGAAAAATATGTAGAACACTCTTTATTGAGTTCCAAATCTAAAAGGATAGCATACATTTGGGCGCTTCTGGGTCAGATTGCGTGCGGAGCTTTAATTGGTTGGTACACTCAGAGAAAAAACATGTGAAATATAATTATTTTCACCGAGGGATGTTTCATTTTTTATTTTTATTTTTATTTCTAAGTTTGAAAAAATTAAGCCTTAAAATTAAAAAAAAATTTATATCTACATGTTTTCTATTTGATAAACCAATTAAATAAATATAATAATAATTACATTATCATGTCCCTAGTTTTCTTTAAGTAAATTTATATTTTAATAAACAATGATACATTCAAAAACTTTAATGTTTAATCATGCTATACTTTTTTGCTGCTGTTATAAATGTAGCGGTCACTTTCTTCTTATTTGAGATAGTAAATTGTACTGATAGGACTATATTGCTTAAGATCTCTGATAATGTTAATAAAATTGGAATTTTTTTTTTTAAGAGTAAAAAAACCTTTATGACATCTGGCTTCGAATATATTTTCACGATCTTTGAGTGCCTATTTTCGAATGCTTTAGGTGAAGACTATCCCACCCTTAAAGGAATATCAGTACTCACTCTTTTCGGCCCGGGAGGCGCTCATGCCCCGGAGCGGCTTGCGGAAGTGCTTGCACCAACCTCGCCGCTGGAAGAGCTGCAGCAGACTGGAGGCCCTGGTGCTCGTCTGCGCGGCGGATGACTGCGGCTGGCCGTTGGGACCCAGCGTCTGCATGCTGGCGCCCACGCGCTCTATTTCCGACGAGCGGCACGAGGAGGCGTCTTCCACGGAGGAACTGCGCCGCTTCCCGTCATCGTCGGTGCGCAGGCACACGCAGCTGCGTAACATTCCGGTGGACTTAGTAACCCAAGACGTGACCCCAGTGTCTCCTCCTCCTCCTCCTCCTCCTCCTCGTCCTCCTTCGTCACCTGCCACCTTACTGGGATCCACACATGGGTTTGGGCGAGGTCCGCCTTATGTCACTCGCCTGACAAGGTAATATAATTTGCCCGCCAGCCAGCTGATGAGCCAGTGCCAGTGCCAGTGCCACTGCCAGCGCCTTGTTCGTCCTCCAAATGGCTGTCAGTCGGTGGATGAGAGATGGTATAGTGGTGTAGTGCTATAGTGCTATAGTGGTTCAGGGCTATAGGGGCTATCGAGGGGTCTTCAGGGGTCTTTAGGGGTCCAAGAAGTCTGACGTCTGACGCCTGACGTTGGCTAGTCGCTCGTCTCCAGCTCTTAATGCAAATTGATTTTATTTTCGCGTAATTTATTCATTTCGCTGTTGCTGATTGCGCCGCTCCTCATATTTCCATTGTGCAAAATCCGCGTCTTGAATTGCTCTCTCTGCTGCAAAAATAAGTTATCAAGAAAGTGATTTAAATATGTTTGGAACTTGTCATGGGAATAAAAAAAACTTTTGCATTAGCTGCAAATAATTTATGAAAGCAAATTTAACTTGAAATTAAGCTTGTCGTGAAAAGCCAAAATTTTGGACATTCATTATTGCTTACTCAACCACGATGACGTGGTACACCAACACTCGATTATAATTGTTGTTTATTTTGGCTATTATGAGCCATGTACAACGAGTCCAATTTGATTGTGGTTGACATGCGTTAATTCGGGACACAATTACATAAGAAATTCTTAGTTAATGGCAAGTGTAAATTCTCATAGTAACGAAATCACAGATTACAAGTAACATTTGATGATTCACTAGAAATGAATTTAGTTATGAAATGAGATGGCGAAATACAAGAAAAAACATAGACGTATCAACGTTGCTAAAACGAAAGTGGGTTTGACTAATTTATCAAATTTTTTTAAAACTGTATACTGTTACTCAAATTCTAAGATTCTATTTTTTTCTTTACTTTTTTTTCACTTATTCTTTCAAACCTGTTTAAAATCTATATGAAATTAAATGAATGGACAATAGAACTAATGTTTTTTAACCAATTTTCAGCGAATTCATTGTCCTTATTTTGTAGAATGCTTATATTTGTGCTTTCTTTACATAAGTTTTTTTTAAATAGCAAATGTAAATTCTCAGATTTACAAATACACAAACTACAATGCACATTTATGCATAAACTGGAATTTCTGTAATTTTTACTGAAACTTGCAAAACAAATAGGAGAGAAAAATGGAAGAGGATTTGACTCTATGAACCGTTTCTGCTTTCATATCTTTGCCCAATTGGAAGTTTATCTTTTCTACCCTAATAACATGCAAATTATATCGCCCTATATCGCCCAAAGCAAGACCATAAAATGTTATGCATGCATAGGTGATTACTTGTACAAGGCAGACGCAACATATGTAAAGAAGCCTTGGTATTATGTATGGAATCAATTGACTGCTACAGGCAGAGGATAGCTTTTCTGGCCAGAACAAATCGCCACCCTTTCGTGACCAGCATTTATGTATCCTTTCTAAGGAACCGTTGAACCGATACGCGACCACTATAGTATAGGTATAGTTATGTATATGCGAATGCTCTATTCACCAGAACGGATTGTGGCCGAGTGACCGAGGTCCTTTGTCCTTTCTGCCTGTCAGTTTCTATGCGGCCAGAGCTCCCCTGAGTGGCTGCAGACAAACAAACCAATTTTCACCAATTGAGCCATAAAGCCACACGGACAGCCACAGTCACAGCCACAGCCACACTCGCAGACAGCCCACACACCGACGGCGGATCCACCGAGTGTGAAATTAAAATGCTAACCTGTAGCGGCATCAGAACCAAGGACCAAGGACCCCTTAGATGGGGAAAGTCCTAAATATAAAGGCAGCGCGAAAGGTGCTATTGATTAATCGCTGGAAACATAATGCCAAATGGAATAGCCAGAAAGGCGTTTTATCCGCTATCCCTTGTACCATAATTTCGGGTGAAGCTTTGCAGATGCCAAGGATTTTCTTTGGGCGCTTATAAAGGCAATGAAAGTATTTTGGCTGCGAAACATTATGTTTCAGCTGACAAAATTTTATTGTCTTAAGTTAGTTTGTAATAAAAACGTTGTATTTATTTACTGCAATTTACTTAAAGGCTGATATTACAAGGCTAACTCTTGTACTTTAAAAATAAAAAGTCTAATTAATAAAATTAGAGTAATTTATAAAACCAAAAAATTTCTTGAAAATTGTCCATCCACTAAGCTTAATAAATACAATTATTTTAATGTATTGAAATATAACTTTTAAGATTTTGCAAGCAAGATTTTCTTATGCCAAAGCACATATTTCAATGGACAATGGAATTATTTTGTCTACGATTTGTTGCCAGTGGGATTAATTTGTCTTCAGCAAGTTCAATTTTCTCGAATTAATTTCCCATTGTAGAATGGAATTATTTATTTGCATTTTGCAGTTGAAGACATAAATTCAAATTCAACAAAATTTCTTGTGAATTATTGGCCAAGTTTGCTGGTCTTTATCACCGCCTCTTTGAACTGTAATACTCATGCAAATTTCTAATATTACATTTTTGTAGCCCAAGATTGAGGACTTAGGAGAACACTTAACTCCCGCTCAGTCGACAAGAAATTGGCTCCGCAGGTAAAATGCTTTTTTGGAATAAAATACAAAAAGAAGGGCCAATATACACCCAACGCAGACATTTGCACTTTGCCCCAATGGCACTTTCCGCGCGAAAATTTCGTTAGGAAAAATGTAAATGTAGCGGGAAAAGCAGGCGCGCGGCTTTTATCGAAATGTAATTTGTCTAAAGTGAAAACGACTTACAGTTTAAATGGCTTAAATTCTTTAAAGATTTTTGGTCACTTTGTGTAACTTGAATATGAAATTGAATATGGCAAAGGCTCAAAATAATAAATCACTTTTTGGCGCCGAATGGAAATAATTTAAAGGCCAGAAACAACATATAAATTTTCGATGATGACTTGACTTGTTTGATACAAATAATATTTATGATAAATAGGGCGTAATCATTGCTGCTTATAAATGACAAATTTGGCACCCATTTCCACCCACTTACATATTTTATTTAAATATAACACGAAATTCAATAAATGCCATTTAGACTGACGAGAAATGTACTCAACGAATTGATTTTATTTCCAAATTTAAAGCCCTAATTGTGTGAAACTTTAAAATTGAATTTGACTGGGACTTGCGCAGTCAAAAAACATTTCACTTAAATAAGATGGCAGACACAAGCCATCTGGCTGCCATTTAAGCCAATTAAGTCATGTATTGAAAACAAAAAAAAGTTTGGCTTATTCGGAAAATTTGTAGCTTATTGTTAAAAGTTCAACTATCCGCTAATTTTGAGCTTAAATGACTTGACAAATTCACACTGTTAATCATTTTTTTCTTGCACAACAAATTTAAACACTTCAAGATTGTGGTTTATACATAATAATAAAATACAAATTTTATTGAGACTGTTGATTATTATTGCACAATTTAAAAAGGGTCAATTACCCATACTGGTTACATTTAAAAGGTAGATATATATTTGTTGAATTTTGACATTAATGTCCATGATTTCTAAAACAATAAGATTTAATTTGAAAAAAAAACAATTTTTTTTTGAAAAGAAAAAGGTAATATAAGCTAATTGATGTAGTTGGCAGTGGCAAAAATTGCACAATTGGGACAAACAATTCCAGTTCCCGATTCAATATAAATGAAATTAAAAAAAAAATCAATATTAATTAAGGATGCTGTGAACGGAATTACATTTTAAAACCAGTTTTGTTTTGTCTACTAATTACCCATACTCTTTCTATTTAAATGGAATGCATTTATGAAACTTAGCATCAGTGGCCTAAATTTCTAAAGCTTTGATATCACATATCAAAAATATTCGCTGCTGCTTTTCACTTAACTAAAATGACAAATTAAGGAAGGCAGACAATTTAAGCCAAATGATGCAGTTGGCAGTGACGAAAATGGTTTTAGGCCGACTTGATCGATTCCAAGAATTCGAAGTCCACTGGCCAACTCTATTTATTTCAATTACCACAGCCTAGTGGCCAATTTCCGGTTTCCGGGCTGCCGGCCGATGTGCGGGTGTCTTGGGTCACAACAGCCAGATAATGAGATTATCCGCCAGCACATTTGCAGACGGGAATACGCTATTTGTCCATTAATCCCACGGCCAGAGGCGAGCCAACCGAAGTTGGTCGACAGAAAACGGAGACTGGCTGTAATGTGTCCTGCCAACTCATGGTTGGCTATCCCGTTGCCTCCCATTTTCCAGCAATTGGCCAAGTGCGTGTGTGGAGCGATCAAAAAATGATTGTTGGCCTGACTCAATTACGATAAATTGCACGTCAGCCTGTGTGACAATCAGCAAATTTGCCCGCATTTCAGTTCCGCAAACAATGCTTATGGGAGCCCAGCAGCAATTAAGTTAGTATTTACTGAAGATAATGTTTCAAGTCGGAGGCGGTGGCGGTGGCTGCATAAATGTATGGGTAAACAACACTTTCTATAATACCCAATATTGGTGGGTGGAATACCAAACCATTGGGGACATAGATAAGTTATTTCGCTTTGTGATTCCCAAAAGGGGAATTCCTTCTTTGATTTACCATAAATGCGATAAAACAAATTTTATGCTTCAATTTAACACACGACTAACCACAATTACTTGTCAAACGAACAGCATGTAAATGCAAACAATCTAAATTAAATTAAATTATGCTACAAATTTGAACAAATCGATATTGAATTGTTGTAGCATCAATAAAAGCAGGATTTGGATTATTGCAATGTTTCTTTTGTAACATAATGTTAATTAAACTAAAAAAAATCTTACTTTTGAAATGATTGAAGCAGCTTTCAAATCAAAGTTACCAAAAACTGAAAAAACTAATCATTCTTTGCAGATTTGGTCAGAACTTGTAATATTTAGAACATATTTTATCGGTTGCTTAATATTATTTTAAATTAAATGACATTTAATTGATAAAGAACCATTTTATTTACAAAGTTTACTTTTAAAGGTACTCGATACATACATTAAAAGCGCTGTGAAGTTGCAAAGTGCCTCGCTAATATGCTCTCATTTTCCTTCTAGAAATAATTGGGCTAATTATCGGGACTCACAAGGTCAGTCATCAAATTTGTTCACTCAAATTCTTCGACAGGTAATTTAGTTACTCTACGCTTTTAATTAAGTTGCCCTAGTCAATTTGGTAGAGGGCACGTAACTGGTAACAGGTAGGTTGAGAGCAAGGACCTGCAAGGATCTATGGACGCATCACGCACTGCCCATAAAGGTGTTCCGTTCAATTTTGCACTTTTACTGCCCGAACTCACTTTTGGAAGGGCCCATTAACAGGGCTGCGAAGGTTTTAACGACTGTGAAATGATGTCAGCTCGGATGCTGATGCTCGTCATCGTTAAATTGGAAATTAACGCAGATTGAGCGTCGGGAGCCGACACCTTCAGCCACAGCCATATGGACTCAAATTTCCAGCCAGCTGTGAGAACCATGATTTATTCACCCTAACTACACTCAGAAAAGAGTGCCTTAATACCACTTTGAGTGGATGGACGAGCTAACATAAAACCCAGAATGGCTTAAAAATTTACTAAAAGAGTATTTTTAAATATGTACAAGCTTGATTGCATCGTTTATGTGGCAATTCGTTGAGTGAGGTTTTGAAAGAAAGCTTTTATTTTCTTTTTATATTTGATGACTAAACATTTTGGGAAGGATGCAAAGGTAAGGGTGCAGTTTAAAAGCTGTAAAACGAATCTGAACAGGAAAACGTTTATGACTTCCGTGCGATTATGTGTAAATGGACGACGGTACTTGTACTGGCATTTAATGAGCCGCAGACCTCAGCTAGAACTTTCAGCCCAGTGTAGCTGCAAAAAAGTGAGCGAACACACAGCGACTTAATTGCCATGGAAAAGTATCCAAATACCGACCTTGTGCCAAAGGCATCGGCATCGGCATCGCCATCTCCATCGCCTTCGTTTTGGTTAACAAATCAGGCGTGAAAATGACGGCACCTTGCTCCATGGGGGATGGAAGCTTAACTGCTTAATTTAATCGATTTTCGTTAAGAGTTTTAAATTTCTTATCTTGTTTGGATAAACGAATGGTAGTATGGAGCTTTTAATGTGGGTTATTCGTCAGATGGGGCTGTGTTAAAATTCCTTCCGCTGGCCTCTTAATATCCTGCCTATTTTAAGTTTATTTAAGTTAATGGAGCCAAATGGTTAGAAAGCGTTTTGTTAAAGGTCCTCGCAGTTCATCTTTAATGACCATAAAAACAAATAAAGACATCCTTAAAATTTATTTATTCAATTGGATAAACTTATTAAATCTTTGTTAATGATATTATGTGGGGGTGCTACAGAAATCACAGGTGTTTTTAAATAAAATAAGAGTGTGCAATGAAAAATAAAAAAAATACTTCTTTCGTATCGATAAAAAATATATTGTATGTTAAGCATACATGACTATATGCAGTTTCAAAGAAGCAAAATTGATGCTAAATTCTCTACAAAATCGATTATTTTGTTTGTGGCAACTATGTACTTCTCCAAACAATCCCATCTTAATGGGTTATTTTTTACTAAAACTCATTTAAAAGGGGGTTTGAATATTTTACTTATTTAAGAAGTCTTAAATTTCGTATCTCCTTTATACAATGTCCTTTCCTTAGCCTCTTAAATATATTCTAATACATCTGTACCTATAGTATCAAAGCATCTTGGTTAATAGTCTTAAGTTAATTGCTTTTTGGTTTCAGTCTGGTACCCGTGGACTGGCAATGAAACTTTTGAACAATCAACTTAATTCAAGCCGACATTGAATCCCACCGCAACTTTCTACCGAATTTAAATGACTCGAAGTTGGCATTTCGTGTTAAGAGAACACCAGAAACAAGGCAACTTCAAGGAGCTGCGTTTGCTCGGTTTCGGCCACCTCGGAAAATTGGGGATAAGCCATAACAAAAAAAATTAAATCAGAAGTGGTGAGAAATTTTGGGGCTGCTGGCGTGTCGCCACCGTAAAGAAGCCGCCGGGAATTCGTGCGAAAAAATAAAAGAACTGTGGAAAAATAAACGAAATCACGAATATAAGTAAGTAAAGTCCCGAGGAAACAAAGGGAGCGAAAGAAAAAGGCTGGAAATCAAATGCCAAACGTCAACGAGATTTGTTGCCTGTGCGGCACATAAAACTCATTCTCACTTTTACAACCTCTCGGAGGTGAGCGTTTGCTAATCTTCCGCCGGTCCGCCGTCAATTGGCCCAAATCCGAGCGGGCGGGTTGCCCAAATTACGAGTGTGGGACAAGCAAAGCGGGCACAAGGTAAAGGACCTAATAAATTCCAACTCGGATTCAATCCCCAATCCTATTCATACGTGTCCGTGCGTCTGTTTTTATGAGCACCTCAATATTTCGGGGTTATTTTTGTAATGTAACAAATGGTGTTCATTTTTATTTGGTTGCTATTAGCTAGACAGGCAATGAATATGGGAATATAATAAAAATCTTTCTTTTTCTAATTGGTGCACAAATTGAGCGTTATGTTTTACGTACAGTTAATTGGTTCTATAACACAGAACAAACAAATAAAACAGCAAATAAAGAATATTAATGTTGGCTTTGTTGATAGTTTGACAAAAGTATCTGTCATTATTAATTTAATTGACACATTTTACCATTAAATACAAATTTGTAATTGGAATTCCTAATATAAAAACACTGTCATCTTAACAATACGATTGCTAAAATGTAGAAAAATGCAGGCGCATTATAATGGGTATTAAAAGCCAAAGAGAATGAATTTTGCGGGAGGCCAGTAGATTTATGCGATAATATACGACACATTTTGAGACTCTAAGAAATTCTTTTAAAATTTGTGCACACGTACAAGCCAACCGCTTTTTATTTACATTTTCTTCCCAGTCTGCTCGGCTAAGTCTGTTGTTATTGCTTTTTCTTGTTTATTTTAAAAACACTGCACTTGTCTGTCCTCATTTTCCTAAAAAGTTCGCCTCCGCCAAATGGGAAAAAGATAGGTCAGAAATAAACATACATACAACAAACATACTTATATCGTATAACAATACTTGTCGAGTGTTATGCATAGTAAATATACAAGCAAATGGATAAATATTGTAGATTGAGCAAAAATTGCGTTCTCTCATGTGGAACACAATATCATAACTAATTCACATGGCAAACACCTTCGAGTTTTAATGGATCCGTTAATTTATTATTAATTTGCTACATATCTTCCTTATTTCGTCTGCTAGCTGACATCACCTTTGGTATTTTATTTGGTTATTCGTTTCCAATTTGGTCAATTTTTATTGGTTTGAATTAAACTTATGTACATATGTAAAAACAGTTGTTAATAAATTCTTAACATGAAGTTGCAGATGGGATAATAATTAACTTTTAGATAAATGGGATATTTTTTTGCCAAGTTTAGGTAATTTTTTTGTGCTCCGTGTACCAGTGATAGATTTACTATTTATATGTGCATGGAACGTATGGGAATGCATTTGCTTCGCTTGTATTTTCGAGTGCTTCCCATCAGACGGTCGATTTTAGCTTTCGGAATTTGTTTGTAATTTCCCAAACGACGCACTAAATTGAACAACGCGAATAAAAAAGCGATGCGGTTGGAAAGTTTTTGGCATTAAGGATATGCTACCACCACGTTGCCTCCGTGACCATTGCGTTTTGGGCGGCACAAGTGGCCGAAACGTGAAGGCGTCAGCGTAAACAAACACAGAAATTTCATCGGACCAGAGAGAGATAAACGGCGACGACAATAACGGCAGAAATATACATATACCATATAGGAGGCGGCAAAAGGCATTAAATGAAGCCACACACAAAAATGTTCTCGTGGTGACAGATATAACAAAACACAACAAGAGGAAGGGGTGTTCAAAAGCATATGCTGCTGCTGTGAATCGGAAATAGCGCGTACTGAGCGGAGAGCATTACGTATACGTACGGGTGGTCGCGGTCCGTTAATCGGGCGTCCGTGGCGCGTGGAATACCGTTACAAACTGAACGCAGGCCACAAGCTCGGAAATCCTTTTTGGCCTCAGCCGCTGCCGCTGTTGCTGCCTCTGCCTCTGCCTCTGCCGCAGTCGCTGCCTCAGTCGGCGTCGCTGCCGTCCTCTCACTCTTTCTTACTCTCACTATTTGTCGCCATGCTGCCAAAAGCAAAACAAAGAGCGATGGCCGCATCAGCTGATTGCCCTGTTTCATTGCCATTCCCGTTGCTTTTGCAGCGGAGGCTGCGCGCGGCTCTCTTACTCTCTCCCACGCATTTCAGGTACACTGGAAAAACAAAATAATATGATATGAGGTAAATCAGTAAATATTACTCTTACCATTTAGTATGGTAGATCTGGTTGGGCAATAAATTTTTTAGAAAAATTAAAATTGGGTATTGTAAATCGTTGAATTTTGGTTTTAATCCTTTATTGAAACTTTGCTTAAAATAAAACATTTGACCAAAGGCGCCAGTACGTATGAGTGATAAACTATAAAGTCAAGTCTCAGTTCTAAAAGATCTTGTTTCAACGTATATTTTTTTAATTAAACCAAAGCGAATAGTATAAGCTGGTAAGAGTAATGACGCTAAAATTTGCATTAATGATTATCACCTTAATAAATTTTAATCAAGTTGAATTCTTTTTATATATACTTATTTTAATATATATTTGTTTTATTTTTATATATTATTATATTATATAAAACGATCCAAGGCATTTCTTGCATAAACAAATAATAGGTAATCTTTAAATTTATCATAATATGATATCAAATTTTTTGACTGTGTAGAAAAGAGAGGGAGCGGAGCAACGATGCTAATCCAAAGATGCCAAGTTTGATAACGTTTCTTGTGTTTGCATTTCAAATTTATGATATGCATCTTTCAGTGAAAACTTCGACCAGACGTGCCGCTACTTTTGGAGGGATAGAAAGTCGAAAGAAAACATGCTAGATAGAGGAATCTATAATACAAAAAGCCATTAATTGGATTATTTTCAGATTAATGGGGAGCATCAATTATTATAAATTTAACATTAAATAAAACCGTTGCAAACACTTTTTTTATCGAGTATTTTATATGCGCAACCAGTATTCTGCACAAAAGAATTTAAAATTACAAAGCCAACTCAAAAAATTCACAAATTCTTTATCTAAATTTTTGAATTGTTGAACTAATTATTATTTTCGTAGCAATCAAAAATATTAAACACATTATATGAATTAATCACATTGTGCTAATGGCGAAATTAATTTCTTAGAATTATAATTTAATTTAAATATTTTCTGACACCTGTTTGATGATAGCAAATTGAAGATGGTAGCAAACACTTTTTTATTTTTTTGTTAGCAATGTACGAAAATACCTCCACACAACCTAGAGCTTTGTTTGGGTTCCATTCTTGTATATTGATTTTTTCTTCGGTTCCATGGCCTTTATGGGTGTCGTATATGTACAATGGGAAGTCCAAATGCCGCCAAGCCTTCAGTTCGCCACTTGGTGTGATTTTGGGCCTGCGGCCTCGATGGAATTTTGTAGCTGAAATTCACGAAACCGAAAATTAGGGCTGTCCCCAGCTCCCTTACACTGACCCGGTTTTGGGTTTTCGGCAGCCGAAGCTTTAACTTTAATGCCAATTAGGTCCTGGGCGGGTGAACCGCCATTAGTGATTACGGAATGTTCGGGCCCACTTCAAATTCAGTTAGCGAAGGTGCGTGCGATACAAGCTTCCGCTGCAGTCGATAAACTTTCTCTGCATTTCATGAATACAAACAAGGCGGGTCAGATGAAGAAAGATTACCGTTCACAATCTAATCCCCCCACGGGTACGTCTCCTTGAACTAGCTGGGGAAATGCGAAATGCTTCCGATACATGTCGATTCAGTTACGGATTAGTTCGCCGTCCGTGTCCCAAAATTAGTTGTTCGTTGGTAACTCCTTAAGCCGGAAGGACTTTATCTAGTAGCACATCTAAGTTCATTCGCATGGAGGAATATTTAAATACCAAATACGGATATTAAGTTAATAAAGGAGCAATAACATTTATAGCAAACTGGACAAAGTCTTACTACTGAACTTCTTTGCTTTTTAAAACTTTATTTAAATTTAAATAAATTCAATTTATTAATATATACATATAAAATAAGAAAAAAAAAGAAATTTCACTTGAACGAATTGAATTGAACACCCTTCGGTGTTTCGAGGTGTTATTATTATCTTTTTATTTTCTTCATATCACAGTCGATTGTTTTATCCCATCATCGCCATAAGCCCAGTATTTACCTTTTCATCTGTTATTGAAATCCACAAGACAGGTTCAAATGCAGCCTTCAGGTAAAAGTGCAAAGGCAAGTACAAAACACTCGTGGATTTCCGAAAGGTCGCGTGTCCTCGGCGCTGTTCTTATTGGCATCCTCATCCGGTTCCGCGCACTGTTTTGCATATTCCAGTACTAATGGCCGGTTGACCGGTTGGCCGCACGCCACACTCGCCCGAGTAGCTTGGAAAGCCAGGTGGGAGCTCCTTCGTGCTGGCATGCCATTTAAAAACATCCCATAAACATTTTGCTCAGTCCAGTATTTAAAAAGGCTGCATGCGAAATTTTAGCGAACATAACATCAAAGTTCAAAAGTGGCCAACTTAATTAATATAATGAGTAGCGCAATAATCCAAATTGCGAGGTCCTTGACATATGGTGCAATAAAAAATTTAAGGCTTGATCAACAGTTTTTCAAAAACACTTTATTTTATATTAATTACAATTTTTATTTTAAAAACAACATGGAAAAACATTGTTTTATACTTAAATACATTTAGTACAAGGTTGGGACCTCAAGCTAAACATCATTGACCTAGGTAGCACCCTTTAATCGCACTTTGGTCTCCGGTGAACACCTGTGCACGCCAAGAGAATTACATGACAGAGTTTACGTATACGAACTCAATTAGTGCAAGTGAGTTCCAGTAAATAGTAATTGAAAAAATAAACACTTGTTTTAATAAAGTTGAAAATTAAAAGAGAGCAGGTGTCGAAAGTATTAAAGAAAGTATTAATTATTGTTATTAAAATGATTCTTCGTCTGTGACTTTAGTATTTAAGATTTGGCTAAAAATTTGTTTTTGATCTTAATTTGGTAAGCTTTTATATATAAATAATTTGTATTATTTAAATAAATTTTAAGAAATTTGTCCAAATTTAAAACGAACCACGTTAAATGCACACTAAACTAATCACAATTTTAATATAAATGAAGTGACTAATTTTAAAAATGCATCGCAAGAGTTATTTCAGGTTTGGGTCGTTTAAACGTTGTCAAAGTCAATGATAATTTTTTTCTGTCGGGGGAGGTGTCGGGTATATTTCACACCCGCTGCATCTAGCATCTTCTTGGAAGCCACGTACTTGGGCTTATTGGCATACTTGTCGGACAGGAAGAGAATCTCAGAAATGCCCGCCTGCAAGATTTATTAAAATTAAATAAAACAAGAAAGAAAGCAAACTTCGGCAAGCCGAAGTTCATATACCCTTGCAGCTATTGCATGAATTAAATACTTTTGAAAACATTTAAATTATGATTTACTTGAGTATATACTGAAAAACAGTGAAGCTATGATGATTTGCAGCTCAATTATTAGATAGTTATTTTATATATTTTTATTAGTTCTATGGGAGCTATATGATATAGACGTCCGATTTTGATAAAATTTAAACCATAATTCTGAAATAATTAAACATTGCCATATGTCGAAGAACTAAACAAAAAATTAAAAAACAGAAAAGTTATAATTTTTTTTCATTTATTTCTCCGATTGTTCCTATGGGACCTATATGATATAGTCGCCCGACTTTGATGAAATTTAAACCGTAAATCGAAAATATTTAACCATTACTAAATGTCGAAGAACTAAACAAAAAATTAAAAAACAGAAAAGTAATAATTTTTTTTCATTTATTTTTCCGATTGTTCCTATGGGAGCTATATGCTATAGTCGTCCGATTTTGATGAAATTTAAAACGTAAATCGGAAATATTTAACCATTACTAAATGTCGAAGAACTAAACGAAAAATTAAAAAACAGCAAAGTTATAATTTTTTTCATTTATTTTTCCGATTGTTCCTATGGGAGCTATATGCTATAGTCGTCCGATTTTGATGAAATTTAAACCGTAAATCGGAAATATTTAACCATTACTAAATGTCGAAGAACTAAACAAAAAATTAAAAAACAGCAAAGTTATAATTTTTTTTCATTTATTTTTCCGATTGTTCCTATGGGAGCTATATGCTATAGTCGTCCGATCCGGCTCGTTCCGACTTATATACTAACTGCAATAGAAAGACAGCTTTTGGGAAAGTTTCATGCAGATAGCTTTAAAACTGAGAGACTAGTTTGCATATAAACGGACGGACAGACGGACAGACGGACAGACGGACAGACGGACAGACGGACGGACAGACGGACATGGCTAGATCGACTCGCCTAGTGATGCTGATCAAGAATATATATACTTTATAGGGTCGGAGATGTCTCCTTCACTGCGTTGCAAACTTCTGACTGAAATTATAATACCCTCTGCAAGGGTATAAAAAGAGCTAATGTATAGTTATGCTTAAGAAAAATAGTTTGCCAAGAACCCATGCATAAAACTTTTTTAATTTTATGTTAAAATAGTTTTAACTAAGTGACCGAAAACAAATTTCCATTGGACACAAATTTATTTCAAATAAAAAAAATTGGCTACCATTTTTTATATGCGACGTATGTTTTCCAATTTATGACAAGAAACCACAAAATCTAAAGTTTAAATACATTTTAGAAGTCATTCAAATATAAACAATTTCTTTACTATATTTGTATATATAATATACTATATTTAGTAAAAACTATATTTTATTTCCAGTTCTGATGGAACAGATTAAACGAGGTTCGTGCTTACCTGTATTATGAGTTTGGCGCATTCGTTGCAAGGAAAGAGCGTTGTATAGAGACGGGTTCCAGTTAAACTCATGCCATTGTTGTTAAGGATCGCATTCGCCTCCGCATGCACCACGTACATCTTCTTGTCCTCCAAGAAGAAATGGGATTTCGACCACGGAAACTCGTCGTCGCTGCAGTTGCGGGGGAATCCATTGTAGCCAATGGACACTATCCGATTCAGGGAATCCACGATGCAAGCTCCAACTTGGGTCACGGGATCTTTACTGCGCTGGGCTGAGAGCAAGGCGGTGGCCATGAAGTAATCATCCCAGTGCAGATAGTCTTTTCTCTTATGGTTCTCAGGCGACTGTGCATCCACGGTATTTGTGTCTTGATCGGGAACTTCTTGGGACATTTTACTAAAATAAATAGAAGGTATCTATCAGTTTATTGTTTTTTAGAGAAAGGTATTTACCTATATTATTTTTATTTTCGATAATCAGAACATTTCAAAAGCTACATTTATTTTTTCTTACTTGTTTCGTTCACCAGAGCTTCACAATCACAAATGCAATATTCTGTTGGATTTATTTTTTTATTTTCATAATCATCTTAATAAATGTAATACAAATACATTCATACTTTCCATTGACATTTTCAAAACCAATACATGATTAAAATAAGCTATACATATGTATTGTAGCACATTATAATTAGCGATAAGGCTAATAAAGGCGTTGAACACAACTGGTTAATGCCGTTGAAAGAAAAAGTATGGTAAATGATTGATTAAACACAATAAGAGGAAATTCATAAGAAACCAAGGTTTCCTTAAAAAAAAAACCCATTTCGGTTTTGAAAAAACAAAGAGAACCAATTTAGTTGTCATATTTTCCATTTTATTTTCATTTGTTCTTTTCCTAACTTTTTCATGTCCAGTGTATTTTATTTGTATTTTGGGTGATGGGTATTTGATAGTCAAGGAAAGCAGGACAACTGTGTGCACATACTTTATTGCATTCATTAGACAAAACGATGATCGCAGCTATGTTTCAGCAGCAATAATAATATTTTATGTATCATAAATTGGAATATACAGCGAATACTTTCAATAATAATTTTCATATTCAACTCAATGTGTGGTTAGGCGAGAGTGCGTAATTAAAACTACCTAGGTGCCCTTCTGCACCTGGATGGGATTCTGCTTGAGGTGCAGGTAGATGGATCGCATGCGGGAGACATCCTTGCCCGCCTTGTTCACCTTGGGGTTGAAGTCGCAGAGCTTGGCTATGCGCTCCCATTCGGTGCCCGGTTCGATGGAGCCGTTCTCCAGGGTGGCGGCCTGCTTCTCGGCATTGCGTGACGCCAGCTTGGTCTTCGATATGGACTCGCCAATCTGGCGCAGCCAGTCGTCCAATTCCTTTTTGGACTGCTGCCGCAGCTCCTCCTTTTTCCGCTCCTCCTCGATATCCTTCTCTTCGAGTCGCTGTTTCTGCTCCTCCCGCCACTTGCGTATCTTTTCGGGCTCTTCCCGGGAAGGTGGTGGTCCCGATATGCCGACGGGTTCATTGGACTCGCCCCCGATCACCTCGAAGCTGCCCGTAGAGGATTCCAGGCCACCGCCACCGCCTGCTGAGAGAAGATCTCCTCCCAGGCCGTCGGAGGAGCCTCCTCCGCCCAGGAGCTCGCCCAAACCATCGTCTGTGGATAGAGCAGCAGCAGCTGGAGCGGATGCTAAGGCGGATCCCCCCGTAATCTCCTCCTCCAGATCACCGAGAGCCGACTGTTCGCGCGCCAGGAACTCGGCCGCCGGATCCACCTCCTCCTTGGCTGCGAAATCGTCTCCAAAGTCCATGGCGATGTGCTCTGGAAATGTTGTGATTGCTATTTAGTGGGCGTCTCACCCAAATTACACGTACGCAGAGGTGCAACCAGCTGCGGGCGGTTTTCCAAGTGATCCTGCGGCACCTGGTCACTACGCACCTCTCGTTTGATTCGGCTGGGCCTAAATGAAGATCGATGTGGGCGGATGACTAACCGGAAATTCGGGCAAAACTATTTTTTCAGTTTTCTTTTAGCAATGAATACGTAAAATGACTGTCATTAGTACGTGAACCAACAATAAAACAGCAGGTTATCGAACTGGTTCCGGTTGAACAGTGCTGGAAAATGTGTCACATATCGCAGGGTGATGAACTTGTTTATTTTATATACATATAACTTATTCAATATCCAATCAGAATTTTATTAACATATATACACAATTATACCTCATTGTTCAGTTGCTGACAATTTTACTACTGGTTGAATTGAAACAAGCAGTTACGCTTATGAAGTGTTGACTAACGCCCGAAAAGCCCACAAAGGATAATGGTTTAATTCATGTTTCATGGTAGAAAAATCTGTTAAGCTAGTAATAATTTCTAGTACGCAACAATAAAAGTTTATATTGTCCTAAATAATTATTTCCATTTTATTTATTAAAATATGGCCCGAAACCCGTTACACTTTTATCAGTCGTATCGAATTCACCACTGGGGTTTAAATGGAACTCGAATCAATTCAATGAGTGTTGAAAAATGTGTCAATGGGGGTGGTTTGTTTTGCTAAACTTTTTTGCTTAATTTTAAAGTATCATAAGTTAAACTTAAAGAGCATAAAAGTTATCTTAGAAATAAACATTTTATTATATTTTTAAAATATTGTTCAAATTGCCAACTGGGTTTTTAAGATTAACTAGTTCCACTTTCCAGTGTTAGTTAACGCGCGACTGGAGTGTGTACAGCTTGGAGCCGAGTAGCGACTAAATTGTTTATACTTAATCAAATGTGCCTTAATCAGTGGTCATAAAATGTTAATAAACAGCATAGTTAACTATTAAATGGTAAACAACTGGCACAGTAAGTGTTTCAGCAATGAAATGGGTATTATACAACACTTGCGACTATGGCGCAGCACATGTGAATTTAATTACTTGTGAAACTCCTGTAAAAGACACATAGAAACATAACTATATTCGCGATTGCACTCACCTGTTTGACGAAAAAAAACACGGTATCAACTATAATTTTTTAAACAGCAACGGAGACAAAATGCGACGACGGCAATACAAACAATAAACACTCGCCGCGCGAACTAGTGAACCAGTGAACTAGTTCACTTTGGCATCATTCACCTGAGCCAGTGGTTCGTTTTTCACTGGCAGCAAAGCGGCCATTTTGGAGATTGTTTCATCCACAAAAAAGTTATGCACCGAATCTAAAAAAAAAAAACGTTGCGCCCGGAATTGATTCATAAAATCCGCTCGTGCATTTGGAGCGTGTGTGCAGCCCGATGTGAAGATAATGCTGGATCCGATTCTATAACGCCTAAAAGTTAGTGACTATCTTTCCAACACGCACGCATGTACGCCCGTGTGTGTGAGTATGTGTTTGTGTGTGCATGGATACATATATGTACAAGCGTAAAATACGGAAAAAAATCCTATTCCTAGCAAGAAAAACATTCTCAAAATTGTTAACAAAACGCATCAAAATGTGATGAAATAGCCATTGTAAAGTTATAAGTGAGAATCCTATTATCAAATTACCAAAGGAGCTGGCGAAATGCGGGCTCTTTTTCCCGTCGAGCGCCAAGACACAAAATACAGACGCCAAATTTTTGAAGGGGGAACCAAGCGCATCGTGGCCAAAAGGGATACAAAAAAAAAAAAAAGGGGGGGAGACAATGAGTGCAAAAAAGTATGGAAACAAACACCCCAGTTCCGGTTTTTCCCTATTGCAAACTCGCAATTTAAGGCAAAAATATTAGATTTTGATAACAAAAACATTAGGATAAACAAATGTTATCGCCAATTTAGTTAAAAACTCCTAAAAGCGTAAAAGCTTAATTTACTACTTAATCTTTGTTTAAAAAATAATTTGTTAAAAAACAAAAATGTTTTAAATTATTAAAAATTGTTTGAAAATAGAAAAACCAAAACTATATTTAATTTAATCAATCTCTTAAAAAAATAATTTAATCACAATTTATCATAAAATAATAATAACCACTGTTGGCGCCATTTATTTGAGAAATATAATTAATATATAGTATGCCAAAATGATAACCAAGATCTTTAGGAGTTATTTCATAGAATCAGCTTTAGTTTATTAACAATAAGTACTTGCTTAATAACAGTTCTTATAATTCAAAATAATTTTTAGCTTTTTAGTTATAAATTTTTGATAGATTCAATAGGGTTGAACATTGCTTTGTATTTGGGCGGCACAAAAAAGATAAACCCCAATCATCCGAAAAGTGGGATAAGTAGAAATAGTGGGATAAGTAGGACAGTCACTTCTTTTAGATCGCCACTTGATTAAACAATCCACTGACAAGTTTTTATATATATTTCAGTTACCAGCCAGCAGCAGTAGAAGAGTCCAAGCTAACCATGGATCCAAATTCCAGTCCCTGGTCGTACGCCTACAACCGCATCGTGCCCGCCAGTGCCGGAAGTTCCGGCGGAACAGCGGAGGACTTCCAGCATCCGCACCTGGCCACCATCACGGCTGCCAGCATCGCCAGCTTCAATGCGGCGGCCGCCAGTGGTGGCAGCTTTGTGCCTCCGTCGCCGATTGGCAGCTACAATCCAGTATTCCAGCAGATCTACCACCACGCGGCGGCGGCCAGTGTGCAGCCGAAGCCCGCCCACTATGCCTCCTCGGCGGTTAGCACGCCGCACCGCCAACTGCAGCTCCCCAGCTCGCTGGACAAGCAGCTCAGTTCGTTCCAGAACCAGGCGGCTGTGTCGGCGGCTGCGGCCGCCGTAGTCAATAATGTGGCCTCGAATTACTACGGGGAGAACTCCTCGTCGAGTGGAGCCTCGCCGTCGCCCACAACGGTGGCGCTGACGTCGACGTCGCTGACCTGGAACACGCCGAACATGATATCGAACACCTTCCTGGCCATGCAGCAACAGCAGCAGCAGGCGCAGCAGCAACAGGCCCAGCAGCAGCAACAGCAGGCCCAGCAGCAACAGCAGCAGGCACAGCAGCAACAGCTCAACCTGGTGGCCGACAAAGTGGTGAGTAGGCTTCTTTTGTTTTCCGTTCGGCTTGCAGATGTCACTCCACTCTCAGTAAACCAGCTTCTGGGGAAGCACCCACACCCACCCACTCATTAAAACCACCGCAGGTTCTGTCGCATTTATCGCATACTAACATAAACTCCAGACCCCCCCGCAAAAAAACAACCCATTAAAGCTTAGACTAAGTCTAGCCCTCTCTCTCTATGTCGAATCAAACCCAAACCAAACACTTTCCGATTCCGATTCAATCTATGTACGGTGCGCTGTAGCAGATTAAGCAGGAAAAGCAATTAAAAGCCTACAACGACTCGATTTACCTGATCCAGCTGCAGCAACAGCAGCAGCAGCAGCAACAACAGGCGGCGGCGCAGCAGCAACAGCAGCAGCAGCTCCAGCAGCAGCTGCAGCAGGAGATCGCCGATGCGGACCCGGAGCCGGACACATATTATACGATCGATGGCCGGAAGGTCAAGGTGACGCGCAAGGATGGCCAGCCGTTCCGGGCGACAATAGTGGAGCAGCAGGACGGTAGTCCGGTGCCGCTGGCAGTGCCAGTTCCGGCTGGCTCCTATCCGGCGCAATATGCCAGTCCGGCGCTAAGCTCCGCAGATGGGTCGCCCATTACGAATTTACATGCCGTGGACGTGGTCAGCACACCGCAGGCCCAGGTGATCGTCTACAAGACGGCGTCCCCGGTGCATAGGCGGTCGGAGGCAGGCGCTGGCTCGTCTGCTGCTGCCACACCCACCACGGTGGCCTACTCATCTGTGATACAAAGCACCCTGCAGCAGCAACAGCAGCAACAGCAGCACCAGCAACAGCAACAGAATCTCTGTTGGACGAAGCTGGAGGACGATGGAGCGGGACAGGAGGACATCAAGAACGTGCTGCAGCTGCAGGTGAAGCAGGAGCAGCGGCAGCTGGACTTTGCCAACGAGGCATCCTCAGTGGACGCCGGCGGTGGTGGCGAAAATCTAGTGTTCAACCTGCCGCCCGGGCTGGAGATCAAGCAAACCTTCTATCCCGCGGGCGTGGTCGATGGGGAGCAACTGCAGCTGCAGGAGCACAACCAGAACCAGAACCAGTCCCAATCCCAGTCCTCCGGGCGGCGCCAGCACGTGGTGGCCAACATGATCATGTCGCCGGCGGCGGGCAACTTAGCGTCACAGATTCAAGTAGTGCCAAAGGTTTGTATGTCATTTGTTTTATTTCCGTTCCTATTTGTTTAATTTGTTGTGTTTTGGTTTATTGGCTTTTTGTTTTGTTCTCTTGAATCCCCAGACAAGGCAAACAAACTACATAGTTTTAGTGATTTTTTATTGAGTTTATTATCTAAAAAATCTATGTAGATAATTTTACTTCTATATGTTACACTAAACATAAATTTTTCTTCTAAAAATTGCGATTTTTTTTAACTTTTAACTAACAAACCATTAAAAAAGTATTTTTTTTCGAATTAGTAATACTTTCATAATATATATATTGTTAGATTTGCCTGTTATTTAATCAATTAAAACGATTTTTTTTAGAACCTCTTCTTCTGTGTAGTTTATGTTTTTAATATTATATGCATGCCGTTACGATTATTTCTTGTGTTTGGTGGAAGCTTAACCTTTTGGCCTTTTGTTTTATATGCTTTATTGAAATTATTCTGTTTATTGTAAGCACTCTGCTAATACACTGCTAACTAATTCTCTAATTTAAAGTCCTGTGGCCACTTTGAAACTGTGACGTTATGTTGTAATGGTATGATCCAATTTAAAATGAGGGTAAACCCTAGCACCAATCGCGTTTGTCGCTCGCAGCCCAGTTGTTAAGACCCTATAAAACTGCTCTGGGAGCAGCCCGTTGTTTACCAGCCAGTGTACATGTCTACCAACCGTTTCTAATGTCCCAATGTCCCAGCTATTGTTAGTGTGCTGATGATATTCGGTGATGCTGAGTGTTCTAATCGCCTTTCTTTCGCTACTTGCTTGCAGGAGGAGGTGAAGCCGCCGCCGAAGCCCGCGAAGACTCCGCGCAAGCGACAGCCGAAGAAAACGCTCATACCCAGCAGCAGTGACTACGGCAATGTGCGCAGTCCCCAGGAGCCGCAACACCACCAGCTGCAGCAGCAGCAGCAGCAGCAGCAACAACAACAGCAGCACAATCAGCAACAGCAGCAGCAGAACACGTACTACGACTTCAACAGCAAGTGGAACACTCCGCTCAAGACGGAGAACAATGCGGCGTCTGTGTCGCCGGCGGCCACCATCAATATACCCACATATCCGCAGCAGAGCCAACAGCAGCAGCACCAGCAACAGCAGGCGCAGCAGCAACAGCAGCAACATTTGCCGCAACCGGCCCACCTGCAATCCTCGCAGGCCCAGTCGCATTTGACCCAGTTGGCGCAATACTATCCAGCCTTCCCCCAGCCCATTGCCTCCCAGTACACGGCCTGCATGCAGCAGCAGCAACAGCAGCAGCAACAACAACAGCAGCAGCAACAGCAGGCGGCCTATACGCAGCAGCAACACCAGCAGGCCTACACGCAGCAGCAGCAACAGCAGGCGCAACAGCAGCGCCAGGAGAAGACCGAGGCCACCCAGCAGCAGGAGGAGGAGGCGACGGCGGCCGCAGCGGCGGCGGCAGCAGCAGCGGCCAGCAATAAAGTCATCGTGCCGAATATCGAGGAGGAGCTTGACTTTCTGGCCGATGCCACAAGTGCACCGAAGCAGGGCTATGCCAACTCGTTGTCCAGCAATGGGCGCGGCACGAACTCCTCCACGAACAACACCAACTTTGGCATACGCAATCCGAACAAGACTCCGTCGCCGGAGCCATCGAGCTGCCCGCCCAATTCGCATGCTGCCAACAATGGGCATGGTCATCCAGCGGCTGCGCCAGCGACGCCTTCAACCAGCGGAGTCAGCGGAGCACCCGCAACGTACAGTCCTGCCGCTCCCAAGCCCGTGAGCGTGGGCACGCTGATTGGGGAGAAGAAGACTCAGTTCATGGACAGCTATCTGAAGTTTCTGCAGGGCGAGCGGGATGATGATCCGCCGCCGGTGGTGAAGCCATCGCGGAAATTGAATTACCCACGAGCTCCGTACAAGCGGAAAGGCAAAGGATCTGGGAGCGGTGGCGATGAGCCCACCACCTCGCAGGCCACCCAGGTGGCGGGGGATCCTGGCCAGGCGGTCGATGGACTCGCCGGACTCGTGGGCGATGATGGGCATCGCATCAAAATACTCTCGCAGACGCAGATACTCCCCAAGAAGCGTCCGCATGCCCAAATGGTGGCTGCTGCGGCCGCGGCGGAATCGGCACCTTCGTCGTCGGTCATCCAGCAGCCCGGGGATCAGACCTCCTTCCGGCCATACGCCCAGCAGCAGCAGCAACAGCAGCAGGCGCAGCAGCAACAGCAGCAACAACAGCAATCGATGAGCGGACAGCACTTTGTGCAGCAGCACTGCGCTCAACTGACAGCTGGAGCGGGTCAAGGTATGTTACTTGACCAACAGCATAGTACCAATAAGCACTCCACTATCGCTACTTCCACGCCATGCAACAACTACAACAACAACAACAACAACAATCACCACCACACGCCAGCCAGCGCGAATGCAACAGCGAATTCGAATGCAACAACGCCGACGCCAGCACCAGCGCCGAATCCTCATCACTTTATAAACCTGCTGTGGCCCTGGCAGCACTAGCGGCCGCCAGTAGCAGCAGCAGCACCACCCACCCACGCAGCACCACCACCACCACAACCACCACCACCCACACCACACGGACAGACAGCCAGACAGACTACTAGCGACCACTAGACCCTTGGACGGTGTGTATATGTAAAAAACAACCATAACGACATCAAGAAAAAAAAAAAAACAAACAAGGAAAACGCTAACTTTTAAATTGTTAAAAGAGCGAACAAAAAAAAAAAACAAAAAAACAAAACAAACAAACAAAAGGAGAATCCCATGAACAAAAGTATGAAGTATTTTTGAGATGAAATCGAGAAGAACAAATATTATTAATTTTCAAAAACCCAAATAAACCGTGTATTTTTATTATTTGTACTTGTAAGACGGATCCGAATCCGGTGCCGATTCCGATCCAGGTGCTGGTGCTGGTGTTCCATGGCCGTGGGAAGTGGTGTTGCTGGTGTTTAGTTAGTTTGTTGTTGTTGATGTTGATGTTGATGTGGATGTTGTTGATGTCATTGTTGTGGATCCAGTCCCGTTCCGTTCGTGTTGCCCGGGGATTCCCCTATGTCCATCCAGTTCAATGTGTTGCTAACCCACTTTTGTGCTCTCCACAGACCCCTTGAGTGTGCCGCCGCGACGGGAGCAATGCTCCCGCAAGGCCAAGCAGAGCAGCATGCACGCCATGCTCATGAACTCGAGTGCCGTCGCCGGCGATGGTGGAGTTGTCGGCGAGCCGGAGGAGTTCACCGACTCGGACACGGATCCCGTGTGGACTCCGCAGGAGGAAGACGTAAGTGTTTCTCGCCTCCAGGTCTCGTAACCAATCACTGCTTCATTCCACTCCACTTCCATACTACTCCTCCTCCTCCTTCTCCTCCACATGCAGAGCGATGACGCCGGCAAGGGCTATGGGAAGCGCAAGTTGGCACGCCGTTCAAAGGGCACTCCCCGCAAGAACACCTACGACCATCACTCAGATCTGCAACAGCCACAACAACAACAGCAGCAGCAGCAGCAACAACACCACCAGCAACTGCAGCAAATGCAGGTCAACCAGCAACACCACCAGCAGCAGCAGCAACAACAACAACAGCAACAGGTGCAACAATTGGCCGGTGGCGGTGAATCCAGCTACAACTCACAGCAGAACATGTCTGGAGTGGCGGATGTGGGCTATGCCAGTGCATCATCGGGCGCAGCTGCCAACGCGGAGAACTTTAAAGTAGGTGCTAGCCGAAAACTCGGTCTATTTCCTTCCATGTTTAAAGAAATTGGAGTTCCAGTTTTATTTTCAACAGATAAAATAAAACTCAAGAAATAAGTTATATTTTTTTATGAGAAAATTAAACTCACAAATTAAGCGTTTCTTGGTTGAAAAGAAAATAGAACTAGCAGAATAATCTTTATATCTGGAGTTGAAATTTTAACTCAACCAATAATCGTTATTTTTTGAGAATTATATTACACTTGAAAAGTAATTAATACTATTTGAGTAATGGGTAAAACTTCAAAAATTTAAAAAGTAATTATTTTAAATAAATTTATAATCATTCAGACCCCTATTAGAAACCAAACCTTTGAATTCTAACTTGTTTGTTGTCTGAAATTTTGTTAACACCATAATTTTTACCATTATGGTGTTAACAAAATTTGAACTGATTTTAAAATACCTGTTTTCGATATGGGTTAAGGATTTTATTCACATCCTGATAAATACGAAATTATAATTTATATTTCTCCCATTCATCATATAATTTTAGTTATTAGTCTTATAAAAAAGTTGATAATTCAAATTTGTTGCTATTACAATTTTTTCAGACTGGCGACTTTATAGTTTTACGGTCGGATCTGGTTAACGACTGGCCCACCATTTGGCAGGTGGACTCAAAGTGCATATTGCAGAAGTACGAACCCTTTCGGCAAAACGGAAAGACCTTTTATCGTAACATGTCAAAGGTGGGTTTCATGCGAAACAACTACTTATATTTATATATATTTTAATCTACCCATTTGGATTTCAGTACGCCTCTTGGAATCTCGAAACTAAGAAACTCTACCTCAAAGCACCGGTGCGCATTCAGCTGCATTCCCACACCGAAACGATTGTCGAGTTCATGCGCTCAGAGTTGCTGGCCGACGACACCGAACAGTTCATTGAGAAGATCATGGAGGACTACCTGTCCTACAGGGACAACTTTGAGATCTACATTCAGACCATGATCTCGCAAGCGCTCGATCCCAGCTTTTTCTCGGAAATAACACGGGAAAAGGGTAAAACCATAATTAACTTTTAAGTAAAGCATTGTTTTATGTGTTTCTGTGTTTCAGATGACTACTTTTTGGGCAGCGTGCGCGTAGTGGATACAATAATGGAAAATTGCAAGCGCAAGCTGCTGGCCATCACTCCTTGGACGCGAAGTACAATCTCATCCATTGAGACCTGGCCCAAGTGCCATGTCTTCTCCGAGTGGGAGCAAAACAATCTGACCCAGAAGAATTGTGCAGGCTGCCACCAGCCGGGCATAGCTGTGCGTTTCCTACTCTTCGGGGAGCCGTATAATCCCAACACCATGCAGACCATACCGGTGGATCCACGTATAGTATACGAAAAGGTTTGTAAAAAAACTAAATTGAAAGTCTATTTTTATAAGTTTTTGTTTCTATATATTTAGTTCTCCAAAACATATCCAAAATACAATAACATTGTTAAAAGCTTAAGTAAATATGTTTCAACGCAATTTTAACCCAAAGTTCTCTTTTCGCTTTTAACTTCTATTGTGAGGTTACAAAAAATCAATTGTAAAAAAATCGTTGTAAAGTCGCCTTATAGTTTAATATTTTTGTATTAAGAACACTTTTTTTTTTAATTTTTAAATGCTACAAATTTAAAACCATTTACATATAAATTCCCTGACAAATGTAGAGTGTGAGAAAAGTAACAATATATATTAAAAACATAAATCATCAATTAATCAATTAGCAATCAAATCACATTAATATAAATGGTTTATATATTTGTATTTTTTCAGGACATTGTCTTGTGTCGCATTTGTGCCGCTCGTGCGGATCTCTTCCACAAGATTGCACACGAAAAGTTCAATCTGTTTATCAACTGCTCGCAACGGGTGACGGAGCAGCAGCAGCAGTTCCCGGGCAAGACCTCAACCGAAATACTGAACGATCTGCTGGCCGAGCACAATTGGATTGACGAGGTACGATTTAAAAACATTCAATTATATATCTGACAAATTAATTCAAATCATTTCAACTTTAGCTCTTCCGCAACATGCGCAACTGCTGGGCCGAGGTGGAAAGTCTGGAGCGACAGAAACGTTTCCGAGAGGTTATGCAGTAGAAGCCATTATCAAGGAGGATTCCTGAATGCGTATCCAGTGCTGGACATTAGGACATAACACGCCAAGCCCACGTATTGCTGCAATAAACTCAATGAGTTGTTATATTATTATACACCAGATGACACGCAAATGCTTAGTTTTAGTGCAAGACACATACTGTACTATGTAGGCCTTAAGATAATTAAGATAAAGTCTATTCTTGGACTGTGCATAATGCATGCCATGTACATAGCTATACAATTAGCTATAGCCGCGCATTATATCATATATAAATATATACGTATAGAATTTGAACTACTAAACAAAAGAGTAGTACCCCTTTCAATATTAAGAAAGAATTATATTTTTATTTCGTTGAAATTGCTTAAAACATTCTTTTTGCAAAAGTTCAAACTACGATTTATTTAATAGGATCTGTACAAAAGAGATCATTCTCCCCAAAACTCCGCAAACAATCAAATTGTGTTTCGCTACCGAATGTGGTTAGGGAACCTTAATCATCACATACACTTAAGAAATTGTACATATTTTGTTTAAACATTAGTTACACAAATCCAATCGCAGACATTTTAGTTGTCATCCTTTGTTATGCGGATTTTTAATTTAAGTTGTGAATTTTTAGAATCTTAGCGTTCCCTGAATAAACATGAAACAAAAATCACATATGTATACTGGCAAACGCTTGAGTTTTGCCTAGCTTGGAATTTGAACATTATCCAGTTTTCATGGCAAATATTCTATTATATTTGGATATATAATACTGTAGCACTGGGCTAGGAGTCCATTTCATAAAGTGGCTCCGTCATCTCATATTTGATCAGATCCTTGACGATACCGGTAATTCGACGCTTGAAAATTGGCAACGTCCGTGCGTTGAGCATTTCGAATTCCTCGATCAGCTCTTTATACTTCGGCTCATCGGATGATGTCGACATATCCTGGATAGCCTCGGAAACGGTATCAATGTCAACGACCTCACTGGCATTGGAAATAAAAAAGGGTAGGGAAAAGGCACCCATAATTAGGCCGTAAACTCCGTAGAGTTGCAACTGTCGGTTGAAGACGCTTCGTGGATATATCTCTTCGATGTAAAGATCACAAGACGACAATTTCTGGTCAAGAGTGTCATAGTAAGCACTCATAAAGGTGGAGAAGTGTTCATCCCGCAATTGCTTTTCGGTGCAGGCAAAGAGGTAGTGGACTATGTCAAGAACTGGCGGTCCATAGCGGGACATCTGGAAGTCGATGAGCTTGGCCTCCACGGGTTGACCAAGATTGGGCTGCGGAACACATAAACAATTTTTAAATCTATATAAAAACTTGATCTTAATTCACGAAAAATAAATGTCCTTAAAGGCAGTGTTTAAAATTAAAAATTTAAAAATTATTTAAAAGGATTTAAACAGTTACAAGTAAAATTGATCATTATTGGGGTTATTAAAATGAAATGGAATATCTTTTCGTATAAAAGTTTACTTGTTCAAAAAAAGGTATATGTATATTGAAACCGTAAAAAAAAATGATTATCATTGGGGTTAATAAAGGGTGAAACAGATATAAAAAGCATTGTTTTGATATTTAATATTATTAAATTACTCTATTCCAATTTAGAATGTTGAAAATGTTTTTCAAGTTCTATTTTTTTAAACTCCTGTTTTATCAGCATAACTACTAAGCTAATCCTTGTTGAAAAAAAGTTAATTATTACCTCAGTTCGGTAGAGAATGTTATTGTTCCAGAAGTCTCCGTGACAAATGACAGCATGTGGAGCCTGCGAACTGCCATCCACGCAGTAAAGGGCCAAGGATTTAAGGTGCTTTTCACAGCGTTCCAGGATCTCCTTCAAGGCAGCCACTTCGGCATGGTTTCCATCCGATTCGTTTAGAATGGTACGCGCCTTACGTAACTGAGCCTTGCCAAACTCAATGGTGACCTCCTCAATGTTGTCCGTGAACAAGTTGTCCTTCTTGACGAACTCCACCAACTCGCTGAACTTTGCAGGATTTTTCCTCTGCAGGATGAACGAGCAGGCATGCAGTTCTGCCAGAGCTTTCAGGGAGCACATGACGATGTCGTTGGTGGGCATGGTGCAGCGCGAATTGGGCCGAAAGCCACTTTCAGATAGATCCTCGAAAATCAGGAACTCGTTGGGAGCCTCAAGGCCATTTGCCTGTAGTTCCGGTGCTACGTTGAACAAACTTCGATTTGGAGATAGCTCCCGGAAGATGGGGAATACCTCCACGTACATGAATACCTCTCGCGCGTAGTAGTCCACCACGTGCATGTGGGATCTCCGAGCCTCGTTCTTCGGCGCCATTTTCACCACCACGGTCGCCGCCTCCGACATTGTGGGCCAACTCACACGCAGGACCTGCCCATAGGCATTCTCGCCAACTCCTGCAATCGGCTGCGAGTCCATGGGTATGTCTTGGCGCTGGTAGAGCTCCAACAGCGCATTCGTCACGGCGCTGGAAAGCTCGCTATCGCTCATTATTTTTCGACCTGACGGATGAAGCTTCGGCGATGAATCAATCTTTGCGACTGAATCGCTGCAGCGGGTGTTCCTGCTTTTATAGTTCCGTCGATGGAAAAGCTCCCGCCTAAGTTACACTGCATTGTGGGTGGATATGTATGTCAGATGATAATGACCGCTTGACCAGGTGATTAGAGGGGGTATAGTATCCTTTCGGACTACAGATCTTTTTCTATAATATTTAATATATGTTTTAAAGTGCTATGAACCCAGATTTGGTAAAGCCCATCGCTTTTTGAAACATATTTATCAGTTATTTATGAAGATCTTTAAACTTCACTTCAGTTCTAATCACAAAAACTTAAATAGTCCTCAAACATAAGAAAAAATTTATTAAATAAACAAGAATTTTCTACTATAATTAAAGCTTTATTTACCTTTTCTTTTATCCATTGATCAATATACAAGTACTTCCCATCAATTTGACCAAATTACCCAACTGAAAAGGGCTGCCAACTACGGGGAAAATACATTTTCTTTCCCCATAAATTCAATAGATCTTTTAAATAATTTTACTCTAGTTACTATATTTTTTTTACGATGATGAGGAATACAAATTGAAGTCATTCTTTACTATAATTACTTGAACTTTAGTTTCAAACATCTTGTCCCGGAAATATAATTTCTAGTTGCGCAGTAGGGCAATACCAATATGTGCACTAAATAGTTGCAGCTATTTATTTTTGGAACCCAATAATAATGACCTCATTCCAGCAGGTTTGCACAAAATAATTAAACCCATCGACACAATTGATAGTGCATTTCCCATTGTGTTCTATTTGCAAATCCAACGTCAGTCGCAAGTAGTTTTGGGTCGTTGACCCAACTCAAGGCCACTTCTAATGCAAACATACATTCACGATGGACTTTCTCGTATATGCAAGCTAATATAGTGGTAGTTAGAAAAAAAAAGCATTCGATTGAGAAAACAAAAACTTTAACTTTGGCCATACCAATTTCCGAAGCTTTTTCGAGTATTACCTGCGAATCTGGCATATCGGCCATTGAACTTGACAACCGTACGGGTATGCACGGCGCCAAAAAAGCTCGCAAATAGAACACTAGGAGCTTAACTGATCGGATCTAACCCGTTCTAATGATACATAGCTACCCACCCCTTCGTCCAACGATCGGCTCGGCCGAGTGCACTTCCCGTCGAGCTTTTCTTCCGAGGCCCCCAATTCGTGGATGATGGAGCTTTCGGCGGTTAAGGTTTAGCTTTCGTTGCCATTGAAAGCGAGCTGGGGGTCGTTGAACCAGCGACACCATTTCGAAAGAAGTTGCCCAACTGCCCGAGAGACCTAAAACATAATAGTTTCGCTTTCTGATACCTGCTAGTTAAGAGGTATGATCGATTTGGGAGTTACTTTTGCCTCTCATAAAAAATGTTGCAAAAATATTTTAAAAAAATTAAAATAGTTGATTGAAAAATAAATAAATATTATTAAAAAAAAAAACTTATTTGACAGCTTGACATAACTCATTTTCCAAAAAATAGGGAAATACATAGAGCTGATTTCATAAAAACAAGCAAACAGTAAGTACATTTTATTATAGTTCCTGAATTAGCAATTTGTCCCTTTCTCTAAAAATAAAAACACAATTGAGGGCTATATTATATAGTTATATTTTCAACTATACATTTTCTTTAATAACAATAAAATAGTTCGCCATAAGCAACTATGTTTTAGGAAGTTCCATTTTCCTTTCTCTCCTTGGGAGTTTCCTGCATCCTCAGGTTTAAAGGTTAAGTTTAAGAATAAGTTTTAAATGCCTTTGTTTAGATCAAGCAGTTGCAAATTATTTCTGCAAAACATTATTATAAAAAAAAGTGAGCAAAAATAATTATATATTTCAACATCTCAAAAAAAAAAGGAAAAGAAGAAAAATTATGACATTCTTCGCATAATATAGTATTTTAAATCAATTATAGTCTGCTATGTAAAATATAACAATTTAAGTTCATTCCAGAAAAATTTTGGAACGCAGTGAGGGCGAGGTAACCGGCCTTATTTTCTCTATTAGCATGAATAGTAGAGTTTAGATAGCCACGACTTTATCATACGTTTAAAACGCAAAGTGCCGAAATTTTGTACAATGTCAGTTATACATTTTAAAGAAATCGTATAGCAGTCTTAGAAACAATAAATCATTATAATGAAAATCTGGAAAAAACGGAATAACGTCGTGGTTCTTAAATAAATATTTAAATAAGTTGAAACTTGCTATCTTGTCATATATTTTCTTTTGACAACTGCAAGCGTACAAGAACTTCGTCTCTTGTTGATTCTTAAAGAAATCATAAATTAGCTGTTGAATGAGAGCAGAGAAAAAAAATGTTATTATTGGTACCTAAAACAAGTTTTCTAAATACATAAATAAAGATAATCTAATTTTAGTGTTTATGTAAGAATCAATAATAAGCTTGCCAATTACAATTAAACAAATACGACGCTAATACATACATATTTTAACATTTAAAGTAGGAAAATAGAGTACACGCTTATTAATAGTTTACAAACACTTCCTAAAAAGGATAAGGACTCATGCTTCAAAACAAGTTAAACAAATTATGATAGGTGATTGGAAAAAGAGTTTTAAGCTGAAAGAAACACTTTTAAGGTTTTGCTATGTTCGATGTTATTGCTTTCTTCTCTTAACTTGAATATTTAAGGTAATAAAATAATTGGTAGAGTGGTAACTAAAGGTAGTCCATGTGTAGTGGAATAGTCTTAGGCATTTACATAGGTCTAGCTTAGTTTAAAACAGTAAACCCCAAATGTATGATACAAAAACTAATCGCTTAAGGAGTAAATGGCGGGGCCCAAGTTCTTCAAGCTAAATACAAGTTTACTGTAGCTCCGCGGAGTCGGCAGTGTTTGAATTTGAGTTCTCCTCAGACTTCTTTGATGACGGGGAGTCCGATAGGTTGGGCGAAAGGTCACGCAGCTTCACCACGTTGCCCACGGACACCAGATTGGCCGCCTCGGCCACCGAATAGCCAATGTCCGGCGGTGTGCCCTCCGGATAGCCCAGATAGTAGTCCGCAATGCGTCCAGCCTCGCGCAATCCGCTCAAATAGGCTCCATGCACGGTGGCCGGATAGTTTCGTATCGTATGCTCGCCGGCGAAAAAGAGGCGTGGCAATCCTTCCGGCTCCTTGCTGGACGGCGGAATGACAGGGGCCGCCAGCAGATCGTAGTCGCTGCCCGAGGATCCCACGGAGACGTAGCTATAGGAGCCACGGGCCCAGGGATCGCTGCGCCAGCGCGTCACCACCGTCTCCTTGGGCTGCGGAACGGAGGTGTTCCCGAAAATGTTCTTCAGCACTGACATACATCGCCCGATGATGATGTCGTCCGTCACGCTCTCGACGATATTGGCTGCCATTCCAGCGACCAGGGCAAGCAGCACCGGAGACGAGCTAATGCTCCAGAACAGGAACATTTCTCCTACAAGAAACGAATCAAACAAATAATATAAGTTTAGTGTTAACTAAAAAGTGATTCAATGTATTTCGCGCAACATATCAGTGTTTTTTTATGGAATTATTTATTAATTAATTAATTAGATTAATAAAGTTAATATTTGTTTTAAGATTTACGTAGTCTGCTAATTAAATAATTGTTTTCCGAAAATGTAACAAAAAACTATATAAAGTTTTAACAAAATAGAGGCTTTAATGCACATACATATGTACATGTAAATAATTTTGACTTAAATTAAATATTTCCCATACAATATATGCTTCACTTCCACTTGAATTAACATTGCATTTTTGTGCAACCACCCCTAATTTTTAAAACATTGTTCAGCTTTTAGTGACCAAGAAAATTCTACCCTCCTTGAAAGAACAATTAAAAAGCTTACAATATATGGTGAAATCATATTGAATAATACTCAATTTTGGGAATGACGTTTGCTCAACTTTATATACCTTCGCTCTTATTACAAAAATTATATTTTATAAATATAATATAAAATTTATAATAATTTGATGATCGTAACCCAATTTTTATACTATTAAAGCCCTATCTGGGAGTTACAATTTGTATTTACAAAAAGAAAACAATGAATCTTATGGTAGCTATATGATATAGTCGTTCGATCCGTTCCGACATATATACTACCTGCAACAGAAATAAGACTTTTGGGAAAGTTTTATCTAGACAGCTTTAAAACTGAACTACTAGTTTGCGTAAGAACTGGCAGATAAACGGATAAAGAATATATAAACTATATAGGGTCGAAAATGTCTTTAGTGCGTTGCAAACTTTTGATTAGAATTATATTACCTTCCGCAAGAGTATACAAATATATTACGAATACTATCCTATATTGCCAAATGGCAAGAGTGAAACCACTTACCCCTGCTGGAGGTTGTGCTGCCCACGTGTCCGAAGAGATTCGCGTTGGGATCCCAGAAGATGCGGTCGAAACAGAGCACCACCTTGTTGAGATTCCCGAATCCAAGTCGGCGGATGGCCTGCTGCTTCCACTCCGGCAACGGCGGATCGAACTTGACCGTGTTGCTCTGCTGCGACTCCTCGTGGGACACGGCCACTTTGAGGACGCCCAGAGTGAGCGTGCAGACAGCCAGGTCCGCTTTGTACGTCATCTGCGAGTTGGAGGTCTTCAAGTTTTCGGCCACCACCTCCACGCCATTGGTGCCGTACTTGATCTCCTTGACGGCGCTGTTGACGCGAATGTCCAGGTTTTCGGTGAGGGCTACAGGCACACACGAGTAACCATTTCGCACCGTGGTGTGGTGGCCAATGAACTCAAAGTCATCGTCCTGGTCCCAGTGCTTAAGCGACAGGTTGTTCAGTCGGGTGGCATTGGCGAACTCCAGATTGGCAAAGTGCCAGTCCAAGATGAGGCGGTCGCGGGAGGAGAGGTACACATCGCTGAAAATGTCGAGTTGATTAGAACTGAACTTAAATCGAACGTCAAATAGCTTGGCCAACCTGGGTCGATTTTGCTCCACTTCGTGGAGCTTGGCTTCCATCTGCTTATCCTCGGCATGCAGTTCGCTGAACAGCTTAACCGTTTCCTCCAGCTTGATCTGGGTGTTCCGTATGTTGAACTCCTGCCGCCCGTAGTGCGCATCGCTTTCCACGCCCTTGGGTATTCGCTTCTTGACCATCGCGAGGTGTTCACTCCTTAGCGTGGCAATTTTCTGCTTGACGGTCTTTAGCCGGCGCCGATGCTCGATGATTTTCGTTTGGGCGGCTATGATCTCCTGCATGTGCTGCGCCCGCTTGTGCTTGACCTGCATCTCCTGCATGCTAATGATCCACTCGAGCGCATCGCCCAGCGAAACCGGGCAATTGCCGGCATAGTTAAAGTCCAGGCGGTGGGACAAATAGCTGGCCGATTCCAGGAGTCGGTTGAACTCGCGCTCGATTACGTCGTCCTTCTCCTTGGGCACGGGTTTGCCATCTGGGCCGTAGAGTGGGCACGTCTGCTGGATGGGCACCAGGTCCATGCCGATCTGCTTGCTCAGGATGGTCATGGGATTGCCATAGACGCCGGTCACCACCATGGCGCCCAGGTCAGCGATGTAGCTGTTCTTGCGGAACGTGGCTATGCGACCGCCCACGCGATCCCGCGCCTCCAGGACGATAACGTCCATGCCGAACTGCTGCAGCTGCTGGGCCACAGCCAGGCCGGAGATCCCTGCCCCGATCACAATCACTTTGCCCAGCTTCTTGCTGGGTATGGGTCGCTGTCGCTTGAAGATGCCAAAGTTGATGAAGCCGTGTCGCTCCAGGAACGAGTGCACCCGCCTCACCAGACCGGGTTCGCTGTCAAACGGCGGCGGCAGGCTCTTCAGGGCATTCTCGTAGCTCAGCTGCAGCTTGGGATTGTCCACCCACATGTGCAGCAGGCTGTTCCGGATGTTGAGGAACACGCGGTGGCCCAGAATCCCCGAGCGACTGATGTCCGGGAAGCAGGCCTCCTCGTTGGGCGTCATCTTGTTGAAGGGCAGGCGGGACTGAAAGACGGCGCCCTCCTGACCGGACAAGACAGTGGGCGTGCCCACATCCCGTTCCTTGGCATCGCCGTTCTGCGAGGGACGCGGATTGCCGGCACTGGGTCCGGAAACGGAGGTGGCATTCGCCTCCAATTTGCGGGCTTGGGTATGGTTTTGACTGCGTCGCTCCGCCGCCTGGTTATTGGACCCCGAGGATCCCGATCCCGCCTTGTCATTGGAGGCGGATGCCTCTCCACTTCCACTGGGTCGATTGCTGTAGTCCACCTTGGGCCGATTGCGCCGGCTGGTCCGTCGCTCATCGCTGGTGGCAGGAGTGGCATCGTTGGAGTCCTCATCCGGCTGCTTTGGCTTCTGGCCAGGATTGGCAGCCGGCGTAGGCGGCGGCGGCGGGGGAGGAGCATTCCGCTTGGGCGATGGCTCGCCATCGGAATCATCGCTGATCAGGGTCACGTACTCAATGGGCTCGGTCATTTTGGAGCCACTGCCTCCGGATTGGGTGGGCTTCATCACCGGAAAGCGGAACTCCTCCCACTGGGACACCGAATGGAGTAAGCTGCTGCAAAATGAAAAAACAAAAAAAAAAAAACACTGAAAATCGTCTCGAAACTTTTATTCTCTTGCAAACTTACGGTTTACGGATTTATCCAATGGCGAAAAACACAAAAACGCTGTTGCATTTCTTTTTTTTCACTTTTTTTGCGAAGTTTCAGTGGTTTTATTATCACACGTTTTGCCGATCGGGCTGCGGGTTAAGTTTTCCTGGTCACAACTCCCTGCTTGCCTGATTTCAATGAACTGAACTGTTCTCGGTTGCTGCCTCAACTGCTCCATGCGTTGCTTTTCATTTTACTCTAGCTTTCAGATCGATTTTCCGACATTCAAATGTGCAAATTGTAAAATTGTTTATATGGTTTTGGCGGTGTGGCAGCCGTGCACTGCCGCCAACATACCTTTACCGGTGCGGAAAATTCAACCATCTGCGTTTGGTCACACTGCAGAATTACGCGCTCTTTTCCTTTAAAATTTTCAATACATTTTTGTGATCCTGAGCGGGGTTTAAAATATTAGAAATTTAAAATAAAGCTTCTTTTTACAATTTACTGCAAAAATGAAAGCGAAGTTCTTGTACGGAAAGCGGTAACTTTGCTCGACGTACGGTCACACCAACGCATAAAAACCGCAACTGCTACATTAGTCTGAACCGGTTCATTGACTGAATCGGTAAAGTTTTATTTTGAATGTAACGGACTTTACTAAGGAGCCCAATTTTTACAATTAATTAATTGTTTAAATTAATAAACGCGAACCTTCCTTTTTGTTGAAGTCAGTTAAAAATATAATAATATATATTTTGCAAAGGGAAAATGAAATCCTTGATATTTAAACAAAATGTATATATTTTTTAAGACAAAATATACTTAAAACCAAAGGAAGAAAATAAAATAAAAGTTTTAACAAGTGTTTGTTGTTTTTAAACCACATAAGTTTTATTTTCCGACTTTCGTTATGTTAATATTTATCTTATCTTTATTGGGTACGACTCGAAACTTTTTTAGGATGGCGATAGGTACTTGGTAAAAACATAAAAAGGTTATTCTTGTATAAAATTATAAACGAACTGTAGAGCTAGACAAAATACCTTTCGGTGAATGATTCTGCTGATGCTTTTGAAATAGCTTAAGGGGATCAACGTATACTTACTTTTGGTGGATATATATATCCATATTAAGAAATATCTATTTACTAATCAACAGCATCGCAGTTTGAATGAGAGCAGCTCAACATCGTTTAATGCTACTCAGGACAAAAAAAGATATAAATTTACTCATGTATACTTTCTAAACTTAGAAACAACTTGGTTATTGTCGTTTGATAACTTCACGCTCAGATTAAAGAAAACAGTAAAGCTATTTATAACTGTAATTTTTTATATTTCCGTTTTTGACACTGTGACAGTGGTAATTAGAAGATAACAACATGTCATGATGAATGCAAAAAGTCATTTTAAGTTCAAAAATAATCAGCTCCGATACGACCTTTTTAGCTCTCCGTGTACTCCGTGAAATAGTAAGCATTTATAAATTTAATAATTTTAAACTAGCACTATACCGCCATTCTAGGTTTTAGTATCGTGGAAATTTCGTTTGAATATCTTTTCTCTTGTTAAACACTCTTTAAATGTTTTTGTTTTACAGATTCTTTCCTGCATCAATATTGGTATCGATATTGGCATTCATTTACCCATATTTGTATGATTTATGCCTAGGTGTCTTCGCAAAAAAAAAACAAATTAAATTGTATATACTCAAATAAAATGTTGTATATTGCTTTATACAAATAACGACATAAGTGATGTAGAAAATACGTACACATTGTGTACAATCAACAAACTTTTTATTTTAAATAAGTATCTTGTGATATATATTTGAAATAGCCCATATAAGAAAAGATTTTTAAGTTTTATTAATTCAAGAAAACTTAAAATTTTTAATTTCTAAATGAAGAATGATTAAACATTACTTGATAACGAAAAGTCGAGTATATAGTTATTATTCCTTTCGAACTGTGCCCAATTAAAGTAAGTAAGCCATTCATCTTAGAGTTAATAATATTTGTATATACCTGCAAGTGAATTCTTCTAAATCATATATAAAGCAATCCCCGAAATAAAACAACCATTTCATTTTTGCAAATTATAATTATAGAGAAACCCTTGGATGCCCCACTCAGTCGCGGTCGTCGCAGCACTTGTCGTAGATGATCGTGGAGCTGCATGCCTCGATCCTCTCGTCGAAGAAGTGGTCGAAGTGGCAGGTCTCCTCCTCCACCTCCTTGCCGTCCACGCACCGGATGAAGTTGTGGCAGTTGTTGCTGCTGCTGGTCACCAGCATGGTGCCGCGCCCATCGCACCTATTGTGAGTGCAGACCACCGAGGTGGCCTTGCCGCAGACCTGCAGGTCTTCGTCAAAAAAGTAGCCCTCGGGGCACTGCATCCACATTGGATCCAGGTCGGCGACAGGGTAGAGGGCCTGGCAAACGAAGTAGCCACGGCAGGTGGCTCCGTCCGATTTGAAGGTCAACACCTTCGAGCTGGAGCAGATTCCATTCTTCGAATGGGCGTTGCACTCCACCTTGTTCGGTTCCACGCAGCTGCCGGTCTCCACGTCGAAATACAATCGCTTCTTGGAGGTGAAGCACTTCTGGGAACTGTGCTTGCCGTTCTTGTCACACTCGTAGTAGTAGCCGCAGTCGTCCTCGTTCCGGAACTTGGTTTTCTCCGCCACCAGTTCGCAGATGTTGTTCACGTCCACGCAATGCGAGTCCACGCCGTGCAGGCAGGACTGGGAGCTCTCCTCGAAGTGCTGGCCCACTGAGCACATCCCCGCCAGCGGCACTCCCTCCATGCAGTAGAAGTACTTGTGGCACTCGGTCGGATCCGACACCCACACGCCATCCAATCCCTCGCAGCGATTGCCGCAGTACTGGTTGCTGTTGGCCAGCGTGGCCACGCACTTGGCCTTGTTCGGATCGAAGGACTGGCCGGAGGGGCAGGAGACGAGGGTGCCCTCGCCATCGAAGCACTGGATGTACTGGTCGCAGGTGCCCGGCTTGCGGATCTGAGTGCCGTTCTTGAACAGTCGGCACAGCTCCTCGTAGTCGCCGGCACTAGCTGAGAAAGCCGGCTGACAAGTCACCAGCAGAAGACATCCGAAGAGCACTCCACGAAAACTTGGTGCTGTAAATATAAAAAATCTGTTATAGCAAATTACATTCAAATAATTCACAAAAAAATAACAAATAAATGAATAAACTGTAAATATAAAAAATTTTATATAAATATAAATAAATATAGAATAAATATTTTTTAAAAATTTCAATAAACTACAGAAAAGGACAAATTAATGTTAGTTTCGTAAATGTTTATAAATTGTGTTTATTGTTTCAAGGAAATTTTTGTTAAATAAATGGATTTGCTAACCAAAAAAACCCTATTTAAATAAATTATAAATACTTTTTAAAAAACTGAGGACTTAGAACTAAATTAATTTGCATTGAAAAAAATATATAATTCTCCAGAATCAATCAATAGCTCATACCACAAGTTATAATTATTTTTGAAATCCATTTTTAACAACTAAATTTGATATAATGCAAAAATCTTGTAACAAACTTTCCAGCCACAAAAAAATATTTAAATACTTTTCATTGGATTTTAACGGCTAAAGTTCATTTTAATAATCTTTATAACCTACATATAATCTATCACAGCTTGCAATAACATTATTATTGTTTGGAATTTTAAAGATTACTGATTCCGACATATACTTTATATGGGCTTTAAGGCTCTTAAACTTTTATTAAACATTATTTTTAAATTATTTAAAATTCTGCCAAATTTGGGATGGAAAATTTTAGCGGTGTATGCTGACTGCTTGATTGAACTCACTCAGCATGGCTGATTGTTGGGGAATTTGGTTTAATTTGTAGAAGAACAGATCGAGTAGCTTGACGTGGCCTCGAGAACTAATTGCTCCAGACTAAATGGAGTTTCGTGAATGGGAAATGTTTATATTACCTAGCGAATATGGCTACTGCTACTGCTATTGCCTCTACTGATACCGCACTTTATTGCCCCTATTATAAGCAAATCTTATCGATGTTGTGCGAAAGTACGTAAACCCCTTGAAGTACGTGGTAATTTGCGATTTAAATCAATACATTAGTCTGCATTCTGCTTAAAGACTCAATTCCCGTGTGAACTAATGAATTTTGGCATATATCACACTAATTAAAATCAAAAATGAAAGTGAAACTGGCTAATAATTTCCTCAAGCAATCAAAAATAACATTTTATTGGCCGTTAATTAACTGTGCCATAAATATTTGAATCGTATCGGCAGTCACAAGCCATTGTGTATATTGCCACCGTTAATATGACAAAATGATAAAGGCAATGCTTTACCTTCTGGCTTTCGCTTTCATTTGTTTTTGGGAAAATCAGAACTTTTTTAAACATTGATTGCGTCCCACGAATAAGACACCGATTATCATTTATGGTCTCGTCAATGAGGGTGTGATTAAAATCGACTCCAACCACCTGCACGTAAAGTTTCCATGATGTTGTGATTTCTAATTCTTCTTTTTCATGGAATTTTTGAACTTAAATTTTATTAATCGTCAGTTGTGTTTGAAAGTTACAAATTATTTACTTATTTGTCGTTATTTTATGTTAATTTACATTTGTAAAAAGAATTTCTACTTGGCTCAAAAAATTCATTTTTAATACTAACTATGTATCACTATTTTTTCGAACATTTGAAGATATTGACGGTGGAATCGTTTAAACTTATTCCGAAGAAATGGAGAATAATTTTCTTTTGTTTTATTTGAAAAATCACATTTATCATTTTATTAGAACAACAAAATATTTATGTTTGAGTGAAAAGAGTGCAGCGTTTTAAATTTGAAAATAGACCTATATCAGTATTTATTTATAAAAAACATCGATTGCTGAGCTTTATTTTATTCATTATACTGCTCCCAAAAATGAAAATATCCTACAATTTTAAGAAGTATGACCTGACAACTCAAAGCTCGTTTTTCAGGTATCTTAAATTTTTTATGCCACTGTCATTTTGCCAGTAACTTAGGTCGTTTTCTTATTTGAGACTGTATAGCTTTTTATTATGGCAAAGTAGCTCCTAAAAAAGTTTTAGAACAACCTTTCCCAGTGTCAAGATCTACATATTCCCCAAAGATACTCTCCCATTTTACCATATCACATCGATTGCTGAGCTTTATTCAAAGTACATGCTCCTAGCACGCGGTGTATGTCTTTACGTTTGGCACGCAGCCTCCCAGGTCCTCGTCGAAGAAGTAGTTGCCGCAGGACTTCTCCTGCAGGGTGACTCCACCCGAGCAGACCAGATAGTTCCGGCAGCCCGGGGTGCTGCTGAGCACGAAAGTGGGGCTGCGACCATCGCAACGATCGGCGGTGCACTTGACCGAATTGGGGTAGTTGCACTTCTGGTTGGATTGGTCGAAGAATCGGTCCTGGGGACACTGGTTCCAGGCGGGATTCGGGTCCGGAGTGCCGTCCTTCTGCTTGGCACAGAAGAAGTAGCCGCGGCAAGTGGCTCCATCGGACACGAACTTGTTCTCCGTGGGCTTGCTGGCCTTGCCACAGACATTGGTGGGCAGCGGATGGGCATCGCAGTCCACCAGGGCCTTGGCCACACAGGTGCCCGTGCTGGCCTGGTAGTACGAGGCACTCGCGCAGGTCTTGTCCTTCAGGACACCCTTCTCACACACGTGGTACTGGTTGCATCCGGCCAGGTTATCGAAGTTCACACTATTCTTCACGATGCTGCAGTACTCGAAGCTGCTGGTGGTGCAATTCGACTCGTACAGGCGGGTGCACGTCTGGGTGGTGGCATTGAAGTGGGTCTCCGGCGGACAGCTGCCGTACAAGGGCGTCTCCTGATCGGCGCAGTAGTAGTAACCGTAGCAGGACTTCGGGTCGGCCAGGAAGTGGGTGGCCACACCCTTGCAGGATATCGAACAGCTGGAGGTGGAAGACGACAGGCTCTTCACACACTTTCCGGTGTCCTTGTCGAAGAACGGCGTGGATCCCGAACAGGTGCTGTAGTGGCTCACATGGTCGATGCAGGTGATCGATTGGCTGCACGAATCGGGATCCCGGATCACCGTATTGTTGGAGAACAGGCGGCAGATGTCCTCATCCCTGGCCTCCACCAAATCGCCATTATGGAGCAGCAGCAGCAATGCCAGGCACACGAAAGCTCCAAATTCTATAATTTAAGATCGAATCTAAGTTAGTTAAATCCAAAGGGAATTCGGCAAACTACCCACTTTCCATCGTAGCTCAACTTTCAACGAACTTATAGCTCTTACTGAGTTCGCCCCTCCATATACGATTACTTTTATGGCCGCCAATATCGGAGGATCAGCGCCTATCCGCAGCTTTTATTTTCGGTGGTGAGATAAGCGGATTGCTTTTTTACGGGGTACTTAAGAAGGTATGATAGGTGAAAACAAGAATTTGTGATTTTTAAAACTATTTACTAAAGAAAATCAATAATTTATTTTGCTATATTATTGTAAAGCTATAAGTAACTGCTTTAGGATTACCAAAATCCTTTTCATTAAAAATTAACATTTTCTTTAATGTGGCTAATATGAAGACTATTTATTTTCCCTTTACTGTTCAAGTTTAAAAACCACTCAAATACTTAAAACTATTGTGCTAGTAAATATATGATAGTTTAAAACCCTTTGATGAACACTAAATAACTATAGTTAATAGTAAATATAGTTTAAAACCTCTTGATGTCCCCCTGATCTTTTAGACCACTTAAACTTTATTATGTTTTTTTATGACCTGAGCAGTAGGTGAATTGTAGTCGATAATAACGCTTAGGCCACACAATATTCGGAGATTGGCAATTGTTCGCTGATAAATCACATAGGAAACGGATAAGATTAGTTGCAGCCAAGAAGCAAACAAACAAATAGAGAGGCAAGATCAGCTGGGTTAATTCATAAATTAATAGTGCTTTACTAAATTAATTTAACAACAAAGATTACTTAATTTAATTAATTACGATTTTAAGTGCTTAGAAAAATTAGTTTACACCAAAGAAAGTAGTTTTTTTTTGCTCATTGTATTATACTGGTGTTTTTGAAGCTTTGAAAAATTTTATTAAGTCCAGTGGTGTTAACAAATTCAATAGCATGTTTTTGGGCAGATTTTCGTGGTACAAAAAGTTTGCTTTTAGGCGAAACGTTATAATTTCATTGAAAAAACTCACACAAGTGGAAAAATGGGTTACAGGTAAGTATTTTTAAAAGGGTTGTTACTGTATCTCCTAAAACTTTATCTTTATTTGCAGAAAATCACCACTTATTTAATTATAGAAAAGATTTGAAGGCCTCTAGCAGTATAAGGACTTTTGCTCTTAATTTTATAAATAAATAACTTTAAGAAAAATTTATCCTAAATTGCATAATCCGATGCTTAATATAACATACCAGATTTCAAGAAATAATATTTTTAAATAATAAATAGAAATAATATTTTTAAACCCGTAACAAACTTCCAAAAGAGAAATCTTTTTGCCAAATTGTTCAATTAGGTAGGCATAAAATTGCTTTGAAGTACTAAAGTTATATTTAGCTAGTGATTAAATTAAAAATTTCTATTGAAAACTGATAAGTTCAAGTAAAAACGAGAGAGAGACAAGTCAAGGTTCGCAGTGAGATTCAAATTATGATATCTGCCTAATGTCGTGTTGTTGAAATGAATGCCGAGATACCGGGGGAACGCCACTGAGCGATCAATAAGAGCCATGACATACCGCCGCCTTAGTTTGAAATTAAAAAACAATTATAGACAAAGAGGGTTCGCAATCAGCAGCTGATAATCCGAATACCGCCCGGGCTGTCATGTCAGATAAAAATATGGAGTTATACTTGTATTATAGGTATATATAAATACACGGACAGGTCCGCTGACCAGGTTTCGATGGAGCCTTATAAGCCAGTCCATTTTGGCCGGGTCCGCTAGTTTCACATTCGACGTCCAACGCTGTCGAGCTGAGGGAGCTTAACCAAAACTTAAGGATGGAAGGTGCGTGGTTTACCCCAGTCCCCAGAACCTTATCTAGTTTTAATTGCGATACTAACGCCTTCTTGTCGACGACGGGCTTATCTGGCTGACAATTTTTTAATTAACCGCTCTGCCGTGAGTGCCGCGAATGGGCCAACTATAAAAACCCAGAGGCTGCGATTGATTGGCTTAGTAACGAAATCGGAACGTTCGCTTCGCTAGTCTAACGAGCGAATTAGTCCCCAATAAATTACCATTCCAAAATGGGAGGTACGTTGTCTCCAAGGACGGATAAATCAGTGTGCCTAAAATCGAACCCTTTTGAGCTGTTTCAATTAGCAAAAGAACTTGGATGCCTAACTAATACTACTTTAAAATTTGGCAATTAAAAGTTTTTTTTTTTTGAACTGGCTATAATATTGAAATTTAGTTTCTAACAGAAAAAATTAAAACTACATAGCACTTAATTCGATTAACTTGTTTTGAACAAATTGAAAAACTGGAAAATACCTTGAATAAGTGGCAGATTTGTCTCGATATTTTTTAACATTACGGATTTATTTTTCATAGTTGTTTATCAAAACAGTAAACCATTTTATATTAGCAATTGATTTTTCATAGTTGGTTTTCAAAACAGAAAAAATTTGTGTGAAACTTACTTGCGGACTTATAAGATGTTAAAAGATAAAAGGACGACTAATTCTACAAACTAGCTTATGTGTGATTAAAACACTTGAAATTGGAAATTCAGCATTATTTTGAGCTGCGACCAATTTGCAAATTTGATTTACTTATACAACAACATTTCGCCGCTCTCCCTTTTTCAGCTTACAACTTGAGGATCTGCGCCCTGGTCGCCTGCCTTCTGCTGGCATCGCAGACCAGCGGCTACACGATGGAGCAGATGTGCGCCCAATGGTCGGGCACCGGGTACGTGGGCAACCCGAGCAACTGCCGCGCCTGGGGCTATTGCCAGGGCCAGAAGCTGGTCGGATGGGGTACCTGCACCAACGACTACATCTTCAACTCGCAGAAGGGCGCCTGCGGCTACGCCTCGAGTACGGTGTGTGCCACCAGTGCGGTGCAGACCTGTGCGTCCGCCACCTCGCCCATGTACGTGGCCGACCCGATGAACTGCACCCAGTACGGCTACTGCGACGGCAAGGGAAACGTGCAGTACGGCAATTGCGGCGTCGGTGGCGTCTATTCCGCCAGCAGCGGCAAGTGCGTGTGGGGACCCAGCTGCCCCCAGGACAACATCTGCCAGTTCATGTTGTCGGGCATCTACGTGGGCGATCCGAACAACTGCGGCGCCTACGTGGCATGCAACAATGGGGTGGCCACCTCGGGTACCTGCGGCACTGGCTTGACCTACAACCTGGCCAACGGATTCTGCCAGGAGACCAACAACTGCAACGGTGACAGCAGCAACAGTGGATCCTCCGGAGAGTTTACTGTTGGTCAGCAGGATGAAACGATTTGCAATGAACTCTGGAACGATGCAGTTGATGTCAAAGTGAAAAACGAAGTTCAAACCTATAGATACGTTTCGGATCAGACTACTTGCTATGGCTATTACTTCTGCGCAGATAAAGATGCTGTTGGCTATTGGAACCAATGCCCCACCGGCACTCAGTTTAATATCAAAGCCGGCCAGTGCGTTTCGCCAGCCTCCTTTATCTGTCCCTATAATCGTTGTGCCAACGTCAACTCCGAGTTCATGGCTGTCATGAATACCGGATGCAAGAGCTATACAATCTGTTCCAATTCCGCGATCCAAAATTGCCCCACCGACATGTACTACGACGAGGTGAACAATATCTGCACCGGCACGCAGCCCGATTACCCCATTTGCAAAGGCAGGTACCCATCCACTGACTAAAAAGCATTTTTTCAGACATGTCCAATGCCGAGATACCTAATGCAACATGTTTGAAAAGCACATTAATTATAGTTCTGTTCTTAAGTCCACTCTGCAAGGGCTGAGATGAAAGCATTTAAAATAAAAGCCAATAAAAAACGTCGAATTTGACCAAACGAAACTCGTTTAAATAGGTTGATTTATTGCATAGATTGTTTCCAGATTTCAAAAAACCTATATAATGGGTAAAATACAAGAAAGAACACACAAATGTAATATTTATTGGAAAACATTTGTAATCGATTCTGAAAATTTTGAGTAGAACGCTTTAAAGCAATTCTGTGTGAGACTTCCACAATCAGGACAATTATGTATTCGGTTAACCAGCTTATTGCAAGTTTCTACTATTTTTACTTTATGATTAACCAATTTTCAATAGAACCCTTTTATGAGATTATAATAATATAAGTTAGTGCTATAATATATTATAAGTTAGTGCAAATGTTTTGAAAGTTTTCAAAACGTTCTGACCTCGAGTGAATAAACTTGGATGTATGCATTCATATACAGGTCAATAAAAACCAAAACGTTAAAATATTTATTTTTTAATATATAAATTTAGTGATTCCAAGAAAAATACCTTTGGAACGCTTTATAGATAAAGGTTAATACAATACATTTTGATAATTAACTGCAGAAGACCAAGGAAACTAAGCCACATTGCTTTGCAAGTTTCTAGAAAAGTAAGCATGATTGACGTCAGCATTAAGATATTGTTTGGATTTTAGCACTTGAAAATTAGATAATTTAAATAGGACGGAATTCTTGGTAAATTTGTGTGAAGTGTACTTATCGGTACTTGTTTGCCTTAAAGAAATAAAATCAAATAATGACTCACAAAAGGCTTAAGGTAATTAAGTTGATATTGCCTACATATGAGCAGTACTAGTTTTTTGGATCTAGGTAAGGTACAAGGTATTTTGTGAATATAAATACTTACGTAAGGTAAAATGTATAAGGTAAAAGTTCAAAAAGGTTAAAAAAAACATTTTGTTGTAAAAACATGTACAAAGAAACATCTTATATCTTGCATATGCGATGGAATAAACTTATCAACTTGCAGTTAAATGATGCTATTTATTAGTGGTACCAAGCCAAATTGAATACAAAAATAAATATAACAAGAGAACTCCCGTTAACAGTTCTTTCGTTCTGTATCTCTACAGTAGCAATTACAGAGCAGCGGCCGAGCAGCGGCAGAGCAGCGGCAGAGGCGTGTCAGAGCGGCGGCAGAGGACTTCAAAACCCCGTAACATTTAAGATTATTAGCCCGATTTTTATAATTGTTGTGTCCACCGATAGATAGGACAGAGTCCTACACCTAGGAAATAACATGTCTCAGAGTGACAGTTCAAACTTTCACGATATGTGTTAGAGTGAGCGTCACTCCGTTTTGAAAGAAAGTTGCGCTGCGGTGAAACTACTAGAATCTGCAAGTCAAGTTCCTAATCTCTAGCAGTTCAAATTACCCTTTTACTCTGCGAGTAACAGGTATAAATATTTCATTACCTAAATACGTAACAATGAAAATCCTTAATATAAATACAAATCTTTACTTTGGTAACGCAAAAAATAGCCTCATCTTTTTGTTTACCAAAAAATTACGTACCTAGGTACAAGTATCTAGGTACACCGCAACACTTCATACTGAGCACAAAAACAACATTTTTTAAGCCAGGTAAAGTTTTCTAGAATTTTCAAATTGCGCGGCAACTTTTTAAAATGTGACTGTCTTTGAGAATATGAATTTTATTTGCGTGGAAGTTCACGAACATTTTTAAAGATTTGATAAACAAAGGAAAACATGATACAAAAATTATAATCAACACTTTTACCAGAGATTCTCGGATGTTCGAGAACTGTCAATGACATTGATGTGGATACGGATCCGATCGTGACACATGCAATTTCCCTATCGATGGGGGGGCCGTTGATCGGCGCGATATCAGCAGGAGACTCAGAATGTTTTTCTTTGAACGAGACATTGCCGATGTTATTGCCGTGTAATTTACATGCAGACCCGCTATCGTACATCAGAAAATCAGAAAAGACGAAACGCCAGCGCTATCTGCCACTTCTGATTGAGATAGCATGTGCATTTTGGAAATTGTTTTTCGCCGAACAAAACCGAGCAGAATGGCCTTTGCATATTTAAGGGCGCCAGCATCGGAAGCTGCAGTATCAGTTGTGTTGTGATTGCCGCCACCAAACGATCGCAACGTTCCAGTAACCAGGATAAAAGTGAACCCAAGGATAAAGGATATACACCATGATTGGAGGTAATTGAAAAAGTAGCAAAGGGCGGCAAATCACACTATGAAACTATCTGTCAAGGCTATCAATAGCTTTGTGTTCGGAGTTTGTCGAAACTAGTTGTTATTTTGATAAGGCACTTGGCAACTGCGAACCATTAGCCATACAACATAGTCATCCTATCTCGGCAGAACCCTATTTTTGAGATCTGTTATGAACGACAATGTGTATAACTCAAAGACTCTATTTAATTGAAATGTTTATGTGAAAGATAAAGTATCTTATGCTTGGCAAAAACTAATTTGAACATACAATATTTATTAATTAAAAAAAAACACATTATAATATTTTATTTTTATAGCATTTTGGTGAGAAAGTTATATTACTAAATGAATAAGAGAGTACTTTTAGGCAGTATATATTTTTTGGGAGTACAAATTTATTAATGATCTTATATTCCCACTCCTTGCAGCCAGCGGTATCCTGTCGCTGCTGTTTGTGGCCAGCTGTTTGGGCGACGTAATCGAGGACTTTGAGTACTTGTCGGTGAGTGAGATGTGTGAACTGCTGCCGCCGGAGACGAGCTTCCTGCGTCCCAACACCTGCGACAGCTGGGTGAGCTGCGCCGGCAACTACACCAACCTGGAGCAGGGCGGCTGTGCGGCCGGACTGTACTACAACAAGGAGCTGGGCCGCTGCGTCCTGGCCTCCAGTGTTGTTTGTCCCTATGCCGGCGGTATGGTGCAGCAACCGAAGAACCTGTGCGCCAACGAGACCGAAGGAGCCTTCATTGTGGACCCCAGCAGCAGCAATTGCCGCGGCTACATCCTGTGCAAGGGCCAGAGGCAGATCAAGGCCAATTGCCCCAACGAGCTGATCTTCCACCCCAGGTCGAGATCCTGCGTCTACGAGACCCAATACGCGTGTCCCATCAGCCAGACGAACAAGCCGAGTCCGGCCTGCCGTTCGCTGAGCAACCATACCCGCCTGGCCGACCCCGTCCATTGCGACCAGTACTACGAGTGCGTGGGTGAGGTGCTGCACAGCCGATCCTGTCCCCTGCAGGAGGCCTACGATGCGGACCTGGGCGCCTGCGTGCCCCAGGACCGGGTGAACTGCTACGAGACGGCTGCCCTGCCGGAACCGGAGAACACCTTCTGCGTGGACAATGTCACCGGGAAGGCCCGCACGGGCTACTTTGCCGACGACCTGTCCTGCTCGAAGTACTACATCTGCGGCGAGCCGGTGGCCGGCAAACACGACACGGAACCCAAGCACCTCAGCTGTCCGCTGGGCCAGTACTTTGACTTCGTGAAGCTCTCCTGCCGCGACCGGCTCAACGTACGCTGCCAGCTGGACAGGTGCGTGGGCGCCAACCTGACCTATGTGAATGTGGCCGGCGACTGCCAGAGCTATGGACGCTGCTCCGGCGGACTCACTGTCAGTCTGGGCCACTGCCCCGATGGCTACTTCTTCGACGAGCGCAACCAGGGGTGCACCCAAACCAACTACCACTACATCGCCTGCTCCGCATAGGTTGGCCCAGAAACTCTTTCCCATATCCCTTTCAATTTCAACTTAAACGTATAATAAATCGATCCAATTCAAGGTGGAGGTCAAGTGCATTTTACGAAAGGAATTTCCTTACTTCTTGGCGGGGAAATGTCATTTTAGATATTAATATTGGTCTATCATTATCTGTAATATACCTTCATTCTGTTCAAACATACATTCAAAATTGTATAAAAAAAAAACAAATCTTTAGTCCCCATTTTTAAAAAGTTTATTAAAAAAATAAAACTTTATTTGTCGGTTATAAATTGCCTTCTCTTATACACCCAGAGAAAATCTTTAAATGTAAAATTATTTTTCATAATATAAACGTATATAAAATAAAGTATTTGCTTATTTAATTATAGATATCAAATTTTTTCATTTTAAATCTTATTTTGTTCATAATTAATAATAAAATAGTAAAATATTTGCATTTGCCATGTTTTTTCTCTGGTTATAATCTCTGCATGTTGATATTCGACATAAACTTGAAGGAGATATACTATTATATATCAAGTGTAACCTAAAAACTTAAAGTTCTTTTTGGTTTTATAATATTTTTATTTCTTTAAGATTGTCCATTGGTTTAACAAATTATTTATTTCTACAAAAATTTGACAAAAGATTCAAATAAATCAAAAAATGCTTAAAAATTATAATTTATTTTGGAGAACATTTCCTTACATTTATCCCAATTGTCAGGTAGTGTCTATTACTACGGGTAGAGGTCAAATAAAATTGTAGAAATGCGGGGAGCGGAAATGTTCATTAGGGCAGCAGAGAGACAGGGCGATAAAATTCTTGGCAACCCTTAGCTATCAAAACTTCGCCACACAACGTTTCTTTTTTGGCAATCTGTTTTCGTGACAGTTGGAGTGCCCGAAATATTATCATTTTTAATTAAAAGAGTACCCCAGTGTAGGGTTCGGAGAATTCCGAACCGATTCCTGATAGGCTGATAACAAATTTGCTACTCGCCAATGCCGCGAGCGGTTATTTCCGTGTTTGGCTTGAGGCGAGCTAGAAGTATCCATCACCTAATAAGGCTCGGTTATATTTCTAACGCAGTCTTCTACCAATAATTTATTACAATTATGGCCTTTTACAGAAAAAAACAATATGAGTGAGAAATGCTTTCGTTGAAGTCAAAATGCTGCAAAATTTCCTTGTGTTTTTGAACTAAGAAAATAATGATTATTGACCGTTAATTGAAAATAAATAAGTTATGGTTTTTATACTAGCCCACACTGCGGATACGTTTTTTGTTATATATATATATATATGCATAAAACTGTCTGTTTGAAACGAATTAATTTGTTTAGTTTACGATTATGCAAAATATTAAAGGAATTCAAAATGGTGAATAGAAAATATGTTATAGAAAAAATAAAATTACCAAATAATTGAAAACTATATTAAAGGTGTTAAGATGATTAAAATGTTCTACTTACGATTATGAAATGGCTTGTAAAACAGCCAAACTTAGAAAAAAGTGTTTAGTATTGTTCTATACTGTTCTGTACAGTTCTCCAAAGAGCCAATTTTTAACAACAGATAAATCAAGTGGTCGTAAAAACTGGGAACTTTTCCTCTGATAATTTTGTACTTTTCCATTCAACTTCTTTATTGATGTTATCCCATTTTCAGTTGTTGTTATGTTATTGGCTGATATCAGTTTTTGAACACATGAATGGGTTCTGTAGGTTACTTCAGTTTTACTTTTTTATTGACCTCTAAACTTAGAAATTTTGTTTTTAAGCATGACATCACGGGCCTATTATGTCGAGGGAGCTATCAAACCCTGTATCGTAAGGGCTTGTGTTTTACTCCAATCGGTTCAAGGAAATCTTAGCCAAGAAGGAATCTGGTAATTCAATCGTTATTACGACTGATATCAGTATCTGGTACACTTATATTTATTGTGGCGGCGACAAAAACCGTAGTATCTAATTAAAACTGATTGCGTATTTCGCTCACGAGACCGAAATGGAGTATTGCCATTTATCATCATATAAAATTGATTTCTTTGCTAGCGTTGTTTCATTTTTACTGTGGAGGTTTTTATAACTAAGCTGAATATAAATAAACGACATTATTACAAAATATATGCTTGTCATTCTAAATTACAAATGGATATACTTTATTGTTTTTCAAAATCAATAAACCATCCGGTACCATTGTGTGACAAATTTTTTTTCATAGATCAACAGGTAATCTCAAAGCGTTTATTTTTATTTACTATTTTTTTTTAAGCTTAAATAAATTTTGTTGTTTTCAGCTAGTATTTGATAGACATTTGAGTAATAGTGTTGATTTATATAAGCTGTGGGTGTTCCTTTTAATGCTACTGGACCCATATGAAGAATCAGCAACATTTTCAGTTTAGGCAACATTATTAATTATTGCTAAGCCTAAAATTAAGGTGTTTTAACTGCTTTGTTAATGGGTAATAACTGGCTTTTCTTAGATGTTCTCTTTAAGATCTCTAATCCAAGATGGTATGATCTTAAAAAAATCAATTAAACGCAGTAGTAAGTGAAACGCAATCGCGAAACTTTATGTATTTTATATATATAATAAGTTTGAAGAAAAACGATTTGTTAATATTTTACACGACATCATCGACGGCATTTTGACTTAATTCAAAATTCTCAAAAAATTTTTTATGTCAGATTCCTGAATTCAAATTAGGAATCTTGTCAAAATCCGTCTGTAGATTAAATTGTTCTCCAGAACACTATAGTCAAATTCTCGGACTTGCAAAAGGACTACTGTCCCAAAGATCTCTCAGATCCATTTGGCTCAAAGTAACCCGAATAATAGACTCCGGATCGATTTAAGTCTCTATTAAGGTGCGAGCGTGCTCAGCACTCAAACCACGCTTCATGAGCATTGCAAAAATGCTTATAGCCAGAATAAGCTGGGAAAGTGAAACGCTTGACCGGTGAAGTTCCACAAATTGAAGACCCCAAATGTCCCGAAAGTCTCTAAGATGTAGAAGTGGATTTGAGCTGGTCACGAATATGCGATGGGTTAGCCCTTGTACGTAGGTCTCTATCACAGCGAAAGCCACATAAACATTTTGGAGATATAAGAGCCAGTTCCGTACACCTTATATATGGATGACATCCACAATTCGCATTTCTCGGCTACCAGAGACTATTACCAATAAGGACGTTCCGGGAAAGGATTTACAAAGTCAACATTGCTTGAAAAGTCGTTGCTTATATATATTTTCCCTCAAAAACTTGCGATTCGTAAGAGTTACTAGAATTGCATGTCAAATACCAAATCTCTAGCTTTTATAGTTCTCGAGATCTCGACGTTCATACGGACGGACAGACAGACAGACAGGCATGGCTAATTTATCCTGATCAAGAATATATATACTTTATATGGTCGGAAACGCTTTCTTCAACCTGTTACATACCTTTCAAAAAAATTAAATTTTTTAATCAGGCTTGGTCATAGTATTAAAGAGTTCGTTTAATATTTTAATTATATCTGTAGTTAGGATCGTATCGTGTCCCTTTCTTTTGCACTAAATCTGCTGGGCAATCAGATCGTAAAACACAGGCATCAATCCTTTCATAAACTATATATCCTGGCTTACAGTTGCAAGGACCTCCGCAAACGTAAGAGCAGAATCCCATACCAGCAAATTCGCATGATTCAGGACATAGTGTAGGACATATTGCCTGGGTTTCATTTACGGAGCACTGTTCCTCTGATTTTTGGCAATCGATGGGAGTAAAAAGGAGTAGAAGACCCAGCAGAACACCGATCACCAAGCTCCACATATTCGTCATTTCGATTTCGGTAGCAGAATAATAGAATTTCCTATTTTGAACAGTCTGTTAAATTATTTGTGTAACGAGCAGACTTTTTGTTGTAGAAATAAAACAATTAAATAAAATATAAGTATGTTCGTGGCATATATTCGAAGTTTGTTTTATTATTTAGCTAATTAAGGCTTGTGTATACTATTAAAGCGGTCGTTTAATAGTTTATTTTTATCTGGAGTTGGGCCGTGTCGTGTTCCTTTCTTTTGCACTAAGCCTGCTGGACAATCAGATCGTAGAATACAGGCATTAATTTTTTCATAAACTATATATCCTGGTTTACACTTGCAGGGACCTCCGCAACCCAGAAAACATAGTCCGTTACCATCATATTCGCATGATTCAGGACACATCCCAGGACAGTACACCTCGGTTTCATTTACGGAGCACAGTCTCTTTGATTTTTGGCAGTCGATGGGAGTAAAAAGGAGTAGAAGACCCAGCAGAACACCGATCGCCAAGCTCCACACATTCGTCATTTCGAATTCGGTAGCAGAATAATAGATTTTCCTAATTTGTACGCTCTTTTTATTCGTTTCCGTGAAATAAATGTAGGTATGTTAACAAATTAGATTAGTTTTCCTCATTTTGTACAGTCTATTAAATAATTTGTATAACGAACAGACTTTCTGTTGTAAAAATACGGAACAGTCAACCTTTGACCTTCGCAGGAGTAGAAGACCAAGCAGAACACCGATCGCCAAGCTTCACATATTCGTCATTTCGAATTCGGTAGCAAAATAATAGATTTTCCAAATTTGTAAAGTCTGTTAAATAATTTGTATAACGAACAGACTTTTTGTTGTCAAAAGTAAAACACTCTTTGGATTGCCGAAGTTTGCTACGATGATGTGTTTAGAATTTCAGAATATAAAGTTATTTTATTTATATGGGGAACAAATTCCAGTGATTCGAATGTATTTTTGTCTGTTTACCTGTGCTATCAGTAGGTTATTGTATTGTTTCCAAGTCAAATCGATTCAGAGAAACCCAATGCAAGAGTTGAACTGTTGACTTTATATTTAAATGGAGCCGATAGCAGCTTTTCATGTACTTATGTTTTTGGAAAACGCACAAAGTGACTAATTAAAACTGATTACGTTTAAGGCTCACGAGACCGAATTGGTGGTAGTGCCATCATTCACTGTCGTAGCTTGATCCGATATCTGGCAGGCGGGATAAGATATAGCCTGGGTGGTGCAGCGCTGGGTGACCTCGTCGAAGTACTCCTCCTGGGGACAGGTTCCTTGGCCAATGGCGACGCCATTTTGGCAGATTGCGTATCCCCGACAGCCGTCATCCGACTCGTTGGCCAGCTGAATGTTTGAGTTGCCCAGTCCCACGCACCGATCGAAGGCACATTTCACCTTGGAACGGGGCACACAAGCGCCACCATCGGTGTCCAGGAAAAATCTGCCATCGGAGCATTCGCCATGCTCCAAGGAAAACTCTCCATCGCCCATTTCCTTGCAGTAGAAGTAGCCATTGCAGGTCCGGTTGTCGGAAATAAATCCTCCCGTTTCCGGACACACTCCCTTTTCGATGATATCCGGCACTGGGGTGAAATCGCACTCCACATCCTGCGGATAATCGCACGCGGCCGTGGCGGCGTTGAAGTAGAAAGTGCCCGGGCAGGTGGCATTCAGCACCTGGCCACCCCAGCACATCTGATAGCCATTGCAGTTGTCCGTGTCCTTGACGAAAACACCATCCGGCAGTATGTTACAGTAGCTGTCCGGGTCCATCTTATCCGAGCACCGAAAATCCCGTATGCAGTCTTGCGTTCCCGTATTGAAGTTCATTCCCGTAGGGCACTTACCGAGATTTCCTTTGCCATTTATGCAGTAATAGTACCCATTGCAGGAGTACGGGTCGGCAGCAAATCCGTTGGCCAGAGCTGCGCAAGGATCGCTGGACAGGCACTTTACACTGCCCGAACTCAGGCACTGCTTACTTTCCCTGTCGTAGAAAAGTCCAGTTCCACAGGTTCCACCAACTGGCTGCCCATCGATGCACTGAATCCACGCATTGCAGGCCCGCGGATCGTTCATCTTGGTTCCATTGACCACCAGTTCGCATATCAAAGTCGGATTGAAGCTGGCGGCTCCAGAAATCAGGGGGACCATAAACAGACCAAAAAATAGGACAATTCTTGTACCTGTTTGCGAAAAAAACATAGGAAATTATAATAAAATAATATATAATAATATTAATATTTATCAAATTAAATTTATGTGTTAATAAGAAAGTTTTATAAAGCAAACAAGCGACTACTCCTATATCTAAACCAGCAATTAAAACAACATAAAAAAAAAACTTTTTACAAGCTTCAAGCTACTTGCTATTAAAATAATAATCGATGGCCATTAACAAACTACTTTCCCTACTTTCATAAATAAATTAAAGCTTGTAACTATAAATACTTACTCATCTTGGGTTTTCAACAGCGAACTATTAATAGCTAGTTTTATTCGAATAATGCAAATAGCCTTTGACGGCAACTGGCGAAAAGAACGTCTAACTGGGACCCTTCCAACTTGGCCATTAAATATACATTGCCAAGACAACGCTTACCTCAGTTTGTTTTGGGCCATTCCGAAAGGTCTATAAATTTGGGAGCATTACCTTATGGCCAAAACTGTCGTCAGTGGCTAAAATGGACGCATGGCGTATTCATATTTCAGTTTTATCAAGCTATTTTAATTCCAAATTTGACAAATGATATATACCGCTTCGCTGATCGATTAAAACCCAATTTGTTTATTTTTGGTTAAGTATTGCGTATAATGCGTTTACTTCCAGGTTTACTCAATGAAAATTCCTGCAATGCCATAATAGTTTAATTTGTAAACTGTATTTACCATTACCAACTTATTTTTAATGTTTTATTTAATTTATTACTTAAGCGTAATTGTATTCTCTTTTAGAATCGTAATCAAATATGTGTATCTTTTGTGCCCGAAGCTGATAGGGCTGATGCATACGACATTATGGTATTAATAGACCTAATGACCAATTTCTTAGGAATACTGCAGATTACGGCTATGTCAAGTGGCTTAGATTACTACTTATAAATGTAATTAATTTGATTTAGAATTTGTTCCGCTGGAAATAATATTTATAGTACATTTTTAACTATCCTTATCAAATAAGTTGCTTTTTATTTATTGTTTTTATCTAAACATATAATTGAACTTTGTCCAGTCATGCCTGTTTCGCTCTTCCGATAATAACAACCAATGCTAAGAATCGCCAGGTTGGGAAATACAGTGGGTTAGTCATTATTCTCAGAATGCTTTTAAGCAGAATACCGAATCATTAAGTAGGTGGGTTAGTGCCATAAAGCAGGTGATATACATCTAATTTAGATTACTCTAATCTCATATCGGTTTATAGGTGATTTTTCCAAAATCGAATCCCAAAACTAATACCTAAAAATGTGTCATTAAATTTGGGAACCATGTGGTTAACTTACGACTGGAAAGATTTCAACTGGCCAAAATTATCTAATCGAATTTTCTTATACATGTTTGTACTTTGGCAACACACTAAAAAGATGTTAGCTTAAGAATGTGATAATGGTTGATTTTTCAATGGAGATTAAGTTCTGAGAAATGGGTGGTTTTCGGCCAAATTTTTTTGTATTGCCATTCAATACCAATTTTGTCTTAATTAAAAAACATTCTAGATTGCTTTGCTAGATAGAAAATAAATCAGTTACTGGTTATTTGGGGATTGCTTTTATAAACGTTTTTAAATCTAGCTGTAATGTTGCAAAATTCCCAACATCTTTAAATTAATATTAATAATTTTGTTTGCTTTTGTAAAACAGAAAATTAATTTTTATAGTTTTGTTAATTTTTTGTACATTAATGTGGCGTAAATATTAAAGCAATTGGCATTAAAAACCGATTTTGTAAAGTAAAATGCATGCTAAATTTAAAGTTTTGAATTAAAATGCATTAAATCTATATGCTTAGTAAGTCTATGGTCAATAAAGCAAATTATAAAGTAGTATTTGATTATTGCAAATTCTATGGAATTTCTTATCCAATATTTTGTTGACCTGTCAAAAGGGCCATCGATCATGCAAAAATAGAGATTGTTTCACTGGCTGTCTGGGCCGATACATCACAAAGTCAATTCCCTGGATTGAAGGGTCGTCGATCAAGTTGAACACCGAAGCGGATCGAAGATAAAACCCGGCCGGATTCCAAATAAAAACCCTGGGAGGCCAGTGCCCAAGAACAGTATACCACCGAGAGCCACCAAAATAAAGAGCTAACAAATGGGTAAGTTTTGTATGCCTATTTAAATGAATGAGAAAGTTAACATTTAATTTAATTTAAAGGTGGACAGAAAGGATTTATCATTGCTGCCGTGGCGTTGCTGATCGGCTGTGCCGCTCCAGCTTCAGCCGATGTGAATGTGACCGCCTTGTGCCTGCTGGTCAGCAGTGGCAACTACGTGGGCAGCCAGTCGGACTGCTCCACCTACTACCAGTGCCAGGGATCGCAGGTGACGACCCTGACCTGTCCCACCGGCTACTACTTCGATAAGAATGCCCAGCAGTGCACGACCAGCGTTCCGAGCACCTGCGTCAGCAGCACTCATCCCTGCCTGGGCAAGGCGGTGGGCTCCTTTGCGGGCACCAGCACCTCCTGCGGCGGCTACTACTACTGCGGATCCTCGGGCGCCATCCGTGGCAATTGCCCGACCGGCGAGAACTTCAATCCCACAACCCAGGCCTGCGTGTATGCCAACAGCTATCCCTGCCAATCCGCCAGCGACAGTGATGGCAGCTTGACTGTTACCCCCAACCTGTGCAATCTCGTCAAGAATAACATCTACTTCGGCAGTGCCTCCAACTGCAGTGGCTGGAACTTCTGCGAGAACAACGTGATGCGGTCGGGTACCTGCGCCCCGGGCCTCGTATTCAATGTGAGGGCCAGCAACTGCGGCTATCAGACGACCTCCTCCTGCTCCCAGGTGACCAACGATCCCTCCCTGACGGGACTGAGTTCGCCCACCACCTGCACCTCGGAGGGATCGACCATTGCGGCCAAGGCCTGCAACCAGTACTACATGTGCTCGGCCAGTCTTAGCTACCAGCTAATGACCTGCCCCGCGGGCTACTTCTATGACACCATCTCGAAGGGCTGTGTGACCAGGATGCAGGCCAGGAACAACTGCGACAGGTGTGTGGGCACCACGGCCAGCTTCGTGAATGCCTACTCGGCCAGCAACTGCTCCGACTATCTGTACTGCGTGAATGGTGTCCAGAAGGCCGTCGAGAGCTGCCCCACCAACTTCTACTTTAACGAGAACTCCGGATCCTGTGTGGGTGGTGTGGAGCCGCAGTTCCAGTGCTGCAATCCCACCGGAAGCACCGGCATTGCGAGCACCTCGGCTCCAACCACTTCGGGTTCTTCCTCTGGATCTTCTTCCTCTGGATCTTCTTCTTCCGACACTTCGTCTGGATCTTCATCCTCCGGAAGTTCTACGGACACTTCTTCCGGGACATCCACTGGAACTTCTACGGGCACTTCTACGGGAACTTCTACAGACACTTCTTCGGGAAGCTCCACTGGAACTTCTACGGATACTGCTTCGGGTACTGGAACCTCCACGGGAACCACAAAATAATCTATTCAAATCTTCAGCATTTTTTGAAAACACTAAATATATAACTGCATACAAATAAATATACTATTCAAAGTTCCTTGATTTGTAAATAGTCAATTAAACGATTGTACTTCGTTCTATAGGATAGATTTGTAGAGTATGTAAACAAATTAATTTACTTAATGGGACCATAATTTTACCCCTTCCCAACAGAGCTTGGTATCAGTTTCATTCATAATCTAAGTGGCATTGTTTAAGTTGATGACGTGATTTGCCCTGCAATCAGTGAAATAATAATAAGACTTTTAATGATTACGCCCCCTGATAAAAAGACATCGGATTTATATGCGAAACAGTATTCCGAACAATTGATTCAGTGCACACAACATCAACATTTTATATGTTAGTCCAATTATAGAATATAAAAATGATTTATGCTAAGATTTTATAGGAATAGTTTTGTTTAATAAAGTTCGTTTTGCATAAATTGAGTAAAACAATAAAACAAGACTTAACAATCCTTTTAAATCCAAGTTGTTAGCACTTGTTTTTTACTGTTTTTTGAAAATTTCCAATCAATATAAATGACACTTCAATTATATGGTAATAAACTCAAACTACGGATTTTTATGTTGTCGAAAAATGTTGATTGGCTGGCAACCACGTCATCAGAGGTAGATAAAAAGTTTATTGAAACTCGAGCAATAATAACCATAAGTGCTTAGTTTATTTGGTGTCGTTAAAAAATTATTTATGTGACAGTTAAAGTTTTATTCAAATTTTTAATATTTTATTTAAAATACACATGTTTTATTATTACATCATTGTAATCTTATAAAAACAAGCCTCCGTCTTAAATATAAGATTACAACACTAAGGTTTAGAACACGATCCGATAGTTTTCAAGGGAAACCGTAAGATTAAACCATCGATAAAGATGTAGCTGCGTCAATAGCTTCCTTTTTTTAATTATTAAGTTGCGGAACAGATAGAAATACGGAATGATAGTGACTAGCTTGCGGTTACTACAACTTAATTTTAATTAAAATTGGTAAAAGAACAACCGAACAAGATGTTCGGCGCGCGTCGGACAGAACAAATAAAAAAATTGAATCATGTACCTATGTCTATAATTCCCGCGAACCGAGGGCTTATCTGCGGGCGGCAATTTACGATCAAGATGGCCAAGTTCGAGGCGTAGACCTATAAAAACCAGGCGATGGGAAAACTCCACCATCAGTCTTCGACTACCTTTCATTGGCCAATACAAGTGGAATTCGTGTTTCCCGACGACAGCCAAAAAGAGTATTACCAACCAACCAACGATGACAGGCAAGTGTGGCACTTATTTCCAGGGACCTTTTTGGGTAATTGAGGAGTATGCTTTGCAGCCAAGCTTTTACTGGCCACGATCCTGTGCCTCATGGGCGGCAGCGCCTTGGCAGCGGACGCAATTCTGGAGGGCAACTACAATGTGACGGCCGTCTGTACGGCGGTGAAGACCGGAACCCAGCTGGGCAGCATCGAGTCCTGCCAGAACTACTATGTCTGCAGCTCCAGCGGACCGGTGAAGAACTCCTGCCAAGCCGGTTACTCCTACGCCTACGCCAAGAGCGGCTGCTACCCCTCGAGCCAGGTGGATTGCTACTGGGGCGTGTCCGAGCCCTGCTCCGGAAAGAATGGCACCTGGGTGCCCAACACGGCCGTCTGCGGTGGATACTTCTATTGCGACGAGGGCAAGAGCTCGGCGCCCAAGAGGTGCGCCAACGGTCAGGTATTTGACGCCAGCACCAAGGGCTGCGTCTGGGGATCCTGCAACGATAACCTCGTGGAAACCGAGGGAACCACCCTCAACAGCATCTGCGATGTGGTGCCCCCTGGCATCTGGTTCGGCGACACCCAAGCCTGCGACATCTGGTACAACTGCCAGTCCACTGCAACCGGCATTAAACAGACAAGCGGAACATGTCCGACCGCAACCCCTGTAAGTTACACTTTCCATATGAATTTAATAGAATTTCAAAACATTTTTTCTACTTCAAAATAATTTAAATACCTTTAAAATAATTTTATTTCCAATTCAAGTAACCACAAAAAAAAAAGTCTATAAATTCTTTGATCTCAATTGCTATTAAAAACCATTTTAAACTATTTTCTTAAGATTTACGGATTAGCAAATTATAGCAATTGGTTAGAACTTGCCTTTTAATGACAAAATCATTCAACAGTGATCTCGTAACTTAAATTTATTAGTTTATTATTTTAAAGATATATACAAACTCAAAAACATAGACTGATTATAAAAAAGCAAATAATTGTTTTCGCAATGGTCAAATTTTAAAATATATTTTATATAGCAAATATTTAAGAAATGTATTCAATAGAATAGAGGAATTCTAGTTTAATAGTTGGTTCTAATAATTTTCTTGACCTAATGATCTTTTTAAAAAACAATACTTCATTTAAAGGTGATTCATTATTATTATCATTGAAGGGAAAGTTTGATCTGTAGAAAGTATTGTAAAATTATTGTATGCTATTTGATGGTCTCTTTTTTCTCTATTACTAATGGTATTCATTTTATTAGGACTTCAACCCTCAAGCCCAAATGTGCGGTTATCCATCCGCCACCGTGTGCAACCGTGTGACCGGAATACCGATTAGCGATGCCGGAGTTTCCTGCGCCACCAACGGCGAAACGAAGCCCGATGTCACCGTTTGTGGCCAGTACTTGCAGTGTGTGAATAAGCAGTGGACCAAGGTGGCCTGTGCCTTTGGCTACTACTGGGATGTGGAGTCCAGTGGCTGCAAGCTCCGTGAGGCGGCCACTCCAGTGGATACCTGCAACCGTTGCCAGTACGCCAAACAGTCGTTTGTGAACGACGTCGATTCGGACAACTGCAGGAACTACCTTTACTGCCCCTCCAGTGGCCAGCCCACAGAGCTCACCTGCCCCGAAGAGCACTTCTTCAACGAGGACATCCAGGGATGTGCGCCCGACTCCGGCCTGGACACCTATGTGGCCACACACGGAGCCTGCTATGGAGCCACTGCGGGCGGCTCGTCCACCGATTCCGACGACAGCAACACGACGGCCTAGCCACAAATTGGGGGGCAACTAAAATGGAACTCACCACAGGACCATCTGAAAACAAGATTCTATGTATTTACCATTTAGTATTCAGCTTATATAAAAGGCAATAAAATTACGATCGCAAGCAAATGATTATTTTATCTCGATGGCAGTAAAACGTAATGAATATCTACAATTTGGCAGAGCAGCTCAAGTCCATCAACTCACAAAAATGTGCTATTTAAAAGGCTGAGATCCTAGCTTTTAACAAATCAAGAACTCATTGAATCCTGGATTATTGATTGTAAATAAATAATATTTTTGTTTTCCCATGATAGACATAGATCTTTGTTCCCCCATTAAGAATTTTCGACACCTAAAAGTGATTTGTAAACTTCCCTCTGCTGACAAATTCTTTTAGCTTTAAAATCTTTTGGCATGCTTGATTTGTTGCCAATAACGTTGATTGCGTTTCAAATAAATTTAAGGTTTACATTTAGACTACCAAGATCTATGTGGTAATTATAGAAGTGAGCATATCACGAATATTTTTATAGAATGTTATCTAAAAACGCAAACATTGCGATCTCGAAGAGACCGCAACGCAGATTGCAAACACAAGTTTTCGATTAGCTTTGACAATTGGCACACCCACTTTGTCGACCTTATAAAAGGGTCGGTCCTGAGACGTCCGAACCATTAACATTGGTATTTTGGAACCGCAAAGAACCAGCATCAGAAATCAAGTGGAATTAAAAACTACAATGCAATGCTCCTGGGCATTTGTCTTGGCACTCAGCATCTGCTTCCAGTTGGGAGCAAGTCACGCCGTGGACCGAAGTTGGGAACTGCCCAAGGCTCGTGCTCCCATAGGTGACCTAACCCAAGTGAGTATGATCAAAAGATAAAACATCTTCATATAAGAAAAATTGCTTTTAAAGAACTTAACAACTCTTAATGTTTTGAGTATTATTTGATAATGAACCCTAGGAATATAAAAAAACACTGGATTTGCTAAAATATTGATTATTATAAGTAAATATTTTTCTGGTAAAAAACAAATTGAGTTAAAAAAAGGCTTCTAAGCCCATAGCTGTTTTTTTTATTTTGGTTTTCTTTTTTACTTCTAGAATTATAAACTTATTCGACATATAGCCTTGTGTAACATTTTGTATAAATAATTTATAAATTAATAACATTTTCATCAAAAACCATTGCTAATAGACTATTAAGTTGCGATTAGTCTTTTGAACCCCTCATAAAGGCAATGTTATAAACTTCTGATTTCAGATCTGTGTGGGTCACCAAGAGGGAGATTTGGTGCCCCATCCCAAGGACTGCAATGGATACTTCTCGTGCTCGCACATTCCAACGCTTATGTACTGCGATCAGGGGCTCCAGTTCAATGAAAACCGAGGGATCTGCGATCTGCCGCAGAACACCAACTGTCAAGATGATTTGCTCGTATCCAATTCGGAATCCCAAGGTAATCCAGTAGATAACTCCGAGATTTATTGGTGGTCACACAAGCCACGTCCGGTCTTTGTGGCCGTTGATGTGACCAATGGTCAGCCAGTGAATCCCATGGAGAAGTACGATCCGGAGCATATCGAGTGTCGCCATTATGGTGCCTACTTCCTGCCGCATCCCAGAAATTGTGGCTTGTACTTCATCTGTGCCTACGGACATCTGCACCGTCATCAGTGTGGGCGTGGCACCTCCTGGAATTTCAAGATGTCCGAGTGCCAGTTGAACGATCAGGCCGTTTGCTACGGGGAATCCGTAATATCAACACCCACCACGAATGTGGAAGTAGTCGTGGGTGACACCACTCCGAGTAGTGGAGCTCCAGTGACGGTTTGCTATGTAGTGGGATCAAGTGAGTACAGTACGCTGCAGCAATTCTTAACGGATCCCGTGACCACACAATTGGCTCCTGTCCCAACCGCACCCACTCCTCCGCGAGCTGAGATTACCACTCTGACTTGTCCGTCCACCAAGCAAAGCTACATGTCCCATCCGGAAGATTGCAGTAAGTACTACATCTGCATCGGTGGGATGCCGGTGGTCACCTCGTGCCCCAAGGGCCTCTTCTGGGACCAGAAGTCCGGCTATTGCGAAATGGAAAAGAGCGTCAAGTGCTTCCAAAAATAAATAATAAACGTGGAGATGCACAGTCAAAAACTATATCATTTAGTTATTTATTTAAAGGGGAAGGCATTTTCTGTGTTGAACAAATATATACTAATCTCTTTTAACAATGTGTGCTTCCAAAATTGTTTTCACTTTATTATTCCAAGCTAATACTCTATTAAAACAGTAGTATGGGCAAACAAAATAGAAAAACTTATAGAACTGTGGCCATCGTAAGCCTTTGCCAAAAAACGGCTCTCCTTTCAGCAGTTTCCTTGCTTTCCTTCTCTATTTTGTCCGTTTTCCAGGGATAGTTCTTCACACCGCTCACAATGCGTTCCCAAAATGTTAGTTTACTTGGCTCGAATGATCCGACATCTTTGGTTATTTCCTCACCATAGTTTGTCCCAATATTGCAAACCAATAGAAGAAAAAATATCGAAAAGACTGCAAAATTTAACCCGTTGGCTGCAAGCATTTTGAGGCAGCGATGATCTCAATCTGATCTTGCTGGAAGTTATCTTCTGGTTGCATGTCGAAATACTAAATCTTATCAATAGAAAATATTTACAGATGAGACAAATTGTTTTACAATGGTTAATGGATAAGATAGCAAGAGCCATTAGTTTTATAAAATTTTTTCTCAGCCCAAAAGTGAGCTACAAGAATTAGCGATTATTGAATAGAAAAGCTTTGTTTATGTAAAAAAGTGTATAATTGCAAATTGACATTAAATTATTATTAGCATTTGTAAATAAAAAATTAAGAAAATTTAATTTACCATCTAACTTATAAAAAATAATCCACAAAGTAAGTTGGGGTTATTGAAAACTTCTGGTCAAATTATATATGTTTATGCACTATATTGCAGAGTTACGAATACTTTGAATTAGTAAAGTTCTACATTTCCTAAAATTTTCAAATGTTTAAATTTTTCCCATGCAAATTATTAAATATATTATTTATTTCAAGTTAAGTTTTCTTACTCCTAAAATACTTGTTACATTATATGACTCATGTTAAAACTTTTTACTTTTTTACATTCTTGGCAGATATTCTTTAAAGAGATTTCAATCAAACAATAAGAGATAATCGTATATTACCAAACAAGAATCGTATTTACGAGTATAATTTAGCATAGGGTAGGTCAAGGAAAAGAGATTGTCGTATAGCTTTTCGGGCTGAATTTTATTTTAAAATTTATAAATGATGTCATTCATTTGGCAAACGAACTTTAAAAGATTGTCCCTGATCTCGGCGCACATTGATCCGTTCATTCATAAATTATCAAAAAAGTATGTTGCTTGATTATGTTGCGAATATGTACATATGTGCATAACAGTGTGTATGATGTGTTTGCCTAATTTAAATTTAACTTCTAAGGTGGTCGGGCTCAATTAGGGCTGGTTCTCTGCTCACAGCTAATCGCTATGCCGTCCAGTAATTAATTCAGCCGTCTTTGCTGGCCAAACTCGTTGGTCAAACGTGGAGTCGCGTGACTCATGATGCCTCGCAAAATGGCAAACTGAAAAATTTGTTTTGGGGTTGTCGGCAACGTATGTAAATACAAGTATCACAAGGAAAGTTTCAAGCCAATGAAAATATGTATACCTTTGTGTCTGTGTATCACTTGTCTTCCACTTTGTTTTACATTCCTAAAACAAACAAACGTTTTTTTTTTTTTAATTGTGCTAATTAGCTCATTGGATAAATTGAGATCGATGCCCTTTTATTATTTAATTTGTATTGAATTAAATGTACATATGTACATAATAGCAATCAGTCACTGATTAATGGATTTATAATAAAATTGCTGATTAATGGGAAGGTCAGATTTTTCCTATATGGACATTTAAACCTTGAACTTTGTCGCATCGCAGATATGCTGGTGTGACCCATATTATCTTTAAACCGGAAGATACCATTTTTGACTTCAAAACACATACAAATATATAACTCTGCTTAAATTTAAAAAAAAATCAACAGGCTTATTTTTTGACCTCTTCCAAGAATTTGTTACTCTTATTAAGTTTAAGAACTCCCACTTGAGAGAGGTGTTAAAAAGTTTCACATTGTACTCGAAATTAAATGATTCCACTTATGTGACACAGTAAAAGTTAAATTTTTTGCTTCCAAGCTAACGGCGCAAATTCAAATTGAAATTCAAGTTCAAATCCGCTTCTGCTTTGTCACACCCTTCCTGCTACCAAGCGAACACAGACGCGGTCAACAAATTGTAAAATAAATTGTATATATTTTTTTTTTGTAACATTTGTTGTAACTGGTTCTCCGAACCAAAAAAATTACTCTAAAACGCCCATGTTACTGATGTGTGCTCCAATTTATTTTTCAATTTATCTTATTCTAATGTACATTTTGTTATTTATTTAATTTTGAATATAAAAAACATCTTGATCCATAATTCTGATATAAACTTAATGGCCTCAAAAGAATCGTAATTATGTTATCGCAAAAATAACCTATTTATCATATTGATTTTGTTTTGATATGACATAAAAAGGAACATTACATTTTTAAAGAAAGAAAGAAGGTTATGTTTGTACATATGCCCTGGGCACCTCAATCTTACCTCGTTAAAATTAAAACAAATAATTTAAGGACACCATTATCCGATACCCTGCAGCAAACAGCTGATGTTGCGCCGCCGCATCATGCAGCACAGGCACACACAAACAAAAAACCAAAAGAGAGCGGCAGAGAGTGACGCTTTTTCTCTCTCTCCTCACACAGTGGGGCGTCTACAGCAAAAGTCCAGCAAAAAAATATATATATATTTTAGTTTTTGATATAACAAATTTTTTAAATGCATATAAAAGAAGAAGGATTTGTGCACCTTAACCCAAAAGAAAATGATCTGGGAAACATTATTTAAAAGTTTTTCTATAAAATTATATTATATGTACGGATTTAAAGTAAACCATTTTAAAACTCTAAAACGTTTTTACACAAAAAGAACTGAAATAATGTATGTTTACCATATTTTTTATTGTAATGGGTTTATCAGGTCAGGATTTAAAAAGATTTTAAAAAATTAGTGCCATATTATACATAAAGTCCAAAAACAATTAGTCTTTTCTAAGAAAATCATATTTTAGTTAATAATAAAAATTTCACAATTCCCAACTCAGCCTTGTTTTATTCGCGCGCATTTTAATCTGTGTAAAATGCGGCGATTAGTCTTCTTCGCCCACTGTGCGGCGCTCATAATCGGCTCTCGCATTTTCGCTTTGGCGATCAGTTAAAATTGAGTTGAAAGCTAGTCAAGTCACCCGCGCGGAGTTCTTTTTGTCGCGTCGTTCCGCAAATAGTTTTATTTTGGTTTTTACTTAATTTAATTTCGTTCCGTTTGACTTTTCGCGATTGGAGTGACGTTGCCGTTTTAAAGAAGTGCGCACATATGGAAATCGTAAGCACATAATTGTTGTTATTGTTGTTGGCCAGAGACACGCGTCGCTTTTCCGCGTGTTTCTTTTATTTTTGTGGATTGGATCGGCAGCCACCTGAAAGGCGCCATTTGAAAACACAACAGCTGTGCCGCGAAAAATATAAATATATGTATATGTATGTATGCCGAAGTGCAAAAATAATAGAAATTAAATAAAAACCGGAGAAACGTGCAAAAAAGCCGTGAGAGCGGTGCGTGCCTGTGTGAGTCTCGCCCGCGCTCTCTTTCCTACTTATTGCGCAAGCAAAAGAGAGCGCTTTAAATACAAAAATTAACCGAATGTGTGAGTGTGTGTGTGCGTACCTGAAAATATATTAAATATTTGATTATTTGCCTTTGTGTTAGAAACAAAACAACAACAAAGGTCTTTGCTGAATAAGTAGAACTTAGAGTGCACTTTCTTTGTGACCAAAAGATCGCTCCAAACTTCAAAAATCGAGCAAGGCTATATATCTGTATATGTCTACGATTTGAAAGCGCAAGCGTCGCGTCGCCATGCGAATGTTAATATATAACACAAACCCCTAAAAATCGACAGCAGCTGAAAAGTCATCACAACATTATCGCACAAATAAGTATAATAAGAACCGATCCAACAATAGCAAATAAATCAGCGAACGGAAACTAAGGCAGGCAAGTTCATCAAAAATATGCATATGTACATATAATGAAACGACAAGCGAACTTCGCTCACGAAACTCACTTAACTTTGCTGATAAGATGGGTAAAAAATACTCAAATTGTCAACTCTTTTCGGACTCCCCTCTCGCTCTGGCACAGTATCAGCTAAACAATGCCCCAAAATATCCGATCTTGTATACCCTGCAGTACGCTCAATAAATTTAAACTCAATAGTATGAATTGGTGAATTAATACAGTGCTAACTCAATCTAATTTTTTGTAAGGTAATCACTTCTGGAGGGGTTTGCTCTTAATTTGTATATGTATATGTGATAGCTTTGTATGTACTTATTGAAAGATTACAACAAAAAATACTTAGAGTATAAGGCATTTACAATGATTACTATAAATAAAATAATAAAAAAGTTTTCTGCAAAAAGGATGTTAAAAACGTCATCCAGATTCCCAGAATTTTATATTTTTCTAATTTTTCGAAAATTGTTCCATTTTTGTCGCGTTTTTGTTTAATTCAAAGAACTTGCTTGATAAATTTGCTAGTTGTTTTTTTACCATTAGTATAGATGTTTCGGAGGCATCCAAAAACTATTTTTAATGTAAAAGTTATCAGGATGTCGTGTCAGTAGCATTTTGTACCTGGAAAAGATGGATTATTATAATGCAGAACACAAAATCTTATTAAAAGAAATTTTTAAATGATTGTTCATAGCTTCCAAAATAAAGTATAGATGTAAAGCTTTTTACTTGCAAGCTTGAATGGCAGTTATGGGAATTTTTGGTGATGATTTTTTTGCCCATTATCTCGGCTTTTTTAGAATACTTGAGCTCAGAAACACACTTGATTATTAGTCGAGCGCGGCAAATCGGACGGAGAATATCCGGTGCACATAAAAAAAAAAGTTTTGATTAGTTTTTATCAAAACTGTTTGAACACAAAATAAAATAATCCTATTATTTATTTTTCCAAAAAGTTCCTAATCTATTACGCTCCTTTTTTATTTATATTTTCATAAAAAAGGTGCGAATTCGTGTTGAGGTGTAACCATTCTCAAATATTTTTAACTAACAACACTCCCTTTGTTGTACTCATCAATTTGGAGCGTAGCCAGAAATAAATAATTTTAAAAACAGTTGGTAGCTCAATCGGTCTGTTAATGAGTCCTAACTCAAAGTGAAATATTCAATTTAAATATTATTTAATACATTTTAATACTGTTTGATTAGTAAGCCGGGATATAATTTTAAAACTGTGTCAAACTAACCAGATATCGAGTTAATCTATTTTAAATTTCAAATGTGTCTCATATTAAAAAAAACTTGTGAGCTCTTAAGTTATATTTCACAATGTCTGTGCGCAGTTTTTTGGTAAGGCCATTATTTCTTTATTGTAATTAAAGGTATATTTAAAAAAAAATTGAAAATAAGATTGTTTCTAGCCAAAAATGATCGTTTGTATGAGCTATCATAATACATTTTAAGTTGTACCCCTTTCGTCAAATAAGTTCGTTCATTATTCGTTTATCTGTACAGTTGTGTTGGGATACAAATTGCACTAACCTAGTACACTTAGTACGCACTCTAGAGGTCTGGCAGATAAATATGTATACACGTGCTGGAGATGGCATATCTCTCGTTATCAAAGGCGTTTAATCTAACGAGTACGTGTGAAGGCTAACAAGCTTCGCGTGGATTTATGTAACATGCATAGCTCCCAAATGACGGGACTGAGGCTAGTTTTCACTATCCGAAAGTCTTATCAAATGGTGCTACAAAATGCACCAAGAAATGTTTCATACTCATCCAGCTAGCGGCGTAATTTGCTTTTGGGTTCGAACAACACGGTTCGATTCGTTCCACAACCGGTTTGAGTTCCTGCAGTTTACACTCATCTCATATTGGAAGGGGCACCGGGGGTACATCTCACAGGAACTCCATGCGCCGAGCCATCAATCAGTGCTACAGTGAAACATCTAAAAATCAAACTTTTCTGAAGTCTGTAATAGGTCTTCCAAAGATCTTAAACCAATATCTTGGTTTAAAATTTCACAACACGAATTGTTGTTTTTAACCCAAAAGAATATTTTAAAATTTTATTATCATGTGCTTCTCGGCTTAATTTATGTGCCCTCATTAAATTTCAGAAGAAAATTATTGGTAAACTCAAGAATTTTCGATACATTTATTAACAAATCTCAAATCAAATCAGTTAAGTTAATTGTGTTTTTTTGAAATGGTTTAACATAATGAAGTTCAACTGTATATTTCTATGAGTATGTGCACTCGGACAACAATGCGTTGTCAATGAAAGCCGCAAACTGGTTTCGGCCTAGGAAAATCAACGCAAACAGTAGTGCAAAGTTGGCCGGTGAAAACGCAGTGAGCTCGACCACCACTTACCTATGCACTTCCGAGAGCATCTTAAATATCGCGATATTAATTTCTAAGTAAACAAAAAGAATCGCGCCAGAAGGGCACCCAAAAAATTATTTTGTTTCGAGAGATATGAAACCCTACACACGTCGTTGACTATTAAATTTCAGGCCGCACAATTATAACTAAATATAAATATAACATTACCTGGCACGTGTTGTAGCAAAGTTGTTCAGCGAAAGTACTTAGCTTCTTTTGCTAAAAAGAATATCAGCCTTGTCTTCATTTAAAAAAAAATATAGAAATCTTCAAAAATACTGAATAAAGCTTACTTTAAGTGATGATATTATTGATTAAACAGTTCAGATAAACTATTCAGTGCTAAATATTTGTTAAAAACAAACTCTAAACCCGAATCTTTGATGTCTTCACTGGTGGCACTGTCACAACTCTCTCGTTACGCTATCATATCGATTGTTTGCAAGGTAAATTTGATCAGCCAATTGAAAAGTTAAGTCTGCACTCATAATGGAAGGGATTTGGTCCACCCTGGCGTGAACTCTTCGAGAGCCAACGAACAGAAGCAATCGGCAAGTGGTAACGTAATACTCGATCGGAGAGATAAACAAACGCGAATCAAACTCGATTCAAGACCAAGTGAATCATAAAATCAAATCTGGTTAGTGCTCTACGCACAATGAAGTTTGAAATCGGCACCGGAGCATATCGAATAGTCAAACGCAACCGAAATCGATATCCGTATCGAAACGTGGAGCAAGTGCAAGGGCAGATCGTTTCAAAATATAAGCAAAGATCACTTGTCAGGACAGTGAAGACTCGTCTAAATTTAACCACAATACTGGCGGCTAATTGAAGCTTGGCGTAGGGACTCGGATCTTCATGGAGACAAGCGTTTGAGGGGTCTGATTGTTATTGATATTCTGATCATGGCTTCGCATGCGGTTAAGATCATTCGAATGTGCGGTTGCTGAAATCCTGCACCGAAAAAATATGACCTCAATAATCCATTTTAAAAATATTTAATTGGTATTCATTGTTTTGAAATTAATAACTGAGTTATCTAACAGTAAATAAATTATACTTAGCTTACTAACAGAACATTTAATTTATAGGCTTATATCCATTTTTATTTTATATTATTTTATTATTAATTGAACAGCAGGATTTTACATGAATTTTATTTTAAAGGCAATTATCTATTTATGTTTTTTAACTGTATGGAACTGATTGTGTTTTATATACATTTTTTCCTGTGTAGCATTGGATACAGACTTATTGGTACTTAACTGAGCAGACCCTATACAGAACAAACATTTCAGTAATTTCTGTTTTTTGTTTACCAGAGTTTGCACAATATATCTTCGAAGTCGGCTTCATAAGCCATTCAATTCACGTTTTGCCATGAATGTTAAGTTACAATGGTCAACACAATTTAAAACAACCCATTTAGAGCCGGTAAGCTATTCAGTGTTAGGAATAAAGGGGTCTCAATGACACGACCACATCATTATCATGGTTGCCTGCACTTTGTACTTAAATATTAACATCTGTGAAAAATCGTAAGTACGTTTTTAAAAAAAGGCCCAGAAACTGACACAAAATTGTCACGTACATTTAAATCAGCTATTATGAAAAAATACGAAAACATTTATTTGAATAGGAAATAAATAAATTGAAACTAAATACTGATTCATATTTACTAGTTTTGTAAAGAATACAACTTTTTAAAGGTTAAACACAGAATACAAATTGTTCGACGGTATTATATTTAAAGCTGTAAGCTCTCATCTACCGATAAAATCAACTAATAAAATTAAGAATATCGAATGATTGGTTTCTTTTATTTTTGTTTGGTGTTGACAGCAATGCAAACGAAGCTCGCTTGTTCTTTAAGAGTTTTGTTTATTGTGTTTTGACTCCCTCCAGTTATAATTAACTTCGACTTAATGTATACAAAAATAGAAATAAGTTTCGGAATCTTCAAGTAGAAACATCGTCTAGCATATTTCTCAATTGAGTTCTCAGCTCAAACATTATTGGCCTCGGCTACTAGATATGTGTGTAGTAATGAGCAAGCAATGAATCATTATTAAATTTTTGCTTGCTTTCGGGAGTTTCTACTGAAGTGGCAACGACATTGATAAAGACAAGGGTACAAGTGAATAAATTTTAATGGGTTGATAAGATCGTTCTCCCAACACTACCAAAGCAATTGAACTTAATATATGAAAATGTCACAAATAAATCTGTAAGAGATAACGCCATAATTGGAGGATCACAAAGACATTGATTTGAAAGTGGACAGTAGAGTGAAACTAGTCAGCAAGTCATCCAACTATAAATACAGATTACACTGCCAAATCAGAGACACCATTCCACTCCATCAAGCCAAAAGATTGCGCCATGCAATGCAATCTCTCGGATACATACGGCCATTGGAAAAACGGAACCAAAACAATCGGCCAACCCGACCAAAATCGCACAGCCAACCGACGGGAACTCAGACAAGTGCGCTCCTCTGGGCTTTTTTTTTTTGGCTCGAAATCTTATCACAGCACTGGCTGTTGACTGTTGTTTTTGAGCTTTGCTGGAAATAAAAAGTGCTGGCGATAACATTTAGGCCATTTTTACTGCTGTGTCCCTCCTTTCTGGCCCGCTTCAGTACTCCGGGAGCAGCTAGCTCATCCCGTCCACATATGTCAGTTGTTCGAGTGTCAATCGTAAATTGGAATTGTGTCGAATAGACGAGATGGACTTCTGATGACGCCTGCTGCAAGTATCTCCAAGTGCTGGCTGTGTATCTTTGGCTATATGGGCCACGTATCTACTAGCTCATGTACAGCAATAAACACTTAAAGAAAACTTGGCTAAAGAAAATAGACCAAGAAAGTTGTACATATATCAGGAAAAACTTTGATCCACAACTGACTGTAGGTAACATAGAAAACGTTTTGTTAAGTTTTTTTAAATACCTTTTCTTAATCCGTGAAAAGCATTATTATTTTTAACAATATATAAAAATAATGGTAGAGTTAAAATTCAGAATTAGGAGAAACTTTAGTTAAACTCTTATTCTACTTTTAGTTCTTCGAGCAAAGTATTAACAAAACCTAAATTTTCCGTTTTGTTTTGTATTTCAATTTTGGATCACTTAACAGATCAAAAATGTTATTAGTTTGGGTTAAGACGTTTTAAATGTTTGATTTGGGCCTAAACTGTTTTCGATTTCAAAAAATAGTTTTAAAAAAATAAATATTATTTTGGCATTATCTTGTCTTTTTTTTACTGTGTTTTGAGTGTAGATTAACTGCATATTGATTTGTGAAGCGAGCGGGGCGGTTTTGCAGAGTATAGCATTAGTGAGTCTCACTTGTGCGGAATCCACTGTACACGAGATAATGGCTCCCCCAACACTCTGATAGAGTACCCCATACAAACGCTTGATATATGCGAACATTTTTGTACTTTTTCGCTGTATTGGGTCGCGTTTATCAATGTAACGAGTCGCTGCCGTCCTTTGGCGATGATAAATTGACAGATTGCACTTGTCCAACGTTTTCGTTTAGTACTCCGCCGTTTTCAGATACTGCTGAGGTCACTGTCACTTTAGATGGGGAAAATGTCCGATCCGATTGATCGCAGACAAGTCGGATATTCTGAGTTTTACGAGCCCAAAGACTGAATGAAATTTTTTATGTGAAGTAAAGATGAATGTGAACTTTGCCAGTAAAAAGTGTTGATGACTTAAATATGTTATTCTGAAGTGATCTTAACCAGATAAAGTTCGTGTTATCTACTTGTATATTTATATTTTAATACACATATAAATATTATATATTAGTTATATTTAGCTTTCAACTTAAGTATAACAAACCTCAAGAAAATAGTTAACCTCGAGCTTTCTTAAATTGTATTTGTTTTCTAATAAACGAAACTGATAAAAGCGATACAAAATTGTAACAACAGCACTCGAAAGATACAATCTGACAACATTTACTTGTTGTTCCCATCTTCATACTCTTTAAAAATACAAGTGTAAAAATATATGATAAAAACCCAAATAATCTGAAGATTTTGACAGTTAGCAACTTATATCGAGTGTTAAGGAATAAAATACTTTTGCCTTAAAGACTAAATTATTAAGGGTTTAGTGCTGAGATATAGCTACTTTGTTCTTACAGTTACACTAAGTGTTGGATATCGAATGAGGGAAATCCCAAAAGATACATAGAATTAAGTGAAGCCCCATTCAAGCTTGGAAGTATAATTTCAGTTTGTTTTCTTTTAGATTTACTCTTTCGCATTTGCAAGTTTCGTATACACTTAATAGTTGATTGATATTGGCAATCGGAAATCGCCGAGGTAGGGACCTTTGGGATTGTTGATAAAATGCTCACCACGCGAATTACCCGACTTTTAATCAGTTTATTAACGCCTCTTTCTATATTTTGCAGGGGTTTGAAGTCCGCTGGCTTCGGTATGTATTCCACCAAGGAGACAAAGAGCGCGGCAAAGACGCAAAAAAAGGCGCAGAAGGTGAACAAGAAGCAGCAATTAAAGCAGCAGCAGCAGACATCGTTGCCAAATGGCAATAAAGTCAAATCGCCAGCGAATGCCAAGAATACCCAGCCAAATAATAACAATAATCACACTAACATCAACAACAACAATAACAACAACAGCATTATAGTGCCGAATAATAATAGCAAAAGTAGCACATTGCCTACTAACACGGCGCAAAAATTCCGGGAGCACTACGAGGCGGAAAAGCGGAACCAGGGTGTTAAAATGGGCGCCACCACTTTGCCCGGCTACGAAAATGTGCCCAAAATGGAGCGATCCAATAGCTTTTCGTTGCGCAACAAGCTCTCCAAACTCATAAATCATTTGACGGGCAGCAAGGAGAATCTATCGAGGACCGATGACGATGAAGATTCCAGCCGGACACCTTACATATTCACCCGTAGTCGTTCGATGATACAGATGAGGCGACCAAATCGTCGGAGTTTCATCGAACCGCAATTGGAGCAACTATCGGAGGAAACGGAGAAATCGGGGGATCTCACCTCGCCGGCTTCACCGCGAAAGACTTCGGTGGCCGATTTCCAGGTCAGCTCACCGGTGCTCCTGAGAAGGAGTGAACTTACGGGATCGGTGAGGACCCCGGCACGTCGCCAATCCGCCCAGCCCTTCACCTCGACCCCTTTGGAGGAGGTGCAGTCGCAGGTTCAACGCAAGGGCTCGCTGATGTCGCTCAATCAGACGGAACCCACTACCAATCCCCAGCTCAATTTCCAGAAAAGACGATCCAACACGCTTATAGCTTCCTTTAAGAGCACCTTTTCGGGACTTACCAGCGGTGGTGGTGGGGCCGAGAAGAAGGAGAAGATGAATCCCAAGTGGAGCGCCTCCCTGCAATCCCTGCAGGCCATCGACAATATGGTCAGCTATGCCAACATGTCCTTCATCGACTACGACAAGTTCAATGGCTATGAGAAGCAGCTGGAGCGTCAGCAGTCGCTGATGAGTTTGGCAGAGCAACCGGTTCCCACCGCCACCCAGCTGCCACTGCCTCCGTCGGCATTGACCCACTCGCATTCGCCCTCGCCGCTGGGTGAACCGCCTCGCACACCCGTCCACCTGAACTCCTCCTTGGACGAGTCGGTCAGGACGGTGGTGATGCGCCCCAAGAGGAGCAAGGCCTCCCTGGAGGGCAGAAGCAAGACCTCCCTGGAAGGCAGGAGCAGCATGGTCAGCCTGAACAGTGCCTACAATCTGGACACCGACTACGAGCACAATCTGGACCGAGTGCACAATGTCTATCGGGAGAGCTTGGACTCACGGACACTGGAGCTGCTGAACCTGCGATCACGGAACTCGTTCATCCAGGACCAGGCGGTCCTGTTCGACGCTTTGAATCTGGAGGATGGATCGGTGGCGCGACGGTGCGCATTGTGTTCGAAACGCGTTGGCCGGAGTGGAAGCATGCGGCAGCAGGAGCGGGATGCCGTCGACGGGCGAGGGAATCCAATAAAACAGGTGAGTTCAAATGCTTTTCTTAGTCGTCAAACCAAAAAGCAGTAATGGAATACTTATATAATTGGTGTTAATGGCAATCTGGTCGTTAGATCGCCAATTTTGGTCTTTGTTTGTAATACCAAATGAATTTTCAATATTCTCCCTATGACTTCTAAGGATTATTTTAAAGAAATCCAATGTTAAAGTGACTAACTGACTAAGTTTAGTACCTTTTGTTTGTTTGGTGCTCTTATCATTGCACTTATAAAACTCTTACATCGAATCTGTAATATATATGACTCAATAAGTTATGACTTCTGGCCATAGCTTACCGATAAATGTAGGGTTTTTCTCAGAATGTTCAATGTTTCGTTAAACCCCTTCAGTTTACTCCGGAAGTTCTATGTGGTTCATAAGGGGAAATTCGTCTTAAAGCGTCATCGATTTGATTCAACAGCTCATGAACTTTTTTAATCGCATAAATGAGTGTAATATTTGCATTTCTACGTAGGTTGTGTGTAGCTGCCCAGTTTAACTGTTGTAGGCACCAGTTCTTCAGCAACACCAATAGTTGCCATAATAAACTTCTTTAAATGGAAATTTCATTCTTGTGAAAGGTATCTATTGTTTTAGCTTGGCAAGGTTGCAATCTGAAAAAGCTTGTTAATGATCTAAGAAAATGTAAAATTGAAAAGGATTGACTGACTGTTTAAATAATTTATAAAAATAAAAACGAGCAAACGAAGCTCAGACTTAAAGTCATCAAACCACAAAAAAACCCCTAACCAAGTTTCTCAATTTATATTGTTTGCTTATCTTCTTGCACACATTCTCAGTTTAACATTTAAAGAGATTAAAATGTTTAAAGTATATAAATATCTTTTACTGTAAAGAAATTATATAAAAATAGAATTTACTAGAATTAGAAATGCGAAACGACTGGCTTGACAATATCAGTAAACAGCAGTTTTCCCTAATATTTGAGTTTAAAAATTTAGCTTAAAGAAATCAAAAACATCGACCCTAAGGAATATTATTTTATCTGTTAGGTAGTGTTTTTTGTACATATGTCAAAAAACTGAGACAGACTAGCGAATTTCGCCAAATCCCACAAGTATTTCCCGAATGCACAAAAACTTGTATTAATGGCAAAGTCTTAACTATTTGTATTTGCCAAAATTGGGACGTTAATATTGAAAGTAATGAAACAGTTAGTGTATAGTAGAGCGACAATTGACTCTTGCGAACTTCACTTGATTGCGTATAAAAACTAATTTGTTCTTAAATCGATCTAAGTATAAAGAAAAATGTGGATGTGTTTATTCGGCGATTGCGATTATTTGCCCCGTTGCTCCACTTTTACTGCGTGTAGTCGGTGTCGCCCTTCGAATAGTGTATGCAGGCCAAAACGGTATCCAGCAGATACAGTGCGCCCTCGATGACGCACAGCGATCCCATGGCAATGCCCACTTGGCGCTCCGAGTTTACGTACAGGAATCCCTCGTCGGACATATAACCCTTCCAGTAGTGCAGGGCCACTCCACCCACGGTGATCCACATGATGCAGCCAACCACGTTCATGATGGTGTCACAGAGCTCTCTGCAAAAAATATAAACAGAATCGCAATAAGTTTTAAATCCTATGAGGTCTCAAGACAAATTTAGAAAGTTTAACAGTTAAATTGTAGAATATTTATAGGGTTGCTTAATGACACGACTTTCAAAACTTGTTGTGTATATTTAACTGATATTTGTGGCGTTAGTTAAAGCTACTTTTAATGTGATTATGAGAAGATATGTGTTCTAAAGAGTCCCTAACAAATTCCATTCCAACTGGGATAACCTTTGGCTTGCTATGCTATACTATGATGATTTCTCAATGCTCCATTAACTTACCCCTTATGCTTGGTGGTGCCAAAGGCGAAGGCAATCGTGTGGCATCCAGTGTAAATCAAAAATCCAACCATAACGCCCGAGGCCACGATTTCCGCATCGGCGCTCTTCTCCTCGTTCAAGTTCCAAGTGCCGCCAATGCCCAGGAATTCGCCGCCATCGCCCCAACGGTACAGGAAGATGATCACCAGGTTGATGATCTGCAGAAAAAAGGGGACGCAGGAGAGCAATGAGGTCATGTATTCCGCGAGTGAATCACATTCCAGCCACGCCTCGCCGTACACCACGGCGTATGAGTAACATTGCTAATACGCCAGGACTGATAAAACGCGCGCTTATCAGCCAAGTTATTGCGACTACACAGTCTGTTGCTCAATTCGTGAAGGGAGTTGGTAAAATAAAACCCAAAACTTACCAGCTTCAGGGCCTTGATGAATATAGAACCGATTGTCTCCACGGACACCATTTTGCACTAGACGCTGATTTTGTTTTCGTTTGGCTGGAATTAGGGGGCACACATTAGTTTACAATAACCTATAAAAATTCCCCTTAATCAGTGGGCACTCACAATCTTTTCTGTAATTTTCACACGGAAACTACAACAAATGATTCGTGTTCGTATCGTTGTCGTTCGACGACTAAACTGAAAATATCACTGAAAGGCAAACTGTTGCTCGCATAGGCGCTGTATTGTAGCCAAGAATTTTGTAGCTTTTGCAATCTGAGCATACACGGTCAGCGATAAGATAAGGCATTCGACGATACGATAACAGGTGCTATTCGAAATGGGTTACTAATTTGTTGACGGTTCCTCCGGGGGCGGTAAAAAAAAATCTAGATGCGCATGCGCCAGTGAGCCCCACCCGCGTATCTTATCGTCGGTTTGTCGCCTTACAACGCGATATCAGGTGCTCCGATTTGCTGGTTCTCGCAGCATTATTGTACATTATTCATGGCGGCCACAAAGCCACAAAAGTGGAAAACAAAGCTTGGGGCTATCGAGAGGCCGGAAACAGTTTGTCTTGCGTCACCAGTGGATTTTTGAAATACTTTGGGGTGAGCCATTGGCCTGGCATTCCCCCCGATAACGACGATTCCCCCTTAATGCTTGTAACGCATCCCCAAAACCTTGAAAATCCACTGACCTTGTCGCATTTCGATGATCGATAGCCCACTTTGATTATATGCATTCTCGCTACTGATTGAAAACTCTCTCACCCAAATCACTGCAACTAATCTGCATTTCAATTAACTCAACCCTAGCACAATAATCATAGCTGTGTGGCCCATGTTCAAGATTTCGAATCAATTGGAACATCACAATGCAAGATAATAGCGACAATTGCCGAGAGTGAAACCTCGTTTGCGGTTGGCATGTGGGACCCCAAATGACTACTTATTATAGTAAAACGGAGAGTAATTGCTTTTTGCAAGCTGTGGATGAATGGGTGGTTTTTATGAATTACTTAAAAATATATTACGTCCACATTATCGTATACTACTAACTCATGTTAAGCTAGCTTTTCTTGTTTTTAAATTTAGTTGTTCTACATTAAATATTCGAAATTGCAATGTAGTTAAAGATATTTTGTAAAACTTTGAACATTAATTGATTTTTTTTTCGTTGTTAAAGTCACCAAAAAACACTTTGCACCTCGTGCATTCTGTTTTATATTTTATAAGCACCATTACATTTTACATGTATAAATCATAAGTTGAGAATATGAAACAAAAACATGACATCACACCTCGTCAAGAGGTTTTTTTACGACCTGTCATTGAGTAGCAAGTACACACACAGATCCACGAGTACTATATATAAACAAGTATAACTTACTCAGTGCGAGGGATTATTGGGTTTCATTCGGATGCTGAGTAACAGGAACACTATGGAATATAAGTTGTGGGGTGTTGTGGGGGTAGAAAGTTTTTGCAGCCCAGTGTATTTTGTTAGGTTTTTTTTATTTTTTAATTTAATACATGCTTAAGAATTTTATCAAAATATGTCGACGACCTTTGCTCGTTTAACTAAGTGGAAAGCCTTTTAAAATGCAAATTACAAACCAATCTCTTAAAATGCTTTAAATACATCAAGGTTATTTCCATATCTTCGGCTTTGTGAAAACAATAAAGTTAATCATGTTTTTCATATGTTTATTTAGACACAACTCTGTTTAAAAATGATTAATAAGCATCAACAGTTATGTATTTTTATATTGATTGCAATGGCTTGACCAAATCCAAAAGATGATAAGATTAGATTCAGAAATTAAATGTTTAATAGGGAATAAAGAAACCTGCGAGTGCTTATTTAAGTATACAGATATAGCTTTGCATTGCATTTCCAATGCAAATTGCCTGGGGCCTGAAAAAGTAAGGAATTTCTTCCAAATCAAGGCCAGAGGTTGCAGTGTTCTTTCTTTAGGTTCCTTTGTAGCCGATCCCCTTGCGATTCTTCCCGTTTCTCGTATCGAATCTCCAGGGAGTACCAGAAAAAGTCTTTAATTTTGGAATTTGTCTCCTCTGCGTTCGCTGCCGATGAATCATTTGGCAGAGAGAAGAGAGCAGAGAGTTGCGGCAGAACAACAAAAACCGGCATGCAATTGCCACCAACACAAGTGCAGCTCTTGTTTGGAGCCCTCTCTCTCCGTTTATGGGGAATAGAGCGAGATAGAAGTGAGAGTTGACTCCATAGCTACTAGCTTTTGTGTGTCAATTGTCGTCAACTAAACATTATTAATAGTGATGAGACATATATTACATTACTCAAGTTACAATTCCAAGGATCACTTTCGTTAGCGACATTTCAATAACATATTTTGTTTTTACAAAATATATTTGTTAAAGCTTTTTTAAGCTTAATCCCAACAATTAAGAACATTTTAAACTAGTAATCCACATGTTTCCCATTAATAGAATAATTCGAATATAGCTAGCGCTCGTACGTAATTTTTCAAGGTAGGTAATACAAAAAATGTTCTGTTGCAAGTTGCACTTTCAAGCTCCAAAACTTCTGATATAAAATAATAGGTCGTGGTAACAAATACATATACAGCCAAAAAGCAGTAAATTGAGAATGATCAACTAGCTGTACTAGCTGTGGATTACAAGGTTATTAATAAAATAGACAAGAGGCTGCTAGGACCCTACCCGCAACATACCCAGAGTTTGCTAAAGAATAGCCAATTTGGCAGTCCTGCAACCAAACCGTTCTTTCTAGCTAGTGTTGTACCAATCAGACTTTGAGAGCGTCACTTAACATTGCAGAACATTACAGCTATGTAAACTGTATCTCAAGACGAGAGTATTTAACACATACTCGCGAATGCATCTGTAAGTTACGTATGATTATTTGCACACCTTTAGGAGCACTTACCTGCCATATTTGGACTACCTGGCGTCAATGAGGTGTGACAGCGATTTGGTAATGAGATTTTCGAACCGCTCTCTGTGGGCGGACTTAAATTAATTGGCAGACATTCGAGAAGTGACTCAGAAAATTGTAGATGAACACATGGCAGCAGAGCTTTTCGATTTTGTTTTGATTATTATTTGATTTCGCCTCTTCTTCTTTCGCCGGCTGCGTTGTTGCTATTTTATGAATGAAAGTTCCGTTTGTTTACCTTTGCGCTTTTGAGCGTGCGCACGAATCTTTCTCTCTTTCGAAGAGCGAGATAAAGAGAAAAAGAGAGAGTGAAAAGTGAGAGTAAAGAGTGTGGGTAAGATGCTTATCACTCGAGTTCAAAGAACACACACTATCGCAAATAAAAAGTTTTCGCCACTCTAAAAATTGCGGTAAACTCATGTGCTGCACCACTGAAAACTTGAAGAGATTTACGAGTTATTTAGCAAGTCGGTCGACTTTCAATTAATTTAAATGTGTTTTTGAACAAACAATTTCTTCAACCCCGCTATTTACTGTCAACTTTGAAATTGACGAAAACGTATTTGGCCAGCATTTTATGACATTTGCTCAACGCTTGCATTCATATTCATAGAATTATAGACATACAATCCCACAGCGGCGGTAAACAGAATAAACATATTCTGATACAAAAGTATAAAATGGCATTGGAAATGCGATCTTTCCAAACCAATTTAGATTCGGATTTTTATTTTAGTATTTTTATTGAGTTTTCAAACTTTGTTGAGAATTAAGAATAAAAAAAATTGCATGTTTCAGAATTAAAAATTTTTTTTTTTTGATATTTGATACTGTAAATAGTAATAAATTTGTTAAACTAGTACATGATTTCTTTTGTTGAGTTTAAATTGAACTTATTGTTTCAAATGGGTTACGATTCTCATCAAAATGGGCGGAAAAAGAGATTACATAAAATTTAAATCTATTTGTTTACAGATTTTAAATTTTAAGTTAATTTCTAGAAGAAAAGTACTATTTCAAACAGAAAACTTTGTCAGGACATTTGAAAAATGTTAAAATAGCAGAGACTATAAATTTGTGGCTTGAGTTCTATTCTTTTAACCTCAACTGTCCCAGTACAGTCATAGACCTGTGAGTGGGAGCGGGTAGATGGGTGCCTTGTTTAACCAGACCGACTGCCGAACCCCATCTTCGTGTCGTTATCCTTATCAGGCGAGTGTGTGACAGGCTTCTCTGCTGCCTTCGGGGTCCTTTAAACGAGCGGATGGCTTCGCAGTCGCCTCAGTTCGTCGGCAGCCGTCCCACAGTGCGGATGACCCAAAGCGGACCGCCGACCTCCGACCTTTGACATCGAAAGTTCGGTTGCGTTCGCGATTTTTTGCCGCGCTGTCATCGCGATTTTGAACGCTTTCGAACCGTTCTGTGTTTTGTTGGTGCCGTAATTCCGAGGATAGGATACAAAAAAAAAAAAACAGAGTAAAAAAGGCATCAAGAGTTACATGACTAAATAAAGTAAAGCCTCCTCGTTCAATAACAAATCAATCGAAATATGTATACCCGCTTTGCTGGATGCACCCACGGTAAACAAGAGCTCCTACATACTATGATTGTTTGTCTGCAAACATCGCATTCGTTACCAACCCGATTTTTAGCATACAGTGCGTTTCGCCACTGAGTGACACTCGTCGAAGCAAAATTTGCATAAAGTGTGGGATTAAAACCCGCACTTCTAATGAGTTGCTAAGCAGTAAACAATTTCCCAACTAAAGAGATCTGGTCTTGCCTTAAATTGTGGTTCTTTTGGTTAGGATAATCTTTGGACTGAATACATTTAAACCACTTCAAATTGTAACCACTTTATTTATTATCTACATTTTATTTCAATTAGAAGACAGTGTTGTCGTTTAAAAAGTTGTAATGCACTCCGAATAAAATTAATTTTAGGAAAGTTTTTCTTTTTTTGTACATCGCCCTATTAATGTGTGTAAGAAATCAATTTCATTAAATTATATTATTTACAAAACTGCGAGAGCTTGAGATTACAGAGCTTAAAAGAAATTTTAAATCTCCGTAGCTTATTTAAATTGGTGTTAAATTGTTTTTAACAAAATGTTACTTTTAATTCTGAATCCCACTGTAATATATGTACCAATAGATATGTCACTCATCCTTGTTTGAAGCCATTCGTATGTAGTCCTTGATTCTGACGTTTGTTTGGATGACTTTAAAAGGTCATAGATAGATAGATAGAAAAGAGCGTAAATTGTCAAATGCTTATTCGGCTTAAACAGTCTGACTTTTATTGAAACAACGAATTTATTTGTTTACATTTTGACACGGAAATGTGTTATCTTTTCGCAGAACAACTTGCATTCTATTTTAATGACCAAGAGAAGAGTGAGGGTGGTGAAATTGTGGCCATAAAAATTCAATGAAATCATTTATTTCAATGGCTTTCATTCTTAATGAATGTTATGGACTGCATTTCGTTCACATTTAAACAGTTGAACCATTTAGTAAATGGGCTTGCTATAAGCATATGGTAATTGAATCGTTTGTAGTGATTATTTCTTACAAATGAAACTTTATGGGATTCTGTGATAATATTGAAATTATTCCAGGTTTTTGTTTAAATTTAATTGTTATGTGGCTTTTGTATAAGTTTCTGCTTTTAGTTATTATCAATTTTGACTTAATCACATCGTAAAATAAATAAATAAATCCTCCTTGTAAAGTACCAACCGAGTAACGATTTAAAAAGACAAAACAACAGTTTTAGAACTTTAATAAATGCAAGCAAGGAGTTCAATAAAAAAAAATGTATAAAAAACTTTAAAAATTGGGCTTATTTCCTAATAGTCGAAGGTTTTTTACTTATGTGAATTTAAAATCTTAAATTCTTCCGTGCCTTGTAGGTATTAAATTCCATCTACCATTACATCTCCTCAAAGCTGTGGATTAATGTTTGCCTCCACAAGGAACTGCTCTCGGCATTTATTTCTTTGCGACAGAGATTTGTGAATTTGTAATGCTTAACATACTTTCGGGCATAAGAAGTACTAGATAAACGTAATCATGGCGGAGCGTTTCCTTTATTGGAAACACAAAAGCGAGTGGGCGGCAAATGCCTTCTGCCATTGGGCCATTGGGCTTCTTTTTTTGGCCCTCTTCGGAGCCTTCAAATATGCATAAACTAATTTCGGCTTATGCAACATACTTCTCGGCCAGGCCCACGGCATCGATGCTGCTGCTCATCATCCTCCCCTGCTGTAATATTCATTACCTAGCCAGCCAGCCCATATGTGCGCTTCCCGTTCGCCGCTGAAACATTTAAATGCTAATAAATTTCGTTTATGGGCGAGAGCCGTGCTGGACAGTCGTGCACTTGGAAAAATTAAGTTTCGTTTTACGAAAAAAATACGGAATATTTTGCATTACAAGTTCTTCATTTGGAAAAAAAACCTATTTAAGTTAGTATTAAAAAAAATGGGACATTAACGTAGTTTTTCTATATATTTTTCTGGGTAACTATTGTTAATATACTTCAGATAAGGACAATTAAAGTTATATTTGAATACTATACCATTGAATACAAATTTTAAAGTAATTTTGAATGCAACCTTATACTTTATCTTTTTTTTTTGCACATGTGTGGCATAATTTATAAAAAAAATAGATGGCTTTCATAAGGATTGTTGTAAATTGGGTTACATACATTAAGTTTTCCAATTGCTAATTTCTCTTAATAACGTTTCGTTGGTTTTCAAAACGTGGCTTTCCAATATTAGTTAAACTTAGTTCTTAAATGCGTACCCTAGTTTGCCGTCTACCAGAGGTCAAGAAGTAGACATGAAATGTAATTCTTTTAAGTGTAGAAACTGGGACTGGTCTCCGATGACGTTCGTGCTAGGCACTCGTGACGTCCGGACCCCAAAAAAAAAAAAGAAAAAAGGTGCAAAGTCAGGTGGGGACGGGAAGGAACTAAGCTCCTGCTTGAGAAATCCTCCGCGTTGCCAGAAGAAGAAATGGCCACGGAAAATGATTTATGACTGCCAGCTCTGGCTAAGGCTGCAAGCCAATTCCATTCCTTGGTTTGTTTGGTCATCCGCTGCCTGCTCGCCGGATGTGGGGGCCAACACAAATAGCTCCAAGATTTGTCGAACGCGTCGGCTGCTGAATATTTGGTATATTGTGTATGGAGTATGGTGGTGCCGTGGAGCGTCATAAATCAATTTAAATGTGAAAATTATTGCCGCATACTTTTGGGTTGTTGTCGGGAATTTTTCATAAACAAAACACAACAGGAATTTGTGTGAACAGGAATGGGGGAGGATTCCTAGCCATTTTGACACACATGTGACACCTTAAATCTATAGCTTTTTAAGGCTTGCCTAGTATAATGTTACTTTATAAAAAGCTTTATATTTTTTTTTGTGCTTTTGACAGCAAATAAATTATAGCATTTTATATTTGTAATTTTTGTTTTCCCAAGCATTTGATTTAATATTTGATTGCTTAAATTTAATTAGACATAATTATGCTAAAATTTATATGCTCTCATTACGAACAAATACCTAATGAGTGATCATTCATTTTAATTTCACATAATCAGCGTTCTTTACTCATGTTAAAATTTCTTTCTTTTCAGGTAATTGAACGATTTTATCTTCGCAATGATGCCTTAAATTAGCACAAGTTTGCAAATGTAAGTTTTAAGACCTTGACAAATTATCTGGTTATTTACGAGGCCAAAATTTCCTCTTAAGATAACAGAGAAAACTCGATGCAAAGTTTGCAGCGGAAGCTGCTGACGCTTTGAACATTTTCTTTTCGGCCTCTTTAGGGAAAATTATTGTTTTCCCTTCCTTTTGGCCAGAAAAATAAATATCCAAAGTTCAGGGCCTTGGTAAACTTTAACGAAAGCACCCGTATTTCTGCAAAATAAAGAACAATTTTGACTAAATCGTTGACTTTGTAGAAATTTGAATTTAAAAATATAATTTGTTCATAATACTTGTGTTTAATTAAGTTATAAAAGTGTAGTTTTAAGTTCCCACCACAAATTCTTAAGTGAATTTTCTTCAACCAGCTCTGGATGAAGTTTCAAAGCAGCACCGTTCGTTTATTTTTGTCTTCTTATCTTGTACATTTTTATCTTCTGCTGAGACTTTCAATTTCCACGTACGTGGCACCTGAAGTTTTCTGCGTGCGAGGCAAAAAAAAAACTTAAATTTAACGTGTCAAAAGCTTATGAGCTTCAATTCAAGAACTCAGAAATGTCAAAGCGGAAATTCGGTAGCAATAAATTGGCTAAAACATGTATTGATTCTTCACTGCGGCATAAAATATATTTCGGCAACAAAACAATTCGAATTTTAGATAAGCAGCTAAAATTATTTTGATAAAATGCTGTGTGCGTTATGTATTTTTTCAACATTTTAAAAGATAATGAAATTAAATGCGTTCTTTTTATTAGTGAAAGACAAAATGAACTTTCTTTCTTTAACGAAAGTAGCTACAATTGTCATTTAATTAACGATTCAAAGGCTCAAAGCTGGAAATTCTAGACGAAGAAATACGCTTTCGCTTTGCGACCTTCGCCACTATTGATTTAAAGAGGGACTGAAATCCCTAAGTTCGCGCTCAACAAAGGGCCCCTTCTGCTGTCTGGAGCAATGCCATTTTAGAGCTATTTCTTGAATTAATCTCCCCGGAATGCTCCTGGCCCAGCGTGCCACATCCTTTGCAGGTACAAAAACAGACAACGACAGGTGGGCGGTGAGTGGCTGCCCAGAAAACCAATTTGGTCATTATCTGAACACATAAATCAAAGTCAGTGCAATTAGCGCCAAGGTAGAAGTCCATTTTAAAATTAATTAAACCGAAAACAAATCCACAAAACGAACCGCACGAAGCCCACACACAGCCGGATCCGGATACGGATCCAGACCCAGAACCGGAGTAGGAAAAGCCAACAACACGGGTGAAAATTGAACGCTCTTCTCCGGAACCCATCGCCAAACATGGGACATTGGCAAGTGGAAAACTCCTGACTGGTTGAATTACAAACAAGCATCAGGATGGATTTCCCAAGGACTTTGATTGCTCACTTTTATTCCGCTGACGAGTGTGCGGAAAAGTGCAATGCAGTCGTAGTACATCTAATTTCAAGCGAACATTCTAAATAGAAACCAATTACCTTTGACCGAATTGATTCTTGGAAAACCAACGAACAGTTTAACAATTTGTTAAAGTTGTTTTAAAAGAAACTATGACTTTGCATGGATTCTCATATTTTCTATACCTAAAAACTTAAAAAAATCATTTTTAAAAACATGTCCAACAAAGATAAACAATGGAGTTCGGTTATAGATACAAGAATTCCCAATCAAGAAAACTAGAAAATTTAATATCCAATTTTATGCAAATGAGCATATTAATCAATGGAAACTCAGTTTCTCAAAGTCAATCAGGTATTAGGCTGCATGCAGCAATTCAAACACATTTCATAATGAATGACTGCTTACTGAAAGTCATTTAGTCTATTCGCACATTTCATTTATTTTTGTCTAATCGCATTCGGGAAAAAACTTGACGATTATCTTTCATTTATAATGGCGGCTTCGGCTGGAATTGAAATCTAGTTTTAATCAATATAAATCACCAGTCGGCTCTCGATGGGCGCGTCAGGGGCATAGATTTCGTGTTCGCTGAATGCGAAGTGATTTATGCACTATTGGTGGGTGGCCGTCACTGGCCACCAACCTCCCACCTCCCACCTACCACCCACCGCCCACCACTCTCACGTAATTACTGCCGGTCCGGTTTGGTTTGGTTCGATGCACTGAGAATAAATCAATACAATAACAATAATAACATTATACTCAATTCTTTTTTTTTTGCGTTAATAAACGTTTAAAAAAAATCTAAACAAAGCCACTTTCTTTGTCAAATTATAATTATTAAATTATTTTGGGTAGTTGTTTGACAAGTATTTTATTTTATTTAGTAAAAGTTAAAAGCAAGAAAAGAAGTTTATATACCATTGCAGCACTATAAAACGAAAATAATCTACAAAACGATTATATTTTCATAATTCTGATTTTATAATATCAGGTGGAGAATTCTTTAAAATCAGTAAGACATCTTCATAAATTAACACATTTAAGACGGTCCTTTTGATATGTGATTAATTTATAAAATTCTTTATATCACATTGCTATATCAGATTTAATTTTTCTACTACACGGATAAACATTTCTTAGTATATAGACTGAAAGAGGGAAGATATTACTAGTTGAAAATTTTAAAATATCCAATTGATATAAGACAAATTTGTAAAATTGCTAACCAGTTTTTGACCATGTTTTCTCTCAGTAAGTGGTGTTTTTTTTGGTGTGGTCCGGTCCGTCGGTTCTTAATTTGATTTGTGTCCTGGGCGCGGCGTCCGGCGATGCAGGCTCACTCGGCCTCCGGAGGACTCCCGTCAGGTGAGAGGGGTGCGGCCCGGACTGGTCTGGAATGGTCTGGACTGGACAATGGTCACTGATTGTGCGGTGTCGTCTGCCGGTGCTGCATAGCTGGCGGCAGTCTGTGGATTTCCGCAAGAGCCTCTCTCTCGGACAGCAGACTTCTGTCCATGACTGGATAAATCCGAAAAACTAATTAAATTTTATAAATTGCGAAACAGTATAATTTAAGCAAGATAGTAATTCACTTCGAAACCAAATCCAATTAAGTGTAGCAAACACTATGTAGACAGGAATTTTAGTTTTATTTTTTCAGCTTGACTCATTTAAGTAAATTCTTACAGATTTGTTGAAACAAATGTAATTTCAAATGTTTTTAATACTATTTATTAAAATTTGGGTTTGGTAAGTCAGTTCTCTCCAACTGTAAATCACAACTTTGTACTTCTGAAAAATAAATTGAATGACATATATGTGTTCATTAGCAAACTAATTAAACTTTAAGAAAATCCAAGAAAACTTTGTTAAAGTTAAATAAAATTCGGTTGGTCTAATTTATCGGACTTAAACCATTTTTCAAACGGAATTCTTCAAAGAAAACTTTCACGAAAAACTTTGGCAAGTTGAAAAGCGACCATTAAGGAGAGAATTAATGCTGTCATGGTAGACATTTGGAGCACCCTCCAAAGTCCAATTTCGCGCTGACGTCGTTTCGATATTTCATTTTTGAAATGGCGTATATATTACGTTAACCCCTCAATTGGCCTTCTAAAAAACCCGAAACCCGATAATGTCCGAAGGGGTGGGTGGGGTAGGGGGCATTATCTTTAGCCCCGACAATAGAGACGTCAAAAAGTTAAGGCTAATTAGCATGATGTGGATCAACAAGCGGGTAATAGCGTCAAAAATTTATAAACGCCCGGCGTTTGCAAAAGCGGATGCAAAGTCTGAAATTTCTGCCCGCTGAGCATGTCTTTGGTTTGCTTTCTGGTTCCGTGTTTTCAGCAGATTGAAAGTTAAAGTTCCGCCAGCGCCCGAGGAACTGCGACACCCAACTTTGTTGCCAATTGGGGTCAGTGGAGACACAAGGCAGCCACTTTGCAGGGGGTCATCACTTGGAAAAAAGATTGAATCATTTCATGCTGTTGTCACCGAAGTCTTAATTTATTTTCGGATTTTATAAGGTTTCTCCGATTTGTTGCCAAATTTGTTCTTATGAACAGTTGACTAAAAGTTCATATAACTTTTAACAGAGCTGTGACATTTTGTAATGCTTTTAAGCTTGTTAAATATTTAAAGAAATGCAAACAATTTACAATGAAAAATTAAAGCTTATTTATTTGTATTTATGCTAAAATGTAATATTTTTCCAAGTGCATTTCTGTATGTGTGCCGAGGGGCGCTTCTTGTTTATCAAATTTATTTAGCAAATGGACCTCAAGCACTTTTCCTCGCTTTGTTCTGCCCTGTGCGCCGCCAGATTGGTTGCGGATGAAATTGTTTGCTTTGAAACGGAAACTGGGTTTGAGTGGCGCATCTCCGAGGTCCCATTGCCGCATCGCCAGATTGCCACGTCGCCAGTTCCCACTTGCCACTTGCCACTTGCCACTCAGACAATAAAGGATAACCGCAAATGTCCTGTGAAGCGGAGCGTGCCCGAATGAGCCAAGCATGCGTCATTTTCCGCTCGCTTAATGAAACGTCGCCAACAAGCCATACGGCTGCGATGCTAGGCCATCGATTCCGAAAATACCGAGAAAATCCCTAGAATGTTAAACTATTTCGCAAGAGCCCAGACTGACACGCACAGTACACTGAAGTTAAAAATTATACCGAAAGAAACTTTACTTTTCATAAGAGAGCTTTAAATCTTTTGTATGAACGTCAAATTTTCAAACGTTGCTCTTCTATATCTGGGATATAATTGTTATAGATTCAGTAAACTAATTCCTGGGTTCCGTAAAAAAGTTTTTTCGTCAGTTCTATTTACGATAAATAATTTAAAATCATACTATTTATGATTTAAAACTTTAATATAATAATTTATTTTATCACACACAGCGTGTATTATATAAACAAATATTTTTGTTTAATTATGAAAAATTAGATTTCCGATTTAGAACCAAAATGGATTTTGTTCAGGCTTAGAAAAAGCACTTCCCAATTTTATCAATATCTAAAAAAGTAAAGCAATTATTTTCTTTATAATACGATTTTGAAATTTTTACTTCTGAATCATTGGAGCTCATCTGACTGAACTTCTTATTTGTTCTTCGACTTGTTTCATTTTTGTTACACTATAATTTGATTTTATTGGAAGCTAGAACCTTAACCCGAAGACCATTAGGTTTTTTCACGAGTGTATATCGATGGCATATATTTCAATGACGTGGGCTTATAGGACCTCCACTTTTGATCCTTTCAGAGAGCCATTCTCGGATTGTTGTAAATAATTGCCGGCACTTGAGGGGACGTCCTGGCCTTTTGTAGGCCTAAAATGGCCAACAAAGGCGGCATTGTCGAGAACTGTATGTGTGTGTATTAACTGCTTTGGGTCCTCGTCATCGTCTTCGAACGGGAAACGGAAACCAAATCAGGCTGACAAAGCCTTTCGAGCAACAAATGCCATAATGGAAATCGAATGTAAAATGCTGGTGAATGAAACGCTCGTAAGCAGCAATTTGCCTGAATAAATAATATTCGCAAGTGTCATCGAGTTTTCCCTATTGGTCAACATACACAACACATATGTGTGTATGAATAAGGCAGGGTGTGGTAATTTCAAGGATAGTCCTGCTGGGGGAGAGCTTCCTTTGTCATCTGTTAATTACAGCCACTGCGGGGACAATTGTCTGCCATTGATTAAGGCAGCAAAACACTTGGCGGCGAAGCCATAGAAAATAATAAGCGGGAATGTCATTAAAACTTTCCAAATGCTTTCAAGTACCCAAAAGACGAAACTCAAACATGTTTGTCTTCGCGAGGATGTGAGTGTGTGCCTTGTACACACACTCACTCCACTCACATAATGCCATCCTCAATTCCCCTCACCAGCAGTTGCCATCATTGTAAGTGCTTAATCAACGTAACGTGAAGTGTCACTCCAGTTTTCATCACTTTGACTACACGTTCTCGAACATAACTATCAGCTCGATAATTTGATAAAGTTTTTACTACGCCCCGTCAAATGCAAATTGCCTGAGACATTTAATTGATAGCTGGGCCTAATCGAATCACTTTGGATGCCATTCTTGCGACATATCATTGCGGGAATGGGCTATCCTTTGATGCCATTAGCGACACAATCGTTGCCCACATCTTCACCGAGGCACATAAGCGTCTCAAATAGGCAACTACGGGATTTCATAACGCTTTATGCATGCACTGGAAAAAAGTCAAGCATGATGTTCCAAATTCAATAAATAATTTGTATTATACTAGTCTAAAGTACTTCTGCAGGTGATGTTGTTCAGTTTGCTGCATTAGAATATGTTTAACAAATTTTACAAAAATTATAACAAATTTGATAGCTCTCAGCTAATTAATCCGTAAATCTTTTATACTTAAAAAATTATTACTTTGGAATTTATTTAACATTTGTATTGTATATTTGTAATATCATTAACAAATCTATCCAAAAGCAGTGGTACATTTTTAGACAAAATGACTGATCTTTTGTATTTATATTAAAAATAAAATAAAATCATAATATAATCACTCTTTTTTAATCATTAATGAATAACTCAACTCAGTAGTTCATAAAATATGCACCTATTATATTACATTTGGAATAATAAGATTAATTTCCTATTCACAAGAATTTAAATTAGAAATGCAAAAAGAAAATGTTTTTAAAACAAACCAAATTTTCTCCAGTGCAATCGCATACACATAAAGCACAGGTGTGCGGGGTCATATATATATGTATTGTATGTGAAATTGAGGTGGCTGGCATTTGCCATTAATTAGTCTGCAGGTGTCGTTGGACAGAAGAAGAAGATGGCCAAGTATTTGACCGCACCACCTGGATGGGTGTGTGGGTGGTTTAATGTTAGAGTGGGCAGCGGTTACCAATGGGCGGGTTTCAGCTGGCGGAAGTACGGCCTGCTCATAAAAATTGGCAAACAAAGGAAACTTTTCGTCGAAGGACGAGCCAACACGAGAGTGCGTGAGCAAATGTGAGTTGGCGGTGAGTTGGAGCGACCGCGTTTGGGGGCAATGTTCGGGCACGATTTACGTAAATTTTTATTACAATAATAACGCCAGGCGAGAACACAAACCAGCGTCGGGGGCAACGCGCGAAATATACTTAATGAAAGAAACCACAGCGATCGATTTGTGTATTGGCCTGGCCAAAAAGGCGGCGAATGGCCGCAAGTAACGGGCCAAGGGGTATGCACGACGAGCCCTAATGATGACACATCCTGCGCGGTCGGGGAAAGTGCTGAAAAGTGGGGGGGGAAATGTGGAAAAATGGGGGGAAAAAGTGGCCCCAAGCCAACCACAGCGAACCAGTTGCCGAGTATTTCCCAAATGACGTAAGAAGTTGCAAAAGGACTGCGCGCCAAACTGGCACGGATCAATAATCGATGTGTAAAAAGTCAGTGACTGTGTATAAGGAAGAGGACCTCATTAAAACTGCTCTAAAGATTTCTTGGTTGCCTCATAGAAGGAACTTTCTGGCAAAAAGTTGAGACCAATATAAAAGCCAGCTAATGTAGTGGCAAGTGGTTGGTTCGTTACCTTTGACTACATTGGCGTTACAAACTTGATAAATAACATTTATTAGAAAAAAACGAGTGTTGTTGGAAACTCGTTTGCTTTAAATATATATTTCAACACTTGAGTCATTATTTGAGTTTGGTTTATATAAATTTATAAAAGAAAATAATATAGTAATAGAAGAATTATAAAAAAATCAAATGCTCTTAAGCTTGGTTAAATGTTATTTATTAAGAAAAGAAACGTACATGTGATAAATCGATTAAATAACTTATGCAAATCTATAAACTCGCATTTTATGATTTCAATAAACCCAATTGCATTTAACAAATACAATCCTTGGAACTAAATCGAAAATGAAATCAACATGAATATTTTTTTAGCTTGACATTTTAAGCTTGACATTTTATATTTTCATACAGCCATATTATTAATTTTAAAACCTCAATATTGCCAAATCAAATTTTCCGTTCAATAAATACAGAAAATGAAATGCCATGTGAAGTGTAAATATAATCTACAAGGCGTTTAACAACCCACTAGTTTGCCAAAAAAATGGCAACACTTTCTGGGAACTGCAGGGCTCCATTCAACGTGATTTCCAAGCAACGATGGGCCTGATTTTCTTCCAGGAAAAGTTCAACCCTTAGGAAAGCCTCGTGCATGTTACACAGGTGCGAATTACACAAATTTATGCCTGAAACCATTTGATTTGTGGGGCAGTTGGCGAAACTTTGAGTTCGCACATAATTCATTAAGCCCGATGTCCCCGCTTTTTGGGCCATTTCGGCTGTCAAACCTGGCGAAAACTAAATGTATCCTAAGCCAGGCCGAGTTTGCGAGCTGTCACATACGAGCTGTGTGTACGTGTCAAATGTGAATCTAGCTCGCTCTGTTCGTGGACAGTTACTACCGACTGACTGACTCACCCTGGCTTGGAATATTTGGGTTGTCAACTTCTGCCCAATTTCGACTTTTTCCGTTAAGCCCAAATTTTTTGTCAATGTCTGGAATAAATTTCTTTGATCGTTTTCTATTTGTTTGTACATATATATCCTCTGGCTGTCGTTACTGCGATAACAGATGATGTCAGTTTTTTTTTAGCTGTCAAATTGGTAGCATCGTTGAAAAACGAAAAACTCTTTTAGAAATCAAACGCGAATTCTTCAGCCTAAAATTTATAAAAAATGCATATTTTAATAAAGTTAAATGACTACACTTTCTTCTATGCTGATTTTTCTTTGTCCTTATACTGACGGGGGACCAATAGCTTATGAACAAAAGAAAAGGTGATTTAAAAGTTGAACGCTTCACGCTGTTTTCGGATGTATTGCAATTTACCATTTTTTAGCCGCAACAAAAACTGCCACTCTACGCCAAAATAGGGTTCGGTCCGGTTGGCTTGGTATGAAATTAATTTGACGTATCTGGCCCGGATCCGTTTGACTGGCCATCGACATCGGAGGACGGCAGGTTGGAAGGTAACATATTAAAGCACTCCGCACACGAATGAAAAAGTCGACTCAAAACTGAAACTTTCTGCCATCTTGGGCTTGTGCTGGGCGATGACATTGCCATTTCGGTGGCAAACTGGAGGCGAAATGGCGTTTATGTGTTTGCATGTCAGCTAGTCTTCTGTGGGCGGCTGGTGGTGGGCGATGGCTTCTTGCCAGTGGGCGGTGGGTGTGGCCTGGTAAGTTGCATGCTCCACTGACACGGGGCAGACATCAGCCAGCAACAAAGTCGGTACACGTATCCTTCGAAAATTTGTGTTGATTTGCTTTGCAACAATGTATTAGGCAAACAACTGCAACTATACTCCTTCGGGGCATACAAGAACCCACGTGTTTATGTATACGTACGTATGCAATGAACTTTCCACACGGCACATAGGTGTTAGCATATACAGCCGCGGTCAAGATTGCAGGCTTGTCGGAGGGGGCGTTAAAATTTGCCCAAAACATGTTACAAAATCTGTGCCAACAAAACGCTTAATCGAGGTTTATTAGTGGCCACTGAAATTGTTTACAGTTATCTAAGAAATTAATGTAACAACCGGCCTATAACAAATTTAATTCTATTTTCAAAAATATTTGTGTATATACAATTTTTTTAAATTTTGTCATGTTAAGAATTACCAAAAAGTGTTGTTCTTATAAATCACATTATGTAAAACCTAACAAAATGATAGGATAGTTCAATGCAGTACTTTCATTTGACTCACAACTGTAAAAAGATGAGTGTGCAGGACACGTTCTGATTCAAAATGGAAATTGGTTCGCACTGACCCCTTAAGAAAGGAAAATTGGTTCGGGTGTCGCACGTTTGCAAAGCATATTTCAAATGCTTGACTAATTCTAAGGGACTTTGTAGTTTATCCTTTCACAATTGCAAATGCAATAAGTTTAACTTTGTTGTGTTTGTTATCAAATTAGCACTGATAACTAAAAAAATGTTTTAAATAGTGCATAGTACTTGTTAAAGTTGTTTTGTTTCTACCATTTGGTTGCTGTTATATATTTTAACTGTATTTTTAAGCTATGCAAACAATTTTATTTGTGTTTGTGAAAGAATTTAAAAACTAATTTCCAGGATTTACTCTGTGGCAAAAATACGATGACCAACAAAAATAGACCAGCAATCATTTGAAAGAAAAACAATCCCCTCTTCGGGAAATTCATCACAATCGATCGTCATACAAGCCGCGACCCATTCGCATATTTGTTCGCTGTAAGTCCGTAATTATCCTTGCGTGCGGTTGTCCCGTGCTTTAGTGGCCGTAAAATCTGTTTGTTCGAAAGCAATGCATCGCACACGGCAAGTGAATGCTATATAGTGTTCTCGTGTATCGTCAAAACCATCGTGTATGGCGAAACCATCGAAACACGTTGTCGTGGTTGGCTGATTGGAGCCCGTCCTTATCTGCAGCACCTCCGTTTCGGTGTCCAGGACTCCGGCTCGTCCTTGCGGCTTATCAAACGCCAATCAAAATGGTGCACGCAGTGGAAACGGACGAGGATGTCGGGAACGGCAGATGCCACGTGTCGGGCTATTTAGCATGGAAATTCGCTTAAAGGCGGCGGCCCAAAACGGGACACAATGCGACTGCTGTTCTGCGGTGCACATAAAGAAATAAATTAATAAAAATAAAGAACAGTTTAAGCTCAAAAATGCTGCCTTCAAAAGCACCAGAAAACTAATCAAGGACAATAATATTATCAATTTAATACTGTTTTTATCTTTATAACGGTTAGAAGCTATTTGTTAGTTTGATAAGCTATATTTCATAAATATCTAATACGTATATTAATGATTTATATTTAATAATAATGATTTAATGATAATTGAAAAATGTCATGTATTTCAGTATTAAACATTTGAGCTTTAAGTTATGCCAGCTTTACTTCAGCGTTTTGATACGAAAAACCTTATCATTGCAAAGAATCAAATTGAGCTCGAGACATTCCCATTCGATTGTGATTTTATTTATTTCTGTGTACAAATTACATAAAGACTTCAAGGTAACCGGCGGACTCAGAACACAGAACACGCAAACGGAGCATTTAAATCGATTTCGCCGGGAGTGCGGGACTCGGCAGTCCGCCGGAGTAGCTTGTTTATAGCTCCTGCAAATTTATCTGACTGTTTTGCCGTTATTTATGGACGACCCCGAACCCCTCCACAGTCCGCCCTGGTCAGCGTTCGCTTATAATGGCCATTGCAATGGGGTTAAAGCCGCTCGAAAGTAGGTCCATTCAATTTGCAAATTTGAACATTTCTGAGTGGCCCAGTTGTAGTCGGGCCATGTCGGAAATGTTTCCCATAAGACTTCCTGTTAAATCAAGCGTAATCACACCAGATGTTGGGCTGGCAATCAATTAGGGAATGTTTTACTTTAGCATTTTGTCAATGGGTTATTATTTGTTGTGTAGTTCACAAAGAGAATTTGTTTTTTAATTATTGCATTCGGAAATTGGCAAACACAAACTTTAATTAATGCATTATAATCTATACTTTATTTATAAGTATATACGTTTCATTTGAAAGGTTGCAAGGTTACTATTTGCTTTTCATTCCATTAGCCAAATTGAAACACATTTTCTATGAAACACAAATAAGCTCCAATTTTAAATACGTTTCTTGTATGCAAAATTGCTAGCAGGACAATCTGTTTATGGTGGTATTAGTAGTGAATTAGTTATTACCTTTACCATTTGTAACTCTTTAGACTTGTAAAGAAAATATAATATTAAAGAGCAATAGTATCTTGTACTTATATTTATATTTATTCAAATTCATTTATTTCTTGTTTTGGGGTGATAGAAGGTGGTTAATATTTGTTATCGTTCAGTTAAAACGGTTGATAATTATGCCTATGTTAAACTTGTTATAATTTATTTTGTAATTTTATTTTATTTTAATTATATCTCCTTACGGTTTTTATATCTTGTATGGCCAGTTTAATTTAATTCTTATAATATATTTTAGTTATTATTTTCGAGGGACCTTCCAACTCAAAAAGTTGCATAGTTCAGGACAGCTTATCATTACCTTTCTCAACTTAAATTACCCGACCTTTTGAACTTTCGAAATGATGTTTGCTGGGTTGTCATTGGCAAAGACCCTTGCCAAAAAACCGACATGTGGGACTCATTCAATTGCCAAACGATTATCTCCGGCCTCATCAAACACATCTGTACATCGTCCCTGGCATCCGACTTCCGACTGCGACCCAACCAGAAGTCGATGCGAACCGCCTGCAAATGAGCGGCGATTGTTTGCGGTCGTCTGCGGATCTCAGTAAATACGGGTACGGGTTTTGAGACAGGAGAGGACTCGACTGGACTGGACTGGACTAGTCTGTCCTGGCCTTAACTGGACACTCGGGCATTTGTATGCCGGCGGGGGAATCCAATCTTTGCTCTGTGCGGACCCACACTTCCGACGGTGTGCACTCGACTGGATTCATCGACAGCACAGGCGACTGGCAGGCAAAAAAAAAAAAGGAGACCGCAAACTATTTCAGGTACCTAATCGCATTCTGCCAAAAACAATTCGCACTCGTCGAGCCGAATGCCCCGAAAAAAAAGGGAAAGGGCCGGAAAACTGCACCACAACAGAAAGGTAAGTGGCGAACGGGCTGGCAAACTGGCAACAAACTGCCGCATTGTCATTGAAATTGTTGGCAGACTTTTTTCCTCGGTGTTCTTTGTAGTTTGGCTTTATCACCAGCCTTGGTTTTTGCTTTCGAGGTTTCGGTTTTTCCCCACTTTTTGTTATACAGGGGCATACAGTCAACGGGAATATGGTATGACAGGCTAAAGAAAGTTGAATACTTTCTGACTTGTGATTAAAAACTATTGTTGCTCAAACCAATTGTTATGTTGGTAGATAAAAATGTTGCAGTTGTGAAATTTTGGTATTGTTAATTTGGTTACACTTATATGAAAAGGGCAAATCAGTGTAAAACGGAGAAAAGTGCACTTGAATATATTTAATTACCAAATAAGTGAAAAGTATAACTAAAAGAAACAAATATTAAAACAATTTGCACCATTTGCTTGAAGAGCTATCGACAGAAATTAAACAAATTCATTTATTTATTTGTTATACATGTTTTTAGATCTTATCTTTGAAATTGTAAAAGACTTTAAAGAGGCCGTGGGTATAACTTCTTACCAAATATGTATCTTAAAGAACTTTAAAGCAGGCTGTTAGGCTCTAGAGACGTTGAGTTTTGATAGTTTAATTAAATTTATGCTTTAAATTTATACTTTACAAATCTTTTGTGAAATAATTTTGTATCAGCTACAATTACTTACCCGCTAAAAATATTTAAAGAAACTTATATTATTACAAAACTGATCGAAAACTAGAATTATTGATTTTATTGGTAAGGTAATTTGATGAATTCCAAACCGGGTGTCCTTTGGTCGGGGCATTCGACTGTATCGCACATGGGAGAATTTTTTTTCGTTTTGGCGTTCCCTGAGCTTTTTGCTTGGCGCCCGCCTGTCATCGCACGCCCCCGACCAGCCACGCCCCCGCCGCCCTTGGTCGTGGCACATCGGGAACTATAAATCAACAAATTTGACAGCAGAATGTGCAAAGTGGTAAACAAAAAGCGGCTTCGGAAGCAGTTGCAAGCCAAGGACAAAAGGCAGAGTGGCTGTGGATTGCACTGGGGAATCGAGGAAGGGAGAAACTAGGGAGGACTAGGAGCTCTCTAGTCTCTCCTGTCAGTATCCTGCCATCTGGATGCCTTTTGGTCGATGTCTGTTGGCTGATGCTCTTGCTATTGCTGTTGCTGTTGCTGTTGCTTTTGTTTTTACTGTTGCCCTGCCTGCTGGCGATGGCGATGGCCATTATTGGTGCTAATCAAGCGTGATTAATTGTATTGAAATTGAATTTTTGTTTTGCATAACATTCTGGGTGGGACACATGGGAGCAGGTTGGATGGGTTTTGTGGAAATGGGTTTGGGGCTTGGTTGTCTGTGAATTTTGGCGCTTTCTATTATTGCACACTACACTCCAACACCTTGCTTGTACGAATTTCGAGTAATTTATACAAACAAACACAAGCGAACAATCGCGGGGGAAATATTAAAGAAGCTTTAAAATTAACATATTCACTTTCTACACCAATTGGGAGCCAATTAAGCAATTTAGCAGACAAAAAGATTAAGGGCTCTTAATAAATTATTTGGATTATAAGCAGGGGAAATGTTATACAAGGGTAATTATACATAATGAGTACCATTAATTTGATTAGATGTGCAAGTGCCGCATAATTTGCTCGCTTTTCAATAACTTTTGTGTGTGGGTAAATGTAACTAAATAAAGACTTTTTACCATTTATTGAATAAATTTCTGAATGGATTAAAAATTTTCTTCTGCAGTGCACCAATACACTTGTTTTTGCATTTCTGTGCGGCGGTTGGCTGGTGAATTTAAAAGCTTTATTATCCTCCCTAACTCCTCCAGATTCTATCAAAATTGCGGCGGCAGCTGTCTGGAATTGCCGCTGCTTCATGTACCTTGTCCGTGAAATGAGTAATCTGACTACGGAGTGTACACGCCAAGCAAGTAGTCCGTAATTGTGTTGTGGGTTCTCCGGGCCTTCGTGTTTACTCTTGTTGACTTTATATATTTTTTCAAAAGAACACGATAAGGGGGCACGGAAATAAAACTGATGACAGGGTTGGGAGATTACTTTTCATTTGATAGATGTATTTCCAAGTATGGTTAGGCGAATATTTTGGTTTTGGCAAAAACTGTATTCAAACTTCTCCTGAATTGCTTAATTTACAAATCATGTCGTAGCTACAAACAATTGCTTTTAAATATTAATAACCTTTTCGTCTGGTCTATAAATCTGAATGGGCCTCTTACGGAAAACACTTTAACGAGAAAACTTATATTTTAATGACGGTTGTTTTTTTAATTGGTCAATTTCATAATGAAATAACCTATAAAAAATTCATCACCTGCACCTTTGGTAAAACATGTCTAAAAATAACTTTTAAAACTTTATACAACCAGTTACAACAGCAATGTAGAAGCTCGATTAGTACCTCAAACTTTAACAGAAAAAAAAGTTGTTTGTTTAAGTTGCAAAGTTCGATTCTTATGATTATGAATTATGACATGCAGTGCAAACCTTTTTAGCTATATATATTGAAGTAACGAGTCATCACTAACCGCTTACATGTCTTCTGTCTCTTTCAAGGTAACGACTCGAATCCAGATGATATATTGCATCGATGCCTCTCGTGCAGGCGCATTAAGTTCGCTTATTGCCGGCAATAAACTCATTTACGTACTCGACCCGAGCACGTGGCTCCTTCAGGCAGGATCCATCTCAGTTACGGAACTGGGGAAAAGTATGGGGTCCTTGTCAGGTGCAGATACAGGTACAGATATAGATACAGATACTGTGCCCAAGTACTTTTCGCGAGTGTTTAGGTGTGTGTGAGCTAAGCAAACCAACCGAGCGGCAGACAAACAAACAACAAACAAACAAACCAACCGAGAGGCAAACAAATTGCTAAAATAAATGTACGGCGGGGGGCAGAAGCAGCAGCAGCAACAAAGACTCAACAAAAGGAAGAGGACTCGAAAAAAGAAGAAACAAAAATCGGAATCGGAATCGTAATCGAAGAGGTCCCATTAATGAACCAACCAAGGTGAGTAAGTACTGGTGACAATCATCGAGGAGTGGGTGCACAGCGAGAAAAGTGGCAAATTTTCATTGTTTTTTAATGAAAACTAGTATTTGTTTGGGAAACCAATATTTTTTCTAATATGTATCCCTACAAAATTTAGAAAGCATGTGCCTTTAAACTAAATTTTTACATTTATTTTTGAGAATTACATAAACTTTTAAAAGTTTCTCTTTTACAACAGATGCCGATCAAGTATATATGTACACTAGATTGAATAAAATATACCCATTTACTCTAAGAGTAACAAGTAATTTAGAGGGGATGTACACTTATTTTAATAACCGTGCTAGATTATATTGCAATGCTCTTCAGAGGGTTAAACTTTAATTAATTACTGAAATGAATAACGATTTTCAAAGTAAATACTATCAAAGATCACAATAATTATAACTTTGTTATTTTTTTCTTTCACTGCAAATGAATATTGAACCCCATGATAGCGGAATGATGGATGGGCTTTGTTTCACTTTTGTGGGGCTTTAGATTGTGTTTTTGTTTCGGTTTTGCACTCTGCACTCTGACCCGATTTGTAAAGACAAAAAGACGAAATCCCAGCAAAAGTTGGCAACCTCTTTGCATAAATCACAGGAGCCGGCTCTCTGATAACTTTAAAAATCAATTTGGGCTCAATGTGTCGCCGGCATCAAAGATTAAACTTTGCCTCTGACACGGGGCTCTGCTAGATTCAGCTGGCTCAATTTGCGAGAGACCTCGATTTGCTATGGTTCGACTGGGGTTGGTATGGTTTGGTTTGCTTTGCTTTGGTTTGGTTTATCGATCAAACTCCGACTGCAAGTTGGCCAGGTGGGCTCGGCAAACGGATGCGGTTCATCATCCTCCTCCGCCGCAATCGCCCAGTCCCCAATCCCCAAATCCTCAATTTCCCTCGAACTTGGAAACTTTTGCTGCGCCTTTTGATTGCTCAGCAAAATGTTACATTACCACAGCCACATAAAAGGCGGCATCGTAATAATGTGTTCAGGCCAGGGGCATAATTCTAACTCAACCCAAGCCATCACTGGCTGTTGTCTTTATACAGTCTATCCTCCTTAACTCGAACGTATATTTGTTCTTTATCTTAAACATAAGGAATAAGGAACTTATCAGGAATTATCTTTAATTTCTTTAAAAGATAGAGAATTCAAAAACTTTGTAGTTATTAGATTTTAAGGGTTACTACGATTTCGAAGATAAAATTTACCCCACAAGTAAATAACTTTGAAAACTTAATTTCAATAGAACCAAATATACAAAAATTCTGAAGTACTTTATTTTACGACATTTACTGCATACTTTTCGGCACCTTTATTATTAATTTCAAAACCCAATTTCTTAAGGAGTGTGAACCCAAATAGTTTTGTGATGAGTTTTAAAGCAATATATGTATATGGAACAATTTGTATTCAAATTCTCAGCTGCTTTTTTAACGAAAACGCACATTTATTTTAAATCACTTAACCAGAAGATTTGATTTCCCCGAGCTCTAAAGGTTTTTAAAAACCTTTAAATTTCCAAAAGGAAAGTAGTTCTTTGCGCTATAGAAGTACGACTGTACTTGAGCGTTGGCACAGCGCAACTGGCACTTCGCCGGTGACTGGTCAGCGATTCGAGTAAATCCTGCGGGGCAAATGGCAATTCGCGCATAAATCGCTCTTGGACCCAAGGAAGACGCCGTCGGTGTCTTGGAATAGTGGTTGTGTTATTTTAGCTGGGTTCTTCGACTCCATCACACTGCCCATTTGTATGTGGTTCACGTCGTCCGAGTGCGTCAGCGAAGCCTGAATGAAACTTGCCATGGATGTGGATGACTGGGGTCTGGGATCTGAGGTCTGAGTTCTGAGCTCCGAGGTCTGGGGGCCTGCAAATGGCACGGGCCTGGTTCTTATGCTGATGACATCATAACAATAAAAATTAAATTGTTGCTGCTCTGACAGGCGGCGGAAATGACGGCGCTTCGCGGCTAGTTGTTTTTGGCGTTGTGGCGGATGGATTTTGTTGCAGCACTGAAATTGAAAAACGCCTTGAACTCGCTCGCGACTCGCAACTTGCGACTTGCGACTTGCGACTTGCGACCCACATCCCCGGAAAACCCCCTTCATAACCCACTCCGCCTTGCCAGCCTTCCTTTCTGGAGTGGGGTCTTGAATATAAAATTTTATCACAAGACACACATTTAATTTAATTTAATGAGAGGCGAACAACATGCTCGCTTATCTTTAAACGTTCTGCGATTTGCCCTGCCGTGATATAACGTATTTTTGAGCCCACTCCAGGGATTCCCTGTCCTCACGGAATATTTAAATTGGCTTAGGAGGTGGCGGCAATTAAGCAGGGTGGGTCTTTGGCTGGTTTATACCATTTATATTACCAAATTCTGGGAATTATCACCCCAAGGTGTAAACATAGACCACTTAAAAAGGGGTGCCAAATATTTAAATTTTAAATAGGCTCTGTTTTTGCTTTTCCTTAACAAAATAATTATTACAGAGTAATTTTGATTTATATTGTTTTAATGATTTTAAATTCAGTATTGGGTGCCTTGAAACTTTAATGATTTATTGGAGTCTATAATGTGGTAAACTTAAAAACAATTTGTTTAAAGTATACACTAATTAAGACTATAGTAAAGTGATTTTATACAGTTCTTAATTTGAATGTTTAAAATACTTATAAAATAATTCTTCGAAGTCTATAATGTGGTTCATTTAAAACCAATTTATACACTATTAACGATATTCTCTTAACTTTAATATTTAAAACAATTTTAAAAAAATTAACGAAATCATTGTTAATAGGACAAAGTATTGTTGCTCAAATTTAAGGGGCCAAAGTAATTGCCAAAGTTGAATTTTAAAACGAAATCGAAAAACAGGCATTGAACATGATTTCCAGTGGGGATTTCGGAGAACCAATCTCTTCCCTTTGGTAGATGGAATCACATCGTGTCACTGATTTTGGCTCGACCTTTTGTGCGGCTCCTTTGGCTTTGCAGTAATGTGATTAGGAGGCGGTGTCCCTTGGTCCCGGGGGAATATGTCTGTCGATTAGGCAACGTGTTAAGAACACTTAATTGAAAATAACTTTGGGGGGCATCTAGCCCGTACTCCGAACCCCTCGAAGGGGTGAAAATCTGCACAATCCGGGTGGCAGCATACCTCCACCACCTCCACCACCTGCATCATCATCAAACTCTCCTCGTCCTTGAGGTGCTGTCAGCACCCCCCAATGTGTGTGTGGCATGAAAGATGGTTGGCTTTATTAAAGGCCAGGCCGAACTCTCTGGCCCCAGCTTAATTATACATTATTTTGGCCTAAACACAAGCAAACGTCGGCAGTTCGCCCCGCTGGCTGGGCCACTAGGTCGAGTGCGTGGATGGTTAAACTCCGAGATTGGGACTGGGACTGGGATTGGGATTGGGACTGGGTAACGGGGGCACGTGTTTGCGTGTTTGAGGGGCGTCCAGGCGTGTGCAATGATTTATTTGCAAGAGCCAGGGGCTGGCTGGCTGTCAACTCTCGAGCTGCGAGCTGCCACACTCCCATCCACATACGCACTTTCTATGTTTATTTATTGTTATATTTATGTGCAAATAATATTAATAACAATAAAGTTTTCTGGCCCGTTTTATGGCCAAGTTTGCTTGCTCTTTCCCTTGCCCTTGCCCTTGCCCTTGCCCTCTCCAAACCGAAAACCAAAAAAAAGCAAGGAAAATCAGTAAAATAGGCCCACGAATTGTTTATCGTTCTTTTAGCCAAAAGGTCCTTTCCATAGAAGAAGATCTTAAAGTTATGTTGCGAATATAAATGTACGATTATGGTTGAAGTGCAGAACGTGACTGAGCAGACGAAACAGCAGGCTGAAATTAAAGGGCAGCCAAACACACATAATTCTGAATCTGTAAATATTTAACAACAATATTATTGATAGGAATGCGTTATTTTGTTGCTTCAGCTGCTGTGTTTTTTTTTTTTTTTTTTTTGTAAAGCTTTTAAAATTCCTCCGAACGTCAAATTTTTACAACTTTAATTAAATATTCCGATGAAACTGCTTTAGACTTGAGCTTTGTCTCGTCAATTTGGCTTGCCATTCTGCCTGATTAATTCAGTTTTGCCAATCGGTTGACAGCAAAATATGCACATTGATTAAACTTTTCGGATTTTCCATCGATTGCCAATCGCTTTCCATCGCATCCCGGATACCGAAAATTATGTGAAAAACCGGGGGCCAAGCTCGTCGTCTCGACTCGTTTCGTCGCTCATTTGAAATGCTAACACGTTTCCCCAATTTCCATAACAGCCGAAAACTTTAAAGGTTGCATGCACAAATCGAAGGGCGAAAAATAGCAATAACGGTTGAGGATTATAACTGAATGGATTATCCTAAATTGATTTGCACTGAAAGTGCTTATTTGCATTACTTATTGTTGCTTGTGGTTTTGTATTTAAAATACATATGTAGTGCGGAAAATTAACTAAACTGACTACTTTAATTCTGTATTGAATTTATATTTCAGCATTCTACAATTTTTTAGGCTTTGCAGATAGGAATAACAAATAGCTTAAGTTAGCTATGTTCAGATGTTGTCAGTTCATGCACCCAATAAAAAATGGTAATAGAATCCAAACTAATGTTACATGAATTTTAAACTATGGGGTATGAAAAATTTATCAATAAAATGAGTATCAAATGAATAGCACGGTAGTATCGAAATAAAACTTATATGGTTTAAGGTTATTTATATGTTTATGGTTACACTATAGTTTCATACTTTTCAGTATAGAAATGAAATTAAAAAGTATAGGTGTTATATTATTTTGTATTAAAAACTTTAATACTGTCTGTAGTTTATTTTAAGGCACACTTATTAAAATAAAACTTTCGGTTTTTTTTTGGATGTATGTTTTGCCATTAATATATGTATTATTAATTAATAAATGTATTATAAATGTATTACGCCCACTCCTCGACAAAATCCAATCAACTAAACTATACAATCAAACCAATTTAACCATTTCCGATTCCTATTTCTGATTTCAGCAAACCAACGAAAGTTAAAACAATAGCATAAGCAATACAAGCAAAATAATTATAACGAAATCGCTTTAAACGCACCTCTAGTGTTAGTCAAAAAAAAGGAACACATCTCGACGTGTATCTTGGGGAAAATCAACGCTTCATAAATTAACGAATTAGTGAATAACTCAACCACGGACCAGCTAAATTAGAGACCACCCATCGGTGGACACCCGCCGGAGAAGGATCAACCACCACGGCGAAGGGCGGCCGTAATGGGTGGTGGCTTTGCGGCGCCACCGATTACACTAGCCAGCAACCAGCGACCGGCTCTGATAATTCAGCCAGCCAGCCCCATCCCGGCGACGGATATGCACGAGAAACTCCTGGAGAAGGAGGACAAGACTGAGAGGACCAATCTGCTGGGCAGGTCCAAGGACAAGCCGCCCAAGGACAAGCCGCCCAAGCAGTCGAAGTTTGCAGAGCGACTGCGTCGCTCGTTCCGCCGCGGCGACCATCGATCGCTGGAGATCAAGCGGCAGGAGCCCACACCGGAGGAGCTGAAGGCCAAGAGCCGGGCCACTCCACCGCCGCCAAGTAGTGTGCACGCGGACAACAACAACCGGCTGCCCTTTGCCCTCAGCCATCTGCATCTGCCCGGCCTGGGATTGGGCGGACACATCAATCCCGCCCTGCTGCTGGACAGTCCGGACGAGTGCACTCCGCCGGAATACGCCTACCAGCACCTGAGTAGCGTGGCCACCACCAATTCAAGCACTTCCCTGGAGAGCAGCTGTGAGTTGGGTGAGCTGAGTGGCTCCCAGAACAGTGTCTTCTATTGGGCCTCCATGGGTGGCGAGGTGAGCACATCGTCGGGGGGAGCAGGATCAGGATCGGGAGCAGCAGGCACAGGCACAGGCGCTGGCACAGGAACTGGAGGAATAGTATCTACGGAACACCAGGATAGGCGACGCCTGGAGACACAAAGCAGCAATCGAAGCGATCAGCAAGCCATTACCACAACCGCATCCTCGGTGCCTGGGAACAGCAGCAGGAGCTGCAGCCTGACCAGCGAGAGCAGCTCCATCCGGCTGACCCGGCTGCAGAACTTCCTCTTCAAGAGCAGCAACGAGAGCTCCCGGAGCTGCCAGGGTCACTCGAACGAGGGCTTCACCGTGTCCTCGCACAACTCCTCCTCCGGCGAGTGGGAGCAGTTGGGGGCCTATCTGTCGAGCAGCAGTGGCGTGGGTGGGGGCCATGACTTCCATGGCGGCTCCTTTCCCGAGGAGAGCACACCCGACGAGACGGAGGCCACGCTTCCGGTGGAGACCACCAGCAGCAGTGGGGCCGGTGGCGGTGGCGGTGGTGGCTACTATCAGTACACCCTGACCTCGCCCAACAATCCCTTTCTGCCGGAGATCACGGCACGAACGTATCACAGCACCTACAGCGAAGATGGGGCAGTGGATGGAGCTGATCCGTCCACTGCGGATGAGCTGCAGCTACAGCTGCAGCTGGAGGGCAATGGGAAGTATGGGGCGGGAGGGGCGGGCACTCGTTCGGCCCAGCTGCCCACACCATCGTACAGTCGAGCCGGTTCGCAGGAGTCGACGCACAGCGAGGGCGGCGGACCGCCTGGACCCACGCCCAGTCCCGCCTCCAGTTCCTCCTCGACGCCGGGCCGCCATCGCAGGAAGCTGTTTAGCCTGAACTCGCCCACCCGATTGCTGCACCACCAGCAGCAGCATCATCATCATCAGGCGCCGCAGAGTGCATCGCCGCCGGCCGGCGGAAGCAGCAGCGATGGCTCCTCTGGCGGCAAGTTCAACTCGGCCAGTCTGGTGCGGAGCCTCAATCCGTTCCTGCCCAGCGTTACGTCGCCGAAGAGGGCGCCGCACAAACAGGCGGCAGTGACGTCGCCCGCCGGCTCCGTGACCCCTGACCTCAGCACAAAGCGCGAGGAATTCCTGCGCGCCACCATGAAGATCTGTTTGGTGGTCTCGCCGCCCAACAGCAAGCTGCAGGTGAGTCCTGGAAAATCTGGAAAATCTGGAAAACCCGGAAAACCTGGTCAACAAATTATGCGCGACCATAATCAAATGTTTACTTAGCCAAATGAGAATAAACATATTTCCACTCTTATGTACGCTCGTATTTTTTGTTTTATTTCCCTCTGTTTTCTTTTTCTCGCCTCGCGCTCTTGTTTGTGTGCTTAAGTTGGGATATTAAATTACAGAATTACTTGCCAACAAGCGCAGCGGTACAAATATTTTCAGCCATGACGTCAGCGCGGAAGTTGGTCCTGCATCCCCAAAAGATCCCTTAACAGCCATCAAATATTTAATGCGCTCTGATACTTGTTTTTAAGCTTTATTTTTATTTCATGCAGCATTCGCCTTTCATTTTTTCAAGTGGTGAAAATCAGTGAGAAGCTGGAAAACGACCATTTTCAATGTGTCTTCATATTTTTGTATGTTTCTTCTGTTATCTAAAATATACCATAAATATAATTTGTAACAAAACAATTTTACTGCCTTTTGAATAAATAAAAAAACTGTACTAATTTTTAAAGACAATTCAATATATGTTTGACCTTGTTCTTTGAAAATTTAACAAACATTTATTTGTTATTTTAAGTTTAATGGCAAGAAAGATATTTAAGAAATTAAAACCCACTTTTTACTTATGCTTAATATGTTCATTTATTTTTATAAACAATAAACAAATTTTGTGGTATTAATTTACATTTTTTAGTCGATGTGACATTTTAAGTTTTCAACAAGTTATTAAATTTAGCAAAATCAGTTAACTGTAAACTAAATTATTCTTATACATGAGCTTTTAAACTTTATCAACTGCATAATTTGCATTTGCCATTGGTATTTATGCCTGAATGGAATTGTAATAAACGATTCCGTCAGCCATGGAATTTATAAATAATATAACAGAGACATTGCGCATAACGTATACGCAGTGTGATTGCATAGAATCTAATGTGTGTGCTTATGTGCGTGGGGGGAATTCAATTGTCGCCGGAAGATATTTAGAGGCATTAGCGCAAGTGCAGTGAAGCAATAAATTGCATCAGCGATTTGTCCAGCCCACAATGGTGTTTACCCCGTAAAAGCCTCGACAAAATGCGGAGTAAACGAGACTGCCATTTGTTGGTCATTCAGATTATCATCATTCCATCACAGACTCTGGCAAATATTTCACGTACGAGCTGGCATCCACGGACAAATCTCTCCTTCTGCCTGCTGGCATCTAAATAGGCCACTCCTCAGCGTAATCATAATTTGTACGTTTATTACAAAATCTAATCCTATTAGTGGCAGGCATGCTTCAAAGGCCTAGGATGACACAGGATGAGTGCACGTAAACGAAAACAATTATGCGAAAAAAAAAACTAAACGAATACCTAAACCAAAACCAGGCAAAATAAAAATGTCAGAGATTTTACTCGTACTTAAATTAAATTTATATTATATTAGCAAGCTCTTGAAGCTTGAGGCTTAACTCAAGTTTCTTGAACTTCCTATGGGAGATATCCGTTTAGCCGGTTCCCAAATTTCTTCGCACAGGACACAATTTGTCATAGTGTCCGGCTAAAACCCCAGAGTGATTTCCCATGTTACGTGTCCTGTGGACCAAGTTCTTTTTTCAATCGCTGTCCCCTTTAAGTAGCCATGTTAACATGGAAATTACGTGGGCTGACATACGTGTTGAAGTCTTTAAGCGATTAGGTAATCGCGTTAGCGATGTGATTGTGCATGCGAGACGAAACTAGATTAAATTATGCAATGCCGCATTGCACTATTCTTACGCAGTATAAACAATCAGAGTCTTTATTTCCTCAGTCGGGATTCAACAAAAGTAAAGTGTTCATTTTAGGAGAACCTACGAGTATGAAATGCTCTTGAATATTTTTTCATTTTGTGTGGAAAGCTAAAGGCCAAAGTAAGCCAAAAGTCCAAAGAGTCAAACAGGAAAATGTTTTCATTTAACAGTAACAACTATAGGATATCCTTTACTTTAAAAATATAAGTTTTATATATTGTGTATTAAATTAAATTTGTCTTAATTTCATTAAGTACTTTATGAAAGACACATTAAAATTAATAAGCTTTTTTATACAAAATCAGTGTCGGTATGTAGTTAACCTGATTTAGATTATCAAATTACTACTACCAAATTAGTGTCGGTAGTTACTTAAACTTATTTAGATGCAAGTTAATATTTCTTTTAGCAATTTATTATTTTTTTGTGTACTAAGTCATGTTTAACTAAATTCACCTGATCTAGAAGAAATGGCTTTTAACATTGACTTACAGAAAACATTTATTTATAGTCTTGTATATACACAAGTCCAGTATACCCGCTTCTTATGTGATTACTGGAAACAGTCAGCCAAGCCGCAGTGGGCGAACAATTCACAATATAACCGGAAACAAAAACATAAACCAAAGTAAAAGGGCAAGGCAAGCGGTCGCAGTGTGAGGGACGCCAGCTGGAAATTGCCAAAACAGAATGTGAAATATTGTCGTCAGCAGGAATAATAGACCAAACCAGACCACACCAGACCAGACCAGAGCCCGTATCCTTGGGCGCACTCCGGGGGAGTCGGTGGTCCTGGTCGTGGGTTCTATGGGAGATTAGCGGCATCAGGGGGCTGAATGGCATCCGTTCCGGAGCTTAAATTCTCGCAGCTCGGATGCCAGGCATGCCGCACCCTGGATTCGAAAGTCGCTTTCGCTTTCTTCATTTGATGTTTCAGCAGAGCAGAGCAATCCAATTGAAGTAAAATATCTGGGAATATTTCAGGATGTGCCATTTGAAATTCATTGGTAACTAACTAGCTTCGTCACGAAATAAGTTATTAAGAATATTCTGATAATCTAATTAATATCTCCCAATTTGAAATACTTAACAAGCTTCACGTCCATTTTTATAACTTCAATATATCTGCAACTGAAAATGTTATATTTTTTTCTTTTAACTAATATATTTTTGATATATTGTTGTGGCTTTGAATAGAACAGAATCTTATGATTCAAATTTATTTGACATTTTTTTTTTCAATATTACCAACTGCAATTATAATAACGACATAAAGATTTTTAAACTAAATGTTATTTTACCTTTTTGAAAAAAACTTTGATCTTAGATGTTCTAGATTTTGACAGTATATTCAGCCATGAAATGACATAGTAGTACTCCCCTAAATTTTTCTGGGCTAATGTGAATTTAAGCACAAGGTTTTCGTCGAGCTCAATTTAAAAGGAAGGCATTGAGATGTGTAAATCGCAGACGGATGGCTGAATCCTTCACAAAGGACAACGGGTGATGGGTGAGGCATTGACTTTGAGGCGGACCCTGACTTTGGGCCACGTCCACACTCACATTTACACTCTCACTCACTCGGCCAGCTGGGGGCACTTGACTGATGTAATCTCAGTGCATTAGGCGAGGACAGGAAACCTTCGAGGACACGTCTAGGGCTCTTTGCCGCTGGCGCAATCTTTTTGTTCTCGATGCATCTTTTCGTTGACGGTTCGCCATCGCCATCGCCTTCGCCATCGCAAAGTTGCCAAGTTACCCAGTTGCCTGGTTGCCACCCGGCCGCAAGCAATTTGTTTTCCCCGGAAAATGTACTGAGCTTTTCATTGTCTCGCAAGGGTCGGCGTCAAAAGCATTCAAAACATTATTCTCTCTGCATTAAACGCGAAAAATGCAGTAATTCGGTGTGGCTCCAAAGTCCCTTGGATGCAGTTGCTTGTGGCTTAGTCGCTCCGAAGGTCATCTGCAACACAATACATTTCCGAAAGCATCTTAAAATAAACAAAGCAAATCCTCACTACATCCGGTAGGGCTTCTTATAGCTTATCGGCATTCAGGCAAGTTGCGCAGATTTATGATTTGGTAATAAATCTTGTGTCCAAAAAATTATTTTTGTCACTCAAGCGCGGCTTAAGATAAAATATTTTTTCTTTTCTTTTTAATACGCATTTTCACCTGCAAATATTTTATTCTTTATGAAATTAAAATGTTACAATCTCTCTCACATTTGTTGAATATATTTTTTATGCACCTAGTAATATCATGTATTCATTCATCAAATGGATGCACTTCATCAACTTATATTTAAATTGCTCTTTTTACTCCAATGAAACCAATCCGTATGGGAAAACATGTGACAAACAATATGTGAAAAGCCCTCAATAACGCGAATTTAAATTTAACTATAAATATCTGTGCCACGCTTCAATGATTTCCACTCGGACTGACAAACAGATTTCGATTTCGCTTTCCGTTGCAGCTGAAATCGAAAAGTCTCACCCACTTGGATGGCCTCGACTCGGGCGTGGTGGCCTGCCAGCACGGTCCTCCGGGAATGGCCACCAGCACCACCTCCACCACCGCCGCCGGCACCACCGCCGCGACTCCGGGACTGTTCGCCACCGCTGGAGCAGCAGTATCGCTGGGCCGGCAGGCCAATGTGGTAAGTGATGGTCAGGGGGCCGAAGGGCAGCGGCTAACCCACCGGCCAACTGCTAGAACTTGGCACTTAGTCAGCACATTCATCTTGCCTAGAGTGTGTACACTGGTGGAAAAAACACGATCTAGAATCAAGAATAAAATATTTATATCTAAACATTTGGGATGCTCTTAACAAAGATTTCGATTTATTTATTTATTTTACTTAGATTTAACATAGATTTATATTTTGCAATGGAAATGTAAGTTTTGAAATTACAATTTTTTTTTTAAGGTTTCCATTCTTTTTCATTTTTTCTGTTGAGCTTATGCTTTCAATATTAAAAATAGTGTGATACATTTTTCTTTAAATCTAATAATTTCAAAAATTTGAAAACAACCCTTAATTTATAAGGGCATTTCAAATACAAAATTCCAGAAAATGAAATCTTGATTTTAGAATGTAGTTATTTCGTGTGTAGTGTGTGAAGTGTAGTGTGTGCCCACTGTAGAATCGTCATTCCTGGGTTTCAGCCCCTCGAGTGGAAGTCCGCTCGCAAATTGATAACAAATTACTTTGCTTGCTGCATTCATCTGCCCTTGATTTGTATCTATTTTGATTTTTTAGCTCTTTTGCTGCTCTTCGTGTAGCTGTCATTGATTTAAGCACAGTCAGTTGTGTTTCTTTGCACTAACTATTTGTAACTGTTAGTCATTTGGAAGACTGCACTGTGTCTTTTCTTGTCAGTTTTAAAGGGAACGTGACTTTTCTTCGATTTTAAGGATCCACTCCGCTGGCACCTTTCGTGTCATTCGTTTGTAATTTGTAGTTAAGAGTTCTTAGTCAAACTATTCGTAGTTTTATGGAAGGTTTAACAGATTGCAAGCAATTTCAAATTGTAATAATGATTGAGATATAGCATATTGTTTAAAAAATTTATTTTAAATCATTTTGTTTTTTCTTTTACAACGCATACTTGATTTTACAACATATTTTAGTTATAACAAAATTATAAGAAAAATTTAATTATATACAAAAAACCAATGTTTTATTTGATGTATACAAAAGCTCAGATTAAATTAAATGTAATATTTTCTTTTGAGTGAGTACTAGACAATATAGCCCGCTTTATTATGCACTTTTTATATTTGCCTCAAAAGTTTGGTAGATATAGTGGCTTACAATTGGAAAATTTGACAGACCTGCACAGTAAACTAGACTCTGTTTTTATATATGGTGTAGTAGTACCATGTAATCACCTAACAAAAAATGCTCACAATATCTGTCTTATCCACTCTGTTCTTTCTCTCTTTCTCTATCTCTTCCCCTCACTGTCTCTATATATTTACCTAATGGGCTTTGTAAACTTTGGTTTTTATTTGTTTGCTGACCGCTTTAAAATACCACGCTGATAACCGAAAAATAAACTCGAAAAAATGTCAGACTGAGAAGGGCGAAACGGCGGGCGGTTGTCTGTCCCCCTCGCACCCACCGCACCACCCACCCACGATTTACACCCAGGCACCGCAGATCGTACGGCGGACGCCCTCGCTGATGCTCTCGCCCACACTTGATAAGGCCGCCACCACTACGACGACGACGGCCAGTTCGTCCTGTTTTGGCACCGGTCACTCCAGTGCCGGATCCTTTCACCAGCACCAGCATAACCAAAGCCACTCAAGTCACCCAAGCCAGCCAAGCCACCAGCAACTGATTAGCAGCGGCAGCACCACTGGCACCACTGGCAGCACAACGGCAACTCATGCGATACCCTCCTCCAAACACTTTCAGTTCGCTGGCGAGCTGGTGGCCACATCGTCCTCAACCCTGAGTCCCTACAGCAGCACCACCGCACCCTCGATTGGCGGTGGTGGTGGCGGTGGAGGTGGCTTGACCTCCCCGGCCGGCTGCTCATCGTCCTCCGGCTCGACGGTGAAAAAGAAATCCTCGTTTATGAAGCGCAAGAAGCCACTGCTGACGCGCAGCGAGGTGAGTGGAGAATCACCTGGTCAAAGGACAAGCTCCTCTGGGATTAAGCAGATCTCAAATGGCTGAACAATCAGAAGGCCTTGCCACCTGAATGTCCGCCACAAAACGTGGAAATGAGTCTGCAATTAACGAGTTCGGGTGAAAGATGGTGAATTACAGTCGACAGATGGCGACTTTTGGGATGGAAATACATTTTTAATTTCTTTATTTGCCTTTGTCGCCTTAATCAGCAAAAGTTGTTGTAGAACTTTCCCTGCTTTCCTTTACTTTCCTTTACTTTCCTTTCCATTCCTTACTTCGGTTTCCCCTTGCCGCCGCTTTTCTGTCACTTGCCAAGCGGTGAATTCCGCCCTGTTTCCCGCAAACACAAATACGGAGAATATTTCTTGATGTTTGCTTTTATTTCAGTAGTTTTTGTTGGCGGCTGGGTCCTACTTAACCCCCTTTTTTTCCCGGCCTCCTCCAGATGCAATCATCACACTTCACAAGGCCATCAAAGAGAGTGCTCTGGCGGCAGTCGCAAGCGATTTTTGCCAGTGGACCTCTTTGTGGCGCTTTTGAAGGCTAGATTAAAAGGCTCTTTTTGTTTGGTCCTTGAATTTGCAGATACAGATTAGGCACTCTGTATCAACGGAAAGTGGTGGACCAAAAGTCCTCAAATGCAACGTATTCCCTAACTTAATTTCGACTTTTGCATTCCTTTAGGTATCCAGCTCCGAATTCTTTTCCGTGTCATTCTGCCTGGACTCGTCGCAGCAGCCAGATGAGGAGTTCATTCCTGCAACCAAAGGCGTAACTCTACTGTGAGTCTTTTGAAATGCTTTTAATCCCATTGAAACACAATTTAATAAACACAAAATGTTTAGTAACGCACTCAGCCACGCTTTGCGTAGGCGGAACCTCAGCTTTACACAAATCACAATTACGGACAACAATCCCACGCCCAGTTTTTTAGATGCAGGTAAGTCGTTTGCCTGTAACTCCCTCGGATTTGTTACCACGTTGAGCTTGTTATTTGCCTGACAGGACCCTCACTGCTCCCCGTTTCGGTGGATGAGCAGACCGACGTGGAGAGCCTGGCCGGACACCATCTCTGCATCACCGAACGAGGCAGCAACCGCAAGCCCCTGCAGAAGGCAGCTTCTTTTGTAAGTTATTTTCCCGGTGTGGGTTAAGCGAAAATGCATACTTTCGTGGTCAAAATAAAATGCATTTTTATAAAAGCTAAGTTTGAGTAAAATTTGACATTTAGATTGCATTTCATGCTTGAAATCTAAATAAAAGTATGTAGCCTGATGTTGCAATTACTTGATTCTACTTTTTGAGATGTATTTTAATTATTTGTGTAAGTAGCGGGTTAAAGATGTCTCGAAATGATAAATAATTTAATTTGCAATTTACTTATTTGTTTTAAATAAAAGTAAAGTTAGCAAAGCTAAATCGAACTTTAGAAAGTAAAGGTACAAGCTGACATGGCCTGCGACTATGGTTGTTTTATGATTTTGCATAAAATAAACATTAAAATTATACAACTAGACAATGCAAACCTACTTTAGTTTGAAAATATTTAGTTGAATATTTTTAAAAAAGTGCTCAGAAATATATCTTACTAGCTTAGGCCCGAAACTGACTTAAAAACGGTATTATAAATACGTTTAATATTCGATTTTCAATCGCTTTTTAAACATTTTGTTGAGTGTCTTACTCTTTTGAATGGAAAATTGTATATTTAATATTTTAGTTAATTACTAAATCATTATTTAAAATGCAATGTATATTAGATTCCATAATTTAATATTAAATTTTTTTGAAATAATGTGCAAAATATTTGATTTTAAAACGTTTCTGTTTGATTTAAATGCATTTTATTTAAGTTAAACTTGGTTTCAATTTAAATTATATGTTCAGATATAAAAATCAATTCCGAATATAGTCAAATATAAAATTAAACAATTTTTTGTTTGTATAATATGGTAATATAACTTAAGTTTAGCTAAAACCGGCAATAATCCGTAGTTTATTTACTAGGCAAACTAATAAACTAAATTTGAACTGACCTTCATCTCACAGGGATCCCGACAACCGCCGCCCCGACTGCTGCCCTCCGTTTCCACCGAGGAGACCAGCGAGTCGGGAGTGGCGACCGGAAAGCATATCAAGCAGCGGTGGTCTTCCATATTCGGCATCAAGAACCCCCAGCAGAGCCAGCTGTGCGAATTGTTGAACAGCTATGCCAAGAACGGAGTGCCCCAGCGGGCGGACAGCATGAACTTCGATCATCCGGATCTGGCCAATTCGCTGGCGTATCTGCAGGATATGCACAAATCCTGGCGCGACTTTGTGGAGAGCGACTCGATGAGCGAGACGGAGATTAAGATCCAGACGGCCATCTGGGAACTGGTCACCACCGAGGTGTACTACATTCACGCCCTGCAAACAGTTACCGATGTGAGTGTGCTTGCCTTCCAGTTATAAACCTTAAAAGAGGAACTTATTAATGGGTAATTTCGTTTTAGTTGTTCCTGGCCTGTTTGGAGGCCGTTCAGGAGGAGCGTCTGCTGATCGATGTGGACCAGGCGCGTTTGTTCTCCAATGTGCGGGCTGTGTGCGAGGCGAACATCAAGTTCTGGACCATGTGGCTGTATCCCATGGTGGCACACAGTGTGGTCACACACGAACCGCTGCGTTGCGCCTTTTTCCAGGAAGGATTCATTGCCTTTGCCTCCATCTTTGCGCCATATAAGGTGCGTCACACTAACGATTGTTATTTCATTAAATTTAGTATTTCATTTCAAATTATTTACTCTGCAGATCTACTGTGCGGAGCAGAGCACCTGTCAGTTCTACTGCAAGGAGCTGAACCACAACAATCCCCTGTTCACCTCCTATTTGGCGTGGTGCGAGTCGCAGAAGATGTGCAACCGCCTGCGACTCGCCGACATTGTGGTGCGACCCATGCAGCGACTGACCAAGTACAGCCTTCTCCTGGCCGCCATCAAGAAGCACATGAGCGATGTGGAGGAGATCGAGGCCATCGACGTCATGATGCACAGCGTGGAGAACTTTGTGGGCAGCGTGAACAACCACTTGACGATGCGCCAGGAGAGCGAGCGGCTCAAGGGGGTGATGGTGCGGATCGAGTCCTACGATGTGGTGGTGAGTAAACACAAATCTGAATCAGTAGACTATAAATAACATTATTTCGAATTAGCAGTTTTAAAGGATTTCAAATTACATAATTTACAAAATAAATTCTAAGGAATTAGTCTTCATTGAGAGCAAAATTAAAAGATAGAACTTAATTAATATGACTAAAAAAATATGACTTTGAAAAACATTCATAAAGGCATATTTGACTGCGACCTAAACGATTACGTTCGACTTTAATTAATGATTGTTAATAGTTGAGACAACACTGCCGGTGATTTAGATCAAGAATATATATAAAATGTACAGAGTTAGACCTGTGGCATACTTTTTAACGAATTTCTTTTACAAGTAACGGGTGTAATAATGCAATTTTAATACATTGTTAATTTTACTATGAACGTTGATTACAAATGAGGAATAAGGAGCTTTAACTGGAAGTCTTTTATATAATAATCCGAGTGCAGTCTTAAAGTGTCTTTTTCTATGACCTAAAAGCAAATATTGTTTACTTATAAATTAGTATATCATGTAAAAATGAATTTTATGCTAACTAATTGAATTTTGTTTACCTATTTTGCGCCTTCGTAGGACACCAACAACGAGATGCTGGACAAGTTGATCAAGCAGCACAGCCAGATGTTTGACCTTTGCGCTCCGATGCGCGGATGCCCCGCTTACCATGTGCGCCACCTGTTCATGGAGGGCGACCACAAGTTCAAGGACAACCTCGGCAAGTCCGATGTGCACTGTTTCCTGCTGACGGATCTCCTGCTAGTGTGCAAGACCATTGCCAAGCGGGGCTTGGGGGCGCTGAAGGTCATCAGGCAGCCGTACCTGACCGATCAACTCATCGTCCAGCTGGCACCGAACAATACGCTGAACTGTGTGTACCTCAACGAGTTCCAGGTGGCCACCACGGCGTTCACGCTGCAGTGCACCGAGGCCAAGAACTGGTACGACGCCCTGTGGCGGGCCAAGACGATCTACCAAAGACTGAAGCGCGGAGGCGGCGGCGGCGGTGGCGGCGGCAGCGGCAGCGGTACGGTGGGCGGCGACAGCTTCCGGTTCGGTGGCAGTGGCACCAGCGGCGGCACCGCCGACTCCCTGGGCGTACGCAAATCGCCCATGAACTCCTCGATCTGCAGCCACGTCTCCAGTGCGAACAACAGCCACAGCGGCAGCGTCGAATGGAACGATTCCCGCAACATCTCCGTCGAATTTGAAAAGACAAACTCGGTGTCCAGCGACGAGGGCTCCAGCATAATGACAGGTGAGTGATTATAATAATTAAAAAACTTGTTAATATTAAAAAAAAAAAATCAAACACCGAAATGGTTAAAATTCAATGCAAATACAGTTAAACGGAATATGAAATACTAGGATATTCTACGCTTTTATTTGTCAATTGCATTTAAATTTACATTTACACTTTAAAACCCACTTTTAAATTAGCATTAAGAGGTGAAAACAATCCTAAAGGTTTTTTAAACCACCATCAGAAATATCGTTTCATATTTCTAAAATTGAAACTTATCTCGTCGGCAGGCAACCACGGAGTGAACCTGAAGGGCAAGCAGCAATTGATCAGTGGCCTGCACAAGGCCAAGATGGGCATCATCGGCCCGATGGGCTCCAAGTCGGCCAACACGCTCTCCGTGCAGCCGATGAACCATCTGGGCCAGAGTCTGCCCAACCTGAACATGCATCACAGCCACACGTAAGTTGCGTAGAGGGTGCACCATCGCCACTGACCATACCAGCTTCTAACTAAAAACCAAGCAAGCACACTCCACCAAACCACTCTCATCCCCTGATTCACCAGATCACTAGATCACAGATCACAGATCACCAGATCATCAGCTCACTGATCAGATCCACTGCCCAGTCAAGTGTGAGCTTTCCCAGGGATCGGATTCACTCTGTTTATGTTGTACCATACGCTACATTTAGTCATCATATTTATACACTGTTTTTAGCTAGTACTTACTGTAGACATATTTTATATATTAAAACAAAAACAAACAAAATAAATATTTTTATTGTGAACTGTACGACTTGGATCCATGACTAATCACTTGCTACACCAACTTTCATTTGTGCTAATTGTTCTTCATACCAAAGTCATTAAGATATAAAATATCCTCGATTTGTTAGAGAAAAATAATTTAGGCACCAGTATATTTCAGTCTTTTAATCTTACTTAAAGTGCAAAAGACAATTAAATTGGTGGTTCCTAGAGCAGAAATTAATTAAAAGGTGTCTAAAAATATGCAATGAAAAAAGAAACGGCGTCTTTCGGAATTGGTCCAACGTACTTTCGGACTTAAAATATATTGTTGCATACTTTTAGATAATTTCTTAAGTAATGTTTAAACGCTATTGACTTCTTAATTTCATTGTTTTATTGTCTGACGATTAGGAATTTTTTTTATAAAAGTCTTTAAAAAAGCTTATGAATATTTGCCTTAATAATTAAATATTTATTATATTTGGCTATAAGTTCCAGATATAAAAGGATATTTTATTCTTTGGCTTCCGAAGCTACCTTTATTTCCCTTGTTTTGGTTTCTGCGATTACTGCAATGCAATTTCGTTATGGGCAAACACGACTTTTATCCTTTCCTGTCACCGACCACTGACCACCGCTTGCGTTTCCGCTCGCCCCACCTCCGAACCCGGATCCAAATCAGCCAGCGTGCTCTTTACAGTATAACCTTTGTCCTACTTGTAGTAACAATACCCTGCTCGTGCCCGGCTCCACGACGAGCCACTCGGGCAACATGTTGTTGTCGCCCAGCCACCGTGGCATTTCCTACCCGCCGCCGAGCCCAACGAGGTGAGTGTCCCTAGAGATTAGAGTCCCTCAATCCCCCCCGCCAAGTGCCACGTCTGATGGTGTGTGTGTAATCCGTGAATAACCTGTGTCTCTGTGTCGCCCTTCCCTCTCAAAAAAAAAAATAAATAAAAATCAAAAACTCTGCGCCACATGTGCATCGTCCTGAAATCGATCGTTCGTGATCTCTCATAACCCACATCCTGCGCCGCATCCACCGCCGCATCGCCATCGACTAACCCACCGCCACCGCTACCGCCATCGTGTGACCGTTGCTAATGCCTGTCCTCCGTCCCGTTGTTCCTGTGGTTGTTCCCGCAGAGTTCCGCTGCGACGTGGCATGGCATTCTCCACATCGACGAAGAATCCGCCGCTGCGCAAGACCCGCAATATCACCTCCCAGAATAGTATTAACTGGCACCAGATCCCGGCCACGCCCACGCCGCCCAGCCCCCGATCGCAGCACCAGTCGCCGGGAGTGGTCTGCATGCAGAAATCGCTGCCCTTGCTGGCCCCCAACGAGGAGGGTCAAGGTCATCAACCGCCCCCCGCTGCACAAGCAACTCTCCCACCAGGCTCCGCTGCCCACCTCCAATCACAACCAGTCCGGCACCGAAACGGACGTCTGATGAGGATGGGTCTGCAGAGTGGCAAAGCCGCAGAATGTACTTACCAATAGATCTGTCACAACCTACCAGTAGCAAAGTCACCCACAACTCTAATAACCCTAATAAAATACGTAAAGAAAATCGCCTTTAATTTGCAGACCTTAACAATTTTGTTTTTTTATAAAATGTACTTAAATATACTTATGCTTTATTGTATTTTATGATAAAGATTTTTTGTTCTGACCTTTATTTCAAAAGTTCAAGAATAAGTTCTTTGTTTTAAATATAATTTTCAACTAAGAATGATATTCAAATAAACAAAAACCAACTTAATATAATAATTTAAAATCATAAAAAAAATATTTAAAATTATATCAAAAAGTTTAAACTTTTCTAAAAATGCATGATTTTTTTTAATAAGTTATTGTTTACTTTTTATCAAGTATATGTTTTAAATGTTTTAAAGACTAAACAATATTTATAAATACAATTCATGGACAAGTCTAAAAATTGAAAAAAAGTATTCAAAGTAAAATTATGAACAAATCAATGGGTTTAATTACTATAGAATTTAAAGGATAAGCAAGTCTTAAATTTTTAATTTCTAAGTGATTTAGTGTATTTTACTTATCCCAATGTCCAGCTAAAATTAAAGGCGAATTTCGAAAAGTCAAGAAAAATTTCATACTGAGTGTAGGACATCGTGAACTTGTAATGTGAAAACCGCACTTTTGGGTCCAAAGCTGATATTGAACTTATCTACATTCCATAACTAACTAACAAACACCTTGGCGAGATTAAAATTCAGAACACCACGCCCCACACACTCGCCATTTTAAACTTCCCATAACGATATGAAGACAAATAAAGTTTAACCAAACTAGGTTAGTTGTACTTGTTACCATAGAATACGCATAGTCCCAATGCCATATATACAGATACATACTTAGATTAATCACAAGCTTTATGAAAATGTTTCCATACTATTGATGTAAGTCGTTACTTTCCTTAAGTAGGTAAATCAAATGTTACGATTATAATAAAATAAATAAACAGAATGTATACTTATATCTTACTGGATGCCCATTGTCTGCATGTAACAGAATTTAAAAATGTTTTCCAAAGAAAATGAGAGGTTATATTATGTTCAACTATTTCACTTAGCTATTTTATGCTTTTAAGTTTTCAGAAATTATTTTGAAGAAAGGACTAAACTCATTTTTAGTTTCTTCATTTTTTTTTGTAGAAAACTAAAATAACTCAAACTCAATATTACGTACAAGTTTGTAAACCAAAATAGAGTATTATCCGATTTTCGGTCCAAGTGTGTATAAGTAATAATATTAGCTTTAGAGACGAAACTAAGATTGTCGTAGTCTTCTTCCACAAAATGAAGGTGGTGAAAACCAGAGCACACATTTAAGCATATGGCAAAGTAATATTGGAATACGACTACGGATGGAATTCCAACATTAAATTATTATCCGTCGTTTAAGCTACATTCATATGGGTGATACATTTTTAATTGAGTTCAGATCTAGATAGCTCATAACCTTCTTATCAATAGCCATTGTTGACTAGCGTTATTAAATAAAGCAAAATAATATTTATCAGTTTTTCTATCCATCTCTGATACTATCGTTTTATTTTCCTGAACTTTATACATCCTTTAGACACTTAAGTTTAGAATCAAGTATTGTTAGCATAACTTTTTGGATAGTTGAGTAAGGCATAGCTACTGTTCTTCCTTCGAAAATTATTTCGACTAAAAGGATGTGACACACGTAAGACATGGATTTGCTAATTGCAGATTTTCGCCAAGCGATTTGTACATATTATCAACGGGAAAGCGTGACATACGTTCTAAATTACATATAGAGAGACAACGGAATACATATACACACCACATATAGTATATAGAAATTATATTTATATATATATATGTATATTGTAAAACGTGAACTTTTAGAGATAATGAGATGCATGTCTTGCACACAAGTGAGCCACAAAATTACTACAATATACAACTGCAATACAAAGTGTTAACTTTAACTGTATTTTTATGTACGAATACTTACCAACATTTAGGGCTGCATAGAGCTGAGATCGCATTTTAGAGTCGTACTTAGTTCGAGGGCATGAAGCTATCTTAATCTGTAACAAGATACCAAGATACGTTTGTGTACAAATATCTAATCTTCTCTTTGGGCTAATCCAAAGAGTATATTCATACATACATATAGTACGTGGTACTTAGAAGTTGAACTTAAATGTTATTGCAACTATATCTAATTGCAATCTATTTACAAAGGAATACAACCAAAAACAAAGAGTAAAGTGCAAAAAAGCTTTATTTACACGCTTGAACAATAAATATCAAAATTATTTGTAATGTAAACAGCCAAAGCCATCGTGTTTTATTTTAATTAATTCATGGTAAGTAATCTATTATTTCTGTGGGTGGAAAATAAGTTAAACCAACGCCATTAAAGGCCAATTACCAACCGAAAGTGGACAAATGCGTATAAAATCTGTGTTTCTATAGTGACATCAAGCCAACTGCACTGGACACATCGCTTATTTAACCATTAAAAAGTTTTGCGGCAGCTGCAACCATCCAACCAGAGATATTGAGAAAGGACACCGAGCCAAGGATGCAACTTGATAAATGAAGGGCCATCCGGCCAGGGCAGTAACGTCATTGAATAAGCTTTTATTAATTGGGCATATTTTTTTTTTGAGCCCAAGTTTTTTGAAAACTATTGATAAAGTCATTTAAAACTTTTTATTAAAAAATCATTGCGGTTGGCATTCAATTTAAATACATAAATTACTAAATGTATTCCATGATTGGCATGTCATTAAATAAATAATGGACCACAGTAATGTAATTGATTTATTGCCAAATTCATAAATTTCAATGGTTATTTGGCCTAATAAATAAACTAGTAAATTAGAGTTAATAGGACGAACTAATTGCGTAAATTAAATGTCATTATCTTGGCACAATCTATTATGTGTTTGGCTAAGTCACTTGAAAAAATTAGACATAGTTCATTTACTCGAAATATTGATTTAATGCGGCTGAATATCTGTTTGAAATAATATGGGTCAGACAACCCCTTTTAATTCAAAATTTATAAAGGTTATTCTGCAGAATAAAATCGTAGTTTTACGGATTCCAGCTCGTCCTTGCGTTTGCCAGAAATATAATGCCGGCAACTAGCAGAACACTTAAAACTGGCGATGTATGCAGCAGCCAAGTGGATTATTTGCATGCCACGCCCTCAGCCCACCGCCCTCCGTGCACGCCCCCTTCCGAAGCACTCTGTTCTTGAAAGGCATTTTGATAAATGTCGTAATTCCGCGATTGAAGTGTTATGGCTGGCAGTTAGTCAGGCTGCTTGCCTCGGATACGCGGATATGCGGTTCTGCGGCTGCGTTACTTATATTTAGACGTCTCACAATGGCAGTCATAAAAATACGCAATTTGTGAGCCCACTCTCCAGCGGAAAATGCTCGGAACGGCGAGTCCCCATTGAATTTCCCCGTTTTCCGAGCTCCCACTTGAAGCACCCGCCAACTGAATTCACTGGCTGCAGTACCAAATGGAATCGCAATCGTGTAAATGGGATTATGGTTGTGCGTGGATGCAGCGTTCTAAAAATTACAGTGGCTTGTACGAGTTTGCGATTTGACCACTTCATACACTGATTACCGAGAACACCACGTAATCAGTAAACGCATTTTCATTCTAAACTGGATTTTAGCCTTGCACTTTTAACACAATTGATAAGTCTATATGGAAATTAGCTGATTGCTTTTTCGACAGCACATTTTTATATATTTTTGTAGCTATAAGACAATTGAATTACTGTGTATATGTTCTAAATCACAAAACAAACAAACTTATGCAAACTTAATAATGAAATTGCAACACTCGCTGCAACGGGAAAAAAGTCAAACAAATTTCACAAATCTGTTTAGATATATTCTTTTTGCTTATCTAACACCTGTTGTATGACCCCTAGCTATAATCTATATATATACTGGTGGAAAATAAGTAAAGCTAAAAGATTGTGCATTCACTTGACTAACTAAAGTCAAACCAAAGTGATTGTGCAAATATTGGGTTTTGCAGAACAGAGAACAGAAATTGAAGCAAAGCAAATGGAAATTAGCTGTTCCAGGTGGGGCTTTAAAAACATTTTTGCCGGTGACAGGTCTGTCGGGGACATCCACCTGGCGCACTGCCTGGAAGGTGTCGACACCGTGTTAACCCTAACCAAGTTCGCATCCAAGCCCGCCTCCCCCTCGACACTCCAAAACTCTTCGCCATGTGCAGGCACGCCTCGCAAGTTCCTTTCAATTAAAAACATTTCCCAGCCCGGCGCTTTACCGCCAGCCAGACGTCTGTTTGCCTCATTTTAGCATATTACTCGGGGAAATAATGAGCCCCGAGCAGGGAACATCAAGCCCAGGACACCGGTGCCCCAGGTTCTCGGTGTTCCTCCTCTTTGTGAGTGCCACGCATCCTGTCGCGGTGCTCTTTAAGCGGCTGGCCCACAAACTGCTCGAGGAGGATTCTTTAAGAGGATTTGCCACTCATACGTACAGCACTTGATGGACTTTTTGTCGCGGTTGAGTTGAGATTAAAGCCAGAATGTTTTCGTAGACAGGTTGGGTTTCCAAATAAAGGGGTTCTGCCTTTTTACTGATTTTAAGTGAAAAATTAAAAAAACCCTCCAAACATATTAAAGTTTAGTACCGCAAATCGATCCATAATGAACTTCTAGATATACAATTTTAGTGCTTAGTAACAAAAAATAATCACAATCTTTTTGAGGTATACTGCCATAAAATTAAATTAATCAGCCTATCACACGCATTAAAAACATAAACAAGTCTATGCATATCAATGAGCAAAGCAATTAAGATTATAAGTGCCACTATGGATTTTAATTTAAGACATCCAAGAAACATTTTTTTTCCAATATTTATATCCAAATCCATAACTGGGGATTATTTAATTTCCTGAACACAATGCTCCCAATTCAATCAGATTATTTAATCAACCGAAAACAAAGCTCCCATTCCCTTCCGACTTTGAGCGGTGTTTAAAGTCGGACAGATGCGACTTGAAAACCATTTTGTCTTCATAAAAAATGAATTCGATTTTGTTGGTTTCTCCTGTTCCGTATTGCTCATTCGAAAAAAAATGGTAACAAGGTCAGTTGGCAGGTGCGCAGCGACAATAACGATGTCAGGAAAAATAGTTCAATTCGCAGCGCAAAAACAACACACATCGACCATAGCAACATGCTGGCATCGATGCACTCGCTTGTGTATCTGCTGAAATGTTTTTCTCTATGCCCCGGAACATTTATTTAAAATATCAATAGCATCCCATAATAAATATCATTGATGTCGATGGTTTCTCCTCCACTGCATCCATCCAAGGACAAATCCGTTTGGATATTTATGGGTCCACGTCACCAGAACATACAAGAGTATAGAATATTTCGGCTCGACTGTCTTTCAATACCTATTTAACAATCAAATGAACCCAAATGCCATCAAAAAAGAAACTTAATTGATAGCATGGGACATAAGTTAAAAGTGACAACTGCAGATAGGATAGCACATAAAGATATATAGACAACTATTTAGAAAACACCTTATATTAAAATCGATGGCTCTGAAAAATACTTTAACATAATAAAGGTATCTAAAACTCTTAGAATGTATTTTGTTTGACACTGTTTTTGGGCTATATATATTTTACAGAGTTCAACCATAACTTAATTATATTTTTTTGTGCATTCTTTAAACTTTTATTAAAGAAATCAAGCAACAAATTCTTTTAACAGGTAAAGGCAGTAAAATATGGAGTAGGTAACCTGATACTATCAATTAAATGCAAATTTAATTTTCCCTGCAGCCATATCGATTTCAGTAAGTTCGGAAGTGATACAGTTGAGTGTGCACCCTCCATCGCAAACCATCAATATGGACAAGCCAAGTTTGCTAAGAGACTGCGGAAAGTGGACAACAACTGGTCACTCACCTGGACACTTGGTGGTGGTGGTTGTGGGGGTCTTCGTCTCCCATCGTCGTCCTTCCACCAAAAGACCCAACTCAGTGGCCTGCCCGATGGCCATGTCCCAGTGTCCAAATGTCTCCGAGTTCTCGACTTGACGGGCTGTCGGTCGATGGGTCGTTTGGTCACTTTGGTCCGGTGCTTGAGCTTGAGAAATGGCACTGCAGCCGTCTGGTGCTATTATCCAGTATTTTTTCTCGCCACCTTCGTCCTTTCGTTCCCGCCGTTTGGCTGTTTGGCTGTTTGTTTGTTTGTTAGTCGGCTGTGGTCGTGTACTGCCAGTCGACCATTATAAATTGTTGTGTAGACACCTCGTGGCCGCCGCTCAATCCAAAATGCCGGCCACAAATCGAGTTCCCCACTAAAATAAAAACGGAGTAAGGATACTGAAAAACACAGGACTAAACTTAAAAGAAAACAAATATTTAAAAATCATTAGCCTTAAATTTTTAAGAAACTAAGAAGTATATTTTCATTGGTACCTTGATTTTGGTACCAAGTAATCGTTATAATAAACGTTTCATTTTGAAAAACCAGTGGTATTTTTTTCACTTTTTTGTTTTGAAATTGTTCTTTATTTGCAAGAGTGAATAAAATTTTAAGTAATATTATTTCTTAAATTTTAAAACGACATTTTTTGACATTTATATAAATTACATTACTTTTTCTAAAATAAATATATCTTAATTAATTTTTTCATCATTAATTAAGATTTATGTATTTTAGAAAAAGTAATGTAATTTTTACAAATGTCAAAAAATGTCGTTTAAAAATTTAAGAAATAATATTACCTAATTTCAGCCCTTAAAATACATTCGTCGTTGCAGATACATATTAAATATATTTTCCTCACCGACAACAAAGCAAGATATTTTATTTCTAAAAACAGAAAGAAGTTGCAAAATTTTAACACAACTGAGGCAGCGTACAATGAACCCAAACGAATACAACAAGTTTTATTTTGAATGCACGGTAGTCAAATCTAATGGCCTCTTTTGGACAGAGACTACATTCAGCGCTAGTTTTTCTTACAGTGTCCATTTTCTACACCCATCCTCCATCCTTTATTTGTTTTCCTCTGGCCCATTTTGTCTGGGTGAAAGCGTGTGAGGGGCGTTTGCCCTCCCATCTGAACTGGCGATGGCTTTGTTTAATTTTCCAATTGTTGTTACCCGAGAGGAGTCATCGCCACCGATGCGAAGTGTCATTAAACTCGTGCCAATGCATTAAGTGTTTATTGTTTGCCCATTGCTCGGCTCAATTGTTCATGCCTAATTACCGCTCAAACTTTGTCACCGAATGGCCCTCGATGTCGTCGATTCGAATGAGCTCTTGGCCAGTTGAATGGAGCAGGAAGTGTCATGAGTTTGTCCAGCGCCACTGCATTCGACGGCAATTTCTCTGGATGAGGCTCCAAATAGTTTTGGCGGCACCTGCGCAAACACTGCACTTAAAAAAGAAATAGTATTAATATTTAAAAACAAATAAATTTCAATTTAAAATTATTTTCAATTTTCTTTAAACATTTTGAATCTTTTGTACATTTTAAAAATCATTTTTTTCATTTTACTTTACGATTATATATATAAAAACAGGCTATTGAAATATTTAAGTATTTTTACTTCTTGAGTTCTTGAGATATAAAACTTTTTCGTCATTGTTTTCATTTAAGTACAGGCCAATTCCGTTGCATGTAACATTTAAAAAATACGTCAAGTGCTTACTTCTTTTAAAAACAAATCAGTCAAAATCTCAAATCTGTAAAAAGAACTAAAGAAATCCGTTTAAGAACTGAAATCCAACTAATGTGTCCCAATAAATTTGCTTTTATATTTATATACTTCCTTAATTATTTTCTCTATTTTCTTCAAGTGCTCATATCGGACACAAGAGGGGGCGGAGTGCCGGAAATTGGGCTTCACTTTCAGCTGCACACACTTTGTCCGAGTGGTGACCTCTAGGCCACCGACGCCCACTGCCACCCCACTGGCCACCCACCCGTCGACCTTTTGCATGTTGCCAAGTGCGGAAGCATCTGCATGATATTCCCTGCATTCAATTCGACGCCGCCTCCTTTAAATTCAACGGCCTGTGCATCCGGAAATTAAACATTTTGCTGGTACTTTCTCAAGCCCTGCGGTCGTCGTCTCTGTGCCCGAGTGTGCAGCCATTCTGCGCTTGTTTTCAATTCAATTCACTTAGTGGGAATGCCAAATGCCAAAAAAAGGATACTTGGAGAGAGGGGTTCAAAGTCGTAGGATGCACCTTTGGAGAAAAGCTTTCAAATTTCCATTTCACTTTTGGCCTTTCCATTGTCCCACCAACGTACAAATGTGGAAAGGAAGTCAAACATAAAAATGGTCAGTTGCACTTAGCTTTTATATCAGGTTTGCTTTGGACATATGAAATTCTTAGCATATTCTTAATACTTCCTTTCAGTTAACTTACTGTGCTCAAAAAAATAAATCCTGTCACATTTCGATGCAATCCACGGCGAATTTAACAACCTATTGTTTTCTATAGAAATGCAAAACATATGAAATAAAACAAGAATCATAATTTTATAATCCATACATGATCTAGAGGTGCTTGTCTGGATTGAAAATATTTGATTCAATTCGTATTGTAAAGAAGTATCAAGGTAGTATTAAGAAGATTAACAACATGCTGATATATGAATATGAATGTCATGACATGAAATGAGATGACAAACGTATAATATGGGCGTAAATAAAATTGGGTGAACCTCTAAAGGATAAAAAGGATCAACGTTATAATATTAAAATATATATTTGTCTAAAATGTAGTCTTATGTTTTTATAAAAAATATATTAATTTTGAAATTTAAATATGTTGGTTGTTATATAATATATAATATATTAAAGTGCTACTTAAGGTTCACTCCAAAGAACGACATACTTCAAAATATATTTAGGGTAGGTTGGCACGAAATGTTATCGCGTCTCGGAAAATCCTTAGCGGCTGTCTTTTCATCTCGATACGGTGACAGACAATTATAATTGTATTTAATTCCTTTGATTGATGCTTTGTGGGCTTTTCACGAAGGCGCATTTCCCACCCAACCGCAAAGTAGAGAAACTGGCACACGAGCACGAAAATCGACGTCAGCAAGGTGTGCGGTTGGCATCCCCTGTCACAGGCGAAAATAAATATTATTTATGGGTTCCATTGATAAATATAATTTATTTCTCTAATTTATACCATGGGAATTTCCTATATGCTAGCAATCCTGCGTTTTTAGTAGCCCCCATTCCTCTTGGAAAACGTAGGTGACAACGGTTGAATTATTGAATTAAATATGTGGCCTATAAATAAGTGTTACGGATATTCATCTGCTAATCAAATTAAACTCCGTTAAACCTAAAATATATTTGGTTAAAAGACTAAAATTAAAGATTCTTCATACTTGTTCAATACAAATCTTATTGGTTAATTCTTAAATAAATTCAAAAGGGCCATTGAGTAGCAGCATCACTTTAAACTCAACCTTGAAAAATTTACGACTCACCGTGCACCCATTAGGGTGTATCGTCGATGGAAAAACTCCGCTCCATTGGCGTTTATTCTTGAAGTGCATTAAACACTCTTGAAATGAGTTATGATTCCTGCGTTGGTACGTGAGGAAAAAGTCTGGGACACAATTCAATTTCATTTTGTTGTTCCCCAGAGCGTGAATTAAAATTATTCATCATAAGCAAAAGCCGTTTTATTTGCTGGTTCATCCCTTACTGAAACATAATCCACAGTCATATATTTTTATTGGCAAAAGGAAAAGGATTGGGACCTGGTGTGGCCAACGGTGCGAATGGTGCGAATATTTATGAGTCGAGTGGGCATGCTGATGTTCTTGAATACATTACCCCAATCAGTTGCAATGGCTCATAACGATGCAGATGAAATGGTTTCATAAACAAGCGTGTTTTCATATGGCTAGATTGCGAGCACCATAAAACATTTGTTTTGAGGAAAAGACTAATCACTCGTGATAACCAGTATTTATGCATGGTATAAAAATAACAATACCATCTTTATTTTTGCAGTGGTTTGTTCATACACTTTTATCGTATGTCAAGCAATGTTAAATACAAATGATTATAGTTTGCAGCAGGGATTTAATTTTTAGCTGAAATGGATTTCAGCTAATGGTAAACAATTGAAGTTATTCAAAATCCAACTGAGTTAAGAACTCCTTATAACCATTTATTAAATTAAGAAAAATAATTACTAAGGTTTTGATGCTTAAATTTTAAAGTATTCGACATATTCAATTTGTAAGGCTAGGCTTCCAGTTTAATTTAGTTTTTGAATTACCCCGACTATGACTTTCTTTAAATTTTCATATATTCGAATAAATTGGAAGCATAAAATATACTTGCTTTGGAAATTCAGGGGCCAAGGGCTTAGCTCTGCAGTTAACAAGTAACAAAAACAAGCGCAAAGTCCCCAGTCGAAACAAAAACAAGTATTCATGCGTTGAATGGAAACACTTTTACACCTGGTATGAGGAAATTGTGGGGGATGTGGCGCCTTGCAACATATATCTGAGACATATATATATGTATTGGATATACCCTCTTGCACGCTTTCACTTTTTGTGGGGGCTGTTGGAGATTCTCCGGAGTGCGATTACTGCTAGTTGGTCTGTGCTAACAGTTGCTCTGGGATCTCTGTGCCTCCAAAGTTTGCGCCACTGCCACTTGCCATTCAATGGAAAATGTTGAATTCGTTAACTTAAACCAGCACGCACTCGATAATCCCCCAATCGCTACACAGTGGGCATTACCTATCAAATAAAATATAGTCTATAAAAATTAGTAATTTTCAACTCTAGGACCATAAGGTATAGAATTAGATATAATTTTATATCAAAAACATTTTTCTACACGTTACGTTTTACAAATAACTCTAATTCGAATCATATCTTAAAAAATATTAACCAACTATCTTATACTCCTCTTATAATTTTTTAATAAATAAGAAACATATCAATTTTTTTAACTAAAAATCATTAATTTATGGCAAACACAGATTTTTCCATTGTACTTATGATTGCCTTGCAGGAATAGAAATTCCAAAGGTGCCAGCAGGCTGAATGAGAAAATCAGCAAAGGAAAGAGTCGCAGTATTAAAGTATAAACAAGTTTTCTTTCGCATTTTTTTTTATTTTTAAATAGTGCAGAAAAATAACATACTTCGACAAATACACTGATAAAAAAATGGTACAGTAAAATAAAATATCCAAATATTGAATAAAAAACCTTAATTTTAATATTTAAATTGAATCGCATGATTTAATCGCATGAATAATAGAAAAATAAAATAGTTCCTTTTAGATTTAAATTAATTTATTTTAAGTTAAGTATGTTTTAAGTTTAAAATTAGTTTTTAGCTACTAATTAAATACCAATCATTATGAATCCAAATGAAGAATAACAAAAAAAGTTAAAATTTTCATATTAAACAAGAAAGAAAGCAAACTTCGGCAAGCCGAAGTTCATATACCCTTGCAGCTATCGCAAGAATTAAATATTTTTGAAAACATTAAAATTATGATTTACTTGCGTATATGTTTAAAAACATTGAAGCTATGAAGATTTGCAGCTTAATTATTTGATTGTTCTTTTATATATTTTCATTATTTGTATAGGAGCTATATGATATAGTCGTCCGATTTTGATGAAATTTAAACCATAATTCTGAAATATTTAACCATTGCTATATGTCGAAGAACTAAAAAACAAATTAAAAAACAGCAAAGTTATAATTTTTTTCAATTATTTTTCCGATTGTTCCTATGGGAGCTATATGCTATAGTCGTCCGATTTTGATGAAATTTTAATCATAATTCTGAAATATTTAACCATTGCTATATGTCGAAGAACTAAACAAAAAATTAAAAAGCAGCAAAGTTATAATTTTTTTTCAATTATTTTTCCGATTGTTCCTATGGGAGCTTATTGCTATAGTCGTCCGATTTTGATGAAATTTTAACCATAACTCTGAAATATTTAACCATTGCTTTATGTCGAAGAACAAAACAAAAAATTAAAAAACAGCAAAGTTATAATTTTTTTTCAATTATTTTTCCGATTGTTCCTATGGGAGCTATATGCTATAGTCGACCGATTTTAATGAAATTTAAACCGTAAATCGGAAATATTTAACCATTATTATATGTCGAAGAACTAAACAAAAAATTAAAAAACAGCAAAGTTATAATTTTTTTCATTTATTTTTCCGATTGTTCCTATGGGAGCTATATGCTATAGTCGTCCGATCCGGCTCGTTCCGACTTATATACTACCTGCAATAGAATGACAACTTTTGGAAAAGTTTCATGCAGATAGCTTTAAAACTGAGAGACTAGTTTGCATATAAACGGACGGACAGACGGACAGACGGACAGACGGACGGACAGACGGACGGACAGACGGACATGGCTAGATCGACTCTACTAGTGATGCTGATCAAGAATATATATACTTTATAGGGTCGGAAACGTCTCCTTCACTGCGTTGCAAACTTCTGACTGAAATTATAATACCCTCTGCAAGGGTATAAAAAAAAACTAAAAACCGCAATGCGAAAATTACTAAATACTTGGATTTATCACTGTCGACTGATCATTTAAGAATCGATTATAAATCGCTTACCAGTAAATCTTTAATAAGCAGCCCAAAAATTCGCGATGAAAAATTCAGTCGGAAATGAGTTATTTTTCTCGAGAAAATAATAAAGGCATCATCAGTCGATTTCAGCAGTTCGTTGTCCGCCGACAAGGTGCCGACGTAGTGGGCGGGGTAATTAAAATGGCAAAAATAAATACCTATTAAGAACGCTTACACTGATTGACACTTTAAGGCAATTTCCGGCCATAATTCCTTGCCGCAAAATGGTGCCCCAAGAAGGTGTTTGTGCTTACCCCACGATGGCGGCGCAACCAAATGTCGAGCTATCGATTTGTGGCGGGATCGAGGGAGTGTATTTAGGCCAGGCCCGACACGCTTTGCATTAATTTGAAAATTTTGGCTGTGACCGCTTTAAGTTGGCCTGCCCCTCCCCCAAAGGCACTTTAAACAAGGGTTAGATGGCGGTGAAAGGGGGTGCTAAGTAGCCTAAATGTTGAACATCTCTTCACGTTTTCCTTTTCATTTGGTTTGCCCAAGAATTTTACATAGATTGTGTAAAATTGTAGTAAATTGTTTGTATTATTTATTATTCTGTCAGCATTCCTTACACTTTCAAGCCAAAATGAACATGCAACTTTAAGCAATGGTTAACATGGCGTATGAGTAATTTCTGAAATATTTGCTCTTGCTTACTATTCATCGCTTCATTTACAAAAGAGGTCAGCCATGTTTTACCTAGATTTGCAAACAAATTAAATGAACATTTAATTTGTAGCTACTGGCCTGACAGACAGACAGACAGACAGACAGACAGTCATGGGGCATCAATCCCGCCTCCCGGGTGACAGCTTTTTGCCGCTGACTGTGCTGAGCTGACTGTTGCGGTTGACGAAGCTGCCACATGCGTCTGGTATTCTATGCTATTTGTGTCTAGTCAGGACATTTGCCGTGGCATCCTTTCATTTGTGCCCCGTCATGCTGCACGGTTGTGTCATTGAGGCACGACTCACTTTCGTTGGTATGTGGCTAAAACAACCTAGATAAATTGTTCTTATTTGCATTGAAAGCTGCGCCAGAAACTACGAAATTTTTAAGACAAACATGCTTTTAATTGAAAAAGTTATAATTTTCCTTTAAGGCATATTCATTTTTCACTCAAAAAGGGTTTCATAGAAAACTTATGATTGCTTAAATTAGTTGCGCTTTTTTTGATAAATAGTTATTTCCGATGTTAGTATTAAAACAAAATTGTGATAAAAACTTTTGTTAAAGGTATTTAAGCCTATTGGTAATACAAATTTTTTACTAAGATGATTATTAAATTATTACCTTAAAAGTATCAAAATAAAGTTTGTGTGTTTAGGACTTTTCGATATAGAAATGAAACTAAAAATTATAAGGGTTATATTATTTAGGATTGGTTAAGTACTTGTACTTTGTGCCGAAATGGTTAAATCAATCGCGTTAATTAAATTCTTTGTTTGATAAATGCTATTCCACCTAATGGTTACTCTCCATGTTAATAGGTCAACCAAATAAAAGTTGTCATAGGAACTAAACTATTAATACATCAATTTTAAACTATTGGGTTTAAAAAAATATTTTTTAATAAAACCTCGAAAGTATAAAAATTAAACTTATGTGTCTTAAAAATAGGTCCTTAGACAAAAGTTTTAGACTCTTCAATATAGAAATGAAACTAAAAAGTATAGGGTATTTATTTTTCTATTAACTTGGTAAAAACTTGTTTCCTAAATTTGAAATGCAATGCTTTTACTTCTCCGGTCAAAAATATATCATTTTCTGTTATGCGTATACGTAGAATACAATCATTCCTGGTCAAGATAGACCTTATATTAAATTAGTTTTATTAAAGTTGTTTCTTATTTTCTAACGTTATATTTTATAAGTAATATAATATTATATCGGTTCCGAATATCGGTCACACTACTTTGGAGAGCGTACCAAAGAGCGCGATCAACGGCTGAGGCGTTACTTAATTCTCAATCGGTCGCAGCTCTCTCTCTATATGCGATAAGAAAAGTTAAAAACAAAAACAGCTGTAACACCCGATCGACAGTAAATACTATTAGCAGGTAAAAATCGACATTTTGATTAGATTGAGCTGAGAAACTAGAGCAAACTAAGGCAGGCTGCAGCAAACCTATTCAAATTTTCAAATAACAATACTTAATCTAATTATTGCTAGATTGTAAGGAAAATAGGTCAGCTTGTAATTTGGATTTGATTGAGTTCAAAGAGAGTAATTGGTACCCATAAAATCTAATAAAATCTAGCAGCTAATAAACCTTTAAGTGTGTAGGATATAATATAAGAACAAATATAAGTTGGCAGAGATGAGCCAAGTGAAATCCGTACTTTGCGTGGGCTGCACGGTGATCGACTTTGTGACCATCTGTGGCAGTTATCCCAAGGAGGACACCGATCGACGATGTCTGGATGGCTTCTGGCAACGTGGCGGGAATGCCTCCAATGTGAGCACTGTTCTCCGGGTGCTTGGCTCCAGGGTGGACTTCTTCGGAATGCTCAGCAGATCGGATGCGTTTCGTGTGCTGCTCGAGGATCTGCGAAGACGGGAAATCGGCATTAAGAATTGCCCTCAGACGGACAGGGATCCGCCCTTCTCGTCGGTCATTTTGGCGCAGGATGCCGGCACCCGCACTATTATCCACTGCAACAAGGACTATCCGCAGACCACCTGGGAGGACTTCAGCAAGATCGATCTCTCTCCGTATGCATGGGTGCACTTCGAGGCGCGCAACACGCCGCACACCTTGAAAATGATGCAGAGCATCCGGGATCACAGCGAAAGAACCGGACAACGCATCCTCATCTCGTTGGACTTGGAAACGCGGTACGAACAGAACCGGGAACTGTGTGCACCTTGCGACTATGTGGTCTTCTCCAAGGAGCTGGCCGCCCAGTTGGGTTGGCAGACGCCGCGGCAAACGTGTGAGGAATTGGCGGCCCGCCTAACCGGAAGCGGTCCCAAGCCGACCTTCATATGCCCTTGGGGCAGTGCCGGCGCCGGAGCACTGGATGCCAATGGGAACTACCACGAGTTGGCTTCCTACAAGCAGCAGAAAGTGGTGGACACGCTGGGTGCCGGAGACAGCTTTATGGCCGGATTCATTCACGCCACTCTCGAGGGTCAAAGAAGTCTATCGGATGCTGTGGACTTTGCCAACCGAGTGGCCAGCCACAAGATCACCGGATTCGGCTACGATCACATTGCACAACTTAGCTTAAGCTAAAACTAAACTTAATTCTATCTGAGATTATTTGCTTAACACTCTTTGGAAGAATTTATTAACTTAAAAACACCAGTGACGTAAAAAATATGTTTGTTTTAGCATTTGTAAGCGCATTACTCAACAAATATTATTAATTTTTAGCAGAGTCTAATATATATTTTTGTTACTTAACATAAGGAAATTGTGTTACAAATTGTTTAATAAACATTAAGAACATTTTTAGAAAGTTGCTTGTAACGTCGGCAAAGTAGTGAAAAAGGCAGTCAGTTTGGAAATGAACAGCGCTTATGTATTCTCACAAATTTTATAAACTTGTCAAATTCATTATGGTTATTATATTATAATTATGTTCGTGATTATTGGTAAGGCAGAGACTTGTGTTCTTGGTCTGCTGGTGCTCGACATTATCAAATCTTCCGCTCTGCCAGTAAGTTAGGTAATATCCAAATCGGAAATCAAGAGGAGTCATGGCAGGATGAGTCTGCAGGTCCCCTGCTCTTTCGTGGTTGTTCAGTTCGGAGCCTCTCATTGTTGTCTACGTAAATTTGATGAAGTCACCCCGTTGGTCCTCCATATCCGAGCCAATGGCCGAGGCATTAATCCCAATGCCGCTCGATGCACTTCCGGATTTTTGTTGACTGTTCAGTCCCTCAAGAAGCTGTTTAGTGATATGTTTAATAGGATATTCTATGTTTATTATAAAAAAACTGTGTACCCACCTTCGATCTCAGGCGCTTGAGTTTGCGCAATCGTTCTAGCCAATTCGAAGCATAAGGATGCTTTTTCTGCACACTTTGGTAGACTAGCGAGGCGAGCTGCAAGGTATGGCTCTTATTAGTTTGGTTACATATTTCCAACTCTAAACTCTACTCACATTGGCATGCAGGGCCATCTGACGAGCCAGCAGAGGAGCACTGCGATCCGAGACTATTCGGTGCTCCGCATGGCACACGAACTTCGATATCTCCGATCGGGCCTTCACATACACCCTGTTCGAGTTGAGTTCGAGTGGCTCCACGATCACGCAGGCATAGTTGAATTGGCCCTGAAATTTAATAAATTGAATTAAATGTTTTTTTAAATGGTAAACACTTGTATACATGCAATAAATTGTATGAAAACTATATACTATAAAGTAGATAAGAATAGATCTTGAATTTAAAATAAATAATATATTAATCTGATAAAAGAACTTTGAAATGTTTTAGTTCCTTAAACGTTTAATTGCCATTAGTCATTATGACTACATGTAATGGAAATAATTGTATTGTAATTGTAGCAGACTGATGATGGCTACTTACGGATATTGTGTTCAGATTGTATTCCTCGCCGCTCTCGTTGTAGATGATCTTCACAAAGTCGTTGCCAATGTGGCTCTTCTTCTCGTTGCAGTTGGGATCATCCTGCAGATTGGTGGGCATCAGCGTGGCCACATGGAAAGTAACCTACCAAAGGCCATCGGGGTTAGCAAGAATCAAACCAAACTCAAGAGGAGTTACAGCTCACCTGCAGTATGTCGTCCTTCCAGATATAGGCGAACTTGCCATCGGCCCCGTTCCTGTCCAGCATGATGAACAGGTTGTTCTGCTCCGCTTCCTTCAGGCTGACCAGTGTTCCGATGTTGCGGAGGAACTCCACGTACCTCGGACTGCCGTGCGAATTGCGCAAGATCTCCACCTCGTTGTTGCACTGCCCCTGGCCCACATACAGCACGCCGATCTTGTGCGTCTCGAACGGCGGCACCAGGTCGATCAGGGTGACGGCACTGTTGTTCTCCGGCCCCACCTTCAGTGGCTCATCGGTCACGCCCAGCTGGCCGGTGCTGTAGAGCTGCAGGAACATGAAGCTGGGATTCATGCACAGCTTGGTGTTTATGGGCGGCTTGGCGGGCCCAAAGTTCCGGAAACTGCTGGCCGGCGGCGGACGTGCATTGCCGTTGTTCACCTCCCGCACCACCGAAATGGTTTTCGAGCGTCCTCGCATCATGTCGCCGTTGCCATTGTTCCCGTTGTCGTAGTCCGAGGTGATCACGCCCACATTGGCACCATTACTCCCGCTGCTGCTGGACTTGGCCAGTGCACCGGGCTGCGGGACAGAGGTGCCGCCAAAGCTGGTCATCCTGCCCGTTGCCAGCAGGGGCGGCTGCCCCGGCGAGAGCGGCGGTTTGCCCAGCTTGAGGGTGGATCCGGCTGCCTGCAGGGTGCCGCCGGCAGCCACATGGCTGCTTACATCGTCCGCCGAGTGCTGTTTGGGCGGCAGGGTGCCAGCTTCCGGATGCAGGGCCAAAACAGCAGGCTGTGAGGGCGGCGTGGAGCCGGCTATCTCCTCCGGAATGGCCTCGCAGCTCACGCGCATATCCTTGGTGCTGTACTGCACACTCTTCTTCTTCAGCGTTAGCATGGACTGCGGCTCCTCGGCGGTGGCTTTCACCGGCTCCTGGGACAGCGGCATCGGTTTGTTGGTGAGGAACGACTGCCGCCAGCTGGAGCTCATCTCCGGGCTAGAGTTCACCCGGCGCACCGGGTTCCGGGCCCGACTCTGGGCATCCTCGAAGGCCAACGAGTCGTCATCTGCCTCGCCATCACTCACACTCCCGCAGAGAGCCGCCTCCTTGCCCCGCTTTCCGGTTGAAACGCGTGGAATGGGTATGGCAGCTGCTGCTCCACTGCTGGATGCATTTCCATTGCCATTTCCGCTGCCATTGCCATTGCCATTGCCATTCCCGTTTCCATTCCCATTGCCTCCGCCAACCGAGTGAATCTCCTCCTGACGCTGGAGAGCTCGAGCCTTGGCCACCATCCGGCTGCGCAGAGCACTGGCCTGTGGCGCGGCAGCTGGATTGGCACTGACCTCCGGCTCGGGTTCTGGATCGACGAGAGGATGTGGCGGCACCTGGATGGCATTGTCCGGGCCAAACACTCCGCCATGGGCAGTGGGCAGAAAGAGGGAGACCACATTGTTGAACGGCAGATCCTGGCCAAAGCAATCGTTGGTGATGGGGTTCTGAATCCGGGTTATCCACGAGATGTTGCCCGTGGGCCGGCGGATGAGGATCTCCGCCCAGCCAGTGCAGGCGCGCACGCAAACCGGCTGCTGCACCACGGATCCCGACGACGGACTCATGCTCACGGACGACTGCGACAAGGAGTTGCCCAGCAGCGAGGTGTTGCTGCCGGTGTGCGGACCCTCGCCCAGGCCACTGCCCAATGCCTCGGGATTGGAGCCACGGCGCGACAATGCGTCCAGCGAGGCAGTCGAACTGTTGGAGATCTGCCGATGCGGATGGCCACCCGTGGCCGCCGAGTTCGAGGAGGAGGAGGAGGTCAGCTCCGTGCTGCCCGCCGAATCGTTGCCACTGCTGTGCTGCAGGCTCACCTTCGTGTAGCGTCTCTCCCGCTCCGGCGAGAGTGGAGCAGCCGCATCGCTGAGGCTCTTCGAGTTCAGGCTAATGCTGGGCGTCTTGCCCAGCTGGGCACATCGCTCGCAGAGGCCGCTGCGCGTGGGCGCCGACGGGCAGCCGGAGGTGGTGATCGTCACCAGGTTGTGGCCCACCAGCCAGGTCTGCGAGACGCCATCCTTTAGCAGAAACTCCGCGGCCGGAAGACTGCAAAGCGAGAGACATTAGCACAAAGTTAAAGTTAGATTTGAACAATATGGAAAGCTAAATTCGAATCTCCCGACTATTAGATACCCTCTACTCAGCTAACCAATTTTAAAGTTAATTAGACACCAGAAAATAATCTAATTTTAGGTGCCGCCATCTACCAAATATTTTTAATAATGCCAATAACTTCTGAAACAATAGTTCGATTTGGAAGACGTTAGTATGTGTCAATAATTATTGACCAAATAAACATATTAAGTTTAATAACTGGGATCTACCATTTCTCAGAGAGGCACCACAGACGTTTGTGATTTGTGGGCCACTTTAAAAAGAAACTTGCGCTGCTTAGTTATAATTGGAAACTGCATATTAAATCCCAAATCTCTAGCTTTTCTAGTTTCCGAGAACTCGACATTCATACGGACAAACAAACGGACAGACAGACGGACATGGCTGGGTTAACCTGTTACATACATTTCAACCATTATCAAATAAAGACTGTTTCTCTACGAGCAACGGGGATAAAAATATAATGAAAAAGTTTCGTAAAGATTTAAATTCCAGCCAGAGATCACCCACCGTTTGGGCATCGACGGACAGGGCGAGTAGGTGTGGCGGGCCAGGAAGTCAAAGCAGGTCTCTGCCAACTCGGCGTGGAAGGTCCGCAGGCCGTTGTTCATCTGCGGCCGCATCTCTAGGTCGTTCCAGGCATTGGCATTGTTGCGACTGCCGCGCTCCGTGAGACTGGTGCTCCGTTTCCGGTTGGACGAGTCCTCGTTCAGGGAGTTCAGGTTGACAATGTCGCTGGACAGCATCTTGGCATTCGACTGAATCGACTAGAATTGTACAGATTCAGTTAGTCCATGTCCAGTAATAAATAGGTTTCGCATACTTACGCTCTTTATATAGGACACACAGTTCTTGCGCAGCTCCAGCTTGCACTTGAGGAACCACCCGGCGATGACGTGGTGGGCCAGGGAAACTGTGTAGTGATCGTAGCGATGCGGTTTTGTATACGGAAGCGTGATGGCAAACACGTACATGTTGTGCATCAAAGTGAAGTTTGCAAACAGATGCTTGGACAAATGGATAAGCACTAACAGAAACAGAGAAACAATATTAATTTGTTATTAAAAAAGGGGGTTTAAATTTGAAAGATTAAATTGGGCATTGGGCATAATTGGGCATTTCTTTTTAAGAAGTCCAAAGTATTATGTGAAGTAAATAGCAGACTTAGCACACTTACGACTAACATTTTTTGACTATGCATTAAAATATAATTTAATTAACTTCATTTAGTGCCGTGCAAGATTGGTTTCATAGTTTCCTCGCTCAACGAAATAACTCTTTTTAAAAAGACTAACAAAAACTCAAAAAAGAAAGAGTTAGCTTATTGTTCTAAAGAATTCGCGGTTTTTGCTTTGACTTTTGATCCAATCGGATATTTCTTTCTATTACTTCTGTGAGAATCGTTCTTTGCGTTTCGGTGTTTGTTTATCCATGAGCCATTGGAGTCATGAGTCATAGAAGACATAGGAATCACGAGCTAATCCGTTATAGATCATATCAAGTAAATCTTGTTTGTTGTCCATGACCTGACCAATTTGAATGAAAAATATTTCCAACATAATTTATTGGAATCCTTTTTCTTTGATGTGAGTCAAAAGGCCCTTTGACTGCTCTAACGCAGTGTTTTGAGCTCTACTTATATATTATATATATTATATTATATACTACTTCCTCTTAGATATACTCACACGAAAGAAATTCCAGAACCGGAGTGGCCAGCGCATTGGTGTCCGACATCTTGCTCATCTGCAACAGGACGTCCGGCAGCTTGCGCATGAGGGCCTCCGGCATCTCCAGAATCAGAATGGTCATGGTGTTGATGCAGACGCTGGCAATGCCAGTGAGCACCCGCGAGTTGAGGGCCGTGATGATGCCGTAGTGCTGCTGCGGCTGCAGGCTTTCGTGGTAGATGACCAGCGAGGCGACGGCCGGAAGGACGAGGGCGTGGAACTCGTCAGAGGGACGCTTGAACTTGTTGTTGCTGACCAAGTTGATCTTGAGCAGCGAGTTGGCCAGCTCCTCGATGTCGTTGCCCTGGACGAGCGCCTTGTTCTGCAGCACCTTGGGCAGCTCCCTGATGACCAGCTGAAACACCTGGTAGTCGGTGTCGTGCTCCAGGCACCGCACTATCAGCTTGCACATTCGCCGAATCGAGATGGCAGTGGTGTGTGGCTGCGCCAGCAGCGGTGAATCAATGCCCAAATAGTGGCTGAACTTGACCACCTCGTTGCTGCCCTCGGCTATCGGATAGCCGATATGGAACGAGCCATTGGCTCTCGCCTTCAGCAACCAGGCAAATATCTAGAGGGGCGAATAATGAGGCATTAATTTATGGTAAGACAAGTTGGGGTTTGAATTGGAACTATAAATGTTTGTAATATTAATCATAAACTCGACAGGAACACAAAAATCAAGCTTTAGAAAAACACTACGAACCAATTGTAGTTTTTCATGGTAATTAGTTGCTCTTCAGTCAAATTTCCATACAGACTTATGCTCTATCAGCCAAGGTTCGGCTTAGAATGCGGAATTTGGATATACTATATGGCGACATTTTAGTTATGTAGCACATAAATAGTAAATGGAATTACCTATTGTACTGCACCACCGAATTTGTAAAAAAGAGTCCCCGGTTTGAAATTTCAGATTTTACCCAATTTCTCCAATTTCTAAAATATATATCTTCAATGGAAACAATTTTAATATCTTTTGGAATCAACAGTTTACACGGGGACAACACTTTTTAATTTCGGTTTAATAAGTATTCATAAGAATATTAAGTTGGATTTCTTATAGCACTAAAATAACTACTTTTGAATATTAAATACTATGTACTATTTTTTTCCAATTTTAAAAAAGTTATGACACCGTTTTTTTATTGCCTATTTTCAATGCAAAAATCGGCAATTATTACATGTTCGTTTTTAAAACGGATATCAAAAATCTAAAGCCTACATCTTAACATAATTTCATGAAAATAAAATACAGGTCAAAACATAAATTTTAGAATATTGCTATGATTGAGCGCCCAATTACCATGGAAAAGTACAATTGTTTTTTTTTAATTTTTTTTAGCTGTGTACCTTTTTTTATTTAAGTAAACAATAGTACTCACTTTGTGGCGCACAACGCTGGTGTGCTCGAAAATCTTGGGTCGGTCGTAGTGCAGTTCCAGGTGATCCATCAGAATGTTGAATATTTTGAGGGCATGCACCGCTGGCAGGCGGTGCAATTTGATGGCGAACACCTTGACCAAACCATCGACGGCGGCAATGATGTCCGCGATCTCCGACTCATTGCTGACCAGGCCCACTGCCACGTCGGGAAGGGAGGCGTCGCCAGACGATCCATGGCGGGTGTGCTCGAAGGGACGATTGATGAGCGCCTCCAGGATGTCCAGGATGTCCATGCAGCGCTTCGTGTCGCAGTGGGTGGCAAAGTTGGACAGGGCACGGGCCACTGCCACGCGCACCTGGACACTTGGCTCCTGGTGGATCTGCGACAGGTGCACCAGCACGACGCGGCTTAGGATCTCCTCCTCGTAGCAGGCGCGATTCTGATCCATGATTCGCACCAGGGCCTCGATTGTCTTGATGCGCACGCTCACATTGGACATGCGGTAGTACCGGCGGACGAACTGGGCCAAGACCTGGAGCCACTCTGGCCGCGTGGCCGTCACTCGACGGGATCGGTACTCGATGAGGGCGAGCACGGAGGCCTCCGGCCGACGGTCCGCCACTCGCTCGATGAGATCGTAGATACGCTCGACATTGCCCAGAATCTGGGATCTGTCCGTCTGCAGCAGCTTTTCGATGCAGTCGATGTTCTCGTGGAAATTGATCTGCAGATGATGCAGGCGATCCTTGTTTATGTTCGTCGCCTCGTAGTACTCGATGTTGCTAACGATGGAGGACATTATGTCGCAGATGCGGTCCCAAATGATCTCCGAAAGCTGCCGCTTGTTGATCACCATGCGAACGCTGAGGATCACCTCGAACGTAACGATCACCTGACGACTGTCCAGTGCCTAGGATCATAAAACTTTGTATTCTCATGGTTCAAGGTTCAATCGATGATTGCATGCATACCCGCAGGAAGGCTGTCAGCACATTCGTTGCATAGGTCATGGGTGAAACCTGGAAAATAATGTTGGATCCAAAGATGTTCATGTTCAGGTGGAACACAGCGCCACGCAAGAGGTGCGCGTCATCGTAGAGAGCCGGGTCATTGAGGATGCTGCACATCATCTTCATGGAATGGTAGCCCAGCTGGGTGCCCAACAGATTCTTCATTATCTGAAAATGGGGGGAAAGTTTAAATGTTTAAATGTCTTAGTTAGTTTAAAGAGATCTACTAAGAATTTTGGAGATTTACTAACACGGTCTATTCAAGTCATCTAATCACTATATTCACGTGTTTGGTTGTGTTTTAATAAAAAAATGACCTTACTCTAAAGTTCCTCACAAAGATCCGGATTGGCTATTTGGTGAAACGTGCATGTACGTTGATAAATGCATAAAGTCACGTCTCAGATTTATTTCAAGTCTATGCCTAACTTGGCATACAGATAATAACATTTTAAACTTATATTTCTATAATTTAAACTAAACTTAGTTCCAAGTAAACTAAATTAAAATTGGCAACTTAAGAAGGGTAAAATCTTCGATCTAATCGAACAAACGGTAAAGAATATTAGATACCATAGGACATAAAAACCCATATACTAAACAATTAATCAAGTTGATACTGGGATTTCCCCCCCACAAATTACTTGGTTAGCATGTTTTTAGAAGCTCTATTTTAGTTTCTTAGAAATTTCAATCAGTTCACAAGCACATTTGGAAGGTGTCAAAATTCAGAAGTCCCCATGAAATGAAGAGACAAATCGTTAAGGAGTTCATAACCGTGAAGAAGGTGCGCCACCTGCCGCCGGAGCCACCGCCACCGCCGCCGCCGCCAAAGCGGCACGTACTCGCCGTTGGCTCGTGCACGCTGGACATGATCACCATCGTGGACATGCCACTCACCCCTGGCCAGGTGCAGCGCACCAAGGAGGGTAGCTGGCGACGTGGCGGTCCCGCCGCCAACATCTGCACCGTGTGGCGTCGCCTGGGCATGGAGTGCGAGTTCCTGGGCGTCTTGAGCAAGGTGCGGGCATTCGAGAGCCTCCTGTCCGGATTCCAGTCGCAGGGCATCGACATCTCGCACTGCCCACTGACGAATCACCGTCCTGCCCACCGCAGCATCATTGTCCAGCGGAACGAGGACGCACGCATCATCCTGGAGTTCTCCAGCGCCGACCAGGAGCTAACCTACCAGCAGTTCGTGGGCGCCGTCGACTATCAGAAGTACTCGTGGATGCACTTCGAGGGTCGCAATCCCGTCGAGATGCAGCGCATGATCCTCAAGGTGCGCGACTTCAACGAGCGTTGCCCCGAATCGCGGATCATGCTCTCCGTGGACCTGGACAACCTGCGGCCGGCCACCATGCTGATGGCCAGTCTGGTGGACTATGTCTTTGCCCGCAAGACGATGATGCGCACGTACGCTTTCATGAACGGACGCGAGGTCGTTTGGGCGCTCAGGGATGAAATGCGTTCGGCGCGGGCCCAGTGGGAGAAGTCGCAGCCCCGGAAGATGCCCTACCTGCCGCCCGATCCGCCGGCCGACGAGAAGTGTCGTGGTGCGCCCCTGGATACACCCATTGTCATATACAACAACTACATGCTGGGCGCCAGTTGCCTAATGGCCGACGACACCTATTTCAAGGTGGGCTCCCATATCCCAGATAAAATCGTGGACGTCAACTCCGTGAATGACACATTCTCCGCTGCCGTGATCTATGCCCTGCACAAGGTCAAGATGCGATTGCGGGATGCCCTCGAGTACGGCACCCGGGCATCGGCGCTCAAACTGACCGCGAACGGATTCGATGTGATGCGCTGCATGCCCAAGGATCTCATCGGTTGTTATTATGCTTAGAACAATCATGTGACATCACCACATAAATGAATTTGTTTCTACACTAAAAAGTTCGTATTAATCGTATTATTTTTGAAGGGGTTCAGGGTCATAAACCATTGGCGAACCACAAGTGGAAAACTTCGGAGTAAGGTCAGCTGAAGGAAACTGGGTCAGCGCCCTTAATAAGATACCATCCGTATCTTAAAGACCTTGAAATAGCATTTTCTCCCTAACAAGAATTCACTGACTCAATGATCACTTATTATTTGGGTTCTAGGGCTAATCATCGTCATCATCAGCCGAAACATGTTGCGAGATAAGAGGCGCTGAAGTCAGCAGAGCCACCGATAATTGGTGGAAATATCGAGCCAGATAAAGCATTGAGCAGAATACTCATTAGTATTAATAAACAAATGTCGGAGCAATCTCCGCCAGCGATTGCCAAATGAGAAAACGATCTGATGGATCCCTCGCAAAGGCGAGGACATAAAAGTCGAAGTCACTTCCAATCAACACCGCATTCGACGGATTCACTTAATAAACGCACATCGAACGGCAATGGAGAGTGAGTAGGGGAACAGAACAAACAGATGGCTTCAGTTTAATCAAAAGACTTCCGGGTGTTTCCAGGTCGCCTACTGGCTTTTTCACTGCTCTTAAGCACCGCCGCATGGGTAACAGCGCATGCAGATATAGCCTCCATCTGCAGGAATTCCGATGCCTGGCGAACGCTGCCCGATGGGAACCACTGCCAAAGGTTCTATGTCTGCACTGGCGACGAGGAGCTGCCCTTCCAGGAGTTCAACTGTCCGGCGGAGTATCATTTCAGCAAGAAGCTGAGTATATGTGTGCCCGGAGCCTGCTCTAATGGTTCCTTATTTTGCGGAACAACGAACAGTGTGGAGCGGATAGCAAACGATTGCTTGCGATACAGACATTGCCTGCAGGGAGGAGCCTACACCGTGGCCAAGTGTTCGGCCGGAAACTACTTTGATCCCGGTCGCAAGGCCTGCCTGCCCGTGGCCATAACAGCTGGCCATCAGTGCAGCTGTGTGCTGCCGGATAATGCCACACTGGCCAATCCGAGCGATTGCGAGACCTATTTCCGCTGCCATTCGGGACATGCTGAGCTGGTGCAGTGCCCATCGGGGGATTACTTCGATGAGCGAGTGGGCAGCTGCCTTCCGGATCACACGGGCATCTGCCTGGAGAAGCCCACAATGCCACCGACGCTGACGGTTCAGGCCCTCGCCATGAACGAGTGCATCCGGACGGGCAGTCGATTGGCTCCGCACAGCCGTGATTGCCAGCGATATTTCGTGTGTGCCAGGAAACGGGTGCTGGAGATGCGCTGTCCCCGGGGTCAGTACTTCGATGCAGTGCAGCGGTACTGCAGTCTGGATCTGAGGAACCAATGCCAGGTACAGGAGGAGAAAAAGGACCAAGAGCCGGAGAAACTGGAGCAGCAGCTGGAGAAACTGGAGCAGCAGCCGGAAAAAGAGGTTGTGGCAACGCAAGTGACAAATACGGTCAAAAAAGAGGTGCAGAAGCAGGTTCTGATCGAGAAGGAAAAGATGGAGAAGGAACCCCAAGAAAGTTATGAAGTGAATGCCAAACAGCCACTGGAGGCAGTTGGCAACTACGACAAATTCTCGTCCAAGTTCATTTCATTTTAAACTGTTCATATTAAGCGACTAATCAATGAAATAAAACCATATCTAACCTCTACCATTTATGGAGTAAGCTAGATAGATACATTTTTTACCAAAATCTATTTGGCTTACAATATATCCTGAAATTTAATTCAGGAATAAATATTCTTCGAGCATACAAAATGATCTATTGGAATTTTACTCTGATTGGAGTCACATTTACATTTAAGCGACCAATTTAATACATTGTTTTTAAATAATAGTCTAACCAATAAGTAAATCACATCAATAACAGTCAATGTGGGTAACATTGGCAGATTCTTTTAACCAATATATCTTTATAATTATATGCTTTATACCATATCAAAAGTATGACTTCAAAACTCACCTTGAATGAGGACGGGCAATAGGGGGCATAATTAACAGTCCGGCACAGGGTGGTGATGCACTGCGGCAGCGGCTCGCTGGGGAAGATGGTGTACCCGATGACCATCTCGAGAATTGTCAGGCACTGCAGTCCGATTTCGTTGACGGTGACGCTGCAGCTCAGGTCGCAGGCGTTCCTGGGTAAAGAGTAAACGAGGCTTAGACAACATTCATGTGTGCTGGAGATAGCGTCACCCACTGCACGATGCCGACCAAGATGTCCTTGTCCAGATGGGCGGCATTGAACTTGATCAGGTTGACCAGCATGTCAAGATAGGGGCTGAGCAGATTGGCCTCCGTGATAGCTGGGATCCAGAGCAGCATGAACTTGCCAATCTGTAAGAGCAGCGCAGAATGGCGATGCAGAAGTTGGCCCAGCTTTGATCAATGGAGGACTTACTTTCTCCTCGAAGTTGGTGATGTCCTTCCCGTTGTCGGTGAGTGTGTCGAGCAGCTCGAGCAGGTGGCGCAGATCCTCGCGTGCCTCGTGGTTCTGGATGACCAGGAAGAACTTCTCCCGCATGATGGTCAGGTTCTTGTACTGTGTGTGAATGAGCCGCTTATAGAAGCTCAGGGCGATCTGGCGCGTTTCGGCCGGCTTGTTGGGCACGATGAGATCGCTGGTGAGATTGAACAGAATGGTGATGGCGGTCTGCAATGGAGGCGCTATAAGTAAGGCAACATTCACATCGAACCAAAACCGACTGAACGCACCTCGTCCAGATTGAAGTTGTGCAGCTGCATGTCGCCCAGCTCCTTCAGCATCCTGCAGCGCTGGGCCACCGGCTGCTCCGGTCGCAATTCCCTCTCGAACTCCGGCCGCAAGGTCCGCTCGCCCACGTAACCTGTGAATCGTGAATGCGCCACTTGAAATCTCTTGACCAGGAGGGTCAAGCTCCCCAGATGATTTTTTGTTACCTGCCGGCAGCGATTTGAGGAAGAGCTTGAACTTGGACTTGTCCTTGGAGCTCATGGTGGTGGGTCCTTGCAAGGGGCGGTGGTCGGTGGAGCAGTGGCGGTGAGAGTGCAGGTGCAACCAGTAATTCCTAGCCTAGGTCCTAATAACAATTTATACACAGCACAGAACAGAGGAAATCAGAGCAAAACAGCTGGCCCTAGAGGTGGCCCACTAGCCAGCGATGGCACGTGCCGTGGTATCGATGCCTCATGGCGCTGCTGTTATCGATACTATCAATATATCAAAAGCCCGCCAAATTTAAATAAAATGCAATTTTAATTCTAAATCAGAAGTGGGAATAAAATTGTAATTTCAATGAATGTAGTCTATACTTCGGAGTATATTTTTATTTCATTGAGTAATTCAAAAGTCTCAGAAGTGGAAATCAACCAAATTTAAGAAAACATTATTTTTTAGAAAATAGCTTTGGAACTGCAAAGAGTGGGTTTTAAAATGCCAATATCAACAGGATTCTACTCTATTTAATTTCCCTTCTGGAATTAAGTCGTACTTTTGCGACAAGTATTAAGTTTAGAAGTACCAACGCATCAAAGTTTTTTGGGAAACTTTTATCTCTTCTGGTTAACTCATCCAGTTTTGCATCCTTTTCTTTGAGCTTGACTGCATCTAATTTATCTTGGGACTCTAACATAGCAATTTGCACGTTTTTCTCTATTAGATTGTGCTTTCTCATTCAGTTCAGTTAGTTTTTCTTCGGATAATTAATTAAATAAACATCTATTTTTTAATATAAGCCAATCCAGAATTGCAATTGGAAACAGATATATTTGGGTTATCCGTTAAGCTCTGAACGAGTTTGAAATCTCAGTGCCTAGTTTTTTTGAAAGCGATCGATCGGCTTGAATTCTCTAATTCCCCCTAATATAGCTTTCTTTCTCGATTTGCCTTTATTTTATTTTATTTTATTATTTCAGTATCCTAGCGCTAACAGTACTAGTTCTTTAATGCGCAAGTGACATTGATTACATTGTTTCTTTTATTATCTCTTTTAAAAATTTTATTATATTTTAATAAATTATGAACTTTATTATTCCTTGTTTATTTTCAATTTTAAAGAGCTGTTTAAACTCATTATTAAGTTGTGAATAAAATGTGATGTTAAGCTCTAACTTCAAAGCGAATAGTAATTTGAAAAGTGATCTAATTACTGGAAAATTAGGATAATCCAGGCAGAAAATTACAATGCTATAGGCCATTGTCGAAAACGCAGAGACAAATCCCCCAAATTGAGTGATATCAGGTGCGAAGCTCTTGTGGGTTTATCGCCGGCAGACACTTGGATCGTATCATCCTCCAAAGTGACGTCTAGTACACCATATATAAGTTAGAGCGTTCTCCGGGCTGTCTGCCTACGTCATAAATCAGCCAAGAAGCTGACTTGACTTGATGTGGCTGTATTTTGTTGTGCTTTGACGGTTCCTTCGTGTCGATTGGGCTCGTTGATTTATAACAAGTTGCTGCTGCTTCTTCTCCGGATTCGCTGTTTGGCTTTAATTGCTTCTGGCCGTTAGGTCTGTATTGATACAAGGTTAGTCAATTGCACTAGGCACATGGGCACAGGGTCTTGTATAGGAAGTGTTATTTGCGACTTTGGATCATTGGTTCCCTGCCAATGCAAATGTCAATTAATCGCTGTGTTCTTTTATGGCCCTGCCTCCCGGCTATTAAAAACTCTGCCCATTTGCCAATTAGCGTCCATAAACCAAAGTCTGAGCTCTTCTATTTATATCGAGGGCCTGATTTTATCCCGGTCCGCAAGGCCCAATGACTGGCTAGTTAGAACGGCGATCGCGATTTCCACGCATGACAGGTGTAATAGCCGCCAATCTGTGTCTGGAGACTATTTTTATCGGCCCAACGAAAGTGAACATCACATTTATAGCCTCGCAGTCGCGGCTTCAACCGGTATGTGTTTGAGTCTGAGTCCGAGTCTGAGTCTGAGTCTGAGTATGAGTCTCTGACAGCCCATATATATTTTGTACTTTTGTTCTGTTTCGCCAGTCTCGCATATGCGATTATTGTGGCTTTGTTATACCCTTGCAGAGGGTATTATAATTTCAGTCAGAAGTTTGCAACGCAGTGAAGGAGACATCTCCGACCCTATAAAGTATATATATTCTTGATCAGCATCACTAGGCGAGTCGATCTAGCCATGTCCGTCTGTCCGTCCGTCTGTCCGTCTGTCCGTCCGTTTATATGCAAACTAGTCTCTCAGTTTTAAAGCTATCTGCATGAAACTTTCCCAAAAGTTGTCTTTCTATTGCAGGTAGTATATAAGTCGGAACGAGCCGGATCGGACGACTATAGCATATAGCTCCCATAGGAACAATCGGAAAAATAAAGGAAAAAAAATTATAACTTTGCTGTTTTTTAATTTTATGTTTAGTTCTTCGACATTTAGTAATGGTTAAATATTTCCGATTTACGGTTTAAATTTCATCAAAATCGGACGACTATAGCATATAGCTCCCATAGGAACAATCGGAAAAATAAATGAAAACAAGAAAGAAAGCAAACTTCGGCAAGCCGAAGTTCATATACCCTTGCAGCTATTGCAAGAATTAAACATTTTTGAAAACATTAAAATTATGATTTACTTTCGTATATGTTTAAAAACATTGAAGCTATGATGATTTGCAGCTCAATTATTTGATAGTTATTTTATATATTTTTATTATTTTTAAGGGAGCTATATGATATAGACGACCGATTTTGATAAAATTTAAACCATAATTCTGAAATATTTAACCATTGCTATATGTCGAAGAACTAAACATAAAATTAAAAAACAGAAAAGTTATAATTTTTTTCATTTATTTTTCCGATTGTTCCTATGAGAGCTATATGATATAGTCGTCCGACTTTGATGAAATTTAAACCGTAAATCGGAAATATTTAACCATTACTAAATGTCGAAGAACAAAACAAAAAAAAAAAAAGAAAAAGTTATAATTTTTTTCATTTATTTTTCCGATTGTTCCTATGGGAGCTATATGCTATAGTCGTCCGATTTTGATGAAATTTAAACCGTAAATCGGAAATATTTAACCATTACTAAATGTCGAAGAACTAAACAAAAAATTAAAAAACAGCAAAGTTATAATTTTTTTCATTTATTTTTCCGATTGTTCCTATGGGAGCTATATGCTATAGTCGTCCGATCCGGCTCGTTCCGACTTATATACTACCTGCAATAGAAAGACAACTTTTGGGAAAGTTTCATGCAGATAGCTTTAAAACTGAGAGACTAGTTTGCATATAAACGGACGGACAGACGGACAGACGGACAGACGGACAGACGGACAGACGGACAGACGGACGGACAGACGGACATGGCTAGATCGACTCGCCTAGTGATGCTGATCAAGAATATATATACTTTATAGGGTCGGAGATGTCTCCTTCACTGCGTTGCAAACTTCTGACTGAAATTATAATACCCTCTGCAAGGGTATAAAAAATTATAACTTTTCTGTTTTTTAATGTTTTGTTTACTTCTTCGACATTTAGTAATGGTTAAATATTTCCGATTTACGGTTTAAATTTTATCAAAATCGGACGACTATAGCATATAACTCCCATAGGAACAATCGGAGAAATAAATGAAAAATAATTATAACTTTTCTGTTTTTTAATTTTTTGTTTAGTTCTTCGACATATGGCAATGTTTAATTATTTCAGAATTATGGTTTAAATTTTATCAAAATCGGACGTCTATATCATATAGCTCCCATAGAACTAATAAAAATATATAAAATAACTATCTAATAATTGAGCTGCAAATCATCATAGCTTCACTGTTTTTCAGTATATACTGAAGTAAATCATAATTTAAATGTTTTCAAAAGTATTTAATTCATGCAATAGCTGCAAGGGTATATGAACTTCGGCTTGCCGAAGTTTGCTTTCTTTCTTGTTTTTAGTTGTATTCCGATTTATTCTATGCGTAGTCGTCGACCGCTGCCCGCTGGGACTCCACTCCACGTATAAAATCAGCATAATCGGAAATTCTACCCAACAGTTGGTTCTAAGCCATCGACGGAGCCGGTCGCTCAATGCGCTTTCGGTCTGGAATGAAATAGTTGATCGGTGCGCAATTTTCTACGCCCTTCGACCTCAAGTAATTGTGCAGTTCATGTGTGAAAATAGCAAATTTGCAAGATTTACCCACTGAAAGTGAAGTGATATAATATCATACTCCGTTCTTCGCATCTACATAAGTATACATAAGAAGGTATGATTTCGCGTTGTTCTATTTATCCGTGTTCGCTTCCTAAGTCTTTTGTTTCGTGCGGCGCTGAAAAAAAAAGCAAATTCGCTTGGCTGAATGAAATCGAAATTTAAATCAATCTTTATCACAACTGGATTTGGCACGCTCTCTAGATGTCTTATATGTTTAGCGCCGCTTCGGTTTCCCTCTTCCTCGAAAACTTCCGCATGCAGTCCAGTATAATTTGGATAGAGCTAACCATTTTCGGCAACTTTGTGAACTGAACAATTTTTTGCCATTTTAATGAACGACTTAAGAGCTGTATGCATAAGATATGGTGTTGATTTAAATCTGAACAAGCTGTAGTAATAAATAATGAAACAAGTGGAATAACTTTCAAAAGCAATTAAACCAAGTTGGTCTCTTCTTATTTTGTTAATAATTGTGTTAAATAGGAATAGATTTTATCATTTTAATATCAGCAATAAATTAAATAAATTAATCTGTCTAGCGACGATTTGTAAGCCTAAAGTAATTTAGCAAAAAACTTGATGTGTATATATAATTTCAGAGTTTAGCAAGGAATTAATTGTTCATAAAATCAATTCCATTATAATTCCAAAAATTTAGTTTCAACGCAATGCGGAGGTATTTCATCAAAACACAATTCTCACCTCTCCAAATTGATTAGTCATTTGGCTCCGACAGCGATAAATTAGCATAATATGGTCAATATTATTTAATGCTAAAATGTTAAAATTAGTCGTCGCCATGCCGACGAAGCCAAAACAAAAGCCAAAAACAGCCAAAGGTGAATAAACTGAAGAGGCCTGAGCTCGGCTTCTGTGTAAGCTGTCTTGGCCAAGCTCTTGGGCTACTGAAACTGGTTCAAAGTCGAGGACGTCATCAACGAAACCGAAAGTGTGGACAGGGCGGGCCCTCAGACCTGGTTAAGACTTTACATGGCTCTCATTACCTTATCTCTCGCCTCAGCCGCTGTTCGAGATGTCATCGAATCGCCTGATTATCTTTGGCCTGCTCTTCCTGGTCACTTTCGGCCACGTGACGTCACAGCGGACGTCACTGGATGTGGCTCTGAAGAACGTCTACCGACCACTGCGACTCCTGGGCCTGGCCTTCACCGGTAGATCTGGCGACGATCCACAAAACGTGCAGCGCGTGCAAATCGCAGGGGTAAGTCCAGCGGATAATGCAATCATTGATCCGGATTCGATTGATCAGCATTTCCCTTCCACACGGAATCGAGGCCTCATTCGAAATGCGGCCAATGTACTGTTATTTCATTTTAATTGATCAGTTGGATGGGCCATTAATACGTGAAGTGACACATCGTTCATTAAAAGAAAGTATTATAAGTAAAGGGTTTATTTTTAAAATAATAAAAGCCATTTAACTATTTGATCTAAGTTATTTGAAACCATTTAAATCTTAAATTGATAAACAAAATTTTATTTTATTTATGTTTTTTTTTTGGAAGTTTTAGCGGTTTGGTTAAATATGCTTTCCTAATTTCTTATATGACCTATATAGTAATGTTTATTTTAACGATACTTTTATCATAGTCATTTTCGTTTTATATGTTTGTTAGATAAGCTAAAACATTTCAAATATACAAATTAAAAAAAAGTTAGGCTAACAAATTTCTTACGAAAACTGGTGAAAACAAATTTAAAAAAAATATTCAGTTTTTACATTTTAAATGTACAAATCTAACAAATTAAACAAAAGTGTTGTTTTTCATTTTTAATAAATGAAAAACTCTTTCTTTTGTAATTAAAATTTTTTATAACACCTTGTGAATAGTCCATAAATAAATACGGTTAATAGTAGTTAGTTATCTAATTAAAAGACCACCAATTTTTGAAAGTTACTTTTTGTCTTTGTATAATTATTGAGTAGAATTTAATGCTGTTTACAATTTTCAAGATCTAGAAAGAATATGCCTGTTCACAATGATAGGTGTTTTCTAACTCTGAATTCGTAAATACAGAAATTGAACTTTCTAAGATATTGTTCCATTATTAGCGTGTCATTAAGTCTCTTAATTGTTAATACCAACATTTTAATTTTGTTCTGTGCCAGAAAACGCAAAAGTCGAATCCCCGCACCCGAGCCCTGCTGGAGTTCTGCGATGCGGAGCACGGGCCGGGAAAACGCAGCCAGGAGCGGCCCACCAGTGTGCACCGCCTGCGACCTGGAGACATCGATGTGATTGGGGCGATGGGCGATTCGCTGACCGCCGGGAACGGGATCTTCGCCACGAATCTGCTCCACGTGACCGTGGAGAACAGGGGCGTCGTGTGGTCCATCGGGGGACAGTACGACTGGCGGAAGTACCTCACGCTGCCGAACATCCTCAAGGAGTTCAACCCCAACCTCTACGGATATGCCATTAAGGACGGCATCTCCACGGACCGCTCTTCCCGCTTCGACGTGGCCGAACTGGCCGCCATGTCGCGGGACATGCCGTACATGGCCAAAGTTCTGGTGCGGCGCATGCAGCGGGATCCCAAGGTGAACATGACCACCGACTGGAAGCTGATCACCCTCTTCATCGGCAACAACGACTTCTGCACGGACATCTGCTACTATCCGGAGCCGGAGAAGACGGTCGACTGGCACGAGCGGAACATGCTGAAGACCTACCGCTACCTGCGGGACCATGTGCCTCGCCTAATCCTCAACGTGGTGCCCGCACCCAACCTGCGCTTCCTCACCAACCTCTCCGGACTGCCGCCCATCTGCTACAGTACGCTCCGCTTCGAGTGCCCCTGCCTGGTGGGCAAGGGCAAGGGGCAGCTCGACTATCTGGAGGGCATCATGAAGCGCTGGATAGCCAAGGACTATGAGATTGCCAATAGGGACGAGTTCAACACAGAGGTAGGCGTTATTGATGAAATGATATGTTAGAACTATGTTAATAATCACTCCCTACAATGTTCTATCCACAGTGAGTGCAAGTGGATTGAAAATTGTCAAACTTGAACTTTGATTTATGCATATATTTAAATAATATTTTTTAATTTTTTTGGTATTAGTTTAACATAATGATTTGAATTTTATAGTTAAAATTACAGTTAGAAGACATAATTTATCTATTTAAGATTAATAATTTTTATAATATAAACGGTGTATTTATATACAATTTATACCTTCATTTACATTATTCAGAAACAATTATAAGAAATAATTTTCATAAGATTACAAGATATATACTGTTAAGACCTTAAAAAACCTACCAAGGAGTAGACTGTTATAAAACATCGGGACATTTACTAAGAAATCAGAATAAATTCAGATACCCTGTACAATCCACATACAGATTTATGTAGCCATCCAGATTTATCAGCCTCTTCTTTTCGTTGAGTTCCTACCATTTAAAAGTACTTTCTTCTGTTTCAGACTTTTACGATAAACGTGCAGCCGTTCTCGCAGTTCGAGGACTTTCCGCGCACGCGTTCCGGCCAGACGGACACTCGGTTCTTCTCGGAGGACTGCTTCCATCTCAGCCAGCGAGGACATGCCGCGGCGGCCAACTCCATATGGAACAACATGCTGGAGCTGCCCGGCGAGAAGAGTGGGTTCGCCACCCAGCTCTTTGAAACCTTCCGCTGTCCCAGTGAGCAGCGTCCTTTCATCGTCACCCGGGAGAACAGTCGTCCGGAGTTTGTGATCTGAGACAAAGTCGGGTCTGTTCTCCTCTGTGAATTACCCCCTGTGATATCGCGCCTAAGTCTTTCCAAGTTTGCTATTTGTTTATTTGTAGTTTTAATTAGCCACATGCTAAGTGTAAAGATTCGATGAGAATCAGAAAGTCAAATAAAATGAGATTCTTGAATTACGTGAGTGAATTTTGCATGGCGGGTTTTCATGTTTCTATCGTAACGGTGGGCACGTCAACTTTTTTGGCAGAGTTTTGGATGGCTGTTGACATCGATTACAAGGGATCCATAATAATGAGGCAACATCCCGCCTGAATAGTTATTAATATGCTCAGTTCAAAAAAAAATTCATAAAGTTTCCGTCTATAAACAACGATAAATCTACAATAAATTGGGCCAACTTTTATTTATAATACAAAAAAAAAAAAACAGAATAGAATAAATAATGAAAATTATTTGTTACTTGACGAAACAACTTGTGTTTTGAAATAATAATTGACTCAAAGAGTGTTTAACAAAGAAGTGTCTGAGATCAAAATAGCCTTATTACAAATGGGCTATAAATATACAAGTATTTTATACTGTTGTAAATTTGCCGCGGAAGTTACAAACTCATATCGCCGTATTTTCCTCAACTATACAAATAAAGTGTAAAAAATTTATTACCCATAAAGTGGCAGCTATAAGGTAGTCATGGATATTTAAAAGATCGTTTAACTCAAATATATTGAAAATATAGAAAGGTTTACAGCTAAACATTAATATTTAGAAAAAAAAACTGGCTCTGGTACACAGAAAAAAAAGTGTAAATTATTCATTAAATATTAGTTTAATCCCAAAATAATGGCAGCTCCCAAATAAAGAGATAAACCTAATGAGCATGTTGGAAACGAGACCGTAATAATAATGTTAATTATGAGTTGGCTGTTATTATAATCGCCTTAACAAATCGCTTCTTTTGTGCCTCAAACGGAGTAAATCACTCACCCGTTCGAGTAGAGTTAAAACAAAATTAATAACCCATTAAGTGCCGGCAATAAGGCAGTCATATTTTCTTTAGTACATCTCCCAGCTTGTTAAAAAGTCGCAAATCACCCCGTGATAAGCGATAAGAGCTGCCCCGGTGACACACGACAAACAATCCGTTGATGGGCGCGTCATAAAACCTGTTACAATTTATTTTTCCAGCCAGCGAGGCGCACGCATCAGCGGACATCAATAAAGCCGGACTATAATTGTAGTTTAATTCGGTGGCTGGGTATAAAAAACGAATTGCTCGCCTGAGTAGTACGTGTTTTCGAGCGACAACACAGCTCCGCCTCCAAAATCAACCGCTCAACGGTTTCGCTTGCCGGTGCTAAAATCTAGCAACAAACACTGCCAGTAAATAGCAAAAAAAAAAAAAAATAACAGCCAGGGGACAACATCAATTATCGCATTTATTTCGAGAGCTTATTGCAGCATTTCAAAACCGGCGCATTGTCATTGACTTTGAACTTGAGCCCCGAAACCCCCGCATATCGGTCAGCACATTTTTGGGTCTCCGTCTCCAATTTCTCGGCTTTACACATGCGTTTGTGCGAGGTTTGGTCGACGAGTTTCTCGTATTTTTTCCATTTAAAACACAAGGTTTGAAAACTCCCAAACTGGCTGCTGGTTTTTTGTTGTTTATCCTTTTTACACTTTGAAATCTAATTTTAACTAATTAGTTTCACTGGTTATCGTAAAATACAATAAATAATAAATTTATACATTATTTCTTTAAATAAGTATAATAAAGCTACCTGCCATAAAATGTAGGGTTTCATTTATTAAAAAAATAAAAGTTTTAAATTGCACATGGCAACTTTGTATCAATCTGAACAAACTGGTTAGCATGCAAATTGTATTAATATCGGACGAGTATATCATATAGCTCCCATGGGAAACTAGTATTCAGCAAATACCCTTCATAAAGTTAATATTAAACTAGTAATGGAAAGACAACAATTTAAAATAGCAATATGAATATTTTACATATTGATTCAATGTCCCGTAAACTAAGCAAAACCTGCTAGCATATTTAAATTTGCGTTGCTTCAATTGATTCTCCTCTCGTAAAGATCTAATTTCAATGAAATCAATTAAATGTGGTACTGGTGCCTCATTTTAATGAGTGCTCATGCAAATTGAGCTTTGCTCTGTGGGATGGGTATTGTGCAGTGGAACCCGGACACTGTTTACCAGTCAAGTGCCAATCAACAAATAATGATTAGATTAAGTCACAGGCTGCAAATATCGAAGGTATCAAAGTATTATTACCTGTTTTGCCTACGACTTTTTTGTGTATTATTTAAACTTGCTTGCTTTGCCGCCAACTAAAAAACGTGATCTAATAGCCGAGACGCAATAAAGCAAGGACACACACCGATAAGTTTTCCAGCTATGTCAAGAGTATCGATTGTTTTTAAAATATCAATTGCTTAAATATGATCTCCGATTTTTAGTACACTTATTTCAAATTTGGCGGTAAAGTTTGACAAAGGGTAAATTGGAATTTTGACGAAGTTGTTTTGCTTTGCTTTACGGATTGTAACTTGTAACTTTATTATTTTTTTCAAAATCGCTATTGTACATAACTTTGAATGTTTTTTGTTTGATTTATATTTTTGTATGTATTAGCAGTAAGTATTAGGGGTGGAAAAAACATATATTTTAAATAATATAATAATATTGTTTACAAACAATGAACATGTGATAGCAGTTTTATTCATAAGGTCTTTGGCATAGCACAGTTTAAAAAAAGTGGTTTCAGGTATTTTGGTAATGAAACGAATGGCCGTAACAGGTGAACAAGAAAACAGTTGACAAAGAGTTCTTGAATTTTTCTGCTTACCTCGCACTGTGAATGTTATAAATTGCGATGCACCTTAACCCGAGCTGCGCAATTGCGAAAATTTCAAGCCATGAGAGACGACAATCAACGATCCAAACTCCAAGCAGTGGCAATAGTTTTCTTGTTGGGTAAGGTTTTGTTTTCCTCGAAAAAATCACGGTAAAAACGGTTCAAAATATCTTGTAAACCAAAAAATTAATGAGGACAGAAGAGGAGGTTGCAGTTTCTTTTTTTAAACTAATTAATTAATTTTTTTCTTACAGTTTTACAGCTCTGCCTAGCCCTGCCCTATGGTTCTTCTTCGGGTAATGACATAGACATCGATGGGAACTACCAAAACTCAGCAGGCGGACGACCAGTGGATTATCACACAGTTGTGGGCCACTTCAAGGACTTTTTCATGTACCTGCCCGTCATGATGACCACGCTGAAGGAGACCATGTCCGGATTCCCCAAATTCGCCGAGGGAGTACGCATCCTGACGTCCGGCAAAGGACGAGTCGATGGCGAGGACTGCAAGTGCAGCTCGAATGGACTGACAAGCGGTGAACTTTCGGACATTAACACTAGTAGTCGATTCGGTTGACCCGAATTGGGAGCAGAGTCACCACCACTGTAGATACTGTACATATGCCACACCACTAATAAACTGGAAATCTTTAAAAACAATTATTAAAAATTTCATTTTTTTTTCAGCTGAAGTAATGCTTACAAACAACTTAAGAGCCACTCAGCAGATAGTGAAGTTATCAAATATCTCGCATGAGCAGGAAATAGGCTTCACATTTATATTGGAATTTGAATCCAATATAAGCTTAAAGTACTAGAGTAAACAAAGTTCAGATTCACACAGGTCTTGCAAACAAATTATTTTTTTATATTTTAATGTATGCTTTTAATATGCTTTTAAAAAATCCAAGGAAAATGATTTCTTAAGTTTCTTAATTTCTAACACAAAATGCTTTAGGACTTAATCGGCTTTCAGGTAAAATCATTTCAATATAATATGTAGTTAAGCCGAAAATAAAAGAACATGCAACAATTATTAATTCATAGTCATTAAGCGAAACTATCGACAATTTGCAGCCAGCACAAAAATGATTTATTTGTTTGCCAATGACTTTGTGATATACTTACCCAATAAGAAAATCAATTCGGGGCACTGGATTGGGGACACTTCTGTGAATGTCTTCCATGCCCTTGAAATGAGAAAATTGGTTAGACAATGACTATGCAAGACATTCGTAATCCACTTTGGCTGGACTTGAGCATACTACTTGGACATACTACTACACTTTTGTATATTTTCTGGTATTTTCTTAAGCCATTAGCCCGACTTATTAGCCAGACCCCTGGGAATACTCACAACCTGCATGGCTTTGGACAGAATGGAGCCTAATCAAGTGCTCGAATCTGCATGTGGGGGGCTGGTGTGGGTGGTTGGGGTGCTGTTTCCCATCGAAAACCCCCCAACCCATGACCCACTGTCATGTTTGCACTTGTCATTATTGTTAATTGTATTTGCGGGGCGACCGAGCATGCATGGACTATATATTTACATAGCAGTCCGAATGGCCGAGGCGGTACAGGTGTAATTCAAAGTTGGCACTTTCCGTTTCAGTGGCTTACGCGGCGTTGAAGGGAACGCAACAGCATGACCAGGAAGCGCCGGAAGCGCAACCACATCTGAAGAAGCAACCGGAAAGGGATTACTTAACATATAGCACTCATCCGCCCCGATGGTCACTGGCATTGAGCTGCTGGTGGCCGCCGCCCTTTGCGCCGCCTGTCCAGCGCTGAACGAGTCGCTGCCCGCGAATCTCATCCTGTTGGGCGAGGATGGCAGCCCAACCAACCCCCAGCTGCCCCTCGAGGCAGGACTGGACGAGGACGCATCCGTGGAGACGCTGGAGACCCTCATCGCCAAGAAGCTGAAGCTCCGCGAGATGCGCGAGTGGATCGGGGGCAAGCACCTGCGCATCGCCACTTTGGAGGACTTCCCGCTCAGCTACACGGAGCTCCTCGAGAACGGCACCCGCATCGGCCACGGCGTCTCCTTCCAGATCATCGACTTCCTCAAGAAGAAGTTCAACTTCACCTACGAGGTCTTCGTCCCCCAGGAGAACATCATCGGCTCGCCCAAGGACTTCGATCGCAGCCTCATCGAGATGGTCAACAGCAGTGTGAGTAGACGGGCGGGGATGGAATACTGATTAATTTTTAATGCTGCCTACTAAGTTGGATTAGTCAATGGTTATAAATCGATTAAGGGATCATTTCACATGGATATGTATATAAAATAGGTATATAGTTTGAATATATACAAATATATGTATACAGTTTAAGATAAGTTATCCTTGTAGGCAATTAAGCATACATTTTAAGTGTTCGACCCATACAAATACAGCCAACAATTTTCCATGAAACTAGGGTGCTTCGAAGTAATGGTACCATAGAAATTGCCTTCTTAATAATTTGGGAGTAATATAAAGTTTTTTGTTTATAATTTTATATAATTTTGAATTTAACCCTTGACTGCAAATTGGTTTGAGTTATAGTTTTGATTTTTATTAATTGGATTATTTTTTAAAACAAAAATAATTTTTTTTTTAAAAATTAAAGCCCAGAAGGAAACTTTAAAAAAAAATTTTATTTTCATTTTTTTTTAATTTGAGATTTGTGCTTTATCGAAATACATAAAATGTTTTTTTTTTACTTATTTATCAAAACTTTTTGGGAACTTTTTGCTATAATAACTTAAAAAACATTTGAATACCCCGCAGGTTGTGGACTTGGCTGCGGCCTTCATACCCTCACTTTCCGACCAGCGGAGCTTCGTTTACTACTCGACGACGACGCTGGACGAGGGCGAGTGGATCATGGTGATGCAGCGGCCAAGGGAGTCGGCCAGCGGGTCCGGTCTACTGGCGCCGTTCGAATTCTGGGTGTGGATCCTGATCCTCGTCTCGCTGCTGGCGGTGGGGCCGATCATCTACGTACTGATCATCCTGCGCAACCGGCTGACGGGCGACGGCCAGCAGACGCCCTACTCCCTGGGCCACTGCGCCTGGTTTGTGTACGGGGCGCTGATGAAGCAGGGCAGCACCCTGTCGCCCATCGCAGGTGGGTGCAATTAGGCCAAAGTGCAAGCGGGTGGCCCCAGATAGCCATCGGCAGGCGCTAATGGGCCCCTTTTGAACGCGTGTACAGGCGCTTTGTCGACTAATTAGACCCATTGTCATTGCAAACCCATTGCCATTACAACCCATTACAAACCATTACAGACTCGACCCGGCTGCTCTTCGCCACCTGGTGGATTTTCATCACGATACTGACGTCCTTCTACACGGCCAACCTGACCGCCTTCCTGACCCTATCCAAGTTCACGCTGCCCTACAACACGGTGGACGACATCCTGTCCAAGAACAAGCACTTCGTGTCCATGCGGGGCGGCGGTGTCGAGTACGCCATTCGGACGGTGAGCGGGATTCCCTGGGTGGGAAAACAAATTGGTCAGAACAGATGCAGAACAGATAAGAGAAAATTACACTTTCAATTTAATTTAATACAGCATTGTTTTTAATTCGACAAAACTCTACAGTCCCTCTTCAGGGAAAAAAAGAGTCTAATAACTACAATTTGACATAGTTTGTCAATGGAGTATGTAGAAATTATCAAAATTATTATTATTATTTTACAAAATATTTAATAGTCGAAAGCGATTTTATCAAGAATTAATTTATTCAAGTATAAAGTTTGTAAATTGAAGCAAATCCGTAAAATTAAAGATACTTTTTATTAATACATACAAATGGCACAGTTTGTCCATATGTGAAAAAAACAAAGGACTCTTTAAGGCTAATTATTATAATTATTATTATTTCTTAACTTAACTGCTAGTCACGTTGTGTTAGGACATGGAGTTGCTATATTTTTATTCTACGTTACAATTTCTTTTCATTTAAAACATTAATATTAGTTTAAATTAATTTAGATAGAGTTTGTAAAATTAATGAGGCACTTAATAATAATAATTTAGTTCGTTTTTTGCCCATTTTTGCCCAGGGATTTGCCAATCAAAAAAGTTTAATAGCAACTTTTGAAATATTTATTATTTACTATAAACCAAATACCTATATTCTTAATTATAATTGGTCCAGAAAATATTTTTTTTAAAATGTCAGATATTAAAAATGAAATTTATATTCCAAAGTGCAGATAAATGGTTGTTTTTTGTTTAACCTTTTTATAAAAATCACTTACTACAGTATAAATACTAAAAAGTAAGGAATTAACACGGTTTTTAATTTTCTTGAAAACTAAAGTAATAGCAAAGTGTTTTTAGTGGAATTTATTTTATTGGTTAGTAAGCTTTTTGATAACTTAAAACAAAAGTTGTTCTATATGGGTATAGATTGCTTTATGCTTTTTATAGACTTGGATTAACCATCTAATTAATCAAATATTACGAAACTGGATGTACTCATCTTTAAATTTTATTTATCTACACATAACTTTTACATTTTAAAAATCTAATGATAAGAGAATATGGTTATGCTTACCCTGCCACTTTTTGCCATTTCAGACCAACGAATCCCTGTCCATGCTGAACCGGATGATCCAGAACAACTACGCCGTGTTCTCGGACGAGACCAACGACACCTACAACCTGCAGAACTACGTGGAGCGGAATGGCTATGTGTTCGTGCGGGATCGGCCGGCGATCAACATAATGCTGTACCAGGACTACCTGTACCGCAAGTCCATCAGCTTCAACGACGAGAAGGTCCACTGTCCGTTCGCCATGGCCAAGGAGCCGTTCCTGAAGAAGAAGCGCACCTTTGCCTACCCGATTGGCTCCAATCTCAGCCAGCTCTTCGATCCGGAGTGAGTGGGTGAGCGGATGGGTAGCTTCACATGGATAATCGCGTTTCGCACTTTGCAGACTCCTCAACCTGGTCGAGTCGGGCATCGTGAAGCACCTGTCCAACAGGGACCTGCCCAGTGCGGAGATCTGTCCGCAGGATCTTGGCGGCACGGAGCGGCAGCTGCGGAACGGCGACCTGATGATGACCTACTACATCATGCTGGCCGGCTTTGCCACCGCTTTGGCCGTCTTCAGCACGGAGCTGGTGTTCCGCTACGTCAACAGTCGCCAGGAGGCGAACAAGTGGGCGCGCCACGGGATCGGACGCACGCCCAATGGCCAGTCGGTGGCTCCATCCCGCTGGCTCCGCGCCTGGCGGCGACCGGAGAGCGGACACGGCCAGCTCCTGGGTGCCTCCACCCACGCCCAGAACGTCACACCACCGCCGCCGTACCAAAGTATTTTCCAGGGCGGCGGCCAAGGGGATCCACTGAACCGCTGGCGACGTCCCCTCGGAAATGGAAACGGAAACGCCATCGGCAATGGAATCCTTTTGGGCGGCAATTCGGAGAACGGGGTGCGGCGATTGATCAACGGACGCGACTACCTGGTATTCCGGAATCCCAACGGCCAGAGCCAGCTCATCCCCGTTCGATCGCCCTCGGCGGCCCTCTTTCAATACAGCTACACCGAGTAGAGATAGGATCGTAGATGGTAGGCAGTGATGGGAATGTACTTTGTGGATTAGAATACATGAACAGTTTATAACGAATATGTATTCTATATCAAAATAAGATTTGATTTTTAATTATTTTTTTTAAATGTTTGAAAACGTATCGAAATGATTTCTAAATTCTAGGTAATTTTGTTTTCACAAGAGTTACGTTTTTAACTATTTTTATTTTAATTAAGATCTAAATTAACTGGCCATCTCTAAATATCACCAGAGTCCATACTTCAAGGCTCAGTATAATTCCAAAAGTAAGAGTTTGTATACAAAGTACAAGTATAATTCCCATCACTGATTATATGCACTTGCAAAACCAAATCTCTAACCAACGCACTCAAGACGTAGACATCCAATACTTAATCATTTTATAGAAATACTAAAATAAAATTCACTAACTAAAACAAAATTGACTTTTGTGGGGTTAATAACAAAGACAAATTAGCATTTCTTTATTGGAAACTTGCATTATTTAAATGGACCTCCATTGAAAGTTATAATACATGCGAAATATAGAACATTAAAAAAAGGATTTCAAAAATCAAACAAAATTGCTTGTTGTGATACTTGGTATTGCCCGAATAGGCCAAGTCAAAAATATTTTGAAGGTATTTCCTTGACAAGAATCTACAAATTTTGCAAAATATCAAACGTTTACAAAAAAACTTCTGAAAATTATGATATAGCTTAATAATAAGATTTTTGCAATATATTGAAAGGATTTGCTGCTTTTAATTGATCGTGATAGTTGTGACATCCTTAATTTTAATCCGAAATGTATATATATTTAACAATCTATTAAGCTTGCAAGGGTGAGGATTTAAAATCCGAACTTACGTACTTATGTTATACATATTTGTATATAATTTTATACGATTATAAAAGTTTTTGAATAGATCTACTCAATCTAGTCCAGCGTTGATTGTGGGCTGAAGGCATAAGTGGATGACTGGATGTCGAGGCTGCTGTTGGAGGAGCACGAGCTCATCGAAGGGGCCCGTGTTGACCTGGCCGACGAGGCGGAGGATGAACCGCTGGAGGACGAGGAGGAGGAGGAAGAACTGACCCAGGCGTGGCCACTGCGCCGCCGACGCTGGCGGACCAGACCCAGCACAGATCCGGCCACTGGAGTGGAGGCGGAACTGGCCGACATTTGCCGCCGGATGCCGGGGTTAAGGGTGATCTGAACGGGCTCTGGAGCGGGTGCAGTGGCCGGACGTGGGAGTGCGAGTGCCCCCTCTGAACCGGACTCCATGTCGCTGGAGCCCGGCGATGGACCCGCTTCGATCTCCGCCGGAGTCGCGGGGGCGTTCAAAACCCTTTCGTCCAGCAGTTGCAACGTGGGCACACTGCGCGCCAGAAGCGAACGGTAAAGCGGAAGCCGGCACACAGGATTCCCCTGCAACTCCACCTCCTGGAGCTGCGGACACATGCCCAGAAAGGAGAGCAGGCCCAGCTCGCTGATCCGGTTGTTCCTCGCCTTCAGCACCCTCAGGTGGACCAGTTCGGCCAGGGGATCCACCCGCTGGATCATGTTTCCGTCGGCGATCAGCACCCGGATGGCCGGCAGCCCGCTGGTGCCATCGAAACTGTTCAGGCCGCAGTTGCTGATGTCCAGCCGGGTCAGCTGGAGCAGTCCGTAGCCCAGGTCTCGCAGCGAGCTCAGCACACTGCCGCTCAGGTCGAGGCTTTGGAGCCGCGGCAGGAAGAGCGACAGGCGGGACAGGCTGATCGTGTAGGAGATCACGCGCAGGCGCACCGATTCCACCGCCTCGAGGTCTGTTCGCTGGGTCACGCGGCGCTGAAAGGACGTTACTGGATTAATCCTGACTGTTTAGTTAGTTACATACACCACCAACGAAATAAGGCTTAAATTTAAGATACAGCTAGTGTCAATCCTAGTGAAACTTTAAAGTTAAATAATACTAAATAAATGTCTAAAGAAATAGTTTTAAGAATTTGAATTAAGGCCAATACCAATTCAGGCTACCAAAATTGCTCCCAAAACAAAACAAAGTTCATATACCCATTTGATCCCATTTAAAATTGGATTTATTTGCTAATATGTCTAAAATCATTTAAGCTATGACGATTTTCAGCTCAATTATATGAAGTTTTTTGTTTTGGGAGCAATTTTGGAAGCCTGAAAGCCTAACCACATGAGCCACGCTAAACAAAATGAATATATAAATAAGCATTGATTAAACATCACTAAATTGCCAGAAAATCGATTTTTAAATTTAAAAGGAAGCTAAGTAAGTTTTTTTTATCACTAATGATTACATCCCTAACTCGTAAAGTAAAATGGTATATTGTTGTCGTTGACAGGTATGTAGCAGGTAAACTATTTTTAAATAATCAATATTATCGTTTTAAAATTGGTAAGCTGAGTAACGGGTATCTTATAGTCTTATTTTGATTAGTTAAGCGGGTAAGCTTTCTTGGTAACTGCCAGTTTAATACTGAGACCGAAATGGCTAAATCGCCTCCCCAAGTGATGCTAATTAAGAATATTTAAGCTTATATTTCATTGCGTTGCAAAGTTTGGTTTGAAATTAGAATACCGTCTGCAAGGGTATTAAAGCTCCTGCCCAATCTAAGCCGGGCATATCTGACATAGGATTTGATTCGGATATGTTTGACGGAAGGCATACAGTTGTTTTGGCCTACCAGTAGCTCGTCCAAGGTCGGTTCCGGTGCCTGCTGGGGCAAAACCACGGGCAGCAGGTGTACGAAGGCCGGAAGGTGCTGTGTCTCCTCGGTGATGGGGACATCCCGGTCGAAGGAGTTCCGGCGGCCCAGTGGCCGACGATTGAACGGCGTCCTTTGCTGCTGCTGGGCGCGATTCTGTTGGTTGAGTCGAACCTCAGGTGGAGGCATCCGGACCTGGCATATATTATAACATATTTTGTAACGATGCAATTGCACTGGTATATTATGAAATACCTGGGCCAAGGCCGCCGGACCTGGGGGAGCCAAAAGGAGCGGCAGCTCCGCCTGAAGGGAGTGGTCTGGCGAGGACTCCAGATACTCGGCAGGTGCCTCCAGCAGTGGCATGGTCAGAAATATTTGGTCTTTTCACTCCTTTGCTAGTGGCCGGCTGTATTTTGACTGTCTCCATTGACATAACAACACAAAGGTTGCCATGGGCAACGCTTAGTGATGGAAAGGGTGTCACTCTGTTACCAATAAAGTATTTCAAAACCTACATGCTTTATCTATATTCTCAGTAAATGAAAAAAAAAAACCTTGAATTTACCGCCTTTTAAGTTTTCAAATGAATACATGTAACTCCAAATAAATGAATGTTTATTCGAAATAAAGCTAGCCCAGGACAACAGAAATACATTTATTTAAAATTTTTAATTAATTAGCTATTTCTTTGGAATTATATAGTTTTAATCCTCTATAAGACTAGTTTTTTAATAATGGCTTGATTGGTGTTATTAATTTCCAAACGCTAGACAAAAAAAGTGTTTGTGTTTAAACTTTAAACTTGAAGTTATTGTTGGGTGAATAAACTTTACGAGTGGCAAGGCATTCGCACTATAAACCTAGAGAAAGGTCTTAGTTTTTCGCGTATGTGTACATAAATGTGTATGGATATCGACCAATTTTTTTGCAGCATTACGTTGCTCGCCTTTATTACTCCTCAACCGCATTTTATTTTGGCAACATGCCCGCTGACGTCAGTGTGACGTCATGGTCATGACGTTCGCTTTTTGCACAGACACTCTCTCTCTTTCTATCTCTCTCTTTCTCTCTCTTTCTATCTCTCTCTTTCTCTCTCTCGGGCTTTCTTTCACTCTCTCTCCGAGGGGAGTTCTCAAATCGCTTAATCCAGTGGCGGATCTAAAGGTGTTTTTCGGATGAGATTTATAAAAACTAAATATTTATTTATTATTTATTTATTTATTTAATTTTAATACAACCAAAAATTATTTAATTTTTTTAACATTGGTATTAATAAATAAGTCAATTTTTTTTTACTTTCTAAATTGCATTTACAACTGTTAAAGAAGTGTAACACAAAAGATAATATAACTTAGTATAATGTCTTTTATTTCCTGGTTGCCTCATCAACATGTAACACTAGTTCTAAAAATGGATTTCAAGACAAATATTTATTGAGTCGAATATTTTTAAAGCGAGTTTTCTAAACTGTACCTTTCTTATACCCCCAGTGATATTTGCAGGAACCGCCCCATCAAAGACTTTGCCATTTCAAGGGCCATTAGCTAACAGCAACGCCAGAAGGATTCTCCGTCTGTCTCCTTCTCTCTGTTCTACCCCTCTCTCTTTGGCTTTACTATAATCAAATTTTTCTGACGCCTGCTGTCAAGCTTTTGCCGGCTTTTGTGAATTTTCCGGGGGTAGGGGGGTGGCTCCTAGGGAAGGCACTGTTGTTGTTTTGGTTTTTGGGTGAAGCTTTTTCCATTGACGTCATCAGAGGCGAAAGCTGCGCAGTGAGCTGACATCCTACCACGCATTTATCGATTACACAGACGAAAGAGAGTGGGAGAAAGTAGGAGAGAGCGGGGGAGTCAGGACGTACGTGTGGGCGAATTCAGTTTTCGCAAAACATGACACTACAGTGGGGGTGAAATGGAGGCAAAAAACTAATTTGAATGCCACACCAAAATGTCAAAAATGCAAATTTTTAAAGAAAAAAAAAACAGTAACACGTTTTCAAGCCTACAGAGCTTATAATATTTGACAAAATTAAATCAAAAGTGAAACGACTTTTTCTCTCAGTGTAGAACAGCTGGTTTTTAAGTGTGGGTTCAGGTGTTGCAAATAAAATCCCATATTCAGCTCGCACATTTTTATAGATGCCTAAAAATAGAATTTGTCAATAATACCAACAAACACCAGTCCAAACACACTCACACGAACAAACACTCTCGTAATGTGTGGGTGCACGAACACGCACTGTTGACGTCATTGTCCTTAAAGCTCTCGCGCTCTCCTTTCGTCCCGTTACTACGTTACGACAACTCTCTCCCAATCTCTCCTTAAAAATACCATTCGTCTTTCGAATTCTCTCTTCGACTTCGCCGTCGGCGAAGTCGTCGCTGTCGCAGTTAACAGTGCAACAATCTTAACAGTGGCTTATATCTTAGCTGAATATATTTGACAGGCGAAATACAGCAGAAGCTAACAGATGTATGAAATATTCAGTCTTCCCAATGAATTGGCACCAAAAGACGAACGTGGAGTAGAACTTTTAATCAAAATTTATATTTATAAACATACATCTAATTGTAGCTGGAAAAATCATTTCATTTACTTTAATACTTCTTGTCATAACTCTAAATTCTATTGTAAATCAATATGACAATTTAGGGGTCTGTTCTGACTAATTTAGGTCCTTCGGTGGCTTTGACAATTAAGTAATGAGTTGTAGACTTCAAAAGTGGACAAAAGACGAGAATATTGTCATTTTATATTTATCCACCTCCCAGCTATTAAAGTGTTCAGTGTGGCTTATATCTCTGCCACGTCGATTATCTTTAACGCGTACACAAACCAATGTAGAGAGTCTATACTTATTATAAACATTTTCCCGACTCAAGCCGAACAATTTTTGCAGTTTTCCCCACTGTTAACAGCGGCAGCGAAGTCGACGCCAAAGAGAGACCGAAGCTCCAGGATGGTGAGAGCCAAGTCTATTTAAGGCCCTCGCAAAGCCCCAATCGTTGTTATTGCAGAAGCAGTCTTTCGAACGCATTGCATCGGTTTCGGCTCCGTTCGCCCCGAGAAATATCAAGGAATATCAGAGAAAAGCCATGGATAGCGACGAGTGAAAGAATCAAGCGATATCGTAACGAAAAGATTGATATTCGGAAATGTTTTTTGGGCACTGGTGATACACTCAGTACAGTAGGTCCTTGACGACATGCCACCCGCTCGCAGCTGAGCTGCATTCCGTCGAGCCGTTGACGTTGTCGTTGTCGCAGTGGTAGTGGTAGTGGTAGTGTGCTTCGTCGCGGGTGTGTGGGTGTGTGGGTGCAGTGCAGTGCTATTTGGGTCAAAAGCTGCAGCAGCACAAAGTTCCCAGGGGGTGTTGTCGTTGTCGTCCACCTGTTATGCAGCTGGCCTAGGATCGCATCGCATCGGATTGGATCGGATTGGATTGGCGTCGGAGTCGGAGTTGGATTCGGATTCGGAGTTGGATAGTCGGTAGTCCAGATAGTCCAAATAGTCCAGCCAGCCATGGAGGCGAAGGTGCACCGCCAGCACCAGCGACATCGTCGCACGGAAGCGCGCCAGCGGCGTCTGGAGCGCGAGGCGGCCGCCACGGGGCCACCACCGCCCACCACGCCCGAGCGGGCGGAGGCCTTGGACTGTGCCACCGCTCTCAACGAGGGCGTGGCTGCGGAACCGGGCGGCAGCGGCGGCACGCCCAGCAGTGCGGGTCGCATCAGTGCCCAGAGCTCGGCGGACAGCATCGAGCTGGTGGGCTCGCCCAGCCAGACGTCGCAGCAGACGGTGGTCCTGATCAACGGTCACGCTCCCCCCGGCCAGGGGGAGGGGGAGGGGGAGGAGGAGTCACCTCTGGGCGCTGGCAATGCACGGGAATCGCCGCCACCGCCCAAGCAGAGCGACGGCAGCCGCAATTCGTCCGGCGATGCGATGAGCCTGCGGGAGACCCTGCAGCAGCTACCGGCCACGCACCACCATCGCTCCAGGCGCACCCACTCGCCGGCGGATCCGGACGCCTCCTTTCATCGCGGCATACTCGGCTATATGGACCGTGAGCTCAAACAGAGCTCGCCGACGCCGTCCGCCCCCGCCGGAATCGGAACCGGGACTGGAAACGGAATAGGAATAGGAAATGGCAATGGCACAGGCGCCTCCCGCAAACAGCAATCGCTGTCCGATCCTCAGGCCAGTCCCGCCCAGCGATCCCTGCGGTCGAGGAGCAGTTTCGACAAGAGTCCGCGGCGCAAGCGAAGCAAGTCGGAGTCCCGCAGGAGACGCGAGCGGAAGCTGATCGCCGCCGGCGAGATGGAGGTGCGCCAGGCCAACGAGACCCTGATGCGGTACCTCAAACAGTGCTCCGATATGCACGACGCCTCGCTCTCCGGCGAACTGGAGATCGACCAGAGTCTCGAGGAGCGCCGCGTCCACCGGAAGACCAAGTCGCAGAGGGACAAGCGGGGCCAGCTAATCAGTGAGTAGTCTCGTCACCATCGGTTTTGGAAACTCTTAAGTTTAAACGTTTTAAATTGAATTGTAATTGAATTATACCCCCACTCCTATCATTAGTTTAAATTAATACAATCCTTTTACGGTCACTGTTCCTGCCTTTAAGCTTGCCTCTTCTTCTTGTAGTATTCGTAAAAACATATAATTGGTTTCGTGATAATCTATTTACTAGCGATAAAGTATTTTTTTAATATTTAAGCTAAATGGCCAATGAGATGTAAAGGCAAATTGTTTGTAGTATTTCAGTTATTGATTCATATTTCCTAGCAGCTTTTCTGTATAAATGTCAGCGTAACATTAGTTAAATATTTAATTTTGATATTTAAAAATAGGACAAATAGCCTCATCAATATGTAAAGGTAGCTAATTAAAGCCCAAGTTCGGTTTTATTTCTCTGTGTAGCCCCCGTGTTGCCCACGTCCATGTGGCAGTGGCCATTGAGTAAAACCAGCTGGGGCAAAAGCTCCACCCTTCCACTTGGTCGCCCACTGACTGTACTCTCGATTCTGCGCACTGAAGATTTTGTACCACTCGAAGAAAGCCATGGGATGTTTGCTGAGCTTATGGGTGTTTGGTTTACTCAATTTAGTACCGCATGCTGATTATGCTATGTCATTCATTAATGCTAAGGAGCACTTTTTCTTAAATCCAACTGAACATATTTAAAATATAAGATTAACAAAAAGATATTTTACAAATAAAATACATTTATACATACAATAATATGATGTTAGGGTGTTTCATAATGATATTTACTATCTCATGCCAAGTAAAGTTGAAAGTTTAAATCAAATTTTTAGTTGTTTCCATTTAAATTTCCGTTTAATTTTTTTTTAGAGCTGGGTCTGCAGAAACATGTTTAGAAATTAGTATCTTCTTATAAGGATTTAATTTTGAAATACAATAAATATAGTTAGTTGTGCAAAAGGTATAAAACGATAAGGGCAAGATAATAACTAGCCATCTATTAACAAATATTGCCTTAGAGCAGCCTTAAACTTGTACCATCATGGTACTCATTTTTTTCAGTGCAGCCACATAATCCCATTTGTGTCGCTCTTTCCTCCCTCAGGCAAACTGTACTCGGCTGGCGGGATATCCTCGATTCTGAAGGAGCTGGCCGACGACATCGCTCCGGCCGACGGCGAGGAGATCTACAACCCATTCACGCCGGTCGTCTCGCCCACGGACGATGCGCCCGCGCACATCGACAAGATGTTCCTGCAGACGTCATCCGGATATCGACCCGTGGAGCACAGCTACTACAAGCGCTCCTTCCTGGGGGCCGCAGTCCGCGGCTCCGGCGGACTTTCGGCGTCCGGCGGAGGAGGTGGTGGCCTCGACGGCATCTCTGCCGCGGAGCTGGGGGGCGCCGGTCGCCTCTTCCGCTCCGGCGGCAGCCTCGCCCACGGCGGTGCCGGAATGGGCGGAACTGCCGGTGGCTCGGGGAGTGGGCGTGGCAGTTACGGGGATACCCGCTGCCTGCTCGATGCCGACTTCAATCGGTGAGCACTATTGTCACTACATTTAAATTTCAATTGCAATGTTTCATTTGAATCTTGAGGTTTGCCCTTAGTTTATTTCCTACGATAAAATTTTGAATATAGTTAAAACGTGAAATATTGATATTAACAACGATTGTGTTATTTTGAAATACGTTATACGTAATTAAGTGAAAAGAGATTTTTATATTTAACACATTTTTAACACCACTTTGGTGCTTAACAAACTAGGCATTAGTTGGAGGCAATTTTTAATCTAGAAACAACATAAATGTTACTTACATAGTAAAAAAAAAATGAGCGAAGGACCAAAATTATCCCTAGACACCCTGCATTTGTGATCCATGTTCTAATCCGAAAATACTTTCCCTTGCAGCAATGGCATCACCAGCAACATACAACTAGCCTGTGTAGTTCAACGAATCTGGCTGCTCATCTCGAACATTTGCCACGGCCTGCTAGCCGGTCTAGCCCTGGCCCACCTTCTCTTCGTGCTGAGCAGCCACCCCATGGACTGGGCCAAGGTCATCAATGGGATGAGTCTCGCGGGCGAGACGATGTCCTCGACAGCACCAACCCCATCCGCATCGACACCGTCGGCCATGGACCTCAACCTCAATCCTGGCGATCGAGGAGCGGAGTCGGAGTCGGATGGATCCCCATCCCCATCCCCATCCTCATCCTCAGCCTCATCAGCATCCGGCGCAGGAGGCAGTGACGCCTTGGCCCTGATAACCGATTATGCGGGCTTCGCGGAGATCTACTTGAATACCTTCTACTGCTTGGCCATAATCTGTCTGGTTTCTGTATTCGATCGGTGAGTAAGAGGAGGACTTAAAATAGTTAAGATTAAATTAGATTGTGGCTTAAGTGTAAAATCAGGAACACGTTGCAACTTAAAGTAGTGAAAATTCAAGTAGTCCTATTCGACGTGTGAGTTCTAAGCAACTGGTTTGTAACTGGTTTCTTATCATAATTTGCGGTTCTAGTTTTTCAAAGGATATAGTCACGCATGAGTTCTAACTTAATAGAACAAATACCTGCCACCAATTGAGCGGCTTCGCCGTTTCTCAATGTGTCCTTAGAGTCTTTCGATGTCCTTTGGCTTGATTAAAAGTCGATTTGGCCTACGCGCAACCTTCGTCAGCACTCGGCTTAAAATGGAAAGCCTTTCCCCGTCCAAGGAGTTCGGCTCAAGAACTCATTGACCTCAGGTGCGAGTTTCATTGAGCCATAAGCCAGCCGGATGTGGGTAAACCTCCCGATTTCTCGCCGTTTTTTATTTTTGGCGTAGAGAGTCTAGACTCTGGAAGTGTGCGCGTTTCTTGGTCTTAATTAGAATGCGACCTCAATTCGGGAATTGGGAACTTGTTCGGCTTCGCGGTCGCATAGAAATAATTTGTGTGGCTCGCATTGCGTGGTCGCTTTCATCAGCCACAGAATATTTTAATGCCCTTAAACTTTGCTCTTTTTGCATGCCAAAGTCGCTGCCCACACACAAGCAAGCCACTCTGGCTGCACTCTTGACCTTTAAAGGCTGCGCCAGTCGATGGCACAAGTGTGTGGGTGGTTTTGGGTGGTCGGGTGGTCGGGTGGTTGGTTGGATGGGTGGATGGGTGGTCGATTGGGTGGATGAAGCGGTCGAAACGGTCCGGAAATGTCTGCCATTCGAATTGTACCGTTTTCGGCTGGCAAAAGTGTGAAACTGTGTATGACATTTCGCTTCGTTATCCCAGCGCCAGTTGATTTATGTGCGGCTGTCGCTGTGCTAAATGTTAAGTATCTCCCGGCAGCGGAGTCTGTGTCCTGACCTTTGATCCTTGCCAAACACAGTGCTGGCCGAGGATTTGCTTTCAATTAATATGTATGCGAATAAATGTCAGGACATTTAGGAACTTGCAGGCAAGAAGGTTACTCAAACTCCCTGGAGCTAATAAACTTTAAAAAGTCTGCTTGCCACTGCTTATAAGCTATTACAAAGGCAATTGGCCATTAGTTCAACTCAATACTTTATATTTATTTTAAAACCTATTTCAAATAACATTATTCCGTGGGTAATCCAATTACCGGTATTGTCCATTTGAGACATTTATTTGCTTCTTAAAAACAGCTAAGAAAAAATGTTTGTATGGCAACCTTAAGTATTTCCATTTTGCGACTTTTGGCTTCTGACGTCACACTTTCTATTTCTCTTCCCATCACCTCACTTGCACTTTCTTATCAGTAATATGGTAATGCTACCGACAATAAGCTCTTAGGTCAGCCCAAGTTCATTTAATGTTGTACTGTATGAAAAGGTGATTATTTTTTAAACTCATCGGAAGATAATAAGTCAAAATGAATCAATACAATTAAGCAACTAATTAATTAAGAGATAAAAACAATCAATTACCTACCGAAATTGAAAAATATTCTTGTCATTTTCATTAGCATGGACATATGTCGCTGGAGCTTCTCGAATGCCAGTGAACTGATCTCTTTTCGCTGGCTGATCATCACCATGATATATGTGGCGACAATAATCCTAACAATTTGCTCCGATTCCATAGACGAGAAGCTGTACCTGTTCAACAACAATGCTAACATTACGCTGACCCAGCAGGAGATGGTAAGATCTAATCTGTTCGATCGAAAGTAGGATTACTTTACCCACTCAACCCATCCCATTTCGAGCAGCTGAGCAACAGTGTGCAGAGCGTTTGGAGCAGTCTGTCGGTGACAAGGAGTATTGCCGCCATATCGGGATGGATCATGATCGGACTGACGCCGCAGGAGGACATGCTGTATGAGCACCTGGTGGACCTAACCAAATATCAGTTGACAAATAATTGAATTTAAGGCGATCGCGACATTTCGACACGTGTAAATAGTTTTGTAGTTGAACTCGTAGCAGCTGTTGTTCGGTTATTGGCTTTTTATATGTACGACATAATCGAAACGCAATAGGACTCTTATGTATACCCAATCTTAAGCTTTAATGTCGTCTCTTAAGGATTCACGTTGATGCCCTTCACAGGCCGCTAGGACAAACCAAACCCAAGGGGAAAACCAATTAAATGACAACCAAAGAACCTAATGGTTAACCTTCGATTTAGTTAACTAAGCAAATATAGTAAACGCTGGATGTAGATGCAATATAAAGAAGGAAAAATATGAAATACCTATATTTACCAGATCGATGTATCCGTGTACTTATGCATATATACAATATGTTACCTATATAGATATACACATGCTGATATACATTATATATGCGAATATAGAAATATTTACAATACTTGAATAATTTTCCTTACACATATCGTCTAAAGAAACCGAATCCTTTGTTTATTGAGCGTTGCGGCAGTTTTACAACCAGGGGCTTCCCCAAATTAGATCCACAGTCAATAAAAGTTGAATACCGACTACATTAGTAATAATTTAGGCGAATGTCATTTGTAAAAAGTTTTGCTATGCAGCGAAAATATGATTGTAAATAGAAATTATTTACACAGTTATATACATACCTTAATATAAATTCAGTATTCAGGCTTTAGAGACTTTATTTTCCTTTAAACATTTCTATTTTGCCTGTTTTTTTGATTAATATGAAATTGTTTCAGGTTACTTGATTCTTTATTGCATTAGAAAGACAATTTGAAATTTTACCTGAGCTGTATATAAACCGAGTGCAATAAATTAACGAATATTAAAGTTTTATTATACACTAACCAATATACAGAGGCAAATGTAATAAGTATATGGAAAAATGAGCTAACGAATCGATCAAAGGGAATGGAAAAGCAAATCTCATTGTAAACTTGTATATAAAAAATATAAACGCAAATAAACAAAAATATTGTATAAAGGCAAGAAAATAACAACCTTTTTTTATTAACAGATCGGGATAATATCTGTCTTTAATATTTATTTATTTCTTGCAGGCTGAAAATAATTTACTTATCATAGAACTTTACATTTTTTTCTAAATCTCTAATAAATGTATAGTAGTATCGTGATAACTTTTTTTAAACCATCAAATATTTATTTTATTTTACATATTCGAATTAAACGGTTTTTCTTTTATGGTAACACTTTTATATTGTTTTTTTTTTTCGTATTTCGTGGCTGTTTAGTATTTTACTTAAAATTGATGTTTAAATTAGGCACTTTTAGCTCGGAGATTTTGCAACAATAGATTTATCCCACGCTTGGCGTCATTTTTAATTTGTTCCAGATCTTACTTTAGGTTTTCGGATAAATTACGCAGTTTCTCTTAATAAACAAGAAAGGTATTCAAGGTTTTGTTAAATATAATACATTATATATATGTTAAGTTTAATACAATTAAGTACTGCAGGCAATCAACTGAGGAATATAAGCGAAGAATATAAGCATGAAGACGCCAAAGCTGACCGATCTAACGGAGGATTCCCGCGAGTCTTCGCTAGAATCATTTGATGACAATCAATCTGTGAGCCAAAAATACACATGTTCAATTACATCTCCTTATAATGTTTATTATTTCAACGCATTGCAGTTTAACGGCGACTTGGACTCGGGAGAAGTGTGTTCAGCCAGCGATCAAAATAAAAGGGTGCAAATGTATGAGCAGAGAAAGATCTCAGATTTGGAGGAAAGGCTAGCAAATTCTGAGAAAGACAAGATCAGGCTTTATGAAGCTTTAATAAGGGAGAAAGACGATGTTATAAAATCACTTCGATTCTCAATTGACTTGATCACTGAAACAAAGGAATTCAGCATTAAGCAAATGAAAAGTCAAATTTATGATTTGCAGAATGCAATTGACTTTAAAAACTCATTAAATTTAAACATTGCTCAAGGAGTAACTACATGTTCTGGCCCAAAAGATGAGGGCAATAATTCTATTAATCAAAAATCCAATCATAATGAACTGCAAGCGTTGCAAAATAAAATGGAATCACTCGAGATAACTAATAAAAAAGATAAGGAACTTATTGCCGAGTTGGAATCAAAAATTAAAGTCGAAAACGCTGAAATTGAATTGAAAATAAAGGAAAAGGATGCTAAAATGGAGGATTTAAAAAAAAATGACGATTGTTTGAGAGCTCGAATATCTGAGCTAGAATATAGGGTTAGCATTATCGAAGAACAAATTTTGTGAGTTAACTATAAAAAAACAGCAAAATAAAGGTGGTTGAATGAATTGGATTTGAACCCTATATGGCACTATTCGAAGATATTCCATCTGCTGGTTCGAATTGGCTTGTGATTCAGCGCCGCATCGATGGAGCGCTGAAATTTAATCAAGTTGGTGGGAAATCGAAATTTGAAAATGGCTTCGGTGACCTTAACAAAGAGTTCTGGCTTGGTTTTGAATTACTACATCAAATGCGAACATGCGAACACTTGTTTATTTTTTCTTTTAATGTTAAAAATTAATATTATTGTAAAACTGCATAAAAAACAAGACTGCAAAAAGTTAATGTAGAAAATAATGTAAAAGTTTTGTGTTTTTTATGTATGACCATTTAAATGTGTTCAAATAACCATAACCGAACTGTATCGGATCAGATTTAATGTCAAATAATAAATCCAAATGTCGCCGAAAAAAAGATCAACGTTTTTTTTTTTTAATATTGTGCGAGGTTAAGGACATGACTTTAGTATATAAAAAATAACTAGGACACATAGTGGTAGTACTCTAAAAAATTTAATAATATCCTCTGCGAGGGTATAAAAATGAGGCTTTAATATATTGTTGCCATAGAAGCGGATAAGATAAAAATATTTAAGGTGCTTATATTGCTTATTGCTTTGCTTTTTGCTAGATGACTAAATATTGGATTGGGTACGTTTAAATACATTATAGGTACTTTGAAACTATTCGTTTTGACTATTTATTAGGAATTATAATTACCATTATAATTTATGACCAAATAAGTGATGAATACTATCCTTGGTGGGATGTTCAGATGTATGAGAATAACGATATTCTTAAACGACTTACAAAATTTTAAAAAAACCATATTCTAGTTTTGAATAAGACGAGTAGTTTACAAAACAAGAACATTTTATTTTCACTCATTTTTCTTTTTTTTTCTCTCATATAGAAAAATAAATACCAAGACGAAAAACGCAATGTTTTTTAAGTCAAGGATATTTATTTTAATGGGAACCGTTGTGAAACGGTTTAAAAAAAACAGTCCAAAGATGTTTATTTTAAAAACCACTGTAAAATATGGTTCTTTATATGTTAGATGAGGAGGTAAAGATAGGATAGGAATTGTATATAACATTATTGTTTTCGAAAATTAAACTGCAACTTTTTTCAGTTTAGAGCAGCTAAAGCTGCCTTGGCAAGAATTTCCTCCCAACAATATTCATCTATTTGGAGCGGAAAAAAAATGGTTTCAGGTTAAAGAAAGAAACACTTAATATTTGAAAAATAAGAATTATTTTTAAAAACCTAAACTTAAAACTATTTTATTTTGTAGGTTGAGAATGCGATCGTCACGACTTCTTTACGTCGTTAAGAGGTGTTTTTGTTTGATTTAATTTTAACCTTAAGGTTAAAAGATCACAAGCTTTTTAGTAAACGTATGGGTTTTAATTAAACTTATTTTATTTAATCATCATTTCTTCTGTTTCACATTTATTCAGAGCCCCATTGGTTGTAATTTGATTTATTTGTTATTGTCAGCTTGGTATGTTGATTTGACATGACAAACAAAACCAGCAGAAAAGCTCAATAAAATCCAGAACTGAGCTTGAGTGCGTATTGGATCTGTATGCTCCTGTCGACAGCAACTCGGCAACCAATAAAACTTTGAATGGGTCGCTAAATGACTTCAAAGCGAAAACAAAGCTATTAAAATGAGCACAACCCACCTCGTCCAATTTAAGCCGATTCACAGGAGGCGTCTGCAAACACATGCTACTCCAATTTCAAATCTAAATGTTCCACTCTATTAGCAATTAATTTTTCGTTGCTCTTTTGCATTCAAAAATGTTGCCGAACGATCTTTGTCATGTAAATTTATAATGTAAAATTCATAATTAACCAAGGCTGCTTACCAAATTTGATAGAAGTCTAGTAAACGTTTTTCTGGGCCATGTCAGAATTTGCATAAATGATTTTTAAGCATTTTTTGTGTCCATGGTAAAGTTATGATGGGCGCAGACCAAAAAGTATTTTTTTTCTTGGCTAAGCGAGCGTATAATTTTACAAAATACAAACTATGTAAATCTCGAAAATGGGTCCAAACTTCGTATACATAACACTGATGTATTTGCAAGCTTGTTTAACCAATTTTAAATACAATTTTATAAAGCCCAGGGCCATGTTGGGTATTTAACATGTAAATCATGTTTTTCCCGAGGAAATTGTCTCTTAATTAGATGTTCTCGGGATATAACACAAGTCACTGTCATCATTATCACAATCGCCAACGTTATCGGAGTAAACGCATTATCATCATTAAACACTTGCTGCAATTATGGAGCTAATTGAATTTCTAAATGAATATAATGACTCGACAGGAACAAAAACAAGCGCGAGCGCAGCACAATAGGCCAGAATATATGTACATACATGTACGTTGCTTTGTGGCCTAGCATCTCCTTTACGGGGCCGTGGAAATTATAAATGTAATTGTCATTAAGGAACGACTCTCGTATGCCCTTTAAAGGCATTAAATTATACATATTTTTTCATATATTTTTGAGGTAATTACTTCTTAGTATTAAGGGCAAAATTAACATTAGCACAAATTATGTTATAACCTCGACGACGTCAACTTTATTTCACTCCGTTCTATAGAATCTAAAAATTTATATGGCCTTTAAATATGTTGTTACGATACAGGTCTTTTGTTATTAAAATATTTATAAGTGTCAATTCCCGATACTAAAGCATTTAAAATTAACATTATTATCAGAAAATTATCATAATAATTTGGTAAATGAATTTTATTAAAATATTATAATTTTTTAATGCTTTGGTATCGGGAATTCATATTTTTAACAAAGCGTTTATTTTTAATCAACATTTAATATTACGCAAGGTTCATCCCACAATTTTCCACTTTCCATTTCTAAATGGAAAGTCTAACCAAAAATATGAGTTAAGTTTTCAACATCCTTTACCTTGATTTGAGTTACAAACCCAGCCGGAAACCCAATAAGGCCCAAGCCCAAGAATCCTGGTCCTAGTCAGCTCTGAGTGAAAAGGACGAGTCTCCTGTAATTAGGTTAAACACACACGTGGCTCCAAGTGCCGTTCTGCGTGTGTGCGAGTGTGTGGCCAGGCTGGAGATAAAACCCCGCAAAAATGAGGTGAGAAAATGAAATAAAACAACCAACGGCTGGCACAACGAATAAAAATGGCGCGTAATTTGCACGTTTAACCGCATGACAGCGAAAAAATTACGCAACCCATGCACAATAGACAAAGTCACAAACACGTATACATCCTGGCAGTGGCGTTTTAAAGGAAACTAACACCCAAAATGAACCTTTTCTTGAATAATTTCTTTCGTATAGAAAAAATAAACAATAATTGGAAGGAACTATATTTAAGCTTTATAAAATTTAATTATTTGAAATATAAAGAGTTTAATTCTTTTTTAAGAGTCAAATGTTATTAAACAAATTGTATGGTTTATTTGTTTTTTATTTATGTTGGCGCGCTCGAAAGAAAAACAAACATTTAAATTGCGTTATAAATATCACATAGTCAGTTGTATTAGAATTAAGATTTTCTTTATTTTTTGTATATTTAGAGGTCTCCAAAAAACTTGTATTTGAATTTAATTATTAGTTGTACAAAAATTGGTTATGTTATATATTTTGGAATTTGAAAATCTGTTTAAGCCCTAAGAATATATATTTTGAAGCGATCCAAAACCTGTAAGTATTATCTATTGATATTTAAATATTTAACAATGTGTCCTAAGTTCATTTTTTCAGGACTAGTAAAGTGAATGCCAATACCCCCTCTGATAGTAGCCTGCCTACGGCACTGTTAACTCGTTTGAGTTTGTGGTGTCTAAATTACAATTACATCGCAGCAAAAGCCAGAGCACTCAAGTCGCCCAACTGGCCTTGGGTGGGCTGCTCCTGCTCCTGCTCCTTTGACTCCTTTGGCTCCTGTTGTTGCGGCTCCTGGGCTGGACATTCGAGCATATGGTCGAGTAATTATCCTGTTGCTCTCGCCAACATCTCGGCTTAGCCATCAGCCACCGCAGTGCCCTACTTGAGCGTCGCTGCTTATCGAAATGCCCATCGAGCTGGCTGTTCCGAGATGAGTTGATTAATTGAAATGTAGTACTCCGAGCCATCGAATGCGGAGGGAAAACTGAGTAAACGGATAGCTCATTGGGAGCATATGTTGGCCCGTCACCGGGGTATTCAATATAGATAATATCATTGCTAGTATCATAATGCATTATGAGCAGGAAAGTGTTTTCCACCAATCACCAATCTACCAGCAGATGTAGCTAGTGCTTATTTTCTTGGCTAACCATGAAAAATACTATTTGCAAAACATCTACAGATAAAAATCTATTTAATTTAAAATTAAATTAATTTTGAACGATTTACTAAAATGTTAAACATTTTTTAAAGATTACTTTTTAGCTCTGCCGTTGCAATATACATTTTTAGAAAGTGCTTTCATGATAAGAACAGTCCTAAAATCAAGAATCAAACATATATGTTCTTACCAATTTCTTCTAATATTTCTTAGCCTAAGATTATTATTTCGATTTAATATTAATTTCATGTTTTTTGAGTTCATATGCTTCTTAAATGAAAATTTAAATCAATTTTTTGGCAATGCTTAAGAGATATATACAGATAGATATTTAAAACTGACCAAGAAGGGTATCATCGTGTCGCTGGAACTTCCTTGAGGCTGGACAAAAACTTGTTGCCTTAACTTTTAATTAAGCCAAGAGTTTGTGTAATGTATCTGGCCGTGCGTACTACACTGCTTCTAGAGAGTGTGTGCGAAATTAACAAATAAGCGTATAAATTATGCCACAACACGCTGACAGGGCACACACACACACGCACCAACTGGGATGTCCTTTGGCCAGGATCAGGGAAATATGAGCACCAACTGTGGACGGGCGACATCTGCAGCTTTCCTGCCATTTGGCGTCATTGTCATCGATGTTGCCGCTCCTCTGGCGAAAAGAGGGGCAAGGCCCGAAGCCAGTTGCCAGTTTGCCAGTAGACCACATTCCAGCCAGCATCGAATTACATTGGCTTTAAAGCGCAATGCGTCCGCATGTGTGTGCTGACCCTTGTTGTTGTTGCTGCTGGTCAAACATGACACTTGCCAAGACCCAGAAGCTCTTCGGACTCAAGGCAGCGGCCACGAGATGACCCTTAAAGTATAGTAATTAGACTGAATTCTTATATACAATAGCCGAACCTAAGCTGTGGAACAGTATTTAAAATTGTATACTTCTCTTTATATATTGTAGAAATTCTTTCAGGATATAATACAAATTTTTCTTTTTAAGGGGAATCAACAATGCCTTCGTTTAGAACAAAGAGACCTTATAATGGTTTACTTTTCTAACAGAAATATATTTTATGCTTCATAAAATTGGTTTTGTTGAAATATAAAGAAGTTTGATAGCATTCAACAAATCATGTGGTTTATATCATTTTTAATTTATATTACTTAGCGCTCTTAAGAAATATTTACATTCATTCGTATTATATTAAAAGTTAAAAATTTGTAAGTTGTATTTAGGAGTCCATTATTTATTTATAATATTTCAAAAATAACTGGTACATATAAGTTATTTCATGTACATATTAATAAGCCTATTAAAAGAAAAATTAATTCGTAGCTTTAAAATAACGATTTTAGTACTCGGAACATTTATGGAACTTGGACTTATAGTCTTGTGTTGCTACATTTACAAAAATGTAAATAAAAAGAAGCTAAGTCAATTCATTACCTTTCACGAAGCAGTCGTCTACTCCTTTCAAAATGTAGACCATATTTTCAGAGGGTATCCTGCCGCCAACATCAGTGTCGCACCATGCGTATACGACAAAATCAGGCAACCACAAATCCTCGTATACCTGATGGTCCAAGTCCATGTGACAGATACCCAGCTCCCAAATCGTCAGCAAACTTTGGATAGAAGAGATAAGCCACATTCGGCGGTCCAGGAATTGGATCGGAAAACGACCTGCTTTATTGTTTGTATTTTTGGCAGCACATTATGCAGCGGAACTGGCTATTAAAGATTTTACGATTTCGGCTCAAAATTATTGAGGCATGTCCTAAATAGAAATTCTTTAACCGAAATTTACTGCTCACTTCCGTTTCAGCAGCCACTTTTCCCGCCAATTCCATTTTAGTCGTAAAAAAAGAAAGAATATTGCAATAAGCTGGCCTAAAGGGCAGAAATTATTTTGAAATGAAAATCACTTGGTTGTCTGCAAATTGCCATTCAGGCAATGTATGAAAACATTTTACTTATGAGCTATTATCTTTAATGCTGGAATTTACAAATCATTTAAATTAAAATTTAAGTAAATATATTATATATATCTAAAAGCAAAAAAGTACAGACGCTTATATATTTTACGGACTAGATGCAATTCCTATCAAGTTTCAGGCTACAGACAAAGTGGAGCCAATAAGATATTAGATTTTTAAAATTTAATTTAGCAATTTTCATTTCATAAACGTAATTTATACCCCATTTTAATGAAGTATAGTTGCCTGTGGCTTTAAAATAAGGATTCACAAATGGCAAACAGTCGAAACCTTTCAACTGGTTTACTACATGCCAATTATTCTCGATTCTCTACCTCGACGTGGGTTCAACAGCATTGACTTTGATGCCTCAACGTGTTTCTCTTTCATAATTTACGAGCCGAAATGTTTCATTTCATGTTTTATGGGAAATAAATTATGACCCCCGACCAGAGTTTCGCATTGACAACTTCAACGAAGGGCGGCCAGCTAAGCCGGCGATAAGAACTTTTGGCCCACAAAAAAAAAAGAAAACGCAGACACGAAAGATGCCAAAATAATGGAAAAAGAACTGCAAACGGATAGAGGGAAATTTATGTGCGTTTATTGATTGCCGAACGGGAGAAAAACAGCAAAGGATGAAAACTTGTCCAGAAACCGAGGCGAATTTATGTAAATTTCACATTGGTCCACAAAGCGACTTTTATGAAGACAGAGTGCAGCTGGGTCTGGTCCAAAAATATAAGAATGAGAAAGCCCATAAAGCGAAGGGATTCAAATTTGGTGTCTTTCGGTCTCCTCGCAATGCACACTGCACGAAATTAATTTTAAATGTAAGATAAGTCGAATCCTTTCGTAAAAACCCATTTCCTGTTTCTCCAAAATTAGGCGCACTCGTTTTAGATAGGAATATTTATTTTAGTTGATTTAATTTAAATTTCCTAAAGGCCTACATAATTATATAGCTTAAAAATATCGATAAGCTCGGAAACTTTAATGAACCCATTAAATCTTAAGGTACTAAAGAATATAGACAATATAAGAAGCTTTGAAATGCTTAAAATGTTATAGGCTTCACTTTAAATGTGCTTAGATAAAAGTCTATTGAAGGATTATTTTGAAAAAATATGCATTATAAAATGGGGTGTTGTTTTTTTATGTTTGTTTTTTATTTATTTGTTGTTCGTCAACGGTTATTACGAAAAATCCTTATCTGGGTTTAATTCATATCTATAGAGATTAATATTTTTTATCTCCCAGTGTCCAATGGTCGGCGTGCAGTCAATGAGCCCTGAAAAGGAAATTCGACGGGAGTGGCTTCTTAAAGTGACCGGACCAAGAAGGACTCGTCCCGCTTGAAGGAGAATAGGCTTAGGCAGTAACTTTAACGCCGCATGTGGGCCAAGTTAAGAAGTATGTATGCATGTGGGTCATTTATATGCAAAGCATAACCATGGCTCCCCAATATGTTGGCTCTAATAAGCCGGCGAGATGGGGACCCCGCAACGAGCACGTATCCGTGTCCCATTGCTTCCAGAATGCACAACTCAGGTAGTCTGGACTATAATTTGGTCTCGTATCGAACTCCTCCAGCAGCAGCTGCCACTATAAATATTATTTCAATAGAAAAAGTTGCCAATATAAGTGCCAAGTATTGTTCGTGCCGAGCGTCTTACAATTGTAGTGGTTACTCCCCCTCCTATATTTTGTATATCGAAATTTTGTGGCTTCTATATTGTTATTAACATGCTTTCTACTCCTTCAAATTACTTTTCTTAATATTAAAAGCTTACCCTGTGCTTTGGTGTGATTTTCTTTGAATCTCGCATAGTTCAGCCTTGTCATAAATGGAGTCCAACGAACCATGATAACTAAAACTTGGCCATTATATATGAATGAAACGGCTCGTTAAAAATTAAACATAAAAGTTTTTTATCTATTAAAATAAATCAAAGCTAAGAAATTGCTTTTCATTTGAATTGACAAAAGTAAGTGTTGAAAAGAGTCATTAATCTTTTTTCCAAAGAATTAAAAGCAAGAAGTTTGTTGAACCAACATTTTTATTTGACTTGGATGGAAAAACTAGAAAACATCTGCAGAATGCAAGACTGCAAATTGAGATGAGACATTTGTTCCGTTTCTTGCAATTCAAGTTAATTATCTTTAAACCTTTTAAACATTTATATGTGTAAGATGAATTAATTAACTTTAATTAAACCCAATTTTCGGCTGCCCCTTACATTCCACAAGGTCTTCAATTTAACGTGCTTAAGTTAAGTAACATTTGTGGCATAAAAGAGAAAAATGAGAAAAATTAACCTTCTCAGCACTAAAAATAATTGAGCAAATACATATGTATATCTGCTGATTTCCAAGACATTTCATTTAATTTTTAAGTAACGCTCCCTTCTAGACTTTGAGGCATCAAAGACATTTTACGAAAAGATGGTCCAAACTTTTAAATTAAATGCTAAAAATAAGTTCAACAGATGAGAACATGATGTATATACATAAGAGCATATGTATATAAATATACTTATAAATATAGAATCACAGCAAAGGTCAGCGACAACTGAGCAGCTGAGAGAGAAAAACGGTAAGAATTTTAGGGAGATGGCAAAATAAAGCAAAATGGAATTTGCCTTCTTGTTTGCTGTGACTATGAGCAACTTACAAAGTTTAATTTTTTAATAAAGAATATTTAATATTAATATTCATTAGTGAAAGTACATTGATATTCATACTATTATTTTTTATTCTTAGTTTAAAATGTTATAAAGTTATGCTATTTCAATCGTACATCAATTGTACATTGTTGTTTTGGTGTTTTAATAATAATAAAAAAAAAGTATTAATTACCCAAATATTGATACTTGACTTATAAAATTATCTTTGTAATATTAGCATGACATGTCATTACTATCAATAAAAGCAAGGGAAAACTATTACATTGTATTGCTTTTTAATTTTAATTACATTTTAATTGATAACTATGCGGAGATCTTGGTCTTAAGAGTAAATAGCCTATAAAGCAGCATACACTCGTCCGAAATGAGGCTGTGATTCGTCGGGCGTTGTCATTTTTTCTTCAGAATGCCGCCTAGCATATGGGGCGTATGCGCAACACGGATTTACTTTACAATGTCAACGGAGCGTTCGCGTGCCCTGCTTATATGTTCGTATATGGTGTGCGTTTAGGTGAAGATGCCTGGTAAGTAAATAAAAATTCATGAAAGCAACGCTTGAATATGTTACACAAATTTCCACTAAGAGGATGAGGCCCAGGCTGAAAATAAGGATGAGCCGTCTCAGGTATAAAGTTGCCATTGTTTATGGTAATCGGCTAAAGGGGCGAGAAAGTAGAGCGGAGAAAACAGGTAAGATTCTGCAAAGGCGGCCACTATTCACTTCACTTTTGCCAGAGCATAAATGTGTCAGGCGAGGTGCTTAAAAAATATGAAGCGTAATTCCAAAAGCGGTGGGGAAAAGGGGAAGAGAATCAATGGCTCTGAAGGAGTCTCGCCCGAAGTGGAAACTGTTTGTCGACTTGGCTTTAATAAATAAATCGCAGCTGCATCAGTTGTCACATCCCTGTAGCCCTCTCAGCATGTCCTTGACTGCTCGTGATTTCCTGTGGAACTTCCTGGCGACAGATAACAAAACAAATAAGAACATGCGAGTTGGGCTTTGGACTAGTGTATACCCATTAAAAAGGCGTTTTTCCCCAGAAAAAGATTAGCTTCCAGGTGTTTGCATTTTTTGCGGATTACTTTTAAAGAAAGCTGAAAAACAGCGCTTTGCAAGAAAAAGTTGATCTTGTATTTATATTTTCTACTTGCAAATATTCGATTACAGTTGGGAACTTAAAAGTACCGGTAACTTGCCATGATTACTTTTGTATTCTTGCAATTACAGGGTATTTAATTGCGAAAAGTGACGGAAAGAGGCGGCACACCTAAGTTAGACATATATGAGGACGTAAAGAAAGGAAAGCAGGCGATGATTGGATGAGATAAATTTATGGTCCATCTGGTTGAGTGGCAGAGTAAAAAACTTAAAGCCTGATTAGCTAATTGTCTGCGGATTTGAAACCCTTTATAAAAAAAAATTGATTACATATTTGGTATTATTCAATTATTATTTGTCACACATTTTAATTTTTATAACTTTTTTATTTATAATATGGTAAATATTTCATTAAGCTTTGCTTACCATATTCACAATAAATATAATGCTTTTTTAAAGTTAAATATGTTATTATTTATAAATGCGAGTAAATTCATCTCATAATCTGCCTCGAATAAGTATAAAATGTTACCCAAGGACATTTTAACGGGCATAAAGGGTTGGGCAAAAACTTTATTCTTTTAAAACTTTAACATTGCATCACAATTTTTTTTGCGATGGATTTATGAAGTTCACTTTACCGAATTCCTCAGTTTACGGCTCATTTAAAGGCAAAAAGTTATTTTCGCTCATCTCCCTGCCTCGCACATAATTGAAAGACATGGTGAGACTCACTCAATTTTGGCTGGGTCACTCAACTCCCCTGCAATTGAGTGAGCGAAACGCTGCGTATACGCGATGTGCATCGGCTTCGGCACATTACGTATACGCAGCGAGCAAAACCACTCAAGTCGCTCGGCTGGGCACGAGTTCTTATCAGCGGCTAACCTGTTGGTCGGCCGCTCAGCCGCCCGAAGTTGGACCGTTCAGTTGCCTGTGATTCTTCGTCGACGGCGGACGTGAAAATCGGCAGAAAACCGGAGGAAAATCCCTGAAGAGATTTTCAAACAGAGGAAAAGCTGTCTTCGACGGAAGGCTGAAATATTTTCATTGTGCGGTGAAGAACAACTGATAGCGAAAGTGAGAGTGAGGAAGTGCAGAGGAGACCAAACAAGTGCCGGAACGTGCTCGAGTGCCGCCATCCTTGTGGGTTTGGTTTTTGGTTTTTGTGTCTCGAGCCGCTCCTCCCCGTATTTATATCCAAATATCCCGTATACGCCGTGTTGACACGTCGGCGGTCGCCAGTTTTCGGTTTTTATTTATACACTTGCTTGTACTCTTTTCCCGTGCTTAGCCGAGCCAAAAACTTTTCGCCTATGGCCCCGACCCAACAATAATATTTAACGGGAGTGCGAGTGGAAGTGGAAGGTGAGTTGAGTTGGGCGAAGGAACACAAAAATGTATTTGTTAATAAGTTTGACATGTTTGTTGGGGCAAGCCAAAGTATATCATCCCCGAGTATATTCATTACGATCCGAACAAATTGAATTCCAGTCAACTTTTCTTGCGGCCTTTTTTCTTGGCTGCCACAAAGAAAAGTTTTGTTCCGCTGCCAAAAGACCGGGCCGGAGGCCGGAGTCCCGAAAAAAGCATTCAACTTTTATTTTGTTTTGCGACAAAACAAATAAGTTAGCAAAAAAAGCAACAAAAAAAATGTTAAAAAGAAACCAAAAGCGAAAAGAGTGATGCGGGTAAAGGAGATAACATTAAGGAAAACCCAATTGCATTTAAAAGAAAACAAAAGCGGTGCGGGGAGGGAAGGCACGTACTCAGTTTACTTTTTATGACCAAATCAAATGGCTTGGCCGTGACTGTTCCTTAATTAAAAATGCAAATTTCCCTTTAATTTTAATGGGCCCTCGAGGAGGAAGAACAAGCTGAGCACAGTCTGAACAACATTCGATTGATTCTAATTGATCCCCTCTGACATGAATGCCAGTCATCCAGTCATTCATCAATTGACGACTCGATAAACAAATGCATTGATTGCTCTGCCCCAACTAGGGCCGAATACTAATGAGCATGCTGTTCAGGTGGGAATTGGTCAAGTTTGCGCGGCGTATACGTAATGTTAATCATTATTGTCTAAGGTCGAGGCTTGAATAAGTGATAACTAGTTCTCAGATGATTGATGGTTTTGCTTCACTTATTAGTGAAACTCGTTTGCAGCTTAACAAACATTAAGCTTATCCAACTTAATCCGCTCAATCACATAACCATCTGCCTTTCGAGACGCCCACTGCGTATACGTGATATGCGTGTACATGTCAAGGATTCCAAAAGCCTCTAGCAGTTTGTTGGGTATTCCAGAATCCAAAGATGTCTCAAAAAAGAGGGGGAGTGAGAGCGGGTAAAAGGAAAACGCATTTCAATTTGCATATCAGACCGCGCCAACGCTCGCTGATGGCCAGTGAAACTGCTCTGCAAGGCAATTTCAGGTTGCCGAAATCTCGCAACCGAGGCGAAAATTGCTGAGATGGTCGCTTGGCTGTCGTCACTCGATTAAGATGCGTTCGCTTTCCTTTCAATTTGCATTTAAATCAACCTTAGAGGTAGGAAGTGGTGACAAATTGCCGCAGTTGGAGGTCAAAAGGCAAGCTGGAACAAGGTATGTTTACCATTTGTAAGTCAATTTGAATGCAATAGTAAGTGTCAGTTTTTAGGTAAAATGGATTTATTTAACATTGAAAATGTTTAATTGTTTAAAAAATAAAACTCAAATTTTTATGGTTCACTGAAGTTTTGGTTAACTTGTGCCAATTCTGGAATTTTTCTCGTTATATTGCAATCACTAGTATTTTCTTAAGGCCATATGCACATTCGGATGAAAATATTTACATGTTTTCAGTGAAAAGTCAAGAAAAGGCAAACATTGACTTTGAGCTGGGAAAAGCTTGTTATTTAAAAAGTGGCTATATTCAAACTAACAAAATATTTATTTTATAAGTTTTTGAGCTGAAAATTCGGCCATTTATGATTGCGATTAATAATTTTTGATTTTGTTCATAAAATTACACAATAAATTTAATTTTCGAAGCATTCATTTTCACAAAGAATTACTTTAAAAAATAATAACTCCCTAAATAAGAAAATTACATTTTAAATAACTTTGTGTGCAGTAAATAAGTATAATGTATAATTTAGAGTATTAATCAGTCGAAACGTTGGCCGGTAAACATGATTGTTCCTCTCACAAGTACATGTTTTGTGTGCTTTTTTATACCGCTTGCCATTTTTATTGGCAACTAAGTTTTGCATGAATTATGCAAAAGGCTGATGGTGCCCGGGTGAGTACACCAAGTATACATTATATGTTCGTGTGTTTACGAGGGAAATGACTTGATAAGAAATGCGTAGAGGTGGGTAGCGGCGGCCAGCTGCTTGAATTTATTTGATTTCTCACAGTCGCAAGTCACAGGTGACACTTTTACGGCCCATCTGAGCGATGGGGGCCTCGATCCCTACATCCCTACTTTTCTACATCCCAAACTAGAATAACATCGAGTCCAGGGAAGCTGAGGAAACTGGGAAACTCAGACCACAACACGACCGTAAAACGATTGCCATTCTCAAGGCCAGCAGCGGTTGCCATTGGCATTACCATTGCCTTTGACTTGGTCTTTGGTCTAAGTTCCCTTTGCCGCAATGTAATCTCGGCTCCAAAGGGGCGGAGCAAGTGGTGGCCTCCCATTGACAGTCAGTCAGACGTTTGTGGCTAGGATTTTCAAATTTCTCCAGAGACCATCAACCGAGTGGGCCCCACTCGATGCTGCCTTTCAATTTACCTCGATGTCTGGTTATGATTTCGGTCCGTGCAGCTGCTCACTTAACTTTTGTCAATAATTCAGGGCCCACTGGGAAACAAGCTGGGTGGCAGGCATCCTAATGCAGGCCAAAAAATTAATTGCTTTTCAATTAAACGACGGACGGAAAACGAAATAGGGAGGCCAAGCGAAAAAAAAAATCACTTCGTTGGAGCTTCATGGATTCAGAAAACCGCAACTGGGGGTCCGGGGATTTGGATTGAAGCAAGGACCATTACTGCACACTGAGGCCCAAACCCAGTGGCCAGCAACGTAATTAATTCTCTATTCATAATGGAGTCTTTGGGGCTATTTGATTATTGGTGGGGAAAGATTTCCAGGGATAACAGATTAATGGCTGGAATTCATGTCAAAGTGTACAGATTATTTAGCGTATTTTTTCGAACTTATAAATTATTTGCTCTTGAGCAAAATGTATTAATATGTGAGTCCTTAAAAGCCTTTAAAAACTTAAAAAGATCTCTACTCATCACAAGGAAGTTTCTTACTTTGCAAGTTAATAGAGTGTAAAGTTTGTGTCTAAATAATTCATGAAAAGCCCCTCATTTAAATATAAATGTACAAGAAATTCTTTTACAAAGTTCCGAATGAACTTTACGCTTTGTCATTTCCCCGAAACATAACCTATTTAGAATAATCTATTCGACGCCAAAGTTTTTCTGTGGCGCTGGGTGGAAGAGTATTTATCGATTCATTATCATATCGCTAACAACTGGTCAGGGTCTTTGCCATCGTCATCGTCATCATCGCAGTGTGGACAATGCGAAACCTTCTCCACTCCCCACACTCCGGTTTCTCCGTTTCTCCGTTTCCCCAAACCCCAAACCCCAACCCAATCCCTTGTCCAATCGCCTGGTGCAACCCCATATCGGGGGTCGAACAGACAGCGTCCACACCGCGGTTCAAATATCATTAAAATGCAAAAATTGACGTGCTACGTGGTGGAGGAGGTTTGAAGGATGGGACCCACAAAAACCCGAGATAATAAGTGGGCGGGGGGGTGGTAGTGGGTTTTCCGTTTTCTGGTTTAGCGGAGATCCCGGCCATGAAGTGAACATTTAATTAATTTCGTTTGTTGTCTTGGTACGTTGATTAAAACGCCATTTACAACAGTTTGCCTGCATTTAAGTCAGAGCTAAGTGAGTTGCTTATTAATTTGCATAGACTGTGCCAAAGTGCTTCCCCGCTCGGCTGCACTGCTCTTGTGTGCTCGTTTTTTTTCATGTATTTATAAATGAACATATTGTAGACGTGAATCTGCATAATGATAAATGGAAATTGAGACGAGCCAGGGTATAATCCCGTTTCGGGCCAACATCTGGGTTGTAGCTTAGCAACCCAGGATAACTTAATCGCTGTAAGGCAGCTGCCCAGGAAAAGGTCAAGTTTTCATTTTCCAAGAGGTGCTTTTCATTTCAGATTATTGGGGGCTTAGCTTACAGATTAGTCTTGAACAATTCCGAAGAAGTTTCCCTTTCAGTTTAAATTTGTGCACTCTAAGTTAACTCTCTAAGGTTAATTAACGTTTCATGATATTATTTCCTAAGAAAAGTGCTGTTAAATATAATTTGCACGCAAAATTTAAAGAGATTCTCAAAATGCACTAGCATATAACGCATGGTTTTTTGAGAAGAGAATTATGTTCATAGCAAGAAGTAAACAAACTTTACTCTTATTTAGAATTCCACGAACATAAAATTCGTGAACTTCTTGGGGTTTCATGTTCTCCCCAGACGCTATAAAAAATGTACGCCCTCACACTTTGTTATGATTTATAATGTAGATGATTTCCGCCTTGCTTTACCTTCTTTTGCTCTTTTTTTTACGAATTTAAAGCTGGCTCGATGTGAAATTTTCCCTTTAAAAATATTCCCCAGCATTTCAAGGCAATTTTTCGGTTATACTAAAGATTCTCAGTCTTCAGCTGACCATAATAGGAGCCAATTGTTGTGGGTTTTGGGTTTCGGGAGCGTTGTCTGCCAAATGGTCGTGGATCCCTATCCCTCATTATGACTGACGACGGGCGAATACATTTTCCAGTGCACTGCCTTCTGATAAGGACAGTGATAAAGACAATGGAAAAGGGAGGCGCTTCATCTCGGTGGGCGGGGCAGGACAACAAACCCGTGGAGTGGCACTTAGCCGGCTGAGAAGGTTCTCCTAGAGCTGAATTTATGAAGCCATTGTCTCCTGCTTAACCGCAAACGACTTGCAGGGAAGCTGCAGTAAATGGTCAATTAATTATGGTCACTGCCCCTTGAACCAGCCGCGCACACATGCTCACAATGTGCAATAGCGATGTACATAAATATTATATTAAAAAAAAAATCACAATTAACTAAATCAAACTATGGCTTTAAGTCGTTAACGTCTTATTTAATGAGCATTTAAACTCTTTATTGCCAATAAAAGAAACTTAATTTAAAATGACTTCAAGTTAGAAAATTTCGAGTTGTGTATATTGTTAAATGTAAACAAAAAATAATAACAATTTTAAACAAAAAATATATTTAAATGCTTTCAATAGCTATTGGTATTCATTTGCATAATTATCTTGTCATGCCATTAAAAAATACATTTAGTGCATAATAGCAAATGCAATCCAGATCAATTTTTGTAAACCATTTAAATCAATACCTTTTGTTTTGTTTAAGAACTTATTTCAAAGACAGCTTTACGAACAATACAGCCTCGATAGTTTCGGATCGATTGTTTAGTCCATCCCTGAAGTGCAGCAAAGTGTGCAATAGAAACCAGAGAAAACAACTTAAGGACGCTTTGACGGAGGACTGGGGGCTCCATGTGTAGTCGCAATAAAATTCATTGATTTTCATTCGGTCGGATATTGGTTGGACTCGCCATATGTGTGCGAGCCGCCGATGTCGCCGCGTGTTATGCAAGGACATTCGAGCACACAGAGGATGGAGCCCAGGACACGGGCAGGACCAAGGTTGAGCAAACAAATGGCGTCAAAAGACAAGGGAAATTGGTTCTGTTATTGTTGCTGTGGCAGCCTGGAAAAGGTTAAACGCCTAAACAAGTGAGCAATGCCAAACAAGCAAAGGCACAAAATGAGCCATACAAACAAGCGATAAAGGAATTTGGCAAAAAAGGGTTAACCGAGGGGTGGAGGGGGTGAAACTTTGAAATCTACTGATTATCCTTGAAGTGGAATATGAAAGTCCATCACGGAACTTTACACAGAAAGGCTTAGAGATCCGCAAAGAGATACTCTACCGTTGAATTGTTGACGAAAACTTTATATTAAATGAATAATACAAGTCGTACTGAATGAGAAGTAGAAATAATGTATTCCACAGTAAATGTAGTTTTCAGCTTAAGTCCACAAAAAGAGTAATGAATGAAAAAGCTAAGAGATTAAAGTCTTCTTTTCCATGAAGGGTTTTTACCTCTCTGAAATTATTTATTTTTAATGGTTTTTAAAAGTGGTTTGCTTTCACTTCTGGGCAGGGCACAGCTGCCACGAGTATATTTTGGCCAAGAAACTGATTCATTTCCACGTCAATGCCCAAGAAAGAAAACATACTTCAAGGCTCGGAAGATAATCGGAAAATACGTCTAGTCTTTGTGGGCTCGAACTGCGAGTGGTAAATGAAATTATTATTGTCCTTGCATATGCCAAATGAAAATTGTGAGTAAACAAGCCGAAGAAAGGAAATGCTGACAGAGGGGCAAACAGACAGACATTCAGACGGAGAAAGGAGAGTGGAGAGAGGAGCGGGGTACCGAGTGTCCTCGTAAGGCACACCTCCTGCCAATGGTTTTAGTCCTGGAAACTAAGGCTGTGGTCGGCACGCCCTCTGGCCAAAGCTCCCCATATGCCGCTCACTCGAAAGTTCAACGCTGCTGTGTCCTTGGCATTTGCATTTTTATTTCAGCTCCGGCTTGCGTTTCGGTTATTACAACTGGGATGGGAAGTGGGCGGACTGCCAGACCGTGACAACTGCGAGTGCATATAATTCTCAGAAGTTTCAGCTGCTGCAGCAGGCACTCGCCTGCCAAAAAGCTTGTGCGAAATTGTTAAACATTCAGCCCACGCCCCCAACAGGGAAATGACCAGAAAATGTCCTGTCGCTGTACTGCTGAGCTAAACCCGTCCAGTTATCCTTATCTTAAGGTTGCAGGCCAAACAGGAAAATTGCTTCGTTAGTTTTCTTGAACCCGTGTCTTTTGGCCATTACACGTGTTGATAAACACGGGCCTTCGAAGGATAGTTGAAATTCGAGTGTAAAGAAGCTCGAGTGTAAAGAAGTTCGAGTGAATGTTTTAATTAAATTATTTGGAAACCATCGTTATACGTGGCGTTTTAATATAAATATATAAGTTAATAATTAATAGTGCTTAAAAAAAAAACACATAAGTACTTTATTTTTTCGCGCTACAACGGTTAAATTATTAAAATTTTTCCTCATCGTAAAAATATATTAAATTATTAAAATTCTCAAAAATTTTAATTTACGAAATTGGGGTGGTCCAAATTTGTATGAAAGTTTTAAGGTCTTCCTCTCACGTTTGGGTCTTTTATGGTTTCAAAGTTATCGTTTGTTACCATTTGTGTTATCAAATTCCTAAATCTGCTTTCCAAAAAAATAGTTTTATTACTCTCCATATTTGCACTTCAATTTAAGCGAGATCAAAAAGTTGACAGGGTTGGAAATAGTAAAGACTGACTTACGTGTCGTATAAGTAATTTCTATGGAAAATTTGAGACCAAAAACAACGGTTTTTTTTCGGACCACTCTGTTTATTTATGTTTATTAAAAAAAAAATACCATAAAGATTTTTTCGTTTTTTTTTAATTGAATGCCAAATCAAACAACAATAATTAGGCCTAGAAAATTTAGCATATTTATAGGGATTAAATTGTTTACCAACGTTTCAGCAGTGTGGGCTTCAGAATATTTTGGTGTTGTAAACAAAGCTAAACAGTCATCCAGGCCAAATATGGCACTCGAAAAGCTTAGATTGCTGGCAATCAAAAGAAGTCGCCCCTCATTGTTGTTTTCATTGTCGAGCTCAATTTTCCACAGATCATAATTGGCCTGACCACTTTTTGTGAGTGCGCGTGGTGGACCCGTGGAAATTGTAATTGCTCGCCATATTCAAATTGTATTTTTTCGAGGCATTTTAAAGGTCGTCGAGGAGGCACTTACCACCCACACACACACACACACACATACACACACACACATACACACAGCCAACAGTCCGTTGTGAGGGACTTTTGGTCTCTGGATCTGATGGCTCTTTGGCCGCACGCCTCGTTGAACTTTAGCCAAAAGTGGCCGTGTAATTTGTATGAAATTCGTTTTGGTTTCCTACGTTTTTATTTTTCGCTTCTCTACTTTAAGTGGCTCGTGTTAGCAAACATTTCAATTTTCGAATAGACTGTCAGCTGTACGGGGAGGAAAAAAAAACTGGGGGAAAACACGCCCAACTGGAGGCGAAGCCATCGAAACGGGGCCATCGGTAGGCTGACTTGTTTACATTTTGGCTCGACTGGCCGTGTTTGCATTGGCATCAGAGAGGCGGTGAAAAAAAAAGGAAAAACGGAGTCGGACTGGCCCGCCCTTGGCCGTAAATTCATGCTAAAACAATCTTATTAATGGCTATAAGGGCTCTTCCTGCCCCAATCTTTCTAATAATGTTTAACTGCGATTTTTATATGCGATTTCTGTTTTTTGATAAAATATTACCGCCTGGATTTCCTGTTGCCGTTGCCGGTTTGTTGTTGCCTGCCAATTTTAGCCATTTAGTTTGATTTCGGTGTTATCTTTATGCGAGTGCCGCTGACGCTTATCGCCGGTTTTGTCCACACAGACCTTAATGGGCTTAGCCCGGTCGCATTGGGATTGGGACGGGAATCGGGGTTGGGAGGATTTGGGGCCACATTCTGGAGAGGAGCTCCTCTCGTGTCGAAACAATTGGCTATTTTTGCCGTTTTTATTTAGCATTAGCATTTGGTCAGGGTATTGGCGGAGCATAGATTAAGTCAAAGGAAGTTCAGCATAACATCTTAATTTAGTTTTTATTGCAGATTAGGTTTAATCATCAACAATATCATTACCTATGTTAATTTTATAAAAATTAAAGTTATAATAACTTTTAAGTTGTCTAGTTTTTGTTTTGTTACAGCTTTAGCATCCATGTTGATGAAAAAATCTTTATGACGTCCATGTGCAAGTTGAAGAACATTTCATTAAATATAAAATGAGTCCCGACTTACAAGAACTCGAAATAAAAAATAAAATTGGCATAAAAAGATAAAAAAATTGCAAAGTTTTAATTTCTTAATCAGGGAGTTCAACTGCACAGGAAAACTTGTTCACCTATGAATAATTTGACGATTTTAATTTGCTGGCTAGCAAAATGTTTTAATTAATACCTAAATGTATTATTTTCAACTTCTCAATTGGTAGTGACTAGAGAGATTTAAATAAAAGGGGTGTGCTTATACAAATCAAAATTCAGCAGGCATCATAATAAATCACCAGACAAAGAGTATTTAAGTTTCCCCGCTGAATGAAGTTCTCTTTTATTTTTCGCCCATTTATGACTATTATTTTGATGCAGATATATTTGGATTTTGATATATGCGAATCGGTTTGTGCAAATATATATTCGGCATTTATGTGTCTATCGTAAATGTGGCAAGCACTCGCTTTGAGTGAGTCACTGAGTGAACGACTTGCCCTCGATTCGAGTGCAATGTGAGCCCAAATGGAAATAACTCTCTAATTAGTTGCCGGGCATATAAATCAAACAAATAAATTAGTACGCCGCAGCGCTTATTCGAATGAATTTATATTTTTGCCTAAGAGTCATATGCGTATGAATTATTCTCAGCCCGACATTTCAGCGATATGCAAAGTGGCTGCTTACGAGTGCGGCAAAAATTTAAAGTGCCAGCGAATGGCAAGGGCAGAATAGAAAAAACAAAATTGAACAAATTCGAGCACAATTTTAATTAAATTCCGCGTCATCAATCGATCCATGACACTGACACTGACACTGACACTGACACAGACACTGAACACATGTTCCCATCGCGGCCTCAACGGATTGGGTCCGTTCATCTGTCTGGATCTCTAATCTGCTGAGTAATTTCCTTGACGGCGGACAAAACTTTCTCTTCTTCGCAGTTTTTTTTTGAAGCAAAACTAACGTCAAAGTTGTGCGCGAACTTTGTAATTGATTATCATAAAAATAGCCATGTTAATTAGAGGAAAAAGCTGCTTCAAGGCGCTCTGCGGCATTGATCACTGGCCAATGCGACCAAATCATTAGCGGAGGAAAATCTCGTGCCCTGCTAAGCGCATAGTTTCCATCTGTTGGCCGGAGCGGCAGGTATTCGAGGTTTCCCGGAAGTTTCTCCAGACCAAAAATGCCAAAAAGTAGTTGATGCCAACTAAAGCCGGCACGCAAAAGAGCTTGAACAACTTTACTTTTGACTACCACGCTGGAGAAAATATACACAAATGTCTGATAGAATCAAAATGAATAAAATTAATTGAATAGTCAGTATAACTTCTCTTTGGTTTAGACATTATGATATATCTATTGTTTTCAACACAATCTGATTGTTGCTCTTATGTCATACGATTGATATTCAAATAAGTGTATCTGGATTGGCGTTTGCAAGTGATTAAGCAAATGGATTTTGAATGATTTCCGTTCACGGTTCCTTATTTAAAGTATAAAGACTAACTTTGGTAATAAAAATTCCATTATTTAATGATGAACAATTTTGCTTATAATTAAAGCATAGTTTACAAGAAAGGAAGCAAACATACCCTTGCAGCTATTGCAAAAATTAAATATTCTAACACATTCAATTTGTTTTCTATTTAATTTTGCCTGGCCTGTCTTTGAGCTGCCTATAAATGAGAAATCAAAAAGGCTTTGGGCGAATAAAAGAAGAGAGCTGTTGTCCTTTTTATTCCCTCCCTTTTTATTTAGCACTGGGTTTGACTATCCTGCGCACCCATAAACTTCCTCGACAGTCCATTGAGATACGCTTTAACTGCATCTTTAAGCCCGAAGCGATGGAAATTCATTAATGGTTTTTGCCCTCTGGATGGCTGTTGCACCTTGTCGCCATAAAATTCCCCAAGCGACTATAAGTAGGCCATATACTAGCACTTATTGGAGGAGTCGAACAGTTTGTTGTGGCCGTTTTTGCCCTCGGTACTGCGGCGCCAAAACAAAATCCCATTAAAGTGAGCGTTTGTTCTCGTCCCGGCCATATCGCCTTGTTTCATTACGTCACGGGCTCAAAGATAAATCGTTACCGCAAAAGACGATGAAGCGACAGGGAGCCCATACACTGAGCAAAAATGGTCAATTTTGAGTAAAATATTTTGTTCTTAATTTTTTAGTTATAGAAATATTTTATACAACATAAGCATTCTGGTACATTTAACTATTTTTGAAATTAATAATTTTGGGATAAATAAATGTTTAAATAAAACCATTTCTGTTCAGTCCTTGTTAAGTTAAACTTTGTTTTCTTAATATATTTAATTGGTAATAATCATTGAACTTTATAGAACAATAAACTCGGTTACTGAACTAATTTAGAATTTTTATAAAACACAAACATTTATTTTTAGTATTTTAGTTTTCAGTTGAAAAATTACTTTTTTAAATATTTAAATCATAAAAATTCAATTATTTTCTTGTATTTTGGTTTTGCATATAATTTTGTTTAAAACTTTCTATAACTCAAATGTCGGTTACATTTTTAAATGTCCAAGTGATAGATCAAATATATAGATGGAACTTCTTTACCTTCAGAAGTACTTTTTGTCCTTAGTGTAGGACATAAAAGCAAGATAAAAAAGGTGACAAATGCATCAAAATTAAAATTACGAAGTGCCGCAGATCAGGAGTTTTGAGGGCGGGGCAGGATTGGCCATCAGCAGGATGACACACTCAAGCTGCTTTGTGCTGCTTGTTAGTAATGATAATGGGAGTGCGGCGCGTGATCCCAGCAGAAGGACGGACAATGGGCCAGGCGAAGGACCAGGAACCAAGGACCAAGAACCAGGAGCCAGAATGATGCGGATGATGGCGATGATTATGTCGTCGACACTCGGGGCTTTTCAATGCCGGCTGCTGGTAATGATTTTGATGGAGTTTATGGCTCCAGCCAGCCCAGCCCTGGATAAATGCGTTCATAAGAAGAAAGACAAAACAAAAAATTGTTAACTGGCAATTTTTCTTGTTTCCCACGTTATTGTACTTTCCTTACACAATATCCGGCATTCGCGGCTTCTTTTCCGTTGCCATAACCTGGGCCAGCGTTCTATTAATTTATCAAAATGATTACCCGCGGCGTTGAATTCTTTTGACATTCTTCCTGTTAACCGGATTGCAGAACCTCCGGGCATTGCATAACTTTCGCTAATATCTTGAGTAATTCTTAACAATTTCTCCTGTTTTCATTCTCTTTGATAAATTGTCTTTTATATTATTGAAAAAAAATAATAAACCAGCAAGAGCATATTAAGTTGTCACTTTAGTATGGTTTTTCCTTGTGATGAATTTTTAATGATTGATGATTTGTTTTAAATTCATTTGACCAATTTACTAGTAATGCATTGCAAGTGTCATAAATTATATATGCCATTTTATTAATTTTTTTTTTTTATTAGTTTTGCAAACTTTCTTTCAACAAGTTGTTACAAACTCTCTGAAGGATATTGTAGAAACTTTTTCTTACCTCTAATGACACAATGCTCTAGAGTTGTAATTAAATTTTGCCTTGTCAAAGTATTTCCCCGGTTTCAGTTGACTATAACAGGCTTCTTAGCTGTGACCCAGGGTGTTCATTAAACATGTGTTCATTAAACTCAGAAATTCAATTTGCTGCCTTGTAAAGTTTCCCCAAACTCCCCCGAAAGTCTGTGATTCTGGGGCGTTGCATTATCCGGCTTTGGCCCGAATATTCTACGGATTAACTAACAGCATTCGGGGGGCTCTCAAATGCACCTGCATTTTTGGCAAAACTTTTCCGGACTGTTGTTGGGCGAAATCCAATTAAATTTGCATTTAGTTGCTGTACGTGATCAGAAGCCATCATCTATCTGCATATTTGCATCGTTGGTTTCTGTTTGCTTGGTTAGTTGCCAAAACTTTTGGCCTTCGGTGGAAGCAATAAAATTCCATGAACTTCCTATTGTAAACACGAGTTTAAATGCCGCCCATGGTCAGGCTCCTCAATGATGGTACAATGGTGGGCTTACCAGTTGTTTGGGCCTACTTGTATCAGGCAATTAACGATTGTTCCGATTGGTTGCAGCGGCTAATTGCCAAACCCTTAGAAATTCCAGCCCTGTTTACTTCTGACCACGATTTGGCCTTGACCAGTTTCCACATCTCTAAGCTTTCAGTTCTCAGAAGGAACAGCTCTACTTAGGCACTAAGATGTATAATTCCTTTTGGAGCTTTATGTTCTCAAAATAGCACAACTAAAGGTGTTAAATACAAAAGCTTTGTGGCTGTTTGTTGATTTAAAATTATTTTCTGTGCACAGAAATGAAAATTGCCGGCTCAAAGATGTCCGAAGAGTATAAAAGTAGTATCAAACTTGGCCAGTTAGCGACAGCAACTGTCACTTTGGCATTGTTTTTAATAATAGGAACCAAGCTGGGAGCTCTTCTGACAGCAACTAAAAATAAAAGCCAGTCGGGGCAACAACTTAATCCCTTTTGGCCAAAAAGCAGACGAACAAAAGGCAGAACAGAACAAGTGAAACCAAGTTCTTGGGGTGGAAGAAAGGTCGAAGGGTGGATGTACGGCAGAAAACTTAGTTTTTAAGTCCGTTTAAGATATGTTCCCTGCTGAAAACTTTGAAATAAGTTGGGCTTTAGTAGTTCATTTTATGGCGATTTTTACAATGATGTTACATGGCTATAAAGCTTTTAGAATAATCGTTTTAAATGAACTTCTCTAAAAATCTGTAATGTGTAGCGATGCAACGCTAGCTTTTTCTGGCAATTGCACTTAAACTAAAGATAGTAAGGTAACTTAAATAAGTTGCATACTTTTGGCGGGAAGTTCTGAACTTTATAAACAAATATTTTAAATTAAGTAATTAATTACTTTTAAAGGTGTCTAAAAGAAGGCAATATAGAATAAAAAAACTGAAATTCCCATAGACTTAATGCGAATGAAGACGTTTCATCCCATACTTGCAAAATATTGTAAATAAATAAAAATAAAATAATTTTAATAAACTGAATTGTTAACTAATTAAAATAAACTTTATTGTTAAATATTTAAAGTAAATGCATTTTTTTAAATGGTTTACTAATTTATATTAATGAAAATAGTGCATTTTCATTAAAGTTTCAATGTTCTTAGCTTGAGTTACATTTTTACTGGTCTTCTTTTTCCCAATTCCACATCTTAACTTAAATCTCCTTTATTACTTTTTGCTTTCAGAACTCAAAGGCTCAGTCAATTAGCAATGACGGCTCTGTGAGCGGCTGAGAACGAGGTTTTTGGCCAGGCCATCGAATAAGGAGCTCAGTTCCGGCGACGACGGAAATGGCTGCTTAAGTGGTGCGCATCCGAACCGGAACCACCGGCAGTCGAGCACACAACCGCCACTCAACCCATTAGCCGGGCCCACAAAGATGGCCAACTTGAGCTGGATGAGCACTTCCAGCAGCAGCAGCAGCAGCAGCAGCACGAACAGCACCATCACCATCACCACCACCCAGATTCCCCTGGCCAGTCCGACCAACTGGAGCCTGACTCCGCCGGGAACCACTAGCTCGACCATCCTGGCGGATGTGGCCGCTGCTGCAGCTGCGGCGGCTGCGGCGGCGGCGGCAGAGGAGGACCGGAGCGGCGGGATCATCGGCAACCAGTTCGTGCAGATCTTCTTCTACGTCCTGTACGCCACCGTCTTCGTGCTGGGCGTCTTTGGCAACGTGCTGGTCTGCTACGTGGTGCTGCGCAATCGGGCCATGCAGACGGTGACGAACATATTCATCACGAACCTGGCCCTCTCGGACATCCTGCTGTGCGTGCTGGCGGTGCCCTTCACGCCGCTCTACACGTTCATGGGCCGCTGGGCCTTCGGCCGCAGCCTGTGCCACCTGGTGTCCTTCGCCCAGGGCTGCAGCATCTACATATCCACACTGACGCTGACCTCCATCGCCATCGACAGGTACTTCGTGATCATCTATCCCTTCCATCCGCGCATGAAACTCTCCACGTGCATCGGGATCATTGTGAGCATTTGGGTGATAGCCCTGCTGGCCACCGTGCCCTACGGCATGTACATGAAGATGACCAACGAGGTGGTCAACGGCACGCAACTGGCCAACGAGACGCTGGTGCAGGCCACACTCATGCTGAACGGCAGCTCGGGGTACGTGGAAGAGCCGGACGCCACGTCGGCGGCCCAGGCCTACATGCAGGTGATGACAGCGGGCGGAGCGGGGGCGCAGATGCCCTACGTGCGGGTGTACTGCGAGGAGAACTGGCCGTCGGAGCAGTACCGTAAGGTGTTCGGGGCCATCACCACCACGCTGCAGTTCGTGCTGCCGTTCTTCATCATCTCCATCTGCTATGTGTGGATCTCGGTGAAGCTGAACCAGCGGGCCAGGGCCAAGCCGGGCTCGAAGTCGTCGCGGCGGGAGGAGGCGGACCGGGACCGCAAGAAGCGCACCAATCGCATGCTCATCGCCATGGTGGGCGTGTTCGGACTCAGCTGGCTGCCCATCAATGTGGTGAACATATTCGAGGACTTCAACGACCGCACCATCGAGTGGCGCTTCTACATCCTGTTCTTCTTTGTGGCCCACTCGATAGCCATGAGCTCCACCTGCTACAATCCCTTCCTCTACGCCTGGCTGAACGAGAACTTCCGCAAGGAGTTCAAGCACGTGCTGCCCTGTTTCAATCCCTCGAACAACAACCTGATCAACATCACCAGGGGCTACAACCGCAGTGATCGCAACACCTGCGGTCCGCGCCTGCACCACGGCAAAGGGGATGGAGGCCTGGATGCCGACGACCAGGACGAGAACGGCATCACCCAGGAGACGTGTCTGCCCAAGGAGAAGCTGCTGATCATCCCGCGCGAGCCCACATATGGCAATGGCACTGGCGCCGTCTCGCCCATCCTCAGTGGGCGGGGCATCAATGCCGCCCTGGTCCACGGCGGCGACCATCAGATGCACCAGCTCCAGCTGCAGCCGTCGCACCACCAGAACTTGGAGCTGACGCGAAGGATACGCCGGCGCACGGACGAGACGGACGGCGACTACCTGGACTCCGGCGACGAGCAGACCGTGGAGGTGCGCTTCAGCGAGACGCCCTTCGTCAGTACGGACAACACCACCGGGATCAGCATCCTGGAGACCAGCACGAGCCACTGCCAGGCCTCCGACGTGATGGTCGAGCTGGGCGAGGCAACCGGCGCAGGCGGAGGGCAGCTCGGGCGGCGGTTCAACTGAGACAGGGTGAGTAACTGCGGGGAGTATTTGGTTTAATGGGAGTTCCAAAGTCTCATGATTCACACAAATTGGATGGACACAACATAATCATTTCTATGAGGGTAACACTCAAGGCATTGTTAGTTAACAAAATAAAACATCCAATTTTCAATTTGTCTAGAAAATTATTAAAATATTAATCCAAATCTCAACCTCTTCGACCAAACAAAAAATCAGTGTTTCGGTCATATCTTTTATTTAATAGGATATTTTGTATCTTGTTAAACTCGTTTAAAAAGTCCCATCGATTGGCATTCAAAGATGTCTTTGGCCAATTTTCGCCTAAAGGTAAAACTCTAAAACAATAACAATGAACGTATGCCATGTTATTACTTATATAGTAATTTTTGGTGAAATTTGCACAGAAATATTATTTAGTGAAATCATTCGGCAAATAGCCTAGGGTGAACCACTTAAAACAAAATATTTATTTTTCAGAAGTTTAGTATTTTGCGTTTTTACATAAAAAGGCAAAGGCAAGACCATAGAAATAATATAGTTTTAATACCATTTCGTAAATTGAATAAGCTACCTATTTTAGCAAATGCTGTGATGGTTTAATAATTTTACTTTATTTAAATCAGTAGGTAGATTAAAATTTGCAAGTTACTTATCTACAAGTTTAAAAAACTACAATCCAATTTATTTTTATAATTATGGACCGAGTCAAAACAGCCAAAAAGTTCATTTTTTGACCAATTTGAGTTATAAGTTTAAAACATTCGTTCGAAGTTAACTGAAAGTTTGCTCATATCAAGCCAACAGCAGCAGCAGGAGCAGCAGCTACATCGATCCCTATCACAAAAGAATCCGCCCAAATTCCATATCCTTTTAGTCACAAGAAGAGAGTCGAGTGGATTGCCAGCTCATGGCTTGATTGCGATTGTGCCGGAACGAAAATTGCTTACCGAATCACAGAGAATTTTGATGAAGGAATCATCCATGCTTTTTCTTCCCGGACAAAGAGCAGCCCATTAGTGGGAGCGAAATCGGAGCAAGCCTGCATGGGTTTTATAAAATTTGCAGTAAAAGCAGGGCGAACTTGCAGCATTTCCCACATTCGTCCCCCGGCCACAAAGGCCAGCATCTGGCAGCAGGATTTTCCAGTTTTGCCAGTGTTCGGGCCAAATTTCGTTTGTCGAGCTGCAGTCTGGGAAAAACACTTACCTGCATAGCATTACTCGTACCCCGTTGAGCAGTAAATCAACTGCCATGAGTCAGCCAAAAGTTGCTTCCTGTCAGCGCACAAATCTCAACCTCCAGAAGTTTCGCTCCTCGAGGAGGTAATAAAAAGTATATATTTAGAATATTTCTGAAGGGGAACGACTGGTTAGCAGGGCGAAATTTCTGACAGTTTGATACTCTATTGAAATTTATGGGAAAATGTACACCATAATTGCATTTTAAGCAAATGAAAAACAACAACGAAGAATGTTAAGGATTCAGCACAATTTCCCAATTTTAAAGGTATTTGTAAAGCGCAGAAATAGAAACAAATATAAATACAAAACTTTGCTCTTTAAAAAAAAAATATATATATATATTTTTAATGGCATCAGTTTAGTAAGAATCAATCAAAACGAAACATAATCCGTTACAATGAATCTTGTATCATAAATCCCATAAAAAATATCTAAAGCTTCATGCTGCACAAATTTTCCTAGGAATTTTATATACATTTAACTTGGTCTTGAGTTTCGTTCCCATTGAGGAAACATACACAAATAATTTTCAAGAGCATTTCTACTTCGACATAAGCTTCTTAGAAAGCAGCAGAAATCGTTACGCATAAAGTTTCTTATTCAAATGGCCAGCAGAAGAACTTTTGAAGTCCGCCGGAGGCTGTGAGTCCGTGACTGATGGCCAGGACTTGGTAATGGATTGCAGAAATATGAAAAACGTGCCGACAATAAAGCGACCCTTTAACGTCTCCGCCTTAAGTTTCTCTGCCAAAAGTGGTCAGGTGCACTAACATAAATATACGTTCCTAATATATGTACACAAATTACCAACTAAATTGGACCCAATGCTAATTTATAGTCTTTGGATCCAATGTTATACAGATGTCTAGCCAACGAAAGGGGCCATAAAGTTTATAAATACTTTTAGTGCGATTAAAGCGAAGAGTTGACGGCAGCAAGTAATTTGAAATTGTTTAAAACAACAAGAATTCCGCTCAAGATTATAATTTGTTTTCATTTTAGAAATTGAATGAAATATTTTTTTTTTTTTATTTATACAACATTTCTGTAGTTTGACGCAGGTTTTTTTTTTGCCACTCACATGCAATCTTCTAATAGTTTTTAAGAGTGAAAAACAAATTCGCAAGCAAAAAGATATTTGCTAATGTATTATTAATGCAGTTTGCAACACTCGACCAAATCTCTGAAAAATAGCTATCCTTGAGAGTTAATAAAGTGAGAAAATATAGTAAATGGATGAGATATCACATGGCGCCTAAAGCACTATAATATGTGTGTACATTTTAGTGGCTTTCCTCAATCTGGCACAACGTATGCACTCAGTGAAATATCAACTAGCCAGAGGATGTGCTTGTTTGCATTTGGGTTATGTTTGCGGTGGGTTTTCGAAAGCACCGACACAGCCAGATGCCCAGATGCCCAGATGCCCAACGAGACCAGGATGTGTGAGTGGCGAAGGACCTCCGGCTAATGAATTATTCAGGCGGGTCGTTAGCAGAGCACAAACCCCACGACTCTGCCTAATTACCCTGCCTGCCTGGGAGACTGAGAGGCTGGCTGGACAGTAAATAAGCGCAGCTCCTGTGGCCAGGACCACTGGGCCATAGAGTGGCAGAATGGGTCTCAACGAATGAATGAATGAATGAATGAATGAATGAATGAATCAACGAAGAATGCCCGGCATATCTCAAATAGGTATCTCTGCAAGCTGAGACCGACTCCAATCTCCTCACCGAGATAGTTGCATGTCCGCCTATCTGCATTATGCATGAGGTTCACTGCTCCGCATTTAGAACAGTCTGCGCCGGACTCCAAGACTCGTTCTGTAAGCAAGTGAGAAACTTTATTTAACAACTTGATTTTTTTCTGTATGTGGCCACACTAACAAAAAATTAACAGGGAATTTCTATATTTTGTTGTAATACTGAGTACATATGATAAGAGAACGGTATGACAAGAGTTGTTTTTACAATGAGAAAACGGATGGAAACAAGCCGTTTAAAGCCTATCTTTAATTTACCCTTAGAACAAGAAAATGTCATAAAAACGTTTTATTTTAAATAGTTATGCTATCATGTTGTTTATTAAAATAAAAATAAAGAAAAAACGTTTTAGTCTGAATTTTAAAACAATTGTGTTAGAAATCACTGATTTATTTCGTCTTTCGAATTTCGAATGAATATTAATTGTAGCATACTTTTACACACCATTATTATTAGATTCAAAAGGCTAGAGACTTGTTTGGCACCCCCAACCAAGGATAATTTAGTACTGAGTACTGAAGCAATCATTTTTTAGAAGCTAATTTCTCCAACTGATTTTTCTCAGTGCAGCCAGCTGCATGTCTGCTAATGGCAAATGGTTGCAAAAAGTTCTTGTGACTTCGATTGAGAACAATGTAAGCCGGACAGCAACTGATAACTGCTGGAAAGTTTTCAGACTAAAAGTGTTGGTCAGAAAGTTTTCTGCTTGTATTTAGTTTAAATTTGCAAAAATTTGAAACACTCACCGCAGTAAGTTTTCTGCCGCCACCACACGGCAGCAATTGAAATTGTTGTGGCTCTGGCACAGAACTGCGAATGGTTAAGTGCAAACCAATTTTTCGCTCGTTTTAGACATGAGGTAACAAAACGTATTTGTTTAAGAATTTGATAACTTAAAAATTCCATTTTTGCCCAATTTTATATTTGCTCAATATCAAAACTGTTTATCAATATAAAAGTTTGGCAAGCAAACGTGAGAGTGCATTTAAGTGGCTTAATATTTATGGCTTCGAGGAGATTTAAAACTGAATTTGAAAATGAAAATTGATAACTAACTTCGGTTATTGCATATTCCAACAGATATTTCTCTTAAATAAAACAGCAAATATAATTAAATTCCTCTATTTTTCGGAATGCCGTTTGCCATTGGGCTTTATTGCTACTCGTTAACCTTTTATTTACTTTGTTTTATTCTCCAATCGAATTTGAATTCGCAATCCGCATTTCGACCGAATAGCAATGCATTTCCCATTTTCCAGGCCCCTCAATCAATCACACTAAAAGTGCATAATGGTGTTGTAAAATCAAAGAGTCTGATTAAACCGATACTAAAGCGATACCAAGGGCATAAATATCGAGAGTTTGGCAAACATGCCACGCCCCCATCCATTTAGAGGGGGCGGTGAAATGTACATGTGCGTGAGTGTGTGTGTGTGTGAGGGTGTGGATTTAACGGCTACAATAACAAGGACTTTGGCTGCTTATCAGACAGACACCCACACTCCCGCATAAAGAGGAATAACATTATTTCAATATGTACTTACACTCGATGCGAAATGTTTTTGGCATTGGCTGGCAATAAAAAAATTATTGCCTGGCATTAACTTGTTCACGCGATCGTCGCAGTCCTCGAAAACGGGGATTTAAAGTGTTATGAAGCATGTGTTCTCTTGGGCAATATCACGAGAAGTTAAGGAGGGAGCTAATGCAATGCCTGAGCAAGGTTTTTATAAAAAATCATACTTACATTTTTCTTTAAATATTTATTATTAATTTATTTCTCTCAAAAGAACCATTGCTTAATATATAACTTCTTATATAATCACTATGTTTGAGATAGTGAATAAACAAATTTAAAAATAATTAAATATAAAGCTTTAGTTAATTGTTGAAATATTTAAAAATTTTAAAATATATTTTATTTTGTCTTTAGTTTTTATTAAGATTCCCCCTTTAGTCCACACCTCTGACAGGCTAAATAAAATATCTTTGCCCCCGGGCTTGGGCACTTAAGGATTGGTACATCAAATCGTATTTATGCTGTCGGCAGATGCTGAATAAGCCCACTCGAATGACAGACAGATATTTGACGTGAATGTCTGCCTGTGCGGAAATAAATACGTTTAATGAAGTTCCCTTTGGCCAAATGGCACAACAGGAAGCCTCTAATTGATGCCTGAAACGTATCCTTGTTGGCCGCCTCTTCATGTGATAAGTGATAGTGTGGCAGCTGCCTCACAGATTTGCCACAGATTTTCCATTTATCTGATTGGCTTAAGCTAGAAAAAAAGGCAAATCCAAGAGAGATATTTTGCTGAGATGTTTGTAATTGATATTCAGGTCGAAACGTCATTAAAGCCTTTTAACAAATTTAAAGTAATTTAAAGCTTTTAAATCGTTTACTCAATTTATTCAATAAAAAGATACTTTATTAGACTAGTTAAATCAGATTATTTCAGACAGAGAATTAAAACAAAATTAGATTTATATACAATTATACAATGATCTTATTAATTTTCTATCTGTATCGTATTTGGGTATAAAGCAATAATAATAACCATTATTAAAATCTATATTGAAGTGAGAATTATAGAGTTTTGTTATTTTTTAAATTAATATCTATTTATTTATTTTTCAATTATTTCAACACGGCGGTCATACTTGAATCACTTTAATAGGGAACGTAATCATATTTATTTCCCTTTAAAGACGATTTTTTTTTAATTTTAATGAGAATATTTCTTAGACTGTATAGCCTTATTTGGCCGATACCATGATGAAACTTATCTGACCATTGCAATTACGCCTACGCTTTTGCACTCAACTCAAAGTGTTTGGGCGGAAATCCAGCCATATATGGATGGCCTTTGTTTGGCCGTTGGAGTGCTGGAACCCACATGGTCATCGGGTAAAAACAAACAACAAACACGGCCATTAGAGCGGTGGGCGGAGAAGAGAAAGAGCCCTGGACTCGGACTTGGCCAATTAAGCAATTACGCTAACAAGCTTTATTATGTTGGGCCAGCAGGGCTGAAACCAACAATGGCCACTGACCCATCCACCCAGGAAACTAGCCAAGGTGTTGAGCAAACAATTAAAACGGAAAGCGCAAAGGACAAAAGACAGCAGAAGGATGGCGTCCCGATTCCGGTTCTAGTTGGAGTCTAATCGGAGTCTGGGCCAAGACAAGTCGGAATTTAAAGTGGGCCAGATTAGGTGCTAAGAACAGCCTGCGGGAAATTTATGAGCGAAAAGTTTATTTCTCCTGCTCGCCCGTCGGCATAAATTATTGAAAACAAGGGACCTTCCGGCGAACCCCCAAGGAGTTGCCTGTCCGCAGAGGAAAACAAGAAAAGACGGAAAACTTTCGACACATTGAAATTGATGGTCATAAATTTTATTGACTTGTTGTCGGGCTGCTAGAGTGGCTGCTCAGTAAAATGCTCTATGTATATGTATATATGGCAGTTGCCATCAGTTTGTTGCCGCTTTTTATGTGGCAAACGATTATGAGGCACCCAGACATGTTGAACTAGGCTTAGTTAAACAGTCCCAGCGTTTAACTCACTCATCCAAAGTGCCCCCGACAATTACGACTGGCCAAAGGGGATGTGTATATAGATGTACTATATACACAAAGTCATGTCCGGCACGTAAAGTTTTGCCCAGCAGAAGCATCCGCTGGAATTTCTGTCTGACTTGGCAGCCGTTCGGTTTACACTGACTGGAGCGGGTTTGATCAAATTAAAGGACTTTCAATATTCATATTTCAATTTAAACGCAGTGAGTTGCCGACAAAAGCGATTGGCGAACAAGTGAAAAGGAAAACAATTTTATTAGAACACTAATTTAACTGGGGGGAAATTCAATAAGATATTGTTTAGACTTATTGCCTGCCGGGCTTCTGGAAATCGCATAAATTAAATTGATTTAAGTACTCCGTATTTGCCATTGAATTATGTTGAATTTAAATAATTGTTTCTTAATCTATTCTTAACAAAATGTTATTCGACACCGATCAATTAATAAAACTCAAGACAGAATTTGTGTTTCATAAGCCATAAATTATTGACACATATCAATTAAAGTAATTCAAGTAAAAATGATTAAATCCAACTGAACTTTGTAAGAAATTTCCCATTCAATTAAATTTTCTTTAACAAAGCCATATTTTGTCCAATTTTTGACAGAGGACTTTGAGAATAATTTAATAAAAAGCATTGTGAAACATTTTTCTTTACCTTTTTTTTTTATGAAACAGTGTTAACATTTTAAGATAATAACATTAAGTTATTATAAGAAAACAAATGCAGATTGAGGACATTTATGCATTTAATCAAATTAATTTCGCCCAGTGTCCTGCCTAATCGAAGGAAAGTGCGTCAGAGTGTGTGACGGCTTAATGTCTGCCTGCATTCTGTCTTTGTTATTGATGAAAATTGTCTATAAAAGCGAGCCAAGTTTATGCTCCATTAAATGCCATAAAAGGCGTTTGCCATGACTTATATGTGAGGGACGTGGCAGCCAGTGGTCAGGTTGTGCAGCTTTAACAGAAGCAAACGTACTATATATATATATATATATTATATACATCTAATTTATGCTTGAAGTTTTCCGTTTGATCCCTGACTCTTTGTGGGAATGGCGGAGGGTCCTGCCCCTGCCCCATCCACTTTAGTTGCCCGTGTTGACAGCGGAGCTTAGCGCCACTTAATATGAGCCAAAGGCAATATTAACTTGACAGTGGCTCATCCAACTGGGAAATCGGGACGGGTGTGTCCTCCGGAGCTGTCTTCATTAGCTACTTTATTAACAGTTAATTAAATTTTGTGTTTAATGATTGGCCAGACAAACGTCGAGGGGGCGGGGTGTAAAGCTAATATTAAAAATGCTTGCGGCTTGGCATTTATTAAAGTTCCCAAAAAGGCAATTTCGGCTAGGAAAACGGAATGCGTTGCCAAGCCGGCAATTACGAGTTTAATGAAACGAGAAATGCCTTTTATAATAATTGGCCAAGCAAAAACACCAAAACACAAGCCAACAAACAGTTTTGGGCACGAGTAATTTTCGGGATAATAGAGCAGGAAATTGTTTTTGATGGGCATGGGCCTGCGATGTAGCTGACCCCTTGGTTTCTGCTTAAGACTGTCAAGACATGGCCCTTAAAATCCCTTTCAAAACATCTGAATTCTAATTACACATTCTGCGCAGCACAGAGTTTCTCGCATGTTACCGGATTGGAATTCACTCTTACATTCCTCAAGGAGGAGTGGGCTTATGCCTTTCAAAATGCTGAAATACATAATTATGCAGCTCAGAATCTCGAATGACAACCGTGTAAAAACATGTAGCCCCAGTGGAAAAAAAAAAACAGGGAAAACAGGTCGACAGAGGCAAACAGGCAAACAGGCAAACAAACCGAGCGCAGTCAGCCAGGCGTGGTAATTGGGTCGGAGTCGGGGAGTTGAGCCCAAGGAGTACCTGGCGGATCCTGCGAATAGCCGGGAGTGTCTAGGAGCACTCCTCCTGTCAGCAGGTGGCGTTGCCAGGGACTTAAAGGGCGTCAAGAAAAAGTTTGCTTGGCCTGAGAGCCTGTCATCAGCGGGCAACAGACAAGGCCATTTTTTCAGCCACTTCTTAATTTATGTGCCGGCGAAGGCAAACAAAATTTTTAATGCTCAAAAATAAACAATGCAGGTGGGCCGCACCGAAATGTTTTCTCAGCAAGAATTTGTTCTTTAATGTTTTGGCAGAGCAGAAAAAAAACGCACGTATTTGAAACCCCTCCTTGGAAAAAGTAGTAAAAGCCTCGAAAAACTTTCATGTGAGAGAAAAAAGCAACCAAACAAAAAAACCAAAAAACCGTAAAAGAAAAGGAAATCCTCGCAAGACAATTTCAAAAGACGTCTAAAATATTATCATAAATGTGAGCGCATCCTGCATGCGGCTTTTTGATGCTCTGGTAAAAGTATTAAAAAATGTAGAAAAACATAATTATTTTTGAATGTGAAACTATATTTCTGTTTAGTGGCATTTGGTTATCCCAGACAAGAGATCTATAACAATATATGTATCGCCAGCAATGCGTTAAATGATTAAGACGGTCAACATAAAAGAAAGAAGAATGGACTGCGGGAAATATGTCACAACATAAATAATGTTAAGAATAGTATAATTTGGGCTTATCATATTGCCAGCATTTTGCCATATTTCTGACCCAGCCCGCAGCTTGTTATGGTCCAAACCTGTCTGCACGAGACAAAAATCCTGACAAATTTCTGCCCCATAATTCATGGAGCACAGGTAAAAACAGAAACCTGCCACAAGGCATACAAATTCCAGAAAAAAAACATGTCACCTGAAAAGCTTGGCTTCAAAAATGTTCTGTTTTTTCCATCGATTTTTTTTTTTGGAAGGCCAACGAATAGAGAATCTACCGAAAACTGTGTGTTTCGCAACACAGTTTCGGGTCATTAACGGCTTTTTTTCCAGGGAAAATTATAATTAAAGCCTTGGCCAAAATCAATCACATTAAACCAACAGACGTGCGAAGCAAATCAAGCCGGAAAAAAAATGTATGAATAGCCGAGATGAAAAGAGAAGGGAAAAACCATGCACATTAACATTATTTTAATCAAGGGAGCTGCACCTTGTGTTGCGATTCAGATTGCTATCGCTCCCAGACAAACTCCCACTCGTGCCACAAAAGCTGGTTTTTTTCTTGTTCTTTTCTGAGACAACATGGGGACGACCTGCATGTCATTAAGCCACAGGCATCTCGTCCTTACAAGTGGCAGGAAAAATCATCATTCATCATTTCGTCCGGGCTTCCGTCAATGACAATCAAGCTGAGTGGGTTGTGAAATTGGGCTGATGGTTGACGAGCGGGCGGCACGTATCCAAATCAATCGCTGCGCGGCCAGTTTGAACAAATGCGGGTCTTAAATCAGATGTAATTCAGAACCTTAAAGCGAGATGGATGATTATGTGGCAGCTTTGATGGATTACTGGGGTTTAATTAGGGAACGGTACTGAAAAAGGTTTGACAACTTTTTGTTTTACAATATGCCACTGATTTAAATAACCAAAGTACATTTATTAATTTGTCGTACATTTTTTCGAAGGGATTTTAAAATTTTTTTGCGAAAAATCTTATTGATTTTTGTTTTGAAATTATTTTTAGAATCTTTATTTACATAGGTAAGATAAAAAATAAATAAATTGCTCTGAATTAAATTTTTCTCATTACTTTTCAATAAAATAATACACTTGTAAACCCCTTATCAGTCAAATATGCAAGTATTTAAAAAATGTTGTTAGCTGGGCCTGGAATAATTTAAAGAAAATCCGACTGACAAACTGTTATTCATTCGTATGTAAATTTTCTTTTGGTATTTGAATGTTATTTGCCACGAAATGTTAGTCTAAGGCATAAACAAACAATCATATATTTTCTAAATTTCCATAAAACAATTGCCCAGACAAGTTCCAATTATTTTGTTATCGTGGGTTCCTATTTATTCTATTGCTGCGAGTATTTACTGAACTTGACTTTCCCCCATTTTTCCGCATCCAGACTGGCATGTCGTTTTGTTTTGATTCGCGTGTCTAAAAGCCATAACATTCACCACCCTACGTGCCCAGAATATCAATAAAATATGTGTATTTATTGAACTTCTAAACCAGAAAGCGATTGTCGTTTGACAATTTCCGACTCTCCCAACTAATACATTATTTAAACGGCGAAAGTGAATTAAAATTAAATTTTCTGTTTGTTTGCACGCGCGTGTATCACTCCTCCCCAGAAATCCCGCCACAGGCAAATTACTTTTATAAACTCGATGACAAACCACAGAAAGCCAAAGTCCTTCACAATTCCCTCGGGGCACCGCAGTGGGTATTGCATAAGGGGCAAAAAATTTGAAAAATTTAATTTTGTCTAAAATGCGGCAAGCAGACAATGCAAATGTGTAAAAGTTCTCCCCCCTCGAATTTCTTTCTCCGCTTATTGCTCTCATAATATTGTCTAAGTTCAAGTTAATATGTTGAATAATGCCACATCGTTTGGCCGTCTAAGTGAGTCCCCATTCGCCGGATATTTATGACTACAGATACATCAGCGCCAACAGCAGCCTTTGTAGACTCCGCAGCACATTTTCAGGAGCCCTTTTGAAATGGTTCCTCATTTCTCTTGGCCTTAAGTCGCGCCTTTTGTCCATTATTGTTAGCAATGTGGCGTGAAAAGCACCGAAAACAAGTTGCAAAACCAGGGTCACAAATGGGTGTTTGACAACTTTTTCAGCAAGAAGGTAAAAGGGGTTTTTAAAGTAAAAAGTAAATTTAAAGCTGGCTTACATTGCAAAGCAAAACAAACCAAAATATTATTTTAGTTTAATAAAATATGTGAAACATCGCAATTGCTAAAAAGTATAATTTGGTCCAAGCCAATTTAAATTTTTAAGTGCTCCAAAAATAAATACATTGATTAAACATAGTGCCGAAATATGTATATTTCTCTCGAAAAATATTCATTTACTCATTATTCAGAAATAATTTATAAGCGGGATTACCCCGAAATAGAATTATATTAAAAGTGCGATGCCCTAGGTGGAATATTATAATAAGTCGACGGCTCAAGTGCTCAGACCTCACTTAACCCGGCGACTTGTAGACGCGGCATAAGTTCACTGTCCATGTGTTTGATTTGAGTAAGCAGAATTTCCAGCCAGATTTGCATGGACTTAACCGGTATTGAACTCTGTCGACCCGGCCTGAAAAGAAGGGCCTCTTCCTGACGGCAGCAAATATTTGCATGCGAGCTGTCCACACACTCACTTGGGAATCCTTTTTTCGGGGCTGGGATTTTCCACCCATTTTCGGAAGAAAGGCAGCTCTTCTTTCGGCCGCTCTTGTAATGTAAATCTATTTTAATTTATGCAGCAATTAAAAATACATCAGTTTACTTTCGGGCCCACTTGACATCACCCACTTCCTGGATGTGATCCTGGTGCTGTCATTTAATGCGCCATTTTGGGCTCATTAAATTTCATTGCGTTAAATGTTCCCATGACATGCATACATTGAGTAATTTTTTGCAATATTTAAAGCACTTTTCGTCTCTCGGCATAATTTAAACATCAAATAAAAGTAATGAGGTGTCGAGAGGCTCCGGCTCGGAGTTGATAACATTCCATTAAACGGTGATGTCAGTGCGACACCTTCATTTACATAAAGACCAACACGTGTCGGCGACTGTCATTGAACTGTCATCCGATCCCGATTCGAGTCCTTGTCCCTCCCCTCCCCCTCTTCCATCTCGGGCACTTCCTGTTTTGCCTAATTACTGCCTGTGCAAAATTCATTAAATGCCACGACACCCTAATCAGCCGGCTGTCTCGCTGTTTGTCTCTATCTGAGGGCTAAATTTAGACCGCATCGCAATTCATTAAAAAGAACATCCTCCTCGTCGAGTTGTTGAGCCGAGTCCTTGGAATCTGTGTAGTTGTCTGACTGTGTGGTGCCCATGGCATCCACTCCACCAACTTGACATATGTACTGGAGCCGCAGAGTTTGTTTTCTGCCGCCATCCAATTGCGGCCAACTTAAAATCCACTCGAGGCATGAGAAGTCCTAAGGGACAATTGCATGTGGCTGCAGCTACAAGATATGAGCAGTTAATGTATAAAGTTCTCAGGCGATGTCAAACACGACAAGTAAGCAAATGGCGATTAGCTGACAAAAGAAAATAGGGATTTAAATTATTGATTTTTAATGTTTTTACTTTAAATAGTTATAACATTAATAAACTAAACGGTACCCACATTAAAATCTGAATAATTAATACCACTTTCAAATCAATTTTGTTTTAGATTCTGCAAAAGGTAAAAACTTCAATTAATTAACAATTGTTTAATTTTACTTTAATATATTTTCTCATTTTTTTTTTTTTACAAACTCATAAGTGTGTCTTTTCTCCTGTTCATTTTTCTTTGCTTTGTTTTGCTAGTTTTCTGCTTTTAGTAGTCACAACATTTATAAATTAAAGTGTGGTCATAATAAATGGCAGTCACTTATTTTTCTGAATAATGGATATCACCAGCAAATTACATTTTTTCTGCAAATTTGAAAAACTTAATTTTATATTTTATTTATTTTCATAAGTAATTTAAATACCAAATCATGTTTTTACTTTTTGTTTTGCACTTTCAGTCCCATTTCTCTTATTGATTTTTTATTGCTTTGTTTTGCTCAACATATATTTGCCATTCCGTATTTATTTCGATTAAAGAACTTTTCGGAACTAGGCGAAATAAAACAACACAAAAAAACAAACTTATCTCAGCACCAATAAGAACAATAGCAAAGCAATAAATGAAAACTTTTGTTTTTGGGGGACACTTTTCGGGAACATCTAAAGTACAATCATTAAAATTAATTACACAAACATTAATGTGCCGCTGGCAAATAGGGTCCCAAGTGAATGAGGTAAACCTCCGCTCACCCGAGATTCTACAGTTTCCGCCTTCTTCCTGTCAAGGACTCCCATTGGCAGACCACAACCAAGTAGTTCCCTCACGCACTCCAAACACTCACAGAAAAGTCTTCACAAAATGCTACATTTTAAACTGTGTGTCTTTTCTTTGACTTTAATTTCAACTTTTAAACGTTTTCACCTCTACTCCCAAGGCATTTGACGTGGTGAGCAGGCTTTTAAAAATGCAAAGAATAATGTGTGAATTTAATTATTTAGCATGCGTGAAGATGGACCCGTTTTGCTATCTCTTAATACCACTCTCGAAAATATCTTAAATTTTTTCGAGCAAAGTATACACAAATGAGTCTCCGTTACCATTTTGTACTGATATGCCTGTACCTGTTACAAACATTGAGTAAGTTTTGGTACAAAATCAGGAAAAACGTGAATTTAAAATTAAAGAAAACCCAAGTCGCAATTAATTTTTAAAAATTTTTAAAATGACCTATGTGCGGGCTTTGTTTTTTTGTCTCTGTGCACTTACGCACACAATGCTACACGCAGATCGCCCACAAGACACACACAATCACAGTCGACAATAATGAATACTTAATAAAGCGGCGTTCAAGGTGGTCGGACTCTCGGTCGACGACAAACAAAGGCGACCAGCAGGCCAAAGACCAGGGCTAAGGCTGCGGGCAAAGTTTACCTTTGTTGGGACCTACTTGTCCACCTCCAGCCCTTCTACTCCTGCGTTCCCGTTCTGCCACTTTTGAGCTGTTTTTGTTATTTTTCTCCTTGTTAGGCGGCAAGTTTTATTTCAATTATCAACACCCAAGCGGTCGGTATTTAGGATTCAAGTTGATTTAATTTGTCGGCAGCAAACCTGTCGTTAAAGGCACAAAAACCAGATGGGTCGATTATTTGTTCTCATTTGACATGGACTACAAACTTATAAAACCAGCTGAGTACCTTAATAGATGAAACCTCAGCAAATCGAAGTGATTAAAATCATTAAACAATTTGGTTCTCGTTGAAAACCATTTACACAACACAAAAATTTAAGCCGTTTACTTTGAAGTATTTTTTACTGGAATGTATTACAGCTTACAAAATGAAGGGGATTTCTTTAGCGAAACAGTATATAATACATTTAATATTATAAACTTTTTAAGGCTGTGCACACTGTGCATTAAAATATAATACAATTTTCAAGAGTATAAATACATAATAATAGTATTAGTATTATAATACATAATAGTATTTAAAAAATAAAAGGCATTCATAAGCCCACTACGAAGTTCGACTTTTAAATTTATTAATAATTTTTTACGCACGTACTTCTCCCACGCACAGAGTGCAAAATGATAGCCTCATCACAATAATAAATCGATACTCTCACTATATGGGTCGACAACCGCAGTTTGTTCGTTATTTTTGTGTCAAATTTTGAAGAGTTTGAATTGTAATTTTAATTAATATTTATAAATGTCAAAGGGGCTTTGGAAGCGGAAGTCAAAAAGCCAAAATATTAAAATACATAGTAGGCAAAATATGCGCATACGAGTAAAACAAATACAAAATGCAGTTTGCGGAAAAATTATTAGAATAGTGGGCATTCAATTAGGAAGTATTTTTTAATTGGATTTTAAATCGATTAGTTCGTTTTCAAAATTACCTATTTTATATCACATATTTCACATATTGTAAACGAAGGGATTAATAAAACTGTTTCTCACTTCACACTTTATAATTAAATTGATTAAATAATAAAGACCTGTAAACTGCCACACGTCACCGCTGCGTATACGTAATGCATATTATTGTGAAGAGGAAAACGAGAAAATAAGGGGCCGTTAGCTCTTGTGCAACAAGTGGTTAATGCTAATTAGGACTTCCCGGGGTGGGTATAAAACAAGGATATGCCCATCACGACAACAATAACGAAGTCGATGCCGATGTCAACAAGCCTGGGCAAACAATAACGAAAGCAGAATCAACTTGCAATCCGATGCTCGTTTAATTGGGCAGACGACTGGAGCCTGCTGACGATGACTACGGCATCTGGGCGAACCGTTGTTGCTATACAGGAGTTACGGATTACACTTATTTGTATACCCTGGCAGAGGGTATTATAATTTCAGTCAGAAGTTTGCAACGCAGTGAAGGAGACATGTCCGACCCTATTAAGTACTTATATTCTTGATCAGTATCACTAGGAGAGTTGATCTAGCCATGTCCGTTTGTCTTTAAACTACTCTTTCAGTATTAAAACTTTCCCAAAAGTTGACTTCCTATTGCAGCTCGCACATAAGACGAAACGAGCCCGATCGGACGACAATAGCATATAGCTTCCATAGGTACAATCGGAAAAATTATGGAAAAATTTGCTGTTTTTATATTTTTATTCAGCATACTCAGCACTAAATACATTATGCTACACTATTTGGAAACATTTCCTTACCACATTCGACCTCTGCTGTTTTTATTTGCAATTCAAAGACGATTTGTAGAGGCAAGATGGCAAACAAATTGGCATAAGCTGCTTGAACGTGAAGAAGTATTACGACATTCTTTCGGGCTTGTTAAACGTGGGCGACGTATACGCACTAAGTAGCAGGACTGCTGTTCGCAAGCGAGTGTGTGGGATATTAAAAAAGCATAAACTTGACAATTTTACGAATCTAAATACGCCTTATTGTATTTCTAAGTGTGACAGTCAATCAATCTGTCCGACTTTGGCCCAATTTTAACTCTTTTCTATTTGTGTTTTTTTTACAGATTTTCGAAACGCATTTCTAAGCATCTTCTTGGACGGACTTCTATTGAATTGTGCCAGTAATTCAAGCCAAAATAATGCAGGGAAATGTCAGCTGGATCTCGGAGGTCCTTTTGTAAGAAACACTTCTCCGCATGGATGAGTAGAGAAATGCTGATAAATGGCAAATCAAGTGACAACGATGTGGAAAGTGGTGGCAAGGAGGTTGGTTGTCTAGCAATTGGCTGAAACAGCTACACAAGTCATTGATATCAGAGGTGTGTGTGTGTGTGTGTTTGTGTGTGTGGTGTATATATTTTATGGGTGTGACTGGGTGGGGTAATGGAGTGTGTGTGTGTGGGGTGTGACTGGGCCCAAAGGCAGAACGGCCTCTTTATAAAGCTATTTTTTCCCGAATTTTTCGTTGCCATTCAAGTCGCGACAATTGCCGGGCCATTTCGCATATTTACAATGCCTCGAAGGGTGATTTCAGCCGCTCTCCGAAGAACAGTTTGCCTTTGTCGCTTTCAATTTGTACCTAACAACTGTCAGACATTTGTCGTTTTGGTTTGGCTTTCGCCAGTCACACGGAATTAAATTTCGAGCGACGCTTTTTGGCCCAATTGTGTGGAAATATGTCAACGCAAGGCCTCCCCCTCGAACTCGTTGTTTGCCCTGCAGAACAGAAGAAAAATAATTTTCTCGACTTCAAAAAAGCAAACATTTCCACGGCTGATGGAGCAACTATAAGGCCAAAAAAAAAAGCCATGTGTAAGCTGACATTGATGAGATTTGCAGGGCCAACAGAATCGGATCGGTGAAATCACGAGTATTGAGGCTGACTGACAGTTGGCATTGGCCAAAACACCGGCAGCAGGCATTCAACTGGAATTTAACTGGAATCGCATTAAAGTCCCTTCCTGATATGATTATTTTTGTATTACATTCTTAGTGCAGTATCACAATGGATTGCCAATATTATAACTTTGTAAAATATTAATATTTAATTCAAGGAAAACATTTCTGAGTTCATATGCTAAAATATAACAAAACGTCCTTAAGCTTTTCCCCCTTTTCACTAAAGTTCCAGCAATATCAGTGCGTTTATAGGTAAATGGAAACGTGAGAATGCATTTTGTGTGTGAGCATAATAAATAACTAGCTGGCAGTCGTGCACATAAAAGTAAAACTATTTTATCACGAAATTTTCATAGCTAATAAAATGTGTCAGGTCTAAGACAGCCACGAAGGCATTTTCTTATGGGTAAGCTACTCGACAAGCTTGTAAAGTGTTTTCGAGCATAGACATACTATATATAATATATAAAGTATATATCTAGGCACTAAGCTGTAAGAATGTCGGTTAATAGCATCAAATGCTAAAAATAAATTGGGTAAGGAAATGGGATGACAAAAGTGTAGGGCCAAAACCAAAATTACGCAAAATTGTGCTGACCATGAGCCCCGCTTTTGAAAGTTTAAGTCTGGCTTGAATTAGGCTTTCAAAAACATGTCACATGCTTTGGTGTACTTTTGGTTTTCTCTACTTTGATCACAAGTTTCCACTGCGTATACGTAATTATTGATAGTGTTAGTCAGCGATTTTAACGCTAATAAGTTAGACAGCGAAGAATGTTTAATTGCTGAAGTGCATGAGAATACTCATTGATAAACTAAAGGTAATTAAGAAAGGCATTAAAGTACGAAAGGGTCTCATCAAAGGATTAAGAAATTTAAATAAGAAATAAAATAATATAAATAAATTAATTTAGGATACTTTACTGAACTCTTAGCTACAATTGAATGTTGGCTGTTGTATCAATGTATTACGAACGATTAAGATAAGTTATGGAAACTTGGAAAGGCATTTTTATAAGTAAAAGGTTATTATATATGTAGACTAATGAAATTATAAAACTATTTAAGGCAAGATCATACCAAAAACTTAATTGTAAACGTGAAACTCACTATAATATATGTCTTAAGAAATTCATCAAAGCGAAATCGTAATTTAAAACAGGCGTAAGTTAAGGAAAATGTTGTTGTTTCAACTTACCACTAGTTAAGGGTTGTGTTTGTAGCAAGTAAAAGTTAATTGGAAAAATATTGTACAAGAAAAAATGCACAATTGGAAATAACAAATATAAAAATTATGTATAAATAGCAAAAATGTAAACAAATCAATGTGAAAATTAACAAAAATATTGAAGCTTCAGTTAAAATGCATGTTAATATCACCAATGAGACACAGCTGAGTATTAAACATTAAATAACAACTATTCGCAAGTAGACGAAAAGGATGTTTTTAAGAAGCATTACTACACACGAATAAATAATGGATGTTGAAACAAAGATGCAGGCTGTTTAAATGTGTGCAGTATCAAGTATTTCTATAATAAACCAATTTTACTAGGAAAGGGATGGCTCCATCTTGTCAGCATGTGACAAAGTAGCCTGTCCTGCTGGCATGCTTTGATCAAATAAACAAACAGATGACAAATAGGGACGAATGTGCGGACAGGCGATTTGTCACTAGGTAATTTATGTACCCAGTTGAGCGTCTTTGTGTGGGCGAGCGAATTAACCCTCAACTGGGTCAACAACACCCGACAGGCCAACATGCAACCCACTCCGCAGGTCAGTGCATCAACAGCTATAGGGGATTGCGAGGTGAGTTCCATTGGGCTTCAATTAAAACGCTGGCATGCGAAAAGTTCGACGAGAAAGTTCATAACCGGATCGAACAGTTCAGAACAAGAAGACAATATGAAGGAAAACTTTTGTTTTTCCCCCCCAAAAAGTTATGCCTGCGCAAGGTATTGCAAATAACTTTGCGATAAGTTCCTGTATAAATACTCAAGAATTTTCTGCTACCATATTCTGGGCATTTAAATGCGTAAAATGAGTAATATATATATAATACATATACAGTTAAGGGTTTATAAAAACATTATACCAGCCTTCAAAAGTTAATTTTCATTATCAACCTAACGTTATAATTAAAAAAAAAAGCAAAACTCAACGACAACCAGTTAAAGATTAATTTGCATTAATGCTTATGCTTGTGCATTTATTGCGCAATTATCAACTGAATGGCCCTTTGATTTTGATGACTACTGTTTGGCATTCGTGCTTTAAGCCCTGGTAAACCACAGCCACCATGGCGGCACCACAATTTTACAAATATTGCCAATGGGCAGCCACTAGGCAATTGAAATCATGATAAATCAATGGTAGGTAGTAGTTAACACAGCGAAAAATTAAAATGGGCAATGGGCAAATTTGATTACATTGCTAATCGAATTATCTACCATAGCACCGCATAACGATTTTGCATTATGTGAATTAAGGTATTTAAATAGAACAGAAGCATATGCGTTTAATTTATATTTTTCTTAGCCTTTTCGTTCTGAATTACACATAAGTCTTCAGGGCAATCCGATGCCAATTGTGACCTGTCATACTCAAAATAAGATTGTTACATTTTCCTGACATCTTGTGGCGACTTACCGGGACCCATTTCAAAGTAGATTTTAAGAAAGCAAACTAATAAACCGTCCGGACCAGAGCACTTCATCAAGCCGGAGGCCCCTGTCAAGTCGGTCCTACCTGGCCTGCAATTTAATCGTTACGAATGTGCGGTCGTAAGTCATAGTCCTTCGACTTACTCTACCCCAGAATGTTAAAAGACCACAAAGCAGTAGGAGCATTGAATTGAAGTGACATTATTTGGTTACACATTCCGTATTGTATAGCCAGCTACCGATTTTTGGCTGATGCCTACGCAATTATTTTATTTAAACTTATTAAAGGAAACCAATAACACTAATTACTTTATTTGCTTGCCTTATGTGGATTTAATTTTAATCTAAATAAATGCAATCAATTAAAAGTAATTGCCCTGTTTTTAGTAAACCTTATCAAAATAAACTTTTCAATTGTCTTAAGCACGTGAAAATAATATAAGCATAACAATTTAAAATTAAAGCTAGCAAAAACAATTCAATAAACAATACAGTGCATACTGAATTCAAAAACTTACTTCAGCAAACTAAGTTGTAAAATTCCCCTTATCTCCACCTGAGCCAGTATTTCGACTACATAAATTGTCATTATGTATTTGCGTTGTAGGATAAAAAAGCAGATCTGTTATTTGCTGTTCACTGGTTTCGTTGTACAGCAGTGTGTGTCCTGGTCCTTTTGAAATGGTCAAGTACTGGAAACTATTTGTGGCTCTGGCCACTGGCAAGCAAAAGTTATTTGTTGTGGGGTTTCTTTTCCTTCTTTTTCATAGTAATAAAATTTTTGTGTGACATGAATTATATGAGAGAGGAGGAGCAGAGGGAAAAAAACCCAAAAGCAGAACGATACAGCAAATGAAACGTCAGCCAAGAATAGTTTACAAATTGCAGTTTTATGGCAAGCTGAGGATGATGGAAGAGCCAACTAGTTAGGACAACTGCCAAACAGGTTTAAATAGAGTTCTTGAAATGCTTGAGAAGTGAAGACGGTCAAAAGCAAACTTCGGGAGGAATGAAAAACTTTAATAAAGTGTAACCAGAAAGCAAATAAATTCAATTAAAATTGAGCGACATTGTGACACATGTAAGCAGGCACTTCAGTTTTGGTCTAGGCAAGGGGGTCTAAACCACTTTCAAACACATTCCGACCTCGGAAAACAATGGGAGCATCCCGCAGAGGCCCGAAAGTTTCCTTTGTCAATGTGTCTGGCGGTTTCGAAAACTTTCGGCGTGAAATGTGTCACTCAAAAGCAGCAGCACAATGACAACAGAACTTGTGCCAAGTCAAACAGTCGAGTTTCGCGGGTTCCGCGTTTTAGACAAAATTTAATCAACGGAAAAATAGAAAATTAACTGATGGTTGATATTTTCTGGATGAGTTATTTTAATCAAAATGAAATTGTTGACTTATTTTGATAATTACGGTAAGTTTTAATTATTATCTTTTAAGATTATTATTATCTCTTTCGAATTTAGAATATAATATCTCAAAGCCAAACGATTGATGCTTCTGCTATGGTAAGCAAGTTAACATTTTATTATTTTTTGTTTTATTTTTGTTTAAATACTATAAGTACTTAGGATACATTTTTGCATAACTGAAAACCATGACAATAATAAAATTTTTTGTTTGTTTTAAAACATTATTGTTTATTCTAAATATTTTTAACAATCATTTTTTTTAACATTTTAAATTGATACGGAAAATAAGATTTTAATTTATGTAGAAAAGTAATAGCATTTTAAAAATTTATTTTAAGGTTTTAGTCTAATAATTTATTTACTTGAATAAAACGCCTTGCTATGACTTTTAGTTTTACCCGTATAAAGCAAGTTTTCAGTTCGTTATTTTTCCAAGAAATTGCTGAATACTCATAGGTCCGTCTTCATTAAAACACTATTAAATAAAAGACAACTACTGCGAGAAATGCAGGTAATGAGTAGCTTAAGTACTTACAAAGTAATTCAGCCGAATTCCCGTGCGCAGTGAACTTGCAAGCCAATTGCCGACGCCTCGAGGAAATGTAATGAAATTGTCTACGGCACGGTTGCAAAACACTCGCCGAACAAATGGCAAATTAAGTTTTGAAAATGGTTTCCACTTACGGCCATGGCCATGGCAGGTTGTTGCTGCTGCAGTAGCTGTTACCAAACCGACGCGTCGGTCTGGGGAAAAAAGCAAGGCTAAATGGCTGACAAGTGCATGCCAGTCAAGCCGTTTGACTGTTGTGCTCGAGATCTGTTGTCGGGGCTGTGTCCCTGCAGAGAGTTTGGTCCTGGCACTCCCAAATGGCTTTCAAACTAGTTAAACTGGCAAAAGCTGCCAGTGGACCGCTCAGCAAACGTTGCAGCTTGCAATAGAGGACCACGATTGCCAATGTCGTGTGTGCCCCGGAAAGTGCGCTACTAAAAACTTCACCCTCAATTGAATTAAATTATTTGGCTTCCTGTTTCCGCGTATTCGCTTTTTTGTTTTGTAACATCTCAAAAGCACTGATTTTAACGTTTACTGCAGATAGTACTCGATGTTAATTAACTGATAGGGTCGTAATATATTTAGAGTGAAATAATATATTTTATGAAATGAGAAATGCATTAGCAAATTAAATCAAGCGAGCAAGAATATAAAAAGTAAGCAGAAAAGCAGGGGCAACATAATAACTTCAACTCTAGCACAACAACTCAGGCTTCAACCATTTCCATTTACCCTGTAATCATGATAACATTTTAACAGAAAGTTTTTTATTCAAGAATATGCCATGCCATTGCTAATAATATATCAACAGTTTTCTAAACAAATCCCAGACAGAGTGTTCACATAAAGTGTCCAGAGGAAGCGCATTCAGCAAAATCGCCATAGGGAAATTCCCTCACGTGGCGCTCTGGCTTGAACCCACAACTCTGCCACTTCCCCATCCTGTCCGGTGTCTGCTGGCGGCCAGCCCTGTGTTTACTTTTGCAGTATCTAATGACTTTTGGCTGGAGGCTGCCGCTGTCTCTGTCAAGGGAACAAAGAGTTCCAGCACTTAAGAGCAATGCAATGACTGTCCCCAAAAGGACGGGACAAACAGCAGAAAAAAATCATCAGAAAAGCAGCTCAACTCTTAGGTACCCAGTTCTCATTTTGAAATTGAATTAAATTGTTTAAATTATCATAAATAAAAACTCTTGACCGAAGGCCATCTAGTGAAAAAGTTCGCCAACTTTAACTTTTAATTCTGCCGAATTTTTCACCGAAAAACCCTTAAAAGATTTGCCGTTCGAATCAATTAATATAATTGTGTGAAAGAAAAGTTGTGTTTTCTTTTAAAATCCTATCTTGAAATTGAGAAATCGCCCTTGAAACATATTGTTTGTTTTAAGTGCAATTGGCCAATCTTGGAAACTAAATTGGACTGTTTGTTATTGCGAGTAAAACTAGATCAATTTAATTTAATTTAATTTTTAAAGAAAGGGTTTTTCCTATTTACTAAAAATATTTACGAAAATAAATAGCCCCTGCAATTTTCGATGACTGGGTAAAAAAAGTGGCCAACAGTTGTTACTCATATTTGACGTTTTGGCCGAACCAAAAGCTGTGTGCATACCCAAAAAGAGACAGAAAAAGGCGATGGAATGAAGAGAAATGGGGGAAACACAGAGGCAACCGGAGACCAACACATAAGTAATTGCATTTCTCCCGTATAAAACACTTCCGGTTCATTAAACTGGCTGGTCCAAGGCGACGTGCAATGTTCTTCTGGCAGATGCCCATGCATAAGCATTTGAACCCGTTCTAATGACCCCATACTCCGCTGACTTCGTGTTTTTCTTGGAACAGCCTTAATGCGTTTGCTTCTTCCGATTTGGCATAGTAAAAAAACGTAGTTTTTAAAAAAAGGTACTAATATAAATGTGTTAAGTCATATTTAAGTCGTTGAGTTTCAGTTTCTCAATGTCATCCAAGAATTATTAAACCTAACCTCAACATAACATTGATAAGTGCCGACTTCTGTATGTAAATATCCTTATGATTTTATAAAAGAAAAAAAATGTAATAACAAATTAGTTTTGTTTATAATTTAATTGTTATTTAAAATATTCATCTTTTGCAATACAATAAAGACAAATTTAAGCTCATTCGTACCCTTAGGAACGTTTTATAATGTTTGCCGCATCAATTCCTCTAGGGATACACTTAAAGCAAAGCAACTGCTGCAAATATTTGCATAGACAGTCAGAAACAATAGAGGGAATTGCCGGAAGGAGACGACGGCTGGAACTTCCTGTTACTCCGATTCTAACTAACTTCGGTTGGTTTGTGTTTGTAGCTACGCAGCATAAGCAGAATTGACTTAAATAAAGAAACTTTTAAATTGTATAAGCTGCTGGGTAATTAGTGAAACTTAATGCTCAAGTCGAGAGCAAAGTTTTGCTTTGAGTTTACACTTGCGCAATCGCAGCCAGACGTGGCAGATAAATGCAAAAACATCTTTTTACTCGGCCAACTATTCCACCCATTTAGTCCCCAGTTTCGGAATCAGATTTAGAAGCTGAGTTAAGTTGGTGGACATTTTTCTAACGTCAAGTGCCAACTCATTGCCATATGGAAATTTAAGCGATTTGTTTAACACGAACATATGTTAAATGTTGATTTTTCATTTGCCATTGCCGAAGGATGTGCGAAGGGATGGAAATCCGAGGGAAATCCGAGGGAAATCAGAGGGAAATCCGAGGAAAATGCGACGGGGACAATACGAAGGACAATGGAAAAGGCAGCCACGACAGCGAAACCAGAGAAATGGCAGAACAAGCAAATCAAATGAAACCCTTCATCAAGTGCAAAACATTTTTGGGTGCGACGAGTGTCACAAAAGGAAGACTGTGCCAAAAAAAAAAGATCTGATTTGATAAACGAACGGGAAACGTGCAGAGGATTTCTCTTTTTTCCTCTGTGTGTAACTGCTAACTTGGCTACTGGTTTTACAACAAGAAAAGGCTAAAAACAAATCCCCTCTGCCATTGATTGCCGTCCATTTGCGGCCTGCTCTGCGGTTTGTGTTTTGCGTTCTTTTTCTGGCTTACTTATGTATATCCCAGTCTCTGAATCTGTCACAAAAAAAAAAAAAAAAAAAAAAAAAAAACGGAGGCTAAGCATAAGGCCAGGAGACATCTGGGCTAATCTTAAAGCTCGCCGAACTCCAATCCTGACCTGTTGATGGCTTTAGCTTAGGTGCCCGGGTTCCTTGGGGCAGTTGCTCCTGCCATCCCTCACTTGCTCAGTCAACCAAGTTGTCTATATCGCGTATGCTTCATTGAATTTGACTGCTTCACTTTCAATTCAAAAAGCAACCTGTCAATCCAGGTGAAGTAACAGACAAGTCCGGACTTTTTAATACTTTTTCTGAGGAAAATTTACATAAAGACAATTTAAATAGCGTATCTTATACATAGCATTGTCATTGATTTAACTAATATATATTTTGTTTTTTTTTTACTAGCAATTTGTATAATATATAAAACTTTAGATTTAATTTTGACAAATATTTTTATACACAAAATATTTTCGGTATTTTCCATAGCGAAGCGAGTCCTGATCGCGGCAAGAGTTCAAATCCAAGTGTGTGACCCATGGTGGAACTATGCAAGGTGGTCTCATCAGCTCAGAGACAAGCGCTAGAAAGAGATATCAACCGTTTTATGGCGCACGTTTGACAAACGACCGGTACAAGTAACATCCTCAAGAGAGAGCAGCTCGTGCGTTATGACCACCTTGTATAGTTGCACCATGGGGCCATACTCGAAGGTTATGCTGTTCCCCAAAAGAGATAGTTCTCAAAAGAGAACTAATACTTGAGATTCGGAACCTAATAAGAATTGGTTGCCTTCTATTTAGCCGCCAAATAAGTTAACGGTTTCCGGAATTCAAATAACTCCGAGAACTGCTTCATTTATGTAATTTTTACCTCTTTTTCTCCCAAACCTAAACCTTAAGTCTTTAAGCAATGCCTTTCGATTGCTTCGAATATTCGAATTTAAAGTGTACAACTTCATCCTCTGAGAATGCTGTCCAAAAAGTAATGCATATTCTTGAGCTTCAGTCTTGCTGGTTTCCTAACCGTAATGAACATGGACAGCAGTGAAACAGTCTGAAAATGCCAATGGTTACTGGCAGTTTCTAATATTGATTGCATTTTGCACTTGCGGGCACTGGCTGTCACTCCGAATGTTTGGCTCCCGATGATTGAGAGCCGTGACACTTTTCACACAGTAAAGAAAGAGGAAAAGTACTGAAAATGTTATTTTCATGAAATTAAGATGCGGGTTAGTGACAAGTTAGATCGAACAATTTTCAGCAAATGAAAATTAAACCTAGCACGAAAATGTATGAGACACATTACGCATACGCCGAGTAAACATATTAATTATACGCTCTCGACATTGGCTGGCTGTAAATTGTGCGGAAATTCCAGGGAAGACAATAAATCAAAATATTTATTTACGATGACTGTCTATAGGAAAGGCGTTAGCACGGGCTGGCCCACTTCGCCATCCCGCTTTCCATATGCGTGGTTCCCTTCGCAATATTCATAAGCATCGTGGCTGTTTGAGTTTGAGTATTTTCTGTTGGTTGGGTGTTTTGCAGGCTGGGTTACTGGGTAACTGGGTGGTGCGAATTCCCACCCACCCGCATGCCGCATAAGCAAATATTTATATTTGTGGAAAAGGGAAAAGGGGATGGCGGTGTCGGTGGCGTTGGCTCTGGTGTTGCCGTGGCCTTCGCATTTCTCTGCCGCTGTCATTGTTGTTGGTTTGCGGATGCCTCTTGTTTTGTGGCTTGTGCTATGGCAAATAACCAAACTACTGCCGCCAGCTACAGACTTTATGATACCTAAGCAAATGTTTTCGAAACACTGAAAGTTTGGTTTGTGATTTCGGGTGAAGGACGTCAAAAGAGAGCTCCATGTAAGCATCGCTTAGCAAGCTCGCTATTGGCGGTGTACCAGTTTAAATTAATTAAAAACAATTTATTTTGTTCTTAAATAGTAGTATTCCATAAAATGCTTGCTTACATCTGCGAAGTTCATACATTACGAATTTACTTACATGTTTTAGGTTATAAAAACAATACTTTCTTTATGTGCAAATATAAACAGACATTCTACAAAAAACGCTTTCGATTTTTTATTCGTAATTAATAAAATCATATTGCCTTTTATGTTTTATAACATTTATTTAAGATATTAACCTTTTAGTATAACTAACTCCCAATGAATTACATTTGATATACAATATAAATTTCTAGTTTGTAGGGACTGACTACAAAATATTAAATATATATTGTATATTTGTTCTCATATACCCCCATCACCCCCTTGGCTGCCGACTGAAGAAATATTGTGTCATAAAATGCATAAATTACAAATTCAATTTCGCAAGAAACGATGACCGCATTTTTAAATAATTTTACCCTCTTGAGCCATGAATAAAAAAGAAAACTACGGAAAGCGGAATTGATCTGCTTAAATTGTTGAACTTTAATTGAGATTAACACGGACAGCGGCAAACTAATTAAACGCCAGATACTGCGACGAACAATGTGAAAATGAATTCATCCAAACATGTATTTGAGTGAAAATGAGGATGGGAAACTGATTACCTGTCGAAATGAAATTAACACCTGATTGCACAGACCAGAGTTCGATTAACATTCTGATAATGTTGATTTCAAATCAAATCCTGCAACTGAGTAGACGGTAATGTCCCGACTTTAAGTTGTTGTACAAGTCAAACTCAACTGAGACTTTACATTTCATCAGCAAAATTAATCTGACACTTGTGGCCAAATTCGGCACTCTGCAATTTTCTTCTGCCTTGAACTTTTCGCTTTTCGCCAGTGCCAAAGTTATTCAATACTGGCGACGAACCGTCAACAGTAAATGCATTTGCCATTTACAATTTATGTTTTGTATAAATATTATTCAGACGCCTGTCTGTGCTGGACATCGACCATTGGCCCATTCCATTGTCTGTCACCTTTGACCCGGCCCACCCACACCCCTATTCACTTCCCCTATTCACTTCGTTTTACGCTTCAATAATTTATATTTCAATTTTCAAAATTGACTTTTCAATGCACGGATGCCGAAGCAGCGAAGAGCGTGACTTGAAGAAAGTGGAAAATAAAAACGCTGCCTACTTTTCTGCGCATAATTACTTTGGAGATGTTGGACAGTCACTTTTTTTTCTTTTAGAAATTCGTTGAATTTTGTTGAAATTTAAAACCAATTTGTTTGAGTTTCTCCCTTATTGCCAAAAGCTGTTGGCAGTCGCTAGCCTTTTTGTGCTAATTAAGCAAAGGGAAAAGAAAGTCAAGCCGAATTTACTTAAAAGGACGAAGGCAAAATTTGGTATAATAAAATTCTGAACTCGAAAGGGAAATACTTTCAAAAAGGGAAAAACGAGGAAATTGATAAATTGAATAGATTTTACACTTTATACACTTTAATTCCTGTTCAGTTGTAAGTTGCATAAATGTAACAAAATGTGTCCAAGTGATTTTAAATGGATTCACCCCAGCTGTAGTACAAACTCATTTTCATTAAAATATGTAGGGATAACCTCCTTTTTGGAAATCGACAGTGAAAAAGTTTGGCAAACTTTTGGGACCGACATGGTTCAATACTTAACTGAACTTCCGGTTTGGTTTTATTTGATGTTCCGCTCCGTTTGGGATGTTGGCCAAATGGAAAAGTAAATCAAGGCGATTACCATTTAACACTAGATCAAGGCCGAAACGTGGCCCGACTTATTAATTACTCGGACAAATTCGTTAAAATTCTTGCTGAACAAAACAAACCTTTATATGTCAAACAACGAAATGAAATTGTAACCATTATTGAAAGGAAAAAAAATACCCAAGGCTAAAGCCAAAGTTAAGCAATTGAGAGAGACAGCCATAAAAGGGCTAAAAACAACGAAATAAAGCAGAAATGTTTCATTAAAAAGTTTTGACACAATTTTTAATTAAAAATGTTTAATAGTTTTTTTGCCGACAGTTGACAGGGACAGCCGCAATTCATCATGACAATCTGACTGTGGGAAAAAATGCAAAAAAATAGCAGTAGCCTTCCCCATCGCAAATGAAATCGAAACCGCTTCAATCAAAAGGTTACAAATTAAAAAAAAAGGACTTAAATAAATTTATAAAATTACATATTCAATTCAGCAGGCAAACGACTTTATTACTATATATATTAGCTACATTATTAGTTATTAAGCCCTAATCGAGTTTTTTTAATTTCCACAAGACTTAATTTGAGTACAATTACAATTAAAATTTTTTAATCAAAATTTTAAATATACTATTGCAATTTTATGTTCCATTTATTAATATATCAGCATGGAGCCGTGACAGTTGAGTTACAAGTATTTTTTTGTGCTGTCGTATACGTAATATTCGAGTGTTTTTTCATGCGAGTGCCCAAATAAACAGAAAGCTTGCGAAATTTATGTGTCCGCACGATTATAGAGGGCGAAAGGGGAGGGCGGGGAAGTGCACACGATATGCACCTGGCCATTAATGGCACACAGTGCCGCCTGCATTCCGATTACCGAGCACCCGGAAACGGAAGCCGAAAGCTGACGCCCCAGCGCCATTTTGGCGCAAAGCTTCGCCGCTTGCCAACAAACACGTACAAGTAAGCAGCATTTTCAGCTCCCTCGATTTGGCCATAAAAACACCAGCCAACAACCCGCCAGCATCCTTAAGTGCAGCTTTGTCGGTCTGCGGATGGAATGAAAGACATGACTATATATCTAAATGGATTTCCTGTGCGACATCCACTTCGCTCGGCGTTCGCCGCTTTTGCGTCGAGCGATGACATTAATTGCATAAGTGCAATCAATGCCACAGTGGCTAGGAAAAATGTCATAAATGCATGGCACGCAGGCACGCAGGCAACTTCAAGGGGAATTCCTTCTCCCCAAAGAAGAAGTCAGTGGCCCGTTTGCAATTTCCAATTCACAATGTCCTCAGCTTCAATTAAAGGACATTATAAATTTATGTTATCTTCTTCTGAAGATGACAGCTTGAGTTATGTGATATGAATAAAAGAAATATCGAAAGGTTCTTTGCAGGTGTCTTAAATCAAAGGCAGTAAGTAAGTTAATGTTACTCTTTGGAGACGACACAAGTCAAAGGGTTGTTAGGCCCTAATTTTCCCTCCGAATGGCTTAACAAGCTTGGCTACGTTTGTACATTCATAATCGCTTGCTGTCGCAACCACAAAACCGAATCGAGAACTCAATTGCTTCACCTTCAAAAGCATTCCCGCGACGTCTAACACTTCCTTGTCTCTATACACACAGTACACGTAGAGTAATTAAAATTAAATGCCAACAAAAGCACATAATGCTTCAGGGAAAATATAATTACACGAACAGAAAAATTTGGGTTGCGTTTTCCCGTTGAATTTTTCTTTTTCATTTGCCGTTGTGGTTGTGCTTCGTTTACATTTGTATTTTAACGTGACAACAATTCGGTGCTTAGCTATTGTTTATTAAACTAAAATTGTTGTTTATTTAGCTACACACTTTAGTACATTGATACTCTTAACAAGAATATTTGGAAGTGTTAATCATACTCATTAATGTTTTCTGTTTAGAATTTGTCGTTTTGCTGGGCTTGAAAATCTTAAGACACAATTTATCATTGGGCGGTTACCTTTTAATACTAAACTATTATAAAATTGTGCAGAAGCTTGTAACGCAGTTATGGTATATATATATATTTCTAATCAGCATGACTAGATGAGTTGTCCATCACAAGTTTTAGTCTTAAGTTATGTTTTCATTGTGCTTAGAACCAATCCCATGAGATTTTTTCAATATTGATCGACTGTGTAGCATAGCTGTCATATGTTTTTTAATTGGTTCAATGCCAATTTTGGCGGATAACTACAGTAGTATAAAACATAGATTCTTGAAACTTTCCAAATTGTATTTCTCATATGTACACTGTTACACCATGTTACAACAAATCTATATATATATATATACTATAGCTGGTTTGTTATTTGGTTGGTTGTATTCTATATATATATATTTTTTTGCAAGACTGCAAGGCAATTAAAACTTGGGATTGCCGAAGCGAGCTTCCATTTTCGTTTCTGATAAAGTAAAAGTTCAACTGTATTATTGTTCAGTCTGAGGCCGAAGATTTTGAGATTACAGTTCCAAATCTATTTTCAGAAAGTAACCATGTTTGGTTGGCTAATCATTTTATGATATAATTTTTCTCAGTGCATCCTCAACATTCTTGGGCGGAGAGCAACTCCAACTGCTGTCTTGTGTGCTGTGTTGTGCCAAACACCACATGAACGTGGTACTTTGTTGGCTTAGTCCTCGCTGTTTGTTCTATACCGCTAATATTGCCGAGCCGTTGGATGTGGCTCCACATTCAATATTGGCGTTGTGAGGCTGCTTTTGAATGGCTGAAAATGTCAAGGGTCTTGGCCGGATGGCAGCTTGCACTTAATTGCCGGGCGAACAAGAGCACAGCATTTCAATATATCTCCGCTGACACCGAAATGTTATTAAACCAATGCATATTACATCGCAGCATTTGGCTCATCGCAGGCAGTCCCCATTTCCCGCCTTTCACAATTAGTGAGACATGCTGATGCACTTGGCGTTCAGTACACGTGCCTCTTAACTGGCGTCTAATTCGTTAGGTACAAGAAATGCAAATGCCAAGTGGATATATCTTAAAGCAGTTTAACGCTTAGCCAAAAAATTACCATTTTAACAGCTAATTTGGAAACCTGTAACACGCTAAATTTTGCTTTGATAAAATAAAATTTTATTTATTTAAATAAATTTAAAACAAGAAAGAAAGCAAACTTCGGCAAGCCGAAGTTCATATACCCTTGCAGCTATTGCATGAATTAAATACTTTTGAAAACATTTAAATTATGATTTACTTGAGTATATGTTTTTTAATTTTTTTTTAGTTCTTCGACATACAGCAATGGTTAAATATTTCAGAATTATGGTTTAAATTTCATCAAAATCGGACGACTATATCATATAGCTCCCATACAAATAATAAAAATATATAAAAGAACAATCAAATAATTAAGCTGCAAATCGTCATAGCTTCAATGTTTTTAAACATATACGCAAGTAAATCATAATTTTAATGTTTTCAAAAATATTTAATTCTTGCGATAGCTGCAAGGGTATATGAACTTCGGCTTGCCGAAGTTTGCTTTCTTTCTTGTTTTTTTCATTTATTTTTCCGATTGTTCCTATGGGAGCTATATGCTATAGTCGTCCGATTTTGATGAAATTTAAAACATAATTCTGAAATATTTAACCATTACTATATCTCGAAGAACGAAACAAAAAATTAAAAAACAGCAAAGTTATAATTTTTTTCATTTATTTTTCCGATTGTTCCTATGGGAGCTATATGCTATAGTCGACCGATTTTGATGAAATTTAAACCGTAAATCGGAAATATTTAACCATTACTATATGTCGAAGAACTAAACAAAAAATTAAAAAACAGCAAAGTTATAATTTTTTTCATTTATTTTTCCGATTGTTCCTATGGGAGCTATATGCTATAGTCGTCCGATCCGGCTCGTTCCGACTTATATACTACCTGCAATAGAAAGACAACTTTTGGGAAAGTTTCATGCAGATAGCTTTAAAACTGAGAGACTAGTTTGCATATAAACGGACGGACAGACGGACAGACGGACAGACGGACGGACAGACGGACATGGCTAGATCGACTCTACTAGTGATGCTGATCAAGAATATATATACTTTATAGGGTCGGAAACGTCTCCTTCACTGCGTTGCAAACTTCTGACTGAAATTATAATACCCTCTGCAAGGGTATAAAAAGAAAAGCCATTTGAAATCACATATATCGATCGAGCCGATATCTTCACTTAATTGCCGAGCAAATGGAAAAATTGGGAGATTAAATTAAATATAACTGCATATAAACAATCAAACTTCAAGTGTAAAATATTTTTCAGCATTTTTCATTACATAATAACAGAGTGTTCGGAAATGCTTTCTGCCCCTGTTAGATTTCATTTAACTTAGTGCAGAACTACAAACCGCAAACATAAACATTTCTAATAAAACAAGCACATCTAAATCAGCGGGGTTCACTTTTAAATTGTGGCAAAAATAACTTTTTGGTGCGCTGGCCATTATTCAGTGTTCTTCATTTTATTTCCCCAAGGAGTATAGGATCCGTATATATGTACAAACTTCTCGGTGCGCTATATCACATGCGACATGCGTCAATATTAAATTAAAGCGATAACAAATTGTAATTACGCAGCATGTGGCGCAGCGCGAAAGCACTTGCTGTCCCATTCTCGACCCGGATCCGTGGAGGTTGGGGCTAATGGAGTTTCCGCTGCGACCGCAGTGCGGCACATAAATATCCAAATTGACATAAATTAGTGGAGATTGAAAAAATTGCTGCGGAGCGCCGCGTTCCGAGGATGTGCCATCCGCCAAGTGGCCATTGCCTTTCCCTTTGTCTTTGTCGCGGTTATAAATGTCGGTTTCGTGGCCCTGGCCCATTGGAGTCGTGTAAAGCTGTCGCCCAGCATTAAATACTCGTATCCCTGTGCTCACACACGTCCTGTGTCCTGTGTCCTTTGTCCTGCGGCATAAATAAGGAGCCAAATAAGGTCAACCGATAAATTTCAATTTGATTGCCCCGAGGCACGTCAGGTGGCTGCAAAGCACAACCAGTTGCTTCTGAATCATGGCAAGGATTGGAAGAAGAGTTACTTTGCCCGAGCTGGATAATTTAAACGGTAGGTAAGAATAAGATGGACTGATTGTGCTACCCGCAAATTCGTTTCACATTCTTATAAGAAGCTTAAAAACATATTCTTATCATCCACCCATCGAATTTTTCGTAATAAACAATACTCAGTTCTCGCAAATATAAATATATTTCTCGATTACTATAACTGAGCTGGACACATTATACAGTAAGCTGCTTAAAACAATGTTCTTACTATCCAACCGAATTTTTCATAATAAACTATAATCAGTTTTCCCATAAGGGATCTCAAAGCTTTTCATGCTATAGTATACTGTCTCAATAAAAATAAATATCTTTGGAATCTTATATTTTTATTTTGCAGTCTTAAAGCTATTTCGACAAAGCTGAATAAATTAAACAGGACTGCATCTTAAGGATGCTTTTATTAAGGGTCGCATAGGTAAGATTAAGATGGACTGATACGCACTAGCACTTTTAGTGGCTTACTTATTATTTACCAATCGATTTTTTACAATAAACAAGGCCAGTTCTGCCTCATGGGACTTTAACTACCAGCTTTGATAACTATATCTGTATTTAGCCACTCAAAATAAGTAACTTTGGTGTGTTATATTTATATTATGCCGCCTTTAGCTGTTTGGTTTTTCAATTCTGGACTCTCAGCTCCTGACATGTTGTGTGGATTTATGGCTTAGCGTTGAAATGGGGCGTGTGCTCATGAGTTTTGTAAGCTATGCAAATGAGTCTAGGACCAGGAGCTGGGATCTGGACCCGGTCTTGACAAGTCGCTTAAGGCGTATTTAAATTGCAAACAAATATTTGCCCTCTAAGTGCTGTTTTTGGCCCGGGCTTTGGAGGTGGAAGTGGCTTTGGTCTGGCCGTCAAAGTGCTGATAACATTTTAACAAGCTCAAAATGTTTTGTATGTATGAAATGAAATATTTGCCAGCCAAAAAAAAACTTAAATTGTAAACGACTTTGTGCGGCGTGGACAAAGTTCAGGATCTCGTGTGCCCACCCTTAAAAAAAAAACTGAAACATCGTCAACAAATCGAATTTCATTTCCTACCTGCCATTGCCAAGGTGTTTCCAATTATTTACGGCTCTGCGTAAAGATTGTCAATGCCCTTAGAATTAGCTATATTTTTCAGTCTTCAATTTAGGAAAGGCATACTATTTATGGTTAATCATCGATTAAAAAATATTTTATAAATCGTAAATTCAATTTTAGACTTTTTTTAACTTGTCAGTTGAATTAGCAAAACTGATATTTTGAGCATGCTTTTTGAATTGGTACCTTGTGTTTATTATATAATTTTCGTTAATTAACTTTAATTCGATGAATTAAGTTACCGAAAACTGTTCGACTATGCCATGGTGAACCGATATCGATGGAAATGTTTGTTTGTTCATTATACAGCCATCATTGAAGCCTCCACCTGACGGGCATTCAGCGTGAAAACACATTTTGCCGCTTTTCCCCCGTCTTTCCTCCTCACGATGAAACGACCAAATAATTTTTCTGCCCAATACACCAACACCATCTGTTGATTAAGCACCTCTGTGTGTGTGTGTGTCTTGCATTTCAAATGATTGATTGCAATTTGATTTTAGATACTGCAAATTGCTTTTTAGCCGTGGAAAAGGGAGAAATGCTGAGTAAAACTGGTTGGCAATCCAATACCTATTCAAACTAATTTCAAAATCAAAGTCAGGGCGCGGAATACGTGATGATAGTGACTGAAACTTATTTTTCCATTAAATCTTAAATAAAGAACAATAACTTTACTATGCTTGAAAAGATTTGTTTGTAGGCTAATAATATAATCGAAACTGAATCCCTTTCATCAACAGTAAAAGGCACTATAATATCTGGAAACCAGAAATTCCACTAAAAGGCGAAAAAAAACAAAACCATCACCTGACTAAAGCAATTTGTCAGCGAGAAGCTTAAGACATCCAAAGAGTTACTTCCTAATGAATATCAAAACAAGGGAGTGGGTGAATGTAACATAAAGGAAGGAAATATAACCCTTTTATCCCTACCCTTTTGTGTTGGCCATTTGTTTTTAGCCTTAGGTTTTTTTTGACCAACAACTTTGTTGCCTGACAAATGCCTTGAATTAAAATGCCTTAACTCCAAAGTTGCCACGCCCATCTAAAAAAACTCTCATAAAATTGCGTTCTACCCTGCCAACAAAAAAACACAAAAAAAAGGAAAAGTGTCATTTGCACAAGAAAATTTTAACAGAAAAAGAATACCCAAATGAGAAAATAACGAAGCATGAACAAGTAACTAATTGAATAGTTTCGAATGAAAGAAAAAATATAGGAATTTAGCTTCGTCATCGTAGACAACTGCTTACTTATGCAGTTAAAAAAGTCATAAAATGCATTAAAAACTTTATAAAGTATTTTCCGAAAGTGGAGCACAATAATAAAGCAAAAAGGATACCGACTCAGACCCACACAAAAAAGGAACAAACAAAGAGCTGATGCAGCAGAATAATAAGCCAAATGCTGGACAGAACATTACCGACAGGATGCTAAAAGTTTTGCATAGAACATCACCAATCTATGGCAAATTTATTGGGAGGAAAATTCTTTTTTCTCCTTACTTTAAGCATAGAATTCGAATGCTTAAGCCAACGCATTGGTGCCCAGAAAACAATAACATTTCCTTTAAAGTCAGCTCAATTTCTCAGTGAAGAACGAAATGACCAAAAACAACAAGACTATGACAGCCCTCTCTTTTATTATTGTTCTTTTTTTTACTGTGATAAATGTTTAGGTATTGAACCGCAGCAGTTTTACATTTTTCAAGATTAACTATCCATTGAGCTTGCTTTGCGGGATCTCTTTTCACGAAGTTGAAGTATTTAAAAAAAAACTAAGACCAAAAACATTTTAACTGAGTTGCACAATTTGTACATTTACTATAAAGTTATGTTATATACAAACATACATATTATGGATTCCAAACCTTATTACTTATAACAAAAAATAAACAAGACAAATATAAAAAAAATTTATTATTTTTTTTATAATTTATAATTTTAATTTTAGATTCAAAGAAAAACATTGCGCTTTAATAGTATTGTTTTCCGCAACAACAGCACTCAAACCAATACACTAAATTATTTTAAGCCCCTGAAAAAAAATATAACAGGGAGAAGATAAAACAAAAGGGATACATTTAATTAATTTAATGGGCAACCAATCAAGTGGGCAGTTATTAATGTGCATTAAACTGTGAGTTCCAAATGACAACAGTAAATAATAAATATGACAGGAAGGTTTTTAATAGCTGTATTAAAAATGTGAATTATGTAGCAGCCATCGGCGTTATGCTTTAAACAAACTTTAAATTTAAGGTAAACGACAAATCACAAAATCCCCAACTGGCTTCAAGTCCTCGGGCTAATCAGCTCGAAAAGTGTGAAAGATCCGTGGCAGAGAATCATTTTGGCCTCTTTGGGCTGAACTCTTTTCGCATAAATCACGGACGGGAATCCGGGAATCTGCGCCGAAGGGGATACCGCCACCGGATACCCGCCACAAGAAATGTCAAATTAATTTAGCAGACCTCTAACTTTACCTCTACCACTCGAGCCCGTCGCTTTTGCCTTTTTCAATCAAGGTAGACGCTGTGGAATCATTTTGCATTTCTTGTCACGTTTTATGAATTTGCTGCGGCACACAAATGCCGTGCCATCCTCAGAGAAAGTGGCTGGGACCGAGTAAACAAGCCGCTTACACTCAGAAAAGTAACAGCTCAAAAAAAATTTACTTAAGGAACAGCCAAAAGCATCTTGCAACAATCACAGATATTTTATTTCCAAAGTGTACAAATCATTTATAAATTGCAAAACTGAATTTTAAAACAAAGTCTTTTACAGTTACACACAAAAATAAAGTTGTCATATTGTTACATAAAATTTAAACTATTGGGTATGAAAAATGTCTTTATAAGATTATTAAATTAATACCACAAAAGAATGAAAATAAAGCTTATGGGGTTTGAAAAAAAGGCCTTAGGACTATTATTATTTAGATCACAACTAGTTTTCTAATACAAAAATATATATTGTGGGAATGTGTTGAATAAACAAATATTATGGGTATGCTGTAAAAGCATTGGATATATTTTTTTTAAAGCCTAATAATATATTTTTTTATTTTTGAGAACACAGTTTTTTAGTTTATTTAATGATGAATTCCACAAATAGCTTTCTAATATACAGAAATATATTCTGAAAATAAATTGAAAACTCTAAATATTATGGGTATGCAAAAAAAATTGTTTAAGTTTTGGAAACCTGTATATATTGCTAGTATACCGTTTTAAGAAAGCCATTTTTTCGCCGATTTAAAGGATGTTAAGGCTTTTTACGCTGGGTGTACGCAATATCCAGCTGACTGGTGAAAATGTCCTCGGCATTCGGCATAGATAACGCGACGGCAGGCTTAAATGGCTTTCGCAGGGGGTCGAAGTCTTCGGGTCTCCAAGGCAGAAATGCAAAGGGTCTTCACTTGGCTCCGGTGGCGGATGCGTAACGACAAACACGCATAAATTACTCAATTAGTAGGCGGGATGCGAAGCGATGCGAGGCGGCCTAACAAGACAGCCGGAAGTGGTGAGCCGTGCGCCCCACTTGACTGCTCTTCCCTCGAATCGTATTGAGTAATCAGATGACGGGATATTAGGCTCGCGTTCCTTGTCTTGGCTCATGAACCCATAAATCAGAGCTTCGGGGTTCCCTGACCATGAATTCCACGGATTTCTAATTACAAAAGCCGGACCAGCGCAGATTGAAAGCTGATAGAGATACAAGTAGGATAGGTGTGAGGGTAAATATTAATCGGAACTCAAGAAGGACTTGCCGAATTTAGGCATTAAATTATGGAGTATATAAATTCTTTGAAAATATATATTATAAGAATAAACTTTTATTTTAGAGGTAAAAGGAAGGTTTTGCTTGTAACATAAGAAATTAATTATGTTATTCTTAAACTAATTGTTAATGAGCTTAATGTGAGACTTGCTACAGTATTTCACGATAATTTTTTAATTATACCAATTTAATATTATAAACTATTAATTAACCACATTTTTTCAGTGTTATAAGGCATTTTAGCGGCTTTTATTTGCATCAATTGGTTATGTTTCTTATTTAATGATTCATTTTTGTTTTTTATTTATTCGTTTATTTAATATGATTTTACCGGAAAATAACTTAATTTGGCCAAGCCCCAATATAAAAATATAAATTAATAAATCAATTTTGTTGCACTTAAAAGGCTTTTTTTTATTGCTATTACTCATTATTATTTTAAGGCTTTTTGTATTTTTTTATTAAATATCCTTGAAAAATCTCGACAGAGCCTTAAAGATGCCAGAGTATCGTTTCTATTTTCGCTCTGTCACTTCTTGACTTTCACTTTTGTGTTCGTGCTCTCGCTGATAATTACCAACATAATTTGTTTGCTTGTGGCCTTTGTCAAACCCCACTGGCCGTGTTGACGTGTCCGAATTGCGATAATGTGGCTATTTGCTTTGTCCTGGCATTGTCCTTAGCCGTCTGTCGTTTCAGCAAGCAATTAGAAAGTGCGCACAGTTATTATTAGAAACGTCGACGCAATTTGCCCCAGGCACTGTCCAACGGCCCAGCCCACACACCTGATGATGGCTATCAGCTTACGAGGACTTATTAACTTGATGAAAGCGGGCAATGCCTGCTGGATAAACACGTCGAGGTGTCCGAGAATTAGATACTAAAAGGGCCCATCGCATGCATCAATTATTCAGGCTCAAGTAAAACATTAATTAAAGCAAACTATTACAATGGTTATGGCTTGCAATTCAAGAATTATTTTTTTTTTCAAGAACAAACAAACTTAGCATTCGTTGATTCAGTTTAAAAGGTCAATTTTAACATTTGTGGTACTAAGTAAATTGTGATAATGTTGTAACTAAATTATTCTGAATTTAAAATAAAAATACTTGAGTAGAATAAAATATACAAAATGCATGGTCAGATTTCACAATACTGTGTTCGCATGAACCCAGTGTCTCTTGGAGCAGAAAGAACTCGCATAACTCTGTCATGTGTTCATCCAGAGAATAAGTAATTAATTGCACTACTATATGGTGGGTGCGTTGGGCGTGGGTTGCTTCGAAATCAAGGTCACTTCGGCTGCCATTAATCAAAGCATAAAAAAACAAAGTGGCAACAGGCAAATGGCCAGAATCCACACCCCAAAGCAAACCCAACCAGGATCCAAGTCCAAGTCCAAGTCCAGATCCAGCCCCATCCCTCAGGGAAATGACAGAGGAGTCCACAGCAAAGAGATTGGAGTGAAAGGCCCGCCTCAAGTCACGTCAAGTCGCAAGACGGGGACGCGATGTACGAAGTGTACAACGGTGCGTATGATTGATGTTGTTCAATGCGCTTCTGACAGCACCATTATCTGAGGTGTATGTGTTTGGGCTTGCGTTTGAGTTTGTGTGTGTAAGCAACTCGCACGTGACAAACAACATCAACAGCAACAACAGCCACTCACAAACTGTGTTGAGAGCATAACCCTTTTCTTTACCACATGGCCTGTTTTCTAAGCCACTTCTGAGTGAGAAAAAAATGTTTAAAATATAAAATAAGCACTTTAAAAGTAGTTTAAGTTTAATTAAAGTTAATCTGAGCTAATTATGTTTGCCTAAAACAATTTAAGCAATATATATACCGTAGAAAACAATTTCAAACAGTTAAAGCACAACGGCATCGATAAACAAACATGTTTTTAAATATTTTGACATTTAACAATAAAACTGTTAAACATTATTTTTTCAAAGAGAAAAGTAATTTTAAAGTTAAAATGAAAGCACATGAAAACTATTAAAAATTTAAAACAGACAATAACCTGGTTAAAAAATTGATGTGTTTACATTTATAGCGATTCTAGCCAATATTGTTATTTTAAAAACTGTAGTGTAGTATACAGTAAAATGATACATTTTTTGAAACAAAAACTATTTTTACAAATTTTTTTAATTCGTTAAGTAACATTTGTACCATATCTAGCTACCATTTGATCACCTTTGATTGACACCACTATCGAGCAACACAAGGAGTCCCTGAGTGCCTTCGGTCTGGCAATGAAAACAAAGACGGCCCTGCTGGAGAGAAACCCGAAGGAGCTTGTGCTCCGGACCCTTTCCTGCTTCTTCCTGACGGCCATCTGGGTCCTCGTTTCAATTCCCCCTGACTTTGACAGGTGTCCGACAAAAGTTGAGCAGCGCCCCCCAAACAGGAAAAAAGGAGAGGCCAAAGAAAAAAGGTATAAAAGGTACCAGGACTGCAGGTCGCCATGCACCTCGGCTGCCAAGCTGGCTTAATTAAGCTGCCAAGCTGTTTCCAAAAGCCAGAACGAAAGTTTAATGCCCTTTAAGGCTTGCATTTTATAAAATACACTCCTGTATTTTCTTTGCGATGAACAATATTGGTCAGCTGTCGGTAAATATCCTTTTTTTTATTTTAAAAGAAGTTTTTTCTTTGGTTTACGCAATGATTATACAGATTTACGCAACAGTACTTTAGATTTTGGTTTACATATTTAATGTTAGTTATTTGCAAACTGTCAATGTGTATTCCATTTCATTTTAATATTTAATGATAATACTTTTTACATAATTAATATAAATTAGTGTAGTATTTTAATCGCTTTGCAAATTTTAAACTGTATATTAAAGTTCATATCTCAACCGTCCGGAATTTACGATTGTTTTCCAAATATTATTTATTTACATGGATTCCGCATACAATTTGGAAACACCATAAAAATAACTCATGGTGGCACTGTTTGCAGAATTAAATGATCAAAAATTAATCATGACTGGGACTGTGGGAAATTAACTATCATTTCGCCATTATTATGCAATTATGGGGCTGAGATAGGATGCCATCCAGATTGGGAGTGCGGTGGAGGTGGAATCCGGGCATGGAACACGGGCTCATCCACGGCAATCCCGTTTTAATCAGCCAAAGCCCACGATAATTGCTGCCGGCGAACACGTGCCGGCAGACCACAAATATAATTGCACCTATCGATGGCCAGGACCTTCCCAGGACCCAAATGGAGGGTCCTTCACATGGTAATGCAATGCAAATTGAACGGCTCGCCTTGTTCGTGCTTTGCCTTTGGCCTGCCTGAATTTCCACAATGCCCCGACTGTTTTCCACTTCATTACAAAAGCATTCGATGGAAACAGCTATTATGTATTGTGAAAAAATAGTCAAGCGGACTATTGTGTTTGCCGTGGTCGTTTTTAAGCTGATGCGCTTACAGGTCCGCAAAAACAATTAAGTCAAACAAATTTGAATAAAAATGGTCCGGGGCAATGCCAAAAGCTGTAAAAGCGGGTCACAACTTGGATAAATATTTTTGTTTCATAAAAACAGCAAACTGTTTATTTCGAATTGCAACAAAAATAATATGCAATCTGAAGTACTTAAATGAAATTGTATTTTTCTTATTTTCCAATGTAAATGATTGCGTTATTTACGTGTTGTACAACATATTAATTAATTAACCTGCAGGTTCTCGAGCACTGATACTATATTGAATTTCTGGGAGTTGGCATAATTAGTTATTGTATTTAAAAAATTTAAACCAATAACGTAATGTTAATGACAATGTTATTAAAATTCGAAATGTCAAAATCTGCACGGAACAAAATAATATTGGCTTTTAAAATTAAACAAATTTACAAATAAAATAAAATACATTAATTACATTACATTCACTTATAACAATGTTATTACAAATTTGTAAAGTCGAAATCAGAAGTGTTTTTTTTTTTTATCTTACATATTTTAGTTACATTTTTTGACAATAAAGAAATTTGTTTTTTAATTCACATTTGTAGCTAAACATTAGTTTTTTCTGTTGCAAACATTTAAGTTAGTTTTCCCTGCTCACTTCGAGTGAAATTTCCGAGAATTCCAGTTGCAGTTGCTACAAGTTGGCCTTCATAAAATAATTATGCTTGCAGCACTGAATTATTGAATTAAAGCCATATTAGCCACAAAGGCAGTGAAGTCTGGGAAAATTCTGTGCCAGAGAAGTGCAAAATAAATTGAAACGTGGAAATCGCCACTTTAAGCCAAAAGCTGATCAAAGCAACAAGTTGCAAGCCACCAGGCAGCTTGCCACTTGAGCAGAGCGAATTCCCTGGAAAAGCCAAGAAAAAAAGAAAATAAATCCGCGTGGGTGGCCAGAGTGGAAATCCTCCTTGTCCAGTTTTTAGCCCTTGGCAAAAGAGCTGATCAAACAAAATCCTTTGCAATCGGCCGGCAAAGGCCAAAGCACAACAATGATTGAAAATATTCTTTTTTTTATACAAATTAAAACAAATAAATGTTGGGCAAACAGTTTAATGTCTGCATATTTTAACAAACCGCAATCACATCGCTGTTACTTTAATGAGGCCGAGAACATGCAACAGGTTTGCCAGTTAACGAAATATCTCAAAAATTTTCAAGGCTGTGGTTCCCAAAAAACGGAGTCAAAATGAACGCATGCGCCCATTAAGCTCACTCAAAATCGGGATCCGAACTCCATTAATGAGTGAGCTTAAGATTTTGCTGCAATGTTGGCACTGATATTGGTTTCCGCCCCATTAAATAACCTAAATGGACCCAAAAAGTTGACCAAAAGGTGGTCACTTGGCATGTTTCGTTTGATTTTTATTTCTTTTATATTTCCGCAAGAAATTAAATTAAATGTGCCTTATAATATGATTGCACTTGAGCCAAACAATCGGATGCGACTGCCAAACTGCAGGAAGTGGATAATAAAAGGACACCATTCGACTGTTCCTTTTCTCCGGTTTGGCTGCCGGTGGCGTCCAGGAAGCGGAAGCATTAGCCCAGGACCTCCTTCTCTGGTTTGCAAAGTACTCCCCCTTAATTTCCAATACATCGGCCATTTTCAAGGCAGCCAGGAGTATTGCGAATTGATAGTTGCGCCAATTAGGCTACATGACTCGCTTTGCGCTTTTCATTGTAAGTGCCTTCCTTAACTTATTGTTCGATCTGAATGCTTTGATTGAACACTGTGATCACAAATTAAAGCAATAATAATTTAAAAGTCAATCCACATAGAAATCGTTTAGAGTAATCAGCTATGTTTTTTTAGAGATGCGTCAAGTATCAAACAAGGTATTAATTTCGTACTACATTCCGTAGGTATCCAAAAATTTAAATAAATTTATTTATAATAAAATAATATCTATAAACAATGTGTTTCATTTTAAACAAGACAAAGAACTTAAATAATTTTGAATATGCAATTATCTTATCTTTACGAAAAATAATAAAAGGAATACATATGTTAAGATGTATTTTAAATAATCGAAATTAAACTCTTTTAAATAAAATAAAAAAACAATATTTTTTATAAAGAATTTTCCTTAACCTTAAATTGACTTTTCTCTGCAACGTATTTATTTGGCGCTGCTGCTTTTAGCCGGATTTCATTGTTGTTGCTGCCACTGGAATTGTGCATTGTTTGCTGTTGTTTGCTTTCAGTCCCCTCCACTCTAACCCCTCTAGAATATTGCTCGAGTGTCAAGCGATGTCGCGACGACATTTCAAGCTCAAGCACCCACAAGGCGAACAATCAAAGGTGAACCCCCACAGATGCGCAGTGTGTGCGATTCTTCTCAGATGCACTGCCAAGCCATTAATATAAGTACGACTTTGTCGATTCAGTCAACGGAGCACCAGCTTTTATTTCATTTACGTACGCGACTTAGAATTTCCCCACTCAAATAAATAAAGAATTCCAATACTCGGAACAAGCACAAAAAGTGCAAAGTGTTTAATACTAATTTTTGGAACGTTACCGAAACTATTAGCTAAAAGGGTATTCAACGGAAAAGGTAATATATATATATATATATATATATATATATATATTAATATAATATTAATATATATATACATAATATTAATGCCAGAATATATAAAAAATGTATTTCTTCTCCTAAATCAATACAAAATGTCCATTTTCGAATACTTACTAATTGTAAAAAAAGGGCGTTACTTAACAATAACTTGAAGTTTGTCAAAAATAATAAAAAAAAAGTATTTTAACGACTCTTAATGTTTTTTTCATCAATGTATTTGCATAAATGTGCTTTAAATATATATTTGGATATTTTATTTTTATCTTTAGTTTGTTTTTGAGTTGGCTATTATAAATGCCAATCACAGAGTATAAAGTGAAAGAATAATATGTAGTTTATTACTTATCATAAGAGATTATATATTTACAGTTAAAATTAAAAAAAAATATATTTTTTATTTATTTTCTAAATAGTATTAAACCCATACCCAGTAGGGTTAATTCTATACTATACTATATTATGGACTATACCCTGCAGTTTTTAATCTAAAGTAAACAAATTTTAAAAGTCATTTCAGATCGTTTTTTTTGTGATACCGCAATTTTTTCAATAAGTTTTATTTAGCTTATTTGTTCGACTAGTTACTAGAAATCTGTTTGGTTTTTTTAATTTCAAAAGATCCGGATCAGAGATAAGTGGTCACCGCAAAACGGCTGCAGCTCCTTTCCAAATAAATATTTTTACTAAGTATTAGTCTTAAAATATAGTTAAGAGGTACCATTAAATGTCAACAAGTTTTTAGATCAATATCATATAAAATTCTGGAAAATTCTCTTTTTTTCTGCCATCTATCAGTATATAAGCCCTTAAGATTCACCATGCGTGAGTTTCGAACCTTTCCGTCTCTGTTAGAGTTCCCAAGTCCCTATTTTTTCCAGGTGTGTAACCTCATCCTTTAATTCCGAGGGGAAGAGGATGCCAACATGCCACCCCAAAATGCTTCCTTCCCCCGGCAGTTAATTGCAAGACAAATTACTTCTGTACAAGTGGCTGGAGCTTTCATATTTTTTTAATTGCTTATTGCCATGTGAGGGGGTACAAGGAATTTTCAGAATTATTTCTGTAAAGCGAAATTGTAAAGGCATATATGTAAGTCTTCGGTTGAAGTTAAAGGGCAAACCCCTTTAACAAATGCAACGATTGCGCAAATTCATTTTGCGGTAACATTGAATTGTTTCCTCATCTTATACAGAAATTGTAGGGTAAAATATGTAAGTTGTAAACAAATACATAAATAAATAAAATTCTGATAACATATCTTTATAAAGTCATAAATTATTATTATACTTTTCTAGTCTAAATAAGACAAAGGAATTTATGGTAAAAACCTAGCTTTTAGTACTTAATATCATCAATGCAATGCACAGACAACCGGAACATTTTATCCAGCTTAAACCTCTTGAACTGCATTCCAAACTGAATTCCAATTTCTTGTTAAAGCAAATAAAACGAGGGCGTCACATAAACGCTCATAAAATTATTATAAAACATATTCAGCACACAACAGAAAAAGATTCAGAAGCCAACGGTCCATAAAAATAAATTCGCATAAAATGAGATCGCAAGGGCATGCAGTCATATGAAGCATCAATATACAGAAAGCAATAAAGCGAAATGGCCAGTGGGGGGCGGTGGGGGTGAAGGGGCAGAAGGAGGAGAAGGGTGGTGTGAAGGCGGATGGCGGAATGGGCGGGACTGAGTGCTGTAATAATGCTGCACTTGCCAGAAGTTAAGGACGCCATCAACGAGTTCCGTATAAAAACATGGAGACTTCACTGAAATCACTTACAAGTTTTATTAAGCGATTATTGTTTTTTAGTCTTTATTTTCGAAAGCTGAACACTTTCTTTAATTTGAATTGTTTAATAGATTTAATGTTTTATAAAGGACAAAGTGCTTTCATTTAAATTTTATAAAAATAAAACATTTTACTATATAATAACTAAAATAGCAAGGTTGAAAAACCTCTTTTCATCTAATTTTTTCTCTAATTTATTCGCAAGTACGGTGTAAATCAATTTTGGTTGATGTTTTTCCCCTTTTCTAACAATAATAGCTAGAGTTTTGATTGATTTTCAATTTGTAAACATTTTGTGGACAAGAATAAAAATTGTTTTATTTGTGAAGTTTACAAATAAAAACAGTGGACATTTAAAAATAAACGTCTCAAGAAACTATTATTTTCGGTTCACGATTTTCACTTGTTTGATGCTCACTCCCTTAGACACATTTCTAAGTTTTTTTAAAACCCAATTATGATATTGTTAAAAACGAGGAGCTCTCATTTTAAAATATTACTTTGCCATTGTTTGCTGAGTGAAATTGAGACCCGCTGGGTCAGTAAACAGCACATCAACCATATCAGCGGTGCTTCAGTTGAGCTCCTGTTATGAACATTGGGCTTGTCAGCCAGTCAGTCCATCAGTCAGCCGGGAATTCAAGCCAGGTGGGTGGCACCCGGTTCGCAAGAAATTCCGGTTGCAGCAAACGGAAATTGCATTTACACGGTTGCCTACCAACGCCATGCCCATGCTTTTGGTCAGAACCCGTGGCTCCCATTGATTCGGGGGCGAACTTCGATCACAATGCACTCACGAACTTCAAATATACATGCGCACTGTACAAACAAGGAGGTTGGTTGTGGTCGTACCCTCAAATGGACTCATTCACCCTGCCCCAAGTGCTGATAGCCCTAATCACCTGGTCGGAAGGACGTGATGTGAAAGCCAAGCCACGGGAGGGATATGATTGCGAAACTATCGCACTGACTTTATTGCAGGACAGCAACATTAAGGAAATTAAAGCTCCATTTGTTTTCTCTCAAATCTCATGAGCTAGAGGCCTCTTTAAACATTCTGATTTCTTATTTGAGATTTTGACATTTGAGATCACGTTAGCCAGTTTAATTGTATGTTTGTTGTATGTTTTAGCAAAAATTCACAAAAATCTGAAAAAATAAAAATGGCTTGAAGTCTGTTTAAAAACCACAACGTATAATTGAGCTTAGGGAAAAGAATGTTTCTTCTCAGAGAAATTATTTTGGTGTATTATATACCGAAAGCTTCTTTAAGAAATTAATTAATTTGTAAGCGCCTGAACGCATGTAATAAAATATATTTTTTCTTCTTAAAAATGTTAAAAGTATGCAAGTATATTTTTTCTCATCAAACCTGTTTCAGGTTTCGTTTTAGGTTGTGTTACAAGTTATGGACTTCAATATTTACTCAGACCCTTAAAATATAACCCACACACACGACATTGATTTGACTAGGGGCGCAAATCGAAAAGTAAAACAAACACTGGCGAGAAAAGGAGAAAATCCGGACACATTATCAAAGCAAACTATAAAAGCTTGTAAGTGCCGGAGAATCTCTGTGTTCTGAAAACTGAAAACAAACAAGGCGACCAGCAAAGACAAGTCCCAAACTCGGATACTCGGATACCCCAAAGATTAATCGGCAGGAATTCAAGTGGATCGGGGGAGGTAAATTCAAATAATTTGCGGCAAACTGAACAAACAGACCAGACAAACCGCCGGCTGAGATAATGGAAGTGGGTGGAGCACCGAAACTTTCTTCGAAAAAGTTTTGCTCAAAAATTCCCCAAATAGTCGTGGTCAGGGGTGTAGGAGGGGGGCAATAAAACAAATCATAGCATACATCAAAGCGCAAACGAAGCGTGTGATGACACCGAGGGATCGGATCGGAAGACAGGAAAACAGGAAGATAGGAAAACAGGAAGATAGGAGGACAGGAGGACAGGAGGATGGCCAACAGCTGTCGGCTTGTTTGATGGCCAAAGTTTGGCAACAAGTTCAATTACTTTTCACCTGCCCCAAAAAAACAAACAGTTCGCAATTTGACTAAAACCCGACACGTGGTTTCCTTTCCCTTGCTGAATCCTTCGGCTTTTGTGGTGAAAGTTCTTTGTAACTTAGACAGTTTTTAAGTGATTTGATCTGGTCCTTGTACATTGAAGGAACAGGTCGGCTATTAAGTTGTTTCTGTAAATTTAGCATGCGGTTTGTCTCCATTGATGTGGGGAAGTGTAATATCATGCCAGGTTCAAAGGTTTTATTTGACCACTAAAGGCCACTAAAAACCTTTTCTTTTTTGGATTTCTAAGTTTATAATATTATTTTAGATTTCTGCTTAAACTAATCACCTCTGCTACATATTAAAAATGTTGTTATTAAAAATGTTAAGGTTTTTAATTGGGATTAAATGCATGCCTTAATTTATGTTGCAGTTATTTGCATCTTCTCCCATTTAAATGAATAAAGCTTTTCCCCATCTCGCTTTTCCGCGAATTAACTGCTCAACGGGAAATCCGACTCTGTAATTTATTCGCAAGCTCTGAGTAAATAGAATTTACCATATTTACTAAAGTCCCGACAGGTGCAAAGACTGCAACCCCCTCTGAAAAGAATCGATTTACGAGCCAAATCGGGAACAACTGCAGTATCGAATGTAATCCACCGGTGTAATTTGGAAATTAAGCCAAGCTAAGTGAAATGTCACACAGTAAAATAAAAAATTGCTCGGAGAAACGTTTTTGGTAAATTAAGGCCCACAATCCAGCGATAACAGAATCGAGAGCATTCGAAGCCACCAACAAGGACGCGAGTGGGCCAAAAAGGAAATTGAATTGCATTCCAAATGCATTTGTCGCAGTCGCAGATGTCGGAGTTCAGCTGCAGCTTAGACCCGATGTAACACCGAGTTTATGGATTTTCCAGGGATTTATGACAGCTTAAAGTGAAACGGGAGAAATGTACGCGAATGTATATGTATCAGTGAGTTGGAATCGATATTTTTTCTATTTCCCTACATAAATTCAAGGTGCAGTTCAAAAGAAAGTACGTAAAAATAATCAACAAATGTTATTAAACTTTACTTTGTAAACAAAGAATTGTTCTTAATTTGTCTAAAAATAACTGTTTTTTATTTTAACAATAATAAAGATAAAAGTAATATTAAATGCCGAAATTCTTTTTTTTATTGTGTGTATATATATTATATGTGTATTCATATATTCATTGACTGCAAGCCCTCGTTTACACTATTTTTCTAGCCCATTCCAAGTTGATAGTGTACCTTAAATAAAGCTGCATAATCAGGTCCAACTTAATCGCCTCGGTCGACGTTTATGGCCAGATGCAACGGCTCGCCAACGGGCTAAGAGCCAACAAAGTCAACACAAACAATCTAGGGCAAAGAAAGTTAGTGAAGTTGTAGGATGCACAAATTACACGGGAAAAAGTTGGGAATAGCTTTTTAATGAACTATCCGGCTGTACGACATACTTTTGTATTAATTTTTCAAATTTAACTAAAACTAAAAAAAAAAATATTAATTAATACATATATAAAATCCTTTTTAAAATTTTGGAACTCAAAATATCTTTAATAATAATATATAATATCAGTGCAAGATGCAGGCGCAGGCCATCAAGTGAAAAGGAAAAGTGTTGTGCATAAAAATGTGGTTTTTCCTGCTGTAAGTTTGCGCCGCTCTGTTTATCCGGAGACGTGAAGTTAAGGTGAAGGTGGTCGTGGACGTGGTCGGAGGATGATGTGGCATCCGGATGCTGCCCGCTTTGCATATTAAAAAAGCTGCCAGCGCGCATTTTTGCGGCTGGACTGCGGGGTTCGACGAGGGAGTTGCTCCGATAATCCGCAGTTATTCTATGTAAATTGGGTTTTCTTTGTCGATGCAACAATGAGCCGGAGGATCCTGAACCCGAACCCAAGGCGTGGCCCAATGGGCGCGCGTTGGCGCTGCAAGTCTGAGGCGTAGATAAAACACCAGCTGAATCCAATCAGGCAGGTTCTTGAGCCAGGCCGCTGGCAATCAAGTGGCAAACTGCTTCGTGGGGTTCATTAAATCGCTAATGTGGTTGAGGTTTTTCGCCCAGAGTTCCTAGAGTGGAGGAAGCCCATCCAGTCCAATTGAGCTAGCAGAAATTAAACTGTGCCGAGCCATGAAATTAAACGAATCCGTGAGTGGAAAGTAGGTAGAAATGGCAATTGAGCTGTTCAGGGTTTTGAAAAATAAAAAATTGTATCCAACAACTGGCAATAATAATTAATAAATAAGATATTTAGTTCATTATCAATAGAAGGTGAGATATTTTAAGCGTTGTGAAGATTAATATGCTAACATTTCTATAAATGCTTTTTCTTCTTTATAAGATTGGTCAGGAAATTACTCACTCAGGTAAAAGACATTAACGTTCGTTTTTATTGATATTTTCATCCCAGTGTACCCAACTGCAAAGTAATAGCGTATAGGAAATTTACAATAGATGTCAGCGATTCGCAGACAACAAACCACAGACATATGTACGTCTTTGGATGTCCTGATCGATATCCTTTGGGGACCGAGTACATGCGGAGGATAATTGAATTTGAAGTGAAGCTGCTCCTTGTGGCAGTTATGAAATTTCTGGCCCGGCTTCCGCTGCCAAGAAACGGAAAGGAAACAAAAGCGAGGCAAAATGAAGTTACAAGTTACAGGCGAGTGTGAGAGTGCGTTAGCCGCAATGGATGGATGTGTGGTGTCAGTTGCGAGGTGGAGCACGGATTCGGGATGCGATGAGAGATATCATCGCGGCACACATCAGAGGTGCTGAGAGCCTATTTTGCAAGCCAAACCCAAATCCTAAACAAAATACAAACTTTGAAAATAATCGTGTTTAAGGTGACGCCATCATAATTTCTAAAGTAATGGAGATTTGGAAATAATCATATACAGCTTTGACCTCTGCCAAGTCTGGCACAGACGGACATGGCTAGGTTTTTGATACTTATCAAAACTTGAATATATATTTTACTTGTTATGAGTAGCTGGTATATAAATTAAGAAGGGGAAATGGTAAGTACTAAAATCAAAAAGTACAAAGTTCGTATCGTTCCGTGGAAAAATGTTTTTCAATACAAGAGTTAACATGCAATTTAGGCTACATGCACTAAATTTATTCAATGACTTATATATTTTGCTAAAAAAATAAAAACTGAAAGTGTTTGAGAAAGGACAAACTGACAGCACTGGCACCCTTGTTCCCTTGTCTTGCAACCTCGGCAATGAATTCGCGTTTTCGCCTCGCTGCCTTCGCCATCATGGTTAACCGCGTCGTTGATTTAAGGGCGTGCCGTGCGTGGGGCTGCTGTATTCCGCTCCTTCGTCCTTTTGAAGCGAGCGACACAATTAAAAATGTGCAGCCCAATTCATTTGATTGGCACGAAGGACGAATCGAGATAAGCTTCATCCGTTGCCTGCAAGAGAGACATCTTCATTAATCTGCAATGTATATAATTTGATTTGCTTCCGTTCTGCGGATATGGACAAGAAATGGTAAAGGAAATATTTCATATATTTATTTTTTTTTAAATATAGCCAAAAAGAATATTTAAAATATATTTTTTATATGTTTTCGGAAACTATGTTAAAGTTTTACCACGAGCTTTAAAGACATTTCTTCTAATCTAATCTACTAAAAACAAAAAGGAAGCAAACTTCGGCAAGCCAAAGTTTATGTATGTACCCTTGCATCTGAAGTCCGACTTTTATAAAACTGCAAAGTTATATAATTTTTAATTTTTTTCCCTATTGTTCCTATTGGAGCTTTAGGATATAGTCATCTGAACCGACTCGTTCCAATTTACATACAACCTGCAACAGAATGACAGCTTTTGGGATAGTTTTATGCAGATTCCTTTAAAGCTGAAAGACTAGTTTGCGTAGAAAATTGAAATGCAAAGTCAAATCCCTCAAGGATTTCGGTGCTTCTGTGAATTTAGCTTTACAAACCAAAATCAATTTTAATAGTAAACTCCCAAAGAAGCTTTAAGCTAAAATATATAAAACGAGTAAAAGGATATTTTTCAGACGCCCGTAGCAGTTTTTGCTGTTTTTGGTAGTTATATTATAAATTAATATTTTTACTTTTCTTTAATAAACTGTTGACAGAAACAATACAAAAAAGGAGTTTCGCCAGAAGTGTTAGAGTTGTAGGCATCTGATTATTACGGGCACCATCATTTATCCTCAGAGTTTGTTGCTAGTTTGTTTTTTATTTTAGAAACAGCGAGAGTTTTTTTGTAATCAAAAAAAAAAAATTACACATCTTTTTATAATTAATTAAATTTATTAAAAAATATAAATAATATCTAGAGTATATATACTTTATAGGATAGCAAATGCCTCCTTATAATAATTTCTGAAGGGGTATACAAATATAGTGCCCTAATGGATATTTTGTTTTGGAAGCTTTATTTTGTTTGTATAATGAAAAACAACAATTTATAATTGGGGATTGTCATATAAATTATTTATAACTTCTAAATATAAAATACAAAATAAATTTAATAGGAAATATATAAATTATTAATAGGAAATATGTTTTTATTGTAGAGGCTTGGAATATCCCTATTAAAAGGTTGTTTGATATTATTGCGCCAAATATTTTCTGTTATTTCTACACCACCGAAGTCGGGCACACTTGCAGTAAAGATGGAGCAACAAAAATGATTATCGATATTTTTTGGACAATAAACAAATTTATCGATGAACTTTAAACGATTTTTACGCATGAAGTCCATTTAAAAAATAATTATAAATGTCTGAATGCATATATTTAATCTTCCAATTGACTTTAATAACTATTGTACGTGTAAATTAACATAACAACCTCGAACATAACATTAGAAGCATCGATGTATCGATATCGACTCGAAGTTTCAACCATCTCTAACATAATAACTTGCATAAAGAACAATTGCATTTAGAATGGATTACGTTCACTCGGTTTGGAGCTACTTTGCCTCGATCTGCAACTGCTGGCAATGCACCGAGGACACGGGTGCCCAGGTAACCCATAGATCCTACTTTGTCCGAGAATCGACTACAGTATTGCGTCTTACCTGCAGCCCAACGAGCCGAACGAGAGGACACACCTTCTGGTGGACCCCGTGAACCACAGTCCTGCCCTTCGGAGGAGCAATTCCGATGGCCTCAGCAACGACTATGCCCACTCCCTTCCCAAGAAGGATGACCAAACCGCTCTCTCCAGATTGGTGCAGAACACTGCGATGTATGTCACCCGCATGGGCGTGTTTTGATATGGTCTTTCATCGTCCGACACCAGAGTACACACATAAAGTATAACAATAACAATATAACATACGAAGGCAATGGAAGGTGCTATCAACATTCTTTAGTGCAATAACATGAGTACTACCTTTGCTAATAGGACAGGAATTCAGTTTTTTACATGATGTTAGTTATGGCATCCCAGCCTAAGTACTAAAGACCTTCCATCCTACACATTTTCGATTGTCTGTCTGTAATATCTGCAGGTTTATAAAATTAATATAATACCCCTTTAAAGTTGAATACTTATAGGGCAGAGGATAGGACCTTTTTCCCTTATAGTGCACCATATCTGGAACAATATGAACCTTCCATTTTACCAATTACCGAATGTCTGTCTGCACTAAGAGTGTAGTCAAATTTATGTGGCATTTTTCCTTCTAAATCTCCTAAAACAATATAGACCTTGCCTGTATAATCCGCAATTTTATAAAAATTGCATAGGTATATGTTAATATGTAGTTGTGACATTAATGAAGAAATTTAATAGTTCTTGGTTAGCGAACATCTGGAAACCGGGGGTCCCTTACTGATAACAAAACGGATAATCTCATGTTTTCACAATTTCGATTTCCAGAAACATGATAAACGTTGGGGCCATGGACTGCCATAGTTTGGAGCACCAGGAGTACGCCGACAGAATTAGACTGTACTCGCAGCGGTTGCATCAGCAGTGGAACAACGTTCAGCACCCCAGTATCTCACTAAAAGGTTTAACTTAAAAAGCAATATGATTATTTCATTAATTACTAATATTTGTTGACTACAGGGCTCCTTAAAGATGTGCCCAGTCATCAATTCTATTTGTCTAAGCCAATTTCACCCGAGGATACTGCTCAAGTAAGTATCACAATATTGCAAACAATTTAAAAATGTTGTCTATATGGCAATCAATGACCTTTTAAAAAAGAAACGAAACTATCAATATTTATTTCTGCGAAAAACCTTTTAATTAAAAAAAATAAAAAGATCATTGATTAATTTATATAGAATTTATTACCAAATAAGGCTATGACCAAACTTTGTTATTTTAAAAAGCGTACATTTTGTCTACTTTCAGATGAAACTCTTCACTGAGAAAGCGCACATCAGCGTTTCGCACATACAAATCGACCACAAAGAGGCTGTGGTTGTACCTTTCAGGATTCCCTGATTACCTTGCCATAAGTGAAATACAGTGATAAATTTATATAAAATCAAAAACTATATTGGTACTAAGTAACCCTTGAAAAATCAGGTAGTCGACCTATTTTTATTTAGTGTACAGAAACAAATAAATACAGTCTATATTCTTAACGTGCCCCATTTTTATTTTTTATTTTGCAAGCCAAACGTTAAGATAAAATCCATAATGTCTTTCGATTTGAATCATAAATTTTGGGTGTCCACACGAAAGGAAATTGGGCAACTAATCAAAAAACAGAACCGCTTAAAGAAGATAGAGCCTCCCCAGGAAAAAGCAGTATCATTTAAAATTTTCGCAGAACTCTACGTTTTATATGTGGAGTTGGTAGAAAAGTTAGGTTTCATTTACCACAATACTTTCCAAGTCCAAAAGCGGGCCTTAGTTCGTGTTTTGGTAGAAAGTGCGACTCAGCAGCTGATGAAACTCAAGGAGGAGTTAAAGGATTTGGAAATGAGCGAATATATATATATAGACAAAGCATTGATCGCCAGGAAGCTAACTCCCCGGGATTTGGTCATATGGAGATCGCCACAGTTTCTGTACCGCCGTCCACTTGATATACAAAATATCATAGCCGACAATCGGCTGTACATGAACGAGGAGGAAAAGGAAGAGAAGGCGGCACAGGATTGGGTTCCTATCAGTGAGGCCGTGGAGCTCATCCAAGCTCATGAGCGGGCACGCCAGGCTCGGGTATACAAGTCGAACATAAAGTATGACAAGAAGAAGTTCCTCAAGGTCCATCAAAGAAAAAAAATCAATTATAAATTTACGTTTAAACCGGATCAGACGATGAGTATTCCCGTTAAGAGAACTATATTTGCAGCTGATTTCTTGAAACCTGATGAATCCTGTGAAAACTTGCGAAAAAAGGACGATGTTGTGGAGACAGCAGAGGATGGTAAATATTAAAAAACGTTTAAATAAAATTTTTATGTGCAGTTGGGTATCAAATAACAAATGATACATGCATCGAAAGTCGATTTTCACTAAACACTCGTTTTGTTAAATAAAATTGCACTAGCTTAAAAAAAGTCAACTGCTATTGTATATAATGAAAATCCTTTTAGATGAAGATTCCATTAATAGAATACGAAATAATGCTGCTTGTAAAATCCAATGCTGGTGGCGAGGTTACAGAACACGGAAAGTAGTTAAAATAAGGAAAAGGTTTAAGGAGGAATTGTACGGTATGAAGAAAATAAGAAAACTGAAGCGACCAAACCAGAATGCAAACTCAATTATGGAAATGTACAAAAACGAAATGCTAAAAAAAAAGCTAGATGAAGACTTCATTAACCTGATTAATGATGAACGCACTAGGCTATTGCAAGTCCGAAGCCCATGGATGATGGAAGATATATCCGACCACATTCGGGATTGGTTCAGGGAATTGTAAGTTACCTTAAAAAAAAAAAAAAAAAAAAAAAAAAAAAAGTAACACATACTTCACAGTTACGAAAAGACGCAAAACTTTCATCCGTATCCTGATCCTGTGAAAAAAGGCACGGTATTAGTTGTAATCGATGAAACAATGACTCCAATGGAATTTCAGCAGACGTTAGGTAAAAAGCCGATGACAAAAGAAGAGAAAAAGAAACTTCGAGACAAGGAAAAAAAAGAAAAAAAGAAAAAGAAGGAAAAGCTTAAATTAATAAAAATGAAGGAAGCCAAACGCCGAAAGAAACTGAGAGATGCCGGAATCATAGATATTGGCTATGAGCTAACTGCAAGCAAGCCTATAGGTAACTTACTAAAGAAAATCGAGTTTAGATGTTTAGCTATTACGTTTCCAAATATTAACAACTTTTAGAAAGAATCGAAGAAACAATGAAGACATATGCTAAGGACTGGAGGAACGTTGATGAATATCTTAACAAAAATCATGATCCCATAAAAGAGTGGGTGACAGAGGATGAACTTGTAAAGATACATCAGGAAGTTAGAGGCCTAGTCGACGAATACATGAGGTTAAGTCAATCTCTTGTTAATAATCATAATCCCTAAGAATATTTTGAAACATTTAAAATGTTAATTTTTAGGGTAGAGTACGAATTGCTTCGGGAGGCTTTAGCAAAGGATAAAAATGAGAAATATAAAGCTCTGAAAGTAAAGTATCCAAAAAAGAAGAAAAATAAGAAGAAGAAAAAGCCAAAGGATATGACAGGCGATAGAACTCTTGAGTCCTTGTACCACGAACTAAAGGATGGAGGAATAATAGAGGAAGTTTCTCATAAAGATTTCGATGAATTTATTGCGGACTTTAATTTTGTGGCAGACGACACTAGGAATGAAGATGACTTGACGTATGTAATTTAAATTATTTAAAGCGTATTGTACAAGATCAATTCGCATCATTTCTTCATATTACACCCCCTAATTTTAATGAATTTTGTGTTTTATTCTAGAACATTGGGTCCAGCCAAAGGGGATATTAAAATGGTTATTCAAGAGTCAATGCTAGGAATGGGCGAATTTAATATTCCAAAACCGAAGTCTCTTTTACTTATTGGACCGCTAAATTCCGGAAAGAAATTGTTGTGTCAAATCATTGCATCAGAACTAGGTAGGTTATATACAAATTTTAATTATTTGTAGCTTTTATTCACCATTTATAATTCAGACGCAGTTTTTATGAATCTAAGTCCTGAGAAGACTTATAAGTACGCCGATGACTTGAAGTACTTTTTACATGTTGTTGTAAAGGTGGCGCGGGAGTTTCAACCCACCATAATGTTTTTCGATGAAGCTCATCGATTATTTTGGAAGAAGATACCCCCTGAGGCAGTAGATATAAAACCAAGACTTCTGGGATCTTCCATAGCCAGTAAAATTTTGAAGCCTCTCAAGAAAAACGATAAAATTGTCCTCGTCGGCACAAGTTCTATGCCCTGGGCGGCGAAGGCGGGCATTAAAAAAGCGTTCCAAAAAGTTCTGCTAATCCCGAAGTGCGATTACGGCACTAGTTTCCTGCTTTGGCTAGAGCTTATGACCGAAAACGCCCCGGATGATATGCCGGAGTACGCATACTCTGCACTGGCAAGAGTCTTGCAAGCTTATAACTCCGGTGATATCAATGACAACATAAATCAGACCTTAAGTATCGACCGAAAAATGCGCCTTAAAAATGAGGCATTGGACCCCAATGAGTTCTTAGAATATTTTATCAGCAAGAATGAACCTCCAATTTTTCCTCCAGAGGAGAAGGTATACAGTTACAAAAGTTTATCCGAAATAATAATGATTTAACGTATTTTAATTTCAGCTGATGGCAAAGTTCAACAAATGGTTTGGCAAGTCAAACAAGCTGCAAAAATTGAGAAATAGTTATATGGCCCAAAAGTTGGCGAAAGCAAGCAAAAGAAAGTAGAGAGCGCAACTTTTTTCAGAAATCGCTTTTACAAAATTAATATACACTGTCATAATTTAATAATATAATAAGTAATAAATAAGTTAATGTAAACTTACCTTGAAACTACACGAATTACCTTTGTTTTAGTTTATGTATTTTTTATTGAAAATATATAACCAAAGTTTTTCCTATGGAAAATAGTATCTAACGAAATCAAATAATTTGTGTAAAATGTAGTTCTTATATATTTAGCATGTCATTTAATTGTTTGTTTGTTGTTGTGGTAAAAACTCTTCCAACTCAGAATCTTCAATTTCACACAGTCGAACCGAAATATTACTGTTGGAACCAATTTCTCCGACAGCGCATGGAAATAGATATGCCTCCTCTGAATTTTCTGCAAAATATACAGATTTGTAATATTTGTAAAGTATGGAAAAATATTATTTGTGTGCCTACCACTTATCGTCCTTCTGGTCTTAATTTCCTTCCTTGAAATCGGCCCATCGGTCATAGAGCTTTCCCCATCCGTTTCACTTGGAAAATGCATCGTGGGTAAATACGAATCAGGATGTCTTAAATATACTTTGCCTGTTGATTGAATCAAATAAGCATTCGTTTTATTTTAAAACATTTATATTTTAGTTTAAATTATTTTATGTTGTTATACTTTTAGACAATCCTAAAAAAGGCGTTTGTCAAACATATATATGTATATATTTCAGTTTTAATTATTTTATATTGTTACTTATACATAATAAATTTTAACTTAATCCAGACTAAACTTTAGCAGAATAATTAAAATCAGATTACTATTTTAAAAATTTATTGAGAGTGTTATTCCCTCGGTAATAGTTTTTTAAAATGTAGCTTAGCAAAGGAAACAAATTGAGTATTGATACAAAAATTTGATTATTTCTTATGTTTGATCAAAACTTACACAAATGACTAACTTTCGACGGTAAAGGCACTGATTGCATGAAATGAAGTAGTTAAATAGATTAGTAAACATAGATGTTATGCTAGTGCTAAATAGTTCAAGAAAATAACAAGTGGTAGGGCTATGAAATGTAGGAAATAAAATAATAAATAGTTGCGCTAAGTAATTAGAGCTATATAAATTATATGAACAAAAAACTTCCGGTTAGTTTAATCATTTAATATAAAGTTGAAAACAATGGATGATGATGTGCTTTCTAGTCTCTTTAACCAAGGATCAAAGTTTTCTTATAAAACATAGAGGGAGCTTGATTTCAATAGAACTCAATTTACATTACCTGTATTTGATTTATAGTCTTCATTCTCGATATTATTAAAAGAACTCAGTCTTGAAAGTGGCTGATTACTTGATCTCGGCAACATAAACGGCTCCAAACAGCTCTCCGCTTCCGAATCCAAATACTCCGATCCGATATCCTCGTTCAGTGCAGCTATATCCCTAGTCGGATCGACATCTCCGTCTTCTCCTTAGTGGTTAAGTAAGTATTTGATTATACATAAACTAGAATATATGTTAATAAAACTACACTCACTGTGAACGAAAAAGGCCTTCTTCGACTTGGACTCGTTGCTATCATTGCTGTGTAGGCTCGACGAGTCGGCTATTTCTGCTCCAGGAACTTCGGTTATGTCTGGCAAGGGATTATGGCTTTTGCGAACCCAGTCGGAGCAGTCCCAATGGTACTGACCATTGGCAAGAGCTGAGTAATCAACGAAATTCGCACTGGAGGAGTGGCACACGTTGGGCATTTCAACTTGGATTAGTTTGCCCGTTGAAAAGCGACTTACTGAGGGTCCGAAATCACGTTTAAGTTCTGAAAAGGAAGGCAGGAAGTATTTATCATTATATTATACCAAAATTTAAAAGTTTACACATGAGTACTAACCATTGTTCAGTTTGTTTTCACTGAATGTTCTTAAATGCATCTGCTCACACCACTCTTGTTTGTAGGCATTATCGGCATCGGCGGAATGGCAGGTGTTTATGTTAACATGCTGTTTGTTTCGATTCACCTTCTGGTACTCAAATGGCACATTTTCCAGTTCATCGCCAGCCGAACCGTAGCTTCGCAGTATATCCAAATTGTTGACGAAATTCCTGTTGCTCATGAACAGGTTATCATTGGGGGCAGCGGTGTAGCTAATGGGTCGCTGGTTCACCTCCAAGTTACTCAACTTAACATTCGGCTTGCAGTAGTTGTCCTTGTCGACCAACGAGTTTAGGTTCGCCTCCTTGTAGGACGGCTTGTTCTTGTCCTTTTCAAGTCGGTTCCTTCGCTTCGAGGATGAATTCCTCCGAATTACCACACAGCACAGGACGCAACTAATGATCACCAGCACCACGGCCACTCCCGATATGATACCACTAATGTGCTCTATCGAAAAGTTCTTCAGCTTTGTGGAAATCGAGTTCGAGTACAGTGGATCTCCGCAGCTGGCACCTGTGAGATACGAGGGACAAATGCACCGAAAACTGCCCGGCTCGTTGATGCAGGTTGCTCCATTACCACACGGCTGGTTCTCGCACTCGTCCACATCGATCTCACAGGTGGGACCAGTGTAGCCCCGGCACATGCAGTGCGATATGCCATCGCCCTCCTCGCAAATCCCGCCATTCTTGCACGGATTCGGGGTGCAGAACTTGCCGTACTCGCACCTGCGACCAGACAAGTGAATCGGACACGTGCAGCTGTAGTTGTTGGGTCCGTGGTAGTCGCACCGTCCGCCGAACAAACAAGGTCCCGACGAGCACGGATCGAGATCGATCTCGCAGTGCCTGCCCGAATATCGCGGCTGGCAGGCACACTCAAATGCATCAGCACCAAGTTCCTTGCAGATGCCACTATTCGCACACGGCTGCGATCCGCAAATGCCCAGGCGGACCAGCACATTGGACGGATCGCACTTGAACTCCACGTTCGTGAACCGCTTGAGGGCAGCAATGGTGCTGCCGCCGGAAATGTACAGGGGCAGTGACTCCTTGGCTATCTTTATGTTCGCCATGCAACCGATGAAGCCACGCTGAATGTCCTCGTAGCCGATGATCGATGGATGTGGTCGCACTTCGGCGCCCACAAAGATGTCGTTCGACTGGATGTTCAGGATCCCATTCACACCCGGCGCACTGCCGTGTGAGACGTGCTTGTTGTCCACCATCAGCTTGGCACTGTTGAGCGATCGCTCCAGACTGATCAGGTGCCATTCCCCATCGGAGATGTTGATGCTCGAAACGCTAATGACTCCCTCACCGGAGCCCAGATCGAATCGGTACTGCACGGCTCCGTTTATGATCTCCAGAATGTTGTAGTCCACTTTGCCGCTGGCGTATAGCAGGGTGCCAGTTTGCTGCACAGTTCTTATCTGCAGCGAATACGAGAATTCATTTTCCAGCGTGAACTTGGCCTTGATTTTGTTGATCTTGTAGTGGGCATAGCTCTTTCCGCCGAACGAAACCGCAGTGAACAGACCAATGTCACAGGATTCATTGCTGCACTTCGATGACTTTCTCTCGCAGTACGTTCCCGAAAAGCCCTTGGGACACACGCATTGGTAGCCCAGCACCGATCCCGATGGCATGCAGATCCTCTGCGGCGAGCACGGATCCGTGGAGCAGGCATTTACCGTCTCGTTACAGTGCTTCCCATCGAAACCTGGCCTGCAGACGCATCTGTTCACCCGATTGTACGATGGAGCAGCGAAACTTATCACATCCGTAAAGGTGGTCGTGACATTGTTCTTCTGGATCCGCAAGATCTGCTTGCACTCCCCGTGAACACAGGAGTTTTGATTGCTCTGGCAGGTGGAGGGCAGTATCTCCTCCACAACCAAGTTGGTTTCGTTCTCGATCTCGTTCTTCTTGTCGATCAGCGTTTGTCGAATCTCATCGCTGGTGAAGAACTCATCGGAGTCGGGAATAATTTGCTGTTTTCGCACTGCAAACACCACATTTAAATTGGACTCAATCGATCTGGCATGTCGAGTGGCCACAGAGTGATGCGTGGCTTCCGTTTGCAAGGTAATGAGGATCACATCCTTTTGGCGACAACGCATGATGTTGCGAATGGAGCGCATGAACGTTTTCCTGTGACTGAGCAGGAACTCCGATGGTGAAATCCTGCTGAAGCGAATGACAACTGATTCCTTGAGCATGTCGTTGGTGACCAGCTCCACATTGATCTTGACCATCGAGAAGACCTGGAATTTGCCATCCGAAACGGACACATTAAGCTTATACAGGCCAATGTCGAGGTTGGATATGGCGTAGATCTTTCCCGTTTTGTTGGAGACGTTAAACAGCTTGGAGCTCTGATACATGTCCTCGGGACCGGATACCAAACTGAAGTTCAGTTCGTCATACTTGTCCTGATCGGAGGCGTGAAGTGTTCCAATGAAGGCGCCAGAGAAATCGTCCTCAAACGAGTTGATTGTCACCTCCAAAGGAGTGACTATTGGAGGGTATTGACTTTCCTCGATTACTTTCACCACCACCCAGGCATCGGAATACAGTGGCGGTGTGCCGTTGTCAAACACCCGAACCTGAATCACGAACTCATCCTGAAGGTTGTGATTGAACCGCGAGGCAGTGCTCAGCGATCCATCTTGCTCCAGGCGGAATAGTCCGCCCTCGTTGCCCGACCGAATGTCGAATGTGTAGGGAGTGGTATTGGGTGATTCGTCTGCGTCTGATATTTTGAATGTGAGGAATATGTAGCCCAGGGGTCGGTTTTCTTGCAGCACAACACTGTAGTTGGCGCTGGAAAAGAGGGGCGCATTGTCGTTTGTGTCCAATATATTCACATTCACTGGCACACTGTTGCAGTTATTGGGAGTTCCATGGTCGCAGGCCTGAATTTCCAGGTTATAGTGCGAAATTGTCTCCCGATCCAAGGGTCTCGACACGCTTATCGTTCCGTTTTTCTGATCTATCGAGAACTGGCCTATGGGGTCACCCTTTTCGATGTTGTACGTGACAAGACCATTGATATCAGAGTCCTCATCTGTGGCCTTGACATCCAGAATCTTGGTTCCCACGGCTATATCTTCGTTAACATTAATGCGGTACAAGTTCTGCAGAAACTTGGGACTGTTGTCATTAATGTCCAGTATGGACACGTTCACATAGGCATTGTTGCTGAGCGGTGGAGTGCCTCCGTCGATGGCTTGAACGGTTAGGAAGTAAAACTTGGACATTTCATAGTCCAAAGTCGCATTCAGCGACAGTTCGCCGGTCATGGAATCCATTTTGAATTTTCCCTGCTCGTTGCCACTCATGATGAAGTAGTGGATGTCCGCATTTACACCAATGTCTATGGAGGCAGCATAGACCTTGCAGACCTCGGTGCCATGGGTGGCGTTCTCAAGGATTTGGCAGGAGTACTGCCGCATACTGAACTCAGGCGGGTTGTCGTTGATGTCCAATATGTTTACGGCCACCGTTGCAATGGAATGCAATTTGGGAATACCGCAGTCCTCCGCTTTGACCGTCAGGTTAAACAGAGAAATAGTTTCGCGATCAAGATTTTTGTCCAGCCTAATAATACCAGTCGACTTCGAAATTTTAAAGTAATCATGATTTTCGCCCATTAAGGAGTACTTGATTTGTCTGTTGACCCCAAAGTCCTTGTCCATCGCATGCACTTTCGTGATCAGCGTATTCAGTTGAGCATCCTCGGGAATGCTCACTCTGTATTGGGCCATCGAGAAAACGGGTTTGTTGTCATTTATGTCACTGACTGTGATGATTATTTCGGAGAAGCATTCCTGGGTGAAGTCCTTGCCGTCCTGGACGTGCGCCACCAGTTTATACCTTGGAGTAGTTTCCCGGTCTAGTGCATTCGCCACCTTCAAAATGCCACTTTCCTTTCCAATTGTGAAGTCGTCTGCCCCTTTGCCCGACAGATAGAAGCGAAGTTTGCTTTGCAAATCAAAGTCAACCGCCTTGACTTCAACTAGTGCAGTTCCAACCGAGATGGATTCATTAGTGGTGATATGATAGCGAGGTTTCAGGCAGTAGGGCGTATTGTCGTTTATGTCCTTTACATCTACTTCAACGTTGGCTTTGGCAGTGAATTTTCCATCAGTTGCAATTATGCTCAAGTTGTAGAACTTGATTTGTTCGCGATCCAATGGTTTGGCAATAAATAGCTCCCCACTCTTACCGATCTGGAACTGAGCTTGTTTGTCCCCAGAAACGATGAAGAAGTCCATTTCCTGTTTCTCAATGTCCGGATCAATTAAAAGCAAGTTGATTAAAACTGTGCCAGGCAGTGCGTTCTCGAGAACCGAAAGTCTTTCGATAGGTAACTTAAATGCAGGTGCATTGTCATTATAGTCTACAATTTTAATAGTAACAGGTACTTTCGCATCATGCTTCGGGTGACCATTATCGGCAGCAATTACTTTGAAATTATATTCCGATTGAACTTCTCTATCCAGGGAGGTTAGTAGGGTGATCCAGCCAGAGTAGATGTCGATATCGAAAATGTTCTGAATGTTTTCGGCTTCACTTTCCAGATAGTATCGAATGTCGCCATTTGGTCCGGTGTCGGCATCAGTCGCTGATACTTTCACTAGCGAAATAACCTTTTCACTGTTTTCCGCTACACTGGCACTGTAGAACGTGTTGTCAAACTTGGGGTAGTTATCATTTTCGTCCCTGACATCGATAAAGACATCAGCGTAGGCAAACAGAACCGGAACCGTGGCGGTTTCTGCCACCACAATCAAATTGTGCGACTCCTGTTGTTCGCGGTCTAAGGTCTGCTGAAGGATGAGTTCGCCACTGTCGGATATCATGAAATGCTCCTGATCAGCGGCTATCGAAAATTTAAACGTAAAGTTTCCAATCGTGTGCAGCTTTGTGAGCACGGTTCCCGGTGACGTTGACTCTATAATCTTAAGTTGGATTGACGACTTGTCGAAAACGGGAATGCTTGAATCTGTTTCAATTATTTCGATTGACACTGGCACTTCCGAGTGAAATTGAGGTTCACCACGGTCAGCAGCGCGTACAAAGAACTGATAGGATCCCACACCGAAGGTTAGAGCATCCCGCTTGAGGACAATATCTCCAGAGTTCTCGTTTATTTCAACCACATCTTTTGAGGACTCGTCTTTAGACTTTTGCACAATTTGGTAGTTCACCGAGCCATTGTCGTTTATATCGTCGTCCTTGGCCTTGACCTTGAAATAAATTGATTGTGTGCAGTATTTTAGTTACCAAAATCTTTAGAGACATTCAAAGAATTGAAAAATCATTATCCTTACCGTTAAAATAGTCCTGTTCGCTTCCGTTGTTGTGCTTACAACAATTTTGTATTCTTTTATCAGGAAGTAAGGAACGTTATCGTTTACGTCAGCTATTATAACCTTGAGGGATGCAAAACCAAATTTACCGCCACCATCTGAGACTTTCAAGAGCACCACGTACTCGTCCCTTTTTTCACGGTCAAACGTTACTTTAGAGGTTATTACACCTGTCGTTTGATCGATGAGAAAGAATTTTTTCATTTCCTCGGAAACTATTTCGTAGTAAAGGCTTGAGTACGCTCCAAAGTCTCCATCCGATGCTTTAACCTAGGATTGCAAATTCTTGTTAGATAAATCCATTAAGTTTAGGCAATAACATACCGTAATTATATTATGGCCGTGCAACAAATTTTCGGAAATGTTCGCCTCGTAAGAGCTCTTATCAAATTGTGGACTATATACATTTTCCGGCAGTAAAGATATTTTCAAACGTGCATATGCCGTATGCACTCCATCCGAAACCGAAATATTCAAGACTGTGCTACTTTTGTCGGTAAAATTCAACATGTTTTGAAGGGATATCACTCCTGTTAGCTTATCAATACTATAGGTTTGCAATTCGTTTCCGTAAACAATTTTATACTCCAGCAAATCAGTGTCGGAAATATCCTTATCGTAAGCTTTAGGTAGGGCAACAAATTGTCCACGGACAGCGGCGACTGATAGTTTGGTGAAGTAGGAAGGCTCAACAAAGCATGGAGGATTATCGTTCAGGTCTTTAACTGGAAAATAAATATAAATTTATAGTATTTAAATACTTCTTTCCTTAATAATAAATCAAGTAGCTACCTGTTATAAATATGTTTGATCGGGAACTTAATGATGGCGAACCATGGTCTTTTACATTGACGACAACATGATGGTATTTTATTTGCTCATAGTCCAAGGGTGTCTTTAAATATAGATTGCCATCAGTGACATCAATGTAGAACAGTTCGGAATTATTTTGTCCATTTATGGACTCAATGTAATAGGAAAGTTTTGCGTTTGCTCCAGAGTCTTTATCAGTTGCGTTAATTTTTAAAATCTGGGTTCCAAACGATGTATTTTCTGGAATGGTTATGTTGTAGATATCACTTTCAATCTCTGGATAACAGTCGTTGACATCAATAATGGAAACAGATAGAACGACTTCGGCGTAAACTCCAGAAAGGCTATCGGTTGCCCGGATAGAAACGTCATGGCTATTCATTTGCTCATAGTCCAGTTCATTTACAACGTAAATTGATCCTGAAATAAATAAATGATATACAATAAATGGCAAAAAGATAAAGAAAAACACAAAATGAATGTACCTGTATTGTAATCAATTTCAAAGGACTGACTGTCAGAAGATATGGTGTAAATTAAACTCCTGCCCAAGGGACTTTCGGCCTCAATGGATACGGAAAGGGCCGAGTACATTTCTACATCCTCTTTGACGCTGACAGTGTAAAACTGTTTCTCAAAAACGGGCATCGAACGGTCAATTACCTAAAAATGTAGCGATACTTGTTAATAGATTTTGTTTGAATTTGTTTTATAACTTAAAACCCACCTTTACTTGCAGTGGAGCTTCTGAAGAGCAGGGTGTTATGGCCCCATCGTAAGCAGCAACCGTGAGTTCGTAGTTTCGGTTGTGCCCCTCCACATGCTGCTTGATGGATAGTTCTCCCGACTTGCGATCCAATTTGAACAGTTCTCCATTTCCCTTTTTCAATTCGTACCGAACCTCACCATTTTCGCCGCTATCCAAGTCAATGGCCTTGACCTGCATTATGATAGTGCCTCTGGGATCGTCTATGGAAACAGTGGCATAATATGGCATATTGACAAATAAGGGGCAGTTATCATTAACATCCAAAACGGATATATATACAGAGGTAACTGCCCGGCGCACATTAGCATTAGCTCCGTCGAACAAAACTGACTTTGCTTCCACAAAGAGTCGGTACAAATCGCGAACTTCACGATCGAAAATTACTCCAGTTGTTTTGAGGGCTCCAGAGCTGATTCCAATATCGAACAATTGGGTTGGATTCAAGATGCGATACTCGACATTTTCGTTCAGCGAGTTTCCCACCACATTAACCAATCCAATTGTAACCACTTTTGTGTTGTTTTCAAATGCAGAAAATCGGTACGATTCTCGTTGGAATGCGAAATTTGAGTCTATGGCTGACAAAACTTTAATCTTCACTATTAATATAGCAGAGAATATTCCGTCGGAGGCACGGACGTGTAGCGTATAGTCCTGATCATTTTCATTGTTTAAAATTTCGAAATTTCTGAAAATCATTTTCGGTTTTATTGAAGCTTATTTGAAAGATTATTAAACTTACCTCGTTGTTATAATGCCTGTGTATTTTTCGATTTGAAAGCATTCATTGGTGTTGCCATCCACAATGTCAAACCGCAAGGTATCGTTATCAGCATCCTTTGCATTGACTTGTGCAACAAACACGTTTTCGAATGTTGGCAGGAACAAGGTCACATTAAGTTCTCTTTCATTAAATACTGGAGGACAATCGTTGACATTAATCACACGAATTGTCACATGTGCTGTTGTAGTGGAATGTAGTTTGGGTTTTCCCATATCACTAACCTGAAATAGGTATTATTTTTAAGAATAATGCTACAATATGTTGTTGTTTCACTTACCGTAACATCGAAAGTATAGCCAGCGTTCGTTTCATAATCCAAGTGTCGTAAAAGTTCAATGGCGCCGGTGGTCGAATCTATTTTGAAAACATTTTTGGCCAGATCATCATTTATGTGGTACTCAACCATTCCGTTTACTCCGACATCAGCATCCTTTACTTGTAATGTTAAATGACTGAAGAATAAAAAATAATATTACTGTTGGCATTCATAATTTCGAATTTAAAACACATACTCTTTCGATGAATCATGTACTTTGAGTACGTAAGATCCAATGGCGGTCGATTCAGATAAAGCTCCCACATATTCATTCTGAACGAAATACGGAATATTGTCGTTGGCATCTAGGATATGTATTATTATATTCTGGCAGGAAGACTCGGCTGCCATATTGGTTCCCTTAACCGTAAGGTTGAATACTCTAAAAAATGGATAGAAATATATTGAGTAACTACATTTTATTATATATAAATCCATTGTATAACTTACTTGATTGTTTCGTAATCGATATTGCCATTGATAACAATAACTCCAGTGGAGGGGTTAATGCGGAAGCTATCGTTTATGTTGCCGGAAACAATGTTGAAGAATATGGATGAGGATGAGCGAGCGGTGACTTGAGTTACGAACGTTCCGATGCTTAGGTTTTCGAATATTTCGATGGCAATGTTGTTGGTCGGGAATTTTGGCGGATCGTTCTCGGACATGGTAACAATGATGTGCACAGGGATCTGCGAGGACAGCGGTGGGCTGCCCAGGTCTACTGCCTTCACCTGCAGCATGTACTCCTGGATCTTGTTGATGTTCAAGCTGCCCGCCAAGGTGATCACACCAAAGGTGGGGTCGATCTCGAAGACACTTCCCACATTGCCCGTGATGATGGAGTACTGAATCTCGGCATTGCGGCCACTATCGCGGTCTATGGCCCGCACCTCGGCCAACTTGGAGCCAATTGCTGCACTTTCGGGCACCTTACTTTGAATTATTTTCGCCGTGAACTCCGGATGGTGATCGTTGTGGTCATGCACGTTTACAATAATCTTGGCATAGTTTCTTTTCCCGGGCGCTCCCTGATCCTTAACGAAAACGATGAGAATGTGTTGCGCGGTCTTCTCGAAATCCAATCTCTGGGTAACAATGACATTTCCGCTAATGGAGTCGATCCGAAACAAGGCCAGTGATGAGGGATCCTGAGTGGCGTGGAGGTGATAGAACAGTTTCTTATCCTCATCTCTGTCAGTGGCATGAAGCTGCATGATAACCGACTCCTCTTCAATGTTCTCCGATATATTGACATGGTAGACATCTTTGGCGAATTGCGGAGGGTTGTCATTTATATCGATCACTTGAACCAAGAGGTTAGTGTACGACGTAAATGTGCCATCAGTTACACCAATGGTCAGATTATAAGACTTTTTAGTTTCATAATCCAAGTATTTTGAAAGCAAAATGTTTCCGTTGTCTTGGCCAATATAAAAGGTGTTTTCATCATTGCCATCTGTGGAAACGATTCGAAAATTGAACTAAATGTAGTGCATTTGAGTGTATTTAATGAACTTACTGGAGATATTGAACCACAGCTGATCGTTTTCATCATCGACAGCCAATATTTGAGTAACCAAAAATCCTGGCTTGTCATTCTCCGTCAGATCAACGACATTATCTAACGACTTTTTCACTATTAACGGTGCGTTTTGCGAATTCGGATTAACAGGAATTACGACTATATTAACTCTAGCAGTTTGACTCTTTTTAGGAATTCCATTGTCTTCAGCCTTAATGTGAATCTCAAACTCATTGTCGGATTCCAATGGCTTCGCTATATGTATGTGGCCCCTTTGACTATCGATGCGGAATTTGTTTTTACCCTTTCCGGACTTGATTGAATAGGTAATTCGGCCATTCTCACCACTATCGCTGTCGATGGCATGAACCTATAACAGATGACATCGTATTGTAAATTGATTTAATTGTATTTTAGTTTTTTTAACTATATTATCAAAGGACAACATACCTGAAAAATAGATTGATTGACAGTGGCTGAGGATGGAACTTGCACTTTGTAGACCCGTTGATCAAACTCCGGGCTATTATCGTTAATATCTAGGACTGACACAACAATTCTCGAGGTAGAAGATAACACTGGCGATCCATTGTCAGATATAGCAACCTGGAAAAAAAGGTTAAGTTAATAAATAGAATAACACTAACAAGCCATAGTTTTAAGCCTATATTACCTCCAAAATGTGTTCCGCTTGATTTTCTCTGTCCAATTTGCGTTCAGTTGTTTTGATTACTCCTAAAATCATAAGCAAGTTCATGTTATTTCAAATTAAATGTAATTTTTTGAATATAATTACCTGTTTTCGAATCGATCTCGAAGTAGCCGACGAGATTTCCGGAAACGATATTGTAAGTAATAGACTGTGTGGGATCTATATCGGGATCTACTGCATTCAGGGTAATGATCTCTACGTTTTCCGCACTTGCTTCCGTAACATTGACATAGTACACGGGCTTGCTCGTCAGCGGAATGTTATCATTTTCGTTTTCGACTTCGATGTAAACCTAATCATAAAGTGTTTTTGTTTTTATTAATTAGTTTGGACTAATCTGGAAGCACTTACTTCGACACAAATGCTGAGAGGAACTATGGCGCAATCCTGTGCACACAGTGTCAGCCAGTAAAAGTTCTTCGTCTCCGCATCGAGTTGGGATAAGGAAGTTATTGAACCTGCGACACGTGCATTGACATTAATCCAATCGAAAATGTAATAAAGAGTGAGTGCAAACCTTGGTCGTTAACCGCAAAAATGCCCAGTCCATCGCCACCTGTGATGGAGTAAGTGATTTTCGAGTTCAGATCAACCGTATCCATGTCCCGGGCGGTGACATTCATTACAAACGTCCCCTTCGGCTTGTTCTCTTTGATTCTTCCCTCATACACAAAGTCATCGAATTCGGGAGCGAATCGGTTCTCGTTGACATCGATGATCATTATCACGATGGGCATGTCCGATGTCAGCGACGGATCTCCGCCATCAATGGCGCTGACAACAAGATTATGCACCTGTTTGTTCTCGTAGTCCAGCTGTCCTTGCGTCCGTATGGCACCAGTGTGCTTGTCGATCCGGAACAATTCCTCGTCCTGGGTCTCCTCTTTGAGCGAGAAGAGGATCTCGGCATTGGGACCAATGTCTTCGTCCACTGCCTCGATCACGGCCAGAACTGTGCCGCGGGGCAGATCTTCACGCACTTTGAATATGTACTCTTGCACACCGAACACGGGGGCGTTATCGTTGACATCGTCGACCAGTATGTAAACCAGTGCCTCCGAGGAGAGCACGGGATTGCCCCCATCCTTGGCCGTTAGATGGAGAGCATAGTTATCCTGTTGCTCCCGATCCAGTGGCCTGTTTAGACGAATGCACCCCGTAGTCGCATTGACTGTGAAATCACTGCACTCCACCGACAGTGCATAGGTCACCTGAGCATTTTCTCCCGTATCCGCATCCGTGGCATGAATGCAGTGCACCACAGTTCCGACCCTGGCGCTTTCTGTCAATCGAAATGTGGCCAATGTCTTCTGAATAACTGGGCGATTGTCGTTCACATCGAGGATTGTTATGGGCAGCATTTTCGATGTCGATTTGGTGGGATTACCCAGATCATAGACGGTTATATTGAGGACATATTCACTCTGACGCTCTCTATCCAAATACCCAATTATCTGCAGTTCACCACGATCGGGATCGATCCGAAAAACAGAGTCGTAGTCCCCATCGGAGATGGCAAACACCAGTTTGCCATTGTAGCCCAGGTCCCGGTCCTTGGCATCTATCCAAGCCACCGTTTCGCCCAACTGAACACTTTCATTGATGGACAGCTGCTGCGGGAAGTTAACGAACTCAGGTCGGTGCACATTTTGACCATATCGACTGGGTGTAAGCGATAGGTCGCTGAAAACCGATGGCGACACACTCCGCACGTTGTTCTTTTCGGCCAGGGTCAATGTTTCCGCCAACCTCCTGGCGACTCCGGTTTCGCGACACTCGAAAGATCCGTAGCCGTGAGGAATGCTGGCATCTCCACCCAAATCCTCAGGCATCAGGTGTACATTGACGATTAGGTCATCGGAAAAGTGAGTGCCATCCGTGGCCGACACTTTGAGGATGCGATTGGTTAGGGAGGTCTTCGTCAGGTCGCAGGAAATGGACAGGGAACCGGATGTGGGGTCCAGATTGAAGCAACCGTCTTCGTTGCCATCGCTCAACCGATAGGAAATGATGTCGCCAGCATCGAAATCAATGGCTGACGTGACGAAAACTTCAGTACCCATCGGTGCCGACTTGGTGACTTTGCCATAGCAGTTAACCCGCTCAAACTGGGGCCTATTATCGTTAATGTCATTAACCACGATGGACAGTTTTATTTCCGTCTGCCTTCGGTACGGCAAACCCCAGTCCGATGCACGTATTATAAGTTCGTAGTTGCGCTTCATCGTTTCGTAGTCAATTTGAGATGTGGTCTTAACGATGCCGCTAAAGTGATCGATTTCGAATGGAACCGTATTTAGATTGGCAATACTATACGATATGTACGAATTTTCACCAGAATCCCTGTCTTTGGCCGTCAGTTTAACCACAAACGATCCAGCCAAATTGTTTTCATTGATACTGATCATTTTGTTCACATTCTCGAAGATGGGATCATTGTCGTTCATATCCTGCACGCTTATTTTCACCTTGGCAGAGGATTGTTTTCGCGAACCAACATTCGCTTGATCAATGGCGGAAACGGTAAGCGTATAGCTTGACTTCTTTTCAGCATCCAGCTGCTTGGCTGTGTACAACATCCCGGAATCGGGATTAATGCGGAACTCGTCGCCCTCATTGCCACCCACGATTTCCAAGTAGACCAATGCGTTTTTACCCAAATCCGGATCGCTCACTTTCAGCCTTATCACGGGCATGTTGATGGGGGCCGTTTCCGGAATCGAAACTTCGTAAATTTCCTGCGTAAATATGGGTATGTTTTTGCTCTCTGGCTTTATCTGTATCGGAACGGATTTATAGGCGAATCTACGGGGAGTTCCGAGGTCCTCTGCCCGTAGAGTTAAGTTGTAAATAAAATGTTGTTCATTCAAGTGCGCAAACTTGTTCAGTTCGATGTAGTACTCGTCTTTGGTCTCTGCCGCTTTCAAAAGAAAAGTGCCATCTGGATTACCATCGACTATTTCCAACCGTCCAATGTTACCATCAATCCCAGTGTCTTTGTCGTTAACGCGGACAATTCCATAAATTAGAGGATTCGACGTTGGCGTCACGCTCGAAAAGGTTTTTGTGAAAATTTCCGGAGCGTAAAAGTTAACCTGCTTCACCGAAATGCTGACCTTGGCCTTGCTCGCCTGATGGTTCTGGTGATTGACCCAGGATCCCCGATCGTAGGCCAACACCGTAAGCTCAAAGTGTGAGTTCTCCGCATAATGTAGCTGCTGCAGTAGGGTAATTTCACCTGTGGTGGGGTGGACAGCAAAGTACTCACTATCGATGAGAAGACTGTAGTAGATTTCCCCATTGATGCCCAGATCAGCATCGTCTGCTGTGACTTTCAGGATACTTTGATACTTTGGCGTGTCCTCTGGAATAACTACGGTGTACTGGGTTGGATAAAACAGCGGACTCAGGTCGTTGCGATCCAGTACTTTAATGTGAATATTCGTCTCTGTATCATAGCTCGATACATTTCGGTTGTGCAAGTGTACATGTGCTTTAACTCGAATTACGTATTCCTCAGTTTTTTCTCTGTTTAGCACAACGTTATTTGTTCGCGTTCGAATGGCTAAGAAGGCAAAGTCTCCAACCAGTTTCTCCTCAGCTTTAAATAGCTTCTCCTTGTCGCCACTTATTATCCTATACTTAACTTCTGAGTTCAAGCCAACTCTCATGCCGGCCAGTCTTTCATGCAGTACTCCCTTAGCGTATGTCTTGCCCATACTATTTTCTGGTATGGTAACATTATATACATTATGGCTAAACCGATATAGATTCTCCAATTGATTTTCTAGTCTATGTTCGAGGGTCGCTGTGTGCTTGTCATCGGGTTTACTTTGTACAGTTGGGATTAACCAAAGACTACACAGTAGTGAAATCCATTGGAATATGTTGAAAGCTTTTCTTTTTACAGGAGTTACATATTTTTTATTCTTCATAGTAAACATATACTGCTCTTATTTCACATAATATCCTGCAATAAATAGTAATCATTTTATTAGATAACGAGTACTGAAATTGTTTTAACAAATAATTAATTGAGGTCAAAGATCAATTAAAGATTAAGATAATAAAGAATATCATTTTCCATTAACTGTAGCTCGAATTAATAAAGTATTTCTAATTTAAATCAGGGACACAAAAAGATGTCATCAGCCAGGAAAATACATATCCTAGGTAAGGATGAAACACGGCTTTTAAAAAGAAATGCTCTTGATCTGATCTCTTCAAAAAGAACAAAAAAAAAAAACTAAAAAATATAAAAGTACGATTTTTTTTTAATATTTCGATTATTTCTATGGGAGCCATATAATATAGTCATCCAATTTTGATGAAATTTAAACCGTAATTGTGTAATCTCGAAGAACTTAACAAAAATTTAAATACAGCAAAGTCAATAAAAAAAATACAACTTTAGTGATGCTGATCAAGAATATGTGTACTTTATAGGGTCGGGATTTCTCCTTCACTGCGTTGCAAACTTCTTACTGAAATTATAATACCTTCTGTAAGGATATAAAAAGTTATATGTAAATAGTATCTAAATAAAGTATAGGCACGAAATATCCACCAGACCAAAAATTAATTTAATTGGTCTTTTTTTAGAACAGGTTTCTCTTCTTATTTTCCCATAGTGTCAAAAAAGTTAGTCAACATTCAAATTTATAATAAACATTTATAACTTTTAAAAAAAATTAAATTCGGTGGATCATATGCGATTATATTAGCCGTCGTCCATTTTATTTTTCAAAGAACCCACACGCACACTTAATTTTATCATTAAAATATTTGTACTCTAGGGCATACAGCACTTTATTGTTTATTTACTGAAGAACATTTTACTTTAGACTGGTCATTTCGCCAATTGGCCAATAATTTTATTTTTTTAATGGAAGGGACAAAGCCTTACTGCTGACTATATTTGGAAGATTTTTTCGATGTTGTTCTTTTATAACAAATTGTAAACAAAGGTTTTTTCTGAATCAAAACAAATATGTATATGAATATGAATAAAAATGTATAAAAATGATTATACAAATAATAAAAAGTTAATAGAAGGAAATTGATTTAGTAGAATAATTAATAACAAAATATAATGCCAAATTTAGAAGTAAAAATTTTATTTTGTTTTCCCTTTTAATAATTCTAATTTGTGAAATTTTCTAGTTTTTTTTTTAAATTTTGTCAATGCTTACATTGTATATATATGTAAGTAGATAACAAATCAAATTGTAGTGTAAATATTGTTTAGACAAAATATTATATTACGAATTATAAATGTATGTTTAAAACACCATATAAGTGTTGCAAGCTGTCTTGCCGAAATCGATTTGACCTAGATTTTAAATTAAAGGGGCATTAGACCACCTTATCAGCCATCATATTGCTCTGTAGCTATAAGTAATAGCTTTAATTTTTAAGTTTGCTCATATGCTTTTGTATATTTTAGCAACCAAAGTCTGCTCTAACTTTTGTTCATTACTTTTCTATATGTAATTAAATATTAAGGTTTAGTGGATTAAATAAGAAAATGTGATATTCTTTACAACTCTTTCGTTTAAATTAAAACTGAAAGTTATAGAAGTGTTACATTAGGCGAAAGGCATGAGGGCCAAAAACAAATATTGTTTATTAAAAGTTTTAAATCTATTATTTAAAAATTGAAAGCATAATTAAATTAATAAATGCGAAAAAATTTCACTAGCTTGATGCTATTTAAATATAAGGTTTTTAAAATAAAACATAATACTCTATTTTAAAAAATGATTTGTTTCTATACAATAAATACTAGAATTAAAAGTTTTACAAATGAACACCAAAAGAGTCCAAGTCAATAATTAAATATATTAATAATTTTAGGTGCATCCATTTTTAAGGTATTAGAAATAACAGCTATTCATGAATAAACTTTAATAAATTATAAATTAATTAAAATAAACATTTATTTAATATTTTAAGTCTACAAAGTCATAAACTTGTGTTTATCATTTTTCAACAACGCCCAATTTAATTGGTTATAACATTTACACAAGATACATTTTTTTAGCCCCATTTCGTTTAAAAGGGATTTACCTATGTTTTTATATTCCATAATTAAAAACATGTAAAGGGATCCTATGGATCTCAACAAGGCGAACGTTTTGTGTTAACAATTTAAGCACACTAAATTTGTTGCCCAAAATCTAAATTTTCCTATTACTCGAAATTCAAACATTCTAGCCAGTAACAATGCCTTTAACTGACACCTTTTTAACAGATAAGAAAAACTAATAAACCAAATGTGTGAAAAACAGGGTTTCATTTTCTTTCATTATAAATTCAGAGAAAAGAAGTGGTTGGAACGTTTTTCGTAAATTTATTATATATATTTTATTGTTGTTAAAACTTAAAAAGGCCACAAAACAAAATCAATTTTAAATTGATCTCATTTCTAAAGATTCAACTGTTGATTAATTAAAGTCACCATAATTACTTGATTGAAGAACCACTTGTTGTCAGAAGAAATTTCGAAACGATTCATGAAAATGCGAGGGTTGCGAAATTGTTGCGGCGTGTAGGTAATTATGAGTAATAAAGCCCGTAATATACAAAAAATAAAGAAGTCAAAACGAGCTATGTCTGTTAGCTAGCAGAGAAAATGTGAATCAGTCGATGGACTGATCTAAATGTTAATGTTTACTTACAACTACGCCCGTGTTTTCTAAGGTGTCGCAATAATCCAAACCCTCTTTAACTATTTTCTCACTCAGAAAATGAATCCACAAAGTCACAATTACCACCACAAACTCCACTTTTTATATAGAAATGCAGCATTTACATAGGTATGTAATGCATACATATATATTATACATCGGTGTACACAGATAACATGTGTCTCTTTTTCCGTGGGCCTAATTTTCCGATAAGGTAAATAAACACACACTCAACCACCGCGATAAAATCCGTGTAGGCAGCACTTTAGTGGTATAAAATAAATAGAAATGCACAAATCTTTTCGAAAATGTTTGGCCAACATACAAACGAAGGTACATATGTAGGTATGTGTGTATACCTTTATAATTTAAAGTTGATCCCACTGCGCAAACCACTTCGCTGGAAGTGACTAATACTCGATGTTTTCGTTGGTTGTTCGTTAATTTAGCGGAGCACACTTTCATCGGATTGTAGTTTCATTCATGACCGTTTTCTGGATCATCAATTGGAATTACACATTAACTGCACATTAATTGTATGCACGATCTCCCCCCGCTCTCTTCAATCAAACAAAATCAACTTCCCCGCTTCTAGAGGTGGAAAAACATCGATGCCAACATTGATGTTTTCAAAACCTCGGTTTCATCGATGTTTGGCGGGGCAACATCGATGGTTTTCCAACACTACTCTGCTTCTCCTCTGCCGCAGCGTTGCCCTTACATGATCTTACATTGGAATGTTAGGGAAACGACAATTTAACATTTCCGTTACAAAATCGACGATTTTGAATTTCGAACTTTAAACCAAACTGATCAAGGCAATGGATTTCGGCTCCATGATCGAGGTCAGTTCAAGTTTGTAATTTTTTCAACGCAATATTATATTGTGTTAAAATATAAATGGCCAGCTGCATGTATTCACTAAAAACTAAACAACGATCTCCCCGCCCGCTCTCTTCCATGAAATCAAACAACTCAATCCTCCTCGCTTCGCAGCACTGGTCAGGTTTCGATTATGGTCACTCTCCAATCATCGATAGCCCAATTCCGAACAAACGATTTGATCGATAAACGGATCAGTAACTTGGCGCGAATTACATTATATTTGAATTAAACCCAAGGTTATAAGAGTTTTAGATGTCACAGGTATCACACAGTGTTTATTTACAAATACACTACGATCGCACTTTGAAGCCCTATTTTACTTTGTGAAACATACAATTAAAGTATTCAAGCGCCCCAAAAAGAAGATAATGTTTATCAAAGAGCCACTTACTATCAAAAACTTATACAAAAAAATAATAAAATGTGTATTTTGCTTAAGTAAAGCACAAAATAATCAGCACATATTCTTTAAAAACATTTAAATTGCTACAACAACCAAATATTTAACGCTTCAGTTGTATCCTTACTTTGTTCAGATAAGCTAATAATTATTACTTTGTTCAGATAAGCTAATAATTATTTAACATACATTTATTTTTATTGTTTAAAAACTATAGGTGCTGCAAATTAGCTTTGCTGTCGACCAAAAGCTGTGTTCCCTTTCAAAACAAACTAAATGAAGTCAAAAAAAATTTATGAGTAACATTTTAAAAGAGTATTAATAATTGTTTTACGGTAAGTAAAGTGTTCTGCTCCTACTGTTCCCATTTCCTTAAAAAGTTTCCTACAAATGTAACTGGAAGCAATTTAACAACTAGAGAAAAATCAATATTCTCTATTACTTTACATCATTATTTAAATGAATCTGTAAACAGGTTTCTATTTTTTTTGTTCACTTTCAAATTGCATTCAATCGTTTGTTTTTTTAAAGGCCACGAATGAGCAATTAATATTTTTTTATGTTTCTTGTTTTTTTCCAAGTTATCGGACAACTTAAGTGAAACTTATGTCTCTGAAAGCGGCCCTTTCCAATTTAAAACTGCATTTCATAACAATATTTTGTACCTAAGAGCACACAATTTAAAAAAAAATTGTCTAAAAAAGGCTTGCAGAAATAGTAAATAGTAGCAAAGGAAAAAAAACATATATTGCTAGAAATCAAAGGACGTAATGACAATTGGGGTACTTCTCTCATTTGGGGGTAGAATTTCAAAATTTGCAAGCGTGTTTGAATAATTTTGCTTTCAATGCGTTAAAAGTTAAACCCTAAGAAAGTCCCAAAAACCGCAAACCCTGCATTCCCCATAATCCGTATTGCAATGGCTTCGCAATTTAAGAAATGAATTCCATTCGATTGGGGAAGTTGCCTTTTCAAGAGAGTATTTTTTGGCTTATTCCACTGACATTTGTTGGATATATTCCGTTTATTGAAATCCTTTTCACTACAAGGGGTTATGCAACTCTTAATCACTGTTACACGTATTTATTAAACAATATTTGTATCGTTAAACGAACTGGTGGCACACAATAGGTACGTACATATTTTATCATTATACCGCTTAACATCACTAGCACTGAGAATGAGTATTGGCGTGGATATATTTGTTGAATCGCATGTCGTCGATTTCACTCGTACTCATATTAAAAGAACAGCGCGACTTTTGATTGAAACATACTGTCTTCATTCAATGGCCAGCTACCGACGCACGCAGTACACCGCGACTCAAAACCAACATAAACCGCAGTCAATGAGAACAGAAAGTCAACTGATTGGACTTTCCGCATTCGCAACTCTCCTGGCCATCGCAGGTCCTTTCATGTTCGACGACTTCCGGTTGCAACCTCGAACTGGAACCTCGAACCCACACAAAACATCCATCCCCTCCTAACGGTGGCAACAGCCCTATTTTTGCTGACAACTACAGTCACACCCCTATGTTATCTCGGAAAACATCCCAACGTTTTTACAGAAGAAGGTCTGGGTCTCTGTTAGAACTAACAATGTTTCCCAATTTCCCCAGGCTTAAAACGTTTTTCTAGTAAAATGTTTTACTTTACATTTTAGCCATTAAAACAATATCGTATTGTATGTTATTAACTTTTTAATATGGTAAAGCAATGTATTAAGGATTGTCATTTTGTCTTTCACGTGGGACCTCTCATATTTTTATAAATAATCTTTTTTTCCTTTAAATTTCAATAAGCAGCAGTTTTTCGTAACAAAAAAAAAATTTCATTTTAAAAGCTGAAAATATTTACCAAAATATCTTTGGCAAATAATATTAAGTGGAGTAGTCCCTAGCAATCTGTCATTAAGTTGCGTCATCCTGCGACATTTTTCTGCGAATTTTCCTCGGAGGAAAAATGGTGCGGAAATTCTGATTATTGATATGGTATAAAAAATGCCCACTTTAATAAAATGCTATAAAACAGGATTTCTGTTAAGGAATTATATTAGGTGACATAGCCCTTAGCAATCTGTCATTATGTGGCGCCATCCCGTGAGATTTTTCTGCGAATTTCCCACTTAAATAAAATGCAATAAAACAGCAGAATTTTTTTTAAGGATATTGTGAGCAACAATGAAAATTAAAGTGTTATTCCAATATTCAAAGTTGAATTTTCTGATACATCGATTAATGGAAACAAGTTCAGCCTGAGATCTATCGTTCTGGATCGGCATGGCCTGCTCGCTTATGGCATTCCATTTCGAACTCTGAAATCCTGGGTTGACAAATTTTGTGATTTGTTTACTTGAAAGTTTTTTTCGCTGTCGGAAGTATATGTAGAATAACGAAAAATTACGTTAGAAATTTAAAATTAAATATACATTATAGTGTGTTTTAAATTATTACATTATATAAGTTATTTTAACTTCTTATTTTATCATTAGAAATATAGTTCTGTTATTGATATGGAGTACTTTTAGTTTCGATCTAGTCTTGTCCATCTATTTTCTATTATTTTTTCAGTTCTAATGCTAACAACTTTCCCCTTTTCATTTTTTTTTTATATTAGGTAGATATAGATAGATATGTATAAGTACGAACGGAAACGGCGGAAAATCAACATAGCTTCAAATCGAATTATAATAGTGGGGCGCAGTTCCTGGTACTTGACATCCTTGAGTATGAAAATGGGGTGCTTGTCGTACTGCTCCTGCAGCAGGGCCTGTTGGGTATGATCTTAAAAGCGCTTGAAGGCAAAGATATATACATATATATATACATAGGTATACGCACGGCAAAGTAAGGACTAAAAACCGAGGGTGCAGTCGGTCAGGAATTCGTTCTCCAGCAGATTATCGAACACGCCGGCCAATTCGGACTGCTTGTGGCTCCAACTCAGGCAGAGCTGTTGGTCCATTTTGGGGTATTCTTCAGGATGGTGCTTTGATAATCTAAAAACTAAGGTGGGATAAGGTCGAAGATGATCAGCGATGCACGTGAGTGTCACTTTATTGAATGTGGGGCAAATTTATGTCATTTAAATGCACTTCATACCTTTGAATAAAGCATAAATATATACATACATATGTATAAAGTGTAATCCCAAACAAATCCAAACGAAATCCAGTGTGACCAGGCAATAATTGAAAAATTTGCCAGTTTTGAAAAAGTGCGCTAAGCTTCAAATGATGGTCAAGAAAATGTGAAAAATTATTCGTAAAACTTATATTATAAGTTCCATTGACACAATTTAAGAGTTAAAATTTGTTAACTAATGTAAATTGAGCTACGCAGACTTAGAACTGCGAGAGTTAATTCGTTTCTTTTTTATTTTTGTTTGTATTGAATTACACTTATCCTGGATAAGTGAAGAAGACCTGTTAAAAAACATAAAATAGATAGAAGAAATAAATTTTCTGAAACTTCAGTTTAGTCAAATGGTTATTTGTTACTTGTCTATTCGTTTTATTTCAACTAATACAGACGATAAGTTTTTAACAGAGTTTTTATATATTGTTTCTTATTTTTAATTTTTGAAACTTTTAGCACATCCTAATTCAAAAGTCCGAGAATTGGAAATGCTGATAATCATCTTCAGTAAATCCTTTTATGGCTTCGGCCTGATCAGCATTTTACACGATTTGAGAGAATGTTTTTCCCCAAAGTTCCAACGACCCCAAAAAATTCCATTTTCGTTCTTCAACACAACTTTAGATCCGTAGTATTTTCCATTTAAATTGCTAAAAAGGAAAAAAAATATCATGTAACTTTCTTTTGATCATTAACTCTTACAAGCCGTGGGTTTTCAGAAACTCTTCAAATTGATAATATAATGTAGAATGTAGAAATGTAATAAAATAATGTAGAAATGTATGGAAAAGACAGAATAATTACGACCTTTTTTTGATTTTTGTTGATATAATAATACGTTAGAAGGGATTTTATCGGTATGAAAAGATTTCTGAAGAACTTTTAAAATTTTCTCATACCAGTCAATCGGATGCCAAAAGCTGTACACTGTTTGCAGGTTGTAATCCCAATACTTGTTAAATATCGAGTCATGACTGCTTCGCATATAATCGCCAGCATTTCCCGAGTATGCACCTAGGCACAACAACTTGTATTGCTCATCCCAGCTTCCAATAACAAAGTGATCGTATCTGGCGAAAGCAGTAGCATCATCAAAATCGACCAGCTGGATGTATAGTTCATGCCGTCGACCTGATGTCAACTTGTGCAATTTCTCACAACCAATCCAGAACTCTCTACTCAAGTCGCCAAAACCTTTCCAAAAACTGCCAATACGTTTATTAAAGTCGACACTTCCATCGACACGGCGCTGTATGACCATCCAGTCAGGACCGGCTGAAGGGATATCCTCAAATACTGCTGCGAAGGGTTCTATGAAATTATGAGGCGTTACGAATTTAATTGAGGAAACCTTAGTGCAGTTAAGGAGCACGTGTGGTTCACTATTTTCGTGTCCCCTTACAGTAGTTATAGAAAACATAGCAAGTTTGTCATCCTTTTCTTTCAATTTGACCTCATATGTTTTAAGTTCGGCTTTTAGCCTGGCAATTTGCTCGTCTCTTTCTTGCAGATTATTTTCAGTAGTTTTAGAAAACATAGCAAGTTTGTCATCCTTTTCTTTCAATTTAACCTCATATGTTTTAAGTTCGGCTTTTAGCCTGGCAATTTGCTCGTCTCTTTCTTGCAGATTATTTTCAGTAGTTTTAGAAAACATAGCAAGTTTGTCATCCTTTTCTTTCAATTTAACCTCATATGTTTTAAGTTCGGCTTTTAGCCTGGCAATTTGCTCGTCTCTTTCTTGCAGATTATTTTCAGTAGTTTTAGAAAACATAGCAAGTTTGTCATCCTTTTCTTTCAATTTGTCCTCATATGTTTTAAGTTCGGCTTCTAGCCTGGCTATTTGCTCATCTCTTTCTTGCAGATCATTTTCATACTTTTGGGTCTTCTCCTCCAGCTCCACACATTTATCATCCTTCTCTTGAACCATGCATTCCAATTTCTCAATTTTGGCATTTAACTTGTCAATTGTGATCTGATCGTTAGGCTCTATTGAGTTACTCTTTCTCAAATCGAGAGCATTTTGCAAATCTAGGATTTGATTTTGGGTTTTCTGTATGCTTAATTCTTTGGTTTGATTAACTAAATCGATTGAAAAGTGCAAGGACTTGATTAAACTGTCCTTATGATTGCACTTTTCCTTTTCACTTGCTAATTGCATTTCGGAAATTGTCAACTTGGCAACGAGTTCATTTATTTTGGTTTTATTCCTTTTAATTGTTTTTTTCAAGCCTTGCACGATCCTTTTTTGATCGCTTGTCCCACCACTCATATCCTCAACATCCGAACCGCTACTGACCTGCAATAAAACATTTTTTAGCATTTGTTAAAGGTGAAGTGTACCTATTTTAACCCTCACCGAATTGTTTTCAGTGGTTGAGTCATCTAATGATCCTCGAGGTTTCTGCGAAAGATTGTTTAGGTTCACAGGTTTCATGGCGATTAATTAAATGTGCAATGTAAACAGACAGATTCACTTTTATGCAATGGACATAACATATGTGAATACAACTTCGACAAGTTAAGCTATAGGCTATTAAAAAATATGGAAAAATATAACAATACTATAAGGGTTCTAATCTTTAGATGCCAGTATTACCAGATATGGATTCCACTGTTTTACTCTTCAAGCCGGTATGGATTATCAATTCATTAGGGTGACTCGTGATCCAACTTAAAGAGTTTCAAGATTTCCGACCGTGGGATTCATACAAGAATACTCTACGCAAAAAGCTAAATGGTTCAAAAGTATATCACTACTGCATAAAATGTTTAAATGGTTTCGGTCATAGCACATAGATGGTTTCAATTGTAGAACATAAAGTGGGTTTCTTTTTTTTTCAAAACACGTAATGGTTTAATGTTTATTTTTCAAATTATTATGAAAATAATTAAATTTGTTTTGTAATGGTTTTGACACGCATTTCATGTATATCCTTAAATTAGATGCACATCTTGCAAAAGAATAAACAAGACTTTCCAGCATTTTTGAGAAAATTAAGTCTATGATTGAAGACAATCTGACTTGTTTCTAATAAAAGGGTTTGCATATCAGGCATTTTACACGATTTGAGAGAATATCTTTTTCCCATATCGAAACTAACCTACCAAATTCCATCTTCTCTGCATAAAAAAATAATCAAACAACGGGTTTTTTTAACTTAGCGAGAATCACGCAACATTGACCACAGAAATCTTTTATCAAACAAAATCAAAATCATCTAAGCTAAATCTAGTTTTTGCCATAAAAAAAGTTTTAACTAAATAGGTAAAAGTTAACAAAATCAAAAGTAAATAAATCCTCAGATAAATAAATAGTGTTTATCGGCTTGAATGACAGAACTAAATTTTCAAAGTATTTTTTTTTCTTAAAATTGGAAAAAAAATTATAAACTAGTCGTTTTAAAGAAGTTAAACTTTTATTTTAAGCATATTACCCTATTTATAATTATGGAAAAAAAACCTGTGTTTTAGTGGTGCTGTTAAAGATACTTAAAGTTGGCAGAAAATGAAAAGGGGACTTCATTTGCATAGAATTGTAATTAATATAATGCCAAATTACTACTCCTAATAAAAGCCCCATTTCCCAAAACAAAATTTATTTTTGAGATTTACAACATTTTCATAATCTTTTATTGTAGATAACTTTACTTTATGAAAATGATTGACAAAATATAGCTTTGTAGAGTTGATCTTTAATATTCCTTTAACGTCATTATCGCAAGAAACAAAAAAAGAGCACAATGGTTAAGTGTTAACAGTTTACGCATATTTATTTTTATGTATTGGGAACATCCAGAGAAATCAATATATAAAAAAAATATGATGTTTATATATGAAGCCCTTAATTTCTACTATTGAAATTTGCATTTCAACTTCAGTGGCCATCTCCAAGTATTATTCAAGGTCGTCGATACTTGCGTTTCCAGATGAACACTCTATAATTTTGGCGCCGTCCAGCTGTTGCCCCGAACTCTGACCCAATGTGATTGGCCCGTCGTTCCCCTCGGCGGCCCGGTTCCCGAACTCTTGCATTTTCACAATCAGCATCGCGAATACTTGAGCTGGAAGGGAGGATTGCAGCACCTGCAGCAGACGAGCCGGCTGGCCACACACCACGATGGCATTTGCCAAGTGCTCAACGCCACTCTCGAAGTCTCCGCGAGCGATCAGGGTCTCACCCATCTGGATTTCTTGTAGGAAGTATCTGAAAAGATCCAAACAGATTGATTAGTTGGGGCGACTTAAACCTTGATAAGTAATTTTAAATTTTTTAATTTTTGGTATTAAATGGAAAAAAAACATGGAAAAAAATATGTTTAATTTAAATCGAAATGCATAAAGCAGCAATGGGTTTAAGAATTGGACCTTTTTTAAAAATAAAAAACAACTTACTCTCGATCCAACTAATGAGATGACTTAAACTGAAGCGTTAATGTTATGCAAATTTTTATTGAAAAAATAATTAACTTTGATTAGAGAAAATGGTTTCTGAACTAAAACCAGGGCGCTTTTGGATTAAATTTCTATTTAATGGTTCACATTATTATAAAATCTTTCAATAAGTTTTTAGATGTCAACTAAAAAAAACTAAAACCAGTGCGCTTTTGAATTAAATTTCTATTTAATGGTTCATATTATTATAAACACTTTTAATAAGTTCTTAGATGTCAAAAAATTAAAGGAAATGTACACAGCTTTATATTTTTATAAAATTTCTTTAATATGTGTGCAATGACAAACAAATTTTGACAGCTTTAATGGATACAGAGCGCATAAAGATGTTAATTTATTTCTTTTTTTTCAATTGTAATCTTTTAATATTTTTTTTAACGTAGCCAAATTATTTATCACGCAGCTAAGTTTTTTGTTTAAAATTTAACGTGTGAGTCATGAAAGAAAAACCTTGGGCGTTCAAACAATGCTGGACACACAAAGATTTTGGTTAAAAAGAATTAAACTAGTTTTTGGTTAAACTTTAGCACATTTCAGTTTATGTTTTTGAACCTATTTCACTACACCATTAAATATAAACGGTTTGTTTAAAACAACACTGCAATATTATTATTAAAACTGAATTATTTACCAATGCGACTGCTAACTTTAAATATGCAAGTCTATGCGGAAAACTTAATAGATTGTAATACAAGTTTTTGGTTTTATACAACCATTGGCTTAGTTAATCCGAACATATGTATGTACATACATATGTACATACATTTGGTTGGAAAAACATGGACTTGCGTGTATGAATGAAGGTGTAATGAATCGGCACAACTACACGTGCCGCATTATATAATGGTTTTCGCGTCGGAGAATGGGAATCCTACCTTTCGATGGCTTCATGGTCGTTCAGGTTTGGAATTCCAGGCTTGGCAGTGCCGCTTTTCCGGTTGCGACGACGACCTGAAATGTGATGAAACGCTCAGTTTCTTTCATAATTAACTTTGCTCCCATGTAGACTCTTACGCTCACGGACTTTCTTCTTGTACTCGGGGTCATTGCGGCGCTTCTTGTCGAAGTAGATGCAGTATCCTATGAACAGAGTTCCGGCCACTCCCGCTGCAATTCCAATTGCAGTTTTGTTCATTTCAATCATATTATGAAAACTCTCTTCGCTTCAACTGTATCTTATTTTACATTCCGCATGTGCCATCGATTTACATGAAACAAAAATCGATATCATCGGATTCTATATTTGTCATGCTCAACATTTGATTTTGACGATATTGAAACGCTGGTAATGGAACATCTTTTTTGGAATATTTTAGGTTTTGGATTAAAATTAAATTAAATGTATTTAATCTTAATGGCAATTTAGCGGTTTGGTTAAGAAAAAAAGTTCACTTAAAAATAAAGCAAAATTGCCATGTTTTTGTGAATACAAGCAAACAAAAAAGGAAGGTTTTTGTGAACACAAAAAAAAAAAATTGTACAATAAATAAAAAGATTAGCTTATTTATATATATCCAAAAAAAAGGTATAATAATCAATGAAGTACAAAATAAAAAAAAATCATATAAAAACCATATAGTTAGTTTAGTTTGGCATAAAAAATCCGTTAAAAAAAACTTGAAAAAACAATTTTTAAAATGTACTATAAATAACCGATAGAAACTTTTTTAAACTTATAAGCAAATTACTTGCAGGGCCCTTTTTGAACTGAAACGAACATTTTATTTTGAATGCAGGCAGCTGATCTGCCTAGAATCTACAAAAACCCACTTTCAAACCTATATATGCTGATTTAAGATTTAATAAACTTATAAAAGTGTTGTTGTTTTCTAACGAAGTAATTATAAGAGAGATTAACTCTCTTAATACAAATTTTTCAAATAACAATTCCTGCTGCTCTAATATGGAATAGGCGCCTGAAAAAGAATGCAATCTTTAAGGCTTGTCAAAAATAGATAATATTGGTATTCCCTTAACGACTAAATCTCTGAGCTGCTGAAAACTCAGAAGAAATTCAGCAGAAATTTTCAGGAAAAGAGAAACCGTCCTGCTCAAATTTTCAAATAATCGTTTGCCCAAGCTTTGTTTGACTTAGCTTTGGTATAAATTTGAGGAAAAGCAAAAAGACGAATTTTTTGAATTTATTAATATGCAATAAACTGACATAATAAGTTGACAAGTTGCTGAAATTTCCAATTTGCCAGTTGAATTTGAATAGACCAGCTGACCGAGTTTCATTAATTCAGATATTTAATTGTTTAGGGAATACCCAAAATTTTAAAATGTTAAGTTTTTCCTTAACCTACTATCATATTATTGAACAAAATTGTACCTGGATGTTTATAAAGTAGTACCTTACGTTATTAACAGAGTGTAGTCGTGTTCCAAATTATTGTCCAATTTTATTATAATTAAAGAAAACTTTTTCTTTTGCGTTAAATATATTTTTTTTACTTTATTGTTAAATTGGTTTCTTAATTTTTTCGGCAAAGAGTATATAAAGCTATATTTTGTTAACTTGGTTTTTCAAAACTTAAGCTTATTTTCATTTATTATAATAAATTTCTTTCATTTTATTTTAAAAATAAGTACTTATTCCTTGTTGTTAATTAAGAGTTATGTGCTAGTAGAGCTTTATTAAAAATTTGAATAAGTTGTACGTTACTTTCCCCTGAGAATATGTAATTGACGCAGAACCATGATGAATTCCAAAAAATAAATTGATAAGTTCCAAATTGCGAGTGTGTGGTTGTGCCCAAGACTATGGATATGTATATATACCCGCATACATAAGAGCCTTTATGTTTGTATTCTGTAAATATACATTTCTCTTAAATAAATAAGTGTTAGTGGCTGGCTCGTTGTTAGCCTTTCTATTGAACAATTCCTTCACTTAACCCCGGAGCACTCAGTCGATAGTAACCATGCGGAGCTTGTGGCTAAACACGTTGACCAAGCAAAGTAAGCAAAAAGAATACTTTAATTTTGAAAAAAAAAAAAAAACTGATAAGTGATTGTTTAAGGCCTATATCGGTTGAGCACCAAAAGGTACTCCACCAACAATGAGCCCAAGGAACCTGTGGTGAAAACTAAATCAATACCTGGCCCGAAATCAATTGAGCTTAAAAAACAACTGGATTCTGTTCAGGTGAGTTTTATTTTTCGTTATCAAGGGTACAGGTATCAAATAAATTTATTTTTAATTTTATCTGGACACCAGGCCATGTCCACTTAAAGATAACTTTTTAGACCACCCAAAGTGTCTTCTATTGTCCGTTTATTAATTAAAACGAATTGCTTTTTTATAGGCCACCGGAACAATCCAATTTTTTGCTGATTACGAAAAGTCCATTGGAAATTACATCTACGACGTTGATGGAAATATTTTACTAGATGTCTACACTCAAATTTCCTCAGTTCCCTTAGGCTACAATCACCCGAGACTTTTTAAGGTCTTTAACAATGAGCAAAACCTGAAAAGTAAGCCGGATCATGTAATAATTAATATAACATTATGATAAATAATAATCAATATGTAAGTCTAGTGATTGTTTAAAAACGATTTCTTTTTTTTTTACAATTTTCAGCTTTGATTAATAGACCTGCACTTGGTGTCTTCCCTGGCAAAGAATGGCCAGATAAACTACATTCAGTTCTATCGAGTATTGCTCCCAAAGGACTTAACAAAATCACAACGATGATGTGTGGTTCGTGTTCAAATGAAAATGCATATAAGAGCATCTTTATCTGGTAGGTTTTTTAAGTGTATAGATCTTACTTCGAGATTTGCATAGAAAATGTAAAGGATCAAAAACGAATACTTACGATTACTTTTCCTCTGTAGGTACCAAAACAAACTACGCGGAAATAAGCCGCTTACCGAGCAAGAGAAAACCTCCTGCATGATTAACATTCCACCTGGAGCTCCAAAATTAAGTATTCTCTCATTCAAGGGAGCCTTCCATGGACGCACTTTGGGCGCTCTATCCACAACACATTCAAAGTATATCCATAAGCTGGATGTTCCGTCGTTCGACTGGCCAATCGCCTCGTTTCCTGAATACAAATATCCTTTGGACGAAAATGTGCAGCACAACAAAAAGGAGGATGAAAAGTGCCTTAGCGAAGTGCAGGACCTCATTCAGCAGTATGCCAGCAAGAATCCTGTGGCCGGAATTGTTGTAGAGCCCATTCAAAGTGAAGGAGGTGACAACGAAGCATCGCCCGAATTCTTCAGAAGCCTGCAGGCAATTTGCAAGAAGAACGGCATCGCCCTCTTGATCGACGAAGTGCAAACCGGAGGTGGTAGCACTGGAAAATTCTGGGCCCATGAGCACTTCGGCCTGGATGGTCCCCCCGATGTGGTTACCTTCAGCAAGAAGTTGCAGTTGGGTGGCTATTTCCACAACGAAGACTTTCTACCCAACGAGCCGTACAGAATCTTCAACACTTGGATGGGCGATCCGGGAAAAGTGCTGCTCCTGGAGGAGGTTGTGAAAGTCATTCAGGAGGAGAAGCTCTTGGCCAATGTCGATGTGGCCGGAAGGGTTCTGAAGAATGGTTTGCTGAGCTTGGAGAAAGAATTCCCGCATATCTTGAACTCTACTCGCGGTCGTGGAACATTTTTGGCCATCAATTGCACCAACACCAAAGTGCGAGATCAAATAATCGGCGCCCTTAAGTTGCACGGCATTCAGACTGGAGGATGTGGCGATATTTCCATTAGATTCCGCCCAGCTTTGATATTCCAAGAATATCACGCTAACATCGTCCTAGATCGCTTCCGCAAAGTTCTTCAATCTATTTAAGAACAATATAATGAAAACCAAATACGAATGTGCTCTGAAAATTGCCACTGCATGCAGTATATATATATATGTTACAAAAATGAATAATAAAGTGAATTTATTTTATCCTTCTTTATTATGCTCTTTATTGGTTGGAATATAGATAAAGCAGTCGCACCATTAAATGAAAGCCGATAGAGTAATCTAATCTTTTTGAGTTTCCCCCGCACAAACCGAACATATATAGAAATAAAAGTTTATTATGGGCTTAATAAATTTTGTTGCCGATGAAATTGTTCGCTGAGATGAGCTTTGAATCCAGAGACAGCTGATAAAGTCTTAAATAAATATTATTATTAATTCTACTAAATATAGAACTTTGGTTTTAAATTTATCAAAAGAAGAGCCTACTAGAAAATATGAAACAAAAAGAAATTTCGTCTGCGCCTTCTTGTGTGTGGTGGTGGCAAACTTTTAAATGCTGTAATAAAATGCTTGGCGTACTTACTTTTTTATTTCCATATGTATTTTGTTAAAAAAAACGCTTCCTTTATGATCATTTTATTATGAAAAATTTAAAACCTCAACATGGGTGTTTTGGAACGGTCATAATAGATATTATTTAATATTATAATTTAATATTATAAGAATTGTTTATTATTAGAAAGAAATATACATAATGGCCATACTGAAACAAAACAATTTAATTCGCAATTACTCTATACACGTTTAAATGATTATTGCTTGCTTTTCAATAGTAATTAAGTTAATGAGACTGTGGATCACACTGTAATAATCGTACTATTGATGGATCACTTTTGGCTCCTTCTATGAACTCTTCCAAGCTTAATTTTCCATCTTTGTTTCGATCCATTTGCCGAAAAATCTTATCGGTTCGTTTCTCAGGAGTACTTTCGTCTTCTGGCATTTTCATCACCGACCCGACCATTTTGTATATTGCCTAAGACGAACATAATAACCAAAGGATTTCCAAATCGTATTAATTCAACGGCTTGTAAGGAAAAAACAACAAAACTTACCGTAACAATTTCCAGCATTTCCTGCCGCGATATGTATCCGTTTCCGTCTAGATCATACATTGAGAACGCCCATTTAAGTTTTTGTTCGAGTTTTCCTCGAGATGTGACACTTAGTGCACACAAAAACTCTCTAAAGTCTATAGTGCCATCGCCGTTTGCGTCGAATGTCCGAAAAACATGTTCTGCAAACTGAAAGAGGTGTAAGTTAGAATAAATTAATAATGACAAATAAAAACTAACTCTAAAAACTTAAAAAATAAAAAGTTTTTACCTTGCTGGCATCACCATATGGGAAGAAGTTCCCATATATTTTCTTGAACTCTTCTACTGACAAATGCCCACTAGGGCAATCCTTAAGAAAGCCTTTATACCATTCTTGGATTTCGGCATCTAAAAAATATTTTGTAATTTAAGTTGATTTAACACTCAATTTATTTTTATTTGATTTAAATAAATATAAAGTTTTTAACTTACCTGTGAACTCTGTGTTTTGTTTCAGATCCTCCAAAACTTCCGGTTTTAGTTTACTATTTTGCTTTCCCATTGTTGCAGAACAATTTCATTATACAGTTATCTTAAAATGCAATATAATTATTTATAATTAACAACTGTATATTGGACAAACATAAAAAAGTTTTCATCGGGAACCGAAGTTTGAATACCCTTGCAGACCGATTTATTATGAATAGCCAAATTAAGCAGATTGCCAATCGAGAATATTTTACGATTCCTCCGTTGTGAAAACCTTTATAGCCATGTTATTCCGAAATATAAAACTTTTAAATACCACATAAGAATATATGTAAATATAGCGAACTAAAAACTATATATATGGATTAACAATTCATATCCATCTCAAAGTAGCAAGATAAAACTAAATAAAGGTAGATATGTTCCTAATTATAGTTCTAATGAAACTGTGGGAGACTAAGAAAATGAGTACTACAGGATCAGAAGAAAATCCGTATGGTTTCCATTTAATTATGACAATAAGATGACAGCTAAAAATACGTCTAATATCTAATCAGTGTAGTACAGTAAGCTAAAGGCAAAACTACTTATTAAAGTAGTAAAAACAAATAAGAAGCATACAATAACTTTATATAAGTTACAATTCTTTTCGTAGTATAGAAAAGGTTCTTCATTTGTTTAGCCTTTTCGAAAAGCTAGTAATATTCAAATCGTCAATATGCAGCTATTTGTTAAAACACATTATTTCTTGACCAAGCTGAGGAAAATACTTTTGAAATAATGGAAAATTAAAAACTTTAAATGAACAAACAACACAATGACGCAGACTTAATATTTTTTAAATCTGATGATAATTTTTAATGTATTAATTTTAATGACACACTGAAAATAGTTTAATGATTTCATAGTTTTATAGTAGTTTAATTTTAGTATAAGAAATATAAATTAAATATTTATACATTTCATTACTGATTTCATCAAATACACACATATTGTAGGATATAATTGTTTATGGTGCCAACATTTTTGACAACTCCTCATCTTGCAAACATCCTTTCAAGAACTCATCTTGGGTTAATTGACCATCGTTATTTTCGTCCATTTTTGCAAATATATTTTTTGCCCTTTCTTCTGCTGAATCAGCTGGACGATTAGATGAGCACGCTCCTAGCATGTCATAAATTGCCTAGAAAGACAAACAATACATTAATTTTCCATAAATGAAAACTTAAGATAGCCTTTTAAAACGTTTCAATACGCAGCAATATTCAGAAACTGATTAGGTAAAATATTTTAGTTCCTACCTGAACAATTTTGGTCATTTCTTGTATGTCTATGACACCGTTGCCATCGACATCATACATTCGAAAGGCCCACTTCAACTTTTCTTCCGGTGTTCCGCTTGAAGTAACATCTATTGCGAGTAAAAATTCCTGAAATCACAATTTTAAAAGAATTTAATTTTTGAGATACTTAATAATATCGTTGTTTTAGATAGATCTGTTAATTTAGTTGATTTAATACTTAAAGTAACATGCGCGAAAGGGGGCCCACAAACTGACATAGCTATACAATAAATAATAACACAATATGCATTCTCATCACACATACAATACACAAGTAAGGAACATCCAAATATGTACATTGGATTAAAAAAAAATCACAAAATACCCCCAAAGTCAACTGTCGGTGAATTTTTAAACACGTTTGGCTCTAAAACATGTTCCTAGCTTGTCCTAATATTCTTTGAACAATTTCTACAGATAGTTGTACAAATGTTTAAATGACCAAGAAATTAAAATTGAATTGTAATTTGTATATTTTTTTTTAACAATCCTAAACGACAGTTGGTAAATAGAAAGCAACACCAACCAAACTCCAAAAGAAAACTTGCAAATTGAATTCTGTATCGGAAGAAATAAAATTATAGTTTAAAAAGAAATTACCTTAAAGTCAATATATCCATTTTTGTCCATATCGAATGTACGAAAAACATGGTCGCAAAACTCTTCCGCATTTCCGGATGGAAAAAACATTTTATACATATCGACAAATTTTGCTGGCGTCAATCGGCCGTTGGGACAATCTTGCTGTACAAAAAGAGACGAACGAACCAAATTTGAGACTTTTCCTTGGTGTGGTAATATTTGTACTCACCTTAAATCCTTTATACCACTCTTTAATTGTGGCTTCGTCATATCTCGTATGCGTTTTTAAAAACTCCATGTCTTCTTTGGTTAAACGGTCTTTACTACTTAAGCACCCCATGTTTTCACTGTTTATAACTTTTTAGGAGCTAATTTGTTTCTATTTAGTTGTTTTTTTTTCTTTGTTTAAATTGCTTTGCCTGGTCTGAACATTTGACTTAATGTTTATTTGTGGACAGAAAAACTCCAAATCAATAATTGTGCTTGTATAGCATTACGTTAACGATATGTATGAATTGTGGCACGAACAAATGATGATTGAACGAGCGACTTCATTTATAAATTTTTCTTGATAATAATAAGCAAAAATGTACTTGACTATTAACTTGTATATTTCAAACCTGATGTGTACCGAAGGACTAATCAAATGGTTGAGGCGCATGCGCGGAAATTGTCTCTATACATGACGATTATTGGTTAACCATATTTTCTGTACACGGTAGGACTTTTTTAAAAAAGGAAACAGGGTTGCCACGTTCACCTACAACATTTATATTGAATTACAAAAAATGCTAAATGCTAAAAAGTAAAATAGGTTGAATAAGAAAAACAAATTAATATTTTCAAATTAAGTTCCCTCTAGTAAGGCTATTTCCAGCGCTGAAGCTTTTTATTTTAATAGCAAAAAAGAAATGGGCTGCTTTCCGCTCTTTAAGTTATTTAGAATAAAAATCTATTATATTTTAGGCATATTTTAATTAATATATCACTTTTTATTGATATTAAAGATTATTTATAAAAATGTACAAAAAGCGATGCAGAGCTGCAAATTATAAATTGTATCAGTCGACTCCCACGTAGAATGGTTACCTCACCCTCAAAACAAACAGTCCCACAAATTGCGATTCCGTCAGAAAAAGCTAAATGCCATTCTGGAGAAAGCGAAGATCAATAATCTAATAGTGCAAGCGATAAACAATTATTTAGTTTCGCACAACCACGAAACAATTACTTTTAGTTTAGAGTCTTTGTTTCATCTCTTTAATTTTTCTGTATATTTTTACCGAAAATACAGTAGGATTAATATATATTGAACGACGAATGTTCTACAATAATATAATTAGGTACTCCATTCTTATAGAGAATGTTTTTTTTACAACACACATTCTGCTGTTTTATCAATTTTAAAAATTATCTGCAAGGGTATTTTTTTACTTTTTTTTGTATCATAATTTTATTGGTGGTTTAAATGAATCCAAATGGGTATTAAACATGATTAGTTAATACTATTGACTAATTTAAAGGTTGACACACACATTTTGGAAAGTATTTAATACAAATCGTATCTGTTTAATTGGCTGCTTAAGTATTGAGTTAGTCATGCATATTGGGCTACAATTAGGCTAGGCACGAATATTATTGGTAGAATTTAAAATTTGTTTTATTTGAGATCTTAAACTTACATGAGATTATTTTCCGTCGACTAAGTCAAGTAGCATTATTTCCCTCATGAGGCTAATAAGCTGAAAATAGAAATAAAACAGCTGATAAATAAAATATATTTTTCGATTTCAATGATGATTTTGTTAGGAATAAAATTTTAAAAGTCAAAGGAATATTAATTTGATTAGACTTATTTTTAAAATTTTTCGAAAATTAGGCTTTTTTTTTTTAAAGTTCAGTAAATTTTCTGAATTTTGCTCGAACAAAATTGAAGACAATTCCAGCGATTAAATATCGATTTTGAACCGATGATTTTGACATATTTATTAATCCAAAATCAGTTCAAAACATAATCTTGTTTTTAAGATAATTTATCAAAGGCTTATTGGTTAGGACTCAGAAATATATTACAAATCTTTAAGGTCATGGTCAATGGGAAAATAATGAGTTGATTTAAGATATTTTATTTTGTTTCCTATGACACAATTCCGTTCCGCTTTCGAACACGTATTTTGAAAATTAGATTGCGGCCAAGGCTATACAGTATTAAGGTCACTTGTTAAAGCTTTGGTTTAGCTAGTTACTACTCTTTATTCCGGAATATGCGAAGCCAATACATTTTCAAAACCCCTTTCATGATGAATACGCTGAACGAAATGGAATTTTTGGCACACGCATACGCCTGCGTGTCACGTGGGGAAAACACGGCCCGCGCCTATAATTTTTCTGACCGAGGGTTTTGTGTTATGGCTTTTTTATCTGCTACATTTTCACACCAAATCGGGCTAGGCTATAGATACAAAAAATAGCACTTCCGATCCAAATTTTCCGTATAGTATAGCTTAAGCTGGGTTTACTTTCGATGGCTGTGTGGTTCAATTAACTACGCGTTCTGACTCCCAATGGGAATACTCGGTACACCGTCTTACATAAATTGATACTATTTCGCTCGAGAACTTAATGCATTAATATAACCGGCTCGTATAGTGGGGGGCTTCCAATTTAAATAAAGTAGTTTGTTGTTTGTCCATATGTATGTGCGTATGTATTGAATTTGTATGTCACATGGGCCACATGCCCTCAAAATATTCATATTTAACACAATTTTAAATACGCATTTTTATATCCTATATAAATTCGTCCTAAATTGTTATTTTTGATATTTATATATGTACTTGAATGCATATATACATATGTACACACAATATATGCACGCAAAATGAACAAAATGTGTATATATTTCTGGTTACTCGGATTTTTGATGCCTTTATGGGCGGTAAGCCATTTTTACCTGAAGAAAAACTATTACACATAGATTTTAGGCACATTTCTACTGCCTGCTAAATTAAAACAGTACCACTTTTTGCAAATGCAATAAACAATCAATACAACAAATTTAGGGGTGGCTTAAATTAAGACGATATATATTGAATTAGAATTATATCGATAAATTATTGTTGTTGTTCTCAATATATCGATACCAAGCACAATAAACAACAACAAATTTAAGGTGGCCATTTCGAGGGTGAAACAAAATCGTTCCACATTTAATTTAAAAAAATAAACCAAATAATATCAGTCATAATATTATCAATTTAATTATTAAATTTATATCTGGACGTTACTTAAAAGTGTTTTACTTTCTTTTGTAAAAACAATTTTTAGCATAAACAAATAAATTACTTACAAATCTTTTTCAATTCTATTGTTACTTTTTAACCTAAGTTAATAACTGTGTTCAGTTCCGATTTGATATATTTGCCTTGTTGCCTCTTTGTACTTTTTATACACAAACAAATTTTGTGCTGCGGATGTAATCACTTTCAGAAATTCTGATTAGTTTTTATTTTTTATTTAGTTTATTTTCTGTTATTGCAATCATAGTTTTCCTTTTAAAAAATATTAATTTCCAGGTCTTTTAGTTATAAAAAAATATGTATGTTTTTTAAGTAGGATGCAAAATGTGTTTAAAAGGTGTTGTTTTTCTTTAAATTCAAATTTAAGCAAGAGATCCCATTTGGCTAATCGTTAGCGTACATAGGTGTTAATAGTGATTTGGCCAATTAAATTTAGTATGTGTGTATGTATGTCAAACAATGTATATAGTTTCTGCTTCTCGATATATATAGATTAGGTTTTCTAAGTGCATTTGCTTCGAGCAGCAGATCGATCAATTAGTCTTTTTTCTTTTATATCAGTATAAACACTATAGTAAAGGTATAGTCGCTTGATTTTCTAGTGAACCCAGTATCCTAGTTAGCTGGACTTGGTAATAGAAAACCAATGTGATACCCTTGCCCATAACATACAAATATATATTTGCCTATTAATCAATAACAAGGATTTATCTGACAAATAGTCCTTTCCAAATGTATCTGTGATTTTAGTGGTTTTATATTACTTGCCTTAAAAGATAAAGCAAATCAATTTAATCTAATTAAAATAGCTTTAAGTTCGTTGAGTGATGTAACTATTTAAATATAGATTATATGCACTAAACTATTTAAATCGACCTAAATTAAAAAGCGTCCTGAAATTATAAAACATAAGAATAATTTCCCAAGAGAAATACAATACAATGTTACGCAATTATTGAAAATGTACGTCGTCTGATGAAAATGGGGAGATGATAGGTTCTTTAATAAGTGAAGCTTCTAAGAGATTACTATACAAGAAAGATTTCGAATAAAATATTGATTTTAAGCACTTAGCATTCAGGGACTAAAGCCTACTTAGGTGTAACATTCTGCAGAAGACTTTTGACTAATAAACCCACCTGTGATCCCAGTAATATGGCAGACGAAGAAGATCCATGGGGTTTCGACGACGGCGGCGAGGCGGAGCAATCGACCCAGGCATCCAATCAGGGCACTCCGGCCGTGCCCTCCAAGGCACCTAGTGTGGCGTCCGATCACAAGGCTGACAGCGTGGTGGCTGGCACTCCGGCCAACGAGGAGGTTCCGGCCGAAGAAATCGAGGAAATCAAAGCGCCTCCACCTCCGCCAGAAGATGATGGATATAGGAAACCCGTTCAATTGTACCGACACTGGGTCAGGTTGGTATACCACGAAATTTACGAAACGAATCCCCGTGTTCTTATGCAATCCAACATTTTCAGGCCCAAATTTCTCCAATACAAATATATGTACAACTACAGAACCAACTATTATGATGATGTAATTGACTATATTGACAAAAAACAAACTGGAGTGGCACGGGAAATACCAAGACCTCAGACGTGGGCGGAACGTGTCCTGCGCACACGAAATATCAGGTAAAAGATTTTTTTTAAATTAATTTCAAAATAAAATATTCATATTGATTTATTTCAGTGGCAGTGACATTGATTCTTATGCACCAGCAAAGAGGGACAAACAATTAATTCAAACACTGGCTGCCTCAATAAGAACTTATAATTATCATACCAAGGCATACATTAACCAGAGGTATGCTAGTGTACTTTAGTAAGTGCACTTAAATAGAATAATAGAAGCGTTATAAAAGATGAATACTCGTAGTTATAGAAAAGATAAACATTTTAAATGATCTATACATTATAGTCAGTCAGTAAGCGTTTGTATATCTGCGCATCTCCACACTCGGTATTGACCTTACATAATCTAATGTAATGAGGTTGATAACGCTCGGTAACACTTTTCAAGAAACCAAATATATATTTTGTATATTTTCTTACAAGCGTAATTTCTGTTAATATATTTTTATATATATTTATATATATTAACACAACTTACCTCTCAATACATGGTATTTTTAAGATTATTTACTTCATTTTTAGCAAAGTAAATAAATTAAAAAACATATTTATATTTTAAAGCTTAAAATAAAAAACTGTGCAATAAATAAAAATAAACAAACATCGTCGTTTTATTTATCTGTATGAAAGGTTTATGGTTTACAAATCGAGAAATGTATCCATAGCTTAAATTGAAGACACCTAAGTGGAAATAGGAACATTTCCGATTGACATTTTATACAATTAGGTCATCGATGGTCCTAAAAAAAAACGTATACTTATTCGAATTGTTAAGTAATCAATTTCAATAGAAATCAATCGTGTTGATCTAAATTTAAACATGTCCTAAAACTATTACATGTTGTAAATAAAATTTAAGTTACTCGTTATTATAAAAATACATTGTTTTATTTAAACTTTCATCTGGAAGTAAACACGAAATAACACCCACTTCGATGAACTGTCCATTCGGTACTACAAATAATAAATCAGAATAGTCCAAAGTCCGGATATATAATCCAGCGCTTATACTCATACTCACCCTAATAACTCACAGTATAGTAAATTAAGCTATTGTGTGCGTTTGATTAGTAAATATATTTAGGGTGGACAAGTCAATAACTTTTTGCTGGGTTTTTAATTTCAAATGCAAAAATGTAAATAAAACAAAAATTGAAGACAATAAATTATAATAATAATAATAATAATTTTATTATGCGTGGCGTTTTCTTATAAAATATTTCAAGACTTCATGTTTAGTTCACTGGTTCACCCTAACGAAAATTCTCTATATGGGCTACTATTTTTTTTTCTTTTTTATTCAGACCTGAGATATAAAGCACAGCGCAATGATACAATTTAAACCGATTAGCTGTCTTATTTTACTAGTGTTTCTTTTTGAAACTGGGTGTACAGAATTTTGGTGAGAAATATATAAATGACCTGAACAAAAATAAGAAATAAATCAATGTTATTTCTTCAGTTTAAGAAATGATATGCACGCATTAATTTTAGCCCGCGGAGGAAGCAAAGGCATTAAGCTGAAAAACTTAGCTGAAGTTGGAGGATTGTCACTTTTGGCCCGTACAATCAAAACAATTCAAAATTCGTCTTGCTTCAAACACATTTGGGTTTCCACAGATGACAAACGAATAGCCATCGAGGCGCAGAAGTGTGAGTTTAAATCGGACCACTTTGATTTTGGATTAAATAATTAATCAGTAATTAATTACTTAATTTCAACTTGCAGACGGTGCCATTGTACATCGTCGCCCTGAGAAATTCGCTAGAGATGATACCCCTTCAATTCATGCAATTACGGAATTCCTGGATGTTCATAAGAGTATTGAAGACTTTGCCTTATTTCAGTGCACATCCGTTTTTCTAAAAACGAAATACATTCAAGAAGCTGTTCAAAAATTTGAGTCACATGACTGTGTTTTTGCTGCTAAGAGGTAGGCAATTTTATTCAGTTTTAAAGTAACTAGGAAAACGTTTGTTTAATTGCACTTCATAATTTAGGTCGCACTATTTACGATGGAAAATAGTTGATGATATTTTGGTTCCAGCGGAGTTTGATTTAAATGCTAGACCAAGACGTCAGGACTGGAAGGGTGATATTGTGGAAACCGGGATGTTTTATTTTTCAAGAAGACATCTAATAAATAGTGGTCTTCTACAGAATAACAGGTAATATTTAGTTTAGAACTATTGTTTTGCAATCCGCGGTAAGCTAACAATATTTTGAACTTTTAGGTGCTCCATTGTGGAAATCGATGTCAAAGACGGCTTAGAAATTGACTCAAGCCATGATCTTACATTGGCCAAATATATTTTAAGTAGTGAAACCAAAACGGATTTATAAACATTAGAACTTATGTTCTTGTTTGTTGGCAGAATTACTAATTCATTATATTTTGAAGATCATTTCTTGTGGAAATCAAATATTGTATCCTAGTACTGTATGAAAAAATAAATCGTTTAAATCGTTTTAAAGAAACAAAATTTTTTTTTATTGTTTTCGCATATTAGCTTTATTTCTTTGATAAAGTTCCTAGAACTTTTACGCAAAGAATTTTAAATGTAAATTATTTACCAGCCCCTAAATCGTGTAAATCAAAAATGTTAATAAAGTCAAACGAAATCACATTTTAATGGGTATCAATTTATTGTTTGGCTTATAATGAATATTTTGAAAATAACATTTCAAGTTGTGTCTCTGTTTAAGGAATAGCTAGTGATTCGCTTGGTCAAGAGACGTGGCATTAGAGCAGTGGGTCTCAGAACCAGGCAACTTCTTCCGAATCGAGCTATATACAATGGGGATATGTTGGAATTCCTCTTGATATGGGCAGAACCACCAATCAATCGATTTTGTATCTTGTGTGACTTCTTGCTGATTGGTTGATTATTAAGCTCCACGGCTTGCTGCTTGTTTTCCTGTTTCGGAATCTCAGCTGGCTTCTTGCTAAATATTTCCTTTACTTCATCATCGGCTCCTTTGGATAAATTTTGACGTCGTTTATTAAGATTTATGGGGCAGCAGACACATTGTTGTTGTTGCTGCTGCAAATGTTGCTGTTGCAATTGTTGCTGCTGCAACTGTTGCTGCTGCAACTGTTGCTGTTGCAATTGTTGCTGTTGCAATTGTTGCTGCTGCAACTGTTGCTGCTGCAACTGCGATTGATACATCTGTTGGTTGTTGAAAAACCATGGGTAATGGCAACAATATTGCTGATGGGCTTGCATCCTGAAATGCGAGCTTTGGTGGCAAGTACACAATGGCTGGCAAGGGCAGCCAGAGTAAAACCCAGTGGCAATGGGAATATTTAATTGTTGGTTCTGCAGCGTAGAAGTCGAAGTTCCCATAACGGGTGGCATCAAATGCTGAGTGTACTGATGAATGGAATTAGCATGACCATCAAATGCCAAAGAAGAATGTGGTTGCAGATTCGGAAGTGGACAGCACGAAGCATAGCCACTGCAGAGGCAGTTAGCATAGTTTTCCGGCTTCAGCATGCTGCAGTTGCTTCCGTGACCCAGATTTTGAGCCTGGCTGCAACACTTGCTCAGGGGCATTTGGCAGACTTGAGGAGTCCTTGGCGACCAGCAATTGCTACAGCTGCAACAGGAACAACTCGACAAGTTGCCCGGTGCCGAACTCAGGAATTGCTGGCCAGGATACATCATAGGTCTGCCTGTCGTTGCTCCTGTCTGGGTCATTGGTAAGAAACCGAAGGACATATGTGAAGAAGTGTTGCTGAAAGACTGCTGAAGTTGCTGCATTGTCTGATGTTGCTGCTGTGCCTCCTTACGCAGTTCCTCCTGTATTTCGATAAGCTTTTGGTTGTGCTCATTTTGTGTCTGAAGTTGATGTTGCTGCTGTATCTGCTCTGACAATTTCTGATGTTGCTGTTGCTTCTGAGAAAATGAAGAGCTGCCAGCTTTTTTCCTTGTTTCAGGAACCAATTGTGTTGATTTATTATTTAAACTATTCAGTTTTTGACGGACCTGGGCTGCGATTTGCGTATATAGTTTTGAATGACCTAATAAATGAAAAATGAAAAAAATGAATTCAAATATTTTTCGCTTTGCTTTTCATTCATTGCGTTTTAAAGTTATTTTAAATATGATAATATTACTTTTTTTTTTTTATCTTTTGACAGTTTTTGACGTTGATTTTCATACAGACGGACAGACAGACGGACAGCAAGACGGACATGGCTAGATCGACTCGGCTATTGATCCCTACAAAAAATGCATATACTTTATATGGTCGGAAACGCTGCCTTCTACCTGTTACATACTTTTCAATGAATACAATATACCTTTTTACTCTATGAGTAAGGGGTATAACTGGGTCAAATAACTGGTTATCAAATGAAGATTTTACGTTACGTATGTATTCAAGAATATTTTTGACTGTCTAGATTACCTTTCTGGGTGCTATTGTTGTTGCATGCCACACTCTTTTGGGCACAATACTGATCTGTTTGAGAGCCAGCGTGGGTGCTAATATGTGACTGTGAAGTCTGCTGTTGGACGTCGCAGGGAACTAATTGTTCTGATCTTGAATGGCCAATATCCTGTTTAACTCGATTTCGCGACAAAGCATCCTCAAGAACCACAAAGGAAGGCCTGTTCGTCAGGTCTTTGTTGCAAATTTTAACGAACCGTGGTGGAACTAAAGTTTTTTGCGATTCCACATTTATTTTATTCTCCCTCAGAGTTTTAAGTTCTTGATCATCGGCTTGGTTTGCTTGTAGATCATTGATTCCATTCGCAAAATCTTTCAGCACATCTATGCTTAATCTTTGGTTTAAAGCCTTGTCAGTCAATGTGGAATTATCACCATGTTTCCCATCTTCTGGTGTATTTGCCACATTGTCTGGTTTATGAGAACTAATTTCGATGTGACCATTAGACCCTACGGTGATAACAAAACAGCACTTTGCCAGTTTTTCTTCAGTTTGAGACTCCATTTTTGACCACGAATTTTGATGTTAATCCTGGGGTTGGGCAATTTTTAAGGCAAACGTTTCAACAGCATTTTTTTTCTTTAAAAAAAAACAACATTTTATTGCAAATTTTGACAGCAATTCCTAACGAATTGTTGTTACTAGCTTTGTGTAACATTTACTGGATAGTACGCCTTCTAACTATAAAGCTTCTTATATTAATAATCTCTACAATATTTCATAGATCACACAATTATTTCTTAAGTAAGTAGATAAAATAATAGCAAATAATGAAAGGTAATGTATAACTATTTCGAACATAAGGGGTTTACAGACCCAGCAATCAGTATATTCCAATTCAATATTGTCAAAACTTCCACTACTATTTCTGGCTTAACATGTACAAAATTGTAATTCCCCATAGCTAACCGCTTTCGGTGGTGATAAGTGGGTTAAAATCCTAGTGTGTTTCGAGGATGTTCTGCACAGAGAGCTGTGAGCTTGGCTGCAATGGCTGCAATGCAACATCCTCGGGAAAGGTGATCGCCCCTGGAAATGGATCGGCACAGGCACAGTCGGTCACAGTCACTCCACAGCAGCAGTTCAACATGAGCTATGCTCCACTGTCGATGCAGTCGACCAACGATTTGGGCAGCAAGTCCGAGGTGGAGCCACCGCGGGTGGGAATGTGCCTGGTCACCGAATGCCCGGAGGGTCTGAGGTATGCATACTGCTAGTTACCCAGATATATGCAACAAAATTTATTTCAAGTCACCACATTGTAAAAAATTAATTGTAATTAGAGCCCCAAAATTCGATGTTTTGTGTAAGAAATGGCATTTTTGGAAAGAAAATAATTCCATTTTGATACCCGTTATGTGTAGAGTAAAAGGGTATATTGTGTTCGTTGAAAAGAATGTTACGGGTGGAAAAAAGCGTTTTCGACCCATAAAGTATGTTTAAAATAATAATTTAATTGTCGTTTTAGGTCATGTTTTTGAAACTTTTGTATAGAAGGCTCAAATTTAAGGCCATTATTCCCAAATTTATATCAATTATTCCTAAAATGAAGGAACTTTAGTGTTCTAACCATATTCGTCTGTCTGTAAAAACGAGACGAGTTCTCAAAAACTATAATAAAGTGGTAAGTTCTTTCCTAAAAACCACAAATTGTGAAATTCTGCCATATCACTTTAGGTTATGATAAAGGCGAGTTGTTAAGCTTTATATGTCTACGCGGTCAATATCTATCGACTCAAACAAAAATGTTCCGAATTGAACTATTATTTTAGAACATATTAAAACAAATGTAGTTGTTCGGCAGATGGCGCCACCCGTTTGTTTTTAGGGGCATATTTGCTTTGAAATTAAAAAACATAGTAACGGGTATTACTTCTTGTTTTTGATCATAACAGGGATTTAGTGGGATTATCAAAAATTAGTAGATAGAGTTTATTATAAATATGAATACCCATTTATTCTAAATCTGGTTGTCACTATTTATGTGACTACCCCTATTACTATATCTAAATAAGGACTTTATGAGGGTTTAAATATTCTCTCAACAGTTCAGTATATATATCAAATTTTTCAAAAATTTCTATACATCATCTCACCTGTCGTCCTTTGTAGCATTGACTGCAACGTGCCCCTGCCCAGTTCCTTTAATTTGGATGAGTACAATAAACAGCTGATCTGCTCCTGCTGTTCACAGTGCAATGGGGGATGCTTGGATACCTACCGCTCGCCACAAGCGGTGACAGCCTGTCCAAATCCCATTACCAATTCCAATCCAAACCCCATCCAGACGCCGCCTGCTTGCAGTTTTCAGTGCCAGTGCTGTCCATTCGGAGGAGCTTGTCCTGCCCACGATTCGCAGTCCGCTCCCAAGGCTCAAGTATGTCCTTTGCCGAAACCACCAAGGACTAATCGACCGGAACAGGGAATGGCAATGGCTCAAACGATTTCAGCACCTGCTGCAATGCCGCAGATCTTCTGCCTTACAGGACCCACTTCGGAAGGCAGCATCCAACAGCCGGATCAGCAGCCCGTTTACTTTTGCAGCCTGATGCCAGTGGTGGTCCCGATGGCTCCATCGCAGCAGCCGCCGCAGCAGCAGCTGATGACGAGTCCGGCTCAGGACTCGCAGCTGCCGCCGCAGCAGCTGGTGCGGTACGACCTGCCCTATTCCCATTCCAGATCCTGTTGCCAACTCCAGCTCCAGACGCCCCTTTCCTTCCAGCTCTTTGCGCCCACGGTTAGGTTTTGCGAACCGCCAAGTTCAAGTCCTGTGAAGGGGGCGCATCCACCCGATCCACAGGGAACTCCATCGCCACCATCACCACCACCACCAGCAACACCAGTACCAGCAGCACAGGCACCAGTAGCAACATCTTCGTCCTCCGACAGATTGCCCAGAGCTCGTTCGGTCAGCCCGAAACGTAGCCGATCCTGCCTCCGAAGTAAGGATCTGTGGGCCAGTGGTGGCCCCACCGCCAGCGCCGCCCCCAGCCACGCCCCCTACCCCTCGCCCGCTCAGCATGGAGCGGGGAATGTGTGCATGAAGTGCGGCCACTGCTGGCACTGCCCGCGCTGCAACTGCTCAAATTGCTTCTGGCATCCGGGTTTGGGGAGAACGCCCCCCAGGGACACTAGATAGGAACAACATATAGTTTATTTATGGGTACAAATTATATTTTCAGTTTAATTTTATTAAAACTATATGCACTAGTTGCTGAAGTCCCTGAAACTCCATTAAACGATTGCTATCTATTTATCGTTAAGTCCATCAAAGTTTGTACACTCAGGCAACAATGATCTCATAAAAAAAAAACAAGTAAGTTCACCTGGATAACTTATACTTGGTCCTTTTAAAAGCGAAATAATATACTTTAGTCCCGAAAACTTGTAATTTTTGTTTCTTACAAGTAAGCGGTTATAACATTTCTTCAATTCAGAACTATAAAAATATCAATTAAAAAACAAAATTTAAATGCTGTTTTTTCCTAATCTAAGAACAGAACGGTCTCAACTTTAAAGAACAAATGATAGCTAATTACCCTTTGAATTTGTTTCAAAAAGAAAATGCTGTCATTCATTAAACATAGTTTTACTCGACTTAAGACCAAAAAGTTATATTTCTGAAATTTTCTTTTAAAAATTATTTTACTTAATGTTATTATTTAATGATTAAGATTTTATTAATTATTAGAAGTACAAAATTAATAATTTATTAAATATATACATTTTTTTTCAAACTTCCGATTTACGACAGTCTTAAAAATGCTATTGACTTCATACCTGTCTTACTTGACAACAAAAGTCTATTTTCTATTGAATAAATATAAAAAAAATGGTATTTAATTCATACGGTATAAGCATTCTAATGTTCTGTATTTTTTTTTTTTAATAATCGACTTCATTTATAAACTAATTGTCTTAATTTAAGAAAATGGTCTTTAAAAAAAAAACAGAACATACGAATTTCGGTCCTAGCTTTTCGTGGTATTTATTTTTCTGATTGTAGAAAAACATGATTAAACGTCTTTATATGTGAATTAGGTGCACTAGGATTCGAAAACTTAACAATTTTTTTCTTTAAAATTAATTTACTTTATAATCACTTTATAGCAAACAACTTAACATAAATGTGAAATTCCTGTTGTTTGATCTAAAAGTTAAGTTTATGCACTCTCAAACCATTTCCACCAAAATCACAAAAAACCTCTTAGAACTATTAAAAACAAGTGTAATAATAACTATTATTATTATTAATTTTAATTGACAGTTCAATTATCTCTCAGCATGCATATTCATAAAGTTAGCCACAAAATTAGTCATGATAGAGGTGATTCCTATTGGTTCGCTTCTCGGGTCATGAGTTTGTGCTGCTGCGGGTTGAATGATTTGTGTGTTATCCTGAGTGTGCATGACCTGAGCTGCAGCTGGTGGCAAAGGGGGTCTCATTTGGACAGCATATGGATCTGACCTTGGGTCGGCAGCTGGACGACGATGTTTCACCTTTCTGGACTTTGAACTGGCTTCCATTAGGATCCTGCTGTTGGACTGGCAATATGGAGGCGGTGGCGGCAGCATTAGTCTTCTCTGCATTTCAATGGCTTGACTTTGAGTCTCTGCCGGATTGAAATGCTGCTGATCGTGATAGGCTTGTATGCGCTGTTGATATGCCATCGATTCCTGATAGCCAAGTGGATATATATAAGGTGGCGGATCGTACAGAAACGAATGTTGCTGCACATATGTGTGTTGCTCTTGGTTTGGCTGGGATTCGTGGTTGTGCGGATGATGCATAAAATGCTGAGATTGCTGTTGCACCAGCAATTGTTGTTGTTGCTGCTGTTGCTGCTGCTGCTGCTGCTGTTGCTGCCAGGACCAGGCTAATGCCTTCTCATTCTGCTGCCGTTGCTGATCAGCAATTCGCAGCTCCAGGGTACGGAGATCCGATCTCAGTTGTCGCTGCAGCTGCTCCTTGTCCAGCCGCAGTTTTTCCTCCATCTTTCTGATTTGCTCCATTTTGAGCAGAAACAATCGCTTCTCCTCCTCATGCTGGCGCTCACAGTTCAGTCGCTCGTCCAGGAGCTTCTTCAGGGATCTGCCCATCAGACGCAGTTGCTCCTCTTCCCGGCACTTGATGCGCTGATACATGGCCCTCATTTGCTGCAACTTGTCCTCGGCCTCGAGCTGATGTTGCTGGTAAATGGACTCCTGTTGCTGCTGGCTGGATGCCTGATTGAGTTGCTGGTACACATATTGCTGCTGAATGTGCAATTGCTGTTGCTGGTGGAATGTCTGATCTGCATAGGAGTGGTTCCACTGATGACTAAGCTCATTGGCCATGGAAGTCTCTGCATGCTGGGGTTGTCTGATGTTTTGATTGACTCGATCGACGGCGTTGTTATTGCAGCTGTGGGATTGACAAATTTCCGCGTTGAGCAAATTTGGTTGGACAATGTGATGTATTAACTGCTGACGAAGTGCTGAATTTGTTGTCTGCTCGGAATCACCAGAGGGTTCTGATATTGCCGGCGTTAAATCATTAACTGACTCTTCAAAAACTTGCTGGGGGACTGGATCTTCGTGGCTTGACTCAATCTGGGGATATGGACTACTGATTGCATGCAGTCGCTGCAACGGAGGTTCTATAGTTGATGGCTGCTCAGAATTTGCTAGTTCTTGATTATGTTCCTCTTGATTCTGCACTTGATCAAGTTCATTTCCGCCTTCTGAGGAATCTACATTATTCACCTCACAATAGCCCACTTGAATATCCGGCTCACTTTTGGGTTTCCACGGCTTCCAGGGTCCCATCTTAGAGTCCAGGACCTCTTGATCTGGATAGTGCCAGCATAAATAGGGATAATGCTGATGTTTTGTGCTGCTGGACATAATCACACTTTGGCGCTGACTTTGAAGGATTTTTCGGTTCTCTTCCTCCGAGGCATTGTTGGCATCGACTTCCTTTTTCACCAGATCGTATAAAGAAATGCTGGTTTCTTCATCGTCGGGAAGTGGAGGCTTCACTGCCGTTTCTGCCCTCAAATCGGGCATGCTTAGGGGCAAGTCCTTTGGATTTTGAAATCCTTCGAGTGGCTCCTCAATGAACTCTTCCTGTTTGACGTTCGCAAGGAAATCGTTGGATTCAGACCCATCTTCGGGTTGAGAGTTGAAGTGCGGATGACTATCCACCCGGCCTTCCTTCATTTGCTTGGCCACGAATCGGGGTCGACCGGATCCCACGGGGAATCTCAACATACGCAGGTGGTATTCCCGATGCTTGGCGTATCTACTACGAGTCCTCGTCCGCTGCTGAAGCTCACTGCGAGCGAGTTCTTTGGGTATGAAGAGCAGTTCGTTGGAATACACACTTTCTCTGCGCTTTTTTGTTTCGGCTCTAGGAACATACAATTTCCAATTTAAATTCACGAAAAATGAAACATTTTTGATAAAGCTTACATGGACAGTGAGTGCCTTTCCTCTAGAACAAGAGGTCTAGTTGTGTCTTCCTTTGTGGGACTACTTTCGTCTGGTTGGTTTTTCTTCAGCTCCTTTGGCTCGGCGATTTTCACTTCTTGTTTGGAATCTTTCTGTTTATTCGGGCACTCAGGATTCAAATCTATCACTTGTTCATGTTCATGTGTTCCAAGCAAATTTTCCAGATTTCTATTGGGAAGAAGATAAAATGATCAAAATACGGAATTGATATACTAATTATAATTTTTAATCATACCCCACGTTGGATTCCTGGTGCTCACTCGCCGGTTGGGTCCCAGATTCAGACAGAAACTCTGATTCTGATTCGGACACGACCATGTCGTGCCAAGAACTGCCAGCAGGCAGCTATCCGTTTCCTAATTATAAATGGAATAATGTGTATACAAAGGCCTAGTTGTTGTTAGGCTGTGCTATCGAATGCCAGGTTCAGATTGCGCGGAGTTAGCTTTTATTGACTTGGGTCAAAAATGCGTTACTGCAAATAGAAAATGGAGACGAAAATTGAGTATACATGGGAAAAGTTTAAGGTAAATAAAAATTAAGATTTATAGTTAAAAAAAATATAAATGCCTTGAAGCATAATAAAAAATCTGTTATTTTCTAATATATTGTTTTAAAGAGCTCTTGACTTATAATGAAATTTTTAAATGAAATGAAATTTTATTTTATTGTATTAAATATAAAAGATCCATTTATTTTGATAAAATTTTAATTAGCATAAAGACCGTGGAAAATATTACAGAAGGAGGCGTTTAAAATGTAAAATGCAGAAAATATTTATAATATTAAGTTAGACCGATTGTATATTTTTTTTTAAACTATTCCATTAACTAATTATATGAAATCTTTAGTATATAGTAAAAAAATTACACTTTTTTGCTGTGCAAGCTTACTCGGCCTCTGTCCAATCAATTTGAAATGAATCCAATTTGCAGATATCACACAGCTCAGCATAATTTAGATACATTTGTAAACAGAGATCGAATTTATCAATAGAAACAAATCTCCATTAGTCGGCAACCCCTTTCCACAGGATTTCGCGGTGGTTTTGATTTCGTGTTTAGGCTCCTCGGCGTCGCGACGAAATTCAATTCCGGCGCGGCGGAAAAGTGCGCAAGTGTTGAGTTGCACATCCGAAATGTGAATGAATGCAAATGAATTTGCTAATAATAATACGAGAATTACATGGCCCGCAGGCCGATAAGAGCGCCAGTCCCTGGCGAGGTCCTGACCGGCAATTATGGGGCATTGAAGGGGTTTCCCCAACAGATATCGCTGGTGCCGAACCCACCCCTTGGTAGTTCTGACCGTCCACATAACCTGGGTCAACCTGGTCGGACACTAAGTACACTAAGGACACGTCAGCGGCGCTCATGTGACGTGGCCACATACAATTCCCTCACCTATAATTGGAATGGTAGCTTTATTTTTATATGCCAGACTGCCTCAAATGCCAGTGCATATCGTTCAGATATCTATTGGTAGCAAAGGGAGTTGTATGATACACTGTCTGCGTTTTAATTGCCTTTATAATTGCAATTGCAGTTTCAGCTTATTGTTCCTTACCAGCTTGCAAAGCTTGGTAATGGTACAAGCCGTAAACATGTTCGTGCTGAAAGTTGCTAACATTTATCCATGGAACATGTTTTTCTTTTTGGTTAAACTTAACTTCTGAAATATATTAAATTTGTTTTCTTGCTTTCTAACATACATTCATTTCCAGCCCTTTTTAAATGGTAAAGAGCAACTAAAAATTCTGATACCTAATGAGCCCTCTCATCTCAAATTTGTTTTTAATATTACTTTTAAATAAGAGTAAAATCAAAATTTGTAGAGTAACTCAAATTTTGTTTAAAATTAATTTTTATTTAGACTTGTTGTACCCAATATTCTTCATTTTGAGTGTTAAAATAAACTGGAGAGGTCTATAAAAATAATTATCGCTCATTGACCAAAACAAATGTTTTTTTTTTCTTGAAGCATGTACTCCGTTTTTAAATGATTTAAATGATAAATGATTGTTGGACCATTTTTGAATTTCGATTTCAAGTGTTGGCGCGCATGTTGGTTCTTTCGAACGAATGAACAAAAGAACCGGTTCCACCGATACAATTGGCAAGAGTTATCGCCGTATGGTATTTTTTAGTGCATTGCTGGTAGCAAAAAGACGTACAAAACAAAAACAAGCGAATAAAAACATAAATTCCGGACTGAAATGGATAAACTGACGACAATTAGCGCAACACTGTTCATGGCGGCCGATGTGTTTGCGATAGTGAGCCTGGCATTGCCGGATTGGATCATCACGGAGTCGGGAACGGGTAAAAGGCGGAGAACACGGAAGTATCTAGTGCGGGATGTATCTCAAATGTTGGATGTTGTTGTTCCAGGTGACATTCGACTGGGGCTGATGTGGACCTGCATGACGCTATATAACCGGCCCCAGGTGTGCTACACCCCCGACCTGCAGCCGGAGTGGCTGATCGCCTTGATCTGCATCTTCGTGGGCTGCATCTGCGTGACCACCACCGTGATCCTGCTGGCCTCGTCGTCCTGCAATCGCAATGTGATTCCCTATGCCCGCTGGGTGGGATTCACCGCCATGGTGCTGTTTTGCATGGCGGCCGTCGTCTTCCCGCTGGGATTCCATGTCGAGGAGATCGGCGGACAGGCCTACCAGCTGCCCAACACCTTTAAGATCGGCATATCCTACATCATGTTCGTCCTGGCCCTCTGGATCACCGTGGTCTCCGAGCTCTTCGCCGGCAAGGTCTGCCTACCGCATTTCTAGAGACGCGACCACGGCATCGCTAGATTCCTAGTTTTCTTTGCAGTTTGCTCTGTGATTTGTTATACCTTTTGTTTCTCCCTGATTTTTCTCGCTCTCAATCAGTAGAGTCGAGACCCAACTCCATATCTTAGTTATTGTAAGTCCTGTTAGTGAAATGTCGCGCATATGTGCTATATCATGTGCTATCAGGCTCCCAAGATGATCAACATCATCCTTATAAATTAAAGCTATTCCCCTTCATATTCTTTTGAATATTGTAAGTGTTAAGATCACTTTTATAAACCTTATTTTCAAACTATTTTTAGAAACAATATGATTTAAGGATTGCAGCTCAAAAACATTGAATCTGTGTGTAAAAAATCTCTTAAAATAAGCGTAGTTTTGTAACCATTTAGTTAGTACAATTTTGTTAATATAATATACACTGAAGAAACATTTATTTGTTGGGCTTACTTTTTAATGAGCAAAACTTCCGAGCGATTAAGTTTTTTTTTGGCCAGAAACAAAATTCTTTATTGACTTAATTTTGATCATATATTTTTGTTTGCAAGTAATGTTTCACCGAACTCTCCAATTGCCTAGGAAAATCAAGAATCATCAAACTGCCAATAGAAGTAAGCGACCATTTAGTAAGTTATATTTTTTAAACAAGTATTCATTTAGTATGACAACAGCGAAAACAGGTATATTTTGGAATGAATCGTTCCGAATTTCAAATCGAAATGTTTGTAACAAGATAATTTTTTAATGATAATTAATTTTAAATCGAAATTTACACAATTGTATAAGAACACTTAATTTATTTTTTAAATAGTAAAAGTCCATGTGTAAATTGTAATTGAACTTACACGACGAAGACACAAAAAACATGTGATCTGTGAACTCGGATTTCTGCGTTAGGGAGTATTTCAAAGTATTCCAACAAAATAACTAAAATCTTATGGTTCTTGCAGGCTTTTATTAAGTTAAATTACACCAGCGAAACACTTGTTTTTCCCACAGAAAAAAAAGGAGAAAGTCCAAGCGAGGAACTTGAAAATCTCGAGACACTGTCGTTTGGAAGGCCGCGACGGCAACTGAAAGTCAAGGCAGACTCGAGTTGGGACATCGACGGAATATCGGGGTCTGCGCATGCGTTGTGTTTGTGTACTTTTGGCCATCCGAGATCCGAGAATGCTGACCAAGCTCCATGACGAACCGATTCTAACAAGGGCTGCGACATTCGAATCGAATTCTGCTGGTTGGAGAACACTGCTGACCCCAGCAGCATTCAAGATCGGCCTGGCACGTTATCGTTTCTGCATTGCTTACAAAATTTTGTTTGTAAACTGAGATCCCAGGCCGAAGCACTTCACAAATTCTTTCTCACCAGACGACCACATAAACAAACTTCTTATAATTTTCAAAACACTGCTACTTGATATTCAATTAAAACCTAAAGATCGAATTATTTGCAATTCAAGAGCATTATGACATAAAATATAACATTTCCAAAAAAAAAGTGTATCTAAAATATATATTTTGTGTTTAAACGGAAGTATTTTTTCTCCTTATCTTTGTCCTCAGTCTGAAGTCCAATTTTATATTTGGAGATGGATCAAATATCTTAGGATAAGAGTTCAAAGAGTATTACTTACAGAGATCTGAGAACCATTTAGATTTATTAAGAATCATACACTTTCATTGAGTACATCATAATATTTTATTGTTTTCCTTTATTAATTATTTAATAAAAACCAATTAAATTGTTTAATAATATCAAATATTGTTCAATGAACCTACTTTAAGAACTTCTGCAGCGCGTTCAGAGAGTGCCTATAGACATTTTATTTCTTTATTGTATTCCAGCATAGATTTTCATATTCAGTTTTCAAATTTAGAGAGTTCGATTGAAAACCATTGGGGCTACAATTTGCACATTTAAGCAGGTCAGTTTTGATCGGAGGTATTGTGTAATTTGTTGGGATATATTAGGTACACAGATGCGGTTGTTGAGCTTAGAATTGCCTTAAAAAGTAGTTCGCTTTGGTGGCTTTTATCTTATAAAGTTATATACATATATCAAAATATGATGTAGAGAATAGTTTAATAACAGTACAAAACATTTGAGTAAAAAAATATATAGAATTTTAATTGATTCTTTATACAGAATTTAACTAGTGTCTTACCAAAAAGGTATTAGAATTATAACAAATTCATTTATATAGTGCTCAAAAAGGAAAGGAAATCGACAAAAAAAAAAATTTCTTGAGAGCCTCAGATAAGAATTTAACAGAGCAGTTAAAAAATTGATAGATAGATATGCTTTTTAGCTATATTTATTTATTGGGTGGTTTTTGGGCTAAGGTGGGCTTTTTGCATTTTTTCGTCTATCATAAGTGTAATTCGAATCGTATATAATTATTCGCTGTTTAAGTGATGGCTACGCATAAGATTAGCTAACAAATTGTACGTAATAGTCAATAACATTTAAATTCTACTAACTAACTAAAAAACAAATTGTTTGCTAACAAATACTTAACATGTGCGTGTGATGAGCAACGTACCTTAAATGCTTGCAAATTCATTACAACTAAAATGAAAAGCTCAAAATAAATAAGAAGATGCTTTGAAGTGACTTTTGGCCTACGCTACGTGTACATGATCATAAATATCCATTAAATAGTATCAACAGCAACTGGGTGATTTACAATTTCCCATCGAAAGGTGTCTTTACAAAGTAGGTGACTAGATTTCCCTTCCCCTTCACATAAGTGAGGCCTCGGCACTCGCACTCATAGCCGGCTGCCATCAATATCTTTGCCGTGTTTTCCGTCGTCTGTGGAGAGAAAAATGTATAAGGTTAATTTTTGGGGTTTTCATACGCGATTTTCTGTAAGACTACTTTTATATAAAACTGTTTTCTAAAATTAATTTTGTAATAAAAGAAAAGCGATCCCATTATCAAATGCCTATGGACACTATGAATTCATAAATAGAGCAATAGCTTCTACTAACGATAACAATTGTTCTTTAAACTATATGTTTGCATTTTGCTCTAACTTAACTTGTTGCTGCCTTTAAATACTGTTTGCTTTGTTATATAAAATCTGTCTAGGTAAGAGCAAAAACTTTCACTCATCTTTCATTGCAATTCAGCTCCTCATTTGTACACCAAAACGGATTTCAGGTATACAACTAAAATAGCAAGCCGCCATGAATTTCAGAACCCCGCCATAAAAAATCAACTTTTAAAAATTATAAATTTCTTGTTCTTGTAAAGGTAAAACGCACTCTTACTTTGCAAAATTTTCTGAACACAAGAAAAGAGCTTCAAAAATGTAAAAACCTTGCAAAAAGTTTATTTCTTTGGCGAATTTCAAAATTTGACTGTTATTTGAAGTTTCTAGAAAAAAAGTATTTAAAAAGGTTTCCTAAGCTTTTGAAAGTTTTTTGAACTCCATTTTGGGGATCTCCAGGATCCAGAACTCACCTGAAGTCGACCCATCACGCCGCAGGAGTCCATGCGTGAGGCCACATTCACAGTATTACTCCAGATATCGTATTGCGGCTTCTGGGCACCAATCACGCCGGCAATCACCGGACCGTGATTGAGTCCTATGCGGAGGCGGAATCGTTGGAAGGACTCGCGATTAATCGAATCCAATATGGACATCAAAGCAATCGCAAACTCGACCAATATGACCACGTTGTGTTCCTCCGTTCGCTTCTCGTCCTTTTGGGGGGACACAAAAAAGGAGAACTGCGTTAGTCCCGATTCGATTTAGTCCTCATTGCCCTCTTCCTAGAATCCCAGCTAATCCCAACCTCCGCCCCTGCCACCGCCCCAATTCGACCCTCATTTGGCGACCCTTTTTTTTATTGGTCTCTCCTTGGCCTTTGTTGAGCCAATGTGATTTGATTTCCTCTTTGTTTGGTAGTTGTAAAAATTTAATTAAAGTGCTAAGCAGCGATTAAAAGGCATTTGAACAGTAAATAACATTCGGTCGATTGGAATTTATTGGGGGAAAACTGGGGAAAAGGTTGGAATTTAAACTGAATTTTGGCATTTTTTGCTGGTTTGAGTTGGAAACATTTAATTTGAAGCTGATGGGTTCTAATAATGATAGCAAATCTCTCATCGTTTCGAACAGAGAATGTGACAACTTTAAGCAGACAAATTTAAAGACTTACCGCAAAACTACGTGACTAGATTGAGCAATCAAGTCAGGTTTTAACAATGTTGTTATTTACAGGATTAGTGAAAGCATTGGAAAGATATAAATTAGACAAGATAGACACAGACATTATAGAATAAGACTCCAGAAAATGCAAATAAAAACCACTTACCGTAGCGCCGTCCTCTTTTCCGGGCCTCAGTCCCGAAGCACACATGTATGTGCTGGCGATGGTTTTAATCTTCTCGATTCCACTGAACTTTGGTTTCAACAGTAACTGCAAATAAACATGTATTAAGCTTTACTATAAGTCTTAAAGCAATTTTTAAAACAAATGTTTGTCTAAAGTATTTAAAAAAATAAAAAAAAAATAATAAGACAAATTACAAATTATTTTCGTCTCAGATTAAAGTTAAAAAACTATTTCCAGCTAGCTACATTAGTTATTTTAACAGCTTAAATCGGAATGTATCAAAACAGTATTATATTATAATTATTATCGAATAATAACATTCAAGAGTATTTAGTTCTCATTCAAAGCTCAAAAAATAAAACTTATGTGGTTTAAGAAAGGCCATAGACTACAGTTTCATCCCTTAACTATTGAAATATAAGTATAAAGTATAGGGGTTATATTATAAGGTTTTGAACTAATGCTTATAGTAGTTCATTTTCAAGACAGACTTATTAAGTAATAAACTTTCAGTTTATTTTTTGTGTGTAGGTATTTAAGTGATTTTCTACATTAAAAGATATAATAAACATACCTTATCGAAATCACAGATGATTTCGTTCAACAGGCGCAGGCACTCCAGACCCTGTTTGTTGACATCCGTCTCGTCGTAGAACTCCTTGTAGTTGGGAATGGAGGCGAACATCACGGCCACGCAGGAGTAGCTCTCGTGGTAGAGTTCCGTGGAGCGTTCCAGGTGCAGGAAGTGCGTGGCCACGTGGGCCGGCAGGATGTTCTCCAGCAGAATCTAAAAATAAAGCACAATTTCCCTTAGCATCGAATTGCTTTCATGCATTCAAGTATTATTCATGCCTTGTTAATGCCTCGCATGGTTTCGACCTCCTCCTGTTCCACCTTTAGCTTGGCCTTCCACAGGAAATCGGTGCGGGCCACATATTCACCCTGGCGATCCAGAGTGTGCAGCACCACAATAATTACCAGGAGCAACAGGAATCCCTTGATCTCGAGCGGTAAGCTATGAAAGAAAATTAGTACCATTTTAGTTTTTTTAAATAGTGCCCTGTTTAAGACTACAAATAACATTGTGCAACAGCCTTAAAATTGGTGCGACTATATAGGTCTTATGAATTTCGGTGTGCTGAACACGACCTCATCCTTGGAATTTATCCACCACCCTCAGTTTTTGAGAAAAATGATCTCTAAGAGCCAAAAAGGTCGATTTTACGGGTAGTTCGGTTCTAAGTTTACTGCCTGAACTTTTGATGATTTTGCTATAGTGCAACTAACTGGCAACTAATTTTTTATTTAAAAAAAGAATGCAAACACATTAAAAGATCTAATGTGTACCACCAAACGGTGGTCCCTAAAAGTAGGCAATGCATTTTTTAATCGACCTCAATTTGTTGCACAATGTAATTATATGATTTTAAAGAATTAGTATTCTTTTTTATAAAACTTTATTTATATGAGCGTTTATCTTCAAATATTTGGAGTTTTACAAAAATGTTTTTTATTGTATGTTAATTGTGGTGTAACATTTTTGTGTTTAAGTTTTTAGTTTTTAAATAATCAAGTTAGAAATTAACGCTTCATCAAACAAATTCGGTTGTCGCTTCTTAAATCTAAAATTTAAATCTAAAATCTCTCTTTATTTTAACAATTTGCAAGTATATTTTGCCATAGACATGTTAACTTACCCATTGTCGATGTATACCAGGTTATATTTCACAAACAAATCGCTGTAGCCGAGTACTGTGACCTGTGCAATCACAGCTACCAGCATGGCAATTAACTTGAGGATAAAACCAGATCGAAGAAAGGCCGAAATTGCAGCCAGACTAATGGCGCAGCAATATAGAAAAACGGGCGCAATGGGCAAGGCATGGGTCATTTTAAACGGCTGCATATCCTCCATATCCTCCAGGGTGGAATTCAGAAATTCGAGCGAAGAATTGCTGTACCAAAAGGTGCCATTAGATGGTGGGTCATTGCGTACTCCGTCTGGTACTGAGAAGTTGATCTAAAAAAGAAATTTTAAGCTTTTAATATTAGTGAATGAAATGTCCAGTCTACGTCACACAAAAAATGTATATCTTTTAACACTGCGATTTTATTTATTATTGTTTAATAGGGATTATATAAAAAATTGTATATTGTATTCGGGACACACAACTTTTTATTTAATTTTATACAGCAAACCTTTATTGTTTGCTCCTTATTGAAATACATTAATAATTTAAGCTTTTTTATGTCCAACCATTTCTGTTGTAGTCACGTAACAATTACACAAGATTTACAAGATTTCGTTTTATATATATTTGACCAACAAAATAAGAAAAATATATATTAATAAAATGCAATACAGTTGGTTGTTATAGTGAGCTTTTGTTGGACTCACCACACTGAACACGGCGCAGGACGAGATGAGGATGTTGACTATGACGAACATGGCCAGCCGCAGGTAGCGACTGCTGGCCACCACCTGACCAGGACCATTTCGCTCCGTCGCCGAGGCATGGACATCCGGCACGGACATGTTGCTCAGGTAGAGGAACAGGGCCAAAGACACAAAGCTGGCCAAAAGGGATCCAAGGAGGGCCAGGTTCCTGTTTTTTTTTTTTTTTTTTTGGGGGAAGAAGCCAAAGGTAAGACAATGGGCTCGTTAATGCGAGTTGATCTCACCTACAATTTGATTACAATCAATTGGACGATGGCCAGCGAGAGGAAGAGGACGAAGGCGCATATCAGGTCGAACCGGAAGTGCGTGTCCGGCTGGGCACGGTACATTCCCTCCCGGGGCGTATTGCGGTACCACATGGTGAACGGCTTCAGCTCCGTGGGCGGTCCGAAGAAATTAAAATTGAAACATTTACGCTCGGGCGGCAGTAAATTTGATTCAATCATGGCGATGCTCTGCGGCCAGAAAAGGGTGGAGAAATCGAAAAGGATACATAATAATAGAGTTGCTTGCTGGAGCATAAATTTATTACAGTATACACTGTGTATATGCTAAGCTTTAAAAATTTACATACATTAAAACAATTATTTTATTAGAACAGGTGTTAAAAAGGGTGCTTGCCATATGTACCATAAAACAAAGTAGTTTTGGTGGGCCACATATACCTTTTCAAAATAAATTTTAAATAAAAACCTTGCACCCTTCCAACATTATAAAAATGTTGCTGTCCTCTATTGATTATTTCAATTTTTTTTTAAATGAAAGTCAAATTCTAAGAAAGCAAAATAAATTCAATTTAAAGAATTTAAACCCATTTTAACGTGCAAATATTTTAGTGAAGGTGTCAGAAACAAAAATCTGTTTAATCTTTAAACAAAAAGAATATAAAGTTTAAATTTAAATTTAATTTATATATACACGTTACGTTGCATATAATAGATATCTACTGTATTGAGTTTACAGCAAGCAAGCAACATAAGAAAATTGTCTGCCTAGCCCTCTCAAATTTGCTTATGTTTCCTAGTCAATTTAATTTTGTATTCCAGACCCTAGACTGCTGTGAAATAACCCTCTTTTCGAACTGTTTTGGTATCAACTCACCGCCAGTCCGATGTTCTTCACTAGTTTGGATTCGGCAATATTGGCAAACGGTCGATCTGCCCCCCAGCACTCCACATATTTGGTCATCTTCGATGAAGGACGATTGCGTGTGACATGACCTGAAAGGGTTCAATATAAAATTAAAGTTTAGTTCAGTGACCATGTCGCAAAAGTTGCTTAGATAAATAAAATATTAAACATATATGGCTAAATGGCATTTCATGAATAAATGGAATATCTGTAACCCAATCTTGCTCAATAATTAACGAGTTGAAATCAAATTGTAATTGCGTAAAAATTACCTGATATCTAATCTCAAAGTTAAAAAATAGTAGCGCAATACTTTCCTATGAAAATAAATGTTTAACTACCTAATCAATTTATGAACAGTGTCTGGAATTGATTATTTGAGTTTAGTAGCACAAACTAGTGATAAAATCGATAAATACATGAAATAAGAGTTCCCACAGTTTATGTCTCAAGTTAAACAACTTACAAAGTCACAATTTGGAAGTAGTTTAAGTACCATACAACATTGTGATAGTTTTTATATGAGTAGCTAAGATATTCCAAATGTCTGAAGAATTTTACGACTACTTTTCGGTCCAGTAAGATACCATTAATAAGGAAAAATCTCTCCCAAATCACTTGGCTCAAAACACTTCAAAAGCTGCGGAGTTTTTACAGATGAGCTATAATAGTTGGGGGGCCAGCCAGACAAGCTCATTAAAAGTCACCCATTCGCATTAAAAATGGCATTAAAGTGACTTTGCCACATGCCGCACATGCCCTACTCGCTGTCCTTGGCAAATTAAAACTCATAAACCAACACAAAAACCTCATGGCTCCGCGTGCAGTAGCCGAATAACCCAACCCCAACCTAAACCAAAAAGTATTCTACTAAAAATATACCCAGCTGGCTGTCAAAGGAGCTTAATTGCCCCTGGTTCTTCTGGTTCTGGTCCACGAACCTCGGTCCATGGCTAAAGTTTTCACAAAGGCCAATCCGCAAACAAATGCAAGCCTGCGATAAATTTACGATGCAAAAGTTGCCCTGCCAGCGATAAAATTATGCATAACCTGAACCTGAGCTCATTTGTGAAAGTGATTTTCAACTGTTGCGTTTTACGAGGGGGCAGTGAGTGAGTCCACCAACTTACCCGCATGACTGCGGAAACTTTCGCCACTGTGAATGGACAGCTTGCGTCCCTCGATGAAGGCTCCGGAGGAGCGGCGTCTGTCGGCGAAGGACATCAGACCTGGTGGACAGAGGTGGGAGGCATTAAGGGGGGTTCACATAAATAAAGACCTTCGCCGGCAACACCGAAGTGTAAATGCCCATTACAGGTTGTGATTGATGGCATGCGGATGAACGCTTGCGGGCGAACTACTATTTAAAAGGATAATAATGGCAATTACTGGGAGCAACAAGCATGAAATTGAATATGAGTTTTTTGCGTGCAATTTTTAAGGAAAATTAAATTAAAGGGGTTTGCTTAACTTAAATTCAAAATATTCGTATCGTTTAAAAGATAAGGAGGATTGTAAAGCCATTAGCTATTTCGATTAAAACGATTTAAAAATTTAATCAATTATTTTTCTGTCCAAGCAGATTCATATACGAAAGACAGTTTTCCATAATTTGTATTTTGTTTCGCTGAACTTAAATTCATAATAAACTTTATAAAGATTAAAGCGATTCTAAGCCATTATCTATTTTGATTAAAATGGTTTAGGAATTAAAAACTTTTTTTTTTCTGCCTAAATAAAGTCAAATATAAAATTTATAAACAATTTATAAAAACTCCGTAAAAGTTAAAAATTCAAAACTAACAATAGTTAAATTGATAAAATTAACAGGCGAACTACTATTTAAATAAATAAACATGCATGAAAATTAATAGCAGTTTTACATGTATTTTTAACAAAAATAGAATTAAAGTGCTCACAGACAAGAAAACTAAAAAAGATCAAAAAGAGATGCACACAAATTTCAGAGATTATTTTTAATCTCTTATGCTTCTAGTCAAATAAAATAGTTTGGTAGTTTTGAATCAAAGGGGTCTGCTCTACATAAATTTAAAAATGCCTTACCACAAACTATAAAACATAAAACCGATTAAAAGAAGTTATCTGCAAATCTAATATTGAGTTTACTTAAAAGAAGTACTTTTTTTTAAACAAATTTCTGCATATTTATTTATAGTTCAAATTTTTTTTAAGCTTTTAAACTTCATTTAATTATATTGATGGTTAAGTACTGTTGCAATGCAGTTTAAGTAGTTTTTTTATGAGCTAAGAAAGCATACTTTCACCCAATGTGCACCCAGTTCTCACCTTGAACGGACAACTTCCGGCGTGATCGCTCCGGGGCCTCGGCCACCGTGAGGCTGTTGTTTCCGGAGGAGACTGCTCCGGCGGGGGCGGCAGTGGTGGGCGTGACACTGGCTGGATTCGAAGATGGTGCTGGGGTGCCGCTATTCGATATGCCGCTCTCCGAACCGCTAATGCTGAGCAGATCCTCGGCGGGCAGGGAGAGGGCAGTGGACTTGGCCGCCGACTCCGAGGCGGCGGAATCGCCACTGCCGCGATGGGCGCCGTTGGCCTTGACCTCCTGGCCGTCCTTGTGGTCCGGATCCTTGACCATCAGCGGTTCGGTTACCGCGGTGGCCTCGTCGGCCTCGTCCTCCTCCTCGGACAACTCCTTAATGGACATAGAGGCGGCGGAGGCAAGGGGAGCGTGTAGGGGAACCTCTTGGCTGTTCGTCGAAGTGGGTGACATCTTCTCGTCGACAAGTAGAGGAGGTGGATCCACCGTAACGGGGAGTAGATTATCGGTGACATCAGCTGCCTCATGGGAGTGTTCCAACTCCTTGAGCTCCTTCGTCTCCTCCGTGGGACTGGGATCGTTGTGCTCGATGCACTCCACCACTCGCGGAACGCTGTAGGTGTAGGCCGGCTTGGGTGGCACTATGAGATACGTTTCTATCTTGTGATCCGCCAGATACGCATCTCGATTTCCACCCTCGCCCTGCTCAACCTCGAACTTTTCACCCAGGAAGTCCAAAGTCTGTTTGGTGATGTGAACGCGCCTGCCGGAGAAACGTACTCATGAGAAATGATGATGAATGCTTGTGGGCCGACATGTCGTATGAGCAATCTACCTTAAAGCGCATTTCATACGTTTTCACACTCACACAATTACAGAGAAATAAAAGATCTATGTTATAATGATGTTTTTTCGGAAAGTGTATATCAAATTTTAGATTATATTATATTGGCGGTTTAACAATACATTACAACAATTATTTTCCTTTTTTTTATTTTGTAATTTTTAAACACATTGTATTAAAAGTAAAGTATGTAAAGTTATTTAATATGAAGATGTGCAACAGTATATATGATATTTATATAGAAAGTTAAATTTATTTATCCAAGGCAACAAATTAAATGTCTACGACTTTATCCCCAGTGTACCCACACAGGCTTATGCAAAATAATTTAGGCTGCCGCTGTCTATGTTTATTTATCTGGTTCCTACGTAATTTCGTTTATACTTTTACTCAGGAAGCGGAATTCGTGCGTGAAGTCGGAATTGAGGCGCCTGAGTGTTTTCCGGCTCATTGAGTGTAGCATTTCAATTCAATTCAAAATAATTGAAGTCTGCGTATGTGACCGCAGGTAAGATAAAAGAAAAGAAAAACATTTCAACACGCTCAGCTGCCATTTATCTGAAAGACTTAAGTGCGGCTAGAGTATGCGAAATGAATAAACCAAAAGGAAATTGTTTGTTTGTAAAGTATAAAAGTTAAACTGTTGAGAAGGGCAAGAGAGCTTAAGACTTTGATATTTGCAAAGCAAACATTCGGAGTTTCGCAGTATAAAGCTGAAAGAGCATTAACATTTTTGTAATTTAATTGTACAAAAAACCATTCATTCAAAAGGTTTTAAATATATATGCAAATCGGATTAAAAAGAAACTCCTGTTTTTAAATCTTTTGCATTTTCCAGACATTTTAATTGGACTATAATTGGATTATTTTGTGATATTCTCCTCAAATTAAAATCCAATTAAAAGTCAAATTAAAATCCAAGTAACACAGCGTTAATATGGAATTTTTTATAATGCAATGTTTACTTCAACCTAACAATACAACCCCTACTTAGGTTCTCAAAGCCAAACCTTGACAATAGGGTATAATTAATTTTAGCATATGTAGGAATTCTTTAATTAGGAATTCCTTCTTATACTTTCGGTTTCGATTCGCATTGCAGCTCCCTTCGTAACCTTTGCAGTCGAATGTTATGCAGACTTGAACCGAAGGCCGTTTAATTGGGACTACACCGAGGCTAATTTAAATTGCCATTACGACTGCTTGACTCGCTTTGTGATGCCACTGCCATCAGAGGCACCTCTGCCAACCCCATTTTTCCCACCCGCGGGCCTCGCGTTTTGTTTATTTATTTTTGTTCGCCTCGCTCGTCATCGTTGTCATTCGTTCAAGCATAATGTGGAAATGAGGCAAAACTCTTGCCTACACCGTACAAAAAAAATGAAAAAATGTCATAAATTTCCATATACATTCCATTGAATCTTTGTATAATTTTTAACATTTTTAAGCGTGGTAATTTAGTACGGAATTTAATTAGATTTTAAAACTCAAAATGAGTTAATATTTTATAGATTACTATACTTAAAAAACAAAATATTAAAATACTAATTGGTTCCTGTATATCGATAGAAAGAAGAAGTATAAAGAGCTTGTGCAGATTGGCATATTTTAGTTGTTGATATTGATTTAAGTCTTATTTATGGACATCCTTCTAGAAGAATTTTTTTTCAAAATAGGTGTATTATGGTGTGCGAATTATTTTTAAAGTCGTTTATTCTTTCCTAAAGTGGTGATTGATCAAACAAATTGTTAAATCGATCATTAATTTTGCGCTACGCCTAAAATTTATTTTGCATTTATGGACACCAAAATTGGTCATTTTAAAAGGTGAGAGTGATGTACTCATTCAATATTAGATATTTGCAATTGTAAACTTATTGGATATTAGAATTAGGCTCTTTCGATTTTCCTATTTTGTTAATACTTTTTCGCAGTGTATTCACACACTTACCCGGCGACACCGCCGCTCTCCATGTGGTTGGCCAAAGTTACATCGTCGCTCCAAACATCAAATTGCCACTTGCGGAGGCCAAGGACGCCGCAGAGAACGTTGCCAGTGTGGATGCCGATTCGCATGTCAACATTTATGCCGGTCGCCTCACGCACGTGTCTGCCGGAATAAACGAAGGACAAACAATGAAATGAAAGGAGCACAAAGCAGCGCACACTCGCAGATGTATTATTAGGGATATATGTACACAACTACAGGCTAGTTGCTGCCGTCGTATTAACAATTTTATGGGCCATAAAACACAAGCGGACCAGGTCGACTTCAGCCTGATGTACGAGTATGATATGGGCGGGAATCGGACAGCGAATCGGGACAAAGCACTACTTAACAGTGCACATAGAAAAATGTTTGATTTGGTAAGAAAATTGAGACGAAACTTAAGGAATTTTAAGAGAAAATAAAAAATATACATCCAAAACCTACATTTACTTTTGTTATTATAAATTGAAATTTTTGGTTGCGTTATTAAAAAATTTACGAGGACTACAAATAAAATAACATTTTTATTAATGTTAAAGAAAACTTTAATAAAATCTTTAAAATTCTTCAAGATAATTATATAACTTTTGTTTCTAAAAGATGTCTTGTTTTAAAATTTAATAAAATATAGACTTATGCTTATTTAAAACTTTATGTATTATTAATCTTTTTAAAAAATTAGTATTTCATAATTTCTGTTGCTAAAATATATCATAATTTAGATTTCATAAAATCCTGATATTTTAAAAGTGCTTAAAGTAAAACATAAAAAGTATTTAACCAATGTTTTTTTTTTAAGTGCAAGTCTTGTATTGCCTTTCGAGAAACTTTAGTTCCTTGTTAGTCCCTTGCCCCAGAAAGTGGCTAGAAAGCGAAGGCCGGCCAACATCAAGTTCTTGAGTTATTAACGTTAACCAGCATTTTCTTTGGCCTGAATGCCGTCGGGGTCAAATGAGCCGCATCGAAGGCCAAATCACTTGGGAGCCCTTCAGGGTTTTATTTGCCTTTGCCCTTCCTGGTCATTTGGTTAGCAGGGATATGGATATGGCCACAAAGGCAAACAGTGTAACGGATTTTTGATCCGGATTTGGGTCTTTTGAATTTCTGAGTGCCAAACAAAAAGTTGCTAAATTCTGATTGAACTGCATAAATAATGTAAATATTTTCAAACTAAAAGAGATCAAATCAAGTGACTTAGCAACAAAAATCCATAGCATACTGTTTTGGGCGAATCGCTAACGAAAGTTAAAGCTTCCCCATTTGTGTGGCTTTTCGACAATAAAGGCAATGCAATTCATAATTAAATATTGTTTCCTTGGCTGTTGAAAACTTTTGGCGTTTTCCCTGGCCGCTTGTTAGCCAGCCCAAAAGTCAACAGTCAACGAGTATCTTTTTTTTTCGGCGTGTTTGTGGCAGGAACAAAGCCAGACTCTGGGGCAACTTGTGGGGCATGGGCCGGCGCTAAGATTAAAAGGCCACGGCTGCGAAAAGCGACGAAATAAAGGAAGGCCAGCGGACAAAAATAAACAATAGAAATGAGCACAGAGTCCAATAAAAAGCATGAAAAAAGCCAAGCCAAAAAGTCGAAATAAGAGGTTTTGTGGTGCTGAGGCCACTTGTGCATATATTCTCGCGTGTAATAAAATGGCCTTTGTGTCGATATTGTTTATTGTATTTTATGATGTTTCTGTTTGCCATTCTTTGTTTCTCATCTCGTTCGTGAGGTTTTATTGGATAATACGTTTTTAATGGTCTTCCATAAAACCAAGGGTTTGAGGGACTGACTTCAGTGGAAATACGAGAATATATCTGGCGGCAATTAAAGCTTTGAAATCGGTCACAGTTGCAAATAACAGATTCCATGCTCTGTCACGCTTTTAATTGGAAACAAATGTAAGGCAATACGTTAATTGTTTATGCGTTTTTATTTATTTACATTCTAGTTTGTTTTCTTTCGTTTTTAATACCGTCTTGTTTGCGTGGCTTTTTCAACTTTTGTAGGGGAAATCGCTAAGCGCGAACCGAAAAATAAGTGTTACTCAAATTTTAATAAAGTTGTCAATTTTTTTTCATGTTTAAAATAAATCAATCTTCATTTTTCGATAAATGAGAAAGCTGTAGCTTATTCAAAACACTTTAAAAATGAAAATGAATTTTAATTTAGTTCAATAAATGGTACATTTATTCTAGTGGTGATCATTTTTAACACTCTTATGCATTGCACCTCAAACCAAGTCCAAGACTAAGCAAACAAAGGACGCTTTATGGCTCAGTTAACTGTGAATGCACCAAAGATTTTCGCAATGCCAACAATCACGGTGTCAAATGGCCTTGGCCAAAAGGAGCTTCGACTGAAAGCCAAATGCTGGCCAGGAGCGAAAGACAAACAAAGACGTACGTCCGATGACGGGTCCAATGCAAATGTTTGCATAACCAACCAGTTCAGTCCAGTCCAGTCCAGTCGAAGCCTAGGTAAAAGGGCCAAAGGCGACGGCCAACGCAAAGTACAAAGTACACTCACCTGATGGCATCGATCATCTGCAGGCCCATGTTGACACAATTGGTTGCATGTTGGGGCCGGGAAATGGGCAGACCGGACACACAGTAATAACAATCCCCAAGGATCTTGATGCGAAGACACTGGTTCTCCTGCGGGGATACAGCAATTAATTAGTATTTAGACAGGACATTGGGCACATGTCTCATACTGTTTATTATTTCAGAATGTTGTTCATGTTCATCTAAAAGCAACCTTAATAAGGGACATGTCATCAATATGAGATGATATATATTAAATAACAAAAGGAGTTTAAAGTTTCGAAGAAGACTAATGTACTGATATAGATACTTTAATATATTTTGTTTGTAATCTTAGCTCATTAAAATAAATATAAATAGTTTAGTAAAAATTTTGTTTATGTCATAATATCATACTACTTGTAAATAGAAATTCGTAAGAAATGGTAAGAAAAAACAATTTTAAAGGTTTGTTTTACATTAACTAATAATTATTCAAATAAATAAGTTTCCCATATTATTGTTCAAAAATGGTAAAATATAATTCAATCTTAGGTAAATTAAAATACATTTATGGATACATTTAAATTGTTAACTTTACCTGAGCTATCTGATCGAAGCGTCCAAACAGATCGTTGAGCGTCTTGACCAAATCGCTGGCCGTCAGGGAACTTGAAAGTGGTGTGAAGTTGACGATATCCGCAAAGAGGATGGTGACGTTTGTGTGACGCTGGACGTGCAGCTCGTGGAATCTGGTGGCCGACGTGGACGCCTGTCCTCCAGCTCTCTGACAGGCGTCAGCCATCTTCAACATGATGCTGCGCTTCACCTGCACAGGGGACAAAACACCATCGGGATTATTGTTATTATTATAATCACTTAATGCATTTCTTATCCGAGCCTATGGCTTAACTAAATATAATTTGGGAGTTGTAATAATTCAGGTCTTTTAAAAACCTTTATTTTTCATATTTTACTTAAAATGTCTGTAAGTTGTTAACTAAATAAGTTTCTCGACGGTTTTCAAAACTTAACTTTTTCAATACTTAATCGAATGATTTAACATAATTATGGAAAATTATCTATAAAGAACCTACAAAGACTTTTTATATTGATTTTTTTTAAAAAGCATTTTTTCTGTTTCCTATTACTATTTTTTTAACTTGCGAAGGGAAGAAACAAATATCTCTGAGAAATAGGCATGCTGAAGAATTCGCGCTTGCCTTTATTTTATTTTGTTTACTTTTTTCATAGCCAAATGTCAAAGCTCTGAGTGTACTCACCTCGGCGGCGATGTAGGCGGGAATGACGCTGAGGAGCAGCTGCTCCTGCTGCTCGCGCTCGCATTCGAGCTTCACGCGCTGCTCGATTCCGGTGCGTGTACCGTCCACGGTCCGGTTGTGGGCCGCATCCGACATGATGCGGTAATAGAGCCCGGAAACGGAGGCACTGGCCAGCATCACAATCTCCCCGAAGAGCTAAGTGCGCGGGAAGGAATAGAAACGAGAGCGGTTAAGGCACGTTCCATAAATAATGAATGAGTAACCCGGGATGGGGAATGGCAATTACCAGCCGGCGCACATAGCGCATCGCTATGTCCTTGCAGCGCGTCGAGCGAAAAAAAAAAAAAAACAGAACCTGCTGCAACCTAATTAACAAATCTCGGAGCGGGCGGATGGCGGATGGCGGATTGGCAGGAAAGCCATTAGGAGAGTTGGGGGAATTGAAACGAGCTGGGAAACAAATTATTTCTCACCGGGCTGGCGTAAAAGAAATTAAATAGTTGCACAAAATGGGTTAAGTGAAAAACTACGCTTAAGAGATGGACTCTGTTTGTCTATGAGTGTTATATTTCACTTAAAATAATCTTCAGCCATTTCTGCGGTCTTGGTTAATCATAATTTATGCATGGTGAGGGAAAATTAGTTTTTTACCAAAAAGTGGCCCATAAAAACCCAAACCATTTTGCTATTAATTAAATATGTCTTGGCAAGCCGGCAGGCAACTTAAAGTGTTAAACCAAACAATATATATTTATATTCATTTGAAAAAAAAACTTATACACAAGAAAGTATACATTTCTTAAACCTTGCTTATCTAATGATTTATTCAATCAAACTGAAACTAGCTTTTAAAAATATCGTAAAATTGTCCAATGATTAGCTAACATGTTGTAAATATGTTTAAAATGTTGCCTGTAAAATAAGTTTACAAAAATATATTATCTTTGCCACGCCTCAAATGGTTCCTATAAAAAAATAAAGTTTATACAAATATGTTATCTTTTTTATTTATCGAATGTTTTTACGCTGTGTTTACACAAGCCCATTTTAAATAACATTAGGTTATATATTCCGTTTGGCTTTTAGAACGAACAGTCATAAAACAAATGTGTGTGCACATAAGAGTCCCTCAAATTAATGGTGCTCCCTGATCCGCGGTAATCCATTTTTCGCGTTGCTCTCGACACATTTGTAAATGCCAATCACATTGGAACTAATCCAATTGTTGGTGTATGGCCAGCATTAATGGGGCTCTAGCTGCACGGCCAACGCAAATGCAAATGCAAATGAATGAGGGACTTACCATTGGCAAATTGGGCGCATAGTCGGGACTTGTGCCGATCCGGTAAACGATGTGGATGGCGGTCATGAACAAAGCCAGCACCACAGAGACGGGCCAGGAAATGGGCAGCATGGAGTGGATGCACTGCAAACAGTCGCTCGAGTATTATAATCCCCCTAAAAGGAGTGCGACTGCAGAGGGCTTACCAGGAACAGGGCGTACATGGGCAGGGGAGCCAGTTCGTCCCCGGTAATGGCCGCAATGGTGCCCAGCGAGAAGGTGGTGACGATGGCGAAGGCCAAGGCGGCGGCCGGCGAGCTCAGCACCGCCGGAAACTGCAGAGCCGTCAGAATGGATCCCGAGATTAGGGCCGCCAGCACCAGCAGCAGCGTCTGCACCAGGTGCTGCCAATTCCACACATAAACAAAACGAAATGTAGTTAGCTTGGAATAGATAGAATCACTTAAAAAAAATGTTTGAGGTTAAATACAAAATTTATACAATTACAAATTAAATACTTTACTATTAAAACTAATTTTAAAACTTTTTTTTAACAACAGAGGAACATGACCTGATCAAAATGATTTATGAACCTTTCAGAAGAATTGACCTAAAAACTACATTTCGGAAAAAATAACTCATTGATCTATTTTTCAGTCTTATTCGTTGAATGTAGACTGCTCATGTTGATATTTTTTAAGTCATTTTTATAGTTTTTTGGTGCATAAGTTTAACATTTTCTCCATTAAACTCTGTTTAAGCAATTTTAGAATTTAAAATTAAGCTATTGAAATTTAAAGATTTTTTGTAATATTTCATCTTTGAGTTGTAATCAAATACTTTATAGCTATTGAAATTAAAATATTGTTTGTAATACTTTCATCTAAGAAATTATGAAATTTATGGAACACTTCGTTGCCTTTCTAAAATACGTTCTTAATAATTGTACATTTTAAAGTTTATTCTTAAATTTGAAGAGAAAATAGTTTTCTGTGTGAAAGCTGGTTAACCATACGCTGCAAATTTAAGTGTAGTAAGTGCTCACCTGCTCGTAAACGATGCCAATTATTATGGACACCACACATGCCAGCAGCGAAGTTAAGAGTCCCGATCTGAAAAGCGACTTGCGGAGCCTCTGGCGGTAGCGGGTATATAAATCGTTTAGGTGGATGTCTTCAGCTGCAAGGGGAAACAGAAGTTGGGTGTATTAGCATCCATTAGGTAATCATATTCTTTCAAGAAAAGTGGGGCAAACGAGAGAGGCGGTAATTATGTGGGGTAAGTTGCTTTAATGTGGGGATTTCCCGAAAACCTCTATGGATTCTTGTCGTGCGGCAGCGCACACAGCTTGCAGTGACTCAGGCACTCGTTTTCGGCCACCTTCTTCTCCCACACCTGGCTAGAGCTCGCTTATACCATATTTACATCCAAAACTGGCAGTATCTAAGGGAAATTATACATAAAAACTCTCTACAGATCAAATTAACATAAAATTAATGTAAACTGGGGGTAAAAGGAAGCACTAAAGAAGTTATAAAGGGGTATCAAACTATGTATAGTATATATTTAAAATAGAATTTATTTTTGACTCATTTCAAAGCCAAGTAATTTCTATAAATAAAAAAAAAATAAATTATGAGTCATGGCAATTTATATAATTAACAATAAATGCTTATTTACACCAATTGTAAATCGTGATTTAAGATACGCCTCCTGATTTCTTAACTATATTAAAATTAGCATATCTATAATCATAATTGGATCATTCTGAGCCAAAGTTCACCAGCCTCCTGGCGGTTCCTGGATTCGTACGTGATGGGGACTCACAGCCATTTAATTGACCGCCCACCGAAAGAACATGGCTTGTCTGGCATTTAAATTTGACATTTAACAACGGCATACATTTCACTGGCGCTCACACAAAGAAATTGTATTTCACAGACAATTGTCTTTGAAAAGCAACTTAATTGAGCTGTCAGGGGCCAGAGGGTGTGGTCGGATTTGGATATATGAAGCACATATACAAATGGATTCAAATACATACATGTATATATTTACCCAAAGGTGAATGAATAATGTCTGTTTCCCGAAGGTGATACAGAAATAACTTCATCGATTTATAAAAACAGTAATGAATTTATTTTGTGCGACAAATAGAAGCAAGTGGATTAAAAGTACAGATTTTACGGAGCTTTAATTGCACCAGCAAATCAGAATCGAGACAGTCGAACATGTAGGCATATCAACATTTATATAGCTGCAATTAAGGGAAAACATATATATTCAAAACACGCACATCGCTTTCGTAGGTAAGCAAGCAAAAATCATCACAGTATCCCACAAAAGTGTTGTGCACGCACTCAAACATCAAAATTAGCATATTGCATTGATATTTTACTCTTTGTACAATTTGTAAATCGATACGCACGGATTTATAGCTCGATAATTGACTGAGGGGCGTTTAAAGTGTTTGATTTATTTATGGTCGCAGACATGCCAGATAAGCCCAGCCCAGTGGATATTTGGTAACACATTAGTCTGATTTTCGTTGTGGTCAGCCTATTTATAGATGTGTTCTGGTAACTTGATTTTTTGTCTGCCGGCTGAATTGATTTTTTCCACCACGCACTGGCCCTATTTAACGGCTCTAACAAGCCAAGCCAAAAAATCAATAGATGGCCAGTCTGAGAGCCCTTAAAAGCAGGAATGAACCCAAGTCTGAGTGGTAAGGTCAAGTGTGTTTGTCCAGTGGTCGAATGTCTGGTTAATTAATGAGGGAAAATCCTGCAAATTATTAGCACAATTCTGATGACTAATTTTGGTTAAGTTTGCTTTGCTGATTAAGTGAATATGGTTTTACCCAAGAATTAAAACCATAAGAGTCTCATATAAATAACAAATGCCATCAAAAATTAAGACTCATTCGCTTGAACAGCTTCAGCTGAAATATGATAACCCTTTTATGAAAGTGTTGATTATAATTTACACATTCTACATTTTTAAGTAAGGAAACCACAGCATAAGCCATAAATAAAATCCAAGGCAATAAATTCGCCCAAGATGCATTTTTATGAAAGGGTCGAGAGAAATAAAGCCATTGTAGCTTTAGATAAGCTTGGTTTATCCTTTCAGGATGCTTTAAATCGGATTTTGAAGAATAGAATTTTTACCGCTCCGCATAATATTTATTGCAAACATTTTTCACTGAACAATCGCAAACCACAAAGAACACGTTAAGAAACTCAAAGGCAATAAATGCGCTTGAAATGTGTTATTATTTATAGGTAGGGGTTAAGGTATAAAGTAAATAATACAACTTTTGGGCGGGTTATAAAAATGGAAACCGTATTTAGCCGCCTTGTCGACATCGCATTAAGTTAAGGATTCGCCCATTGCTGCACCGCAGTCGAAGCGAAAAATTCAGGAAAAGCCACAGGCAGGAGAAAAGAAAATAAGTCGAGAGGCAAACACCAGAGGACACCAGCACATACTATGTAACGTATGGTGTTGGGGAAAAGGAGCTGCCCTCACTTGTTTATTCTCTGCAATCAAACAGAAATTCTTTTGACACGAACCGAGGTCCTGAAAATGTGAGTGTGTGCGTCAGTGTTTTTATAAGCGCCAGCACAAACACTAGTGCAGAGTGACAGATGCTCTTGTGTGAGTGTGTGTGTGTAAGCATTTCGGTGTGATTTTGTGAATTAGGGTGTACTAACTTGTTATCTAAGAGCTAAGAGCTGAGTAAAAGATAAATCATTTTTTACGAATAAATATCTTGTGGAGTAAAAATAAATCGGTTATTGTTTGCATAAAATAAAAGTTTTTTTAATAACATGATAGTAATTGTGTAAACATGTTCAAGAATATAATAGTTTTTGTAGATACCACGAATTTGTGATTGTAAAATAGCTTTACAAAGTCGACTTTCTAATGCAAGATTAGTTAGTTTTCTGTTCAATCAAACCGAATCACCCTAGTCCTCGTATCTGCGAGCTGGCTCATAAAAAATAAAGCGGCTAAAGTGAAACAGTTGCAGACAACCTAGACGACAGCGACATTGCCGAAGCTTTTGGCATAGATTTTATTTCATTCCGGGGCTGAAGCGATGAAATCTGCCACGGCCTCCCCTTGGCTTCCCATGTGATTAAGTATGTGCGGACAGATTGTCAAGGCATCTCCATCCTGGCAAGCAGTCGTTGAGACGAGGGGCAGGCGATTAGGGAGATTGAGTTCGTTGCTAACGAATTTTCATGTGGGCTGGCATCGCATTAAAGATGCAGAGCAGCCCTGAACAAAAAGCACAAGATGGCTTAGAACCATGCCTCGGGTTAAGCTACTGGGTAACCGGCTTAGTGGTGAAGCTGCTTTTAGACCGGCGCCCATGAAACTGCATCCTAGAACCACAAGGATAACACATCCCAGTAGGCGGTAAGCAAAACTCAAGTGTGAGCTAAAAATTCGATTCGTTTTGATTTTTAAGTAAAAAAAAAAAATAAGATAATCCAAATTGTAGTACATTTTATGTCATAGTCATTGCTGTTTCCTGCTCCTATAAAATACGGGATGTCCAAATATAGAACCTATGGGGCTCAGACACCAAAATGCTTTCATGAGGTAATTTTAATCCGTCTAAGATCTGGAATTCTTATTTGTTATTCGATCTACAGTCTAACCTAATAAAATACATGAATTCAATGATTAAGAGATTTAATGTTGGTCCCCAAACAACATTTGGTTCTTCTATTGTTACAAATATCGATTTCGGCTATCGATTTTGTCAGCTCTTACATCGCGTCCTGATTAACATTGAAAAGAGTTTAGGTAAGTACAACATTAGTTGATGTAATTCCTTTTTTCTTATTTGCTTTTTCCAGACCTTAGGACAAGGGAGATGAATTTAAATCCGAATCTTGGGAGCGTTTTTCAGGGTAATCAGGCTCTTCTGGACGAATCCACTTCGATTCAAGAGCAAAAGCCATCGGAATCTGAAGAGGATTTGCCCAGTTTTAAGTGTCCTTTGTGTCTGGTGAATCTCCAACAGCGAAAGCCCATGTCGACTAGGTGTGGCCACATTTTCTGTAGACAATGCATCCAAACTGCTCTTAAATTCGCCCAAAAGTGTCCTGTATGCAAAAAACGGCTGTTGAGAAAACATATATTCCGGATATATCTATATTAATTATAATAATTTTGACATATGTATTTAGATTTATAAAGAAATCGTGTCATTAATAGTACAGTTTGTTGGGAATATGTGGTCTAAAAAGTACTCTTAAATTCATTTATTTTTCCTGAAGTTTTTTTTAACACTAATGGAAAGTTAAACAAGTTATGGCTTTCCATTGCACATTTAAATGATTTATGTTTTGCGGTTTTGACAGTTTTTCCATAACTATTAATTTATTAATATTTATGTACTTCTGGTATATGTATTTTATCTCTGGCCTTTAACCTCCTGCCACTATTTATCTGTCTAACTAAAATACAACCCCCTGCTGCGTAATTTTCAAAATATTTCACTCTTCGGTTGAAAGGCTGCCTGAAAGTATGCAACACCATTGGCCAGTGGCAATGGAGATGCCAAGATATTGCACATACGACCCGTCGGCCCAGACCGACAACATAAAATGAAACAAAATGCAAGCTGCAAATGCCGCACATGCCTGACAGCCGACCAAACTGCAAGCCCCTCCACGTCGCAACCGCCACCTGCTGCAACATTGTAAATTTCATCCTCCTGGCTGAGACAGGAATTACAAGCTTTTTGCGCTGGATCGTGTACCGAATGGCAAGCAGATGGCAGCTGGCAAATGGCAGACACCAGTGGCACATGGTTTCCCCAGGGATTTCAACGTTGGCGATTTAAGCGCGATGCCTCGAAGTGGATTGCCGCTATATTCACATTCTGTGGGGCCTAGTCCGACGATCCACTCGAAAAGGCGATGTGTTTGCATTCACTTTGATTTTAGAGCCCATTCAATAGGATATATGTTTGAGAGGTATTCATATTTATCCAAACGCCACACTCGCACATGTTATGTGGCCCTTAGTCTGTTTGGAAAACAAATTTTTAGCACCACATAACTCCGGCTATTCAACACATTTTTAAACTGCACAGCCAGGCGTGACCGAATTATTTTTCTAAAGATTTTGTTGATACATGTGTTCAAGACTTAGCAACTTAAATTCGCTTTGATTTTGGAGGACTTTCATTGAAGGCCTTACATTTTTTTAGCCTCAAATAACACCAAATGGATAGTAAGATCAATGACAGGTAACGGAATGTTTATTTTACTTTATTTAAAAGTATTTATAAGTTTAAAGACACTTTATTTTATTTTATTGCCTTAATCACAAACTTTTCATTTTTGTTTTTATAATTTCTAGACTGTGTGATTTTTAAAGACGGTTACCAAAATATTTAGCAACTGTTTCCTGCTTATTAAGGAACAGTTTCATCTTACTTCCATTACCACGAGCCGCAGATAAATCAACTTCTGGGACACGATTCGTCAACAGCTTAGTTCGAATAAATAAGAGACCATCGGGCAGAAGAAAGGCAGTCACATCTGAACAAATTGGTCACAAGCCAACAAAGGAAACGGAAACAATGAAAATACTCGTAGCCACCGCATTTGCTAATGGCGAAACTGAAAGAGATGGAGCCTGGAATGGGTCAAAAATAAAATAAAGAAAAGGAGCGTTCTGGCAGCGCATTAATCAAGGTGCAGTCGATGCGAACGGAGCCTTTGGCCATGCGGTGGCAAAAAGGAAGCCAAATTGGCACCAGACGCTTAAGGTAAAAGACGTGCCAACGATGTCGACCCTGTGGGGCACGTATTCTCTCATGTAGTTCTTCTGGCGGAGAACGCAGCTGCTTATTTGGTTTTCTGCGCGTGTCACTGGCACGATGCTCGTAAATAATGGCACGGCTAAGACAAAAGCCATGGCCAGTCAACAGTCTGCCGTTGACATCGAGAACTTATTTTCCAGCCAGCTCTTTTAGTTATCCTTCGCTTGGGCTGACACTTTTTCTACAGGGTAATCAAAGCTTAGAGAGTATATTTGTTTGGCTGATAGGCATGTAACAGGTTGAAGGCAAGCAAAAAAAGTTAAAAATAAGCTGCTACATATCTTTATTCTAGCTATTTGCATTACTGATAGCTTCTAAAGTTTATTGGTTGAAAAGTCATAATCAAAAAAGGATACATATGTTAAGTTGTAACATAATATAATATTATTTGAATTTACTTTATTTGACCATTGATTTTTGTTGGAATTTATATATTTTTCAAATAAACGTTATGGTATTTTTTTTTAAATCTTTAGCAAGTACCAGGTAGCTTATCGTTGAGTAAAATAACTTTTTGATTGCATTTTGCTTTCGTTTCTCCATGTATCTTTTGGCTTCTTGTTACCTTCATTTCAGTTCTAAGGCACGCAAGCCAATAAGCTATAAGACCCAAAACGCTTAAGCTTTCAATTTTCGTAATGGCCGAATAGTGTGCGAAATTTCGATAGGTGTCTTTGAGCTGTCCCTTTTTTGGGCTGCTTGAATAAGCAACTGGAAACCAAAAAAGTATGCTATTTTTAGGCATATTTTTTAAGAAAATTAATCGATTACAAGGAGTTTATTGTCCTATTACAATTCTCACACATTTTTGGTCAATTCCTGGTGTCTTGAATATAATAAATCTGTAGCATTGTTGTATTTATAATGTATCTTAATCATTTTATAGTCACGCAGGACTCGTTTTGATCCCATAATACACTAAACTCACAAATCGATTAAGATAAATCTCTTGCTGACATGTATATTGATTTGGGTACGAGTCGCTATCAATTTGCTATTAAACGATGATTTATTTCAGCTATGCAAAGTGAAGTCTAACCTTCCCCCCAGGGCAGTGCAATCAAGAGGCAGATCCCACAAATCTGGATTCGTAATGTGCATATTTTAGCAATAAAACGCTGACACTGCTCCAGGCGCAAATTTACTGTCAAAGTAATTTGCATACATATTTTTTGTTGCTTGCTATTTTTGGTCGCCTTTATCGTTGGGGGCCAATTTCGCGAAATATTCGTTTAAAGCAAAATGGGGGAGTAAAGGGGACTATGTTGTCACCTTCAACCCCAGAATGCAAATGTACGAGGATGTCTATTGTCGTTGATATTTCGTCTTGCGTTGAGTGGCATAAATCTCATATCGGCTGAGCCTCGAAAATACACATATTTCGGCATTATGAATGCCAACTCATAAACAGACGGCTTGGTCGAGGAGGCAATACTGAGGAATGGTATCCGCATAATAAGCCAGACAGCTGGCAAAATGCAGATTCACCGCCAGATACAGATACAGATACAGATATTCACATGCTGCGATTCCATTTCTCAGCAGTGTGTGCACGGAGATTCTCATTTTGCATGCAAGTTGCATTCATTTGAATTCCTATTTGACTGGTTCGCTTCGGTGAGGACAGAATTTTTTCCGCCGGTAGAATTCTTAATGAAAATGCATGGCCCGACACTTTATTGTTTGTTTTGAAAAACCGTACAATCGTATTTTTGTATATTTCCCTCTTTAAGAATCTGTGATTTGATTTATGTTCCCAATTTACCTGTGAGTGAACATCATAAAACATGAAACACAACCGACCACAATTATTGCTCCTATAGTGCGAGGATCCAATTTTGTGCTTTATTGTTTAGCCCACAAACCAGCAAAATTGGTTTGTTTATCTTGCATTGGCCTACACTTATTCACAGTCGAATCAATTTACAACTTTTCTGTCAATCACAAACCAATCAGTTCAAAATATGAGCGCAATCACACCAGGCCAATTGTGGGTCGTTTTAGTACACTTACGAGTGCACTAAGCGAAAATGGGTGAGTATAATACTCTTAGAAGAGTCCTTACCAGTGAGGGAATTTGCTCATAAACTTATCATAGCTTCAACACAAAATACATTTAAAAAAAAGTTAAACTAATGCTTTTAAATCAATTTCAGATAAATAGAAATTTAGTTAGCTGAGAAGAGTACAAAAAATGTTGCCTAATACCAATGATTGGCTTATGTTTTTTTAATATTGTTAACAACAATTTAGTTTAAGGCAACAGCTTAGCATTTGCTAAAAATTTGTACTGGATTTATTTGTAAAATGAGTATAGGTAGATGAGTCTTGTTATATTTTAGTAGTTACAAATTTTTCTCTTGTTTTATTTATTTCTCATTAGCTACAGCAAATATTTTATATGTTTAAAAATTGCAGTATTAATAACGATATGCATATGTGTTCGGGACACTATATCTAAACATAAACTGCAAATTGTTGGAAAAGAAGTTCTGAGTAGATTTTTTCTCAGTGCTGGGACAGAGGCTCACTTGGGACATTTTGTGGCCTGGACGGCGCCGTGAAGAGCCAGCCAGGCGGTGGAGGTGCTCGACTGGCAGACTGGCAGCTGAATAAACAGCATCAACAACAACTGCAAGGGATCGGATGGGGAATGTGGCCGTGCTGAATACCGTTTCATCGACACTTTTTCATTGAATTCAATTAAAAGCGAAATTGAAAATTGAAATTCAATTAAGATGCTATAAATACGGCAGATGGAGTGGGCTAGGGTGTTAGGGTGTTAGGGTGTCAAACGGGCGCAGAGACGATACAGGATACAGTAAAAGCATTCTCGGATAGAAAGGACTCACACCAATGATGATAGATGAGCTGCCAATGGCGGATGTGAATGTGGATGTGGATGTGGATGTGGATGTGGATGGAAGAGATTCACCATGGCCCTGCCCAATCGATCGATGTGTTGGCTAGGAAGAGGAAACGAGGCTTATGATGTGCCACATACCATTTTTGTTTTATTTTAACTTACTCTTTTGTCTGTTCTTTTTCCTGACATTTAATGGGCCATCAACACGTTGCTTACGCAATTTGATATCTGGGTATTAATGACATATAAATTGATGCTGCAATCAATCATAAATTGGAGCTACCATATGGTGCACGAAGATGATGAAGTCTGGGTGCACAATACACTAATCTGATTAGCCTCATTAGTGGACAACAATATAATAATGTCATACTGGGCATTATTATTTTCATCAAATATTGTCTTTGGGGATCATAATCAATATCGTTATTAAAAACTTGTACGTTAAAGAACGGCAAGCTAAGTGGAAAAGTTTTAAAAATAAATCAGTAATTTATATTCCGTAATGTCACTTGAGCGGAAACGGAAAGTTTGACAACCTCCCGAGATACTTTAAAAAAAATTTAATTTTAAAACTTAACTATTGATGTTTAAAAATTTTAATTATAATTTGTTATTTAAAATAACAATTTACTCTTATATCTATCTATTTTTATACCAATTTTTGTATGCTAAATCCCTTAAAAAAACCTCCTTAATACTTTAATAATTGAGTAACTTTACAATTAAAGTTTACTTTATTCATGTTCAAGTCGATTTTAAGCATAATTATGCAAAAACGGCTGCTGCTTTCAATTATCGCATTAGGTTAGAAACAAAAGAAGAAAGTCAGACGTTTGGCTTTACTCTGTGGAGGATGAACAAAAAAGGCCAAGGGACTTTGGCCAACTTTCTGTCAAGCAAAAGTTTCTGGGTGAAGAAGGTTGAGGTCGTTTGAAACTTTGTTGAGAAAGATGGACTGCAGTGACCTAAAACCAGAGGAGATGCAACGATTGAGTTTCACCAGCTGTTGGGGGGCTTACTTCATATTAAATAGTATTCAACTTTAAAAGTGGTACGAATTATTTGTCAAATATGAAATTGTTTTTGGAAATTTATAGCTACGAATTTGTTTTTTTGATGCCATTTTTAAGGAAGCTAGTTAGACGAAAATTTTGTTTCTGTCTCTCTTTGAGTTCTGGATGCATTGTAATTTCGTTCTACACCTTGTTTTTCGGATTTCTTAATGCGGGCACCTTTGTTGATGAAGATATATACAAAAAATGTAAGTTAGAAAATGCCATAAGAAACAATTTAAAGTTTTCCAAAATGACAGCATTTAAAACTGACATACGGGCGAAATGGTTTAATGTGTTTCATATTGGTCTGATGATTGCAGCTGCTGTTCTGCTGCTAATATCTGTTATGATGGTGAGGCGAATATCCATTCATCGATTACTATTAATTTCTTAACTCGTTTTAGAAACACACAAAGATCGTTTTCGTATGGATGACTATGTATATCATTCACATGGTATCGTACTACATCGTCTTCAATGCAATGATAAACGTTCGCAACCCGTTTCTCCGGACTCCTCTATCTGCATCCATCTATGTCTTGGTTAATGTTTTGACCCTTGGTAAAGTGTATATATAATATCCCTAGCCCCCTCTAATTGTCAAACTTTCTAGCAATAGATATATTTTGGCTGATCATAGTATATTCATATTATTATGTAAAGAAACATCCTGAAGAATTCAGACCGCCATGCATTGACAAATAAACCGCATTAAAAACAACCTTACTATCGATTTGAAATTATGTACAGCAAATTTGTTTTTAAAGGTTATAAAATATAATAATATTTAGATTTGTGCCCTTAACCACATGTTCAGCAAGTGAGAAGACCGTGTGGATAATGATTTTGCTGTGCTAATATGGCAGACTCAATTTTCTTTATAATTTCATTAGCATCTTGATGAGAACTGAAAACGATTCCACGCGTGCCTGTCACACACAAGCACACACAGACCAGAAAATTCTAGGCTAATGCTAATGAGGCCATAATACAAATTGCTTAAATTGAAATTATGCAAAAAAGTTAATACTCATCTCGTTCAAATGGATATGGCGGAAAATGAGAGGGAGGCAATTTCGCTTGAGTTTGACACCAACAGCTGCTCAATAAATCCAACAGTGTTTGCCTGAAACTTCCTCAATGTAAATAAATAACGTATACGCCATGTGGTACTCAAAAAATATTTTTTCACTTGAAAACATTTCTACAGCTTATGTATCATAAAATCTCCAAAATACAATTGTGCATTTGCATAAATAAATAAATTTTTTGATAAGTTAATTTTGCATTTACTGTCAAAAACATTTCAAAACATGTTTTGGGCCAAAAAATGTTGCTTCTGTATATCTTTGCAAACGGGATGTATCATAATTGCACTGCTTGGATTATTTTTGTCCGGCATGAACATTGACTATACTCTATACCTCTTGAATAGTAATAGCCACCAACATAAATAATATATTTTTTTGTACTAATTCTATTAATTTAATAGGCACTCATACCCGAGAAACCCAATATAAATTTCCAGGTAACATACAAAAATATTATATGAATTGAATTGACTTAATTTGGTTTTGTTAATTACATTTAAAATAAAGCGGAAGTACTCTACACATCTTTACAAATAATTCCGGATTGTTTGTCTGTCTTGGCATCGTGTTTGCTGATATTTGCAATCATCTCGGTATGTACTCCTGAAAAATATAGCCACTTGGTAATAAAATAAATATATTTAGCAATATTTATGGCTGTTTTGGATCACTCTGTTTTTCCAAACTCTTCAGGCAATATATCTGGTTACATTTAGTATTGTTTCTTCTTTAATCGGATCAAATTTAATAATAAATGAGAGCTTTTGGCACAACATAACTTATTGGGTGTATGTGATACTTTGGCTGGGTAAGATTATCGTTTTATGACCATATATAAATAATTAATTTTTTCTTTATTTAGCACTGACATTATATTTCATGTACATAATCTATTCGTATTATCGACAACTAAAGGAGGGAGAAATTGAAAATGCTATAGAATGATTTATGCCTTATATTTTGTAATATTTGGCTTGCTCAACATGTAATTTGTAAAACCTAAAAAGACTAGCTAAATTTATATCTGTAACTATATTTCATTGAATGTGTCGTCATTTTCACATACACGGAAATTAAAAATAAAAATAAACATTTTAAAAAATTAGTAAATGAAATGTGGCTTGCCAATAAGTTTTGCTGTTGTATAAATTTACAAATCGGCTGTACTATTATATCTTTTTTTACCCTTTGCCTTTTTGCCGTTCACCTGGTAGAATTCTTTCGTAAATATCCTATCTTAGCCTTTATTAATATAATTTCTGTTATTAAATACCCAGTTATTTATTGCAGGATTTAAAGAACATAATGATTATACTCATCCATCAGGTAATCAACTATTGAAAAAGTGTTATTTGTTTGTTTAAGCAAGTACCAAAACCCAACCAATGTTTTTATTTGATTTTCTAATTTTTGCTGTTTTTCAGACTGGTTAAACCTTCTTTGGGGAATTTTGCATTTGCTGGCTTCAATGTGTTTATCATATTCTGTCCTGGTGGTAAGTACTAAGAAGTAAGCTATTTACATGAAAGTTCATTCACATATTGTAAATTTGTAGGGGTCACTTATTCCTATTTGGGTTTACATAATTATCGAGGTAATTTACTTGATTTACGTGATCATTTATGCATCAGTGTCGTGTGCTCTGAAGACAAACACATATGCGAACCTAGGCCTGAATTACTGTATTACGTACTGGAGTTTAATTGTCTTAACGTTCGGTAAGTTAGACAATATCTATGAGGCCCAGTGATGCTAATCATAAAACTCTTTTAATAGTAATAATAACATATTTCCTTTATGTTGTAAGTTCATATTATTTACTAAAAAGGCAACAACTCATTGCTGCAAGTCACCATGTATAAGGAAATTCAGTAACTAAATATAAAAAACTATTTTAATCATATTCTTTCAAACCTCTCAACAGTTAAAATTATTATTATCAAATACGCTTTTAAAACGTTTCAATTCGGACTTTAGCTTTAGCCATGTAAATACATATTGGAAGATTTTCAAGTAGGCTAAGAAAAAATTTCATGTCACTTTTCAATCAGTTTAAAATAAATTCACAAAATGATATGTATTCTTGTTATATTACTATACATTTCTTCTGTTTCGGGAGAAATCGTCGCGTCTACAATTGGTAACCCGGATTACTATAGAGGTAAATTAATAAAATCTTAGTCAGATTCAGGCCAATGACATTTTATTACAAAGCTCAAGCCAAATTAAAGTTTCCTGTCTGTGGAAAATGTTCAGATACAGAAAACTTTCTATTTCAAAGCACTACTGGTTTCTATTGCCATTCCGAAGATGGGTCAGCCGTTGAATACGCAATCGGAAAACCAGCAAATACAATTTCCAGATGTGTGCCACCTAAAATTAACGTAACTAGTGAGTATGCAAAGTATACGACAACATTAGTTTTCAACCTTGACCATTCAATAATAGGAAAAATAAGACAGTATTGTTGCTTTTGGTCGCCTGAGTTGGGATGTACAGCGCTAATTGGTAGAAAATACTACGACAGAAAGCTATACAACTGCGAATACTGCCAAGAATATTGCGGTGGATATAAGAGTGATCTTGCTAATCATGACGACGACGGAAATAAAGTTAACAAGATATCGGGATGTGTCTTTTTAACTGCGCTAGCTATTTTTGTACTCCTGATATGCACTAATTAACAAATCAATTACTATGTATTTGTAGTGACAGTATCTTGTTTAAATAAAATCCTATATACCTTTTAGAAAGCTTTAATTTCAAAGTATATAATGAAAAACAGAAACCTTTGACAACTCTAGGTACCCAAAGCTATTTCTCTCAAAATTCGTCAAACTGTTTTTTCAAATTTCCTAGAATGAAATGAAACTGCTAATACTACTTTTATTCTCGAGTTTGGTTCAAGGACTAAACGCTTTAAATAATAGTATGCGCAATAAACTTGCTTATTTTGAACAAAATAGCCATATAAAGTTTTCCAGGTTGTATATCTTGTTCAATGATCAAAAACAATCACGGCCAGCACACTGGTCACCAGTGTCATCATGCTGATCAATTGGCCATAACCGACAATTCCAAAATGTTTCAAAATGAATTTCCGCAATGCGTGCCAAATGAGTATGAGATAAATGGTAGGTCTGCAATCTTATATATGAATATATATATAGACTCTCCTGTTTCAGGAGGAATCACTGAATACTGCTGCTTTTGGTCGCCGGAATTGGGCTGTTCAGTACTATTTGCAGCAAAATTGGGTGAAGATCATTTAAAGGCCTGCACTCGGTGTCGTGCGTATTGCTTTGGGCCAAATAACCATGATGGCGAAGACAAAATACATAAGAATTCAGGACACGTTAGATCAATGGACATGGCGGTTGTTTTGCTACTTCTCACTTTATCAATTTTTCTCCTAAATGGGATGTTGCAATGGAATTTTATTGAAATGTAATTATTTTCGAATTGTAATGTAATAAACAAAGCAAAAACAATAAAAAACTTTTGCTACCCCAAAAATTGAAAAAAACAACTTTGACATCTAAAAAATTAAAGTCCTTTCTCTCAAAATATGTCGAACAGATTTTCAAAATTTTATCTAATGAAATTGTATATACTCGTGCTACTTTTCTTAATTTGTTTATTTGCTTAAACAATATTCTTAATATAAGCAACACACCATAGGGTTTGAAAATTATTCATTTATAGGAAATGATCACGGCTGTTCAACAGGATGCCAGTGTCTTTTGAAGATGGTTCAGCAGTTAGAAAAAAATTTGGATCTAGTGAAAATGTATTACCGAAATGCGTGCCAAACAAGTGTAAGTTATCACGTAAGTTTGCAATGGAAAACTTGCCCTCAGTTTAGTTTTAGGTGAAATAAGCTAATTATAAAGGAAATTGGGCCTGCAGTTTGTGCTGGTAATTTTGCACCTTGCAGCCAGAGAAAATGAGAGTACAATTCTACTCAGAGGAAAGGATTTAAATAATAAAGTAGGATGTTTTCAGTGAAGTGATTGTTATAAGGAAAGGAGTGGTGCAAGGAATATGAACTTTAGACATAATTTCATAATCGGACTTTCGCTGGTTGTCTTCACTTTTATTTACTTTCAGACGTAGGACTTAAATTCCAATATAATGTTGAAAGTATTTCTTGATAATTACAGTCTTCAAACTCAAAGTACAAACTCTACTTAAGTTTGACTTTAGACTTTTCAACTTATCCAAGTACAAGCTAATCAAAAATTAATAGTAAAAGTAACTGTTTTGTCATCATTATTATTGCTGTCATTATGAACTAAGCCAGAGCGGGGTAAATTTAATTAAAACAACAAACGCGCGATGGGCCAAGAAAAGCAGCCATCGGGTGGAAATTGGAAGTGGAAATGGGCAGAGCCTGATGTTATCGTGACAAGCCCAAATTAAGTAGCGCACGGGGTTACATCAGCCAGCCAGGGGATAAAATGGGCGGGGTACGCAAGGAATCGGGGTTGGGCAATTCAATTTAAAGACCAAACCAAGGCAACCAGCGAAAACGAACACGACCTTGAGCTGACCAAAATATGAACGGCAACTGAGCCCGAGGCTCATTTAATAGACCAGAACCAAAAATTATAATACAGTCGACATTCGAAAAGGCACTTCATCGCAACCAATAAAATACATTTATTTTAGGTACGTTCGACAAAAAGCTTAGGAAAGGATGACAGAAGTACTGACCAACAAAATAAATAAAATAACTCAAAAGAATTGTTTTACACTTTTTGGGAAAAACTTTGAAAAATGATGTGTTACAATGCAAATGTATTTTTAAAAAGATATGTATTTAAACTGGCCTCGAAAATGTTCCTGTGTTTCACCTCAAATCATTTTATTCATTTTTAAGCCATTCGTTTACATAAAATATTAAAACGGTAATTTTAAAATTATTTCCTAGCTCTGAAAAGTAGGCAATAGTTATTTCGAATTAAGTGTGAATGTCATTAAAAGAAAACCGAAAAGGATCACACCCAAAGTCGGACTTTGACACAGCCTTTGTTTTTGCTAAACATTTTTTTATTCAAAAGAGAATAAATGATACAAATAGTTTTTTTAATATATTAATATATATGAAATGTAATCGTGATAGCTCTGCTAAGGAAGTTCCACTGTGTACAGAATGTTCGCTTTGTGAAACTAATTTGATTTAAAGAAGCTTTTCCCATTCAAGGATTAGCAGTGCTTTTCACACTCACCCGTGGTTCCATTTTCTTGCTCGCTCAAATCGGCCAGTGACGCCGAAAGGGCCTCCGCCATCTTAGCCGCCGATGATGTCATCGTCTTTGGTTGCGCTGCATTTCCACCGGCCTTAACAATCAGATTCGTTGCATTTGTGCCATTTTCCGTTTTCGCAGATTCCGCATTGCGATTTACCATGGCGGAACTCGGTGGGCGGGAAAGCGGCAGTGGCACTCCTCACAGCCGCCAGCTGCGCGTCCTGATTGCCTCACCCCGGCTGAAAGTCCTACTGATTTGTGTTCCTGGGCATCCAACACTTGTTGCCGCCCAGCTTGCTTCCGTGCGGAAATGGAAATCGAGAAAGCAAACTGAAGCGAAAAGGAGCGGAAAACGAGAGTTTTGGTTCAGTTTGAGTGCTTTCCTTCCGAAACATAAGTGAAGTTGTGTAAAATAAATTTGTTATTAAATGGGTTGTATTTAAGGTGAATTTACATATATAAACAAAAAAAAACCAAGGAACTTGTAAGATGGATATTATATTAGGTGCATAGCTGGTTATTGGTAAAGAAAGATTTTCTTTAAAATAATGAATTACCATGTTTGAATAACAAAAACACCACTAAACAAGGTAAAAAATTCGTGACGATCGCACCTTCAACATATAAAATATTTGATACCAAATTTTGTGACCAATTATGTTAAGGCTCCGTGATTAGCATTTGACAATAACTTTTTAATGACATATATAACTTGTCTGTACCTTAACTAAAGGTATCCCAAGATTTCCCTCTTCCAATTAAAATAAATCTCAGTTGCTTACTATACTGTTAGCTATATAAACTCAAAAGGAATTGCAAGATGCTGGCAGTAAGAACAAGTGACAGCTTCGAACTTATTGTTCATTTTGTTTGATGTTGTTAAATGTTGTTTCTAGACCCCAGCATTTTCATTTTCCTAACGTATTTCAACGTCGCTTCTATTGGCAGTTGTTTGTACAAAGAAACCGTGTATGCCTCTGTATGTAAATATGTTTTGCTTTTGTGGGCTTCGCTTGAAAGTGTCTATGCAGCAATTAGAAAAGTTCTCAGCCAAGGCACTTCAGAACACAACAAAAGTAACTTTTTCTTTAGCCCAGCTTAAGAAGATAATATTACACTTAAAAGAAAGTGAATTTCTAAAATTTTATGTTATTTAAAAGGAGTGTAAAAAACTTTAATAATTTAAGTAAACCTCTTTTCAGAATGAGTAATTTTAAGTCGTAAAACACTCTAGTTAAAATATGCAAAATTTCAAAATGTTGAATAATTAAAGTAATATTTTTTGAAGAACATTTTAAGAAATATATAAAGAACAATTTGGTAATTGATTTTTCAATATTTTGAAAATAAATTTTATTTCTTTTTGGATTTAGATTTTCTTAACATCTGTGCACTGTTCAGCAAATGTCAGTATGTCAAGTCGATTCGGGAGAAGTTCTCTCATATCCTTAAGGCATGCGACATGCGACATTCCCTTCGTCCCTTCGTTTTTCCTCTTTTCACGTTTTCCAACGACTGGGAAAAAAGTTTTTTTCTTTTGTCAAGCTACGAAACTAACTACACTTTGGCGCCACCGTTGTTCATTCAAGTTGGTAAAAGTTTCTCCTACTCAGAATTGCTCAACGTTTTTGCTTGGCAGTTTACGGTAGCTTCTTTCGGCCAAGTTAAATTGTGTCAGTTTAATTCGAAGTGGAGCGAAGTGGAACGTAAATAAACTCTGGATTGCAAGAATCGACTACTAAAGTCAACCAAAGCAAAAACAGAATTAAATTACTTCGCTGAACTTAACGTTTTAGAAATTAAACACGTACTCTTTAGTATCTGCTTTCTTTAAATGGAAATCGCTTACAATTATACAAACATATAATTATTATAAACAAAAGTCAAACATTATTTATTATTATTGCACTTTTAAGACAGCTGGGTTAAACTAAGCAGTGAGGTCTAGGTATGAGTAAGTTTTAAAAAAATATATTAATGTCAAACGGAAATCATTAATACTTGTTATTAAAAATACATTTAATTTCGGAAAAATACTTTAACGGGAACTGAAAGGTTTTACTTATACACATATTTTTAGGAATATAATTAAACATAAGTACTTATACACACGTTTTTGTGGATCAACAGATCTTAATATAACTTTTTACTTGGATAACCGGTTAGCTTAACTATTTCTTATAATAATTTTTAATCTCGACCCATAATTATCTAGACTTTTTGTTTACTTTTAGCAATCTTTTAAAGTCATGTACTATTTTGAATGGTTCTTTATTTAAAAGCCTTAAAATTTTAAAAATTTTTGATAACTATACCTATCATATTGATATTAGCAATTGTACTTCTGAAATTTATATTTTCTTTCGAACAACTAATCGGTATATTTAATGTCTATTTCATAGGTCAAAAGCTGCAGAGACTACTTCTATAATTCGTAAGCTATTTTCATTTAATTTGGCCTTGCTCAAAGACCTTAGATGTGGCATATAATAGCGCCACTGATAAGCCTCAAGTCCAACCCCAATTCATTGTCATTTTCACCTCAGTCCCGCTTTAATTTTGTTGTGGACACTTGTGGAATTTCGCATTTGTAAGCGGGCAGCCAGGGAAACCAGGCAGAGGCGACCACGCGTTTGACCCCTGACAACGGAGCACAAAAAGCGACGGGGGCATTCGCTGAAAAACTACTCATAAATAAATATACGGAGATCCATTCCATTGTTGTGCTCAGTCGCATTTTACCGGACTCGGATGGGTTCTCATTTCTTTTTTGAATTGTTTTGTTTGGCTTTGCTCGCCGGTTCGTGTGTACGCTTTCTGTTTTCCTTTTTTTTTTTTTAGTTTAAGAGGGTTTGTTTACGCTTTGCCATTGCCGAGAGGGGTGCTTCAGTTTAGTGCAGCCGTGGTGGGAAAATAAAACGAAATGGAAATAAATAAACAAAACCGTTTTGCAGTCTGCTTAAATTCAAATAAAGATTAGGTTGAGTTTGGTATATGATTTTTGCAAATTTTCAACTGCAGTTGGCTCAACTCACAATACTTTTGATGTTTAAGAAAATTTAATTTTTTATCTATACTATTATTCCTGGTTTTAGTTTAGTTTTAGTTTTGTTTATTTTGAACAGAAAAAAAGGAAACTGATAAGACAAACAAAACTATTTCTGGGAATCTTAAATTTGCATAAAAGTTGCTTTGTTTACATTTTATTCTTTAAAGCATACTTATTTTATATAATTAGTTGAAGTTTGATTTTGGTTATAAGTATATCATCATATCAGTTTTAGTCTTTTAATTTTAAGCTAAATATAAAAAAAATCATGAAACGAACAAAATAGAGTATAAGAAACAGGTTTAAATAGCGCAAAGAGCATATTTATAAAATACAACGATATATTTCTTCATTTTAAGGTATTTTCCTTCAAAGGAAAACCACTGACCGAAAAATGTTTTTTTGAAACTATTAAATAAAATTATAAGAACATAAAGTTTTGTAGTTTCCTTTAAAATTTTGTAAACGAACTTTGCTCAAATGCTTGTTCCACAAGCCTTTAGCAACCAGCTTCTAATTTCCCTGAGTAAACATTTTATAAATTATCTGCAGCCATAAGCCATAAATATGGCTGTGTAATGTGCATTTCCTTGAAAATCTGCATTGCCATATTTTTATAGCTAGCCGGCGAACGTGGCGGATGAGCAATCTCATTCGCACTTGCTAATACTTCGCTCTCGTTCTCTGGAGAATGCACTGAAAGCGAGGGCGTATCTTTCTCGTCAGCCAATTATCATAATTTTTGCACTTAACTCATTATCATAATTATCATCTTCTGAACTGGTGAGGCAACAGACTGGGACGAACGGAAACTCATAAATTTGCCCCCTATTTTTTTTTTTATTTTTATTTGTGCCTTTCGATCGCCACGTTTATTGCAATTTTAAAGGTACACCAATTTTTATGCGTTTTCATCCGCAGTATATAAAAATGTGTGTTAATATTTTCTGTGACGTCGTCTGTTTGCTAGCCGCGGGCATTTATCACACAAAAATTCCCCATATTCCCATTCAAGCCCGCAGCTATTTTATTTTTTTTTTCCTTTAATAAATATTTATATATGTACTATAGCATTTGCCCAAAGAACCTCGTGTTCTTTGAACGATGAGCTTCCAGTTCTGTGTTTGTTGTTTGAAATTGATTAAAGTAACCCCCAACCATCAATCCATAAAAACGACGCTTATTGCCCAAACAATTGTACACAGAAAAAACATCACTAGCCTAAATAACTATTGTGATGTAGATATCATTTTTTTTAAACCTTCTTGATACATTAATATTTAAAGTTAATGTGATATTGCCTTTACAATCGCCTAGTTTATTAAAAAATATTATTAATTTGTTAATTTAATTGTTTTCTGCTGTCAAATAATAATTGCGATATTTTTAGAAATTCAAGTCCTCTGCCTTTTTAAAAAACTTTTCACTAAATTTTCACAAACTTTTGACCAAAACAAAAATTTGAAACAAAATATTTAATAACAAAATTTTTTCGCAAGTCAAATAGAAAATAAGTCAAATACTATTATTATGCAATATTGGAAACTTTTTTAAATCTAAAGAAATTAAGAGAACAATTCTCTATACATTTTTTCTAGCTGTATGCTTTATTGAATAAGCGTCTTTGCAAGTGTTAGTGTGTCAATGGGTTTTTTCAGTGTCCGTTCATACGTTTGTGTGTCTGTTTTTTGTATCTTTGACTTTGATCGCGCATGATTAATGATTACGCCTGTGTTTATTGCCATCGGGTTTCGATGAGTTGGGGGTGATAAAAGTTTTCTTTCCGCCGCTTTCGATGCCCAGCGTGTCTCTCATATTTCAACTCGAACACCTCCTCCCGGTGGGCTGATGGGAATGGGAAGTATTATATCCGTTCGTTTGTCATCATTTATATATAATTGGACAATCTTGGCCCACGACATACATCACATTGAAGATGGAGGTGTTAAAGATGAATATATACAAAAAGATGTTGGTGATTAAAAATGAAGAACATCTGAATAACTCATCATTGTTAGATACGTTGCGCAAATCAGTTTAATTAAAATAGATACAAATTCTTGTAAATACCATTAATTTTGATTAAAAAATCTAAATCTTTCACACATTCTCATCATCTCTGTTTTATGTTCTTATCAACAAAGGGTCATCTGCAAATTTGCTTATGTTAAAGCATTTGTTGAAATGGTCATAAAACTGAGCATCTGTTTATGAGCAAAACTAAGTACTTAGGAATCCTAGGGTCCAGAACCTTGAATACCCTTTCCGATCCACAATTTCTTTAACAACTATCTTTAAGAATTTAATTTAAAAAGTTGATTTTCTTATTTCTATGACAGTTTTTAAATGTCAAAAAAATTCCACTGAATTTTGCGTAAACTTTCCAAAACTTTTTTCCAAATAACAAGCTAAACACTAAATTATTAATTTCTTAGAGATGCTACACGAAGAAAACAAAAGTGCGAACAAAACTTCGGGTTCATAGGAAACTTTCTTAATTGAACACCACAAAAAAAATGGGTGCACAGGGTTTTTGATATCAATGCAATTAGATGGAGTGCACTCTTGCATTCTTCATTGGCAAACAGACCCAAGTGGCCGGAAACAACGGCATCGAGTATGCGCCACGTTGGACCGCAGCTGCCCAAAACTCTTCAATAGAGGGCTAATTTTTGTTTTCTAAGCTCAAATTGCTGGCCAAAAACGAAATATAAATAAAATAAATGAGGAGCAGCTATTATATATACATACGTATGTATATTTCTGTTGCGCTTGGCCCCATGAATGCTGATTCATTAGCCAAACCTTCCCGTCCACAGACAGAGGGCCATTTAAATGCGAATTAGGCTAACCGCCTTTCGGTTGCGTGTATATTTGGGCGGTGGTGTATGTAAGGGGTGTCTCTAAGAGGTGTGTGCGTGTGTGAAGGGTGTGTTTGTGTAGGCGGTGTGTGTGTGTGTTAGGGGGTGTGGCTTGGGCGGTTCTTGTGGATTCAAGACCCTAGTTCTGTGGTTTTGCCTTGGCACGTCCCATCTTGCCTTCAATTGCAATTGGTGGGTGGATGCGTGACTCTTGCCGCTTTGCTGGATGGTGTTTGATTTGATTTGGCAGGGAATGCATAAACTACTTATAAGGAAAACATCAATTAGGTTTTGGCATGTAGTTGAGCTAATTAAGAGGCATTACAAGAGGATGCTAATGAAATCGTAAAATGTATGTATAACAAAACCACTTATTTTAACAAGCCCAAGAAGCAATTACACAGCAACATCTTTCATAGCTCTTTTACAAAGACAGTTATTTTGTTTCTTTGTGAATATTAAAATGTTTCAAACATTTTTTGTGTATTTAAACTAAAATCTTGACTTGATACAATTAAGTAATTTCTATACGTACAAAACATGTATGATATAATGCTGAAGGACTTCAGTATTTCAAAATTATACTCACATTTAATTGACAGCAATTTTGTAATTAATTGAATATTTAAATAAAGACGCATTCAAGTGTCTGGAGTGCAATTCTCATAAAACCAAATGACCGGCATATCGAAACCAATTTAAACCGGCTATACCAGTTTTTACAGTTTTCGGGAGCGCATTTTCTGAACATTCTCGACATTTCCAAAAGCAAAAAGACCTTGATAAGACAATTTAATTAAATGTCTCTCCAGCACCCGCTAAACCATTGGCAACTGGGATGATCGCATTAAGATATGTCTTAATTGCTCATTTATGGATTCAAAAGAAATGTTTGAAACATGTGCTAAGCGATTTTATTAGCTACCGCCGGTCATTAAAGTCGTCGACATCAAAAGTCTAAAAATATTCTTAGCCAAGAATGAAAAAAGGCAAGCGGCTGCCAAAGCAAAACAACAGGTAATTAAGAATGCAAATAAACAATGGCAAACATTGTGAGTTGGCGAATTGCAGAAAATCGCTTTTCACGCGGCTTTTGGAATAAGATTGCCGGCGCAGTGCTATTCATTTGGTTTTTTTTTAATTTACCAAAATACTTGAATTGTGTGTCAAAATGAAATATTTGCGCAATGTGCAAGATAAACTTGATTTGCCATAAAATTAAATTTCGCGCCCATTTGGTGATTTGGTGAGGACCAGTGAAGCGGCCCAGCCCAAAGATTTGTGCAAATGCTCAGCCTCAGCTATTCGAATAAAATCAATTTTCGACTTCTGGCATCGCGAGGCTGCGGCCTCTGCATTATGGCCAAAAAGCCTGGGCGAATAAATCAATTTGCAATCTGTTGAAAAATGTGGCCCGATCATTTGACATTCTCTAGTCGGACAAGTGTGAAAGGAAATGCCTACAAATCTATCTGTAAGAACTTTCGACAAATTCGTTGCACTCTGAAATTGATTGCATTAATTTAAATGTGTAGTGGCTATATTTCAGCAAAGTTCAAGCTGCAAATTATTTACGTCAACGATTGGCGACTAACGCAAGCGAACTGCACACCAACAGCAAATAGCTAAGTGAAAATAAGGGGAGGAGAGGATCACAAAAAGTCGTCAGAATCATATAAATATAGATGCCACAATGAAAATTGTAAATGAGTAATATAAGCCAAAAGGATCACAAGGCTATATTAACCAAATTATGCTATAAATTTACGATACATCTTTTAGTTTAAGCGTAATAGGCCGTAAATCCATATTTTAAATTTTAATTAAATTTAATTGTGAATATTCAAATTAGCTAAAGCTAATTGCAATGTAATTGAACAGTTTGTAATTTGAACAGTTTGGTATTATAACCAAATGTTCTACGTGTTAAATCAACATATTTTCCAAATACCATTAAACATTTTAAGGTGATAAAAATATAGAAAGAATAAGTTTTATTTATGTTTTAAGATTTCACACTAAGGGAAACTGTTCAATAAATAAATAAGTGTAATAAAGCAAAAAAAAAAACCTTTAATTGAATGCAATTGAGTTTGATGCATAAATGTACCAGCTCTTGCCATTTTATCTTAATTTAATGTGAATGATCTGCGACTTTTTGTAATTTATCAATTAAAATAGATCGTTTCCTCGTACAATTCGAAAACACTTTCCCACATTAGTCTTGCTGCGAGACAATAATTACATTTAATTAAAACGAAACATTTACTAGTATTTGTTATTTATAAACTCTTAATATCTATGATGTTTGCAAATGATTCCCTTGAAAATGTTTTAATACATCCCCTTTGTCTTTAATTTGTTACAATTTTTAATGTTTGTGTGTTTATTTTGGCTTGCTTTGCTCTCGTTCCCCATCATTACATAATTTTATTATACTTCTTTTTGCGAGCCTTCTCTCTTCTACATAGAGAAAAATAAAATTATTAATAAGTTTTTATTCTATAAATATAATGTCCCCTCAATTTACAATACATATTTAATAACATTCGAAACGACTTAAAATACCACATTAATGTGTGAAATCAATTATGCTAGGAAAGAATTAGATAAGGCTTAAAAATAAACAAACTATTTATTTATTTTATTTTAAATTAACTTTACTATACAAACTATTACTTTTAAAAAATAAACCGATTTCTCAGCTTTTTTTCGCAGTGCAGGGTTTGGAATTCGGCTGTTACAGCTTTGTTGTTGCTGTTTGATTAGGCGTCTAGGTTGACACATAGGGGGCACACAAACACAGACAGACGGACATATAGACAGATCGGCCGACCGACAGAAAGTCCCTCATAGATAGACACCCATACTCACATCAAGCACGAGAGACGGACAGAGACACATGTGTTGAAAATTTAACACAAATGTGCAAATTTAATTAAATTCAAACGAGAAATAAATATAAATAAGCTTCGTTCACATATGTACGGGTAATACTATATAGTGGCGGAGATCTTGTGAAAATAAGAAACTGTGTGACCTAAGGAAAAACAACAAACACATTTGCCGCTGCAATTGTGTACGTAAATAAAAACGCAATTTTCACAAATTTTTTTAAACTTGACAAAGTCAAGTCACAGAGGAAATGTGCACAAAGAAAACGCAAAACATACAAACATCAACACTAGGCGACAAACTTTGCAGAGCCCTGATAATATAAATTACCAACATTTAAAGTCTCTTTAAAATAATATATATTTGACTTTTTTATTTTTTTTAATATTGGAACCAAATTTTATCGGGGAACTTTGTTATAGTCTAAAGGTTTGTCAGCTAGTGTATAGCGAATAGAGGGCAACATTTAAAGTATCTTTAAAATAATATATATTTGACTTATATATTGTTTTTAATATTGAACCAAATTTAATAGGGGAACTTTGTTATAGACTAAAGGTTTGTTATCTAGTGTATAGCGAATAGAGGGCCTGTGAAAAATGCGGGATTTGTAAATGCCGTAAATTAGCTAAATACAAAATTTAACAAATTAGATTAATATATATATTTAAACACAAAACGAGATAAGGCCTTTAAAATGTAGACTACTAAAGAGAGTTAAGGAGATAAGACTTTTTTTAAAGAATAATGACTCACTGGTGAGGAACACAACAAATAAGTACATATTTCGTTTTAATATATATTGGCACCAATATTACTCATTCCTAGTTAAACACTTTGAGGCAGTTTGGCCAATAATTTCATAATTTGCTGATTTTCATAATTGCTGATAAGGAAATAAAAAAAATGAAATTGACAAACAAAAATTTAAAATATAATTTGTCTCATTGGACTTATTGCCGGCTTCAATAAAGTATTTTATCGACGGTATCGCCATTTGATAATGGGCCTGCCCAAAAACCCCGAAAATAACTCCGCCCAGGTCACTTCTTCATTTCGTTATCGAAGCAGCATATGTATGCCAAGTGGCTTTGATTTGGTTTTTATTTCCACTTATTTATATACAAAGCATGACACTTTTTTATAGAATCTTAACTCGCTTCTTTGCCATAAAGATAAAATAAAAGCTGGAAAAAATGAGGAACGTTGAGTGGGGGCGTTAATTTATTAATGCGGAGCCGTGAGCCAAAACAAAATCTGCGAGAACACTTTTATAACTTGATTTATTTAAAGACAAAGGCATTTGGCAAACGAATTGGATGAGTTGGTGTTGTTAGGGTTTAAAAATAATTCGAAATTATGAAACATAAACAGAAGGACATTGGCAAAGGTCATTTTTGACACTAAGAAACACTAGCAACATAAATTAATGAACTTAATTGCATAATAAATTACATTAATTTGCGTTAACATTCCAATTCATTTAGGAATTTTAAAACAGTAAAACTATTTAAGCTGATATTAAAAACAACTTAATTCAAACTATTTGTTTGTATTTGACCATTGTTTGAAGTGTGATTTATGCATGTTCGTATTTACTTTTAGATTTTGGGATAATCTTAAGTTGTCAAATTCCTACATTTTACTTTTCTCTATAAAGCCTTTATTATTGAGCCAAAAATGTTTTAAAAGATATGCAACTATAAATACTAATAATGCCAAAGTCAACTGACAAACAATTCAAATAATAAATAAATGTACAGATGTCTGCAAAATAATAGTAGTAGGTTAACATTTATTTTAAGCATTTGATTTCTTGACAAATATTAAAATTCAGGAAAACGTAAAGGTAAACGATATGTGCTGCATTTCTACAAAACTTATATTTAATTATTTACGTTTTTAAAACTTTTAAAATATAAGTTTTCTACTGGAAAACTAATATATCATCTATGGTTGCTTTTAAATGAATATACATTGCCACAGATATTTGAACGCAGCTGTATACGAAAATAAATACACAAACGAACTCGTATATGTTTCGTATCACTTCTTTCATCAGACATTCACACATAGGCGATCATCAACTCGTTCGGCCGTTGAAAAAAATTGCAAATAAAAAGAACCACTGAAAAAAGCACGAAAAAGCAACAATAACAACCAGAACTGACGCAGAATTTCGCTACCAGCTGCCAAGTTGAAAGCAGCATTAATTTTTCTTTTAATTCGGGGACACTTGTTGTTGTTGCTGCGGTCTCTTTTAATTAATAAACAGCCAACAGAAATTCAACAAAAAAAAACAAATAAATATTTTATAGAAAACCGAAATCAGATGCGATTAGCACTATCAAGAAGCGCGAGAGTTGAGGGTTGTGAATATATTTCGATCTGTCGCTACCCATTCAGATTCGTGAGCTCGCGGTACCGCATCGCATTTTTGTATTTTTAGCTAATTTCAGTTGCTATTGAGCTTGGCAATTAGTTACACTTGATTATATGAAAGCAGATCGCGGGTAAACACTTTGCCGGTCCCCCAAGTTCGATGTTTAGTTTTGTCGGTTTGTATTTTTGCGCACATTCCACTTTGTTGTTGGATCAGTTTTTGTTTTGAATTGTAAGGAAATCACATATTGTCTTTCATAATTTAACTACAAATTAAAAAAGTTAAATGATGCGAGTAAATAGGTTTATGAATGCAAACTATATAAAACACTAAACTATATAAACACATATTTGTGTTTTAAAAGTTTCCATTCGTTTTTCATGTGTTTGCACATGTTCAATAAATTTTAAATATCAAGTTGGTTATTTCCTTTACTTAAGTAAACATTTTTTCTAAATACCTAATTGCTTGGTGCTGGATTCGTTGCTGCTGTTTCACTACTAATCATATGTATCAATGAATATATTTATTTAAATATTTGTGCATATACAATATGGAGACATTTCCCAATGGCACACTTTGTTTAAAAAATTCACATTAACACTAGCACACACTAGCACACTTGCTTTTACGACTGGCAAGGAAACGCGCGAAAAACGCGTCCGATGAAAAGCGCTGGTATACCGCTTCCAAAAACGCCAGCGAACCGCACCCGAGCACGTTCTAATCAGAACTGAGACTGAGCAACCAAAACTCCAACAGGCTGAACCGCACTCACCCACACAGCAACATGTTGCCGACCTTGTCAAATCATTTTCGAGAGCGTAACTTTTTCGAAAGAGAGAGTAAAATGGCTTTGCGAGAATGCTCTGATTGGGTTTCATGTTTTCATTTTGAAAATACAACAACAATTCGTGGCGCCGGCACTATTGATCAACAGAGTTTAGCCATTAACACTTTTTTAAAGTACACAAAATTAAAGCCTAAGAACATTAAATTTTCTATAGAGAATATTATTATAGAGATATTTTTCTTAAACTTCTTCATAGTTTTGAAAGCAATTATAAATATTAGATCATTAAAAGACGTAAGGAACTTTACAGTAAGTTTAATCTTTAAAATAATCTGTTGCTTCAGTCACAAAAAGATTGGCTTATTAGAAAACCGTATAAAAAATTAGAAAATTTATAAACATATTAACATATTTACAATAAAAAAAATGTGCAAACTAACTATTAAAATACTAGCTTTTTCAACTGCATTCATTTTCATCACTAAGGTCATCTTATGCTAACAACTTGAAATCAACTGAGAATTCTTAGAAGCAAATAGATTCATTACCTTATTAAATGAGTTTCACTGACTTCCTTTTTCAAGGCTAACGAAAATCCATAAGTTAAAGTGTTCAAGAAGATACTTGCAGAAGTGCATGTGCACTGAACTATGCAATAGAATGCATTACAGCTAATGTAGTATTCTGATCGATTGTTATAGCTAAGGTATATTAATTGCATGGGACATAAACAAATTAATAAATAATTTAAATAATAAATAGTTTGTAAAGGGTACCATATTTTTTTTGTTAGGCGTTCCTATCAAGTGGCGTGTTTGTAATCAGCTTATAATATGGACTAGTCAATGAATCAATCATTATAAAATCGGACGGTTAGCAATAAGAAAAACAATAAAAGCCAGTTCCAACTTTTAACTCATTTATTTTAATCTTTTCGAGTATGTTCTTGAGAGTGCAATACAACTTGCAATTGTGCCGCTGTTATCAAGATAATGTATAACTAATAAATTGCTTGCGACTATTACATATTTAAAGTATTCTTTCGTATATTTACGATTTTGATCTGCCACAAACTTAAGCTTCTCATACTGTTTATGACAACAAAACTATCAATAGTGATTAATAATAAATTTGGTTTAATTACACATATCACATTTAAAATACATTTTTCTGTTAATAGTAGAAGATAACCAGTTGAGCGAATTACTTTAATGTTCATCATTTGTAAACAACCGTATAAAGTTAATCAAAAACATTCCAATGCAAAAGTTAAGGCAATACGATTGGGTTACACTAAAGTCATGCCATTTAATCGCCAGGATCTGCTGGATCCAGTTAATAGAACTTTGATTTATACCTTGTGCAATTGACACCCACACCACTTGAACCTCAATTTCCTGAAATTAAATTACTTACTGGCAGCTCAGTTCGTTCGCCGTTAATTTTAGCTTAGCAGGATATTGTCAGCACTCGTTTTCAACCCCTTGGATCCTGTTGTCCGAGTGTAGGAAAATGTTTGAACTGCTCTGTTGACACACAAACACCTGCGCAAAACAAGTACTTTGGTTGCAGTGTGTTTGCTGACTTGTGCAATTTCCGACTGACAGCACGGGGCGTATACGTAATGAACTTTGACATAGCCTGGGCAACAGATGTCCGCAAAGTTAGCCATTGTACAACTAGATTGGTTGAGAAATTTTTGATTCTCCAAATTTTTGAAACTAAAGATAGATAATATAGAAAACCCATTTGTTGCTGGCGTTGATAAAAATTGAAGCTTTACAAGAACATTTAAGGTCTTAAATTTTCGTTGAAACCCAATATTATTTTTTGATACTTTTGAAAATTCGAACGCCTATGTATATCATACATTCCTTATTTTATTAACATTAATTGCTAACTTTCTACCGCAAATCCATTTGGAGACCATTGAATTATTAACGACGAAAGCACGCAGAATATATGTGACACACACCTTAGATAATATTGGTAGGCAACATTTTCATGAAGCTGTTGGGGAATTTTGAATTTGCATAAATAATAATGAAATTTCAACTGGTGAATAAACAAAAATAAAAGCAGCTTCAAGCATCAGCCACCATTAAAAGGCAATTTGAAATGTGTAAAGCCACCGGCGACCGAAATACCCGGGGATCAAGGCAAATTAACTAATTGAAGGCTCAAATGGACTTTGCATATATTTGTGCCCGATAAAGGTGTCTCGTCTGTCTCGATAGATTAAAGATAGCAATGGAAATAGCCACCCCACAAGGTCATGGTGGAATTCGACGACTCTCCCGGTGGGTGGCATGCATAATACATGACCAGATCGAAATCAAAACATGTTTACTTTCGCACGCCGCTCGGCAAAGTTAGTCCTGGCACAAGGATGACCACTTCAGACAGGAAAGCGACAGGTAGCCCAGTCGAAAGGCTCGTCCCTCGGCAATTTTCTTGGCAGTGTAATGGATGGTATTTAGCCAACTTAAGCCTGAATCTGTAATAAATCCTATGATTTATAACGAATAATTTCTTCAAGATTGCAGACACTCGGAGTAGACTTTTAACCGACATTACATTCGTTTGATCTAGACACTATTTAGTATTTATTAATTAATATTGGCTTATAAAGAAAGTCGGACTGATTTAAATATTGCATGTTAAAAAATATAATATATTTTAATGCCAGTTTCTGTTCTTAAGCCCAAATATATATTTTAAGCATTAACAAATAAGTTTTATGAAAATATTTTTTTTATTGGATAATGACATTATGATAACGATGAGCAAAAAATTTATGCAAATTAAAGTTTATTATTTAAGCAATTTTTTATTAACAGTTTTATGTTTAATTTTAAAACAAATAACCCTTTTTAAGCTGTCCTTTTTTCCTTTTCAGTAAATCAGTTTGAAGGTTCAGCCTTCTTCGGCATTGGTGGATACCGTGAAAGTAAAACAAGTAAATCATAATTAAATGAACGGCTATTAAATGTCAGTCAATGCCATTTACTGGGGGTCACAGTCAATATAGCTAGTTTTTTGCATTTTTAATGGTCTTCCTTGAGCTATTCCTGTGAAGGAAAATCAATTTTAGCCACAGCTAGGACAAAGATTGTTTAGATTTCTCACATACTTGGTGGAAGACATGTCGCTAAAGAGTCGACACTTGGCTACGACATAAAGCCTAATTACAAAATGTTCTTTAATTAGTGCTCGACTTAATTAAATAACTGCAGAGTCAACAGAAACAAGAGCAGAATTCGCAACGATAACAAACCCAGGCTGCCTCGGGATCTGTGCCCTTTGGTAGACAATTAACTTGCTGAAAACTGTATGTGTTTTTGTGTGTTGTGGCAACAGCTTGTTGACAGCGTCCTTTAAAGCGCCTGAAAGACTACTTTTTCCCTTGATATTTGACACATTCGCCTGCAAGTTTGAGCAGAACTGTCTCACAAGTTTGAAATTAGGGTTAAATGCTTGAATTAATATTTCATATTTTTGGGTACACGCCATAAACAATAATGAACACAGGTTAAATAAATTATTCACTTATTTAAAGGCAATCTTCTTTGTCATTAAAGTGTATACAAAATTAAACAAAATTTTAATAGCTTTAAGATTCAATAAATATTAAAAATTTGGGGTACACACCAGTCGAAGTTTTTGTGTTCAATCTTTCATTAAACTTTCCGTGATCCCACAGCTCTTTCACACAAAAAAATTACGAATAATATTAATATTAACGTGGATAGCCAATAGCAAAAATCAATGTCAGAATGTAAATGAGACCCCCATCGCAAGAACGTTTGAATAAATATATTCACAAATCATGCAATTTTTTGCCGGCTCTCGTCTGAATCTCCCTCGAAAAAGCACAGAAAAAAACAAATTCAATATATACGCAAATTATTTTTGTTTTCCGGTGGGGGCAAACGCATAAAAAAGGAGAGCTTTAAAAAAAAATAAATGCCAATTGTGGGTATTTGTGTTTGGTTTTTATGTCCTGCTGGCCACGCATAAATCTGATGGCTAACTCCACAGTTTTCTGACGTGCTAGACACTCCCCATTAAAGTTGCTTAACTTGCGTGTGTTCACTTTGATACTAAACTAAGTACTAAACTAATAAAAAGAGCGATTGAAAACATTTACGAGTTAAGGCACCGAAAATCGATGTCAAAAAAAAAGAAAATACATTTTTTAAGCTAAGAAGATTGAGTCCAAAGTAAAAACTCTGGATTTTATTAAAAGTAATTGACTTCATTGAGCCTTTTTTATTTAAATTGAGTAAAACATTTGTATGTTTTTATTTTTAAATTTGTTTTTAAAGATTTACATTTTGTTACCATATTTTGTTTTGTTTATTCAACATCATGCTTCTTTTTTTACACTCAGGCTTCATTTTCCATCTTCTAAACTCCAACATTTTATTAAAGAAATAATGAAAACAATAAGTTGCTCCCAGTTGCTTTTTATCTAGTTCCACGGACGTCCCCTGCAAATGTTATATAAAAATTCATCATACGCCACGTATGCGCCTCTGGCAGAAAACAGGATACAACTTTCGCACGTTGCTCCGTGTGCTGACCCGCATACTAAATTAGAGACCAGCAGAAACCAAAAAGTTGCTAAAATCTTTGGAAGATTTAATTATGTTTAAATAGGCTTAGCAAAACTTGCCATAGAGGCAGAGGAAATCCAAAATGAATCTAATTGAATTTTGCGCAAAGAAAATAAATTTCATTTTGCCACATGAACAGGCTTAATTTGATTGTCAGATTTTGCATATTTTATGGACAAATGCATTGTTTTCTGGCATATTGTTATTTAGCTTAAAAACCTCTGGTATTTTATTAATTTATGAACTTTACCCCATCCAATTAAAAAATTGGTTAAATAATTGTAGCTGATAAAAATACGTCAAACTATTTTAAATTGTTAAATAGCTGACAAAATGCAAACATCCAAAGCCCATTAGTGAGCAGGCATAGCATACAACCATTCGAACCAGTCTTATGCGGGTTGACATCGGTTGCATTTAATGGCATTCCCAGCCATTTGACAGTGCAACAGATGCCAATAAGTGTATTGTCAGGGAAGCAGTAGGTGCGTAAAAAACTGTTGTATAAAAGGTAAATAGAAAATTTTAAAACACAATATTTAATACGGGCGCTGTCAATACAATAAGTCGCTTATTTTTTTAGTACATTGTTCTTAAAATACACAAAAAAGTGCATTGCCAATTTATGAAATCATATCACGAAAAAACATCTAACTTTACCAACCTGACGAAAACAAAAAAAAAAATGTTCTTCTTCTTAAAAGATAGTAGGTTTACTGATAAAAAAAAAACTAGGTAAATACAAGTAATTTAAAAAATTTGTTCAATTAATATTCTTAATTTTTCTTCTTTTTCTTTTTATATAAACTTGTAAAATATGTAATCAAATTTCCGAAATATGAAATGAATTTACGTACATACATACATTCAAAATACCAATACATTTTTTGGACCACTGTGTGTTTATAACCAAATGGTACTCTTCCCAATATGCGGGCAAAATGGCCGCCAATCGCATTTCCGCCTGCGTATGCATGTGTTCGTTTGAGTGTGCATGTGTGCACCCAGCCTGTTGCGTTTTCTGGTTTCCTTTTTATTTCATTTCATTTCTACTTTATTATCCCCACTCTACCAGCTTTTGTTTTTTTTTTTGCATTCATTTGGGTTTTCCCGCAAATTTCATTGAACTTTATCCCCGGATGCAATGGACCATAAAGGAGGCGGTGGACAATTGCCAGCATCGGGCTAAAAGGCCACATAGGCACACAATGCCCTGACGGAATGAACAATACGGACGAAGGTTAAAGTCCGACGGCCCGTCCGTCAATCAAAACATCCTCGACGGACAGAGATGGACGGGAGTGCTGGTTGCAAAGATATTGGCACTTTATAAAGCTGAATTTAGCAGGAAACGATTCGGACTCGACTATTGGAATGCTGAATCAAAAATCAATTGAAAATTTAAGTGCTCCCATCAATCGCTTGATTGGCGACCGAAAATATGTTATTACATTTGCCCATTTTTACACATATACACATTCAGCTAGATTTATTGCAAGATCAAATAGGCTGTTTTAAAAACCCAAATGAAAATTTTAATTTGTTTGCAAACCCATTCATTTTATAAAAATTTAATGATTGAAAAAAACGATTTTTTTTAGAAAGCGGTTAAATAAAAATATTTAAGATCAGAAAAGTTTTTTTTAACTATTTTATGAATATTTATGCCTATTGCTGTTACTATTAAAATGTATATTAACTATAAAAGTTCGTTTTATGATTTTTCGAGTTATGAAGGTTCCTTATCTTGTAATTGTTTTTCACCTAATAAAAACAATCAAGTAAATAAATAAGAATGTTGCTCCCAAGACAACGCTTTTAGTTTTTGATGTAACATATCCTGAAAAATGGCAGGCACAAAGGTTAGTCGAACACCTGAATGCCCCAAGCGTTCTCACCAACAAAACAAATTGCTGTTGTTTTTCTTAAATTACGCGATTTTCCTTCTGGCAACAGACTCAATTTCCGAACAAGCAGTTTTACTTATTCATGCAGGTTTTCGCGATTCCTAAGACAAATGTGCGTTTGAATTTTAAATGTGGTTATTATTTTCTTTATTAAAGCAGCGAATGTTGGCCAACAAGTTGCCACAGTCAAGTGCAACAGGCCACAAAAGTTGTGAAACATGTTGATAGAGCCGAACGTAAACAGAGAAGTAAACTTGAATATTGCTCTCTGGTTTTCTGATTTTCCTCTCTTATATACCTTGAACAAATGGTTAGTAGTGGCACACATGGCGTATGAGTAATTCTTGTTGTGGCTTTGCCTTCAGCCAACAATTTGTGACGTTTACGTTTACCCCTTGGCAACGTCAAATGATAAGCAATACGAAGTGTGAAATGGATATTTATTACATTAACAAATAAATTATTTACTCATATTCAGTTAATTTCATGTTTCCCAATGTAACTAGACACGTACAACTTTCATTTTAAAATATGTATATTTTATTTTTTATTGCTCTTCGGTTGCATTCAATCAGCATTCGCATTATTGTACACAAAAAATACATAGAGACAGTATATAGTTAGAATAATGTAGATTTCAGTGTTTGCCTGCTCCACAAACATCAAATGCATTTTAAAGTATTAGCTTTAGTTACATTTAACAATTAGAATTGCTTGACTTTAAATGGATGCTCACGATGCGGAAATCATCTTTGGGTATTGTTTCCTTTAGTTCGGGGGACTTGATCTTACATTTAAACATAAATCTTTCCGTTCATTAATTTTAAATACATAGCGAAATGCGCACAACTTTCTTAAAGTTCATTACTCAATGTTATTCTGTTTGAAAATGTATGTTAAACATAGGCAATGGCATTTAGAACCAAACGACTGACTGACTGTCCTAGTGACTTGACTTGGTTTTGACTTGACTGACTGATCAACTTGACGTCTTATTAACGAGGACTTAGGCGAGAAGTGCTCATCATCTGCACACATTCAATTAGCAATGGGTATCAAAAATACTTATCATGGCTTTACATTACACTTTAGATACAAAAATAGTTCAAATTTAATACCGTTAACAAAAATACTTGAAGATCAATTGCATTTTGGAAAATCTCGCTTACACTTTTGGAACAAAAATAAACTCATTTACAAGACTTGTTGGGGAAAACAAAAAGCGTATGTCGTGTGTGTGTGTGTGTGCGGTTTGATGTGCTTCTTAGGCCCAGTCCTTTTTAATCTCGAAGGTCCAGTCCCACTCCAGGTGTATATGCTTGTCATCATCCGTGAAGACCGAACTGACCGAGTAGGTGCCGCGGGAAAATGTGCCAGAGGGGGCCTCCTCGGCTGGCGTCAAATAAAATTGAATTTCCTTCTTTGGCGGGTAAGAGCCAACCATATGCTTCATTTTGTCAACTACAGAATGATACGAAAATATTTGCTTTAGCAAGGAATTATATTTTAGGACATCCAGCGCCATCTTACCCACAACTTAAAAAATTAAACAATCCGAAATAAGGGTTTGGCATTGGAGACAATAGGATATTGATATAAGTTATTGTTAACACATGACTAAGGTTAATATTGCAAATGTGAAAAACAAAATATAAGCAGCACTGCAAAATCCAAGCAAAAGGGTCGTGCCATTAAACCAGCTAGTTCCCATATTTATTTATAAGCACAAGATGCGACTGTTCCGCTCAAAAGTATATCAAGAACTAAGGCGTAAAACTATCAATTCTGCTGCGGCCGCTGGAAAATTGAAGTCCCAAAAGTGCTGGAATCGTGTACGGTATTCACAAACACCAATATCATGTATGTCACGGTTAGATTTAACTTAATTCTACTTGAACTTAAAGGCTTATTTTAGTTATGGCTTTTTAGTAAGAGTTTGTGAAAACAAGTTTTCTTTATTTCCTTATGATTGTTCTATTACACCCCTAAATAACCGATATTTTCAATGAGACAATGAGCTAAAAAAATCTGAACTAAATAAAACCTACTTAGCTTAAAATAGGAACATAGCTTAATGAACTATCCATATCCAAAACCATACTTTAAAAAATGGCTAATCAATTTTGACCCACTTACCATTAACACCCAAGCGAGAAGTCTTTTGCACATACTTAAGGCCATGGACAATTTCGCGTTGCACAATGAAATCGATGCGCACCTTGTACTGTACACCTTCCTTGATCACAAAAAGCTGTCGAAATAGGTAGTTAGTGCATGTCATTAATGGGTTATACGGTTTTTAAATATATACCTGCTTTTTGAGCTGAGTAAGGTCACCGGTAAGATCCAATTCCATATCGGGGCGACCCTCTACGACGAGGGCTAGTTTCTTAACAATCACTTTCCGGGGATCATTGGGTTCTGGAAACAAGGAAAGATCTTTTAAACTCTTGCTTTTATATATTTGAAACAGTACTGCCTTACCAACAATAATTTTCTCGGCCTGGGCGGCACCCAAAAGGGCCTCCTTGTAGCGCCGCAAGCTCTCATCCTCCTGATCGGCGGCCATTATCTCCTCGATGGTCTTCTCCGGCGGTGCCTGGTAGTTGGCATCATGAACATCCTCATCGTGGTGCTCGGGATGGTGCTTCGTCTCCGTTTCGGCCATGACGTCTAACCTAGAACTGTCCAATTGCAATTGTTTATTTATCAATCAAATACTTTTAAATAAGAAACATGAGTCTTAGTGCCAGTGCTATTGTTAAATTGCTGCTTAAGATTTTGTTTAGTATTTCTCAGTCTCTCTGAGAGAAGCATGTGGGTCACAGGCATATTTTTAGTAGTGTGAGTAACATGTTGACGATAATGATATTGTTATATATATAAAAGAATGTGGCCTGCATGTTTGTACATAGTATCAGGAAGTATTAAAATATTTCTGAATCAAAAAAGCGGGAAAACCGTTTTTTGGATTATTACCCCTAGAAGATGTGTTGACGAATCAATGAGGAATGCTGGAGTTTTCCATGATGTGCTAATTTTGATTTTTTAACAACTTGAAAATATTCCCGAATTTGACAAGTAAGATTATTAAACACCATAATTATTTGGTGAAATCTTGCTTCTTTATCCCAAAAGTACAATTTTTAAAGGCTCTAGGCTATTTTTCAAAAGTTAAACAAGTTTATAAATAACGATAAAACACAAGACTGTAGAATATTGAAAAAAAAACAGATTAAATAGAAAACAAATGGAATACATTTCATTGCTAATTACGTTATTATTAAGTACACTTCGAGAGCATTTGTTCATTTTTTGGCAACATCAACGCTTCTGTTTCGAGCAAATGTTAGCCACTTCACAACCCGTTCAATAATATTGATTAAATTTCAATTATTAACGCATTGATGAACTGACGTGTTGATTGGCAGCGGGCGTGGCAAAGGGGCGGTCGGCGTGCAGCTGGTTCGCTTGGGAAATGAAAAAAGGTCCAACCAAATACGGAGTGGCAGATAAGGCCAGAGCTTACGATAGACAGAGAGAGAGCGGATATCGGCATTGAATAATATTGACCAGTACGGGCGACAAAAACCGATAACCCTCCGCCCCTCGCCAACGCCTTTATTATTATCTTGCTTTGTTTTTCATTATCTTAATACACGTCTCTTTTTTGCTTTATGTCTATTTTCAACAAATGTTGGGCCAATAATGGTTCTCAGTTCTCCAGATTTGGCTTTATAGGTATGTATGTATATACGGTCAGCGAAAAAAGTACATCAAATTGAAATGTTATTACTTGACATCAAGTTGTTGTGAGATAATAAAAATGTATCTATACAAACGATTTTGCAGGAACATGTGTACACAGAAAATTAATAATAAAAACTATTTTTTTTTCTAATGTCCAGTTTATATATCCTTTTAGTGTATTTCCAAATATATTATTTAATAATTTTTCATTTTTTGTTATATTCTATCTGATTATGAATATTTTATCTCTCAAAGGAAAACAAGGAAAATTATACAAGAAATCAAATTAATTTTGAAAAAGATTTATATTTATGAAAGTGAAAAACACGTAAAAAATTTTTTTAAAATGGCTTTTTTGATTTTTATAAACTTGCAGCAATTTAAAAATTTTATAAGGTGTATTTGTACTGTGTATTATAACAAGTCTACACTTAAATCACTTACAATTTTTTTCTGTGTATGTGTGGGAATTGCAAAAAGATAATAAACATTTTCGGGCTAACAACGAAAGTTTGGGCCAATAAATACAATTGAAATAATTAAGGTTGGGTGAGAAAAGGCAATTTCAAGAACAATCTTGACCAAACCAAACAGAAATTTTAAATTCCAAACAAAAATGCGAGAATCGGAAGAAGACGGGAAGACGGGAGAGGGGAAGGGGGAGAGAGAGCAAGAAGAAGAGAGAGATAGACGACCCCCCGCCAAAGTGTGGGGATACTTCAGGGAAAAAGTACGAACCATGCCAGTTTCTTTTTTTTTTGATAAAGAATGTTAAGACCCCAGACGTATGAATCACACACAGTAACTCACACACATGCACACTAAGGCCGGCACATGAATCGTCACTGATTTTCAAGTAAAATTTTTTGGGAGTGGTCCTTGGCGTGCAGATAACCAAATATTTGCTAACAACGCTAGCTACTATTAACTAACTATAGTTAAATTCGAGTATATTGTTAACAACATGCATTGGAACGCAGCACTCACACACACTCGCAAACCAACGACGCGCTCTCACCTTTCAAATATGCAAAATTATCCAAAACTTTGCTGTTGTGAAAACTATTTTGTGTAGTGTGGGCACCCGCAGCAGTTTATGCAATACAATAACGATTTTTAATATTTTTACAATTTGTGGCTTACGAACTTTTAAACAAAGCAAAATATAACGAAAAACACTCGGCGAAACGAAATAAGAATTAGAGGTGGAGAAGCATTGATGTCATCGATGTTTTCAAAATATCGAACTTGTCGATGTTTGGCATCATCGATGTTTATCAATCTCTAACGAAAATATCGAAAAATGTGTCCACTCTACAAGTAAGCATTATATTTGAATTATGCATTAACCATTATTTTGGTGACAACTAAACTTGGAGGTAGAAATTTAACCAATGTCGTTGAAATATTGTTACTTGTTATATTGCGTACAAAACTATTATTAGTTATTTACTTTAGCTGTCTTCAGCAACAACAATGTTAAGGACGTGAAACAGATATAAACGTTTTTAATTTTATTTTTAGCATATACGATATACAACTCCTTTTGACCTACCATACAGTTCATTTTCAAGATATATGATTACAATAACATTAATTTTTTATTTTCTTAGTAAATGATTAAATTAGCAGAATAAATAACTACATATTACATATGGGGTATTCATCTGTTGAACTTAAACGGCCGTACTGACGTCCCAGTCTGGCAACGCTGCCAAAACAGCTGTTTATTACTTCATCGTCGAATTTTGTGTGGAAATTTAGAAAATGACATCCCAGCTACTGAGCCAATTGAACACGGCCGACAAACTGGCCGCCGAGCCGTGGCCCGAAGACGCCACCCTCTACCAGGTGAGTAGGTTCAACAAAAACAAAGTTCCTTGAATTATATTCTTCTATTCTCATGGCATTTCGCACTAAAAGCCCTACGAGGCGGAGCAGATTCTGCTGCCGGAAAACGCTAGTTGTCTGGCGGTAAAGGCTTACCTGAAGATGTGCAACCTGCCCTTTGGAATCCGATCCTGCGCCAATGCAGAGCACATGTCGCCGGGCGGCAGGATGACGAAGTTGCCCTTCATCCGCGCGGGGGCATTTATCTTTGCGGAGTTCGAACCAATTGTGAACTTTGTGGAGCAAAAGGACATGGCTATTGGCAGCTGGCAGGACGAGGACGAGAAGGCCGATATGCGCACTTATGTGTCGCTGGTGGAGAACATCTTCACCATGGCCGAACTGTACATTAGCTTCAAGAACGAGCGCGTCTACAAGGAGGTCACGGCCCCCAGGAATGGTGTCGTCTTTCCCTGGCCACTCAACCACATGCAGAACTATGGCAAGCGGCGGAACGCTCTGCGTTTGCTGAAGGTCTACCAGTGGGATGACTTGGACATCGACAGTGTCATCGAGAAGGTTGCCAAGTGCTGTGAGACCCTCGAATACAAGCTGAAGGAGTCACCAGATACGCCCTTCTTCTATGGCGATCAGCCCTGTGAGCTGGACGCCATCGCCTTCGGCCACCTCTTCAGCATTCTGACCACCAATCTGCCCAACATGGCGCTGGCCCAGACGGTGCAAAAGTTCAAGCACCTGGTCGAGTTCTGTCGCTTCGTTGATGAGAAGTACTTTCAGACCAGGTGCCTCCCAAATTAGTAATAGTTATCGCACAAATATGCTGGCATAAATACCAAATTATAGATGTAATTATACTTTCCTTTTTATTTCCTGCCCAACGCTTTAGGCTGCTATATGGATCCTTTTAAAGCTTCAGACAAAGATATTCTTGGCACTGTAAATCACACGCTTTTGTAGACAGCTTCCGCATTTACTAACTGTTTTCACTAACTTTTGTCTAAGGCTTTCAGCAGTTTCATCTTTATTTTCAAAAGTTTGTAAATAAGTTTTTATAAAGGTGTTTCGTATGAATTTTTGAAGACGGTTCTTAGCTCACCCAAATTTATATTTTTAATTCCTAAATATTCAACAAAAACTAATAATGATCTACACATTTTACTTTCAGCAAATAGATTGTCGTACATTTACACGTTAAGGATTGTGTAAATAAGTTCTAGCTATGTTAAATACTTCAAAATAAATTGTTTGTTTATCCCCTGGAAAAAATTATTGAAGTTTTTATGTTTGATCAAGATTATGTACTTTATAGGGTCTAAAAAGTCTCTTTAATAAGTCGCACACTTTTGACCGAAACTTAAATAAAAAGCAAGTTTTAGAGATTAAATTGTACTGAATATTACCCTATTACACTGAAGTTAAGTTACAAACAAAACTTAGTTTTGTACGGGTTATTTGCCATCGACTACCATGCCTACGGTATTATTTTTAAACAAATTTGGTTTGGAGCTTTTTGTGCTAACCGGAACTGAAACTGCAAAATAGCTTTATACCTGGTATACATTAAAGGAGTTATCGGAACTAAATTATCAGTTTTGTTAAAAGTTCAAATTTAAAAATCATCTTGGTTTTTGTAACGGCAAAATTTTGCTGTGGTTTAAAAACATCGATGGATCGAAGTTTTGATAACATCGATGTTGTTATCGATGTCTCCCCACCTGTAATACTAATGTAAACAAATTAACAGCTGTGGAGGAAATAATGCCGCGGAATAAAAAAGGTAACTTCTCGCCAATAATATAAAAATAATAAAAAATCAAATAAATTTATATATATGTTTGAACACATAACTTGCCAGCACTGATAACAACATATTGGGACAATGAAGAACCTGTTTCAAAGAAAGCGTATTTTGTGTGGACGCCGCATGCTACAGAATGCCTTTTGGAAATGTGGATGGAAAACCTTCCCGATTTTTATGGAAGTCGCAAAAACTCTCATATCATGAGAGAAATGGCGGCTTCCATGAAGGATGATGGAATTACTATGGTTGAGGTTAAAGCAAAAATGGACAACATGAAGAAAAGATACCGGTATGTAATGAAACGTGAGTATAATCCGAATTGTAGTACATGATTTCATATTCTTTTTGCCTATTGTTTTCGTACAGCAAGGAATTACAAACGCTTAGTACATCAGATACTAAACGCTCTAAATGGGAGTATTTTTGCCAAATGCGCCTTATTATGGAGTACAATGACTATGAGTTCGAAAGCGATGCAGATAGCATGCCAAAGTCAAGTTATAATGGTAAGTTACAAGTTGTAATCATAAGGTTTAATTTATGTATGTAAATATGCAAAAATTTGAAAATCATCAAAAACATCTCTTGTATACACACATGAAGAAAACGTATCTGTAATTTTTAAGAACAACAAAGTTGTCTGATTGGCGAAAGAATCGTAAATATAAAATTTGGATAACGTAATTGAAATCAAAGGATTTTCAGTCTATTTTGAGTACATAGAGATACATCAAGTATGAAGTCAATAGCTTTAAGAATTAGCAATAAACTCGCAAAATGGCAAATACTGTAAATTATATTAAATCACCCACACTATTAATGCGATTACTTATTTCAGAAAGCAGCCAAGTTCAAAAGAAATCACCTAAAGAACTACAAACCGATAATGAAGCTTCAGATTCATCCACTGAATTTGAGTTCCCTGAGCCAGAAGTTAATCGCTATAACAGCAAACGGTCGCATGCTGAGATGAGTGATGACAGCAAAGATGAAATTCCAACAAAAAACTTGCGTTTGGGTAAGCAAAATGCACAAACAAGTAATGACCAAGTTTTTATAATCTGCCACTTTATTCTTTATTTACATTCCTTTTAGATAGCAGTCTCTATGAAGATAAAGCAACTGAAAGCATCCATTCCGAAATTGAATCAGATTCGTCAGTGGAATTTGTTTTCCCCGAACTCAGCTCTAAGCGCTATAAGCGCAAACGGACCAAAGCTGTGGGAGAAGAAATGTTGGCCTTGCAAAGAGAAACACTCGACGTCCTGCGAAATATTGCAAAAGACCTTTCCAGTTTTCATGAAAAGTTCTTAAATGCACTCAAGCCCATGCATCAGCGACGCTCTTCATAGTTATATTAAGTTATTTAAGGAATACTATTAGTAGTTATGACTTTCTTTTGCAAAGAATTATGTTATGTTTTGTCTTAACTCCAAGGATAAGAAGTTAAGTCTCTTTTTTTTCGAAAGGTTATCATTTTAACCACTATGAACAAATCATTTTTGTAAAGTGATCTAATGCGTTGTGAAACACAAAATATTAAATGGTTGCACATTGTGTAAAGACTTAAAATACATATATATATATTTGTTTATTTATTATAATAATTAATTTAGATTATTGTTATGAATGCAATGTACACATTTTTGCATGCAGCTGTGGCCCACACCTCCGCGCCACTTGTGATTCTTGCTAGCGCAATCATCACTCAAAACAATCAGATGATACTCGCAAAATAAGCTTAACGACGATTTGTCCAGGTTTAGCAGTTGGTCAATTAGCCCAGTTGAAGTCTTAGTTGCCGGCCTGGTGTGTTGCCGGTGCCGATGTTTCATTGTCTGCCGGTGGAGCAGCACTGGCGGGCGGTGGTACTGGTGGCGCAAACACATGGGCCATTTGCGGCGGCAACGGCGTTGGCTGCGTGGGAAACAGTCCGCCCATGGAGGGCTGCACCTGGGGATATGACGGCACTGTCTGGGCGCCGGCTGGATAGGAGAGGACAGCCGGGGCCGACATGTAAGCCTGTTGCGGTGCGGAGAACATGGGCACAGCCGCCGGTGCTGCCGTGGCCTGTGGAAATGGCAGCTGGGCGGCGGGTATTCCACCCAAAGCAGCGTTTTGTGGTGTACTTGGATCCAAAACGTTGGGTATAATAATATTCGTTGGCGGCGGCAAGGGTTGCGCTGGTGCGGGAACCTGAACTTGCGCCACAGACACGTCAGCGACTGCAGCCGGCACTGGAATGGGCTCGGCAATGTGGGCCTGCGTCTCCAGCGCTGCGGTCAGTGCATCGGTGGCCTCATCCGGATTGAAGTAGGTCTTGAACAGGCTCTGTGCTGGTGGCTCAATGGTGGGTGGTCTGACCTCCGCGTTTGTGGATCCAAAGGTGTTGGCCAGTGGCGGTATATAAGGCATCGTTGGTGAGACCACAGCAGTAGCTACAGGAGCAACAGCTGGAGTCGCTCCTCCAGCAGTCAGCAACGGAGCAGTGGACTCCGTCGAGGCAGCAGAAGGAGCAGAGCCACCGGCCACGGTATCTGCCTGCACAGGGATGCGGTGCAGATAGCCAAAGCCTATGCCACAACCCAGGGCTCCCTCGCCACCCCAGGCGGTGTTCGGCTTGATGGTGACCTCGCGACAGGCGTCATCGTCCAGATTGTAGACGTACATCTTCAGCGGCTGTTGCTCGTGCGTTTCGATCAGGGTGAACAGGTCGTCGTTCTCGTGGCGAATGGCATCTGCTCCGATGACATAGTCGCTGTACGCCCTCAATCCAGCCAGCTCGGCGGGTGAATTGGGATGGACTTCGAGGATGTGCCAGACGCTCTCGTTGGCGCCCTCGAAGGAGCAGAACCGAATGCTGACGCCCAGCAGTCCCTGACCACCCCAGTTGTTACTGGGCGTAAGGGTCAGTTCGCGCACCGTCTGCGTCTTGCTGGAATACACGGTTAGCCGCACCGGCTTGTCCACGTTCTGGCGCAGAAGCTCCTTCAGCATGTCGTTATCCTGGTCTAGACGTGTCCCAGCAATAGCCACAATGAAGTCGAAAAAGGCCTCCAGTCCTGCCTTTTGACCAGGTGAGTTGTCCTGCACTTTGAGTACATGGTATCCTGCGTGAAAAGATTTTTGATTATTCTCCATTTTGATTGTATACTTTTATTAAGCTCATTAAGTTTGTGTTGAAAAACATCTATACAGTTTTACCAAGATACATTAAAAAAGAAAGAAAAAAACTCAAAATGGAACATTTTGCAATGGAGCACTGAACAATGGGTATCCCACAGTCGACTACTCGGCTACAGAGTTCTTGTTTCTGATTGGACCAGCGGCAGGTTTACGTTTACGTGGTCCGTGCAACCGCATCGGAAAAGTTGGCCACCACTTACCTTCGGTGCCGCCACCGGGAACATGGATGCTGTGGCTCGAGCCCATCGTTCGATTGCGTCAACCTCTATTCCAAAACCGGACACTGAGTTTTGCAGCGCTTTTAAAGCCCGTTTTAATTGTGCCAACAAATAAGTTCTGTTCTTCGTGGCAATTCCAGTCGTAGGCTTTAGTGTGGCAGCTGGTCGTACGCGCTGAAATACCGCAACAGCCAGTGGATGAGCTAAAACTTACAGCTGTTCGGAAATGTTCTTAAATATTAGGGGAATTCCTACAAGTTACTTAAACTTGATTTTGTTAAGATCACATTGTTCAAATTTTAAATAATTTATTTAGTTTGATTGATTTATTTTTAAAATTTTGATAATATAATAAATTTTCTGCAAAATCCGCATAAATTTGACTTTAACCTATTATTAAAAAGGTCAAATAAACTTTGTAAAAATTATATTTAGCATTTTATAAAATAAATCAGGGATAAGTATTATGAAAACTGTTTAATACTGTTGGCAATTGTTCTTCAATTTTTGTTTGTTTTAAAATGTAAGTTTTTTCATTTCTGATTTCGAGATGGTGCAATTGATTTTAATACATAAATGTTTAATTACCTTGTACACAAAAGAAAACTATAAAATTGGAAATAAACTATGTTTCAATGTGTTTATTGATTTCAAAATGAAGCGGTCGCGCCAGGTGATTTATTAAAGCCACTAAGCTATTCCAAAATAAGTTATAAATAGTTTGTGTCCAGGACACCTTTACTTCATTGCCGCCGCCACCTGCCATTGCTGTTGGTATTTGCCTACGGCCTCCCGATGCTTTAGCATGTCCTTTTCCCTGAAAAAATAGGAATTGGAAAGCCAAACGGTTAATATAAAGATGGCATACCGTAGAGATTGCCACTTACATATTCTCCAGGGTGTCGCTGGAACTCTTTAGCTCCTTGGAGATGTATTCGATGCGCTTTCCGACATTCTGGCGCGAGTCCTCCAGCTCCTGTTTGACCAAAACTGGTCCGAAAAGCTTGTAGACCTTGTTGTCGGGTCCCAGAAGATTCAGTTCCTCCAGGACGCACTTGTTCTCGTTCAGCTGGCTCTCCAGCAAGGCCCGCTGTTTGACCATCTTGACGCAGGCTGTCGAGGATCATGTGTTTTGCATATAAATGACAATTTACAACCAGATGGCTTGCAATTCTACTCACATTTTTGCAGGTTCTGGTATGACTCAACCTCGGTCTGCATCTTTTTGTACAACGCTGCGCTGTTCTTGTCCATTTTGATTGAGTTGCTGCAGGCGTTTTTGCTGAATATAGGCTAAGCAAATGTTTCACCGATTGTTAATAATTTCAACAAAATTCGGCTAAATGCATGTGAAAAGGGAGGAGTGTGCCCGTTTATGATTTTACAAAATATACCAGAAAAAAACGGCATTGCCAGATGGCTTCAATTGATAAACTTTCGGCACTGGAAGCAAACAGCTGTCTATGAACTCTACTAGTTTTTGTTGTTAACTTCGCGCTTAACTAGTTTGGTTATTAATATATAGTCAATAAAACACAAACAAATATTCACAGGCTTTTTCTTTTTTTTTAAAGAATTGTAAACATGAATTTATGCCAAACTGCAGTGTTGGCTAACGCAAAAAGTGTCATTAGGTTGCATGATACATAAATGCATGCGGCATGAAAGAATGCAAAAAAAAAAGCAATTGCATTGTTTGTCAACGTGTAAAAGTGTTTAATATACGATTTTTTTACAAATAAATAAAACGTTGATAATATAATTAAATAGTTTTAGTGAGTTGCAATTATAAATCTAACCGTCATACTGTCGTAACGTTGCAAATACGCCCATAATAACGCTGAGACAAAAGCAAAAGGTTTCGCGCCGAAAAAGAAGACAGCAAAAACACGCATAGCGCTGCGAAAAACAAAGAAAACTCGATTCTTAATGGACTCTTTTGCGGGGAAAATGTGCACAAATTAAAAGCGAGTGCGTGCGGTTGTAATTGTGATCCGTAGAACACCCGTACCGCTCCCCCAGAACCGCCCACGCACCACCCCGCCCCCGCCCCCCTTCTGCCAACAACACACACACACAATGGCACCAGCGAAAAAACGCGAGAAAGACAATAATGCTGATGGCGCGACCACAAATGGCCTAAATTGTCTATCCCATGGATCAGCGGAGGCGTCCAATGCAGGCTCTACTGTACCGCCGACGGCGGCTGAGGGACAGGTCAAACTCAATGGCCACCAGCAGGAGCAGGAACTCTTTTTGCAGGCCTTTGAGAGTGAGTAAAGCCATGGGCTTACCTATGAGGCACCAAATGCACTACGTTAAATCTTTACCTTACCCTTTTTACAGAGCCCACGCAGATCTATCGCTACCTGCGCAATCGACACGAGACCAATGTATGTTTTATAAGGTCCCAGACATCTCTTCCGAATATCCGGTGTCCCAACTTTTAGAGGGAATATCCAAGAAATCTCTACCAAACAGTTGCCAAATATTGGTTTCCCATTATTATGAGTTCAAATTCTCGGCCAATTTACACACCATTTCAGCAAATAGTTTAAAGTCAGCTATTTCCAAACAGTTTTCGCTTCAATTTCCATTACAAAGTTAAAAAATAATTGTCATAAAATGTTTGGATTGTCCCCGAAACTCCTAGAAAACTTGTCCAATCGAAGATCAAACCTTCCAGAAACCTCTTCCACATTGTATTAAACGATTTTAAAAACAAAATTAGAACCTTTGCATCAAGCATATGTATGAAAATTTTATATATGAAGGATTTTTAAAACCATATTCATTTTAAAACCACTTTGCATGTTTTACGACAACCAACCAAGCATCATGTTAGAGATTTCTGGTGTACCCTCGATAGCCCTTGAGCCCCTTTACTAATATATTACTCCCTAAATGCACAGCCCATCTTCCTCAATCGCACGCTCAGCTACATGAAGGAACGCATGTCGCGGAACAACAAGAAGCGGGCCAGTTTCCAGGTGAACTCCATGCTGGACAGCATAACACAGAAATCGGAGGCGGTGAGCCAAAACTACCTCCACGTCATCTACGATTCGCTGCACGAGAAACTGCAGGCGGCGACTTCGGCGACGGCCAACGATTCTGGCGAGGATGTGCTGCAGGAGCACCTGCTCTGCGAGGCGGGTGAGCCTGTGAGCGTGGAGACGACGCTCTACAAGATCACACGCAGCAAGCGCAAGGATAGCACCCTGGACTTCCAGGAGCTGCTCAGCAAGAGCTCCCAGATCGTTTATAACCCAAAGGATCGCGTGGAAGAGCATGCCACCATCAGCATTCCCTTGCAGGCGATGCGGCCGATGGGTGAACAGCACACACTGTACAAGCTGCTCTTTCGCATCAAGGTGCTGGCGCCAAGCACGTGCAACGATGAGAATGCAGGTGAGTTGGCCCAGATCCTACGCTGTCTTCATCCAAAGTTACATAATTTCTTTTTCTGCAGAAACCCCGCCGAACAAGCGAACGCGTCGAAATGAGAAGATGTTTGGCTCGGAGCTGATATTGTACGAGAAGTCCAGCGGCTTCATTACCGAAGGCGAGTACGAGGCCATGCTGCAGCCTCTGAATTCCACCAGCATCAAGTCCTTCTCACCAAAGAAATGCACATGGGAAACGATGCCCGACAGCTACATTCCACTCTCGCTGACCTACGATGTCTACCAGCAGAGTCCCATGCTCAAGTTCCATCTCACACTGTCCAACGAACAGCTGCCGGAGATTATTTCGGGGCCGGAACTGCAGCGATATGTCCAGCATCTGGATGCGGTGGCCGCCGAGATGAATCACCACAATAACAATAACTACAGCAACAACAATAACTGCAATGGATTGAAGAACGGCATAGGAGGCAGCACCTTATGCACCAAATCCACGCCGGAGCACATCCAGATCGTGTACAACTTCATGTACAGCAACAATACGCGCCAGCAGACGGAGTACACACAGGAACTGAACTGCCCGTGGTGCGGATTGGACTGCCTGCGTCTCTATGCCCTGCTCAAGCATCTGAAGCTGTGCCACGCCCGCTTTAATTTCACCTACCAGCCGGCTGGAAGTGGGGCGCGAATCGATGTCACCATCAATGATGCCTACGATGGTTCGTATGCCGGTTCGCCATACGACCTGGCCGGACCATCGGGCTCATCGTTTGCCCGCACCTGCGGCCCCGTACGACGCACCTCGGTCACCAGCCTGATGGTGTGCCGGCCAAGGCGCCAGAAGACCTGTCTGGATGAGTTCCTGGAGCTGGACGAGGACGAGATCAGCAACCAGCGTTCGTACATCACGGGTCACAACAGGTAGGGGCTAAAAGATTGGAAAGAATGTATTAAGTCGAATTGCAATATTAGTTTAGAAGCTTTATCTTTTTAAATTCAGAACGATTCCATTATTTTAGAGTTTTTCATGTGTGTTCTTTAATGAGACTGAAACTTTTTTTGAAAAAATATAAGAAATGCTTAGGAAAAATGCGTTGTAATAGTTTTGTTGGATGTACATATTTGGGTGTCAAATATAGCAAAGAAAAAAATATATAAAGTCTCAGTAAAATTAAATAATCTAAGGGAAAGCGCAAAATCTAAAATAGAAAATTAAAGCAAATATTTAGATAGAAATTTGAACAGCATTTCCCTCACAAATGTTAGTAACACTTTAATTTTGTTATTAAATATTAGGGGAAATCTTTGAAAACGTATAAATATAAATTAAAAATCTATTGATAGCGAAAGACTAAAAAGTTAGGATAACATTCAAGTAAACTATCTAATTAGTGGTATCGAAATTTGTTAACTCCACGAACCGCCACAAAATACTTGCAGACTTTACCACCACACGGAAACCTGCCTGCCAGTGCATCCAAAGGAGCTGGACATCGACTCGGAGGGCGAGAGCGATCCGTTGTGGCTGCGCCAGAAGACCATCCAGATGATCGACGAGTTCTCCGACGTAAACGAGGGCGAAAAGGAGCTGATGAAACTGTGGAACCTGCACGTGATGCGGCACGGGTTCGTGGGCGACTGCCAGCTGCCGATAGCCTGCGAGATGTTCCTCGACGCCAAGGGCAACGAGATTGTGCGCAAGAATCTCTACCGCAACTTCATCCTGCACATGTGCTCGCTCTTCGACTACGGTTTGATTGCGGCCGAGACGGTCTACAAGACGGTACAAAAGCTCCAGGGACTGCTGAGCAAGTACACCGCCGGCCAGGAACTGATGCAGCGCCAGCGCGAGGAGCAGCTCAAGTTCTGGCTGGACGTGGGCATGCACAAGAAGCAGGAGGATCCCAAGACGCTCAAGTCGCCGCAGAAGCCCGCACCGCCCGCAGACCAAGCAGCTACCTCGTCGGCTTCTACGTCCGGAAGTGGGACGGCGGCCAGCTCGATGCAGCCGCCCAAACGGATGCCGGCACACCTGAAGCGAGCCAGTGCAGCGGCCGCCACTGGGAATCAGGGCAAGACAACGGAAAATGGCAGCAACGGCGGCACCAACAACAGCAAGAACGTGGCCAAGAAGAGCGCCGATCAGCCGCTGGCCACCCTGGCCAACACACGGGAGCGTCGCTCCGATCCCGGCCAGAAACGCAGTGTCAGCGGAACGCGACTTGCGGCAGCACCCGCCTCAAAGCGCAAGCTGAGCGCCAAAGGTAAGAGCCACGTCAGCATGCAGAAAAGCTGCCAGCATTCCAGTCTCATCTCCATCGTAGTCATTTGATTTGGACACCGTCACGGCTTGGGATCACATGCTGCAATCTGAGAGGGTTGCGGCTATAGACAGGTTCCTGGAAAGCATCTACACTTTGTACAGATTGTAGAATATTCTAGAGTTCAGTTTAGTAAACTAGCAACATTGCCACTTTGAAACCTTATAAAATCAGTTCATTATTGACTAAAAGAAATTTGAATTATATATTTAAAACCTGGTAATAATACAAAGCAGAATCAGCTGGAAAAATATTTAAAGACTATAAAGCTTAACAATTACATTTTTATATTATTCTTCTTTCGGTTTACGTTAAATTATTAAAAAAAATGTCTTGCTAGTAAAGTAATGAGAACTTTCAAAAAACTCTTTTTATAAAAGGATACAAATATTTTCAACATTCTGTCTTCATTATAAAGAATTTTGAAAATAGTTTTCGGTTTTGAATAATTTTATTTTAACAATTTTTTTAACAAATGCAAGAATTAATCAAAGTTTTATTTATTAAATTAACTTTTTTTTAATTAAACTTAATTCGAAAATATATTTTTTTAGTAATCTTAGGTTTTAATAATCTTTACACCTGCTGTAGAAACATTAGGATTATAAACCCATTTTAAATATTCACCTCTTAACTTTAACTAATTAACTAAATGTCAACAATTAACATCATAAAAAACAAAAAGATGAATCAGTACATGCATCTCCATATGTACATACAAATACACCAAAGCATCTAACCATCGTCATGAGTTCACAATGAAAGCCAATCAAAATTCCAATCAAAATTGATCCTTTGGACTTTTTTTTTTCTTTTGAACTTTTTCCTTTGGACTTTAACTGAATTCTTCCTCTCAATGTGAACGCGCGGTCGTGGGCAGATGTGGAGCAGGCGGCGGATGTGCCAGAAGTGGTGGACCACAGCGATAATGCTGTCGATGTTGGTATTATTGAGGATGAATGTGATGAAGTTAGACCCATGGGAATTAATGGCATTGCAAACCCAGTTGACGACAACTGTGTGGGCAATTAATTAAGTACATTGTTTACTGGAGCTACAAACATTATTTACTTTAGTTAATTGTGTTTCGTTTTTGGGCCCTTGTACAGATAATATAGCGCCAGGCAAGCGGCAGCGCTACAGCGACGGAAATTCCGGGGCAGGAAGCGGAACAGGAACCGGAAATGGACAAGGAAGCGGAAGTGGAGCCAGGAGCAACAAAAGCAATAACCATACACTGCCAGCAACCAGTAACAACAACAGTAATAGCAGCAGCAGCAGCAACAACAGCAGCAACAAACGACCAATCGTCCGACGTCGCTCCACATCAGAGCGGACCAAGTCGAGCGGATCAGGAGCGGGCGGATCAGGAGGAGCTGCCGGAGGAGTGCGCACCAGGCTATCGGTGCCGGCCAAATACGAGAGGCGCTGACGCAGGCGCCGCCGCTGTTGCTGCTGCTCCTCCATCACCACCACCACCACCACCACCTCGTCCTCGTCCTCACTCATCGCCTCCCGTTGACCACATGCATCGCAGGGCTCAGTTTGCTTGATTGGCAAACGCTTAGCCAAGCCAGGCAATTTTTACATACCTATCATTAATGATTTATTTCTATTATGTTGTGTTATATTTTAATCGATTTATGATGTTGGACATTTTTGTAAAAAACTTGTGTCGGATTTCAAATTGACCTCAAAATCGTTCACTTGGTTCGTTGTTTCAAATAAACAAAACAGCGATTCTTTAAGCCACTTCAGTTGTGTTGGCCAATAACTCGAAAGCAGAAAAACTTTAGTTTGCCAGATACTTAAAAAAACAGATAAACAAACATACAGGGCTAATGGAAAACAGAATTCAAAACTTATTTGAATCAACTTGCTTACTATTCATCTTGTTCGGGTCATGTAAATTCACCTTTTGTGGCAGAGAAAATGAGACAGACAAATTTATTATATGTAATTAGTGCAGAGTGTATACAAATATATATTTACAGCAATAAGCAAATCTATTTTTAATGCGAAATGCGTACTTGACAAGCAAAACATAATTCCAAAATCACACAAAAATACAAATATCACTAGAGCCTATACACACCTACATTTAAACATACGTGCATAAATAAAAATCCACTTCAAACACAAAAAAAACACACACACAGTAAAATTGCTAAAAGCCACTGAATAAAGTATGCATATATATTTTTACAGTGCATAACTATGGTCTTAAATGGTTTATTTCATTACTACTGGGATGTCACTTTTTGGATTGAGATTTCGGTACTCTCTGGAAAAAAAAATTATATAAAAATTTTTTTTTTAATTTTTTGAAAAATTTAAATAACAATTTGATTGTTAACTTTTGTCTAAACAGAACACGAAAGGAAGGCAACTTCGAAGAGCCGATGTTTACATATTCTTTCAGGTATTGCAAAAATTAAACATCTAATTTTCGAATTATGAGAGTATTCATTAAAAGACTTTGAAGCCATGATTCGATCGTTCCTATGGCAGCTATATGCTAACGTTTTTCGATTTTAATAAAATTAAAAGTGTCATTCTGAATTATCAAACCATTCCTAAGTCCAAAAGAATTTTAAAAAAAAAATTGAAAATTAGAGAAGTTATAATTTATGTTTGTAATATTCCGATTGTTTCCTTGGGAGATATTTAATATAGTGGTCCGAATTTGATCAAATTTTAACCGTAATTTCAAAATAATAAGCCATCAATAAATATCGAAAAAAATTAACAAAAAAAATATTGGGAAAAATCTGTCCAATGTGCAAATGTCTGTGGTACGCTTCACAAGACCAACAACACTTATATTTTGCCATTTCACTGGCCTAAAATTTATTCATATTCAATCTGTCTTTGATGTTTAAAAGTATAAATACGTTTTTTATTTTTTATAAGTAGATATATATTTTGTATTAATGACATTTGAATCAACTGCCAATGGGGGAACAAATAGTTATTGGGAGTTAGTTGCTGAACATAAATTTCAGGCATGATCTTAAACGTTAGATGTTTGAATGCACTCTCTACTTAACAAAGTTGGGGTTCTTTTTCAGTATGACGAATCCCTCCATGACGGGAGTGAGGGCCAGATACTCGTCGGTGGCCAGCTCGGCACGCTCGCCGATGGCCAGCAGGACGGGCGTGGTGTGGGTCTGGAAACCGGTGATGGTCTTCGGCTTGCCGGCCTGTCCGACCACATCGATGGCAATGCCGACGCGCACGGGCACCTGCAGCTGGTTGAGCTCCTCGTCGAAGGTGATCAACATGCGGGCCTGCATGGCCGGCACCAGGGTGTAGAGCAGATAGTGCGATCGGTTCAGAATCAGGTTCTTCACATCCAGCAGGGATACCAGCGTGGCCATTAGGCCAGCAACGGCCATGGGGTTCATCAGCTGGCGATCACTGTGGTAGGGACTCAGCGACAGGGTGCCCTTGCCCAAGTGCGTCAGACTCTGGGCAATGCGCACCATGAACAGATTGCTGGGATCCTTCGAATGGTATTGCGCCAACTGGCGCAGCATGGATGCGAGGCGGGCATTGTTCGTGCCGGCGCCCACCAGGCCCATGGCAAAGATCGCATTGTGGGCCACCTCGGCATCGCTGTCGTGCGAGAACTTGCTCAGCGTGTCGATGATGTTCAGCTTGGGATTGGAGGCGGAGATCAGGCCCAAGGCCAGCGGGACGGCCCGCCGGATAGCCGGCTCGCAATAGCGCAGCAGGTTGCCAAAGGAGCGGTATGCCATCTCGGCGCCAATGTCCTCGCCCATGGCGATCAAGGCAATGCCCAGCACGGCGATCGATTGAGTGGCCGACAAGTCCTTCTCGCGCTCCTTTTCCTTCTCCTTCTCCTTCTCCTTGTCCTAAAGAGTGTTCGAGTGTGAAGATAATATTATAATATATATAATATAAAATATAATAAATTATTACCTTGTCCTTGCCCTTGTCCTTCTTGCTCTTTTCCTTCTCGTCATCGGCACTGGTGGTCTCATAGTGATCGGAGCAGATGTGGAGCAACTGCTGGATCTTGAGGACATTGCCGGTGCCGGCATATGCACAAATGTCCACCATGGTGGTGGCCATGCTGCGGTGCGGCTCCTCCAGAACCTCCAGGGTCATCATGACGGCCTCGGTGGACTTCTGGCGGCCCAAGTACAGCAAACCGAGTCCCAAGAACAGGAACCTAGTGTAGGTGTCCTTAAGGTCCGACTTGGTCAGTCCCATGATGGTCTGCAGCAGGATCTCGGTAATCTCCGCGTTGCAGGAGCCTACGCTGATCAGACCCAGCGACAGGGCCGTGATGCCCAGGATCTCCACGCTGGCCGAGCTCTTGTTGTTGCTGCCAAAGGAGAAGACCGTCTTCAACGTGTCGATCACAATGGAGCGGTTGGAGCCGGCATAGGCGATGCCCAGGCCAAGGATGGCGCCAACACGCATGCAGGAGTTCTGGTTATCGATGTAGTCCGAGAGCAGGGCATGGGCCGGATCGACCTCGTTGCGAATGCCGCAGTTAACGATGCCGCAGGCCAGCAAGGCGCCGGACTTGATGTTGTCGTCGGTGGAGTACAAGTACTTGTCGATCATGGTCAGGCCGCCATCGACGTCCCACAGAAGGATGAGACCCAACGAGGCGGTGGCCGAGAGCATGCCGTGCTCCTTATTCTTGTACAGCCACTTGTTGCCATCCTCCGACAGCAATTTATCGACACCAAAGCCGGCATTGACGAAGCCATTGACGAAACTGGCCGCCAGATTCTGCTTGGCCGAGTCCACTTGGATCGAAGCGAAGCGGGAACGCGAGTTGTCCAGATGCGATTTGTAAATGTCCTCCGGCGTCTTGGGCTCCATGATGTCCAGCTCGCGGGCCAGATTCAGGAAGTGCTTGTTCAGATTAGCATTGGACATGATCTCCATCAGGTCGTCGTAGTCGGGCACCGATTCGTCCAGCTCCAGGCAAATCTGCTGGCGTGCCAGCATGAAGGCCAGCTGCTTCTGCATGGCCGGCTCCTTGGGCTCCTTGAAGATCTCCCCGATCTTGTCCATGTCGTTGAGCATCAGGGCCAATCGCATGGCCTGTGTGTGCTGGGTGAACTTGCGCGACAGCTGCAGGGCCGTTTCCAAGATAATGGTGTTGTCCGGCTCGGGGACATAGGGATAGCAGGACTGCAGATAGAGGCAGACACGCGGATAGGCCGACTCGTCCACATAGTCGCCCAGCAGATGCAGGTGATCGATTTCGATGAGCAGATCGCAGGCATCCGCCTCGGCATTGTGCTCCATGTTGTAGGGTATGATCTGTTTGACCAGCTCGATGAGTTGGACACGGAAATCGCCAGTGGTGTCGTGGTAGTGGGCGGATATCTCCCCGGAGAGATGACGCACATACTCGTGGCCCCAGTCGCCGATGCGCTGCTTGCGATCGCAGAGGAATCGATAGGCCAGGCAATCCTTGCCGCTGCCCATGGTCATGGAGAGCACTGAGATGATGTCGGCGCACAGCTGGCGGGACTGCTCGTCCGGCATGTGCTTGTAGACCGTCTTCATGGTGTCGTAGTGCGGACGCATGAACTTCAGCGGCTTGGGCACCGAGGTCATTGACGTGGTGGAGGCCCGGATCAACTTGGCCATCATCTCCAGCGTCGGTTGGTAGAGCTTCGCGTCCGGCTCCTGCAGGTGCTGCACCAGCAGCTCCAGCTCCTCCTGCAGCTGCTGGTCCTCGTCCGACAGCTCCGGCTGCTGCTCCTTATCCTTGCCGTCCTTCTTCTCGTCTTTCTTGGCCTTCGGATCCTTCGCATCGCCGCCCGTGGCCGCCGGCTGGGGCTGCTTCTTCTCCTGCTTGGTTTCGCCCGTCATTTTTGCGATGCACTGTCTGCTTTCTCCACTTCAAATTTTATATTTAATTATAGTTACACTTTAGTTTCAACTGTAATGCGGCGTTCGCTTTTGTTCCTTTTTTCGTTGTTGAAACAGCAGAATTACACAGCGCTTTTTGTGGGTGTGACCAAATGGGGAACGCCAAAATATACCACGGTAGTCATGCAAAAATACTAATATTCTGAATCAAAAAATCAAGAACTGGTCACATTAGAGCGACATGGTGATATACAAATATCGTTTTTCAACCGATAGTCGTTTTCGATTATCGAAAATATTTGGTTGCTATTAATGCGCTTTTCTCACTGAGGTAGACTATGCTATTTCTCGCCCATATGGTTTATATTCGCATTGAGCATTTGGGTGTAAATTTATGCTGTTACAAAAAATAGTGTGAACTGTGCTTTTGTTACATATTTATAGCAATAAATAGACTTATTCCATTGGCGCTTTAATAGACTTTTTAAATAATAATAATAATAATTATTTTAATTATTTTATTTTATTAATATGGAGCTTAAGTTTAATTTGGAATTGGGTTGTGACGGCTTTTCTTACATTTATCTAAAAGTACCAAAACTGATGGGAAGAGAACAGAAATTTGAATTTTCCCGCTAACAAAATAGCTATTACTATTACTAAATATATTTTTGACATTCGCAAGTAGAAAGTTGTTCTTCTGCTCTTGATGTGTCCACTGATGTTGGCATATTCCATCTATTTTAATCCTGCTCCTCTGTGATATTCATTACCAAATTGGTAATTTCTCTGTTTCTAACATACTGAAAAAAACTTAAATAATACTAATAATACCACAAAAGTATTTTACTCAAAAGACAAAACTAAAGCCATATTTTTTGGCTCACATGTGAATTTAGTTTGTTTACGTTTCGTTTAAATTGAGAGGACTACTAAGTAATATGTTGAGAGTGACCCAAACCAAGAACAGCCTTCTCGATGGAGCCTCCATAGCGGAGGAGCTCTACACAACGCCGAAGGACGGCGATGATTTTTTTGAGAGTCTGTCCAAGCCGGCAAAGGAGCCCACTAAACTGGCGCCCAGGAACACCTGTTGGTTAAAAGCACTTCCCTAATTAATCTTACAGTTCTAATAGATATCCCTAATTACAGTTATTCGGGCCGGGGTTTTGACCACTGTGAGGGGCTCCGCGTACATGGAGTATGGAAACACCAAGGTACTTGCCATTGTGGCTCCCCCCAAGGAGTTAATCCGCGCCAGCGCCCGCCGGATGAACATGGGCGTGCTCAGTTGTTATGTGAACTTTGCGGCCTTTGCAACGGGGGATCTGGAATCGGTGGCGGAACGCGAACGACACTTAGGCAGCATGCTGACCAAGGCCTTGGAGCCAGTTGTTTGCCGAACGGAGTTCCTCAACTTTCAGCTGGACATACGGGTGCTGATCCTAGACGATGATGGCTGTCTGCTTAGCACGGCCATCAACTGCTGCGGCGTGGCCCTGGTGGAGTGCGGAATTTCCACATACGATCTGATAACGGCCTCCACGGCTTGTATCTTTCGGGATCACGTCTTCCTTAATCCCAGTGCCAAGGTAGAGGAGCTGTTGTGGAAGCATCGCGGCAATAGCGGCACCAGTGAAACCTCCACGCCCCCGTCTGTCCAAGAGCACGGTCTGATCATCACCGCCAGCATGGACACCTTTGAACAGATCGCCCAGTGTCAACAGTGCGGATATCTGAGTCCTGAGACCTATGTTAAACTGCTGGACTACACGCTAGCCATTAACAAGTCGCTGCGACAGCTGGTCAGAGGTGTCCTGACCAAGCGGGTCAAGGAGCAGCACGAACTGGACCTGCGCGAGAAGGCCGAGAGCGCCCTGGAGGATCAGCGGTTGGAGGAGATCATCGAGAAGCTAAAGACGCAAGGACTGGACGAGTTTATCCAGTCCAACATTAAGGAAGATCCTTATGTTAAGAGGAATTAGCTAATAAAATTTCGATTTTGTTCGTATTTTTCAGTAATTTCTCTTAATTGGTAAAAGGATCTAAGGATATTTTGGACAAATTTGTTCTACTAGAAGGAGTAAACAGATTAGAAATTTCTGAATAAGCAGAATTACAGGCAGTAGCTTCCTAGAAACAAATACAACGAATGTGTTGAGTCCTGACAAAACTTTTATTTATATTTTTTGCACTTCCAAAGGTTTCGAAAAGCTCCGAGAAAGAGTACATATTAAATGCATGGCGCTTTAAAACATCAATTCAGACTTCTTATCCTTTCGAAAGTGAATTTTTAGTACCGTAGTTTTTTTTTTTTTTGTAGTTCCTAGAATGCTTTTCGTCGCATCTCCAGCGACTCCTTCTACTGCTGATCCGTGGAGGCCTCGAGGACGGCGCCCGAGTAGGCCAGATCCCAGTAGTGCTCAACCTGGTGCTTCTGAAAGAACTCGCGGGCCATTTTTTCCATGGGAAAGATCTTGAACTTGATTTCGCCAAAGTGGCGACGCTGACTAGTTCCCTCCCAAACGAGCACACACGAGTTGGGCACATCCTGCCCGTCGTTGCCTTTCGCCAGGTCCTCCTCCCATTTGATGCGCGTTAGCATGAGGCGGCGGTATTTCTTCTGTTGCTTGGGACCACCCTCAACGACAACCACACAGCAATCGCGAAACAAAACAACGCTGCCGGTCATTTGCAGTTGCTTGGCATTGGTCTCCACCTTAAACTTCTTGCTCTGGTTGTCCTGCAGATCGCGTATGCGATACACGCTCACATGCACGCCGCAGCTGGTGTCCTCCCTGAGTTTGCGCTGCTTCTTCTCGCTCTTCTGCTCGCTGGTCAGCTTGCGGGCATTGTTGGCATCCTCGTGCGCCTTTTGCCGCTTGGCCATCTGCTCGCGGACATGTTGCTCCATCTTTGTGGGGTCCTGCACGGCCTCCGAGCCCAGAACACGCATTAGGTTGGAGATGCGCAGCTTGGGCTCTGGTGGGGCCACCAATCCCAAGCGGATCTTCTCCTGCTCCTCCTTCCAGGCCTCGCGACGGTTCTGACGACGCAGCTTCTTGCGCTCCTTCTTGGTAAGGAATACGGGCAGATACACCGGCTTCATGGGCTCATCTAAAGGGGAACGATTTTGAGTTTCTATTGAAAGCATTGCTTGGTATTCACTTACTTGGTGGCTTCATTTGTGTGGGATGCTCTATGAGGTTGCTAATGGCCGTCTGGCGAATGCTTATCTTACCGCTCTCCTCGTCCAGCGTCTCCAGGTCCTGGGTGAGTATGACTGAGTCCCACCACTCCATGGCGGGCACATCGTCGGGCATGTCCTGCTTGGGAGCAATCAACGCCAGCTTGGTGGCCGACGAGATGCCCGTTTTCCGGGCTATTTGCGAAATCTCGTTCTGCAGCCGCTCCAACTGGCTCTTCATTCGCATCCGTTCGGCCAGCTGCTGAAATTTGCCGGGCTCATGGAACCGCAGTGTCCGCTTGTTCCTCACCGTGGGCTTCTGGGCTATGCGATCGTCAAAGTACTTGATGGCCTCCTCTTGCGCAGAAGTGCCGGATTCACTGCGTTCACCCAAGCCCGTTTGGCGTTGGAACACCTCGCGCTTCTTGGCGCGTATGTTGGCCTTTAGAGTGGGTGTCACCGTGGGTATGTTGATGGTTCTACCGCTCTTGTCCACAGTGCGTCCCTCCTCGTCCAGGATCAGGGGCTTGGGTCGCTCCTGTGCCTGTGCAGCAGCTGCAGCGGCGGCTGCCACTGCATTGGGTTGAATCAAGTTGGCCAAATTGCCGGTGAGCTTGGCCCTGATCTGCGCCTGCAATTCGGCTATCTTTCTGGCCTTCTCCGAATCCTCGGGCGTGGGTTTCTTGGACAGGGCCTGGGTGGCCAGGGCAACGGGCATTCCAATCGAGGGAACGGATGCCAGCAGGGGATCCTTGTCGCGCAGATTGCTCAACGCCCGCTTGCGTTCCTCGATCTCTCTCTGGGCATGGGCCATCATTAGCTTGATCTGCGTGGAACTCAGCGAGGCGGACATGGCCGCATCCTCTTTCTGGTCACCACCGCCATTTTTTTCCAGGACATCGAAGCGGGATTTCTTGGGCGCTTCGATGGCGCCACTACCGCCTCCGGAATCTGAGGCGGCAGCGCGCTTTTTGGACAACTTCTGGTCGTCGACGTCGCCATCCTTGCGCGTGATAATGGACGACATAATTCGCAATTAAATGGGTCGAACTAAAAAGTAAAGGTTATTTACCAACAACTTGGCACATTCCTCGTGCGTTTTATACAGCAAATTTGCAAAAGAAAACAAGACACAAGGTTTTTTTTCGGTGAAAAATTCTTCGAGACAAGACAGGCTGGTTAAACAAAATTCAAACAGGGTTGTCGTTGTCTACACACACACGGCCAGTGCGACCGTTTTGCTTCGTTTTATCGAATTGCAGCTCTGTCTCTCTCAATTTTTTTGTCGCTCTCCGCTCCGCCATATTTGTTGAAGCCGCTTACAACTGTCTATTTTTTTCTCGTCGTGTCTGTGTGTGCTTAATTATTTGTTGTGAAAATTAAGCCATTTTCGTGTGCTTAAATAGCGTAAAAGTTGCATTCGACTGCTAGCATGGCATCGGAGGAAGAGAATGACGATAATTTCCAGGGTGAGTGCATTGTTTTAGTCGGCCAAAAGTCGGCGTGAAAAAATTCAGTCGGTCGGTCGAGAACCGTGGTCATGTTCAAGAGCCGCAAAGCCGCGCAGCGTGCTTGTCCCTCTCCTATTGTTTATTGTTTGCTGATAATGCCAATTGGCGAAAGACATTGTTTCACGCATAGGTAACTGTAAATATTACGGCAAATTGTGAAATTTTTACATGTGTGGCGCGTTTTTTTCTGGTCTTTTGCGCCTCCTCCATTCCACACACATTTATTATTGCATTTTTGTGTTCTCTTGATTCGCGAATGCAGCCTTATATCCGTCCCGCTCGCACAGCAAAACATCTGTTTTCATGGTTGTTTTGGTTGTCGAATTGTCGGGAAAATATATAAATTATGTTTTAGATTTAAGCTCTGTCATCATATAAAAATTAAGTACTGTTTTTACCTATATCTAGTCAAGTGGTCAATTAGAAACAAAGAAAATGACGGTGTTTTTACCTTTCCGATGGTGTGGCAGTATTTGCGGTATGACTGTTTTTCGTTATACGGTATCTCATTAAAAAAGTGTGCCCCTTTCAGGGCTAAACGAAAATCCCCAGACAGCCTTGCATGCCACCATTTACATTCATTGTTGCTTGGACGTGGCAGCCATGACGTGATTTCTGAGTTTTTGTTAAACAGATTACACTATTAATTGTAGCGAAAACTGTTAATTAAGGGAAATACGTGCATTACTCGTCACCGCCTATCGATATTGCCAGTGCAAATCCAGAAATCCAGTGCGTAATATATTCAATAATTAAAAAGAAAAATGAGTGTGTGCAAAAAATAAAAACCTGAAATTACCACAATATATATATATATATATGTATTGTGTAAGAAAGCAAAGCGAGAAAAAAACGAAGCAATAATGTGCATATGCAAAGAAACGAAACAAAGATGCGTGGAATATTGTGGAAAATCTTGTCGCACTTCCACTGACGCACATACATATGTGATTTTTTTCCACTCCCCCCTTCGCCGACGTGCTCTCTTGATTGATTTCTCTACTCTCTCGCGTGTATCTGTATGTGTGCGTGTTATGCACGCGCGTTCCAGCAAAACGTCGCCGTCGTCCCGTCTCTGTCGATCTAACGAAAAAAAAACCCCAATCCCGACGCGGTTTAATTAATTTAGTACAAAATATAGTAACCAGATTACAATCATACAAAAGTGCCTGTTAAACAACCAAAAAAAAAAAAGAAGAAAAAGCATTTTTATAAGAGTTAACCAAAATATGCCAACACACAAGTAAGACGAAGAAGAAGAAAAGCGTAGAGTGTAGGAAAGAGAGGGGTGACAGTGGAAGGGTGTCTGTCTCTGTCTCTGCAAGGAAATCGCTGGAATGTAGAGTAGTTTGTACAAAAACCGATAAACAATATGCCGCCGCCGTGTAACAAAAAACAGCATTATCCACCCCAATTTCGCATACAATTTATGTTAATTCGTTCGCAGCTGTTCCTCTTCTGTCTACGTTCTGCTCTCTTCTGTCCCTGTGCCCATTTTCGCCTCTCTTTTTTTTTTCCATTCGACGCTGTTGCACTGTGGGCGTGTGTATGTATATGTATGTGGAAGTTATCCTAGAGAATGAGCGTGGGAGCAACTTTCAGTGTCTAATTTTAACACTTGTCTCCCCGCCCCCAGTCCATTCTAATTGGATTTGTGGTCCGCTGTCGTTATCCTTCGATATATCGATAAGATGCTCACTTTATAGCCTCACTCTTACGGTTGTGACGTCAGCTTACAGTTGTTCTTGTCCATTTCTCTTTGATTTCACCACTTGCCGGTTCTGCGCTCAATTTTCTATGATCTATGTTAAGAAGTTGATGAAAGTGTTTATTCTAACACAGTTACTCTACTACAAGTAAACAATCGCGAGTAATGCGACATTGCATAAATTGCAAAAGACTAAAGAGAGGTGGAGCGATGAAGAGGCGGTGTTTGTATTAGTGACTGTCACTATTTGTGCAGTAATGCAACAATAAAAGGGTGTCAGAGGGAGGAAAAGTATTTGAAGCGACGTATATATATTTTTTCATTTATATATATTTTTATTGTGGTACGTAGCAACTGTTTCGAGTTTTTTAATACTCAAATTTTGGTATTAAAATATTAAGCAATATATTATATACTCCATTTAAATGTAAATGTACATACATATGTAGTATTCATTTATTTTTGTGAGCTGAACATTCTTCTCGATTTCCCTTTATGTTCAGAATTCCCTGTTCGTATTTAATTTTCTCAACCAAAAGCTTTGCAGTTATCGACTGCATAAATCTGCCTTAAAGACCCATATCTAGCAACAACAACGTGGCGCCAGCACAAATAAAATCAAAAATTCAATACAAGAAGTGAAAGTATATTATACGAGTGTGAGGTGCATTTGCCGCCGTATTGGTGGCGATCTTACCTTGCTTTGGCGAACTACAACATGCCATCCCGCTCGCACGCACTGCATTCAATCAAGCCAACAACAAGTGGTGCTTTTTTATATCCGCCATATATATATGTATATATCCATATATAAATGTATGTGTGCTGGCATTTCAAAAAGTTTACTTGCGCTTAAAATCCACAAAACTATGAAACACAAATAGGAAAAGTAAATATTATTTTAGCTTTCAATACGTTCATTTCGCTTGAAAATCATTCTCTCAAATAGAACAACACTAGGTCGATTGTTTTTTTTTTTTTTGCTCCTCTCGATTTTGACATTTGACGCGTATCTTCGCTCTGTCTCTCTCGTTTTTTGATGGGAGCGTGTGTGTCGCTCTTCCAATGGTGTTTTTGTTGCTTTCGGTTGGAGTACACCAACGCACACATTCGAAATCGGAAGCATTTGACATTGATTACGGTAATACCTATGGCTTCGTGTGGTTGGCTGTGTCTGTGTGCTTTTTAATATTTGTGCAACTGCTGGTTGTCTTGTTATTTTACCTATTTACAGTAATTGTCTTGTCGCTCGGAGAGAAGGCCGAGTTTCATTTGTTGTTGTTGTTGCTTTCACAGCTATTTGTTTTAGATTATTCGAACACAGATGCAAACACATCACTCTCGCACACTGTCACAAATTTCATGCAGCAAATGATTTTTTTTTTTTTGAAGTCACCGCCACCGCAATCAAAGCCATATGCAAAAGCTTGTGTACGAGTTAATTTATTTTTAAAATCTTAAATGTACTAGTGTGGGAATGTGAAAATAATCGAAGCTTATCAACTGTTGAACTGATCACTTTTATCGGTTTTTTCGTTTTGAGGGTTGCCACACTTTTGGATCGATCTTTGCAATGATAAATTATAACTCGTTGGCGAACTTCCAACCTTTGTGTTGATAGTTTTAAGACTGTTTAAAATACGAAATGTCAGATTCAAACAGCTCTTTAATAATAACCCCGATTTGAACTTGCATCGCTGTGGAACTCAATATGAATTATGATAGCTCTATTTTTTCGTTATCAGCACAAAGAAATGAATTTGTCTTTAACGGGTAACACATTAAGGAATTTTATACAATTACTTTGCAAGAAATATTTCATTAGCATTTATATCAGCCTACTTTCCGGTAGCATCTTTTGCATTTTAATGATTTTAAGGACGGGAGGTGAAAGTGAAGGTCATTAATATTTGCATATGGAAATGTTTACGCAGCGAAAATGCCGAAACATAAATGGTCATATGGCAAATGCCGTTTCATTTCATGTTGACTCGTTTCGTAGTGTTTTTCGCTTGCCATCGGTACGGTCGCCATTGTGATTTCCGTTTCTGTTTCTCTTTGGCTCTCTTGTTTCTCTCTTTTTGTTTTGCCACAAAATGTTGATTTGTTGTTGTTTTTAATAGCCTTAACTTAATTGGTTCAATAGTTTTGTAATTGTTATCGGGTTCCGCTTGCGGCCCACAGCAAAGCCAAATTTGTGCTTCGATTGTCACCGAAAATAGGTTTATGGTAACAACTATGTATGTATGTTTACTGGGTGTGCAACCAGATACATCAATAGCACGCGAATCTATTTGTGTCATTTCAACGTATTTCTGTCGTTCCTGTTCTTTTATCGAATTAACTAATATAATCGAAATTATCGCTTCAATCGGTTATTTTTGCGCTTTACTGTTGTCTAATTAGCCACTTAGTCGATAGCTAAGCCAAAGCGACAGCTTGTTAGCTCAGCATTGCCAACAAAGTGCATAATTGTTGTAGACGACATTGCCATCGCCCACTTTTTGTATGTGCTTTTGTTTTTCACAGTGGCGGTCAGAGTCTTAGCATTGTTTACTTCACAAAAATTTTATGAAACCCACAGTAAAATTCCTTAAACCAAAGAATGGGTTTTAAAATTATGTTTTTAATTCATTATTCAAATTTATTGGTGAAATTTCTAAGTGACATGATATCAAAAAATTCATGGCTTGGATCAGATCTAACGCTAACATTCAATTGGTCATATTTTCAGTAACTTATTCATCATGTTTTTAATGTATGTGTCACGATTGAAATTAGCTTATTAAATATGTATACCATTATGACGAATTAAAGAAAACCTTTAAATATAGTGACTCAAACTTTGTTTTGCTTTTGAATATTTTTTCTTCAAAATCAAGCCCCAATACATTTAAATTATTCTGAGACTTAAAATAAACGATTTTACATACAAATAAGAACTTTTCAAGGGTTAAATATTATTTTTTTCTAAATAAGCCTGACTTATACAAATAATAAGAACATTAGTGAGACTTCTTTGACCGCACCTGAATATTTTGTGATTATTGTAATCTGTCGTTAACTTTGGCATAGTTTCGTGTAGCTGAGAAACCAGAAAAACCAACATTAAAATTACCAACCCAAGACACAAAAACAAAAGTAGTTGACAGCAAGCCCTCGTTTTCGTTGTTATAGTTGTTGTTTTGGTTTTTGTTATAGTTGTTGCCACCCGACTTGTTACATATCGCTACAGTTGTAGTTGTTGTTGTTGCTCTCGCTTTTGCGGCGGTAGTTATATGTAAGTATGCAGTGTAGTTGTTGCTTGTGGTCGGTTTAGTCATACTCACGCTCGCCTATAATGTTTATATAATTTTTCGTATCTTTTATTTTTCACATGCATACCGCGCGAGGTTTTTTTATGGCTCGTTTGTGGGTTGGGTTTTGGGTTTTGTGCACTCAACTCTACAAAAAACGCAACTCGAGGGCTGACTTTGTTATTTTTTCCAACCCGCTCTTTCGTTTCGATGGCTCAGAAATTGTACTTGATAAGAAAACCAACCACACAGCATAAATCGCAGGGCTTGAGCGATTAGCGATTGCTGCCGTCTGCTTCAACTACAAATTCATTAATTAATAACATATAAATTGGTAGCTTGCAAATTGAAATAGTTATTTGTTATTAAGTCTATGCAAAAGTATTAAATGTATTTTTACATATTTTGAGATGAGTGGTGCCACTAACTTACATTCGATTCAAGACTAGTTTTAGATCACATGCACAAACTAAAAAAAAATAACATTTGGGTGAAGAATACTGTGACACATTAAAAAGTATATATTTTTAACAATTAAAATGTAAATCGCTTAATAATATTTTGGTTACTCACACTTTTTAAACGAGTCATCTAGAAATATAATTAAAATTGTATTTGATTCTTGAGAGTGAAACATTTTTTTGCTATCAAAAGAACTGGGCCTTCCACCCGAAGTTCTAGTCTCTTAGTTTGTTTTAATTTATATTCAAAGGTCGTTTCTTTGTTTCTTGGGAACACATTGCCTACTGCTCTGATTTGGCTTAATTTTCGGCTAAATATAATGGCAACAGACACCGGAAACTCCGACATATAGACAAGGCAAGGTGATGGCCAAAATCGACGCTTCAAAAGCTACTTTTTATGTTTGCGTGTGTGTATATGACACACAATAGGTTGTCATAGAAGTGGAGTATTCTGCGGAAGTTCAATTAGCAACCTACTTATTGGGTGGAAAGAGAGAAAGGAAGCGAAAGCAAGCGAGCAAGTGCTAATTTGTACAGATTTCGGAGCTATAATTTGCCTGCGTTTGCATACAAGTTGTTAAGCGAAAAATAAGTGTTATTAAATGTTCAATATTTAGTAAATCGATGATAAAGTAGTTTTAAAAATTTTAAACATTTCCAAAGTCATATTCTTCGACCCTAAAAACACCTTCAATACATTTTGTATTCAAAGTTATAAATGGGATATAACTTTAATACATCCAATAAAGCAGCAGTAAAATTGGTTTAATGAAATATTAAAAAGTTGATTGTACGCTCAATTTGACTGACCTTCAGTAATTTTTAAAGATATAGCCTCAGATACATTTAAAAGTGTGTCCGTCCGTCCGTGCGATGTGTATGTTTGTACGCATATAGTATATACAAAATGTATATTCATTTTTTATAATGAAAGACAGGGGCTACAACAGCAAATACAACAGATTCATAACAAGCCAGAGAGGGAAATACCAGTCAGCAGTCGCGACTCGCTCCGTTGGTGGTTGTTATTGTTGTTATTTGGTTTCTTTCAAGTCCGTTTGTAGTCCAGTTCCAAATTGCCAACACTGTTGCTTACTGCTGTTTTTTTTTTTTATATATACTCTAAAATCGGGTACTTTTGGGTGAATAGTAAGTGTGGCACCCAGATAAATAAACTTTTTTTGCATGTCAAAGTTCACGTTTTTCTATAAAAAAATGTTTTTCTATTGTATGTATAGTCTTCACTGGCCTACGGTTGTTTTTTTGTTGCGTTGTTGATGTTGCGTTAATAATAAAACAAAATCTAGGAAAGCATAAAAATGTAAAATAAAAAAATGCACTTCAATGTCAATAGATAATAAATCCTAAATTTATTAACATCCATACCAAACACAGTTTACTATGTTTATTTTCTAAATTTTAAAGCCTTTTGCATAAAAATTATTATGACATTGGTGTTTGACATTTTTTTTTTAAATATTCTTTTAAATGGTGGTAATGGTTAAATAATTGAAAATAACGGCTTAAAGCTCTCATGAAAAAAAAATTTGTTATTTTAGTTGCTGAAATTCGGCTTGCCTTCCTTTCATACATTCAATAATGTTAATACCAAGTGTATTGCCAACTTCGGCTTTCGGGGGCCCTCCTTCATGTTTTGTGTTTTGGTGTTGTTGTCGGTCTCGTCTTGCCGCTGCTCCAATAAGAAGAAGAAATCCAAACTGAATCTGGGAAGACAAGTTTTCGAAGCAAACGTTTTGAGCACCGCACCATCGCCACAATGCCGCTCACTCTCGTCGCGGTTCGTATCGGATCGAATCTGAATCCGAATCCGAATCTCTGGTCTGGTTGTTTCTTTCTCTACTGGCAAAAGCCTTCTAGTACCACCACCCCACTCCACTCCACTCCACTCCACCACTTCGCCACTTCAGTTGGCCATGTTTCGTATCGGGTTTTCCAGTGTTTCGGGCTTTTTGGGTGTTGTTTGTTGCTGTTTTTTGCTTTTCGTTGATTAGCATGGATATGTATTTGTGCTGAAGATATCGCACAGCCGAGAGTTGTCGTTACGAAACCACATATAAAAAGTTTTTATTCGAAATTTATTGAAGTTTTGTCTCTGCGCCACTTCCAAAGTGTTTTATTTATTTATTTTTGGCTTTTTTTTTTGTTTTTGAAAATCAGAGGCTTAATTATTATTTAAATTGAATAGAGCCAAAGAGATTAACGAATACCAGTTAGCAACCAGAAGCGTTTTGGGTGATATTTTTCTGGCCCAAAAGATGTATTCGCTGACTGTTGATTTGGGCTTAAATTAGCTGAAGTCGAAAAACCATTCAAAAATAGTAGTTTTACAGTAATGCTTATTCAAATCAAATAGTTAATGGAAATATTTTGCTGACAGTTTATAATGTACAGTCCAAAACATAATTAACAGTTTATTATATTCTTAAACAACTAATGAAAATAATTACCTGTTAAATAATTTAAGTACCAAATTACAGGATTTTTATTTCATTTTAATTTCTTTTAATGTCATTAGTACTTGAACAGTGGCAAATTACATACTTGAATTCCAAAAGACCTATATTTTGCAAAAATCATGTTTAAATGTTAAAATGTATGGTGAATTTCTAGTTCGATTCTAATATTAACTAAAAACATGTTACAGCCGCAAGCTTCGTAAATAAAATCACTGAAAACGTGTGCCGGTAGTTCTGTTTTTATATCCTCCTCTTAGTGTGTTTTTCTGATTAAATTTAAATTGCTTTTTATTGTCGGGCTGTATTTGTATTTGTATTTGTTTTCGTTTGACGACTGGACCCAAAAAAAAACCAGATTCTACGAGAGATGCTCATTAATACAGGCTTCGTAGAAAACACATTTCAAAGTGGTTTCTCGTTTTGTTTTATTTAAATTCTCTAGGCTTCAAACAGCTGCTAAAAGCTTTCTTTATCCATCGAATTGGTTGGTACATTGGTTTTCGTGCCTTCCAACGTAGAGATAACGATGTCACGTAAATAAGCTCACACAAAAAAGTCCCCAATCTAATCTTGGATTGCCTATGTCGGCGTATGTTGAAATTCCGATTTATGCCAATTCACGGTCAATGTTTTTCCAATCCGAATCACCCGTAACCCTTCAAACACATATCAGTATTTAAGAGCTTTACGCATTTCCGTTTCACTTTTTTGCTATAAAAAACCGAATCTGAATTATGCAATGATCGGTCGTTGAACGAACAGTTTTGATTCTTCAGCTGTTAGCTCCTTTTTGTTTTTGTCATTCTGGATCGAGAATTTGAACGGGCTACAAGTTCATTGTACGCACTTTTTTATATGTGCCTTATTCTGCTTATTTTTTTTTTCGATATATCGTTTGTTGCTGCTGACGTTATAGAGTTCAGTGCCTTCAGATAAGCTTAGAATGAATTGTGTGCATCATAGGTTTTGTTAATTCTAAACACTTAGTTAATTGCACCCTCAAAACAAGCTTAGTATTTCCCACGTGGAAGTAAATTTCTTGAAACCATTTACCGAGCCGCTGTTAATGATTTACGTCAACATTATAATTCATGGCTTTTTCTTATGAACTATTAGTCATTATTATAGTTAACTCAGTTGATTGAACAATTAGTTCCTTGAAAGTCCACTTTGTGGGTAAATTTTAAATATCATAAATACTTTGAATTTTGGTTTAACTGTTTGATAAACATAACAACGGTAGTTTATTGTAGAACAAATTTAATTTAACAAGGGGAAATGTTAAAGATTATGCTTTCGATATAATTTATCGATTATTTCGATAAACGCCATTTACAAGCGGTGCAGCACTGTTGAAAATAAACCCCGGCAAACGGCATCTGAACTCAAGTGCGGTGCGACGGCATTTAGCACCTTTTTATTTTTACTTTTTATCGTAAAATATTTCCCACTTGATGTGTGACTCACACACTCGAACAAATAAATGCTGGCGTAGAGAGCGTATTCATTTTGTTGTGGGTGCCTTCTCTGGCGTTTTTCTTGTTGTTTTTTCTCGACTATAAATAGCCCACCACCGAAGATAAAATTTAAAATATTGCCATTTTATTATACATATAAAATAGATGTGTATGAGGTTTAGGCTCTCGCTGCGCTCTTCCTCTCTCAATACGAAAAATGCACCGATATGGGGAAAAACAATACGAAAAATGTCTGTATGTTTGGTCGTACAATGTCCGTCCAAGGCATTTGGGATTCCCGTGTGGGCAATTACCAATAAGGCGTTCGCGGCTGTCCGGTCCCCAGATCCAGAGCCCCAGTCGGTTTGCCATCATTATCGGGTTGCTCCGGCAATTGATTATTCACTCCGCACACTCGCACACCTCGTATGTACTGGCCTGATTACTTTCGTGTGTATGGCTGTTGTTGCTCTCAGTCGGTTGCATTTCAAGCACTCTTGGGTTTCTTTCGGTTTTTTCTTTGATATTAGTAGGTGCAAAGTCTGTTGATTCCATCCATTAACGTGGAATACTTTAAAAAGTTTGCAATTTGATTGAACAGTTTGAACAATGTGTGCAAAACATACACACATATTTTTCCGTTTCCTACGAATCTATATATTTAATGTCTCAACTTACATTTCAAAATAAAAACGAATTTTTCCGACCATTCCTTAAGAAAAATATTTTTATAATGACCATTAATTAAAAATATTAATTTCATGATTGTTTATTGAAAGAACTGCCAAGATTTACCCAAACTCTTTTCACTGGAATTGTACTTCTTTTTTAGAAATCTGATTATAATTATTTGTAGCAATTTTAAATTAAATTTAAGTCCAATTGCATCTACTGAATAAAAAAAAACTGTCTAAGCACTGATAAGATAATATGACAATTCTTTATAACTTGGGACTTAAATATGATACTAGTTAGTTCTGGAAAATACTCATTTCTGCAAGTGAATGCCTTTCCTAGAAGCGCAGTATTTATACGTATCCCATAGTTTTCTCAACTTCCTGATAAGAACCTCATATTTCATTTCTTTTGATACGCAATGCTTGCATTTTCTTTTTTGTAGTCTAGCCCTCGTCGGTCGCTTTACCGATCGATCGTTCTGGTATTTGTAAGCGATCGTAGCTGGCGACTGCCCTAGTGTGTACTGCAAAGATTTCCTATAACACATACCCTAACCTATGGATTAAGTATAAACAAATATACAAACATTGCTGAGAGGCCCGTCCCCGTTGCTTTTCTTGTTGCCCCATTTCCTCATTGGGCATTGTTATCACTCGTGTGTCTTTTGCTGTTGCTGTTGTTGTTGTTGTAAAGAAGTGTAGCACAAAGAAAACTGCTCGTGCACAGCTGACAGCTGCAACGCTCTACGAGTACAAGTATCTTACATACATATGTATATGTATGTATGTATGTAGAACCACAGCGACGAGTGTGTCATCTATTTTCCACCCGTGAGATTATACATTTTCACATATATATGTGGTTGTATCTGTATCTGTATGCACCTAGGGGAATGGATTGTACGGCGGGTTTAGGAAGCGTGTTTCGACGTTCGTGAGCGTGTGCGTTTGTCTCTTCTCTTGAGCATTCCAGTGCACACGTTTTTAGTCTATCTTTCTCAAAAAGATTCCATTTATTGCACCTCATAGTGAGGGTATATTGTTTTGATAGAATGAAACCAAATTCACCTCAATAGTCCATCTAATCGAATACTCTATTGTCCGTAAAGATAAAATGTAATAGTATACCAATGATTATTATTGAATTGACCTTGCAAACGATGTGTCAATTCTAATAGTATCTTAAAATACAACTCAATTTTTGACTTTACCACATCTCAAAAATCTTTGATTAATTCTAACCAAATTTACTTAAGATACATTTTTCGTAATCTTTAAAATTCCTAATCCTCCTGTATTGATTGCTGAGTATCTCAATGTCTGGATCGTGCACTTCCTTCCTACTTGTATATTCTTTCCTTTTCATTGGGTTCTTAGCGGTTGATGGCTTCTGTTTCCTGCGGCAAACAGCTGTTGTCGAAATCCTCGCATTTCCTTTTGTCTGTCCTTTGCCCCTGACATTGTGCCGTCACCTCTTCCTCATCCTCATCCTCATCCTATTCCTTTTCTCATTCCCATCCCTCTCCTCACCTCACTTTGTGTTGTATCAGTGCATTGGCCTTTCGGCGTTTTTCCCTCAATGCTATTTGAACAAAAACGAAACTTGAAATTTTATTATGGTTGCTTGGTGAATGCGCTACGACTCTTTGTTGTTTTATATGCACAGTTGAGTATATTTCAGCTAATTTGTTTAAAGTTGACTGCGAATTTTTTGTTACCGAGGCGTACACAACCACACGCACACATGCAGACCGTTCAGGGACAGTATTGTATTTACAGTTCAGGTTAAGAAAATAATACTTCACTTAAAGTTCAAATTTGAAATTAGAATTGTAGAGCCTCAGAATATATATTTAACTTTTTATGACTTTTGACATTTAAGGTATAATATTGAGTTTATCGTGCTGTTAGAATATAAAAGTCGTTTTATTTCGAAGAATGTTGTAAGAAAAGGTTTTTCAAACTAAACGTTTTTTAAAGCAAATACAAATTTCTACAAAAAAAGAATTTGTAAATCGAATTATTTTTAGTGAATAATTTTTTTTAATGAATTTAATATTAAAATTTCAAAAACTTGTTTACATTGATACAGCATTAAAAAATTATTTGACTGAAATAAATATAAACTTATTAAGAGTTTTAAAAATTGTATGAATTTACATGCATAAATAAATAAGCACATCTATGTGTATATATGAACTCTGAGTTTTAACCTTGACGAAATATGGGTTTGAGAGGCTTTTCTTTAAACCACATTTATGGGCATCCTTTCCTCGTGGGACATTGGGTAAAATAAGGGGAAGTTGTACTCTGGGTTTTTCCACCGAGGCAAAACTACATCTTCCCTCTCCACTCCGGCCAGTCTATAGCAGTTTGTTGCTTTCTCCCTCCCTCCCACGGGCAGGTGTGCGCCCTTGTCTGTTTTACCTTACTTTTAACCACTGGCAAGTTGGGAAAAACGAAATAGAAATATAGTTTCATTGTGGAATACAAACAAGTACTTACCTTACGTACATATAAGCACGCGTTACCGTGTGTGTGCGGCTCAAATTCCTAGCGAAAAAACAAACAGAACAGAGATAAGCCAGGCAAAAAAAAAAAAACGGTAAAGGCTGAAAAACAGGCACGACGAAAATGCGAACACTCAAAACAAACACACACTCAACCATAAATGTTAGAAGATCTGCGCTACGGTAAATCTACCTGAAAGCGGAAAATTTTCGTATGCAAAAATGTCAAAAGTGAACAAAAAATACCATAACAACAACAACGGGTCAAAATTATGACGGAGCGAATGTCGCGTGCGCGCTGCTCTTTTTGCTAAGAGAACCTTGAATAAAGAGGGAGAGTAAGAGAGAGCAGCGAGAGGCTAGAGCGAGTAACGTAAACACAAAACAGCTGAGCGCGAAAACGTATGATCGCGAATCGCGTAACGCAAAACAAACAAGAAAAAGAAGAAAAACTCACAAGTAACGGTTACGCAGTGAAATGGGAGAGTGGAAAAAACAATCTCAAGTGCAATGCAAATAAAATACTAAAGTGTTTTAACTTTTTTTTATTACCAAAGTGTAGAGTTAATATAAGACAAAGCATCAACAAGGCGACGAAGCAGAAATCACCAATATACAACACACATGCTCAGAAAGGCAACAATCACAACCCACAAGTATGCAAAAAAAAATCCATAAGCGTGATTTTATACTAAAACTGGTCACAACTTTGCAGCAACACAGAAGTCAACGTCCAAATTTAAAGCTCATTTTTCCGTGTGTTGCTTCCTTTATCGATTGACCGATACCCTAACCACCAGCCAATCGACCCCACTCGCATTTACCAACACTGCTGAGCGAGAGTGCAGAGCGAGTGAGCGCAGAACAGCTGATTGCGACTGGCACACGCTTGTTGTTGCAGTTGCGCTGTTTTTTTCTTTCTGTTTTGTTGGAACTTTTTCGCTGCAGCGAGAAAGAGAGCAGGGAGAGAGCAGCACAAACAACTACGTGTGACGTGGTGTGGGGGCATACAGGTGGCAAAACAGCTGTTTCAACAGCAAAAGCAATCTGTTTTTTAGTAGAATACATAATCAATTGTAAGTACACCGTGCATTGTTTGCTTGTTAATCCACGTCTAAGCTGAACTATTTCTTATAGTGCCGCCTGCAGTTTTCCAGCTAAAACACATACACACAACCAAATGTAAGCATGGTTTTTTTTTTGTAATATTTGCTAAGACGTGCCCAAATCACAAACACACACGCTCCAAAAGAGAGGTAAAAAAATAAGAGATTGACGAGTGCCAAGTGCGCACATTATAATATTGCAAACTTGTTTTCATTTCTGCTTTGCTTTGCTTAACTGGCAATAACAAAAACAACTAAAAAGACGGCAAGTGATACAAGGCACGTACAAAATAAAGAAGCGAGAGAGCCTAAGAGATTAACTAAGAGAGATCACTCGCTACTTCCGCTCTCTCTCTCTCACTTGTAATAAACGAGTGCAAAGAGAGCAACAGCAATAACAACAACAGCTAGCGACGGGCAACCACTTGAAAGCAACTCGTTTCGATTTCATTTAGCAGATACCTTTTGTACGTTGATTAAGATACCTTGGCACACACAGACGCACTAAAAAAAAAGAGAAGGCAACTAAGCTGCACTTAAAAACATATATAAAAGTACTACAAATAAGAAAACGACAAATTCAGAACAGTTTCAAATGAAAGTACCAACATTTAACCTAACCAAAAATGTCTTGAGTAAAAGTGTCCCGAACGCGTAAAGCGTACGGTTATGTGTGCGTGAGTGCCACCCAATACAATCGCAGCACAAAAAGTGGTAAAAGGCATTAAAATTAAACAATATTTCAAGTGCTGAAATTTAAATTTTAATTTCGTGTGCGTGTGCAAAAAAACGATTCAGTGTGTGTGAGTGCACACTGCGATAGACCAAAACGTACTTATGTATCTATGTGCAACTAAAAAATATAATAAGCAGAGCCAGTGCCAGTAAAATATATAAAAATCAGCGTACAAACACAGATGATTTTTAGCGAAAAAAGCGAAAAGGAAAAAAAAAAAAAGATCAAGCAGCAACAACAACAAGTCGCGGAGAAGCCAATCAAACCCAGCAGTCATCTCGCTTCAACGCGCTTGCCTGCGATCGTCGTTTGAGCAAGTGAGAGAACGCGAGGCCAGTCTCGGACGTGTGCGAACGGTGCAGGGGATTGATTTGCTGTCTTTGATTTTGCTTATGACCTGAGGTGCTCTCTTACATACATACAAACGTCCAGGCATACAAGCGAGTGCGAGTGCGAGCGAGTGAGAGACACGCGACACACGCACGCACACACATATTGACACCTGGCGCAGGAGTCGTTACTTGCGGCACTTTCAACTATAAACAGCAACAAAAACAAAGGGGCAGAAGAGAGCAGTAGATCAAAAGCCTCCTCCCCCGTCTCCCTTGCTCAGTAACATCAAAAGCAACAAAAACAGGGACAAGAGAGCAAACATACATGCCTACCTTAACCCAATTAAAATACCATATTATTTAACAAAAGAAATTGTGTTATTTGCAAGCAACACACATACAGATAGACCAAGCGAGAGCGAGAGAGAATATGACTTTTTGAAAGTGTAAATTTATAAAATATTGTTGCCTTTGCCATACGGAAGTGAAATTCTTACAGCTAATACAAAGAGAGTCTGCATTCGTTGAACAAAAAAAAAATATTTGTGTGTAAGCTCAGCTTAAAAACGAAAAAAAAAAAAAAAATCAAGTCTATAGTTAGTGTTTTTGTGTGAGAGTAAAAGAGAGCGATGTGCATGTGTGTCACGTCTTAGCAACAACGTAAATTTCAGTTACGATTACAACATACTAAATTGAAGCAATATTTGCACAGAATTAACAACTAAAACAACAACAGGAGAGACGGACTTTCAAAAGGCAGCTTCCAGGACGACAACTTCCACAACAAGTGCTTCCCGTCCTTCCCGTCCACAAACGGTCACCTTCCAAGCGAACACAGCCCCCTTTTCACAGTTTCCAAGCTGGACCAACAAGCAGCAGACAGCAACCTTCCAACAACCGCCGATCCCATTATCCATTATCCGGGAACGATCGAGGGGCTATCTAATTGCTATCTAATTGGCGGCTAGCTGCGCGCACGTTATGACCAATTCGATTGCGTCAACGAAATGCCTGCCCAATGCACTATCGACCGGCAATTATGGAATGTCCCAGAGCCACCGTTACACCGATGATAGCAAGGAGTACATCATCGTCAAGCTCACCGATTCCGCGTTCCGTGCGATCGAGGAATATCAGCGCGATGACAACGCCAAACGCCTGCAGCCCGGCCAGCGGGCCAAGATCCAGTTTGTGGGCAACACGGGCGTCATCCAGTTCCCGCGACCAGCGACGGATGCTAATGGCATCCCTAATGCTAATGGCAATGGCGGCGACGCGGCCGGAGGAGGAGGAGTCGGTGGTGGTGGTGGTGGTCGCAAATTTGGCTTCACCATCAACAATATGGAGGGAACGCTGGAGTGCGTTCAGCAGCAGCAACAGAACCTCGGAGTCCTCGGAGCGGTCACCCTGCGAATGCGGATCCATGCCAATGACGATGTCTACGATACGACACGCACAAAAATGGCCATTGCCGAGGAGACGGAGAAGAGCAAGTGCATCAGGGAGATTAAACCGAATCAGTCGGATATCGGGCGTAAGGTGAAGAAGCCGCCATCTGCAGTTCAAGCCTCCGTATCCGCCTCTACCGCCTCAGCCTTCTCCTCCTCTTCCTTCTCCTCCTCCTCCTCCAACTCTAACTCCGGTTTGACGACGACGGCATTTCATCATCACAGCAACAGCAACAACAGTGGGAACAACAACAACAACAACAACAGCAACAACAACAACAGCAGCAGCAGCAATAGTTTTAATAGCAACAACCATAGTCGTAAGTTAGGTTCATCGCCATTTAATGGCCTAGGCGTAGGATCCAGCAGCTCCTCCAGCGCGTTTGCCTCGCGTTCGCCCAATCCCAGCACGCTGGGCGCCAGCGGCACAGTCAATGGCTCCGGCTCCGGTTCTGGTGGTGGTGGTCGCTATAATGGAGGCGCCGCCTCCTCGCTAGCTTCCACATTCGCCAACGGCATCTCGCAGGGCTACAACAACCTGAGTGGCAGCTCGCCAAGGGATGCCATGCCAGCATCAGCAGCAGCATCAGGTGCGCCAGCATCATCAGCCATTTCCTCACGCAACAAGATGCCAAGCGGAGGCCTCACCTCCTCCAACTCCTCCTCGTCCTCCAGGAGTGCCAATAACAAGTCGTCGGGCGGCAACAAGATGTCGGATGTCTCTAGGCGTAACATACGCGAACGGCTCATCCACCTGCTGGCCCTGAAGGCTTTCAAGAAACCAGAGCTCTTTGCGCGGCTCAAGAACGAGGGCATTCGGGATCGGGAGCGCAATCAGATCACCAACATACTCATGGACATCAGCACCATGTCGCAAAACACGTACAATCTGCGCCGCCAGATGTGGAACGATGTGGACGAGAATTGGCCCTTCTTCAGCGAGCAGGAAGTGCAGCAGCTGAAGCGTCGCAAGCCACAGAACCTGACGCCGCCGATGAGCTCGGATGCGGGCAGCTCGACGTCCGGCCAGAGTCCCACATCGACGCACACGGGCAGTCCACCACCGCCGTCCATGAATGGCGGACCTGGCGGAGTCGGCGGCGGTGGAGCGGGCGGCGGCAGCCTGAAGCGGACAAGCCTCGAGTACGACGAGACCATGTTCAGCACTGTGCAGCCCAAAAAGCAGCGCATCAGTCACTACAAGAAGGACACTCCGCCCTCTGGCACATCGTACTCCTCCGCTGCGGTGTCCATGTCCCTGGGCTCGTCCGCCTCCAGTCGTAATCGTTATACACCGCCGCAACGCCAGCCGGGTCCGCTGGACGATCACAGCACCAGTGATCTCAGCTACAATGTGCTGGACAACATGGAGGAGTTTATGAGCTCGACGGCAGCAGCAACGCAGCAAACGATTGAGCAACAGCAGCAGCAGCAGCAACAGCAGCAGCAACAGCAGCAACAACAACAGCATCATCCAAGGAGCAGCAGCAGTAGCAGTAGTAGGCGAGGCAGCTCTGCGATGGCGGGCGCCAGCAATAGTGGTGGCAACAAGGACAAGCGGAACTCCACGGGCAGCAATTCAAGCAGCTCCAGTGGCTACGAAACGCAGCAGGATCGCCAGCGGACAACAGCGGCCATGTCGTCGAACCGCAGCAGCAGTAACAGCAAATCTTCATCCGCCTCAGCGACGACGCCGCCCAAGCTGGCGGCCAGTTTTGTGCCTGCTGCAGCGGGCTCTGCATCCGCTTCCGGTTCCGGTACCAGCAAGCAGCGTAATCCGCCCCAGCAGAGCGACTACAACTCGTACAACAGCAATAACACGAAACATGCCGCCTCTAACAGCAAGAAAAGGACGAGTAGTAGTGGTCCCAGTGGTGGAGCAAATGGTCAGCGGCAGAGGAGTTCCAGTGCCTCGAACTCTGGCTATCAGCAAGTGCCGCCGCCCTCATCCTCAGCCTCCTCCAACTCGCGTTCGTCCCTCCAGCAGCAGCAACAGCAACAACAGCAACATCAACAACAGCACCCACAAAAGCAGCAGCAACATCAGCAGCAGCAGCAACAGCAGCAGCAACGTCAGCCGCAGCAACAGCAGCCGCATCAGGCGCAACAGCAGCAGCAGAATCATTACCATCAGCAGGCCAAGCATCCGTCGCCCACGCAACAGTTGGCGGCTGCTGCCCATGCCTATGCCCATGCCACCGCGGATGCGGACTCATCCTCGATGCCCCGCTACGACTTCAGCCAATACGTGCCCATCCAGACGCTGGAGGTGCGGCGGCGCTACAAGACTGAATTCGAGAGCGACTACGATGAGTACCGCAAGCTGCTGATGCGCGTGGAGGATGTGCGCAACCGCTTCCAGGACTTGTCCGAGCGTCTGGAGAGCGCAAGACGTTGCGACAACGGATACGGGGACTACGATCACATAAAGCGGCAGATTGTGTGCGAGTACGAGCGGATCAATAATGATCGCACCATTGGAGAGGACAAGCAGCGCTTTGATTACCTGCACGCCAAGCTGGCGCACATCAAGCAGCTGGTGATGGACTATGACAAGACTTTGATGAGTGCCACGCCGGTGGCGGTCACGACGGCTACGGAAGTGGTGGCGCCTCCAGCTCCCGATCCAGCGGTGGCCATGGCGGAGGCGGCGGCCAGGCTAGCCGACCAGCAGAGGAGGCAACACCATGCTGTGGAGACGATAGAACAGAAGCAGCATAAGCAACGCCACCATCCCCAGCAGCAGCAGCAACATCAGCAGCACAATCCACAGCAGCAACATCATTTACAGCAGCAACATCATTTACAGCAGCAGCAGCAGCAGCAGCTGCAGCAACAGCACCATGCACAGGAGCAACATCAGCAGAATGCAAGCGATTCGGATGACAGTTCGGACAGCTCGGACTCCAACGATGATGACGACGAGGACTGCGATGATTCCAACTCCAATACCGATGACGATGAGGCACGCTATTGATCCTGCTGCTGGGACTACTTTGATGACCATCCGCTGATCCCCCATGTAAAAAGGCAAAAACAAGCAAGAAACTATTACAAATACTACAAACTATTATAATAAAAACGCAAAAAAAAAACATACAAACAAATCAACAAAACCGACAAAAACACCAACAAAAACGTTCTAAAAGAAAATTGTACTACAAGCAAAAAAAAAAAACCTTCAAAAAAATGTTGAAATTATGTTAACAAAAACTAAACAAAAAATACAAACTTTCGCGTAAAATAATTTTTATTACATTAAAAACGAGGGTAGGCGGCGGGCGAGTTCTGCTGCCACCGATTTCTACACACATATAATATATACATATATACATATATGAACTATATACATAACAACAAGCCAGAAGAAGACGAGATGATGAGGAGGAAACAAAATCAATATTTTTAAAAACAACAACGGCGAAAGCAAAAAAAAATTATATACGAACGAGTTGTAGACTTAATTTTTTGTTGAGCATATTGAGCAGCTTAAATAAGCGCAGGCATAAGTAACTAAATGAAAACAAAAACCGAAAACACATGTGTTTTTCCTTGCGTTTTGTGTGTAATAATTATTATTATTATTATATTATTATTATCAACTTTTAAATATAGCGTGTATGTTTTTCGTTTTTAATCTAGAGACTCTTCTTATTTTGATTCTTGATTTTTGTTTAACATTTGTTACAAACGGCAAACACTCACACCTCACACAAGAAAAAGGATCAACAAAATGTATCACACACACACACACACACACACACACTCACACACACAAACACACATAGTACACACTCATCGACAAATTTTTTTGCATTTTTGGGCATAGCTTTTGTTTTAGATTTGTGTAGAGAACGAGAGAGATTGAGAGAGATATAGCGAGCGAGTAGGCCAGCACAAAGTGTCCTCGCTGCTGTCGACTGCACGTGCCCAAAGTCCAGGATCCAGGTTTATAGTGGGATTTGGGTTTGGGATTGGAATCGGGATCGGAATCGGGATCGGGATTGGGTGCGAGTAGAGTTAACTGATATTGAGCCAATGTTTGCCTAGGCCTACGATGACCACAATTGAATACCGTAACCAACAAACAGACAACAGATACACACTGAGAGAAAAAGAGAGCACCACAGAAACAAGCCAGAAAATCAATTGCATATTGTTGGGAAAGTTGGTAATACCGAACCCGAACTCTGTTTTAAGATATTCTCTTTTGGCCAGAATTAGTTTTTTTTCTTCCTAATATTCCAAGGGTTTTCTATTTGTAAATTTTAAAAAATAAATTTTTTTTTTAAAAGTGAAAATTGTAACAGAACCAATTTACAGCTTTGGTTTTTATACAAAACGTAATATTTTAAGCTGGTCGTAAACGATGAAGTGGCTGCTTGAGCAAATTTCAAGGATATACATTCAGATCGTGCAGTCGCTTCATCGTTTACAACCAGTTCAAATACCTCGTTGGTCTTATCAACCCCCATTAAATATGCGATTATGTGTGTAAATTATATATTTCCCTTTGGTGGTGTTGCATGCGGGCGTGCCTCTAAACAATAGACTGAACTTTTAAACGGCTTGTGTAGAAAAAAATTCTTCTGTTTTATCGATAACTAGTTAATTTGTTATATATTTTTGTGTTTAATTATACACAGGTTTTTGTTTCGCGTACGTAGCGTTTATATTTTTTTTTAGCCAACTCCAGCAGTACCATTACCGTACCGTACTGTACTGTACTGTACTATTCTGTACCGTACCGTACCGTACCTTTCCAATCTGTAAACAGTGTCAAAACTAAACAAATAGGGACATTTTCAGAACTGACCGAAGACAGAGACTTTATTTATATTATTTGCGGCTTTGGACTAGTTATTGCTCAAAACTATGAGAGGACTAATAGAAATGATATACTTAATGGTTGTATCACAGCTATGGCGACCCCTTAAGTTGTTTGCTTTTAGTTTTAGGACAACTCTAAGCATGTTACGGAAGCTTCCTTAAGTAAAAAAATAATAATAATAACAACAAACTTAAACAAAATACAAGCAAATGTGAAAGGAGAGATGATAAAGTCGCTTAAAAATTATCAAATTATTTGCTGAAACTCTAGTGTCCAAAATACGGAGACGATGGGGAGACGAAACGAAACGAAACGAAACAAAACAAAACAAAACCAAAACCTAAACAAAGAAGGTTAAAAAAAAAAAACTAACACGAAATCGAAGAAAACCATGAAATTTTAGCTATTTCGTTGCAATATTTTTTATATATGATATTTAAGTAGTAGGGGAAGGAAAACAAACGAAAGGGAAAATCAAATGAAACATTGAGATCAAGTTGCAAAAAATCAAGCGTTTAAAATCGATTCGTAGCAATTACAACAAAAACAAAATCATATATACAATTTATATACAACAACAACAAAAAAAAAAAACCACTAAATATATACATATATATGTATATATGTATCTATATATATCTATATATATATATATATACAACATTGACATTTGATAAGCAACAAAAGAAACTTACTAGTTTTATATAAAATGCCACGCCCTCATACATAAATAAACCACATATGACAACACACCCACAAAGAACACACAACAAACAAACACACAGAGACACACATGAACTATAACACAGCAATTGAAAAGGAACTTATTAACGATTAATGATTGTGTAAGCCGAGAAAAGAAGAAGAGTAAAACAGATCAAGAGACATGAGAAAAATATTATTATTATTATTGTACATCTAAGAGCAAAACCGCTGACAAGACCAGCAGAATGAAAAATCTTACAAAAAAAGAGATATTGTTATATACTAGTAATTATTAAGACCACAAACAACAAAAGAAGAAAGAAAAAAACTTGACAAAAAAAGCAAAAAAATAGAATCAAATAAAATATTGAATCGAAAAAAAAAAAAAACGTTGCCATTGGTTTTATTTTATCTTGGTTTTTTTTTTCCGATCGATTGAAGCTCTTTGAACATGACTCACGGTAAATCCAGATCGCCCAGCATAGCGATATATTTGTGGGACAGCACTAATCATATTCCATCATTTTGATCCCCTATTTAGAAGAAGAAGAGGCCCAGGAGGACAATGCACCTCCAGCGGAGCTGTCCAACGATTCCGATGCGCCTCTAAAGCCGAACGTAAGTAGTACCATAGTTGTTTATACAACTATATCACATATAATCCCAAATAAACCCCATCGATATCCCGACAGAATGACGAGGATGATGACTACGATCCCGAGGATAATCGCAAGAAGAAGAAGGGCAAGAAGCGGAAGACCCGGAAGGGCGAGGAGAAGGGTCGCAAGAAGAAGAAGCGCAAGAAGAACGAGAGCGAGGAGGACAGCGACTTCGTCCAGCACGATGAGGAGGTGGAGTACCCGAGCACCTCGAAGCGCGGCCGGAAACGCAAGGAGGAGAAGCAGGCCGCCAAGGAGAAGGAGTCGGCATCATCTGGTAAGCAAAGCCTGTCTAAAAATCGACGTTTCGACGTCATTTGGCGGGTGCGATAATGCCCTCATGGGCCTCGATTTTGAAATTTAAATATCAATTGTAGTGCTAATATTTTGATACTATGTACATAATTTGTGAGTACCTCCAAGAATAACCAGTCACTTGCCCCATGGGCGTTATAGCACTTAGGCGTGTACTCCATTTGGCTTACGTTTAAAGAAATGTTTTTAATTCAAATCATTTGAAACAGTTTTACAAATCTAAATAAAAATCAAATAAATTCTTCATTAGTAAAGATGCCGTTGTCGGGTTAACCACACTCAAAGAAAAAAAAATTAAATGTTGAAATGTTCAAAAGTTTTGCGACAAAATGCGTTTTAAGATAAGGAAAGATTCTAATAGCTCGGACTCCACGGCACAGAACTGGATCTGCCCCCCAAAATAACACGAATTTTTTAAAATCCTCTTAGCATCTAGTTTTTAAAAGCCTAGACTTTCAAAATTAAAAAAAAATTTTTTTTTTAATTTATATAAAGTAAGAATACGAAACTTAACTTATCGCGGTAGATATAGATTTTAGTATTCCGATCCAAGTGATTTTTGGACTTGAGCTAGATGTATTTTAAGCTTTTAACTTTTCGTAAAAATAAAAACACACTTAAAAATAGAAGAATAATTACAAATAAAATCTTAATCTAGGTAAATAAAAACCTTTTTTATATTCTAAACTGTTGAGATTAATAAAGGCGATTATTGAAGTAGATGTTCATATACTATCGTTGCATTTGCTTCCAGGTATGCCCTCCGTGGAGGACGTATGCTCGGCTTTCAGCGTGTGCGACGTGGAGATCGAGTACAGCGAGGAGGAGCTGCAGAGCCTGACCACCTACAAGGCGTTCATGCAGCATGTTCGACCCATTCTGCAGAAGGAGAACCCCAAGATCGCGGCGCCCAAGCTGATGATGCTGGTGGCGGCCAAGTGGCGTGAGTTCTGCGAGAGCAATCCGCACATCCAGCAGGAGGGCGGTGGTGCCGCCGGTTCGGGAACATCCGCCGGACAGGCGCGCAGTGTGACCGGCGATGAGCCAGAGGAACCGCGATCTTCGCGCTCATCGCGCAACGAGAAACCGGACGACATCTACGAGGAGGCCGTCGAGGAGGAGGAAGAGGAGGAGGAGGAGGAGAAGAAGCCGCGACGCAAGCGCAGTGGGCGTGGCAAGAAGGGACGCCGCCCCTCCGCCAAGGTGCCCACGCTGAAGATCAAGCTGCTGGGCAAGCGCAAACGGGACAGCTCGGACGAGGAGCCAGAGGCCAGCGGTGGCTCCGAACGTGACTCGGATCTGGAGTTTGAACGCATGCTCCAGAAATCGGACGAGAGTGCCGATGAGAAGGAGACGCCTGCCTCCGCCAAGGCGGACAACGCGGCATCATCCGCTGCCGCTGCCCAGGACGACGCCGCTGCCACCGGTGCTCCGGTGGTGCGCAAGAAGGCCAAGACCAAGATTGGCAACAAGTTCAAGAAGAAGAACAAACTCAAGAAGACCAAGAACTTCCCGGAGGGCGAGGATGGCGAACACGAGCACCAGGACTACTGTGAGGTGTGCCAGCAGGGCGGTGAAATCATCCTGTGCGACACCTGTCCGCGGGCCTATCACCTGGTGTGCCTGGAGCCGGAGCTGGACGAGCCGCCGGAGGGCAAGTGGTCGTGTCCGCACTGCGAGGCGGATGGCGGTGCTGCCGAGGAGGAGGACGACGACGAGCATCAGGAATTCTGCCGCGTGTGCAAGGATGGCGGCGAGCTGCTCTGCTGCGACTCGTGTCCCTCTGCGTACCACACCTTCTGCTTGAATCCGCCGCTGGACACCATACCCGACGGCGACTGGCGCTGTCCGCGCTGCAGTTGCCCGCCGCTGACCGGCAAGGCCGAGAAGATCATCACCTGGCGTTGGGCCGTGGCCGGCAGCGATGACGGACCCTCCACCTCCAAGGGATCGTCGAAGAGTGGCACGGCACGGGTGCGCGAGTACTTCATCAAGTGGCACAACATGTCCTACTGGCACTGCGAATGGGTGCCGGAGGTGCAGCTGGACGTCCATCATCCGCTGATGATCCGTTCGTTTCAGCGCAAGTACGACATGGAGGAGCCGCCCAAGTTCGAGGAGTCGCTGGATGAGGCGGACACGCGTTTCAAGCGCATTCAGCGCCACAAGGACAAGGTGGGCATGAAGGCCGACGACGACACCGAGCTGCTGGAGGAGAAGTTCTACAAGAATGGCGTCAAGCCCGAGTGGCTTATTGTGCAGCGTGTGATCAACCATCGGACGGCACGCGATGGCAGCACCATGTATCTGGTGAAGTGGCGCGAGCTGCCCTACGACAAGTCCACCTGGGAGGAGGAGGGCGACGATATCCAGGGCTTGCGGCAGGCCATTGACTACTACCAGGATCTGCGGGCCGTCTGCACCTCGGAGACCACACAATCGCGCAGCAAGAAGAGCAAGAAGGGTCGCAAATCGAAGCTCAAGGTCGAGGATGACGAGGATCGTCCGGTGAAGCACTATACACCGCCGCCGGAGAAGCCAACCACGGACTTGAAGAAGAAATACGAGGATCAGCCGGCCTTCCTCGAGGGCACTGGCATGCAGCTGCATCCCTACCAGATCGAGGGCATCAACTGGCTGCGCTACAGCTGGGGCCAGGGCATCGACACCATCCTGGCCGATGAGATGGGTCTGGGCAAGACCATTCAGACGGTCACGTTTCTCTACTCGCTCTACAAGGAGGGCCACTGCCGCGGACCCTTCCTTGTCGCCGTGCCCCTCTCCACGCTGGTCAACTGGGAGCGCGAGTTTGAGCTCTGGGCCCCCGACTTCTACTGCATCACGTACATCGGCGACAAGGATTCGCGAGCGGTTATCCGCGAGAACGAGCTGAGCTTCGAAGAGGGTGCCATTCGTGGCAGCAAAGTATCGCGACTGCGGACCACCCAATACAAGTTCAATGTGCTGCTGACCAGCTACGAGCTGATCTCCATGGATGCCGCCTGTCTAGGCAGCATCGATTGGGCAGTGCTGGTGGTGGACGAAGCGCATCGGCTGAAGAGCAACCAGAGCAAGTTCTTCCGCATCCTGAACAGCTATGCCATTGCCTACAAGCTGCTGCTCACGGGCACACCGCTGCAGAACAATTTGGAGGAGCTGTTCCATCTGCTCAACTTCTTGAGCCGCGACAAGTTCAACGATCTGCAGGCCTTCCAGGGCGAATTCGCGGACGTTTCGAAGGAGGAGCAGGTGAAGCGTCTGCACGAGATGCTCGGACCGCATATGCTGCGTCGTCTCAAGACGGACGTGCTGAAGAACATGCCGTCCAAGTCGGAGTTCATTGTGCGCGTCGAGCTGTCGGCCATGCAAAAGAAATTCTACAAATTCATCTTGACCAAGAACTATGAGGCTTTGAATTCGAAAAGTGGCGGCGGCTCCTGTTCGCTGATCAACATCATGATGGACCTGAAGAAGTGCTGCAACCATCCGTATCTCTTCCCGTCGGCCGCCGAGGAGGCAACCACCGCCGCCGGCGGCCTCTACGAGATCAATTCGCTGACCAAGGCCGCTGGCAAGCTGGTGCTGCTCTCCAAAATGCTGAAGCAACTGAAGTCGCAGAACCATCGTGTGCTGATCTTCTCGCAGATGACCAAAATGCTGGACATTCTCGAGGATTTCCTCGAGGGCGAGCAGTACAAGTACGAGCGCATTGATGGCGGCATCACGGGCACATTGCGTCAGGAGGCCATCGACCGATTCAATGCTCCCGGAGCGCAGCAGTTTGTCTTTTTGCTGAGCACTCGCGCCGGTGGATTGGGCATCAATTTGGCCACGGCCGACACTGTCATTATTTACGACTCCGACTGGAATCCGCACAACGATATACAGGCCTTCTCGCGAGCCCATCGCATCGGGCAGGCCAACAAGGTGATGATCTATCGCTTTGTCACCCGCAATTCGGTCGAGGAGCGTGTGACGCAGGTGGCCAAGCGCAAGATGATGCTCACCCATCTGGTGGTGCGTCCGGGAATGGGCGGCAAGGGTGCCAATTTCACCAAACAGGAACTGGACGACATCCTGCGCTTCGGCACAGAGGATTTGTTCAAGGAGGACGACAAAGAGGAGGCCATCCACTATGACGACAAGGCTGTGGCCGAGCTGCTGGATCGCACCAATCGCGGCATCGAGGAGAAGGAGTCGTGGGCCAACGAGTATCTGTCCTCGTTCAAGGTCGCCTCGTATGCCACCAAGGAGGAGGAGGAAGAGGAGGAGACGGAGATCATTAAGCAGGATGCAGAGAACTCTGACCCAGCCTACTGGGTGAAGCTGTTGCGCCACCACTACGAGCAGCACCAGGAGGATGTGGGTCGCAGCCTGGGCAAAGGCAAGCGCGTGCGCAAGCAGGTCAACTATACGGATGGCGGCGTTGTGGCTGCGGACACCACACGGGATGATTCCAACTGGCAGGACAATGGCAGCGAGTACAACTCGGAGTATTCGGCTGGCTCCGATGAGGACGGCGGCGACGATGACTTCGATGAGCAGAACGGCGGCGAGCGGAAGGCCAAGCGGCGTTTGGAGCGACGCGACGATCGTCCCTTGCCGCCACTCTTGGCCCGCGTTGGCGGCAACATCGAGGTGCTCGGTTTCAATGCCCGCCAGCGCAAGAGCTTCCTCAATGCCATCATGCGGTACGGAATGCCGCCGCAGGATGCCTTCAATTCGCAGTGGTTGGTGCGCGATTTGCGCGGCAAATCCGAGCGCAACTTCAAGGCCTACGTCTCGCTCTTCATGCGGCATCTCTGTGAACCGGGTGCCGACAATGCGGAGACCTTTGCCGATGGTGTGCCGCGCGAGGGTCTGTCCCGCCAGCACGTGCTAACCCGAATCGGTGTGATGTCGCTCATCCGCAAGAAGGTGCAGGAGTTCGAGCACATCAACGGCTACTACAGCATGCCGGAGCTAATCCTCAAGCCTTGCGAACCCGTGCGATCAGCCCTCAAGCAGGATGTGGCCGCTCTAGAGGCTCCGCCTGCCGGTGGCAATGTGGACAAGAGCGCCACCACCAGCAATAGCGTCACTCCAGCCACCAGTGCGGCACCCAGTCCGGCGCCAGCATCCGAGAAGGGCGAGGACAAGGACAAAGACTCCGAGAAGGACAAGGAGAAGGAGAAGACCACGGCTGAGAAGAGCGAGGTGAAGCAGGAGCAAGAGGCTGAAGAGGACAAGAAGCCGGGTGATGTGAAGCAGGAGAACGCGGCGGAGGAATCAACGGCCGGCGACACAAAGCCCAGCGAGGCGGCGGCGGCGGCGGCGGCGGAGATCAAATCCGAGCTGGCCAAGACAGAGCCCAAGGAGGAGGCCAAGGATCCGGACCTCAAGGAAGAGCCCAAGGCGGAGGAGAAGGAAAGGGAGAAGATCGAGGACAAGAAGCCCATGCCGGCGACAACAGTGATCGATGACGACGACGACGATGTGATGATCGTCAAGGAGGACGGTGAGCTGGAGAAGCCCAGTGCCAGTTCGCCCAAGGATCACAAGGCGGCCGCTGCTGCCGCCGCTGCTGCTGCTGCCGCTGCCGCTGCCACTGGAGCCGCCGCTGGCAAGGGAGGAGTGGAGGACAGTCTGGAGGTGCTGAAGCGCAAGTTCATGTTCAACATTGCCGATGGCGGCTTCACCGAACTGCACACCTTGTGGCTGAACGAGGAGAAGGCCGCTGTGCCCGGCAGGGAGTACGAGATCTGGCACCGTCGCCACGACTATTGGCTGCTGGCCGGGATCGTGACCCACGGCTATGGACGCTGGCAGGACATCCAGAATGACATTCGCTTTGCGATCATCAACGAGCCCTTCAAGATGGACGTCGGCAAGGGCAACTTCCTGGAGATCAAGAACAAGTTCCTGGCCCGCCGCTTCAAGCTGCTGGAACAGGCGCTCGTTATCGAGGAGCAGCTGCGTCGGGCGGCCTATCTGAATCTCGCCCAGGACCCCAGCCATCCGGCCATGTCGCTGAACGCCCGGTTCGCCGAGGTCGAGTGCCTGGCCGAGTCGCATCAGCATCTCAGCAAGGAATCGCTGGCGGGCAACAAGCCCGCCAACGCGGTGCTCCACAAGGTGCTCAACCAGCTGGAGGAGCTGCTCTCGGACATGAAGAGCGATGTGTCCCGGCTGCCAGCCACCCTGGCCCGCATCCCGCCGGTGGCCCAGCGGCTCCAGATGTCCGAGCGATCGATTCTCTCCCGCCTGGCGGCCACCGCCGGAAACGCCTCGAATGCTGGTGAGTCTCGTTTAAATGTTTTCTTTACAATCGGAAATTACTAACAAATAATTAAGTAAAGTAAAAATAGTGTTGCAATTCACTTATAAAAAAGTTAAAGTTTAGTTTGTAATTTTAATTTTTATTTGCTATCGAATTTCTAATGTAACTTGTTAAAAAATGCATCAAGATTCACATTTTCTCAAATAGAATTTTTGGTTGTTAACTTATAAAAAAATTCTTAAAAATATAACGATATTGGATTTGTACTCTCACCAAGTTGTGAAAAAATATGTTGAAAATAATTTAGAAAACTAATTTTGATTTTTTTTTAATAACAAGTCTTGCAATTCAATTAGGACAAAGTGAATGTCTTGTATTAGGGTATAGATTTTAATTTCAATTTATATTTGAAATAGATCTTGTTAAGTATTTACAATGCCAGATTCATATTTTCTAAAATCGAATTTATTTTAATTTTTTTTGTAAGAAAACTATTTGATAAATATAGAACGCAATAGAATTGCTAAATGTAGTAAGTTTAAAAACAATCGTTATAATAAACTTTGTTCTTTTTTGTTTTAGCTCAATTAATGGCACAATTCCCGGCTGGATTCCAGGGCACAACATTGCCAGCATTCACGAGCGGACCGGCTGGAAACTTTGCCAACTTTCGGCCACAGTTTTCGGTGCCCGGCCAGCTATCGAATAATTCCGGCGTCTAGGCATCTCCTCAATATCTATGTTAAGAGCATTCGTATTCCATGCAAATATACTTTACTCAAGCTAAGAATTTAAATGTCCTCACACGAAAACACCCGCACACCCACTACCTATATATTTATGATAATCATTTGCAATGAAACACCCCCCCGATAACAAACAAAAAACAAAAAAAAAATGGACCCATGTCGCGTTCACACAAATAACTAATTCAAACGGTTTGACATTTGGCGGATGGCGAGCTTTGTTCCAGGCTTCGGATTCTGCTCCTGGGGCGGATCTCAGCGGAACACGACTCGCGGCCAATAAACATACGACAAGTATAATACATAGTTCTTATTTACTTCTTTACTACGTGATTACATAATCTAGATACAAAATATAAATGTATTGAATTCCATTGCAATAAAAGAGTTTTATTTATTTGGGGTGGGAGTGCAACGTCGGAAAATGATCAAGGAATGATTTATAACAAACTGGGTATGGTATCCAACCTGTTTCCTAACCGTAATCCTTAACCTGTAAAGCCGATTCAAAACCGTAATCGAAACCGAAACCGGTATAACATTGTTTGCCTAACCGGAACCGAAACCGAAATATATAGCAACCGGAATAACCGTTTCGGAAAAATTATTACCATTTAATATGTCAGATGCAAATTATTTTCTTTTAGAATATTTTGTCACAGTATATATCATTGAAACGAAAAAAATGATTTTCATTTATACAAAAATGCTGCGACCCAAAAAAAAACACCTAGTGAAAATTTAACATTTACATTTTACTTACAAAAAATGTAAGTTGATGTACTTAGTGTGAAAATGGTGTTAATTAGTAAATAATATTAATATTTTTATTTTAAGTTGCAAAGCGTTCATAAGTAAATAATTACAAGTACAAAACTTCAAAGCTTTTTTTTAGAAACCTCGCACATTCTACGTGCAAAAATCATCTTCAATCTCAGCATTAATATTTTGCATAGATAGATAGTTATAATGTTGGAAATATTATTTTTATTTGATCGTTACGGTACCGTTGCCGCGAAATACAAATACGATATATTATAGCTGTACTGCTTGTAACCGTAGCTGTTACCGAAACCGATATTAGGATTCGGTTTCAATCCGTAGAATTTAAAGATTTATACTTTTTTTCACATGTTTTTTTATTACTAAAGCCCAAGGTAAAGGGGTTGACCTATTTTCCACGGTCAAAAAAGTAAAATTTTAGTAAAAATGCAGTGTGGATCAAGCGACAAAAGTTGTTTTATTCATAGCTTTTCGTTTCGAATATATCATCATGTTTCATGTATATTAATATAAATTAGTTAAGTTCTGTATGTATATGTATATATATCTGTGGGTGTATATATATATTTGTAAATATCAAATACACATTCATTAGACATATTTAAGTCATATCTGATAAGCGCAATACTACAATTTCGAACCGAGTCCGTTCGGCACGTCACACAAAGCCAATCAATACATGTAAATACGGGATGAGTAGACCAACAATAGTCCGCGAGTTCTTGGGATGAAATTCGTAACATCTTAATATTGCTGATCATCGATTAATATCAAAACTGCCTAAAACTTGTCGCCTTTCGGGCGGCTTCACTTCCGCTTGTTATTTACAGCAATAATTACAAATTAAATGGAATTTCCCGACATGGTCTGGCCTAAATAATTACAAGCTGGCACTGCTGGCCTAATACAAGTACAAAATTTAAAAATTATATACAACAAAACAAAACAAAGCAACGGGAAAAAATTGAGAATAGATTTGTTCGACGTGACAAACCAATGTAACGTATTATTTACAAGCTAAACGTGAATATTGTATATTACATGCAAAAACAGTTTTCGGCAAAGAAAATAGAGCGTAGGCTTATAACTAACTAGGGGCTAAACACAACTACTGCAGAAAATCAGAATCAGAAGCTTAGAATAGTAAATAACAAAACATACGCGGTGTGAAACAACAGAATGGATAAGAATGGTTAATATAATCTTCATAGCCACGATGTCCACCAGGTGCCAGGATGTGGACATCATCAGTTAGGAAATTGAGCACAGCTTCTTCAGCTCGCCCTCGGTCTCGTCCACCTCGAGCGGCACACTGGAGGCGCTGGGCAGGGCCCGTCCCTCGATGTTCGGCAGATAGGGCTCGTAGTCGAGACCCTTGCGCTCGTAGAACAGCAGATAGGCGGCACTCGGATCGATGACCGGCTTCTGTGATATTTCACGGCAGGAGCTGTCGTTGTAGCAGTACCAGGAACCAGTTGCATTCGATGCATAGGAAATGTAATGGCCTCCGTTCAGCATGCCCGAATGTGACTGCAAAAAGGGGCAAAGAAGTTAAAGCAAGTTAAATAAGTGCGAAAGGATAAACCCACCACAACAGCGTAGAGTCGGTATCTGGGATCGAACTTATCCACCTCCGGCTTGAGTCGGTGCTGATGATAGTCCTCGAACTCGCCGTCCACAATGGGCGTTTTGGTGAGACTCGTCGAGATGAGCCGCTGACGCCGTGCAGCCTTGATGTTCTTGTTCTGGCGCAGGATGCTGGCGGTGGGTGCTGTAGAAGCGGCGGCGGTGGCTGCTGGAGTTGTCTCCGCCTGAGTTGTCTGCTCCTGCTCCTTGTCCTGGCTGGCGGGCACATCGATCTCGTCCATCTCGCTAACAACTTCATTGCTTGCCATCGACAACTCGGCGTCCTTTTGCAGTTCCAGCAACTCCTTGTGCCGCAGTATCGTCTCCTGGGGCACTGAGGCCAGGTACGGCGTGGGATCGAAGTCATCGAAGGGGAAGTGAACCACTTTCTGTGACTTCACCCACTTGCCGTTCACGCAGTTGAAACGCTTCAAGTGCACAATCTAAAGGGAAAGCCATAAGTTAGTGGCATTCTCTCAGCATAAAAAGGGGGGGAGGGGGGAATGATCAGCTCACCAATATCGGAGGCAGTTTCCAGATCTGCAGCTTCTTGGTGGCTGGTTTCTTGCCCTTGCAGTGACTGCAGTGATACCACTGCTCCAGTTTCTCCTCGGAGGTGAAGGCGCGCAGGCAATGATTCAGGTCCACGGGCTCCACTTGCTCCCGCCGACTTATGGCAATGGTCTCATGATCCACCCAAAGCTAAATTCAATCAAAATGACAGTGACTTCAAAGATATGATGGAGCAAGTTCCACTTACACGCTCCAAGGTGCTTTGGTAGCGCAAATGCAAGGCGGTCGGATCCCAGTCGATGGCAATGGTAAAGTCTTCAAAATATTTCGTTGTCGGTGTGTAGGACAACGAGGCGGTGTACTCGGGCGTCCGCTTGGCCTCCAGATTTGGTAGCGATGGGAATTTAGCATTCATTTTTGGCGTCGATGTATTGCCTGCCGGGGAAATGGTAACTTGAAGTGTTAATAAGTGTTTAATTCTTCTAAATTCATTAAGAACTGTAGTTAGCCTTAAAATTCTGCATGTACAGATTTTGATTTTCTGGCTCTGATCGCTTTTGGTTATTATAGAAAAGTAATAATTGATTCATTGAAGATATTTATCTTAAGATAATTCAAATTTAACGTTTATATCTTAAACATTGTTTAAGGTGTGGTCAAAGAAAAGCATAATTAACAAAAAAATTCTTTTTTATAATAAAGCTAAAAATGTGAATTAAAAAATAAAAATAAACGATTTTGGGTTTTTATTTTTAGGAAAGTACTGGAAAGAATGTTTTGAAGTTATAAAGAAAAAATATCTTGTTGTCAACTATATTTTACGTTTTTTTGCCAAATTAACAATTTTCACCCAACCAAGAATATCTAATCAAATCGGTAGGGCAATTTTTTGTGGAGTTATGATGTCAGCAATTTTGTAATATGTCTTTTCGAGAAAATCGACCTTGCCGGAGGATGTTTTTAATAATATAAACTATTGGAAAAGTAAAAGGATAAAAAAAATGTTCTAATAGTGCCACTTTGGTAGGCCCTTAAGTAAAGTGAAATTTTAATCAATATCTTAAATCGCTTTTTACATCGAAACGTAAGCTAAGACAGATAAACCTCAAAAAAATTTTAACCAGTTGCAAACAGTTGTTTTTAGAACCCGAAGTCGAAATTGCAGTTACGCTTTTAAGTCCTAACAATATTGCACAATGTAGTTGGGCTTGTTTTAGGTCCTAGAAATTCCTTAATAAAGTATACTAAAACGTGCTTGTTTGGTTTGTTTTGTGGCATCTATTCATCAACTTGAGAAATCATTACTCACTGGCCACGGCATTGATGGGCGGCAGGGCTCCCTGGAGTACGTAGTCGTTGTTGCAGCGGATCTCGCATCCCCGACAGAAACTGGACCAGGGGCAGATGGCGCAGGTGAGTCCGTCCGCCTTGACGGCACGCAACGTGAAGGGAAAGTCGTAGCCCAGGCTGTCGTCACTGAGGTAAAAGGAATATTATGCAGTCAGTTAAAGTGTCTCAGATGGGTAAGTAGTATATCCAACTTACCAATCGGCGGCATGATTGGCCTGTTCCGTGGTGGCGGGCAGTGGACTGAGCAGCCTGCTCACCTGGAGCCACACGGCGCAGTAGAGATCCTTGTGGGTGCCGCCCTCGCTGTTGGGGATGAGCAGCGGCACCCCGAACAGGCTGGGCCGCGTCTTGTGGTAGGAGAGGAAGTAGCTGTCGTGTCGCGTGATCTTCCGGTGCACGGCCACCAGATATTTGGCCGCCTTGTGCGGCGGCTGAGAGGAGCGGCGCGAGTACACACCACTGCTGGTCTCCGGCTGCGAAGTGGTAATCTGATCCTGCTGATCATGCTCCTCCTCGTTGCCCTCCTCCACTGCCTGTTCGTCCACATCCAGGCTGGCGCCCAGTGTGTGGCCAGTGCTCAGGCCACTCGATTCGTTTGGCGATGTCCGTAAGGAGCTGTCATCGCTACCGCTGCCGCTGCCACTGCCATGGCGGCTACTCACCGGCGCCAGGCGGCCATCGGCCAACGGAATGGGCTCCGTCAGCGAGGTCTCCATGGAGTTCTCGCCGGAGTGATTCGTGTAGGACATGGAGCTGGTGTTGCTCTCCGTGTGCAGCAACTTGGCGGAGGACACCCGCTTCTGTTGGGCGGCCGCACCGTGCATGAATGTGTTCTCCGGGCTGGAGCTCAGGATGAGCGACTCCTGCACCGAGAGTTGATATTAGACTTGGTTGTGCTGGGCGGGGAGTTGGTTTTTTTGTTTATCAGGGGGAATGGTGGGCATGGTCGTGTGTTAAAGCTTTGGGAACTCAATTAACCAAGGAACCAACTACTCGTAAATGTACAAAATGTCTATTAAGGGTATACACTAAAATTCAAAATCTACTTGTACATGTACAAATTGTTTATGGCAGGTGTTTAAATTAGGTTTCGAATTATTCTAGTTATTTTGTAGTTATCAAATTATAATGATTTAGTTTTTATACAGGTTTGCGAAATATGTAAGGTTTTTCAACTTTGTTAGTTTTTAATTTTACAGAAAAAGTGTGGGCCATTTAAGGGCTCTAATGTGAGACTACACAAAAGATTTAAAATCTATGTTTATTTTCGGTAAACTTTTAAAAAACAAAAATTTAAAAGTCAACATTTGACCTAAATAGTTATAGTTTACAAGTTAGTCTATAAAAATCCATTAGACATTTGAATACTCTCTAAACGCTCTAATAAACAAATCAAAAGTATGGACAACATGAATAGTTCTTAATGTAATTGCAAAGCTATGAGAATGACTAGAAACTACAAGATAAAAATTATAATTCACAAACTTCCAACTTGATAACCAGCAACAACAAAGATATTCAAGAATAGCAGAGAGGTGATTCGAAATGTATCTTTCGTTTTAAGCAAAAAATTGGAATTAGTTGTATAGAATAAGGCCAGCAACAAATTAAATGATTAGTAGAAAGAGATATATATATAGATTACAAATAATTGATATCAATTTGATAACAGTGTGCGAATACGAAAGTAGGGAGAATATACAAAGTATGCTAGTAGTTTTGAGTAGTTTTGAATAGTATATAGTAGAGGGAAGCCCACAAACCACGCGGCAAACGGCAACTGTTCATTTAACATAGTGGTATTTAATATATTTAGATTAAAACGCTTGTAAACTGACGCTCGAGAAGCAGACGGAGGCGGAATCTTTAGCGGATTCTGATCTCGCATACGCATTTCGCATTCGCAATTGAAGACAACCCGACGATATCGATATCCTAGGCAAGGGAAGTTCTGATGTTCTGAAGCTCTGAATTTTAAAATTCAATTGGCCCCAAAATAAGTGGGGCGTAAATCTATGATATTAAATACGTGTATGTTAATATAGTTTAGAAGCCATACCTTGAAGCAAAATAGGCTGTGGGGCATGCACTCTCTCTTTCCAAAGCACCGGCTTACCTTTCCGGCCTCATCTGGCAGCAGTTCGTGCACTTGATTGTCCCCATTTCCGTTCCCGTTTCCGTTCCCGCTTCCGTTTCCGCTGAAATTGCTATTGATGGAAGTGTAATTATTGCGGGAGGCATCTGTGGCCTCCAGTTCCGTTTCGACATCCAGTCCTGCCACATGACCGTTGCAAAGGACTCGTGACGAGGCGCGGTGGCTTGAAGTTTGCAGCGTGCTCAGCGAGGACAGCGAGTCCTGTGCCGTGGTGATAAGAGCTGAAAGTGAGTAGGGTAATGATAAATACCTATATGTTTTAAGAACTTCCTCAGTGACTTACCCGAACTGCGCTGAATGTCCTTGAGTCCCTGCTCAATGTGCATGCTGAGGACCGAGTTGGACCGCGTGCGCACACTTTGCTCGGGCAACTGGTAGACATACAGCTCCTTGGCACTCTGCGTGCGCAACTTTTCCTCGTCGGCGAGCACCTGGCGTATTTGCGAGTTCCACAGCTCGCAGACGAGCATCAGATTTGGTTGCAGGGAGCACAGGGTGGACAGCTTGTGCTTCAAATGCGAGTACTTGCACTCCGAGTTCAGGCGAAACCCATATTTAATGGGCACTGTCCCATCCAAAAGGATAACTACAAACAAACGAATATTAAGCAGAGAAAGTTGGGTGAAATAACAACATTTAAGATGAGACTTTAAAAGGTTATGGTCGTTAGAGTCGTTATGGAAATATAAAAATCACCATGAGGCAATAGACCTACATGTCAGTTATATTTTCGAAAAATGTGGTTTTTGTTCTTGTGTTTTAAAAGAAAATTAGTAATTGTAATTCGATTTGTTTGTGAAAAAATCGTTTTTTAGATTTTGACTTATGAACATCTAAACCATTCGTTATTTAAGATTTGTATATATGTGTATAAATCTCAGATAATCGTTACTTGGGAAAATAAAAATATTTTTTCAAATCTCAAATAATCGTTTTTGGAGTACAATGAATTTGACGGTTTTTACTGACAACAATAATCAAACAGGCATGAAAATAAAGGTGAAAATACGTAAATGGTACCATACAAAAAATTTTTTAATTACGGAGTCTAACTGCACTGGAATCAAGGTTTGATCTCAGAAGGATTTTGTCGATTTAAATTGGTCGATTTCTTTGGAATTTTCATTTATTCTTCTAAAGAATTCGCGTATTTATTTATTTATTTGTTGGTCAGTAACACAAGCAAGGACAGAAAACGCGATTTCATTAAATAATGCGGTTGTACTTCTATACTACAGCCTTAATCTTCTAAAGAGTTCGTATTTTTATGAATTATATATTTATACTATATATATAATTCCATTTGTTTTGTAACAATACATTTAATAGTAATATACATTTTAGAATGTCGAATTAACAACCCTTTTATAAACTAGTCATTAGACAATGTAAAGACTTTCGTGCTTAGTTTTTATATGATTTACATGATGTGACTCACCCAAGACCTCCAAATAGACATAGTTCTCCACGGGCAGCGGCAGACTGAGCAGACTGAACGGATCGAAGCGCACGGACTCGTGTCCGCAGCCCAGGCAGCTGACCTTCGACTTCAGTTGACCGTAGAACAGGTCGATGATGATGGACTGGTTGCGGGCATGATGCTGCGACCAGGCCTCGGCGGCCACGATCTTGTCGGGGCGACCGTTGGAGTCCTTCAGCTCGCTGTACGGCTTCTCCATGACGCGATTGAGATCCTCGTGCAGGGCGTCCAGCAGCCACTCGAGCAGTTCCTGGGAATCATGCTGACCGCCGCCGGCGAATTGCGGCGCATGCTTGTTGACGCAAAAGCGCAGCTTAAGCGGCGCCACCGAGCGCGTCGTGGCGGTCCAAACCTCCTTCAGCAGCTCCGCGTAGCGCATGGCCAACTGACCCCTTGTGCCCAGCTTGTTGGCCGCATTCACCTCGAACCGATGCATCTCGCGCTGGAAATACTGGGCCAGCGGTTGCGTATTGAACAGCACCTGGAGGGCGGCGTTCATGAAGCAGGTGTTGCCCAGATTGTGCAGCCCAGTGGCTCCCGGTGCATGTACCGACATAATCGAGCTGCGGGTGAGGCGACGACGGTCACCAGGCGCCGCCGCACCCTGGCCACTCTGAGCGGTGGCCAGAGAGCCAAGCTCCTCCGGCCAGGTCAAATCTTTGTTGCGGATCTCCAGCAGCAGCTGGTCGTTGTCCCGAATTAGCAGCTCTTTCAGGCACATGGCATCCTCCTCCAGCAATATGGCACCGTTGTCCAACTGCGGCACGTGCCACAGCCGTATGTCCTCCGACTTCAGACGCAGCTGCTCGCACAGGAACTCGCCTACCTGACGCACCGTGGCCAGTCGACTGAAGGCAGCCGTGTAGGCCAGATACCGCTTCGGTGGCTGCAGCACACTGCTGGCCGCGATGGCCGCATATCCGCCGCCGGAGGCCAGCACACCGTAGCCACCGCTCACCGTGGAGCCCCAGCTGCCGAGTTGAGTGCCGCCGCCAACGCCCGTCTGCGAGGGTTGCGCCTGGTGGAGCAGGATGCGCAGGTTTAGCGGGTACAGCTCGAGTTCCACATCCGAGTTGGGTGGTTGAATGACCTGGTTAAATAATTTATTTCAAATATTAATACATTTTTTTAGTTTATATCATTGTAAGTAGATATTAAGAAGTTTGCTAGTGTTCCTATATTAATCATATTTTTATAACCCTCAACTAAGGTTTTCGACCTTAATCAGTGTCGATGTCCGTCCGTTGTCTGTCCGTATTTTGTCCGTATTTTGTACGTAGTCTGTCCGTAGTCTGTCCGTTTTAATGCAAACTAGACCCTCTGATTTAAAACTATCTTTTCAAAAGTCTGATTTGTATTGTAGATAGTATTTAAGTCGGAATGAGCCGGATCGGACGACTATATCATATAGCTTTTACAGGAAAAATTAATAAACAATTTATTCTAACTTCGTTGTTTTTAGATTTAAATGAATGTAATTCAAAATATTGTGGTGGTTTACTAATTTATAATTATGGTTTTAATTTTATAAAAATGTGACTGCATTTATTATTTTTTTTTTAATATTATATAGCTGCCATAGGAAGGTTCGAAAGATTCATCAGAAAACGGACAAAGCTTCATTGTTTTTAAGCATACAATTTGAAATTTAGTCGTTTTATATAATATTTTATATTTGTATTTGCTTTCTATCTACCAATTATATCAGCCGATATTATAGCATCTCAAAAAATAAAAATAATTAAGTTTCTGGATTCAGCAAATATGAAAGCATCATAAAAATAAATAATAATATTAAGCTTTTGGGTTTTGGGTTTAAAATGTGGAGACAAAATTTGTTCATAAGGTTTTTGTAAATTGTTTGAATCGGAACTTCTAGCTGTTAGTAATGGAGTTTCCTGCTGGTCTCTCACCTGTCGCGGCAGTGGCAGATTGTCGCCATACCACCGATTCAGGGCCTTCCACAGGGACTTGGGGACCAGCTCGAAGTCGTGACCTTGCACCAGGGGCGTGTCCCGCTTGAGGTGGCCGCCCTCGCCGGTGAGGGTGCGCACATTGCGAAACGGATTGGCCGTGATCAGATTGCTATTGTCGATGGGACCCGGTCGCACGGGTCCGCAGTGTCGTCCGGCAGAGATTCCACTGCTCGCCGACCCCGATCCGGATCCAGAGGCAGAGCCAGTGCCCGAGCCCAACGAGTAGCTGTCGTGCTGCTCCAGACTGTGGGTATTAAAGCTCTCATCGCAGACAAGCGCCTCGTCCACAGCGGTCCGCTGGTTGGCCGTGCGTTTGCAATAGTCGCAGGTGTGGGCCGTGTGCTGGGTGTATTGCATCCAACCGAGCCACCAGTCGCGCGTGATCAAATACCAGAACTGACCAACGCGGTACGGTCTGCGTTCCTCGCGTCGCAGCCAGCCACGGACAATGTCGTTCTCCATGTGCTTGCACTGCGGCCAGAGGCCAAAGACGATGTGGCAGAGCTCGAAGATCAGGTCCAGCAGGGGCTGCATGAGTCGCAGGTCGCATTGCACGGTCCACAGCATAAAGTCCTCGGCGGTCAGCGAGACATTGTCGCGGGTTAGTTTGCTGGGCGTGCCGTCGGGACTTCGGCGCTGGCCAAACTCCAGCAGGTCACTGATCACCAGCTGCTTGGTCAGCTCCTTATGCTGCTGCGCCTCGCGGTTCTCCTTGGCCACCAGCAGCAGTACATCGATCATTTGCAGCGTCTCCTCGTGGCTAAGAACTCCATCGCGATCCACATCGAAGATCTTGAAGCAAACTGCAGGGAAATTAGGTGATAAAGGTGAAAGTTGTTGAGTTATATTGTAGTTATAAGTAGCGGAAATCAGTGCTTACAGCGGGTTCTCTCAACTCCTGGTCCACGGCAGGCGGCACTCACGCCGCAACACAGCTCCTTGAAGTCAATGTGTCCGTCGCGGTTCTCATCGAAGGCATTAAACAGTCCCGCCAATGCATTCTTTGGTATGGGTGGGCTGATCAGCGGGCCCAGAAACTGCAGATCAATTTGCCCGTTTTGGGAAATGCTCTTCAGGCGCCAAAACTCCTTTTCCAGATCACCAATATCCTGCAAAAATGAAACTGACGCTATTAATTTGAACTAGCACATACTGAGAAAATGATAGGGGTTCTTAAATTTAATGACTTTCTGACAATAGATATGAAAACAGCCAAAATGCTTGTACTCAAAAACAGTACTTTAATTAATTAGTCAGAGGTTATATGCTCAAACTGAGCAATCAAATTGCATAAGAACAGCATATACACCTTTTGCAAAGGAGCACCAAATAAATGGTAAAGAAAATGCATTAAAAATTCTATAACAATTGCTGCCTTCACTGATTAGTTATTAAAACAGAACAAGAAAGGGGAAAGAAAGGGGTCTTTAGTAAGTGGAATTGGCGGATTAGGGAACAGATGTTATAATGCACCTGCTATATTTTAAAAATGAAATTCATAAGAAATTGATTAAGGCCACATTTGTAACGTAAAAAACAAATCTAACCTTCTCCTCCAAATGAGTCACTCCTGCCAGACTCTGGTAGAACGTTGGCGTCTCCAGTTCCGAGGTGAGGCTGACACAATTGTCGGCCAGCAGCCATTTGGAGAGGACAGTGGCATTGCGATGCGTGGTGATCCAGTCCTGGAACTGCTCGAAATTGACACGTTCGCTTTGGGCGAACAGGGAGACGCTCTCGAAGGGAGCCAAATTGACGTTGCGCAGATAGTCCGACTTGATGATAAAGGTGCCGGCATCGTTGCAGTAGAGGTTCCACAGGAATCTAGCAAATAGCAAACAGCAAACAGCGTTCAATCTCAATTACAATTTGGAATTTATGGCAACACTTACTTGGTCTTCTCGCCCTGGGTTCCACGTGTGATCAGGACCAGACCGCAGAGCAGATCATTGAAGGAGATGCCGCGCTGGGTGCCACCACAGGCGGCATATAGCATGTCCGTGATTTTTGGCGGCACTCCCTCGCAGAGGACGTCCTGCTGGAAGGCATTTCGGCTAAGGAAGTTGCGGCCAACGCCCGCCGACTTTTTAAAGGCATCTCTTAGGCGCCGCAGTTCCACATCGCTAACTGGAATGCCAAATCAGTGGATGAGTAACGCTTCTGCTGTTGGGGCTTATCCCAAAATGCCTCTAATTGATAGGCGATGTGCTGGGAGCCCCCGTGTTTAATACGATTTACGAGCTCGATTTCACACCAGCGTGCGTGTGACGTCAATAATCAACCGATTTTTGCAGCAAAAATCAAAACACGAAATATTCGAAATACACTTGCTGCAATCGCTTATAACAGCAATTAACATAATTTTCCAAATTCATTATCTATTCAATCACTTTTGGGATTGTGATTACAGTTTGCTGTTACCTAATTAACCATTATCTCTAATTGATTTTATAGCTCTAATTTGTAGAGTAAAAGTGTAGGTTGCTTGAGTTCAGAAGGAACTTTTAAAATATGATAAGTTAGATTCGTACACTTTTGAATGTAAATTTCATAAACTATAAATCATCAAGTAAGGTAAATAAATGTTTTTTAAGACTAAATCATATAATGTGGTTCTCTCAAAAAAACAACAGGGTAGCAAGGTATCCCATAGTCGACTTTTGTGTGTTTTTTTGTAAAAGTTTACAATTGATTGTGAATCATCTGCGGACGAATCACAAGTGCAAGTCCATATGTTTGTAGGACAATAAAATACATCTAATGATAACTAAACGCATATAAGTCACCAAACAAGAGGAAAAATGAAGAAAATTCAGAACAATTTAATATTAAGACAAGATAATAAGATCATTAAAAAATATACATTAAGTCCCACATATTTTATAAGTAATTACCTATACTAAAATAATTTATCGTTATTAAAGTGTATTAATAACAAAGACTTAAATCCAATGAATTGTAAAGTCATAATTAAATCAACAATTCTCATTCATTGCTCGTTGTTTACAATTCATTATATTGACTAATTAATGTGGAATATGAAAGACCACAAGAGTTGTCATTGAATTGACAATAAATAAACCATTTTAATTTCAGCGCTCAGGTTGAGAAGAGAGCCAACTGATAAGCGCAAACGGGGCGTGAAAATACATTCCGGAATTAAATGGGCAATATTGCTGGGTGAATTATGCACGACGTCATGGAAGCGGAATTTAATTGAATGTCAACTGCAACTTGGGTCTGCGATTTGTGACTGCCGCACTTGCATGCCAGCAGTTGTTTTTCCCCATCGTTTCTTTCATTTCTCCACTGGCTTGGTTTTATTGGAACCGGTCGTTCGGTCGGTTGGTCGGTCTGTCGATGTGGCTAATAAGAAACACACGCACCTGGTCGCACGCCTCAAGGTGGGCAAAGGTGGATGGGTAAAGGGGGTGGTCAGGTGGGCCAAGGCAGGGTCTTATCAGCAACATTCGCCTTCTTAACTCTAGCTGCCTGGCCGCAAATCAGTCACCATAACCATAACAACACCAGTAGGAGATGAATGCCAGCGCAAAGGGAAGGTAACGTAAAGTGAAGTAAGTCAAAAGCAATAGTGTTCCCCTTGGCTAAAATAATCTTAACTCTTTGCATGATTAACAATTGATATGGGGTTCTACAGTTGTGAAGCAAGTTAAACGAGGGAAAAGTCGAACCTTTAGACTTCGAGCTCAGTTTTCTTTAAAAAGGTTTCTTTTTTAGATTTTAATAAAGAATTTAAATTAATAATTAACAAAAAAAAATGTTAAACAAAGTAATATTTATAAAAATATTAAAAATTATTTAATCTAAAATTTTTTTAAAATTTTAAAACTTATCAAGCAAAAAACATGTTGTAAGATAAAATATTGAAAGGTTTTTAAATTAAAAAAGGAGGGTTTAATTTATTGAAGATCAACTGTAGCTTGCCTAATCTGCTGCTATTGAAATACAAAATGTTTCTATTCCTATCTGGGAAAAGCACTTAAAAGTGATTTCTTTGGAAAATACTATTATTCACAATGTCTAAGCACATAAATAAGAACTAAAATCAACAGAGGAATATCATGCAAAAATAAAAGAGAACCACAGACCCAAGCTTAAAAAATTGAAATTTACACACATATGTTAATGTTACAAATCATTACAGCCTTTTTTAAATTACTTTTGTAACGTTTTTACATACAAAGTTCGAATTGAAATGAACACTGGAACGACATGCTGAACTTGAAATGAACCGCATCCGCAGCGACATCCGCATCCGCGCATTCCAGTCACCCTAGGCATGCACTGCACTGGCTGGCTTTTTAACTGTTTTTCCGAGCGTCACTGCTTTGTTGTCTCCCAGCCACCCAGCGCCCACCTCCCACTTGCACCCACAAACACAAACCACCCCATTCGATAGAGCTTTTCTATTGTGACGTCACTGGCGGCGGCGACGCAAATACCCATGCACATAGCCCACAAACACAAATAAAGGCCCACTGGAATGGCAAGTTAATTGCAAGTGCAGAAAAAAAAAAAAGGGATAGGAAGTACAAGATGAGGGGGAGACGTGGGTGGGGGTCAGTGGAGGAGGCACTGGTCAGAAATCGTATGAGCAACAACAATGGAATCGATTGCAGTGGGGATTTTGTTTGCTTGATTAGTAGTACTCCATTTTCCACTGGCCACCGGGGGTGTTACTATCCAAAATACCCATCCGGAGGACTCACTCACCGCGCTTCACCGAATCCTCATAGCTGATGCTATTGGAGTGCTTGGACTCCTTGGTGCCCATGGCCCAGAACTTTTTGTTTGCGGGGGTGCAACTGCGTTGGGTTTCTGGGGCTGCTCCTGCTGCTGCGTCGATGGCGACGCCACTGTTCACATTTGTTTAACTTCACTTAACAGTCGCGGGCGGAATAACTTGCGGCAGTCAAGGATCAGGTGCAGGATCAGGATTATATATATAATACACCTGTCTTTTTGGGTCTTGTGCTATTTTCTGTTTCTATTGCCTCTGGCGGGAGTTTTGCAACACTGTCCATAACAGCTGTTTTCAGCCGATGGCCTATCGATAGGCGATACATGTTAGCCAGTGATGGGCAACACCTCTGACACCACCAGTTGGTTAGTCAACACTGCGAAGAATCATATTTTTTGTACGGGCGTAATTAGAAAGCAGTAATTGAGTTAATTTCCACGTCCTAACCACAACAACACTTCGTACACTCGCCCTGCGAAGCGAGCGCCCTTGCATTTTCCCACCGGAAAATCCGTCGCGTTGAAAGCGAACAACACTCGGGCGCAGACAAAAAAGTCTTAAATCTACGTCGCCATTTTTGACACGGCTCCTAAATCGAAAACACAACACCAACACACCCAAAAAGAGCTGAGAGGAGAAGAAAAAAAAAAATATACGATTATATACGATTACGTCTAGGAATATTCGAATAACATTCAACGGCACGCATGGGGAATAGTCGTGATTAGTGTTATTAGCAACGAATCGGAAGGGAAGAGTCACTTAATCAAGGAGTACAGCACATCGCCCTTAACCCTTACCCCAACCATCATCATCATCGGGCAGTGTGTGACGTGCAGCAACTGTGATCCTACCGCAAAAAAATGGCCAAGACCTACGACTATCTGTTCAAGCTGCTCCTGATCGGCGACTCCGGTGTGGGCAAGACCTGCATCCTGTTCCGGTTCTCCGAGGACGCCTTCAACACGACGTTTATATCCACAATAGGTGAGTGCGGCGACGCCATCTCATCTCCCCGATTTTTAAATAATTATGACACCTCTTGGTTCGCATGAACTCATTCGGAAATCGAGCTTTAGCCAGGCCCGTGACTCATCTGCCAGCGTTCTCCTCTGTTTTCTTTTTTACTGCCCCCAAGTGTTTGTCATAATTATTGTGGTATTCGAGGGAGGGGCTCTCCTTTCATTTATAAAGATTGTTCCGCAAGGAACAGACCCATAAGCATGGACTTCCGGAAGTGTTTCGCTATCTCAGCCAGAAATTCACACCCGCATAGGAAAGCGTACAGAAATAACTACCAGAATCACCCAGATTCTTTGTATTTTCCGAGCTCTTATCGCCCAAGAAGCCGGATTGTTGTGATACCGGGGTTTACCCATTAACTCACTTAATCGGGAGTGTCGCATTGATTCCAAAGGCCGGTGCATAGTGATGGAAGGAATCCAAGCCATAGATTTGGTTTAATTAGCATTTTCACAAGTCAGCCAAAAATGTATTAGATATGCTGCTTTAACTATCATATCTCAAGCATCATATCTCAAATTAAATTTATCAAGCTACACCAGGCCCTTTGTAAATATTTGATTGTACAACAATAAACATAAACGGATTGCCATATTCTCAAGAATGCATTCAAACTGGTCTTTAATCAACGATTCGACAGCAAGAACAAAGCATTCAGCTACGCAATAAAGTTTAAATTGATTACTATCGAATGTATTTTGAACGCGCAGATGATATTAATAATTCTTAATATAACTATGAAAACTATGGCCTATTAAAGTACAAAATCGACCAGGAACACATTTAGTTTAGGACTTTAAAAACAGCTATCGATGGTCAACTTTTTAAATGCCTTTTAACATCATAATTTATAATGACAGTAACAAATAATAATCATTAACAAAACTCGTTATTTTTGTACATCAATCATGTAAATACCAAAAGGGAAAAGCTCTACCTATCTACTTATTATTTCTCATGTACGTTGTATTTCCTGTACTCGTAAGCACAAAAGTCGAACGATTCCCATCAATGCTCGTGGCCAATTATTGTTTATTTTCGTTTTTGGCACGTTTTTCTTGCGACACTTCCAATTTTGGGGCATTTACTTAACGACATTGTTTTAATCAATTGCGTGGTTTGTCGATTTCTGTGCCCCTCTTTGTCCGTCTTTAATGCGACGTCATGGGTTCTGTACAAACAGGTTCAGCAGACTGCCAAATTATTCAAATTAATTAGCGTGCGTGCTTGTGTGTGTTCTCATCTGTTTTCTCTTTGCAGGTATCGATTTTAAAATTAGAACAATTGAATTGGATAACAAGAAGATCAAGCTGCAAATATGGTAAGTAATAAAAAAGGGCAATCTGAGATTTAAGTTTATTAATATTGATTAATATTGAATTTCCCAGGGACACTGCCGGCCAGGAGCGTTTCCGCACAATCACCACGGCCTATTACAGAGGTGCCATGGGCATCATGCTGGTATACGACATTACCCAGGAGAAGTCCTTCGAGAACATCAAAAACTGGATTAGGAATATCGAGGAAAACGCCTCCGCGGACGTCGAGAAAATGCTGCTGGGCAACAAGTGCGAATTGACCGATAAGCGACAGGTATGGCAAAAGGAAATTAATGAATTCACTGGCTATTCTTAGACTCCAAAGGGGCTTTATCAGTCACTCTTTGGTTGTCCATAAAGAATTCAATCAAAATTTGGTAGACCTTATTAGCTTTCAAAGTTTGATGTTTTGTATTTAACGAACTAATGACTTTTTGTAGAATGCTCGATTTTACCATTACAGTTTTTGTAAATTTTATTTTTGTTGTTTGCCCTAAACTTATATTAAAAAGCTTATAATTACTTTGATTTGTTTGATTTGATCCAAGTTCTCCAAAAATACACTACAATGTTTGAAGTATTATATATTGATTTTTAAAGTATATTAATATTTGACCACTTGTTCTGAATTCTTAATATTGCTTATTTCAAAACTGACATTAATTCTAGTGAGTTAGAATTAGATTGAAAAATAAATTAAATGATAGTTTAACAATTTTCTACCAATTATAGGTTTCAAAGGAGCGCGGTGAACAATTGGCTATCGAGTATGGCATAAAGTTCATGGAAACCTCCGCAAAAGCCAGCATCAACGTGGAAGAAGCCTTCCTCACCCTAGCCAGTGATATCAAAGCGAAAACGGAAAAGCGTATGGTGAGTGTTTCGAGGGGACAAAGAGTTTTTGCAAGTGGCTAACTATAAATTTCATTTCTGTGTGCACAGGAGGCGAACAACCCACCCAAGGGCGGCCATCAGCTGAAACCGATGGACAGTCGGACGAAGGACAGTTGGTTGTCCAGGTGCAGTCTGCTTTGACGTGGCAACGTGCGCTCGGCACTGATGCGGCATGGTGGCAACGGCTACGTGGCAGTAGTTTATGGTGGTAACTACGAAGTAGTAGTTTTCTTAACTCTTAGGTTCGAATACAACCGGGACCCCGAACAAGCGAACATTAACTGACATCTAAATCAACCTTAAGCATCAACAGCCGGCTCTCCCTAACCGAATAAGCGCGATAATGGAATAGAAAACAAATTGCATTATGAAACAGTTATTAAATAAAGTATATGACGACCACGTGTACGAAATATACCTAGGCATGATAATATATATATATACGTATATAACTCAAGTTAAAAAAAAAAAGATCCAGCGATAACGTAAAGCGAAGAGCAGCCAATCCAACCCGCCCGCGTCCTTCTCGAAGAGGTTTTAGTATTAACGGAATTATGATTTTCTCTAGCAGCCATGGTTGTTGTCGATTTGTAAATTATTACTTGTAAAACAAATATATATGTACTATGTATGCATATGATTAGTTCACCTATCCTTGTTTTGCTCATAGCTTATGTGTACTTTCGATCGATTTACCAAGCCCTTTATGCCATTATGTTTAGGAATACGGAGGATGTCCAGACGCACAATTACCCAAATTGTACTCCCCGAATCCCGATCCGGTCACTTTAACTTTACGTCCCAAATGTGGTAGGATCGCACAGTATGAGAGGGTGCTTATTATATTCATAATCTTCACACACATTTCATTTGGTTAGTTTGTACTCTATTTATTTCGTTCTTTGCCGCACACCACACAACTCTGTCAATAATACCGTAACATCTAATAAATATACATTAATGAAGATATGCAGACGAGGTCACCAATTAAAGGTAGTCCATCGAGTAAAATCGATCGGCAGCAATAAACAAATATGAACACATACACAGCGCAGTAAAATAATGTGAAATTAAATGATAACTAAATGCATATTTGATATTAATTAATTACTTGTAATATTAATTATTAAACGTATACAATTTTATAAAAATAAATCATGTGCAAAACCAAAGAAAACTGGTTTTTACTAAAGAAGGCTTTTTAAAACGTTTCGTAGCGGGGAGCTTATGTCAATGATCAACATTAACAGCTGCTAAAGCTCTGTTAGCACATTACATGCTTAATATATTTAACTGATCTTAAGAAAGTTTTTCAAAGATTAAAACGATTCAAGGAAGGTCTTTTTTTTACTTTAATGAAACTAGTTAGTTTTAAATCGCTATCGATAGCGATTTGTTGTGGGAAATTTTTGTTTTTCCGCACACGTATTTTATTTTTGTCTAGATTTCCTTGTTGCTTAAGTCAAGATTACTTTTCGAGAGTTTTTCAGCATCTATGGGTTATTATGAATTATTATATTTATTCAGAACGTCCTTGTGCATACCAATTTCAAGAGTATCTTCTCGGTTTTACTTACTTTTAACTTTTATTGGAGAAAATGATCTCTTAACAATATTCCAATACCATTCCATCAGTTCAATAATATTGCTCCTACTAGATAATTATTTATATATGTATTTAAAAAACAGTTTACAAAATAGCTGCACGAAATTGAGCCTATGATAAACAGAGAATTGGGCGACTTATGTGTAGATACAAGTAGATTGTACGATACGAACATTTAAATAGCAGGACCACCACATTCACACACAAGGACAGGTCCGGATTTGGGTTAATAACGATGGACAGATGGAAAAATGTGGTAAGTGATAAGCGGCCATAAAGTGGGAATATGTATACTAAGCACACAAGCTATAACTAGGAGGAATTGCACGTTGCTGGTCGGGTCCTGGCAGTGGGTTACGCCTGCGGCAGGTTCTGGTAGTAGGTAGCCAGGATTCTCCACGCCTCGGGCTCCATGAAGCCATCCGGCGGACTGGCTCCCGTCTTGGCCAGGGTTCGCATCTTGGTCCCCGAGATAAACTCGAACTCGTCCTTACGTTTAGGTTCGAAGAAGGCCATACTGCTGGAGCTTTTATCGTAGGCAGCTACCCGGAACGGCAGGATCTATAAAGTGGTAGTAATAAAAGTTCAATTTTAATTTTCTCAATTAGTTTTAAAAACTAATTATGTGAATGATATATTTTTCACAAGTAGCAGAGGTATTTTCATACTAATCTTCATTTAAACCATGACTTTACACTGACAATGGAAAAAAAAATAGTAGGGAACATAAAATATATATATTATTTTGACTATACGTAATGAAATATTTATTAGTTTATTATAAATGCATTATTTTAACTCGACACGAAAATATGGATTACATTTCCTAGGCATAGAAAAGTTTGGGAGTTTGGGTTCTATAACAAAATATTCAATTTGGAGAATTTATACTGGTTAGACTTTCCAACCATTCGAGTATTACCTGTCCTAGTTTAAACTATATCATATTTTATAAAAATCAATGTCATATTAAGCACACATTAAAAACAGCAAATATAATTCATTACTTTTTAGCCAGAAGTATGTCATTATTTTTTCAGATTCCTCGCCTTTGGGTATACATGTTAACGTTATTTACAAAAATATTTTTTAAGGGAAGATGGTTTATTGACTTAAATATAAGTCAATTAGTTCATAAATCCAATTTGATCTCTTTACTTGAACCACATATTCAATTACATTTTACTTTAAAGATTTCTTTGAGTGATGATAGTTGAGTTTGCGACTTACCTCCATGCTGTCCAGTCCTTGAGCCATTTTCAGGACTCGCGCTCCATGGGTGGCGTCGTAGAGGTTGCCATCCGGGTAGGCCTCCTTGTCCGGATGGGGCATGCCCGCCGGATCGCGTCCCACGATATAGAAGTTGGCGCCGGCGTTCATGCGCGCCTTTGCGTGCCACTGCACCTCCGTGGGACCGGCGTACATCATTGGCGAGGGGAAGATGGCCAGCACAGTGTCCTCGCGCCGCAGGACGCCGGCATCGAGGACGGCCTGGTGCTGCTTCATGCGCACATCCAGCGGCACATCGTCGTCCTTGGTCCAGCCACCCAGCGGATGCAACAGCAGCACCGGCTGCTTGAAGCCGCGATCCAGCAGCTGCCGGCGAGTGTCCTGCATGAGGAGGGCATGTCCGTTGTGGATGGGGTTGCGCAGCTGGAAGGCGAAAATGGCGTCGGCGTTGAGCTCCTTGAACCGGCGCCTCAGCTCGTTGGGCGTCAACCTATACTGGTCCAGTCCATCCTCCCAGCGAATCCGTTCGATCACGGCCAGATCGCCGCCGACCAGATAATCTCCGGCCTCAAGCACCTGCTTGCTGTACGGATGATTGGGATTGCTGGTGCCGAACTGGCGGGCCAGCCGCTCCTCCTTGCGCTGGTAGTAGAACTCGGGACGTCGCAGAATCGCCACCGCTTTGCCGTTGTATTGGAGCGTAAGCGAGGAGCAGCCATCCAGACGTTCCTTGTCCGCCTGCGTGGCACTCAGAACAATGGGCACCGAGTGATTCTCGCGATAGGAACCATCCAAACCGCTCTGGAGTGTGTTGAAGTGCAGCGTCTGCAGGTACTCGTCCTCGCGCATAAATCCGCGCAGTGGATAGGCCCATCCTTCGGCCAGCACCTGCACCCACTGCAGCTCCACGGTGCTGATCTCGATGGCCTGCAGCGACTTGGCCTCGTGGCGCAGTGCCTCCGTGGCAATGGATTCGCTGGGATACAACTCCGGCAGCTGGTCCACGTCGCGCAGCGAGCGCGGAATGATGCCCTCCTGTTCGAGCAGAGCCACCAGCTTCTGTGTGGACTCCTGCACGGTGTAGCCGTGGGTGTTGACCACCAGTTCCGGCATCTGCGGTCGCTCGTACTCCTGTGTGATGCCCGTAAAACCCTTGATGACGCCCTCGCGTGCCTTCTTGTACAATCCCTTCACGTCGCGTGTTTCGCACACGTCCAGCGGCGTGTCCACGAATATCTCGTAGAACTTCAGGCCCGCATCCTTGTGGATCTTACGCGCCATCTCGCGATCATCGGCGAAAGGGGAGACGAAGCTGCAGATGGCCACTACTCCGCTGTCGGCGAACAGCTTGGCCACCTCGCCCACGCGACGGATGTTCTCCTCGCGCTCGGCGGGCGTAAAGCCCAGATTCTTGTTCAGTCCGGTGCGGATGTTGTCGCCGTCCAGTCCGTAAGCCGGAATGCCACGCGACACCAGGTAGGCCTCCAGCTCGAAGGCGATCGAGGTCTTTCCAGCACCACTCAGCCCTGCAAAGCGATGGCCATAAAGGTGTTAAGTAATGGGTAACTATTTTAATTATACGAAAGAAATAAGAAATCTCTGACTTAAGTTCCATACATATACTCGAATATTTTCCCGATTTTATTTAATATAGATATTAATACCTAAATAGAAAATTTACTCCGCTTTGGAGTAAAACCAATTTCGTCAATACAAACCCAATAAGGTATTATTGAAAAAAATCAATTAGAAACAGACCAACTTTATGAATTTGTGCTTTTCAATTTCAAGCCAAGACTGAATTAGACTTAGACTCAATGAAAGCACATTACGGACTTCTTAAAATAGGCAAGAATTTAATGCTATTTTAGAAACCTAAATACATTTCAAAATAAATTATTTAGGGCTCAGCATAACCATTTTTTAAGAAATAAATCAACTTTAGAATTACGATTTAAATTTCATTAAAATCGGCCGACTGTAGCATATACTACAAAAATTAAATTAAAAAAATTTAACATTTCTAATTATAAATTTTTTTGTTTTAACTCTTTTGGGCATAGTAATTGTTTAAAATTTCAGAATTAGGCTTTTAATTTTATTAAAATATAGCTGACATAAAAATAGATTCAATGTTTTTAAACATGTACTCATAAAAATCGAGGAATATTTAATTTTTCGGCTTGCCGATGTTTGCTTTTCTTCTTGTTTTTATTTTTAATGTATTACTAGTCGTAGTCGAATTGACCAAGTGACCAAAAATATACTATTCGTTGGATCTGAAGGCGTTTAAATGGAATCAATAATAACAAAGCATTTTTAATTTAAATATGTAACCATTTTGCTTTAATTCCGTGGTAAATTTGCTTGTGCTGCAATTATTTCAACAGTCACTTTTGGAAATAAAAAAAAAAAACAATATTATTAATGTAAGGACTAGGGTGCGTATGGCAAGGAAAGCAAAAGTAAGGTGCACTTACCAGTCAGCCACACGGTGCATCCTCGGAAACCCCGGCACAGGCCCAGATTCTTGCCGCGCGTCTCCCGGGTGACATGGTGCTTCTGCTCGGTCACATTCGTCGCCACCTGTAGGCACTGCAAAGAGAGAACAAGAACGGATCGGGTTTAGCTTTTGAAATTATCATAAATTAATATTCATGTCAAGTTGGGATGGCCATAGATTGCGCCTCGGGCCCCTTGGCGTGTCTATACAGCTATAGCTTTTCAGGCGGCCACAAAGCTAAAGCCAAGACCAAAAGCAAAGCCGAATCCAGAGCCAAAGGCAAGTCATCATCGAAATGGTTCGCTTTGACCCCAGGGCGATTCGTGCTGAGCTCCAGCATTCAGTTTGTTGACCTTCCGCTGGAGCTCGTGTGTGCAGAATCGCGAATGGAATTACGCGATATGGTTAAAACCCAAGGGTCTGGTCTGGTCTCTATCTCAAAGTGAAATGTTTGCACACACTTGCGTTGTCTTGGTCGATTTAGCACATTGCTGTGCGGTATACGATTTTTTTTTATTGTTCGGATATAGGTTTCAATATATGCAAATTATGTACATATGCATCACAAGTTCTTTTTTTGCTAATTTGAAAAAAATATACTTTTTCGGAGTGCATGACTTAGGTTTCATAAATACTTTAATGTGCTTCTTGCTAATATGAAAACCCATATTCTTCAAAGATATTAAAGTAAAAAAGAAAAAGTCTTAATTATTTGTTTTTATTCATTGAAAATTGTGGAAATTTGATACTGAAATTGGGATGGGGTTCTCTCTTTATATTCGCAATAGTCTTGAATAACAATCTGAGATAAGGGTCACTGTGCTAGATTTTCACTTATATATATTCCTTTCCCCGTTGCTGATCTTACTCTCATAAAGCAACAATCTCGGGTTTACAACTTAATTTAGATTAAGGTTTTAGTGGCACAATGATTTAGGTTATATCACTCTCTATCTTTTTACTATCTGCATTTTTATCTCTGCGAATACTAAGTTGTATTTATCTTTTTGTATAAGCTTTGTTAGCCTTACCCTTCTTTTAATGTGGGGATAAAATCCAATGGGCGGATTAGGCATTGTTTTTTGATTTTTTTGTAATATTCCAATTTACTGGGAGTTATTCCCTATTTTATTCGATTTGTTTTGGTTGCTCAATTGTTTGCAATAGAGCACTGATAGCGGTGCGTGTCCTATATTCAGATTGCGTTTAAAACGAGCTCACGGATGCGAATCGGTTTCCGTCATAGACACGCGACGAGCGTCGAAAGCGAACTGAAACTTTTCAATAGTATTTACGGTATTATATTGTATGAGGAGCGCTGCGACTCCAATGCTACTGGAATGGAGAATGGAACGCACAGAGAGTACAAGAAGCGGAGAGATCGCCCTCCAGTCCGTCGATTTCATCTCGCTCTGAATTCTCGATCGGCGATTCACGCACGCATCATTTACCTTCTCCGGATCCATATGGAGAAAATGTTTGCACAGTCTGTCCATCGTTTGTTTGATTATTAATTCGCCTCTTTTTTGGGCAGTCTCTTAAGTAAGCTTTTTCAGCACACTGTTTATTTACACAAACAATTTAGTACACAATTCTTTTTTGCGGCACTATTCGTATATGAAGCCCCCAGCTTCTACAAATTTTACCCTTCTGGTTTAAAATATAAAATACACAGGAGTGGCAGTAGTAAAACCCCTTGTTTTACTAGGAGAAAAGAAGGGCCTTCTGAATCAGATTAGAAGGACTTATAAAACTCTGAAGGAGTTCAGCAGGCGTTGAGTCCTTTCAGCCCTACTGCTTAATAATCTCTCATTTTTCTGATGTCCAAAGGCCAAATGTCATTGTTCTGGAAATAAAACTATTTAAATTTGAGATGCCAATCGAGTAGAACTGATTAAAGGCATAAAGAATATTGAAATTCTAAGTAAATATTAAAAAATCCATACATCTGCTTCTTTTTAAATGTTAATGTTAAATTAAAAGTGTATAGTTGATTAAAATGCTTATCAACTATTTTGATAGTACCCACTGAACTAGCTGAACAATTTATTTGTAATTCCTGTGTAATTTTAAATGTGCAAATATCATCGGTTTCTTACTTTATAAACAGAATTTTATTGCTGATGGCAGACAAATCTTTAAAGACATGCCTTTATTAAACATCTAAAATTGTAAGTTAGCTTTTAGAAATAAATATATTTTAATAAAAACTTGTTAAAATTTGAAAACAAAGTACCTTTATTTCATCGTAGCAAGGGAAGTAAAAAACATTTCGCTATAGAACTTACCGCATCTTCAGATTTTTCCACACTTGTGGGGAAGCACTTCGTGGAAACAGCATAGCCATTGTTATTGTTATTGTTATTATTATTATAGTGGCCAAGCGAATTGGCACATCGAGTAAACATTTTTCCTCAAAACGAAACGAACTCTTGGCAGGTGAAAAGAAAGCGTGAGTCGAACAATGTACTCTTTGATAATTAAACAAGTGAGAGTTTTTGGAACCCCACCGCAGAGCAGCACACAGCTGAAACAGAAGGCAGACGCCAAAAGCGCTGAACTTTCTCGTCGAAGCTCAAAACTGCAACTAAAATTCCACGGTCTGCAGTCGAGACGATGGCCCAGGCAGCTACGTTGGCACTTGGCAGAGGTAGGGATCCACTGGGTGGAGCAGTGGAACTGGTGGTCCACATGGGAACTTGTTTACGGAGGTGTTTAGATAACAAACTCCTCTTGGTGAGCCTCAAATTTGCCTTGTTTTTATGGCAAACAAACAGTCGTTTTAACAGCTAAGTACACTACTTTTTACGTATACTGAAATAATACAATTTGGCAATTAACTCAGATTAGTAATAGCCTTATAAACAGTCAAAATAGTTGAGTTGAATGTTTATAACTTCTGACATGGCTAAGTTCCAAACTTAAGAAATTGTTTTCAAAATAAACATTTTTGTTATGCAACCTTATCTGTTTTTTTTTTTTTAGATAGTAATTCCTTTTCGATAAGTACTGCTCACTTTATCTGCAGACACGTTTCAAGAGTCACTTAGTTAGGTAATCACTATAAATGATTACAGTAAGCTAACACGTAATGCAATGACAGATAAAAGTAATAACCATTAAAACCAAATGTGGCTATATGTACGAGTGAAAAGCAAATTACTAACTCTACAAAGGGTTAAGAAATTAAATTTATATAAAACAAAATTAATAATAATACAAGTGAAAAGCAAATTACTAATTTTATAAAGGGCTAAGAAATTAAATTTATATAAAACAAAATTAATAATGGGGTTTATTTCAATTTGGTTTGTTTGTTTGTTTACATTAACCTACATTGTACATTGCTATAAATTTGATATGGATCATCATTAAGATTGAAAGAGATTTCCGTAGCACACCCAATAATATTTTTTTTTCTGTGTTGGTCTGCGGCAAAAGTGTTATTCATATGTGTGTCAAACCACAATGTCACGGAATGAAGATACAGCGAAAAGTTATCACTGTGGTCATTCAACCTGCAAGTGATGCCGGGTTGTTGACCAAGTTTTCAACTACTTTTGACCAGCTCCAACAAAGTGGCCCATACGAGTTCAGGTCTCAAGCGCGACTTGTTTACAATTCGCTGGTACCACTTTAGTTGTCTCGGAAGACTTTCTTTCTAATTTAAACCTGTTCAAGCCAAAGCAATAACATTTTCTGTGGCAACCAGTTGTTATCACGGAAATAAATGCATGTTGCATAAGACACTTAAGGAGCACATTAATTTTTTAAAACTAATATTTTTTCCACAATTGAAATTCTATTCATATTCATTTTCAAAGACAGCAAAGTTAACATCTTATACTTGATCATGTGGTATATTTTTAAAACTAATTAAAATGTTTTATCGGAATAGAGAAAATGCCTACAAAATGTATGTAAAAGTAAGTAACAAAAATATTATATGTCAGAAAAATAAAGCTCTTTAAATAGGTACACGAAACCCTTGCATTTTTAATCGCATTTGTAGAACACGCTTTTGATGAATCAACAATTTATAAAAGTCTCATCAACCTATAATATTTGCATACATTGCGCAAAATAATTGCATTTGTGTTTAGTCCGAACCATCTGGAAATTGATATGCACATAATCTTATCAATTGACTTTATAAATTGTTTAATTTGATGCTGTTTGGTAGTCAAGTTCGAATTGAAATTGGGTTAGGAGGCACATACTCCCCCAGTTGAAGATAAGATTGGGAGGGGAATTCTGGCATTACGTGTCTTCCGGAGCCATATGGAAAAACATAATGGTAAATAGAAAGAGCGGACGGAAAACGTAAACAGAGGGGGTTTATTGGGAACAGCGTGAGTGACGAGATCTGGAGAAATTGTCAAACAACCAACGGCTGTTCAAATTGAGTGTTAAATTAAGCCACATATTTCACATCTAAAGTTTTATTTTTATTCGGCGCACTTGTTCAAATAGGGTTTTGGAGTATCTTAAGTTTATTTTTTTTTTGGGACAGGGTCACTTTTCTCGTACTCACCGTCTTCTGACGCTTTTTACTGCTCTCCGGCACTTCGCTCATTTCCGGATTGGAATTGGATCGGTACTATATGGCTATGACCCACTAAAAAAAACACGTCCTCTTTGCGAGCACTTGCAAACAATACTGCGAAAAGTAACACTCCGAATCGAATTTCGATCCAATCGATGAATGAAATGTGCCACGGAAGCGATTTGCGGGCGTTTCTTAGTTTTCTACATATGCAGGTGTTTCACTCGCGGCAGCAGGACTATTGCACTGTTTTGTTTAAACCTTAGTTCTAAATGACCAAACGTCTGAGATATGCGTACGAAAAATGTATTATTTCTAATTCACATGCACACAAACGCCAACGCACACCAGCGCAACAATCGGCGCTCAGCTGATTAGAGATGGGCGAGAATCCGATGATTGCGCTTTGGGCGCAAAACAGCTTTTACTTGAAATTATCAAAAAAAATCTGGGATTTATTACATAAATTAAAAGTAATTTTTGTATTCTAAAGCTTTTTCAGCATTTTTTATGTTTATTATTTATTAAGTTCTTATGAATATTTAAAATAATTTTAAACAATTTTATATATATATCAAAACGAAAATTCATTATTAGAAACATATAATAAATACAGCAAAAAATTACTTCCTTGCCATCTAAAACAAAAATATAATGCTTATATGTGCTTAAAATAAATAGCTATAAAGTTTTAAAGTCATAAAATATACATATCTTCGAAGTCATGTCGGGCTTTCTTTATTTTAATGGAATACATTTTTGGATGTAAAAATTATATTTTTTAAATATATTCACTTCATAAAATATATTTTTACCACCTTTTTAAATTTAAATTATGTTTTTATCTAATTAATTTAAAATTGTGCTTCCCAAGCCGATCCCCCTCCCCATCTATTGTATATCCATAGTTTAATTTTTATTTTTGTTTTGAATGTACGTTTATTGCAAATACATCTGATAAATAAATGATTAGGACTAGGCTTACAACTAAGGAGTGTTTACGATCTAATATTGTGGCGGTTGGTACTGCTGCTGCTGGCCCATCATGTTCTGCCGCTGGAGCTGCGCCACCAGGTTCGGGGTTTGCTGCTGGTTCATGCTCTGCTGCTGCGGCACCATCCCGCCCCCACCGCCTCCGCCGACTGCTCCGCCCGCCTGCTGCGGTCCGGAGCCCATTCCCCCGCCGGCGCCACCGCCCATGCCCTGCATCTGCATCATTTGCTGGTGCCTCAGCTGCTGTTGTTGCTGCTGCTGCTGCTGGAACTGTTGCTGGGTGTTCAGGACACCTGGCTTGCCGCCGCCCGCCGACTGCTGACGGGCGTATGGAGGCACCTGACCCACCACTCCGCCGGGACCCGGACCCATCATGTTGGTCATCGTAACGTTGGGCGCCTGGTTCATGTACTGGTTGCGGTTGCCGGCCATCATTCCGCCGGGAACAACGCGTTGCTGCTGCTGTTGTTGCTGCTGCTGCTGTTGGGCTGCTGCCACCGCCATAAAGTCGGGGTTGTTGCGATTCGCCTGCTGCATTTGCGGATTGAAGTTGCCCATCATGTTGGCCTGCTGCTGTTGCTGCTGATTGGGCGCCATGCCCACGCCCACGCCCACTCCAACACCCACTCCAACGCCTGCTCCGCCGCCTTGTTGCTGCATTCCCTGCTGCTGCTGCTGTTGCTGCTGCTGGTACTGATTCTGGAAGTTCTGGAATTGCACCTGTTGCTGCGGTTGTTGCTGCGCCTGCTGCTGCATCATTCCCTGCTGTGGCATGCCACCCATGCCCATGTTGGGATTGTTGCCGGCACCGCCCACTCCCACGCCAACGCCCACGCCGACACCAACTCCAACGCCGACTCCATTGCCTCCCTGGCCGCCAGCAGACTGCATCATTTGGTTGGCATTCGGATTGACCATGCCCACCATGTTTTGGGGCATCTGTTGCTGCATCATGGGATTCTGCGGCATGCCCTGGCCGCCCATGTTCATTTGATTCATCTGATTGGGCGCCATGCCGGGTCGCATGTTGCCGCCGCGCAAGAACTGCTGCTGCGTCTGCTGATTGGGGTTCATCTGTTGCTGCTGCGCATTCTGCTGCTGCTGCTGTTGCTGTTGCATGGCATTGAAGGCGGCCACCGACTGTGGGTTCTGCTGGGGATTCATTTGCTGCTGTCGCATTTGATTGGGATTCATCTGTTGCTGCGGACCCGGCTGCTGTTGCGCCGGTTGCGGTTGCTGCTGCATCGGATTGAAGTTGCCGCCGGGTCCCTGTTGTGCCTGCTGCTGCTGGAATGGCTGACGCTGGCGAAGCATTTGCGACAAAGCCTGTTTGGAGTTCGCATTCAGCGGTGGCCTCTCGATGCGGTTTGCTGCAATTATGGTTTACAAGTATTAACCATCTTGATACGCTTTTGAGTCTTGTGATTTCCACTTACGTTGCATATTCTGTTGGTGCGGTGCGTATTGATTGTGGTACGGCTGGGGCGGTTGCTGCTGCTGCTGCTGGGCATTGTGCCACTGCTGCTGCTGCTGCTGGCCAGGCATACCCTGTGGCCCGCCTCCGCCGCCACCCGGTCCCTGCTGCATGAAGTTCATCTGGGGATTCTGCTGCCCGTTGCCACCGCCCACATTTAGCTGCTGCTGCAGCGGATTGTTGCCCATTTGCTGCATCTGCTGCTGTTGCTGCAACATGGCATTCTGCTGCATCATGTTGTTCGGATTGGGTGCAAACTGCTGCATGTTCATCTGTGAAAGAGATCATTTTTATATATTTACTATTAGATATTCGAAGGATCTAACAAGATTAGTTTGGCACCTAAAAAAGGTCAAGAAAATTTGTATATAAAATTTAAAAACTTTTGAATTTTGTGCTATTATTTTGTTAATTTTTGGGTTGCTTGGTTATTTCTTTGGAATTTACAAGGCTGCAATTACAATTAATATGTAGCATTCAACAATTGAATTATTATGTTTAAACTTATAAATTTTCTAATTTGTAATATTTATAACATATCTTACCGGCATGTTCATTGGCATCTGACCCATCGGATTGTTCTGCATCTGCTGCTGTTGCATGTGTTGCTGCTGTTGCTGCTGCTGCTGTTGCTGCATTTGCTGTTGCTGCACATTCTGTGCCTGCTGCGGCTGTGGCGCCAACTGGGGCTGTTGTTGCTGCTGAGTGTTGACCACGGGCGGCGTCTTGGGATTCTTGGGCTTGCGTTTCCGCGTCGTCGTTCCCTTGCCGCGACCTCTTCCAGGTGGAGGGACAGCACTGGGCGACTGATCCACCGACGAAGGCGTGTCCGCCTTCATTTCGTCCTTCTGTGAGAAGTGAAAACAATGTGGTTTAGTAAGTGTTTTAAAGAAATAATAGAAGGACTTACAATGCAAATCTTCTCCTGCACGGGCTCAATGTCTTCGGGCGGCAGTGGCAGTGGCTCATAGTAGTAGCTACTGGGCTTGACCAGACTGTGCGTGTGGTACTTGAGATTGCGGTGCGCTTCCTCGTAGGTGAGCGGCTTGCGCTCCAGCTTCACTGCCCCGAACCACACCCACGAGAGGGGCGCCGGGTTCTTGTGGCCCTCCAGGATGTCCCACACACTGATGCGCTGCTTGTCCGATATGCGCAGCTGCTTCTTGTCCATGTCGCAGATCTTGTTGCCCTTGGTGTCCATGCCGGCGTGCTCACAGGCAATTACCTGGGCATAGGTGATCAGTTTATCAGTTTACAAACGCATTAAATGGTGATGAATCGGGTGAAACACTCACCTCGGTGGGTTGCTTGTACAGCGGAAGAAGCTGCCGGATGACCCGAATGGAGGCGTTGTTCTTCTCGCCAATCTCCTTCTTCAGCTTCTTCATGAGGTTCATGTAGTGCCGCTCGTCATCCGAGACCAGTGTCGAGTGCACCAGGGTGGCCAGCATGTCCACCACGGTGGTGAAGAGTTCCCGATTGCAGCTGAGGTCAACCACACCCTGGCACACCAGTTGGGCCAAGAGAATGGCCCAATCGGTAGTGGGTGTGCTGTTCTTCTGAATGGCCTCGAACATGCCGCCCACCAGGGAGAAACGTAACTGCAAGGCATCCAGAATCTCCTCCCGAGCCTGCGGCTCATCAACGCCACCGATTGTGTCCAGCTGAAGGGCAAATTATTAATGTTATAATACGTGAAAGTGAGGCCAAAGAAGAAGACGTACCTCAGCAAAGGACTGCAGACACTGGGAGAGTTGAGCATAGAGGGAGACCAGTAGGTTCTCCTTGTACTCATCCTGGCCCTTGAGGCAGGTGAGAATGAGTCCCAGGAAGGGCTGGTAGTTGAGCGGCATCTTCTTGTTGCGAGCCGCAACGCCACCCAGTCCATAGCTGTTGCTACTGTGGCAACTGTTGCTCTTCTCCCGCTCATCACCGCTGCCCGAACTATTGCAATCCGACTTGGGCACCTTGGAGAAGTAGTTCATGCTCTCAAGAACCTGACCAGCCACGCGCAGAATCCTGCCCTGCACTGCGGGCGTCAGCTTGGCGATCAGCGGCGCCACCAACCAGGTGGACGGTTTGGGTTTGTGCGTCGCCTTCAAGGCGCCCGGCAAAACGACCTCTTCCATGTGGAAGACATCGATGGCCGCTCGGGCCACCGTATCAAGCCAGACATTCAACTCCGCATTGTTGCTCAACGATTGGCGGTACATAAGCTGCAAGTCCAGCCACGAGATTCGCAATGTCCACTGGCCCAGATTCTCCAGGATGCGAACGATCATCGAGCGTTGGTCCAGCTCGGAGATGATGTTGAACTCAGCCTCCGGATAGCAGATCATGTGCAGGACGCGCTGCGCTTGCTTGGCGGTCAGCATCTCGTCGATTATCATGTCGCACAGCTGCTCGGCGTTCTTGAGGCACCGCTCCAGCACATGCTCCTGGGCGCAGATCTGCTTGAGCACCGCCTGGGCGAACTCCAGCAGTGAGATCTGCTCCATGCCGCCAACCGACGGCTGTTGCAGCGCTTCTGGTTCGCTGGTCAAGCTGCTGCCCAGCTGAAGGTCACTGGTGCCCAGGATTTGGCTTAGGTCCGCAGGTCGCAGTTCGTTGCTTTTTGGCGTGCTGCCCGGATGCACTGGCGTATTGAAGCCACTGCGCTTGCCGCTCCCGAAGGCGCCGCCCAAACCACCGCCGGAGGAGGAAGATCCACTGCCCACGGCCAAGGGAGTTTTGAGCGCCGCATTGTCCACCACAATGAGGATTGCCTTGAGCACGGCCAGCACTGCGGCTATGGGTATGGTCTTGTGGGCACCCACCAGCAGGTGACGATCGCAGCTCAATCGAATGCTAAAGTCATTGCCCACGGCGTGCAACGGATTGGGGGATGTGCTCACGGAGTACATGCCCGGCTGTGGGATCTCCAAAGTCTTGAAGAGCTTCAGTACCAGATGGCAGGTGAGACGAGCTCCCGCTTCCGCGTCCACGCTCAGTTCGGCTCCGCCAGCGCTCACCGATCGCGCCAACGTCGGCAGGGCAAACTTACTCACAAAGTCCGCCAGGGAGAAGCAGTGTCGCGCCACCAGGATGCAAACAAAGACGGCCAGGGCGTTGTGCGTCTTGCCCTGGCCAATGTCCACCTGCCCGCCCAGATGCGGGTATCGCGGACTCTTGCTGCCGCTGCACAGGCTCTGCAGGGCGGCGATCCACTCCTCGGACAGCACATTGCAGCTGGCTGTGAGTTCGGCACACGCCAATGCCACGTCGTTCAGCCGCTCGTTGTCCGTCTCTCGGCAGACGGCAATCAAAGCGTTCGACACGAAGCTGTACACGTTGGCCGGCGACTCGTGCAGCGTTCCCAGCCAGTGGGGATCCAGTTTGCCACCGCGGCGAGGAGCCACAAACAGCTCCTGCAGCAGCTGCGGATTATAGCCCTGCGGGGGCAGGCTGAAAACAAAGGAATTCGAAGTTAGTTGGTTGTCTAAACTAGAGAAATTTCAAACAAGCTATAACTTAATTTCCTGCTTTAAATTATATTTACTATAAAAACTTATTTCTTACTAGAAACCTAAACATATTTAAGCAATAAGAGAATCTAAGTTCTACCATAAATTGTCTAAATATATATGTACTGATGCTCTTGACAAGAATCAATCCTTTCTCCATCACAGCCTTTTTAAGTTAAAAACACGATCTAAACTCACCTGAGCTGCTCGGGTGTGTTGAAGATGTCCTTGAAGCGCTTGATGCACTGCAGCTGCTGGTAGTACTCCGTGGACTGCTCCTTGCCCTGCAGCAGAACGCAGGACTCGTGCAGATCGCTCAGATAGGCGATGATGCAGCGTTCCGCCGAGGAGCATTCGCTTGGATTGGACACGTGGCGGATGGTGCGACAGACGCCCTCGAAAACCGACAGCGTTTGTTCGGGCGAAAGGAGCAGGCAACTGTGGTAGCGCCGCAGGATGCTCACAATGTAGAGGGCCAGCGAGGTGGTGTAGCTGCGCACCAGGTTCGACTTCTTCAGCTGCAGCTGATGCTCCACCTCGGGCAACTCCTTCAGCAGACTGTCGCACAGCTCCAGCAGACTGTAGATGTTGAGGGCCAACTCCATCAGGTCGAACAGGAAGGCCACATGCTCCTGCACCGGCAGGTAGTTGTTGTTACCCAAGGCGAAGCCATTGAGCTGCTCCAGCACATTGGCCGCACACTGAGCGGTGACCACGTGCTGGTCGAAGTAGGCCATCTGCTGGCACTTGGACGTGGTGGCCTCGAAATTGAACTCGTTGCGCGAATGCTTCTTCACATGGCCAGCGGCGGCCACATCGATGCTGAACTTTTTGGTAAACAACTTGCCGATCTCCTTGGACATCTTCTTCACGGCATGCTTCTTCTCGTCCCGCTCCTTGCCCACTCCAAAGAGCAGGATGTAGCGTTGGTTGCTCTCGCTGCTGTAGCTGCTCATACTGGGATCGTCCTGCGGTATGGGAAAGTGTTTGGTGTACACATAGTGGCGCGATATGCTTCCACCTGAGCTGGTTTCGCCGTCGCTCGGCGCACCGATCTTGGGGCTGTCGGGCGCCTCGTGCTGCTGGCCCTTCTCCTTGATGTTCTGCACCAGCTTGTCCAGGTCATCGTCCACATTCGAATCGTCAAACTCATTGTGCTTGAAGTCAAGGCCTCCGCCGAAGCCGTCGTCATCGAATCCGTGCGTTGTCGTCGGTGGCGGCGCCGGTGGTGGTGGCGATGTCTTCGTGGCCGTCGTTCCCGACTTGATCACCAGCACGGACTCCAGCAGAAGATCGCCCCGCGAGATGAGTGTGTGCATGTAGGCGTTGTGCGAGAAGACATCGTGACGGATCAATGCGCTAAACAGCTGGACGAGATTGGTGAACTCGGTGCGTTGCTGGCTGCTGCTCGCATGTTCGTCCAGAACGGGAGCGTCATGATCGAGGAAGTGCATCAGCACGTGCTGGAACACAGGCAGGCCATCGATCAAGCCGGCGCCAGAGGCCAGCGAGTCCTTGTCGTCCTTATCACTGGACTGCTGATCCGCCGGCGTGCTGGTCACGTCTATCTGGCGCTTGTCCAGCAGTATGGCCACCACCATGGCCCGGTGCTCACCCCAGCGCTGACCGGACACGGCCCACTCGCACAGGATGCGCACCGTGTCCTTGTCCTGCTTTGGCTCGTAGGCTGGACGCGGTTCCAGTTGATCCTCCTCGCGCCGACGACTGGCATTGGGACTGGGAAATATGTGGGCGTAGAGCGTGTCTATGCTGTTGTTGTGCTCCATGCGATCGAAACAGTGCGTGTCCAGGTGGTCCAGCGTGGCCAGCACACTGGTGTAGTGGTTCTTGCCGGCACTGAGCCACTTGGCCGCGAACCAGCGCTGCTCGGCGTGCTGGGTGCGCAGCACAATGTCCGACTCGGCTGCACGCAGTTGACGCCTGATCTCCTGGTTGGTTCGCGGACACCGCGTGGGCATCGGCAGCACTGAGGGCGCCAGCGGCAGATGGTCCAGTGGACTGCCCAACAGCGAGGAAGGTGCTCGGTTAGCCGCTATTCCGCTCCAGACCAGTGCCGTGGGGCACTCGATGGTTATGATCTGCAGGATCGTGCTCAAATACAGCACAATGTCCCGGTGATGGGGACAGCTCATCTGCTCCTGCAACGCCAGCTCGTAGGGATCGTGCTGCAGCTTCTGCTCGTCCAGGTCCTTGATGGCCTGCTGCTCGACCACAGTGTTGAGCAGTTGCGCCAGTTTCTTTGACACTATGTAGGCCATCTTCCGGCACAGACGCTCCGATTGAACAAAGTCGTGCATGTACTGAAGGGCAAAGCTGAGCACCAGCTTTTTCAGCGGCTCGTCAAAGCTCGCCTGGGTGCGCATCTTATCCAGCAAGTCGAGAATCCAGTTTAGAAACTCCTGCCGGTCCAGCAGCGATTCCTCGTACATGTACTTGCTCAGCTGGTGGCAGTACTTCCAGTACTTCAGCGCATTACGACTGTCTTCGAACTGGCTCCCGATCCCGGAAATGGTGGAGCCTGGCGGCACAGCAGCTCCCGGCCCAGGGGCGCCTCCAACCACTGAAGACCCGGGCCCGCCGACGACTCCTCCCAGAGTTCCCGCTGCCGGCACCACACTGCCAGAACCCACTCCTCCCACCACGCCGGCTGCTACCTGCTGTCCATTTGCAGGACTATGGATCGGAGGCAGGGGACTGGCCATGCTGGGAACGGGGATTACGTTCGACGGAGCACTGCTGCCGGCGACGGAATTAATGGAGTTGGGGCCGGTGGTCCCATTGCTACCCGAACCATTTCCAGAGGCAGTCAAGCTGGCCAAAGTGCCACCGTTTGCCGGAGACTTGTCGTGGCCTGTAAGGAAACGAAAAGTGTCAAGTGGGGAGTGTCAAATGCTACGGTCCACCAACTAAACTCACTCTGCTGATAGTACTCCTGCAGCTTGGGCAGCAGCTCCTTCATGAACTTGATCATGTTGCCGGTCCACTCGGCGGCTGGGTCGTAAATACTGCGCTTCTTGTTCTTGGACTCCGTGAAGCTCACTGTGTAGGCGGCGCTCAGCTTGATGAACCAGGTGGCGCGCTGCATGTTCACCTGATTCTCGCACAGCGTGATGAAGATCTCCTCCTTCTTGTTGAACGAGGGCGCCCGTTTGGCCAGGCTGAGCAGTGGCTTGTTGCCGGCCAGGTCCTTGAACCAGGCGTCCACAGTGCACTTGCGCCGCGGCGAGACGGGCCAGAAGTTGTCCTTGCAGTTGATCTGCTGCTTCTTGCGCCCCGTGTCCGGCAGGGTCATTAGCTCCTCCTTCTTGGCCAGCACGCCGCTGAAGAAGGCGCTCACCTTGCTGGCATTCACATTCGAGTTGTGGGCCGTCCCAAATTCGTCAGACAGCGGCGGCGTCGTCGTGAAGCCGTGCTTCACATTCGTGGGCGTCAGCTCGTCCTCGCGCTGCTTCGCGTCCTGCGGGTAGATGTCCGGCGGACCCAGGCGGGTGCGCTTCAGCGGACGTTTCTCCTGCAGCATGGACAGCATCTTGGCGGCCCTCTAGTTGCGTTTTCCACACGAGTTTTCTCAGCTAATTTACTTATCCCTCTGTTCGCCACAAAACAAGACTATAAATATTAGTGATGGGGCGAAAACAATGCGATGTGCGATGAGTCATCGATGGTTCGATAACAGCGCGCGAGTGAAGTCGCCGGGTCAATCGAAGTTAAAAAAGTAAACAAGTTTAAGTGATTTTTGTTTATACGTTTTAAAACTATTTAAAATAACATAGATAACATTTGTTCAACAAAAAACGAAAATCATTTAATTTTTTCAAACGATTCTAAGTTTCTTGCGAATAACTTTGAAATACATTTACCTACTTTCAGACAGAATAGTACACATAGTTAAGTAAGGATAATATACTTTTTAATATTGTAGTGAAAAAGTTGAATACATCGTTGTGCAATAACAAAAAATATACCACTTAAAGTGATAAGATCACGAATAAAGCTGCATATAAAGAAGTATTAATTTGGTTTTTTGGTAATGATTGAAGAAAACATTCGTTGTTGGACGAAAAGGCCTCATACAGCTTGGCGATCGAATTCCGGTTCGTCGGCATAAAAGTGCTCGCTGCTGGTCATTCCCTCGCTGCACTCAAAGTTCAAACAGAGCATTTTCAGTGGAAAATCATGCGGCAGCTGAAAAAGAATGCCCGAAATGTCGCATTGAATAAAGGACTTTTGCGTATACAATCAGTGGATTACTCACCCGCTCCATGATGTCATGCCTGATGTCAGTGGCCGCGGCAAACAGCTCTAAGGGTTGCTGAACTGCACGTCTGGACAAACTGCCCAGAGTCTCCAGGACGAAGGCGTCTGTCATGCCCAGACAATAGCAGATGTTCAGATACCGCAGCCGCTCGTTGTTGGTCACAAGCAGGGAGAGCTGCGTTTCCCCGATTTCTCGAGCGGCCTGCACGGAAAGGCACTCTAGTCGTCTCAACTCCGACAAATGGCGAACGCAGAGATCGTCCCTCGGCTTGCACACAAGCCACCGAAGCGACTTCAAGACACTGATGTACTGCGCCTGTTCCTCGTCAATCCAGCGCTTGCGGTGCAGGATGAGGTACTCCAGCTGCGTGGAGCAGTGGCTCTTGGCCAGTGCCTTGAAAAAACGCGTCTTCATCTCTTCAGGGCAGTAGATTTGCAGGTAATTGAGGTTCGCAAACTGCGGCAGGACCAACAGATCAGCCTCGCAGTCGTGGAACGTCAGCTTTTCCAGCTTTCGGCAGTTGGTGGCCAGCATCCTGAGGTTGCTGGTGTTTAGAAAGCGTTTAGCATTGCGCAGCTGAAGGCAACGCAGCTGCCGCATGGGTTTCACAATGGTGGCGAACTCCGAGGCGGTGACCTCGTCGTACAATCCCAGTTCCAATAGCTCGCTAAAGTGGCGCACTTCTTGTACTGTCGAGGGAAGAAAACGGTATTACTGGTACTTTCATAATTGGAAATAAATAGTTTTTCTTACACTCCCGGCGATCGAAGCTTTCAAGGCTCAGGCTGGTGACGAGCGGCAGGTTTACCCTTATTGCCCGGATCAAGTCCTTGCTGGTGCTCTTGTAGTTGCGCACATGCACCTTCCTCAGAGAACACATCCTCAGCAGAAAAGGTTGCGTCCGGGCCACCGTTGCATTGTGTATGGATATACCCTCCAGTCGAAAGCAATGCCTACTGATAAGCGGGAGCAGTTGCAGTGGATGATCATCGTCGAAGTGGGACTCCAAGGTACGGATGCGACCTCCACAAAGCCACAGAAAGGTGTGCCAATCCTCCAGAGTCCTTAAACTGGTGTCCTTGTCGATGACTTCCTGGAAATGGTGGCGGTGCAGGTGGAGGAAGGCGTCCCGAAAGAGGCGACAGCAGCGTGCCAAGTGCAACTGGTCCTCCAAGTTGAGGAGCTTGAAAATGTACAATAAACTACTGGGATCCAAGTCCAGGATATTGGTAATGCGGGCCATTATTAGCTGATTTTGGTCATTGTCTCGAACTGTCACAGGCAATAAATGACCAAATGGCTAAGGTCAGTTGATTGGATTAATTCTAACATGGAAAATTCACCGCCAAGTCGGTTGGTTCTATTTATTTACTAATTGGGTAGCTGAAAGTGCTGCCAACTTTTAGAGATAAAAAGCTTTTTTTTTAACGAAAGATAGCTGAAAGATAATCACATGCATTTTCTAAGTTTGTTTGGAATCAAGGGGATGTAAAACCTAACAACCACTTTTTTTAAGTTACAAAAGCTTTACATACGACTTAAATAAATTAAAGAGGTGAAAACGCAAATTTAAGATTTAAAAAAACCGTATTCGCGCTACAGTCAGTTAAAAAAAGCTAGCAAGCTAGAATCTCATAAAAGCTTACTTGTCAGCACTAGTATTTGCCCAAAAGCCCCAAAGTACTATAATGTATCGATTACCTATCGATAGCCCCCACCGAAACGCAGCCAACTTTGCTTTGTTGGGGGTGCAAAATGCGAATGGCACTTAAAGAAGAAGAAGCAGAGGGAGGAATTTCAACAAATTACCGAGGAAAAAGGCAAGAAACGGTCGAAAAAAGCAGTGTGTGTGCTTTGGCAAGTGCATAACTCCTCACCACACACACACGGCAAAAATACCGACACAGTAGGGCACACAAATTACACGACCGCGGAGACCAGGATCGGAAACCCCAGCTTAGATGATGAGCAGCAGAACGCAGGACGCGGACGGTGCCTCGATCAGATTCAGCGACCACACACTGGACAAGGCCACCAAGGCCAAGGTGACGTTGGAAAACTACTACAGCAACCTGGTGACGCAGTATGGCGAACGGAAGCAGCGCCTGGCGAAGCTGGAGGCCCAGCTGAAGGACGAGAGCCTGTCGGAGGCGCAGCGCCAGGAGAAGCGGCTGCAGCATGCCCAAAAGGAGACGGAATACCTCCGGCTCAAACGATTGCGCCTCGGCGTAGAGGACTTCGAAGCGCTGAAAGTCATTGGACGCGGCGCTTTTGGCGAGGTGCGTCTGGTTCAGAAAAAGGACACGGGACATGTGTACGCCATGAAGGTGCTGCGCAAGGCCGACATGCTCGAAAAGGAGCAGGTTGCACATGTACGCGCCGAGCGGGATGTCCTCGTCGAAGCGGATCACCAGTGGGTGGTCAAGATGTACTACAGTTTCCAGGTGAGTGACGAACGTCAGCTGCAACAACAACGGTGTGTGGAAGAAAGGGGGCGGAGGGCAGCGCGCATAACAAAAGAATTGTGTTAAAACACGGACAAAAAAATCAATAAACCAATACAAGTGCAAATGCCAAAAGCGTCTTGCCAATCATATGGTCACGTCTATCTTTCTCTCTCGCTCTCTCTCCCTTTCTTGTGTTGTCATTGTTGTTGTTTTTCTCTCTTCTTTTTTCTTCACTCCTTCTCGGTGAAAGTTCTTGCCACAGGCGTACCTGCCTACAATAAACTGTTGTTTACCTATGAACGTGTTACATACATATGGTTAGATAACATAAATCAGAGTTGAACAATAGAATGGTTTTAAGTAAAGAGTAAATACTGGTTATGATGAACCATAGTCTATTTATATTTTCCGTATATTAACAGGAGATATCTCCGACAGTAAAAAGAAAACATATATATTCTTAGTCAGCAGCATGTCATGGACATGTCCCTTTATCTGTCCCGTTTTAAAGTTTTTTTTTTTAATTTCTCTCTTGGTATCGAATGTATTATTCAATCGATTTTTTTTTTCTTATGTGTACATATTGTACAAAACTATATAAAGTTTGAAAATAGTTTGCATTGAACTAGGATTTATACAGAAAGGAAAGCTAAAGGATTTCTACAGAATTATGCATATAATAAGCCGCCGTAGGATCAAGGTTAACGTTTCGTGGTATCCTTACTTATTATTTTTTTTAGTTTGAATAAGTGAAAAACCAGAACTAAATAATCTTTTTGGGTTCACAGGATCAGGTCAATTTATATTTGATTATGGAGTTTTTGCCTGGCGGTGATATGATGACGCTTTTGATGAAGAAGGATACGCTATCTGAGGAAGGCACACAGTTCTATATCAGTGAGACGGCATTGGCGATCGATTCGATTCACAAACTCGGTTTCATACACAGGGATATCAAACCAGATAACTTGCTGCTGGATGCGCGAGGACATCTCAAGGTGAGCAGGAATTTGTTCAGATCACTCGGATGCGATTACTAATAGTACACGAATTTTTCAGCTTTCTGACTTCGGACTTTGCACTGGCCTAAAGAAGTCACATCGAACAGACTTTTATCGGGATTTGTCTCAGGCGAAACCATCAGATTTCATAGGCACTTGTGCCAGGTAAACTAAGAAAAGCTTTCTACACTTTGGGTTTTAAAGTAATCTTGCTTTTGGCTCCTGCAGTCCCATGGATTCGAAGAGACGTGCCGAGTCATGGAAACGAAACCGACGAGCTCTTGCCTACAGCACGGTGGGAACGCCGGACTATATTGCACCCGAAGTATTCCTGCAGACTGGCTACGGGCCCGCCTGCGACTGGTGGTCCCTGGGAGTCATCATGTACGAAATGCTGATGGGGTATCCCCCATTCTGCTCGGACAATCCACAGGACACCTACCGCAAGGTGATGAATTGGCGCGAGACGCTGATATTTCCCCCAGAGATCCCCATTTCGGAGGAGGCCAAGGAGACGATCATCAACTTTTGCTGCGAGGCCGATCGCCGGCTGGGCTCCCAGCGCGGTCTCGAGGATCTGAAGTCAGTGCCGTTCTTCCGGGGTGTGGATTGGGAGCACATACGCGAACGTCCCGCAGCCATACCCGTTGAGGTGCGCTCAATCGACGATACGTCCAACTTCGACGAGTTTCCCGATGTGTCGCTGGAGATACGTAAGCATACTCCTAACCGAACGAGTAGACGGAAAGTAAATGATTTTCGATTGCAGCATCGGCGCCCATACCGCAGGGCGGTGAGATTGCCAAGGACTGGGTCTTTATCAACTACACGTACAAGCGATTCGAGGTGCGAAATTTGGAGTGAAACTCGAGCAGGAGCTGAAGCAGGAATCAGAAACAGATCCGGAGCAGATCAAGGAGCAGAAGCAGCTTGAAGGTTGCCGCACTTTGCCACCCATTTTATCACCAACACAGCCGTCGTCTCTCTAACACCATCACCAAGAGCATACTCCACGCTAAACGAAAACCCCCAATTCTTCTTTTTGAATGTCTTACCTACATGTGTATTTAAATACTAGCTAACATTTGTGATTCCAAACAAAAAGAAGAATATGATAACGCGAACAAACGATGTATTGTATGTAAAAAAAAAAAGATTTGCTTAAAGCGTCACCCGCGCCTCGGGTTAGGTTTAAACGCTATACTAATCCTCCCATGTCCTTCCATTGGCTTTGTTCGATCCTAATCTTAACCGTTTAAACGTTGTGTTTGTAAACCAGAATCCCATTAAGGACCCATTTGGCAATTCTTTATATATATATATTGTTTACTTCATTGGGCAGCAGCAAAATACCCATACATTTATTATTTAGTCAATTGAGAAATGTTATAACTTTTAGGCACGTTAATTATACGTTTGTTTTGTATCAATTTATTATGAAACAAAGTCTTAATACATAGTAAAACCTAAAACCACACAAAACACAATCGCAAATACGCAAAAACGAATCGTAAATTTATCACACAAATTAGTTACTAATGCCAATAGCAACAAACGAAAATCTAGACAGCAAAATAAACAACAGTATGTTGAAATATGGGTTTCGTTCTATGTACACCTTCCCCATCCCACCCACTCCCACGAATACGAATATATATTTAAAACATTCTACTGTAGCTCTTCCCGCTGGAGTTTTGAGTTCCACGTAATTGTAGTTTGAGCAAAAAGTGAAATATTGAACAAGTTATCGTGTTACCGCTGGCAAGTATAAATCTAATTACATAGCAAACACTCTACCCCGAGCAGTTGCAGAACGCAAACTTAAAATAATTGATAATATACCTATAAATAAATTAAACGAGTAAACAAGTTTTAAGAAATTATTTTTGGTAATAGAATACAATAATAGTAAGCATACTGATAATTCGATAATAACGCTACACAGCAACATGAAATGCAATAATAAATGAAACATGTGCATAATAACTAACAACTACATATAAAGTATATCAAGTTTTGTTTTATTTGGCAAAAATCAAGGTAACGAATGAGGCGAACCCGATTTCATTCTTATATCCCCCAGATTGAGCTGCATGCAGAGTATTTAGTTGCATAAAAAAAAGGACAGCTCCTATTCATTGTGTATTGACTACGGAGTTGAAAAAGTTTTTGTCTTTTTGTTATTATTATGACCATTACTAATTTTTTGAGCTTTACGGAACTTGTGTTTTAGAAAGCCGAATATACAAGTTCAAGTTAATTTTATTGATATAATTCCTTATGGAATTTGTTATCAATCTCTGGTTTGGGGTCGGAAATAATTTCCTTTGGGTTTACTTTTTTTCAATACGTATTTAATTATATTTATAAAAAAACAATAAAGAACTATGAAGGCCATTCAATTTATTTAGTATGTGTTGTTTTAAGACACGAATAAAAAAAATCCATAATGCTTTTTGTTCTGTTTAAGTCAAAATTCAGTTTCGCCCCATCCTTTTTGGTGATGCCCACAAATAAACTTTTTGCTCTTTTAATTTCGAAAAACGTTACCCATTTTATTTAATGAGCTTTAAATTTCACGGAAATAATTTTTAATGTCACCTAAAAGTTATATTATTTTTCTTATTTTTGCTACAGAAATCAAGTTACTTTTAGCTCACCATAAGAAAATCACCGAAACCTAACTTAACTTTTCTTCAAGAGCCAAGCCTGGGTATTTTCAAACCAATGCGTATGTTATAAGCAATATTTATAGATTTTGCCTTTGATTACTATTCCTTCAATAAATCCTTTAGGTATATCAACACGGTTAAAAACTTTTTGTCAATTATGTCAAATATTAAACCACGTTTTCCATAACTACCAGAAGTCATTCTTTATCGGATAGCTTACACGGGTGATGCCTATTTAAATTTAATAAAGAGCTAAAGGATTCATTCTTTCTCGGGCAAAAAAGGAGCTAGAACAACTCCAGTGATGTCCATGCTGATGTTCAGTTTTCAATTAAATCACACTCCTTAAGAAATTTTGAAAAAAGTCCAGTTTGGATTGCTTTCAAAATTGGCAGCACCGTAACAATGTTGATAAGAAGCTTTGGTCGTTGGCCTATATAAGAAAGCATTGTATTTAGTGCCCAAAATAAACAAATAAATAAGCCTGATGAAACCAGAAAGTAACACGACACAAAGGTAGGCTTTGTACATTTAAATGTATGTATATATTTTTGTTGATCTTTTCATCTGCACTTCTCTCGCTCGCTCGCTATCTCTCTATCTGCACTTGCGCTCAAGTTTTGATTTGTGTTCTGTGTGAGTTTTGTTTGTTTCAGTGTAGCTGAACAGCGTTGTTTGGTTTTAATTGAATGCAACATCCGAAACCATTACAGACATGAAAATAAAGATTTCAAATTGGTTTGCTCAGGCGGGGGCCTCAAAATCGAAAGTAAATTGCTTTGCATCTGCGACATGTCGCAAGTCGCCAGTGAAATGTGTATGTGTGTGTGTGTGTGTGTGTGTTTCGACTGTGGTTTTTCTCTGTGTGTAGGTGTCGGGTGTGTGCGTGAATCGGAATATATAGCTAGTCGTTTAAAGATATCATTATATATATATAACTACATATATAAATGTATTAGCATATGAAGACTACAGACTATAAGAATTGTTACATCAGCTGGGAGGGGGGGCGAAGGCAAAAAACTTTACAAACGGGCGAACGGGGAAAACCCTACGAGACACATTTACACACGGCTAACAAACTGTAAATTGTTGTTTTTCGATTTTCAGCTATATGTTTACATTTCGGTTCGATTACTGTGCGGGCATACATACATAGAGTATATGTAATTGGAATTCGGATTGCGTTTACTTCGTACTGTGGATGTTTTTGCTTGTTTTTGTTGTTTTGAAATCTTTATTGGATGCTTGTAACGGGCAGTAGTATCCATAAAATTATAATGGTAAAATGTTAAAAGTTTAACTATGCGCTTAGAGTCTAATGAAAAGTGTATACATAGACGAATATGTATGGTAATTCAGAATTTTTTTTTATCTTCGCTTAGGTTCTTCTAGTTTTTTTTTCACTGTGGGTGATTGTGTGTGTGTGTTTTTTCTTTTTGTATGGGGTGCTGGGGATTTGGATGCTTGGGGTTTCTTGTTAGTTATGCTATGCGCTTTGCAACTATTATTAATTTAATTTAATTTAAATTGAATTACAAGTAATCGGTTTAGTTTTCTGTTATTTTCAAATCGTAGCTTAATTAATTATCTATGCCTTTGCACTTGCTTTGATTTTAGCTTGCTACATTTTTCTCTTTTTTTAATTAATTTTATTTTCGTTTCGCTTGTTTTTGTTTTTGTTTTTTTTTTTTTTTTTGCCGGCTTGCCCTACGTTCAATAGTAAAATGTATATATATTTATATAGTTATATGTACGTTAAGAATTACATTAATATAGGACATAAGTCTAAGAGGATGTAGGCTTGCTAATGGGAATCGAGGGGAGTGGGACTGGGACTGGGATTGGGAGTGGACTACAGGTGGATGGCCTGGACCGTTCAGAGAGGACTTTAGGGGGAACTTCCTATAATCGTATTAATTAGTAGTAAAATTTGTATGTACAATTCGTTACGTTGCTTAGGACTGATCGTCGATCAACAGCATGACCTGTTGCGTTGTCGTTTGTGGATTCCTTGTGCACTCCACCTGATGAGCATTCCAATCCTTGCGCTGGCAGAACTCTGAACAGTACGGCGTCTTACGGCACAGTGAGCACTCGGCCAATGCTTCGCGGTTACAGTTGGCGCACTATTTAAAAGAAAATAATAAGGATTAGTGTTATTTTAAATTTGAATGGAGTGGATTTAGATGAAGTTTTATACAAGCAAAGGTTAAGGTTAGGTTGTATTTCTTTAAATAAACAAGCTTTTGGTAAAATGTCGGTTGAAATTATATCCCAATGGCTTATGTTTTGTGGACAGCAATCAATGAACATTTACCTTCTTGGCCGAAATGATCTCATTGCCATGCAGGGATCCGGAAATATTCGGGTCGTCGATGTCCGCGTGCACCTGGACACGCATTGCACTGACCGCCGCATCTCGCTCCTTCTGCAGAACCTCGAGGCGACGCTCGTACGATTGCTTCATGTCGTTGAGCAGGCGCTTAAAGTCACTGGTCGCCTTGACCATGGTGCAGTAGACATGCTCGATGTTCTTCATCGATTGACTGGTGTCCAGGACGGCGATGGAGGAGCCATCGTTGATGTTTACCACAAACGTTTCCCTTTCGTAGGTGTTGCCCATCTGTGACTGGTCGACCAGCTCGGTGGAGGTGTCCAGGCTGTCGTTAAGTGCTGCCCACGGTTCGTCCTTGGACGTGATGTTCTCTTCTGTCAGGAACATGTTGTTCTCGTCCACCACGCTGGCTGTTGCTGCGGCCACAGCGGCGGCGGTCACATCTACACAATTGTTGGCTCCACTCCCGCTTGTGTTGTTGTTATTGGTATTACTATTGTTGTTGTTACTATGATGGGCATTACGCTTGCGTTTGGGTCCTGGCTCCATATCGAGATCAGTTTGATTCCGCTTCCGCCGCTTGTAGGGCGTGAAGAGTCGGACAGGGCCGGAAGCTAAGCAAGACGAGCGTGTAAGGGGGTTAAACAAATGTTTTACATTCAATTGTGGGGCACATGGAGCTCGGCATAACTGGAGAAAGCATAAACAAGGGCAGTTCAATCTGAATACCGAATGGAAAATACTATATGCACCTCTTTCGAGAATAATGATCCGATCAAAGTGATTAAAACAAAAACGAACAACCAAATTAATAACTTTAAAAGACATTTGAGGCTATGAGACTTTTTTAAATTATTTAAGATATAACAATGTTTTAAACTATTTTTAATTAACTGTCAAGATGTAAGGCCAATAGTCTTTGCTAACATATCCGTGGGATTACAAATCTTTTAAGTAATGATTTAATGATTTTTTTTTAAAACAAATATTTTCTTACTTTTAAGTTTAATTTCGAACTTTCTCTAGAATTGCAAATTTAATTGAAAAATAAAGTTTTCGTCAACTGAAAATTTTGCAATCTTGCATAACATTTTTTTTTTTTAATTAGTGTAAATGATTTTTAGAAGTGCTATTCCAGGATGGTATTATTTTCCACGTCTATATAACATTAATTATTTTAATCTAGATTTGATTATATTGCTTCAAAATTTATTAAAAAAAGGGAAATTAACAGAATAATGTCAGAGAATCCTTGCAAGTAGCAAAAAGTTGGTCATAAGTTAAAGTCGAGAAAACGGGCATTGAAGTGTGATCAAATTCTTGTGATATGCTCGAGCCCCCTGTACTTGTGGCACCATGGAGGACCTGCGAACAGGTCCGCCATTTCAAAGAGTGTAATAATTGTTGTTCATCTCACCTGACTCACCTGCTTCGTCGTCGCAGCAGACCGTGCAGCTGCAGTTGGTCGCGTGCGGCGTGAGCGTGCCCTCGTCGATGAGGGACTGCAGCGACTTGCCGCCGTACTTGATGGAGCGCTTCCAATCCTTACTGGAGCCCCGGCCGCACACGTGCTCAAATTCACTGGGCGTATGCCACTTGTCCTTGTACTTGACGCAGCGTCCGCGGCCGCCGGAGCCCAGTTTGCTGCGATACAGCTCGGCGCAGGTGGTTTTACAGCGGATCTGGAAGACCTCCATGTGCTGGGTGGACGGATTCTCCGACCAGCCCGAGGAGCCACCGCCCGTCCCGCCACCGCCGCCACCAACGCCACTCGCTCCGCCGGCGGTGTGCTCCAAGGTGGCCAGGCTGTCGTGGCTATTATTGCTCCCGGAGCCATCGTGGTTCAGTCCAATCGTATTGGTGGCGGTCGTGTTGGTGCCCGCACTGTTGGCGCCGCCACCACCGCCGCCCGGTTGCGTCTGCTGCTGCTGCTGCTGGATGACGATCGTCTTGAGGTCGTTGCCCATGCTGACCGTGCTGCCGGACAGGTAGCCATTGTTGTCGACGCACAGCATCGGCTTGAAGTGGGGCAGCTGGTCGGGCGTGATCACATTGAAGGTGGTGCCGGTTATCATCGATCCGATAGGCAGGGATACGGGTACCGAAACCACTCCGCCTCCGCCCGCTCCGCTCGTTCCGCCACTGGCGCCGCCGCTGCCGCTGTTGTCGTTGGAGGAGGATGTGACCATGCGAACCTTGGAGTCCAACTGCATTACCATAGCGCACATATTCCCACGTTCGTCACATGTATGTGGGTGAGTGTCCAGCGGCCAATTGGTGGCGTTAGCGATTTAATTTGTGGCGATTTGCACAGGAATCGGAGAGGAAAATTCGAATGTAAGTAAACAACACAGCATGGGAAAAATGAAAATCGGTATACACAACATTTGTGCGCCACAAATGCGGTGGGTGGAGGAGGTGGAAGGAGGCGGTGGTGGCAGGGGGATGGCTGTGGCCCAGTGGGTCGCATGGAGCGCTCGTAGGGCGCAAGTTGCGCCACCCCCAGGCCACCCAGCCGCCCAACCACCCACTTTCCACAACTGCGCAGAGCGAAGCGGAGCGGTTTGTCGAGCCAGATTCGGTTTCGGATTCACATACAGAACCTGAACCTGAACAGTTGAACAGTTGAACAGTCTGGAACCAAAACCAAAAGCATTCCAAACCACCCCGCCAAAGCCAGCGCCAAAATGCACCTCGTTTGTTGCTCCTTTTTACCTGATGGTGATGATGATGATGGTGATGGCCCGGGCTTTCTAATATCACCTCTTCTTTCACAACATCATCGGCCAGCGCGGCCAGGTCTTTCCTGTTCAGGTGCAGCTCGGTGGAGGAGTCGACCTGTTCCATATTATTGTTATGCCAGTTCACTTTCACTTATTCTTCGGGCCAATAATGTTAATGCGGTTGAATTGTTCATCGAATTGCAACAATTGCAATTGGATACGATATATATTCGACGTCCGACGACGGACAGTCGGTCGGTCGGTCTGTTGTTGTTGCTGCTGCCGCCGCGATCCGCGTTTTTCCCGCGCTCACCACTCACATGCGAATTGCGCGTTGGTCGCGTTCTCGTTGCATTGCCCTATTTACAGCTTTTGGTTCTTTGCAATTTACATTTTTTAAGCTTAAACTTTACTAAAATTCGTCTCTAAAAGTTGATATCCTCCTCTTCTTCCTCATGATAACTAGAGTTGTCATGCGCGATGCAGCTATCGCTTGCTATCGGCGCTATCGATAGCAGCGTTTCGTGCTTATTAGCTTTGTCCCACCACTGGATTTCGTAATTCGAAAGTTTAACTGCTATTTGTGCTACAGCTTACAACATATTTCAATGAAATGCGAGGAAATGGAATAAGATAATTTAATTTAACAAAAATTGTTTTTGTTCAGTTGGAGTCCATCTTGACGCTTCGTGATGATAGCTTTGTCACATTACTTTATTTTTTAATTCAAAAGCTTAACTTTTATTTTTACTACAATCTACACCTGTTCTTTATGAAAATGAAATGAGAATTAGGAATTAAAACTGTATGGCTCTCTACAAACTATTTTCAGTTTTGTCCCAGACTGAAATATTAATGTTAAATTTATATTTCGGGAAAATCCAATCCTAAATATTACATATACGATTTAAATTAACTAGGAATACATTTTGCTTCAAATCAATAGAAAAAATAATATTCATTGGTTAATTGCTTTGTCTTAAAATTAAAAATATAAAACAAGTAATATATATAAAAAAATTGTTGTTTTTTTTTTTACCGATATGCCATCTCTAACATCGATACACCATTGAACTGCATTTCCAGTAAACGGTCACTTTACAAATAAAATGGTAACTGCAACGATTTGTTGTTTTCATGCACGCACCCTCTGATAAAAACTTCTCATGTTTAGGCCGATGTGGACGTCTTCATAAGTAACTATACCCTTGTGGATCCAGAGATTTACCAGCTATGGATCGAGGGGTTTTCTTGTAAGTTCAGAGCTCCTGGCTCCCAACTGGTTGCCCATAAAGTAAATCCTTCGTTTTGCCTTTCCAGCCAGCGAGGCAGTGTCCTATTTGAAGCAAAAAGGATTTGGCCACTCCATGGGCGCTCCCAGCGATCTGATTGCCTCCGATGTACTGGACCACTACCGCACCTATTCCCTGATTGAGCTTTATCTCAACGCACCCACAAAACTTATGGAGCAATCCTGTTTCCAGTTGGAGCCGCACATGCGTGACCTAATTACCGAGAAGTATTACTCCATCGATGATGTGGTGGCCCGTGAGATTCTCGGCAAGAAGCTGACCTCGCGCTACCGCAAGGATCTGGACGAGGTGTCCGAGAAAACGTGCGTCAAGCTAAAGTCGGTTCGGTGGGTAAATTGGTAAATTGTATAGACAGAAGATCTAAGTTATTTGTCATTCATCAACAGACGGCAGTTTGATAACGTGAAGCGAATATTTAAGGCAGTGGAGGAAATGCCGGGCACGCTGACCAACAACATAAAACAGCATTTTTTCATATCAACCGATCTTGCCAAGTGAGAAACACATTTCACGCTACTTAGTTTCATTAGCTAAGCTACCGACTTCTTAAATGTTACAGAAAGTATGCCTGCATTGTTTTCCTGGCCTGCCTGCGTTTTGAAACCACCAAAAAGAAGCTGCAATACTTGAGTTTCAGTGATTTGTTAACCTGCTCCCATGCCATCATGATCTACTGGACCTACACTTATCAGGCATGACTTATTTCTTCCTGTTTTTTGTGGAACTAATTGATTGATTGCAGCACACTGGCCCGGAATACTATGATACCGAAATGGACAAAGAGTTTCTTTTGGACTTGCGGGAATTGCGTTGTCTTCTGGATAAGGAAAAGGAAATTAAGCAGTAAGAAAGAATAATAGTCCCAAAAGGCTTTAATATAGTGTTTAATTTGTATTTAGTCTCGTCTGCATGCGCCTCAAACCTGTTCTTTTAGAGCGTGCTTTTCACGAGCTGGATGGCAACTTTCGGTAAGGACTTTAAAGTATACAACCATTACCTTTGTGTAATTCGGTTTGTTTTCAGTTCGTACTGGCGCGCCTTAATCACAATTGCCTGCAATTTGCACCGCAATCGGGAGTTGCGCGACCTGTTTGTTGATCTCTGTGAGAAACTGATTGATCCTTGGCGTCAAAATGGTTGGAATCGCGAGCAAGTAAACAAGTTCCTGGCCTCCATAACGCAGAGCGTCTTGGATCTAGAAATATCTAGGTTAGATCTTGTCAACAAGACTTCTTACTGATTTTTAATGATAAATTATTTTAATTCCTTTGCAGGGATCAGGAGACTCGATGTCTTTGGGATCGCTACATGCAGGTCATTACGCTTTGCCTGGATAAAATGTATCACATTTAAGCTGTGGTTGAGTTAACGAGAAACTTGCAATTGTTTTGTGTACTTAGTAATTATGTTTTGTTTGTTTGAATTTGTCTTAACTTATACGTATGTATTTATGACATCATATTTTATAAATACACGAAAATATTTAAAAAGTACCTAACACCTGTGTTTTTAAGAAGCGATTTTTGAAAATATATGAGAAATTGAATATATTAGTAAAATTTAAATATGGTAATACCGTTAAAAATACGCGCCTTATATTTTCTTCATAAACAGGTATATTTTAGGAACATCGAGAGGTAAACCAACTTGGGCTAGACGAAGCTTACATATATACCCTTGCAGATTTTAATTCAATACAGAATATTTAAATAAATAATAAAAATGGTATCAAAAATAACAAAAATGAAACTGATCATATATTTCCTGGCGTTACAAACATCCGATCAAAATTATATTACTCTGTGCAAGTTTATAGTAATGGTATATTTCGAGAATACTTCTGAAAGCTTGATGGTATATTTTCCAGCCGCGTTCACACTAGAGCTTCCAAGCTGAAGATGCAGGAAAAGCTTGCAATAAATATTAATCGTCGGCCTGCACACACTTCCGTTATAAATGTTATTATTGGACGTTAATGTTAGTAAACAAACTGAAGGGTTTTCATCAGAAAGAACTTAATTTGCCATAAAGAAGCGCTATTGATTCGCAATGGAAGGTCAAGAGTTTAGGTAAGTTCCATTGAAAAGTGCATTGCAAATTACACACATTATATAAAAAAAAGCGAGAGTGTGCGTTAAGCACCCACACCAAAACACCAACACACACACACAAATTGCCCAGGTAAGTTTGTATGTCTGTGTTAAGGGAAGAGTAAGCAACAGTTGACGCTTTTTACAAGGGAAAGCCACCCACAAAAACACTGAATAACGGAAAATAACGGGGTTGATTTTAATCCATTCATGTATTTTCCACTTTCAGCGAAAATCTGGAGGAGATCGAAGATGAGACTTTCGACGGGGAGAAGTCCGCGAGAACCTCAGATGAAAATCGCAAGTACGTAAATGATTCACAGCCTACATACATAGTTGGTTTAAAATCATGTTTGTTTTAATTTAATTTGTTTTTATTAATTTATTGAGTTTTTTAAACAAATAACCGTTACAAAAAGTAAACTTTTTTTGTCCGCGGAAAGGATATTTTTTTTTCAGAATCTTGACCCCAGCTTTAAAATAAAAACAGTAAAAAATAGCAAAATTGGATTTTAAAATATAAAATTAGTTTTTATTTATTTTAAAAATACTTGTAAAATCATATTAAACCAACATAGCAAGTTAAATTATTATACGATGCCAACACTGTTCATACATAGATATAGAGGAATATAAAAATTACAATTTGTACTTGACTAAATATTAACACAGATTTTATCTAACGTAGTTTAATTAAAAACCCAATATTGTTCTGTGTAACTCTGTGAAACCCAATTAAGTCCAGCATTATCAAAATTTTCTCTTTTAGACAGAACCACAGTGAAATAGAGAAGCGACGGCGGGATAAGATGAACACGTACATCAACGAGCTCTCCTCTATGATCCCCATGTGCTTTGCGATGCAGCGTAAACTGGACAAGCTGACGGTGCTCCGGATGGCAGTACAGCATCTACGGGGCATCCGTGGCAGCGGCAGCTTGCATCCCTTCAACGGATCCGACTACAGACCGAGCTTTCTCTCGGACCAGGAGCTCAAGATGATCATTCTGCAGGCGTCGGAGGGATTCCTCTTTGTGGTGGGTTGTGACCGGGGACGCATCCTGTACGTCTCCGACTCGGTTTCCAGTGTGCTAAACAGCACCCCGGCGGATCTGCTGGGACAGAGCTGGTTCGATGTCCTGCACCCTAAGGATATTGGCAAGGTCAAGGAGCAACTGTCGTCGCTGGAGCAATGTCCCAGGGAAAGGCTCATCGATGCGAAAAGTTAGTTACCAACAAGGTTAAGTTTTTAAACGATATTAAGAAGGCATTATTTTGTACCCCTTATAGCCATGTTGCCCGTAAAGACCGACGTTCCGCAGAGCTTGTGCCGCCTGTGTCCCGGTGCCCGACGTTCCTTCTTCTGCCGCATGAAGCTACGCGCCGCGAACAACAACCAGATCAAGGAGGAGTCGGACACATCTTCCAGCTCTCGTAGCTCTACGAAACGCAAGTCCAGGCTGAGTACGGGCCACAAGTACCGGGTGATCCAGTGCACGGGCTACCTCAAATCATGGACACCCATCAAGGACGAAGATCAGGACGGAGACAGCGACGAGCATACAACGAACCTCTCCTGCTTGGTGGCAATAGGTCGTATTCCCCCCAACGTCCGCAACTCCACCTTACCCGCCTCGCTGGACAATCATCCGAACATTCGCCACTTGCTCTTCATCTCGCGGCACTCCGGCGAGGGAAAGTTTCTGTTCATCGACCAGCGGTAGGTCAAATTGATTGGTTTAAAGTTTATAGATAAAAATAAGACGTTTCAAAAAAGGCTTAGTTTACAATGAGTAAGAACCCAGTAAAGACCCTTTAAAAACGATGAAAAGCTGAACTTTTCTTACTCGTTGAGCAAAATTAGTAATTGTTGTATGTAGCAGGTAGAAGAAAGCATTTCCGACCCTATAAAGTATTAATATTATCGGAGTCCATCTAGCCATGTCCGTCTGTCTGTCCGTATGAACGTCGAGATATCGTTAACTATAAAAGCTAGAGATTTTGAATTTAAAATGTAGATCCTAGTTATGTATATGTACATTATCCGATCGAAATCTATCATAAAAACATTTTCCAAATCAGACCACCTAACACTGTATTATTATTAGGGGGCTTATTTATTATATTAAAATTACTAAGCTCAGTAACAGGTATCTAATAGTCGGTGAACTCGCCTATAGCTATTCTTCATTTTTTGTTAGCACTGATTTATAAATTAATTTAGTTTAATAATTTGATCAAAATACAAGTAAATTATTTGGTATGCATATGAAATTTTTTTTTTCCTACAAAACTATATTTTTTAACTTATAAAAATTTTTAAAAGCGAATTTTTGAACCCACCTATAGGTCGCATGTTTTTCTTTTGATTTCTTATGGAAAATTAGGAAACGATCAAAGTACTTAAAACTCTGGTTTCTTTTTATCAAAGTATCGGTTTTTTTGTGAATATAAGAATATTTAAACCCTCTATACCTATAATTTTTCTTCGAATTTTTGGAAAATTAATCCCTATTAACGTTTCTATTTCCTGAATGCAGTGCCACCCTCGTGATCGGCTTCCTGCCTCAGGAGATACTAGGCACAAGCTTCTACGAGTACTTTCACAACGAAGACATCGCCGCCCTGATGGAGTCCCACAAGATGGTGATGCAGATGCCGGAAAAGGTCACCACACAGGTCTACCGCTTCCGGTGCAAGGACAACAGCTATATTCAGCTGCAGAGCGAGTGGCGGGCCTTTAAAAATCCCTGGACGAGCGAGATTGACTACATAATTGCTAAGAACTCGGTCTTCCTTTAATATTTACTATAATCCAACATTTTGATACAGTTCCAAAGATAATCCATCGTATCGTGTTGCTGGCGCCGGCGATTGAAATTTCATATCCGATGTACAAACACTACTTATTGGATAAGCTCATCATTTTTCTACCACATCAATTAAATTAATGTACAAATTAAAAAAAAAAAAAAAATATTTGCCTAGATAAGAATGTTTCGAATAATCTTAATTTTAACTAATCTCGATTTCTACATTGCTCTCTGGAAAAGAGAGGTCGCAGTAAATTAAAAACAACAAATAGTTCTTGGCCAAGCACGTTTTGGACGTGATTGTTGCTCGAATTTCTTCGGACACACAACTACTAATATTTATATACCGCCATGTGTGTATTTGGTTTATCAACTGAGACGGGCTTTTTCGCCCGTTTTTAGTTTCATTTTATTTTTATTTTCATTTTTTTTTTTTTTTTTTTTTTTGCTTGCACTATCAATATACCCACATGAAAAGGCGGCAGCCCAGGCGCGTGGGTTTGTCTGGGTCTCTGGGTCTGGCTCTCTTATTCGTTGGATTCGGGTTCGGAATCAGTTGGCATAGAGCTGGCGTGGCGTACGGACGCTCTGACACTTTGGCTCCCTAGTGAATATATCAATTACTTGGACAAAAGCCTTGATTCGGTGACGGTTTCGGCGGTTGTGGTCACTAAAGACATATGTATATATTGAAATGAGTGCCCTCATATTTCTGTGCGCGATTCTAATTGGTTTTGTGATTTATTCACTTATCAGTTCTGTGCGGCGTCCCAAGAATTTTCCCCCAGGTGAGAATATTTAGGGATACGTGAGGAAGCATGCATATTAAAAGATAGGGGAATTTTCCAAATTTCAAAGAACTGAGATGCCAGTATTTAATTTCTAAAATAAATAAAAGATATTTATTACAAAAGGTAAGGGTTAAATAAATGTAGATATTCACGACATTCTGTATATTTTACTTTTTGTAAATTAACCAAATAGATTTTTTTTAGACGTTTATGGATATTGATAGATATTTAGCCAACGAACAGGCGACCTGCCCCACCACCAATTTGAGAGCTCATTAGCAACTTGTAATGGTGATCGGATAAATCGGCGGAGAACCAGACGGCACACGTCTCACATTGCAAATAAATCTCATTGATAAAATCGTCACACATTTCTGACACCTTGCCTAACTGGTCTGAATTCGCTATTAACAAGGGCCGAGCTCATTTATTCCATTTACAAATGCAGTTTGTTATGCATTTGGACTGGGATTATGGGTGCAATGGATGTCACTCCTTTATATAGGCAGTGTTTGAATTTTATTTGTCACTATCGAAAATTTGCAATTCAAATTGAGTTATATATATTTCTTAGAGATTTTTTAGCACTCTGAAAAAAACAGTACAATTTGTTTGCCTTTTAGTTATGAAATGCAATTTTGTACGCACGCCATATTGATAGTTAATAACTAAGGGGCTTAAGAAATAGATTACAAGATAGAGTTTTCACTTTCGATTTCGTGATTTACAACCCAACAGATTTTTGTAGAACCGATAAGATAACTAAAAGGTAGAAATCACTTAATTGAAGTGGGCAGTTTCAGGGTTTAGTGAAACCGAATCTCCAACTAAATCAATGATTCATATTAAGTCAAAATTTATTCTGAAGATTTGAATCTATTGAATTATAATAAAATATTAGAGAATAATATATAAATCAATGAATATTCTTTGTCCAAAATATTAAAATTATTTAAAATTTATTTAGCGATTTACTTAACATTTATTTTCCTCAACAGGACCTCGATTCTGGCCATGGCTTGGGAACACCATACAGGTAAGAACTAAAATATCATCTTTAAAATCAACATGTTTTAATCCAATTCTTTAGCGTATATCCGATAAAAGGGTATATTATTATTAAACAAAATTAAAAATTTGGTTTTTAATCAATTTTATGATTAGCTATAAAGTTAAACGTAATGAATATGAAATTTGAAATCATTTATGGAATTCATTTACAGCACTAACTTGCTAAATTAATTTGACAGTTTTATTCAAAGATGAAAATTAAGTTTGTGGAGCATTACAGTTTTTTTAAACATTTTTTTTTTAAATTAAAGGTCAGTTATGATGTTTTGTTTTATCATGTTCATTTTATTTGATTTTACTTCGAATTCTGGTAGACTTATTTAGGTCATCTGGAGTTAATTTTGTTATAATTAAAACGTTTTTAGAGATTCGTTGGTAAATATAAATGCTTAAGTTTGCTAAAATTAAAACAAATTGCTCAAACTCAAGAACAGCAACAATAAATGTAATGTACTTGATTCTGCTTGAAGATTTAAGCCAACAAGCAATAAATTTAATTTTGTAGACTAGTGTAATTTCACATAGTATAAGCTGACATATGCACCTTTTCGGATATATACCGATTAATCCTCCATTTTTCTGCAGTTCCGAAAGGAGGCCCGTGCCCTTGGCGGCCAGCACATCCTGTTTGAGCGGTGGGCGCAGGACTTCCGGAGTGACCTGGTGGGGATGAAACTGGGACGAGAGTACGTGGTGGTGGCTCTGGGTCACGAGATGGTCAAGGAGGTGCAGCTGCAGGAGGTGTTCGAAGGACGGCCGGACAACTTCTTCCTGCGCCTGCGCACCATGGGAACCCGGAAGGGAATCACCTGCACGGACGGACAGCTGTGGTACGAGCACCGCCACTTCGCCATGAAGCAGATGCGCCACGTGGGCTACGGCCGCAGCCAGATGGAGCATCAGATCGAACTGGAGGCGGAGGAGCTGCTGACCCAGTTGGAGGGCACGGGGGAGCAGCCAATCGAACCGGTCACCTGGTTGGCCCAAAGTGTGCTCAATGTGCTGTGGTGCCTGATTGCCGGCAAGCGGATCGCCAGCCAGGAGGATGGCACCCTGCGACGACTGCTCGACCTGATGAACAGACGTTCCAAGCTCTTTGACATCTGCGGCGGCCTGTTGGCCCAGTTCCCATGGCTGCGTCATGTGGCCCCCGATCGCACTGGCTACAATCTCATCCAGCAGCTGAACACAGAACTGTATGGCTTCTTTATGGACACCATCGAGGAGCATCGTCGGCAGCTGGCAAAGGATCCGTCGCCGACGGAAAGCGATCTTATCTATGCCTACCTGCAGGAGATGAGCGATCGCAGTGCTGGCGGCGAAAGCAGCAGCTTCAACGAGACGCAGTTGGTGATGACCATCCTGGATTTCTTCATAGCCGGCTCGCAGACCACCAGCAATACGATCAACTTGGCCCTAATGGTGCTGGCCATGCGGCCGGATGTCCAGGCGAAGCTCTTCGCCGAGGTGACCGCCAGTGTGGCCGCCGCCAGTTCGGATGCATTTCCTCACTTGAGCCGGCGGGAATCCTTTGACTATATGGACGCCTTCATCATGGAGGTGCAGCGTTTCTTTCACATCACTCCGATTACCGGTCCGCGGAGGGCTTTGTGGCCCACCAAGCTGGGTGGCTACGACATACCCAAGAATGCCACCATTCTGATCAGCCTGCGCTCGGTGCATCTGGACAAGGATCATTGGAAGGATCCGCTCGCGTTCCGTCCGGAAAGGTTTATCGATCCAGCTGGCAAGTGCTTCAAGGACGAGTACTTTATGCCCTTCGGCATAGGCAGACGTCGTTGCTTGGGCGATGCCCTGGCCCGTGCCTGCATCTTCTCGTTTCTGGTCCGGATCGTGCAGCACTTCAGCATTGTGCTGCCGGCGGGCGAGACGCCATCGATGGTCCTGCTGCCCGGGATTACTCTTACGCCGAAACCCTACAAGGTGCAGTTCGTCAAGCGCGCTTAAGTGCATTACCACATTTGACGGTGTCGGGAATATAGGATAAATTTCGATTTGTAGTATTACCCTGAGAAATTCCCGAGGGTTCAAAAAATTAGTTTAAATCTGAAGCTATGATGGAACTATGGGACAAAACTCAAACTATTTAAAGATTCGATTTAAAAGTATTTGGCTTTTTACATACTGAATACTGCATAGTTGTGGTCTAGTTGTTCTTTATTGATGTGTCCTCAAAATTAAATAATAATGTTTCATAATTTAAACGAATTTACAGGCGGCAATTTGCGTAACAAAATCAAATAAAAACATTTCAAGTTATTTGTTATTTGTTATCATTATCGTAAAGTACGTTTGTTTGTTTGTTTGTTTGTATGAATGTATAACAACACCATTTTGGGGGTCTCAACGTAATTGGGCTTAGTGAAGAATATTTACAAACTCAAATTGAGTAAAGCAAAATCATATACATTATTTTGTATAACACATTAAATTAGTACATACGAACTAGGTGAAAGCGATCCTCGCCAGCTGCGGAAAATGCTCGAGTAAGGTCATGATTGGTCCTGGACCACATCGAAAATGATAAAGTTTTAACCGCTGAAATAACACGCAGACGAGTATGTATAACAAAGGGACAAAAACGCGCCGACTGAATGACCAACTTCACTTAAATGCTAGTAGTGACTGCACTTCTCCTGCGGCCGATATTTCGTGCCCGTGCTCTGGCCTCCATTTAAATTCAAGAAGGCAAGCCATCGTTTCCCGTTGCCTGTGTTCTGTGTTTTCTGTGTGTTCAGGACCTCAGTAGGATTCGTTTTTCGATAGTGTTGATAGTGTCATGCCGAATGTGGTGCTAAAAGTTAAAGCCGCTGCTGGGCATGGTGTCCGGATCAAACTCGAACTGCTGGCTGCCCGCCACAGGTGCAACCCGGCTGTCCTCCTCTTCGTTGCCAAAGTACTGCTCGATTATGTAAAACGATTTGTGGTAGATGTCTCGGTTTTCGTGAGCCTGCAGATACTCGATCTTATCCAGACCTAAAACGAAAGTAAAGACGTTTTTAAATTGACATCCCTTTGTTCGCTTTGATAATTTCACTTACCGCCGCATTCCTCGATGGTAATGGCATAGGGATTTGGTCGCGTTTGGAACTTTTCGCCCGCCTTTAAAATGTTTTCCAGAGCATTCAGTGCCACCTGGACGATGTCCGAGTCGACGACGGTCAGAAAATCACACATTGGAGGCACACAGCCCACCTGGACCAAGTAGTTGATCTGCTCAGAGGTTCCGCTGCTGGTGGCATTGGTAATGGCCCAAGCTGCCTCTTTGCGCGTCTTGAATTCTGCCGTCTGCATGATAATCATCAGCTGCGGGAATATGTTGGCACTGATTATGGCCTGGATCTGCTCCCGATTGCCGGCCGCAATGTTCGAGATTGTCCAGCAGGCCTCTTTCTTGATGGTTTCCGCCGACGAGCGCAGGAGGTGGCTAATGCAAGGCAGGGCATTGTAGCCCAGTATCACCTGGGTCTGCTGATCGTCGCCGGTTACTATGTTGCCCACAGCCCGCAACGCGGCTGTGCTAACGTTATGCTGCGGATGTCTGCAACAAAGAAAGAAAGAATCAATTATTGATTTGTTAATTTTCAAAGCAGAAACCAGAACACTCACAGTAGCAGCTCTACTAGGCGACGACAAACGCCCGCATCAATTACAGCCTGGATTTTATCGTTCGGTCCATCCGACAGGTAGCTAATAGCCCAGCAAGTATCGCTAAGCACGTCCGCATCGGTGTAGTCCAGTAATCGTGCCAGTATGGGCAGACCATGCACAATTTTGGCAAAATCTGCGGGCGGGTTTTTGCCGCGGCACAGATTAGACAGTGTCCACACCGCATTCCGGATCATAGTTATGCGATCTGAGTTGCCCAAGACGCTGCAAGAGATTGAACAAATTGTGACACCAATTTAGGAAGAAATCTCCATCATTACTCACTTGAGGAGAGGCATCAGAATGCCGGAGCCGAGCAGATGGTCCCGGCACATTGGCGAGTCGCCGGCTATGTTACCCAGAGCCCACACAGCCTGCTCCTGGACATCGTCGTGGGGACTGGAGAGCAGCTCAATGAAGATGGGCACTGCTCCGGCCTCGATTACGATCTTGGTCTGGTGCGAGGTGCCCGAGGCAATGTTCGTCAGCGTCCAGGCGGCCTCAAATTGGAGCGTGGCATTCGAGCTGTTCCGCAGAAAAGTAACGAACTGCGGCACGATCCCCTTCTGTATGACCTCTTCGATGGGTGGATTGGGATCGCGGGACAACAGTTTGCGGAACTTTTGCGTGGCCTCCAGCTGGTCGCTCTCGCGTCCACTGTACAGCATCTGGATCATCTCCTCGTTTATAACTGATGGCTGTGCTCCGGTTCCGCCAGTTGGTTCGCTCTGGCCGCCCGGAAAATGCGTTGGTCCAGTGCTGCTGTCAGCCATATGCATGTCGCCAGCCTGGAAAGAATGATACTTTGACTTATTGCATATTTGGGACAGAGAATTACCCACCTGTAGATCGTTGCTGGTGCTGCTCTCCATTCCGGCTGAAGTCGAGGATGTGGCCGGCTCGAGGACCACATTGCGACGCTTGAAGAGTTGCTGTTCGCGTTTGGTCTTTCGCAACTGGATGCCCACCTCCTCGCGACGACGCCTCATCTCGGTGGAGTCCAAGGCGGCATTTTTATAGCGCTGCTTGTGGGTGGTTGACATTTCGCCGTCTTAGCAATTTAAAATCTAAAAAAACAAAAGAAACAGTTAAAGATCGGGAATTTTTCGAATGGAAAGTGAATGTTTATGATCGGGACCCAATCCCAAAATGAATTTTAAAACCCGGATATCTTAGCAATTGAAAAAATGAAAAAAAATGGATCAAAAAAGCTATAGATTAACATAAGAGTCTAAGGTTTGTAGTCGCTATAAAGGGTGAAATGGTCTCATGGAAAGTGGCATTCATGACTGGGTTTTCCTATCCAATTCGGAACTTGATTTTGAAACACTGAAACTGCACATTCACTAGGTGATTGCGCTTAAATAATCCTACATCTCTGAGATAATCGAGATTACGTTGTTTGGCTTATATTATGCATTTAGCGCATTCACATTTAATGAACTTTTCAGTTTTCCTGGCAATATGCACAATCACAACACTTTCACATTTCATTGTGTGTGCACACGGCTGGTTTGCGTGCGTGTGTATGGGTGCGGGCTTAGGTCAGCATTACCAATTTCTCGAGTTATTGGATACGCCCTTTACAAGGATACCACCAATCCAGTATTATTCCTCCCACCGACACCTGATTGGAGCGCAACATACCTGTTCCTGCGAATCCTTTCCGCGATTTAATCATGCAAAGAAACTTGAAAATTTCACACGTTTTAAGGAACAGAGCTACCAGACGGTCGGGAATGCAGTGCACACAGCTGATGCGTAATCGATAACGATATCCCCCGATTGCAAGCATTCCAATCCAATTGCAATTCACTTAAATATGAAGGATTCCAAGAAAAAAGTGCGCAAAACAGCCAATAAGCACAAGGAAGTCTCGGATTCTGAGAAAAAGAAAACCATAGAACTGCTGCACGAATACAACGATCTGAAGGATGCTACGCAACTAGTATTGGGAGCCTTGGCGACCCTTAAAAGCGTTCCCATTCGATCGGTTTATGCCACCTACAACCTGCCCGTCGACGAATAAAAATGCGTTATTAATAGTGAAGTCTTATGTACTTGTTGTAAATAACTCAGTATACAGCCAAGTGCATGTAAATGCCTCCTGGTTGGGCAGTTCCATTAGTCTACCACTAATAAATCCATCTAAAACTAGTTATTGCATGTTTAAGGGCCTACTGGCCAGCATGGAAATAGGATCGGCATCGCTCATTGAAGGTCTTGTAGGTGCGCTCCTTGATAATGTCCTCCACATTCAGCTCGGCCTGAAGAACACGCAGCTAAAATGGATATGAGATCAGTTGTTTGTTATGGATGTTGAGCCAACACCTACCTTGCGCTGCTCGGCTTTGAACTGGCTATCAATATCCACATCATCTGGCTGAGCCTCTCGCTTTTCCCTTAGCTGCTTCAGATTGTTGGCCGATATGGTTATGCAACTGCGTATGCTATCTTGCTGCAAGGAGGTATTTATGTAGTATCGGTTGACCCGCGGAGGAAACGTTTAGTGGCGAGTTACCCTGGACAGGTGCGACTGCTGGAGTTTCGAGTACAGATCGCGACAGGTGCCCTCGGTGTTCACCTGACCCTGACCCTTGAACGACTCCGTGGGCAGGGCATTATTCAATGCATATATAATCTTGTCGTCCACATCTCGCATCTTCTTCAGCGCTTCCTGTTTAGGAACTTGTGTCCATGTAATATGCCAGCTATTTACTGTTTTAACCAATTAATAAAGCATACCTGGAAGCCCAGAAAGTCCAAGCACAAAGCCGCCATTGAAAACAGTTAGGAAACTAGTAAAATCTTCTAAAAATAATAAAAACAAACTGCTGTATGTAAATTGCCGGCGCAATGTGCCACACAGCGGCGTTGCCACCTGGGAAAATATACCGATCACTAACTATCGATTATTAAAATACATTAATCAAAAACAAGGAATTTAATTTTCTCACTAGGAATTAGGACCTTCTTAAATGCTTATATGTTATATATTTATATGAATGAAATATATAATACATTAACCGATATCACCATTAAAATATAAAGTGATATTTTTCTGGTTCTTTTATTTTTTAACTGAGTTTCCCATCTTTAATACACAAGGCAAAACCAAGTCAGCTTCTAACCGAAATTTTCAAATCAACTGAGTTATCAATAGGTCGTGTTCCTGCTACTTGTGAATCATCGCTGAGTGATTCTGAGCAAATCAAATCATAACTTAATAAAATAAGCAGAATGGCGCTCAGATTTGAGGATATTCACAACAAAATTGAAAGAGGTGAATACAAACTGGCTGTTAATGACAAAAGCACTCGTAGCACCGTGTGGCGGGTGTACCGCAAAATCGAGAAGGACGATGGCAGCATCCTGGAGCATGTATTATTCTGCGTTGGCTGCCAGAGTTTAATGTCCTTCCCCCACAAGACCACAACGAATTTAAGACGGCACAGGTGCCATCTTCAGTATCTCAAGAATCAGTCGTTTGACGGCTACAACTACAATTCGTCCAGTGAATCTGAATGCAAAAAGAGGAAGGTTCGCTCTAAGGCCATGGAGGAGCAGGAGAATCAGCTGTCCCTATCGGATGAAATGGAATCGAAACCTACTGCTGCCGATATAGCCGCCTTTGTCGTTGGAGTCGCTAGCGGCAAGGACTCCCCCGCAGCTTCATCTCGTGCCCAACTTCCGCACATAGTGCTTCCCCTGGATGTTAGCGGTGCTGAGGAGTCCGACATATTCGCCAAGACTTGGGCGCTCGAATATCGAAAACTCAGCGAGGACCAGAAGTTCTATGCCAAAAAAGCAATAGACGAAATCCTTGTTTTGGGCAGGTTAAGACGTCTTACATTGAATACGGTCCCAACAGCGTAATGGAATAGTTAAGCAGGTTAAACTAGGCTTCCATTTAAGCTAATCCTAATTACTTTGTACAAATTGTATTATTTATTGCACACTAAAAATTCAATCTGCCATATTAAATTATCTCTAAAACTGGTAATGTATTATTTTTTGTAGGTGCTCCGGGCTAAGCAAGTGCAAAATGGAAAGTTATCTCCGGTTTTTGTGTTATAAAATTTTAAGATCTTTTTAACATAGAAAAATATATATATTACTCGTTGAATCATAAGCTTTGGTTTAACAGCATCACAAGACTCTTTAAGGTGAGGTTCATTTTTAAAATAACACTTTCTATATCCACCTTAAATTTTCATAGAAAAATTACATTTAATACCTCAGGTCTTATACTATCGATATTTATTTGAGAAATGCCGATATTTAATGTCATCCCTATTTTGAGCTTTCCTTTGTTGTCATTTCCATTTTATTTATTTGTATAATTTTGAAAAAATGAGTGATCTTAAGAGGCGACCACTGCACGGCGACACGCCCAGGACTCCCCCTGCCTCCCAGGCGAAGGACGAAGTGGACAAAAACAGGTCGTACATGAAGGAGTCGGCAGCCAGCTACGAAGAAGGCACATCTTCAGCCGGCGAGCAAGAAGAAGACGACGAGATCCAGGAAGATTCTGAGTCTCATGATGCCGGCGATGTGTCCCGAAGACGCAGTATTCCAACTCCCAGTTCCATTTTAAACGAGAAGCACCACCCCAGCAACGAAGCCCAAGGAAGCAATGGACTCTATATTTGGTTAGCCTTAGCCGGTGTGTTAGTGGGTTTATTTTTGGTCTACGGATCGAATGTATTTGCGGCGGAAAAGCAATGTGCCTTTGAAGCTCTTCGTGGAAATAAGCCCCAACAGCCAGAGAAGGTCTGGAAAGCCCTACAAATGGGGATCGAGGGACTCATTAACAAGAGGGACAAGCACCCCAGTGTGTTTTTGTTCCTGCATCAGGACCCCAAGCTCCAAACACTGATCGATGCGATTGCTGCCGAGGCTTCTGTGTGTTTTGGTAAGTTAACAAAACCTCGTTAAAAACGAACTTGAACAGTTTGCTTTCGACTTACTAAATGTACCATTTAGACCACATGTTGAAATGGATAACTATATTTTTAGGTTTGAAATTATTCACATTTGTATCCTTTTGTTATTAGAATTTTACGGGTATTATTAATATTTGTATTAAAAATATATATTTAATTTACTTACACTTTACTTTTCACGTACAATCTTCAACAGGTGGTCCTAGCCAACTGATTCACATGAACAAGGAGGATTTCGGCTCGAATATGAATGACTATGGCCTGGCAATTGAGCGGTTTAAGGCAAAGGTCAATGACGGAAAGGTTTTCCTAATAGCAAATCTTAACGAAGTAAGTCTTAATGTGTGGGTAGTTTTTTAAATGATCTAAGCGCAATGTAATTCACAGATCGCACCGAATGGAGCTCGGGCTTTGCACACAATCTGTGATACCTACAGCCCAATCGTGGAGGATACCGTCATCTTTCTAACGCTCCGAACATTCAACACTTCTGCCGTTCCGAACTCGGTAAAACTGGCCACCGACACTCTGTACGATCTGTGGGGCGAGGAGTTGCGGGACAATGAGCTCGATCCCCTGATTACTCGCGTTACTGATCAGGTGCTCCACTTGAGGGGCAGTAGTTAGGTTAAAACACATAGCAGTACTGAAGATGCCCAAATACTTGGCGGTCAGCAAGCTTAAAGCTCTAATTTCAAGGATTAGCTAGGCGGCCATCGATTTAATATTCATTTTCCAGAAATATTTTCTGTTCTGCAATTGGTTTTAGCTCAAGAAAATAAAAATCTCTTAAAGTACGGACGTTGTATGACCTCTCCACAGCTCAACTAAAAATGTAAGAAGGCTGCAGATCATACCGAAACACCAAAGCAGAATTAGGCCAATGATGTTGTCAATGCCCAGTTTGACGGGTCCAATATCCAGGTTCAGTTTCTGCGAAGCCACAATGCGATTTTGGCGACGTGCGTTCATGTAATCCGCGGCGATTTTCCACTCCCAGAATTTGTCAAGGCCTGATGAGTGCCAGGCAAGGATAAAGTCGTTATAGGCACTCAAATGTGGCCAAAGCCTAGGAACAAATGCTACTGTGAAGGCAAAGTAAATGTCATCTACCATAAGCTTCAGGTGATCCAAAGCGTCGTTGGCTAAGAGCTCTGTGTTTCCCAAATGGCCAAACTGCATACGCTCCACCACAAATCCCATTTGCTCCGTGTGCGAATAGGCGGAAATCTGAGCGGCATCATACACCCTGTATTGCTCCATCAAACCAAGTAGAACTGGCTGTAAGTATTTGATATACATAATTTAATATGACAGATCTTTTTCCAGCCTCTAACTCTTTACTTACGTCCGCTGACCGTTCGTCAATGGTGGTTATCCAGGCCTGTGAAGTCCCTGTCCAAATAAGCTTGTGGTCGAAGAGACGTTGCCGAGAGTCTGCTGCCTCCTCCAGAGTGGGTAATGTCAGAATGGCCGCCAGTCCGCCGCTGTAGACGGTTGTTAAGATAATGTCGATCATGTAGCTTGCAACCAGAACTGTTCTCAGAGCATACGAGCTGGTCACGTAGCTGGTGCTCTGGTTAACGAACAGTTTTAGAATACTAATGCAACCGAACCGCAGGCTTTCGATCCACGAATTGAAAAAGTTACTTGAAGAGTGCTCCCAACGACGGGTCACACAAAGGGCCACACTTTCAAGCAGCAAACAGAGCATCACGCACATCCAAAGGACGGCCTGGAAAGGTCGGAGCAGGAGGGTCCAGCTGATTAGGCGATTGGGAGCGGGAACTAGGCAGGTGACTCCAGATCGGCCTAGAAAGTGGGTCATATCCATAAACTCATATGCCTCGTACCTAGTAATAAAAGTAAATATTATAGTTTAATTCTTGTTTAAAAATGTAGAAATTTTACCATAAGTACATGCCACCTATGCCGTAGTCGTTTCGTCTATCAAGAACCATCCCCACAAGACCATAACCCGAGGCATTTGGAAAGATGTCACCCCAGTCGGCAGTTTCGGCTGTGTATGAAAACATATTAAATCGAATTTTGCTTCAGTTAAGTTCTATCACCTACATGTGTCCACCTGAATGGTGCAGTTATATAGTTCGCAGAATATAATCATTAGTCGCACTTCTGTACCATCGATGGTTACTTCCGTTGTATTTTCGGAGCGATCATAATAAAACGGCTGTTTTTTCTGGCTCAAAGAAAAACGATTCAATATCACTTGAAATGCTCTTTAAAAACAAACTAAGAACTCACATAATCCAATAGCATGAAAGGTTTATAGTCAAAGATGCCAATGACTACCTCTCGCCCTTGAAGGTTTCGCATCTTGCCCAACATTGTACTCTTCTTCCCAACGTCCCTGGTAATCTTCTCCTTCGCGGCATCATATTTTTGAAGTAGATCAAATTCAACAGGTCCCGGGATTGGACCAAAGTCTCGTGGACCGACAAATCGGTTTGTTTTAATATCGAAAGTGCTTGAGTTCAGGTTTTCGGAGGTTATCAGTAAAATATTTGGTTGATCTGCTATTATAAATTAATAATGGCAATCCAATTCTTTGAATTTAGTGGATATTTACAACCTTGGAATATGTACCCATTCAGATAGTCATCTTTTTTTTCTACCAGCTCTTCAGTGTAAACAAAAATAAACCGATTTTGCAGAGATCGCCAAATGGAGTAGATACTGGCGTAATAAAAAGATCTTGTGAACTCGGGAATCTGCTCCTGAAATGCTAAAAAGTTCTTAGATAAAAAGAAGTGAATTTAATTATAGCAGTTTTTGTCCACAGAAAATGTATTTGAAAACCAACAAAATTGTATTAATCTATCGCCTATATCTTAATTGTATTATATTAAGATATAGGCGATGCGCAAAGTTGTCAAAGCTTTTATAAAAATTACTCATTCGACACGTAAGCCAGCTTGAATTTTGTGCGAAGAAATCTTTCTCCCATCTGTCAACCTATTGTCAATATGTCAACTTATTGGTCGTGATTAAATATGAGTCCAAATATGGATAACAACAAAACAATTTTTTTTGGTTGAAAACCCGAATTTATTTTTTGTAACCTGGATAAGAATATATTTTTAATCAGAGGCAACAGTACGTATGAGTGATAAACTTAAAGGCCAACAAATTTTTTTCGCGAACTATAAGCTATAATCAGAAAACCAGTTTATTTTTTTAGAAAACCTAAGGGCTTCGCGCAAAAATTTTTTAGTTTTTTTTTTAAATTATTGATTTAAATTTTTGTCAATAAACACAGAACGTATGAGTGATAAGCTTTAAAGGCAATGCTTCAGATACTAAAACGTACTTTTCTAAAATGTTTTATATACAAAAAAGTGTATATTGTTACAAAATAAAAAACTTGTTAATAATATCAAATTCAGAAATTATCCTATTTTGTTTCAGGGCGGGAGTTTTATATGGAACTATCGTTTTATAAATGTAGGGGGCTTATCTTCATAAAGTACTCCAGCGCAAAATATATCGTCAGCTGCTCCGTTATCGATAGCCAGTCAAATAAAAGAAAATGGAAAAACTGTTTGCCGCCGAACGGTAAAATAAATAAATAAGAAAACTTAAAACATAATGGAAAAGTTGGGGTTGGGGTGTCTATTCGGCGGCAAACCCCAGGAAACGAGTAAGGGCCCCAGCATCCTAGATCTGAACTACGAGTGCTACTTGGAGATTTTTGCACATCTGAGTGCGCTGGAGGATCGGCTAAATCTGGGCCGCGCCCACCCTCTTTTCCGGGATGTGCTAAGGGACGTTTTGCGAACGCGCTACGGAAAAATCAATGCACGAATACTGAAAACCATCCCGGACTGGGAGTTCCTGCTACGGCTGTGCGGATCGGAAGTGTCCAGATGTGAGGTGCCCCACGGCCGCTGGGACGAGCCCTTCACCTACCCCTTCCTGGACCTGCTCGGGCGCCACTGCCCCAATCTGCGGCAGGCGGTTATCATATTCATGCACGCGGTCACAGCGACGCCGCCGGAGATTCCGGACAGGGGCAACATCATGCAGCTGCTCCTGGAGCTGCCCAGTCTGATCGATCTCACTCTGATAGATGCCAGATCTGCACAGCGTGAGTATACCTATATAAAGCTCTTAAGTTAGTACAAGCTTCTTCATTTAAATAATAAATTTCATAACTCATAACTCATTTCATAACTCAAAATTCACTACTTAAAATATAACTTTGGAAGGTTTCTAAAGAAAACTATTAAAACTTTTAAAAGTTTTCATTTTTTCCATGAAGTGTATACTATTTTTTTTTTTTTAATTATAGCTTATATAATTCAAATTAAAAACATAGGGTTTTAACTTTTGTTTGTATTTCTTTTAACCTATCATAATTTAAAATATAAAAGTTTGAATCGTTATTATTACTTCGGTTTTTAGAAAAATTAATTTGTTTCTATGAGTCTGTGAGAAATTAAAATAATTTAATATTTTTAAAAATTGCTCAAAAATTTAAATTAACTTTGGAAGGTCCCTAAAGAAGACTATTAAAACTTAAAAAAATATAGCTTTTTCCATGAAGCTTATACTAGCTTTTTTTATATTAATTATAGCTTAAATATATCGAGTTAAAAAAATAAGGTATTAACTTGAATTTGTATTTCTATTAACCTATCAACATTTAAAGTTAAAAAAGTTTAAATCGTTATTATTACTTTTTAGAAATTTAATTTGTTTTTATGAGTCATTAAGAAATTTAAATAACTTAGGATTTTTAAAAACTAATCAAAAATGTAAATGTAAAAATTCATTAGGAAAATTTTAGATTATATGTACACCCAAAAAAGACTGTAATAAAGGTTTAATTAGTGTATTTTTAAATCAAACTACAAATAGTATTAAAAAGTATTAATACTTAATAATGTAACCCCTATAATTTTTAGTTTAACTACTACACCGAAAAGTCTTAAATTGTAGACTAAGGGCCTATTTTTAAACCAGATAAGTTTCACTTTAATACACTCGTGGTATTATTATTGACACATGTTGTGTACCCAATAGTTTAAAATTTATGTAAGAATAGTTTAGTTTATATGACAAATTTACACACCGCCTAAGGGAGCTGTTTTTCCCCTTTTTTACAACAAAGAATAAGTCTAAGTAAACATTGCAGAGGAGCAGTTGCGGCATTTTACTAAGCTGGAGACCCTGGACTTGGATGGCGTCGACCCGAACCTGAGTAACGTAGCCTTCCAGCAGATGTTTGAGAACAAGGAGAGCGTGGTACGACTCCTGCTGAACTTCGGACGAGATCGGAGACGATCGCATCAGGTGCCCCAGTTGGCGGATAAGTTACCCAGCTTGGAGCACCTCACGCTGGATAATTTTGATGTCAACTTTTCCGACCTGGGCGACTTCAAAGCCCTGCAATCACTGCGCCTGATCGCCCGTGGAGTGGCGGAAGTTAGCAATGACTTCTATAGATCGATAGCCAGACGCGCTGGTAGCCTCCAAAAGCTGCAGCTCTTGTCGGTTCGTGTGAGAGGCGACCAAGTGCATCATATTCTGTCATTCAGCCGACTGAGAGCTCTGGACTGCGACAATTGGCCGGCTCAGTCGGTGGACCAGTTGGGTCAGTTGACGGAGCTCGAGTGCCTGGTCCTGGATTGCATTGACTCGCCTGCGAACGCAAGTCGTCAACTCTCATCCCTGCTAACAAGCTGCCTCAAGCTGAACCACCTAAAACTGGGTAAGAGATGGCAGATGCCCATCGCGGATGCAAATAGGTTTCTAGAAAAACTATCAGCCATACGAAAGGATCCCAACAACAAGCTTCTGCTTACCTTTGACTTCGTCAAGACAGCGGACTCTCAAAAAAAGGTAATACATATTTCACTATAAACTAAATGGATCTACTATATTACGCTAATTTCTTAGTTGAAAAATATTTTAATGGATCTTGACCACTTGCGGGTGTCCTTTGATGGAGCCACCTGTCATCATTGTCAGCCAGACACCCACTCCAAATGCGATACCATCTTTGACTAGTCATCGTCTCCATTAAAAACTCACCTCACAGTGGGACTTCTCTATGGCGACAGTCAGCCTAAGAGTCCAATCGTTATAGGCGATTCCCTTTCCCTCAAGCTCATCCCGTTTTCTTTTGTAGTCATACACATCTTTGTCTTCTGAATGGTTTAACCATCTCTGCGAGTCCATCATGATTAATGGTAGCGGTTCAACCGTGTCCAGACGAAAGTCGAATGCAGGATGCCACAAAATACAAGTGGCATGAGAATCCGTAAAGTATTGCTGAGCTAATTGTAATTATTAGTGTTTTTTTTATTGTTCAATATATCAAAACTTACCAAGAAAACTAAGAACAGTACTCCAGTAATTAGGCTCTACCAATAAATCGCCCATTTAACAGCTTTTTTTATCCGAAAAATACAATTTTTAAAAAGTTTCCTATAAATAATCTTAATCCTTGAAAAAACACCTAAGAATTATTCAATATACTTGCAGATAGTAGATAGTCTGAATTATTTAAATTTCATGTTAATTGTTTAAATATTTAAATCACTCGATTTTTGGTCAAATTTCAGTATTTTCTAAATTTTTTAACGATTTATGAATTAATTTAAACACTTTTACCTATGTAAGTACCTGATAAAGTTTTTCTTGCCAAACGGGCCCACAGGCGATGCAAAATGACTCGAAGTCTTGGAATAATATTAAGGAAAGGTGTACGTTTTGCAGTTGATAATAATAGGTCTTCCATACATTTATTATTGAACAAATTAAGTGCATGCACAACTAGTAAAACGCATTGTCAAACTGTTAAAATATTTATTGTTATAAATATGTTTATCCTTTACGGTAAATATTAAACAAATACTAATTTCCATATTAAATTAGTTTTGAATTACAAACTAAGAATAAATGGGCGGGGAAAAAAGGGGAAAAGCGTAAAGAGGCCTAAAAACTCCCATTTCCTGGGGAGAGTAAATAGAGATACGAATAGCTGGATATCCAATGTAGATTTGCTCGGGCTTTGATCCCAGGATCTTGTCACTTATGGTTATGCATTCCACGACTGTCCTAAGCCTTAACGCTGCCAATGCCGTTGCCCAGGGACTTCATCAGCTGGTAGCACTCCTTCAGCTTCCGCTTATCGCCCACCTTCTCCAGGGTCTTGGCCGCCTCGGCCAGCATGCCAGCACGCTCACCCGGGGAACTGAGAAGTGCCGGCGGCAGATACTTGCAGGCCACGTACATGGCCGATGCCCGCTCCCGCTCCCCGCCCTCGAAGTTCTGGTGCCGCCGATCCTTGCTGCCGCAGAAGATGGACGAGCTGGCGTAGCGCGACCGCAGACTCCTGTCCAGAAGCTGTTGCGTTGGACACGGTGAGGCGCCGGCCATCAAACGACATACCGCCTCGTACAAATATATCCTCGATTGGGCGTTCTGCAATGTTTAGTTAATAAATAGTGTGTTAATAGGAACATAAGCAAAAGGGGATGTTTCAGAAATCGCCAAAACAATATTTATAATGGCGTCCCAGAATATGCAATGAAAAATAGGAATGTCGCTTTTCGTAATGTACCCATCTCAATATGGATTTAAAATAATTATTTTATTGCATACTTTTAGTCGCTCCTAAAAATGTTTTCAAAAACTTAGCACTTTCGATCTTCTAACTATTGATGAAAATGGGCAGTTTTCTAAGCCGTTTTTCCAACGTTTTCTTTGACTTTTACATTAAATTTTAAAATCTATTTTGCAAGATACTAAAATTTACTTTTGAATCTTAAAGAATAATACCCAAAACCGTGAACAATTAAAATTAATTAAAAATAAACCCATTGGGTATCAAATTTCGAAAACCACTTGAAAAAGTATAGATAACGTACCGGTATATTTTCCACAATGCTGCGCAAAGAATTCAAATCGGTCTGGAACTTTTCGAGCACATCACCGGGCACTTGGTAGAAGCCATCATCCTCTATATTCATGTGCTCCAGTTCCCACAAAGCAGTCCGAGTTTCGAGCAACCAATCGCAGGTGAGCAATTGGAAAAGCTGCGAAATGGGAAATGGACAAAATGAATATGGGTTATTGAATTCCAGGCGACCTTTGCCAGCGACGGTCGACGATGTTTGTGAAATGCACAGAGCTTGCACTGAAGTTGTATTGCCTGAGGCAAGTGGGACAGACAATGCGACTACAATGCACCTGCGTGTCATCTCTGGAGGAAGAGTCTGCTGGCATCCGGTCACCACTGGCTGGTGTATTAGGGTGCAGTCTTTCTTACCAACTTTATACCCTTGGCGTTGGTGATCCTGTTCACAGTAAGACACTCTTGAAGCTTAACACTTGACTCGTTGCACAGGTTGTTCACCGAGTGCTTGAGGCTCTTGTCCAGGGCGTTACCATTGTTCCTGAACAAAATCACAGTACATTATTGACTGAACAACCATTCTGCAAGTTCACTATTCTCACTCACATTAATAGTATCATCTTGGCTCGGAGCACCGCATGCAGGGCCCGGGGCAAATGATCGTTTTCACTGCACTGCTGCAGCTGGACGGGCATCTGCTTGATGCTGTCGTGCAGCTGCTCGGCCAACGTATCTTCGCCAAGGAGCCAGTGCACAGCGATCTCCAGGACATTCGCCCACCACACCACATTGGTATCGCGCTCATCCTCATCGGCCCACAGGGTGTCCCTCAGCAGCGACGTGTACTTAAGAACATTGCTGACGATAGTGCCGCTGTGCTGCTGTTGCTGCAGTTGCTCCGTCTCGCCACCGGCTGTAGATGCGGGTAACCCGCCCGACTTGTGACCAGCTCCCACCAGACACTGAATGGCCTTGAAGAGCAAATGCTCGCGGTATTGCTGCGGGAATAGAAAAAACTAGTTAGTTTTGAAACGTCTAAAGGTTTAGTTAAATGCAAGAGCACCTTTATAACGTGGGCAGCGGGGTCACAGGGATTCCGAAGACGCGTGAAAAAGCCATCCTGCTCGCCGGAGTCGCTCAGATCGTAGCTGAAGACGTGCGTGCTGCAGTAGCGATATCCATAGGCACTAAAGGCCCAACGCAACTCCTGCGTTTGCTCGGCAGCCCGGGTGCGACCGCATTCCTGGCGCGCACGACTCATGTAGTAGCGGGCGAAGAGCTGCTGCAGCCACTTGGGCGCGCTGCGCTTCATTCGCAGCGCCGTCATCACGTGGATGCAGATGGTCTCGCGCGGTGTCAGCAGATTGTGAGCCACCTCAGCCATGTTGCTGGCAAAGAGCGCCATCATGATGCCGTTGCCGTCACCGCGACTTCCATTCCCAGTCAACTGCAGTTGATTTAGTCGATTGAAGAGCAGTGCCAGTTCCCGCGCTGAAGCCAGCGCCTGTTTCCGGCTGGCGGCGTTGCTGAACAGTCCTCCTGTCCGACGCGACAGTACCCGGCCCAGCCAGAGGCGGTGGAAGAGGAACCGCAAGAACTGCCATGTGGTCTGCAGGTAACACTCCAATCGCGATGCAGGCAAACTCAATCCGAACATGTGCAAACAGTTCAAGTAACTGGCGTACGCCTGGGCTGCTTGTCCTTGGGCAAAGTGGGAGTCGGCCCGCTGCTTGTGCTGCCAGTAGGCATCCGTTTGGGCGTCCAACTGCGGATCTCCGTATACCAGCAGCTTCACCAGACAGCCGAGCATCAGTGTCAAGTTCAAAAGCCATATCCATGAGCTCTGCTGCCAGCCAGAAAAGCCTTCACCTAATGCAAATAAAGTAAAGCTATAGCTAGGGAAATATAAAATATAGTAGCCTAACTAACCATCTACGTCGTACGAGAGAATGCGCCTCTGACCGCTCAGCTCGCCCATGCCGTCATTGCTGCCAAACTGGCCACGTTGGAGGAAGGTTTTGAAGGGATTGACGGCCAGGATAGCAAACATAAACATACAGAGTCCCAGGCGGGAGTGGGTGGCCATGCCGCGCATGGAGCTGGGCACCACAAGCGGTTCATCATTGCTGCTGCTACCGCTGCTGCAGCTGGCGGTGGATCCGCCGTAGGGCGACGGCGGCAGCGAGATGTCCGAGTGCAGGGGCGAAAGCGAAGGGTCCGATACGTCGCTGCGCGGCGGTGTGAGTCCAGCATCCGTGGCGATGGTTGAGCAACTCACGCGACGCTTCTTGGAGGCTCGTCCTGGCCGGGTGCCCAGCTGCAGGAGATCCTTGACCTTGGAGCCGTCGCGGGCCATCAGTTCCCGCTGCAGGCGCTGCAGCTCTGCCTTCAGATCGTGCGTCTGGCGCTGCAGATCCCGGATCTTGTCTATGGACTTCCGCAGCACTGCGGATTTGTTCAGCTTGGCCTGCTCGCCCACCACCAAGTTCTTCAGCTCATTGATCTTGTCGTTGATCGAAGTGCGGTACCGCCGTTCGATGGCGTTGTGCGCGGAGCGCTTCACCTCCTTCACCTTGGGCTGCACCCGGTTGATGGGCACCTTGCCCTGGACCTGGTCCATGGCGCCGGGAGATGGTGCCAGGGGCGCCACTCTCACCTTGCTGGCCCTGCTCGACGGTGGAGCCACAGGTGGAGAGGTCTTCGGACTGGCCACGGTTGTCGTCGTCGTCGTCGTCGGGGATTCCATCATCACGGGCATGGCTGAGGCGGAGGGCATTAGTGCGGGACTCGTGGCCATTGGCTGGGCGTACATGATGAAGGGTTGCGGATGCGACTGCAGGGTCAAGGGAGTGGCGGCTGCAGCAACGGGTTGCATGACATTCACACTCTGGGGCGACGACTCCGCTGGCGGCGTGGGCGGGGAAATGGAGCGGTAGACAAAACTACTGCTCATAGTTGGCGAGTAAACCGTGCTGTTCGTCGGCAATCGCTGGGTATCCATGTGGTGGACGGTGGCCGTCGGTTGGGTGGCCTTCAGGAGAGCCGGCTGCAGCTGCTGCTGTTGCTGGGGGAGATTGTAGTTGGAGGCCATGAGGGGATCCGGCTTGTAGACGAGCAACGGAGGCTGCTGCTGTTGCTGCAGCTCCTCCTTGATGTGCACTGGCGAGGAGTGCTCGCTCTTCACGTGCGGCGGCTGCTGCTCCACAGCCGGCGTTTGCGTTGGGGGATGCGTTCGCGGCGGCGTCTCGTCAATCATCAGCATGTCGTACATCTGTGGCTGCAGGTCCATTTCGTTCAGGAAGCTGTCCAGCATGTCCGAGTGCAGCACCTCGTTGATCATGTCGAAGGCGTCCTCCGGCTTGAACAAATCCATCGATTCGTCCAGCGGAGCCTCCATAAAGTTCATCGGATTTGTGTCCATCGCTTATGCTGCTGATGAAAACAACAATAACGTTGTGCAATTAAATACTGGCGGGCCCACGTATGTACATATGGGTTTGTTTATTAAATTTCTAAGCGGCGCAATTACACAGCGAAAACAACAGTGGGACGAGTCGCGAGTTTAAGTTAAACAAAATTTTATATCCTATTTGAAAAATTTCTAAATTTAAATGGAAATTATTTAAATCAATTTAATCGAAAGTTTTCAGAATTGAGTTAGTTAAACAAATAACAATATGTGTGAATTTTAATATATTTCAGTCCTGTAAGCTTTTTTCATTGAATGTGTCCCACTGTGCCCTGTACACACACACACGCGCTAGCGGGAAAGCATGCGTAAGCGCTTTCAGCCAATCAGAGGGCTCGACCGGATCATACGATGTTTTTAGTGACGCCACTCAGTCTTTGGCCGCTTTAAAAGAGCATTTCCGCAGCCTGGAACGCTTTTCCGAACGCTTTTCGCGAAAAATGAATCACTTGTGTTTCTATCTTCCTAACCACCACAACGAAAATCTAACCTTTATCACCTTTTATCTTTTTTAGTTCACTTTTGCTTTTGTTTTATCCATTACTGCATTTAGTGCTTGGCAATCCGGTGTGCCTTATGTTTACAAGTAATTGTTTAACACTTGTTGTTGTTCATGTTTGTTTTCTGTTTTTCACGAATATATTTGCAAAATTAATAAACAATTGTGCTCGTCTCCCGACGAGAAAACAAGAACAATTGGGGCTTTAAGCTTATCAGCTGTGTGAAGAGCGTTGCCAGATGCTGACGATAGGCCGATAACTCCGCACTTGGCGGTGCCGACATATCGATTAATTTAGAATCGAAGATGGTCGCACTGTTGTCTTAGAAACAAAATTTAAAATTTTAATTTGATATACATAGATTGAAAATGTGTTCGCCAAAAATCATTACAACATTTCCCTCCGTTCTTTTTCGAATTGTAACATAGTAAATGTAGTAGTAGTTTAGTTTTATATATTTTTCATATTTACAATCTTACAAAATTTGTATAGATGTACCCATTTCTTCCGAACGGTGTAATTAATTATATTTGAGAAAATGTTAAATAATATTATCCTTGTGTTTTTGTGAGTACAATAAACTAGTATTGTTTTTTGTTGTATTTTGAAACATATAACTGTAAGTGTAGTTTTTGAAACTATTTTGTATTTTCACTTTGATCTTTGTGGAGATCTAAGCAGTCAACCCACAGGAACTACGGGTTCCAAACTTTAATGAAAACTGCAAAATTATAAAAAAAAAGGAGTGCAAACAGGTAAGCTTGTTGTTTGGATACGTTTATTTCTGAATGGTCACAAGGTGTACTGACAAGTTAAGGGAAAACTGAGTTAAATTACGGCTTCTATGGGGGGAAGTGGATGTAGACAAAGATATAACATATAAGGATCGTTAGTTCGTTGATGATCGTATTCGTATTCATATTTCTATTCGTATTCGATTCGTTTCCGATGGGTCTAAGATCTGGGATCTTGGATCTTCGATTTAGACAACATTGGTGTGCTCGTCGCGGTGGAAGATCTTGACGTCCACGAACTTGAAGTTGTGCACATCGAAGTAGTAGTCGTGCTTCACCGGTCGGTTGAAGGGGAAGCCGAAGGGCAGGGCGTCCACGTAGCGGGAACCGTGTCCCACGCCGCAGCTGACCACCGGATCGTAGCCGGTGAACTGGGCCACCTCGGGCTGATGGTAGGGGAAGACCATGTAGAAGAACTGGAACATCTGGCCGCCCTTCTTGCCGCGCGGCAGCATCATCCTGTTGGGCACACCGCAGTGGGCCTCCGACTGGTCCAGCTTGAACTTGTACTCGCTGTTGGTGGCGTCCATCAGCTTCTGGTAGAGCTCCAGATAGGTGGTGCGGTCGTTCACCCAGAAGGAGAAGTCACCGCTGGCCCGCTTGATGTGATTAACGCCGGCCTCCAGATGCACCTTGAAGTGCTCCAGTTCGAAGAAGTTCTGATAGTTGTACTCCAGCGGAATGGCATGTCCATGCTCATCGTACTTGGGTCCAATGAAGACCTTCACCACGGCATCCTGGGCCTTGTCAGCGCTCACGTCCAAAGTGAACTCGAAGGGCTTGTGGTTAAGGCGCTGCTGGCGTGCCTTGATCACATAGCTGGCACCCTTGTAGTGCGAGTTGCGACCGAAGAGGTACAGCGGATCGGTGGCACCCTCCACCGAGGTCTCCACATTGACGGCATTGCTGATGTCCGAGTCGAAGTACTCGAAGTAGGTGGTCAGGCTCTCGGGCATGTGCACGCCGTCGATCTTGACGCCCTCGAAGGTGTAGTCCTTCTTCGTGTACTCCGGATATGTCTCCATCAGGTGCCAGTAGTGGCTGACCAGTGTCTTGTACACCTCGTAGAAGATGGGATCGCGCAGCGAAGTGTCGTAGTGCATGAACAGACCCGGGAAGCTCTCGTGTCCGCTGCCGTAGTGGTGTCCCTCATTGACGATGTACCGATAGAGCTTGTCCAGACTGCCATAGAACTTCTTGTCCACGCTGTCCGCATTTCCCTGGATGATGTTGCCCAGCACATTGATGGTCTCCATGTCGAACTTGTCGTTCTTGTGGATCCAATCCATCACGCGCTGCGTGTACATCTCCACGTACTCGATGTGCTCGTAGTTGTCGCCATGGTAGAAGTTGTGGTGGTTCTCACGATGCCACTGGGGCACTCCGTAGTAGGTGCGCAGGTTGCTGGCATAACCGGACTCGGTGGGCACATACATATTGAAGGCGGGCACCTCGCCGAGATCATGGGACAGACGCTCCATGTACCAGCGGGCCAGCAGTTGCCAGTGGACGTACAGGTAGAGCTCACCGCGACGATCCTTATTGAGGACGTGCTCCTCGCCACCCTTCGTCCAGAACGGATAGTCCAGGTTGAAGTAGTAGTAGAAGGCGTTGAAACCCACATCCTCCAGGTAGTAGGCCAGATCGTGGTCGTAGTTGAGGGCACCGTGGGCATTCGAGTAGTTGGTCTTGATCACCACGTTGTAGATGTTGTCCATCTGCTTGACGTGATGGAAGCCGTGCATCTTGTAGTGCTCGGCCCACTCCAGGGCCTGGCTGTCAAAGTAGCTCCACGGATGGATCTCGTAGTGGGCCGGCAGGACCACGCCCTGCATGTCGTCGCGGAACAGACTGGCGATGGTGAAGGCGTACACGAACAGCTGCTTGTTCACATGCTGGCGGGCCCAGAAGACGGCATGCTGGAAGGTCTCCCAGTTCTTGGCGAAGTAGAAGAGGCGCACCAGACCCACCGCGTACTCCTCGTGCTTCTCGTACATCACCGACCAGGCCATGTCATCGGTGAAGGGCTCGTGCTGCCACAGCTCGAAGAAGAACTCCAGCATCTCTGGGTGCACATAGTCGGTGACGTGCTCCCACGGCTTGTACTCCACGAAGCTGGCCGCAAAGGGGCTAACAAAGACGTCGTCCTGGTAGATGTGCTGCATGATCTGGAAGACGAACTGCTGCTTCACCAGAAAGTCCTTGTCCGCCACCTTGGAGTCCAGGTGCTTAGCCTGGCCGAGAGTGGCCAGCAGAGCCACCGTTAGTAATGCGATCGCCGTCAACGACTTCATCTTGTCGAATCATACTGCTGCAGTGCTTGGGGCCCGTATTTATACCCCGGCCACCGAGATCCGACGATTGCAATGCGGCCAACGACCGGTCGCATCCGTAGCCTTGACACTCCGCCGGATCTGATCGACCCCTGGAGCCGAAAATCGCAATTGCTGCATTCCATAAATTGCACGCGATAAGGTCTCCGATTAGGTAGAGATTCGCATAACAAAAGACACTATCTAAATTCGAGAATAACATTTGGTTCGTTGCTAAAGCTGTTTACTAGGCGATGGCATTTCAATTTACTCATGGAAGTCAAAGAAAAGTCAAACTCTCAGGCGTTCTTTAGTTGGTACTTAAATTTGAAAATATTTGAAGTGTTTTTAATCCATAAAGATAAAACGGCTGATATTATTAGCTTACAAAATAATGTTAAGGTTTTGATATTATAATTTATTATAACTATATGCATCTTTAGCTGTTTTATACAGGGCTTAAAACCGAATCTAATATCGGTTTTGGTTACTGTAACGGTTGTAATCAATATAACTATTTCAATTGCGATTTTGTATTTGGTAATCATTTTTTGTTTATTTTTCTATTTCTTTTTTTCAATGATATGCATTGTGAAAAAATCCTTTAAGAGAAAATTCCTTGCTGGATTTGGCATATTAAATAGTTAAGATGTATCGGTAACGCTTATTCTGATTATATATTTCGGTGTATATTTATCCGGAAACGTTAGGCAAAAACATATTATATAGGTTCGGTTCACGTTTATGGATTTGATTCGGTTTTACCGGTTAAGGATATCGGTTACGAAACCGGTTTGATGCCCTGATATTATATATATATGTTTTAAAAAAATTTAAATCATGATTTAATAGGTATACGACTTAAATAATTTAATTAATATTTATACCGTTCACATTTTTTTACTGTGTAAATACTTTTATTTTTATAAGTTGGTATTCGGACTCGATGTTTTTGATTTTCCACCGTTCAACGTTGTGTTCAAGGATTACGTTGTGAAAAGATCACCTGGCAATTAAGGTGTTACTAGGCAGATATTTGATAAGCTTGCAGTCGGCTTTGTTTTGCGGGGTCGCCGAGTGTTCAGGCGCATCTTTATCAATCGATGCTAAAAATGGAATACCAAATTGCAAACAAGGAGCATTATTCATGTTGCTGGGACAACAAATCGGGCAGACAACAAAGAACAATGGGCCATCGAAAGACCCATAGTCCAAACCAGAACATATCGTTATATAGATCCCCCCTTACACCTGTGGCTCCCAGCTCAAAGGTCTTCACTTAGACTCATCTATATAGCTACAGATAACGATGCAATCTAATACTCTCTACGGTTGGATTCACATGCATTTAGAAAAGTTAAATAGGTATGTAACAACTAAAAAATATAATTTTTTATTTAGAACACTTCTGATCACAAGACCACCACAATTCATCGGTAGAAATTGCAGTGTGTCATCCGATCGACTTAATTTTATAGCACTTTTTGAATAGTATGGTCCTCAATGGCGACCATTGCGGAGAAGTTTGGATTGTGGTATGCTGTCCTTCCTTTTGGGGGAGGAAAAAGTCTTCCAACATGCCGCAGTAGCGGTCACCATTGACGGTTATGGCGGCTCCTGATTCGTTATCAAAGAGAAACCATATACCGCACGAAATAGTCACTCGTTGTAGATGCATTGGGTTCTCCAAGACGAGGTGGAAATGAGAAGTGAAAAATGCCTTTTTTTTCGGACAAGCGCTCTTTGGCTCGTTGCACAAACTGAGAAAAAGGACGATTCAATACAAAAAAATATTTAAAAATTATCGACCTTTTTTTTATATGTTTGTTATGTTGTATAATAAAGCTGAGTTATAGGCTTTTGATAATTTGTATTCCTTAATTTTATTACATTTCTTTTGATTTTTGGTTTCTGGTATTCTTATTAACAAATTTGTATTAAGAGCCTTTTAAAACTAAAACTTTTGATGAATTTATGAAAAATATCCATTGCGGAGCATATTACTGTCAGAGTTATTTGGCGGCTGTATTCGTGGCAATCGACGGGCGACCTCCCGATTCTGGCCTGGGGTTATATTCAGCACATCTCGTGGGTGCTCCGCCTGGTGGCTTTGGCACGAGGCTCGTGGCTCCGGAGATCTATAAAATTCCGTGTTCCTCCGACGTGGATACATCTCGCAGGTGTTCAAACACTACAGCACGATGATATAAACCATAAGTCCTCAGATATATTCAAATAACTTACTGGTGGATTGAAAGAGTCACTCATTTCAAAGCTCTGTTAATAAAGTTGCATTAAAAATTACTTTACAAAATCTTTTTAACAATTTGTTTCTGTAAATTTAGAAATTTTAAAAACAATTTCGTCCCGTTTTTTTTTACGACACGTTACTTCAAACAATTCATGCTAAACTAGTTTATACTCTTTTATATTACTTTAAGTTCAAATCAAGGTCTACTTTGATTTGATTTGTTAATTTTATTAAGTTGATTATAAAATGTAATTCGTTTGCTTAATGTACCATAAATTAACTAATTGTGATTCCGGTTGTGTTCCACAAGTAATAAAATGTGTTATCCAATGATTCTTAAGCAATTCTAAACGCAAGGGTATTTCAAGATTCGTCGGGTCAAAGTGAATATTGCAGCGTCTTTCACAATGACTTTAAATGTTAGACGCGATTATGCAGATTTAGAACAAACAACACCTTATCAGCATACGTATTCATTAACCCATAATTAAGTTCAGGTGATTAGATTATCAACCCCTCTATTATAACTTTCATCAGAAGTTTGCAACGCAGTGAAGGAGACATTTCCGATCCTATAAAGTATATATATTCTTGATCAGCATCACTAGGAGAGTCGATCTAGCCATGTCCGCCTGTCCGTCCGTCCGTTTCTACGCAAACTAGACTGTCAGTTTTAAAGCTATCTGATTGAAACGCTTAACAATCCGGATTGGACGACTATATCATATAGCTTCCATAGGAACAATCGGAAAAAAAATTAAATTAAATTATTACTTTGCTGGTTTTACAATTTGGTTTTGTTAGTTTTTCGATATTTATTAATTTAGAATTAAGTTTTCAATTTGATCAAAAACGGACTAAAAAAATAAATGAAAAATAGTTGTAACTTCTCTTAATACCAGATATTTTCTAAATCTTTTGGATATATGAATGGTTTAATAATTCAGAATATCATTTTCTAGCTGCCAAACGAACGATCGAATAAGTAAGGTGAAAATCTTATTTGGGTACTCATGTAATTAAAAATTTAGATGTTTTAAGGAAGTTTAATTTTCGCAATAGCTGCAAGGGTATATAAACTTCGGCTTGACGAAGTTTGCTTCATTTATTTTTATATTATTATAATTCATTTTAATTTTCTTAAAATAAAGATATTTTAAATTTGAATTTGTATTTTAAATGCAATTTATTTTGTATTTAAGAAAATAATGTTTAAAGCCCAGTGTTAATGGAATTATTATGAATTTAATAGTTTCGTTGACATAAAGAAGATTATTTTCATCATATTTCATATTTAAAATCCTGGTTCTTAAACAAGTTATGCACCCCAATGTATGGCAACTAATGAACTTCTCACGCAACGTACTTCCTAATTGGGGACTACGGCACCCCAGGGAAAAACCTTCCCCACAAGCACGGGTTGGGGTCATCCAAAAAGAGATTTGCCTGGTTAGTTGCCTTCAACAGAATGGTGACATCGGTTGGTTTTTTGCTCCTGTTCTGCCTGCCCGGAATCCGTTCCCTGGCCGAGATGGCCTGCCGCATTGCCGTGGAGCAGAGTGTCCAGGTGACCTATCTGTACCGCTGTGCCAGCTGTCCGGCCGCATTTGATCCGGGACACTCCGCTGTGGAACTGGAGCTGTACTGCTGCGTGGCCAGTCGACTGCCGGTGGTCACACGGAACATCGAGGCCCATGAGCTGGAGCCCATGCGCCGCACGGACAGCCTGAGCATCTTCCACATTCCGGCGGGCGAAAAGGGGGATTCCTTGGTCCGTCGCATCCTGGATATGCTGAATCCCCGCCAGCCACGCAAACATCTGCACAAGTACCTATTCATGTGGCCCGATGCCAGGCAGGATCAGCTACTGACTCTCTTCCGCGGCAGTTGGGCCAAGCAGTTGCTCTACGGATTGGCCATTACCCATGCGGATGGTGGCTTCTTTGACTTCGATCCCTTTGCGATGGGGGGTCTTCAGGTGACTGGGCGGTCGCGAGGCGATCCGTATTTCCCTCACAAAATGAAGGATCTGAGGGGCTATCCCCTGCGTTTCTCCATGTTCACGGATCCCTTGATGGCGGTGCCCAGGAATCCCGTGGAGCGGGCCGGCTACAAGGCGGTGGATGGAGTAGCCGCCCGTGTGGCCGCCCGGATGTTGAATGCCTCCGTAACCTATGTCCTGCCGGCGGACAACGAGTCCTACGGCCGCTGCCTGCCCGATGGTAACTTCACCGGAGTGGTCAGGGATTTGGTCGGTGGGCTCACCCACTTCGGACCCAACTCCCGCTTCGTGCTCGACTGCATCTGGCCGGAGGTGGAGGTGCTGTATCCGCACACACGTCGCGTACTGTACTTGGTGGTGCCCGCCTCCGAAATCCAGCCGGAGTACCTGATCTTCGTGCGTGTATTCCGGCGATCCGTGTGGCACCTGCTGCTGGTCACCCTGTTGGCGGTGGTGCTGATCTTCTGGCTGATGCAGAGGCTTCAGAGGGGCATTCCCCGGCGCCAGGTTAATCACATCCAGGCCACCTGGTACGAGATTCTCGAAATGTTTGGCAAAACGCACGTGGGCGAGCCGGCGGGACGTTTCTCATCCTTCAGCTCGATGCGCACCTTCCTCATGGGCTGGATCCTCTTCAGCTACGTCCTGACCACCATCTACTTTGCCAAGCTGGAGTCCGCATTCGTGCGTCCCAGTTATGCGGCACAGGTGGACCGGGTGGCGGAACTGGCCCACCTGGATGTGCACGTCTATGCGGTGACCACCATGTACGAGGCGGTGAAGCCCGCCCTGTCGGCGCACCAGTACCGTCTGCTGGAGAGCCGCATTCGCCAGTTGCCCCTGGGACTGACCACATCCTACTACCAACTGGTAATCAGTCGTCGCGATCGGCGGTCGGCGTTCATCATGCGCGACTTTCACGCCCGCGACTTCCTGGCCCTCACCTACAACTCGCAGGCGGAGCGACCCGCCTATCACATCGTCAAGGAGTACCTGCGCTCCATGATCTGCACCTACATCCTGCCCAGAGGATCGCCCTTCTTGCAGCGGCTTGAGTCGCTCTTCTCGGGCTTCCACGAGCACGGTTTCTTCGAGCACTGGCGTCAAATGGATCTGATCAACCGGGATTTAACGTCGCCGAATGCCGAGGAGTTCTACGAGGATCTGGGGGATCAGACAGACACGGATCCGGTCACCAACGAGGCGGCAGTTCGGCGGAACAAGCGGGTGGTGCTCACCCTGGACATTCTGCAGGGCGCCTTCTATCTTTGGTCAGTGGGCATTGGAATGAGCTGCCTGGGATTCACCCTGGAGCACGCCCATCACCTCTGGAGGCTTCGGAGTCTAAGGGCTTAAGTTAAGACCAGGAATCTGGGGGACTCTCTCTTGTGTGACTATATTGAATACCAAATCTATAAACCGGCAATGCGTTACAAAATGTGGCAATCCAAAAAACTAGTGTTTTAGTAAAGGTATTGCAACTTAAATAACTTTTATAATGATTAATGAGTATTAATTAATTAAATTAAAGTTATTCAAATGTTAACATATTTAATTTATTTAAATGTACCGTATTTTTAACAGTGGTGCTGTGAGCTAACAGCCTGCGCTTAACAGCTCGCTGGTGACCGTCCATATCGATAGCCGCTATCGATAGGTCTTGGTGGAGCAACCCTGTCTCCGGCTGTCATGTTTCACTTCCGGAGCTTGCGAACAAAATATAATCGCTAAGGCAAAGAAAACCCTGCGAGTGGCGAGTGTTTTAAGATCACACTCACAAATAACATCAAAAGTGGTTAGTGGCAGTTGAGAGAGTGCCAGAGACCCCGAAAAACAGCAGGGAAAACGGACACCAACAGCAACAACAGCAGCAGCAACAACAACAACCTCGCTCATTTTCCCGCTTTTCGTTTATTAACATAACATCCAAAAGATAAACGATGGCCGATGCAGAGAACAAGCCACTGGCCGCTGAGCAGCAGCAAAACCAGCAGGAGCAGCAGAATCTGCAGGAGCAGGACCTCGAGCAGGAGTCGCAGGACGAGCAGCAGCTGCAGGGACAGCAGGGCAAGCCCGCTCCGCCGCCCAAGGAAGTCATTGGTAAGGAGAACCTAGGAGGAAATCCCAAAATCCAACCCATTTCATTCATATCGCAAACACATGGCTGCTACCAAAATAGCTACGGAAAAAAATAAGGAGAGAAAAAAAAAACGAAGAAACATGCCTCCCTGCGTTTGTGTGTGTGTGTGTTTGGGTCTTAAAATATACGCGCGTCGGCCATTTTGTGCGGCTAAAAGGCAGCGTGTATTTATGTACATACATATGTACGCCGCCGGCTAACCAAATTGAAAATTCTGCCTTTTGCCGGTCGTCTGTCTATACAACCACCCACCCACCCATCTTCACCCCCCGGCGTTCAAATTCCTCCTTCCCCCCGAAAATCCCATCATAGACGTACACCCACACACAGGCAGCCAGGGCAACCCAATTTGTTAATGCGCGCGCAGCAGGAGTGCGAGCGAGATGGCAGACAGCCGGTGCGGGTGTGTGTGTCCATTGTTTTGGTACATCTATTTGTACACACCGCATCACACACACACATGCCTGGCTTTAAGGCGATTCCAAAACACGAGACTATAATGCAACCAACATTTAATTTATTTGAGGGTTTTAAATAATAATTGGCTCCTGTGCAGAATTCCGAGGTGTTAATATAATAATAACATATTCAAAAATATTCCCGTTTTTCAAAGTAATAAAACTCTTTAGGATCGAAATTTTGGTAACCTGAGTAACGATAGGTAATATCCAATTCTGTTCTTAAAAAATAATAAATATCTGTTGCTAACCCGAAGTTTCTGATAGTAAAATTCTTCCACGGTCTAGTTTTTGGCATTTTGTCACGCTTTAATGAGTTAAAAAAGTACGTACTACGTATTTGATTAGTTCTGGTACTATACTATTGCGTAGTTCTTTCAAAACCTACACATCTAATCATATACTAATGTTTAATTTTACATTTAGTTCTTTTATAATCAATAATCAATCTAAGGATAATACAAATCAGTTCTTTTTTTTATAATGTATTTAATTTTAGTTCAATTTGGTTGTGTTCTTACAACACTTAAACGTAGGGGCTTAATAGTTATTAATCACTTTTACTTTTTTTTAAGTTTTGTTTATTTCATAAAACAGCATACTATGTAGCCGATTCTAAACGATTAATAATTCTGATTTTATGAGTTTTATAGTGCAGATCTTAAAGGGGAAATCCAATATTGTTTTTATATCATTTTTCTTTACTTTGAATACAATACCCTTTTGACTTAAATGTAAAGGGATTGTGTCTTAGAGGTACCTATACGACCGAACTGTTCCTTTAGCCATATAGAGTAACCGTCATTTACCATTGCAGCCACCAAAGTCACCGGCACCGTCAAGTGGTTCAACGTGAAGAGCGGCTACGGCTTCATCAACCGCAACGACACCAAAGAGGATGTCTTCGTGCACCAGAGCGCCATTGCCCGGAACAACCCCAAGAAGGCGGTCCGCTCGGTGGGCGACGGTGAGGTCGTTGAGTTCGACGTGGTCATTGGCGAGAAGGGAAACGAGGCGGCCAACGTCACGGGCCCGTCCGGCGAGCCGGTGCGAGGCAGTCAGTTTGCGGCAGACAAGCGCCGTAACTTCCGTCCCTGGATGAAGAAGAATCGTCGCAAGGATGGCGAAGTCGAAGGCGAGGAGCTGGAGTCTCCGGCCCAGCAGCAGCAGCAGCCGCCGCCGTCCGTTGACGGGCAGCAGCAGCAGTTGCAGTCCGGCCCGCGCCAGCCCCGCCAGAACTTCCGCCGAGGCCCACCCGGTGGACCGCCCGGCGGACCTCGTGGAGGCCCTCGAGGCGGCCCCGGCGGACCCCCTGGTGGCCCCCGGCGCTACAACCACTACTATACGCGTCAGCCACGTCGCGGTCTGGGTGGCGGTGATGGCAGCGCCGAGCCCGGCGTTCACGATCAGAATCCCGAGGGTCTGCAGCGGGGAGAAGGACAGGGACCGCGTCGCGGTGGCGGCCCGCCTGGTGGACCCCAGAGGCGCTTCTTCCGACGCAACTACAACAACGGACCACCACCACCACGCCGAGATGGCGGGGAATACAGTGAGTATAAGCGATTTGGGAATGGCGCATGCATTTAATAGAAAAATCATTCAAAGATCTTTCTTACATGTTCATAACTTTTCATGCGCAAAACAAAAAGTTTTAAGATAAAATGTAATAGGAAAATCGAACTAATTTCCTTCATATTTTAACATATACATACGTATATTTCTCAAGAAATAGTGATATTTGACGAAGTATTTTTGGCAATTTTAAAAACACATTTTAAATTGGAAAATCGTCATAGCTTGTAACCCATTTAGGTTCAATTTCTCAATGTAATGTTAAGATTTTAGTTGCAATCTGCCAGAGAAAGTTGCCGTAAACCAAATTGATGAAAACAGAAATTCGCTTTCTCAATAAAATGTTAATTTTTACAAAATGTTTACAAACATTACCTAATTTTTAGCCAAACAACATGAGATTAAGTATATATATTTTTCTGGAAAAGCAAAGAGTTGTGTTTAAATTTAAATGGGCGCTAAAGCGAAAACATAATTTTTCGGAGTGCCCAATTGAACTATGAAATAGTCCAATAAATTACGATAAAACTCATTTGTACTTGATCCTTGATTAATCCATTGTTTTCCATTACAGTTCAAGGTCAGGGACCGCCACGCCCTCAACAGCCACGTCCACGTCGCCAGAATCGGAAACCGAATGGCCCTGGCGGTGGTTTGGAGCAGCAGCCACAGCAGGTAATGAACTAATCACCAGAACAAAAACAGTTGAAACATCTTCGCCAAAGCAAAACTACGATAACATCTAACTAGTAAACATCGGCAACAACCGGCGGCAACCATAACAACAAGGTGGCGGTCACTTGAAAAACTAACTAAAATGCATTGCAGATGTATTCATAATTAACCACTAACATCAACAGCCACTCGCACCCACACAAAAAGCAAAGACACAGCAATCAAGAGGAGGGACCTTAACACTTAACTTAAGAGGCTTTGGGTCTAACATTCTTTTATTTTAGTTATCTGTAACTAATTGGCTAACAAACACACACACACAATTAATGTAAAACCAAAAACTGCTTTTTACTTTTGACATTTGAATTTTTAAGTTAACTTATCGTTATGATTTCTACCCCTCGCTATTACCACACAAAATCCTTAGAACGGCGCTCAAGAGCTGCAAAATACCACCACAGAGAGCACTGCATAAAGAGGACTGTCGAACCGTCAAAAAACATTAGCAGTAGCATATAACAATCGTCGCAGCAGCAGAAGCAGCAGCAACATCAACATCAGCAATCGCTGCAAATTGGAGCAACAACATCAGCAAATAAGGCAGCACTTTGCTAAATGAGCAGCCGCTTTTTTTTCGGTTTGTTTGCTTTTTGTTTTGTTACATAGGGCACAGAAGATCGAATTGTTTAAATAATGAAGAAGCATCCATACAACAGTAACATGAAAATTTCTATTAAATTCAAAAAACCAAGTTTCTAACATGGCCGGTGAAAATTGCATAAATGTCGAATTGTATTATATGAACCACATCAACAAAAATAAATTCAAATACGCTCAGCAATTAAGACACCAGCGCCTGTATACCCCTTAACTTAATTATTATTTAAAATTGTATTTATTTTTGAAATCCTTCTCTCGAACGTTGTTACGTTGTGCGTTAAGCGAACCTTTAATTCTAAGTTTCTCGTATTTGAAGATTACCATTAAAAATGTATACCCACACACAACCTTGTTCCATCTATACATCATTTTAAACCGAGAAATGCAAGAATCAAACGGATGCAAGGCCCCATTAAAAGTATCAAAAAATAAAAGCAAAGCAGAGCAAACAAACAAGTGAGAATGAAATCATGTAATTCACAGCAAACAAACTAAAAAAAAAAACTAAAAGCAAAGCAAAAAATATAAAACAAAAGCAAGATGGCAACAAAAGAAAAGTAAAAAAAAAAACTTTAAAAACGTATTGGAAAAAATAAAAAAATTGAAAAACACTGTTTAGCATATTTATCTGATTTGGAAAATTAGATTAGATTAAACGATTTTGGGAGCAAAAGGTGAAGTTATCCAAGAAGCTATCAGAGACCCTTTTGGATTTCTACGAAATTAAGATGTAAAACACAGTTAAAGTGGCTTAAGCATATAATTTATTCTGTATTATTAAGTGTGTTAGACTAAGAAGATATCTTACAAGCACACGGTTAGGTGCTACAGGTCTGTGGTCAAGGATGTAACCGTGGAAATGTTGAGCCGCTCTAGCCGCCCCAAAACGAGAAGTTCATCTATGGATCGCTTGGCGTAGAACTTTTGCTCCTCGCTCAACCGCAGGAAAGCGTGTGCCCAGGACTTGGCATAGGATTCAGCTTCGGACAGGGCGCTGGCGTCGAACTGGACGCCGTTTTCCGCTGACTTGGGCTGGATTTTCTCATTTTTAAAGTCCGTCGCAGGTTGTTGGATGTCTGTTAGGTCCAGCTCGATGGGCACCTGCTCATCCATCTCCACCGTTTCACCGTCTTCCAAATCTGGTTCAGCCGACAAGTTATCCTCGGAAAACAATTTAAGCAGGGGTCGGGAATTGGTGGATTCGAAGTCACGCTCCAATTCTGCCTGTAGGTTAAAGTCGATTTAATAAAATTTGAGACAAAATTTCATTTAATTTGATTGGGATAAGTTAAGAAATTTTAACAAACAAAATATTCATATATCCTGTAAAAACTAATTCGAAGAATATTTATCCTATTCCGAATCTACTCACTCTTAAGTTCATTTTTATATATGTAAACGATTTTTTTTTTTGGTTTTGAATCATTTGAATGGGATCTGTTTTGCTAAAGCTACCATTTGGTAACCAGATAAATAATTCAAATGTTAAAAGAGAAATATATTATCTTAATGAGTTAAGATGAGATGAAATGACTAGAAGGGCGCAACTTTCCAAACGTTTTGATCCGATCAATTTTGGAACTATACTTTAAATTCTTCTAGTACATCTTAACATGGATTTTCTAAGCCAATTTAATACAAAAAGGCCATTGTAGTTCTTGAATCTTCCATTGTCATCACCCAAATAGTATCAAAAATAACAGACAAGCTCTTTCCCTATCCCACCCACTTACGGTCACCTCCACGGCGATCTCCTCCTCCAAATGGGTCTCTATTTCGTCCTCTAGGTCGCTGTACTGGGTGAGCGGATCCGTGGAGGCCTCGTAGAACCGATCGCACTTGGTGGCATAGGTTGGACGTCGCTTGCTTGTCGATTTCTGGTTGCGCGGCGCCTGAGCAGCGGCAGTGGGCGCGGGGGCGTGGTTGTAGGAGACATTGCCACCGGTGGAATTGGCATTATGTTTAAGGAAACGCACATGGCACTTGTGGATGCGGAGGTTTGAGGTTGTGCCCCCTGTGGACTGCATGACCCGCTTGCACCCGATGCAGTAGTACCTCCATTTCAGCTTGGTTCCATCGGAACGGGCTATTTCCCGGTACACGTTCCACACGGAGCTGCGCTTATTCTTCTTCACTAGCCGGTACTCGCCGGTGTTAATCTTGAGCAGGATGTCCAGCTGCGCTTCCGAGCACTTCTCCTCTTCCTCGGGAGCGTTTATAACAAACATATTTCTCCCTACAATCCGTATGGTCATAGCACAAACAACAGCCGGAGCGAAAAACAAGGTGGCATCACTGGTAGACCTTTCGATTTGATCAAAATCGATATCCCAAAAATATAAAATTATCGAACATTTTAAATTTGAGCCTCAAATTAATATTTCTATTAAAATAAAAATGCAGGCCAAAAATTATGCCCATTCAATTACTTATGATACAGAAATCGAAAAATCATTTTATTTTAAACAAATTCTGAGGTATTTTATTCGCATAAATCAAATTGGTCTTAAATGAATAAATGAAGCGATTGCCAAAATACAAAATTCTTGAGCACGTTGTGAAATAAATTCTTTTCAATTTCTACCAAATGTAATAGCTTTATATTCTGACTTGTTGCAAATTTCAAAACTCCTATTATTTTCGATAAATGATTTTGAAAGTAATCAAAAATGTATATTATGATTAATTAAACATGTATTTAAAGACATTAAGAAACTTATTGTGTAGCTGATCCATATACCGTCAGATAAGTACTCATGATTTGGAGTCTTCTTTGGAATCATTAAGAAGTCCATACAAGCTGTTCCGAAATGCCGACATCTCGTTCACAAAAAACTTCATTAGCTTACATTTTTTCCTCTCTATTAACAGCTTTTCCTCCTGTATTTCCAACATTCTAGCTGATCTTTTACGCTTAGCTCTTTTCATTTCTTCGATCGTCGCATTCTGTTGGTCGAGCTCTTCTTCGTAGTTCTCTTGGGAATGGACAGTAGAGGATTCCTCTATTTCCCTTATAATGTTGTCCTTTAGTTCGCTTAGTTCATCCATGTCCTCCTGTGATTGTTCCAGGTCATTGCATAAGTATTCATCGTCCGGTTCCGTTGGCTCATCGTTTAACTCCGTAAAGTACTTTTTATCCTTCGAAGATGTAATATGTTTTTCCGAATATTTATTATGAGCGTTTATCTGAATGGATCCATTTCCAGAGTTATCCGATCTCCTAGGCCTGTTATCCACTTTTTTATCCTTCAAAGAGCCATCAATCTTACTTATGGTTATCATGATAGTTCCATTTCCAGGTTTGTTCGATTCCCTAGGCTTGGTTTCCACGGGCTTAATGTCGGAATCGATTATCCCCTTAACGGTCTCGAAAAACTCCCACTGTGATGGTTTTCCGGTCGTTTTTTCCATGTGGACTTCTCGCCTGAAATAAAGTTATGAATTTTAGATATTAAAGGCATATACTAATAATGTTCAAGACACTTAAATTATTAGAAAACCGGTGCACAATTAAATGCCCTACCAGTAATAAGACCATAAAGAGGGTTGAATGTAAAAAAATAGTATTTTTTTAAGACAGTCTTAAAGTTTTGTGTTTCTTACCGATATTGTTGGGCAACATCATCCAATTTGTTTTTAATTTCCGTGAAAGTGAACCCCAGGGTCTTCATTTCGCCAGTTATTTTCCAGATAACCCTGACCCGCTTTTTAGTATCCCGCAGATCGGCGACATTTTGTGCCCAATACTGAAGGAGCAGTTCGGTGGCGTGGAAGGACCATTCCGCCGGCTGGGGATAGTTCCCATTGCGACGCCGCGCCGGAGGACTTGCATTCTGAAAGGTACCCCGTATAGTTGAGTTCATCTGACGAGGAAGTGGCCCATGTGCCCATGCATACCTCTTGCACTGAAGGCGTCACATCCGAGAACGTCCTGGCATTGGGATCCAGACTCTGCCGCAGGAAATCCACGTGACATTTGTGGGTGCGAAGATTCGAGGTGTTGAAGGATCGCATCACACGCTTGCAGCCGGTACAGAAGTAGAGGCCATTGATGATGGCCCCGTCGGACCGCACTATTTCCCGGTAAACCTTCCACACGGTGCTGCCCTGTTTCCGACGGAGCAACCGGTACTCGCCGCTGAGCACCTTCTGCGCGACCTCCTTTGTCGTCTCCTGGTATTTCGACTCGTCCTGCAGCGTGCGCGCCTCAATCATTTTGTCTTATTTCGTCTGAATCTAATTTGTTATTATTAACGCTGCCTATCGATGTTTCTAGAGATGAACTAGTTCGTGGGGAACCAACTTATCGAGGTCGATGAATAAATACATTTAGTTGAGTTTCCAACCAATCTCGGTGATTCCCAATTTAACCGCTCTGGCGCTTTACGGTATGGGCAATATATTTATAAAAAAAGTTTATAAAGTGATATTATCAGATCTAATGTAAAATATTTATAAAAGTGGAATTTCTGACTCTAGAATAAATATAATTTAAAACAAATTTTATTGATCGATTCACAACAATTTTAAAACCTATATAAAAAACAAAATCGAAGGCTTCGACAAGCCGAAGTTTTATATAGGGCAAATAATGTCAAATCTCCGCATGTTTTCAAAACAAACCAAATTTAGATCATTTTCTATAACATTATCGTCAAATCGGTACGTTGTTTTAGATCACTTTCCATAAAAAATCGTCCAATCGGTACCATTTTTTAAATTATGACCAGTGTACATATAAACAAATAATGGTTGCGGTTCAATAATCTATCTTTTAAACGAATGCAAAGTTTTAAGACTCTTGCTTTTAAACTGATTTCGCAAACGCCAAGGAATAAAACGGACATGGTCATATCAACGTCTAATAAAGCTGATTAATTTAAGCTAACTTTAACTGCGTTACAAACTTGTGACAAACTTAATAATAAACCTTTGCTTTAATATAACAAGATTAACGAAACCATTTTTTTAACATTTTTTTTTATGTGTATTTATTTATTTTACATAAAATGATACTTGCACATACACAGCAAATCTAAAAACAAAAATAGTAAAAATAATTCAAATGTTTTCAGATCGGTATAAGACATAGTTATTCGATTTTTAAACTTTATCAAAATATGTTCAAACCGATGAATTACAAAAAAACTCAGAATGTCGACATCTTTAAATTTTGAATTTTGTTTAGAGAGCACAAAACATTTCCGGCTATAACACTTAATGTTTATTTCACTGATTTTTGTACTTAAACAAATTAACTATGTCTTTGTGGAATGAGTTTAGCTCAAGAAGCGCTTCCTTCATAACCTGCAGCTTTTCACGCTCGATCATCAGTTTCTCCTCTTCTATTTGAAGGAGTCTATTCGAATGGCTAATCGGCATCTTTCTTTTAGTGTGATATTTGGGAACAGGCAATGGAGCTGTTTCTTCCATCTGCTCTTCGTCCACTTCATCCTGGAAGTCGGGGATAATTGGAGAGGGAGGAGCCCGCACTCTTCTGATGCTTTCCTTGGCACACAATTCACTTTCAGATTCATCCTTTTGGTCATCAACCATCGATTCATCTTTCATCAAACTCATTTCTTCGTCCTCAAATTCCGCATCCTGGCCGTAGTTTATGGTCTCAGCTGTAAGTTAAAATATAGGTTTGAGAATTGTTGTATTTACAGAACATATGTTTACCTGGATTGTCGTGCATAATGTCTTCAAAGACATCAACGGATTTGGTGCCAATTAGGAGTGCTTGAAGCTTGTGGAAGTAGTCCCACTTAGAAGGAACTCCGGTTTCCCGGACTTTCTCAGCTTCTATACTGTTAATAGTAATGGAATAGAACAATTTATCTACTATCACTGCAGTTCTGAATAACTTACCGATACTTTCGCGACATATTGTCGATTTTCGTTTTGATCTCCGTATGGCTTGGCCCAAACTGGGACATCTGTTCAGCCATTTTTCGGTAGATAGGGACATTCTTTGATTCTCCGCGGATCTCCTTTAAGTTTTGCGCCCACAGCTGCAATAACATTTGCTCTGCATCCTTTTTCCAGACATGCCGTTCCGTTTTAGTGTAGTAATCCTCGAATTGACGGGCTTTGCCTTTGGGCTTTGGGGAAATGCCATTGACTCGATCCACTGACTCAGTGGTTTTTTTCAGGGCGGGAATCTTAGCAGGTCGCGCAGTTTCCGTCTGGGATTGATCATCGCTTAGAAGGGCATGCAATGGTCGCTTTGAGCGCGGCCCTGGCTTTGGACAATCCGTAGTCTCTTCCTGAAATAAATATGTAGCTTTATTCGTAGCTTTTAACCTTATTTACTACCAATATATGTACCTAAAGCATGATTTTCTTAGCACATACACAACATATCATCATAGGTGCACCCTTCCACTTGGCCTTTTTAAATAACAGAAAACATAACTGTTTATTATTTTCAACTTTATATTGGCCTTATTTGTTTTTTATGAATTTGGTGTCAATAAAATAGTCACGATTGAATAACATGTAAAAGAAGAGATCAAATTGAGTTTCAGATACGATTTAAGACTTTTCAGTAGACTTTGAGTGAAGTATGAAAATAATTTGTTTGTTTTGATTATAAATATTTTTTTTTCTGATTTCTAAAAATTTATTAGTTGACTTAGAGGTATACAGGTAAACATAACAAGGTTCTGGCTAGTTTCATAGTTTTTCGACGCGCACCGTGCCTTCTGCTTTTTTGAAAATTAATACTTTTCAATTTTATAGGTATATTTCGTTAGCATTTGTATTCCTTAGCTGTCATTCTATTTGTACTTTGAAAAATGTAAGCACCTCTGTGTTGGACTGTTTTTTTTTTTTTTTTGTGGACCGTGGATTCTTTTCTTAAGGGCGTTGTTTATTCCATTCATAATTATTTCCCAATAAATGTGGCTTAGTTTCATCGCTCCTTAACTGTGTGATTCGACGCACAATATTATGAGAAGCTCAAATATACGGTAGTTCCCCTTTTTCAGATTATGAAGCGGTGTGGCCATATTAAAAAAAAAAAAAAAAAACTTCTAGTGGCCGCCAGTGTGCATCCAATAACTTTATCTTTCTGATCTTTCTGTAGAGCGGGTGCTTTGACGGTAATATGCGATATATTTTCTCGATATTTTAATTTGGCCACTCTATTCCAAATACTGCAGAGTCTTAAGATAAGAAAGTTAAATTATTTATTTATTATTTAGACAACCGTTTGATATGAATAATCCTTCAAATAATCCTTTCTCCACCAAAGGGTAAATTCAAAATACGTTTGTATTTAATCCAAAATGTATTCTTTCTTATTTGCGGCAGGTCTAATAGAATTTTGGATCTGCGTAAACATGGCCTCTTCTCGGATATAGTCATCCGCATTGGGAGCTTCAAATTTCAATGCCACAAGATCGTTTTGGCCTGTGCCTCGCAGTTTTTTGAAATGCTATTTCAAAGAGAAGGTTTGCAAACCGGAGAAGTCGTATTGCAGGACACTACGCCCGATATTTTTGAGATATTTCTTGACTACATCTACACAAAAGACGCCGAAGCGTTGGATTGTCTTGAAACAATACTACTGCTATCGCTTTTTAAGTGTGCGAATATGTGGCTGGCATACGAAGTAGAGAAAATTTGCGAACAAGTTTGTTTAATTCGAATTGATGCAATGGAGCCTGCGGAATTGGTACAACTTTTTGCTGTCTCCTTTCATCTGGGAAATGAATATTTGTATTCGCGCATTATTGGGGTAGGCACCATTGCTCTTAATAATTAACGTTTGAGTTGCTGATAATGTATTGATTATAGATTTTACATAAGAAAAGAAGTATTGACTGCCCGGAAGCCTTAAAATTGGGAATCGACTGCTTCATGAAGTATTTTGAGATGACTGGTGAGATGACTGTAGCGGACCGTTTTGATATGCTGGAGAAATGGGTAAACAAAAATATGCCCGAAGTGACTGGAGTTGTTGTGTTCTCAGTGCATGGAAAAAGCAACCCAAAAATTGAAGACTTTCTATCCGTCACAGATTTTGATAAGATTACTGTTATGTTGAATGATATTGACTTAATGGAAATGTCATTTCATGAATTTTACTGCCAAGCTGCAAAGTCAAATATGTTGAATCATTCAGACCAAATAGAATTAATGTATCAAATTGGTAAGAAATGTATGTATGATTGACTTTTTGGCATTTAGCTTCATAACAAACCTTAAATTAAAACTAATAAGGGACAGGAAATTATTTTGAATAAACGAAAGTCCCTGTAATGATAAAAAATATATTTAAAATCCTAAGTCTCTGGAAAGTTTATAACCTGGTTAAATATATTCTAGGGCATACACGAAATAAAAGTCGCCCAAGTGGTATGAAACTTAAACAATTTAAAAATCATAACAAACGTTAGTTACAAGTTTATATCTCCTAGTATAACTAATTTGGTAAAATCATTTCTTTTCTGCCATGTGATTTTAATAAACATAAAAGCAAAACTATACATATGTACATATGCCTGCAAGGGAATTAAAAATACATCCCCTAAGAAAATGGTCCTCTGTTTTTGAGATATGGGAATGATTATTCAATTTGAAACTCACTTCCTCCGCCTGGGATTCCTCCGCCAGGAACACCGATTCGTAAAACTTCTCATACTCGGATTTTGGCGGGAATGCGCGCTGCGGTTGTGCAGCTATGGGTTTTTTTTCACCACCAAGACTTCGATTGCGGCTGTTTAGGGCAATTCGCTTGCTCCGTGGCCCGCTGACCGTTTTCCGGGGACTAAGGGAGTCCTCCTTGGCTTTGGCGGTACTTGCACTCGTTCTCGACGGCATTGCGTTGTGCTCTCCGTTGTCCTCTCGCTGGTGACGTCAATTATTATTGTTTTGTTATTATAATTGTCTTAAAATGTTATTTTGTAATATCCTCGCGTTGTTTTTATCAGTGTGACCGGAGCTTAGCAACCTAAATATACCAAAAAAGAAAAAGCAACAATACTCAGGAATATACCGAAACTCAGGTTGAAATCGATAGTCAGCTGAAGAGAAGCAGCCCTGGTTCAGGCTGGGCGGGAATTTTAAATTTACAAAGCGATTTAGCGAAATAAAACCAAACAAACCTTACATTTTTTTTATAATTGTTAATCTTTTTAGAATATTTTGATATACAAAAATAAAAAACAGCAGCGTTTGCAGTGAATGAGATGAAAAACTAATTTCAGCTTTCAGGCTTTACATTTTTTGAGTAGAATTCATTAAGCCTGAAATAGAAAATTCTAAAGTCTGTTTGTAACAAAAAGATTGCGTTTATTCTTGTTATAATTTAATGTTTAATTTTTCTTTGAATTTTTCAGTGTTATTTTTTAGACACAATCCTTAAACATTGAAGATAAGTTAATTTGAACGAATTGATGGTGCTTACAATTGCTCTAGATGCTTTCCTATGTGGAAATTCGCACGCACTTTTAGCTAATCAAGCTAGGTCAGCCGGTATTTGCCACTGCAAATGTATCTGCATCTGCAACTGCAAACGGCATCTGCATCTGCATCTGGGAACAAGCCCAAGGCAAAGCGGACGACAACAATCAGCGACAATTGCCCAAAGATTGCGACTAATGGTTGGCCGACGCACGTCGTCGCAACAGACAGAAGGTGCCTGTGGGAGCTTTTCAACCGGTTTCGATTCACCCGTCTTCCGACTATTCCTGTCTTCACACGGAGAAAAGTCAAACCAAAAATAGGTTAAACAATTTTTTTTTTGTTAATTTTTTAAATACAAATTATTCAAAAATAAGTTATGGAAGAAACTACTTGATCGCTACAATTTATCATTTTTTTTTTCATAAAGTAAATTTAAAAACGTATTTTATTTATTAATTATTTATTTTTTCTCTGTGCTGACTCCTGGCTCCTGCTTTTGGCCGGCTGCAAAACTTTCGGCTCGTGCTCGGTGATTGCCGGCTGTGCTTGTGGCCAAAACTTATGGTTTAGCATTTAACCTGTCACTTAATCGAAAAAAAAAACTGCCCTCTGCCATCCAGAAGTTTTTTAATGACGCTTGGCTCGTGCCGCAGCAGCTGTTGGAGCAAGACGTTTTTTCCAGCTCCCCACTGTTAGATGTTCCAGATACGAAACACTATCTGGACAATATTGAAAGCTTTAAGCAACCTACCAAATACTCTCTAATATAAACCTTTATAAATTTAATAATATAAATTTATTTCTTAATGAATATAATTTTACTGAACAGTTTTGAGGAAGAATAAATGTTTTAAATTGTGGTTTAATTATAATATAATTATATTAATATTTCGACCTTTGTTAATTGAAAAATAAAATACTAAATATAATTTCGTGTGTGTCTTGAAGCTAAAAAGAAATCTTATAAAGATGTCTTCTGTTACTTAAATAACTTGACTACATAAAAAGGATTAATTTTAAAACTATGGTTTGAGTATAAATTATAAAAATCTTAATTATGCTTCAAAGAATAATTAAAAATATTATATTATTATTTATTAACTGCATACAAAGACATTTTAAAATTTAAAAACTTAATTTTCTATAGAAATATGTCTTCATATAATTTTCTCTAGAGGAAAACTACAACTGGAGCTGCAATTATGATGCCATGGCTCCCTCTGAATCCCAATTCAGGCAGCAGCACATAAACACGCTGATCCAACTGTCTTGCTGATCGTAGCTTTCCTCATTGTGTCGAGCCAACTTAATTGTTTCTTGTGGCTGCTGACATTGTTTCTTTTTTGCCATCCGCTCGGGAACCCCATTGCAGCTTAAAAAACCCGACAACTGTGGCCATGACTTTGTGCAACTGGCGACATCACAGCCACTGTCGCACACTCGGAAAAATATCCATTAAAAATAGTAATCAAATAACTTAAATAGTAATAAAATATTTAATTTATCAATTAAAATTTGTAAGGGTTATATAATACATACATGAATGTTAATAATTGTTAACGATTTTTTTTTGTTCGTTTTTTGCTTAACCCATTTTTTTTTGTGTGCAGGAACATTTACAACTTGCCGATGGCCTCATGGCATCATTATGGGACTGGCTCCGAAGTTGAGACTGGGCGAGACCTTATTTGTTTGGCGCATAATTTAAGTTAAAGCCCGTGCAAATGTCGTATTGTTGAATGTTTTCCGTCGTCTGTTGCATGTTGCCAGTTGCATGTTGCTTGTTGCCAGTTGCCTACGCGATTGGTTGCATACATCTGTTGCCCAGAAAAGAAAATTAAATAAAATGAGGATTCACTTGATTGGATAAAACAACTGGTGTGTTTTATATTTATTAGCAATAACGGTTGCAGTTATTTCGAATTCTTATTGAGTCTCTTATAACAAAATAAAAATTTTTCAAATTATTATTTATGGTTGTTATCAGAATTTAACACTGGCCGATTAAAATAATGATTATGATTAATAATAATAAGAGTGTATTATGTTAATTCGTGTGTCAAAAGCAAGCTTTTATAATTTTATTCTTTAAAATTAGTGCGACATTTAATTAATATTCTGTTTTATAATGTAATATTGCAATGGCAGCCATCGGTTTGGAGCGTTTCAAAAAAAGTTAAACTGAATTAACAAGTATAAAAAATTGTCTTCAAATTTAGACACTATATTTTTGAATAATATACATTAATTAATGACAACAAAAAACAATCGAATCAAAAATGTAAAAACGATACTTTCTTTTAATTCGTTTATAAATCATTTCAAATGTTTTAAGATATATTTAAATATTTTAAGATTTATACCTTCACCTCTGCTAGCATTGTTTTGTGTGTATTGGGGGCATGGCCCAATCCCAGTCCTTTCTGGAAGTGCCTGCTGGCGCTTGATTGCAGGTTGTCATGAGATCGGCGCACTCGACGCGCATCCATTCAGTCAGGAGCGACAGACGGCACATATCCCCACATCCTATGCCTGGAGGATCACCAACGACCAGCGTGTCTCTCCAATTGCATTTAGGTTGGCCATGTCCCTTTTTTGACGTGGGTCGATGTCGCTCGGTTCTTACATGAGTTCCCCAACTGGTTTTTCAGATCGGAGAATTGGCAGCAGGGTGGCGTGCCCACAATTGTTAGATTGTATTATATTATTGCATTTTCCATCTCTAAATCGCTTACAGATCACGCTCAGAGCTTCTCTGGCGGGCAAAGCACATGGAAAAACTACAAATAATATTATGAATATTTTCTTAATACAAAATACATACATTTACTGTACAAACATTCGACGTGCCATGAATTGAACCATTATCTGCCAAGCAAATGAAGGATTGAAGCATTCGGGATATAGAATTTTCGAATCGTTCTGTACCCTCTATTTCCTATAAAACTACATAGACTTATAGCCATATATAACACATATTTATATAATATTAAAGTATATAGTGCAAGAATACAAATTTAACCTTATACTTCTTAACTTATTATTATAAATATATGTTACTTTATATATTACTTTAATATTATTATAAACATATGTTTAATATCTTAAGCCTTAAATAAAATATATTTTTGTCTCTTGAACATTATTAAGCTCAATTATTCTAGATTTAATTAAATTATGTAATATTTTTCTCTGTGCAACACTTCATAACTATATTGACACAAGTCTGGCCATAAAGTAACACAACTTATGCGGACGGTGTGTAGCACCATGTGGGTGGGTGGTACAGCCAGATAAGATATGTATGTACATATGTACATCATACATATGCCTGCCTAAACCGAACAAAATCTGCATAAATGTGCCACAGCTGAAGCGTTCCCAACGAGGCATAAGTGTTATTTTTTGGCCTAAAGAAGTACCCAAAGCTTCAGACTTTGGAAAACCCAACGAGTTTCACAAGAATTAGATAGTTGGCATATTACTTTCACAATGGCTAACTATTAATTTCTTTTCATTTGAAATTTTAAAAGACATATAATACATATGGGATTTCCTAAAACATATAACAAGTAAGGGAGCTTATTACAAAATAAGGTTGCATTCTTGCAGAGATAAATTGATTTTGTTTAAAAAAAAAGATACTACTATGGTTTTACAATTTATAGAGAAGGATTGGACATTAAACTTAGAAAATTGTTTTTTCACAAACGTAAATAGGTTTCAAACAGCACTTTATGGTACTCATTCTAGTGGGAAGAAGTTGTTTTTTAGATAGCAGTTACATCCAAACTTTGTTTATACGTAGATGTATCAATTAGGCCGACAAGCCCAACAAAGACTGTTAAATCCGTGGGCTGAGCTTAACCTAATTTACTCGACCATCATCTCACCGCGGCACAAAAGTTCTTAGAAGAAGAGAATAACAAATAATTTCCAACGTCTATCGTTTGAATCTTACTGTGAACAACATTAAATGAGACTATCCGGCTTAAACATACAAAGCCAGGTTCAAAGATAACCAACAGAGATTGAATGGATGTGGGACCATTTTCCCAGATGAACAGGAAACTCGACTTTGAGATACCCAGAATTTAAGTGAAAGGCTAAAGATATCAGTGAAGAAATTTGACGGATTTTTAAGACTTAGGAATATTACAATGAATAAAAGGGAAATTTTTGACAATTTCATGTCCCTACATTATTATCTGGTCGGTTAAAAACATTGAGGATGGCAGAAAATAAATACTACCCAGATTGAATTAGACCCTTTTGGGGTCTTCAATGTTCTTATAGATTAGTTCAGTATACTCTTCAACTGTACGAATAGGGTGGGTAAAAACGAATTTGATTTGAGGAAAGTCAATTACTGTGGAACCCGTTTAGAACACGAAACCAATAGGACGGCTTATCAGAACGATTGAGCGTGCCCCAAACAGTTCGCTGCAATGAAAATTAATTATGTGTGTGCACTGAAAATAATTTTGTGAATTATTATTTTGAGGATAGTTATAATAATTATATAGATAATTTATAGCAAAAATTTTTTGCAATGCCTTATAAATGTACAAAATATACAAAAAAAAATAATGACATTTATAGCAAAAAAATTGGCATTTTGTACCCAAGCTACAAAAAATTGTATATTTATACATTACATTGCTTTTAAAATAAAAAAATATACAAATATTTTTAAATAAGAAATCATACATATGTTGGCAAACTATTTTAAATAAATCTGGCTTAAAAGGACACAATTTTTTTTTATGTGTGTGTGTGAGTGGACTATCCCCCTAGTCGGCGACAGGGAAACAGTAGCAGTAAAAAGTTTAATGAGCTGAGAAGAGGAAGAACAGCAACAACACCAACCACAACTTCAACCGCAACAACAACAGGAACCAGAAGAACTGAAAACAAAAACAAAGAACGATCGAAAAGCGCGTTTGTTTTGATTGTGCGACAAAGACAGAGGGGCACAAAACAAGACATAAGAAAGAAGGAGCCGAAGAAGGAGAAAGAAAAACGATGGAAAACGCGACAACGGCTTTTAAATTAAAAAGTTGCTGGCACAGCAAAAGCGCATAAAACAAACCAAAGACCGAAAGAGACGGAGCACCGCCAAACAAACTGGTTTAAAAACTCCCACTCACACACGCTTAAACCTCCGAAGGCTCTCTTTTGCAGGAAAAGTCTCTTCTGAGAGACTCTTTCTGCGACTCTTTCAGGCTTCTCTTTTAAGCTCGTCTCTTTCGGATTCTCTCGATTTCCACAAAACTTATTGTTTACGTTTTGCGAAAAATGGTACCCGAAAATAAAAACAAATCAAAAAGGTATTCTGTCCGATTTTCAAAAGGATATAGTTTGTTTTATTTTAATTATTAAAACAGACAAATTACAAATAAAAATTTGTCTTACTGCTTATTTTTAAATAGTTCTAGAAATTAAAAATTATTTTTAATAGGAATTTAAAATTTTTTAAGTTGTTAATTTTTACTTTGCAATCTAAAACGAATATTACTATATCAAAACGTGACCTAGACAACAAGCAAATAAAGTTTCTGGTTTGTACACAAGAGAGTACAGGCATATTACCCTTGGGTAACGGGCAAAACTTGTTGACCATTAAGAGAATTCGAGTGAAACGATGTTAAAAAATTTAAAAACAATATATAAAAATCTTGAAGTCCGTTGTATACTCAGTTTGGATAATAGAAAAGTTTCAATCATTTTTTCTACAGTCATATTTTTGTAAACTATATTTTTTATGGCTATATATTCAAATCTTATTTTTCAGATTGTATGTATTTATGTTAGATTAATTTAAAATTTGTTTAAAATAAAATTCTTATTTTTTTTCTTTTCGATGACCTAACTTTCTTTTCTAGTCTTCATTATTTGAAAGCTTTCCAGATCTACTAAGACAATCTTTTCTCTTGGCTGCTTTATTAGGCTGCGACACGAGCGGAAAAGTGGGTTAAATTAATAAGTTAAGGCGGTTTCGGTTCAGTTTGGGTTGAATTGGCGTCATCTTTTTGGGCTGGTTGCCAATCTCTGGCTGTTACCATAGTTCCTTTTTCCTGGCCCGGATCGTGACTCGTTTTGCGTGCAGGAAAGAAAAAAAGTGGGGCCCCCGAAAACCGTCGCCGCTCAAGATATAATTGTTCGATTGATAAAGCTGGCAGCGACCCGAGACCCGAGACCCGGCCATGTTGGTCTAATTTATTTGCGCCTTGAAGTTCCCGCCCCTCTATTATCGTTGGCTTTTGTTTTTGGTCAGCAGAATGCAATAAAGTCAAATAAGTCAAATGCGGTAAGTCCTATAATAAAGTGGCACCCACGTCGACCAGTAGTCGGACTTGTATTGACCCCATAATTCCCGTGCTTAATTGATTACCTTCAGGTCCAATGGTGGGTGGATGAGTGGCATTAATGTTGCTGGGCAGTATGTAAAATATTTTACGTTCGCTTTGTTTCTTGGTGCCCACACTATCTGCTTCTGATAATGGCATATATCTTTTGACTTCCTAAAAAGCCCGGCAGTCTCGACTTTAAAATTTCGTTTTTTCTCTCGCTTTCTTGCTATCAAGAAACTGTTTCTTTGTTCAAAAAACTGCGATCTTGAACTTAAAGATGTTCTAGTAAAAATAATATAATATTTTTATTTCCTGTAAACAAAGTTTATCGTCTTGCGAATATCCGCTAGGGAAAATTAACTGCAGCTTATTACTCCGATGGGGAAAATAAACATTTATATGTTTGAAGAATGACATAATTTTTTAGGTATTTTTATAACAAATTAAAAAACAATTTCTTAGCCATGTTGATAACAAATTTCTAAAAACTTGTACATTTATCTAAAATTAATTTGTTAAATTGTCTTTCTATATTCCAAATTTATCTATATATTTAAAAAAAAAACAAAAAATAAAATGAAATAAAATTTTTAAAAATATTTGTTAAACTCGTATATGTGTATGTTCTGAAAAAATTTGGTACTTGAGGAAGCTTTGCTTCAAATTTCTCTACTTTTGTCAAAATAAAATTTATAATGAAATAATTTTAAAATGCCTATTTATGTTTCTTTTGAAATAACTTGGTAGAAACGCGAAACTATTTGAGACACAAAATGTAATAAATTAAAAAATGTTTTATAGCTGTGGAATTATATGAATAATAATTTTGCAAAAGATAATACATTTTTTTGTGATCTCAAAGTCAAATTAATATTTTTATTTTTATTTTTCAAGAAATTCTGTGCTTTAATCACAATCAAATTAATTGTTTCAATAAAAAAAATCATTACGTGTCCTATTTGTGCATCTAACATAGAATCTGTAGAGTTTCCATCGCCTATTTGAGCTATTCGCTATCGATGAGAGAAAGCTCATGTTACATGACTCGACATCTTCTGCTGCCTATATGCACAGAAAATAATTTTAAGTTTCGTATAAAAATGTTATAAAAATAAATTTAATTTTTAAATAAGGCTGTATCTGCCCATTACTCTGATAATGAATGTGTAAATACAATATGAAAGATTTGATGGTTAGTGTTGATCTCAGTTAAGTGATCTAGTTTCTCGCTGTGTGGCATATGTCATCTGTGGTGCAGTTCAATCGTCCGGAGATGGCGACTTGTCACTGCCCGAGAGACTGGGACTTGTGGAACAGCATCGCATGGCATCGCATGGCATCGCATGGCATCGCTTGTCACTAAATTGACCCATTTCGGGGCTTAAGGCGATGCCGCAAAAGATGCGGCAAGGAAAATGGGAGAAGAAAACCAGACTGACGGGCTTAGAAGCAGAATCTTGGGATGCAATGGGGGAGGCAAGCTTCGAGCTCCAAGCTCCAAACTTCAACCAGTTGCACTGACTTGTGCATGTAGGTACAACCGATACATGCCTGGAAACATTCTTCTGGGCCACTTGGAAACTCTCCGAGTATTCCATTCTCATTCTGCGACTGTTCTCCGGCTGACCATTGCATTCTTATCTTAATATGCACACATTTCTTCTTCGTGCTTCTGGTTCTTTTGGATCTCCGGTTCAGAAGAGCACTGCTACGTGCGTTGCTTACTTTGCAGCATTTCTCCTTTCTTCTCCACCTTTCTTTTCCTCATTAGCAAGTCGAGTAACGGTGCACATTGTTGTCGGTTATGCAACGCCATATAGGATGGCAGTGCCCCCTGGAACAGTTCCGGTCAAGATAATAGATGTCCAGTCACAAATTTAAATACAACCATTCCATCTGAACTTATTAAATTATATACATGTGTATATATATTCAAAGTTGACAGAAGTGGTTAGACTTGGAATTTAAAAAAACATATACACCTTCAAAAATAAATAACATGATAAAGAATTAAAGGTCCAGCCCAAATAAATACTTATAAATATTCAGTTGCACAGAAAATGTATCTACGACTTTAATTGTGTAAAAATTTTGATACAAAAAAAAAACTGAAAACTAATTTTTTACTTTCATGAGATATTTTTAAAATTTTAAGAAGCAGTGATTCTACCCATTTGTTTTGTAATTTAGAAAAGATGTTATTTATTTAAATGTAATTCGCAATCCTAAATGGTTCTTTCTTAAATTAAAAATATATATATCTTTAACATTTAAAATTTGTTGGACATTTCTTAATGGCCCAAATTATTTAATAAAAACATATTAGTAAGTATCTACGTCTGCAGCTCTGCAAACCAAGCTTCTAAATATCTTTATCCCTCTCAACTTGTATTTCTCCCCGTCTTTCTATCCACTCTTGATCGCTGGGTTATGACATAAATTGTCCAGCCTCCACATCGTTTATTGACGGCTTAATTATGCTGATGAGTTCGCTTTGACAATTATTATTGTTCTGCAAATTGCAGGGCGGCAATTTTCGAAATCTTTGTGCGTAGCGGAGCATCATTTGAAACTTATTTATACACACTATTTGTTGAGTTAAAATGGAATATTGTGTCTGAATTGTGAAGAGCTGTCCGGAGTTTTATTTTGTGGGTTTCGATTAAAATTTTTTTTTAATTATTTAAGAACAAAAGTTAATACTCATAAAACCCGAGCTCAGAAATTCACCAAGTGTTATAACACCTTTAAATTAAAAGTGAAATTAATCGATTGCGAAGCGATTAAGGTTAAGCTACAGACTTACTTTTGTGTAAGCTTGAAAACAAACACCAATATGTCCACATTTTAGTGAAATTAATTAAACAGTTACACAAGTTTCTTAGCCGATTCCATTTTGAAAACTTTCATAATTTAACCCACATTTAAGCATTGATTAATAACATAACCCATTTTTCTTTTGAATCTATGTCGAATACCAAACAAATTCGCATGCCAACATAAATCATCTGCTTTCGAGTCTTTTGTCTCCCTGCGAGACCCATTTAAGATAGATGGCCACCAGCTGACCTCAGACCGCTGAAGAGCTTACAGCAAATGGGATTATCTACAAATGAAATCATAATTTTTCTGCAAAGACCAAATATACATCTTAATTATTACCTTTTTTTCGGTAATAATTTGCATGGTTTCCCGTGGCAACTAATTAACATTAATCATACGAACCACAAGCCGAAATGCTCGAAAAACATACAAATATTCACGGTCACTCTCACTTTGAACATTAAAAAACGTATGGTGAAAAGACGGGCATGGATTTAATGAGCCGCTAGACATTCATCAGAAAATTATGAATTTGTTTGGCCAGAGTTGAGTGAACCCGGACTGAGCTCGTGATTTTGGTACATATGAACCCTTGGGCCTAGGCAAAATCACTCGCGTTAATTAAGCAGCGCGTTTGAAATTTGTACAAATTTTAATTTAGTATTCATGTATTCAGCAGTGAGTCAGTTAGTAGTGCTTTTTCTAACACGGTTTTTTGGGGGGACCCAGAAAATGAACCGGAAAGCACGCGATGTTGATCTTTAGTGGGAACCAGTTGTCACCGACTTTGGCTTGTTCTTTGACTCAAAATACATTCATATCTGCTGTCTCGGAAAATGAGAATCCTATGCTGGTTGAAATATTTGATCGCATTTAGATAAACCAGAGGTGGAAGTCGTTTCAAGGTAGCCATAAACTAATTTACATATTAGAAAGCCCTCCGAAATTGATTAGCTTCGATAGCGCAGATTTATTCTGCCACTATCCATCGCATCTTTCATCTAGGCATATCTAATCGCCTGTGGGATGTTCGGCTTATAAATGTATGCCAATTTTTCGCTTGCTTTTGTTGGTTTGTTTTTTTTTTTTTTTACCTATTTTACTGAGAAATTTTGTCATTTTAGTGGCACACATTTTGAGATTTCTCATCAATGGCCTTACTTATTTTTCGCAATTGTTTTTTATATTCCTCTTTTTTGTTATTTCTATGTCTTGAGCTTGTTTTATGTGTGAAAAATCTGCTTGGTTGTTTTCTTAATGATTTTGTACATTTTTTTTTATCGAATTCTCATTGTTCAATCATTGGGACTTTGTCTATTTGGTTTTTAATTTTTTATGGAACGTGGGATAGCTTGTGGGATTGCAAAATTTGTAAAAGTTTGCAAGAGTGTGGGAAGAAATTAGAGAGTTGACGAGGGGCTTATCAAAATTTCACTAGATATTTCAGCTGGAATTACCCATAAAGCAGGTTTACCCTTCATATAAGGCATTTCCATAGAATTCTTTTCTCTAATCGCTGCACTCGGCAATCAAGCAATTGGCAAAGAATTTCCTTTATGCTCATATGTGGCTACAAAATATCTTTTGCTCTGTGGCAAGGTATTTATCTCAAGTGGAAAGGAGAACGTCAGGAGGGGGGAATCTGAAAAGGTGTCAGTTGAGATTGCGATTGCACGCAAATCGAAGAATTTCCAACGTGGGAAAACGAGTTCGACATCGCCCCGAAATCAAGTCAAGCTGAAAAGCGTTAAAAGCTTAAACAAACAACGAGTGACACAGAAAGAAAATTGATTAGTTTAATCCTGATATTATATCGCTACAAAAATATGTATCATTGTATCAGTTTCTGCTGGAAGAATATATTTTCACCAATAAAACTATATAATTTCTTATTTCTTATTTAAATCATGGTCACTTAAAATGGAAAATAGGTGTGGTTTTTTTTTCCTGTGCATCGATCGAGCCATTGCAACAGGCAAATCGCTCACGCGTTGCATGAAATGCTAAAGGAAAACCACAATAGATACGAGATACAAGCTATCCAACCAAAGATACGTTCGTTCGAGTATCGATTGCAGCTCATCTGAGACACTTTTTTGGCTACGATCGAATTGTTGCAATTTCCTCTGGTCGGCAATTTCCCGCGTCACCATTAGCGAGCCCCACTCTTCGGCATCTTCTACTTGGCCGGCACTTAATTGTCTATAATTATGCATTAATGAATGCATCTGGCCGAGAGCACGAAATCATGTTTGAGAATTCTTGCATGAAACGTTGCATGCTCTAGCCAACTTTCCGTCTTACCGTCTTTCCGTCCCCACCTTTTATGCAGATCGCATTCGACTATTGGAGATCGATAAATCCGCAAATTGCACGCTTCGATCGCATGTCGTTGATAATGATCGCTGTTCCAAATGCTCTTCTAGCTCTAAGTCAGTGGCCATGGATGAGTGTGCCTTGCTTGAAGGGGTTATTTCGAATCACTAACGTCTGAATATATGCTTCAGCTGAGCTCAGCGATTGACTCAGTTTTTCCTGCTATGTATTTGATTCCGCTTAAATTTCAAGTTTTGGTTCGTCTTTTGGTTCATAAAAAACGGTCTCTATTAAAGTTTTTACATATATTTTGTTCCATTTCTTCATATTTTTTTATACTTTTCATATTTAATAACACAGATGCACAGCAGAAAAATTCCAATAATCATTTGTACTTTTCCATAATAATTGGGTGCTCATAAGTGAAATCCCATACAAGTCTACATCAGCTAAGAATTCCGCGGTTTCAAAAATTTACAACTGGAATTATAGTAATTTTGTAAAGTTTGAGAAGAAATTTAAAAACACAAAAATGTTGATTTTAATGCTTTAAACAATTTTATTAAATATCCTTTTGAATACTTATGAATTAAAACACCCAGAGTGGACTGTAGATTCCAAGAGAAATTAAAATTGTTTTCAATAATGATGTATTTTTTTACAGGCACTTTAAGATGACAGAAATTGTGTAAAATTCAGAGCATATTCAATGGTAGATTTGGGAATTTTTTTTTAAAAATTAACTCTGGTTAATTAAAAGTTTTCTTTCTTTTCTTTTCATCAAAAGTAGCCAGAACAGCTCAGAAATAAAACACCAACATTTGATTTGGTTTGAAATTTGCTTAAATGGATTTCTAGTACCCCTGCATATATATATACATTACTATAACAATTTAGGTAATATATTATCTTTATGCGGACATAACCGGAGTTTTAATTTCAATTTTGTTGAAATAATGTATGTTAATCAAGAACTAAGCATAAGCGACAATCCAAACAAAGCACCCAAGCAACTTTACCACTTTCCTAGGAGCGTTGTACTACATTTTAAGTTAACTTGGGAGCTTAGAAGCCGTTCTAAGACCGCACACATTCAACCTTCTTCACTAATTGCGGCCCACACACAAACTGAACCTGGCCCAAAACCATACCGATAAGTGTGAGTTTGAGTACCAGTATGGGGCTGAGTTCGGGTTTGAGTACGAGTACAAGTACGAGTACGAGTATGAGTACGAATACGAGTACACACTTGCCTGCCCGGTGGCTGGAAAAACAATTTAACATTTTGCACGTTGGCGACAGATTTGCATCTGAATATGCAAGCACAATAAATTGTTTGCCATGGCAAAAGCAACAATGTAAAGTGCATACTTTAATGCGGCATTTTGTCTATTTAATTAAATTTTGATTAATTGTCAATGCACCACGAAACGTTCATTAGTTACAATGAAATATTGAGTGTGGGCTTTAAAAGTACTTTACTTCAATTGGTGTGGCTGGAAAAGTACATTTTTCATTGGAGAATAAAGATTTATTAGATTTCTGATTTACAGAGAAATGAATACAAATCATTATCACAAAAATATATTATTCTCAAAATCATTTTGAAGCCCTTACTATAAAAGTCCCAAATAAAAGAATTATTTACTGCTAATAAAGTTTATAAATTATGAACATTTTTATATGAGTATTATTATACTAATTTATAAACCGAATTTAAAATGGTATATTTGTAATCAGGTATAAGTAATTTTTTCGAAAAAATTGACCTTTCAACTTTTTTTTTGAAAAATCTGATTCAACCTTCTATAGGCACGATTGAAACTGATTATTAGAAATCACTTAGCGACGCCCCAAAAAATCGACTTCAAAGCTTTGGTCATCATTGACCTTTTCGGCATTCGCTGTTGTTCAAGTTTTCAAGCTCAAATCAACAAAATATTGCCATCGCTTGCCATGGCTTGGCTGTTATTTTACTGGGCGCATGAAATACGGCAAATGTAATTACCATAACAAATAAAAATATTCTCGCCTAATTGCCTCGAAACAAAAGTCGGCACAATGGCAAGTGAGTCGATGGATATATGGCTTTTAGTGGTCTTGAGGGGAGTTATGTGCGGTGGACCTTCAATTGGCAATTTTAATATGATCGTTGCGGATCAAGCCACAATTCCTTTGGGTAGACATTGCAAAAGTTCAACCATTTTTAAAGTCAAGGTTTCATTTACTTATAGTTTTTTTATTTTGTTTTGTGGGTGCATTCGGCTTGTTTTTCATGCCGTCAAAGCATTCACAATAATTATTTTAATTATTATTTAATAACAGAGCGAAAATACATTTTCAGGTTATTATTGATGGTAATGACTGATAGAATATTATAGGACATTATTCACCAGTATTTTTAGCTTGTCTTTTATTTGATATTAAGTATTTTTATTGGGCGGCAGCTATTTGTTTTTTATATGTGCTATTTGTATATAGTTATTTTTTAAGTTAAACCATTATTAACAGTAATGACTGGTCATTATTTTTTTGTAGGTAATAGTACTGCAGACTTTGTATTACTTTAGACTGAGAATTATGCAATTTACCCAACGAAAGTCTTGGTGAAGTGTAAAATGTTTTGTATTATCTCTTTTATTATTAACTTTAAATTTATAATCTAGTAATATAGTCCATAGTAGGGTAATTTGGGCTATTGATATTAAAAAACTACATTACATTTCATTAATATTAATGGATGTAAATTGTAACGTACACTTCGTTTTAAAATGTACCTTTAAACTATTGCAAACTTTTTTCCTAAAATAAACGCATTTAGTAAATGCCAAAAATAGCCTCTTTATGTTTATCTTCAAAACTGTGCAATCTTTTTGACCTTTTAAGAGTTGTCAAATTTAGCGATTGGCCATTCTCCCCATGATCTCTATATGGTCGATGGTATCTCAGTCTCTCAAGTCGCCAGGCTAATCTCTGCTGGTCAATTAATGTCCGCTTCGATTGCAACTTGAGCAGATAAAACGTCAAAGATATTTTAAAAAATATTTCGTGTGATTTGCTGAGATTTTTAAATCTTTTTTTTGTTTTTTTTTTTTTTTACCTAATGTGCCGCAATTACGTTCGTCGATTGGCATTTAATTAAAACAAATATTATGGGTGGGGAAAACGCACTCAAGGGGGGACTGTCCGGCTCAGGGGTTTATCTTCACGATATCGCGGATTTGACAGGTTTAGGTTTTTGTGTCTGGCTCGCCTGATGTTTATTTATACAGCCGCCTTGTATTTGTTTTAATCTGCAAAGATTTGCATTTCTGTCTGTGCAAATGATTTATGCTCCCCGATGTGGTTGTTGTTGCCGCTGTCAGCGCCGTCGTCAAATGGATTTCCATCATTTCTTCCAGCTCCAGCCCCAGTGTATGGATGGTGAGTAGTTTTTGTTTTCATTGAATCCGGCAGCTTATTTGCCTTTCAATCAAAGCCACTCGGGCGGAGGAAATAAGTTTACATTTGGCTGAATTTGCTGATATATTTTCTGTGCTGTTTTGTTTCAAGAGCCACTTCAATCCGTCCTTGTCTCAGAGTAAACCAGTTCCGGACTTTATATTGAAGGTCTGGGCTGTGGTCCGAAAAGTTATCTAATGCATATTAGAGGAATCTATATGATTTGTTGCAAAACGGTGTCTTTAATGACAGACAAAATCTATTTCTCCTTTTTTTTTAATATATATATATATAAAAGTTTACTATTTTTTATACGATTTTTAATGTGAAAATAGTAATCCACCCAATCAAAGGTTAATTCCAGCCAATCTCCCCCATTTCTCAATAGTTTCTCCAGGCGAATTTCTCTCAACAAATGATGCTCATTCACTGGACACGCTAAAAAATGAAAACAAATAATATGCAACAAACATAAAGATATAGATATCGCGTATATCAGTGTAAAAGCCGCACCTTTGATAACAACATTACTTTTATTATGATGTATTTTCATGATTTTTGACGCAAAACAAGCTAAGCAAATTATTTTTAATTGCTACATGCACCGCAGCAACCATTTTCACAGCGCCTGAGGAAAGTGTGAAAACTGGAAGAAAACTGCAAAGCCTGTGAACGGGTATAAATAATAGAAATGTTGTCTTAGTCTGAAGATCGGCAGCCGCGATTTAACTCCAGAGAGCCATTTTTAAGACCCCGGAGCTGCGGTTGCAAATGGGAAACATTTGCGAGAATACAGAATACACTTAAAGAAAAATGACTGGGAATTCAATTTTAAATGTGTCAATGTGTTGCACAAAGATTGAAACAGACTTCATTTCTGTACTATTGATCTTAAAATGTATATTTTTGAAAAGGTACTTATCCTAAAAACTTGCAAAACACTTAATCAAAAGGCTTTTATTAAGAAAATACCAAAAAAGGTATCCCCAAAAAAGAAATTGTTATGAAACTAGACTGCAGTCTTAGACTCATTGCTATAGAAAATAAATTTCTGTAGTTCCTTTTCAAGATACACTGATTTAAATAATTATTTCTCATATAATCATGGTCTTTAATTTTTTTAAAGTGTTACAATGCAAAAATGAAATATAAATATTTTTCTCCGTGCAGTGAGAGCGAAAAAACCGCGTTGCAATCCCCACAGTCATGGAGATCTTAGCTTGGCCATGGTGTGTGTGTGTGCACAACAAACTCCACATGTGGTCGGGTCGGATAGGATAGGATAGGATTGGATCGGATCGGATCGGATCAGATGGAATGGGTTGGGGTCGGGGTCGGTTGGATGGGAGTGGATTGGAGTGGAGTGGAGTGATGACGTCGGCCACTTAAGCCAGAGAGAGTGCAGGCAACAAGATCTGCGTCAGAAAGCCTGGTTCAACCTAAATGGTGTAACATAAACAAACCAACGGGTGGATGGCTTTTTAAAGGAATGAAAAGCAGGGAGTTGGAGGTACTTGAAATGAAAGGATTTACATTAGACTCTGAACTCTAAACGAGAAAGAATCAGTTTAATAAAAGAAAAGTGGCAGATCGTGGGTTATTTATTTTCATTTCTTACTTAAAACTTTTAATTCAAAAAGAACAATGCTTTTTAAAATGGCAAATACAATTTTAAAAATATATATTTCTACTAAAATTCTTGTTTACTTGTTAAATATTATGAAAAATGGATTATAGAAGTTGAGAACAAATTAAATTAAAAAGAAAAAATGTCTTAAGTGCCGATACGGCTGACTGAATGGAGCAGCAGCTGAAAAGAATTATCAGAATTCAGATTTGTTTTATTATTTTTCTTTTGTTTTTGATCTGAAAGAGAAGCTTCTGTATATATAAAACGCTGGATTCTAAAGGAAGAACAGGAGTGAGAAGACAGAGGAAAAAATTAAAAAAATAATAAATTTGCTGAGGGTTGAGGACGAGCGAATTTAACCTTGAGTTAAATTGGAAGGGGATTCTAATGAGTTCTTTGGGGCAGATAAAATCGAGTGGTGCGGGGAAGGTCAAAGTGATCTTGGGAGGAGACAAGTGTCAACATTAATTTGAAGATGTCTGAATGTTAATTCACAACGCGAATATCGCATAAATTTCTCATATGCACATTTTTTATCTCTATAACTTATATCTTTTCAGTCCGCGACGTCGGTATCTTTTCTGCATCGAGCTCGGCATATTTGCCACTCCCTCGACTCTCGGCTCATCTCAAATTTTATATTCGGTTTGTTTGGTCTGTCAACTCGCATAAACAAACAATTCGCTTGACGCCTTCCCAAGCTGGGCTTTAGAATAAAACAAAAAAAAAAAAAAAGAAGGAAAAGAAACACCCAAAAAACCGTCACAGAACGCAGCATAAAATTAAAATAATTTTTATTTTCACTCCGTTTCTGTTTTGTGGTGTCATTTGTTGTCTCTTGCGGAACCTTGACTCTTCTCCAATCTTCTTCACGCCCAGCATGCAAATTTTCTGTTCTGTTTCTTGTTTTTAAATACACGCGCTTCAGTTGTAAAACTTCAATCGGTATTGCTGACTTTGGATGGGCACTACAATCGGGTGGATTAATACCTCGACTGCCAACAATATCGAAAATACTATATTAATACACGATTTTTAAATTATAAAAACATTTATAATTAACAACTTAACTAAAAGATTTTATATTAACAAAGTTTCGAAATATATAGATCGTGTTTATTATTAATTACATTTTTGATGATGTTTCCCCTTAAATCTTACATATCCATATCTATCACAATAAAACATTTTAAAATATTTATGTTCATCATAAAATTCTGGCTAAATATGTAATGGTAACTATGTGTATACTATTTATCAGCTCTTTGTTTTTTATGAGATATAGCTAAATGTTGGTTTGTTCTATTTTTTAGACAATATAATCTGAAATATAAAGTCGCAAGTGTCGACCTACCCCACATACCTTAAAAAAACATTTATATTTGCTAAAGTGTCTTGTGATAGTAAACAAAGCTTTAAATGTACATTTTAAAGCCATACCATTAACGGGCAGAATTGGTGATAAAAGCACTTATCTAATATAGTTTATGGGTTTGTCTAACGTCTTCATCCTGAGTCACCTTGTTTTTCTTTCAAGTCGATCGTTTCGTTGCCGCTGAGCCAAATTTACGAGTGGTCCATGTGCTTGAGATACCATTTATATAGGGAATGTCCAACAGTGCTTTGCTTAAGCTTGAAATTAATGCGACATCTCGGCAGCTCCGGCGTCGATATTACAGAGCTCTTACAGCCCATCCCATCCCAACTCCGATCCCGATCCCAATCCCGATCCCAGTTCCGATCCCTTTTTCCAATCCCTGCTCATACGCGCGAAGAAGTTTGCATCTTGTGGATGCTTAAATTCTGCTTAATGATTTTTTATGAATTTATTGCCAGAGCAGTCGGCGAGCAATTTGCGCATGCGTTGCCTCCAATGAGCCCGAACTGAAAAGTTAAGGGGCTTAAAAGGGATTCAAAAGGGGGACAGTCCTCATAATCCAACAGGAAAGAACACTTACAAAAATGTGTTAGCAACTAACAATTAATTTAATGTTAAAGAACGTAATGATCTTAAAAAAAACGGTACCGTAAATAATTGCAATTTTTTTTAAAATTAATTTTTTGTATATTGTTGAAGCAAAAGTAAAAAGAGTTAATTACGTCCCTTTATAAATATTATAAAAATACAATAATAATTTAAAGACAAAAATATCGAATACAAATTAACAGAAAATGTTCTCTGTTTATATTTACATTCTAATAATAATCATTCCTTCCTTTAAGTAAAAAACTTTTTTGTAGTTTCTGTGTTATTTTTGCTTAAACATTTTTTTTAATATTTTTTTATTGACGTTCTTTAAGGTTTGCTTTTCATTTTCTCAGAGTGCTGGCAAGAAAAGTTTTCAGCAGTCGGGGGAAGTGAGGAAAGTCGCGCTGTTCTTCTGCTGTTGATTTCTGTTTATGTTTTTGTTATTTTTGTTTTCCGTGGCATGAGAGATGTTTAAGTGGCTGCCGGCCGCATGCTGCACGCATATGGCGAATGTTTGCAACGCCTACTAAATCATCTGGCAGCATGCCTCACATTTACTGCCTCAACAGAGACGAGAAGATGGACTAAAATGTTGCCATACTCTGCACTTCCTGCTTCAATAACACTCAACTTGTGAATAAACACAATCATATGTATAAATAGCGCATGTACTTCTCATCTATGTGCCAGTTTTGCTATTCAATGAATGCCTCAGCTTTGTTTCGAATGTAAAACAAAACATCTTTAAACTCAGTCAAAGTCCCTCGACAGTAAAGCCATCGCACATGTTGGCCAAAGATTGGAGTTCCGTAGAGCTTATAAGGCCATGTAATCCCACAGATGTGAAATTTTATTTCCGGTGTTGGTTATGAAAAAATATTAATATATACGAAATGACAAATTACTGTTTATACATTAACTAAATACCTTAATAAAATGAAATTAATTAAATTGAGTACTTACAATACTTAATCTTTAAATCACTTCTACTTATTTTAAATAAGTAGAATAATTCCCCATTTTATAAATTTAAATTTCCCTAACTTAAGCCAATCGCTTTATATCAAGATCAATTTATTATTTAAATTTAAACTAAGCTGTTTTCAACCATTTTGTTTCGCACGATAATTTACATAAAACAAATGCCAACTTCTTGTGTCTAGAACTTTTCCTTTACCGACCTTCGGTTGATTAACTTTTGTTACTTTCGTGATTTCAGTGGCAGTTTTAACAAATTGTTCTTTTGTAACTTTTTGCCGTATTTTTGCAGAATTTACAATATGCACGTCAGACAGCAGAGGTCGTACAGAAATAAAGACAGTTAAACCAGAAGGTAATACTTACTTTTAACACTTTTTTACCGCGCCAGTTGAGGTGATACCTAAGGTCGTGACAACTGAGGTAATGCAAAAGCTTAAAGACCAACGAGCGAAGTAATTGACATTATTTACATGGGAAGCGCTGTGATGCGACCTTCAAAAAGCCCACTAAATTGTGCCCTAAATGGCAAATGAAGGGCCGCCCGGCTCTTTTGGTGTTGAGACCTGAAACATTGTTGGATTACCAAAAATGACCAAAAAACGATAGACAAGTGAACGGCCCTGGGCGCCTCTGCCTCTCATCTTTTCTGTCATTGGTTTTCGACCGGAGCTTGTCACTTAGTTTAACATTTTATCAGCCAGTCGTGTTGAGATACAAATTGACAAGCTGAGATACACTGGAAGTGAGCTGAAAATGATTGCAGCTGAAAGCGAAGGCAAAGTGGAAACCCGATACGCCTTCCAAGCTCAGATGCAGCGGCCATGTGAATTGGAGATCGGGGGGTTTTGGCCACTCGACCAACTTTTTGTGGCAGCCAAGTGCAAAGGCGGTGTCAATTCGCATTGCGATGGACTCCAATCACACGCATATCACTTGTCACTCGAATCAAATAAATAAACGCATAAATATCCCAGCTCCAACGTTTTAAATGACAAATTGGCCAAATCAATCATTATTGGCGGCTAAGTTGCAAGTTTCAATTCGAAATGTTCTTTAAAAATGTATCCCAATAAATACAGAAAACCTTGATTTTGTAAAAAGTGTAGTTTTAATAAAGAAATTAATTAAGACATTTTTTTTTCGCCTAAATACTTGTTGAAAACTGAAAGTAATGTATACTAGTATTTAAAAGCTGTTTATTAAATATTTGTTTAAAGTATAGAGGGAGTATAAATAATAACTAGTGATACCATTATTTTTTAACGGAATTTCAAAATGTCTTCAGAGCTTTTGTACAATTTTGAGTTTACCATGAGTATTCAATTTTTCCTGTACAATACATTTTCGCACTTTTCCCGATCAAGATAATTCATCGAGATTAGGCATTTTCTTTCGAATACGCTTTTCTCCTGGCACTTCTTGCAAGTAAAGTGTTGCCAGCATCAATCAAGGCAATTTCCAAAGCGCTGGAAGCGTTTCCAAATCCATAAATCATCAGATTGAAAGATCCCAAACTTGGCTTAGATCTAAAACGGCCAAACACCAAAACGGAAAAAATGTATAGCCTAGCATAAGGCCATAAATCTCAAGATTCATTGGGTGCAACTGAAAATTGAACTAAAAGCGGCTTCAGGCTCGCCCAAACTTTTTTGGCGCGTTTTTGATGCACATAAAGAAATCTGATGGGCGATACTAAGTATGGAATATTTTTAAAAAACCTTTTCATTTTTTATTTATTTATTTGTATCATTTTGAAGAGATTACTTATTTTAAACAAGATAACGTTTATCAGTAAATTTTAAACCTTCTTGGTACTATAAGATCAAATAAGTTGTTTTATAATAAAAATGGATTTTCATTAATATTTTGTTCGTATGCAATTTTTTAGATTTAATAAAATAAATTTTGCTAACAAATATTTTATATATTTTTTTCTGTGCCAAGAGAGAGGATGGTCCTCTCTTCTCCCAGCGGACAAACTTTGTGCGACCTTCAAATGCTTCACAAACACATGGACCTTCGGGGGAGAGAAATCACGCCACTCTTGGAAACTTGCAACATTGGAGCGTTGTTGCCAATCTTCTTGGCTTCATGTTGCCAACCCGTCTTGATGGAAACTTAGCCCAGCGGATGAGCACGCACCGTCAGCTGAGTTTGTTTCACTTGGGGCGGCTTAACCCATTTGCGATCATTGGGCGGAAAACGACCATCAGCTTTGCATTTCCCAAAACCAAACATTCTGTTTTGGAAAGGATATGCTCCAAATAAAATTAGTACACAATCACAATTTAAAAATGTATTTAAAAAATACAATTTATGTATTACATATATTAAACTAAAATATTTTTAATCAGAATTAATATTCAAAACTTGTTGGTCTCTGAATAAATTAGTATTGATAGTTTAAAAACAAACCTTTACATGTTTACTAGTAATAGAAAACTTTGTCTAATTTATGTCATATTCAATTTAAATCATATAGTCAAAAAATGTGATTAACCAATAGTTAATTATTTACTATAATCCATTATTTATTATATATAATATATTTTTTTTGCCATAAAAGCTATAAATTTTTATAAAAAAAAAACTTGTATAAATTGACCAACGGTTTGCGAACGCTGAAAAATGGGTTAAATTGAGTTGGGTTTACCTGGAGGCAAAGGCAACTCCATGGAGATTGGTAACATGTTTTATGCATCCGCAACAAATTTATATACACATATACAGCAGTATATATAAGCCACTTGTATGTTGAAGGAAAAAATAGCAACAACAGCGAAATACTTTTAAAGGTAACCGATCAGAAAACAACAGAAACAAAAATAATGGCGAAGGTCGTTCAAAGGCACTGCAAACTTTATGTTTTCATTTTTTGTTTGGGGTATCGTGTTTTGGTCTTTTTATTGAACGTTACTTTTTTAGTTCTCAGATGTTTCCTTTTTTAAAACCCGATGAGAGATTTTTTTTGGGTATCCTTGCTAGCTTGAAATAAAATAAAAAACTTTAAATTCCAGAAAAGACTTCGTATCGATATGAAGCTGAATATGTTTTGGCTGATCTCTAATCATCTTTGTTTTTTTAATGAATTTCATACAGCTATAAAATATTATTCCACATTGTATACTATTAAATGGATAAAAGCCTTTTTTATTGACTAAGAATAAATTAAGCATTGAAATAATTATTGACTAGTTAGTTTAGTTTTCATTATTTCATTAATGTTGACTACAAAGCCATAAGAGCATTAATACTTCGACCTTGTCGCCCCTTAATTGCTTTGAAATTCGGTACGAAATTTACTTACGGTAGTTGGGTGCTGAGATTTATTTACGAAACTGAGCGACGTTGATAAGACCGCCGCCTAATTGCTCCTGTACCGGACGTCAACGCAGTTTTCGATTTTAAAAAACCATTTTTGTTGTTATTTCTGCTGGCGATTTTGGTTTCGGTTTGTTCCCATCATAAAGTTGTCGACTGGTTTCCTTTTTTTGGCATCGACGACGACGACGAACCGTTTCTGTCAGTCAGTTGAGGCGAGGCTGAGATTTTCTTTTTGCCATTTTGTGTAATTTATTTTTTGATTTCATTTTATTAACATTTCATTTGGGTAGTAGTTTGGTGGCTCGTTTTTTCCCCAGGAATGTGGGTCAGCTGCGACACTTGGCTGGCCACGGATGTGGCTGAATTGGGCCTGGGATCGGGCCACTTGGGACTGGATCGGTGAGTAAAGCTTACACGGTTAATGCCTGGATGTCGGACACGTATGCCCGATGGTGGCTGCCGGTTTTGTGGTCCACCAGCTCGGATAAGAGGTGTCAGTTATCGCTGGGGAATACGAAATAAGTCGACCACGCTGGAACTTTCTGTCCTACATTAATTTCAGATCGAAATTACAGACTGTTGACGGCTGATGTATTACGCTAATGGACAGCTTAATGTGCTCGAATCAGAGTCTTGGTTTATTAATGAGTTTATCTTGGCAAACCCATAATCATGTGTGCTATAAAAAAGGAGAAATTCCGCTGAAAAAATAATACCTTTTTTTAAGATCATTTGGGCTTAAGGTAATTTTAGTATATAACAAGGACATGAGTACTTAAGACTTTAAAATAAAATTTCAGAGCAACTCAAGTTGTGTCTTGTTTTTAATTAAAATCAAAAATAACATATCCAATTACAAATAACTGTAACCTTAAACCTTTGGATATCTTACTTGAGATCTTTGAGTTGACCCTAGATTTAAATTTAAATTTAACATAGCCTCGTCAGAGGTGAGTAAAGTTGATTAAGACAACTAACAAATTATCATATCTGCCTGCGAGCCATTAACTTGAAACGATTTTAGAATAAATAAACCTGATGCTAATTACGTAACCATATATGCATGTTAAACGATTCCCGGTTGACATGGCGCCTAGGTTTAGAATTTAGATCTTGCCCCAGACAAGTTCTAAGTAAAAACTCTTGATCTGATATGCCTCAAAGCTAATTGCCTTGGAAAAGAATTTAGTTATTAACATATCAACAGAAATGGAGGCAAACTGGAAAAGACATTGAGTTCTATTGCAACACCTTTTAAGCTTTGGGGTTCTACTGTACTTCTTTAAAAGTAGAACTATAAAATTAGTTGCAATTCGATATTTAAATATTTATATATTTTAAAATAACTAACTTGTATACATTAACAACAAATTTTGTAAATCATATAACATATTTAACCATATCAACATATTTCATGTTAATTATTTTTTAATTATTTCTGGTCTTTGTTAGGTTGTCATGTTAAAATGTATGTCCCATAATTGATAACCAACTACGATTACATTTTTCTTCTATAGAACAAAAGATTCGAGTGCTACGTTGGCAGTTGAAATCTCAATTGGTTTATGTTAAAATTGAACAAATATCGCGAGACAAACGAAAGTCATTAAGGTTCGATCGCCGAGGCTGGAACACGCCTTCGGGCGTATCTATCTATGTATCTGGTCGTTGCATAAACACTTTGCGGCCGGGAGGGCGAAGGTGGGGGCGAATAAAAAATAAAAACTTTCTACAATTATTTTCAATACTATTGAACTTTTCTTCTACTTCACGCTGATTTACGCAACTTTCACGGCAGCCACCAACCAGCCACAGAAATGAAGAAAAAAAAGCCTCAACCACCAAATTTATGGCCACAACAGCAGCAGCCGGCTCACAACGGAAAAAAAAAATGGGGAAAAAGACGCTGCTCAATGGCCTGGCCCACGCAACTGCAGTGCAGCCAGAAACAAAAACTAAACCCTTTAGGAAATTCGTACTGAAAAGCCACGAAAACTGGCGGCACTCGCCGTATAAATCCGTTTAAAATCGCTGGCCAGGCCAGCACCGAAACTGCAACTGCACCTCCAACTTCGGCTCCATCTTTAACTCAAACTCAAACTCGAATCGCAAACTGCAACACCAACGCAGTGGCCCGAGGTTGGGGTTTATTTTTAAAGTCTTTTTTCGGCGAAGTTGTGCGGGCGGCACAGTGGGATCCATGGCTAATGGAAATGGGGTGAAATTCAACAGACAATGGAGCTGTTGACTTATGCTTTTGTGAGTTCCTGGAAGCTAATGGCAATTAATAACTAATACATTTGATATATGGGTATCAGATATCGATAGGCTAAGCTTATCCTTAATCTAATGATTTAAAACTTTCTTCATTTTTTTGTTCATTTTGTAAAAGTTATTTATTTTCTTCATTGAATTCAGTTAAATAATTTTAATTCTTTGTTATTTATTCTAAATATATTTAATTAAAGGTTAAGTGAGTGATTTAAAAAGTTAAAGAAATTATAAGAAAATTAAAGAGGAATTAAGCTACTATTTTAATTTGATATATTTATAAATAAAATACAGTCGATTAGCAAATGATTAAAATTCTAGTACAATCCTTAATCCCAAAATTGAGGTTCTTCTTATTAAGTTAGAAATTTTTTTTTGAATTTTTAATTAATTTTTATTTGTTTATAAGACTTTATTTTGTGAAATAATATATCTTTTCTTTGGTTACTACAACAATATGTTAGGAGAATTGATTTGCAATCGTTCTGTCTGCCAGCCTAGAAATTCTATTCAACAACGGTTCACAATTTTGTAACAAGATCGGCCAACTTTCAAGCTGGGTTTTCACTTTCATTTACTGTAAAGGAATTTGTTTAGGCATTTGGGATCGAATTTCCAATGCAAGGCAACTCGGTGCGCTTTTCCAGTTCATTGGCCCCACCGTGCCATTTCGATATACAAATATATCTGTGTGAATGGATATATATCAGCTGGGGATAGGATCGCATCGCAGTGGTTTTATTAATGAGCACAGACGCACGCTTAGCACGAAAAACGCCACCGGAGCGATGTGAAAACTTGTGGATTTCGATTTCGATGCGGAATCGAAGACTAAGACAAAGCCATATGCTTTGGCCATATCCATAGACAAAGATTAGGCCAGGTTTGAGAGCGATGGGGGCGTCATTGGCGTTGGCAGCACATCGCATATCAAAATGCCACCTCTGCGGTATCATGGCAATCATTATAATGTGAGTGGGATCGTTGCCATATTATAATGGGCATAAATATAAGCTCTCCCCAATATGGGGGCGCTTGGCAAGTGTCGCACGAACAGAACGTGCCTACTTTTCTTTCGATCCGAAGACGGACCGTCTTGTTGGCCTCTTTCGATTTCGTAAGCTTTGTATTTTTGATTAATGCCCATGGCCCGCAAAGCAGTCCACCTATTTGGCTATTCTCGACCCGCAATCGGTCGAACAATCATTATCGTAAATGTTGCTCACCAGTTGGTAAATGCCATTAATCAAACAGTTTTACATTTTATTTTGGTTTCATTTCGTTACAGCGAACAAATTCGCGGGGAATTCCATGCCGCCGCCAAACCGAAAAAAAAGCAATTTAATTTTACTAATGAATGAATGAATCGGTAGAGAAAGGTGAGTGACAGCATAACGAATGCCTACGAACTACTGCTTGCCATTGAACTTGACTTGTGAGTGGGAAATCAACTTCCTTATAGGTAGTATCTTATATGAAATATTGACAACAATAATGTGCGATAAAGCAAATGTGTCTAGTGGGTTAATTAAGAGCTCTTATGGGGCAAATCAGTTTTTTTCCATCGAAATTTCAAGTTAATGTTGTATCTAAATGTATTTACAATCCCCAACTCAGAACTCGTTTAACTACAATTCTAGCTTATTAAATTAAAGCTCAAAATTTATTCATATTTTCAAAGTATTACTATATAATAGTAATCAGTAATTGTCTTTCTGTGAGCTAATATGAGCTTAATTAATTCTACAACATGGCTGATAGAAAAAATTACTTCCATTAAGTAACGTAAGCAATGCAAATGGTGTGCAATTACAATTACTGAATTAATTCAATAATCTTATCACAGTTTCTAAAAGCTTTGCAATCATAAAGAAACTAATTGCCACTGCAATTATCAACGGAAAGGTCACAGCCATGATGGGAAATTCGAAAAAATGTTAATTGAAAACTCTTGGATTCTGGCATATGCTGAAATTATTCACCTGCGAGCTGGCACGAATGTCAAAATAATCACAGCGGCTTTTTCCAATTACATCCGAATTATTTATGCGGCCAATACAGAATACCGATATCCAGCGGCATTTATCACGGCTGACAGTTGGGACGGCGCTCAGCTTCAACACGCCAAAACACCAAAACACCAAAACGCCAAAACCGCCAAATCGCCGCCAGCAGCGGTCAGCGCATAAATTCGCCGACAAACTCAATCAAAAAGGCGAGCTGGCCAGCCTAGCTCATTTTTTATGTGTATGCTACGGGTACAGGCAACTCTTGCTAAAAGAAACTAGTTCAAAAACTATGCAATTACAGGTGTAGATCAAAAAAACTAAAACTTGATTCCATTCTGTTTTAAATTTAAAGACTTAGCTTTATTTGTTGATGCTTAAATAGTTGTCCAACCAAAAATCAGGCATTGGTATAGCAGATGCACATATTTAGATTTTAAAATGAAATTCAATAATAAAATAAATTAACTGTCTGAAAGTTCATTTCGATTAGGTTATCATTTGTTTTTTTTTTATGTTAAGACAGGTCCAAATTATTTATTTACAGATATTGTCAGTTATTTTTTAATATATCAGTTGTTCAAAAAAGATTCGCTGTGGTTTTCAGAAATATTTTGGTTATTTTTTTATAAGCAACATTTTTTTTAAGTTTATGAAAAATATAATTAAATATAGTAGAATTAAGTGCTTAAAGCTTATTGCGTCTTAATTATAATATTTTAGAAAAGAGAAGTTTTACTGTATCAACGTTTCGTTAACCAATTTTGTCGTGAATGCAAATTTTTGTGTACACTTTTAATTAACGTTAAAGGTTGTTTACAGCCGTTATTGGTGTTGGAGTTTTTCCAGCACTTATTTAACTTTGGGGCCCACTGGCGGTTCCTATATTTCGTTGGCGCTTGGCTGTTTACTGATTAGCGAAAAAAAACACTAGTGAAATAATAGACAACAAATCAAGAAATCTAATATTGAACCACGAAATCGGGCGGCAAACGAACCCGCAGCCGAACCCGTACTCCATACATAATTTGCTTAATGTTTACTTATGCTAATCGGGGACATTAATCAGACTTGTTAACAACATTGAGCACGAGTCGCAAAGGGGTCGCCGTCGCCGCTGATTTCGTCTCCGCCGTAAATGCCAAACAAATCAACAGTCGCACCGAAATTACTTCATTTTTCGTAACTTAAATTGATGGATTATTAAATAAGAGAGAAAAATGTTCGAAAGATTACAAAGCCCCCAAACAAAACAATCAATGCCTGGGCATATAAATTGGGATGCCCAATAGCAAATCCGAGATGATCAATAGAAGAGAAGCTGTTGTTATATAGTTGTTATATAGTTTTTATATTATATTATATTATATATTATATTCGCTTTAATTAAATAACCGTACATATAACTGAAGTCAGCTTAGATTAAAGTATACTATTCCTTATAAGGAATCTCAAACTAAGAGATACCTTAGAGACACCTCAGAGATATATATATATATATATATTACTTTATCTATATCATAAATAAATAATCAAAATACAAAATATGTAGTGAATCTTTAAAAATTTGTTTTACATTCTGTGGGGAGTTCTGTAGTGACTCCAAAAATGCCTGAAAATTCTTGTGGATAATTTAAAAAGATAATTTAACAGCGTAAAATGGTGCAAGCCCTTAACTCGTTTAATTTTAATTATACCTAGAGTAATAAGCTTTAGTAATAAGCTTATGGAGCAGTAAATTTCCACATGGGCATGCTTTTAACGCACGTGCCAACGCAACAACAACAAACAACCTCATCTGCAGAACAACAACAACAATAGCAGCAACGAAGCGTAGTGCAAAGCAAAATGCAACCAAACAATAAAAACAACTCCAACACAAAAGAAAGTCGAACAAAACACAAACAACAATGGCTCCAAATGGGCTTCCAGATGAGAGGGAAAAATATACAGAGGGGGTTTTTCCAAAGACGACGCACTTTTCGCTTTTGAAACGACTGAAGCGAAACCAGTTTTGGAAATATAAAAAAGAAATAGAGTTTTTAAACTGATGAAATGCCCATGATTTTTCCAATTTACGCCTATCGTGTTACATGTGTATCCCCCAGAAAGCCGGTGAAAAATCCCCCTTGCCCTTTCTTTTGAGGTTGAACTTTTCTTCAAAACATAAGTAAAATGTCTTAATATTTCTTGAGTAAAAAAAATGGTTTAAATTAGAGATTTAGGTTTTATATTCCAAATTGGGAATCATACCACATATCTTATGTTTAAGAATTCGAATTGAAACACTTTGTTATAGAGGGAAATAATTTCAACTATGCATCTTTACATCAATGTGGCACCATAGTAAAAAATGATTTTTTTTTTATTTTTTGTAAAAGGTTCCTAGTCTTAGGAGTCATGACTATAAATAAAGCATTTAAGTTACAGAAATTACTGCGAAAGTTTTAAAACTACAGGCTACATTTTCTGGTCGTATGTTATATTGCTTCAATATTCAAAGGTCCACTCTAAAGGGCATGGCTCGTTAAACAACAACCACACGATCATATGTGGAGGCGTTGATTGAAAAATGGGGAGATGAGATGAGAGTGGGGCTGCGAACAGTTCGTGGAACAGAGAAAGGTGTCGAAAGCGAAGACAAATATTACACATTTAATTATGACAAGGTGACTCGGCTACGCCTCTGCTCCACCTCTGCAACACCTAACCCCCTCTCCGTGCCCCTCCACCCCGCCAGTGCATCAGCTCGTAGGGAAATTCAACTATGAAAATTCAGTCGAAATTTTATACGGTTGCTTGGCTTGCTGACTTCTGCCTGACACTAATGCCTTTAATGATCCATGTTGTCGCTCAAGTTGAAAACTGCCATTTGACTCCCCATTGTCTTTGAGCTCTGTCGTCAGCACTATCAACTCGATCAGTGACTCGCCAAACTCCTCGACTTCCCTGAGAAACATTACGTGAATTAATTGGAAAACATGAGGTCAGAGGAGTGGAAAATGTTGATAATTAAATAACTTATGAAGATTAAAGCTGCAAGATACAGTATTTGTTTATTTAAGTGGTTTAAGATTTTGCCGATTGAATTCCTTTTCATTCTTGTGATTTTTATATTTGTCATGTTTGTTATTTATTATCAAGTTTATATTGAAAATTATATAGCAGGGAATTGAAGCTTAAAGGTTTTGATAAATATGACATCTAAAAAACTCTAGAGGCTTATGGTAAAACGATTTTCCACATTGTTTCTATCTATTAGATTAATTTGGTAATGTTACTTTATAAAACCGAAAAGATTTAACAGAAATATAAATAATATAGAAACCATTTTATTTAAACCAAAATTTAGACAGTTTCAATATTATTGACATTGTGCCAGACCGTTTCCATATCCTGACGAATATCGCTCTGAAGTCGGAGGAGCTTCCGGTGGGCCTTGACGAAATCTACCATGGTGCTCGAAAGGTTGGCAGCCAGATGGTCCCTCACCTGCTGCACTGTGCTCATTTGGTAGACATTTCCTGCAGATATTGTACAAGTGATTCCATCGTCGCGTCCCTCCAGCAGTTGCATCATGTCCTGCACCTTTTTAAGGCGCTTCCTGATCACCTCCTTCTCGATCTTAAGATCACGCTCCCGCCTCCGCTGTTGCACCAGGTAGTCTATCACCTCATCGGGAATATTAGAGATCATATTCGAGATCTCTTCATCGGACATTTTTTGCACAATACGTGAATTTTGCTTATAACCGAGGGAATTTTGGTTTTCAATACGGAAGTGATTTTGACGCAAGGTTCTATGATTGTGCCTCTGATTTATCATAATACTGATTTAATAAACTTGAATTACTTTAAATTATCATAAAACACAGATATGCGGGAGGTCCATTGTCAAATATATTTGTATCACACAATTTGTAACTTAATGTATTCATATTTCTTCGACATCTCTTTATGTTTCTTCACACCTTTCAGGTGAAGCTTAGCCACTATTATGATTTCATCTGGGCGAAACAAAGACAGCCCATGAGATCTTCTGTCGAGTCCACAATGGCAATGCTAATCACATTAATAAATTATCCGCACCTCCGGTTGGAGCCTCGCGTCTATTGATTTTGATCGTGTGTTCGTGTAAATGAAATATTCTATTGGGGGAATTGTTTTTGCCTTATTCACGGCTGGACATTTGCAGTGGCTAAACATTAATTTTTCTCTCTCCCCTCCCTTGATTTATTCAAATTATTTTTAATGGCCTTTTGTTGTTGACTCTGTCACTATGCTAACTGGCAGTACAAATTCCTCGAGTTTATTGGAATTTTTCGTACTCTATGACTATTGTGAATTAGTTGGAATTGGCTGACATCAGAGGGGGAGGGGTCTTATATAAATGATTTTTTAATGCATTTATGAATTGGTTTTGATTGCAAAATCACTTGAGCAAATCTATTCGTTTGTCTGTTAAAAGTTTTCATAAATACAATTAAATAAAAAAAATGTATCGATTTGAATATAATATATGAAGTTAGTTTTATTTTTATTATTTTAAGCTATTTTTGAATATTCTTATGATTTAAAAATTGAGTTTGTTATCGTCTTTAAAAAATATGAATTCATCAAGACCAAAAATTATTTTTATTTGAGACGTTTTCTTCGCACATCAGTTTTATTTCTAATTATATATTAATATAGTAGGAATTTCAAAATTAGCAAAGATGGATTATTTTCCAATCGATTTCGTGTTAACTAAAACTTATAAAAGCATACAAAATATTTGTTATAAATAACAAAAAAAAATTAAACACCTTAAGGTGATCTCTTTAATACCTTTTCCCCTTGAAACTATGTATGTTCATATGATCAAGCTTTATAGCGGCGTGTCTCAAGTGTTCCTTGAACTATCCCAGTTCATTTCAATGGAATTACGCTTGAACTTGCTTTATGAAACAAGTTCTCCTGCTCTCTGATTTCACATAACCGAACGCATAAAAGACCACACGCGTTTTGGGTGCCATTTACGACCATTTAATCCTTTTGGGCAGCACAACAATAGCCAACACCACACCAAAAACAACTACATGAAGCGGAAACCCAAAAAAAAAGGGTGTGCATTCGTGTGGCAGGGGACATTCAGGTTGATTTATATGGTCGCAGGGCGAATCATATTTCTATGGCTTTCACTGTCGCACATAAATATAATTTCTGGAGTGCGACACCCACAGCAGTGAAAATTAAACCGAAATGAAGACATTCAAATGTGAGGCAAGGTGTGCCAAACAGAAATTTATGTAAATTTTTGCTATCCGTTTCTTTATAAACTTCTTTTGGCTTCTGGATTAGTCGATCCCACCACGCCCTCTGAAAAGTTGTACAATTTTTTGCTCGACCTAGCAATAAGTAGCCATTGTTAAATATATGATTTGTGCAGAGCTTTTACCACTCGAAAGTTTTCTATTTACCTTTACACATTTGTATGGCTCTTCAGAAAATTTCTCTAATTTCGTTTTACTTGTAAGTTGAAAAATAAAAAGCAAAAACCTCAGCGTGTGTGGCCTTTTCTTTTCTTTTAAGAAGGGCAAAACCTTTACAATCTTTCAGAACTTACCTTCACTCATTCGTGTCGTATTGTTTTTTTTACAACTAAACCATAAAGGAGAACTACAAGACCCATGTAAAAGTCGAGCTACTGTTCAACCGGTTGGTCTGGCAAATGCTAAAAACTGGCACAAATCTATTAGCCGGGCAGCCAAATGAAATGTCCCCAGAAAGTGGGAGCTATTACACTAAAATTAAACACTCACCATAGAATGTGGCTTAAACTGGATTTAACTTACTTTCTAAGGCACTTAATACTTCCTTGATTAATGAACTTGGTAAACTGGATTAAATAAAAATGGTAATTAACTTTAAACTTGAAACGGAAATAGCTGCAATTATACAATTACAAATTTTATTATGGGTAATCAGTAAATTGCTAGTATACAGTTTTCTGTAACTTTAAATTGGAGTCTAGCGATTAGTTCATTCGCTATTTTTTGTTCATTAAATTCGATTATTATCCATAGGCCATAAGTACATAAAGATATTGATGAAATACTTTTTGGGCCACATTACTTCTTCAAATCAATATCGAGCTCTTAAAAAAAAACCCAAACCCAAACCCAAACCCAAAAAAAGTCTTCAAGAAAATAAATAATTGAGAGTTCTATAAAATACTCCACTTTATATGGACAGCCATTACTTGAGAACCAAAGACAAATATTGTTTCATATGCGATTGCCTCATTCAGCACTTGAGATCGTTTAATTTGCACTTAAAAGAATTTGCAGCTAATTTCCATTGTAACGTTGTCAGATGAGGCGAAAAGCTGAAGTGAGACCATTAAGGCGACGCGACATTTGCAGTTTAATACACTTAAACATAAGTATAATAAACACATATTGCATAGGCCTTAATTTGACAACTGAGAGGCATGAAATGACACCAGACAGCTCGACCAGGCCACTCATTAATCTGTCTAAATAAAGAACGTTCCGAGCGAAATCAAAAAAAACATTTCTGTTTGCTTTGAAGCCGAGGCAAAAGTTGTAAATTGATTTGCCTCCAAATATGGCAGACAGCTCGCTCTAAATTTCTTGTTATTTTTTAAATTTGCCAAAGCAGCAGAAACATAAAACAAATACATAAATATCACTCATGGATCATTTGGGTAATAAATCTAGGCGCAATATTTCCATTTTGGTGGAGTTCCGAATATTCCAACCGCTTCGAAGTGTTCGAAATGTTTTTCTTTTTGGCTCGCAGCATGATCGGAATATATAATTTCCTAACTGAGATCATTAAGAGCCACAGCAGGTGGAGTTCGTTGAATTGAATGTTTTCATAAATTACAAATGCTAAAGCGAAACATTTGCATAGGTCCCCCCTTCAGCCTCTTGCTACCGATCCAGTAGGAATTGTGTTAAAACTTATTAATTTTTCCTTGGCAGACGCGGAGTTGGTCAAAAGTTTTACATACAAAGATTATAATAAATTTGTTTTATTGCAATAAATCGAGATCTAAATGAAATCGCGGCTTAAGCTATATAATATGGAAATTATTGGACTTTTGAGCACAAAAGGGGTATTCTGTTTAATGTATGGTTTTTGTTTGAAAATCAATTCAAAGCCATTTTTTTAAAGGGTTTGTTTTTAAATCTTTGAAAAAAGATTGAGCGGGCATACAAAATATATAGCACTTCACTTTTTTTAATAATACAATTTGGATAAATGTTTTTCTTGAACAATTGGATTTATTGCAAATATTTTCTGTATTGTCAATAAGTTTTGGTAACATATTTTAATTAATATATATATTTTTTTAAATATTTATTATATTGTAAGAAAATGTTTGTCAAAAGTTTATATGTGAATGCCCCTAATGAAATTTTATTTATCGTTTTTTATTCGCTTAATTTACAAGTTAAACGACCAAAAAAAATCACAAATTAATGACTGAGCTTTTAAGATGGTTATTTCGATCACTTGGCTGTTGATGATTACCATATTTTGCTTATTTATTTATTTTCGACACATTATTTGTATCGATTTGGAATATTTACACAATTTTGAAATGAAAAATGTAATTCCAATTTGAATCAAACTGCTTACAAAGATGCCGCTGTGTTTTGAACTCGAGTTGGAATATTTTGGTGACCTATTCGCTTATCGCCTCGTGCGATGTCATAAATTTCCTGAAATGTAGCTTGGCTTGAGCTTGAACCTTATATTAATAATAGTTTTCGGCTATTGATAAGCTGAGGCAGCCGCTGTCGATTTAATTTTCAATTCCAATTCGAGAGGGTCGCGCAATTGAATTCTTTTTATTGTGTCAGAATTTATGTTACGGCCTGTAATATTTTATGACATTTGGTCGAAGGCCAATAAAAGAGATTTCTACTTTATTTTATGATTTTCTTCGGTCGTGGAAAGTTGTTTAGCATACTCGTATTGGGTCTTTCATCTTTCACTGCCTCGCCCCCTGACAGTTTTTAATCACCCCAAACTTAACTGTGCAACACCAACGCATTTTAATTGTTTGCCAACGAGCCACAATTTATGTTTTGCCTTGTGTCCCCAATAAAAATCGAAATGCACTCTCACTTTGATTTGAATCCTCCTTCATTGGATTCAATTCTATTTTAAGGTCTTTTCAATTTGCATGCTCAATCGATGATCATCAGCGGGCTTGATTGGTCCAGACAGACATTCGCAGTTGGACTGCGTTTTCTCATTCAATATTTTATGAATTTATTGGCTGGGAGATGAATTTTAGTGCTGGAAAGTGTGGACATCCTGTGGAGCATTCTATGCAGTAAAAGTTAATTTATTTATACTTTCCAAACATGCAACAAAGACTTTCATTTATTAATAATTGGATATCAAAGTAGATCATATTACTGAAACAACTTAATACATTTGTTGTATTTTTAGGAACAATGACATTTTCTTATTCATTATTCTAACTGTCCTGATAAATTCTCGTAACAATTGGACAATTCATAAGCATTTTCAAACAAAAATTGATTTAAAGGGTTTCGGACCCCAAAAATGAAAAAACTCGGTTACAAATAATCTGAAACACACGGAAAAATATATTGTTTTTTTTATTTTAATTAAAAAGACCATTTGGATGTAAATTTTTAATCAAACCTAACGACTTGTTTATTAACGGGCCTACAAAATAATAAAATTAGTAAAAAAAACTAATTGAGGCAAACATTTTTTTTTTTAAACGGTGTCCAAATGTTTAACTCAAAAAAAAATATTCCTTTTATTTTAAGTGATATTAAAATTTAATTTTCTATCTAACATGACCCAATTTTTATTTCTGTGCATTCAGCTTACTGCTCACCCCTTTCTTATCTTCTGTCAAAGCCATAATAATTCACTTTTGGTTCAAACGAATGACAAATGCAAATATTGACAAACCGTCCCAACTGAACCAACTGACTGTCAATCTCCCCCATTTGAAAACCCTCCCTTTCTTTGCCATAAACGCTGATACATAAATGAAACCCTTTGTGGGTTAATAACAATATTGACAGGTGAAAACCATAAACTGTCCCGGAAAAGGAAGTCTGGCGATTAAGGGATTTGTCCTCGATAAGGACACTTCCCTTTTCGATTTTTGGCAAGTGACTCACGGTAGCTGCCGAAGATATTTGGTTAATAAAAGGGAACACACTTAGACCTACCTGATATATCCCGCCGATGCCACATTAACATTACAATTGTCGGTCGGAAAGTTAAGCTGTAAATAATCAGGGGTCCCGGGGAAAATGGTTTCGGCTGTGATACCAACAGAATTAGCATATTTGGCCACTGTGTCTTGTGGGCCAAGACAAGAAACCCAGCCCGGCAGTGGCTTAGGTAGCCGTAGCCGTAGCCGTAAATTGTCATGGGCTGGCAATGTTGTTTTGGGCCTATGCTAATGTCGATCGTTGTCTGCCCACACTTAACTCCCGGATCGGATCGAATGGGATCCGTCTGCCTGTGAGTCGCTCTTCATGTTTGTGTATCCCTCGGGTTCGTGCTGTGGCATAAACAAAATCGGAGGATCGTGTTGCAGTTGCATTTAACGTGAGGTTACTGCACCGACGCGACGGTCCATTTGATGGTTTGTATTTGTTCCCGAGGCCAGCTGTGTTTTCACACTCACTCTCGAGTCAAGGTTGACAATGAATTCAATAGCCCAGCTTGGGATGCTGTTGCAGCTCACAACAAAGCCGCGTGCAGTTAAAACTTCTTGAATAAAAGCGAAACCTTGGCAAGAACACTAAAAAATAATACAAATCTTTACCCAGCAAAGGAGCAAAACTAATCCCGAGAAAACGCTTAATATCTTTTGTGATTTCCTAATTTAAAGTGTTTTGGTTCTGGGGATTAATGCTTCAAGTACCATAAACCAATTTGGTTATCTCACCCACAGTTTATGCACATCTACAATACATAATGCTTTTATAATACTTAAGAATGATGGTGTTTTTATACATTTGATAAAAACACCATATTTGCCAATAAATAAGTAATGTTCATAATCTCCCAATTTTTCAATTCATACACCCAAAAAAATACTGATGGTTTAGTTCCAAATGTGTCTTGAAAATTAAATAAAATAAAATATAATATTCGCTCAGATCTATTTCAGTTTATTTTTTTTGTTGCCGTTTCTATGATCAATGCTCAATGCTCATCAATTTTGTTTTGCTGATGAGCACAAATCTTGAAAACCAAAAAAGATAGGATCAGTTAGTGTCTGGTCTGAGGGAATATCTCGTGTCCTCGAACCGCGACGTCTGCAATACTAATGTCAATTTGTCAGGCTACCAAATCGAGGCACAGCAAGTGCCCGTCCCACCCTCCAGTTGGTTCTTCCGCTAGCCTGAACCGCAGATCCCAATCCCGATCCCGATCCCGGAGATTCAGATTCTGAAGAGTCGTTCTCGTTGTCGTTATCGTTGTCGCATGATATATGAGCGCCCTGCCCAGTTGCTGCTTCCACTGCTTCGCTGCGGCTGCCGTAACCGCGCCTCTTTACTCCCAAGTAGACACTCAGAAAAAAAAACTGTTTTTTCTTGGTGGTTTAGGTAAAGATTAAATATAGTAAATGTTTAAGTTTGGGAGTGGTTTTCGGAAAATAGTTTATTTAGTTTAAATAATTAAATGAAGTTAAGAAATAAAGTTATAAACTAGAATTGATTGCACTTTTAAAGAGTGTGCTTGGGTTTTAAAATTACTTTAGAAGGTTTCGAAAAGTAAGCAGCAGAATTGTTTCTTAAACATATTTTGTTGCATACTTTCAGACACGTCTATTGAGTGATTCCAAACCCCTATTAATCATTTATAATTACTTGTTTGTCTAAATTATCATCTATTTCTTGTAATTTTTGCATTTAATTCTGCTTTTTAAGGCTTTTGTCCTGAACACTAGAACGGCTTGTGTCAATAGCTTCAATTAAAATAGTTATAAAAAAAATTAATTATTACTGGTTACATTTTGTTTTGCACTCTTAGTTCTTAAGGTATTCTTAACTTTTTAAGATAGTGCCAATTTTTTTTTTATTTTAAAAAGTTCTTCAAATATATTTCAAAAGTTTTTTGATTGGCGTTAAGTGTGTATTATTTTTCCCAAGTGTACAGTCGAAGCCCAGCCGAAGTTGAGCCGAAGTCGAGTCCGCGTTCGAAGCCGGTTTTCTGCGTCGGCTGCGCTGCGACTGCGCTGCGACTGCGCTGCGACGTGGGCAGCGAGTACGCGTCGGCGTTTTAGCCTGTTCTCCGCTCTTTCCTTTGCTCCAAGGTTTGTTGTTTGTTTTGCGTTCGGGCTTCGTTTTTACGTTTTTGTTTTCATTTCGTTCGCTCTGCCTATCTCGCTCTCTTCGCGCAATATAATATCGGCTGACTGGAGATCTCGGTGCGCTCCATAGTTCAGTTTCTTGTGACTCTTTGCGCGGCTAACTTCGCCGATCGCCGGGCATGCGCGACGACCATATATCTGAAAAATCAAAAGAGTAGGAAATTAAGGCTGAAGCAAAAAACCCGTCTCGCTATATTCGTCGACTGTGCTGTTGTTGGTGTCTATCTGTGTCTTTTGTCAATGTTTTTAACCCAGCTCGAGGGGAAGCCATTTCGCCTTTCTTTTGAAAATTTCTTTAAGAAAATACAAATAACGAATTGAAAATTCAAAAATTGTGAGTGCTTGTTGTGTGAAAAGTGAAGATCTGTGATCTGAAATGATCATCTGAATAATAAGAAACACGCGCCCTACTCGAATTGCCCCTGCTTATCAAGCACATGCCTATACTATACAATTTACCACCAACAGTCTTTTACAATCTGCTCACCGCAAAAGTTGAATGGAATAAATTTTAATCTACTTTTTTGCACAATACGTGACACTAAATGAAGTAAGTTTTAACAATCTCATTTTTAATCGGCATTTTTACTGTTTTACATTTTTTAATATATTTTGAGGAAGTGGAAAATGTTACAACAGATATGTACCAAAAGCGAAATCAAAATATGTTGATATGTTAATTTCGTAATGTAGTTAACTACATTTTTGTAGGTATTGTTTCATTACAAGCCACAAAGAATAATAGGATATATGAAAAAAATAACTTAAAAAACATAACATAAAATTCCTCCACCGGAGATAATAATAAGGATAATAACATATTGTTTATTTGTTAAAATTTGTTATTTTCTTCTTTCTTTTAAAAGTGTTTTATAAATAATAAATAATATTAAATATTAATATAAAATTCGCATCAAAATCAATTGGTTGAGATATGTTTATCTTTTCTAGTTTATTTTATTTTGGTTCAAAACAAATACATTTATTGCAAAATTGAACTCTCTTTTCTCTTGTTTATTTGAATCGATAATATTAAGATTAACTGTAAAGTTTGACTTAATGCTAAGATAAATCAAATCAAAATTGTAATTTTATGGAAAGCAGTGAGAGAAAAATGCCTGCTAATTTAAATGTTATTTTGTACTTTTTTTTAACCATTACGTTTCTTACTTTTACCTTTCCAGCATGTTAATATTGAAACTTCCCAAAATGCTAGGCCAACTGTGGCTTCTATTGCTTTTATCACTCTTAACCCTACAAGGCCCACAGTTATCAGCGGGCAGCGGTTACAAGACGCTGTCGAATGTGGAGTTGCTGGAAAACGATTCGCGATACATCTCATATCAAGGTAGGTTCTCGAGGTGGGGATTATCAAATATTACCCGAAACTGTGTCAATTGAAAGGCAATCAATCAAGTCGGCCACTTGAGTGAGACTGTAAATTGGGTTGATTTCTGTCAGAGTTTTAAGTGGCTTCTGAGAGTCTGCACTCGATTGCGCAATGGACGATCAACAGGTGCCATTACCTGATCCACCCATCTGCCCAGCTATCCGCCATTTCGTATATTTATCCGGGATGTCGACAATGATCGCGTTTAAAAAGAATTCCCCAACCAGTCGCTTTTATGACACCCCTATACATCAGTATATCTGCTGTTTTTAATCAGAAAAGGCTTCGTGTTTTGCATTTTGTTTAAATATTTGTTCTTTTTTTTCTGGTTTTGCAACGGAATGTATTTCGAAGTCTGCCTTAAAGTGCGAGCTCAGCTCAACGTTTTGTTGACAATGATTTTAATTTTTTGTATAGCGTTAACATAAGGTAATGTTAAATATTCCATGAAAACTTTTTGTTTACCAGTGAAAAGTGAGAGCTATTTAGTCATACTTAAACATTACAAAATAAATATGTTACTAATGAACCAGGTGGAATCGAAAATCGTGAAAATTTATGATCAATTAATTTCTCTCCGTAAAACTGTGGTACATTTAGTATAGCCATAAAAATTATTGCCATCATTTCATGGTTAATGGACTATAGTTTTCTTATAAATCATCCAATAGTTACGCTTCCCCAGCTGTTTTATTATTTCTTAATTACCGACTGAATATAATAATATTATTTTTACTTTCAGATTTAATGTCGACGGCCAAACGATTCTACGATCCCGAAACGAGTTGGTATTCGGAAATGCTGTTCGACGTGGCCAGAAGTCAAGTGATAGTCGGCGCCAGGTAAAAACCAGGAGCCTTTTGGTATTATAGTTATTACTGATTTAGTTTCCGGCCAATTGAGTCACTGTTAAACCGTGTACCTAGTCATTATGACTGTTTTTATGCAGTAAAGTCCCAAAGATACTGTTTTTAAGAGTCACTTTTTAATAAGTAGCACCGATAAGTGGGTCATTATTTTTAACATTGATAGCGATAGTGACTGAAAGGGAAAATACCCCCGAAAATAAATCTTCACTGAGCGTTTGTTGGTTTTGGGTTATCAGCTAAACCACTTACGTAAAATTAAACGATCCGAAAAAAAAAACACATACGTAAAACCGGTGCTGATAATGTTCTTTTTCTGGTTTTTGTCATATTACGCAAGTTAAAAAAAAACATACACAAAAGCGTATAAAAACGAAAGTGCACGCACTGCTATAAAAAAATTTTGAACGTATCTTCGCTCGAAAAAAAACCCTCGCACAGAACTTATCTGAAGTACCTGCTGTACGCAAGGGAATAAATAAAGATAATTGAGTGTAAAAATAAAAATAAAAAATTAAGAAAAGAGGGGAAAACGAAAGGAACGAAAAGGTAACCAAATAATATTGCAGGGCCGCGAGAGAAGTAGTTTACTCCATTTATTTGTTGAGCAATTTAATATACGAGTGCGCGTGTATCTGTATCTGTAGCCGGGTTACTTGGTTTGTTCTTGTAGTTTGTTTTTCATTTACGCGCTGAGAACGCGGGACTTGAAGTTTATTTGTTTCTGCTTCGCATAGATGCGACACCTCTCCAGTGGAAAACCCGATAAGATACACACATGGACGCAGATGTCTATAGTGTCGTCGTCGTCATGTTGATAAACCCACCAATACGTGCCGGGCCCTTAACCCATTGCTGCCCCAGGGGAAGTCGTTTATCATGCCCGTTGTCGTCAATCATTTGTCAGAGTTTTTCAGTTTCTTTCTATTCTTTATTACTTACGAATTTCACTTCGACTCCTACTCTACCCTACCATTTTAACACTCATATTAACCAACCTCTGAATTGTGGTACAATGATAAGAGTGGCCCGATATAAAAACCGATTCCAGCGAAGGCCAGTTGCTCCATATAGAGAATTATGGTGCTCCCTATAAGTAGGTGGGCAGATAGGCAAGTGGGCTTTATTAACCACATAAAACGTAATTTATTTTTATAATGTGTGGGCTTAGTTGATAAAGCCAACTAATCATGGGGCCCTAGACGGGTTTTTAGATTGCAGCAGCCGCTGGGATTTTTTTTTGCCCTAAGACTGTGTTTAATGCTTTTAATCGGTCGATGGATAGTAAATTTTTATATTGTGAAAGTTTGTGGGGCTTGATTAAAAATATTGGTAATAAAATGCAGCTGATTGTCACAAAATTTAATCAGTGCTTTGTAACAATCACCTTTTTTGTTTGGATGATTATAGAGAAACCTACTGTTTGGCAAGTCTCAAAATACACGAACAGAAGAAGGCTTGAACTCACTTCTGAGCTAATTACTCTTAGGAATATTAGATCCGTTTTATAGATGATCCTGGAAATCAAAATTAACAAAATCTATATGTTTAATTTTTCATTAGATAAAAAATATGAGACAAGGACAATCTCAAATTTAAAATTGTATTTAAGTGTTAAGATTGCGTGATTGGCTTCAGTGTGGTAGGTGATAGGTAAAACTGCCAAAGGTGGTTACTCGATTTCAGTTCTAATCTGTAGTAAACCAGCTAACGTTAACCATCATCCTTGTTAAAGTGGATGCGATAAGGCTTCTTTCAAATAAAAAAGAAGCGTTGAGCGCACTTTGAAGTCCCGCAAGTCGAAAGCCACCGAATGACCCTCGGAGTGGCCGCAACGTAAACTATCTCTAATCGCAGACCGCATTTTAATTGTGGCAATCCGCCCGAACATATCTAAACCTTTAGTTATACAATGGTCTTTATGATTTCTGTGGTTAAGATGGGCAACTGCTGGGGTGCTGGTGTTGGTAATACAGTATCTGTGAGAGGGCTGTCGTGTGCAGATGTGCTGGTGAGTGCATGCTCCTTGTATCTGGACTGCAGCACACTTGACACGACTGCAAGATCGGATTACTGCCAGCCGCCTGTTGACGGGCTCTGGAATATGGGAATGCAATCGAGAGTGGAATGGGCATGGAATCGGGACTGGATTGGGAATGGGAATGAATATGGGAATGGTACTGCTCGAGTCTTTTGCCCGTGTCCCATGACGAGTGACGAGGCAACTTGGTTGGTTGGTAACCATCGCGTAATTTTCTGTCATGTACGGAAGGCTGGAGAGAGGCTAGGGCACACTGAGAAAATATTATTAACATAATAGTCCAAAACTTTTATTAAGTTGGAAGTTTTTCCCTTAGAAAAACTATTAATTCCTAAATCTTGATCAAATTTTGTTAATTATTAAAAAAAATTATAAATGTAATAAAGGAATAACTTTGAATAATAAACGTAGGAAATCCAATATTTTGTACTATAGTTTAAAGTCATGAAGTCATTGATTTTGTATGGCTTGTGTTTAATATCATTTCTTATATTACATTTTTATATGCTACATGTAAATTTGAGTTAATTAGCCATTTTAAGCAGTAGTGTAGCTAGATATTATTAAATAAATAGTTTTGAATAAACATTCTTATTTAGGAATAAAGGCTGCTTAAGTATAACTTCATTTCAAAGTGTAATGTAATTTATATTATTTTATTTTATTTTATAGATAGATAGATATTTATTTTTTATATTATAGATAAAAACTAATCAGTAAGGGAAGAAAAACTTCACAATATATTATAATGCCAGCATGAATCCACATCGTAGTGTTTGTTGCAGTGCATTTGGGTTTGGAGTCCCATGCAACTGGCCGAAATTTGATATAGACTGCATTAAAATAATATTGCATTTTGTTTTCGCTTTCGTTAGCTCGCCTTCGAGCAGCAACCTTTTGGTGAGTTCCTGCATTACCAGTACATATTTATATGTATTATTTTTCGGAGGGGTCGCCTAAGCGCTGCTCATTGTGTTGTGCCTTGTCGCAAATGGAGCATGCAAATGACCTGCTGGGAAGCATTGGAAATGTTTATACATATGGCCAAACAAAAAGTAATATAAACAAGGAAATTATTTTCATGTGTTGTGCATTAAGCATAATATTGTTTTTCCACTCGAATTTCGCCTAGTGGGCGAAGTCAGGAGGTCTTCATGGGCAGGCGGCATATGATTTCAATGGAACTGTTTGGTACCGAAAGGACTGTACAAAAGACAATAAACCTAAGCAAACGACAAACAATTTCCTTAAGAATAAAAGTAAAAGCTAGACTTATGCTTTATATTATCTGGCTATTGCTTTTATAAATAAAGCTATAATAAATCACAATGTTTGTTGGTTGGGAACCACCCAAAATGCTTAAATTACTTGTAACTCAATCTCTGAACTACAAGATACCAAAATGCACCTGTGACAGTCGACGTCAGCTCGACGGCTACTGGAGCACACGGATGCCGAAATTGAAATCAAAATTAATCAAACCGTGTTGCACCAGTCCCATTTAAAAAGCAGGGGCGTACCGAAGGGGGGCAGCAGGGCGTTTTGCGAACTGTTGGCAAGCATTTTGCATATTTCTATTAGAAACCTCTTGAGCGGCTTCAGACTGACATACAGCTATTCGACCACGGATTGAGATTGAGAGCTAGGAATGCGGTAGCGTAGGAGGAGCTCAGAAAATAGATACAGTCGAACCTCAGTAGCGAAAATCTTGAAGGTGGCTTACAAATCAAATTTCTTATTGCTGAAAATAATACAAGAATTGTTATAACATTTGTATTCTTTTAAAAAATATTTTAAAGTACAATCTTATATATTCTTGTTCTTGGTTACGATTTTTATTTTACTAACAAAGAAGATCACTGAACAAGACACTTACATTGTTAATATAAATACAAATTGTTTTGTTTTTTTTAAATGTATATGCAAAATATTTATGTAAATTTTAGTTTTGAAAAATGGTTGATAAAGCCTTTTTGAAGTTCGTCTGTAACTGCTGTAGTTTTAGCAGAGATTAGCGACGGCCAGTGCTACGGCAATTTTAATTACAAGTAACCCATTTAAGCCCGGTCAGCGAGATTTGCCGCCGGAGCGGCAGACAGAACGCCCACGCACCTGGCGCACCGGCGACCACTTGAGCAACTTATAAATATAGCGACTCCCAGGTAACTGCCATGGCAATAGGCGACAGGCGGCGTCGCCGCATTTTTAATAGCCCCAGTCCCAGCATATACATACATACCAATATCCGTATCTCAAGCCCCAACTCCACTTGCTCCACTGAGCTTACAAAGAGGCCTTTTTGTTATCTTGTCGCGGTTGTCGTTCAAATAAAAGTCGACGGCGTCGCAAGGTGTGCGAAATATGCGAAATGCGAATGCTCAATGGTGCACACACTCTCGGATACACATGTAGATCATTATTTTAGTCTGTTATGTGAATAAGTCGGTGATGTAAATGGGTCATGGCGAATTTAAAAGCGTTTCGGTTTACCCGATTTTTATAGGTTTTTTATTGTATCGGTTGACTGCATAAGTAAGGTCTAACTGGGTCTAAGAAACTATTGCACCAACCAAATTTATTCTTGAATTTCATTCTTCCGTTTAATAAACAGAACTACTTTAAATCAAAAATATTTAATTCACATTATGTCTTGGTACTACAAATTCATATTTAAACCATTTATATTTCTAAAGCACAATTAAAGTCGCTTGATCATTTTAAAGGTTTGGTTTAGGAAAAGCTGTCTTAAGGCTTTTACAAATATTTTTTATTAACTTATGCTTAAATGTATTTCTTTCGTTTGATTAAGATAACTTTATAATTAAAATTGAAAGAATATTTGTGGTATATATTATTAATATATAAATAATTTTCACTCCATGTATATTTTCTTTGCAATGCAAACCAGGTTTTTAAGTTTCTTAAAAACATTTTGGCACCTAATTAATTTCCCACGAAATATTGATTGTTCAGGACTTAAGGCTCATTATTTGCTGTTTCAAAAAACTTGCGATAATTTCTAAAAGACTACAGGAAGCTTAGAGAAAGATACTGATACCTGCATGCGGTGATCGAGCGAGCAAATATCCAGGTATTTCCATGTATCACCGCCGGCATATTTGCACGCACGCGCTCGGCAAAGATAGCAAATGGCAAAGAATAATGACAAATACAAATTAAACAACTAACAAAACAAACCAAAACAGTAAACAAGATACGAGTAGAACCAAGTCAAAATACAAAAATAAAAGCGGGGAAAGAAAAGCGATACATGTGTAGCGGCCTTTTTTCACACCTAAGCGGAATTTTCGCTGCTGCCAGGTGAAACGAAAGATAAAATCAGGTGAGGCGACTGATGATGACTTCAAAAAAGGGGTGCGGGGAGGTTTTACGAAAGCCAATGCTAATTGACAAGGCCGTTGCTTATCGCTCGATGGGTGGTGTTCGTTGGCTTTGCTAAAAAAAAAAGCACATTGAACTTGCCAACTGCACAGAAAACAAATGTAGATAGTTCTTTAAATCGATTTAAAAATATATAAATGGGGGTATTTTTTTATTATATGTATATAAGTAAAATAAAAAAAAGTAATATAAAATAGACATATTAAAAATTATGTTATTTCACAAATAAAAATTGCAGTCTACAAATTATTTTCCAGTGCACTTAGGAATCGTGCTAGACTTAACAGAAAGTTTCTGAATTTGTTATGCCCTTTTAAAATACCTTAATATTGTTTGCTGTGCTCGTAATATTCCGTAACGGCCTTACTTTAAATTAATGATAAAAGCAACTAATACTTTTTGTTTAGTCAATCAATTTTGACCTAAATAATAAAAAAAAGACTTGCATATTTTTCTGGCAATAACAAAGTATTCAAAATACAAATTTTATTTTTCATAACAACAATAACATAACATTTTGTTATTTATCTCTGTACTTAAATAATATTTTGTTTTGTTTATTTGTTTGGGGATTTAGACTTTATAATATTTGTATAGTATTATTAGCAGTTAAAAAAATTTTTATTTTGTCAGGGTAGTATTAAATGTAACTTTAAAAGCATATCGCTTTGCAAAATGTCGGTGATTTGCGTTACCTATTTATGATTTATGTACTATTCTTAGAATCAGTGCCTTATGTTTTTCTAAAATTGTGCCCTGCGTTTTGCACTTATAATCAGGCATAGCAAATGTAATCACACCTTTGAGGCCGCACTTGTCGAGGTACTTAACTTACCAAGAACTGTACACTGTGACGAGCACAATCAGCAGTAATTATTTTTCGCAGCCGTTAAGTCTAGGCGAGATTTACACACGACATGCAAGTAATAAACGCTTTTTTCTTTTTTCTTTTTGCATTTTTGCACTCACATTCCCCGGCTTTTGTCGTGTAAATTTCACATGGATATTCGAATGAATTAGTGTCTGGGGGCCTGAAGAGGTTATTCGATTTCCGGTAACGACTCACTGCTAGATTATAAAAAAAAACACTCCTCTAACACTTGCGCTCCACCCATTGAGTGATAAAAGCTAAGCCTTGGGTTATAATGCAGCGATATGGCGTTTAAAAGTGCACTCGCGGACTTATATAGGACTATAAACTTAAACGAATGTTTCTATATTGACAACGAAAGTCCATAAAGCTCACTTCTTAGAAAACTTTTTAATACTTTGAACCCGAGAAGTATTAAACAAGCAAAGAACAAAGGTTCAATAAACAGAGGATGTTGGCAATTAAAAAGTGTATAAGATCATTTCAAGGCCTCAATTGTTGCCATAAATATAAATGTTCTAAAATCTACAAAAATATGTTTGGTAAAAATATTGGACAGTTATGAAACGGTTTAAAAATATTTCCATTAACTCTCACATTTAACTTGTAGTATCTTGACAGAGCAATTAATTACCACTTAATTAAAGTTACCAATTTAAGCGTGAAACAGCCGTGGTAGCCGTACGATATTTACATCTGCCAATACCTTTGCACTTTGCTATTGACAGCTGCGTTTGGGGTCCCCACTTCGAATGTTTGCAAAGGGCGACGATGTTTGCCGGTGGCTGAGCTGCGTTTTCGCAAATGTTGGCGTGTTTATTACCTCATCACGTACCGCTTAAGACGCACAGGCATCGCGTGGAGCTCTGGTTACCACCTGAGCGAAACATATAGTTTACCTGAGTTGCAACTGGACGGGGGCCGAAGTGCCACGCGCCTTGCGCCAGCTGCAATCTAAATGATTGATATTGGGCGAGCTGGCTGACGATCCAGTATCTACACAGAGCAAAATGCGTTCACAGTCCCAAAGAAGTAATAATATATCGAAAAATAGTTTATTTACCCTAGGTGCCTTAGAAGTCAGTATAGATTTAGACTTTTGTTAGCCACAAAACACTTAACCGACTTTTAAGTTTCGGAATGTCATATATTTTCTGAGCTTAAGATCTATCTTTAGGAAAACTGTTCTAAATACAGATAGTAATGATTTTTGATGAAATTGATATGACTAAACTGTTATTTTTGGCAGAATAATAGGATTTTAGCTCACTTCAAGCATGACTTTTGGCTTCAATAGATATTAATGTTAATAAAACTTTCTGTTTCTTTAAAGTTTTAAAAAAGAGATTTAAAAGAGATTTCTGTAACACTTTGTTTTGAAGTAATTTAGATGGCCATGCAATACTGAAATTTTACTTTTTTATCCAAGTGTATAATGGCTTTGGCCAGCTCCGCATTCAATTTATATCCTAAGGCCGCTAAACAGCCGCAAGTGACCATTAGATGGTCGGACTGTGGGCAGTGATCTCTTTTTCTTTTTTGCTCGCCTCTTTGGCGACGTCTGGTCGGCGGCATTCCTTCTCAAGCCCAAGCACGGCGGCGTTCTCCATTCCAATCCCAATCCCAATTCCAATACCAATGCTCCGGCCAGATCTCCATCGCCATTGCCGTCGCCACCTCTTAGCTGGAAAAATGCCGCTGTCCAACTCGAGATGTAACCATTTAGCAATTGCTTCTCGCGCATTCGAATGCACTTGATCTATTGATCTTCGTGTTCGTTTTGCCAAATGCGCGTAGCACAGTGGCTGTGTTGGAATTACTGCTAGATGTACAGTAGTACTTCAAAGTGTACAATCGACTGAAAAAAATTACAAAGTTCTAAAATTTGTAAACACTTTCTTTCAAAGTACCATACTATTTGATTGCAGCTGGGTACTTTTCTTAAGTCTTAAATAGTTGAGGTTTTATAAGTATAAAAGCAAATGTGGTACTACATTTTTTTTTTAATTGTACCATGAAAATTTTACCATGCAACTTGTAGCATGGACTCTTAAACTATAATTTCCCTTACTCCAAAATAATGGTTAGACTTAATTTACCCATGTCAATCTTATCGATGCTTAACACTCGCCTGCGTCTGTGTCGATATCTCAGCCTTCAAGATCGCCCACAATCTCTAGATTTTTCGAACTTTTCCGAGCTTTTCCCAATGGCCCACTGCAATTGGGGATTACTGTACCGGGGCCATGTTTCGTTACCTGTTTGCCTTGCAGTTCAATGCACTGGCGGCCAACCAGTTCAAAATTATGACAGCTGATGGCCAAAAGGGGGATCGAGGCGGCCGTAACTGAAGCTGGAGCCGGAGTCTGCCTTATTTGTAAACAATTGTGGGCCGCCTCTCTAACTGTTATTGCTGGCCAATCGGCCGCCTTTCAACAGTCTTACACTGAGAAGAAAAATGTCATTAAATAGGATGCATTCCTCTTCAAATCGCAAACTGTTAAGATGATGTGCTCATCAATACTTATGTTATATTATTGATTTAACTTAACTTTTTACTTGATCAACTGTTTAGAAAAACATACTTAAATAAAATCTATAAATACTTAAACTTACCGTATCATTCAACTTTAACTTTACAACGTTTTTTAAAGCGAATAAACAATTTAGTTAAAATATATTTTTAAAACGGATTTGACTTTTTTATGCTGCTTATTTCTTGCTGTGTCTTTAAATATGTGCAATTTTTGATTGGCTCCTTTGCAGGGACACCCTGTACCGCATGTCTTTCGATCTGGAGCCGCTGGAGCGGTCCAGCTGGGGGGCCACGCCGTCGGAGATTGCCATGTGCCAGGCAAAAGGCCAGTTGGAGCGATGGTGTCGCAACTACGTACGCGTGCTCCACAGCTACGGTGAGAACCAGCTGTACGCGTGTGGGACGAACGCCTTCCAGCCGAGCTGCTCGTGGCGCCAGGTGAGTGGTCGTCCAAGTCGTCCAAGCTGTTCCAAGCTGTTCCAAGTCATTGGAGTCGCCACTCTGACGCGCCATTTACATTTACCCCCGCCCCTTTTATTGCAGATGGAGAACCTCAACGTCACGGGTGTGGACAGCGGCGTGGTCAAGTGTCCATTCCATCCGCAGGCGAACAGCACCAGTCTGCTGCAGGCGAATGGCCAACTGTTCGTGGGCATCGCCACCGACTTCTCGGGCAGCGATGTGGCCATCCTGCGCACAGGAGTGCAGTCCAATGAGGTGAGTACCCCGCCCTTCTTAAGCCACAGTTATTGGTATAACTCATATTATCTCAGACCACACTGCGGATGCGTAATTTAGGTAGAGCAGGCAAAAGAAGTAAAGATCTATCTCATATCTGTTTTGAATGACGAACTTTAGTTTTTAAGTTTCAACAGAGGAATATTTCGGTAATACCCCTTGCGGTTGAGTAATTCAATATTATTAATTAATATTACAAATGTTTTAATAAAAAAATATTTAAATGACTAATTTTAGTTCCTTCGGTTTATCAGAGGCTTATATCATTTTCAATGCACACATTGGAAATGAGTAAATATTTTATTTTAAATTTCATGATTAATAAAAAAGGCATTTAAGTAATTTAAGTTTATTTTTGTCTTCGAAAGATTATAAAAATCGCATTTAAATCGAAGCTTGTGAGCTTACCGATAGTACACGTTGCGTATGAGTAATTTTGTTATTCACATTTCTTTCGTTTCCAAGATAAAAAGAAAAATTAAAAAAAACTTTATAAATTTTATTTGCTGGCCAAGCAAAACCACACCCCTGCCCACACTTAGATATAATGGTTCTATTATCGAATTTTCAGCGTTTCCTCCGCACCAAGCAGTACAATAACAACTGGTTAAGTGGAGCCCAATTCGTGGGAAGCTTCGAGGCTGGCAACTTTGTCTATTTTCTGTTGCGCGAATCGGCCGCTGAGCACATGAGTTGTGGCAAGGTGAGTGAAAACCATTCAATTCCTATGACACCATTACCAAACCAACACATTTTGGATACATTTTCAGGTGATCTACTCGAGGATTGCTCGGGTCTGCAAAAACGATGCTGGCGGCGGTGGTCAGCTGCTGAAGGACAATTGGACCTCGTTCCTCAAGGCTCGCCTCAACTGCTCGCTGCCAGGGGAATATCCTTACTACTTTGACGAGATCCAGGGCATGACCTACGCCGAATCCGAGTCCATTCTCTACGCCACCTTCAGAACTTCGGGGTATGTTTTATTTACAGAATTTATGCAGACATACATTAAACAAAAATTATTTTAAATTTAAAATGCCAAAAATGAAATAAATTTAATGAATTTAATAATTTAATTGCGAATTTTCAAAATGAAGTATATTTTGTTTGCTAAATTTAAAGCACATCTTAATTAAGATACTTTCAAGCTGCTAAAAAGTCAATAAAAATTCTTTTTAGATAAAGGGTGGAAAAATATTTTAAATATTTCAAAATTATCGCCAGACTTTAGTCTTTTCGCCAAAATTCATGTGGTTTTACCATCTTGACTCAGAAAACACAAATAAACCAAGTGACCTAACAACTATTAAAATTACACATTTAACTTAATCTGTACACTTTCTAAAATAGAGGTAATTTTAATAGGTCTTTTAGTTTTTTGGTGTTCTCTGAGTGAACCTTTAAGGCTTTAAAAATAATGAAAATTCTAAATTCTTAAAGCTTAGAATATGTTGATTATTTTGTTAATTTTATAATTAATGAATCTAAAACGGATTCGAAAATGTTTTGTAATTATTAAAAAATAACTAACGAAAATGTTCTTCCGCAGATCAAGTATTTACGGGTCGGCTGTCTGTGCGTACAATCTGAGCTCCATAAACAAGGCCTTCGACGGACACTTCAAGCACCAGGAGCACGCGGATGCGCCTTGGCAGACGGTGAACGCGAAGCAGCGAAGTCAGTTCCAGTGCGGCTCAACAACTAGTGTTAGCCAATGGCTGGAGAGCTCCCGCTACCAGCTGATGGATGAGGCAGTGCAGCCCATTGGAGCCCAGCCGCTGTATCACTCCAAACTGGAGCAGTTCGGCCGCTTGGCTCTGGACATCATCAACACGAAGACGGAACAGGTTCATGTGCTATTCGTGGCCAGCAGTGGTAATCACATCAAGAAATTGTCGGTGAAGTACGGCCGCGAAGGAGCGCAAACCTGCTTGGTGGAGCTCTGGCAGGCAGATGACACTGGAACCAGTGCCCTGCTCAATATGGCTTACCTCAAGGTCACCGATTCGCTCTATCTGGGCACCGACCTGGCCCTCACCCGCATTCCCGCCCAGCACTGCAGTCGCCATGTGTCCCAGTCCAGCTGCCTCAACTCCATGGATCCCTATTGCGGCTGGAACGAGCTGGTGGAGCGCTGCATGCCCCAGCCGCAGGACTCCTCCGTGTGGCAGCACTGGCACCAGGCCCCTCAGATCACCTGCCCGGTGCTGAATGCCCCCATCGACGGCGGCTGGTCCACCTGGAGTTCCTGGGCCGTTTGCCAGCAGCACGAGCAGCCGGATAGCAATTGCCAGTGCCGGCAACGCAGCTGCAACAATCCTCAGCCGCAACATGGAGGCTCCAGTTGCGAGGGCATTAGGTATGTTAATAAATGTTATACAATATGTTAAATAATATGATAAACTCAATGGAGTGGTTACACTTTACTTATGGGTTAACCTAATTTTATAATTTTTTATAGTGTTTTGATATACTTTAATTTATAAAGGGCTTACTCCATATTGTATTATATTCGTCTGACAGCATGTACTTAATATTGATATTCAATTCAAACCAAATTCTAGAATCTAATCACGAAAAGTTATTTTTAATTAAGGCATGTGTTTGATAGTGTACAGATTTAATTGGTACATAAAATGGCGAGATTTCATTCAATTTCTCTCCTATAAAAAACTATTGACTTTATAAGTGAATATCAAAAATATAAATCTGACCCTACTCGCATGCTTTGTTTTATTTTGAATCCTTCAGTTAAGACATATTAATTAATAAATATGTTAAACCTAAATTGAAGTGAAATGTTAAAGATATCGTAGTATTTTAGGTAACAAAAACTAAGCCAAACTTAAAAAAGCTATATATTAGCTTTTCAAGAAAAAACTTCCTTGTGGACACATGATTTTGACGATATTTATACTTTATTCAAATTAAATTAGATCACAAACTTAATGGTGATTACAAACTGAGTGATGAAAAATTGTAGAACTTTTGTAACTTTTAGGGGGCGTTTCCTTTTAAACCATTACTTATATATATGTTATATTCATTACAGCACCCAGGTGACGAATTGTACCCAACATGGCGGTTGGACGGAATGGTCGGCCTGGTCGCCCTGCTCCCAGACGTGCGGCATTGCTGTGAAGATCCGGCGGCGCACCTGCGGAAATCCTCGTCCGGCCTATGGGGGACGCACCTGTGTGGGATCGGAGCAGTCGGAGATGTACTGCCGCCACTTGCCACCTTGTCCGGTGGCCAAGCCGCAGTCCGTGGACGGCGGATGGGGACCGTGGGGCGAGTGGAGCGAGTGCAGTGCCCAGTGCGGCGGTGGATTCCGGATGCGGCGGCGCGAGTGCAACGATCCGGCTCCACTCAATGGCGGAACAGAGTGTCCGGGCTGTCGCTTGGACTACGAGGAGTGCAACATGCAGAGCTGCCAGGAGGTGCGCAAACTCAGCGCCTGGACGCCTTGGTTGACGGTGCCGGGCAGCGGGAACTACAGTGAACCGCACACGGAGAGGCGCTTCCGGTACGTGTGCCGAGCCACCAGTCCGGATGCCAGTTCCGTAAGAGTTGGCCTCGCCAAGGAGGAGTCGCGCAATTGTCATGCGGATGGAAGCTGCCAGCGGCAGGGTGACCACGACTCGGCGGATTCGGATGCGGCAGATTGGTCACCATGCAGCGCCAGTTGCGGCGGTGGAACCCAGCAGCGACAACGTGGACGTGGAACCCAGACCAGGGTATGCAATCTGCAAGCCTGTCCGGCGGAGGACCAACAGCTGGCAAGCAACAGCCTGGACAACGAGGTGGAACACGGAGAGTGGAGCTGCTGGTCGGAGTGGTCCGCCTGTTCGGTCACCTGCGGATTGGGATTGCGCCGAAGGACTCGCCGCTGCCTTGCAGGCCACGAACGGTTGTGCCAAGGTCGCGCCCTCGACGAGCAGAAGTGCGAAATGGTGCCTTGCGAAGGTGGGTCATCCCCCGGTTTCCTTCTCCCACATTAAGTACTAAACTCCTGTCTAATTTTACCAAAGATTTCCTGGGCTGGAGTGCTTGGAGCGAGTGGTCCAGCTGCTCCAGCGATGGCATACGCCTGCGGCATCGCCGTTGCCTGGTGGAACAGCCCGGTTCGAAGGAGTGTCATGGTGCCGAGTTCGAGAAGACTGCATGTGTGCCCAACGAATGCGAGGGTAAGTTTCTTATTTTAAATGGCTTTCCTATCTAGTTGGCATAGGAAAGTGTTCGGCGCTCTGCCGACACTCGCTTAAAATGCCATAGCGACATGTTCTGCTGTTCGAATTATGTAATTTCAAAAGTAGATAGCAAACATGTCTAATGGCACTGTCTTTAACGAAAATACTAATCCATTTGTAATCTTGCAGAAATTCAAACTGCCTCAAGCGCCACCCTGCCCATCGTAATTTGCCTTTGTTTGCTGATAACTGTGGCGTGTTGTCTAGCTACCTACCATTTTGCTAAGAAGCGATTCCTTTTAAGTGCCGAGGAGGCCTTAAATAAAACCACGACGACAACGGCAAGTTTCGACACATATCCCAATCAGTATTCCAGCTTGCCTACAAAGGATGTAAGTAAACAAAACAAAAAATCGAACAACAAATCATAAATATCGTAATTAAGCTGTTTGATTAAAACCTTGAATCGATTCGAAAATCTATTATTAAAGAAGAATATGTCAAAAGTCCTATTACATACATTTAAAGCTTAAGTGTTCGTCGATTATTTTTGGAAACTTAACATATAAAAAAAACTCTTAGAACTTATAGGTTATAGTCATTTTACTAGACCAAAAAATAGATTTAAATTATTTAAAAAATTGAAAAATAAAAACCAAATTGATTAAATTAAAGCTCAATTTTAAGAGCGATTTTGGTTTGATTATTTTGAAATTCAATTTAAAGTTCACAAATAACGTTGATGTGTTTTTTTATTCCCATTTGGCTTTGTCTAATGAATATTTTTCATTTCAGTACTACGAACAGCGACCAAAGCGGCAGTCCAGCTTCCGTGTGCAGGCCAAGACCAGTAATTTGGGCAACGGCAATGGCACGATCAACCGCAACAACATGCACCACAATAATACGCCCAAGGTTTTGGCCAAGACCTATAACGATTGCGAGACTGGAACGCTAAAACGACAGACGGCTTTGAATAATTGCCGGAGCAACATCGACGACGAGAAGTTCTAGAGATTCTGGGATCCTCGAAACCCCCTAGTGCCATCATTCGACATTACCAGCCTTATCTGATGTCTATGGAAATGTTAAAACGATAATCAAGTTTTTTTTTTGCGCCAAATCGATGCAGATGCAAAATGTTCCTTGCCTGACTCACATTGAGTCGTTTTACTTAAGATTATTGAGGTAGTTTCGGACCTAAGTAGTTTTAGCATGTAAATCATAGATAATTAAGAGTTTAGTTTACCTAAAGTTAAGTTCAAAAAGTATTTCAAATCGTTCCAAAAATTACAAAATTCGGAATTCATTCATTTCACAGTTTTTTTTTGCATTTAGATCTGTAATATCGTCTTTTGAAATTGTATAAATCGTTTTAATTTACAATATGGCCCAACAAGCGAGACTGATCGTTAATTTTTGTTTAGAAAATTTGCTAAATTTCCCAAAATGAATGCCATGCAGCTATAAAAATATATTTAAATATAAATATTCTTAGTACCGTATTTTTAACTTATCATATTGTGACTTAGTCGATGCTGTAAAGTATGGAGAAAAAGATATATAAATCGATAAAATAAAGACAGTTTTACTAACCGATGGAATGAAATGGTGTTTTCATATTTACTTAGACTTACTGCATAAACAGATGAACTCCATTTATTTTTTAAATATCCATTTTTTCAAAGATGTGTTGAGTGCTTTTCAACTCATAAAAATTTCGACCAACTTATTCTAAGACTTTAAAACTTTGATGTCAGTCAAATCAGCAAAAACAACAATGTATCATATAACATTTTTATATTCCTTCAGCATTTAAACTTCTAAAATGAGCATGAGAAACTTAAGCGATAAAATATTGCAACTTATGAATCCAGCAGCATGTTGCTATACAAAAGATCCACATTAGCCAATATACAAACCAACCAATCACAGAGGATATTATTCAATACTGAAATTGCTACACTTTTAAAATATAGCGCCACAGAATAACTAAAAATTTATCTCAGCAGCTTTACCATCTTATATTTTTCTGAAACTAGTAATAATTCAGAATGTTAATAAGTTTCTTTGTAAAATTGTCGACAAAATATTTTAGTACATAATAACATTACATTTAGTACACTTCAGCCAATACACAAACCAAACGATCGGCGAGCTCTGCAACCAATTCTGATAGTTCCGAAAACGAACAGAATACACATTTTAATGGCGCCCTGTAAATAAGGTATTTTATAAAGTCCACACAAGCATATATTTCAATCAAATTTTAAGGGAAGGGCGAATTTGACATGAAATACCCTTTTTCAATAGAAATTTCGAAAAATCAAGACTGAAAAATGTTTGTGTTGACTGCTGTAAACGTTGCTGTAAATAGCTCTCTGACTAAGCTTGTTTTATACATCGTTTTATATTTACAACCAGGCCAAACTTCTTTGTGGTTCAGAATAACAGATATCTGCCCTAGTTGTATCACTGATTAAATTTGTCCATTTAGTTACAAGGCTACTTCTCGAGGAGGTATCGAGTTCAATTAAATCAAGAAAGGAAAATTGAAAAAACAACGAAGGTTTTTTTGTATATATTTATGCATTGGGAGCTAAATAATATATTTCCCCGATTTAAATAAAATTAAAACCCTAATTCTAAAATATCTAACCATCACTTTATCTTAAAGTATATTAAACAAATTTAAAATCACCGGAGTTATAATTTTTGTTATATTAATACTAAGCGCAATAGGGAGACAACTTTTGGGAAAGTTTTATACAGATAGCTTGTAACCTGGGACTAGTTTGCATAGAAGCGGACATGGCTAGATCGACTCTCCTAGTGATGCTGATCAAGAATATATATGCTTTCTTGGGTCCTTTACTTCGTCGCAAAATATTATAAAATTGCACGAGTATAAAAACAGGGTTAAAGGTTATTATTAAAATTCTTTCCATTTCTTGTTGATTTTTAGCGACTTTTAAAAACTTCAAAATTTTGCTTGGCTCACTTAGGGTCAAAGTACATTAAAATTGCATATTATAGTCCTCCGGTATATTGTAATAAGGTCTCAAATACTCGAAAACTTATGTGTGGTTCCCACAATAATTTATCAAAACGACAAGCGGCCATTGAAATGAAAAGCCTCTGCAGATTGAGGTCTGCTTAAATGTTCTTCCAAGATTGAGGGGATTCAGCGCGCGCAGGCGCACCATCAAAAGTCATCAGGAAGGTGTCACAAATCATTCACACGACAGGGGAACCAAAGAGGAGCCGCGTGGTGAAAGTGGAAGTGATATTAAAGCGGCCGAAGATAAATACAGGGAAAGCGAGAAATTGAAACAGTTGCTTGGAAAAATCAGCCGAATTCGGGGGGTCGAGGAGGAGCAGTTCCAACGAAGCATTCAGACGACGTGTAATACAATCCGTGCGTAACTATAACTACTTAGTACACGGATGCATCTTGTTCTTCGATCCGCGAGGTGAACAAACTCCGCGCTGCGCATGCGTCGCTGCCTTCGCAAGAAGTTTGTCCTCCTGTTGCTGTCATCCAATTTCAAAACATGAAAAATTAGTCCATTTCCGTCGCATAGATGCCATCTCCATGTGCTCACCTCGCCCCATCCTTGGCCCCGGGTTGAACGAACTGCAATTGTATCCAGTCCTGCACGGCAGACTTGTTGCCGTTGCGTTATCCCACCCTAGGTGCATTGAACTCGGGCTTAGGATGTTTTATTGGGGTTGTGGTTGCGGTGAAGCTGGACTGCGAGTACAGTCACCAGGATATAGGCTAATTGGAAATAGATCCACCTAGACTGAAAATAAAACGATATGGTATTTCTGTCATACCATCTATAACAAGAAAGAAAGCAAACTTCGGCAAGCCGAAGTTCATATACCCTTGCAGCTATTGCAAGAAATAAACATTTTTGAAAACATTAAAATTATGATTTACTTTCGTATATGTTTAAAAACATTGAAGCTATGATGATTTGCAGCTCAATTATTTGATAGTTATTTTATATATTTTTATTATTTCTAAGGGAGCTATATGATATAGACGTCCGATTTTGATAAAATTTAAACCATAATTCTGAAATATTTAACCATTGCTATATGTCGAAGAACTAAACAAAAAATTAAAAAACAGAAAAGTTATAATTTTTTTCATTTATTTTTCCGATTGTTCCTATGAGAGCTATATGATATAGTCGTCCGACTTGGATGAAATTTAAACCGTAAATCGTAAATATTTAACCATTACTAAATGTCAAAGAACAAAACAAAAAAATAAAAAACAGAAAAGTTATAATTTTTTTTCATTTATTTTTCCGATTGTTCCTATGGGAGCTATATGCTATAGTCGTACGATTTTGATGAAATTTAAACCGTAAATCGGAAATATTTAACCATTACTAAATGTCGAAGAACTAAACAAAAAATTGAAAAACAGCAAAGTTATAATTTTTTTCATTTATTTTTCCGATTGTTCCTATGGGAGCTATATGCTATAGTCGTCCGATTTTGATGAAATTTAAACCGTAAATCGGAAATATTTAACCATTACTAAATGTCGAAGAACTAAACAAAAAATTAAAAAACAGCAAAGTTATAATTTTTTTCATTTATTTTTCCGATTGTTCCTATGGGAGCTATATGCTATAGTCGTCCGATCCGGCTCGTTCCGACTTATATACTACCTGCAATAGAAAGACAACTTTTGGGAAAGTTTCATGCAGATAGCTTTAAAACTGAGAGACTAGTTTGCATATAAACGGACGGACAGACGGACAGACGGACAGACGGACGGACAGACGGACAGACGGACATGGCTAGATCGACTCGCCTAGTGATGCTGATCAAGAATATATATACTTTATAGGGTCGGAGATGTCTCCTTCACTGCGTTGCAAACTTCTGACTGAAATTATAATACCCTCTGCAAGGGTATAAAAATAAGAAAAAAAGTCTAAAACTCTAGAAATATAATCGAATATACTTATTAGATTTATTAATTTATCTAAAATCAGTTGCAATTTCAGAGAATATGATTAAAAAGTCGTGTTAAGGAATCTGCTCAATTGAATTTAATTTTTAAATTTACTTATTTAGCAATTATTTAGCAACATTTAATATTTTGGTTTTTGCTTAAAACTAAATCAAATTACATTTGTTTATTAGGTATTTCAAACTGTAAAGTGGTAATGGAATTTGTAGTTTTTTATCTTCATTAAATCTTAGCACTTCATAGGAAATGCATTAATAACTCTTAATTGTTTTGTACAAGTATAAATCCTAAATTCAGAAGCTCCATGTCTGCATTCGAGGTATACTTTCAAACATTCACCCTCTTAACATCGAGTGAAGTCCGACTGCTAAGATCGGAGTGCAATTAAATGGCAACCAAGCAAGCGACACTCTGGTTCCGCTGGCAAACTTTGGGCGACTGCCATCCCGGCCCCCCTCACCCCCCCTCGCTCTCTTCCTCTTCCTTGGAGCGCATCCCATTAGAAAGCGAGAACGCTTCGCGGGGTGCAACGAAATAGACGCAACGTCTGCTTTTGGGGATCAGAGATGCCACTTTTTTGGAAAAAAATATTTTTTTTTAATTGCCAATTAAACAAAAAACAACTAAAACAAAAGATTTTAAATTTGAGTTACATTTCGAATTGTGACTTTTATAAAAATTAGACAGTACTAATTAAAGGACATCACTTTGAGATGCTTCAAATAGTGTACAAATAAGTAGAAAAAATTTGTTTTTAAAGATTTTTAAATCTATCTAAAATTTGGCTAGAAAATGTCTTAATGGGGCAACCCAGCTCTGGAAACGGAATCTAACAAAAGTGATGGACCGGCGCTGACTGCACGTTCTGTCCGCAACTATTTTTAGCCCAGTCTTTGGCTCTTCGTCTAGTTAGCATTGGGGCAGATACACGTACATCCGAACGCACGGATGTATCTGCGTATCTGTGTATCTGCGCTCCATATATACCCTCCTGTTGCCGAGGGCTGTTGCGGCTGCGCTGCCTTACTTCTGATACTTCTACTTCTCACATCCATCGGATGCAGTTGCCGCCTGCTCGGCGATCCGCACGTCTCAATTGCATTCCAGCGCGCGTTCGGTACGGATACGGTTTCGGTTACGGCGGACAAAAGATACGGATACAGCAGCGCCAATCGGATTAATTGCCACATTGGATTATCAGTGAAAAAGTGAAAGTGAAAGCGAACGAATACCCAATGAGAAGTGGCCATATACAATTGTGAGCATTGAACAGTGATTGCAAGAAGTTCCTAAACTAAATATTTAAACACCGCAATTGTGACTGAATTCAGCAAGTAAAGTTGGATTTGTGAATGTTATAATTCCAAGATCGTTCCAATTAGAACTCTTAGATCTTGTACAAATAGAGGAATACTAAAATTCATTTAAGGTTTGTCTTAAAAATCCATGTTAATATTGTAGCATACTTATAAGATAATTAAGGTGCCCCGCAAATTAAAAAAAAAATTGGATGTACGAAACTGTTAAAATGGTTTGGTATCAATAGAGATCTTAAAAAATTTTTGCTTTAACATGCCCTAAGATGAACTGAGACAACGGGAAATATCTTTCAATAAGAATAAATAAACAATAGCATATCATAAAATAAATAAAGAATTGCTGTTAGCTTAGTATTTCTTAATTTTGGAGTTCGACGATACTTTTAATTTATTTTGGTATAAAAATGTGGAATTTATCTTATAAAAACTTTTCGGGGTAAAAACCCTTGCCAAGTTTAAAAAACTAACTAGAACTCAATCCTCTATTGAAACTCAAAATAATCGCAAGAAATGAGTAATGCCAAAGTAATTCGATGTCGTCTAAGTAGCTTCTGGAATGCGCAATATCTCCCCGATCGCGGATCGGGTCCTAAAAAGGGAGCATCGTTCGGTGACCACATCCCAGAGCATTTAAGTGGAAATGTGGGGAAATGTCTGGAGCGGCGAGCTGAAACAAAGGCAGCTGAATTTAAATTGGGAAGCAACTGAAAAATGTCGCATGTTCGATGGGGCGCTACCCATCGGCTCTAAAATGAGTAAAAAAGCGGCGACCAAATGTAAACAACACAAAAAGAGTGAAAGAAGCACAAGTTCAAGATTCTCACAGATACTCGGCACTCACACACACGCACTTCTTTTTTCAAATAGCTAAAAGTAGAAACGGGCGCAGACGAAGCAATAAACTGCACGGAAAGTAGTTTAATGCAGTTTGCTGGGGATCCTGGGTCCCCGCACGCCCCCTTTCCATCACGCCCCTTGGCGCACGACAAACAACTACAAATACAACTCCAACAACTGCAACCACGTCGCGCCGCTTAGTTTTCCTCCGCCGATCGTTTCCCCCTGATCTATTTTCGTACCGCTTTGGGATGTGTAGTTTTTCGTCGCCTCGAGTAATTTGTTTGTTGCATTAGTTTTGAGGAAAATCTACACTGCACACAACGGAGAGAGATTGAGTTTATTAAGGATCAATAATTGAAATCGAATTGCCTACATCATTTTCACAGCTTTACCAAATGAAAGATGTAAATATTTATTTTAAAAGTCCTTGTGAATTTAATTCGCTGAATTAAAACATTTATATTTATTTGTTTTACCCAAAAAGTAACGTGACAGTAGCTGTATCTAACCCGAATTGATTTTATTAAAATTCAGAACATAAATACCGTTTATTTTAACAATCTAAAATATAATTTCTTCTCTTATTCCTAACAATAGACAAACTTAATGGGAAAACGTTATTATATAAAAATAAATTAAACCGAATTGGATCTTGTTATAAAATCATTTTGTTTTCCCATTATTAAATTACGTAATATTTACAATTAAACCCGATAATATCTAAATACAACGATTTTTTCTTTAATTGTTTTTATCTTTAATAATCAGCTTGTGGTTTTTACGTCAATTAAAATGTACAGTTTTGCAGTGCAGTTTTGCCAAACCTAAGCAAACTAAAAACCAAGTTCAGCCCTGGCTAAAGCAAATTTACCCTCAAACAAACCGATAGCGATGTTTATTTAAAACTTTGCACTGCCAAAGTCAACTTGCAGTTTCAATGGCAGTGGCAGTGGCACAAGCCAAACGTTAGTTTTTCCCCAGCGAATTTAAAATAATGGAATGAGGGGAACCACAGCAGCAACGATAACTATTGCAACACCTACTCGAGGGGAAAATCAGGAGGAGCAGGGGAAGGGGAATGTCAAGAGGCCGACGACATTGCAGCAGAAGTACAGTCAAACTTCCCTATGTACTTCACGTATTAAAAAAAAATTAGTTTGTCTTAAAATAAATATTTTATTTGTAAAATAACAAATTACCTATCAATAACAAGTATAAATGTTTTGAATTTAAAATTGTATTTTATTAAATCTAGCAAAATAGTAAACTACAGTTATTCTATAACTCGTTTTCTTTTCCTTTTCATTAAATTAAATAAAATAATCATTTGAAGATTCTTCAATAGTTTAATATATTTAAAAATTTTCCCAACTGTAAAACTGACTTTTAAACGTTTTTATGGTTAGAGTTAGGTCAATTTATAAACGCTAAATGACAAAACTTAAAATTAAATAACTAAAAAAGACTAATCTAAAATCGTTATAAGATCTTAATAACACTCTTTTGTCATCATTGTGTCAGGGTATTAGTTCAATTTATGGACGTTTGACCGTACTGAGAGTTCCTTGCACCGAAGAAGAAGCAGCTGAAGCCGTCAGCAAAATCGCTGCAGGGGGCACCCTTAGACTTAAACACAAAAAGATAGACAGATACGAGATACGCACGCGCACCAAATGTGAGCGAGATGCGCATGTGGCCATAAAAACGGGGGGAAATTGTTGTCTATTGCTCGGGGGACACTTCCGTCTCCGTCTCCATCTCCATCTCCATATCCAGATCAGTGTACTCCGTGGTGCCCAAGCCCTGCATGTCTGCAGTTGCTCTAGCCCCCGTTCCCCCCACTCCTTGTCACATGTGGGAACTGCTGGAGCCGTAGATTGATGTTGGGACAACTTCACGTCCTACCGTTAGCCGGGCATTAAGTGGCATTAAAGTTATCCGGGCTTATCGCTCGGGGGCACAAGCTCGCACCTCAAGATGCGACTACACGGTGAAAAAATATATAGCCAAAGGGGTTTAAGGTTTTTTGGAACCAACACAGCCAAGCCATTCATTTCCATCTCTTCAATTTATCACATTAATATCAAATTCTTGAGCTTTCTGAATATTCCTCATCATGCACTTCATATTTATATTCAATTTATTTGAATCTTTGGCAGTCTAAAACAAAATTTGTTAAATTTATTCTCCGTGTTATTATCTTTTACCGAACTCAACTGATCTCAGCTCATTTCCGCTGGAAACCCATATATTCGAGAGCGCCTTTATGGAGGATCGTTAAAGTCAAGGCAGCCCTAAAATTACATATGTCAAATTATGTTTAATGTGGGGGCATTAGCCAGGTACAGTGGTCTTTGGAGGAGCCACTGTACCGGCAAGGAGGGAGGGTTTTGTAGAAAGCATTGCATTTTGGAGCTCAAATAGGCGTTCATAAATACTTTTCTAAGGTATTCATACATAGATTGCTTGTCAGATTAGTGTTAATATTGATTGGTACCTTTATTGCTACAAAATAGAATTTGTAAAACAATTAAGTACATGAAAAATGGTTAAATTAAGTAATGGTAAATTACCTAAAATATAAAAAACTTTCTTTAAAAGCCAAGATTATTAACTGTTAAATTATAAATGCTAAAATTGTATTTATTCTTAATACTCTTAAGCTAATAATACTTTTTTAAAAGTATATGAAATATAATCGATTTAATGGCTAAGAAACAATACAAAATTTACCTTACAGCATGTCCACTCTGCAGCACTTTGTGCTCCCGATGGACGGCAGTCAGGAGGAGCTACAGACGCCTCCACTTCCCATAAATCCGCCGCCTAAGGTGCTGGCCAATGGAGTGGTGTACGGATTCCGCACCCGGCACCTGTCCTGCATCGAGGAGAACGACTCCGACTCGCTGCACGGATCGTCCATTCCACATGCCTACGACATGATGCAGCAGGCGGACGAGACGTTCCAGAAGTTGAATGCCAATGAGGAACAGGACGAAGAATCGGAAAGTGGGGAGGAAGGCCTGGAGAATCTGGACGACACGATTGCCATGATCGATGAGTCTCGGCTTTTGGAGGCCGATTACCTGGACGAGCTGGTGGCCGAGGAGCAGGTGCACGAGCAGGAGGACGAGGAGGAGTCCTCGGATCTGGTGGACTCCGGCAACGTGGATGAGGACTTTTGGCAGCCGAGCTTCAACCGCAACGACATCATGATGACCTCCGTTTATGGAGCCCTCAACAGTTCCCTGACCAGTGAGATGTCTTCGACTGCCCCACCGGGTTATTCCGAGTGCACTACGCCCAAAAAGGAAACGGAGCCCGTTTATGCCACGCCGGAGAAACGAAGAGCCAGCAATCGGAGTTTCGACTCCACCTGCGCCTCACTTACCAGTTCCTTGTATGGCGGATCCATGAACTCCTCGCTGGATCTCAAGTACGCATCCTTGGGCGGCGGAGATTCGGGCAGCGGGGGAATCAGTGGGACCAGCACCTTGAGAGGAACCTCAGTGCCTCCCATGGACATATCCATGATGTCCAGCGATGGGGTGAGTGCCCTCGACTGGGGATCGGCCAGTGTCAGCTGTGTTTTGGACTCCGGCGATGGGAATCCCGCCGAGGAGCTCAACGAGGAAATGGCCGCCAAGTGCCTGAGTGCCGCAGAAAGTGGTGAGTTATATTTATAATATATTTAATATTTATAAAATGGGTTTAGAATTGATTTTTATAAACCCACCAATATTGAACTTTCCAGGACAAATTCCTAAACATCATTCGATGTATAATTATGTTCGATTTTAATTGTTTTTAATCGGCACAGTTTTAAGATAATCGTTAATCAAGACACATGGCCTACATTTTAGGTGGAGCCTATAAACCCAAAACTACTCTATTAACTGCAAATTGTAAACAAATCTCGGTTTTTTTATTGATCACTTCGTCGATTTCTCCACTGATTTCTTCGTACGGCAAGGCAATCCATCAATGCGGCAGGGCATTAAACTCATTTACAATCCTTCATTACCAGGCATGCAAACAGGCGCACCGTTTTAATGACCCACTCGCAGCGGACCCATTTCGCACTGCTCGCCATTAGAAAGGCAGCCCGCAAGGCGGCGGCTGACCCCCAGCACTTCCACTTCCACTTCCACCTTTCCCCAATCCTCCCAAGTGCCAACTACAAAATCATCAGCAGTATCCTACGCCGAAAAACTAACAAACTTCCAATGACCGTGGGGAAGTTTCCATACACTTGCAGACAGGGGATGCAAAAACAGACAGTTCTAACACCCATTTAATTCATTCAAAACTTTTAAAAACATTGGCAAGAAAAATATAAAATATATTTATTTTTGACTACGAAAATCATAGTGTTAGGTACCATGAGCACATGACAGATTCAAAAGTTTCCTATGGGTTCGTCTATAAAAAATAGTTTTTATTAAAGAAAATAGTCAAAAAATTAATTAATTTCTTTTTATTTTTAAGAATTAAATTAAAATTTATTGAGCCAAGAAAATTTGTTGTGTTGGAACTAGTTGTGGAGGAATAATTGCAAAATGTAGTCGTTAGACCGCTACAGCTGAAGATATAACATTTTATTTAAAGCGAATTTTATGAAATGTGTGGTTTTTTTTTAAATATTTTAATGTAACAACTAAAAAATATTTTTTTTACAAAACCCTTTGAGATATATAGTATATAATTTCCAGTTATCAAGTGCCTTAAAGACATACATAAAAAAAAGTCACACTTTTGTTAATTCAAACTTTTGCCCATTATTTTTTAACAATACAAGCTTAACGGTCTAAAATTTAATGTCCCTTTTTGTGCAATAAAATTTCAGTGTGTACAATTCGATTGGCAAAAGAGCAAACAAAGCCAGTGAAAGCCAAACAAGTGGCCAGACTTTGCCCATTTCACACAGATGTTTAACAAGCCGGCCCGGGTCATAAATCATCCGAATGGATATATTCACCGCGTTTTATCCATCTCCCATTTGTTGGTTAGCATATGACCGTGGCGGCGATCGAGCAGATCCTCGGGGTGAAAACTCGCTGACATTGACAGTTTCTAATAAGAAAATTGGCCAAGATTTATGCTCGCGCTGTTGACTTCCATTTTAATTTAAAACTAATCAATAATCTGGCACAGCCAACTGCGCGGCACGGAGCAACCAAAGTGTTCAACAAATTGCCAAATGATGCTGCAAAGTGCAATGTCACAGTAATTTACGTGCCACTCGAATGGCACCATGCTCAACAGCCACAAAGCTGATGAGAATTTATGCTAAGGGTTAAGTGTCAGCCTCGTCAATATATGCATTGTGGGTGGCTTCGCTGACTGCTGCCATTAAATTGTATTTAACCAATTTCGGCATGAGATCATCATTGTCTGGCCTAGCACATTTTGAAGTATGCAGTTGGAAAATATGGAATAGTCTTAATTGCCGTACCAAAAATAAAAAGTACATTAAACATTCTTGTTTATTTTCTCATTTAGTTTAAATATTAATTACTGATTCGTAGCTAACAAATAAATATTATTAATATGAAACAAAAACTTTAGGAGGTTTTAAGATTTTAAAGCTATGAAACTAATATCATTCAATTAATATAAAAATCTCCAAATCAAATATTTTGAAAAAATTGTTTTCAAGGTTAGTGAACGAAGTTAAAAAATATTTAAAACATAGAATACTGACAAAATAGGCTATAAATCATTTTCTAAGATTATTAATTTCACCCCATTGTACTGCAATTTTGCGGCTCTGGCCGGGTTGTGCGTGTGTGTGTTTGTGCGGAAAAGTGAAAAGTCATGAATCATATACATCATGATCACACCAAAGCGAACCACACCACACGACCATGGCGAACTAGGATGGATGATGATGATGATGAAGCTGCAGCAGCCGAGGCATCCGATATGCGCCTGGATGGGCCATAAAGTTACATGGCTTATCGCTGGAAAACTTTTAAGAAACACTTGAGATTGCGCCCAGAACGAGCGCGGTGGCCGACCCAAAGCGAAGAGCGCTTGGAAGACGCGTCTACGAACAGGTATACCTCTTCTCCATAAGAGCCTAAGCACACACCGCCAATAGAAAGATCCACAGAAATGAAGAAGGGGGGCTTTGGGGATCGAGGATGGCGAATGGAGAAGTTGTTGGTGGCTTGTGTCTACAAATAGACGCGCACTGACGGCCGCAAGACAAACTCAAACAAAAGACCCAAACGGTAGTTGCCATGAATGGACAACAGGCTCAAAACCGGCTGGGAACTACAGTAGATCTTCTATAATTTTAACAATTTTAATTATCTAAGTAAAAAAAAAGTTCTAATGCTCAGATTGTTGGTCAGATCACAAGAAGCTTATCAGCAAAGTTTTCCTGTGTTTGGAGGAATTAATTTAAAACCAAGATAACTCTGAAGATTTACTAAAATGAGGTAAATAGTACATATTTTCCTAAAATAGGAGAATCACTTAACTGAATTATTTATAAAGCTCTAATGTAAAATCGTTTTTTTAACCAAAAATTATTAAGGGGTAAAGATAGATTTGTAGCATTCCGGCAGAAATTTCATATTATACAAAAAAAAAAACACTTAAAATTTAAATTTAAAAAATGGTAACTAATTATTTTACCAACAAATTAATAATTTTTAAATCAATTTTGATTTTTAGGGTTAAGATAAGGATCACAATAATCTAAGCAGTTCCTAGCTTAGCAAATTAAAAGTAATTAATAATATATAGAGTATTAAAGTATTGGAAATCGAACCCAACAATTCTTTTTAGTGCCACTCACTTTCATTATAATAAGAAAAATTCGCCAAATGAAAGTTCTTGGTAGAGAAGTTGAACTGTATGCGCATCTGACGAATACGGGGCGCAGACTCCAAATGAAACTCCATCCCGAACGCAGTTGCAAATGCAACTTTGTTGCCCGTGGGCACAGCATGGACTCCTCGGCCGCACCAACTATTTATTGGAATGGACCTCGGGACTGGGACTCGGACTCCGACGCAGTCGCAGATTCAGATAGGGACCCCATTAAATTCCGGCGCACGCACCGGCGAATGCGAATGCATTTTGTGTGTTCGATAAGCGCGGGTCGGCGGTTCCCACAATCGACGTTGCACTTGAATTTGAATTCGCAATTGCTCTCTAAATATTTATGAGTTGAACTCTGTAGTTAGTTTCTTAGCCTGCGATAATGAAAGTGCTGCAAGCAAGGGATTGTTGGAATGAAAAGCCACGTCTATGATAATGGGGAAACCTTCTTGTCGGTATATTTAATGGATGATCTTCGTTAATTAGGACGTGTTTCAGAAATTCTAAAAAAAAATATAACAAATTATTTTTATAAAAAACTACCTTATAAACACTGCCCCATTTTCAAACGACAAAAATTGTTAATTCCCTATCTTGAATTACAATTGTTGCAATCTAATCACCTAGAATATTTATGGCTTTCTTATCTTATAAATGCTTGCAATTAAACGTCATTTTCAGATTTTGCCTAGCACTGATTTTCTCGAGCAAATTAAAGGAAAACTTGATCCAGATGGCTCAACATCTATCAACATCCCTTATCGAAGCCCATTAATCAAGATTGTGTCATAGGTATTAGCTCATTTGGGGGCTCAACATGAATTCGACTCAGGGTCTATGGGGATCGAATCCAACATTGGAACATTTGGGTGATTACACACTATTACTGTTGTCAACTGCCAGCGGTAACATTTTATTACGTGAGCCCCGTGCTTTTTTCTTTACCCCTACATTTAATTCTAATGTAATTGAAAATGTGTCCGGCTTTCGCTTATCGAAATGTTTGTGGCTTGGGCAACCGCAACCGATTGCTAATGGCCTGGAAAGCTACCCGAATGGGTGATGATGAATTTGATTGCGTTGATGAAGTTTTGAGCGTTGCAACAATATTTATAAATAGGTGCAGCGATATTAAAGATAAGAAGAAATGGAAAATTTTTAGTTATTTGACCTACATTTTGTATTTTTGATTTGGATTAAAGAGTCTATAACTTTTACCAGTTTTTTTAATTTTTTTCTAATAGTTAAAGAAACTACATTAAAATTTCCAAACACATAAAAAAATTTTACAGGTGCATGAGAAAAAGCTTTTTTTCAATTAATTTTAAGTATTTAAATTTAAGAAAATTACAAGAGAAATAACAATCGATCCTAAGTAGCTCAAACGGAATTTCAAGACCTCCGACAACTTCATCCTGATTGCTGTTCGATTTTTAACACTATCAAGGGCCTAAGTAGATACTTAAAATATGTATGTACGCTATTCTACTAAGAGGCTATTTTCAAAAATCTCGGACACCAGTTCAAGGTACAACATCCTGACACGTTCCCTCACAATAAGTGTTTCGCTTGTCTGAAGATAACCCCTGTTGCGCGGAAAGTATCTCGTGGGTTAATGAGGCACCAGAGGCACGTACGCTTGCGTCATCGGGTAGCCGACGAAAAAGAAGGCTCTTTGCCTGAAGTGAAGGAAAAGTGAGACACTAGACCCTTATTCATGCTTTTATGTTTGCTTTTTTCGGACTGACACCGCGATAAGGGACAATTCCTGCAGTCAGCACCTCAATCAGTCAAAACCCATGAAGAACAAATATTAAATTCACAAGTGTTACCGTTGTATTGCAGGCTACCAACTAAAAGATACCTGGTATTTTATGAAACCATATGTTATACTTTTATTGTGGTTGTATAAATATGGGAAACTAAATGACTTTCTAATTCCAAATAATTTTTATGTAAAGTTTTATATAAAGCTTAACTGCATAATTGATTTATAATTAGCTTTATACCTGTGTTAGTAAAATTTAATTAAATTTATGTTGAAAAGCTTTCTCACTATTAATAAATTATATAAAACATTAATATATATGTATGCATACCAAAATTTGTAGCTCTTGAGGAATTTGAGATTCACAATATGCAGTTCATAGGTAGCAATCTGTATCCTCAGATACAATATGCTATTTTCCTCTACAAGTAATGGGCAATAAAAACAAATACAAATACAACTACAACGAAGCGTGAATGAATTTCCTCGGCGCAAATTGAAAAAAGAGTGATAGTGATAGTGGAACTGATAAGCGGCGAGCGCCGTGCTGAGATCGCGTATCAGAGGGAAAGAGAGAGAGCAGAGTGGTGCTGGAAAACCGGTATGTGTGTGGAGAGTTCCGGAGAGTTGCGCTCTCAGCTGGCTCAGAGTGGAGACTCGCCCGACTCTCCGCTGCTCTGGCACTTTTCTGGCTTTTCTGCGCTCAGTTTCGAAACGGACTTCAAAGCTCGCGCAAGCGTACCGCATGCGAATCGGAAAAGAGCCGACTCCGATCGGAAAATCATCTCGAGTCGCGATCGATCAGCCGGCATTTTCTGGCCCGCCACTCTGGATACGGTTTCAAATCGCAAAACGTGCCAAGCTCCTTGGAAAATGTGCGAAAATTGCTAATTTAAACAACGCTCCCATGTGACGTATGCGTAATGTGACCACTGTGCGGATAAATGTAATATGCTTACCTGAGTATAAATAGATACGACTATATGTGTATGTGTGTCATTGACTAGGAATTTTGTTTCGTCTGCAAAATGTGCAAAGTTTTTTACTGTTTACATGGCGAAATTCCAAGAGTCCCAAACTGAGTCACTGGCTAAGACAAAATGAGATAAGATAACCATTTACAAGTAGTAACCAGTACAAAGTAGAAAATTAAATAATGATTATAAAGGTTTTTTTTTAACATAAAAATAAATAAATTATACGTTATATATAAGCCAATTAGTAATCATGTAAAACTCTTTGCACAACAACTCTAAACAGAACCAAAAACAAATGTTAAGTGTGAAGAAAATTAAAATGATAAATATAAATAAGTGTTTTTTGTAAAGCGTTCAACGCCGGCTCTGTAGATGTATTACGAAAACGAATTTAACGAAAAAGCATAAAGGAAAAATCCACAAAAGTACGTGCTATAAAAAGTGTATAAAAAGGGCAGAACGAACGAGGAATTTGGTGCAAGAAGCTGGCCAAAATCGACTTGAAAGGATTCGCAGCTGGAACTGCATCCATCCAGATACTAATACAGATTCGGATACCTTTACCATTGCCGATACAGATACGGATACATACATGAGGCAGCCAGCGAACTACAAAAGATACATGCCATGTTCCCACTAACCAACCGCTCTTCGAGTGGCAATCGCACCAACAACAATACGAACAACAACCACAACAACAACAACAATCAGACCACGAGCTTTATAATCGGAGGTACCAGCAATATTAACAACAACAACCACCAGATCGGTGGCACCAACAACACTAAGGATAAAGGAAATTTTGAAAATAATTGGAGCTGCAATAAAACAACCGGTCGTCGATCTGGAAGTGGAAATAGCTGCAGTTTTTTAGGTACATTTTAATTAAAGCATTTAAATTTCCCGTTAATTAAAAGTTTTAAATACTTAGGGGGGGTTTAACAAGTTTAGGAAATACGCTATGCATTAAAAGATTCAATGGTTTTTATATAAAACAAGATGTTTTTTATTTTGAAAGATTGATTTAAGGTTAAACATATTTTCTTTAATATTAAAATATTTTACATAGCCTTATTCCTTATTATTAAGTTAATCAATAATAATTAATTTTATTTTATTTTTTTTCCATTTTCATTTCTGGTTAGTAAGGTCAATCAAATATTTTAAAAGATACATTTATTTAAAGTTGATATAAAATTCAAGTAAATTCACATGAAATAATGCTTCATTAGTAAGACTCTGCCCATTGCACTTAAAATATTTCGGTGCAATCTCGAGTAAGGCGGCTTCTTTGATCACTTGAGCTTTATCTTATGACCATCTCATCTCTTTCATTGGAATGGCTGCAATTTCACAAATCGCATTTACCTTTTTCCGTACTGTCGCTTTTATGTCGCGAACTTTTAAAGGGTTGCCTTTTTTAGCAGCAATTTACAATGCAAATTGCATTAATTGCAATTTTCTGTTCAAATTGAGTTTGCTGTTGTTGTCTGTTGCGGTGTTGTTTCTGTCTTTACATTAAAATGCAAATACTTTGCACTAATTTACATGTCGCGCCGCCGGTTGCAGTGGAAAATGTAGCCGCTCTCCCCTTGTTTCCTCGACCATAAAAACGCCCGAAGAGACAATGGAAGTCTTTTGTGATGATCATCACACACGACCCGCTTGCGTTGGTGTGGGTTGGTATCTGTGTGAGTTGGGGGGAGGAAGTGTAAGTGCGAGCTTGAACCATGTGAAATGCCATTAAAATTCCAGAGTCTTTCTGGACTCCTTCCTCTTCTTTGTCTTACGAGGTATTTGCGAAATACCAGGTTGTATTGAATTCAACTTACATTCGATGGCAATTAGAAGAACGTGTTTTTACGAGTGGTTTTAAGCTAATGAAACATTTCTAACTTTTTAGAAATAAATTTAAGACTTACTGTTAAATATTAACGAAAATCCCATTCATAATCACTAATAATTTGTGGCATTAGCTACATTTTTTTTAATGTTAAATTGTGTCCCATTGTCAGCAACAAGCAATAATTTCTGTTTCGCATTTTTTGTCCATAATCAGGTATATATTTGGAATTAGGTGCCCTTCGGTTTAAATCTATTTTCTTGTAAAGCATTTAATTAAAGGGTATCCTGAGGTCGACTCATTCCTACTGATTCTGTTTACTATGTTGCGCTTGCGCAATCCCAAAAAGCTTCTTCTTTGCGTTTTCTGCGATTCTTTTCTTTGCGGAGGCGCAAAAATAAGGAAAAGGAGAGGTGAGGTAGAGTTTTGGGGATGTCGGCACATGCGCTTTGTTTGTCGGTTGCTAGTGCACTGAAAAAATTAAATGATTTTTTTAATAATAAGATTAGGATTATATTTTAACCACATATAAAAAATACAAAGTACTTAAGGCCCGTGATTAAATATACCATTTGATGGGCACATTTGATCTAAAATCCTTTTGTCTTTTACAAAATAATTTATACTTTTTTCTGTGTAGTGGGTTCATTGCTTTTGTATGTCTGTGTGTTTGCAAGAATTCCCAGAAATATTTTACTTCGAAATTTGTTAACAAGCAGACAACAACAGAAGCGATTCGAATACATAGGGAACACAGTGTTTTTGTTTGTTGTTTGGCCTGGGCCATGAAGTGTATCAAGTGTTTGCTGGGTTAGCCTTCTTTTCTTTTTCGTCGGCTTTGTTCAGTGCCGGAGACTTCAAATTGAAGGTTAAAGTTGAGCCGGGCTGAACTGAAGCCTTTCGATTGAATTAGAAAGAGTTCTGTGGTTTGAGTGGATTTCTTAAAGGTTTACCGGTCAGGACTTTGTTTGAGTTTTAGAAATTGAATGGATAAACTGTGTTCTTCATTTTGACAGCTTTTGAAGTTTTCAAGGATTTCAAAGCCACAAGAATGCGAAGAGGATTTTTAACAAATATTAATTACTCCAAAGATCTGCGAAACTTCAAACTTTCCTTAATTAAGACAACGAAAATAAAAAGTATATTACAAATACAGAAATGCTACTTGTAAAACATATTAAATTTGTAAACTAAATCATTTTAGTGTTTACAAATGCCGTTTATGGGAATCTTGGTCTACTGAAGATATAAAAGCTGCAAGGAATGTGAAGAGCATTTAAAATCCCAACTCATTTAAATCCGGCTTTGCACACTTTAGAGCCGATAAAATGATTTATAAAGCCACTAGAATGCGGCTCACGGGGCACTCTTCACAGAGCATTGCTTACCAATAACTCATTCGATCTCATTCGATCTGGTAACCAGCCTTCAAAGCCAGCCACATCGCAACCGATGCCAATTCGAATCTCGACGCGTGTGGGGCACCAGACTCCGCAAATCGCTTCCAATTGCATTTACACTGCCAGACGATCCGTCGAAGCACTCGGGTGCATAGTTTTGATTGCAAATTGCAAAACTGACCAGTCATAACAAGTCTAATTAAGGCGATGTCTGCGCAGCCGAGCATATTTCTTGCATATTTTTAGATCCACCAGCTGGGCATTTGCATTCGCAGACGGCAGTATTCAATGTCAGAAGTACACTAAACGGAATATATAATTGTTTTGGAATTGTTTATCGGGCCACTTCCGCCATTCACTACTAGATTTTATCTACATTTTGAATTAATACTTTAATGCACTTTAATACAAAATCAAGAGCCATAAGGGACTACAATTTTTCATTCGAAACTTCTTGTTTAAAATAAGAAGAAAATAAAGATTTTAAAACGGTAAAGCTGGTTAAATGTAACGTTATTTTATAAAAACATTATCAACGAGAAAATATACAATTTATATTTAAAATTGCATACCCTTATCGTAATTTTGGTGACAAAAGTCGTTTTAGTAATTCGAGTAGTAGTTCAATGGAATCGATGGGTAGTGAATCTGTTTTTTTCATGTGCACTCGGTCAAATTAGAAAGGGAGATCCGCGAGGAAGATGAAGAACGGCGAGCTGTGAGTGGCAATGAGTTAATTTGCTGCCAAAACACACCCTCGGGCCTCATTAGCCTGCACTCTGAGTGAGATTTATAGACGAGCTGCCGGGGAATTAGTTGGAAATGCAAAAACCCTGGGGGTCACGAGCATGGGCGGATGGCGGAAGGGGCGGCAACAGCAGCCGCTCTGCGGGTTACCCAGCTAAATGAGCGCTTTAGCTGTCGGCCAAGCTGGCCAAGATTGCAGTATTGTGCCAAATGGCAGGGCTGATGAGCATGAGTAATGACCACCAGTCCAGCAAAAAAAGCCAAACTAAGTTCAAGTATAGGTCTTTCCAATCCCATAAATATACCATTTTTGAAGTCTTCATAACTGTGCTAAACAGTTTTTACATTTCCCAAGTGGTGCATTGAGTGCTAATAAATATATAATCAACCTGCAGTAGGAAAAAAGTATTTAAGTTACTCCTAATCTGGACGATATGGTCGTAGTTGATTATTTTCGGTCCCTGCTCCTCTGTTTTAAATTTTCTATATATCAGTTTACGTTAATTTTCATCCAGAAAAGGTCCCAATTTCATAAATTTCTCTTAAATTTTGTAATTGATAAGCCGGTAAAAAATGTTTATTACTCACCATGAGCAATGAACCAAGTTGGCTGCTCCCTAACAACATAAACATGTCCGCAGCTGGGGAAAAAAATTACTTTCCATTTGTTTTTGCATTTGCTGTGACATTTTGAGTTATTTGACACTTTGCAGGCGCATATCATCTTTCCCCTTCGAGCTGTTTCGCCATCGCTCTTTCGGTCTTTCTTCTTGCAGTTTATTAACTCATTATTTTGAAATCAACTTGGCCTGGCAGGCAAAACGTGTTGCAGAAGTTTCTGTCCGACCCGTTGGCTGCACAGCAGCAACATGTGCATCATGTTGCCGATGTCGCTGATGTTGCTGTTGCCGCTGTCGCAAGTGCAAAACTTGCACAACTTTTCTCTTCAGTTGTTTAAGATTAAGTACTTCGGCACTCTTTCACCCATTAGCGAGCGAATATTATTCATTAAAATTTTATACGAATGGCGGTGACCGCAATTGGGCACAACAAGAAGCCTGCCGCTCTTAATTGAAGCAATCAATAATTGCGGGCATATCTTTCATTTCCATCAGTGTTCCCTCCTCCTTTTTTCCCAAGGAAACCGCATTACGGTTGGTCTTCACCAGCGAACTCAGCATATATACCGCTCATAACAATCGAATTCGCACCTATAAACACAACATTAGCAAATTAATAAAAATTCAGTAGTTTTTAGCCGCTTTTCGAATTAAACATCGCATAAAATTTCAATCAAAACAAATTTTGAATACGCCGCTTATGCGAATCTAAGGTTAAGCCCCTAAAACTTTTATCTTAAATGCTGAAAAAATCCTTCACAATAACACAAAACCAATTAATTATTTGCCCATTTAACTGTGGTTGCTGTTTGGCGGTTATTTTTTTTGTGGATTGCAAAATTCAAGGAACAACAACAAATGCCACTGCCTTTGACTGCGTAACATTTTGTTGGAGTGAGTCGGCCAAAACACACTGATAAAAAAGTTACAAACCTATTCATATCTCCTCTGTTTTGAGTACAGTATATAAGTAAAGAAAGCAATATTTTAACAACATTAATTTATAATATAAACTACCAAGCTTAACACAGTAATACCAAGTTTTAGATAAAGTAAAATGTGATTTCAATGAGATTTTCCTCACTAAAACTATAGTTATTGAGAAACATAGGTTAATAAAAACAATTATCTTATTCTCATGGCAACACTTAGTGGATTTACACTGTACTTTGCGCCTGATTGTGGCAGTAGTTGTGAAGTTGTAGGCGTGAGTAGTTTGCCGATGTCTTTGGGTCTGTCGGTATCTTTTTCTGTGATGTTTCGAAAAAGAGACGTGAACAAGTAGTCGAGGACATGGCCACCGAATTCAAATGGAGTGGCAAAAAAGAAGTAGCGAAGAGATACGAAATTGTATATCTCGTGGCGATCTGTTCAATGGATTTGCAATTACATTCATGAAATTTAATTGGCGATGGGAAAAAAACCTTGAATGGATAAAGCATGTGGGGACAATGTGTTCGAAAGGAATAAGTGCGGCATCTGTGTTGATTTATGGATAATAATTCCAACTCATTGAGGAGTTTCATTGGGATCGACATAAGTTTTAGACGTGGTGGGAAGTTCCCCTTGGCCCAAGCTTCAGTATAATATAGTATCTGATTTTTGCATCTAGCACATCGCCGTATCAGACCTTGCGATCTCCATTAAACTTAGCCCATCTTCCCCATTAAAAACTCTCGTAGCGAATAGTCGCCAAAAGTCACGTTTTCTCCGAAGCCTCCCCTGCATAAAAGTTAAGATCAACATGCGATAGATCGACTGAAAAGAAACCAACGTACAAAGAGACGTGCAAAAAAACGCTTAGCTAACATTTGTTGACTTTTGTTTACAAATGCAAATTTACCTATAATATTTGCACTACAAACCCAAGCCATCTATTTCCACCCAGCTCTATTTCAATACTAATTCTTTTTGTTTTATTTCGAGCGCCGCGACAATTTGCCAAGCAAACTTTTTGCGTTCAGATAGCGGCGACAATTGTTTATTTAGCGCCGAGCGAGGCGACGACAACAACAAGCAAAGCCAATTACCGTTTTTAATTATTTGTAAATATTGAAAAACTCCGACCGACTTTTCGCTTGGCGCCCGAAGAAAAAAAAAGGCACTGAAACCACCGAAAACCTTATCGATTTGGCAGTTCGAGCAACAGGTGCGCCCCTCAGCGGGCAAGGTGCGAACCACACCAAGGCGTAACCTTTCCAAATACGGATATATATATGTATATATGTCACCACAACATCTAATCTCAAAGGTTTCCCCTTTTCGCGTGCGGAATTCCATGAGAATGAGAAATCAAACCAAATCTAAATTGGTAGAAAAAATTTGTACATTCTGCTCATTAAAAGAGCTAAGTTGTGTTTGAAATAGAAATATATCTTCAGGAAGATCATTTCTAAATAAATATCAGTATCTTAAAAACATTAATACAATACAAAAAAAAGACTTCTTCATACATTCTGAATTTTTTTTTCTACCAACTCACATTTAATGGGAGAATTTATTTGTGTGTATTTAAAAAATAAGCTATGGTATATGTAAAACGAAAACCCATTAAAGAAGTTATTTTCTAAATAAATATCTACATGTTAACAGACCTGGTGCGACATAATTCTTAACTTATAATTTTGTATCTACCTTCTTAAAATGTTGCTTGCCAAATTGAAGACGCGTGGGCAATAAACAAAAAAACAAAAAATCAATAAGTGCACTCGTATGGAAATTACATTTTTTTCCGCATTTACACTTAAGCTTGTTGCTGTCATAATATTTTATTTTATCTTGAGCGAAACCCCTTCGCTGACTAACTTTTTGCAAATGAATATGGGATTTAAGTGTTGTCATTCATTCACTTATTGTTTCCTCCTTTCGACCATCGAAATCTTCTTGAATATTACAAAGTGGGCGTGTCGCAGTGCTGTAATTTATTAAGAGTTTTTTTCTCACTCTGTTTAATTGCCGCTCAGATGATTTAGTGTCTCTACTTTCTGTCTTTCCTCTTGCAGTCTTTTCTTATGACTTTCACCTCGCCAAAGTGAAATTACGGCCTAATGACTAAACATTTCTTTTAATTAGAAGATTCATCGCGCAGATGAAACCGAAACAATAACAAAAGGGCGGAACGAGAAAAGTTTTTTGAACTCTGTGAATCTGTAATCTTTAATCTTAGCTCATTACAAAAATTTGGCAGTCAAAGTAAATGATCTGACACCTGAAAGCCCAAAGAGGATTAAAGCAGTTTAACTTTGATTTTGATGGATGTGAAGATTTCCTGGAAGCACATTTTTTTTGTGTAAACCAAAAGTGTCTACCAAAATTTCTTAAACGTGTAGCTTAACAAAAACCTCGTTTTTAGCAAACCCCTGCCGTTATTTTGACATTTTTGGAAGGTTTTTGTCGAACCCTTTTCGGGGTTCGCTGACTCAACTGGAACCTGCAACGTTGCAACATTGCAGCGAATTAATTTATCAACATTTACCGCTACAGTGTCAACGCCAGGAGAGAGAAGCTTGTAGCATTAAAAGGCCATAAATTTGTCGGCCAGTTTGCCTGGCTCTGGACCATCCATCCGACTTCCAAGAAGCTGGCAACTCGATATAACGAAAGCAAAGCCAACGCCAAACGTTCCTCAATACCCACAATTTCTGGCGAGGAAAACCTCTGAAGCACCGAGAGACCAAAGTTTGATTTATGCGTTGCGATGCTCAATGGGCGATACGAAGCCAAGGAAGTAACCGCAGTCAAATTTCCAGGCCCAAACGGCACGACTACCAAATGCGCTCTGCCTGGCGGTTAAATGCAGCCAAACATAAATTATGGGCCATGGCTAAGTAGGAAAACTGTTTGGCCCAGCGCGGCACAGTGGAAAGGCCAGATAAGTTAGAGACAAAATAGATCTGGCCCGAGTGTTTCATCCCTAAAGTGAGTCACAAATATTCAAGTTCTCACAAACATTCAACTTTGGAATATGTGTAGAGCATTTTTAAATCACGATAAGCTTGTTTTCCTTTTAAAGGTTTAAATTACTTTATTTAGTTTAAAGTGAGTAAAGTAACACATTTATATTTAACTTGATATGTACGCTTAAATCAAATGATTTATGAAAACCAGCGACTTGGGGTATTAGTTTTGTTTTTTATAATTTAAAAGTGAATTAGATGATTAAATTTCTTACTATTCGTAATTTGGTGCAGGATTTCTGCTATTCTTATTCTTACTTAAGAAAATCAAAATGAAATAGTTCAATAAACTAAGCACAAGTAAAACATGCAATAGACCCTTAAAAACTTGACTTCGAGTGCACTTTCATACAATAAAAACTAACTAACTAATTTTAAATCAAGATCTTCAGTTTCTCAACTGTCCCACGGTACCTTGCATTTCCCAGCAGCTTTTCTGGCAGCACTTTTCGCATTTCCCTGCCGCCTCTACTACTTTCATAATGTTGGCAAACATTTAACGAAAGTCCATAAACACAATACACATGCCCAGGAACTTGAGCGGCCATATAATGCAAAATTTCCCTGCACTGCGGATGTTGGGGCTCTTGAGCTGTTGTTTCCCCGCTTCGATTCGATCCCGAGTCGAAGTCGTCGGATACATGTTGCCGCCGTCAATGTTTCGCCTTTGTCTCGTAAATTTTAACATTTTTATTATAAAATCAAGCAGCCCAGCACGGCTGCTGATTTCTCACACAATGCGCGCGATTTATTTTGTATGCATTGCGAGGCTGAAATTGATTAATTACAAAGCGGAAGAGTTGCCGATCCCGTCGGCTTGAGACCAACATTTTGTTACGATTATTCATTCAAAGGTTCATTTTTCAGGCTTAATTTTCTGTGTTATTTCGATTTTGTTTTTATTACAACAAGCTAAAATCAAGCATTGTAGTTAGCTTCGTGATTGGCTAAAACCACGATTCTTTGATTGTTTTCGATCTATTTATTGTTATTCTGAAGGTTTCTGCGTTATCTTAATGACACTGACACCCCTGACACTTGAAAATAGTGTAATGCAAATGTGTGAATCAATAATAATAATAAGTTTAAGCGCTTTGAAAATATATTTTATTGGCTATTACAGTGTAGTACATTTATTACTTAGACCGAATGACACAGACAAGAGTTGAACTTTTTGATTATTGTGAAATTTAAAAAGCAATTAAAGTTGCAATAAATATGTGGCATTGAAATACTAGTATGACAAGCATTTAATAAAAATAAAAATTAAACATTTGAGATGGCACCATTGCGGTAATAAAAGTATTTAATTTCTTTCACTGTGTACAGTTTAGAAAATTTGAGATTAATAGCAGCATATGTTCTTGAGACTATATACATATATGCAAACCTATATAATTACAAGATCTGGCGCCTACTGGCGCCTTTAAAGATTTCTCATGGAATGCAAAACGACAAACTAAAATCTCAAGTGACATTGGGGGGGCAGTTAAGTCAGTCGCACTTACACTTAATTGCTGTCAAGTGTTTTGCAAAGCCCTAAATTGGCATCTTATTCGTAAGAAAGGGGATGATAGGGGGTGACAGGGGGTTATCCAGTAAAATGTCAAAACAATTAATTCCAATCGACTCGCGCTAGATACAAATTTGTTTGGCTGTCGCTGTGGTGCCGCAAGAAGTTGAGACATAATACTTTTGATGTCACATGTGTGTTTGCTTTTTAATGATTCTGTGTGCTACTTAAATTTCACGGAATTTATGTTGTTTTTTGTTGCCGCTCTTTTAATGAGCTATTAAAATGTTTTGGGAATTGTAGTACATGTGTAAGAGCGCATTGCCATGAAGAACAACACTAAGCGGATTCTTGTAAAAGTTTTTATGAAGAGGATTTGTTTTACGGAAGATGCTGCCACATAATGAACATATAATGAGATCAGTTCTATCAATAAACTTTTAACTCCCATATTATTTTTTACGACAAAACTAATTTTGTATATTCCTCTTATTTCAGGTAAGTTTCGATTTGAACTGACATTTTTAGACGTAATACTTTGATAAACACATCTGTAAGTAAATTTGTTAACTAAATACGGCCAAGCAAAACCTAAAGGTAAAAAAAGCCATTAGATCATCAGTAGTGTTTTGTTGTTTTAAAAAGCACATCATACTACTTTAAAAACTTACTATCAGTTATGTGATCTCACTTGAATACAATTAAATGAAACCCCTTTGTTCTGTAGCATGAAAAATACGCTCAATTTATTAAGTTGTAAAACCTTATAGACTTACTTGACACAGTTCATTAGGCAGACTCGCCATATAAACGCTTCATTTGCCAAATCATTTAACATAATTAGCCGGCAAACACGATATGATCTCATAACCAGTTTCCTTGGCCGGCAAATCCTTTGGTTAATTGGCGAACTAAGAGAGAAACAAAGGAGTTCTACCTGTGGCATTCTAAATTCATATTTCAAACATCAATTCCGAGAAACCGAGTGTGGACACAATATTTCATAAACGTCTGGCAAAAGGTCTGGCGACCGAAACCAAAGATCACCTCAATCACACTTCCTTTTAACTGAAGTTTCGTTTTGTTTCTGCCTTATTTGCAATCAAACACAAAATGCACAAAGCATGGAAGAAGCTACTTTAACCTTCAAGTCGGGTTCGTTGGTATTACTTTTTTGACAATTTTCTGAAATGTATTTTTCGTTTCGTTGCGCAAATAAAACGACTACAACGCTGACAATGGCGACAACGGCTCGAGTTTGTATCTAAAATCAACAAGTTCACGACGACATCACAGGCACAGCCAAAACAGAGAAGATAAAAACTTTTAAGCGTCGGGCAAATACACAAAGATACCAACGAAACACCAAAACACCAAAACCACCAGCACCACTACAAATGCTTCCCATTCATTGCCAGACCTTTGCTTAGATGGCAAATAGAACCCCAGAAAAAAAACTCATACTGAACCTCTAAAAACCCATTTGAGTGACAAGTCAAAACAGATAATTCAATCGCTTACTCAATGCCTTTTTTGGGTGGCAATAATCAAATCGGTTTTATGATCAGTGCAGTAAATTTCCATTGTAACAATTACGTGAAATTTGTCAAAAAATGCCATCTTCAAGTCAGCAGATTTCCATTACAATCAAGTTTTGTTTAAAAAAATTCCTTAAAAAAATATTTATCTAATAGTTTGCCTTTACGAAACTTCCTAGGGTTGAAAAAAATAGATTCTTGATGTTTCAACAATAAATAAATGTCACGTGGATAAAGGCGTTTTAATTGATGATAAATGTCAAAACTATCCACTAGCGTTGATGGCTTTCCTTTAGATCAATCCCCTGGCTAAAAGGTCCTTATAGACGGACCTTTCGCGGTTCCTCAGCTCCTTCATGGTCCTGGCCAGTCGGGTTCCGATGCGAACGAGACTCTCGACCAACTGCTGATGCCGCAGGTTCAGTCTCTCCCTGAGGGAATCCACAGATCTGAACTCCTCATCGCCCATTTGCTCCTGCTCCAACTGCTCGTCCAGGTTGGTGATGCGGTGCAGCAGTTTATTCAGTCTCAACTGGACAACTTCGCGATCGAATTTCAGCTGCAACTCATCCAGTTTCTTCAGCTCCAGCCACTCCATTTCGGCGGGTGGTATAAGTTCGCCCAAAACTTCAATGCTCATGGTGAGAATCCCAGAGTTTTTCATTGTCGCTGCCATTTTTCTTTTTTTTTTTAATAGTTTTAGGTCACACAATAACAACAATTAATTTAGTAAGGAAAGAGCTTTTGATTTTATATTTCAAAAATTTTCTGAGTTCTGTAGAGCTAACTTTACGTATTCTATGAAACTGAATTTTAAGCAATAATCAGCTAAGAAACGCTTTCTCTCAGCCTCCTACTGCCTTTAAACTTTTGTTTTCTTACCAATTGAAACCAATACAAGCTTGGTATAAATATCTTTTTAAGAAATTGAACTCCAATGACGGAATTTGGCTGTACAGTGAGTAATGGCATTGGAAATCGATAGCCAGTGAATTGAATATCGCACATTTTATTGCAATTCAATACTTTTGTAATGGATAGCATTCGAATACTTTTGCCTTCGAATTACAGCCTACAAAGTTAACCACAATTCATGTCAGCTAAGGGGTTTTACTTTCAAGCATTTTGTTTTGAGGTTTCTTTAGGCTATTTTTGATTTCTGATATTTATTCGGTTTGCAAATTCAATTTCAAGAACAAGATATACAAAAAAAGTGGTCCAATCCATGATTTCGCTTAAAGATCTTCTCAAATCTCAAGAAATTATTTTGAAATATTTGAATCCTTCCTAGCCTTGGCTTCCTGCAGTATCAGCGACTCTATTTTCTTAATGTTCTCCTCGATCTTCTGCCTCTGAAGCTGCTCTTCGTTGCTCAGCTCCTTGGCATTTGGTTCCTGTTTGCCCAAACTTTTTTCCTTGTCCTCCGATTGACTATCTCCTTGAGTGCGCCTGCCCATGGGCAATCGGGTGACCATATGGCGAGGAATGCGTATCTCCGCTCCAATGCGATTATCGTTTTTGTACTGGCCAACGGCCCGGATGAATGGCTTCAATGGACATCCCTTAGCATTGGCCTCGTCCATGAGCTGATGGGCGTATTCGAAGAAGAAGGCATCTTCGCGCAACTCCTCCAGTTGGGCCTCCCGATTGTAGTTGGTACCTGGTCTAGTTTCCTCCTCGATGCGTTTCTTCACCTGTTCATCGAGTTCTTGACGGAGTTTTGTAATGCGTTGCAGGTGCTCCTGTCGTTGCTGCTTTTTGAACTGTACATTGGTGAAATCGTTCTGAAGACGCAACTTGACTGCCTCCCGGCGATCCTCCTCCGCTTTCAGCCTGATCTTCCGGGCCAGCTCCTCCTCCGCTTTTTGTATGGCCAACCGGTCATTCTTGGCCTGCTCCTTGGCCTCCCTCTTCTTGGACTGCTCGGCACTGTGGACCTTTCGCATCTCCTCCAACTGGCGCTTGTGGCGCTCCTCATCCTCCCGCGCACTGTAGTGCAGACGAGGTGCCAGCTCCTTGGCCAGTTTCTCATTCCGCCGGATGCGCTGCTCCACTCGCTCCTTGGCCCTGTCCCTTTTGAGCTTCTCCAATTGTCCTTTGGCCTGGTTGTGGACATCGCACTGCACCTGTTCCACCTCCTCGAGCATTTGGAGGCGCTTCTGGCGCTGCTCGGCCATCACCAAGGAGGCCAGAGCCTCCTCCCTTTTCTGCCGCTTCTTGGAGGCCTGCTGCTCCTTCTCCTTGTCCCGCTGATCCTTTAACATGCGCTCGTTGAGCTCACGCTCTTGCAGGGCTTCCTTCAATTCCTTGGCTTTGATGGCCTGAAGAAAGAGGGAAATGGGGTATATTTTCTATAAGTTACCTACAGTTTTAATATATAAAAATAAAAATATTTTGACTTAAACACAAATAAATAAATCAGTTCCGAAATTTTTGTTACAAAGTGAAAACATTTAAATTTACCAAGATTTTTCTCTGGGTGTAACATTAAAAATAATTAACAATTTCAAAACGCAAATGTTAAAAATATTTATTTTAATTTAAATCAAAAAATAAATGAGCTTTAAGAAAATAATTATTAGCATTTAATAATGAGTGGAATATGTTAAGCTTTATTGCTCTTTAGCTATTTCTGTTGCCATTTAGACGTGAGTAAATTTAAATTTATTGACTAGACCCAGAAAAAAAGATCATAAACGTGTTGGCACTAATATACTCGAAAGATGCATGATGAATGGATATGTATTTTCGTACACCCACCTGGCGTTCCCGCTCTCTATCGGCAATCAGCTGCAGAAGCTCTTTTTTGTACTCGCCCAGCTGCTGGCATTGCTCCTTGTGGCGCTGCTGGGCCTCCTCGAATCCACGGAGCACCTGCTCCTGGAAGATCTTTTTGTCCAGCTCCTCCTTTTGTTGACTGGCCTTGGCGAATTCCGCCTGCACCTGTCGCTGAACGTTGACACTGCGCAAGACCTCACTTTGTAAGCGGGCGCACTGAAGTTCCCGCGGACCAGGACGCAGTTGCTCAAGTAGTTTCTGGGCAGCCTCGATGCGCTCTCTTTTGGTTTTCTGGTGCTCCAGGCGCGAGGCCTTGGTCTCCTCCTCCGCCAGCCGTTTGGCCTCCAGGTGCTCCTCCTGCTGCTGTTTCAGTTCGCGGGCGCACTCCTCCTCCCGTGTGATGCACAGATTCCTTCCGGCAAACTTCCGTAGGAGCTCCTCGCCTCCGATCCGCAGCCTTTCATCCGCCTCGCTGCGCAGCTGCTGCTGATGCAGTTGCTCCTGTTTGGCTGCCTGGCTGGCATTCGCCCGGATCCTTTGGAATCTGCTGCTGGAGATGACCACTGGCGGTTTTTCCCGGAAAACGGGTTCACGTCGCTCTTGGGGCAGCCAACAATACTGCATGGTTGAGAGATGATTATTGACTGTTTAGGTTTTCATTCTTTTCGTTGAGGGGTTTCCATGGCTGTCGGTTTTGTTTGGTAGTCAGGGGAAGTAGTTATTTTGTAGCCTTGGAATCGAAAGGTAATTGCGGTTTCTAAACAGGAACATATTTAATATATTTTTTAAAATTCTGATTAGATTTAGATTTTAATTAATAAAATCGCCATTTATTTTTTGTAATTGAGAGCCGAATAATAAAATTAAAAATATCATGCCACCAGAAATATATTCAAAATCATGCAACTTTATAAAATTTCAACTTTATAAGCTACAAGCTTAAGAACCTACTCAAAAACCCTGACGATATGATCCAATTTAAAATATCTTTTCTTCTAATTTAACCATAAAAGCAAACGAATTATTTGGTAATGCTTGATTTTATCGCTTAATTCCGTTGAAATCATCCCAACCCATCATCCCACAAGTGTCGTAACCGAAATGCCAAAACAGAAATTGTCGAGTGTTGGCAACATTTTGAGTAGTTTATTTTAATTAATTAGTTTTGTGTGCAAAGTTCGCTGTGCGCACTGTTGTCCGACACAGCGACAAGTTACTGTCAACGCAAATGGCAAAGATTTTGGTTTGATGGCTTAATTATGTCCAAAAGTTATGTTGTGGCCATTTGGCATAGTCGGCGCAAGTGACAGGTTTTGTGATAAAAGTTGTTGATGCTTTTGGCAATTACATTTAGCCACAGTTTTCGTGGGGGCTATCCAAGCCGAACCGATCCAATCTGGTGTGGTTAGATATCTGGTTTGGGCTCGCTTCGAGTTTTCCTTTCAAATTGTCAACTCATTTCCCGAATGGCGAGCCAAACCCTAAAGGGCAAATCTATTTGGGCACGCTTCATTTGGCTCGTATCGGAGCATTGAAATCAAAGATTTTTTTCAAGAGGGTTCAAAATATATTTAATTAACACCTGGCTGTGAATCCGTACAAAAACACCGGCACAATGGCCCGTTTACAGACCTTAGGAATATTCATTTCAATTTTGAATTGGGTCAGTGCTCCGCTTTTGTCGCTCGTTGTTGGGGGTTTTTATATCTAACCAAGCCACACAAAATACACAAACCCATGACGGGCGATAAAGGGGCAGGCCCTACTATTTACACCATAATCCAGGTTATATACAAACATTATCGCAGCGCAAGTCACTTTAAGTTTTAAACTTTAAAGGTGTTACAATGCGGACAGTTTGCAGGGATAGAAAGTTCTTAGAAGTATGAAAGTTTAGTGGTCGTTAAGTTAAGACCTTGAGCTGTGGACTTTTTTACTTTAGAGCGTTATTTATATTTTGTTTAACTATCTAAAAAATCTATATAGAAAAGTTTTATAATGTTTTTTAAGATTTATCGCATTTTTGATTGAGAACTTTTTTAAAGTGCGTTACAATTTTAAATGTTACTTTTAAATGTTTGAAATAAAAACAAGTTGTACTAGAGGATTAGGTGAAACTTACGTAATTTGTACCAAAAGTCGTTTTTAAAAGTTGTATTTTAATTCTACAGTTCAGAATTTTGATGCTTAGGTTAAAAAATTCCAAAAATGATATATTTAAGCATAAATAAATTCATTATTTTTAAACTTTTTAAACAATGCCACCGAACTTTTATAATTTTTATTTTAATTCCACCATTTGACCCGGTTTTCAACCACTTAAGATCACTGTTAGTCATTTTCTCTAGCATTTAGAGCACTTCACAGTTTCCCAATGCTTATGACGTGAAGTGGTCTCTAACTTGCTCACTTACACCAACTGAACAGCGACACCAACAGCAACAACACCTCGTAGGAGAGACTGCGTCAAGTACCCGATTCTTATCTAATCGAAACTTATTGGCTCCCCATAGACTTTGCCTGATACCATGTTAATATACGACTGCCAGTGGTTCTACTTTGTCTTTGTGCTCGTAGAAGGAGCATATAGACAGTCAGCCGGACAGCCGAACAGCCAGAGACATCCAGACATATATCACTTGATCTTCAAGTGCGAATGACAGCTCGGAGTAGGAAAGACAAGAGACAAGAGACAAGAGACAAGAGACAAGAGACCAGAGACCACAAGCCTTTCGCCTGTCCACGACTACCGTCCAGTTCGTTGCTTCCACTTGAATGACTTCATGTGCCCCCGTCGGAAAACTTGAAAAACTTGTCTTTGTCTCCGCAGCCAGAGGCTGGGGCAAATGGCAGAGACGCAGAGGCGCAGAGACGCAGTCATACAGCCGCACTTACCTTACTTGCACTTGGGAACTGAAGAACTGGAGAATTTGAGATCTGGAGAACCCAAAGAACACAAGAACCACAACGGGAGATCAAGAGCAGCAAGAACAACGACTGGGCCAACAAATGAGTGCAACTGTTTTAGCCCGAACCTGCAGTCCAGTTTACACAAGCTACATACAGAAAAGAAATGAAATGAAAAGAAAACAGAACAATCCCCAGTGGCTTCTTCTTCTGAATCTCTCTGTATGTGTATCTGTATCTTCCGCCGATCTGCAAGTTTTTCCCCTCTTTTTTCTGGTGGTTAGAGCAATTAACATGCAATTAAGAGACGTTTCAATCTCAAGAGCCATGGCCAAGAGACATCGTAAACACTATAAGCGGTGCCGGGGTCCAACTTTTGATGAGCCGATCTGGCTTCTTACCAAGGTTCTAATTATAAAGTTCCAATCGTTGAGCAGCGTTTTCATAGAAAGTTTAGACAGGAAATTGATTGGATGTTTTATGCCAAAAGAATTACACACAGAAGCAGTGAACAATGTGTGTGTAATTTATAATTTATAGAAGTTTGCCCTGCGATCAGTCATCAATCAGGTATCCATTGAGTCAAGGCACACACCCTAATTTCCATCAAACATACATCTTTACAATGTTCCATAGTAAATTATCTACGAAATTCTCAAGTTCTATTTCTGGACATTATCATTTCGCCTTGTCATGTGCTTTTTTTTAAACAACTGATTTACAGTTTTGATAGGCATATTATATAAGAGAACATTGCCATTTCTTGTCTATGATCTTGAGAGCCAAGACCAGATCATAACGGAGTATTTATGCCCATGTTAAAAGGTGGGTCGGAATTGTGGTTTGATTTATTAACCTGTCGGTCAAACGATTTATAAGCAAAGTCAAGAACAATAAGTGCCAAATACTTTCGAGGCTTATGTCATCTTGTGGTAACAACTAGAACTTATAAGTGTACTGGTATAGGAATTCGTAAAAACGATTCTCTGCTTCCCAAAACAAATTTAATTGAAGCGAGACACAAATTTATGTTGAGGCTTTTAAATTTTGTGGGGTTAAATCAGTTGAACTCTTAATTGTGTAGTTTCATTATCAATTGAAGCGTTCCGTTCTTTTCACTATAAACACGCTTGACAGTCCAGTTTTGTTTAGATCATTATAGAATAGTTGATTTCATAGGGCGATATGTGTGGCGCAGCTATTAAGTTTTCCATGCCCGTTTGCCAACAAAACAACCATTTCAATGTCAACTCGATCACGTTTTCGGAGGCAATTTGTTGCTGGATTATTTTGAATTTGATACAGTCTAAAGAGCGTGGCAAATTGCCCAAGTGGTTAAGGGGAGTGGAAAGTCTCGGTCTTACATGAGGTTTTACACTGGTTTTGTCATCCATTGACAAACAAACACCTGAGACTTCGATTGGGTAACTTTGTGTGTACATCCACTCAATGTTGTTGGTTGTAAGTTGAGCTATTAGATCTTCTTTTTGCGTACTGCTGCTCATGCTCGTCGATAATCTGAGGTTAATCTGGTTGGGCTTGGTTATGCCTCCTCAGTGTCATTTCAAGTGCTCATCGAGTCGTCAATGCTGCTCCATTAATCTTGTGGTTAGTGTTAAAGACGAGTTAGCCAAGTAATTATTAGGTCGTGTGGATGTAAGGTCATCTTGAGCTCAAAGTTAACTTTCATGATCTGCGATCTGTAACCCATCCGTCCATTCACCAATTGATGACTCATTTAAAACAATGACAGCTAAAAATATCTTTAAATTCTTTATTGACTTTATGAATTTCTGTTTTGCCAACGAAGCCAATTCAAGCTGTCAATCAAACAATTACAAAAGTGTAACCGAATATTCTATCTCAGGGTTTGATTTTACAAAGAAATACTTACAGTGCTGATTTTTTGTATTTCTTTAAAATAAAAAGCGAAATCAATCAATCAAAAGGCATTAAAAATTGTATTTTGAGATATAAAAACAAAAAAAAAAAAAGTTGAAACCAATTCCAACGGCGGGGCCAATCACACGCTCTATTTACAGCAAATTAAAAATTCAGAAACTACAGAAACAAAAACCGACCGTGAAGAAACAAAAACGATAAAACTGGTACAAATATTGGTCAAAATATTTACCAGCCCCGCCCAGAGAAAGAATTGATTAATGATCGCCAGAACGGAGCTGAGAAAGTGCCTTAAACGCCACAATAAAAGTTAAAAGATCGAAAGGGGAAATTAAATCTTACACACATTACAAACACCAAAGAAGGAGAAAGATACAAATAGGTTTTGTATTGTGATGCACTTGGCAAAATGAGAATAAAAAAAAGACTTAATATAATTAAAATAAATTAGTAAATATACAAAATTTATTGGTAACAAATTTAATCGATTTAAAAATAAAAAATGTTTACAATATTTAAAAATTCTTTTTAAAACAAATTATATTATCAATATATACTTTCTTTGATTTTTAGAATGATTTCGACTTTAATGCTGTTTGTTAAATCGACAATTTTTTTTATATTCTTATTCTTGTGACTAATTTTAATGCTGAGTGTGTGGCTTCCAATCCAAGTGGCGCCCACACGTGATGGCCATCCTCATTTGGTATGCTGCCTTCGAAGTCTTTGTGGCAGATTACCATCGATGGCGTCGCGTAACGCGCCAGACAAATGCTGAAAACTTGTCAATTCCTGGAGGGGGATAGAGGATTCCCAGATGGGTAATTTATGCAGATTTATGCCCAATCCAGTTGAGAGAAATATTTTATAATTTGTTTAAGACTTCTGCAACAACTGCGGACGCCAAAGCCGCTTTTAGCCCATTAGCATAATGGACCAATGTTGGCCAGAAGGAGGATCTTAGATCAGTAGCCAAAACCAGAAATCGTAGTAAAATCTTTGCAAGAAGTAGCAACAAAAACTACTAATGATGTGCTAATGTCGCCAACCGTATTTGACAACCAAAACAGAAATATAGTTTTTACAAATTATGGTGATATAACCAACAAAGAAGACTTGTGCCAAGGGCCACTTTAAATCAAATACCCACATACTTAGGCATAATAATGTAGAGGAATATCAGTAAATTAATGCAAAATTGCTACCTTGTTATTTGTGTTTTAAGAAAAAAATTGTCGCATAAGTTTCAGTTAATGGGAAAATTTGTTAAAATTTATATAAACTAGAATAAATAAATATCTTCAAATTTATATAAACTAGAATAATGAACTACTTCTTGGAAATAAATTTATTTCTTGGCATAAGTTTTGCAACTTCATTTTTAGTTTCTATATATTGTCCGTATTCTCACGTTCCCGCGAATTTAGCATAACCAAAATTAATTTTAGCACATTAGCAACATTTATAAACTATTAAGATATCATCTTAATTTTGTATTTGAACATAGCATTAGCAAATCAAATTTCTGCAGATTTATAGTCAAACAAAAGAGCTACAAAAAATCTTAAGTTAAGCGAACCATAGTGACAAATATTATTCATAGATTTCTTTCTCTTCTGCCACAACTTGTAAGTTAAGTCAACTAAATTAATACGTTTTCGATGAAAACGAGTAATTAATTTGGGCGGCTTGTTTGGTTTTTCTTGTTTACAACTAAAGAAGTTCGAATCCCAAATTAGCCACTTAATTTCTTTTAATTAATTTAAGTCTAATTTTTAATCCCAAAGGGGGAATACAAAACCAAAGACGACCGAAGAGTTAGGCAGATACTTGATGAGATTTTTGGGCAGATGAATTTCATCTGCATAATTATGCATTTTAGACCAACCGATTATGCATAAGACTAATGCTCCAAGGTCGATTCGGTGTGGAAGTCTTTTGTTAATGGAAAGTCAATCTTAATCGATTGAAATGAATTTTTAAGCGATGACTTAGCTTTGCATTGATTCGGAATGTTTTGGTTTTCTTTATGAAATGCGTTTAAAAACAGATCTTAAGTTGCAGATATCAGTTGTTTATGGATTAAGTGGAACGGAATGTGACATAGCATATTTCTTTTTTTGTAAGCGGATTTAAAATGCCTGAGATTTGCTTTTCAAATAATATTATAATTTATTTTTTATCTTTCTATACGGTTTTAAAATAGTTTTTGAATAGAAACTAAATTTAAAAACTAGTTAAACAGATATTTGTTTACCAAATGGAAAGTTTATTTAAATAAAATCCATTTACAAACAAAACTCTATTAATTAGAATAGTTTTCAATATAATTCTAATTAAGAGAGTTTTTGTATAGATGTTTGCATTTTCCTAGAACAAAAAATGTGTTTGTAAATCAATAAAATTGAACCAAAGATTTATTTGCTTTTATCACCTGTTTTTCATTTCCACCTCGAACCCGCATAATGCCGCCAATTATAGGCTAACAAATTGCCCAACTCCGACCAGCCATATAGACCGAAGCGAAGGCGATGCACTAAATCTTTGGGAACTCGAATCACTGGCTAAATGCAGCCTACAAGCCCGCATTAGCTGGGCGACTGATCGATGGTCGCTGCCAATTATGGACAGCTATCTCTGGACCACGGCTAAACTACTATGCTCGATACGACCACGATGACTGCGACGACCCACAAACCCGCGACTCGAAGACTGTTTGTCAAAAATGTCTTATGAATGGAACGTGAACGAATGTTCGAGTGAATGAATCAGCTGTGAATGCAGCTGGGGCGTATTGGAAATGAATGAATTACTCGATAGACGAGGTGGCCAGCCTGTCTGGGCCGAATTTTAGTGCGTGGGCTTCCCCCGAAAATTGCACTCCACACTACACACTACAAATCCAAAAAAAAAAAAAAAAACGAGCAAAATTGTTTACAAGTACGAAGTCCCAATCCCGCGGCATTGACTTGGGCGCTTTTCTGGGGGCCGAACACTCGACGTCTTCCACAATGAAATTGTCACTTTTCATTCGCTTGGCGGGCTCTCCATCCAGCTCTTTGAATTCGTTCGGCCCACGTTGCAGCGGAAGTGCCATTTGATTTATTCGCATTGGGTGATTTTATTTCTGTGTATTTGCCGCATGTGTGTTGGCAAATTTCCGGCCGGCTTGACACACATTTGAATTTGCATGTGTCGCCCAGCTTTTAAGTGCCATAAATATTAATTTACGGCTATACATTTGATTTGGCTTTGACTAATGGTGACATTTCACTCACTGATCACCTCAAGATGGTGTCTTATTCACATGGCACATATGGCTTAAACTTGTTGTCTTGCTGCCTTTCCAGGAATGTGGGTCAATGCTAAATGGTAGATAAAAGAAAACAAATATATAAGTGGAGTGAAGAAGTTAGGTTTGTCAATGATGGAAACATGTGGAAAAAACTGTTAAACAGAAAGTAAAGTCTCGTGGGAGTTCTGTTAGCTACACAAATCTAATTTTTGGAAAATTCATATATATATATATATAAATTGTTGTTGTTTATATTGTTTAGTTAAGTAATTAGATTTTAAATATTTTTTAAAAATTTTAACTAGATAAGCATTCTTTAACAAATACAATTTTCTTAAAGTTTTGCATTTTCTTAAATTTATTTGTTTAAATATAGTTATTTATAGTCTGATTTCGGTTAACAAGAAAGGCTTCTATTATAAACAAAAATAAAATTTATAGTCATAATCTTGATCAATTTAATTTCCGTTCTCATATTAAAAGGTTGTATTAATTAATTTGGGTAACATATTCGCTATGTTGACATAAGCAAACCAAGATTTTAAAAACCTTTGTGGCAATCATTTTCTCCGTGTGTCATGGGTTTTTCCTGAAAAGTGAGCAATGCCCTCTGCGCAGTGGTCCATAGTTTTAAGTTGGCCAGTTGGCAACGCCTCGTTTTTCCGGCCCAGTCTTTCTCCCCGCAGGCTACGTTTAGGTAACTCTTCTCAAACGAACCCAACTCACGTTTTCACGAACTGCTAGAGAGCAGCGCATCAAAGTGCAGAATCTCACGAAATTTGCCATTCGAGCGGCCATTTGGGTTATTTATGGTCGCCGATTTGTTTGCGACTCATTTAACCGGACAACTCGCGCTGCTTTATGACACATTTAACAGTTTGTTTCTGGGCTTACCTTTTCGCTGGTCGAACTTTCGAAATAAATGTAAAAAAGTTAACGCATGACAGCCAGAAACGAAAAACGAATGGAAAACATCAAATTTCGCGCTTAATTTGATTTGTTTTTGTTTGTTTTTTGACTTTCCTGCCTACCGTTTTGTTTTCCTTATTCTGCCTTTCTCTTCAGGGCACTCATTATTCTTGACTTATTTTCTTTTGTTTTGTCACCATTTCCCCAGAGAAGGTTTCAAAAATACTGAACTGCTCATCAAGCTAAAACAGCCACTAAGCTAAACGAAGTTCATTGTTTAAGTCCCTGTCCACAAATTCACCAGAATAATGCAAATAAGTGCACAGAAATACTGGTATAATTATAGATCGCTTCGATTCACTTCCGACTTGTCGGGAAGCTGACTCATTCAAAAACCAACGATGACAAACAGTATCCACTCGCGGATACTGCTCTCAAATTAACAACAATGCCAACCATGACCCACGCTGAATGTGCTCAACAAGAAATCGTGTAATAAAATAAAAAAATATATCACAACACCTTCCACCCACGCAGTGAACTTGAAAATATTTTATCAAAACAAAGCCCTTCAAAACGATCTAATATAAAACACAACATAAAATTTATTTTAAAAGCAAATCAGCATAGACAAAACAAATCCCAAAGTCAAAGCAATTAACTAAAAATGTTGATAAAATTGTTAATAATAAAAAACCAGACGCAGTGCAAAGGAAATGCTCCATGTCGCTGCAGATTCATTTGTAGAGCACTCAGAAAAATATTGACAGTAATTGTTAATTGACGACTGTAATTTTTAAAAAATTTCTTAATCATTAACTAACATTCCACTTATTGTGTATAAATCGAAATTAAGATGTTTTAAAGAATATTTAATTTTTGCAATATCTGCAGAGGCGTATAAACTTCTTTTCTTGTTTTATTGTACAACTGTGTAGGTTTTACTTTGAGTGTAAACTTTGTTTTTTTGCTGAAATCTAATTGAGGCTGCAAAAAGCTGTCGATTTTGTGGTTGTGCTGGTGGTCAGTGATGCTTGGTGTTTTTTCTTTGGTGGCAACTGGTAAATGGTCCATGGTCCGTTGGGCACTCACTTCAGGCATGAATTGATTTGGTCTGGGCCTGGGTCCCCAGTCGTCTGTCAATCAATTGTAATGAATACGCATTTTTCTATGGGAGCTCGGCGGGAGTGTTTTCCCCTCTCTTCCCCATCATTCCCCCGCTGGGTCAGACGTTTCTCCATTCAATCCTGAGCTGTCCACTCGACATAGAAAACTCCATTTAGTATAACCCTGACCTGCCCTGCAAATCAGACGAAACTATCAAAAATACTTTTACTCAGTGCTTGTAAAACTGTGTTCAGAAAATTATAGCCGTTTATAGCTGTTTTGCGATTTAATCCTTAAATAAATATCAGTTGGTAAGCTTTTAATATTATTTTCTACTTTTTCTGATTTTGCTTCTGTTTTTTTTTTTTTGCGTGATTATTTTTACATTTCCAGTTTGATAAGTTGAAGCAAATTTATAACGAGGTTTTTGAATCATCTTTTATGTCTAACTTTGGTTATTGCCCTTTCGCAGAAGAACAAGAGAAGCTCGTGCCCTTTTGTTTTGACTATATATTTAGTAATGGGTCATAAAATTAGAAACCAGTTTTCGAGACAGTGTGAGAGATTAAATTTAGGGCTTCACGGTTAGCTTTATGGATATGGAATCATTTTTTCGTACTGCGTTGTGTGGCAGCATTTCCAGGGCTTAGGACATGTGTCCACTTCGCCACTTTTCAATTCCATCCATTCCATGCAAACAAGGTTCCAATGAGTGTGGTTCCTCCATTTCTCTAAAACGCAGGATCCTCCATTATTGCATTCTAAAAGATTTAATTTTTAGAAGAGCCTTAGGAGCAGTGCTATCAGACTTACGCTCAATAAAATTAAACTCCGCAGGATTGATAAGAAGTATAGACCCCACTATAAGCCAAACGACAATCATTTCGGAGAAGGAAGTTGTATTCAAGTGATGCAGAAAGAATGGAAAAAAAGCCAAGCTAATTGGTTTCAAAAGCATTCGTTTCAGTGTTATAACCAAAACTTTTTTAAAGCCTTTTACATTTTTTTTATTTTATTAACTATTAGTAACTATATTTACTTGAAAAGTTAGTCTGCAAATTTAAAGGTAGTCTTTGCCATTGTTACTTCATCTGATTGCTATGAACTTAGCAAATTCCCTTCTTAGATTCCCACATTCCTCTGAGAACCAATTTTCTACTTATGTACTTACAAATTTGAATTTGCGGCTAAACCGCCACAACTACGGGTATCATCATTGCGCCTTCTGTGGGCATTCGCATTCCGCTGGGAACGTTTCGGTTAAGGAGAAAACCGCAAATTGAATTAGGCTCGAGTTGGGTATTAAGAAAATAATTTGCAAAGAAATTACATAAAGGAAAACAAGTGCCAGCACAAGCGCGCAGACAGATGCAGACACGCAGATAGAGTATATCGCCCACACACCTACATAGAGTATAACCGAACGATCTGCGGTTTGCCAATTTAGCAGAAATAAAACGCCCACATGGGCCGCGAAAACTTGGAAGCTTTGAGGGGGCAAACCGGCAAGTCACTAACATTCAATTGCGACCAGCGAGAGAGAGGAAAATGCGGCGGAAAATTCAAATCAATTTAGCGCAGACCGCAACTTGGCGTTGCAAGCTGCAATGCAAAAGTCCAATGAACAGCAAACTAACAGCAGCCCAGAATTGTGCCGCGCATGCGTAGAAAAAAAAATGGAAATAGTTGAATGGGGAGGCGATCCCTTGTAGTAGCTAGCCTCGCATAATTTAGAAATTTATTTTTTTTTTCATTTTTTTCCATTGTTGCATTCAATTTTGCAGCAAGAGAGTGCATTGAACTACACAACTGGCCGCATAAATCAACCGCAACTCGGATCTTTCTCATTTTGGCCATAATTTACGAGCCAAGAATTGCGAAACTGCATCCACGCAATTAATTTGTTTAATACCCATGAAATTAACTATATTTCCACGGTCCATAGAACAAGGTGCGTGTCTAAGCTTGATAAATGCACAAAAATGTAAATGTTTCCACAACTAAGTACCTTTTTGCAACCCACACTCTATATAAGATCAACTTTACTTAGCGACCTCATAGAAGTTGCAAAGCATAAAACATTGCAGGCGGCAGGAAACGATTTTCTTACAGGATGCATATTTAAATATTTTAAACTACTTCAGAAACTTCAGAATTAATAGAAACAAATACATTAATGGACTCAAAAAACTTATAAATACTTTTAATAGACATAATGAGAATATTTCAATTAGTTTGTAGATATTTAACTATTTATTTTGAACAGCTATATCAGTGAATATTGTCATATGTTTATAATTCCGTTAATATAAAGAGTTTTGGTTCCAAAAAAAAACATTTTAATTCAACGGATCTTTACTATCGATAGCCCCAAAACCTCTTCGCTGTCGTTCCCAGCCCACACAGAAAATTGTAACCTGGGAGGACAGCCAACAAATCATCGTGTCCAGCAGGTGACTTGACTCCGACTTGCAGATAACACTTTATCGATTGCATAAGTACAAATGGCAGACGGCCAGTATGTTTTCTGCTTGCCAAGATTCCTCGCCTGGCCAAAACCTAGACCGAGTGGAAGGCTTTTAGATTCCTGTTCGGGGGATTTAAAGAGTGGGAAACAACGACTACGACAACGACAACCGCCAACGAGAACCACGTCCGGTCGGTTGGCAAAGTGGATTACAGGCTCTTGGGCTTCGACTTATACTCCAACTTCCATTTCCATATCCACAGCCATTCATGCCCACTTGACAAAAACAAGAAAGAGTGCAAAAAGCATTTAAATCGACCATAGGATACCTAGTAAGTGTAGAACAGTAAAGATCATTTTCTTTTAATAATAATTAGTTGTGTCGTTTAATTAAATTTGTCATCCAATGTTATGTTATGTCATTTAAAAACTCAAGCCTCAACAAAAACAAAATTAAAAGGTTTAGCTCAATTTTTATAAACTTTACATTATGGAACATGAACTAATAAAAATATTAACAATATATTTTCATTAAATTTATAATTATCAGCCAGTAGTTTAAGTAAACAATTTCTTGAGCTAAAATTTCGGTCATCAAAATAAATAAATATTTATTATAATTATCAACCAGAAGTTTAAGTAAAAGGCTTTAAAATATCGAAATATTTCTTTTGCTACAAAGTTAGTTTTTTCATTTGTTTTAAGTCCAACTCCGCAAGTCGATTTTACCCGTTCGATCTTCTTTTACTGGGTATAAAAGCAGCCAAACGTTTTCTCGCTTATTTATTGCAAATCAAAAACCGCAGTTTGATATTTTTCGCCGGTTCTCCTGCTTTTCCCGCGTGGGCCGTCGCAGCTGCCAAACTCTGGAGTGGAGAGGAATCAGCAAGTAGGCCCTGGAATAAAGGAGGAGGAGGTAACCACACAGTTCACAGCCCACATGGACTGGCTTTATCTTTGAACTTCACTGCAAAGTCTGCTTTGGATGGGGATGGCAAACAATTGGCCATGCCGATGCCGATGCCGATGCGTGACCCCTTGCGAAGAGTCGGCAGCACATGGCACAACTTATGAACAACTGTTCCATCAACAAGTGCCACCGTCTGACATTTGTTTGGCCACAGACAAAAGGCAATTTGCATACTGCAGAAAAATGTCAAATGCGGCAGCAATTGCCGGTGGCATGTCGTGTGCGCAGGCGCAACACCAGATGCCGCAAAAACGAGGGAAACTTCATCTCAGGGGTGGCAGAATGCATGTTGGGGTTGCAAGCTGCTTGCTTCAACTGCAACTGACGTTCTTAAATTAATCGCCTAATTGGGGAATGAAGAACGCAAAACATCAGATGGCAGCAACAAAAACTTAACTCTTTAAAGCCACTAGTTGCTCGGATGAGGGGATGAAATAAGTGTACATAAAAAATTTATTAATTCCAGCCATTACTAAAATATTTCTATAAATTGTACAAGCTTTAGCTTAGGGACAAAAAATAAACTAAAGTCTAATTACCAGTTCAATACAAAATGAAATTAAACTAAAAAGGAAAGATGTTATATGATACCCTATACTTTTTAGTTTCATTTCTATACCGAAAAGCCAAACAAGTTTAATTTTTATACCTTCGAGGTATATATATATACCTTTTCTTAATAGTTATAATCCTATTGCGAAATTTTACACTCCCAATGGTTTAAATTCCATGTAACAACAATATGACAATTTTTTTTGGGTGTTGTCTGCAGCCAGACATAATAATACTATATATTCCATTTTTTTAGGTAGTTAATTCGCTATTACAGCATTTTATCGCTTAGCTTCTTTTGTCTTTTTATTCATCCGATTCTCTAGTATGCATAATTATTCGTTTTTTTTTTAATATGTAGGTTCTTAGTATCAAGAAATAATTTGTTCCCATTGCTTCGTAACTCCGCCGAATCCAATCAATTGTCAGCAATTTTTTCACTCAAAATTTGTAAACAAAAGCAAATTAAAGCAACGCAAATGAAAATGCTGACGATTGGTGGCCGGCATTTTTACATAATATTGACACAGAAAGACAAAGTGCTAATAGAAATAATAAACCAGGCAGGCGGCGTAGATTAAATCAATTACGAGTACGAGCCAAGTGCAGTCGAGAAAAGAATTCCGCTGATTGCCGCACGGCATTGGTTTAAATGGCCAGTTTGTGGGGAAAAAAACTGAAGGAGGAGAGCAGGTGCAGCCTAAAAAGCCAAACAAACGATAAACGATCCTAAAAAAAACAGCTGAACAGGCGAATACCTCTTTTTGCCAACTGAGAGACTGAGATTGGGTCCAAGACAATTGACAGTTGCACAAACGAGATTTAATTGACAGAGTCAATTTATGCAAACGGTGGCGGTGGCCATAAAACAAGTGCAACGAGATTTGTGTATTTAGATTTAAATTTGTTACTGTTTTTTTGACTGTTTGATCTGGTTAGGAGTGGAAATGGAAAATGGCATCTAATCAAGTCAGAGAAGGGAATTGGAATAATAGGAATTGTAGGCTTTGAGATAATATTATTAACCCAATTAAAATAATTGATAAATTGCTTAGATCTAAAACTATTTAGGATAATGGCTAAGTATCTAAATTCAACTATAAACCTTAAACTGTTTAGTAGAAAATAATTCTATTCCGTTTTGAATAATGAATTTTAATCATAAATATTATATTCAATGAGGAAAATTAACAGAATTTAAAAGATTCAATTAATTTGATTATATCAAATTTCATATTGTAATTTAATAAATTATTCTATTTATTGTTGAATACTTCCAAATTATTATATTATACCCAATTTACCCAGAGTAAATTTGGAAAAAGAAAATAAAAAAATGCCTAGCCAATTACCCTTTTAAAAATAATAATAATATATCTTTCATATAATAATATAAGACGTTACCGATCAACCAAGCCTTGCAGCTTATGATAGTCTGTCCGACTAATTCTGATTCCAGGAATAATAAATAAACACCTGCCTGTGGACCCCTTTGAAGGGCTTCTCGTAATTTCCTCATTACCATTTCGAAACGCTTTAAACTGTTTCGGTTTTTTTGTGCTTTGTGCTCATATATATATTTGAACCTGTTTGCCTCTCGACTCTCGACTCACCATGTCCCCTTCGCCAATCTTCTTTTGCAGATCTCCAGTCCATTCGACGTCTCCTGGAACACGATGCCAGTGGATCCGTGTGCCCCTCCTGCCGCATATCCTTCGACAAGGGCAAGAGACGGAAACTGATCGACACCTGTGGCCACGAGCGCTGCTATTCCTGCATGTTCCGCAACGACCAGTGCCCCATGTGCATGAACAGCTCGCTGAGAGGTGAGTCCAGTCCAATGTAGTCCAGTCCAGTCCAGTCCCGTATCCGCAGATATGCTGTTTTCGGTGTCTCATGCCGCTTTTTTCGCATATCTCTCGGATATGCCATATGAGGCTGGGAAATATTTTGTTACATGTTGAGTGCAAAATGCCACAGAAATTGCACTGAGACCATAATAATGGCCGGTGTTTTGTTTTGTTTTGTTTTTTTTTTTGGTTTTTGTGTAGAGGAATGCTGAAACAAATGGATATTTAAGTGGTCGAAGGCACATCTTTAAATTGGAGTGAGAAAAGCTGCAAAAATATAATAATACAAAATTATTTTTAAAACTATAAGGCTTGGCATATCACTTAAATACATACCTATACGTTCCATCAATATTTTAATACTATGAATTAAAAAGAAGAGTAGTTATGATACAAAAGTTAAAATAAAATAGTTGTCAATATTTAACAGTATAACTTGTCAAAAAAACTTGTAATTAGATTTGCATTTTTGACTTATCAAATCCCATAAGATATATTTCAAAGAACTCTTACATTTGCCATGGTTGGCAAAATAAAACTAAACCCTCAAGAATTCTACAGTCGTTCAAATAGCGGTTCGAGTTGCAAAATGCGGCTTCTGATCGTGTGATACCTACTCTTGGCATACTCACCTTTTGTTTTTGGTAAATTAATATTCGGATTGCGTCCAAATTGTTTGAAATGCAGAGTTCGTATTGTCGGTTAACTTCATAAAAATCAGAAGCCCACGAGACCGAGCTCAAAATGGGGATTTGAGCCACCAGCTCCTACTGGTTACATGCCCATGAAAACCGAAAGTTATGCCCGTCTTCAGCCAAGTGCTGACACGATTCCGTAGGCCCAACTCCCTAGCTGCCACTGGATTTATTAGCTGCCAATCGTACACGATCGTGTCACCTGCTCTGAGGCCTCTTGCTGTGAGAATTTACGATCTGGCCTGCTACTTCGCTGGGCTGCTCTTTATTTATGATCAGGGCTCTGCTTTATTTGCATACCTAATTAAGTGATACAGTTCATCGTATGGAAATTACCTCAACCAGTTGTGGTTACGGTATTTAGATAGGATAATTATGTGGGACTTGAAGAAGTTGCACTTAAAAAAATTTGCAATATAAAGTTTATAGTTAAGTGCCCATCAAGGAAAAATAAATAGCACCAAAAAGCAATGAGTATTTAGATTTACAAAAATGTTAAAGAGTCGTTTCCTATGTTTACTTTGTTCAAAAGAAAATAAGTTTTGTTAGAATAAAATACAATTTCATAAAATATTAATTTAAAATCTTTTTACTAATTGCAAAAAAAAATTAGTAAAAATGTTTATCTTCCTTTTTTTTTTAATCTCAATCTGACAGGTTTTTTTCTGTTTGTTTAACTTGAGAGTCTAACAAAGAAATTTGCATTTTTTGTAGTCTTAGCAAGACACTTTTCCCACCAGTTCAATAAAGATTCACGAACCAGCGATGACTTCTTGACCCACATTCATCATCTTTGACCCAATGCATACGACTGGAAAAACGTCTTTCTCAAGGGCCACACATGTGTGCCACTTTTCACCCGACTTTTTGCACTCACACATTTCCACAATTAAGCTTTGCATTTTTTCCCCAGTGCGTTTGTGCAAACATTTCTTGACTTGATTACTAACATCGTTTTGCATTTGTTCCACCTTTTTTTCCCGCAGATGTTGATGGCGCCAATGCTCAGGGCTACGACACCGGAATCGGTGGATCCACATCCACGATTGTGAGTCCTCTTGGATCCCCGCAGCCGCAGCTCAGATCGCATGCCCAAAGGAACGCGGCTCTGGCGCGCTATATGCAGGTGAGTGCGTACTCTAAGATACTCCGCGAAATGCCTCATACTCAGTTTCACCGTCAAGCAAACAGTGGTGGAAAGTATCTGGGGGATTGTACATTTTCAATTCGTACCACTCATGGATACAATATATTTTTCAAAATACGTAAATATTGCAATTGTATAATTTGTTTTAAAATATTTATTTATTTTAAAATAGTAAAGAAGAACTCGATACTTATTTTCTGCTTAAAAAATGCATTGCCCTGCTCATTTAAAGTATGATTTTACCAAATATAAACCTAAATGACCTAATTTAAACATTATATAAAGTCATAAAAAAATTTAACCATTTTCTTTAGATAGTCAGGTTATTATTATTTATCTTGTACCCTAACCCACGTAGAAAAATAGTATTTTTCATGACTCTGACAGCATATAAAGGTGGCGATGGAGGGGAATCGGCGTCGTCTTTAGTGTGTTTACTTTAATGGCCTCTTGATTATGCTGCCACTAGAGATGAAGAGACCCCATCAAAGAAATGAGGGAAATGGGCAAGAAAAGAAAAGCCAAAGAAATCCACTCTGAAGAATCGAAAAGAGAAAGAAACCTCTTTTGTAAGTGGCGGTGAAGCGACTTTTGTTATATATCTCATCGACTTCCATTTCCGCTCATCTTTCTAAGCGCCTCTTTTGTCGCCCATTTGGGTTATCAGCACCACTTTGACACATTTTCCAAAAAAAGAGTTCCCGTTCAACGAAATGTGATGGAAAACGTAGGCGGAATACCTTTTTGGGTTTGAAATTATGCTAAAGCGCGTAGCTGATCGTAAAATGGTTTAATCTACATTTAATCAAGTCATAACAGAGTGTGAAGCAATTTGTTTTATGTAAAGTACGGTTCCAAGTTGTAATCATTTATTCTGGGTGGTTCTAGAAAGCTTTTAGGGATATGTGCATAAAATATTGATATTACACAAATGGATTCAATATAAGTATAACTCTTAATACAATATATAAAAAAAGTGTATTTTAAATTTGTCTACTTCTGAGCCTTATAACTGTGTCAGAAATGGAAAAATACCGAAAGCAGCTCACTAACTAAACGGATCAGCCTTCAAATCAAACGTCAATTTTCGAGAAATCAGTCATTCCTAACGAAAAATCGACCAAACAATTACAACCATCAATTTCCTCTTAATTAAATGAATTTGATTTAACAATAACGATAATAACTCTTCCCACTGAACTGATCGGTTCGTGGACTAAAGACCATGGGTTGTATCGTAGATCACTGTCTGTTCCTCCTCCGCCGATCCTCTCGAATCATTTCCATCGGGATCATCGCCGACCGACTGTCAGCAAATGTCACTTTAAATACGCCAAAACGGCGCAAAAGTTTCAATTGTCGGGCGCCGCTGGGAGCCAATTCTTCAGGATTGGGAAAAGCGGGGGGCTGGAAATTGGGATGAGGATGACGATGGAGATGGAGATGGGGGGCTGGAGCAGATCGCCAGTGCTAGATAGCTTGTCTGGCAGGATGCAGTCGCCGCAGTAGTAGTAGCTGCAGATACTCGAACCCGTAGTCGTATCTCATATCTGCGCTTGTGTATCTCAAAGCGACTGTCAAATGGTTAAACTGACAGTTTGTTTTTCCACCGCTTGCCGGCAGACGAAGTTGGGTAGCAGTTGGCAGCAGGAGGAGCAGCTGTGGCTGGAGCTGCAACTGGAGATCCCAACGGAGATGGGGTTGGAGATGGAGATGGAGATGGAGATGAAGATGGGGGGAAACTGGGTCACTTCGGCGGCCAGCCGTCGCCTCAGGCCTCCGACCACCGTCCAGTGTCTTCTGCTTTCTAAGCCGGACCAATTTACACACTTTGCACAGAGAAAAAAATATAATAATATTACCTCAACCACTTACATATGTTTTTCAAAAATAGCAATGTAATTTTTATAATTTGTTGTACATTTTTCTTTTTTTAGATTAAGGGAAAAGCACAAAGGTAAAAGTTTTTGAAAATGTTATTTCATAATGATATTTTAAATCATTATATTTTTTAACTTCGTGTTAAAACCAAATTAAATGTAACTAACTAGTTTACAATGTACGAAATATCCAATTTTTGATTTTAAACGGTTTAATTTAATTAGAGTTTTCAATACTTTAATAAAATAAAATAGTGTTCTGAGACTTTCGTTATTAAAAACCTAAAGTTATTTATTAAAAACCTATTCTACTCTTTCACAAACTGTATAAAAATCCCATGCCCTCAATAGGTTTCAAAATTAGTAAACTTGGAAGCAAATTATTAAATAATCTATGTAAAATATTTATAATCATTTTTTTCCTCTGCATACTTCTTGCCGACTTCTCGCAGCATATTTATTAACATTCGCATTTGCTGAAGTATTTATTTCATAGCGATTCTCAATTGATTTCCGTTTGGAAGGGGGCTTGAGCTTCAGTTTTCGGTTTTTAGTTTTCATTTTCGACTGGGTTGTATTTTCGGTCCGCTCTCTGACACGTGACATGGGATTTCACTTAAGACTTTAATACTCGCGCATAAGCAAACATAAACGTGCCAAGTTGCTCGGACACATGACATGGACATGGATGTAAATTTCGGCCGCCGACTCTGATCCGACAGTCCAAAAAGGACGGGCTAGACAAACAATGCTCCAAAAGTCGGGAGAGATCGGCGGTGATCCAAATCCGACGTGTAAATTGATTTCTAATTATTGTCATATTGTGTTGCCAAAAGATTTGATTTGAATTTTTGCGAAAGTGGAAAAGTGATTTTGGGATTTATGCATTGGAGCTTTCTTTTTACAAAAATAATATTAAAGATATGGAAGATAAGCTTGGCTTATAAACATTTTTAAACAAAATAAGTTTAGGGTACAAGCTACGTAAATTCATTTACAATTTCCATAACAAACTTCAGATTGGCGCTTCAATAGATAACACTTTGTAAACAAAGCCCACATCTGTTGTCCTCCCCAATTTGCCGGAATTAATCAACAGCCAGCCAAAGCAGACAGCGCCATATAACACCATCGATCGTAAAATCATAAAATGTTCGACACCTAAGTGCCATTAAGTCAAATACACAAACAAGTCAAAGCCTTTGAAAACGCCAGCAAAGAAATGCCCAAGAAAGAAAGTTTCCTTTTACAATCGCGACTGATTAATACGACTCTTCGCGATACTATTCGAATCGGTTTGGTTTGATTTGATTTGATGTGATTTAAGTTGATGTGATTTTGAGATGAGTCCCGATGCGCCCGGAAAAACTTGCTCAATGGCAGGCAATTGAAGCGAATTGAGTTTATGGCCGGAGAATGAGTGCCAGTCTCTGTTTTGGCCAGCGACAATTGGAGCGGTTGCCATGATTCTCCATTTCTTCGCGATGGTAACGACATGGATATGGTTATGCCTGCGTTGCTCGAGTGTCGGAAGTGTGTCAGCTATCGGTGTAGTTGGCTCTTTTGGTAGCCACCAAACACTTTACATAACTATCTATCTGAGCCAAACCAGAAGTCGTTTAGCCAATTGCCGATCAGCCGGGGAGTTGCCTCCCAAGTGAGTTGCGGTGGGGCCCGAGAACTGTCATTAGATTAAGTGGCAGCTGGCCCCGTGGTCTCCGTCTAATTATCGTTTGGAAATCGTGTTATAAGCTGGTCGATATAAAACGGACAGCTATGAACCGATTTATAGTAACCGAAAAAAAATTACCTCAAAAATGCTTATCCAAAATACAATTTTATTAACATTGCTATTCAAAATGAAAATCAAGAAAAACAATAAACATTTTTTGAAATAAAGTTTTTTTGATAATCATAAATTCCAATACTAACAAAGTGGAAGAAATCTTTAAAAAATCATTTAAATTTCCTTTAAGGCCTCTCGATAAGCTGCATTTATTTATTACAAGTAAATTTTTTGTACTATTTTAAGAAATAGACTTCAGCGCTTTAATTATTCTTTATTCTTTTACACCATGCATTTAAATCACAACTATTATTTTAAACGCCACTGTGAATGCAAACATATTTATGCCCAGGCGCAAAAAAAAGCGAGGTACCTCAATGTTTGTGATTGACATGCACAGGCGACAAATCAACTTGGAAAATGCCAGTGATTCAAATGCGAAATAGTTTGCATTAAAAGCGCCAAATAAAGCCGATATCGACCAGCGATTCACGAGCGATTCGAGCGCGTTTTTCGACCCATTAGACGGACGCAAGGAAAATGAACGCCAAGCGCGATTTTAATCTCGCATGCAATTTATTTTTCCTTTTGGTCTGTGCCTCGTCTAATTGTCCATTGCTGGCAACAAATATGGCGTTAATTATCCACAATTTCGATAGCATCACGTATTAATGATTAGCAAAAGCCAAAAAAACGCGAGCCGGGGAAGGCAATCAATCAAATGCAGCGCACCTAGTGTACTCGCCTGTATCTTTTACTTTGCGGAATGTCAAACATTGTAATTGGTATTCGATTGGATGGATGTGTGGCAGTCGCCGTGTATCATTAGCTCTGCCAGTGGCTGCTGTTTCGATTTCGCAAGAGATTTATGTATTTACTTGGTGCAGTGCGACACCTGCCTGAATCGCCGCATCTCGAACTGATTTCGATTGTGAGACAGCTCAGGTATCTTTTTGTTTTTATACCACCTGCTGTGCAATTATTCATTACTGAGCGCGATGACTTTCGATTGGCCGTGATTTAGCGCCATGTGAGCAAATATTCATGGGTTCAAGTTGGATTGAGGGTGTGACCCAGGAACTCAAATGCAAACACATTTATTCTCGAGAAAGGCATGCTCAATATCCAGTTATTTAATATCAATTTAAATAAGCAATGTAGGTATAGGGAAATATATCTTAAACTAGTTTTATGCATACACAAGTTATTGTTCAAATGCCGATTAGAAATCTAAATATTCAATTTGTAAAGTGGTACAATAATAATCGATCAGGTTTCAGTACTCCCTTTCCAATGAATATAATATTTCATATCTTAACCAAAAGTTAGTACTATTTTTTTTATCAAGTAATACCCTTTTGAAAACTGGATATGCTTCCTTATAATAAAATTGAATCTTATTTTTTTTTAATTTATTTAAATTAAATATTAACATTTTCTTAACTCAACATATATCAGCCTTTCTTGCTTTTATGAAACTTTATCATTAATTGTAATAGGATTGTTATAAAATTAAATGTATTTTTCTAGCTCTAAATATTATGCTTTGTTAGAATGTATTACCATTAATTACCCACCACTTATAAAATACATACTGCCAAGCGTTTCCACGTTGACTTTCGCTCGCTTAACAATGATTCGCTTAATTATGGTCATAACAATGGCTGCAATCAGGCATAAATGCACATTGAAAATAGCCATAGCCAACATATCATTTACTATCATAATCCGATGTCGAACAAGCGACTGATTATTGCAACAAAGCCACAAACGCGCCATTGAACTCACGGCGCGACTTGAAGGCGACAAAAACCGCGCGCAAGCACACACTCAAAACGCCACCTGCTGGGCGCATTCAAAACAATTCTCAAAACCGACAATTAATCAATTTTCCGAATATCTTCCATCAGAATTGGACCGTAATTAAGGCTGGCATGAAAATATAACTTTTTGTTTCAGCCAAAACGATTGGTAGTTTTAAAACCGCCCAAAGAGCCAAAGCAAAGGCCACTACCAAATATATGTAAGTCGCTAATTGGCTGCAGGTTGAGCTACTGGAAAACACTTATGTGTGCTGACCACATTTGCATGCAAAATGCAAATGAGTCAAAGGCTTCACAGCGTTTCGCGAGTTAGTTGTGGGTCGCTAATAAACGTAAATTGCTGGAATTGTTCAATAAATGCCGCGAAATATGTTTATTAGCCGCCTCTTCGACATTTATCTACGTTGCACTTAACGAAGGCGTGGCAACAATGTATGATTCCATGGAATGGGTCAAGTTACAAGATATATCATTCTAACATAAAATAAAAGTTCACAATAACACATTTTCTTTTATGTAAAATATGGTAAATTTAACATTTCTTAGTTTATGGGGTAATTAATAATTGATATTAATTGCAAAATCCTGTTGAGAAACGACAACTGCAAGTAAGTGGTCATTTGTTAAATACTGAATCAAAATAATTTGCCATATGCCTTTACAGTTTAATGGCAAAATATAATTTACGAACCAATTCAGATTAAAGTCCATGCCATATCATAAACACACCCACATAAAATTAACTCACTTTGACTTCGCCTGACCAGTAATTAAAATCAAAATAAACCCAAAAACCCATATAAATGAACTGCCCACATCAGACCGCAGAAATATAAAACAAATTACACGGCTTATCTTTATTGGCCCAAATATCAATTTGCCAACAAGTAAATTGTGGCCTGCCACAAAGTGCAATTAGCGATTAAAACAAAGGCCAAAACAGCCAAATTTCAGTACCTTGATAAATGGGAAAGAAAGTTGCTTTCTATAGGGCCCACAAAAGGGAGAAATGGAGAAGAAGAAAGACGATGGCCTGGACATCAGTTGGCCTGTCAGCAGAAATATGAGCCACATTGTCGGGCACAAGATGCCTTGCAGAAAAGTCCGAGCACAATAAATGCGAAATATAAAACATACATGTATCCAAATTAATCATTAAGTCGGGCGAAGAAAGAGCCAGCGGATAAAGCACACCTACCCAACCCAACCCAACTCAACTCAACTCAACTCAAAGCGAACCCAAAAGGGCAGGGCCAAAGTTTTTGACTGAAATTAATTTGACTACGGGCTGTGCGAAAAGTGATAAAACATGCAGACACTCTTGGATGAAAGCAGATGAAGCGATGGCGAAATGGGTGAAATTTGCATAATATGCAGAGAAAATTAAGTCCAAACAAAGTTGAGCCAAGTTACACGGAAAAAAATGAAGCCATGGTTCTCTGAGCTTATTAAGGATATGTTATGAATTAAATTATTTTAACAATATTATTTTTAAATGCTTCACTTCTTTTTAGGATTTTTTTCCCAAGCAAATATAAATGTTAATAAAAGTTCATTAGCATCAAAAATGCAGCGTAGCTCTATTAACATCATCAAAATTGAACACAATAGCAGCGAAAATAATTACACTTTAAATAAATTGCTTACAAGAGTGCAAGCCACGAACAGCAATTAACGCTTCGTGTTGGCTTGGTCTTTATAATTTGGATTTATCATGAAAGTTTTCACTTTCTAAGCTTTGGCCAAAGGTAAACAATAATAGAAGGGCCAAGGGACCGTTTCCGGATTTGTCTGACAAAAGGTGTTAAAGTGTCGGCGGTTTGTTTACCCAAAATGCTGCTAATTAAATTGGGCAATGCGCTGCATTGTTGATTTCTTGGGCATTTGTAGTTGGAGTTTTAAAAAAAATGCTTCTATAAAATATCATGAATATAAATTATTTACAAATAAAATAAGTAATATTACCTGTCTAGTGAAGCATACAGTTTTAAAACTTAGTAAAAACCCTTCTCTTTTCCAATCGAATTACTTGAATGCTCCCACAACTTCATTAACCCCTAACAGCATTTCTTATCATTAGGGCCGCCCTATATGATTGGTCTTACCTGAGCCTGAGCATGCCAAATGCTTCTTCCCACCTGACCCATAAGTCAATAGTGGATGCATGCATCTCAAGATTATTTACGCCCGACTAAGCCGGACTCAAGTGGAGTACTTAACCAACTGGAGGATGGAGAATGGAGGATGGATGTGGTTGTGGATGTACATCCACAATGATGCTCATGTTTATGGCAATGGCTGGTCCATTTTCCTGTGCAGTTCCATTACGATTGCCATTAGCATTGGCATTCGGCATGCCGAGCACGTTTCACACTCCCAGGGAAATCCAGCGAGTGGAGGTGGAGGGGTCATAAATGACCGACCTGACCACGACTCTCGCCTATTGGCCATGGCATTAGAAAGCCGCCACAAAAAGTGCGCATGCAATGCATTTTATGCCCAACTTGTTCTCGTTACGTTAACGCTTCCTAAACCTCAACCTGAAGTGCCTCAAAAAAAAAAACCGTAACCGCCAAACCCAACCGAACCGCACCAAAGTGCATTTCACTTTCCCAGAAATCAATAACACCGACCGTGATATTAAAGACGCCCCGCGAGTGTGATGAGTGAGAGTACCTTTATGCTCCAATCAATCCCAAGTGATGACACTCTAAGCCGAGCTCTACACTCAAAAAAAGGGCTTTAAGCAAAGGAAACTGAAAACTGAAACTAAATACAAAAGTAAATGCGATTTTTAAAAGATGGGAAGTACTTCCATCCTTTAAGATATGAAAAATAATTCATAAACAGTGTGTTTGAAAAACAGAAAAAGTTTATATTAAGTTTATATTACGCGAAATGCACAAATTGCCCATACCATACGATTTGTGAAATTAAGCTTTAGTCTGGGAAATTGGAAATATCATAACCATACCAGACCATTTATTGGTTTCCCATGGCTTGCTTTATAAAGTCATCAGCAAGTCCTTAATGGCTCTTTAAATATTTATTTCATACGTGAGGTCAGGCTACCGTTAAAAACCAATCAGTTAACAAAAATGGCACATAAACTTTTCTAAAAAGAAATATTTTGAGGTACTATGCACGTTTTCAAAAGCAAAGAAGAACCATAAAATCAATTATATTCCTTGCAATTGTAGTATTTATCGGATAATAAAAATGAAAATTAGAAAGAAAGTGCTAATTTGTGTTGAAATACACTTTTACTGATGCACAACTATGGTAATACTTTTGCTTGGTGCAGCCAAAGAAAGGCTTATTGCTCATTGATTGACGCACAAACCGAAATACGTTTGTATGTGATCTTTTCCCAGCTTTGGCTCATTTGCTTTTATGATTTGTGTGCGCCTTCCTTCACATAGTTATAATTTTTATGGGTTGTTGTGGAAAGTAAGATTTTGGCAGCGGGAAGGAGGGAATCGTGATCACTATTCTGACCCGCTCATGTGAAAGCTGGTGGGAAAATCAATTTGCAACTCAACGGGCTGAGAGTTAGAAGTCGGTAGCTGCTGAATGTCCAAAGTCCGATGGGTCAGATGACAGATAGCGAAAGGATTGTCAACTTTCGAAATGCCATAAATAAATGAGCCAGGCAAATAACAACTTAATTTCGCCCGGCCTGGTAGCGCTTGCCAAATGCATTTGCATTTGCATTTGCATTTGCTTTTGCATTTCTAGCATTTGCATTACTAGCATACTGGCATATGGATATATTTTCTCACCCATTTCACCTAGTCAGGTGGCTGTCTCTATATCTCACCCGTTTATCTCCTCGTATCTCTATCTCTGGGTGTTTTTGTTTTTTTCTTGGTTTAAGTTTGTGGTTTAAGTTTGGGTGTCTGGTGGTTTTTGGCATGCGAGCCGCTTCCTCAAATAAATCGCACGGCATTTGCATGTTGAGAAACAATTTCTCAGGTCGTGTGTTCGGTCTTGTTGATCTGGCTGTGGATTGGATTATCTTGGTCCACAGTTGGCGGAGGCCTTTGATATGTGCCACATGGCGATGGTCATAATATTTTTGCGCAATTCGGTTGTCGTCGAGCGGCTTTTTCGAGTCGATTTATCGATCGTTAAGTAAATGCATTAATTTTTCTCACCGCTCGTGGCCATGTTCGCCGAAGAAAAGAGGCTCAGCATGCATTTTTCCCTCGGCTAGCATTGATTTATATTGCCAATGGAAAACCAAATTCCCAGCTTGTCAATTAATTATGGTCATGTAGTAGTGCCGCCGCCGTGGACTTTAATTTCTCACTCAATTCGGCTGCAATTGTCGAAATGTCCGCAATAACTGCTGGCATACTTGTATTTCCCTCCCAACAACTTTATCTCGTCTCTTGTTTACTATATACACTATTCCCGCCATTTGATTTGTTTACCCAACTGATTAATGTTCGGGTCTCTTGTTTATTGTGTGGCAAGCTTTTTCACTTACCAGTAGCAGAGCGAATGCTTTCACCTGACTGCCTGACTGCCTGCAATTCGATGGCAAATCCATTTCAACGTTTCGGTGATCCTAATAAAATTTGGTATTCAAATTGGGCTGACATTCATACGAGTACACAACTTAATGCAAAATCTTAATTAAACAAAGTCTTGTGAGTGCCGAAATCACTTTGCATTGAGCTGTTTGTCTTGGCTTGGATTTCGGTGCACTCCACTCAAGTGGACAAACCCCACACGGTAAAAAAAAGTGTTCGATTTAATGTTATTAGTTGATATCAGATATCTGTTCCTAATTGAGTTTGTTTTTCTCTGTGCAGTCGCCGGGACAAGGAAAACCAATTTGAGCCAACACCACAGAGTCGGCCAACATTCTAAGCATGATTACAATACAAAAAGTGTGTGTTTAATAATGCTAGCCAGAAGATTTCGCAATCGAATCGTTGGCCAAAATGCGCCCAAGCAACTGGGGATTTGGATTTTGGATACGAGCACCAACAATACTGGGCCCCGCTTAATGGGCACTTTTTTAAACCGCCAACGAGCACGACGACTGCCATTAGATGCCGAATGCAAAGTGGGCGATTTTTACGGGCGGTTTTGAAATGCCAGCGCGTTTAAAATCGCACAAAAGCGTTTGCATGCGATTCGCTAATGCTTCCCACTAAATGATACTCGAACATTTTCCTCCATACGCGATTCGTGATCATAAACATTTGTCATGGCTGAATAATGCTGAGTGGTGTTTTGTATTGTTTTCAAGGTTTAGAGGGCGGTCCAAGTGGAAATCTTTGGATAAATTATGTGAGATATCTTGAAAACTGGTTAAATGGCACAAACTACTTAGCTTGCTCTTAATTACATTTATTTTCATAATTACCCGTACTACAAATTTATTACGATTTTTCTAATCAACTTTATTTAATTTTAGTTAAATTTAAGTGCCCCACGTTTTCAAAATTATTGCCTTAGTTTATATAATTATGGGCACTTAAAACGATTTTAATTTAAGTCCAGCTTCCATTAGATCTCAAACGTTTCCCCAATTTAATTAATCTATAATGGAATCTAAGTCTTTGAGCTGCCGTTTTGACTCTATTCAATTTGGCCAGTTTTCACTGCGGTTTTCAGCAGACCTCCACACTTGTTGACCCTCCGCTGGGCTTGTGTTGTTTATTTTATGACATTTAAACAATTATTTTTCAACACAAGCAACTGTTGTAGAAATATCATTTGATTTAACCAGCCAGTTGGCCGGGCCCACACCCTCGTGGAAGTGGCTTAAACGAGTCTTGGCCAGGCAACTCCATTGGAGTTGCTGGTGGTGGTGGTGGTGGTGGTGCTGCTGCTGCTGCTGCTGCATTTGGCTGGTGTCACAATGTCTGGGACCGCCAAGTTCTGTGACGCTGTGTTGTTGGTTCTCGCAAACGCCCCGCAGCTAAACATGAGATGTATATTTTATTTTTCATAATTTAAAGGAGAAAAAAATGGCAGCCAAAAAAAACGTACATTTTGATATGAACCTGCTGTTGTTGTTGTTGTGGCCGAAAATCGAATTCTTGAATGAACCATTAATCTTGTTGCCGCTCGGTGGACTCGGTCATTAAATACCGCCGCTGTAATTGCATTGCATGCACTTAGAAAAATTTAAGATTTTTTTTAGTACCACATTATTTCTAATTACAATAATAAAATGTATCTAAAATATACAAAAGCTCATTTCTGTGCTCTTTCTATTTTAATTAAAAACATCTTTATAAGAAAAAGTATATTTTCGAGGGTAAACAATTTTTATATTAACTGCAGAATGCTATACATTTTTTGCTAATTTTGTTTATTTTGTTTAGCACAACAAGTACACTAAGAAAACAATTACTTTAAATTTTTGGAATGCATGGCCTAAAAAAGAACTTAAGGAAATAAATGCCTTAATGCAATTATTCCTAAAATTAGGGACATTTTTGTTATTAAATTCGATTTTGTTTGTTTTTTGAGGGTACAAACTCTTAATTTTATGTGAATTTCTATTTTCTAAATATATATAAAAACATAATAATTACTTTCTGTGTGAGTCTCGGAGTCTGACTCTGCCGATTTTCTCAGTTTCGGTTTCGCCTTAGTTTTTGCGAGCAAATTAATGCGGGTTTGTCATATTACAATTACTGGCTTTTTCTGGCCCGGCTCTGTGGCAGCTGGCATTATTACACCTGCGCCTCAATGCGACGAGAGACGGCGCAGGAGACTCCCCTTGGGGTTCCAGCCATTTGGATCCGATCCGGTTGGGTTTTGCAGTTTGCTGCTCGATATACTGTAGTTTTCTGGCTGGTAGTCAGTCGGTCAATTGGCTCGATCTGCTCATTTGTTTGCCGGTTTGGGAGCGGCCAAAGTTCAAGCAAACGGTTGACAGTTCATAAATTTCTAACATGATTTGTTCCTCCAAAAAAATACTGGTGTGTTCTCACGATTATAATTTGCCAAGCATTTAAATTGGTTTTTAAAAGTGGGTTGGTGGAAGTTCGTGTTGGGATTTAAACTAGTAATAGCAAAGTTTTTCCTGTAAAGGCTACTTTTAAGAGCTTCTAAATAATATATATATAAATATTTAGAAATGATTTTTTTTAATGGTACCATAATTATTTATTAACTTTGTTTCTTTCGCTACAAAATACTTCATTTAAAGGCATCCTGTTTGTATCTCATTACCTCCGATACTTAAATTTTAATAAATATGATATTAATGTTTAATGGACATCATGATCGCATAACGCCTAATGAACATTGACCTGTGTTTCTTAACAAATTACACTATTTAATAGCATCCTGTTTCCATCTCACTAACTCCGATCATCTCCATCTAGCGGTGCAAATTTTATGCCACTTTTTCACGGTAGCCGCGGCAACTCCTCTTTCTCTGTGTCTCCGCGCGGACAAATTGCCGAGCGGGAAAAGTGAAAATCACCTTTTCAGAAGTGATGTTTTTTCTTTCAATTTTCAAATTTTCCATGGCCCCATGTATGGCAGGCATAATTTGTTAATTATTTTCCAAAGCACGGCTCGTGTGCCGGCAACAACTTAATCGAAGTGATGGGGCCAATTAAAACGCCGCCGCGGGAAGCGATAAGAGATCCCAGACCCCACGACGAACTAGTTTAAAGAAAGCCTTTCCACCACACGAGTGAAAGAAAGAAAGGTGGGGTTGGGTTGGGTCTTGCTCTTGGTTTTGGATTGGATTGGATCGGATTGGGTTGGGTTGGATTGGATTGGATTGGGTTGAGTGAAGCGCATCGAAACGGACCAAAGCGAACCGCAGTTTAATTACGCTGAGATAGAGGCGGAACTCAGCCCACGGATCTATTGATCCCCAGATCGATGGATAGCAGATCAGCGCCATGGAATTCCCCAGCTGATCCCGGTAGCTCACAGATCCAAGATTGAAGCCTGCCGATCAGAGACACTCACAGTCTGGGAGCTCAGAGAGTTCGTAACAAAAAAGGAAGGATACAAAGCAAAAACCAGATCTATTTAAAAAGAATGAAGTATATATTGCTAATTAACATTAATGAAAATTTAAGTTTACAAAGTAAAATAGGGAACCCAAATGATTAGTTTAATAATACTTCACTCAAAGCACTTATAGAAACATTTCGGACGTAGCCATATATCAGTTTTTAAACGAGTATTTGAGGAAACCTATTCTTCTTATATAATAAGAAAGGATAATAATCTATCTTATTTGGTAAACCCTTTAAATTAGATTGGTGCTTAAACATATTAAACAAGAATTTGTATATGTTTAATTAAATATACTTAATTCAAAGCTCATACAAAAATAGTTCTTAAACTCTGATATTTCTTTTTCCTGATTTAGAATTTAATATCGTAAATTAAATTGGGATTTTCAAAGTTCGAACTTACTTGTAAGCCACATGATGGATAGGAAAAGGCCTGTGGACTTAGTTAGTCGGTTGACAGTCTGTGGGCAGACTGGCTCAGCCAAACATCCTGCAGCGGAAGTGGGCGACTTGTGTCGTGACTGAACCCAGACATCCGCTGCTGGAAGAGAACCAGAGCACTCAGACATCCGCAGGCGGAGCAACTTGTCAGATGGGTTCTTTAGCCAAATCACAATCATCAAACGGGGCAAATTGAATAGCTACCAAAGTCTTTCACTACCTTAAACACAATTTCAACAACTCTGTTAGAGCCTTAATCGATGATCTATAAAAAGTTCGATCCCTTGAGTTTCTCTGCCTTCAATTAATTTCATAACAGTCCCTTCGCCGGATTTTTTGAGCGGCTCCAAAGTCCAAAGCTCCTCCCTGGATCCCAGCCACCTGCCTGCCTCCAAACACACACACACACACCTCCTGCCTGTCAATTAATGGCCTCCGACTCCGTCTGGCGGAGCCAACCAATTTCATCTTATTATCCCACACAGAACCCAGAAACTGGTTCTCAGGTTCTAAATCTGTTTCTGTTTCTGTTTGTGTTTGTGTTTGTGTTACCGATTCTGTCCTGGAAATCACGTTTCTGAGCTTTTCTGTGCCATGTCCAGTCTTTGGGCCTACCCAAATAAAAAAAAAAAAAAATAAAACAAAATCAAAGGAAAACAAGAGAAGGCGAAAACCAACGCAGACAGAAAATGATTTGCAGTTCATTAAGACGAAAGCCCCCGAACCGAAGGAGCCACAGACTAGACGATGACTAAGACCCCTTTCGAGGGGACTTATGCCCCGCATGTGAATGAAATTGGTTTCGGTCTGTGTCCCGTCAGATCGGAGGACAACAGTCCACAACATGGACAGGCACTAGGCTTGAAAAGACGAAGCTGCACTCAGAAAAATAAGGTTACCTAGCATTTGACCCGAAAACTACTTAGCACCAAACATATTTTTTAGGCAATGACCACGAAACGTTTTGTTCAATTCAAACAAGCTTTTCTTTGGAACCTATATGTTTATTTGTTAGGTTACTCAATAGCTATTATCTAGTGAAATATAAGCTGGCACTTTATTTTCACAGCATATTTTAACACCGTAATTGTTGGTTTTCCACACCTTTATGCGTTAGAAGGTATTCCCATTGCAAAATCCAAAATGTGTGAAAATACATAAGAGATCAAGGTTAAATACACAAATTTTGGCCAAGTGCACGATTTGTTCAGTGGAAATTTTTTAAAGTGTGCCCACAAATCCAGCCTGATCTTGACATGATAATTATGTCTAAGTCGGGTGGTAAAGACCACAACTTGATGGGTCTGACAACATTTTGGTTTAGGGCTGCAAAAAGGTGGGTTTTATGCCTAGAAGCACCACCTCGTTGGCTTTGTGAGTGCCTTGGATCTGTGGCCATTTGAGCGCTTTCATCTTAGGATGGCCCACACATGTGACCAATCAAAGAGCAACGCCTTTCCCTTGGGGCCTGCTCAACTTTGACGAAAGCTGTGCCACATCTACACTGAAAGAAAATTAGTTAAATGAGCTACAGAAATATACAAAAATAGTAAGAATATCTGATTGCTTGAAAGCAACAGAGGTATTAAATTTAGGTATAATTTTAACCTCGAAAGATATTTAAAATAAATCGTTACACAACAATTAATAAAATTCCTTTCCAAAAAGTAGGTTATAGGTAGACTTTTACCATTTTTAAAAGAAATAATTACAATTAGACAACAATAGCTGATGTTTTATATTTTTCACTGTACATTAACTTTCATCGTTGATAAGTTTTTAACTCAATTGGCACATTTTGTTGCAGCAGCACCGCCAGGAGTCACAGTCACCGGACTACCACCACCGCTATGCGAGCAATGGCAAACTGCCCCGGGCTGTGGCCTCTACCAATGGCAATGCATTCTCCACCGGCACCGGCACCACGCAAACGGTCACCGTGGATGTGCACCACCTGAGCGGAGGAGCCGTGGCCTCCGCCGCCAAGCAGCTGATGGCCCACGGCAACGGCATCAGTGGCCACAGTCGCAGCAGCAGCCTGAGCCACAACATCCATGCGTCGGCCTACAGCGAACTGAGTGCCGCACCACCGGCCTTTGCCACTCCGCCCACGCGTAGGCGGTTCTTCAACCACAAGAATCTGCGCAGTGCCCTCACTGGAGGAGGTAATGGAGGATCTGGCGGAGGATCAGGAGGAGGAGGAGGAGGTGCTGGCGGAGTGGGCGTCGGCCATCGACGCACTGCCTCCAATGGGGGCTGTCCCATTGACACGGCATCAATCCTATCAGGCGGTAAGTTCAGAACGGGGGTTCAACTGAGGGTCACATTCGAGCGTTGGCATACAAAACTTGTTTAATTCTTTTTGGGAATAGTCACTTATTTAAAGACAATTTTATTGAGAAATAAGTAGATCCCTTAACTTGGTAAACATATTTAAATATTTTAATAAAGGTAATCCCATATAAATATTAAATAGTAGTATAATAGGCACCTATAATTCAAATTCACAAACAACTTAATAGCGCAAATGGAACCCAAACTACCTCGAAAAGAAAAATCATCTTAGCATATAATATAACATTAAAGGTAACCCCATTTAAAGATTAAATTATAGTTAGACGTGTAAGTAAAGTACAAATTTAGGAGTCCAAATGGAACCCATTTGATTGCATTCCCAAAACAACATCGAAAAGAAAACTCACCTAGCATCCATCGTTAGATCATCCGCATCAGCATCATCACCATGACAACCAGAATGTGGGCAAGGAGTCGAATGCCCTGAACACATCGACCTGCTCGGATTCGGCGGTCACAAGAAGGCGTCGCAAGAATGTGAGCAATCACAACCTGAAGACCTCGGCTCGCCATGGAGCCAGCAGCGAAAATCGCCTGAACAGGCTCAGTTTGGCCGGAACATCCGTTTACGCCGGTCATTTGTCCTCATTGGTCTTCGGCAAGATCAAGTCCCTGTGGAGCGTCAACTCCTCCAACTCGAGTGAGGCGGGACTGAACCAACTAGCAGGCATGGCTCCGCTCCTCATATGTGCATCCTTCTTCAGTTCCAGTCGTTTGCATGCTGCATCACCATTGTTGTCCACTAACACCTTGTTTTAATTTTTTTTTTTTTTCAACCTTTAAATAAGACGTTTTAACAAATTAATGAGTTTATCAATATAATATATATAGTATAAAAATATATATTATTATTATATAATACACATTACAGTTTTTTTTAGGGCTATTGTAAAATTTTATCAAGAGATTTGTCAATTGAAAGGGTTAATTTTTGAAATATTTGATATTCGTGTTCCCAAGCAATGTTAACTTTTGAACATAAATTAAGCACTTAATTCTTAAGTTTTTTATATTCTTGAATAAGTGACGATATTTTTGTTAATTTTTTATTTTTTTTAAATTTGAAAGGTAATAAAATGTTTAATTTAACGCAATTTTTTTATATTATTTTATTTCACACTTTTTGGAACTCAAAATAAATTTAATTTCTTAAGAAGAAATACTTTTTGAAACTATCTTCTGTCATTGGCAAAAAATGTTAATATATACCTTTTACATTACGGTATAAATATATTTATCATATTTAATTATTTGGGCAAATCTATTAGTTATTGTAATTTATATACCCTTTAAGCAATTTTTCATTGCTTGTTAATTAATGTCCACTTCAAAAGTATAACCTTAAGTTTACTAATTGATGTTTAATAATGTTTAGTAAATTTTTTGCATGCTTACCACATGTTGGACTCCACACCTAATCCTATTTGTTGTGTATCTCCTTCCGCAGGAAGCGACGCCCTGGACCACCACGCCTCGCTCCTGAACGACAAGCTGCAGAAGGACCAGCTGCACGCCCGCCTCGGCCTGCTGCTCAACGATCCCGGCAGCAATGGCAACAGCAGCTCCAGCGGCAGTGGCTGCGAGCCCATCTCGGCCCACTCCACGACCAGCACCACCAGCAGCAGCGGCGTGGGAGCGGCCAGCACCACCACGAGCGGATCCTCGCAGAACGTCAGTCCGGAGCAGACGCTGGCCAGCGGCGGCGGGCTGCTCAGCGGCAGCCAACTGTCGGTGGCCACCAGTCACGGGCTGAAGGAGGATGCACTGAGTCTGTGTGGCAAGTTCAAGGCCGGCTGCTCCATGCTGCACGTTTACGAAGCGCTTCCAAGCAAGAGTCGCAAAGGAAATGTCCGGAGATCGACACGTGGTCAGCAGGCATCCGGTTCCAGCTCCTCTTCGGCAGCAGCAGCAGCGGGTATCCAGGGATCCAGGGTGACAGCCTCCACGCTGGCAGCAGTTCAACTGGCCCTCAAGCCGCTGTTTTTCGAGGTGCCGCTGCAGGAGCCGGATCCGCCGTACGTGGGTCGCCAGTGGCTGGTGCAGCAGCTGTCCAACATTCTGCTCGGCACGGAGACGCGTGTGGTGCTGATCAACGGACAGCCGGGCACCGGCAAGACCGCCTTCTGCCTGCAACTGGTGGAGTACTCCTGCTTCGGCCGCCGGCAGATGCAGGACGATCCCGATGGCATCTACAGCCAGCTCCAGCTGGGCGCCCACTGTGAGCGCATGCGGGGATTGGCCTCCCACATGGTGGGCTACCACTTCTGTCAGGCGGACGCCAATCTCACCTGCCAGGTGCCGGACTTTGTGCACTCCCTGGCCGCCCAGCTGTGCCAAGCGCCCCAGCTGACCGCCTACAGGGACTACCTGCTGTCGGAGCCGCACCTCCAGGACATCCTCAGTGTGCGCGAGTGCATCGCCGATGCGGAGCGGGTGATGAAGCTGGCCATACTGGAGCCACTGGCCCAGTTGCATCGGGCGGGCAAGATTCCCGCCAAGGTGGCCGTCATCCTGGTGGATGCCCTCTGCGAGGCGGAGTACCATCGTCCCGATCACGGCCACACAATAGCCAGTTTCCTCGCCCAACTCACGCCACACTTTCCGGCCTGGCTGAAACTGGTGGCCACCGTGCGGACCCAGATGCTGGAGCTGGTCAAGGCGCCCAGCTACACGCAGCTCACGTTGGACAGTTGGGGCCAGGCGCTGCAGCAGGACATGCTTGACTACATTGGCGCCCGACTGGCCGACAGCCCTGAGATCCGGTTGAACATTGGCGGTGGAGGAGGAGGAGGTGGCGGTGGCAGTGGAAGCCAGGCGGGCGGTCAGCCGCAGACAAAGTTCGTCTCGCATTTGCAGTCTTTGAGCAGGGGCTCCATGCTGTATGCCAAGCTCATACTGGATCTCATTGCCCGCGGCCAGCTGGTCATCAAGTCGTCCAGCTACAAGGTGCTGCCCGTGTCCCTGGCCCAGATCTTCCTGCTGCACTTCAATCTGCGCTTTCCCACCGCCCGCAGTTTCGAGCAGGCCGCCCCCATCCTCAACGTCTGTTTGGCCGCCCTATATCCGCTGACGCTGGACGAGATCTACTACAGCATGGAGGCGCTGGGCCACGGACGCGAGTCGCTCAGCTGGCCGGAGTTCATGCAGCGCTTCAAGCTGCTGGATGGGTTCCTCATCAAGCGGCTGGACAACACGTACATGTTCTTCCACAGCTCCCTGCGGGAGTGGCTGATGCGGCGCGACGAGGGCGAGTCCAACAAGTTCCTCTGCGACGCTCGGCTGGGACATGCGGCCATCGCCTTCCGGCTGTCCCGTCTGCAGGCTCCGTTGTCGCCGCAGCTCACCCTGGAACTGGGCCACCACATGCTCAAGGCGCACTTGTACGGCGGCACCAGTTTGACCCTGCTTTCGCCAAGGGATCTGCAATCGTATTGGTTGGCTGGAGCGGCGGACAACATCTCCTCCGCTTTGGGCGCATTGCGCAATGTGTACAGTCCGAACTTGAAGGTTTCCCGTCTGGTCCTCCTGGCCGGAGCTTCGCCAAATCACCGCACTGACTACATGGGCGGAGCTCCGATCCTCTGCATTGCTGCGCACGAGGGCATCCTGCCCATGGTCAGCTTGCTGCTGGAATTCGGCGCCGATGTGGGTCTGACCAACAGCCAGGGCTGTACTCCGCTCATCCTGGCCGCCATGCGTGGCCACTGCGACGTAGTGCGTCCGCTGGTGGCCGCCGGCAGCAGCCTCGGCCAGCTGGACATCACGCAGCGCTGTGCTTTGGTCCATGCCGCCCGGATGGGTCACCTCAGTGTGGTCAAGTACCTGCTGGCCTGCGACTGGTCGCCGCGTCCCCACTCGCAGGATGTCACCAGATCGGAGGCCCTGCAACAGGCACTGATTGGAGCCGCCGCCCAGGCGCATTGCAAGATCCTGGAGGATCTGCTGGACCTCAACGAGAGCGAGTTCGACCTGGACGTGAATGGCATGGAGCCGAGCAGTGGCGAATTGGCGCTAACCGCCGCCGCCCGTCACGGATGCGTCGATGTGGTGGCCATTCTGTTGTCACGCGGCGCCCAGATCGACGCCCGGAATCGACAGGGATACTCCGCACTGTGGCTGGCCGTCAAGGAGGGTCACTGGAGCGTGGTGGAGCACCTGCTGCAGCGGGGCGCTCTGCTGGACGAGCCGCTGGGCCAGACGCGCAAGACGCCGCTGATGATTGCGGCGGAGGAGGGCCATCTGGAGCTGGTGGACCTGCTGCTGGCACGAGGAGCGGCCCGGGAGGCGCAGGATCACGAGGGTTTCACGGCCCTCAGCTGGGCCTGTTTGCGGGGCCACTTGGCGGCGGCCAGGACGCTCATTGAACATGGCTGCAATCGCCATCACGAGGATCACAACGGACGCACCGCCCTGGATTTGGCCGCCTATCAGGGAGCCGCCAGCCTGGTGCTCTACATTCTCGAGCAGGGCGGCAACCTGGAGCACATCGATGTGCATGGCATGAGGCCGCTGGATCGGGCCATCGCCTGCCGCAACATCCAGGCCGTGCAGGTGTTCCTGCGCAAGGGTGCCAAACTGGGACCCACCACGTGGAGCATGGCCATGGGCAAGCCAGAGATTCTGGTGGTGCTGCTCAACAAGCTGCTGGAGGACGGCAATGTGCTCTATCGCAAGAATCGCTTCCAGGAGGCCGCCCATCGGTATCAGTATGCCCTGCGCAAGATCTCCGGACTGGAGCAGCTGCTCGAGAGGAATGCCATCTTTGCCCAGCTGCGGACCAATCTGCTGCTGAATCTGTCGCGCTGCAAGCGAAAACTTAATGTGAGTATATATAAAGGGATAGTAGAGAGGATTAACACAGAAACGTGATTAACCATTTCCCTTTCTTTTTTAGGAACTTGACGCCTCCATAGATTTGGCCACGCAGGCGATTGCCCAGAAGCCGCACAGCTACGAGGGTTACTATGCGCGGGCAAAGGCGCGCATGGAGCTGGGAGCGTTGAACGAGGCACTGGTGGACGCCAATGAGGCGATGCAGCAGGCCGCCCAGAGCGGCGTACTCTGCGAGGTGGTCGAGGTGCTGAAGCGCATCCAGACCGAGCTGCTCACCCGGATCACCATCAGCAGCGAGGATCAGTCCGGCAGGATGACCAGCGGCATCGGCGGCGGGGCATCCGTCGTTTACGAATCTCACCACGAGATCACCGATTTGTAAATGTCGATTGTTGTTGTGTAGTGTAGTGTTGTACTCGTCGTATCGCCTGCGAACTAATCGCTATTCTATAACTTAAGAGCTACCCTAGACCTTAACTCACTGCTATTTATTGCCTTCGAATTCGAATGTTCTTAATCTTAAAAACAAGCTAAAACTATTTTTGTCTCTTTAATTTTGTCTACGCATGTAAAAATTAGTTTTATCCGCTGATTTATTATAAGCATCAGTTCTTACAGATAACAAATATTAAATAAATGCGAATTTTGTTAAGAAAAGAGAACTTGTTTTCTTTCACAAATTATTGCAGACTTTTGGGGATATGCTTAATCATTATTGGGCTTTTCTTTCGAAATGTTTTCAAAATTGTGTTGCATAGTTTTGGGCTTGGTTTTTAATAACTTAATATTAAACAAAGTTATAAAAAATCTATAAGATCTCATACAAATTCAACGAACACAGACCAAACATATAATAATAAAAATTTTCTTTTGAGAACATCTAAGAGTATAATTAAAAACAAAATTTAAAACAAATGTGTAAACCTTAAGTAGATATATACAATTTAAACCTAATATATTTGAGGGAACATAGCATAGGAATGGAAAGTTGGACATGAAATGTGTGTTTCAGTTGAATACCAAATTCGGCAATAGGAAAATGAGAGAGCTACAAATGCTAAGAAGTATAGCATATTAATAAACTATGCATTGCAGGTTTAGTTGCCATAAATAAGATTTTGTGCCGCAACGTATACTTAAGTACATATAAATTTAACAATATCCTGATTGTTTCTAAGTAGTTTTTCCATTAAGTTTACTCAGTTCAGTTGGTTCCCCGGCATCGCAACGTACCCGATGCGACTGGACAAGCGGAGCTGCGATCTGCAAATGCAGAACATAGTCGGGAGCTGGAAAAACAAAAATGCAATTACACAAAGAGCTCAGAATCGGAATCAATTGAGATGGAGGGTGCTAGATGTGGCATTCTTGCTTTTGGAAGTAATCAAACAGCGGAACTGACTGCAAATGAAAGCGAAGGAAATGAGAAGCGTGAGTTTTGTTGTGCAGTAAGGATGATCAGTGTGGCGATGCTATCAAAACTAGGCTCACTTTGCTCCAAAAGGAATTCCAAGTCATCGGGGCAGTCTATCGTGGGAAAATCAATGTTGGTCGACTCCTTCAGTATCACACCGATGTCCTTGTGGGCACTCATTAAGAACAAGGGCACATTCGCCTTGGCGAGTTCCTTCTGCAACGATCCCATTCCTCGAGCTGCCGTGAAATCGAAATCTACAAGAAATAAACCATGAAAACAAATCTGAAATGTAATCTTTCATGTAAAAAACATACCGTGCACATGTGCACAATCCAGGACAACGGGAGCGGTTCCGTGGGTGGTCAGAGCCTTGGAGATTCCCGAGCGAACCCATTCGATGGCCGGGAAGTACAGTGAACTGTGCTTGGGTCGAATCAGAATGTAGTTAATGCCATTGCTGGTCTGCAGTTTGGACACACTCAGCACGGGTCGGGCTGCTCGGTAAACGAGGAAGGCCACATCGGCACTCACGCCCAGCAGGAGGCCAATTTCAACGCCCACCGCCAGGCTCATCACGAATGTAATGGCCCCCGGGAGCAGCTCCCGTCGGCTGCAGCGCCACAGCGGCCTGATGACCTCGAACTCGATCATGAATATCACCGCCGAGATGATGACCGCACTGAGGGCCGCCTTCGGGATGTACTGGAAGTAGGGTGCCAGCAGTCCCAGCGCCAGCAGAACCAGCACACTCGTATAGCAGCCTCCCAGCGGAGTCCTTACTCCACTCGCATGGTTGACGGCACTGCGCGAAAAGGATCCCGTTACCGGCATTGAGCTGCAGAAGGCGCCACAGATGTTGCTCATCGAAAGGGCAACCAGTTCACGCGTGGGACTCAACCCGGCTCCTCCAAAGGCCTTTGAGATGGCCACATTTCCCAGCACAGCAATAATGGGCAGTATTATCATGGAAGGACCCAATTCCGAGAGCTTAAATGGAGAGAAAATTGGGTTAACCACTGCAGTTCAACTAAATAAATTAATTCGAAAGCAACCGAATCAAACATATTAATTAAAGATTTTAATTAATCAAGATTTAACGGATATAATTCATTGTGCAGACTAAAATTGAGTTTGACAATTAATTATAATTTATTTGCACTTTCAAAAAAGAAAAGATAATACAAGAAGAAAGACAATTAAAAACCAGAAGTACTACAACAATAAAGCCCAAGAAAAACAAGTAAACCAAGACACTAAGTAAACCAGATTGTAGATCTTGATATACATTGTATAGGATCGCAAAAAAAAAACAATTATTTCTATGTTTAAATAAATGTTTTGTAAACTCACCATCTGCTCAAAGTTCTGCTTGATCTCGGTGCCATTTCTGTCTAGAATGGTAGTCTCGAATTTGGGCAGCGAGACGTTTGGCAGACCGCTCTTGACCTTTCCGGTGAGGATGTAGGGACAGCTCGCCATTTGCTCGCACGTGCTGTAGGCCAGCACACTGGTCACCAGCACCACCAGAGCATTCCGTCCGGTGGCTATCACCCAGATGCTACCGCTTATCAGCTGCTGCGTCCGCAAACTCCGGATTCTTCCGTCAAGTTTCACGTCTTTGAGTTTCTATGGCGATTGAAAATTGATTTTATTTTTTAGCTTATTAAATGGTTTATACTTTTAAAAATATCCTGTCAAGGCGGCAAGATCGTATCTTAATATAGTTTTTGAAAGGCAGCATTCTAAGGAGTATGAATGTATAATCATCTAAATTTAAACTTTCAACGCGTTTTTCTCGAAACATGTTTTAAAATTGCTGCCAATACAACTAAACAATTAAAATTAAAACTGAATATTCTTGAATGTATTTACTCTAAAATAAACTAGGATCTTTTTGATTGCTTCAAAATTTTATGTTGGGCATTGAAATAAAGACCATTTTTAACCCAAAAAAACAGATTTTTTTCAAAGCTACGCCATTTTGGGAATTTTTAATATTTTTTTTAATGATTGTACTTTAAACTTTATTGCCCATTTTAAATTTTTTAGGTTTCGGTTACTCATTCGGTAGGAATAATTTTAGTAGTTGTGGTACCTTTTTTGTTTACACCTCAAAACACCATTATTTTTCAATAGTTTTGAAAGAATAAACCGTGAAAACATACCTTCTTATGCCCAAAATACTTCAAAACTTTCTATCGAGTACTTTCTTTTAGAAAAATTTACAAAAATTACATTATTTTTTATGGGTCACACTGGTATAGCCCCTTAATAAATGCAATAACTTACCCGCAGCAGCAACAGAACTGTGATGGACACCAATCCCAAAGTAAAGTCGCCTTTCCGCACCTGATGCAGATTACCAAACACCGAGCGCATGGTGTGGATGAAGTCAGAGCCGGATCCTCCACGCAAGCCCAGTAAACCTTTTAGCTGCGAGGTGCCAATGATTACGGCGGTGGCGGATGTGAATCCCACAGTGACTGGCAGTGATATTAGGTCCACCAGGGCGCCCAGCTTCAGCACTGCCATGCCCAGTTCCACCACGCCGGAGATGAGGCACAGCAGTATCGCGTAGGCAGGACCAGATCCCAAACCGAAGCCAGTGTGCCGGCTGGTCATCAGTGCCAGCAGTGCCGTGGGTCCAATCGTCACCTGCCGGCAACTGCCGAGCATTGCGTACACGATGCCGCCCACAAAAGCCGAGTACAGGCCATACTGTGGCTCCAGCCCAGCCAGCGTGGCATAGGCCAATCCCTGGGGCAACACCGTGAGTCCCACCGTCACTCCGGCTATCAGGTCCGCCACTGCATCCTGACCGGTGTAGCCGTGCAGCCACTTTAGACCCGGCAGCAGGCGATAGCCCCAGTCCCTGAGGGTCATGTCTGATGAGTCTGTGGATTAAACAAAAGAAAATAGTTAATAATCGTAATTTGAAGAACAATAATAACAAGAAAACAAGGCATTAAAATGGGTTTAGCCGATGCCAAAATCAAATGCCAACATTTTAATGAAAAATAATAGAAGATTGTGTCACAAACTTTATAAGCAACACTTATTTTTGGGATTAAGCATTAAAAGTAACCTTAAATAAAATGACTAAAATATACAAAGCAAACGCCATAAACTATGTATAAGTAAAATGGAAAGAGAATACACGCAAAATATTAAACTTTCAATTCTTGATGAATTTTAAAAAATCGCAGGTTCAACGACTTACTTAGCATATTTGGCTACGAGAAGTCTGCGTGACAGACAAGCCCAAAAAAAAGGAGACGCCAAGAAATGTTATTACTAAAAAGCAAGTCGTAAATAAAACCCGAAGAATTCAGAAGAATAGAAGAAATACGAGTTTGTGGTATATCAACAAGAATAGGAACCAAACCCTTGATGATTACAAATGGCTCACTGTGAAAACTAGATTGTGTGAAATTAATCAAACTTATCAGCAAACTAGTTTGGTTCTGAATTCGTTTCAAACGAAATTGCTTTAATGTATCAATATCAATAAGTAACCAAAGTACGCCAGAAACTAAAAATGTTTATCAAAAAATTAAAAGGTTTTTCTTTTAAGTTTATAAGGGCATTTGTAGCATTTAATCGTGTACCGTTTTAACTTTAAGAGCTCTGTTCATTTAATATGAAATTGTTTGACTAGCTGTTCAGGGTGAGACCAAACCCAATAACACAACACTCCATTTCAAGGCATTTAGGCCAATTTCACACAACAACAATACAAGTCGAAAAAGTCTAACGTCTAAACGCAATGAATTATAATTTGTTGGAAACTCACGTAAATGTTTAAACAAATGTTTTGATGTTGTTCTCTGTTCGAAGGGCACGTTCTTTTCAAATAGCCAGAGTTCTTAATTCCTATTATTTACACTAAAAACTCGAAGCTCTGGAGCAGGTCAAATCGGTTAGAGAGCTGGCCAAAGACTGAAGAATAACTGATCGGTGATCACACGACTGCCTCAATTAGCTCAACAAGTGATAGAGTTAAAAGTATTGGTTCGGGTCGCTAAAAACGTGATCAAATTGCTCGATCGATAAAGGCAAATACAAACACGAGATATGTGAACGTTAATTGAGTTTTACTTTGTTTTGCTGACGATTTATTTACAATTTGAAGACAATAATAAAGCGTGAATAATTTGTTTGTTATGTCATACGTATACGCTATAATAAAAATAATATTCCATCATTTTATGAAACGAGTAGGTGGAATTTTATTGCACTATAAAAAAAAAAAAAACTATACACTGTAGATAAATTGATTTAACAACGCTTAATGCGGTAAACATTTGCTTGGATCATAATTGTCTAGGTCAGACATTTTATCACAATTTAAGCGTGATTAAATGGCATATTGTAAAATCATTTTGAGCTTTCAGTGCTGAATGAATTGTATTGTATATGTTATTAGTTCCGCCAAACAATGATATTGTGATTTGAACAAAGTAAACAATTCAACTGCGTTTGTTAAAATATTTGGACGTATGTATGTATTAGGTGATCAGTTTTTAATTTAGAATATAATTGGAGTGATATGCAACATTATTCAATAAAATGTTTATTACGTTTACAAAGGGAATGAAAAATGGAGAAATAAAGAAAAAAAGCTTTAAGTTAGGGTAAAGTTAAAAATAAAATATAAAAGTATTAAATTAAAATTCTCGTGGATCTAGTCTTACTTTCGCAGAACTATTCAATTTTGTTGACCTTGCAAATTCATTATCGATTAAATTCCAAAAGTGAGATAAGAAGCACTAGCAGTATGGAAATGTTTAACTGAAGTGCCTTATCGGCAATTTGTAACCGGAATTAATAAAGCATAAAAATGCGAAAAAAACGTGCAACTGTAAAGCGTCAAAAGTTTATTAACCCCTTGAAGAAACTGGTGAAATCCGTTCTTTCCTGGTTCATGGCAATAATATAATTGGAGAGATCACTAACATACATGTACGTATCTGAACATATATACATACATCATTGCCGATTGTTGACAGACGGCGAAATGGAATTCTGCACATTTTTTGTACTTTCTTTTTACCCACACATACCTAAAAAAATACTAGTTTTTCTTAAAGCTGTCATTTGTAGTAGTGTAGTTAAAGTAAACAAAACGAAAAAACAGGGGATCCAATTGTTTTGTTTATTTATAACGCGAGCTAGTTTTCGAAGAATTTGCAACAACAAATGGGTTAATGCAAAGGAAAGTGGCACAAACATAAAAAACACAAAAATAAACAATGCAACTCTTGTTGCTTGTTTTCTATAAGCTCTTATCACATTTATTAGCTTATATCACTTTATAATTAATCTTAAAATAGTAAGCAAAGCACTTTTACCGGTGAAATCGAATTAATGTAAATAAATTTGTTTTTTTCTAGAGCTGGGGCCAAAGTCGATTTTTGTCCGATATAATCGATGTTTTAACGAACAGCTGCAAGTCTAGGGTTGTCACAGCACAAGGTTAATTCACAATGCTGGCGCCCTCTAGGCGGATGTTAAAGCGAACTATCTGCAGTGCAGCATTTTACAGCACTGAAACTGATGCAGCGATTATATATTTTATTTGCAATTGTATCCAAACTAATGTAAAATTAATATACCTTACTTACTTTTAAAATTCAACACTTTTACACAGTCACACATTTCCTTAAAACTCAAAATTTAAAACAATTTCCCCCCAAAAAACAGAGGTAAGACCGATATCGATATTTTTGTACCTTGACGTTTTCCACCACTAAAATCGTAAGACGGGCAATTTTTTTATTATGGCACTTGCGCGGCTCACAAACAATATTTGCTGATTAAAATCCATTGGAAGTCGCTGCCAAACGTCGAGGGCTCTTCAAGTTAAAGTTCCTGCATAATAGGATCGCCGCAAGACAAGCAAAAGTGCCGGAGACCAGCCGTTTACTCACCGCCGCCTACTTCACCAGCGCAAAACGAGGAGACGCCGAACGGAACATACAGTTTGTGCAAATAGCTAAAATCCACACAGTCCGCCATCGAATATTATGAAATGGGTAAGCTGCGAGGGCTAACGAGTGGGTGTACGCATTTTCCGACCGGTGGGCCCGTTTCCATGGCCTTGATTTCCATGGCAAAAAATAGCGAAATGCAAATGCATCTTCAATGCCGCTGCATGTGCGTGTGTATGCGTGTGGTTGCGGCTAGTGTATGTGTGTGCAGTTTTTTTTTAGGGCGTTCTAACTGTTTTTCTTTTGGGCTCATTGGGGCAAAAATTAAATGGATTTTGTGATATTTTCACGGTTTAATTTTAAATGTGAAATTCGTCAATGTATTGTTTAAAAAGTTATGAAAAGTATTGGCTTGTTGCGATAAGACCCAGGCTATAGTAACTGGAATAGGAAACTCTAAAAAAATGGATTCGTGATTTTCGAATATCGAATGTAATAGACCTGGAGCATTAGAAAAACTTTCTAATTATTGTAAAAAACAGCGAGACCTTGAAACTAAAATATTTGGAGTTGTTTAGAGCTTAGGGTTCGTAAATATCTACCCCACACAATATAATATAAATCACAAAATTTAAAATCTTATTAAGATTCACAAATCAGGTATTTTAAGGGCACTTTACTATAACTTTCATTTTTAAATTCAAGATTACTTGATTTATTAAATTACCTTAAAACTCTATTTCTTAATATTATGACTTGTAACGAGATTGATTTGGCGGGATTAATTTCTCTCAGCTCTAATAAAAAGCCAAAATTACCTCAATGAGAAGGTCTGAAACCAAACTAAGATTTTTAATTAAAATAGAAATAATATTGTGTTTGCGCCACAGCGAATCTTGTAAAATAAACAATGCCTAATGCTGTCTATTTTCAGCATCAGCTTCAAGTATCTTGTCTTATGTTATCTCAAAGTGTGTTAATGAATGCGATACGATTTAGGTGTGATAGAGTCTTGTAAGGGCAGAGTTAAATTGTACATATATATTCCGATTCCCCTGCATTTGATAAAGAGCATTGCCTCAGAACCAAACCGTAATACCATTTACCCAAGAGGAACTTGTTGCTTGAGGCTTGGTTGTAGGTCAGTGCGAAGAGGTGGCTGATCCGGCGACGAAGAGTGCGCACCAGGCGACGACCGGCGACGATGTAAGTAGCGCCTATCGTAATCCCCATCACTCCAGTAACCACCTCCAAGCAAATTATCAAAATCGATTCCTTCACGTGCCTTTGTTTCGTTATTGTTTGATTATTTCGTTCTTCTTTCGTATCAGCAGCAAAATTGTAGCACTTCTAACAGCGATATTGGCCAAACCTCAATTACAAACTCTTGTTTAGTTGCGCTAACGTGTTTAACCAATTGGTCCAGCTATTTTATTATGTTGCTAACCCTTAAGATCCCTCACCAAATACACACAAACACCACACACTTGGATATTCGAAATTGTTATTTAAGGATGGAAACTCCTTAGTATTAATGAAATTCTTTTTTAAATCGGTAAACCAATCTTGATCAGTGCTAAATTGTTAAAAACAAAAACCCATTCAACTTGTTTGTAGTGAATAGATTGTATTAATATCGTTAAACATAATTTCCGACAATATGTACTCTTTTTAAATTTGATAAACTCAGTTCCAAAAAATATTGATATATTTATTAATACTGTTTTTCAATCCATTATACTTAAAAATGATTTCTTATCAGCCCCAATGGGTTTCCAAAACATATACACTCTCACACATAAAGAATATCCACCCGAATATGATATACATAAATAACACCAAGTCGTTTTGAACCAGAACCAATACCTTTCACAGACAATGCCTTCGGCGATCAGTGGCGCGGCACATGGCCAAGTCCACATACCGAGCAACGAGGAGTGCGGCATCCGGGACGTGTGGAAGCATAACCTGGAGGAGGAGTTCCGCACCATCCGCAAAGTGGTGCAGAAGTACCACTATGTGGCCATGGACACCGAGTTCCCGGGCGTGGTGGCACGACCCGTCGGCGAGTTCCGCTCCACGGCGGACTACCATTACCAGCTGCTGCGCTGCAATGTCGACCTTCTGCGGATCATCCAATTGGGTTTGACTTTCATGGACGACGATGGCAAAACGCCGCCGGGCTACTCGACCTGGCAGTTCAACTTCAAGTTCAACCTGAGGTGAGCTGGCACTGCTTAAGCGATAATAGGGGGTTCTATCATCACCTTTCGTATCCATAGCGAGGACATGTATGCGCAGGACTCGATAGATCTGTTGCAGAACTCTGGCATCCAGTTCAAGAAGCACGAGGAGGACGGCATCGATCCCATTGAGTTCGCCGAACTGCTAATGAGCTCCGGCATTGTGCTGGTGGACAACATCAAGTGGCTGTGCTTCCACTCTGGCTACGATTTCGGCTACCTTTTGAAGCTGCTCACGGATCAGAATCTGCCCTCGGACGAGAGCGAGTTCTTCGAACTGCTGCACATATACTTCCCCAATATCTTCGACATCAAATATCTGATGAAGTCCTGCAAGAACCTGAAGGGCGGCCTGCAGGAGGTGGCCGATCAGCTGGAACTGCGGCGCGTTGGCCCCCAGCATCAGGCCGGTTCCGATGCCCTGCTTACGGGCATGGCCTTCTTCAAAATGCGTGAGGTACTGCACACACATGATTTGCACTTTGAGCTAGAAGCGCCCGTTGTACTCTTTCCCTACCTGCTTGAGCACACCATGAACATGAAGCCGTCGGTCAGCCGGATCTGCCTGCTGAGCCGTAAGGCCTACATCGGGGGATGTCCCCCCGATGACTCGGTGATGATCAGCAGTGGCAACGGCACCGGCAACAGCAGCTCCTCCTGCGATCCGCTCACCTCGAGCTCCTATATGGTCACGCCTCCCGCCACTCCCGGTTCACCGGAGCGCGATGGCTCATCGCTTTCTCACTTGCCTTGCGTCTGCTCCGATACGCTGACCCCGACTATTTCGGACTGCTAGAAAGTAGTGTTGTTGCCCTGCCTTTGCCACTACTAACGTATCTTGCCTCCGCCCATCATCAACATCATCATCATCCAATAGGTTTAAGGTGGTTCATGGTTGTCACAACTCGCCCATTTTCATACATACATCACATATGTACTTAGTTATCTATATCCTGCAGCATCTGCAGTGCCAGTGAGCCGCAATTTATGAATGAAAACCATAATTTGAAGTGTTTTGAGTTAGTTTAAAACTGTTAAAATCATGTGAAACATGTCTATTAGCTTTAAAGCTCGCGGGACGAAAAGAAAACAGAAATGGATTTGAATGGAAAATTAAATGAATTTGAATTAATTTTCTTATACATTTTTGTTTATATTCTTTGGTGTCTGGGCATTGCATACGCAATCTTAAGCATCTTGTTGTTTTCAAATATAATTCATACGGCATGACTTCTTACCAATGGAGGAATTTGTCTAATTTGCCTTAAAACGTTATTAACTGCTTTACTTTAGTTTTAAGTTAGAAGGTAGAATTTTAATTTGTCAAATGACTTACTGAATTTTGTTTCGCAATTTTAAGGGCTTTGCTGTCATAGATTTATACACAGTTTACTGTGTTCATCAGCGTAGCAAGTGCTTAAGCTGCCAAATAATTCTAAATTAACAAGAAAATTGCAGAATAATTAGAAGAATAACAATCTAAAATAAGAGAATTACTAATACAAAATCACCATCTAACAACATCGGTAAACGGTATGTAATTTAATTTATTTATAAGTAGGACTCCCCAAACTGATTGGGTGCTACCATTTAGATTTGCTGCTGTAGAGATTTATGTGCTTTCAATGCTTTATGGTGTATATACTTACCTAGATCGCTTAGCTCACTGCTTTGTTCTGTCCCATTCCAAATCCAGACACAAGTTATATGCCCGCCTAATGGAACCTTACACCCTTTTCAGATGTTCTTCGAGGACAACATCGACCATGCCAAGTACTCCGGACACCTGTACGGCCTGGGCACCTCGTTCATCGTCAACGGCACCAACTTCCACGAGAGCAACGGGGAGACGAACAGCGCCTCATGATTCGTGCTAATGGGCAACGTGGTCGTTCACGACCGGAAGTTCGAGCAGGAGGGATTAGCAGCGGGTCCGCCGGCCTCGGTGCAGGCCACACCACCTGGCCAACCCATCCTCGCCGCCGCCACCACACCTTTGCAATAGTCTGCCAACAGCCACAGAACGTTCCCGTTTATACAACATTTACCCCGTCAGCCATAAGCTAATCTCTTGATGTTCCCACGCTAGTTCAGAAAAAAAAGCAACCGTAAAACGCAAAAATATGAGAGAAACCTGCTAAACTAGAACAGATTCAATTTCAAATTCTGCATGTCTTAAATGTGTTACGAATACAGAACTAAGGTAACTAAGCTTATATTGTAAGCCAAAGGGCAAAATAGAATATTGTGTATTTGTAAAAAAAAAAAACAACAACAATATATTTAAAACTTTTTAATTTAGTGTATAACAATTTTTGTTTTTATTTATTTCAAAGGAAATATTGAAATCAGACAAGTTAATTAAGGATTAGGGAAAATATCCTTATATCCATCTGGGTATATTTCAAACATTTGCCGAAAATCAAATATTTTTCATTAATAAAAAATTTGTAAAAGTTCAGCTTAGGTTTGTCTTGTCTTAAAAACAAGAACATTTATTAATTAACTTAAAAGCCAACGAGTTAAGGATAATTATAGAGAGAATACATTCAAAAATTTCAAATTATCTGAGTGTTGCCAGAATCTACCGTTAGAAAGCTATCGATTAACATCGAAAGTAAATTCTCGATAGCAAGCCCAAGATTTTCAATATATCGATACCATCGTGAGTGGTTGGCCCCTGGTCCTTGAGTTTGTTTGGTTTCTTGTAAATATCCCATGATTTTGGAGTCCAAAGCCCATTCCGATGGCATCCGTGGCTGAGTGCAGCCACAGCGTCTTCGACATGGTGACCCACCTGGCCACTTTGTTGGCGTCGGAGGAGCAGGCGACAAATCGGCCCACAGCTGCGTCGGTGGCCAGGAAGCGCTCCAAAATCTATGAGGATCTGCTGCGCACTGGGACGATGTCGTCCCAAGACAAGCTGGAGCTGCTCCGCCAGGTGAGCAGTGAGGTGGCAAAGAATCCCAAACGGAGGGACAGCCTGAACCGCTTCCAGAATCTTCTGGCAGGAAAGGATGAAGCACATCCTCACGAAACTAAAAAGGATCCTGAACCGGAGAAGAATACGGAGAACCACTACAAACGTGGCCTCAAAGTGTATAAGCCGGGAATACTGAAACTATACGAACTGCCAGACCGCTTGCCCAGGGAGCCAGTGAACCCAAAAGCGCTCAAATCTCTGGATCAGATGGGACGGGTCTTAAAGCCCCTCCACTTGCAGCCCCACACCGATCTTCTACTGACCAACCTGAAGGCGCCTCCGCCGGAAAAGCCACGCGTCGGTTTCAATCTATCCTTTTTAACCTTCTCCGGCTTAGCAGAAACCATGACTCGCATGAGGGAATCCAGGGAGCAACCAATGCAACCACCTCCCCGACTGCCAGTCCTCAAAAAGAAGAGCCCACCTGCCCCGCCGGATCCCCCGTTTGTGGCCCAACCCGGACCCCAGAAATACTTCATTTCGGATCAAATGATGACCAACGAATTGAAGCTTCTGCAAAACAAGGACCTGGTTCTCTACTACATCGGCGAAGCGGCCCTCATAGATCACCTTAAGAAGGCGGCAGCAGGTGTTCAGTCAGAGACGTTCCTGAGCTCGCCGGAGGACGAGCTGGTGCTGGTATTCAGGCCCAACACCACATTGCGCACTGTGCTGCCCGAGATATTGGCGGATTTCGTGGATCCCTTCTTGCGCTCTGGCTGCGCCTTTCGGCGTCTGAGTGCTCGCACCAGGTGGAATCGGAACACCATGGCGCGTCTGGAAAGGCCCCTAAATCGGGTGAGTCCAATCCCTAATCTTCTCATGAACTTTTAATAAGTCTTTAACTTTTCTACAGGCCATGCGCAACATTTTGGTCGATTTTCTAGCCACCAATCGTGAGTTTTTGCTCTCCCAGGCCGCCGAAAATCTCTCCCAGCTGCTGATCAACTGCCGCCCTGCCATGCGGCTGCTCCATCAGCTGGAGAATGTGTTCAAGAGTGAGCCAAAACGTAAGACTCCCATTCCGCCAAATGGACATGTGATTCACTAGCTTCATTTCATTGTTTAGTAAACCTGGACTCTGGGGTTTCGGGCCCCTTCCTGCTGCGCTGTGTTTGGCTGGCCATCGACACTTGCGGCAACAGTGACTTCCTGCAGGTTCTCATCTACTTGCTGCGGTGCATATCCCAAACATACTTCGTTCAGCTCCAGAGATGGATCCACCAGGGTGAGCTGGACGAGGCCGTCAACGAAATTTTCATCAGTCGCAGCCTGAACACTTCGCCGGCTCTGGTGAACGAGTGCAGCAAGGAGTTTTTCGATAGAGGCTACCACGTGGTCAACGAGGCCATTCCGGAGTTCCTGCACGGGTGTGAGCAGGACATCCTTCAATGCGGAAAGTACAACCAGGTGCTTAAGGCCTATAACGCTCAGGTTTGTAGATTATGATTATAAACCAAATGATAAACCATTCATAGCTGCCTTCCTAACCCACTAGCATCCCGTCTTTGATGTGGAGTACCCGGAAATAGTGGTCTGTCTAACGGAGCAACAGCTCAAGGGGATGCGTCGCAACCTGGCCGACAGGTATGCCGTAATCTACCAACGCTTCGGATGGTGCAGCATGCAGAGCATCTTCGAGGAGCGCAAGGCCACCAAACGTAGCTTCGCAAATCTCATGAAGGAGCGCACGCGGTCGCATCTGCTTGCTTGGGAGGAAGAGCAGCGCGAGCTCCTGTCGAAGGCGAATGACCAGAAGAAGCTGATGTACGATCAAGTCAACGCGGAACTGCAACTTCAACAGCAAAGTCGGCTGGATAAGAGGCGCGAGGAGATTGTCAACGAGTTGGCTTTTCAGCGGGAGAGCGAACGGTTGGAGGATAATCGTCTTGAGCTAGAAAAGCTGGAGTTGCAAAAGCAAGTGTCGCAACTAGCAGCCGAGTTGATTGGCAAAGACCACCAGGAAGAGACCAGCCCGGACCAGAGCACATATAGTGATCTCAGTTTTGCATCGTGTGTGGAAGGAACAGATTTACGACCAGAATCGGCGTCGGATCAAGACGATGCGAGAACAGATAAGGTTAAGGAGGCAGCAAGAGAGCAGAAGAAGCCTTCAGATGCGGAATCAAAGCATCCAAAAAATAAAGAATCGCAAAAGCCTCCAGAAACGGTATTACAAAATCCAATAGATGTACAACCAGAGCAGCCAGTTGTGGTGGAATCTCAGCCTTTGAGTTCCAATGTGGTTCAGTTTCAGCGGAGCCACTCGGATGTGCTTAATTCCAATGAGCAGCTGAACTCCCAAACAGAATTCGATCGCAATCGCCAGCATATTCTTTCTTCGGACCAATTCCAGGAGTGCTATACAAAGGTCCATATTCAACAGTCGGAATCGGATAAAACCACAACCACAACCTCAACTTCGGGATTGCACGCGAACCTTCCGCCCGACATCAATGCTAATCTAAATCGCATTGAATCGGAGGAGCTGAGCGACATGCAGAGAAACCGTCTGCGCAATGAGCACCACGATGGTTTCTCCAGTTTCAACTCCACCGAGAGTGAGCACACCCATCGTTGGCGACGCCAAGCGGATTCAAATACGGAACGTGCTAGAAACCGTCGACGTGTATTAGATAGCGAGTTTGGTATTGCACAGACCGAAAAGGATTTTGAAGAAAAATCATTGTCTTGTCTATCAAAACGGGCATTGGAGAGCAAGCTATGTAGTACAGTGCGTGAAGATAAGGACTCGCCTTTCCTACCTCTAGAGCTTAACAAACTCCACGTGGAAGTACCTTTGGCGGTGCTAACCCCCATGTCCACCACTTCCGATGTGGACATCTTTGGGTTGTCACCCAGGGAAACGGTTGACAACGATGCTGCCAATAATAACAATATTAGTGAGACCAAAGAAGGCTCGTATTCGGAGTCACTGCAGCCTGAACTTGTAGTTGCCAAACCCACTAAGACATTATCGGATATCCTAAAACCAACTATCCATCTGCCCACCTACTTTGGGATGAAAAGGGCCAACGAAAAGGCGGTTCTCACTGTGCCGGAGCCCTACAATCCACTCATGGCCCGTCGTTGCCTGCACCTCTCCGTTATGGCTCCAGTGAACGCGCACTATGCCCTGCTCCGGAACGAAGTGCTCAGGATCTTCCAGGAGTTGCGTATTTACGAGCATTTCCGTAAGCTCAGAAACTTGTTTTTCCTATTGGACGGCCAGTTTGGCACATTGCTAACGAGTGGCATCCTGGGAAGAATAAGGGCGGGCATCGATCCGAAAAGCCTTTGCCAAAAGGGCATCCTCGACACTATGCTTACGCATGCATTGGCTGGCTGTTCGGCGGATGAGACCACGGTGTCTCAGAATCTCACGCTCCACTGCACTCATATTCCGGATACGCTGAATTTCCTGTCCCTTGAAGCCACATCCATGCTAACGCTGCACTGTAATGTGGATTGGCCATTGAACCTGGTGATCAGCCCCGAAACGGTGGCTAAATATGGACAGATATTCGGTTATCTACTGAAGCTTCGCCATGTAAGCTTCGTTTTAGAAGGATCCTATGAGCATCTGCAACAATTGGGCAAGCTGCTTGGACCGGAACTCCGCACATGTCCACACTTTCGACACTTGCAAATGGTGCGCCACAAGTTGTCGCACTTTATGACCTCCTTCCAGACGCATCTGGTGGCCAAAGCCCTGCAGTCCACTTGGAATAGCTTCAAGGAGGAGCTGAGCACCGTCGATTCCATCGAGGGATTGTACAAGCAGCATGCGGCCTACTTGAAACGGGTTGCCTTCCTGGCTTTCTTAAATCGAAGGAGTGTCAAGGTTAAGGAAACCATCGACAATATTCTAGTTATTATACTACGCTTTTGCAAGTAAGTTAATTTCATTTGTGGCTTAATCATTTTCTTATTTACTTAAATTTAAATCAATATTTTAGAGTCATTCAATCACAGTCGTTTATAATGGATCAAGAGAATCACTTTGTGCATCCACGCTTTAAACGCCTTTTGCAGGAGGAGGCTGAGTTCGAGAAGTTCATGCAGTATCTCATCTATTTGGGCAACAAGGCAGCCTCTTCTGGTTACCAGGAGGAAATCGGTGACCTGATATGTATTATTAATTTTAACAACTATTACAAGGTATCTGAGGACAGTTCAAGTTCTTAAATGGAAACTCAAACGTCCGAACACGAAACTGTGAAGGAAATCGTAAAAAGAATTTATCTTACCATTTAGCTGCGCTTACTTAGGTTTTAATAAATATTTTTAAGAGTCCCTCACATGTAAAGCAGACAACAAATAATTGATGAGATTTCAAAAACCTTTTTTATTATAATTTTGGTTTGTCTTTCCGATTTGTTTTTTTTTTAAATTTCTGTAACTAATTATGTCTAACTTGTATTTATAATGATTTTCTTTCTTATCAATGCTTTAAAAGTCAAAAGCTTTTGAGGGTTTACCTTGTTAATTGCTTTTTTAAAATAAAATACCTTATTGTTCAAGCTTCTAAATTATAAAACAATATGAGTTCATTTGCGTATTTGAATGCTCAAAAGTTGGTTTATAGGTAAATTTTGACGGAAGAAAAAATGTTTTTAAATAAACTAATAAAAGTAAGAAAAGTGTTTGTTAAAAATTAGCACCAACATGTCCATAATCTCTTAAAACGCTTGCCTCGAAAAATTGAATAAATGTTTTATTGTGCCTATAATGGAAAAACCTTTTTTATTATCTTAATTTGAAAGAAAATGAAAATTCATTTGTTTGTATTGGGATTCTTGAATAGAAGCTTAAAAATTAGAGTTCTACAAAATAATTTCTTAAAAGTAAACATATTGACTGGATATAATAAAAATTTAATTTGAAAATGCAAAACAAACTTCTTCTAACTATCTTCGGCAAATACAATTTTTTTTATTTTTACATATTTTTTTGTTCAAAATTAGCCTTTTCAAACTAGAATGCACTTCAATTTAAGCAATTGAAAGCTAATAAAAGAAAAGACATGAATTTCATTATTTTGTATTATCTTAAATTTTATAGAAAATGAAAATTCATTTGTTTGTATTGGGATTGTTAAACAGGTGTTTAATAATGGTTGTTATTAAAAATAATTGCTTAAAAGTAAACATATTGACTGGATATAATAAACATTTGATTTGAAAAGTAATTTTAAAACCAACTTCTTCTAACTATTTTAGGCAAATACAATTTTTTTATTTTTTAAATATTTTTGGTTCAAGAATGCACTTTAATTTGAGCAATTGAAACCTTATAAAAGAAAACATATGAATTTCATTACTATTATTTTTCGAGATGGTCAAACATGTTTTAAATTTATTTTATTTTTAATCAACAAGTAAAATTTGAGGCATGACAAATGTCGCTCACTTTGCCATCACTAATCGGCTGACCGGATGCGATAGTATCGATATTTGATCCGTCCCTGGTCATGAGTCACTTCGTTTAGAATTATTCAGTTTTATTTTTAGTTTACAAAAACGGTGCATGCGTTCAGAATTTAAATAAATTTAAGTTATTTATCTCATCGAAATATAAACATAAATTATGCAGGTAAGATTTAATGATAGTTCAAATGAAAATGTTTATGCATTATCCGGAAAATGGGTTCTATTTGACAAAATACGATTGTGGGTGTGATTTGGTGCACCCAAAAATAAATTCCATATTTGGTAATGAAAATGATGAATGAAAACTCACGTGTCTTTGTTTTCCGTAGGACCCAAACGAAGACACCGAGTGGAATGATGTGCTGCGCGCCAAGGGAATCATTGGGCCCAAGGCAAAGGAGGCGGAGATCACGGAGGATCAGATCCAGAAGCTGATGGACGACGCCATCCAGCGGCGCACAGATCTGCCACTAAATGAGGGCCAGCGGGACAAGCCGATCGACGACATGTCCCTGGACGAGCTCGACGAACTGGAGGACTCCGAGGACGAGGCTGTCCTGGAGCAATATCGCCAGCGACGCATCGCCGAGATGCGGGCCACCGCCGAAAAGGCGCGCTTCGGATCGGTGCGCGAGATCTCCGGACAGGACTACGTCAACGAAGTCACCAAGGCCGGCGATGGCATCTGGGTGGTCCTCCACCTGTACGCCAACGGAGTTCCGCTCTGCGCCCTGATCCACCACCACATGCAGCAGCTGGCCGTCCGCTTCCCGCAGACCAAGTTCCTGCGCTCCGTTGCCACCACCTGCATACCGAACTTCCCCGACAAGAACCTGCCCACCATCTTCGTCTACCACGAGGGATCGATGCGCAAGCAGTTCATCGGTCCGCTGGAGCTGCGCGGCGACAAGCTGACCGCCGACGAGCTCGAGTTCATGCTGGGACAAGCGGGCGCTGTGCCCACGGAGATCACGGAGGATCCGCGCCCGCAGATCAGGGACAAGATGCTGGCCGATCTGGAGGACAAGAGTGCGGACTTCTACTAAGTAGTAGCCAAATCATAGCCCTCATATCACTTCCTTTGCTGTAGGGTGGGTCAATATTTTAAGAATGAATCATGGGGGAAACTCCAAACTAAATTCGGATCTGTTGTGCTAAATGTTTTAACTTTTAAGATAATTCAGAAACTAAAATAACAAACAATTATGGCAAATGATTTATCTTAATCAAACTAATTTCCAAGCTTAAATGTTTTATAGGTAGAATGTATGCCTAATAACTAAAACAACAAATTAGTGGATCTAGTTTTAAACAAAAGAGTGTTCTTTCGGCGACCGTTTTTTGTTTAGCCCCCAAGATTAGTCATTTTTCTTTATCCCCACATATTGACCCAGTTTATCATCAGGGATTCCCCTTGCACATGTTCATTTCATTGTTTTGTGGCATTTATGTACCCTCACAAATAAATCGTTTACTTTTCTACTGAAAGTCACTTATGATTTTGTTTAGTGCTGCTGGTCACCGCTTTGGCCACGCTTTTCGGTTTGCCCCGGAAAATGTTTGGGTCGATGATGTTGTATGGATGCTCGCAGGCGGGATTCAACACACGCCCTCGTCTTTGCTCGTGTTCTTCGAGGAGATGAGGCGCCAGAAGCAGGAACAGCTGCTCCGTCCAAGATGGCAGGCCGCAGGTGGAGAAGCACAGCTCCCAGTAGGGCAGTCCCAGATGAGCGATGGCCATCCGCAGGTATTCGCTGAAAGTGTCCGCCAAAAACTGCCAGCTGAGAGTGCTCAGCTCCAGCAGATAAAACTTTGGATTGTTGGAGCTTGTGGATTCGTACAGCATGCACACCTGGTAAGAAATTCATCAAATGAGTCAGTGAAGACAAATGTTTCAATATTTTAAAATCTTATTGGTAAAACAAAATTATATGGCTGATTTTTAAATGTAGTATTTTTACAATTTTATTTTTGAAATCAAATCCAATAAAGAGTTATTATGATTTAGTTTAATAATGTTACAAACTCGAAAATTTGTTATAGAGTACATACCTTAGCTACCTCGTTCACATTGTTGATTTCGAATATCTTTGACTTGGCAGTTATAATAGGTGTTGCGTTGCCCCACTTGTCCTTGCCGGCGGCAACTGAAGCTGGAAGGGATTGCGAGCTACTAGCCGCCGCCAGAGAATCCGAGTTGCTAGTGGGCAAAACCGTTGAATTGCTGGAGTGGCTGGCCGTAGTTTCGATATTCTCACGCAGAAGGGTTACCTGCAGCAGGTGTGGAAAGTGGATGTGACCCACCCGGCGGATATCGTTGGCTGAAATGGGGGAGCTACAACAAATGACCTAGGAATAGGGAACCCACTCACGTGCATATTGGTAGCTCCAGTTCAGAATGAATCCATCAGAGGATAGGTAGAACTTCTTCATGTCTTCCGGGAGGTAGACGCAGTGCCTCTGCTCCCAATTCACCACCTGGCAGGCGTTCAGTGGCTGTCGTCGCTCCAGAGTCACATTACACACTCGCGGCACATTGGCTAGCATATTGGTAGGGGTTAATGCCACAGGGAAGGGATCATTTCCTACTCACATAGGGTTCTTATAAGGCCCAAGGTCAGGTTTTCGTAAAATGCATCCTCTGGCGATAGCTTCTTGTTCATCGTCAAATAATTTGTGTCTCAGAAAAAATTCTGCTCAATTTATACGTCAGATTTGTTTATATATACATATGTAAGCTGCTACGGTATAAACAAAGTCATGTTGTATGGGTTGTTGTGGCAACGGGGCGAATGGTTATTTTTTGTTGCTTCATTTGAACCAACTAACATTGTGCTACAATCCTATACCAAACATCACAGCTTCAGACAACATTCAAAATAGTTTATTTACAAAGAGCATGAGACTTGTGTTTAACAAAAAAAACTATAAACTGTGGAGCTTCGACAACAATTACACATTCAAAAGTCTAGTTTAATGATCGTGGAAAGGAGTCGAGTATTGGTCATTGCTTTAGGACTTCCCGATGGACCTCATCCCTTGTTATCCTGGGCCTCGCTCTCGGCCTCCTCCTCGTGTCAGGAAACCTCCCACACCGTGGACTCCACCGACCTTCGTGGCCTAGCGGCGACCTCCACGTGGGCATCCAGTCCATCGCTCAGCCGGCTGAAGCGGCGAGCCCAGCTTCCACGGGCAGTGACCTGGCTTCCGGTGATCGAGGTCCGAGTGCAGGTGTCCCGGAACAGGCTCATGATGTCCTGGTTGTCGCCCTGGGCCCTCTTAATCCCATGCTGGTACTTGGCCTCCTTGGCCAACAGTTGTTCCCGCTGCATTTGGGTCTTCACCTCGGACGGGACGTCCGGAATGATGAACTGCATGATGCCAGTGATTACAAACACCACGTGCTGAAATTTAACAAATCATTTATAAGCTTTGCAGTTGAAGAAAAGCATTTAAAATTAGCCCAGATTGTCTTAAATTTTACTATAAATAACAACCAGGAAGTTTAAAAGCCAAGATTTGAAAAGCACTCATAAACTTGACAGTACAAGGAAACAATTCTAAATTAGCCCAATGGACTTTAAATGTTACTAGGAATTAAAATATATATAATATATTATTATATAATATATTATTATATTAATTCAATAATTGGCTGGAGGTTTAAAATACTGCAATTACAAACAGCACATGCTAAAAATTTTAAAAATCACTTAGAAGCTTTACAGTGCAAAGAAACCATTTCAAATTAGCCCAAATTGTAATTTAAGTTTACTATGATTTATGAGATATTTTTAAGATTGTTGGCTGGAAATGGAAAGTCAAGTAAAGTACCTTTAATTCTGAACTATGCAGTAGAGGGATCTTTTTGAGGATAATAAAAATAAAAACATTTTGAAACTACCCACCTCGAAAACCACCACAAAAGCCAAACGGGCAGCAAAGACATGCCAATAATGGGGACTCAGTCCATAAGGCTCATAATCCTTGGGGCCATTTCTGCAAATAAACAAAACTATCTATGCAAAAAGCACATCAGTGAGAAAAGGCAGTCAAACGCACCTGTAGCCGCGATACTGGCAGGTATCTGGATCTTTCTCACTGACCGAAGCGCCCCACTCTTCCTTGTAGTCGGAGGTGTTGAAGATGGACAGCGAGTGCTCGATGTAGCCCGCCAAAGTGTGGGTCTCGGAGTAGACGAACTTGTAGACCATGCGAGGTATAAAGTCACTGGTGTAGGCTATCACAAAGGCATTCGAAACGACGGCCGTGTAGGTGATGATCCGCAGGATGCCGTACCAAGCTCCAATGTCCTCCACCCGTTCCGCCAGTGGCCGTCTGGCCTGGGTGACCATCTTGTAGGCATCCAGGCGGATCTCTGCCACATTATTGAGGAGCGCGAAGAGCGGGGCCAAGGGGAATGCAGCCACAAACAGGGTGACAAAGCCATATTGCAGAACTGGAAATAATGGAGTAGATCAGATCACTTAGATTCTGAATTTAGATCTAAATATATCAGAATACTCACTCATCTCCAGATACTCATCGAACAAAGCCAGGCGTCCTGGGTCCTGCATGTGGTAGTCCTGCTCCCAAGCCATGTGCAGATGTGATTCATCTTTGGTGGCCTAAAAAGAAAAGTATAATTTTTAATGGTATTAAAATTGAGTTTGTTAAACAATAACTACCTGTTTGTGCTTCCTCTGACGCCACCAGTTCCAAAACTTCGGAAACAGGTACTCCATGAAATTGTTCCAGCACTGTTTGCCCACCATAATAATGGCCAATTGGATGCAAAGTTCCGACAAACAGCCCGCCGGATCGCAGATGTCGTTCTTCAGTCTGAAAAACTGACTCCTGCGGGCTCCTTCATCTCCAGGATAATCAAAGAAGCGCCCCTTGAAGAAGGCGATGTAGATGAGCGATGAGTAGAAGTTCATGAACTCAAAGAAGAAGATCTTAAAGGTGTACGAGTCCTCGTATTCCGTGTGGGTGCGCGGATTCTCCAGGTTGGTCAACCTGATGGCCATGCGGTGATAGATCTGCAAGTGATAAACGTAGCATAAGCCAACTTTAGATGTTGGTAGCTGAAAGTTGGACTTACCCGTGTCAGCAGCATAATGACCACCAAATTGATCAAGGCAGCCGTGACACTGGTGAATAGCTTGGCATGCTCCTTTACGAAGAACCCTCCTCCTCCATAAATAACAGACACCAGAGTTATGCGATATAAGATAGTGCCCAGCACAGCAGAGAGAACGACGGAGATCTGCAAATAAATATATTTAATAAATAAAATTAAGCGCGGTAATTGTTTAACTTCAGGCTCACCATGAAAAGCACAGCACTTCCGGTAATGACAAATCTTATGGATCGATTCCAGGTGGACATGTAGGGTTCCTTTTCCCGCGTGACAGGATTCATGCGAAACGTTGTGGCATTCGTCTCAAATTCTGGACGGTTCTCTTCGTCCATGTCCACGTTGTGCAAGTCCCATTCCCAGACAAGCACCGACTGTTTTCGTTTCCAAAGTTCCAGAAATGTGGTGGCTGTTTTAAAGATTACAAATTCATAGTTTATGCACAACTTGAAATAAGAATAAAATATGAATGAATGTTTAATATTAAATATTTGTAATAAACTTTAAATAAATTAAACCTATTCAAATCAAAGACAATAAAAATATCTAGTTTAAGATTCATCAATTGCTTTATTATAAAGTCTTCAAATCGCACTTGCAATACAATGAACCTTTTTGGTAAAGACGGAAATTTATTGGTAAATTTTAAATTTAGTCCTGTAATTATTTGTTATAACAAATCTTTAAAATAGTAATTTAAAAAGCGTTGTATCTTATGTCATATTTATGTTTTCAATGAGTAAATTGTTTCCCAGAGCTCCATATATGTATACTTCGAGCTTTATAGTCCAAGGCAATATATAACTAGGAGACTTATTTTTCTGTCAAGAATTATAGCCAGCTTACCCCAGAAAGACATGAAGATGGCAAAGAACACCGTCGAGGGATTGTCAAAGAGATAGGTGAGCCGCGAGAAGAGGCAGGACTCCGAGAGGCGCTGGTAGCTGCATGCCTTGTCGCAGAGTGGACACAGGGTGATGTTGCCCGTGCCGTATTCGTTGCAGATCTCCTGGCTGGGGATGTTGTCCTCCGACTCCAGGGTGGCCAGTCCGTAGATGAAGCAGAGGAAGCCCACCACGGACGGGTAGACGAGCATCTCCGTGTAGAAGCCCAGCCAGCAGAAGTACAGCGCGATCTTGTCGCCAAAGTACTTGCGCACCAGACACAGTGGCTGCTTCTTGTACCACTGCGAGGGATGGGCCCACGTCTGGTAGAGCACCCGGCGGTCCAGCGAGATGCCGCTGGAGTGCGGCCGGTCGTACCGCCCCTCGTGCAGCGGGAAGCAGGCCAGGTAGGTGCCGTCGTTCAACAGCCGCCGGATGCCATTGCGGTCACTCTCGTCGAACGGCGTCCGGATGAGCACCTGCATCACCATCAGCGAACGCTGCGCACTGGTGAAGGCCGTCGCCCGGTCCTTCACAATAAATCTGTGGCAGGATAATAATAATATTTTGGTTATTAATATAATATTCATTTGTTTTCTTAAATGAATGTTTAAAATTAAAAAAAATTGTGATGCCTTGGGTATTTATATTATATATCAGCTCAGCTGAGTGGCTAAGTATTAAGTATTTTACTTTATTTTAATCAACTCAGCTGACTTGTTAAGTTGTATTACGTATTTTACTATATTTTTAATATAGTAATAGTAAAAGTTTTGATCTCGTTCAAAAACATAAAGTCATCCGTTTTCAATACACCCTCATTAATCTTCTTAAAGTAAATCTTCGTTCAAAATAAGGAATATAGTAAATTGACTCATGAGATCATACACATATCAGTAAGCTACATAGAAATGAGGGGATCGGTCAAAAGACTTTAAACAGTACAACAACAACAGTTTACTGCATTACGAAACTGAACAATTTTGAAAGCCAAAATTAACGATTTCTATACATAGGCATTTGTTAATTTTGTTTAACTCACTGCTCTTCTGGGTTGCCACCAGCTGTTGCAGCCTTAAATGTAGTCTCTCCCTCCAAAAGGGTTTGGTCCAACTGAATCCTTTTGGTCATGCGCTGCCACACGTCCTTCCAATACTGCACGTTTCTAAGAACAACGTTCTCCTCGTCCTGTTTATAAAAACACCGATTTTAAAGGGCTTTCAAAGGGCTTACAATATGAGGCACTTACCCAAGATGGTTTCACGGATATGGTGATGAATCTTTTGACGGGCAGCTTTAGGTTCATGACCTCGGCCAGCCGTGTTTCCAGGCGCCACGGCAGGTGGATCTTCAAAAAGAAGGTCTTCTCGTTGAAGGACTGCGACTTGTCCTCCAGCTCGACCTCGAGTCCCTCCTTGATGAGGTTCTCCATGAAGCAGCGCCGGTTGTCGCGTTTCTTGGCCTCCACCTCGGTCATGACGCCCAGGTCCTCCTCCTCCCAGGCCAGCACCATGTCCACCTTGCGTCTGCCGTCCCGGAACATCAGCGACTCCGGGTCCAAGCCCTCCCGGTCCTGCTTGCTGACCCTTCTCTCGTCTCCGGACTCGCCACCCAGGCTATTGCTCTTGCTGGCCTTCCGACTGCCGTAGTAGCTGCCGCTGACGGAGCTCATGGCATCGGAGGTCTTCCGTTCCGTGGGTACGAGTTGGCGGTACCCAAATTGGTCGGGTAAAACGTTCGAGTGCGACGACTCCATAATCTCATATGACTGGTTCACTCGGTCAGCTGAGCCCAGTGTGGCACTCAAGTTCAGACCGAGGCTCCTTCGCATGGCTGTGCCCGGAATGTCCTCCTCATTGCTGCCCACGATCTTGGGTCCAAAGGCCTGCGTGGGACTGGGTTCTGCGGATTCCGATTCCAGGTGCGTAGGCAGCGGCACAGCAATCGAGTTGGATTTGGGGAACAGGGGATTGCCATTGCTGGTCCGCATCACCGAGGAGTTGAGCCACTTTTCCGTATACGCAGCTGATCCTGCTCGAGTCCGATTGGCGCTCAGCTTGGTTTTGGGCGGAATCGGAGTGGCGGGCTTGCTATTCTCCACTAGTTCATTATCTTCCCCTTGGCAGCGGTATATGTCAACTGTCTTTTCCTTTCTAAGTGGTCTTGGTTGCAGATCGGCGTCAATTAGAGCACTCTCCTGTGGATAAAGGTTGCTGGATTATTAATCAGGGGGAGTCAAGACATAAGTCGGACTTACTCCGTAGCCAATCAATCTGCCTGCCACTATGCCACTATCCTGGCTGAGTCTTCGTGGTCGTGGTTTTGTCTGGCTCCGGCGGCTCAGGCGCTCGCTCTTCGCCGGACTGGACATCACCTGCCTCCGGGTGAAGGGGTCTGGGGATTGACGCGGACTTCGCAGCGTTGGCACCGAAAGGAATCCTGCAGGAAAATCATTTGTATATTTTGGGGTTGGAATTTGTATCATTGCTAATCTTCCCACAGTTCTTTTAGCTGACTTCTCCCCAAATTCAATAAACAGAAAACTTTTTAAGTTAAACAAATACTAAGTAAAATAATTAATTATTCTTATAGTTTCAATTGGCAACCACTTCAATTAATTAATTAATTAATTTTTAGAAAACAAAAATGATAACAATTGGCTCATCAAGATACGAACATTTAAGTTAAACCAATATTAAAATTGAATAACCGAAACTTTCCCAACTCAAAGTTGCAATAACGAGAATATGTCCCTATTATATTATATATTATTATTTTATTATAGTCAAAGCAATTAATACCCCGAACTTTCCATAATTCGAATTTTATTGTTGGCAGGAAACTACCGAGTTTCGAAAGTTAGATAGTATTAATATTATTTTGTAGCAGGTTGAAGTTGAAAAGGTTGAAAGTTGAGAAAGTTATACTATAAATATTCTAAGAATAGCTTTCATAAGCCACTGTGTAATTTTTTCGAAAGTCCCCTATAATTACTGCCCCTTTTCACTCACTGGGAAACTGAAAGAGGCACTGCTCGCTGGTCCTGTCGGCCTCCCGGGCTGCGCTGCTGATGAGATCCTCCCGAGAACTGGCCTCCGTTATGGGGGCGGTGCTCTCATCCTCGACGCTGTCGATGCGGATCTGAAAGACGTGTGACCTCTCGCCGGACCTTCCTTCGTGACTGCTCATCGTCGTCGCTGGCCAGGAGCTATGGCGTCATGGAGCTCTGTGGATCGTAATTGGAAGGGCGGCGGGTCATTTGGGGCCACTTTATAATTTGGCCTAGTTTGAAGGCTCGCTTCGGAGCCACCTGCTCCGTTACCCATGATAAACTATTTAAAGTATCAAGTTCGGCCCTCTAGTGGGCTGTCAATCAAAAGCTGTTTTGCTGCACATACTTTTATCCCCCGATTCGACGAGAGTCCAGCGGACATTAACTATTCATGTATGTTTATACTACTGGCCTCGAGCTGGGCGTTAATTTATACCCTGAAGAGTATTTGTATCTTCATTTGCCAACGCGTTCCAATCAAAAGCTGAACTCGCGCACGCATTCGACATTGACCCATGGACGGTGTTTATATAGTCTTTGGGTTTGGATAAGGGTATGGGGGATGGGGGAAGGCGAATGCCATCGGGAATAATGCCTTCACATTAACATTAGCCACCATGGAGTGCACCATGGGAGCGAGTCCAGTTGGGTCGTCGCAGATTGCGAGGGGGGGAATCAAACTTGTTGCTACGAGTGGTGAACACTTTGCCAGGCGGACGAACGCCAATAGTTCTAAATAATTGGCCTAGATTTGGTATTGGGATATGTGCACTGTGTGTGTGTGGGTATGGCAATGTGGGGGTCAGTGGATAGCCAATGGGCGGCAGACAAACAAATCCATTCGCGGACTCGAACTCGTACCTGGATCACTAATAAGCGTGCGACGGACGTCCTGGAAATGTCAGCGTTTGTCGGCAGTTGTGAAAAGTCCCATGCCATTGAAGTAATCACAACAATTGAAGGTCTATTGATTCGCTCCTGTCGGTTCCCAGCAATATGGTATATGAGTAATCGATTATTGATTTGCGGCTTCCACTTTCACTCAGATGCAGCTGGAGTTCAGTTGATGAGTCTTACGGTCTCACATTCACAACATCAGATCGGCTTAGGATCTGTAAGTAACTAACTAATTTCTCTCTCTTCAGTTCGAACTGACCCACTATTGATTTTGTGTGGCTTGTAGTTATTATCTTTCAATCAAGGTTCACATTATCCAGGCACACGCTCGCACGTCCATCCTGGTGACCACTTGTAACAGCACTTAGCACTTAGACACTCCCGCTCTGCATATGGAGTACCGCTCCCCACGACGGTTCCCGACCGATTGGCCGACCTGGAGCTATGACCCATTGGCCAGTGGACAGTGACACTCTGGGACAGATAGGTAATCACGGTAGTACTCGTAGTAGCGGCTCTCTCTCGCTGAGTGGACGTCGAGAATACGACCATGGAGGGAGTACTATCCGCAGTGTTGGTATCTTGGCATTTGTACCTACGTGGATACCTTTATAGGGAATGCTATCCATTGGGACTATTCACCGATAAGAAGAAATATAATTTTCTTAAGAGCTGTATAGAAATGAAAAACAAATGAGATCAAGATATGTATATCGAATGACTTGAAGTTGTTGTAGGCCTTACACATTAACATACTCCTTACACTGTATATTTAAATTTCCCATTTGCTTGATTATTATTGAAATTGTATATAAACCAGAATTAAGTTTCACATATGAAGTAAAGTAAACCTTTTCAGATTTTATAGCCAACAAAGGTATACCCAATCCATACTTGCCCATCACTGGCCATACCGTATTTGATACGCATTTAGAATGGGTCTGGGGGATATGCGGTCGGTACTTTTAACACGAATATCCTATTAATATGGTATTTGACTCGCTGCACGAGGTGCTTCGTGATGACTTTCTAATTTTAAATCAGGCCGACTGTCCAGGCAAACATTTCCTGCCCACGGAGTTGATTGTGGTAAATGACGTCAGTTTTTCTCAGGGTCTTTGGTAGCCATAGCGTTTTAGCTCTTACATATGTAATGGCGGTTGACCTATAGACCAAATTAATATCGCACTTGAATGAAGCTATCCCAGGGGCACCCTCAACAACGCACCCTTGTTGCGTACTCGCTCAAATTTGTGACCATAAAAATAGAGTCCAATGCGACAATGTCTGGTGCTCGTATGTTGTAAGTACTATTATTGTTCGACTGGAAATCTATTTTGATTGAATGCACGTCACTTATAACTCCGAGACCCTGGCTTTGTTTGGTTATTTCGGGGGTAAGTGCGTGCTGATTTGACCGTTTTTCCGTTTTTTTCTTTCGGCTTTGATTGACATTATCATTTTAATAACGAAGTAAAAGTAATGTTTAAAAATTAAGGCATGCAAAATTGAGTCTTATTTTTTTAATTAACAGAAATAACCTTTCTATATCACAGTTTTACATATTGATTTTCTCTTATTTAATTGTGTATTGAAAACTTTAGAAAATAAATATTAATAGGAATTCTTTAATACTTCAATAATTGGCAGAATATTTAAAACAGGGGTGCATAATTGTTTTTGTAAATGCACATACACATACATACATACATAAGTAAGCTTGCTGGTCACATCTTGCTTTACACTAGCAATTTTTCGTTTCTTCCTTGCGGTCCAATTCGTTACTGATAAGACCGAGGCAAGCCAACAACAATTACATTGTTTGTTTTTTTTTTGGATGCCTAAGTCAAATGAAATTTGTTTTTGTCTTTTCCTCGGCCTTACACTAAAATTCTTTACTTGTGTTCGTGTTATTTTTTAAATGTGTTAGTAAATGCACTGCCATAAGGCCATAAGTTTTGAGCACCCCTGATCTAAAATAACAGTAATCAATATCCTATGTACATACATATGTATACATATGTATATGTATGGTTATCAAATAGTTTATGGTTTTGAATGGGCATCCATTAATAGTTATGATTAAAACTTCATTAAAGTCACTATTGCTTAAGCTTTTGAAGTATATGTATGTATGTATTTAACCACCACCAAAAGTTAAACGTAATTAAATCAGATCAAGAGTGCACCGCTGATGACGTCCTCCGAATCGCTTTTGCACTGCTGCAGGACGTCCAGTTCGCAGCTGCTGGTCAATCTGTTGAAGAACTGCCCCTGGTCGCACTCGCCCTCGATCTTTTGGCCGTGGACGCAGGTGAAGTATCCCCGGCAGTTGGCCGCATCCCGTGCCAGTTGGCCATGTCTTCCGTTGCACACGCCCACCCGTTCGCCGTTCTCCATGAGACAGGTGCCATCGTTCTGCCGGCAGATGCCCAAAAGGCTATCGAAGCTCTCCCCATTGCGACATCGCTGGGAGACGGGCTCGTCGTCGTCGCAGCTGGTGTACCGCCTGCAATCGCCCTGCTCCGCCACGGAGGCACCATTTCCGATGACGCCACAGATTCCGGCGAAGGTGGTGGCTACATCCTTGCAGATTCCGGTTGCATCTGCAGTCTTCTCCAGGCCACTCAGCTCCGACTGCCGGGTCTCTAGGGGCTTCTCCGTTGGGGCATCCCCATCCGCACTGACCTCATACGCCTGGCACTGCTGCAATGTGGCATTGAAGAAGTGGTCCGTGTAGCAGAGCTCATGGCGCAGTTTCCCAGAGACGCACAGATAGAAGTTGTTGCAGTTGGCCGGATCGGGCATTATATATCCATGTTTGCCCTCGCAGACCAACGGATCGGGGGGCACATGCTGGTTGTTGGGATCGTCGCCGCCGTCATCGGGAACGGATTCCACCAGTGGGCAGGAACCGTCGTCCGCAAGGCAGAGCAGTTGCTCCGAATCGAAGAAGGTTCCGGCGGCACAGCGCTGTGCGGTGGCCCTTCCTCCGACGCAGATGAAGTACCGGGTGCAGTCCGTCCGATTGGCCAGGAAGCTGCCATCCTGCAGGTTTCCACAACTGTAGACATAGCTGACATTGCCCTGCAGCTGACCATTGGCACACAGCTGAACGGCCTGCGATTCCGGTTCGCAGATGGAAAGCACCGGATTGAACTGATGCCGTGCGGGACACTCCACTGGAACGGCTAATCCCCTGACGCAAGCGTAGTACAGGTTGCAGTAGAGCTCGTGCGGCAGCTTCACTCCATGGAGACCGGAGCACAGCTTGGGGGCACTTTCCGAGTCGCTCGAATTCGAGTCCGAGCGGCACTGGCCGTGATCCACGCGGCAGATCGAGAGCAGGCTGTGAAAGTACTGGCCCTCGTCACACTGCAGCAGACTGGTGCCATTCTGGCTGGAGCAGCTGTAGTAGGATCGGCAATCCTCCGGATGAGCCACCAGCTTGTCATCTTGTCCCGAGCAAATGGCCAGCTGGCAGGAGCCATCGTTCGGTCGGCAGTATCCCTGGATGGCGTCGAAGAAGCTGCCAGAGGGGCAGCTCTGGGGGATGGCGGTCACCTGTTGCAGACAGAGGTAAAACCTGGTGCAATCCGTGGGATCGGGCACGCTCAGGCCATCCGGTTGACCCAGACACTGGTTCTCCGGGGCCAGATCCTTCGTCTTCGGTTGGCATTGCGATTGCAACTGACACCTGCCTAAATGGGCGGCGAAACTATGTCCCCTCAGGCAGCTGCCCAGATGCCACTCCTCCGCCTGGCAGTAGAGGAATGACTGGGAGCAGTTGCCTCCGAACTGCGACCGCAGTTCTCCCTCCCGACAGATGCGTCTCATCCCGTTGTCCTGGCAACTCCCATCGCTGGGCACACAGCCCAGCAGGGGCTCAAACTGCTCCCGTTCCTCACAGCGCTTCCTCGTCCACTGGCCACCAGAGCACAGCTCATAGCTGTGGCAACTGGCCACCAGGGATCTACTTTCCCCATCGGAGCAGTCACCCCCACTCTGCTCCGGCGGCAGGGAGCACTGGCCGGCATCGTTGGGCAGACAATAGTTGTGCTCCCGGCTGAAGTACATGCCCAGAGGACACTGGTGCAGCCACCAGGAGTTGTCCAGGCACATGAGGTAGCTCTGACAGCCTCCCGCCGCCGAGGGACGCACTGCCAGGTGCTGACAGTGCTGAGAGGAATACCCAGCTGTCTGGTTTCTGGCCCAACTGCAAATGGTCTGATTCCGGTCCTGCTCGTGGCCCTTGGGCAGTGGCAGACAGGATCCTATCACGGATGAGTAGTAGTGCTGCTTGGGGCAGTTTCGCAGACGCCACTTGCCACCGGAGCACCGGAAGTACTGCAGGCAGCTGCCACTTTTGGCCACAAGTGTCTGGGACTCACTGGAACTGCTGCAGGCCGGCAGATTCGATACCCTGGCGTAGGCACAGACCAAGTCATCGCGGGGCTCCAGGCAGCGTTGCTGCTCCGGGTTGTAGTACCGCTGGTCAGAGCAAGTGCGTCGCCGCCAGTGGCCATCGATGCAGACCTCGTACTGCGAACAGTTCGCTGGCACCGAACGCTTCTCATCCATGTCACATATCTATAAAAAATATTAAAGAATGTGACTTGATTTAATAATACATTTTTTTAAGATACAATATTAATATTATGGAGCTGTTGAGCTGCAGCCCATAGATTGGATTTATCGTGAAATAACAAGGGAAAAAGTTTGTACTAATTTTTAAAACATTTTTAAATGTACTATTAGACCGCTTTCAGTATCAGAATTTGTTGAAACTAACAGAAAATAACAGAACTGCTCTTGGTATTTTTAATGTTTCTACGGCAGAATGCATTTAATAGTATAGTTATAATGCCAAATACTATTTATATTTTTACGCAAAATTAAATCAAAATTCTTTTTCATTTCTATTCAAAGATCAGGGTCTCCATTAATTTTTTTTTTAAATAATATGCCCCCTCTTAAACTCCCCATCTCGTTGAAAATTTTCCCTTTATCTGACAGATGGACAAAATCCACATGTTCCATTCTATAGGTACACAAATGAAAAGCCGACATTTTGTAATTCATCTATTTTGAATTTATTATAGCGCATATGTGGGTAAGGTACATTATTGGGTATTAAATACGTATAGAAGTGGAACAAGCGGAACATTCACATAAACCGTAACTCATAGATAACAACTAATGTTATAGGGTAGAATAGGAGTATAGAAGGCTAGGCCGTGACCGGCTTAGAAGAGTGTGGGGAAGAATTTCTTGAACAGGGAGATGGACCTTACGTTTTCCTCCGTCTCCACGGAGCGCTTCTGGACGCTGTGGCTCGAGCAAAGGCCGAGTTCGGGGACGAATTCCTGCCCCTGGGCGCAGGGATGGTAGGTGACACTGATCTTTTCCTGGTCATCGCAGGAACAGAAGCCGGACTTGGTGTTTTGGGCGGCAAAGGGCTCGAACTGGCCTCGCCGGACGCACTCCATCAGGTTGCAGGAGATCATCGACATGGCGTCCTTCAGCTGACACAGTCCCTGGTCCTTGTCAAACGTGAATCCCTTCTCGCAATGGTGGAAGGAGGCCACGCCGTCGCAGGAGCAGAATCCTTCGGTGGTGTTCATCGCCTCAAAAGCCTCGAACGGAGCTCGCTTCAAGCAGTTGGTGTAGTCGCAGGCCGCGATCACACAGGATCCCACGTTATCCTCGTAAACGTGCTCGTCCGTACAGCCCACGAAGGTGGACAAGCCCACTTCCTGGCAGGTGCAGTAGCCCCTGGTCGTATTGGAGGCGGCAAAAGTGGCGGACAGAAGGGCACGGTTGTTGCATCGGGTGTGGTCGCAGATGCTGGAGGCTGTGATCTTGGAGGCCCCCGACAGACAGGCACCTACAACGGCGTCGTATTCCTCACCCGCCGCACAATCCTTGAAGACCGGAGTTCCGGCCACGCACAGGCAGAAGCCCTCAGTCGTGTTGAGAGCACTATAGGAGTAATAGTCGTCGGAGGTGCCGCATTGACCCGGTTTGCAAACGCACTCGGATGCCTGAAAGCCGTGAAATGAACCATGGATTAAACGAATAAGGAAGCTATCTTTGGTAAGCCAAAGTTTAGAAATTATAAGTGCATACATATTCTGATATATGAGCTTGTACCACTAATTATAAAAGGACACAAGTTGTAATGCCCCTGCAGTCATTACAAAAATGATTACAAATATATTGTTTTTATCATTAAGTAATGTACTTCAGATATATACGACAGCTATGGGATACCATCATCCATTTTTGATAATATTGAATAATTGAATAAAACCATTATATTAGAAAAAAACAGCAATCTGTTTTTTAAACGGAAAATGAAGTGCTTTTCAAACTTTTGACTAAGGATATATATTATATTAACTTACCGCCACCACTCCGCACCGCTCGTATTCAGGAAGGTACACCATATCGGGGCTGCACTGTTCCAGGAAGACCTCACCGTTATAGCAGTAGCAATAGGAGTTGCTATTCTCACTGGCCGAGTTCGTTGGGAAGGGCACGTAATCGCTCAAGGTGGCGCACTTGCTGGCATCGCATTCGCTGGTCACACAGCCATCCTGGAAAAGTTGCAACAATCATGTTAAATGTCTTAATTATACCCTAAGGTTGTGGTCTTACCACAGGCGTTTTGCAAATTGCCAGGGCCGTAGAGAATTCCTGTCCCTCGGGACAGGGGAAGTAGTTGGGCAGACCACCCTCGCAGTAGCAGAAGCCATCCTGTCCATCGTTGGGCAGGTAAGGTGTGTACTCTGCCAGGATATCACATTGTTCGGCATTGCACTTAGAGACAGCACAGGGATCCTGGCAATATACATAGTAATGTTTAGTTTGCTCCAATTTGCTCCAATTTGCTGATGAGATACACTTACCACTGGCTCGGAGCAAATTCCAACTTTTGAGTCGAAGACCAGGTCATCGGGACAGGCGAAGGAGATTGGGCAGTAGTTGAGGCAGTAGCAAAAGCTGGATGAATCGCCCTCCATGGGGAACATATCGTAGTCGGGCATGGTCTCGCAAATGCTGGCATCACAGCCATTTGCCGGACAAGTGGTTTCGCTCTGTGAATAATTATAACAACTAAAGAAAGCCGAACTACAATACATCATCGCTAACAAATGCATACCCCAGTGCTAACGCAACTAGCCAGATTAGAGTCATATTGGGAGTCGCCTGGACAGCTGGTGTACTGGGGAACCTCATCCACGCAGACGCAGAAGCCATCGGTAGTAGCCACGGCCGGAAGAGTATCGAAGTCCGACTTTCCCACACAGCCATTGGCGCAGCAACGTGGCTAGAATGGGGATAGGAAATCACAGTGTTAACTATTATTTGTTGGACTTATCTTAGGGACTTACATCAGCCTGGGGAATGAGGGCGCACTCGAGCTCCTCGCTGTCAAAGGTGTAGCCAATGGGGCAGGGCACTGAGACGGGATCGTTGGCGCGGCACAGGCAGAAACTATTCGGGTCCTCGTAATCCTGGGACACAAAGTACTCCGGTTGCCCGTTGCAGACCTGAGGATCGCAGTTTCCTGTCTGCAGTTGGACAAATAATGGGTTAATTATTTGGAAATATAACACACCTATACCACTTACGAAAGTGCAGCTCTCTTCAGTTTCGTCGTAGAACAAACCCGTGGGGCAGGAGTTGATATAACCGCCACCATCTTGGCAGATGCAAAAGGTCGAGGTGTCGTTATTCAGAGAAGGGTAAGTCGAGTACTCAGCGGCAGTCTTGCACACGTTCTGGTTGCAATCGGACTAGAGTTGGTTAAATGGATTTTTAAGATTAAAAGCATGATAAGATATATTATTATTGTTTTTCAGTATTATTCTAAACTTTTATGTATTAATTAAGAATATCTTTCAATATTTTCTCAAAGGTATTTCAAACAAATATGTCAAGAATACAATTGTTTTCAATACATAAAAAAATACATAAAACATTTTTGTGTATCGCTTATAGTATTATGACACTGCATTGAAGCTTTAATTGAGTGACGGTTTCATTAAAGTTCAGATGAGAATCTAGATGAGGATTTGGTTAAAGGGCCACAATCTCTTTTAAAAAGATTTAACTTTTTCTGATTTGTAATCGGAAGTCCTATAGCTTTTAATATTGTCTAAACTGGTTGTAATACTATATAATTTTTTAGCCACTACGATCAATTTTTGTTTCTTTAATTTCTAAAGAAATTTTTAAAATGTTTTTGAAGACAATAATGTTAAAAGTTTTCAAAGAAAAGCTATGTTATGTCATAGAGCTATAAGCTGGTATAATTAAATGTTATTTGATGCTATAAAGACCTGAAGTAACTTACACTGGGCTGGGACTGGCATATGCCCAGGACTGTTGAGTATCCAGAGTTGGCCGGACAGGATTCAATGGTCGCCACCTGGTTGAGGCAGTTGTAGAACTTGCTGGTGTCTCCGGCCACGGGATAGGTGGTGCCATCAGTGGCGGTGGCGCAGTTCTTGGCCGAGCACTCCACGGTGGCGGAGCAGAGACCAGTGGCGGAGTCGAAGGCCTCGCCGGCGTTGCACTGGACCACTTGGGCCACTCCGTCCGTGCACTTGAAGTACTTGGTGCAGATGGGGTGGGCCACGTTGCCGTTGCCGCAGGTGCAGGGATTGATGCACTTGGCGTTCACATCGACGGCGCACTCTCCATAGCCATTGTACCACTCGCTCGCCCCACATTTGTGCTCCGTGGCCAGGCCGTTCCAGCAGGTCAGGTAGCTGGTGCAGTCGGTCGGATTGGGCATTTGGTAGCCATTCGGCTTGTTGGAGCACACCCAGCAGGTGGCCTTGGTGTCCGGGGCACAGACGCCGCTGCAGTTCTTGAACACATTGCCCATGCCGCAGAGGCCCTCCACCAGCTGGCCATTCTCGCAGATCAGGTACTTGTCGCAATCGGTGGGATGACTCACGATGCTGCCCTGCTCGATGCCGCCCTCGCAGGTGCAGTCCTCCGCACTTCGTTTCTGGCGCGATCCACTCGACCTGTTTTCGGGGCAAACGTTGTCCGAGTCCGCCCGGCAGATGCCCACGGTGGCGTCGAAGTAGTAGTCGTTGGTACAGGTCTCGTCCTGCCACTGCCCATCGATGCAGACCTGGTAGCTCCAGCAGTTCTTGCCGCGGGCTGGCGGATCTCGTTCACTGCACTGGTCAGTAGTGATGGAGGTGATTTTTCTTGAAATGCACACATTATTCTCATCTACTTGGCATTCTTCCAGAACCGAGTTGAAGTAGCTACCAGCTGCACAGGGCGTTGAAGTCCAGGCGCCATTGACGCACTTGAAGTACTTCGTGCAGTCCTGGGCATCCAGGCTCACATCTCCGTCCGAGCAATCCACCACACAGCACTCGTTCCCCTCGTCCACCACACAAACGCCATGGGTGGCATTGAACATGTTGCCCTTGCCGCAGTCTCCGGCCACCAGGGTGCCATTGATGCAGATGTAGTACTTGCGACAGTTGTTCGGATAGGGAGTGAATTCGGTATTTTTGACGTCGCCACAGTCGCAGGACGTCGGCGGTTCTGTGGTGACCTCATCGCAGGGTTCGGTGGTTATGGTGGTTACCTCATCGCAGGGCTCGGTGGTTGTGGTCGTCAAATCATCACAGGGCTCGGTGGTTGTGGTCGTCGTATCATCGCAAGGAGCCTCCGTGGGACAAGGGCCGGGCACGCAGCCCCAGTCATTGTCAACGAAGTGGCTGCCTTCGGGACACTCCTGGACGGTGGCCGTGTTGTCGGAGCACACGTAATACACGGAGCAGCTGGACTTTTCGGCCACAGCCGATCCATCAGCCTTTCCAATGCAGAAGTTGACCCAGCACTGCGAGTTTCCAGTATCGACGGTGCAAGCACCAACCGAAGAGTTGAAGAAGCTGCCCAAGGCACAAGTCTGCAGGGTGGTCTTCGCATCCGAGCACTCATAGTAGCTGCCGCAGTTGTCCTCGTTTGGCAGGGAGATTCCGTTCACCTTATCGACGCACAGGTTCTGCCAGCAAGTGGCATTCGGATCCGGAATGCAGGCACTCAGTGTCTCGTTGAAGTAACTGCCGGAATCGCAGTTCTGCGGATAGGCCAACTGCTCATCGCAGATGTAGAACTCAGCACAGGAACCACTATTGGCCAGGTAAGCACCGTTCACCTCGTTGGTGCACAGATTGGTGGTCTGCACCAGATGGGATTGCAATTATATGGGTTGGGATAGAGAAAAGGTGATTATTTAGTAAGCCATTTCATTAGTTTTCAGTGAAAGACATAAAATGGACTATTAGATGAGCTAACCATTTTCAAACTAAGTGAGCCCCCTTGAAAGTAATCGGGTTTTAGTAGCACCATCTACCGAAAATGTACAATTATGCTAATAGCTTTTAAAATAAAAGTTCGATTTGAAACATTTTGTGTGTCTCGATAGTTTTTAGCCGAATAAATGTCAAAGTGACACAACAGATTTTCGCGATTTGTGGGCGTTAGACTGGGCGTGGCCACATTTTGGAACATAACTAGAAACTGCATGTACAATGCAAATTCTCCAGCTTTTAGAGTTTCCAAAATCTCGAAGTTCATACTGGCACATTTGACCGAATACCATATACCCTTTTACTAAAGGAGTGTCGGATGTAATCAAGTGTATAGTTTTTACCTCAGAAAGCGGAGCTACCAGGCTGAGCATGCACAGACCGCGTCCTGCATTGGAGCACTTGCCGGTCTTGGGATTGTACTCCTTGCCCAGCGGACACGTCACTGTGCGGACGGTGTTCTTCGAGGAGCAGCGGTAGTAGCTGGAGCAACTCTGGGGTTTCGGCCAATGCTTCGAGAGTCCTCGAATTTTCCGATATATACACTCAGGATCGGCGGCTCCAACGAGGGCAGCCACTGCAGTGAGTGTCACCACAGCTAGCAGAGTAACTGGAGATGGGAAAGAATGTTTAGAGTCCTATATACCATTAGGATCGTGCTCACCTTTCATTTTGTTCACTTGTATTATTCCACTTGTGATGGTCGAAATGTACTCCGCATCATTGCCAAAAATTTGATGCCTTTTATATACATACATCATTAGCGCTGACTGCCAGACTTAAGTTTCCCTTATCGCCTTCAATTATGTTGATCATGTTAGACATGCGCCCATCATGTCGGTCTAATTGAGGTGTGAACTCTGCGCCCTTAGTTCCTGGAAGTCATCACCTCTCGCGGTGTAGCCACTCCCCAAAATTTGGTGTTCGGAATTCGCAAAGTTATGAATGAATGTCACGAACATGGTCGTGTTCAAGCTCAAGATCACTCAAAAGTTACAAGGAAACCCAGTAGAGGAGAATAATGATTTTTAAGAGCATGCTATTCTTAGTACTTTATTTGCCTAGGCGCAGTGTTTGGCGCAGGTCTGGGTGATTGAATCCCAGAAAAGATCACTGGGGCAATCCTGGACGTACCCCACATCCCCGTTGCAGTGAATGTATAGATGGCAATCGTAGGGATGCGGCAGGAACTGGACTCCCTGATGAGCCCGACACGAGGCATTCGCATCCACGCTGGGAATGGGTTCGGTGGTTCCGTTCGTCTGTGAAAACGTGGACAAAGGAGTAGCAGTTGATTCACTCGGATTCGGTGGTTCTTCAGTTGGTGTCCCAGTGCTTCCCGGATCGTCCGAAGAGCTCTGTGAATCTTCAGATGTGGTTTCTGACGGGGCCTCAGTGGTGTCTTCCGATGGAACCGAGGGATCAGTAGTGGGATCATTGGGAACTGCTGATGTCTTCTCTGTAGATTGACCCGTGGGATCCGAGGGGTTTTCTGTGGTTTCATTCGTGGGATCCGACGATTCCCCAGTTGGTAGACCAGTGGGATCCGAGGGATTTTCAGTGGGATCCGAGGGATTTTCAGTGGGATCCGAGGGTTTTTCAGTGGGAACTTCTGTGGGTTGCGATGTTTCCTCAGTGGAAGCCGATGGATTTTCAGTTGGCTTCGATGGTTCTTCAGTAGGTGTGGCATCCGAAGGCTGTTGAGTGGGCACTTCAGTGGGTTTTCCCGTTGGATCCGATGGGTCCTCAGTTGAGTCGTCATCCGTGGGATCCCAGGGATCATCAGTGGGGTCATCAGGATCCTCTGTGGTAGTTGGAGCCTTAGTTGGGGTAATACATCTTCTCGCACTAAGGGCAGTTGCCAGGAGCATAAGCTGCAGCGACATCAATATCCAGACCACTTGAACCCAAAAATGTTTATCTTTAATGCAAACGGATATAATTCAGTTTCTCTTCCGGTACTTACATCTCATCGTAAGAACGATCAGTCGACTTGCAATTCAGGCCAACGAATACTACTCAGTTGACGGTGCATTTATACCATTTCTTACTGCATCAGATTCAGCCTTTAATTAGCATAAAACAAGACTCTAAAGTGTTCTCATTATCACCACCTTGGTCAAACATGATGAGACTGTTATAATTTGATTGATAATGAATTCAAAGTATAGAAGCAATCTAATAAAACAGGCACAATCAAAATATAGCAAGTGAAATCATTATGTCAAGTCATCTAAAGTTAAGATTCCGAAAAATGCTTTTCAGTTTGTTTAAATCTTAAAGCTCTTATAGAAAGAATGGGTCTTATGGTGCCTAATAATACCTTTACTATAAATGGCTAAGCTAGTCTCTTTGCGCCATTACAAACTTTACTTTGAATTTTTAACTTACAACTACCAATTTTAATTAAAACCAAATTATTGGCATTCCCTGTACATCAGGATTTCAAGATCAAGTAATTGACTTATCAGAAAGTTGTCGTGATTAGATAATAGGTGTACCAGTAACTGTTAAGATTATTATCAGTTCTGATGGGCTGGTGCAAACGGTAGTAAAGGTAGTGACTTTGTGATAATAAATAAACGGTATTCTAAACGGACAGTGACGACTTAAAGAAGATAACAATTTATATCTTTTAGTTGAGTTTGGACAAAATGTATAAAATTAAAATTAAAAATATATATATATAGACTTCCCGATATTGTTTTCCAAAATCATAGAAACTTAAATAGTTTGAACGATTGTCTAAACATTTATGATTTTTAATGAGAAAATTAATAGATATTAGTAAAACGTATTTGTTTTGGTATTGTTGAGAGCTGATTTTTATTGAACCTATTACACATTAAATGTGTGCTTTTGCGAAGAACGAATAAAAAAGTTAGTATTTAGTTTTGGCAAATATTTTTAACTTTTGCGTAATTTAATTTCCAGCTTTCAAGCTCCAACAGAAGAAGCATCGTCAAAGTTTATACTATAAGTTTAAAAACAATCAAGATATGTCGATTTACTAACAAATTTTGAGATTGTTCTTATATCAACTATAAAACGGAAAAACACTAAAGTGTCGGGTTAAATGCGTATATGGTAAACCAAAAAGTCATACCGGCTTATCTTTTTATTTTTAGATTACTTCCTTGACAGCCCACCGATTTTTAAAAAATGAAAACCTGGTTTTTTAAATGTATATTATTACTATTATATATTTATGCGTAAATCGTTTTCCGATTTTAATAAAACTAAAATCGTAATTCTGAACTGTCAAATTATAAATAAGTCAAAAAGAATAAAAAAAATTAGAAAATAGAAAAATTACATTTGTTCAACATATATTTTTATACCCTTGCAGAGGGTATTATAATTTCAGTCAGAAGTTTGCAACGCAGTGAAGGAGACGTTTCCGACCCTATAAAGTATATATATTCTTGATCAGCATCACTAGTAGAGTCGATCTAGCCATGTCCGTCTGTCCGTCTGTCCGTCCGTCTGTCCGTCCGTCTGTCCGTCTGTCCGTCTGTCCGTCCGTTTATATGCAAACTAGTCTCTCAGTTTTAAAGCTATCTGCATGAAACTTTCCCAAAAGTTGTCTTTCTATTGCAGGTAGTATATAAGTCGGAACGAGCCGGATCGGACGACTATAGCATATAGCTCCCATAGGAACAATCGGAAAAATAAATGAAAAAAAATTATAACTTTGCTGTTTTTTATTTTTTTGTTTAGTTCTTCGACATATAGTAATGGTTAAATATTTCCGATTTACGGTTTAAATTTCATCAAAATCGGTCGACTATAGCATATAGCTCCCATTAGCACAATCGGAAAAATAATTGAAAAAACATTATAACTTTGCTGTTTTTTAATTTTTTGTTTAGTTCTTCGACATTTAGTAATGGTTAAATATTTCAGAATTATGTTTTAAATTTCATCAAAATCGGACGACTATAGCATATAGCTCCCATAGGAACAATCGGAAAAATAAATGAAAAAAAATTATAACTTTTTTGTTTTTTAATTTTTTGTTTAGTTCTTCGACATATAGCAATGTTAATTATTTCAGAATTATGGTTTAAATTTTATCAAAATCGGACGTCTATATCATATAGCTCCCATAGAAATAATAAAAATATATAAAATAACTATATAATAATTGAGCTGCAAATCATCATAGTTTCAATGTTTTTCAGCATATACTCAAGTAAATCATAATTTAAATGTTTTCAAAAGTATTTAATTCATGCAATAGCTGCAAGGGTATATGAACTTCGGCTTGCCGAAGTTTGCTTTCTTTCTTGTTTTTTTATATTTTTATTGTTTCTATGGAAACTTTAAGTTATAGTCGTCCGATTTTGATGAACGATGGACATGGCTAGACCGACTCTGACGCTGATCAAGAATATATATACATTATAGGGTCGGAAACGTCTCTGAAATTATAATACCCTCTGCAAGGGTATAAAAACCTAAAAAAAAGTATTAGCACTTAAACGTTTCGCCGTTCAACTAGGGACTTCCCCTAGTTACACAAAAAAGTAATTAATTACTTATCTTTTAGGTTTAAACTTGAATTGTTTTTGCGACTTTATTAATATTGAATTTATAAGGCTAATATTGGAATTTATAAGGCTATGATCTAAGTTGTCTAAACTTAATTACTTCGAAATATAATTAGTTTAAAATGTCTATGACAACATTTATATGTAGAGCACTTCGTAGTGTACATTGTACAAGCAATATTAACTTTTTTTCTGATACGCAATTTACGTGTTTCCGGATTCAGTTGAAGTAACTGAGGCGTTTAAAATTCCCAGAACACTTAGTGTTTAAATGTAAGTCAATATACGTGAGGACGGCCGATAAAGTGTACTAATTAAAAAATCAAAAACCAAATACTCAGTAAGAACTCAAATGAATACAATACTATGCAATACTTAAAGTAGTTGTTTTTAAAAAGTTATACCTTTTTATACCCTTGCAGAGGGTATTATAATTTCAGTCAGAAGTTTGCAAGTAAATCATAATTTTAAAGTTTTTTTAAAAATGTTTAATTCCTGCAATAGCTGCTTTCTTTCTTGTTTTTATTAATTTTGAACAATTTAATTTGGTATTTTAATTTTTATTTCATTGTTTATCTTTAGTATTAATTTCAGAGGGTACATCTTTGTCGATGATATTGTAAAGTCGTACAATGCAGTCAACATTGTTGAAAATTGCGAAACAATAAATTGATAATAGGAGCAAAACCTGATTTCCTTTGGCTATCAATACTCGTGTAAATAAAATAGATTAGACAGATAAATAAGAAGAGTAGTTCAGTATAAACGGAAAGCCAATGCTATATAAGCACGGATCGTCAGTAAAAAGTTATACTTTGGCGAAACGACCCATTAAAAAACATGAGAGGTAATTTAAAATTGCTGTCCTATTGTAAAAAAATATTGTTTTTCTTCATTTATACACTTATTACAGGCTTTCATATTATTGGATTGTTTGCTCTCTTTGTGAGTTCAACGGCGTTCGGTGAAGAAGATACTTCCACTATGTCTGCAACAGATGAAACTACGGAGGTTCCTACAACAACGTTGCCACCACCTGTCCTGTGTGATGACGAAGACCAATTTCTTCCAGCACCTGACTGCAGGCAATACTATCAATGCCTGAACGGAGAGGGAATCTTAAAAATGTGTCCAGACGGACTGTATTGGGATCCTGAACTCAATGTGTGCGCCTGGGAGTCGCAGTACTGTACCGATGAAGGAAATGAGACCACGAAGTCACCATCCTTGAGCTGTGCCTCTGGACTGCCATTTTTACCCTATCCGCCCGATTGCACAAAATTTATCCAATGTGTCTATAACATTGGGTTCAAACTTAGCTGTCCAAACGGACTGTACTGGAACCAACCTCTCCAGGCGTGTGACTATACTTGCGACAATGAAGTAAAATTCTCTGACGACTACGAGGTGCAATAACCGCTATTAAATGAAGTAGAATTTTGTAAGCACACGAAAAAATGTACATACATAATAAACAAAATAAAGAAAAACAATTGAACGTAATTGGTTTTCAGTAGACGGCTGCTCAATTGAGTTCCTCTTAAAGATAACGGGCTTCGCAAAAAAAATACCAGATAAGTGGGGAATGAGCTTTCATTGGGTTATAAATATTGAATGCACACAGCGCAGGTATCATTTGACCAAATGTCTCTATAAAACTCGAACGTTAATCGGTTACAATGAATTATTATAAGTCGTCCTGTAGGTATTTTATACTATGTGTGGTTTTAACAGTGGTACTTACAAAAAAAGTGCATGCAAAGCCCGACCAAACAGAAACTTTTCAAGTGCAAGGCAATAAAATTAATAAAGGCATACCTATTAAATATTCTTTTAATAGTAATTTGTCTCATGATAAAAATAATCTTAATAAATCACAGAAACAAGATGTTGGGGCACTAAAAGAAAAAACAAGAAACACAACGAACAATACAAATGAAATAAAAGTGTTAACAAAAAAAAGTTCATTACCGACTCAAGTCCAAAGTAATACAACCGGAACACATTTAATGCTAAACCCTGAAGAAAACAGTTCGTCTAAGGATGGCATAACTCCGGTCGAATCTACTACAACCGAAACTGAAAAGAGCACCACGATTGGGGATTCCACACCCATTCCTGACGAAAGTACTACAGCTGCGCAGGACTCAACGAATATTCCTGAAGATAGCACGACAATAGATAATCCGACAACTCTTCCGGACGAAAGTACAACAGTTGAGTCTCAAGAAAGTACCACGGTTGAGGATACCACTCCCATTCCCGACGAAAGTTCTACAGCCGCCCAGGACTCAACGAATATTCCTGAAGATAGCACGACAATAGATAATGCGACTACTCTTCCGGACGAAAGTACCACGGTTGAGGATTCCACACCCATTCCTGAAGAAAGTACTACAGCTGCCCAGGACTCAACGAATATTCCTGAAGAAAGCACGACAATAGATGATGCAACTACTCTTCCAGACGAAACTACAACAGCTGAACCTCAAGAAAGTACCACGGTTGAGGATTCCACACCCATTCCTGAAGAAAGTACTACAGCTGCCCAGGACTCAACGAATATTCCTGAAGATAGCACGACAATAGATAATGCGACTACTCTTCCGGACGAAAGTACCACGGTTGAGGATTCCACACCCATTCCTGAAGAAAGTACTACAGCCGCCCAGGACTCAACGAATATTCCTGAAGATAGCACCACAATAGATAATGCGACTACTCTTCCGGACGAAAGTACCACGGTTGAGGATTCCACACCCATTCCTGAAGAAAGTACTACAGCTGCCCAGGACTCAACGAATATTCCTGAAGATAGCACGACAATAGATAATGCGACTACTCTTCCGGACGAAAGTACCACGGTTGAGGATTCCACACCCATTCCTGAAGAAAGTACTACAGCTGCCCAGGACTCAACGAATATTCCTGAAGATAGTACGACAAAGGAAGATGCAACCACTCTTCCGGTTGAAACTACAACAGCTGAACCTCAAGAAAGTACCACGGTTGAGGATTCCACACCCATTCCTGAAGAAAGTACTACAGCTGCCCAGGACTCAACGAATATTCCTGAAGATAGCACGACAAAGGAAGATGCAACCACTCTTCCGGTTGAAACTACAACAGCTGAACCTCAAGAAAGTACCACGGTTGAGGATACCACTCCCATTCCCGACGAAAGTACTACAGCTGCCCAGGACTCAACGAATATTCCTGAAGATAGCACGACAATAGATAATGCGACTACTCTTCCGGACGAAAGTACCACGGTTGAGGATTCCACACCCATTCCTGAAGAAAGTACTACAGCTGCCCAGGACTCAACGAATATTCCTGAAGATAGCACGACAATGGATAATGCAACTACTCTTCCGGACGAAAATACAACAGCTGAACCTCAAGAAAGTACTACGGTTGAGGATACCACTCCCATTCCCGACGAAAGTACTACAGCTGCCCAGGACTCAACGAATATTCCTGAAGATAGCACGACAATAGATGATGCAACTACTCTTCCGGACGAAACTACAACAGCTGAACCTCAAGAAAGTACCACGGTTGAGGATTCCACACCCATTCCTGAAGAAAGTACTACAGCTGCCCAGGACTCAACGAATATTCCAGAAGATAGCACGGCAATAGATAATGCGACTACTCTTCCGGACGAAAGTACCACGGTTGAGGATTCCACACCCATTCCTGAAGAAAGTACTACAGCTGCCCAGGACTCAACGAATATTCCTGAAGAAAGCACGACAATAGATGATGCAACTACTCTTCCGGACGAAAGTACAACAGTTGAGTCTCAAGAAAGTACCACGGTTGAGAATTCCACACCCATTCCCGACGAAAGTACTACAGCCGCCCAGGACTCAACGAATATTCCTGAAGATAGCACGACAATAGATGATGCAACTACTCTTCCGGACGAAAGTACCACGGTTGAGGATTCCACACCCATTCCTGACGAAAGTACTACAGCTGCCCAGGACTCAACGAATATTCCTGAAGATAGTACGACAAAGGAAGATGTAACCACTCTTCCGGTTGAAACTACAACAGCTGAACCTCAAGAAAGTACCACGGTTGAGAATTCCACACCCATTCCCGACGAAAGTACTACAGCCGCCCAGGACTCAACGAATATTCCTGAAGATAGCACCACAATAGATAATGCGACTACTCTTCCGGACGAAAGTACCACGGTTGAGGATTCCACACCCATTCCTGAAGAAAGTACTACAGCTGCCCAGGACTCAACGAATATTCCTGAAGATAGCACGACAATAGATAATGCGACTACTCTTCCGGACGAAAGTACCACGGTTGAGGATTCCACACCCATTCCTGACGAAAGTACTACAGCTGCCCAGGACTCAACGAATATTCCTGAAGATAGTACGACAAAGGAAGATGTAACCACTCTTCCGGTTGAAACTACAACAGCTGAACCTCAAGAAAGTACCACGGTTGAGAATTCCACACCCATTCCCGACGAAAGTACTACAGCCGCCCAGGACTCAACGAATATTCCTGAAGATAGCACCACAATAGATAATGCGACTACTCTTCCGGACGAAAGTACCACGGTTGAGGATTCCACACCCATTCCTGAAGAAAGTACTACAGCTGCCCAGGACTCAACGAATATTCCTGAAGATAGCACGACAATAGATAATGCGACTACTCTTCCGGACGAAAGTACCACGGTTGAGGATTCCACACCCATTCCTGAAGAAAGTACTACAGCTGCCCAGGACTCAACGAATATTCCTGAAGATAGCACGACAATAGATAATGCGACTACTCTTCCGAACGAAAGAACAACAGCTGAGCCTCAAGAAAGTACCACGGCTGAGGATTCCACACCCATTACTGAAGAAAGTACTACAGCTGCCCAGGACTCAACGAATATTCCTGAAGATAGCACGACAATAGATAATGCGACTACTCTTCCGGACGAAAGTACCACGGTTGAGGATTCCACACCCATTCCTGAAGAAAGTACTACAGCTGCCCAGGACTCAACGAATATTCCTGAAGATAGTACGACAAAGGAAGATGCAACCACTCTTCCGGTTGAAACTACAACAGCTGAACCTCAAGAAAGTACCACGGTTGAGGATTCCACACCCATTCCTGAAGAAAGTACTACAGCTGCCCAGGACTCAACGAATATTCCTGAAGATAGCACGACAAAGGAAGATGCAACCACTCTTCCGGTTGAAACTACAACAGCTGAACCTCAAGAAAGTACCACGGTTGAGGATTCCACACCCATTCCTGAAGAAAGTACTACATCTGCCCAGGACTCAACGAATATTCCTGAAGATAGCACGACAATAGATAATGCGACTACTCTTCCGAACGAAAGAACAACAGCTGAGCCTCAAGAAAGTACCACGGCTGAGGATTCCACACCCATTACTGAAGAAAGTACTACAGCTGCCCAGGACTCAACGAATATTCCTGAAGATAGCACGACAATAGATAATGCGACTACTCTTCCGGACGAAAGTACCACGGTTGAGGATTCCACACCCATTCCTGAAGAAAGTACTACAGCTGCCCAGGACTCAACGAATATTCCTGAAGATAGTACGACAAAGGAAGATGCAACCACTCTTCCGGTTGAAACTACAACAGCTGAACCTCAAGAAAGTACCACGGTTGAGGATTCCACACCCATTCCTGAAGAAAGCACTACAGCTGCCCAGGACTCAACGAATATTCCTGAAGATAGCACGACAAAGGAAGATGCAACCACTCTTCCGGTTGAAACTACAACAGCTGAACCTCAAGAAAGTACCACGGTTGAGGATACCACTCCCATTCCCGACGAAAGTACTACAGCTGCCCAGGACTCAACGAATATTCCTGAAGATAGTACGACAAAGGAAGATGCAACCACTCTTCCGGTTGAAACTACAACAGCTGAACCTCAAGAAAGTACCACGGTTGAGGATACCACTCCCATTCCCGACGAAAGTACTACAGCTGCCCAGGACTCAACGAATATTCCTGAAGATAGCACGACAATAGATGATGCAACTACTCTTCCGGACGAAACTACAAAAGCCGAACCTCAAGAAAGTACCACGGTTGAAGATTCCACACCCATTCCTGAAGAAAGTACTACAGCTGCCCAGGACTCAACGAACATTCCTGAAGATAGCACGACAATAGATAATGCGACTACTCTTCCGGACGAAAGTACCACGGTTGAGGATTCCACACCCATTCCTGAAGAAAGTACTACAGCTGCCCAGGACTCAACGAATATTCCTGAAGATAGCACGACAATAGATGATGCAACTACTCTTCCGGTTGAAACTACAACAGCTGAACCTCAAGAAAGTACCACGGTTGAGGATTCCACACCCATTCCTGACGAAAGTACTACAGCTGCTAAAGATAGCACGACAATAGAGGATGCCACCACTCTTCCCGACGAAACCACCACAGCTGAAACTGAAAAGAGCACCACTACGATTGAGGTTTCAACATCCATTCCCAGCGATAGTAGTACTGTTGACCAAGATTCTACGAAAGGTACAGAAGAAAATACTACAGACTCTACATTTAAGCCCGGAGAAAGCTCTACGATCGCGAATTCAACTCCGATGCCGGATAAAAGTACCACTGTAGACGATACTACCAGTAGTTTTATTTCGTCAACGCAAGAAACAACTCCATCTTATTCAAGTTCAACATCATCTTCCCCTGACACCACGTCGTCAACTTTACCACCGCTTTCTTGCAGTAGCGGGAACTCATACTTACCCCATCCAACAAACTGCCACAAATTTATACAGTGTAGTAATGGAAACGAATTTATTATGGATTGCCCGGCTAATCTCTATTGGGACTATCAAAACTTAGCCTGCAGTAGGAAACCTAGTGTTTGCTTCAACAGTGAGGAAAATGCGAAACCAGAAGAAAAGACTTGCGGCCCTGGAGTAGATTTCCTTGTTCACCCAACGGACTGTACCAAATATTTGCAATGCAGTAACGGCGAGCCATTGGAGCGTAAGTGTCCCGATCCTCTTTATTGGAACCCAGAAATTTCCGTCTGTGATTGGTCAAACAAGTACTGCAACAATCTGCGAGCAAATGAATCGATTTCATGTGCAGTGGGAATGAATTTTGATGTTTTTCAAGGCGATTGTTCAAAATACATAAAGTGCTTTGGCTTGAGGGGTATCGTAATGAGTTGTAGTTTAGGACTTTACTGGAATCCTGTCAGCGAATTATGCGAAAATTCGCAGCGATTCTGCACATAAGTGTAAGTTTAATATTTTCTTAATCCCATGCATAATAAATAACATAGTTTTTAATATTTGTTTACAGAATCTTTGCAGATAAATAGCATTCTTTGATTGACCTTCAGAAAACAATTTTAACTCAGTAAAACCAATTAATAGTAATGATTTAAAATGTATTTATTTTGCTGGATCTTCGATCCGTTTATATAATAAAATTAAAAAAATATAAAAAATTAAAAACAAAACTTATAAATAATAAATGTATTTATTTTCATATACTTTAGATTTAAAAATAAATTATAAGCAGTTGTTTTATTTATTATTATTTATTATCGCTTTAAAAAATGAAAAAAAAACAATCATTTGTATTTTATTCATGCTTTTGAGATGTTCTAAATAGATTTCCTTTTTGGATGTATGCAAATTTATTTCAATAGACTGCGGCTTGGTACTTTTTTATACCCTTTTAACGGAGAAAAGAGAAGTATATTCAAATCTAAATAATGTTGTCAGTAGACTTACAATTTTATCTTAAAACCACTGTTTCAAAAGCATATAGCATGTGAAACTCGTTTTACATTCAAAAAGAAAATTGGAAATTATTATTGTAATAAGGACTAGGTTCTCGGTAACTCTCAACAAAGGGAATTCTATAGTCAGAACACTCGGGTTTTAAAATTCCTACCCATTATTTGTTGATCTTATCAATCTAGGCTTCAATTAAAAATATTACTAGCCTTGAAACACACCCCATACAGCCGATGGGCCTTTGAAAAATTTAAATTTAATGCTTGAGTTCAATTTAAGCACATGGTGTCATAGAAGCTTTCAGCCGATAAGAGAATAGCCGAACTCAAAATTGAATGGGGGCTTGTAGATGTTGCTCTATATATAGATATGACGATGGACAGGCTAACCAGAAAGTGAACGCAAATTTCGGTGTCAGAGGTTATCAAGGCAAATTACTTCCGCCAATTTTTGATTTGTTAAAAATCAAAATTAAACATATGGAAATTAGCGGCTTGGGAAATTGAAGCCTAAATTAATGAAACGTTCACCAGACGCAAAAAGGGAACACATTTGCCAAGCGTATGAGTTGGGGGCAGGGACACACTTGAAAATGTATCCATGAGATATACAATTGCGTATCTTTATATGCAAATAAATGCCAGCACATTTCCCTAAATGGGTCAAAAGAGTGCCCCATCCGTTGGCGAAGACTATGATGTTGTAATGCCCCCAGAAACTCATTTGTCGAAGGGGACGTCAGCGGTTCCCCTTCCATTGCCAGGCGACCAAGTGATCGATTGACACGATCAAAGATCTGATACTTAATGGAATAGACACTCGAATGAATGGCACTGGCACTGGCGACGAGCTCCAAGCTTGGAACTCTAAGTGCCCTGATCCGCCTCACAGATACCATACGAGCACTCTTTGCTTGTGTGGATCCTACATAAATATTCATGCTGCTGCTGGCTGAATGCAAATGTATTGGAAATTGCTCGCCTTCAATGAATTCGAGTTCTGCTCAAGCTCTAGAGTTTTCATGCTCGAACGGAACAGTGTTATTCGCAATCCAGCAGTTGTCGCGATCGGAAGCAAATCGGAAAATCTTCTTGGAATCCTAATTCACGCAGGCGAAGAAGTATGTGTCTAAGATTTACAGTTTGAGCAAGGACACTTTAAAATAAAGCCTTTGAAATACGTGGATATTGATCCCTTAAGAATTAAAATATTTAATAAATTGGTCAAGGAAACCGCAATTTCAAACAACTCGGAACTGCGAGCAAAGTTTTATATTTTTATATTATGTTTTTGTTTAATTAAATGTGGAAAATGTTGTGCTGTGAACGTTTAAATTTAATAAAATGTTTAAATTATATTTGTGCCAAAGAGGAACTTCTTAAAGTATAGAACATTTTATTTTTACATTAAAAGTGAAAAGAACCCGGGAAATTAACTAATAATAAATGTTTAACGACAAAAAAATTTAAAATATATTTATTTCATACAAAAAAAAAAAAAACAAAAAACCAACTAATTTGTTTTTTAGTTTAATCAAAATGTTATGAACATAAATAAACATCGGGAGAACTATCCTGATATCCTATTCAAATATTTAATTTAAATAGTAAAGCTTATCAGTTTGAGCGATAACATCATTCCGCAAATAAAATTAGACTCAATAAAAGAAAAGTGATAGCACCAGCAAGTAACAGACACTTATACAACATATAATAAAAAAGTGGTTAATTGCTAAGACAAACCAGTTGTCATTATTCATAATGATTTCCTGTCACCAAGTTGAGCTCTAAGGACTTGTGTGTTTGCTTTTAAAAATACATATAAACTTAATCAGTTGGAGCAATTACATCATTCCTAAAACTAAAATAAAACTCAAGATCAATTACTTTATTTTGGCATCTAACAACATCGTGCGTGCTCGTTTAAAAGAAACGTGATAACCCCAGAAAGTGACGGGCACAAAACAGAGCGAAGGAATATGAACTAATAATAACACGCATGTATACAATGTGTTGATAATACAATTTAATTTCATCTTTCAGTTTGCTGGTTGTGTTGCGACGACGTCGACGCATTTCAATTGGATTCAGAAAATAATTTATTGAAATGTTGCCCTTTCGCTTAGGCCTGCTACTTGGCGCTGTGCTTCTCGTAGCAAGCGCAAATGGAGCCGCCATCGTAAGTGTCCGAATCGTTAATGAATCCCTTGAATTTGGCCTGTGTGGAACTAGAGTAGTTCAATGTAAATGAACTCGGTTCGAATGGTTGGCGATAAGACCTAAGTTGACCAAGGTCAGTTATTAAAGCAGCATCAAATTGGGGACACTCGCAGACACATGTTGAATACGCTTAAAGATTAGGCTGACATTAGCATTGAACTTAAATCGCTTTAAAAAACTTGCAGGAGAAATCGCTAGGGAATGAAGACGAGATTTCTGGTCTGACCAACTTGGACAGAGAAAAGAGAAGTGTCAGAGGCTAGTAAGTAATTACAAAAATATTCTGTGCCCTAAAAATAAATAATGTCTTACTAGTTCAAGGGGACAAACGCAGTCTCAGTACTTAAATTTTGGCAAACCCGAACAGGATGGAAAGGCCGAGGCGGAGGCCAATGAAAGTGGATCTCGCTCAACTGTCTGTAAGTCCGGTTCTATAAAAATCCTTTAACATCCTTGTAGATTGACTTAAAACTCTTTCAGCTGGCACCCACGGAATGGGTCAGGCTCAGAGTCAGTTCTCATCGGGAGACTGCAATGGATGTGCCGGCTACCAAACGGATTACCCTTCGTCGGGCAGAATACTAGATGCTAGTGGAGCCGGTGGAGTCGGCTTTCCGGGTGCCGGTAAGATCTCAACTGAATTAATTGTACCTTCATATTAAAGTGTATTTATAATCTTAATTTTAATACAGGTACTCAAGGCGGAGTGGGTGAACAGCCAGGGTTTGGCGGTCAGTCGGGATTCGGAGGACAGCCTGGAGGTGGTGGAGCTTACTCACCGGGCTATGGACATCTTCCCGCACCTGGGACTGGCGGAACACAACCCGGAGAACTGGGAGTTGGGGGATATCCAGGAGTCGCAGGCAAACAGCCCGGATACGGAGCACAGACCGGAGCTGGAGGAAGCCAGACAGGAATTGGTGGAGCTCAGCCTGGATTTGGAACTCGGCCGGGACTTGGCGAACAGGCAGGAACAAGTGGCGGACAGCCTGGAGTAGGCGGTCAGCAAGGAGTAAGTGGCGTGCGTCCTGGGGTTCCTGGAGAATCTGGACTCGGTGGCGGACAACCCGGATATGGTTCTCAACCTGGAGTTGTAGGATCCCCTGGATACGGAACACAGCCAGGTATTGGAGGTAGACAACCGGAAACTGGTGAAGGCCAGACCGGATATGGAACTCAGCCGGGAGTTGGAGGACAGGCAGGTAAAAGTGGCGGGCAGCCAGGAGTGAGCGGACAGCAAGGAGTAGGTGGTGCACAGCCCGGATACGGAACACGTCCCAGAGAATCAGGACTCAGTAGCGGACAACCCGGATATGGAACTCAGCCAGGAGTAGGCGGGCAGACTGGAGTTGGTGGAGCTCAACCCGGATACGGAGTTGGTGGAAGTGGTGGATCGCCCGGATATGGAACTCAGCCAGGACTCGAAGTCGGACAACCTGGATTCGGAGGCCAACCTGGAGTTGACGGTCAATCAGGAGTAGTTGGCGGACAATCTGGATACGGAACTCAGCCAGGAGTTACAGGTCAAACTGGTCTCGATACCCGCCCTGGGCTTACTGGCGAATCATTAATCGGTGGAGGACAACCGATGCTAGGCGGAACGCCTGGCTATTCTACTCAACCCGGTTTTACTGGGCAGACAGGAGTCGGAGATGGACATTCAGGACATGGACCTCAAGGTGGAGTTGGAGGAACAGAGACAGGAGCTGGAGGAGGTCAACCTGGAATTGGTGGGTCTCAACCTGGATATGGAACTCAGCCTGGAGTTGGAGGTGGCCAACCAGGCATTGGAGGATCTCAAACCGGATATGGAACTCAGCCTGGAGTTGGAGGTGGCCAACCAGGCATTGGAGGATCTCAAACCGGATATGGAACTCAGCCTGGATACGGAACTCAATCTGGAGTTGGCGGCACACAGCCAAGAATGGGAGGAAGCCAATCAGGAATTGGTGGCACTCAACCTGGATATGGAACTCAGTCTGGATACGGAACACAACCTGGAGTAGGAGGAAGTCAGCAAGGAGTTGGAGGAGGTCAACCAGGAATTGGTGGTTCTCAACCTGGATATGGAACTCAGCCAGGATACGGAACCCAACCTGGAGTAGGAGGAAGCCAGCCCGAAGTTGGAGGAAGCCAACCAGGAATTGGTGGTTCTCAACCTGGATATGGAACTCAGCCTGGATACGGAACCCAACCTGGAGTAGGAGGAAGTCAGCAAGGAGTTGGAGGAGGTCAACCAGGAATTGGTGGCCTTCAGCCTGGATATGGAACTCAACCAGGATACGGAACACAGCAGGGAGTAGGAGGAAGCCAGCCCGGAGTTGGAGGAAGCCAACCAGGAATTGGTGGTTCTCAGCCTGGATATGGAACTCAGCCTGGATACGGAACCCAACCTGGAGTAGGAGGAAGTCAGCAAGGAGTTGGAGGAGGTCAACCAGGAATTGGTGGTTATCAACCTGGATACGGAACTCAGCCGGGAGTAGGCGGACAGACAGGCTTGGGTGGCCGACAGCCTGGTTACGGAAGTCAGCCTGGAGTTGGTGGATCGGCAGGATACGGAACTCAGCCGGGAATTGGAGGAATTGGTGGATCCCAACCTGGATATGGAGCTCAGCCGGGATACGGAACTCAACCCGGATACGGTTCTCAACCAGGACTAGGAGGAAGCTTGCAAGGAGTTGGTGGAAGTCAACCAGGAATTGGTGGATCTCAAACTGGATATGGAAGTCAGCCTGGATATGGAGCACAACCTGGAGTAGGAGGAAGTCAGCGTGGAGTTGGAGGAAGCCAACCAGGACTTGGTGGTTCCCAGCCTGGATATGTAGGCACCCAGCCTGGAGTTACAGGAAGCCAAACAGGAATTGGTGGATCTCAACCTGGATACGGAAGTCAGTCTGGATATGGAGCACAGCCTGGAGTTGGAGGCACCCAGCCAGGAGGTATAGGAAGCCAATCAGGAATTGGTGGTTCCCAACCTGGAGTTGGATATGGAACTCAACCTGGATACGGAGTTGGGGGAAGCCAACCAGGACTTGGTGGTTCCCAGCCTGGATATGGAGCTGCACCTGGATACGGAACACAACCTGGAGTAGGAGGAAGTCAGCCTGGAGTTGGAGGAGGTCAACCAGGAATTGATGGCTCTCAACCTGGATATGGAACTCAACCAGGATACGGAACACAGCCCGGAGTTGGAGGAAGTCAGACAGGAGTTGGAGGAAGCCAACCAGGAATTGGTGGTTCTCAGCCTGGATATGGAACTCAGCCTGGATATGGAACTCAGCCTGGATACGGAACACAACCTGGAGTAGGAGGAAGCCAGCCCGGAGTTGGAGGAAGCCAACCAGGAATTGGTGCATCTCAACCTGGATATGGTACTCAACCAGGATACGGAACACAGCCAGGAGTAGGAGGAAGCCAGCCCGGAGTTGGAGGAAGCCAACCCGGAGTTGGTGGTTCTCAACCTGGATATGGAACTCAGCCTGGATACGGAACACAGCCAGGAGTAGCAGGAAGCCAGCCCGGAGTTGGAGGAAGCCAACCCGGAGTTGGTGGTTCTCAACCTGGATATGGAACTCAGCCTGGATACGGAACACAGCCAGGAGTAGGAGGAAGCCAGGCCGGAGTTGGAGGAAGCCAACCCGGAGTTGGTGGTTCTCAACCTGTATATGGAACTCAGCCTGGATACGGAACACAGCCAGGAGTAGGAGGAAGCCAGCCCGGAGTTGGAGGAAGCCAACCCGGAGTTGGTGGTTCTCAACCTGGATATGGAACTCAGCCTGGATACGGAACACAACCTGGAGTAGGAGGAAGTCAGCAAGGAGTTGGAGGAGGTCAACCAGGAATTGGTGGCCCTCAGCCTGGATATGGAACTCAACCAGGATACGGAACCGGAGCCCAGCCCGGAGTTGGAGGAAGCCAACCAGGAATTGGTGGTTCTCAACCTGGATATGGAGCTCAGCCTGGATACGGAACACAACCTGGAGTAGGAGGAAGTCAGCCCGGAGTTGGAGGAATTGGTGGTTCTCAACCTGGATACGGAACTCAGCCGGGAGTAGGCGGACAGGCAGGCTTGGGTGGCCGACAGCCTGGTTACGGAAGTCAGCCTGCAGTTGGTGGATCGGCAGGATACGGAACTCAGCCGGGAGTTGGAGGAAGCCAACCAGGAATTGGACGGCCTCAGCCAGGTTACGGAGCTCAACCCGGTTATGGATCTCAACCTGGAGTTGGCGGAGCGACAGGTGCAGGAGTGGGTCAACCAGGATACGGTGGCCAGACAGGTCAAACGGGACAGTCTGGTGTCGGCGGTCAAATTGATGCACCGGGGCGCTACACAGCTGGCACTGGAGTTGTTCCTGGAGCTCGTGGTGTTGGAGGCGCTGGTGGTGCTGGTGAGTAGCTACACGAGTTATTGAGAAACTTAAAAATATAATTATTGAAATATATTAAAGGTGTACCAGTTGCTGCCGGCACAGGTGGAGTCGACGACGCCTTCTCCCAGGCCGAGTCATCCATTGGCGATGGACAGGCCTCGGCAAGTGCTCAGGGCAAGAAGAACGGAGGCACTGCCAAGACCCAAGTGTCCGGAACATACAGTGCGGGCGGAACCTTTAGCGCCAGCGCAATGACATCGGATGCGGATCGTGCGGCCAGTGCCCAGGTCACCGGAACTGCGGAGGGCGCCGTCAGTCAGGCCCAGGGATCTGGGGGTCCCGCCCAGTCGCAGGCCCAGGTGCAGACGGCAAAGGACGGCGGCACGAAGGCCTCTTCGCAGAGCGGCGGCATTATCCAACAGAGCCAGAGCGAGGTTCATGCCAATGACAAGGGTGGGTTGGCTGACGCCCAGTCCAGCGGTCCTGGGCAGACCTCATCGCAAGCCCAGATCGGTTTTCGTCCCGGCCAGGAAGCTAATACGCCCGCGGCCAACGGCGGCGGTCAGGCTTCGTCCTCATCTGGTGCCCACTCTAGTCAAAGTAGCTCGCAGATTCACGGAACTTCCAGGTAGTAAAAGCGCATGCCTGGCGGTTAAAGAAAAGTGTTACAATATAGTTTTCTATTTCAGCTACGGCGTTTCATACCACGGTGCTGCTCAATCCGCATCGGGAACCAAGGAGCAGGTGGCATCGTACAGGGAACAAAATCGTGAGCTATTTAACACCATCAGTCGGTTCGGAGATAATGTCAATGCGTAAGTAACCCAAAAGGAATTCGCTTTAATATACATATTTATATTTATTTATATTATAAGAATTGTTAAGCTCTTTCTTAAAAGTTTCTTACGCTTCTAAATGTGGCAAACTCATTTTATAGAATTGAAAAAAAAAACCGGTCTCCTTTTGAAAAAAAATCTTAAAATGTATTTAACAAAAATATTCATTCGTTTTTGTGTAGCTTAGTTAGTTTTTATGTTATCAGGCGTGACTTTGCTCGCTTAAAAACCGTTTAAACTAAAGCTGTCAGGACTATCTCATTTCCACACGACCCCTTAGGTATCAAATAGAGGCACTCTCTCAACAATTCCATACTCTCTTAAAAAACTTCGTGCACTCGCTTCCTCGCCTCTTCTTCCGTCTCTCAAGAGACTTGCCGCTCTCTTCCATTGCATTCTTCGTGAATTTTTTTCTTCCCTCTTTTCTATATTTTACCGCTGGTAAATGGCTCTCCTTATCTCACCCACAAACAGCCTTATGCCAGAGCATTTTCCAACACATTTAAAAAGGATCACGAACACAAGTAAAGAATTCGGTATTGAGCCGAGGAAAAGACAAAAACAAAATTCATTTGACTTAGCCATCCAAAAAAAAAAAACAATGTAATTGTTGTTGCCTTGCCTCGGTCTTATCAGTAACGAATTGGACCACAAGGAAAGAACAAAAAATTGTTAGTGTATAGCAAAATGTGACCAGCAAGTTTACCTATGTATGTATGTATATGCCGGCTCTAACATCTCCACAAGCATGTGCATTTACAAAAACAATTGTGCTGTCAATTGTGTTGTCAATTGAACGAAATAAAATAGGGCATACTTATTTGTAAAGTGTTATAAAGTTTGTAAATTTTTAAACAAATAAATCAATTTAACAACGAAAATTCTAATTATTTTAAAGGAGCACCTTGTTCTAAGTTCTTGAAAAAATATTTAGTTGAAAATATCCATCATCTACAGATATGCCATCATGGGAAAGGCAAATATAAAATTTGTTTTTTTTTGTGTATTTTAGAGTTACTGATCGCGCTGATGCTGTTTACAGTGGACCGGCGCTCACCGATGAGTCCGACAGGCTGCCAGAACTGCAGTTGAAGTCGACCAAACCCAAGGATGAGGCTGATAAGGCAGAAAGGAAAGCAGACCAGCCGGAGCCCATACAGTACGACGATGAAGATGAAGCCGACCCGGATGAATACGAAGAGGATGAGTACTACAACGAGAAGCCAGTCAAGCTGGAGGAGAGTCCCAAGTCGGCCAGCAGTGTTAAGAAACTGGAGCCAACACCAGAGCCCAAGGCCTACGAACAGTCCTCGCCCACGCAAATCCAAAAGGCGGTGGTGCTACCAGTTGCAGGTGAAAAGTACCAAGTGGTGCAACAGCAGAACGGTAGGGTTACCATCAATAGCGAACCTTCCACCACCGAGGCTATACCACCAGGATTCCGAGGCACTGTCAATGTGCAAAAGAAGTTCCACACCAAGGCTCTGGAGCTGCCCACTAACAAGAGGGTGGAGATTTCGGCCGACGCGGCTGAAGAGGGCCCGACTCGAGGGGACAAGCCCATCGCAAGAGCTCCGGACAGCTATGTCACCGTCACCAAGTCGGTGACTGGCAGCATGGACAACAGCAAGAATCCGCCGCAGGAGAACAAGAACTTCCAGTCCACATACTTCACAAAGTCCTCGACATGCGGCTACTTCACCTTCTCCTGCAACATTGTTTACGGTGCCAATGGAAGGAGTAAAATCTGCCGACCGAAGGCACCAACCAATGGCAAATGCTAGGGGATCGTTTACCACATCCCTTTAACCCACCCATATTATAGTAGATCAGTTCCAAAGGGGCTCAATTATAGAACAGCTTGGCCAACTGTCAACTACAAACACCTATTTGTGTTTCGATGCAGCTTGGTCTTAAGCATTTAAGTGTTTTTCGCAATTAATTTTAGCGTTTTACTGCCATTTCTTAAATATTTTCTACGTTTTGCTACTGTAATTAATATTTAATAATACATCACAAAAAAATAGAGTGATTTGATTTAATTCTTTGTTCCAAACAAAGGTATTTTTGCAAAACTAAACACAAATTTTGTCACATGTAAGTAGATGGGAGTTCCAAAAGAGATATTGCGGACAGGTCATCACAAAGGGCAGATAGTCGCACAGAATGAAGCGGGTGCAGTCACCTGGGTAAACTATTCGCTGTCCGAGTTTGTTGTCACATACCTCCAAAAGATTCTGTGATTTTGTGACTTCCAGAATTGAGTCATTTTGAAAGCGGTTACTCCCATTTGGTGCCGAAGAAGTGAAGGAACATCCACCAAGCGCCTGCATTTCGCATCGCTCCAACTTTGAGTTCCAAATAAATTGCGGAGGACAGCTCAGCAAGCGAATCTCATAGAATCGATGGCAGTCATTAGGAACGGCCTGTTTCACCACAGCTTGTGACATGGAGAACCCAAAGCACATCACAGTTAAAGAAACAGTCAACAAAAGTTGGTATTTCACTAATAAAAATCAATATTAATATTTATCGAAATTAATAAAACTGCTTTACCCATACTTTTCATTGCTCTGCGCTCAAACTCTGCAGTTCATCTGCAGAGCACCGATCGCTTGGGTTCTTATATATCACTGATATACAAATACATGTTATTGACAATACGATACCGTGTCTTCAGTGGAATTTAGACATAAACCTTTTTATCTCCTCTGTCCTTGAACCGGTAAGCTTGTCCGGTCAAGTGGAAGAGACAATAACGTCGGGCAATAATGGTTTGCCAAAAAAAAGAGCCAGCTAACTATAAATAATTCTGATTTGTAACTTTAATCTAAAGAATAATTAATTTGCTGTAACCTTTTCAAGAAAATATAAAAAAGTAAGCCATTGTGACACTAAAAATGTAATAAGTGTAAGCACATTGTTAATCTTAAATTCCTAGGATTGTTTTGTTAACAATTGCAGCCTTTCTTTGTATAAGAGGAATTCTTTACGATAAATCAAAGTTAAACACTTCAACTTGATAACGATCGCCTGCATGTTGTAAGTATAAAAGGGCTGGTGCTACCCAAGCACAACATTCACTTTCTCAGTGCGCTTTCACTGGATTCAACCATCAGTAAGAAAAAATTTGAAGTGTTAAAGTTATTAGGCATTATTAAATTCTTTTTTTCCAGTGCGGCGAACACCTACACTTGTGTGCCTAGTTTTAGTGGCTTTCTATTCCACTATAAATAGCGAGGAGTTCAATTATGTTCCAGTAAGTGCTCCATTCGTTCGAATTGAACATAATCTATGAAATGTAAGTTTCTATGTAGTCCATTGTTGCCGAACATTCTATGCCGATTGGACATTGCCCACCGTACGACGATCCCAACCACCTTGTAATTTTGCCATATCCCAACGACTGTCGCAAGTATTACACATGCCAAAAAGGACAGGCCTTCGAGCACCAGTGTCCTGAAAACCTGTTCTGGAGCCAAATTACCTACCGCTGTGACTACAGGGAGTACTCAAATTGCAATTCATTCGATCCACCGAAACCCAGCAACGAGGTAAGCTACAGTCCATTCCCCGGAGACTGTAGTCGATTCTACGAGAAGCGAATCCTTCATTGTGAGCAGAACTATCAGTGGAGTGACCAATATCAGCGGTGCGTGGCCCCACAATATTCCAATTGTCAGGGATTTCCGATGCCCTATCCTCCTCCAAACACCATTTCACCAATTGATCCCATACCAACCGCTGCTACTCCACCATATACATCCTGGACGCCAGCTGAAACTGAATTCCTACCAATAGATCCCCATGCTTTGTGCAAAAATAGTGTTTCCAATGCGTACATACCGTATCCCAATGACTGCCACAAGTTTATTCATTGCGGACCAACGGCAACAGTCCTTACATGTCCAGGCAACTTGTATTGGAATCCCAGCAAACTTTCGTGCAGCACATCCAACTCTGATTGCCAGTATCCTCAGTGAAACAAATCAATTGCATTTACGACATTTTAATAACATTTTTGTTTAATGCTTACAATTCAGATAATTTGCATCAAAAATCTATAACAAAAAAAAAAATGTACATAGTTTGCATTAAAAATCTATGACAAAGCTTGTCATCGTTTTAAGGGACTGCCAAAGTGATGGGCTTGAATCTTCTGAATCAGTGTTTCCAAATAAATTGACCGGCAAAAGGCGGTAGCCATTTGTAGTGCAACCGGCTAGCTCAGCTTCCATACAGGTCAAAGCAGTAGGACTAAACTCTTCGCTTCCTGGACAAGCATATCCCACTGGGATGGGAACCTGGCAAACTATGTACTTGCTACAATTTAAGGGATAAGGTACCAGTGATCCTTCGATTTTATCCGCACAAAAGCTGTCCGGTGAAGGTAACGTGGTGGTTATTATGGGAGCTGCAGTTGTAGTTGTGGCCGGAATAGAACAATTGGCATACCACGGAGCCATACATCTTTCCAAACTGGCGCTAAACTCCTGACCTTCGTGGCAGTCAAACACGATGGCGAAGGGCCGAACACATTGTATGAATTTGGTGCAGTCATCCGGATAGGGAACTAGTTTTCCCTCAGGAGCTCCTTCACAAGGATCAGTTTCTGCACTCGGAGTAGTTGGGGTAATTGCCGTTGTTGGAGCACTTGGTTTAGTTGTTGAGCTTTCGGTGGTTTCTGTAACTATAGTGGTTGAAGTGTGGATCCCCCGACAGGCTTCCGGGGAGACATCAACGCCACATTCCCCAGTCAATGGATCGAAATACTCTTCACTGCTACATATGCCCATCATGTAAGAGGAGTCGTCAACGCATCGTACAAACCATTGACAATTTTCTTGGTACGGCAAATTCATGCCAGTGCTATTGAAACATATCGAAGAATCTGGTTTCGGAGTCGTATAGCCAGGCGATGTAGTGGTGGTATCTTCCTTGGGGCACTCGCTTAAATTCCATTCGACGCATTTCTGAAGAGCTTCGTTGAAGAACAAGCCTTCCGGGCAGAAGAATGCTATAGGAACAGGACTGGCACATACGATGTATTTACTGCAGTCCTCAGGATACGTGGCATAATAACCATCGCTCTCTCCAGAACAGATTTTTGAAATGTCCGAAGGGGTAGTAGTAGACCCCGTAGGAGAAGGTGTTGTGACTGGCGAGGTGGCTTGACTTGTGGAGGATTCGGTGGAAATAATAGTTTCCGTACATGCTGTTGGTGATACTTCGGGTCCACAAATTCCCGTTTGCGGATCGTACCAGGCGTTGTAGATGCAATTGGCCACTTTGGATTCCCCGTTTCCCATGCACAGAATATATTGCTGGCAGTTTGTCACCAGGGGATAAGATACTCCCAGTTCTTGATCGGCACAAGGATCACTCGAGCCCTGAGTTGTGGCAATGGTAGTGGTAGATGTGGTTGTTTCGATGCAAGCAGTGGGCGATACATTTGGCCCACAATCCCCTGATTGTGGATCGAACCAGGCATTTGTTGGACATTGAGCTTTCGCAGATTGGCCATTACCCAGGCATAGCAGATATGATTTGCAGTCGGATTGCAACGGAAAGCTGGCACCCAGTTCCTGATCTACACACGGATTCTTAGCATTAGCTTCCGTAGTGGACGGCGCAACAGTTGTCGAAGGTGATGTAATAATAACAGGCGTAGTGGTAGCCACAAATGCTTGGCACGCTTCCGGTGAAATATCGGGACCACAGTTACCGGTGTATGGATTAAACCAATTGTCCACGGGACAGGGTAGAACTATGTAGGAATCGTTGCCCCAGCAGTAGTAGTACTGTTGGCAATTCTGAGTATCCGGGAAAAAGGTTCCAAGCTTTTGGCCCTCGCACTTCGTGAAGGACTCCGCAGTAATAGCTGTGGTTTCCAACGGATTTTGGGTAGTACGGTCACCGTAGCACCATACGTTATCCTTAAAATCACAAATTTCTAGATCCGGATTAAAAAGCATCTCCCAGGGACAGTGATACACTTCACTTTGCTGATTTACACACACAGAGAACTCACTACAATTAGCAGCAGAGGGCAAAATAGTGTTATTTTTAATGCCCTCACAAGGATTTTCCAGTGGGAGCTCGGTAGTTGAAGGTGTTGGATAAGGTAACGATTCGCAGTCGACAGCTTCTGGTGTATCACAAATGTGCATGGGATTATTAAAAAGTTTTCCATCAGGGCAGTACTCCAAATCAGCGCATGAATCATTGCACGATATATATGCACTGCAGTCATAGGGATATTTATAAAAACCGTTCGATAAGGATAGACAGAAGTTGGGATCTATTTCTGAGGAAGTCAAGCACTCTTTTACTCCCGATATTGCATAATTTTTGTGCTCTTGGCTACCATAACAGATAGTGTCTACCAAGAGCCACAAAGTAAACGACAAGTATGCCCACTCTAGAAAGATATAAATATAAAATAAATTCTCTGTTTATCTTGGGCACACAAATTCTCGACTGCACATTGAAAATAGGACTATTAGAACCTTACCTTTCATTGCGTGGTTTTCCTTGAAAAATATTATTAAAAAACCTTTTTAGACAATAACTGGCAATAAAAAAAGTTATATTTTTAGTATTACTTGTTGATTTGCTACAAAATATGTTGGCTAGAATTTTTTGGATGTTTATATTCTCACGTCTTAGAAGTAACTGAAATGGGATCGTCTTTTTGGAAATTTCTTAGCAATAATAACTGATTGACGCCGCCAATCAAATCAACGTTAGGCATTTTTTCAACTGATAATGACTTATATTGTTGATAACATTCTATTGACAACTTAAAGAAAAAAAGCAGACATTTTGGTCAAGGAAATGACAACAGCTTATTAATAATGACCAATGATAAACATCTTTCCACTCTTGTTTTCGTTTCAATTAATTTTGGTGAGATACCACAAGCATTCCATGCTCTTTATTTAACTGTAACAGTATTAAACGGCTGAAAATCATCATGGTTTTATATTCGTTACCTACTTTTAGGCTAAGTAAGGTAGCGATAAGTGTTATATTATCAGAAGTCTAGAAGATGCACCATTGAAAATCATTTGTAATCATTTGAGTTATAAATAAATTTAAAAATAGAACTGACAATAATATGATTATTTGGTTAAATATATTTTTGCCCAACGAACTAAAATATATTAGCCCAACTTTATGAGTAAAGAATCAAGTAAGTTAAACAATTTCAACTCTAAATCATTTTCTGAGGCACAATTTTTTTTTTTGGTGATTGCTTCTCCCAAAATAGTGGTCTTTAACCTGGGCACACATATACAGCAATGATTGTAGCTTTTTTCAGACGTTACATATGTTTTATATGAACACTTATCAATTCTCAGTAAGAAAATACAGATAGTACTCGAACTCTTGCACCTATCTCAAATGAACGATACAATCAAATGTTAACACTTTACATATTGGCAATTCATGCAAATTTCCCATAGATGATATTCTATATAAACGCTGTTCAATGAATGGAAAGTTTCAGTTCGATTAAACACTCGATAGCTACTAACAAAATGAAGCTATTCGGACTGCTTTGGGCAAGTTTCTTACTTCAACAATGCGCACAGGCTGTGTTACAAGTATGTTTGCAAAAACCTGTAAAAATAGCAAAACTGAATATGCTTTATTTCGAAGAACGGATTCGCTTTCAAGACGTCCATATGCGATGGTAAAAATGGCGAACTTTTACCCATGTTTGGAACTTGCAAAGGATACTATGTGTGTGCTGATGGAAATGCTGTAATCGGAACTTGCGCTTCAAAAACCTTGTTTAACCCGTCAACTTTGCATTGCGAAGAGAGCGATAGTGAGGATTGCATTTTCGATGGCAAGGATAGTAAGCGTGGTGATGGATCTAGTTCAGAAAGTGACGAGGACGATGAGGAAGTTATCGTTAAAGCTGACCCTCCGGTTTCTGTCAAACCATTGAAAAAACCACGACCTACAATACAGGACACAGAGCTTTCAGACTTACTGAATATATTGTGTGCTGGCAAAAGGGATGGTGTGATGCTAACCAAGAAGGGATCCTGTGGGCAGTACTATGTTTGCAAGGCAAGGAAACCCCACCTTCGCTCTTGTCCTAGTCAGCAGCACTTTAGTCCAAGGCGCCGAATTTGCATGATGGCTTCAGAAGCCAAGTGCTTAGTTGGTGCACAGGAAGCCAAACAATTAGATGGACCTGCCGTAACAGGAGGAATATGTTCGGATGAAAAGGAAAACTCTCTTGTGGCACATCGATCCGACTGTGGAAAGTTCATGCTATGCAGCAACATGATGTTCCTGGTAATGGATTGCCCCACAGGTTTGCATTTCAATACAGCTTCTTCACGATGCGACTATCCCAAGGTCGCCAAATGTCAGACCAAGGAAAAGGGGACCAAGAGAAAAAGAAAATCAAAGTCGAAAAAGCCTGCTCGCAAGGTCAAATCCCGTCAGTTGTAACTGTATTTTAAAAGGCCACCAATAAAACCATTGATTTTAATCAAAATCAGCTGTTGCACTAGGTTTAATCATTTCGTAAATATTTAAGAACATTACAAATTAAACGAATAGAAGACAGTTAAATAATTACGCAGTTCCAGAAAACAACCTTTCTATTATGGCGGTGCAAGACGAAACCAAATGGATTCAAAAAGTGGCGACTATAAAAGTTAGTGGACAGAGTGTGGTTATTCGGTCTAAATCTATCGACACACTTAGTCCAACGGTTATTTTAAAAGACTGCAAGCAGTCACAAAAGATGACGCTTTCGACTTTGAGGTTTACCACGAAAATAGAACTGCTGGCGCCATCTATAGAAAACAGATTTATTTTGAAATTGGTTTACCCAATGACTGTAATTGTTGTAATAACATTGGGTTATTTTTTTGTTTATGTATTAGCTAGATCTATTTGCCTAAATTAAAAAAGTTATAATGTAATAGACTGGAAATAAATACTATTTAAGAACTGGTTAAACGAATGAATTCAAATGTAAAAGCTCTCGCCTATTATTATTATTAGATTATTGGTTTTACTAGCTGAACCAATTCACCTCAAATAGGCTAGGTGCCTATAAATAAACGCATAAAACTGAAAACCAATATCTCTTTTCTTTAATCGCACAAAAGATTTTGGTGCTTTAAACACTGTTTATTGAAACATTTAGCATTTTACATTATCAGGCCAATCGCATGAATTGATCTGCTTATTGAACCACAGTCCAGAGAAACAGCTCATATCGACCTCACACTCGCACTGGCAGACGACATAGGCGGAACTACATTTCCCACTGGCATCGGGGAACATGGTTCCATCCCGCTGGCCAACACAGCGTCCGTGGCTCTCGCAATAAGTTCCCGATGGTCCGGCAGTAGGACCACTTGGAGGCGCAGATCCATCGTCGCAACCCACATTTTCGGGGTAATCGCACTGCTCCGTCTTGTTATTATATTGCAAGTTGTTGGAGCACCTCTGCTCGTATTTGTTGCCATTTACACACTGGAAAAAGGCAGAGCAATTCTTCTCCACGGGCCAGATGGAGTTGTTGGGAACATCACAACAATCCGGATCGCAGGTTTTGGGGATGCACACACCATCTGTGTCGACCACACACTCCTGCTGTGTGACATTGAAGAACATTGAAGCGGAACACTTCCTGGCAACATATTTTCCGTTTATGCACTGCAAGTATCCGGCGCAATCAGAAGGATTTTCCTTTATCGCACCCTCAGTGCACTTCACGCAAACTCCCTCAGTATCGGGAACGCAAGTTTTATAGATAGTATTGAAGTAATTTCCTTCATCGCACTTGACACTCACAAAGGTACCATTGGAACAAGACAAGTATCCTGCACAATCCGTGGGATCCACCTTTACGTCACCGTCGGTACAAGTTGTACCATTACCTTTGCACTGACCATCGTCCACTTCACAACGAGCAGTTTTGTTATTATAGTAATAATCAGGTTCGCAGGACTTAGTCACGAACTTGCCACCAGAGCAGACTTGGTACTTGGTGCAATCGGTGGGTTCGGGTTTCTGGGTCCCCTCGGTGCAGTTCACGCAAACTCCCTCAGTATCGGGAACGCAAGTTTTATAGATGGTATTGAAGTAATTTCCTTCAGGGCATTTCACACTCACAAAGGTACCATTGGAACATGACAAGTATCCTGCACAATCGGTTGGATCAACCTTTAGTTCTCCATCTGTGCACCCCGGCGTGCCATTGCATTGGCCGTCATCTTTTTGGCACTCTTTTTCCAACGAGTTCCAGTAATCTCCGACGGGGCAAGTTTTAGACACGTACTTTCCATTAACGCATACCTGGAACTTGGCACAGTCGTTGAGGTCGGCCTTTGTGCTTCCCTCGGTGCAGTTAACGCAAACTCCACAGGTGTCGGGAACACAGCTATTCTGTACCGAATCGAAGTAATCTCCGTCTGGACAGCTTACGATCACTACGGTTCCGTTGACGCATTCCAAAAAACCTGCGCAGTCGACGGGATTCGCTTCGATCGTTCCATCCTCACAAGTTGGCGGCTTGCATTCGCCATTATCCACAGCGCATTCTCCCTCCTTAGGGTCCCAATACAGTCCGTTTTCGCAGGACTTGGACTTAAATTCACCGTGACAGCAGACCAGATACTTGGTGCAATCATCCTCATCGGCTTTGGTCTCGCCCTCCGTGCAACACTCCGCGTTTAGTGATCCCACAAAGAGGAACATCAGAACGCACAGCGAAACTCCTGTAGGATAATTTTGGGTCAGGATCCATCCGATTAAACTCAATCAATCATGCTTACCATAGTGACTACTTTTGGACTGAGCCATCTTTGCTCTCGGCATATCAAACGCTCACTGATGGCTCTTCGGTCCATATCGGCTTTTATATTTACCGGCAATTAAAATAATTAAATGCCTTTTCCTACTACACAGCATGTGCGGGTGATAATGTGGAACCATTCTTGATATTATCAGCATATATTTACAGTAGTTATACAAGGGAAAGAGATTGTCACTATTTTTAAAACGTAATAGAGAATCCGTGAACTCAAAGAGTACAAAAGGAAATACATTTCTCTCATTTCCTTTTGCAGTTTCAACAAATACGTTGCAGATTACTTTAAAAACAAGAAAGAACGCTATAGTCGAGTTCCCCGACTACTACTTACTCAGGTAGCAAATTTCAAACATAACATTTCCTCACAAAACATTTGGAGCTTAGGTGGCGCCATCTGTCGAGCTCCGTAGCCAAAAGCTATAAGCTAAGAGTGTGCAGTTTCCTTTCTTGTTTTTGCTTCGTTTGGAGAAGTATTATATTTTTGTTGCAACTGTAGTCTTTTGTTCCTAGATTATTTCCTTTCATAACAAAAGACTTCATTGTTAAAAAAGAGCAATCTTAAAAATGGACTTTGTTCAATTTTATTAATTTAAGAGAGAAAGAACTGTTAGCGGGCAACGGTGCGCGGTTTGCTCTCATTGAGCTTGAACTTGCGTATCGGCAGATGGCGCCATCCAAGACTCTATTCTTTTCGGGGCCATATTCTTTTGGAAGTCGGTTAGATAAGAACCGGGTATTTAATAGTCGGAACATTTTTTTTTTCCAAACCAAAATGAAAGCTTTAATCAGGAAGAAAAATGTAAACATAAAAATGAAATGTTTTTTGTGAGAGCATTTTGATGGGCACAAACGCTTATTGTTTTTAGTAATATCGCGGCAAAATGGTCATTATTTCTAGATGTTAAGCAGATAAGTCAACAACAAAATGGATACCCCCTTCTTCTATTTGACTAAAGGGTATTTCTAATCGTTAAGTTTATGCTCCTCTCTTTAATTGAGTGCCCACAGCTGCCGGCCTTTTCATGCAGGAAAACTGATTAGATTGATTTACCACCCCTGAGTTTCATTAATAAATAGGCCGATTGGACCAGCTGCCTTGACAATGGTTTTCTTTATTCGACAATCGGTCATTTAAAGAGTGCAGACCACTTCGGATTTATAATTGCAGGTCTGCTTGTTTTGGTCCCAGTACAACCCATCAGGACACTCCATCTCGACCTCGCACTCGCACTGGCAGACGACATAGTTACCGCAATTTGTCGTGGAACGGAAGTGCGTGCCTTCGCGTTGACCCAGACAGCGACCGTTACTCTCGCAGGAGGTTCCCGAAGGTCCTGCATTGGGACCCGTGGGCGGTGCATATGGCCACTGACACTCATAATCTTGCGGGAACCTGCATTCTTCAACATACGGATCGTAGACCAGGTTGTTTGGACAATATTGCTCCACGGCGCAGTTGAAGTTGCACTTGTAGAACATGTTGCACTTTCCCTCCACCGGGAAGAGCTCACCCTCCGGCTGATTCTGGCACACTGTGACGGTGGAATTGCAGGCCACCTCGGGCACATAGCCCGCTGGATAATCGCACTGATCCGAGGTGGCATTGTAGACCAGACCATTGGGGCATTCAACCGACAAGGATACGCTCGCCGAACCATTGTCCTTGACCCAATCGCAGACCTGTGCCTCCTCATTGAACTTCAGACCCTCGGAACAGGGCATCGCAACCGGGCACTGGCATTGGCAAATAAAGAATCCATTTGAGTCGGGGTCCTCGAACATGGCTCCGTCCTTCTGACGGGCGCACACACCCTGGCTGGAGCAGACGGTGCCCGAGGGTCCTACCACCTCGCCCGAAGCATCGGCGGTGGGTATGCAGTCCACGTTCCACCAGTAGTCGCAGTCATTTATCGCCAGGTTGAAGTACAGCCCGGAGGGGCAGAGGAACTCCTCGGCGCAGCCATTGTTGCATTGGAGAAAACTAACGCAGATGCCGGGCAGATCGACATAGGTACCAGTTTCCTTACCGACACAATTCGTGCGGGAGCTTTTGCAATAAGCGGGCGCAGCACCTGGACTCGATGGTGTGGTATTGGAGTCATCGTCATCCGAGGTTGCATCAGTGGCATCGGTGGAGTCCGAGGGATCGGTCACCGAAGTGGGCGTAGTATCCGTTGGGCAGTCCTCGGTGACCGCAGTGGTTGTTTCTTCGATATCCTCGATGGGATCTTGGCACTCCTCGGCGCAACAGTCGCAGGTGCACTGATCATCCGCTCCGGCAAATGCTGAGAGTCCCAGGCAATTGGCTCGCCACTGGAAGTCACACTCCCCGAGGTCCCGATTGAAGTGAAGTCCCCGCGGACAGCTGCCTATAATGGAGACCTCGCCCCTTAGGCAAACCACAAAGCGGGCACAGTGGGTGGCCAGGGGCAATCGGGCGCCATCCTCCTCGTGCAGGCAAACGTTGGCCAACTGGGCCATCGCAGCCTGAAGCCCGCCGACCAACAGCAAAAGCGTCCAAAGGCCTGCGAAGTGGTTTCGATTTGGGTTACCAGTTTCAAGGAACGAAACCGAAACACTTACCACTATAACCAAGGTTGCGCATTTTCACCGAACAGCTTTGAAGTAGTCCAAAATTCGGGAGCGACTAAATGGCAAACCAGGCAGAGTGGCAGCATTTAACTGCCGCGAGTGCTCCGAATCGGTAGTCAATCTTCTGATAATACCAATCACCATATCTATATCTCGATTAGTTCAGCAACTGATTTGTTCGCAGGTGTAATTAGGTGTGCGTGTCTGTAGCTCGGAACTGGGACTCGGCGATTCTTTATCATAACCAACACCCAACCTACACACCCCCACCGCCCATAGAGTACCCAACATTTTTGGCATAGGTCTGCTGACTACCAACTGTTGAATGGGTCCCGACCTGGCGTCTGCCTAATTTATGCCTCCCCACACGCTTGTCGATAAGCAAAAAACGATCGCTTTATTGACACTTGAAATTAAATGACGTTTGTTGTCGCTCAAAATGAAGTGGCAGAAAATCGTAAATTTTCTCTTAAGTACAGCTGATAAGAGGCAATCCTACATATATTCTATGGTGGTCGACTGTGGGATACTTGGTTCTTTAAGCAATTTTCTAGAGGAGTCATTTTTATACCCTTGCAGAGGGTATTATAATTTCAGTCAGAAGTTTGCAACGCAGTGAAGGAGACGTTTCCGACCCTATAAAGTATATATATTCTTGATCAGCATCACTAGGCGAGTCGATCTAGCCATGTCCGTCTGTCCGTCTGTCCGTCCGTCTGTCCGTCTGTCCGTCCGTTTATATGCAAACTAGTCTCTCAGTTTTAAAGCTATCTGCATGAAACTTTCCCAAAAGTTGTCTTTCTATTGCAAGTAGTATATAAGTCGGAACGAGCCGGATCGGACGACTATATATATAGCTCCCATAGGAACAATCGGAAAAATAAATGAAAAAAAATTATAACTTTGCTGTTTTTTAATTTTTTGTTTAGTTCTTCGACATTTAGTAATGGTTAAATATTTCCGATTTACGGTTTAAATTTCAGCAAAATCGGAAGACTATAGCATATAGCTCCCATAGGAACAATCGGAAAAATAAATGAAAAAATTATAACTTTGCTGTTTTTCAATTTTTTGTTTAGTTCTTCGACATTTAGTAATGGGTACATATTTCCGATTTACGGTTTAAATTTCATCAAAGTCGGACGACTATATCATATAGCTCCCATAGGAACAATCGGAAAAATAAATGAAAAAAATTATAACTTTTCGGTTTTTTAATTTTTTGTTTAGTTATTCGACATATAGCAATGGTTAAATATTTCAGAATTATGGTTTAAATTTTATCAAAATCGGACGTCTATATCATATAGCTCCCTTAGAAATAATAAAAATATATAAAATAACTATCAAATAATTGAGCTGCAAATCATCATAGCTGCAATGTTTTTCAGCATATACTCAAGTAAATCATAATTTAAATGTTTTCAAAAGTATTTAATTCATGCAAAAGCTGCAAGGGTATATGAACTTCGGCTTGCCGAAGTTTGCTTTCTTTCTTGTTTTGTATGAACAATATCAAATGCAAATTGGTTACTTTAAGCGAAGTTTAACTCGTAATAAAAGTCCCAGTTGAATGGCATTGAACCGTGAAGGGTTTTTTTTGTAAACCATTTTTGCCAATATTAAATAATATGGCGAACATTATCTAACATGGATTGTTTGAAATAGTCCGAAAAATGATAATGATGGTTAGATTCAGGCGTCAGTAGTGCAAAACAGCGCGTCACTCGGCTGTGGAAACCCTTTGGACCATGTTACGAAAAAAAAACATTCCTGTTCCTCCAAAAGGTCCTGACTTGGGAGAAACCATGTTTTTGTATATTAAAGTTTTTATTGATTTTCAAAAAAATAATGTGGATATAAGCAGTTTAGTTTCGAATGAAAGAAAAGTTAAATTACAACCCATCAACCCATAAATTCCAAAGTGATTGTGGAGACCTTTTTATAGCCGCTATGGGTACACGTTTTGAGTTCCTGGAACTGCATGCAATCTCAAGCATTCAAATTTACCGATAACAAGCCCATTTCGTACGGTTCAACAATGAACCGAAATAGCATTGAACTTGTCACTTCGCTGGAAGATGCGTCCTTAGCTCGGACGTGATTTTTAATGACGAAAATTACTTTTCCCTGTCATTTCACTCGGCTTACTCGATCGAGCGTCCCAATCGCGGGGGAGAGAAGTCTGTGTGTCACAGAAATGCAATCGGTTCGCGACAATTACTGTTATGGGCTTAGAAGAACCAGAAACATATCGCCGAAGACTGCGGTGAGAGGCTTCCTGCTCCGTGACCCTACAGCTGGGATGAAACTCAAGACAATGCAATTCTAATTATTCAAATGCTAGCCAAGTACGCTTGAATTAAATTACCAAACTTGGGGAGGCCTAAATGGAAGAAAGGAGAGCAAAAGTTGTACTAAGACCAAAGCACTTGAGTTGGAAAGGCTTAGAGACTCTTCGGTGTCCATTACACTTCACGCATCGCCCTGGAGACGACTGCTCGTCTGAGGCCATAAGGGGCAACAAAAGACGACGGCCCGGCGGAAATATGAGTGGATCTGCCATCTCCCATCTCCCATCTCCCATCGCATCCATACAGCCTCTATTATAAAAATCTTCTCAGGTGTAACAGGTTTCTCAGATTTAAGCAGAGGTCGCGCCTGTTTTATACACAGTCATCAGCGACACTCGGCTCGCAACCGATCGTCAATACGGCTATCAGACGGGATCTTTAGTTCAAAAGTGGCAGGATCGGAAAAAAAAGGAGCTCTTCTTCGAATCGAAGAACTGAGCTCGATTGGTGCATAGATATCAAGGGAACCCGCTCATTTCAACTCTAGCACCATTCGAAATCAGTGCTTTTGATAAGAATCAATCAGCAGAGTGTCTTAATCGAAGTGAATTTTTACTGTGCCTCTAAAGAACTGAAACCAGAAAGAAAAAAATATGTATTCAAAGGAAAAAGTAAACACAAATTAACAAGTAATGAGTGCCAAGTGGTAACCGCGTTGCTGAATGAAGCCAACAAAATGCAAGCGTGACTCTGGCCGGACCTTCAGTCGGCAATCAGATCTGAATAAATAAACAACATTGGCTTCGTCATCAATGGAAATAGATTTCTTATCGCTTCCGAATCGAAAAGTGTGACAAAATCTCATAGTTGACACTAAGTTTACATTGATTATGAAGACATAATTACTCCCAATAGGAACTTTTTTTTGCCTGCCCCAAGCGAAACTCTGTTTTCCTATTCTTAAGAGAAAAGGTGATGAACGCGTTGCAAATAAGTGAAGAGAAAATTGTCGAGAAACCTCTTAACAATACTTTTTGGGGTAACACAGAGATGAATTTAAATTAAATATATTAATTAATAAGAAACATACGTTTTGATAGAGATAGAGATAGTAATTAAAAATTAATAGCATTCTTATCTTAACCAACATATCAATAATTTTGTACCTATTTGTTTTTTATGTTCTACAAGGCCAAAACACTATCACACATAGCCCTTAATTGCCTATATTAATCATACTGATTAAAACAAGTAATGTAACAGAAAATATTAATACTTTTTTAAAGAAAAAAATTCTTAACAATGTTGTCTGGGGAATATTTTGAGTTTAATATTATATATATTACTTAATCCCAAAAATATTCTTATATTCAATACACTAATTGATAGCAAAGTAATTTAAAATTAATAACATTCTTATCTAAACGGACCTATAAATAATTTTCTAACTTTTTTTGATGTGATACAAGGCGAAAACACTACCAATATATAAAACAAAGTTGGCGAATCGACTGTCCATATACTCTTACTAATATTGCCTATATTTACCGCACTGATTTTTAAAAGAGGTTAGTGCAAACGGAAATTTTAACACAGTTTTGTAAACAAAAATCACTAACCGAATTTAGGATTTTATTATTTTTAGGTTTACTAAACATTAAACTAGGTCTAGAGCGATGAAACTTAAATTTACTGAGGTCACAGAGCATTCCTATTCTCAAAAAGCTGTTTTCCCATTTTAAGCTTTAATTAACAGTATATGTTGGTTAACGCTTATCGATTAACAAAACATTTATTTCCAAAAATAAAGACACTCTCTGTTATAAGTCTATGCACAGAAGAAATACCATTTTTGCTGAACAAACAGTTTTTAGATAGTTCTTACTCCAGATGGTTTTATATCGGTTAATTATTACAAAATCTTATCCTGAGGTAAATTCGTAAATCTTATCTCTGAAGATTTTAAACCAATTCTTTGAAGGTTTTAAATCAATTTTTTTTATAAATTCAGACGTAAACCTACGCTTGATACTGTATACCAAGCAGTTAGCAAACAATATAATTGAAAACTCGATGATCTCTGTTTGTGACAAGAACCAAATCTTATCTCTTTTAGGTGTAGTAAATTAATGTCATCCGAATGGGAAAATCTGCGATTTGTCACTAGGGTGTTAAGAACTCTATAAAAGGCCGAGGTGGGCCTTTTAAATGTTAGTTGACTTTTTTAAGTTATAGTGACGGGGAACCTCTTTCAAAATGCGAGGTAGTGACTGTTTCTTCAGAGTGATTAAAGTGAAATGTAATCTAATGTATGTACCTATAAACCATTCCAGGACTTTCAAGTTCTTTGATCCTTCAGGCCTGTCTGCTGGTCCTGATGGTCGGTCTGAGCACTCAAACGCAGTTTTTCAATTCCACTCAGGACGTCTGCCGCCTTTTTAAGGATGGAACGGTACTGCGAAAGCCTGGAACCTGCAATGAATGGATTGAGTGCAAAAACTTTGTCACCGCTGAGACCGGAACCTGTCCTGAAAAATCGCCGTACTTCAGTCTTACCAATAACAAATGCTATTCGAAATCGGACACCAGTTACTGCGACACAAGTAAGTTATGCACGGCATCGACAAAGGGCTATGTTGGAGATACCTTGAACTGCGCCAATTGGTTCCTCTGCGATGGAAAGGTTTTAAAGGGCCAGGGAGCTTGCCCCTCAGGCATGTACTTTGATCAAGAGAAGCAGATGTGTGTCTACGCCGAGAACACTGTTTGCACCGCCACCTTCGAGTGGTGCGACATTGTGCCTGTGACCAAAGTGGCATTCCGCGACGAAGCCAACTGCAACAAATACTTCACCTGCACCAAGAAATTCGTCCTGGAGCCGCACACCTGCGAAACTGGCAAATACTTCGACGTGGCCACAGGTACTTGCATCGACAGCAAGCTCGTCGTCTGCGATAGCCATCCATTGCCGGAGAACGTATGCGGCACCAAGAAACTGGCCGTGCGCAACAAGTTCGTCTCGGACGGGGCCACCTGTCGTGGCTACTACTACTGCCGGGACCTGGGCTCCGGCGTCCCCGATCCCGACCCCATTTTCCAGCAGTGCAACGAGGAGACCTTCTTCAACCAAGAGCGACAGGGGTGTATGCCCCGCGAGAGCCAGAAGTGCACCTTCGATCGGTGCGATGGCCGCCAGGATGGCTTCGAGGTGACCGAGACGGACGGATGCCACAACTACGTCGAGTGCGTCGATGGCCGGGAGGGTACCGTCTTCAGCTGCGAGAATGAGTACTTTAATGTTGCCACCCAGAAGTGCACCGCGACTAAAACATCCTACGCAGCATGTAGTGCTTAGTGGCCAAGGCCATGCCATCTATTTGATAAAATATAATTACTTGCAACCAAAAAACGTACTTTAAATCATACTTTAAACGCTATAGTTTAAAAAAATATGTTATCATCAAGGTTTTAAAATGCTCTCAACGTTTTAAATGTTTTTCTTTGGCTGTGCTGTTGCTTTGAACACTTGCTGAAAGCAAATGAACAACATTATCAACAAAAGCAGAAGCAATGTTTCTGACTTCAGGGAACTTCGGGAAGCAAAATCCGACTGTCACTGTAAAAGTAATAATGGAGAAAATTACTTTATTTTAAAAAGTTTTGTTTCACCATTTTTTATGAATATATAATATTCTTTCCAATTGCTTACAGCAACACGAAAGCAATGATATTCTTTACTTTTGACAGTTCGAAATGCTGTCGAAGCAAAAGCAAAGTCAAATGAAATGACTTTTCACAGCATAGCAAAGCAAATATAACATTATTTTTAATGGTAATTTTTTATTGGAAACGTTTGTCGAGCTTTCTGCAACATCACATCCTAGACTAAGGTGCTTTTGCTTCCTTAATTTTAATTTAATTTATTTAAAACCTGTTTCCGAAATTTTATTTTTTTTATTTCCTACATATATTTCCTAGCATTCGTATACACCCGCTTCGAGAAAATGTTTTAGTATCGATACTACAAATTATTTTGAGGTAGATATTAGGATACTAATTTCGAATTGTTTAGATTTATCCTAATTTCGGATTGTTTAGATGGTTTCTTTAATCTGAGATCGGTTTTGTGCTGGCAATTGACAGCGTTTTATGACAGTCTTTTATTTAAATAAGTCGCACAATCGATTTCTAAATGGGCTTGTAGTCCAACCTCGATTCCAACTTCTTGTTGTCGGCAATTTTGCGAACAGCCTTCATGAAATCCTCCTGCACAACATACTCTCGATCGGAGCGCAGGGCAAACAGCCCGGCCTCCGTGCAAATGTTCCGTAGATCGGCGCCATTAAACATGTCCGACAGCTTAACCACCGCTTCGTAGTCAATTTCCCCGCGTTTCGACAGTGGTCCGGCGTGAATCTTGAGGATGTCCATGCGAGCCACCTCGTTGGGAAGCGGAATCTCGAGCTTGCGGTCCAAGCGACCTGGACGCAGGAGGGCAGGATCCAGTGTGTCCGGCCGATTGGTGGCCATGATCATTTTTACCTGGCCCAGGGCATCAAAGCCGTCCATCTGGTTGAGCAGCTCCATTAGCGTGCGCTGGATCTCGCGATCGGCGGAAGTTCCCTCGGAGAAACGTCGTCCTCCGATGGCGTCGATCTCGTCCATGAATATGATGCACGGCTGGTGGTCGCGGGCGTATGCAAACATCTCGCGAATTAGACGGGCACTCTCTCCAATATACTTGTCCACAATGGCCGATGAAACCACCTTCGGATATGGTAATATATTAATATCGTAAGGTATAGCTTTTAAGCCCTTAACTTTATACACTTCTGTTTCTTTTTCATTTACTTTTGAAAAATTTGTAAAAAATTGATTCGCACTCAACAGTTTATAAAAGTCAAATACTTTATTTATCACAAAATAAAAAAAGCTTACCTTTTCTAATCATACATTTGTTAGGATCGGCCGTATCTAAACAGTTCTATTAAATACTTGTTTCACACAAGCTTTTTAAGTTCTTAAATTTTGATATAGACTCAAATAGTCGAAATCCTAACAAAAAAAAAACATTACAAATTTGTATTAACTAATTTTATTTAATGATGCATCAAAGCTTACACCATAAGCGACTGAGAGGAAGACCTTTTGGTCACGATTGGGTGGCATTGTCAATTATTTAACCTAATTGTATTATTATACCAGCCATTTTTTGTATGTAAAGCGTAATTTTTGTCATTTCCCAAAGAAATCATCACCCCGGAACCACATTACACAGGTATATTACTCACCTTTAGAAAGTTGGCGTCCATCTGGGAGGCGATGGCACGGGCCAGGAGGGTTTTGCCGGTGCCAGGTGGCCCATAGAGCAGACATCCCTTGGGCGGACTGATACCCACGCGCAGGAAGATCTCTGGATTGAGGAGCGGCAGTTCAATGACCTCGCGTAGCTCGCGGATCTGCTGGCCAAGACCGCCGATCTCGGCGTAGTTGACGTTTCCCGGATCCTCGTGCGTCATGTTGTAGACCAGGGGATCCACTTCGCGCGGTAAGTAGCGCATGATGGTCAGAGTGGTCACATCGAGGGCGACCCGAGTGCCGGCCTTAAGTTTATCCTTGTTGATCTGCCGCCGACATCCGACCACGTAGCGCGGTCCATTCGAAGCCTTGACAATGAAGTTGTCCGGGGTCAGCTGCTTGAGGACCTCCCCGAGCATCTGGCCCACGCTCTGCAGCGCCCGCAGGTCATCCTCGGACTTCTCGTACTGGACACTGAGTAGCTTGTGCTTGTCCCGAAGCGACTTCAAACGCGACTCGATCTCGCGGTGCTCCAAAAGCTTGGTGCGGTATGTGGTCAGAGCCTTAAAGCGCTCATCATCCATGGGGGGACGCGCTTGTGGAGCTGCCATCCCCTTAGCCTGGAAATATTTTATTTTATTTAAACTACCCCGAACCTTTTCAGCCGAAATTCGTTTCAAAATGTGCAAACTCACGGTACGATTTTGACGTCTGTCAAGTTTAAACTTTAGGAGCCCTGAGATGAACTCAATTATGAACTACTCCGCTTTATAACACTTTTATAACAAAATTGAAACGCGAGAAAGAAACATTTTAAGTAAACAGAACAATATCTATGTATTTAAAAATATTGAGAAAAAAACGTTGAAACTTATCATAATATTATTATATTAAAATTTTTATTTAAAACAAAAATAACTAAACTTAATTCAATTAAAAGTTTAATTTCTTAAATTAATTATTTTGTATCTAACTGTGAATAACTGCTATAAGCAAAAGTCTGTAAGAGAAAATATTGGTATTTTATTTTAAACAAATGACTTTTGGGTTCAAGATTTAATATTAAATGTTTTTTTACAATTTTTTGCTCATATATTTTCATTTTGAAATTCTTATATATATATCAGTCATGCCTTTATTTTAAAAATGTAGCAAAAGTAGAAAAATGTAACAAAAGTCTTAAATTGAACCTTTATTGCACTTTAAGCACCTTAGAGCTTAAAAAGCTTTCGCAGATGGCGCCACTGTTTAGCATCTTAACAAAAAACCCAAATCCGAAAGAGATGACGGACGTAAGGCACTGAGCACTTTTCAGCAGCGTTACCAGTTGACTTTTTAAAGGAAAATTGGAACTCGATTAATTTATTTTTAAAAAAGAAAGGAAGCAAACTTCGGCAAGCCAACGTTTAAGTACCCTTGCAGCTATTAAATAGTTAAATATTCCTTAAAACGACTATGTTTATCGCTGGTATTTATATCATTCCGATTTTGATAAAACTTAAAACGAAATTTTGAATATTAAAAATAATTGAATTCTTGTTAGAAGTAAACAATTTTATTATAATATTTTAATATATTATATTTAATATTTTTTATGCTTTGTATTGTAAGGAAGTTATAACCGGATTTCATTGGCGCATTAAAACGCATTTTGCCTACTGCGAATTTATTCCATAAATGCGTAATCCCATAAGGCTAAAAGCCACATTTAAAATAAATACGATATTTTTTATTCATTTCTTTTCGATTTGTCACAATTCAAATTAAACAAACCCAGATCAGCTGTTCGTGCCACTCACATGTCGGAGTAGCATTAGCTAAATGCTAATGCGCCAATGGAATCAGGCACATTTAAAAAGACAATTAATACGGTAATGGAATCAGGCTATTAATTGCATTAAAAATACCACACTGCTTCTGGTGGAAATAGGCTATCATTGCGAAAACGATATTGGAAACGCATTAGTAAAATTAATCGATAAAGGTTTTTAAACCGTTCAAGAAATCGAATTGTATGACTTTCATCATTTTGGAATTATCCAGAGAGCTTAAAGGGTCGTAAGGTAAGTGCATTATTTTTTTTTCCCAAAGTGCATTAATTAAAATTTAGTGTTAATACTAATCTATCTAATGATAATAAGATAGTGTTCTGCAGGAAGAGCCTGGCCGCAGTCAGCACACAAGGAATGTATGTGTGCCGACCAGAGATTTTTTAGTATAAAGGGGATTCCCAGAATTTAAAAATTTTCATAGAATTTTTAGAACACGAGTTCGATCTTATCATATTCAAAAAAACAAAAACTAATTTATTGCCAAATCCTTTAAAACCAATTTTAATTTTTTAGATATTCCAGACGATTTTAGAGTGTTATTTAAATTTGGAGCTAAAAGGAGTGCGAAATGAGTACCGAGTATGTTCTAATGTTATACGTGTCCACTCCTTAAAACTCTTTTTTTGTTCTCTAGATCTGATACCGCTTTCTTTCTTCTCATGGAGCAAGGAAAGTTCTCTGATTGCCGTATCAAAGTGGGATCGGAAACTTTTGATTGCCACAAGATCATCTTGGCTAGTGTATCGGACTATTTTGATCGCTTGTTCCTTGCGGAATCTACAATTTATTCGCTGGTTAACGTTAAGCCAGAAACCTTTAAGAATTTTCTTAAGTACGCATATACCCGAAACGAAAATGATTTTGACAACTATTCAAGTGCCATGATTATGGAGCTCTTCGAGTGCGGATCCAAATGGTTAGTAAAATCAATGACCAACATCTGCTCTAACCACCTTAAAATCCATTGTTATTCTATGCCGTATGGCGATATGCTTAAAATGTTTGAGTTTTCGCATAAAATGGATAATTTGGAACTGATCAATGTTTCTGAAGAAGTGAGTAATTCTGTGAAAGGGTAATGGGTGCCTTTTTAATCTTCTATTATTTCTCCGCAGCTCATGACAAAACGCTTTGCTAAGTCATTGAATTGCTTCGAGGCACTCCATTTGACCCCAAACGTATTTGAGAAGTACGTTCTTGCTACCTCCGAGGTCCTACCAGAAGTCGAACGGTTCAAGATGATCCAGGCCTATCTTGACTTGCACGGCTTAAAATTTGATAAATCAAATCAGAGTTCGCTGAAGGAAATCAAAGATAAAAAGGCCAAAATAATTAACAGCGACACAGAGAACGATGATTATGATCTTCCCGTACCAGAAGAACTTTCCCCACCGACTCTAGGAATAGGAGAAATGGAGAAGTGTCATTTGGAACCACGAAACTCGGATTTTGTTCATAAACTTCTTAGCTATATTAACTATAAGTTGATTTGTAGCCAGGATTTTTATGAAGTTGTTGGCAAATCCGATTTGTTAACATTCCAAGAGAAGTTTGAAAATCTATACTTAACTATCATGAGTTCTGATAATAAGGATGAGGATTAACATTTTGCTAGGCAAAGGCTCAATATTAAATTAACGAATTAACCAATGAAAGGTTGCATTGAAGGAAAATAAATATTTTCTTATTGAATAACAAATATATTATAAATACGTTTTTTATTTATATCAAACTTAAGCTGTTCCTTTCAGATTTCAGTATATACAAAACTTGCTAGATAATGTTAGTAATATTTTATTGTTTAAAACAAAACGCCAAGAAGTCAGTGACTAATTTACACTATGTCATCAGTGGTTTTTCAGTCATCTGACAATTGAAAAGCGAGGAGATGTACAGAGTAAGTGGTGTGGCTTTCAGTTTTCTGCTGGCACGCAAATATCATCGAATGGTTAGGAAGGTGCTGGCCGGGAACCAAATGTCGGCATGGTGGCATCCAGGCAATAAATCAGGGCATTTTGGGAGCACTCTGTGTACGGGGGGCGACCAAAACATCGGGAATTCCACTGGAACAGTGCATCCTCCGTTCGAAATGCCCCGCATTCGGGACCCATGACAAATATGCAGTGTGCAAATGTTTAATGAATTTTGGCCTCTCGTAGCACCGCTAATTTCTGCCAAGTATTTTGGATGCAATATTTAGCCTGACCATTTCATAAATACAATTGCTGTGAATTTATATGCGCTCTTTGAGCTCTGGACTTGTAGTTTGCTACTTTTTCTAGTGAAGTATTTTATTATATATATAAAAGAAAATCTTGAAGATTAATTTTTTGAGGATCCTGATTAAAACTAATCATTTAGTTAATACTGTGTTACAAATTATATAAATTTCTCGAAACAAAGAATTTTGGAGACATAAACATTATACCCTTAAGCTTAAAATGGTAGCTATTTATTAGTTGGTTTGGATTTCCCCCTTTACGGTTACTCTTAAAAATACCTTAACCAGCATCACGCACTCGAAAGAAATAATGTCAAGAGATGGAAAGCATATCCTGGCCAACTGACTAAAACGTATCCAAAGAGTAAAGTGGAACCCAAACAACAGAAATCTGAATGAAGTTTTCTGAAAACGAAACTGAAATTCTATTCAATAAAGTTTGGTTGCTTGGATGGTCCGTTGAATGTTGCATGGCAAAACATGCGGCGCAGATGTTTCCCGCCATCCAGCCAAAGTTCGGCATCTGGCCAGAACAAGAGTGCTCTTCGATTTTTGCTCACTTAATCCAGTGTCGCCATGAAAGAAATTAAACGCAGACCCGCAACAGGATGCCTAGTGGCAACTTTCGCTTGTTTTCGATCTTGACTTCTGACATCCTCGGTGACAGGGAATTAGAGCCGAGCTCATGGGCGTGGCTGGCCAACATGTTCTTGTAAAATTATGGCTTGACTCCGACATCAACGCACTTTAAATGCCCAATTCGGTTTCAGTTTAAAACCTATTTTTGTTTAATTTTGAAGACATTTTCATATAATAATTTAGCGCTAAAACTATTGTTTGATATTACATTTGTATATTTGTTTTTAACTTCTGTTAATTTTGAATCTATGGATCTACACGTTATTATTTACAAATAATATTTATACAGTTTCGCCAACTGTTTCGTCTCTGTTTTGTTCTTGAACTACTATTTGTTTTAATAAAAGGTTTGGCCGCTTCTTATTAATTATGTGAGGCCTTGTATCTAGAATATTATTTGCATATGGATGTAGCATATGCTAATGCAAATTTTAGACTCAGTCTGAATTTGAATTTCATTAACACGGTTCGGGGATTTCAACGCTGCAAACACCTACCTCCCCTCCATTTTCAGATTCCCGCCCTTTAGGCACTCAACCCGTCCGATGCTTGATGGTCATACATCAGGATGAAGGATGAGCACTCCAGAGGATGTACAATATGTGCCATGTGCAAGTGCTTATATACATATGTACGCAGGTACAGGTGTGCCGGAATGTGGCCATGCATTGTAACGCTAACTGGTGTCGCCGTCAAGATGCAAGAAATGTTCACACTTTAAAAAAAATGAAACCCAAACTTTAAAATAGAAAACACCCCTTTCGTTTAATACATTGGTGGATAAACTCATATTACAGGAAATTGGTTGAAACAATTGGGAGAAAGATTTGTTTTTAAGAATGGATAGCTTTGAGTCCTTTGCGCAGCGCCTAAATTTTAAAACAATAATAATTGTGTTTTTAATATTATGTTTTCAAACCATTTTTTCCTGAGTGTTAAATTGCGGGGAAGTGAGTGTTTTGAGTTGAGGTTAACAAAAATGGCTGTGCGTCGTGTTGCTGACTGCAAAATTGCTTTGGATGCCAAATGAATGCACTTGCATATTTCATTGCCGCCCTGTCACCTGCGGGCTCACCTGTGGGCCACCATTGGCTGTAAGTCGGGAAAACCCCTTTCATAAAAACAATGGATGTAAGCTTTCCTCTTAGGTGAAATAGTAACTTTGATTACGAAGCTGACTTTAAAGCAAAAAGAATCATTTAACATTATGAAGGACATAGGCTGCTTAATAAAAATACGGTAAATACGTAAGTGAGTGTGATGCACTCTTTCATTTTATTTAAAATTCAAAAGGTCTGTAAAGCTATTCATGAACTTTAAAAATTTAGTTAAATCTTTATAAAAAAACAAATTTCAGAAAAAATTGTATAAGTTCAATCTTTCTTTAAAGTTAGTTAGTTAAATTAACATTAAATTTAAACAATCTACTTACAATGACATTACCTTAACTTAAAATAACATTACATTAACATAGCGACCCACTGCCTTAGTTTTTTTGGTGGGGCAGGTCACTTACGATCCACAGCTTCCACCGAGTTCCAATGTCGCTTATTGCGGAAACTGTTGCTGCTGCTGTTAGCAGTGCCTTTATAAAGTAACGGTACCACATCCAAATAGAGGCCAGTGTGCTGGCTGTTCCGCGTGGCAACGGTAATCGAAAGCGGTATCGGTCAACAGTAACGGCACTGTTTATCGGAAAATGTGACGGAATATTGGCGGGATTGTGCGTGTTATATTTTATTTATTTTAGTTTTCATGTTGATAAAGTAATGAAAAGGTCTTTATTAAAAACAGTGACAAGATGAACAGAGGTAGTAAATATAAATATTATTTTCACATGTACGAAATTTCCAAATTGTGAAACTTTGGTTTTAATTAAATCAAATCATTTGAATATTGCTCTACCGCAAAATTAATGGGTTTTTTAATATGTCTCTTCTCTACTTAGTTTTTAAGATGATGGTGTTGAAATAAAAAATTTACCTATCCCAACCGACAATGACTTTCCTTGTTAATAAAAGTGAGATACCCAATAGGTATAATCCAACCCATCTAATGAGTGATTAAACATTTTGCGAAACGATGTCTTCCGGCGAGTGGGACCTGCGGGCGCTGAAGGCGCTCGAGGAAGAGGAGCAGCGCGAGTTCCTGGCCCTCAGCCAGAGGAACCTCTTCGATCCGCTGCCGAATCCCACCGGCGAAGCGGCCAGTGCGAAGTCATCGCTTACCTACGCCCAGTTGCATCCGCACCTACTGAAGTTGCCGACGATCGATGAGTGCCAACTGATGGCCGTGAAGCAGCAAAGGTCAGCGGCCCTGCGATTCAGCCGTGCCCTTTCCCTGTCCGCCCACTCGCTTACCTCGCAAACCGGAAGCGGTATGGCCACCGGAAGCGGAAGTGGCCTTGGCTTTGGTCGGAAGTTGAAGGCCCGCTTGGTGGGCGCCAAGTCCAGTGGTTCGCTGTCGCCCGGTCGCCATTCGCACAGCTACAGTGTATCCCCGGTATACACACCGCCGCCCATGCGAAGATGTGCCACCCTACATCACACGCAACCGGTTCGCAAGGCCTTCAAGAATCTCCAGCAGCTGCAGGAGCGGAAGCGTCAGGCGGCCGGAAGTCACCTGCAAAGGATCGCTGGCACTGGAAAAACCTACTGGAAGTACGGAGCCAACTCCACGGCTGCCTCGATAGTGGGCCAACGAGCCCGCCAAACGCAACAGATCGAAGTGGAGGAGTCCAACGGGTCGGACGAAGTGAACTCGGAGCCCCAGGAAATCTCCGAAGCGGAAACGGGATCCTGCAGCGTGCCCCTGCCCTCGAAGGACACCAATGAAATACTGCGCCTGATGCTCAGTGCGGCCAGTTCAGCGGTCACGGTGACCCCGACGGCGGCGGCCATTGGAAACGGCAGCGTGACCGGAGCAACTGGTGGCGGCCTGCCAGGGCGACGCTACCAGAATGCCAGCGACGCTGAGGAGGACGAAACTGTTGCGTACGAAGCTTTCCACCAGGCATCCACCAAAAGCTTCGAGCGCGGCGCTCTCTTGCGAATCGGCAGTTTAACAGTGCAAGAGAGCGATAACGGTAAGGTCAATGCAATGAGTCCACATAACAGTCCTGGTCGCGAAACGCAATCCACAAGGGCGGGTTCGGGCGGCAGGCGGATGTTCAAGTCCTCCTCTTTGGATTGGCCCGGGGAATCACATCAGCAGCAGCAGCAGCAACATCAGCCACATCAGCTACAGACCCATCAGCAACATCTGAACCAACAGCAACATCCGACTGCAAATCAACTGGAGCTGGTCGAAACGACAAAGGATAATCGATTCCGGCAGCAGGATCACTGGGAACTCGACCACGTCCACTTCCATCACGAGGCACTCGGACATCTAGCCACCAACGGCGCCACCGTAATCGATGACGAACTGGAGCAGCATATCAAGCACTGTTCCTGCTCCTGCAATCACATGGGCTACGGCAACTCGATGGACTATCAGGTGAGTAAATATACATCTCTTGAGACTTTATGATAAACTGTTGGGAAATCACTTAAAAACTTTGAATCGCCTTAAGGATTCTAGAGATTTATGGGCCACTTGGCATATACTTTGGCAAAACTTATTTCATTAATAATTGTGCTCCTTTTCGGAAGTAAAATATATACAATTTAAATTTTAACATAATTGAATTGAAATCCCTAGTTAACCATTGCAATACAATTTTGGTTTAATAAAATTAAATATTTTCACCAATTCCTTCCTAACTGCATTTGGTTTAGGAATTCTATGTATTTCCCAAGTTGCCAGAATGCAGATTTTTTTTCCCGTGTACCCATTCTATCCAAAACCGCATCCAATGCCCTGCCGTGCGCATTCTCCCACAAATGATTCCGCCGTGTAATTTTAATTGCACCAACTATTTCTGCCGTGCGGGTGTCCGGCAATTCAGGTGAATGGCGGCACATTTAGTGGCCGTTACCATCCACTTTCTAATGCACTGTGTCGGCCCGGCCAACAGACGCGTATAACCCAAACTCATTATCACCGAGGTCCTTTGTGGGCATTCCGGGCTCACTGCTGGATTGGTCCTGTCAGATTGCCTCCTGGAGATCGGCCCGGGGGCACTGACTCTGCCAAGTGCTCACTGCTCCATTGTCTGGCTGCGAGTGGCCCGCAGGATGGGGCAAACTTCTGAACTGAATTGAATACCCCTTTGAATCCAACAATGAGCTGGGTGCCTGAGTTAGACTTGGCTCCGGGTTTCTCCCGGCCTCACATCGTTATTGTCCGTAATTGTTAAGACGATTTTAAGTTTAATAGCTGCCATTACAAATACCAAAGGAGTCTCTTCGTCGCTGACCCCACGCAAACTCAAGACTTTATCTTTTGTTTTACTATGGCGATGCAATGCTGCACTCTGTGGCCCGGAGCTGTGTGACTTTTATGGTGCAACACGGTGGCAAAAACTGCCTGGGAAACGGCTTAAATCCTTACAGGAGTCTAGCACGAAAAAAATGTTGCTACTAAATATTACACTTTGTTTTAAAACATCAAATCTTAACGCTGGCAAATGTGCTATGCTGTTTTGTTAGTACCTTACCTCGTTACATTTTGAAACAGTGAAATAATTCCTTCTGGCTTTTTGGATTCAAACGCATATACTCGTTTTTGAAGCTTAAAAAGGGTTTTCCATGTCAAATGTATCCTTATTACAGTGTATTAAAATTGTTTCCTAAAATGTTTGAGCATTGAACGTATGGTAGGTAGTATGTAGCTATGTTACAAAGTGTCAAAAACAGAAGCCTTATTTGATCAAAGATTAATGTAACATAGAGCCACTGAGCTTAAATTTTGTAACTTGAAACCTCCCAGTCTCCTTTTGAAACCAACCCGTTGTGTACTTTGATTACGACTTTATAGGAGAGTGTTTTACAGCATATAGATAATTCTACAATAGGTGCGATTGCGGTTGGGTGTGCTTTACTACTTTACCAGTAGCGTTACTAACATAGGGCGTTTATAGCTAATTTGATCGAACATCCATGGGGTTATGCGTCTAGAGGCTGGGTGGTGTCTATCCGTGCCATCCGATCACTGCAGCGTGCTCTGGGGCGGAGTGAGGGGTGTCCAGGTGTCGGCGCCGACTGCCGGGGCTCCGCTGCCCACGGCAGTGGGCACTGAAACCACTGAAACCGCAGCTCCGCCGGAGACGGGTGCCCGCTCCACGGTGTGCTCCAGCGAGGAGGACTCTATTTTGATGTCGTGGGAGCTCTTCAGGGCGGCACCGGCGCACTCCAGCGTAATGACCGAGCCCTGCTCGTCGCTCGGCTTGTACATGGCGGCCTGCGGATCGTCCAGCGTCTTCGATACCTCCACGGGCTCCAGCGGATGGGCGGCGTAGCTGCAAGGCGGGTTGGCGGGGAATCATTGATAGCTACGTTAGCGGTAAGAGCGCACAGTTCCCCAACGATTCAACCTACCCGATCTCCAGGGGAATGTACTCCGGCTGGTAGTAGGCGGCCGCGGCGTTCTGGTACAGTCCGTACTCCGCCCCGGATCCGTTGTGCCAGCCACTGGCCGGATAGCTCAGGGCCGAGGGCGCATTCAGCACCGCATTCGTGTACAGCTGGTGGGTGGGCGAGGTGGGCGTGGGATGGTACACCTGGTGGGCGGCTGCTCCGTACGCCGCTTGCGGAGATCCCGACGCCCCGACTCCGACCCCAACCCCGGCCCCGGGGCCAACACCCACTCCGGTTCCGTAGATGTCCGTCTGGGTCATGTTATACTGGTGACTGTGCGGCGTCAGGTGGTGGATGGTGTAGCTGGGCGAGGAGGTCGTGTAGCTGGGGGATCCGTTCGTGGGCGACGGCGAGTTGTGGGACGCTGCAAGTGGACACGGGCGGAGGTCAGTAAGGGGTCGTTCTTAATTGCCCATTAAAAGTCTTTAAATTACGTAATAAAGTTTTTATGTCGGGTAGAACTTTAAGTTACAGTTGCCTTAATTTTTTGAAAAAATGTCCTTATCATAAGGAATAATTGCCTTAAAGTTGAGCCTTCCATACAAAATTAAGGAAAACATGATCTAAAACGAAGTTATGGCAAATTTTTTTTTGGGAGTCGTTTTAGCTAATGTCTTTCTAAATATTGAATAAAAGGCTCAAATTTAAGGTAATTATTCCTTAAATTAAGGCAACTTTTCCCAAAATCAAGGAATTTCTGAATGTATAATTTCGAAATTGGCATATAAAGCTCTTTATGCATGCATATAAAAACAAATTGCTTATTGTAGCTCCTATGTAGTTGTAAGGATCAGAATAGAACACATTAGTGTAAATTACACAAGTCGACAAAATCCAAACTTGTTTTATCCCCAAAACTAAGTCCTTATGATTTTAAGGACCTTAAAAATGTTCTCGAAGTTAAATATTTGATAATTTGACTGCAATTTCATCAGAAGTTTTCGTCTTCGGATAAGTAATCTTTAGATAAAATCCTTTCAGAATCAATAGCGTTTGTTTTGGCCTTTTTTAGTCTACCAGTGTTGTTGGTTTAAGTCAATTAAAAGTATATAAATTTCTATATCTCTATTAGCTTGTCACCTTTTAAAATATTTAACAATATGCCAGTAGATTTATAACAGTACCATTATATAAATTGTTTATCATATATTGACCAAGTTAAAAGATCTTTAAGCTTGTTAAGCAACGTAATACCACCATTATATCGATAATATATGATATTTTTTGAAAACAAAAGGTCATCTTTTGGACAACCTGGTGGATTACTCACAGATATTGCGGCCACTGCACACGTTCATGGGCATCGGTCCTGGTACGCTGGTGGCGTTCCAGTAGTTGCCGTTGCTCTGCCAGCTGCTGGGATAGGAGAAGACGGAGGCCGTGGGACTCGCTTCGACCGGCATGAAGCCGGATTGGGCGTAGGAACTGCTGAAGCATCCGGCACCTGCGGCAGAACCGATTCCGGCGGCGCTGGAGCTGCTCACACTGGTGCTCACGGACCCAGTGGACGAGGAGTGCAGACTGGTGGGCGTTTGCGGAGCCGACGGCGGTTGGGGCGACGTGGACGAGGCATTGCCGACGCTTCCGTTGGATCCGGATCCGGACCCGGAAACCACCCTGGGTCGGCTGTACGGCGTGGTGCGAGTGGGTGCCGCACTGCGCACGGACAGCGATCTGCCGTAGCGATCGCAAGTGGCGCCCGAGGAGGGACCCACAGATCCGGCCGACGAAACACTGGGACACGAGGCCACCAGTCCGTGGCTCTGGGCAATGGAGAGCGGCGGAGCGGCCACGGCGGCGGCTGCAGCCGTATAGTGGGTGGGCGGAGGTATGAGCCAGCCGTAGTGGGTGTCGTGTGGATACAGCGTATCCGGTCGCTCTTTGGCGTCGAGAAAGGCCTTCGCAAAGGGGTTGTACTTGATCTTCAGCGAGGTGACTTCCTCGTTCTGGTAGGCGGTCACCGCAATGAACTGGGTCTCTGGGAAGGGATAGGTCACGACGTGCCGTTGTTCGGAACCCACTCGGACCAAATGCACCCGCGGCTCATATTTGTGCAAGGAGTTTAGCATTATCTGGGGGAGAATTGCTGATTGTAATCACAGCTTAAGTAGTTAAGGTCTCGAGGTTTGCTCACCTGTCCATTGCCATTGGTCTTGTTGGTTAACTTTACTTTGGCAAACGAGATGGGCTCCTTCATCCAGTGGGCACCGAAGTTGGGAGACTCGGGGTGTACGTAAATAGGGTTCGATGGGGGAACTTCCGCCTTGCCACCCGGAACCTACAAAGTGGGGAAAATAAAATGATTAATTATATTTTCAACTTGATTTTATGAAGAATATAAGGCATTAGAGTGTGTTTAAATTAAATTTTAAGAGTCTAGTTTATTAAAAGCTTATATAAAAATAGGTTGATCTCAAGCAAATATCTCGAGAACTAGCAAATTTTTTAAACAAACCAAACTAAAAATCCCCAAATTCCAACTTGAATATATAAAAAGTGTGAAATTATACAATAAAGAAATTATATTGTCATTTTCTCACTAGAGCTAAAAATTTCGATTTTGTTATATGCTTATAAACAGACTATTGACTTTGAAATTTCAATTACAAAAAATATAAAAATTCAAACCGAACTTTAAGATTAAAAGACTCACCCATTCGCCGTTGACGTACTTCCAGCGATGTGAGTCGATCTGTACGAACTCCAGGAGGACGGTGTACATGGCGGCGGGATCCAGACCCGAGGCACTGATCTTCACCACGGGGAACATGCGCCTGTGTGTGACAACGGGGATCGCAATTAGCAATTATAACAGTTATATAACAGTCGCCATGCATTCGTAATGGTGGGCAAACAGTGAGCGCAAATGGTTAACTGCCACGAATCGTTTACCTTTACCTTTGCCATTGCCTTTGCCTTTGCCTTTGGCCCAGACCCCAGCAGAAATCCCCCAAAGATGGAGTTCAAATTTGGAGATGGAACCGGCGAAGGGAAGAGGGTCGGTCCGGATTGCGTTGCGGGCAAATATTGGAACGCTCATGCGGGCTCTGTTCCACAACAATTAGTACAAGATGGCGGCTGTTGCCGGGCCACGCTAATTAGCACCTGACCAGGCCAGCAGACCGACTCTCGACCCTCGTCTCTCGTCTTTCGTCTTTCGGTCCGATTCCAAGTTCTAAACGCGCGTTTCGCGCACACACACACACTCCCCGTAAATTGGTAAATATTTTTAGTTATTTCAACAAATGCTGGCATGTAAATAAACACATGTACAGCCTATACACTCTGAAAAAAATCATTCCCTTTTGTTTAAATTCCCTACGCCATTTTTAGTTAAGTTTAAAGGGGAGCTGAAAACATAATTCTGCATTAAGTTTTAAAATCGGTATATAGATCCATAAAGTAGTTGTTTTAAAATTCAATTCACAAGTCTTCACCTCAAGATTGTGTACTTTTTAAAAGGAAGCTTAAGAAACAGGTTCTTTAACTTAGATATAAATAAGGGTTCATAGAATTCTTAAGTAGTTACTTCTAAAGGAAAGCTTTAAAAAAAATTATAAAATCGTCCTAAAGATAATCATTTTATAAGCCCTTTTAATTTAGTACATGTTTTTCAAATATTAATTCTTGGTAAATTTTGGTATTCAAATATCCCTCCCACTCTTGCCCCTAATTTGGTCTCAAGAACAAAAAAGTGAATTTTTTTCCGAGTGCATTCATTTTAACCTGAACTGGAAAAACGTTAACGCTTCATTATGACTTGCAAACGACGGGCAGTGAGATGAAAACTATGGAAAACTGATGCAGCGAAAACAAAAGCGCAAAAATTCATTGCCAATTTGCATAGGAAAACAAAATGCGCCGCCATCGCCGTTTAGCACATTTCAAATTCGAACAGCCCCCAGAAAATTTGACTGACTCACCTGCCGTTCTTGGTGACGATCATCTCGTTGGTGAGATTCTGGAAACGCAACCAGAGCTCCCGGTCGTCCAAGGAGATGCGTAGATTTCGATCCAGTTCGTTGGGACTTCCTGCTCCGCCGACGACCCGATGGCCGCCATTGCCGGATACACCGGCACCGCCGGCTGTGCCCACCACCACGCCACCCATTCCATGACCATGCCCATGTCCGTTGTGGGTCACATGCTGGGGCGAACCACTGCCACCAGTTCCGCCGCCACCACCCCCACCTGCTCCTCCCCCCGACACATTGCCACTGAGTCCGGTTGTTGGATCCACGGCGGACAAGATGTGCGATGTGGTCATGTCAGCTGCAATGCACAGAAAGAATGATAAATCACTATTCAAGTTACAAATAATATATTTCAGAAACCCTTCACATTCAATTAAATTCGTTTTGTAATATAAATTGTGTTGAAAACTTTTAAATTTACTTTATATATTTATCTTATGATTCCCAAAAGCCACTTCCTGTGTTTAGAAAGATTGAAAGAAAGAACTTGTTGCTCACTAAACGTCTCATAAAACTGATCGGCCCAGGATTCATTGGTCTCCTACACTGTCCTAGGATAATGTAATAGGAATAACAAATCATATTCGGAAATATTTAAAGAGATATGTGAGATAAATTTAATAATGACTTAAAAAATGTTATAGTTTTTTTAATTTATGTCAATTTTAAAACAAACTTTTCTCAACAATTTGATTCTCAGTCCTTAAATTGTTGTTAATAAAAGCCAATAAAATAATTCTAAAATTCTCACTGGCAAACTCTGTTAAATTCTAAGCGGCATGATCAAAGCGCTTTTGTAAACAATAATACAAATTCACATAATTTTACTATAGCAATAATCAATATAAAAGGCAAATATTCTAGAATTCTTAGTCATATTTTTGTAGTTATTGGACTTTAAATACCTAAGAACGTTGAGTAATTTTTTTGGCATACTCCCCTCTACCAGTAAATATAAATAATATGTCAAGCAATATGAAATACAATTAAGACCAGGAACCGAAATTATTAATTATTTTTTTTAGAACTAATCGAACTTACAAGTAGTTTTATTTTTCAATTTTTATTTGAAAATTGAAGGAAATAAGTTGCCTTTTGAGTTTTATATAAATCTAACGATTTCAGCCCCACAAGTAATGATTGTTCTATGAGTTTTATTTTCATCTTGACATGTGGAGAGTTTTTAACATTAATATTTATGCGGGTTTCGATTATTGTAGAAACCTAAAAATAGTTCCTATTGCTGCTCGTAGTCCACTTAGTCTATTTCCATTTTCCTTTTTCACAAAGTTGGAGTTCGAGTTTCAATCAAAAAAAAATTTAAGGAATAAGTTTTATTTTGTTGATCAGGTCAAGCGTTATTTGTCGAGCTGAAAATAAAACTCAAAGAACAATCATAAATTGTGGAGCTGAAAATAAAACCCAACAAATATTCGTTATTTTTTGAGATTAATATAAAACTCAAAATGTAACTGTTATTTTTTCTGTAAATCGTAAAACTTCCAAAAATAATCGTTGAAAAGTAATTTTTTAATAAAACATATAATCATTACGGTCCCTGATTAAGACATTTTCTTTGATTTTCGGTGTTATTTGACCCATTCTCGCAACCGGGCTCCGAAAAACATGCATTCATTCGTGGCGGTGGTCAGTGTGCATGGGCATTACATCAAAGCAATCTCAATCTCACCCGCCTGGCGAAGAGAAGACGAAGTGTCGGCTTTATGCGTTTACAGCACTGTCCCAGGAGCATTAGAAAATGCTCAACCAGCGCTCTTGTCGGCTTTTAATTATATTGCACACTTTAGCCATGCCTGGCATTTCGTCTGCGAGTGTGTCTGACTGGGATTGGGATTGAGACTGGGACTGGGATTGAGTTGGCTGAGTTGGCTGAGATGCTGGCTGGCCATAAACAACGGGCACCCTTTTTATTTATGGCCGCGGCAACAAACACCTCTGTTTTGCGTCGGGTTTGGGCCAGGGTCATTTGTACGGTTCGGATGGTCGAAAACGCCTCAGATGTGCCGGTTCGGCTGATGTCTAAATTCTTAGACCTCCCCCCCTGCACCGAAAGTGTTTCTCGCAATGTTTTGTAATCATAAATTAACAAAATGTATTAATTGTTTTGTTTGTTTTTATTGGGCCACGAATTGGAGGCCAAGTGCCGCCGTCTAGGATTCTTTTATGGGAACGACCCCAAATACCAAAGTCTGATTGTTCTTGCTTCTTGGATCCAGATTTGATTTATGGGAAATTTCTTCACCCATCTTCCATCATAAAAATGGCAGTTACCGAATGCGGTTTGATGTCTTTCGTATTTGTCAACCATTTAATTTGATGGTGTCAAGCGAACAGGTTTTTTTTTTCTCGTGTTCTAGGTGAGACCCACATAAAATCATCTCCACAATCAATCAGCAGATATGTACTCCCCAGTTGCTTCTAAATCGGGAAAAGCAAATCAATCATTGTGGTGTTTTTTTTTAAAAAGAACCTTAACCAGTGCACTCAATTTTTGTGGACTTTAACACTATTCTTTTTGCTCAAGTATGTTTCCTAAATATATTTTATTAAAGATAGTTCAAACACTTAAGTAAGGATAACCGTGGCGAAAGACTACCCGAATATCTGTTTGCTTTCATCTATAAACATAAATCTACACCCAATTAAAAGTTCCCAAGAGATTCCCCTTCATAAAATTGATTTCAATCAGTTGAATTTAAAAGTTTAACCACTCCAACCCTTTGGCGGAAAGTTAAATTCAGTTTTGAAGGAATTTGAAGGGTTTCCGCTTTCCTCGCTCGTGTTCGCGCCGCGTTATCCTAATTTTCACGCGATTCTTGGCGCATTTTTCTCATGTCCCCAATAGACGACATCATAAAAATTCACTCTTCATGACGGTGCCGACGATGGTTCCCCACATGGCTGATGGCTGATGGCTGATGGCTCATGGCCGTGTTTGTGTTCCACATCGATCCGCACCGCCAGCCTCCAGCCTCCAAGTCTTTGGTCCCATCACTAAGCTTAATGAAAAGCTGTTTTTGTGTGTTGTCTCCTCATCCGAGGGAGCGTGTGTGACTGTTTGCCCCTGTCTATGTGGTGTAGTATATACTTTGACTTTTGATGGCAGCCATGACGGGTTTCGGCATGGGGTTTGCATTCGACTCTTTCCCCATCCGCTTTGTTGTTGGCTTTGTTGATTTTTGAATCATTTCGTGACTTTGATATTTACTCAGACGCTTTGAGAGGTTTTTTCGTATGAAATATGCGCGCTATTCGAAATCGAACCGAACCTTTTGTAATATGGCGCTTACGTACTCAAAGTACTAGCACAAACGAACACTTACTAATGGTCGTGAATAAAAACACATTCGCCGAATCTTAAACACGTTTGTACTTTTTTATCTTAAAACTGTAGGCGAGGGAGTGCTGGCTCATCAAATATGAATAATTATTAAGCTAGCTTTTCAGAAACCATAGAAAGTTCGTTTAAAATCATTGAAAAATCAAGCCGCATTTAATAGTGGTAGCTTTAATTGGTTGCACAGCAATTGGATTATTTCCTTAATTTATTCCTATTTAAATGAAATTGAAAAGGCTAGTTTTTTATGAGTCTGTTAAATTGCTTTTAGTGGGTGTAAATGTATGAAGCATTCGCTTTTATATAATAGTATTTATTATTTAAAACTTTTTAAATGAAGAAAGGCAAATTTAACATGATATTGTATTAATTAAAAAAGTTTCATTGTTTTAATTGTTTTATTTTACACAACACCAAATCTCCTCTTTCTTTATTGTTTACCTGTTTAAACTTTATTTGGTTGTTTACTATCTTTATCTATATCCATAATAACTATGATTGCCTAATGCTTTTCACATACTTATGTTCTCTAATTAATAAATATTTTACTGAATTATTTCCTATCACGCATCTACAAATTCAATGACTCCAAACTCCTGGCAATATCCCCCCAAACAATCTTACACGTTTATTGTTAGTTGTATTCATTCGCTAGGTTACGGATTTATCCACTTCGATTCGCGGTTTGCTCAAAAGGATTATATTTCGCACCTGCTCAGGATGCTTGCGGGTGGCATCGATGACAAGTGTTTGCTGGTAGCCCATCGGAGGCGATTAAACCAAATTTGCTAAATTTCACACACCACTTCGCATGAAAATAAACCGAATTTAAATTTAGACACTGCGGGGGCGCACTGAATTCGAACCTGCGAACCTGCGAGCCAGCGAAAGAACGGAAACGACAGCGAAGTAGGGGAATCCAATCGTCATATTTCCGGAGGACAATGTCAAAGGTCACGCCTTGAGAAAGAGCCAGTTGATTGCTTTTTCCGGCTACCTTTGTTTTTTTCTTTCTTTTTTTTGGGGGGGGCGGGTCGTTCACGCCGATTGTCACACTTTTGTTTTCTGCACTGCACGGCACACTGATAGGCGCACTTTATGAGCGGCGTACTAAAATTTTGTACAAACTGTAATTAATTAGTAAGCATTTGTCAAGTACTAAACGCTCTGCGGGGGAGGGGCGGTAGTGCGGAGGGGGCTCCTTTGGTCTGTTTATGGGCATCTTTGATTTGCATTTAATAGGATAATTTTCACATGCGTCGTAATTGACTGGCCGATCGATCTGACTTGGTGTTTTTTGGCAATCCATGTCTGAAAGTCTGCGTTGAAATTCTTATGTCCCCACTAATTTGCGTGTGAACGTCTGCCACGCCCACGGCCACGGAAATATAACTCCTCCCGCCCCCTTCTCGGCTGCTGTTTTATGTCATTAGAGGTATTATTAGGATCGTTAATGGGGGATTTTGTCACTTGCCCGCTGGATTTCGGGCGGCTCGTCAACACTTTTTTTTTGGCCAAGTGTCAAAAAGTGTCTGTTTGGTGGTTTTGTTTGGTTTCGGCATTTGATTTTCACACGTTCGCTTAAATAGGTTTGCCAATTTGCTATTTGATTACGTTTATGGCCATATGTCACACAGAGAAACAAGCACTGACATTTTATGATCTCTCAGCTCTCGATTCGGAGAAGGGACTATAGTGAAATATGCATTTTTGGGCGCTGTTTCATTTTGGGATCATTTAATTTTGTAGTTGCTAAATTTTGTGGAATTCAAAATAGGTCATCGGGCTTTTTTCACAGTTTTTCGCAACTAGTAAAAGAGTAAGCCAATTGCAAGATTTGAATTTATAAGTCACGCTTAAAGAGTTATTCTTATGGTATATCATAAGCATTAGATGTTTGTAAATAAAGGTCTTTGCAAAGACATTATGTGCTTATGTGCTGTTACAACTAACATAAAATAGTATCATCGTCTAGTTATTTATTTATTTATAAGTGAATATATATTTTTTGCCGACGGGTTATGGTTGAATGCAACATTTTCGTAAAAATATTTTACAGACATATATTTTGAATAGTAAAATATACTTGAACCTTTTCCTAAGCTTAATTTTAATTATTAAAAAATTGTTGATTCACAAACGAAACTACTTAAAGGTTTTTTCTTAAACTGTTTTTTATATAAGCCAGTCAAGATACATTTTCTCGTGGGTTTTATTATTTATTAAAAGTCCTCAACTCATGGTCTTGCACGATTCATTCACTCAACCATTTTCTTTACTAAAAATATTCATTTAGTAGGCATTTTTTCGGGGATGCTAGGTATGTATCCTATCTATTTTTTCCTGATCCACGGATTTTATAAAAATTTACAATAAAATCTGATAGTGACATGTTTGTGGAATCAGTGTTAGACTTAAATTTCAATCCAAGTTAACTTACATATTTGGAAAAATGCTCCGCGCCGTAATTCGGCGTTCTCGATATAATCCAGTTGAAAAACTCCGTCTCAAGATGGGTTGGTTTTGATTGAAGTTTAGTTTGAAATGCTCCCAAATCACGCACTTTCTTAAACACTGTTTTTGCCGGGGATCACTTGAATTACGAAGTAAACGTCACGGATCACTTTCGAAAAGATCAGATGAGAGAAGGAAGAGACAGCCGCAGACCGCGTGCCTTTTTTCAGGTTTTTAAGTTTTTCGATTCGAGTCGAGTTCCGAGTTGTGCGCTGCCGTCGATCGTGTGTTTGCCTTGCCACCGTTCCCGAGCTAATGATCGACGATCGGTGCTAATTTTTTCAACCATCACAAGCCGCGCTTTCGGTTCCTCTTTTTCTCGTCTTTGGCCGACATCGTTGTAGATGTAGTTGTTGTTTTTGTTGTTGTTTTGGGTTGTTTGGCCCGTGATGGCCGGCTAGTGAAACTCTTTCCCGCTCTTATAGCCGTCCTGTTCTGGCCCGATCGGTGATCGGCTAGCGGATGGTTAGGCCACACCCTCTAACAGGTAAGACCGCTCCGACATCTCGCCTCTCACTCGCTCCCCCAGCCGGTCAATCTGCGGCCATCGCCTGGGAGCCAGTTTGCCACCAGGTAGAAGAGCCCTGGTCGGGACTCTCAGGTGGGTCGGATCGCTCAGGGCGCGCACACCTCTCAGAACTGGAGTCCTAGGCGGGATTTATTCGATTTCCGCTGTTGCCCCCGTCCGTGGATAATCGATCAATTTTGCATGCGCCAAAAATTAAGTGAAACGTGTTTCAGCCTCTCAAATTCATTGCACACAGAAAAATCATCTGAACTTTTGATCACAATGTGCGCTTAACATTTTTGGCAAAGAAACATTCAAAAGTTAAACAATTAAAGTAAGCTTTTTTGGTTAAAGAAAACTATGACATTTTTTTCGCATATATATTCTTTATAATTTCTAAATTTTCGTAGACCCCTGCAGAGGGTATTAAATTTTAGTAAGAAGCTTGCAACGCAGTCAATATTCAATATTCTTGAATAGTCGTTATAGAGATTTCCGTCATAAACATATAAACATAAACATATGTCGAAACAGCCGAGATCGGACGCCTATATCATACAACTGCTAAAGCAACATAAGTTCTTGAACGAATACTCGAGATATCAGAAACTGAGTTTTTACTTTAGAAGGATCAGACAACATTGTAATTTTGCTAAAAAATGAAAAATATAAAAATCTTTAAAAAATCAGCTTTCAAGGAAAGTTAATTCGGATTTTTGGCAATTCGAAAATGATAAAGGCAATTCTATTCGTACTAATCCAATCAGGTTTAAAGAATTAAAAACTTAATATATATTTTTTTTTCAAATTTATAAATTTGAACTGGTTATATAATTGTATTGACAAATTTTCTAATAAATGCAAGGGTATATGAACTTTGGTTTACATATAAATTTAACAGACAATAAATATTGTTGTTGTTGTTGATGAATTTAATTTACAAATACATTTTTTGTGTCCAGGACACAATAACAAATTACCTTTGAACGTTTATCAAATAGCTTTGGGAAATTAAGAACATGTTCAGTGAAGCCACAATACAACTGCCAATTTTAGAACGATTTAGTGCTATCAAAAGGGGTCATACCTAGAAGACGAGATGGAAAGGTTTCGGTTCTAGATTGTTGTTTTCTCTCCGTGTTTCTGAAGTCTCAACCTTCTGTCCGTTGTGCCCTGTCCTTTGTCCGCCACGGACTTGCTTTGATTTGTTTAGACGCTCGTTTCGTGTTTTGTTTGCACAACCAATTAAAACTTTGTATTTTTTTCCATGGGTACTGTTTGCAGCCCAAAACGAGTTTGCCGATCGAACACTTTTTTTTTGGTAATATTTTCAGCAGAATTTCGAGTTGTAAACATTTGACTCAGTGCGTCAATTTGTGTATGTGGCCAAAATATAAGTTGGCCCGGGGCGGAGTTCCTTAGTTTTTGGGGCGGTGCGTAACAACACTCGGCCAAACAATGTTTGGCATTAGAATTAGAGTGAAACGGGTTCGAAAATTGCTTTGATATGGAATATTAAAGCCAAGGATGACTGAGTAACGATCACAGCTTAAAAAGATTCAATAGTAGGACTTTAAAAAATATTTTACATTACATAAAAGACTTTTATTACTTTGTTTTATTAACCTTATACAAAATGTTATTAATACATTTTATTCCTAGCTTATTTATTTATTTATTAAATTGTCATTTCATTTTAAAATGGAATCTTAAAATATTTTCTTAATGACTTTACTTAGAATAAAAGAAAAAGCTCAGATCTAAAAATATATAATAATTATCCATTCATTATTGCCTAATTTGAGTGCTAATTTTAAAGAATATAATAATAAATTCACGAATAGCGTTTTCCTAGGCTGCCATATATTTGGATTTATTGAAAGTTTGCTGGGTTTTTAACAATTTGTATATTATAGCGGCAACTATTTATAGTTTTTCCGTGATTTTCGAGATCACGCGCCGCTTGCAATCGCTGACTGAATTTTTTAGTGGATTCCGGCTCGCATTTTAGTCGTTTCCAAGTCATCGCCGCGTGTCAATGGACCGACTTCATCGGGGGGCTGGGAACGGTCGAAAAGTTGGGCATTCTATGGCGCTGAAAGACAAACAGCTCGCGGCAGCGATGGCCATTAGTTTGAGGTCTGCTACAGCCATTCGTCGGGAGTAGATGGGAAAAATCAACAGACTGGGCAACTCAATAAAATAGCAGTAGATGGAAATGGAGGGGAGGCCGTCGGAGGCTGAGTGGCTGGGCTAATGGAGAAAAGTATCTGGCGGATGGACAAGTGAATCGAATGGTCGCCATGTAGTTGTCGCACCCGTGACGAATGAGTCTGGCTACCTATCCGCCGGCCATTCATTAAAGGCTGCCGCACGTTTTCATTAAGAATTCGGGCGGAGGAGTACGCGGAAATGCAGGCCAACCCTCCGCGATCCTCAACCCTTTCGAGGGGATCGTCCTTGCCCTAAATATTCACCGCACGGCATTGTAGCCGTTTTATGGCCAATCCTTTCTGCTTGTGTGTTTGCAAACAATTCGATTTTATGGCCGCCTAAGCGAATTTCCCCGCCTCAATTAGGCTGAGGTTGTAAACTCATAAAGCAAACACGCGAGAGTGCGAACGCCGAGCAGGCAGCCGGCGAAAAAAAGGAAGAAATCGGGGCCGGCATTCGGTTTGCACATGATATGCACGAAAGTACGTATGTCCTTTGGGCGCAATTAGCTGGCGGGAAAATCCCAATATCCCAGCCGATACCATCGATCCCAGAGCAAACCCAGCGATCGAGTTCGTGTCCGAAGTCTTTCGTTCGCCATTCTTGGCTTTCCGCCCATGGGTTCGCCCCTTTCCAGTCTGTTTGCTCGAACCCAAACACAAACACAAGCGCAAACCCAAACCCAAACCCAAACGCAGACCCAAAACCCAGACTCATTTACATATACTGCTCGTCTTCTGCTGTTTTCGTTGCGCTCAAGTATGTTTGCCCGGTCCGATCTCACCGTGTTTGCTTTTGGCCATCTTGACCATCTTGGCCATTTGCCGCTCGTCTACTTCTTGCTCTTCAATGCCGCGGCAGGATTTTCGTGGAAATTTCCAGCTTTTACGAGCACCAAACTTGAAAATGGCGTGACTCGGCAAACATTAGATGGAACACCAAACGAAGTCCGCCTGTGACCATGTTGATTTAGCTTTGACAAAAAACTTCTGCAATTAGTGGCGCAATTTCGCAAACTTCTCCACTTAATGCAAGGACTTTGAAAGTGTATGTAAGTATTTCAAATTGCTAGTATCTTTCAGATATATTTTATACACAAGTGTAATTTTTGTGTTAAAATACATGGTTTTTAATTATAATTATTTTGGTAAATAATAACAGAAAGAAAAAAATATTGATTGATTTTTTAAAGCATTTTTTTTGTGCAGAAATAAAACCATTTAATTTAAAATTTCTGTAAACATTTTCTAGCAATCGCAAACTCTTTGCGTTTTTCACCTTAATTCGTAAACAACTCGTAACTTTAACAACGCAAAACTCGATCAGGCCACGTAGTTAACCCAAAACCAGCACTGAAAATGAATCGTCTGTTCGCCAAGCGGGCGGCACAGCCACTTTCCAGGACGTTTCTAAGTCCACGTGTAACTAGCTGGTTGCAGGTATCCCCGGCTAGAAACTCCAGTTGCCAGGAGGAGTATGCCCTGACGGATCACAAGTTCGATGCGATTGTGATTGGAGCTGGCGGAGCGGGAATGCGGGCGGGATTTGGACTGGCGGAGAAGGGTTTCAAGACGGCCGTGATTTCAAAACTATTTCCCACCCGATCCCACACGGTGGCTGCCCAGGGCGGCATCAATGCCGCCCTGGCGAATATGGACAAGGACGACTGGAAGTTCCACTTCTACGACACGGTCAAGGGCAGCGACTGGCTGGGCGATCAGAATGCCATCCACTACATGTGCCGCGAGGCGGAGAAGGCGATCTACGAGCTGGACATGTACGGGATGCCCTTCTCCCGCAGACCGGATGGTAAGATCTACCAGCGACCCTTCGGTGGACAGACCCTGGACTACGGAAAGGGCGGGGTGGCCAGAAGGGCGTGCGCATGCGCAGATCGCACGGGTCACGCCCTCATCCACACTCTGTACGGCCAGACGTTGAAGTACGCCGACTGCTGCCACTACTTTGTGGACTACTTCGTCCTGGACCTGATCATGTCGCAGGGCAGTTGCGTGGGCTGCTTGGCCTGGAAGCTGGACGACGGCACCTTTCATCGGTTCTGGGCCAACAACACCGTGGTGGCCGCCGGCGGCTGTGGCCGGGTCTATTTCTCCACCACCGCCGGACACACGTGCACGGGTGATGGCAATGCCTGGGTGTCGCGGCAGGAGTTGCCCCTCATGGACATGGAGTTCGTGCAGTTCCATCCCACGGGCATTTACGGAGCGGGCTGTCTGATCACCGAGGGTGTGCGCGGAGAAGGCGGCTTCTTCCTGAACGCCAAGGGGGAGCGCTTCATGGAGCGCTATGCCCCCCAGGCCAAGGATCTGGCCTCCAGGGATGTGGTGGCTCGGGCCATGACCATGGAGGTCCTGGCCGGCAATGGTTGCGGTCCGCTCCAGGATCATGTGCACCTGCAACTCCATCACATTGACGCCAAGGTGATCAGGGAGCGATTGCCAGGCATTATGGTCACCGCACGGATCTTTGCCAAGGTGGATGTGACCAAGGAACCGGTGCCGGTTCTACCCACAGTGCACTACATCATGGGCGGCATCCCAACGAACTACAAGGGTCGTGTGATCACAGTGGACGAGAATGGTTGTGAACAGGAGGTCAAGGGCCTCTACTCCTGCGGCGAGACATCCTGCGCCTCGGTCCACGGAGCCAATCGACTGGGGGCCAACTCGCTGCTGGATTTGATCATCTTCGGACGGGTGTGTGCCCATGATATTGCCGAAAACAATTGTCCGGGGGACAAGCCACCCGAGGTGGATGACAGGGCCACGGAGAAGTCAATGGAAAACTTTAAGTGTCTGCGCAATGCAAACGGAGACACTCCGACAGCTTGCTTAAGAGCGGAACTGCAGCGCACCATGACCAAGCACGCGGCTGTTTTCCGGGAGGGAAAACTCCTGAAGGAGGGGCTGCTCAAGGTCGCCGAACTGTGCCAGCAGTTCAAGGACATTAAGATCACCGATCGCACCCTGGTGTGGAACACCAATCTCGTCGAGACTCTGGAGCTGCAGAATATGCTGGCCAATGCGGTTCACATCATCACGGCCATGGAAAATCGAAAGGAGTCGAGGGGCTCGCATGCTCGCGAGGATTTCAAGACCCGCCTGGATGAACTGGACTATGGCGCTCCGATGGCCGGGCAGAAAAAGAAGCCCATAGATGAGCATTGGCGCAAACACACCCTGACCTATGTCCTGGGCAATGCGGGCTGCGCTTCGGTCAAATACCGCCCGGTGGTGGACACCACATTGGACGACTCGGTGGCCCCCATTCCACCCGCTCCGCGCACCTATTGATTGTTTACGGCAGCTTCGAACAGCTTTATTTGATCTTACTTATGCTGTAACGATTTAAAAATGTATACATAAACACCAAAGAAAAATTATTGTTGAATTATGTAAGTAACAATCCTTGAGTAAAATAAAGTGCTTTGAATGTAGGGTCAAATGTGGATATGGATATCGTCACTGCTTATTAATATTAAGAATTTCAATTGCATTACATTACATCTTAAAAAAATGGTGTCGTAAGATGTCATACCCACCATGGCCACACATTACCCAGTATTTCATCTTAAAGAAAATCCGGAACACTATAAGTTAACAGCGCAAAAAATCAAAGTCCAGATGAACTCAAGAAAAGTCAAAAAAAGAAATCGCAGAGAAAAAGTTGTGGAAACAATTTAAAATAAAGTTGGAAAGTTGCCTAAAGTCGTGTAAATATTTTTATCGAACGAAGTACACTGGTTTACAAATTTATATCAATACCTATAACTTATAGATTATCACGTTTACGAATCTGACAAGCTATTAACCTCATCAATCGACGATTTTTGTTTTTATCCTTGAACTTATTTGTCTGTTGCTTAACTGATAAATCTCCTATTATATTTAAGCATTATTATTATATCGTGATATCTACCCAAATTGGCAAAAATGATAAAACGCGTTGTCTATTGCTATATATACTTATAGGGCTCATTTCGAACCCAGATTTTAACGAATTAAAAGTTAGAAGAACACATATAAATATTCCCTAACATTAGTAATGTAAATCTTTACATCGACATAGAAATCTTCATTCACACTATTTTAAGTGAACACATCATTTGGTACACATGTCATTTGGTAATTGAAATAAAATTGAACCAGTTGATCTAGGAGTACCAGTTGCCACCACATAACACTAACAGGGCATTAGACTCAGATGGCTATCGGTACAACTCTATTGCTGATGCTGCTCTCGTGCGACTGTTGCCGATGTCTGGGTGTAAATAATTACCCGCAACAGGAATAACTTGTAGGTTGTGCGAGGAACGCTCAAAGGAGGACCCGATGGGAGGACCTCCCCTAATGACCACAATAAATTATTTTCATTTAGGGGCATTTAGCATAGAGAAAAAGCCGAGTGCCTGGTAAAGAAATAATTTATAGCTGTTGAAAACTTAACATGTTCATTTGGCAGCATGTGTGTGTGCGTGGGTGTGTGTGTGTGGAAAATGGGAAATTGCTGGGGTGTGTGGGTCCAATAATAATGGCGCTTGTTAAGGCTTATGAGTAAATGTTTGTGTTGTGTGCGTGTGTGGGACAGCAAATGAAAGGCCAACAGAACAGAACAGAACCACACGAATACTTTGCCAGGACACTCCGCCCACCACCCACTACCCATCAGCCACCACCCACTCCCAAGGACATGCCCCAACTATTTGGTATGTATTTCGTGTGCCAGTGTGGATACAATTGTTGCTATTTCATATGGTTTTGCTGCCAGGCGAGGCTGCCACCGACAGAAAAATTACAGTTGCATACACATTTGCCTGTGTTAAATTGTCCCACAACCAATACAAAGTGACCTTTTCATTTATTTTTATGATGCCCCTCCCCGGCCATCGAACATTTCCCAATTTTCCCGCCCCCTTGCCACATGCTGCATGAATGCTCGCCCAGTCTTGGCCATAAAAAATAGTTTGCTCGATTCAACTTTTCTGCGGCAACAAATGTTGGATACTACGGCCTAAAGAGGTTACTGGATAAAATGTGTTTTTTTTCCGGGATTTTGAATTTGTTTATTTCAGACTGAGCCTAATGGAAGGGAAATCTGTGAACGTCCATTTCGGGGTTAAGTTGTATTACAAATGTCTGTGCCTGATTAAGGTTTTTTGTTGTTGATGGTGCCGTTTTAACATTACCATAAGTTACACATATTCTGCTAGCTTTATTGGCAACTATTACGTTGAAAAAACCATAATTGGCATCTTAAAAAAGTATTAAAAGCATTTACTTGCGTGGGTGCAGAACTTAAAACTGTCCCCGTAACTTTGTTGATATCTATTCAACGCACAACTTTCTTTTTTGCTGCTCTTGGTATTAGGGAAAACTTTGCAGAACTTCGTTAAAGTTCTAGTTTGGCTTAAGCCCTTTATTAAATCATAATGTGAATTTGAGGATATTAAAGATGGAGAGAAATAATCTCTGTATTTATTTCATCAGGCGATATATTAAACACCAAAAAAAATGTCTACTTCTTAGAAACTAACTTTTGTATACAGATTTTTTTTCTTTATAAAAACTTCATAATTCGGTGAAGTATATTTATTTATTTCTAATTTGATATTTTATAATCTATTTTTATGCGACTTGCCGGGCTTTCTATTTTGTGGCACTCCAGTGTCTTTACTTTGCTGCTATGCTCTTTAGTTCCCCCACGTGTATTTTGGCATCTTCTCGCTGTAGTGGATAGCAAGTTTGCCAAAACTCTCGAAGCTGGTTCTCCACTTCATCGGAAAACAAAACAAAATATTTCAGTTTAAGCTTTTACCCAGTCACTTCAGCCTCATGAACGAGAGCAGTGCACTTGCCCCGCAGGAAGATGGAATTGAAAAAATTGAATGTGCTGCACTAGACACTTGGAAAATAAATCATACTTATCGACTTTTATATACATACAGATTGGATTCAAGGAAAATGTGTGATAAATTATAGGTTTTAAACTGTGCTGAAAAATAATGTACAATGTAATGTAAAGACATTTAATTTAAATGTTCCTAATAGAATCCGAATTTTGATAATCATCTTGAGTCCATGATCTTTTGCTAATCCCAACTATTTTGTACATATAATTAATATACTTCGCGTATCTAAAAACATCTTAAATTTATGACTTGGGATTGAAGTTGTAACTTTTATCCTTCCATTAAACTGCAATCTTTTCGTTTTTCTAAGTGTCCTATACTGTGCTTTAGCTCGTTACCGGGTTTGGCATTTGAAGGATTTGCCAGGAACAGGAGTGGGGCGTATATATCTGTTCCGTGGCCCCGGGCGCTCGAGTGGCCCATCATTTATATGTTGCTTTTCATGCCTTTGACTCAATCATCTGCTCGTTTGGAGGCACCAGGCGCTCCATAATTTCCATTAGAATTGCCCCGGGAGAAAGCCGAGTCAAAGGCAGCCCGCCCGTCTAAATGCCTACCATTCCGGACGTCCAGCTTGACCACTTTGGCAGTTAACTATGCCAAACTGCATTTCGGCCCGATCTATTCTCTTGTTATGGCCTTTTCTCGGTTTTGCTTTGAGTCTCTGTGTTTGGTTTGGCTTGGTTTGGTTTGGTTTGTGTTGAACGTGTTTTTCCGACACACAAACACGGGCCCAAAAACTTTCGTCTGCATACATTTGATTTATTTATAAATTATACACTCTCCGCAAAAATAAAATTCATTTCCATTTCCATTTATTTACTTGCAGGTGAGTTCCGGCCGGAGGAATGCTCTAAATGCGAAAGCAGGTAAACTAGTGCTCTAAAACTGTACGGAATATTGAATTTCCAGTGTGTATCTGCGTACTTGCATATGTTTTTCGGTAAATTGATGGCCAAATCTAAAACGAATTGAGTGCCGTCTGTTTGTGAACCAAACAAATTGAAAGTATATTTTTTTGAACCAGCCCAAAAGCATAACATCAAAAAATAATGATACTTTCATGAGCCGCATGCAGAAAAGTATGCAACTGCAGTTGGGGTCGTACATTTCGTTTGCAAGGTGACGCACGATGTGACGTCAAGGATTTGCTAAGTTTGTTTGAAATGTTTTTACTTGCATACATATGTTAGCTTCATGATTTTTTTTGTAGGTCTTTTTCGAACCTTTTTTTAATGTTTAAGGCTTGGCTTATTTGTTGAAACTTAAATTAGTAGTGCCTTAACTTATAAATGTCATATTACTTTTGACCACAAGCTGCAAGCAAAAATGAGCCATTTCATAGCTGCAGGAAATTTCTGTCTTTATATCGACTGCCAGTCAAGAATTTAATGTCGATACTCGGTCGAACGTGGTGACAGACAGACAGTATTCTCGGCTCAGATGTTCAGAACGCCTGCGATGGCAGGATTTCTGGGGAGAAGGCAGATGATTTGAATAGGCCTTCCCGTGTGGGCCCTTTCCGTGTCTCCAACAACATTTTGCTTGGGCAAATGTTCGGGGACTGGAGCAGAATGAGCTGGGGGGAAGTGAAGATGATTGCGCTCACACATCGAGTTGACACTATTGGAAATACATTGCGTTTGCCTTGCTCTCGTGAGTCAAATGAGTTTTGCATAAACAAACATTGTCGACCAGTCCCTTGCCACCTGCTGCTCAAAAAACAACTGGAAATGCCACAGTTGAGCGACTCGACCTTAAATTGTCCGGTACTATGAATGTAGTATGAAACTATTTAATACCAATTAAAAGAATGACTAAATTCTTCGACATAAATTATTTCCATAAAATGTTTAGAGTAATATATAATAATAAATGAAGCAATCGATTTGTATTATAAAAATTAAGATTAAACACTTCTTTAATATAGTTTGCATGGGTTAACAAATGTTTAATTTTCCATGAGTGTCAGTAAGCCAACTACTCTATATATTTTTCATCACCATAACCCCCAGAAGTACAATACATCCATTTATTTTGATAGTACCGGGAGTAAACATTATTCGTCCGGAGTACTGGGGAGAAAATCAGTTCTATGTTCTATCTGGGAATGCATAATTAAGGAAAAATAAGAAAAATGAGCAGGCCCTTACCAGCCATTCCAGTTTATTTTTTGTTACCCACATTGTACTTCCTGCAGCAGAGTTTGCTTCCGTTTTTCAAATTAAAATACGTTTAGCTTGGAGTGCACGTACTCATTTATCATTTTATTATGGCAAAGGCAACGGCAAAGGCTACGGCAAAGGCGAAGTGAACGGTGGTGGCATAAGGCAGGAGCAGTTTTTCCACTCTGCCGTCTTGTTTTCTTGCGCACTTTCGAATATTACGTGCTGGCCAACGGGGCGCATGAGTAATACGAGCACATTGTGCACACAAAACTCGATTTTGGAATTGAAGTTTTGCTGTGTTGTCTGCCGACCTGTTTTGTCTGGAGTTGCCTTATTACAGCACCCGCTCTGCAATGCGAATTTCGTTGAGCAGATTTCCATTAATGGTCACTTGCCCTGCTCTTTTCCTTTGTTTTCAGTTCTGTGGCAGCAAATATGTGCAGGAAAAACTCCAAGCAATGATAGTACACTGAACAAACCGCAAATGCTACACACAAGGAAAAACTTAACTTCCTTAAAGAATTTTAATTTATGATTTTGCGTTTTAAACAACATTAATGTGTGTCATTTACTAATATTTTTAAGATAACAACTTACCAAGCTTTATACTTGCTTTGAGGCTTAACTATTTTTAATATTAGCTCAAATTGAAAACCTCATTATTATTTCCCGTGCAGTGGACAACAAAATTCCGTTGCAATTTCATATCGCTCGCCCTGCATCGTGTTCCCTTTTTTCTCTGGACTTAGTTTGTTTCACATTTATATTCATTTGTTTTCCGTTTTATTTACCCAGCTCAACCGCAGCAACAATAACAACAAACATTGCGGGTGTGTGCATGTGTATTTAGGTGTATGTATAATTTTCACAGAAAGTCGAGGGAAAATTTCTGGCAGGAGAAATTTGTGGGAGCGCCAGCGACGCGAAGCCAATTCGTTCTCCAAGTTATCGTTGAATATTTCTCTGGTTTGCTGGCAAACAAAAAAAAAACACGTTGAAAACCCAAACACAATGACCAAGTTTGTGGGCTCCAACTAATTAATTGGGTATTTGTTTGGCCTTACTGGAAAGGGAATTCGTGCAATATTTTCAGGATACCCCAGGGAGGTCGCACAAGGATCAGCTTAGGTTGTAAGGGGTGGATAGAATTTAAATTAAATATTTTCCGCTTCTCTCTGATTGTATTTTTATGTTGCTGACCACTTAAACAAAATATTTTCCCAAGGAACAGATTTACTGAATGTTTTAATAGGGTACTCGCTGCAAATTTGTTTTTTGTTATTTTAAAGGGTCAAACATGAACAGTGTACAAATAGCATTTCATTTTATAAAATATGTTGGGTTTCGAGTAGACCAGCCACGTACTTTATATCAGTAATTAAATTTAATAAGTAATTAAAAACTCCGCAGATGCGTGGTATTTCAGTACAAATATATTTTATGACGTAACAATTTTAATCTGGAGTATAGACTTTGACTTATTTATTGCCCCTGCTTAAAGTTTTCTTTCCTTCTAATATATCATATAACTCCTTTAAAAACTTGAACTAAACTTTAATTCTCCACGTAAGAAGATCGAACGTTTTCGAGCTCACATTTCAACACCCAAGAAAGTAGTTTTGGGAGAACTTCTTAAGCACCATAAAATACTGCGTGCTTGTTCATTATTTTCAACAACTTTCAAATGATAAAACTTTCGCGGGACAAAAACCGGACAACCAGCAAACTGTGCTCAAGATTTCCGCATCTGCCTCGGACAAGGGAAAGTATTGCTAATTGCAGTTTGTTCACGGGGAAGAAGCAACAAGCTGCCTGTCTAAGGTCCTGCGTCCTTCAATCCACATCCCTTTTAACCAACCAACCACCACCCACCAAAGCTTGACCACTGAAAAGTTGGTTAAGTTGGCGCTCCAATGTGGGCAAAGTAGTGTCAAGGCTGAACACGCTTTTGTAGTTTCTATACCTAGTATACCAAGTTGAACGTAGGAGTATAATAGGATATATAGAATATATTTACTACTTATATTCGATCCCGCAAAGTTTATCTAGATCTCCTTAACCCATATAACAAATTATAAGTCCCGATTGAGATATATGAGTATTTTTATGCCAGCCAGCAAATCGCCTTGAAATAGTCAAACTATTTTACAATAATATACAATGGAAAAAGTTATTACTTTCTCCTACCATTACACAATTTCTTAAAAATATACACATCTTCTTGTTAACTAATCAGCTCTGATAAACAGCTGTTACAAACTAACAAATTATTTTTGAAAGTTCTGTTAAGCGAATGAATTCTTCTTAAAAGTTGAAAATGTTGCTTGCTGAAGATGTTTTAAGTTATTAGTTTGTTTCACAATAAGTTATTGTTTTACCTACAGTAAAATGTACTCACTACCAGGAATCTTATAGTCGGTTCACACGATTAAAGAGTTCTAACTTGTTATCCGTTGAGTACATTTTTTTGGCAGGAAAGTAGGAAAAGCAGCGGAATGGCAACAAAGAGTGCCGGCACTCGCCCGCCGGCTCCGTGGGAAAAAGTGCGCTCTTTGCCGTAAAAATGCTGTCGCTGTCCGGACTCCGGAGCGTGAAAAACGGACAAGGGGTCGGTTACGGGTCCGGGCCCGGGTTGCTTTGTACTTGCGGCTCCGGCTCCGTCCGCTGCTGTAGGATGCTGCTGCTACTTTTTGTGACAATTTCGCAGAAGGTTTTTGCATTCGTGCAACTTTTTGTGCTGCACTGCGCTTTATAGGCGAAAACACAACAGATAGGGGGGTGGAATGGGAGGGCGTGTCAGCTGGCTGCCTTAAAGTTCGCGTGCCCGTTAATTTTGTTTGCACTCGCGAAGAGTGTGAAAATTTATTCTAAGCTCCCGCCCGCTCTAATTTCTGTGGCCTAGGGTATAGCACAGTGGGGCAAGTTGATTTATTTAAGGATTCAATAAGGTAACTTAAGGAGCTCGAACGAAACAAATCCATAATAAGTTTTATTAGTTTTACTTTGGCTATGGTCCCTATTAAATGTGTTATTATAATCGTCAAACCGTTATTAAAATATACCCAATGAAAATTGCTTAGATATAAATAGCTAAAAATGGTTTCATTGTTATCGAGTATGAGATATTTTCTTATTTATAAACCACAATCGTCCTTTTGCCATGTAATATTCAGTGCAAATTACGATCCATCTTTTGGGTTATTCCAAGAAATATGTGGCAGTTAATACAGTGTGCGCAGCAGAAGTCGTGCGTGCGGAAAAGTTTTCCATGCCGCGTCGAAAAGTATGCAAATTATTAGGAAAGTTTTTCACATTTTTCACTGCTCTTTTGCCGTCACAGCGTTTCTCACATTTGACAATTTCCAAATCCTTGTTGGCCACATCTTGAGCGACACGGAGAAAGAGGACCTAAGTGCGCACAAAAGTAGGCTAAATTATTAATGTTCCCCACTAGCCATTGCCATTTCCGCTTGCCTTCAGGACACCCAAGCAATCGCAGGCTGGCCAACAGCAGACGTCACGTCCCGGGGCTGAGTGCCCATCACGTCCTTCTGGTGTTTGGTCCTGCACTAAAAAATAAACAAAATTAAACAATCTACAGTTGTGATAATTTCTTAAAAACATATCTTTAGTCGGAAAGGAATTTTGTGATTTATTTTTCATTGCTTCGAGTTGCAAAAATTGAATTAAACTTAAAAATGTATAATAAAATTTTAGTTAGAACTACATTTAAAGCCTCAACGCTTTATAACTTTCCAAATAATTAAATTTAATTTACGGTTTCGTATCAAATTATAAACGTGACTTAAGGTATGCAATAAGAACAGGAACGCCGTCATTCGTTATAAAAACCATGATTTCCGTAGAACTCTCTTAAATGTTTGTTTTTAATGCTACAAAACATTTCAAATATATTTTTTTACAATGATTCAATCGCATGATTTTGTTTTAAGATAAACTTAAAAAATATTACTTGTTGATAAGCTCCCGAGTTTCGCTTAGTGTACCTTTTGCATTGGGACAATTTAATGCCCTGTTCTTGACATTCGGCCGGACCCGGCCTGGCCATCCGATTTAGGTGTGTCCGGAGCCCCTTTTCCAACCCTTGGCATCCTCAAGCCCATGTGGGTGGTGCAATTTGTCAGTTTCCCACTCAACCACGCTCGTCCTTGGTCCTCTGTTGCGGAAATTATTATTTTGTTTAATGATTTGTGCTTAGTTTCGTAATTGAGACTGTATAAGGGATGCTGACGAGGGGCAAGAAAGGGGGAATAGGACTCTGCTCTTGACCCACAATGGAAAATGGAAAATGAAAAAAATGAGAAAGAGGAAAACTATCGGAACAAAAAGCTGCTGCTGTTGTTTTCCTCTTTGCCCTTTTGCTCTGAGGACAAAACTCATTCCAGCATGAACGGCAAGTAAGGGAAAAAGATGAAAAATTCTATTTATAAATTTCGTTGGCATCGAAAATATTTTGAAACTGTCGTTCGGGCAGAAAGTTCATTGTCAATTGATTTTCCAGCCAAGCGAATCCTAAAACCAAAGGACATTCGGAGAATTTCTACATTATTAATCGAAATTATTTATATTGTCAGTTTTGAGCTTCAACTGGAATTTGGTGTCACGAATTTTGTTGGCAGGCTAAAACTGAATGAAATGGAATTTTATAGGGAAAATGCCAAGAGGCATTAAGAAATTGCTGTACCTTTGTAACACCCATAATGTTATTTGAATTTATGCAACACATTTCTGATTGCAAACTAATGTCTAACTTTTCAACAAAATGTAAAAGTATGAAAACTAGTTAATTAAAAACTTTTTTCTCGTTGTAAAGGTGTCTAACAATTAATATATTTTCTATGGCATTGCTGTGGTAAACTCTCCTTTATTTTGCAATTACTTTGAGCTGCAAAATAATTACATACTAACAGAACAAATGAAATTTAATAATTATAAATGCAGACAACTTTGATTGGAAAGGCCTGCAATATAAATTGCTGGTCATCGACGCATTAAGTTGAGGCTCATTTGATCGAATAATTCAATTAAAAATTAAATGCAGCCATAAGCAATATACAGATGCATTCAGAAACATGCAAAAACCTTCAATGTGGTTAAAGCTTATAAATGAAACGAAATTGTAGAAAGTGACTCAATTTAAGCACGCCCACTACATTATTATTTTGTGTGTGAGCATGCGATGAAATCCATTTATCAGCGACATATTAAATGCGAGAATTCCATATTTTATGAAACAATAACCAATGCCAATGCATCTGTATCTGCGAAAGCACCAACAACAAGAAAACAGTCAAATTAAATGTGGTTTCCAATTAAAACCGGAATGAATGTGACAGGCAGTTGCCGGATCCCAGCCAACACTGAAAAGTTGTTCACCGGCCCGATCCAAAAAGCTGATTGCAAATGCCCTTTTCGACGAATGAGTCAGGAAGGAAAACATTACGACCAATATATAATTATCAATTTATGTGTATTTTACATATGCCATTAAAATCGTTGGAAAGCTGCAGCGGCAGTAATGTAAATTAAAGCGTTTTGTTTTTTCGTTGTCTGCAATGCATTCGTAAATTTTATATTTCGTTAAACTACTTACATTTTCAAGAACTTTTTTTCCTGATTTTTTTAGGATTTTAATTTACTTGTCTTAAATGAAAATAGCATGACAATAAAGCAAGCGTCAATGTATGATATGAGATTATTTCCCATATGGTCTAGAAAAGTTGAAAAATATAAGAGTAAAGTCAAAAATCGGCTTAACTTTTTAACCGTTTTCCACTTCATTAGCTAACGTCAAATTTTAAGGGAATAGGAGCTGAATTATATAGCGTTTTGTTTACACTTTCGCTTGAATGCAGTTTCAAGAGCCGTGGCCGTTTGTTTCTGTGTGCATAAAATGCCCAAAAGCGTGAAAATAAAAGTGCATTGCATAGCTTTTGGGCCGCACAGAGAACCATTTCCCCCCTTTCTCTCCGTTCCCCTAGATCTTTGCATGCAGGTTTCCGTTTCCGAAAAAACAGTCTCTCCGGTTGGGAGCAGCTCAGTGGATGCTGCCAAATTAATTCAATTTCACCTGAAGCTGAAACCTCCGTGCCTCGCATCCCAGATGATAGGCGGCTATTTGACTAAGGTCTCGAAACGACGCTCGAATGGCTGGCTGTAATCGCAGGATAGTTGCGGTGTGCAGACAGTGTTGCCAAGAGAAGTTGAGAAGGAAATTGTAATATTTTAAAAAATGAAAATGATTAATGCCTTAAATTTGTACTAACTATGATATGCGCGTGCTTAGAATAAAAAAAAAATAAACTTATGTTTACGTCAAATTTTTTCAATTTTAATATTCCTGAAATTTAAATTTTTCTTAAATAACATCTGTCTCTAAGAGATTAACATATTTTTGAGTGAATTTTAAAATCGATATTTTAAATTTAGTCCAAAAACCAGATTTTCACTTTACCAAAAAAAAAAATATCTATTTTGGCAACACTTGCCTGCAGGACAAGGAATTAGATGAACGGGAGGAGCGCGTGTTTACTCACTTAGGTAACTTCCTCCGATCCAACGCTTTGTCTGAGCATACCAAATGAAGCGGAACAACTTCACGTGCCGCCATACAAATTGAAAATCAATGCCGGAAGTCAGAAGCCTACGAGCCTGCGACTCTGAAGCCAAGATGGCCTGCCTTTGGGGCTATTCAACCCCTTGAAGCCGATGCCCCATAAATCGCCGCTCGAGTTCTGAAGTGGCCATTGAGGCTTTTTCTGGTTTTGCCGTCAATTGGTCGGCATATTTACCAACAACAGCCCGTTCGGCTGGAAAGGCTGGATAATAAGAAGGACTGCGGTATCGGGCGCAGCTCTTCTTCACAGACAATTGTGCACGACGGAAGGATATTCAGGCGGACTACTCAGCGCTCAAGTGGAGTCTTCGGCTGGAGAATCCTTGAAGCTTTAGTGGTAAAACAATTCATACGAATATGCCTTGCATTTTCGAAAATATTCATGACGGGTTCGCTTATTTATTGTCATACGGCCATAACTCAGAAACCACGGCTTTCGAGTTAATGATGCAGAAAAATTCACAGATTTTCTGGTTTTGTAGCCTTTTAAAGTTTTCACACCGTTTCTGAACAAAAAGTAAGAGAATATAACTTAAAAACTTTTATTTTTTGAACTATTTTATTAATAATATTATATTGTATTTAACATTTTTATAAACAAATATGACTTAAAAATTAATTTTATATTAATTTGCATGGTATTTAAAACTATGTGTTTAATTAGGGTATATTAATTAAAACTATTCTTTTTCCACTGTGCAGCGCAGCTTGACATTTTGACCATTATGAATTGACTTTCCTCAATGGGCTTTCCAGCAATGCCTTGCTGGATGTAGATAATGAAATTTAAATTTTTACCGCCATTACCCTTCCTTTGAGCCACCACTTTCCCTCCTTCATTCCTGTGGTTTCTTTTCCCTGTATTTAAGAGACGCACGGTGCCTTACGTTTGCATAGCTTTGCATAATAGTTTTTACAGCTGCTTTAAAGGCATTGCCACGCATCAAAAAGGGGGTTGTGTGGAAAAGGTGGGTATGATATCTTACACAAAAAAAAAAAATAATAATTTTTTTTGATTACCTTATGAAAAAATAAGTCCAATGATTTCAGAGACTTACAATTTTCTATACATCAAAATTAACATTTATTTTGAAAATATTTTTCTTATTTAAAATTTTTTTATTGATTGCAAAACTTAAGAAATAAATGTTAAAACTGTGTTTAAACTGTGTAATTATTAATAAACCAAAATCGTGGGTATTTTTTGTTTTTTTTTTTTATTTATCAGTTTTTTTAAATGTCTATCTATACTTCTACACCATTTAAGTGTGTCAAAACTAGGACCACATTTTCTCTGTATAATTGCCGAGCACTTGTCCAACTTTTGTTCTACTTGTTCCACTGTGTGGGAACACTTTCCTTTGGCTTCGCTATGTAAGCGGATTGATCCCTGCCTCCGGCGGTCTGCGCGTCTTTATTCTGTTTTCACTGTAATCATGTTGGCTGTGCGGGTGTGTGTACGAGTGTGTGTGTGTATTTACCGTAATTCAGCTTACAGCTTCAGAACAGGTGAGTGTTGCATAAATTTGCAAACATTTTGCAAGTCAGCATCAACCCGCCATCTGTCGGCAGTGGCGCACACAAGGAGGTTCGCAAATATTTACCCCATTTGGTCATAATGCAGCAGGAATATTAATTTTTACCCTAGCCTATTTAAATTACAGTAAGTTCTAGTTATTATTAAATATACAACATTTTATTAATACATATATATCCTTTCTTGAAATGTTTAAATTAACTTAGGCAGTAATAAAATTGATTAAACTAAGAAACGTTTGCCTTAAACATTTGCTTAAATATAGATTGATCAAGCAATTGGAAAAAATTTGTTTTTGTGATCATTTTTTAAATCAAAATGATCAAAATTAATCAAAATTTGTATTGAATTTTGATGGACACCTCCTAAAAGCTTTGGTAAGCTTATTATTTTAAATAAATTTACAATTTTTACGACAAACAATACTAATATCACCTACTGTTTATTTAATAAATAATTTTAATTTCCTTCTAAGCACTTATCCATGCTTTTCTACTGAAATTCTTAATTTGCATCTATTTAAGTTGTAACCCAAATTAAAGCCCCTAAAAAAAATTTCTGCATTTGCCACTGGCCATCCTGCAACGGACTGCCTTTGGAGCTGTAGTTAGCGCCATAGTCGCAGTCATCATCATCAGCATCCCCGTCCTTAGCATCATCATCTGCAGCTGCAGTGCGGAGAAACCTGCAAACAACGCGAAAGTCGCAGGTTGCCGTAGAATTGATTTTCCGCTTTAACGTGGGGCCACGTGGTGTCGGGCATCCTGCTTTCCCAGGAATCTCCTTTTCTGAACCAAGCCCCTTTCCTCAAAAACTTTGAGCTTCGCAGTTGCATGTGTAACATCAACGGTAACAACAATGCGCACAACTTTGCCTCCTGGCAGACATTGCAAGTCATTTTTCACGTTCCGTTTTGTTAACTCAAACAGCAGGGAACAGTGGAAGGTTTTGTGATTGGAATAATAGAATAAAAATAATATTGTAGTTGCAGTAGAGAAGTGAGTCACAATTGACTTTATACTGAGCTTTGTAAAGAGCTAAGCCACAAAGAAGACGATTGAATTAAAATAGGAAATGTTGAAGGATTTGAAAAATGTAATAATAGTGTATGCCGTTATTAAATTTATTAAGGTTTATCATTCTAGAAGTTTTTGAGGACTTTATGTTTTAAGTTGTTCAGCTACTTCAAGTTCTTTTGTATCTTTTACAAATTAATGGTTAATGAAATAAAAGTAAGCAATAAATTTAATCATTTTATGATTACACCTGCGTAATCGCCATAAATTCCATTGTGCCCAGGTGGAAACGAAAGTTTAAAAACAGTCAACCCCATGTCAAGTCACGGGCTTTGGAACTTTTACTTTCTGCCTCTGGAATTTTCCGTTGAACATACAGATTTATTGAAAATATGATTTCAAATTCAATTGCGGACCACGTGACTCGATTGTTACGTCGGTGCGTTGCAGTCAATGAAATTGGGAAACCACGTTAACCCGATGATGGAGTGAAAGCGAAATAAATAAGAAATGTAAATGCTCCGACTTGTTATATTGTAGCAGTCACAAGATAAAGCTACGCCTCATCAATCAATGTACCTCGACTGCGGAGGGGGGACACGATGCGAAGAAGGATTGCATCTGCTGGATGCAGACACTCCTTCGATTCCCCCTCACAATTAGAGCTCTCGAGATGTGTGCACGAATTCTAAATGTTTGTCGACCCCTGGAACTGGGGAGCTGGGGAGCTGGGCAGGATAAAGTGAGCAAATTGATGTGAAAATGCAAGTGATTCAATTTTTCATGTCCAGACGGTCCAACCACCTCCGTCAAGTGCTCGCTTTGATTGTCGTCCTTGACGTTGATTTGATGAATTATTGATTTGTTTGATTAATCGTCGGGTCGGGTGGCCAGCAGGCTCTTTGGATTCTTCAAATTGCCAAACAGGTCCTGCACGGAAATACAAATTCTTTGAAACATTTTTTTTTAAAATATATTATATTATGGCAGATCAAACACAAAGCTAATTATGAGCCTATGATCGTATGATCTTCAATATGTATAGGAGACGCAAAGAAAATGCTTTTCATTTTAAAGTTTACAATTTTGGTTGGTTTACGAAGATTCTTAATTATAATAAAAAAACTTACAGTTTCGTACTTCCAAGTTATAGCTGCTGCTTAATGGCAGATGCGAAATGGACTTTTAATAGTTTCTCATTCAGTTCCCCTTTACTGGCTTTCTGACAACACTTTATGAAATTCCGTTTTAATGGAGACAAAGAGAGTTGGCCAATTATGCGAACAATCGACTGTTAAATACAGTTTTATTTATTTCTAAGAGATTAAAACTGCACTCGACCCTCAGCAAGCTTCGAATCCTTAAGATCCTGGAGATTCCTTGCCCCATTAAAGTCCCCATCTCCGGACGCTGTCGTGCCCTTAAAGATAAATGGGATGGAACAAAGAAAAATGGAGCGCTGCAAAAAGTGCGGGAAAATATGAAAAACAACGGCGGCAGCAATTTGCAGCAAGGACGAACAGGACATGCCACAACAATGGCCGTGTTTGTCCGCGAGGACGTGCCCGCAGGTTGGGGGCATGAAAAAGGGGTTCTGACTTCAACGGAGGCCAAAAGAAAAAGTTACCCAACGTCGGACAAGTGTCAAACATAACGGAAGGCGAAATAAAAGGCAGAGGCCACGCCTCCGCGGCCCTTCATCGAATTGGGGGAAAACGGAAGTGAACAGTAAACAGTAAGTATGATAATACTCGGTGACATTTTTGCTTTCTTGGACAAAATTTAAACAAAGTTATTGCAAGTGTTCGACTGTTGTTAAATTGGTTTTAACTAGATTCGGTACTTCTCTTTATTATGAGTCGGTTTGTGAATGAAAAAATGCATATTAAAGAACAAATTCAAAAAATCAATGAATTGTGTACTTGTGTACTGATTATAATAAACAAATGTCAAACGCTGCCTTAGCTAAATGTTCCCTTTTAATTAGCATAAAAAAACTAAAGCTTATCTACATAATTAACTTTTCTAACATTATTAGTTTATGGTTTTTGCTCTAAATAGTTCGCTAAATTTAACCGCATAAATTTACATTTTAGTTATTTTACATAGCATTTTTCGTTTAACACAAAGAACTGTGTTATTCGCCACTTGCACCAACCGCAGGTCTACCTCTTTAAAAACCCATTCATCCATACATCCATCCATCCATCCATCCATCCATCCAGCCGTGTGTGACTTTGTGGTGTGAGGCAGGGATGCATGAGTAAACGAAAATGTTACAAAAAATTGAGCACAACACATTAAATGTAAATCAACATTAGCTACGACATTATGATTATGCTGATGGACAGAAACATTTGGGTGACTACCGGAGAACATTAATCAAAATCATAAACGTGCCCCAACCAGTGGGCGAAATGCTAAACGAAGGCTCCTCACAGGAAGAGGACATGAACGGGGGGAAACGGTGACCTAATGTTCAATTTTTATTGCCTCGAACCGAAGTGAATCGATTCCTTAATGTATGCGGAAGTAGGAGACAAGCAAAACACAGCAAGGACCCCGAACCCACGAAGGACAGTTCGATAACTCGTATGACATTTGCCATTCGCCTCCATGGATGATTAGGCAGGCACCAACGCACACACAAGGCATACATTATGTATCGTCTGGGTTCCGTTCAACTTCCCAGTCAATCAGCGGAGGGGAAAAATGCCGAACCCAAAGGTAAGTGGGCCAATTTTGCTGACTTGTCACTTCCGGTCAACTGGCTCTGAATGTCGCCTAACCATTCTGCCCACAGAGGCATAAATCTCTCAGAAAATATATGTACCTCACTTTGGTCCCTTGAGATAGTAGTTGGAATAGGAAACGTTGGCAGTCTGTGAAATTTGCAGATGCCGTTGAATGCGCATGAAATTAATGAAATTAGGCGATGCCAATGAATTTCGCAGTTGTCAATATTTCGCCATCGCTTACGTATTATTCATAACCCAGCTTGCATAACTCGACTCACTTGTGACCATCGACGAATAACTAGGATGCTAGCGTACTCGTATGCTTGGTCATGGAAAAGGAACTTTCGATTCTCCACTGGCTTATTCATGACAGTTTATGAATCTGCAAGTGATTTTTATGCGAATTTATCGACGTTGCAGCTGACACGTCCACGAACTTAGCCCCCGCCGATTATTTTCCTCAGCAACAGTTGCCAAAAGGCAACTTGTCACATCACTGAAGCTGGTCGTGATTGTCCATGGAGGGGACTTAAACTTTATGAATAGCATGCTTGCATATTTAAAAAAAATATATACTATATACATTAAACTTCACAAGACCATGCACGTACGTTTTTATGTGCTTCAATAATAAATTCAAATGGCTTGTGGTTTCGAGTAAAAATCAATTGAATTTGAATCTGTCAAATAAAAGTCATGTAAGTGTGCACCAAAGGACCTGAATGTTTTTCTTCCTGCCACCTACACTTTAATCTCGGCTAGGACAACTTAAAGATTCCGGCAGCTTAAGCCCTGACCTCTGACATGGGCCAATTTCAAGCGTTGCTTGCCATCCAAGCCGTTAAAAGCCCCTCAAAGGCTTGGCCTTGGCCATTAGCCTTCAGTTCAAACGGCTTTCGCGCTGCGTCAGCTGGCACTGGAACAAATGAACTCATTTGTTCTAATTTAATCTTATTACATGGAGATTTATTGCCGTGCGCATGATATGGCAACCCTTTCAAACCGGCGACCTTTTAAAGGCCCAAGTCCCAAGTTCAGTTCAGTTCAGTTCAGTTCAGTTTAGCTCAGATGAGTTGAGTTTGAGTTGGGAGTTCGTGTGGGCGGAGGAAGGCAATTTAAAAAGCGATTCAAGTGAAAGTGCTCGAAAGTTAATTATGATTGATTGAGTGCCATTGAAGGCAACGGGGCAGGGGGAATTGATTTTCGTGACTGCCACGACTCGTACATTTGACAGTCGAGTGTAATTGACAGACTAACATTGCGCATACGCACTGTTGATCGAAGTTTAAAGAGAGAGGCGTGTAAACGACTTTGCCAGCCGTTTGGCCGCCAAAACTTTCAACCAAACTGACGAAGTTAAGTGGGTTGGTCCATCCACGTCAGAAATAGGTGCCCGTAAAACGAGTTTGGCTTTTATGACTCCCTTGGCAGTTGCACAGGCAAATATATTTTAGTGCTAAATAATTAAAAATAGTAAAAGTTTAATGAGCACCGGGTGCAATAAAAACAAATTACAATCATCACGAACAGTGGTTTTAATGGAATTTCAAATAATAAATGACGGTTGGCTGAACAATAACTTACTTTAATATAAGTTTTTTTTTTTATATACAGTCTTAGTCCTACAAGATTGACTTATTTTTTATGCACTTGTCACATTTAAAGTATTTCAGTGATGCATATTAAATATTTCTTTGTTCAAATGGTTTTAAATACTTTTTTGGAACTTTACCCTTTTGTCCCAGCCTGTAAGTCTGTGCGGTTTATTCCCATTTGGACACCGGCAGTTTATCTTGGCTCCTAATGAATTGAGATGAGTGGGTTATGCTCCTGACAGGATTGCAGTTTGTTAGTTGCACTTGTTCTTTCCATCACCCTTCACCCATCACACACCCCCACTGTGTAAATAAGAGCAACCTTGTGCCAATTGTTAGTGGGCGTAAGTGTTTGTGGATGGGCGTGTGCATGTGTGCCTATTTGTATTGTCCTGCTTACCAGTTTTCGGCATTTGAGCAGCTTTTCCATGTGTGCCCCGGTGGGCTGTGAGAAGTTCTTCCCATGTGGCTGCACAGTGGGTAATGGGGGCGAAAATCTTGCAAATTCCAGCATTGATTTATCAGCTGCCAGGCAACCAATTAAGCCTGACGTATTCTGAGATTTGAATGCCTATCATTTTGTTTGCTGCATCCTAAGCCCTGTAATGTGATTACAAATTTGTATATACTAACAATAGCTGACAAATGATACATGCTACGTAAGCAAAATTGTATTACATTTAAATGAAACGTAATTTTATGATAAAGATTCTATAGTTTCAGTTAGTTATGCGTCTGATTTTAATCAAATGTAACTGATTTAATAAGCTCAAAATAAATAGAAACCTCATAAATTGGCAAAAGCAGCATGCCGTTCAGTAATTTACTAAAATTAATGTCTGAAACATACCGAGCTTAAAGCAAACTATTTGATTGCTGCAGTACAAAGCTCTTAATTAAGTTGCAAAACATCACCTGATTGGTTTGTAGAATTAGTTTAAGGGCAGACAGAGATAATTAAATATTAAGACATAGCAATTCAATAAAGCAATTAGTACCTAATAGTAAACCCTTTAAATGCTTTAAAGTGAGATGAAGATATTGATTTGTGCTTCTTTTCTATATAATTGATAAAATGAGAAGCAAATATTGTTTCATGTTATAGAATGGAAAATACCTAATCAAAGCCCATTGTACGACGTTGACTAATCTGCCTGGGTCACCTGCCACTTGGTCCGTCCCTCGTTTTCATTTTTAATGGCATCTCTCTGTCTGTGTCTAAGTCGCCCGTCTCTGCATTTATCCATGTCCTAGTCGATGTCCTGTGCCAATGGCTGTGACTGCGATTGTCGATTCGCCAGTCCATGGTAATTTATGTGCAGCAATCTAAACTCATTTAGCACGCAGAGAGGCGAATATGTGGCCAGACACTGAGCCGCATTACCGGCTGAGGCCACATAGTCCGACCTCAGACCGCCGACCTGACCCCGATCCTTTGACCCCGCACTCCCACGGGGGTGCTAGTTCTGGCTTGGTACTGCAATAGGCAAAGTTGGCGCTGTTTGTCCTTAAATTGGCTTCGGCTGTTGGCTCTGCAAGTGCCGATGGCGGTGCATCCACATCCTCCACAATCGCATTTGGTGGCTCTTGGCGCCACCCCGCTCCGCTCCCGCTGGAATGAACTTATCCTGTTGACACTTGGCTTGGTTATTTAAGCGCACCGCAACTGGCAACGCACATCTTTGTAGTTGGCTGGTTCGGCGGTTCTTCCTGAAACACACACACTTACAGGCAGAAAAAATATTTGTGCATACAAACCAAGAAATATAGTACTTTGCATAACATAAGTGATTTTTACATTATTTAATGTGCAATTAAAGTACTGTCTTCCGTTTAGATTATACTTTTATTCTTTATAAGATTCACTTAAAACTTGTAAGGTTCTCAAGCATTCTGTTTTCTTAATTGTTTTAAGCAAAAATGTATTTATTTTAACTTTATATTAATAACCTTTCAGGCCAAATATTATTAATACAAAACCAATTTGTACAAGAAGCCCACAACTTTTACACACATAATCTTCTACTATAACATATTTCATGAATGTACGATATATTATTTTATTATTTTTTTTTTCAATTTCATTATAATTTGGCGAATATTTTACTCTGTGTGTACACAAGTCAGTCAACTAGTTTGCACTCCGCTGATCCTTTGGCCTTCCCCACCCCTTCGCCGCCAAGAGCAGCTGTTGCTCATTTCCTTCGACATTTGCATCACAAGCAGCCACACAAAATCAACAGACAAACAAAAGGTAAACATAGACAACCGCACACTCGCACTCACACACGCTTGGAGCATTCATATTTATTAAAAGCATTCGTCCTGCGGTTGGCAGTCCCCGCTTATCCACTTTCCCATTTTTCCACCTTCCCACCTTGCCCCTCTTATCCTCGTCGTTGCCGTCGTCGACAAGCTTTTCATTTCAGTCTTAATTCCTTTTGAATAATATCTACCACTTAAACTTACAAAGCTTCAAGACCGCACATAACACAGCCACACACACAGCCATTTTAGCCAGTCACATGTACTTATAGCCAAGTACGATTCACGTCCGCGTTCCATTCTTAAGGACATGGGCGTAGTTGACATTCATTCTTTCCTTGTTATATTTAAATTTCACTTGCATTAGCTCCACAAGTAAAAAGTTATCAGAACTATCGTTTTTGCTTAAGTAAGGCCTTACACATATAACTTTTTGAAGAATATTTATCTTTTGGAAATTTAAATTTATTGATTAGAGAGCTAAAATATTTTTTTGACTTTACATAAAATTATCATTCATTCTTAATGTTGTTTTGGAATATTTTGCATGTGAGTCTAGTGTTATGAAAGCTTACACAAATTAATTTAAATTCATTTACATATTTAAACCAATATTACTTAAATAATTTGTTTTGATTTCTTTTTCTCCCCAGAAGGTACGCCTCTTCATATAATTAAACAAAGTGTTTTATGCATATAAGTACCAGCCATACAGTTCTTTTGTTTGTTTTCTTTAGCTTTTATGAATGTATAACTTGTGATGAGACCTGCAGCGTACCAGGTTTTCCAATTATTACTGGTCTACATTTTTGTTATCATATGTTTTCCATATTTGATGTCATCGTGAAAACATTTATGCCCCCTCATTCCCCGCTGAATCCTGATTTTGTTTGTCTTGGGTGCCTGTCATTGGCTCAATGTCAACAGCGAAGTCAAAGTGGCCCGCAGGCCAAACGTGTTTCTCGAATTAATTATGGTTGTCACTGCGCTAAATTGCCTCAGTATCTGCGGTGGGGATGACGACCTTCAATATATCTGCGACATAAGACAAACACAATAACAATAACAGTTCTGCCACGGGCCACGTGCTTTGTAGATACATGTGATTATTTGGTTAGTTAGTCGGAATTAGCATATGAACTTACAAGTCGGTTGAGTTGTCTAGACTTCACTCACATGGAATTTGCACACAAGGGCTACAATCTTAGGCTTTTGTAACTATTGAGTTCATAATATGTAACTACGGTCATGTTAAAGCTTAATATTATATACACCAAATGGTCTTCTATTTTTAAGGACCTTTTTTTCATTTTGAATGATTTGATCTGAAATATTAAATTAAGTATTTCAACGTATTAAAATAATAAAGTATTTTAAATGTGAGCAAAACAACAAAAACAAAAGCCATCCTAATCGATTTAAAAGTTATTACTGATAATTAAAAATGTATCTGACTTACTACTTTTGATCCAACTAAAATTTCGTTTTTGCAACACTCAGAATACAGTATTATCTTGGCATAGATGTTTATGGTACTCTTTGTGAATAAAGCACATGCCAGTGAAATGAATTATTTAACTACATTGAAAAGCGTTGTCAATGTCAAATCCAAGTGACATGACAATTGCATAGAATTAATATTTCTGTGAAGGAATGCTTTGCAAAGGCTGTTGTGGGATATTCGCAACACAACTGGGTGAATCGTCAAAAGTGGGGACGTGCAGCTTTTTCAATTTCCCGCCATCCGCAGTGACGTTTTTATCTGCTGGACAACAGCAGCAGTACTGTACTATATACTTCCAGCAGATCGCCTGTCATGTCCGATGCCAGCTTTCTGATGATTACTTCTGCTGAAAGGTAAACTTATGGACAGCAGCTGCAGCACTCACACACACACAAGTGGGATCCTGGCCGAGAGCATGTGCAGCCTTGCTGCAAATGGGGTGGCATTTTCCGCCCACCTGAACACGCAAACTGTTGGCGGAGCAACAACAACTCGTGTCCTAAAGGCAATCGCCACTGCGCAGCAGCTTTACGAGGGCAGCTTGGGGAATATTGAGCGGAAAGTAATCTTCTGCAAGTTAATATTCTGTAATGAGCTTAGCTGCTTTTAAAATATATCAAGGTTTCTTCTAAGCTAAACGTTTTCAATTCATTTTCATTCGAAAAGCTTACACTCACCATAGGGATTAGTTTTCAAAATATACTCTTATGTACATAAATTGTCATTGACTGATATGGGATTAAAGCGTGGCAAATATTTTGTGACATCATTAAATTTTAAAAAGATTGTGCTTCTAAACTTAAATCGTTATTATTCATTTTGAATATCAAATTTAAGATTTATTTTATGTTTAACTGACTCACTGGTAAGAGTCCAACAAATAATTTAGTATCAAAGTAACTTAAGAATATTAAATATGTCGGAACAGTGAATGTTAACCTACTAGAATAAAAAATACAAGAGTTTCCAAACTTAATTAAAGCTTTCATTTTAGGATATAACAAAAGAACGTTATGCGAAACCTAATTCTACACAAAACAATTGTTCAAAATGCTTTTATTTCTTTGGTAAACTTCGTACCCAAGTTAATGGCATTTTGCAAAAAACTTGCCAGCTCCGATGTGTAAACGTTGTCAGATTTACAAAGCGAAAGCTTACACAGCTCCGCCTTTTTGTTTGTTCGCAGGGCCTACCCTCGTTTTGCTGGGGAACTGGAAGTGGGACTGCGGACGCAGTGTGTGCTGGACATGTTTGCCATGTCCTGCGGCCAACTGGCTGTCAATGCGAATATTTCATATAGAAAACAACTTTGACCCTGTGGGCCACGAGGCATCCCAATTGTTTGGCCAGGACCCCCTGTCCTTCCTTCCTTTCTTTAATTAACCACTGACCACTAGTTGCTGTCCCATGTCTGCGAGTGCCAGTGCGATTGTGTGTGGCGCCCTTGGCGAGTACGTGCTAATGTAATCCTCGTCGTTTTAATTACAAAAATTCCACAAGGTCCAAGGTCATTTAAGCGCCAGCTGCAGCGTCAAGTGGCCCAAAGAAATGACAGCCAGACGCAGAATCAGAGCCAGCTCCAGATCCCCGTTTAATTCACTTTTTCAAAGGCCTCTTAAAACTAACGTAGCATACTTTTCAGTGCTAGAAATTATGCAGAGCAAGAAATATAAACAAATATTTAGACTGTTTATATTTCTTCCCAGAAAAATATATGAAAAGAAGTAAATATTTTAATAGCAACAATTTATTAAAGAAATTTTTGTTTCTTGAAAAAAAAAAAAGTTTTCACTTTCTGTCTTTGACTTAAGTTATTTTGTCTTTGTAAATCAATAGTTTTTGCTTAAAATTAATAAGATTAATACATTCCCAGAAGTGTTTTTATTATATAATATACGGATTATAATGTCATAATTTTTTCAATGTGCATCGAGTGGCTTAGCATTGTTTGTCCTGCTGACTCGTACAGAAATCATGTCCTGCCCAGCCTCCATTGACACACCTCGCAATTAGTGAAACTGCCAGTTTGGCACATTTCGCCTGTCATCCTTCGCAATGGCTCAAAAGGCTTTTGCATTTAAATTGGCATCAACTCGGCCACAACAACCCGACGATACGTCCGTGATGGAGCTCGATGCTGCTGTTTGGCATACACTTAATTATGGTCCTTAATTGCCATGGCACCGACTTGCCGCGTGGCGCAGGCATTCGCATCGCGTTCAAATGACGATTGACGAAACCGAAAATAATTGAAATTCAAATTCAGGATTCATCAATTGCGGGCACGTTCCAGACGCCGCAGCATTGGGGAAGAAAGTCCGAAGCAGTTTTCTTGGCAGTTCTCGCCCTAATTCCGCGAATTTCATTTGCATTTTGAATGTCTGCAATTTATATTGATGAAGAACTCTTTCAGGTTCGCTGGAAAGGTGAGCAAGCCCCGAAGTGAAATGTACAGACAAAAGAAATGGGTTGCGATGATAAAGAATATAAAGTTTGTCAGAGCCAAAAGATGGTTTTACTTCTCAGCAGACCGGACTCTATATTTTCGAATTTAAACTAAATCTTTTCTTTTCTGTGTATAAAAGAACAAGTCTCTACACAGTTGTCTCTCTTTTTGGTTGGTTAAAAGCTTATAAGGGATTAAATACCACCATTAAATTGCTTTGCAAATATATTAAATGTTAAAGTGAAATGTCAACAACGAGATTTTAAGTAGCTTTAGAAACACTTTTCAATAAAAGCGTCTAAGAATAAATTAAGTGTCATGAACCTTCAGTGGCCTTTCAACCACTCGTTGTAGTGAGATTAATAATTGAAACAAAATTAAATGATGGAAAAAGTATGACAGTGAATGCAATAAATAACAAATTAAATTTCTATGACAGCATCACATAATTAACAAACTTCGTTCATTTATAATTTAATCAAAGAGAGACCACTCATTTATCCTAGGGTTAATTTCAATTTTATTTCCGCTTCTTGCTGTCTTGATCTTTTACTTATTTAAGGGGGTGGCTTTCGTTGTAAAGACGTTAAGATAGGAACCTCGTTTCATAAATGCTTAGCCTGCGGCTGGTAATGTTGGCTTTGCATGCAAATTGCTCTGTAAACACCAGAGTCGACTGAAAAATTACGCATACGCAGCGTCAGCCAAACGATGGCTGATATAAGCGAACCATAATGTGTGCAAAGCACTTGGTAAATGCTTGCCAACTGACAAAAGCAACTTCAGCATCAGCTCGATTATCCAATTTAAAGTTCGGAGTCGAGAACTTATTCTGAAATTGTGTGCTAATCCCTTCCAACTAGACTGTTTTGCCAAGGGACCAATTACAAGGCAGAGCACAGAGAAAGTAGCTAACTTTATTGGGAAACATTACATATTATTCAAAATATTATATATTTTTTAATTAATATCTATAACAACGCTCTGGTAAAGCCATTGGACACCCTTGTCGAGACTCGTTATGCGTAAATCATAGGGATAATTAGATAACTTGAATTTCTAATTAAATTTCTATTGTTTCGCCAACATTGCAGCAATCGCATTACATGACTAAAACAAGGGAGGCAAGGACCGCAGGGACCCATTCATTATTTGATTCGCGTTCACAATCCGCTTAATTCCAACATATTCCATCGGCAATGGCAATGTAGAAGCCTTTTAAAGGATGCCCCATTTGACAGCGGCAACAATACGTGGCGCAATTTCCGCAAATTAAAAGATATCACTTACAGCAAAATAATTTTCCAAACCGCAAAAAGTTAGTCATCGGGGGCGGATAGCAATGCAAACATGACACGCCCACCCGATTTTTGTCCGCTGAAAATGCAACTGGCGTTGGCCGTTTTTTTTTTCTGGCCACCGCGTTGACAGCAAATTGAATTAGAAACGCATTTTCACGAACAAAAGTGACCGTTTACAATGAGGACGAAAAATAGCGATGGCACAAATATCGATAATTAAAATTGCTGAGACCTGATAGAGAAATGTTTTTAGGTGGTATGGATTGATTCTGTCAATATTAAGCAACACAAAAAAATAATTGGCAGGTTCTACAATTATTTTAAAAGTAATTAACTTAAAATTGTCAGATAATTATACCTTAACGCCTTGCCAAAAAAAATTACAAGTGGTATATATATTTTTGCTTTAAAAAACAATTAAACTGAAAAGCTATTTGTTATTATTGTATTTGTTATTATTATATAGAGTACGATTTACGATACCATTTCCGTGATAAATGATCAATGCACATCCATAGTACAGTCACGCATATGTGGGTCGCGCTCTGATGGGAGATGCAGGCAACGCTTGTAACCGTAGACAGAATCCGGATGTGAACAATGACAAACCGCAAAAATTCAATTTAAACTTTCTATTTCAATGCCGAACTCTCACACACAGATCCCAATGCCGAGTGTGCGTGTTTGAGTGGCAAGAGGGGAGTTGCTCGAACACCGTGCCAAGTGCTAGGAGATACGTGCATGTAATTGAAAAATATTGAACTGTGAATAAGTTTCCTATCCAGACACGACAAATTTATTGTGCCTGAGAGCAAAGTTTCATTGCAGCCAAGTCAGAAACAGTAAGCAAGCAAATGCAAAATTCATAAATCTATCCGATAATGCTATGGAAATTGATATCCTGCCATCAACATTCGATAGGTATGACATTATTGAATGGGATTGATTGACAAGCCCAGAGGATGTGGTAAACTTGTTAGCTTCCTGAAAGACTGGATCAAATAATTAAACATTAAATAAATAAATAAAAATCAATAATAATTGTATTTTGTTAAGCAGAAATGAACAATTGTTTTAAAAGTTAATTTTTCTTGTTTTTAAGAAACAATAACATCTTAAAATTTTGCATTTAACTGCAAAACCTCTATACATTTTAATAGGAACGCAAATTTTAACATATATATAAATAACATTGGAAAAATTCCCCTTTAAACAAAAAAAAAAGATACTTCTGTCCAATAGTAACACAAAAAAGGTAAGCAAATAAATCTTTTTAAATTAGTTTTTACATAGTATGCGATTCTGAATTTTGATTTAGTAGTTCTGTGTGTCTGCGGATTTCCTGCGGATTTTTATGTTTACTGTGGGGCTTAACTCAGAGCCGTCGCAGAAACAAGCAAAGTAAAAAATCAGAAATCCCCAACGACAAGCACTGACTGAGTCAAATATGTGTGCACTGCACACACATGCCATATTTTAGCATTTGTCATAATTACAAAGCCATGCCCGTGGGAAGCCGAAAACCAAGGAGAAATACCATAAAGTAAAAAGAAAATGCGCGAATTTGAAAATTTCATCTCCTTTTCGTTGCCAGGACGGCTTTACAGGGCCGCAAAGCTGCCGAATATGTTTTTTGCCAAGCATAATACCACCCAACCACCACCCACCGCTGCGCCTTTGGTCCGCAATTATTAACGTCTTACTGAAAGGGCGGCGGCACATTTATGACTGCACTTTTCATATCCGCTTCCGCATCCGTCTGTCGACGCTCATACATTTGTATGGTTACACTGGGAGAAATATAATTCTTAGTTTGGAATTATTTTAAATTATTTATTTGCAATCAACTGTATATTTGTCATTTATTTATTCCAAAATAATTTAGCAAAATTACTATATTAACTTGATCGGTTAAAAAAAAAATATAAACTTCTTGTGTGTTCTTGCTGTTACATTCTCAAATAAAAATAATTGTTTTAACAAAATAGTGTATGTCATATACTGATAGTTTAGAATTTTTTGATTTAGAAGAATATATAGGTCCACAAATAATGTTGAGTAATACTTTTATTTTTTGCTCATATACTGTATATTCAGAAATATACATTTCAAAAGAAAAGTTTAGAATGCAAAATTATGTTCGTTTGCTACCAATTTTGGTATGCAAATGCTAAGTGTTGGCAAGTAATATTTCTTTGTGCCTAAACAGGCATACGCAACACTGACAGAAATTCATTCATTTTTTGGGGGCAAACAGGTCGGTGGGCGTGGTCGCTGTTTGCTGCCAACAGCGAAAGCAATTTCACTTTACATTTGTTTTACGGCATTTGCTGCCACACATCTGTGCTCTGCGGGAGAAAAGTAAGAAAGTGGGTGGCTGGGTGGTTAGGTGGTTAGGTGGTTAGGTGGTTGGTCGGTTTGGGTTTGCGGGCGGCGGTGCGTCGACAATATGTTTGCTGCGTTTGTCCCCCTCGACTCTCCGCTAGGCTCTTGTGGCGATAAGTATTTATTATTATGCCTCTTAATGGGCGGAATGCTTAGCTTTGTGCTTTTATCCAAATGAGTTTCCCTCATTAGAGTACCGTATCTACTTCGGGGACTTCCACTCCGGCGTGTTGAAGCCATCTGTTTGATGGTATTATCACGAAAGAAGCAAGGATTTCTGAGAAAATATATCACATCTAGGACATTTTAACCAATAGATCTAATTAAAGGTTTAATGAAGGGACAAAATAAGTGAAATGTTGCCTTTAATATTATTTTAAAGTTTTTTTGTCTATTAGGAAACGTATCTTCTCCAAACTGCACTGATAAAACAAATTGAATAGTAAAAATAAATATCTAACTGTTGAATTCAAAATTGTATACTTAACATTTAAATAAAATAATAAATCATAATTTAAAATGTATGAATTAATAATAAATAGTTTAGTTAATGTTAAAACTATTCGATTTTATATAATTCCTATTTGGTTTAAATACATTTTATTTATTTTATTTATGGTTCAAATTTAAATTAAACTATAGGATATTTAAATCATATCCGAAAATAGTCAAATTGAAAATTTTAAATGTGTTTAATATTTTCATAATTAAAAAACCATAAAGGATGAAAATCTAAGGGAAAATATTTAAATTGAGTACAAAATATTTGGATATTTCCTGCGGTTAAAACTTAATATAGATGATAATTTTTAAATTAAATTTAAACTAAAATTTAACTGATATGAAATCATCATTAATTGCTTGTGGGCGCTTTCCAAACAGCAATGTCATTTCTTGTGCAAGTAAAATATTTTACGAAGCTTGACAAAAGTGGTTGATTTACAAAAAGTGCTTGTAAAACTCAAATTAGGTTTTAGGGAAATGCAAGCACTCGCATCCTGTTAATTGCTCACATAAACACAAAATGTTTCGGCATTTGCATTTAACATTGTCGGGAATCCGAAGAAACCTGAAAAGATGAGCCAATAAACTTAATGCGCCCCATTAAACGTGAATCTCTAATTACCCGCGGAAAAAATGAATGAAATATATGCCGGCAGCTTCCTTCCAGCTGTTTTCACTTTATGGCAGCACAGATTTGGCAGATCCTGTTTCATGTTTGCATTTACGGTTTATTGTCTGGCGAATAAAACATTTTGTTGCGGGCAAAGCAATAAACGCAGTGAAATCATGTCGCTCTCATATTGGCAGACCCAAAATTCACGCTTGAATTTTCGGCGAAAGCCCGTAAAAAAGGGCGTGTTCCGGAGGCAAGGGCATGAGATATATATATGCATTCCGTTGCAGGCACAAAGGAAAGGATTCGATTTCATCGGCAGTGCGCCAAACGTCACAGTCGGTGGTTATTAAAAAGCAATAAAACGCCCCACCCGTCCTCAATTTATGAATAATTCAAGCGGGCTTTTCTTTGTACTTGTGTACTTCATCTCATTGCGAAATGGCTGCAGACTTCCTCCCTCAATATGCAGATTATTAATTTACACAACGTGGCAATATGGGAAATTATTTTAAAATGCGTCGCGATATTGAGGAAGTCCCCGAGGGCGGGCTCTTTGAAATGGGACGCTTTTAAAATAAGAAATTAATACCCGTCCCCGGGCAACAGTCACGAAGGTCAGAGGTCAGCTCGCAACGACTCTAAGGGGGGGATACGGTGAAGGATTTTCCGACCCTCAACGTAATTTGATAGCGTTTTGTTAAGTTCATTGGACAAGAATGAGGGTTAGTCCTTGAGGAATATAAGTTCCACTTCTTTGACCGACCATGTAAAAATGGTTTATTGGTCTTCCAAAAAGTCGTTAAAGGAAGATGGAATCTTAAGAAATTACCCTTTAGAAGAAATGACTTAAATTAAATGGATAAATTTACTCAAATAATTTTTTCTAAGGAAACTACATAATTCTTTGAAAGGTCTTTGGCTAAAGTTAATGGTTTGATTAATAACAATTTGCGATTGAAGGACATGATTCAAATATAAACTTGCAAGCAAGCTGAAAAATTAAAAAAACACACTTACAGTCTTAACACTTTTTTGCCTCTTTATCATAACAAAAAAAAGTGTAAGTAAAATCACTCAAAGGAGAGCAATTAAAAAACGCCAATTAATGTATAATAAGTGAACTTTTTGCATTAAGGAAAGTATAAGTGCTGTTCCTGAAGACCCCAAATTTGTGTAACCTAAAGGATGGTGCCAAGAAAGGTTATATATTTTTTGTCCACTTGGGTCAACATCCAATTAAAAATTAAAACAATACTTTCGCCGAGAACAGTTGACGTTGGAACGAGTGACCGTAAACTCGCATTATTAACAAGTTGTGAGCAAATGGATTTGTGCAAAGTCAAACCGCCCACGCCTCCTAGCCGGCTAATCCATTTTAGCCGTTCCCCTGGCAATTTAGCCATCCATTCTTGGGTTTTGGGTGTCGCACGAAGCAGCACGTAAACATAATTAGACGCACATTTAAAAGGTCGTTAAACGCCACAAACAACACAACCGCCCGGCGAACCAGGCGAAACCCCATCTCGGAACCCCCTTTTCAGCAAAAAGTTGACCCAGGCGCCACTCACGCGTATTTGCATCTGGCCAAAGTGGCTGCCAACGCCACTGCCCATGTCTTTCCTTTTGGGCCCTCTACCCGCGCGTGACTGGGAAAAAGGAAAACTGCTGAGGATGTAGAAAACACTCAGAAAAATATTTTTCATAATTCTTAATATATAATTCTGTCTTTAAATCTATCTAAGAGACTTTAAATTTTAAAAGAAATATTTGAACACAACCAAATTAAAATGTACTCAGTTTTTGCCAATGGCCTAAAGCCATTTTATAACCGTGATGCATATCTGCAACACACAGTTTCGATTCCATTATTTCAATATTACAAATTCCAATAAATGCACATTTGATGGATCTATGCAACATATCCTTTAACTTCTAGAAAAATATATAAACAAATTTTAAAATTTAAAAATATAAATATTAAATACGAGGTCATGTCATATAAAGAGTTTAAAATGTATTTTAATTTCCTTTGACTTTTATTAAGTTTTGTTTCTTTTTTGGATAACAATTTTTAACTGGTTTAAAGTGTTTTTTAATACCTAAGTCTTTTGTAGATTCTGCTTAACTGTGTAGAGAGTCTATGGTTATTTCGATATTTTTTAAAAGTGCAGAGACAACAACAGCAATAGAAGTAACGGCAGCCACATCAGTAATGTAGGCGGTAGGTAGCAACAACTGGCGAATGCCATTAGCATCGTTGAGTTGGCTTGCGTGGCCCTGGCACAAAGCATCTGGGGAGTGTGCGAAGGTGCACTTCAGGACGTTGTCAACGACTCGACATTGTTTCAAGAGCGACAAACGCGACTTTGAAGCCTTGAACACCGCCCGCACTCGCAGGCCGAGCAATCGCAAGAGCAATGACAACATGTACGTACAGTGAACATGTACTGTGTGCACGACAGCTCGACATCTGTCCCACGGTGTTGAATTATGGAGGCACAATCCAAGTGAATGATATCCCAAATGGAGAACTTACTTGGCTACACTTAAAAAAGAAAACAAATACAGACCTGTTCACCTGTTTTCCCTATGGAATGTTTTATCCGAATTTGCAATGCAAAGATGTTAATATTCAGTCGGCTTAAATGTACATTTTTTGAGTAAATTATAAACCTTTCAGGTGCAACAACAAAATTGTTTTATATTTTTAATATTTTAAAAACTAATCCTAATTTGAGAGAACCGTTTTTAAATGATTGGTGCTAGCTTAAAATTTCATGTATTCTTATCAAGTTATTTGAGCTTTGAATTTTTTTTATTGAATCGTTACATCACGACTTAAGGTCAGAGTATTGCCAATTTATTTGAAGCGTATCCTTTGTATTGCTTTTATCAAACTTTAAGCAATCTATTTGAAGACACCCTTAAAAACATGCCAGCGGCAGGCCAAAATACTTCAATGGCAGATACGTGCGCATAACAGGAATTAGGCAAAGTATTGCCTTAAGTACTATATATATCCTATTGTCTTATTCTGCGACCACCCATGCACTTTGACCCTGCTAACTTATGGCCAAATTGCCTCAGCCTCTCCCCAGGTGGCGCCACACTAAGTCAACACGTGGCTTCTGCCAAATGTGTCTACACCTACATACTATATCGCCCTTTCTAATGTCTGCCCACTTACCCACCAGCAAATGGTAGGAGGAGCACTTTGGTGGCCATCTGGACCTTGCAAGAGGCACCTAGAATTTGGTAAGTCTTTGCAATAAAATTGCAGCGTTTATAGCTGTTCACTGTCGTTGCCTCGCTGTGGTTTCCTCGCAGCCACGTCCACTTCGCCTGCTGCGTCCACTCCGCTCCATTTGCCACTCGCGGTGGAAATTGTTATACACTAACACCACACTGCCACAGTGGGTTACCTTCTACAAATTTTACCCTCAAAATATATATATATAACATATAAAACTATATGTTTTATTAATATAAAAAAAAAGACTTACAATTTTTGTTTTATCTATTCTGTAATATCTAATTCTTTTTAAACGGCTAGGGACTTATCTTGTATGCTTAATATTTATGTTCATATTTGGAAATTAACTTAATTTTGTATTGTAACTAAAGTTTAGATTCAAACCATTTGTTATTCAAACTATTTTTTGCTTTTAAATTTTGTATTTGGTTAACATAACTATCACTTGTTACAGGACAATTTGGAACAAATTGTATTGCAACTAGATTTAAAATCAAATAATGTACTATCCATATCGCTTGAAACTTATGTAAAAAGTAAGGGTCATGAAGTTGTGTTTAATTAACGAAAAATATTTTAGAATAATATTATGCTACTATGAGCTCTGCATTTGTAAATAGCTTTATTGTCTCGCCCCGACCCAGTGTATGTCGGTCCAGTCGTGACCTTTGCGAGTGGCCATTAACGCTTTTTTATCTGTTCATAAATTTTAATTTTGGCAAAATACTCCAAGTACGTGCCACACCCCCCAAACCTCTTTTCGCGCCCTCCTTCTACTCGAAGCGAGGCCTCCATAATTCTTGTTTCAGCTTGTGCGGGTCCGGGTCTTGCCTCCGTGTTTGTTTGGTGTTTTCATTTTGGTCAGAAGGAGAAATATAGCAGTTTTCTTCGGCCTTTTTCCGCCGAGCTCCGTGTCTTAGCCTTGGCGCTTTGAGTCGAGGACCCGTAACCTTATTTCGCCAGCGGAGCATCCTTTACGCTGGCAGACTTGTTTATCGTCCTTTGCATCTCATTGAGCTGGTTGCCGCTTCCGAACGCCAACCACCTTCCACTTTTCCGGAATCTCGGGGGCTTGTGTCTTGCCTGAACGGTCTGGCCTTTTCCTTTTTCCCTCGCCTTGCTTAGCTCGGCACTTTTCAGTTTTCCATTTCATATTTAACCTAATTAAAATGAGTTATGTGAGACAGGTGGAGAGAGCGTGTTAATCCTTGACCTGCTGACTTTGCCGGAGCTCATTTTTCCTGTTCTCCAAGTGGCGTCTTGAGCTGAAGACGTTTCGCTGGCCACAAAAGTCGCTATCACAAAGTGTTTAACGTTCCTTAACATTTTCTGAGGTTTGTGGTAGAATAAAAATTCTATTTGAAAAGTTTTATGTGTGCAGCGATTAGAAACTCAGCTTGGAGCATGAAAACATCAACATTAAAGAATAATACTAAAAGGTTTTCTTTTATTTCTTAAACTTTCTTGACCGGCGAATAATTGATATATTTTATTTGCATAAATCCATCACCCCAATGTTTTTTTATCCATTGCAAAACAGTCGCATTTTCTGTTATATAATTACAGTTTTAATAAGCATATTTAGAGCTCTCAACTCTAATATTTTATCGTTTGAGGATATATACTTCTGTTCTGGGATTTTTACTATTTAATCAAAATGTATTATTAGTAAACATTTTTGGTTTTAATCAAATTGTTATTGCCTTCGCATCAAATTAACTCAGTTACGAAAAGGCGAAAGTAAAAGAAAATCGATATATGCACTCATGAAAACAAAAATAAAATTACAATGGACACCCATCCCGTTACCCATACTGACTTCTAAACTGCTTTTTATCATTGCAGGTATGTTAATGGAGCCAACTCTCAACAAGTGGAACTCCTTGCCCGACAAGCAGCAAACAATGACCAGGAGCGAAGAGCCAACTAACCTAATGAATTTATGTACGAGGTAGGAGGTGCAAGGTGCCAAACGCACAAGGCCAGGCAAAGGCTCTAACTGAAAGTACTTAAGCCCATAAAATATTCAAGCCGAGAACATGTGGGGAAAATTACAAAGAACGCCCGGAAAAGGCGCACAAAAACCCAGGACTCAGGCAGGGAAATTAGGGGAGGTGGAAAGTAGATGGACAGATAGGCGGACTTTCGGCAGAAGAAAGAAATCCCAAACAGGCATCACACACAAACTTACACAGAGAAAATAATTAGTTTTTAAATCGGGGGTATTTGGCAGTTACGAAATAGTTTAAATATTTATAAATTTTATTTTAAACTTAAGAGCTAAGGACAAACTAAATGTAGCTTCTTGAGAATCCTACAAATACTTATATTTTCAGATAAAAGGCCTTTAAATATTATAATGGTTTACTTTTACAAATTGGACAATTTCCAGAAAATGCAGTTTAAACAGCTTAGACATTAACATTAACATACAAATTAACATGCATTTAATATTTTGCTCGCTTTAAATACATTCCTCGTTATGAAAGAGTTTTAAAGATAATTTCTTGAGTTTATATGTACAGCTTCCAAACTACTTAAACTGAAAACAAGAAACTGGGCCTCACTGTGCGCTTTCTTGAGCGTATCAAGTGCCTGAAAAAAATCTGAGTCGTACAATTTGCCATTGTCAGGGTGGGCGGTTGGAGGAAATAGTGGGTTGTGCCCTTGCCCACGGGGATAGGCAGCCAGCCACTGATTGAAAAGAAAATTACGGGCAAGTAGTTGCCCGCCAGATGGTCTCCACATCGACAGCGCTGCTGATGAGCGGCATAAATGTCCTGCAGAAGGAAGGGGGGTGGGGGGGAAACGGAAGCAGGCGGCGCCGCCACTGGGACCAGCGGCCTTGAGCTCCGGAAGTGGTAAGAGCCAAAGGGCCAGAGCACAGGACTCGCTGTGCCAGCCATTTGCATTTAAGAGTACACATAGATATGTCTGTGCCCCTAGACAGCATCCGCTGATGGCAACTTTTTCGTTTTGCTACGCCCAGCAGGTTTCTTTACTCACTTTACTGTGGAATTTTCAATTCCTTTTGAAAGTCTAAATGGTAATATTTATTGTACTTTAAGTGCACTCCTTCTACAACTGTTTAAATTGAAACATTTTATGTTTTCATGAAATTCAGTCAATTAAAAATTCCTTTTAATATATATTTTTATATTTTAAAGAACCTACAAACATTTTAAAGACTTAACGTAACATTTATAGATAAACAAATAGTTTAAAAATATTAGTGTATTCAATATAACTTTTTCTTTTTATTGTGGTATTTTAACTTTATCGCTTAATTTTATATATATTAAATTAGCTCTATACTTAAAACCTTTTTTTTGTATTGGAAATGGTCCAACTTGTAAAAGTACACTACTATATAATTTTTTTGTTGATAAAAATGAGTGAGCTTAAAATGAGTTTTTCAATAAGATAGGCACTTTAAACATCAGTTTAGTTCTATGTTTCATTTATCCCACTGTGTCGACATTGGACCTGGATGCGAGCCTAAGTGGCGCGGTGGCGGTGCTGCCGGGATTGCACGTTGTGGATATTAAGCATGTCCTTAAGCACAAAATGTCAATAAGTGCACCCAATCGATGCTAAGCAGTTTACATTGCGACAAGCCACTGAGGCACCGTCTCTTTTTCCGAGTCCTTACGAGTCCTTCCTCTTCCCGCGATTCCCGATTTCCTGAAGGAACTGCGCTAACAATGCAAAGGACACGGTGAAGCACAATCACACTCACACACATTCAAGCTTATCTATATGCATGCATCCCATATTTTCCGATAAACGTATTTGGATAAGGAAATTTTCGCTTTGCCATTACACAGAGCAGGAACTGGTTACACTTTCCCAACAAAAGTAGACAGTTTTTCAAAGATAAAATAAACTAGAAAAAAAAACGTTTTTGACAAAAATAATTTAATTCCTAGATTTCGACCAGAAACTATATTTAAGTTTCAACTATCAATCGAGTCAAAGATAACATTTCTATTGGTCCAGACTCCAAAATTGTTTTCAGTATACATATTTTTTGCATTTATGCTTTATTGACTTGCAAGTCTATAGCTGCATTTTTGTAGCATTTCGCAATTTTGTCAAGGCGTTGCAGAATATGCTACAGATTTTTTCTTTTAAAAGCAAAAATCAGTTATCTTGGGACAATATTTCAGATGACTTTGCTTAAAATAAAATTGAGTTAAAACGAAGACTTAAAATGGAGGTCAAAATAAAATTTGCGTTTGGAGCATTTTTGTGTGACTATTTATAATTATCTATTCATCGTTATTAATGGGTAGCAATGATGTCAGCTACCAATTTAAACTAATTAATTGTTTACCTTGTGGCAGTCTACCCAATAGTTATTTCAGACTTCATCAAAGTTCAAGTGGCTTTTCCCAATTTGCTTTAAAGAGACTGTTTGCGGCGCTCGATACTGTCTTCGATACTGTCTTATCCGCGTGTCACTCACCCAGAACATTTCTAATTTCATTGTTAAAATACGTATTTCTTATCAGCTTGTTGTGGTATCTACAAACAAGCTGCGACACAAAAATGCAGATAGCTTTCCGTACTTAAATGTTGCCATAGATTGGGAAATTCAGTTCAGTTCGTTGAGTTCCGGAAGAGTTGGCGGTCAGACCAAAATGAGAGGTACCAAAATCGGAGTGATAAATGCTCTGAGACTAAAGATAGCTCACCGTAGTTCAGCAATGCGCCTTCCTCGTGGTAATGTTTTTGGCCTGCCTGGCCGAAATCCGAGGATTTTCGATGGAGGAGAAGTGCAAACTCTGGGCTGGAGAAGGTTACATTGGAGACCCAAGTGATTGCCATGCGTGGGGTTTTTGCCAGGACAACAAACTTACAGCTCGACGCAGCTGCAGCGATGGATTGCTGTACAATTTCCGGGATGGAACCTGCAAGACGGCATCGGAGGCGATGTGTCATCCACAGCTGTCGGAGATTTGTGCCAACTTTCAGCCAGGCGACTATGTGGCCGATCCAGCTGATTGTCGGAGATTTGTCAAGTGCGAGGACATCAATAATCCCATTTGGAGCGACTGTGATGAGGGTCAGGTGTTCAGTAACCAGCGGCAACTATGTCTGGAGGAGATCTCCGGTTGTCCGCAGGACAATATCTGCTCTTATATGAAAGATGGCATCTTAGTAGGAGACATCAATACCTGTCGTAGTTATTATAAATGCCACAATGGATTCGGCATCCACTTAAACTGCTCTGGTGGTAGATACTTCAACCGAAAAACGGGTAGTTGCCAACCCTGGCTACCCGATCACTGCTACAATGATGAGGAGATTCCCCCGGTGACGCCAATCGCCAAGAATTCCCATATGTGCTCCAAGTACTACCAAGAGGATCTATCTGGAGTGCAGCTCATTCCGGACATGATGACCTGCTACGGCTACTACGCCTGCACCTCCCAGTACGACGTGGGCCAGTGGAGCAGTTGTCCCTGGGGACAGCACTTCGAGTGGTGGAGCCAGCGCTGTGGTTCGCCGAAGGACAATAGCTGCTCCTACGATCGCTGCGGCAATATGAACCAGCTAATGGTGACCACCATCAATACGGGCTGTCGGCAGTACACGGTCTGTCACGATTCGCGCTCGAAGAGATCGGAGAAGTGCCCCGAAGACTTTCCTTACTTTAACGAAATTTCCCAACAATGCACCAACGAATTTCCCAATCACAGGGTGTGCTACATGGAAGGATAGAAAGTATGAAAAATTTATGGATTTTGTATATGTGATTTTACTCTAATATGCATCTATTAAATGCTGGAAAACAGTGAACTTAGTGGAATGACAAATAATAAATTGGATTTAAATATGCAACAGGGTTTTGCGTCGAGTAGTTTCAAATATTTAACATTTTAAAGATCTATCACTCGTTTTGAATACAACTATTTTATTTTAGATTTAAATATTTAACATTTTATCATTTATCATTTCTATCAATCAATCTAAAACCGATACTTGGGAGTGCTATTTTGAATAAAAAAAATTTATTTTCACCTTGAGAAAAAAATCAAAAGGTTTCTGGTAACTATCTATCACGTACATTTTCTCTTTTCCATTAACTTAAATCGATAACTCCGTAATTAATTGGTGATGGTTGGCTGTGAAAAAAATGGAAATTCTCTGCACCAAGAAACACTCCCTTTTTCCACCTTCTTTAATCGTTGGCTTCTCCCCCAAAAAGTATGAGCTTGAAACGAAAACAGATTTATGCATAGCATGTTTTGCAATACACAATTTAATTCCGCTTGGGGCAAAAAAAAGGTAATATCATAAAGCATTTTTTTTATGTCGGCATTCTGGACATACTACTCCCAAATTTTGCTTAAGGCTTAAACTTTTGGAGAAAGGAAAAAAGACAATTTGTAATGGAACCCAATTAATTACAAATTTTAGCAATCAAAATTTACGTTTAAGGCAAAATCACTGAAGGCAAATATTTCTTGTTTTTTTTCTTTATTAAACAATAGTATTTTTAAAATGTTGGCAAGTGATTGATAAGTTGACTTACAATTGCTAATTATGGCAAGTGCTGCTTCGGCTTTTCCATCCAGTCAAGCCAAAGTGAAGAATCAACTTCAGCAGGAGACATCTTTTGGTTGAAGTCTGTCTGCCAGAAAATCAAATGAATCAACGAAAAATTCAAAAGATTCCTCAGAGGGCTGTATTTATGAATAACCAATGGGTGGGTAAGCAAGTGGGTGAGTGGGTGGCGCCGTAAACGCCCTTGAATGGCTGGGTGTTGGGTGGCAATGGCTGCAGGCAGTCCAATGACGAGGCACAACAATACGTCGCGTCATTGAATTATTATGATTGACTTTTATTACACGGAATCGCAATTTATTTTACTTAACAACAGGCTGGGATCCCCGCCCGGAGTGCGGTTAAAAGTAGCGAAAATTTGAATGAAAAGTTGTAAAGAAATTACGTTATTTATCATTCCCAGAGTGGCGACCCAACGACAGGGACACATTCACAGAGCGAGAGAGAGACGGAAAGCTCTACATCTCCCAAACCGTTTCCGTATCCGCTCATTTATTAACCACACTGTCAAGCGCACACCCAGATACACAGAGAGAAAATATCTAAGAATCTGAGTTCAAGCACAGAATGGAAATTTGATTTAAAAAAAAAAACTAAAAGAGTTCTTTTGAATTCTTTTTAGAAATTACTTACTTAAGTATATTTTTTCTTAAAATATATACACATTTTCTTGGTTTCCTTCTTAAAGCAGATCCCCAGAACTCGAAACTTTAAATTTAATTAACTTAATAATAATTTAAAAAACAAAGATTTAATAAACTTAATAAATCGTATACCTATATTCTCCAAAGATTTAAAGTTTGAATTAAAATCATGCATTTTTATTTTAAGTTTTGTTTGCAAATTGTTTAAATGGTATAGGAGTTTTAAAACATGTGTTTTAAGTCTAACATAAGAATTAAATAAACTTTAAATTTATATTCCTAAAACACTTAAAAGGTGACCCTTCTTGGCTGCTCACATTTTTTTCTGTATACCCTTACCCGAATATCGATGTTTTTCCGCCGTAGTTCGGTCACTGTTAAAAAGTTTTTCGCGGCAGCAGCAGAAATTCAAATTTATTGTTTGCGGTTTTCATGGCGTCCCGGCCACGCCCACCTTTAGTCGATTGGCTTAAAATTAGTGGCGTTGTCTTGCGAATCGATGGGCGTTTGATTAACGGTAGCGGCAAGAGATTGAATCGCTTAAATGACTTAAAAGTAGGCGTGGCTGTGGCTGAAAATGGGGGCAGGGGGAATTAATGGCAGGATAAAAGTCGTGACTATCCAATTACACACGATGTAGGTTGCTCAAGACAGTAAGCCGTTTTGGTTCCGCCATCACTTACCTTTAATTAGCTAATTCCCTTTAAGGTCTTCGCCCTCAATTGTGGTTCGGGGATTACCCGACGGCACACTCCGGGGATTAGAGTTTAGTAATTGCCGAAGAGGACTTTTCGGCCTTGTGTCCTACTGGAGAGCATCGGGTAAATGCCAAAAGAAAGTTGAAAACTTTTTCTGCGGCTGAATATGGACAAAAAAGAGGAAATTACGTCTGAAAGAGACAGGCAAATGTAATGACTGAATTTATGTTATCTTCCATCTAACTCCGCACTTACATTTATCTCAGCTTAACTCGGAAATTAATTTCAATAAGAGTGAAGTTTTGATGGGGTACTAAAAGGCATGTCTCGCATAGATTTCCTTAATTCTTTTTAACTTAAATCTAGAGGAGTTCCCCTCTTCAAAGGAGGTTTCCCATCGCCGGCTAAGCTTAGCGTATTTCAGCTAAGCAAAATGTAAAAAAAACAAGAAATTTATTTGAATATAAGACAATAACAAATATATTTCAAACTTTGTTTTTTAATTTTTAAAAGAGCAATTATTTTTAAGAACATATATAGAAATATTACATGAGCTTTAATAGGAAGTGGCGTTTAATATAATATGTTTAACAGAGATCACATCTTCATAATAAACTGTACAGTGCACTGACAAACTGCGATTAATTTTATCCCATAAACGTTGCTTTTTCAAAGGATGTTTAAACCTCATTAAAATATCAATCTTTTTCCACCAGGCTGCCAGTTTTTAATCAATTTTCAAAGAATTTCCTTTGTTTCACCCTTGCATTCATGCGCCTTTTTCCCATTTAAAAATAATTTATACTCATTCAAGGGGGACAATTACGCCGCAAACAGAGGAGGACAAAGAGCAGTCGGGTGAGCCAGTGCAATTCAATGCGGACTGGCTTCAACCGCAGGCTGCGACATTCCAGTGTCAAGCGTTTTCTTCAAGCAGTGGCAGTGAAAGCCGCACCAAGCCGAGCCCCCCAAGTTTAGTCTCGATTCTGGCCGGGTTAATGCAAAGCATGCAGTCAGGGCCAATGCCATTGCCACAGCCGCAGATTCTTCGCTCCGTTCAACGGATTTTGCTGGAGGCGACGGGCTACGCTTTTGTTTTTCCAACTGGTTGACTTGGGCCACCTTCCATGCAACTGCCGGAGTTGCCGAATGAGGGCTTTTCCATCTTACTGCGAGGCTGTTTGTATGCGTCTGCTGTGGTTTATGTCCTCGTTGTTGACATTTAGTTGACACACACAACACGGATCCTTCCCGCCCCTGGTTGGTCCCTTTCGTCCTCGTCCTGGACTTCCGGCAACAGGCCCGGGCCATGGATCATCGGCGTCTTTGTTTACACATCGCCACCGAAGTTTGCAGCTGCCTCTGCGGCACTCCTTCTCCTGATTGTTCATCGTCAGCTGGTGCGCTTTGTTGTTGCTAACTAGAAAAGCCAGAACGTCCATTCTGCTCTGCGGAATGTCCTTCGCAACACCATGGCAGAAAAATGGCGAATTTATTCAAAATTCTTCACCACAAACCTCAAAACACTCTTATACCTTTCTTTAAAGTATTTATCTTAAACTGCTTAGCTAAAAATTAAATTTTGTTTAACAAAAACCATTTATATCAATTATCAATTAATATGTAATGTATTAAAGTAAATTTTTATCGGTTTGTATTTTCTAAATTCTTTAAAACTTTTTCTTTGATAATTATGAACTCTTCTATCTCCACAAATCCCCAATAAAATAAATAAAAATACAATATTTAATTTAATTAAATATTTAATTAAATAATTTCATTTGTTGAAACGAGTTTTCTGTTTTGGCTAACAAAATTTCATCGAAAACAAAAGGTATATTAAATAAAATGATTTTTTGTGCTGAAAAGTCGTATGTAGTTTTTTTTATATTTTGGAAGCCATTTTGATAGCTTAAAATAGAATTTCTTCCACTGTAAGCCAGTGGTGTAAACAATTTTTGAGAGGTTATTTCGTCTGCAAGAGCCGCGCTCCGCACTTTGTTCCGCTTTGCACTTCATTTGAAGGCAGCCCACCCAACCCCCAGCTAAACCTCGTCGTCCAAGACCAAGGCATCCATTCGCCCAAGTCGTCCTCCTCGGGGCAGTAAATTCTGTTTACCCACTGCGATGTCGTTGTCTTTGCAGTAGATGCATCGCCAGGACAGCTATTTGTTATGTCGTTTGACTGAAGCTGCTGACATTTATCCAGAAACTGCAGTAAGCAGAACGAATATGCAGAGGATGCTGATGCTGCCTCAGATATTAAATCGCCCCCAGGCAATAAGTAACTGCGCAGCGTTTTTGTTGGCTTATTCTAGCCTTGAAATTGTAGCGCACATAAAGTACAAGAACGGATGGACAAATGGGATTTCCTGAAACTCCATTCATTTTTAAACATTTCTCTAGTGCTTGCAAGAATTATGTTTCTTTATTTCATTTAGTGACCACTCTCGGCATATATATTTCAAATTTCAACCGTTGTTTTTTGCCAAGAAGATTTTTAGAATGTAAGTCAAAGTAAGTTTGGAAATAAACTAAAAATGGCTTCTTGTTTAGAAAGTTTTCAAAGTTGCTCCACCATGACATGATGGACTGAAGACAATTTGTCAAAGTTGAGAAACAGGAAAGGAAACCACAGAAACTAATATTTGTGTACCCTTGCATTTGCTTAAATTTGATATTTTAGACTGCATCTTAAAGTATATAAATATATTAAATTTGACTTCAATAATGAAATGACATTTTCGGAACACATTTATTTTCGTCTTGCTCCGGGTGCAGGTCTAAATGGCTTTCGACGGGATTTTGAATCAACAATAAGTACAGATTGTCGCTTTAGGAAGTTCCGGGATGGCACTTCATTGTCGTCGTCTGTGGTGGCCACTGTTCACAAAATGTTTTCGAGATGGTTTAAGTACATTAACAGGTTGACTCATATCAAACTTACCCGCCGCTGGAGCCTGTTCTGGAGAGGATGAGGATGTGCCCGCAGCTCTTTGGGCACGCCCTGCGAACAGATTATAGTAGCACACGGGCATGGGCTGTGGCTTCTCGCCCTCGGGAGCGGATGGGGACTTGGGCGGCTCCGCCTTGTACATCTCCTCCTCCTCCTCCTCATCCACTATGTCCAACTTGGGTATCTCGAACGGTGGCACATCCTCGGATTTGCTCAACTCTTGGCAGCGTTTAATCTTTAGTTTGAGTATCTAATGCGAATGGATGTGTCAGTACATATATTAGTCCATCATAAGAACCCTTTTTGCCCACCTCAATCATATCCTCATCTTCGGCAGTGTGGGTCAGAAAATTGGGCAGTTCGGCTACGCTCACATGGAGCTTCCTTTCGGGTATCTCGATGTTGCTCTCGTCCACTTCCTGCACCTTAAAGATCATCTCGCAGATGCGTTCCTTGAGATACTTCAACACCCCCATCGATTTGCCCGCCTCGTCAGTGTCCAGTTTGCGATCCTGCTCCTTGGCGGCAATGCTGTTCTTGATTTGTTCAATGACCTCTTGGTTTCTGGAAAGAAATGTGAAATATATAAAATAAATCATATATAAAAGCAAATATTGAACTTCCACTTTAAGGTTTTAAAAGTAAGTTAATCAATTTTAGTCAGTCGAGCCTATTCTTCGAGATATATACTCAGGAGTAGTAAAAATAAATATATATTTGAATTACAAATTTTACATTTCAAATTAAGTATAAAATAATATTTAAATTTGGTATGGTATAAAACAATGATAATATAATTTTAAGATAATAGCATATATTCCAAAAAAAAATCAGAATCAAACGTTAAAAGAAAATCGTTTAGTTTCATACTTTAAGTAACTAAAAAAAAAACAATAAAATATAAAAAAAAATATTTAAATTGGATTTACTAAGATTTGTTCAGGAACTTTTATGAGGTTGACAAAAAATCATCGGCTAAAATCTAGTCTACATATAAATTATAAGAATCAGAGTATAACAGCTATTTCACTACTTGTATTATATGAGAATTTGTATTTTAAAAATTTTAGCGGTTACGATCCCTGGTTCTTTAACAGTGCACTTACACTTCACTCTCCTTGACATCGGAGAATTTCGAGGCCTCCAGTTCGCTGCTTAGAGCCTCGCGTTCCGCCTCCAGATTGGCCTTTTCCGCCTCGGCTGCCTTCCGTAAATAGTTCAATCGGGCGGCGGACTCCTTTTGGGCACTGAATCTTTCAAAGACCTCGAACGGCGAGGTGGCGCCGGAGGCCTCCATAAGCTGCTTGAACAGGGATTCCATGTCGCTGGTCACGCTCTCCAGTTGGGACACCGGCTCCTCCTCGCCGTTTTCCGTCTTGGCCGTGTGCTGGTCGCCCGAACTGGATCCCACACTGTCCTGGTGGACCAGTGTCTTGGTTTCGGCAAAGAGCTTGCGCCCAATCCGCTCCAGCTCTAGTTTTCGGGCCTCCACCTGTTTGCGGAAGTCGAGAGCCTGCCGCTCCCTGGTTTTCTGCGAGAGATTGGCCTGCTGCTCCTGACGCTGCAGGATCACCTTGGCCGCGTCCCGCATCTCGACCGCCTCGTTGTGCACCTGCTGCAGTCGCTCGATCTCCGCCTTCTGGTCACTCAGTGATGCCTCCAGCTCCCGCAGACTCCGCTCAAAACGCTCCGCATCCGTCATCAAGGACGCCTCAATGGAGCGATACTTCTTGCGGATGTGCTCCGCCTCCATCCACTGCACATTGGTGCGGTGGATCTCGTTCTCCAGATGGCAAACGAGCTGTGGGGTCATTTTCGAATCAGTTATCAAGCAACTCATTTGAATTTGAAGATACTTTATATTTTTAATAATTAAGCATATTCCCTCTTTAGATAAAAATTAATTTTTAAATTTATAAACAATTTTCAATTTAAAGCAAATCTAAAAAGACTAACTAAAATAAAAATATTTGAATTTTAAAATAACTTTTAATTATAGTTTAATTCTTATAAAAAAGCGCTTTCAACTTTTCTTTTTTACATTGTAAAATATTTTGGTATTTATATTTAAACACAGAATGAACATAAAATCTTCTTAAAATTTAAATGCAATTTCTTTTTCCAACAAATGTTAAAAAAAATATTAATCTGCATTAAGACAAGACTGCCATTAAATTTAATCATAAAAACAGACAAAGAAATCTATATTTGAATTTTATTTACTATTTCCCTCAATAATTCAAGTCGTAATTTTCTTACCTTCCTATTGGCATCCTCCTCGAGGGTTTCTGGGGGCTTTTCACCCAAGTTTTGGTTCTGTGCCTCCTTGTTGGACAGCAGACCACGATACTTCTCCACCAGTTTACTGAAGTGCTGCTGGCGGGATTTGAAGCGATGCCGCAGAAGATCCATCTGCTTGCGACTCTCGGTAATCTTGAGATCAGTGAGGAAAATGGCATCGTCGGCGTTTTTAGCCCCCACAGGATACGTGGCCTTGCCCACAATTAAAGTGGGCGTGCAGCTCTGAGCCCTCCGGGATTCCCCAGTGTGCTCCTTGATGACCACTGGTCGTTGGAGGGGATTTCGCAGTCGACTCGCCTTCACCGTCAGCTCCTTGATGTCCTTTTTCAAAGAGCTAATGGTGTCGCAGTTGATGCGGTTCTGTTTCTGCCACTCGGCCGCATTAGCCGTCTTTTGGCCATCTGTAAGGACTCTATTTATTAGTATTGCTTTACATGTTGAAAATGCTAGCTCACACACCTGCCAATAAAATGCGCTTCTTAATCTCATTGATTTGTCGATTTAATTCGTTCAACTTGTCCGACTCCATGGCTTCATGTGTCTGGTTTACCCTTTTCGAATTGGTTATCAACAAATATGCCCTCTGAACTGTTTGTTAAATCGATACTACTGTTGTTGTGGCAACAATTAAGTTAACATTGGGCACTGCTGGTTGCTAGCGACTGTAGACAGTACCTTAACTTAATAAATTATAATTATACAAAATATTCAAACACATCAATGATCGAATTTAAGAATACTAAATAACTAGAAAATATTGTTGCATTCTATTAAATTATCAAAATAATTGAAAAATATTTTATTTCTTGGAATATCACATTTTTTGAACCCAAGACCTATCGATTGCAATGTTCATTTTGGGAAATAATTTAAAAAAAAAATGTAAAAGCTAAAAAAAAAACAAGATTTTTTTTTAATAAAAATAATAAAAATTTACTAGGAATAAAATAATATTTTTTTTTCAAAATAAATTCGATGCTTTTAAAAATGTTTCAAAAAATTAACACCCCAGGTTATTTCGCTATAATTTTAAATACTTGAACAGCAATATTTACAAAATATATTTAAAGATACCACAATAATTTATCATCAGCTTGAAGCATGCCCCCAAACGCAAGAAACACCAAGGATTTCACTGGGAAATCAACTAGAATGCTGGAAAACCAAAATGTGACATTCAACACACTATGCGAAGCGAGATAGGAGCGCACTGTTCCGGACCCTGGCGACGAACTCGGCGGCGTGGCTGGGCTCCCGGAAGGAGCAGGCGATCCTCTCCAGGGTTCCCTTGCGGCAGGAGGCGTAGTTGATATTGGTCCAGCGGCAGCTGTACGAACTATTGGACATGTAGTCGATGCGCCACTTTTTGTCCACCCGCATGTGGATGATGAGTTCTCCAGTGATTCGGTCATGTAGTATTATGTAGTAGAATCCGTGGAGCTCCCAGATTTCGATTTGACCCTCGCCTGAGAAGGAGGGGGAACGGTAAGGGTTTGCAACGGAACCTGGTACTTTACCTTGCCGTTTCCACTCCTTCAGTTTATTGAAACAGAAAAGCCTTACAGGTTGGCTAAACAGTATCCTTCCATTCTGTTGAGTGTCCGCTATATTGGCTATAGTTTTTGGTAATCCAATTACTTCTTGAGATGACTTATTTTGGACTTCCGAATCATCGCTTTCGGATACCTCACTAAAAACTGAATCCTTGCTTACATTCAAGCCATTGCAAGTCAGTCCTTCACTGGCATCAATTCTGTACATTATGGGGAGTGATGGTTCCTTACTCGGACCTCTCATCATGGGTTCTCCGCAGCCCATCGAATTTTCTTGAACTTCTTTTCGGCTGCTCTCTGCAGCTGGAGTCAGTTGAAATATATTCTGCCTAAACACTCTTGAAAAGTTTAATGAGCTCCTAATTCTTTCAAATCGATTCAATCTGTTCTTATGAGAATTGTCTAAAAATAAAGCTTTGTTTAATGCAACGAAATTTGTATATACTGACTACTTACCATTAAAAGATGACTCTAACCTTTTGAGCATATTCAAGCTCAAGATAAGTGCCTTAAGTGATCTGGAGGCTTCCTGTTGAATAATTTCCTTGGGGCGGGTTTTCGTCCACCTTATTTGTCTATCCCCAAAAGAAAGCCTGACATTAGGTGTCCAAGTTGCCTTGATTCCTACCAGGGAACTTATAATACCAAATTTAGGTCCTGGCTTTGCTTTTTCCACTAATGGAGCAATCAATTCTTCGATCTGTAGAGTTCTAGTGGCTACGCTGCCAGGTAATTTTAGTTGTTGTCCTTGGGGATCTTGGGAATCTGATTGTTCACTTTTGGATTCTCTTATTTCTTTAATTTCTGGCAAAACAGATTCTTCATTACTGGGCAATCCTATCTCTTTTTTCTCAAGTAAATTGAATTCGTCTAACTTCGTGGTATTCTGTTCTTCTATCGGAGCCAAATTCGATTCGTTCATCACTACTAAATTAGGTTCTTTGACTTGTTGTATTTTTGGTAGTTCGATCTTCAGTTTAGTTGTATCCTCATTCTCAGCTACCTTTTCTATTTGCTCAACTTTTGAGTCGGCACAGGCCATTTCTAGTTCCGGTATAAAGTACGGCATTTTGTTTCGGCTTTCTTCGGAACTCTCACACTTTGACCAAAAAGATGGCTCTGCTTTGCCAAACAAAGAAAGTTCCCCTATTCCACACTGAAAAGGTAAAAGTTCCCTCACCTCAATATTCTTTCGCAACCGATCGATGATATTGAAAGGTGAGAGAAGTGCATCAATCGGTAAGCTGGGAAGGTTGCAGACCACTTCAAAGGTCTCATCCTGGGTGGTTTCTACTTGTTGAACTAAGTCCGATGCCTGGAGATTGGGCAAAGGTGTATTACCTTCGGATGGCTGAGGGTTCAGCACAGAACAATTGACTTTGATGTCCAATTGTGAGTTCTCGACTGCAATTTCCTCACTTTGCCCATCTGCATTTGATGCATCCACTTGGCTGTGCAACATTGTCCAAGCTAGGTATCTGTTGAAAAACAAAACAAAATGTATAAAAATTGACTGAAATTTTTAACACAAATGACTTACAGCTTATTGAGTGTTGAATCAATGTGAAGGAATTTCAGTTTTATTTGACCTAGAAATAATTGTTATATAATCTTTAAATCATAAAAAAAAGAACTATTAAATCTTAAAATCATTTTATTTAAAATAAAACAAATGTGAAAATATTATCTATTGGGTTGTTCAATCAATTATATTTTTCATTGTGTTTCAATAAGCACAAAGTTAATTTTTTCTTCTTGTTTGTGAATTACGAACTTTAAAGTGAAAACAGAGAGAACAGCCGTCATTTTATGGTCTCGTTTCTCACTGTTATCGTAACTTTTCATTAGTTTCAGGTCAGTCTTCTGCTGCCATCAGTTGAACATAACAAGATACAAAAGGATTCTGGGAGAAACTTTCGTTTATTATTGTCCGCACGCATGAGGCACTTCGGCCCCAGCGACTAATTACAATTTGCTTTTTGCCCAACGGAGCGTATACGTAATCATAGAGACGGGAAAAGGAAGCCAGCATGTGGAACAGTCCGCCGTGGAGTGGGAATCAAATTACGTTGACAACAATTTTCCGACGGCATTTTGACGGACGAAATGCGAATGGAAACAAAAGCACCTGAAGGCCAAAACAAAACATTGCCCAGTCTCGACTTGCTTTTCTGGGTGAGATGAGGATTCTAAATGTATATAGATGAGTGCCCGCAGCTAAACAAATACGCCAGGGACGAGTCAAAGCAAATAGCGCAGGAAAAATATTTGAATCTGAAATATGCATAAAATGCGGGAAAATGAATTCAAAGCTTTGCGAAATAAATACAAAGCGAATGCAAACAAAATGGAACATAAAAAAAAAAAGAAAAACCTGAGAACAAAAAGGGAGGAAGGAAACTTCCATTCTCAAAGTAAAACAATCAAAATTTGCGCACCATTAAATTTTGTATTGTACTGGTTCCACCAAAGTTTCCCCAGCGTTCTCTTGAATTTTCCCCGTTTTCTCGTTTTTCCAGTACTTTATATACTCGCATGCTTGTATGTGCTCCAAATTGACTTTCTGCTCAATGTTCAAAGCTTTGATTCCCGTGATTCGTTTTTTTCTCAGTCACTTGGCAGGATTTTGTTTCATTTTTGGCTGAAGCTTCTGGCATCCTTGTAGATATTTTGTTGACACTTATCTATTTGCAAAACCGATCACAGCGCAAAAACAGCGAAATGTCAGCTAAATTGTGGCACAAATTGGTTTTGATTTATGACTTTGTTTTCGCAAATCCAGCTTTAGTCGAATTGATACAGATCGGAACTCATGGACAAAGCTGATTATATGTGGTTTATGATATGTTTTTTTATATCTCCTCTGAATCTAATTAAATTTACCATTAATGGTAAGCAAATGCAATTATTGTTATATTTGTTTAAGCTATGCCTCGGGGCAGTCATAAATAAGCATTTGTTTAATATTAATTAGTGTGTCTGAAACTGCAAATATTTTTAAATTATGTGCAATTTTTAGTTGATTTAATATTCAATAACAATTGTACTATACCATATATTTTTACTAGAATGGTCATTAATTACGGTATGATTTTTTTTCCTTTTTTATAATTGGTTTTGTGCGTTGTTTCATATTTAGGCAGCGTCAAGAACTTAAACTAATTATATCTTTATTGATTTATTTATGCAAAAAACTGAAAAGTTTAGAAAAGTAAGTGTTTTTATTTTTGTTATGCAGCTAATTTGAATAGTTTATGATTTCTACTTTTCGGACATAGATATTTCTTGGTTCTGGAGTGTGAAATACATGAGTGGCATTAAAGCTTAATTTAATATTCCCATAGTACCTGCTCCATCAACAGTATCTAGTTGAAGTGCCATTAATTTGGGTGGTTAGCCAACCAGAACATATACTGGTATAAAGGTTACATTATATTGAAATTTCTAAAACCAACTTAAATATTTAGCTCATGGTAACCCAGGCTCTCGAGTTAACTTCCATCTCTCGAGGACGAGATGCAGGCCACCTGGCCGAATGTAACGTAGTAACCTAGGTGGCCCAGGTGTGACATTCTGCAGCTCTGCCAGGACATGCTCCGAGCCCATTAAAACTAATTACTCATAATCATTTCGGCTACTGCTCGACTGCCTCGGGGAACCCGTACCATGACTCTTGGCGAGCGACAGTCACAGCTGCCACATACACATTGAAATTAATTAAAATTAAAACGGGAGTGCTTGTGGAAAATGGAAATGGAAATATAAATGAAGCTCCGCGAAGCCTGCACATGTGGCGAACTCAAGTCCTGCCTGATTCCCATGAAAACGACTCAACCGCAGATGATGGAAAAATTAGTGGCAGGCAAAAGGAGCACTGGAGAGAAGTCAAAGGCACAAAGTCAAGTGCGCGGCGACCGATGAAAAATCTCTGCAAAATTAATTAAATTCTGTAATTTAAGGCACTCCCCGTTGACATCACCGCCTCCAACGGCTGCACTCAGTACGTACGACGTATGTGTGTGGCTGATGCTTTTATCATGATTATTATGCTGTGTCTCCCCTCAGGCTCTCCGCACCTGGGTTCGGTGACCTTTCGTCCTGCAATTTAACCGTCATGCTCGGCTATGCAGACTTGGTCCACATGCCTCTTTCGCACTGCCGAAAATATTGCATTTTAAATAGAACAGAATGGTTTGCAATTTCAAAAAAAAAAATTCTATAATTTTGTATATAGAAGTACAACAATTCAGAAATATATTGTGAAAATTTCTGATCGAACAGACTAAAACTTGCTGAAATACCGATTATCTCGTACTCGTGCTCAAGGCAGGTATGTGGTATGTAAAAAACTTTTAACGCCTTTTTTTCAAAACTACGTTTTTTCAAGTCGGTGCGTTACGTTACTCAATAAGTAATGACCCTAATTTCAAAAATTTTTAAAAACATGTTTTCATTGAAATTAACTAGATTTGTTTCTTAATTAAAGATATATATTTTATAAATTTTTTTTTTTTAAACCTAAATTCGATTATAATAAAGACCGTAACTATTAATTTCAAATAATACATTTTTTTAAATTTTGTATATGCTTAAAAATTGTTGTCTCCGTAAGAACCGTTTTTAGTAATATCAAAATAATTATATACTTGCAACAGAATTCATACAACTTAGAGCAATCCTTATTAAACGATTTTATGATTACCAAAGAAATATAGTTTAAAACTTAAACAAAAGTTTGGTCAGTGCATATGTTTGCTTTTCGACTTGGCCTGCATTAGTGTATGTGTGTGTTTGTTTGTGTATGTGAAGGTCCTGCAGGCATCACATTTCTCCTGCCGTCGTCCGCCAGATGGCGCCACCTCTGCAACGCTGTCAAGCGCAACGCAGCGCAAAATTATTCTAATTAGAGTGCCCCACCTCCCGCAGTTCCGTGATATCCTTTACAGTGCCTTTGAAATGTTATTCAGCTAGATAGCGAGTGGGACAGAGAGTTCTGTGTGTGTTTCTAATTTGCCCGTTATTTTTCTGGCTTTAAGCACTTTAGTTTACCAGCAGTTACACTCCTTGCAAAGAGCCAATGTGTAGGTGTGTGTAGATGAAAGATTCATTTAATATGAGTTTGCCTTTTAAATTTTAAATTGAGATGGAATATTTGAAATCCGACAGCCTAAAGGTCGAACATATATGTTGTAATACCAAATTTATACATATATAGGAATATTTTCTTTGTAGTTATTTTTAAAGGTATTCATCTCCAAATCTAAATTACTGCGTTTAAGTACATTAAAAAACAACTTTCATTAATATTTTACTTTTTATCATATTTCTTAAAATACTGGAAGAACTAGAAATGCTTTTATATTTTCATTGTATAATACAATAATACATTATTGTTAACGAAAACTCGTGACAACTTCTGCCACCTGCAGAGCGAAATTGCGACCCTCTAACTCGTCAGTTGGACAGCCCCTGAAGCTGTGACAAAATGAATTTTTTAGATGTGATGGCAAGCAGAATTTATGTAGTAATCTCACGGCACGGAGACATCGCCCAGGACTTATGTGCATGATTTATCTTGAGCCGCATAACAAAAGCGGTTGGAGTTGGAGTTTGAGCACTCCCTGTGCGTGACGATGCTCCTCCGTTTCCCCCAACTTGAATCACCCGCCGAGTGGCAACATGTGCTTAATAGTTTAACGCTTCGTGTGCCACTTAGCTGGGCGTGAATGCCTATCCTGGCTAGAAGTCGCCAGCCAGGAGTTGCCTCCTCCTACTCCTTCTTCTGTTCATGCTGCTGATAATGATGGTAAAGTACTGCACAAGGTGGTGATGAGGAGAGGATGCGGGTGGCGAGGCAGGTGATGATGCAGTCTATCTGCCGCAGAGCCCCATCCCTTGCAGCACTCATTTTTCGTTTTTGGCGTTAGCGAATCCTTCTCAGTTACAAACCCGCGACGTTGTTTTCTGCATGCTGCTTCGTTTTGCAAACCAAGCCAAGCCAATTTCATCTCGTTCCGCGCCATGAATGGACGGACAGACGGACGGACGGACAGACAGACGACCAGGGTCCTGGTTCCCATGTCCTCGCAACCTGACATCGCGTGTCGCATGATGTATGACATTTTCGCGCCACATAAACAGCTGTGTTCTCCCTCCGATAATAAGGTACCCACACTTAAAAAAATCATCCGCACTCAAAGTCAACAACTAAAATGTATACTTGAAATACTGGTTTTAAGAAAATAAGAAAATAATATTATACAAATTAATATTATAGATTTTGTTAACTGGGCTGTTCTTTATTATAAAAAAACGGACTTAAAAACAATTAAATCGAATTCGAAATTCGAATTTAAAACAAATAAAGTATTCATAGATCTTAAAATTTAAAATCATGTTGGTTTTTGCTGTTTAAATATCTTAAAGGTTTTAGCTTGGGATCGGAAAGAGAAAGTTATGAAGACAGCTTTTTTGGAAACACAAATTCGGTTTCTTAATGGGATGCTAATTTTTCTATCGACTAAGGCTTACAGGGTGGCATCACACGAATGGGTACGGTATTTAGCACAGTATTGAGATAATAAATGTTTCCGAAACAGCAGTTTAACTTAATGTTAAATGTTTGCGTTTTCTCTCAAAAGTAAACTACTGGTGAAATGTATTCCGAAGTGCACCTGTGCCGCGAACCAGGACACCTGTCATTCCCTGCCTGCTCTCCACCTTGTTGCTCTTTTGTTTTTGTGCATCGTAACGTCCAGACAGCCTTTGCCAAAAGGGGGTGGCTCTATTTGCTTTGGGTGTTGGGTTTGGTGTGTGGGGTGTGGGGTGTGAGGGTGTGGGTTTTTGGGTAGTGGCGTGTTGTTTGTTTTCGTTTGCTTTAACGAAATTGGCACGATGTGCGGGTGGCGAGGCCGCCGTGTTGACTGTTTGGCTATTTGCTCGTTTACGTTAACGGTGAGCTGACTTATTTTCCTCGGCGGTGCGATTCAAATATGCCGGCAGTTTCTTTACCCACGACCGGTTGATTGCACCAGTCAAGTCAATTGACCCTTGGCATTACCTGAGCTTCTCTGAAATTCCGTTTTTCTTGCCAGTTAGAAACAACTATTTAACTAAACTGAAAGATAATTCATTCCAAAAAATGTATATTTTAATTCTTGGCTTAGTTATATCATTTAAATAATGATTACCGTATATCAATCTGAGCCAATGTGCGCCAGTTGTTTTTCCCTTTAATTTGATTTAATTGACGCAAAAAATGTTGAAGTTTTTCATGTTCACTAGCGGAAATGTCTGCTAAAGGAAAAAAAATGTATATTTAAAACCAGATTTATTGCGTCCATATGAAAAAATTTGATTAATTGGGTGTAATGCTTTATTTTTTCCATAATCGATGATGTGTCTGAGGAATAACACAGGCTGAATAAATGTGTTCTGTGAAACTTAAAAAAGTTCATTCAATGAAAGTCTTATTTATTTTATACAAGAAAATCTCTTTTAAAAGAAACCACTATTTAAGCAATATCAAAATCAAATGTATTCAGTTTTCGTCGAAACTTGGATTCAAGAAAAACTAATTTTTAGTTACACACACTTTAATTAAAATTTGGGCTAACTTGTAAAATAAATCTTATATACAAATTTTTTAGCCTTTAGGAAATACGTATGAATTTAACTTATGAAATTTGAAAACAACTTTCATCATTTATCTTATTGTCAATATATTATTTTTGAACCCTTAAGTACAGATACACTTTCTGCGATTAATAAAATGTCGTAGATGCAATTTGGTAATAATATTTTTGGGAATACATTAACCGAATGTCCTTTATTCTGAGTGTAGTGTAAACAACCAAAGTTTCCCATCCACTAATTGAATAAGTTAGTTTTCCGGAACGGAACATGCGGTTATAGTTGGCTTCCTTTCACTCGGTGGAGCGTATTCCCCGTTGCACGGATTTCTGCACACAGAGCTGCCTAAACTTTTTGACTTCCACTTTTGTGCAAATATACGCTCATCATCATTTGAGTCTGGCCGTCCCGAAATACCATTAAAATCACATTTCGATTTAATTTGCATAAATTGAAGGCGAGGCAGCCAGTGGAAAATGAAGCTGAACGGCAGTCTAAACATGAACTAAAGCGCCATTCAATATCGATTTGAAATCAATTAGAGAGTGATTTGCAATATATATTAAGCGAATTGCTTAGCCGTAGTCGAGTAAATCAACCAAATCGCTGGACTTTTGTCCGGGGTCCGGTCCCTATCCAACTCCGTCCATTGAATTTAAAGGGTCCAAGGACACGAGGGGTGGATTGTGACACTTTTTGCGGCTCGCTGCTCGCATATTCGGCTTTTGCTTTTATTGAGCGAAATGAAAAATTCAATTAAAATGCACACATGCTCCTCCGAGCCCCACAACTCGATGGGCCAAAGCTAAAACCCGGCAACATCCCGTGCCAGGGAAAAAATTGAGAGCGGAACGAACAAGGCTGGCTGGCAACAAAAACCGAAAGGAAACGAAAATGTGAAAAATCAGCATAACAAAGTGGGAAAAACTATGAGAATGCATTCGCCCGGCATGGCCGCTTTCACTTTTCCTTACTCCTTTTTTCGGACAGTTTTCCGCCACGCTCCAGAAACCTGGCGACCATCCAGCCAGACGTACTCATGTATCCATGGTCCTCGGGACAGGCGACACAATATAGTATCTCCATATCTCTACGGTGCTCCAAAGGGCAGTGCTAGTATGTAAATAACCCAGTGCTGTAAACACATTTCATTTCACAAAGAATTAGACCTAGAAGGCTTTTGTTACGGAGATTTTGCGCTGGGACTTACCGAATCAGCATTTATTGTTGTCGACCTTTTTAAGGTAACAAATTTTGGTATTTTTTTTTAGGGTCTGAAATGGAAGACTACAAAAGTATACTTAAAGAATTTTCTAAGCAAATAACAAGAAGCGCTTTAAATGAAGTACACCAAAAATATACTAAGAAAACAGTTTATGGTACAACGGATTTTTTAAAATAATCAAGGTGGGCTAAAATGTAATGATATATAGCCAAAACAATATGCATTATTAGGAACAAGGAGTATTTCAATGAAAACTTTACAAGATTTAAGTCTTGATTAACCACTACTTATAAATATAATTATATTAAATAAATAAAAGTATTACTTTATAAAAATCTGAAAGATTGATTGACAATACTTTATGCTGTGTTAATATAGTTTAGTTAAACAGTCTTATATTTCTATATAATATAACAAAAACAATATTTATTTCGAAGAACATGGAGTGTTTCAATGAAAACTTTACAAACATTTGCATATTTTTATTTTCATATTTACGTTTACTCTTTTGGATTTCATGCTGTCTGATATTTTCTCGAATTGGAATATTTAACGCCTGCAAACAATGCATGGCACGCAGCGAAATTGAGGAGAACAGTAAATACATCGGAATATTGCGGCGTTAATGAAACAAATGCCGACACCCCGACCTCCCATTGCTGTCTGAATCAGTTGATATTGAGGGGCGGTTTGTTCCCAGGCCAAACAAACTGCAAAGCCAAATTTACGGATGCCGCTTTTGAATTGACAACCGGAAGGGGGAACTGAAAACCGGGAAATGGGCGTTGGTGGAGCCCGGTTTTATGGCGGATTTCGACGAAATATAAAAATAAAATTGGATTTTAGCGTAGATTGTAGAAGGCCGTAAATATTTTTCAATTCACTGGCCCCTGGACAGAGGAGTGAGAATTGGGCTGTACACCCGCACATATGATTTCCCCAAGGGGGCGCAAATGGTGTTGTGGCTGTGCGGTTGGGAATCGCGTGCGAATGATTTGGCAGCATTAACTCCCCGACACCCGGCTGAACCCCAAAAACTCATCCCCTGGAAGCCGGAAAATGCGGAAGGGGTCGGGAGCAACATGTGGGGGATGGGGATTATCGAGCGGGAAGAAAGCCTCATTTGAATGCCGAGCGAAGCGATTTCTTATTCTGTTTTGGTGCGTGTGGGTGGCGAACCCTTTTTGATCCTTTCAACGGCGGATGGAGTCCTTGCCCCAAGGCGTTCGACATAAGTTGGAGCCTGCTTAGGCTACCTCAACAAATCCTCCGAAAACTCATTTCGTGTTGCTGGCGGCGTCAAATTGAATTCATTGCCTGTTTTTGCTTTGTTTTGGAGCTAAATGCCAAACTCCCTATATCCCTTTCGTATCCTTTCATTATAATGGAACATTTTCTAGCTGTGGTTTTGCCTTTATCTTTAACAAATAACTATGGGCATTCTTGCGGCAATTGGAATAAAATTTTGATTGAAATTTGGAGTGAGCTTTAAAAAACATAAAACATGACACTCGATTAAAATTCATTTTGATAATCAATAAGTTATCAAACATAAAATTGGCGTATAATTTCAGACACGCTTCGCAAAGTATTATGTTAAAATAATATTATAAAAATAAAATAAAAATGTAAAAATTATATTTGGAAAACTATATGATCACTACATAAAAACAAATGATATAAAATAATAACTTCACTGTTTGTCATTTTATTTAAACAAATTTTAAGTTATAGTAAAGGTTTAATATTACAAAATAACGGTTTTAATCCTATGGTACCATAGGAACAATCCAAAAATTTTGAGGAAAATCGTCATAGTTTTATTGTTTTTAAACATAAAAATCGAAATAATAAATAAGTCGTTTATAAAAGCTGCATGGGTATAAAAACGTTCTTGTTAATCTAAAGCACTTAGAGATTTATATATTATTGAATAGTTGAGACCACTAAGCACCATTTCTCTTAACGAAAGTCAAAATTACGGTTTACATTTTTTTTTAATTGTTCATAAATCTGCCATACAAGCAATCAAAAAATTATGCGGAAAATTGGCATAGCTTCAAAAATATACTCATACAAATAATAGCTGCAAGAGTATAAATTTTCTTGTTTATGTAAAGCGTTTAGCGATTCATATTTTATTGAATAGCTGTCAAAGTTTAGACCACTAACCACATGCTCTATTAGAGGATGTCAAAATTAGGTTATTATTTTATTAAAATTGTTCATAAAGCTGCTATAGAAACAATCGAAAAATTCTGCGGAAGATCGACTTATGAAGCTTTATTGTTTTTTAAAGATATACGCATAAAAATCAAAATACAGTTAATTGTATTAGCTGCATGGGTAAATAACTTGAATAGCTGTCATAGTTAAGGCCACTAAGCACAAGCTCTCTTAGAGGATGTCATGGAATAAGTGACATTAGCATTTATTGTGTCGCACCGTCGGGCTGGCGGCGCCAGCTTATGACTAACAACTGGGGAGCCTAGATGGCCGGACGAGTGGCTTGGAAGCGGGTGAAGCACGTCCTGGACCGGTTTCACCAGGCGGCCTTCAGTCCGAAGTACCTGCTGTACACCAATATCGGCATCTCCGTGGGCCTGAGCATGGTGGGCGACACCATGGAGCAGACCTACGAGCGGGTGATCGGTGAACTTCCGGCATGGAACCGGATACGCACTGTGCGGATGGGCATTTCCGGGCTGACGGTGGGCGTGGTGTGCCACTACTGGTACCAATACCTGGACTACTTGTTTCCAAAGCGCAACTTCAAGGTGGTGATAGTTAAGATCCTGCTGGACCAGTTCATCTGCTCGCCCTTTTACATCGCGGTGTTCTTCCTCACCATGGCTGCTCTGGAGCACAACTCGTGGGAGGAGCTGCAGGAGGAGATCAGGGAGAAGGCCCTGATCCTCTACGCGGCCGAGTGGACGGTGTGGCCATTGGCGCAGTTCATCAACTTTCTGCTGATCAAGCCGCAGTACAGGGTATTCTACGATAACACCATAAGTTTGGGATACGACATTTACACGTCCCAAGTGAAGTACCGGAAAAAACAGGAGCCCAAGAATGATTAATTTTTAGATAAATAAATTTTTGTCTACTATTTTTAAGTAAAGTAAGTAAAAACAACATTTTAAAACTATAAACACAACCACTAATATATGTATATTAGGTGCACCTAAATCACTGGGGTCTAAAATCAAGCTAAACAGATGTGTACTCTTACTTGAAATATAATATAGAAATCACAGTTCATTTTTACAGCATATTTTTTGTGCACCTTTTAAAAAGATTTTAAAATTGTAGTGATTTCTATGGATTTCTATTTTTATGACAATAAATAATATTGACATGCATCATCTTTCGTTTTTCATAATAAAAATAAATAATGAAATGTTTCATAAGATTTAGAATGTTTAATGATTTATAACACATGAAATTCAGCGGCCCATGTTAAATAAAATTGTATTTGATAAAGTTCTAAGCTGTACAAACAATTTTCATAGATAAGTATGTATATTCCATAAAAAACCAAAATTAAAAAAAGGTCATCGCGCTACAATCTGTTTATGGATAATACACAAGACCAATGATTTTTCTTATCAATTTTCTTGATCAGCAATTATTTAAATGATTGTTAGCCTACGTAAGTGGAAGTTGGTCTTTGTAATAAATCATTCTGATAGTCTATAGACTATAGGTTTTCTTAAAGTGACACATACATTTATTGGGAGTCGTTGCCCGCTGAACCTGACGTCATGTCTCCGGGTGTCAAACGGGTGTCCCCTTTTTGCGACGATGGACGATGATGGAAGGTGACCTCCGCCCGAATCGGGGGGGGCTTGATGGTTGTCAAATGCAGAACCTGGGCGGAACCTTTGCCGGGGACTGCGAAAGAGCAGATTCGGGGCGAGTGAATGGCATCGAGGACCGTAGAGACACTCGAGCCGTAAGCCCTCGTCGAGGAATTGTGTCAAGCATACAAAATAAATAAAAGCACAGGCCCGCCATGAAAAAATGCAAAAAGAAAGGGAAATCAAGTGACAAAATTGATGTCAAGATGAGCGAGTGGCGGCCGTGCCAGAAGATCCCGCATCCACATCCACATCCACATCCAGGGGCGAAAAGATGGCTTCACGGCCAGCGCCAGTTGACACCACCGAGGATAGTCATCCACTCACACACATGTCAACTAATCCAATTTAAATCTCTTAACATGATTTGCCGCTTTCTTTTCATTTTGTTGGATTTTATGCCATTATCCCTTTCGGTCTCCGTGTGTCCTTTTGGCGACCGAATTGCCAAGCACTAAGAGAAGTCATCTTTTACAGTGGAAGAAATAAGAGTTTTAGTTGCCAATACCTTATTATTTTCAGAAAAGGTAAAGGAAAAATACGGCTTAAAAAGAATAGTTCATCAAAATTAAATGCCTTTAAAATCGTTTAACTTTAAAGAATAAAAGATCAAAAGTCAAAATGTCTGTAAGTAAAAAAATTAAGTAAAGTAAATTAAATTTCTACATAATACGGAAAAATGAGTGGCCAACATTTGATAAATGTAATTAATTAACACTAAAGAAAATCTTTTAATTGTATTTATTTGCCACTTAATCAGCCACTTTTTCCACTGTACACTTCTTTCCCTTCCGTTGGCAAGTTGACTTCATGTCCTTACTGTTATCTCTTGAAGGGAGGACGCGCCTTCAAGGAGCAAGGACACCGAGGACTGCGGCCAAAGGGTTTATTTATTTGGCTTAGCGGCTGCCTCGGTTGCCTTAGTCGCTCTATCCTCATTTTGTGATTTAATTTAAAAGCTCAGTTCCAGTCGCACCCCCCAGTGGGCGGAACTGGCGGCTTTTCGGCACGTGGCCAGCCGACACTGCTGGGGTCCTTGATGAGTTGTGTGTGGTTAAAGTATCCCAAATACGACTACGTGTTGATGACCAAGTTTGCCAAGTCACCGTCGACGGCTAACCAAAGTCAACTAGCAAAAACAGAAGTGCAAAATAAAGCTGTTGGCTGTTATTACTATAAGTTTTGAGATAATATCTAAATTATTTGACCATAATTAAATATAAGGGAATTGGAATGTGATTTCAATATGAGTTGAAAGATACTTTCAATCGAAAAGTCAAATGGTAGTCACATAATCACATAACTAAGATATTTAGTACACTTTATTATAGAAATCGGAAAATGTACATTGTTTAAAAGTTGCTTTAATACCATGGTTATATTTAAATATAATAATAAGTAATTAAATCAGAAATCAGTATTAGCATTATTATTCATGTTGCCTTAATGACAGGCTACAAATTTATACACTTTTCAAACAGCAATTAGATTAACACCCATTAGCATCGTGTATTCCGGCTCTGATCGATATCTACGATATATGTGCAGGTTCCTGTACAGTCCGGGGTCGAGTACTCTCATCCAGCCACCCATCCGTCCGGTTCAGGTGGAGCAGCCACGTTCAGTTAATTGGCACTCAGAGCCTTCAAACAGAAATGCCAATGATGTTTGTCTACGAAATTACCCCGTCAGGAGGGTTGGGTGCTCAGTTATGTTACGCCGTACCTACGACCTCTGTATGTTGTGGAGGTTCCTCTACAATCCACCCCGGACTCCCAGAGTCTGTCTTCTGGGCTCCGACTGACCCACCCGACCATAACCTATGCCCCAGTAATGGCATTGTGTGTAAATACAGAGAACAAAAAGGTTATGGATTTAATTTTCCTAAGTAAATATTTTTTTTAATTTTATTAAATCAATTAGTTTCAGATTTATAAAAGTACAACAGTTTCTTAACCATTTACCTTACTATTTGCTTACTACTACCTAAGTTGAATTGTTCCTGTAAGAGTCACAAATTTGATACTTCAATGTACTATTTAATGTTCCCCTCAGTGTAATTCAGCTGCTTGTAAACGGAATGAGATGAAAATAAAAGGGAGTGGCCAGCAGTTATAATTCCATTTGCGATCGTAAAAATGTATTACGATGGTGAGCTGCTCATAACAGAGTGCTTAATTAACGAGATATTCACGAGCCGGTCGAGTGCTGGAAGTGCTCTCTGTTTTGCCAAGTGTAGGAGTATATGGTGGAAAAATTGGAGCATGCATATACAGCCCAAACCGCTTTTCAAACAAAAATGACATAACTGCCTTGAAAGCACGTGGCATATGTTGCTTATGGTGGGGATTCCCCTCCTTCTTCTAAACCAGCGTAAAAGTTGCGTCAACTTAATTAGCCATAAATTAGCCAGGACTCACGCGTTTTTAACGACTTGTTTGTTCGCAAGGCAAGACGAGGGAATGATGGCCCTGTCCCTTCATGATGGCACTAAGTCCGTCTGTCAGCCAACTTGAACGAGTTAATTTATTTATCTTGCCGCAGCAGCATCGCCAGACCCCTGCCCTTAATGCCAGTTGATTTATCTAGCCGAGTTGCTCAAAACTTTTAGCGTAGAAGGGGCATTTCGTGGCTCTGTCGAAGTCTTATTGCGGACAGCATTGATAAATATGGGTGTAAACAAGCTTCTGCTGCTGCTGCGCTCAAGCAAAGATAAGCCAGGGATCAAGACACTAACTCCCTACAGTAAATGGATAATAAATGCAGTCATTACTCGGCGACTTGGAAATCTTTAAATAGTTGAAAATGAGATAGTTGCGATTTAAGGAAAGGAAAGGGGCGAGAATTATAAGAACCCAAAAAATATATATTCTTACTTCAGTATGACATCTTATTATAGAAATTAAGTATATAAATGGGCATATTTCATTCGTAAAAAAAAATTAGCAGGTAAGACGAAATGGTTGGAACCATATAAATAAAAATTTTTGAAACAAATTGAAATGTTTTAATGTGGAATCCAAACATTTTTCAAATGGAATCCTTATTTAAAGGAAATAACAAAATTAAATGTATTTATTATTATTTGCTTTCACATTTTTAAAAAAAGACAATTGACAACTGTTGGTTTTAATTATAAAGATTATAATTATTTAGACAGTGATAAATTAAGTGCTACCTAAATATAAAAGTTTGCTCTTTTAAAAGAGATTTCTTAAATGTTTCCCCTTCTAAATCATTTCGAATTAAAACCTTATCGCTAGTTATAACCCAGTGACAAGACTTCATTCAACTTTAAAGGGAGCCATGTGCATATGTGCAAATCCCTTTGACCCATTTCCGTTCCGTTTGACATCGGGCATCGGGCATCAGGCTTCCTGGTGGGCAATGATATTTCACAGCTGTTTGGGTAGTAAATCAACCGCATAATGGAGCCATTCAAAGGCCATCCGCCATCCAGCTGGGCACTTTTGGGCCTCCGCTGGTGCGGACTAGTCGATGATTAAAAACTCTTAATTGTTGGGATCTGGAAAATTGAATGAACATTAAAGTGCCCATCCAGAAGGGATCATGAATCATGGCTGGGCAACTTCATGCGAGCTTTTCAATACGGTTCGCATATTTAAGCGGTAATCCCTTCAATCCCGGGACAACTTTTATGCCTGCTAGGGCAACGGAATCGCACTAAAATCGGCAACAGCGGCGCAAACAACAATCTCAGTACCGAAAGCACGGCAGCAACATCAGCACCAGCAACAACAACAACAGCAACCACAGAGCAACAATCGAAATGAGAGCAACAAATTTTAACGAGCACCACAAAACCCCAACGCTCTGCTTTTTTAAGCCGCTTTCATTTACCCGGCTAAGAGCCCTCTCCCCCTCTCGATTCACCCTCCCGCCCACAGTTGTGTAATTACAAAAAAGCCGCGGGCTAAAGTTGGGAGCAAAACTTGACAGATGGCACGACGGTGAAGCGGTGTAGCGGTGAAGCGGTGGATCTGTGGAGTGCTGAGAACGGGCCGGTTAACCAGGATAATGGGATGAAACAAATGTAAATGAAGGGGAGACCAGTTGCACTGGGAAGTGTGCTAAAAAAAAGACAACCGAGAAATAATAAAAGAACACAACACAGCACAACAAATCGCACAACACAAAAACGTTGACTCAAAAATCTGTTAAAGACATCTCCAACTGTGTGTTTTTTTTTCCATCTACCTCTGTGTCCCAAATGGAACATCGCCGCAGGTGCCGGGTTCAGAAACACAAAAAAAAAATCTCAGAAATCGCGACGCAGGGTTTGGGAACTACCAAACATAGTGAAAAGTTGGTCTTGTCTAGATTTTCATGTGCGATGCGGCAGACTATGACAAATATCTTAAGCTCTATCTCGATGCTGCCTGAATTCACTTATTTGGTGTACAAATTTACGGGCTCTGGTCGTCCAAGGTGTCAAGATACAAATGGTCCTGGCACAAACAGTTTTACCATTTTGTTTGTTTTACATTGGTCACCGGCACAAAGCTTTGTTATCAATCGAATTTAGGTTGAATATTTTTTTAAGGCTACACAACTAGTTTTGTTTTTGGCTGGCAGGGGAATTATTCGACAATTTATTCCAATTTGTTGCGCAACTTTTATTTCAAAAGCATAAACAAACCGGGTGGTAAAATTTGCAGGTTATGTATACAAACATATTTAGTTACCACAGAACAAAAAACTAATAAATACCAAGAGGGAAAGTTTACTCTACTCTCACATCATTCATACTTATAACTCTACCTACGGCACTGGAATTATTATTAAATTTTTGGTTTAAATAATAAGAACCAAGTTTTCATTTCGGATTACTTAAAACTACGATGTATGTTTACGAAAATAAATAGTTTATCCGCATCATAAAGCAACATATCCTTTCATGAGTTCACATTGCGGATGAGTGATTTTTCTACTATGGCCATATGAAAAACAAACAAATATTACTCATCCGCAGTGGGGCCCAACCAAAGCCTGTTAAATTCCCGTTACAGTTCAGTGATTATTTGATAAAAACCACTACAGTTTCCCCACCAATGTCCATTTCACTCAGTGCCCGGCAGCAAGTAATATTCGAGTTCCCTAATGAGTTTGAAACAGCGGTGAGATTGCAGCGCTGTCAATATTCTACTGGGCATATCAGAAAGTCATTTGTAGGCTACCTCAGTGCAATCAGCGGCCATTCAGCCGGGTCATTCCCTCTGAAACCGACTGGCGGCCACCACTCATCGTCCACATAAATAGTTGTAGGTGGTGGCCGGACCTCTGGCCCAACAGTTGGTTGCACATCTGCGCATTGCACCAGAACCAAAAGGATGGGATGCACCGCATCGCCCGCTCTTCAGGGACTCTGCCGCCACATTTCTCGGAAAGCGGCAAGCGGCAATTAAAATCTTGTATTCGAGTTGCGGGAGCAGCTGGGAAGTACTTTAATTTCCCACGGCGTACGAAAATCAACATGGCTTCAAAACAGACGTCGGGAGCAATCAACTCCGTCAACCCCTACGCTAAGCCTACACTGGGAGAAAAGGCGCCACCACTTAGTTCTATTTTAACAATCTTTTTACTGGGAGTTCTGCACAATATTAAAGAGTAAATTAATATAGTACTCGGTTTTTGATATAAGCTTTATTTTTAATTTACTATTTTATGAAAACAATTTTATTCTTTTATTTTTCCAATAGTTACAAAACCGAATTGAAAAAAAGAAGTGTTTTTTCTTTAAAATGTAAATTTGTTTAACGTTTCATCGTATAATTCAATTGATTTTCCAAAACTAGCCATTTTAAAATAATAACAACTGCTTTTTACCTAAGAAATTTAATAGATAGGCCTGAATATTATATTTGTTCATAATTATATTTTCAATACTTTTTATATTTACTAATTTTCAGAAAGCAATGCAAAACTAGTCTCAGTTTTAAATAAATAAATAGTTGTTAATATACCACACTGCGCTTTATAATTTTATTCAATTAAAATCCCACATTATTTGATATTTTTGTTTACTCTGTTGCCATGTTTGTGTTATGTATTTTTTGAATTCTTCCATACATACAATCAATAAATGTTTCTGCGATGCAGGCGATTTAAAGAATTAATATTAGCAGAGCTCCCAGACGCATATAAAATGACATTGCTAGAATGTGACATTGGTAGTGAAGATTTTGTTTTCTGTGTACGAAACGGAATCAAAACAAAACTCGTCAAGTGGGGGTAAAAGGGGAGCGTCTCCGGCGAAGAGCCGAGCCTGGCCAGCGGACTCCGGGCGGCGCAGGCGCCATTTCTGCACAGACTCCGGCGAATTGGCGGCTCAACAATCTCCAGAGATTGGCAGACGACAGTTGCTTAGTTGCTGCAGGACCGTCGCGGAATAAAGTTTGCCGAAAGGACGAAAGCGCACGGGTTTATTTTTTCGAGCGCGATGTGAGCAAAACCTAGAGAACGCGCGCGAAAACTTCCCACCCACTCCACACTTTTAGCCCCCGAAAATAAATGTACTGCCAGTACAGACAGGTGGAAAACGCTGAAAAACCAGAGTGCCGTCTACGAGTTGAATAATTGTCATAGCGAAAGTGAAGTGGAGGGCAACTACTGAGGCAACCACGCCCTAAAACAACCAACATGGAGCACCTGCGTCCGCTGAGCTACGAGGAGATGTGCCAAATGGAGATGCTGCAGGCTGCTGCCGGTGGACCATCGGCATCCACGGTTCCGCCGGCCATGATGCCCATCATGGTGATACCCACGGCTCTGCTGCCGGCTCCCATCTCGGAGGCAGGGGCGGTGGGCGGTGGCGTTCCGGGTGGTGCGATGCTGGAGCACTACTATCAGCTGCAGCCCACGCACCACATCCTGCCGGCCGACCCAGCGGCAACAACAACAACAGCCCCAATAGCCCCGACAGCAACAACAGCGGGTCCCGGCGAATTGGCGCTCCTGGCAGGCGAACAGATTCCACACACCATCCACCAGCAGCATCCACAGCAAATGAATATCCTGTGCACCGGGACGCTGGGACGGCAAAGGATGCCGGCTCAAAATATGAACCCAAATCCAAATCTAAATCCAAATTCAAATCCCTCGGTGGCGGCTACTTTGCCGCGTGGTTTCCAGCCCGCCGCTTTTGTGACGGACGTCGAGTCGGATTTCGAGGGCAGTGAATGCGGAGCGGGCGGGATGACCACCACCTGCATGCCGCATTTCCGCTTCGGAGCCTGCGGCCTTCAGTCCCTTCAGCACCACCCACAGCAACAGCAACAACAGCATCAGCAGGACGCAGTGGTGGGCTGCGGTTCGCTGGCCTACATGATGAGCTCTGGCACCTTGGGCCGCGGGCGAAGGCTGGCGGGCGGGGGGCAGGGCAAGCCCAAGAGGGTGTCCTTCAAGGGCGACAACCTGCCGCCCCCGTCACCACCCCCGCCACCCGCCGTCGAGCTGGACGAGAATGGGCTGCCCATTCCGGGACCAGGAGATGCGGGCAGCTGCTCCTACATGCACTTCGACAACTACATGGACTACCAGGTGGGTGGGTGGATGGGTCAAGAGAATAGGAAATAGAAAAGGGGGGTATCTTAACAATGAGAATCACATTTTCTTAAAAATAATAAACAAAGTAAACTTAAAGTCAAATTGTTTGACTTAATAAGAGCCAAATAAGTTTCCCTGTTATGAAATAATTTTGGGGATTGTCCTGAACCTACCCTTTATTGTTTAATACTTTTCACATTTAAACGATTTTTAACAATATTCGAGAAATTTCTATAGACCCAAAATGTGCTTTAACCAAAAAAAGACACAAATGAACGATTGTTCTCAATCAAACACTTTTGTTTCATCTAAAATCTAAAATAAATTTTGCAGACAGCTTTCTTTTAATCACTGTCACATCTCTAAGTTTTAATCGAATATTAAATCTAAGATGTGCTTGTCATTAGTGCAAACTAAAGTATACGAATCCTGCAGTTCCAAGGTGGGTGGAACTCTGATAACGATAAGACCGTTGCCGCTACTGTTATTGGCATTCATGGCGTTTATCCCACAGAAATGGGACGCGGAGGGGGAAGCTTTACGATTACTGCCGGTTCTTTGTGTTCGTGCCGCGATTTCACTGACGACACCGCCTGTCACAAAACAATCACTGAGAAAAATATGATTTTACAATCAATATATAGGATAGGTTTTAAAAATATTTATCATAAACTTATTTAATACAAAAGGAAACTACCAAATTATTAAGAGAAAAAACAGTGAAGAATTAAATTTCATTTTAAAAGATCTTTAAAATGTAGTAAACGAATTTCAAGCACACATTTTCCCCAGTGAAGGAACTGCCTTTACACAATCGAACGACCTGGCCTTGAATGGAGATGTGCCGGTTTTATTTTAGCCAGATAGGATTCGTTATGCAGATTCCGCCATAAAGAAGCTCGTATATTTTTATGCCGCACATATCCGCTATATCCGTATCCTTTCATTAAACGATATTCCCCACAGTTGATTTGATTTGGAGAAGACACAAGAGGCTTAGAGTGGTCAAACAATCGCTAAATCAGTAGAGATTTTTAAATTTTAGAATGTCTGGCGCAAAGTAAAATATTGGTATCTTTTTGATTTTTATGATTTTAAGTAAAATTACTAAAACTAAAGCATACAATTGGACATTGGGGCTTAAACTGTGGATAAACAAAACTTTTAACTGGAAACAATTTTAATTGAAATCAAAATGGCCTTATATTTAAGTGAGGATACCAAATGACAGCTGAAATATATGTAAATATATTCTACGTTTATCATACATGTATAGATTAGTGCACTTGCAGTGGTTTATTTAGTTAGGCGAGGACATGCTGAAATATGCAAATTGCCTGTGTCAGATGTTAGATTTGAGTTTGAGGTGTGGAGTCAAAAAGTTGTGTAAACTGAAGTGAATACAACGCACCAGAATCAGATGAATGTTTAATTATTTGCGGTTACATTGATTTAGTTGGAAAAAGGGCATTTTTACAACTCCTGATATGTGGTAGAAAGTTCACAAAATCGTTGGTTGCTTTACAAAAAAAAGGGTTAGAATATATTAAGGCCTTGAAATTGAGCTTTAAAAGTTTCAAAGTTTTACGTAAATATATGTATTCAAAGTCTCAACTGTTCAATTGTACTTTGCAATAGTATAGTTTGGCTGTCGAAATTGGACAGATAAAGCAAAACTACGGAGGAGACCAAACATGATAAATACCAACCATTTTATTTACACGTACGTGGGCAGCACATCCTGTGACCAAATCGAACAGACGATTATTTGCATGTAACTCAATTTGTTTGGACTGCGGACTAGGGCGAATCAAATCCAGGACATGATTCCTATCCGACTGCCAAAGCCACCAACAATAAACTGGCAAACTTAAGCTCAAGAACCCAAAAAAAAAAGAAAAAGGGGGAGAATCCTTAGGGCGAAAGGTCTGGGACTGGGGCAATTGTCCTTCGGAACCATTACTCACTGGGAACGCTGTCATCTTTGGTCGCCGGCGCCATTTGTTCACATTTGAATAATAAATTAAATGTTGCAAATGTCGTTCTGTTGCAGTTGCAGATTCAGTTTTCAGTTTCAGTTGCCTTTCACCAGCCCGGGCATTTGTCCAGCCCGAGCTCCTGCTCCTTGGCGCTGAGGTTCTTTATGCGTTCCGCCAAAGCCATAAAAATCGCCATTATTCTCCAGCTCCCCCACAAGCCTCATACCTCTTGTCTTCATTTCGCGCATTGTTGCCTTGTCCACTTTCAGGACCCACTGAAACACAGAAAAAAATATTATTAATCGCCTAGTCTTTTTTCCCAAACATTTTCGATTTTTCATTTCATTGTGTTTGTGGCATTTTAAAACATATTGTTCATGTCAAAAAGTTAGGTTTCAGATTTATAGCAGATTTCAAGCTTTTATTTATAAAAAAAACTTTTTTTAAATGTGTGTCCATATAAATGTATGGTACCTTAATGGTTTTTGCTTTGGATCGCACTACCGAGTTATAAAATAATGGCTTGAACAACTTTTGAAGTTTGTAAAAAAAAAGCACAAAGTTGAAATTATTTCCGTTCTTACACAGCTTTTCTGAAAACTAGTTATTTAATGGAAAAAATTAATGTATCTCAAGAAATTTATTGACAGTTTATTTCATTAACTTTAGTTAGCGGCTACCATCCAGAATATTGGTTTGATTTCTAGTTCTTTATTTACCCAGTTGAAAACAAAAAGCGATAATAAAAATTTAAAATAATTGGCTTGTCACTCTCTGCTCTTCCCAAACAAATTTGGAAACATACGTATTTTCTGACCGCCTAGAGCAGTGTTGCTGGTAAATTTGTCTTATTGTACTATAAATAAATTAATACGACAATATGCCTCTTAAATTTCTTCCATTTTTCTGTGTGCTTTATTCGTGCCCTATCCGTGTCGGTTGCTTCGCTTCGATGCTCTCCATCATTGAGTTTGCCAATAGTTTGCCAAGTCCCTAACACTCCGCCCCTTTTCCAATGACACCGCCCAAAAACGTCGAGTCCGCACTTTCGGTTGTAGTCAAACATTTTTAACTCCGCTTCCTGTGTTTCGTGTGCAAATAGTTGTTGGCCAAAGGCTGCCATTCATTCGAGAAGTTTTTTTTTCAGAGCCTGTTCCACCGCAGCTCGAAGTGAGTTTTGATTGATGGACGTAGTGACTGCGTGTCAAGTTCGGCAAAACCAGACACTCCAACTCCATTGTCCTGCACTCCGGCTTTCTGTTCCTGTTCGCGGCTGTTGAGGGCTGTCAGGACCCAGGAATGCGGTGTGGAATTGATGAAACACTCTGTTATGAGTCTGCACGTGACTCATGGGAATAATATTGCAGGATAACCAATCTACTGGTTTTATGAAATACACAAAGAAAAACTTTTTAAGGTTCACTTGGATCATATCTAAAAACAAAGATATATATAAAAATAGGGAGAAACAACATTTGCTTAATTTTTTCCAAATAGAATAATATTAATTACTCACTACATAGATTATAAAATTATTGTTCTTCAATGTACTTCAATATAACATCTTAAATCAAGCATCCAAGCAATCCGAATATTATTAGATTTCCTTCAGGACACATACATATGTATCCGATAAGCCATTAATTTAGCCACAAGTCATTATAATTAGGAAAGTGCTCAGCCGCTTAACGCAATCAGGAGACAAATTACATTTAAGGCCAAATCCATTGAGACATACAGTATATAATAAATTCCTGTGCCGGGCAGGGCCAATCAACTTTAAATTGTTTAATGAACACTTAGAACGTTTCGATTCCGTTGGCACAAAACAAACACAAGACGAGAGGAGTGGAGTGAAGGGTGGAGGGTGGCAAGTGGCAAATGGACAGAGGGTGCGGACATTCGTCGGTCATCGCCCACATAAGTCGCAATGGGACGGCAAAATAAACAAACAAAATGCGATGCTCTAACACAGCTATTGTGGATAACGCCAACGGCCAACAGTCTGCTGTCCTTCGGACCAATCTCCTGGGCCTACACGGCAAAAAAAAAAATAGCATAATATTGCTCATAAGCTTAATATTAGATTTAAAAAGAAAACTTATTTATGACATTATTTATACGCCAAGTGCTTTTTTAGATACAATGGGTAATTTTTCATTAATTAATACATTTCTGGGTAAAATCGTTATTTGCTTACTATTATTTTGGGCTTTAAGAAAAATGTATTATGTTGTAAAAATGTAAATTTAAATATGTTATTACCTCCGTATTACTTATTTATTTTTAAATTTTAAATTATTTTTCAGACATTATTAAAATGGTTTACTTTTTTATTTAGTTTTATTGAAAACAACTACCTGACAACTTTTATTAATGCTTAAAAGAATTGATTCTTTTTTACTCTAATTATCATATTTTTTTTTATAAAGATTTGTTTTATTTAAGTTTTTCCTTGTGCATTTTTGGATTGTGTTTGGGTTTGGTCTGGGTTTTGGGTTTTTGGTTTTGCCTTCCACCATTGCAGCATTTGAATGTGGCTGTTGCCGAAGCAACCTCAGTTCGGAAGGCAGAAATTACGTGGCAGCCACAAGGCAATTTGTGGGCTGGAGGAACGAGGGGCGAGGGGCGAGGGGTCGAGGGGTCGAGATGGGCAGAGACTGATGTCCATCAGCGTGAAATGGCCAAATGACATTTGAAAAACTAAAAACAGCAGCAGGAACAGCAGCTGCCAACGACCGCACTCGACAACTAAGGGCTGTTGACATGCCTGCTGCGCACTCTCCGGGGTCCTTTAGATCCGGATTCGTACCCGGACCCGGACCCGGACTCGAACTCGGGCCCGGACTACTCCATCGCATCCGCCGTACAATGGGGGCGAATTGATAAAGTTGACCGCAAATTCTTTGTACATTGCTTTCTCTTTACGGTCGAATCAATCATAATCATTCGATAAATTGATATGGTGAAGTTTATTGCATTGTCTGCGAAAGTTATTATGCTCCACGAAAGTTGTCTTATGCCAGATGCACGAAATCAGCAAACATCTTAGCATGATGGAAACAACTGAATCGAATAACCATAAAGATGAATTAACTTTTTGTAACTGCCAGTTCATCTTATAGTAGTTAAATTAATTGTTCAGCACAATCAATTTGTAAAACAATTTTTGACTTATTATATTTTATAGAAATGATAGAACTAGATTTTCAAATTATTAGGAGCTATTTAAGACCACTCACTTATTAGCTACATTTTCTATTGAGAAACGGGCAAAACATGTTGAGTTTTTCTATAAGAAGACTAAGATCTCCGAGTCGACTAACAATTTTCCCAATTTAAGTTTTCTTCTAAAATCCCATATACACAAGCACCATTTGCTAAGCACATTGTTAATTTGAAAAATACCCGTATTAACATGTTAACCCGTTTAAAAGACAAACGATTTTCGCAAAATCAAAGCTAACCGAAGGAAAGAGATTAGTTTTACACTTCCAATTTACCTTTTTTTTCTATAACTCGAGTATGTGAGAATATTTTGGCACTAGCTAACATCTCCATACCTCTCTCCTCTGAAATTCTGGTGGAATTATTTATGGAATGGATTTGCTTTGCTTTGTTTCCCACGAGTGCCGCGTATAAAATGATATATGTCCGTGGCGGGGATGAGATACAGCATGACAAATACTTTTCAGCATACAGCAAAGAGCATTTCCTGTCCACCGCCCATTGCGAGACCCTTTGGCTGTTGCACATGCGGCACAGATTTTAGTTGTTTTTAGTCTCGGACTAAATTCTCGTAGCCAGGGTGTTGCTGGCAAAAAAAAAACACATAAAATATATGTAGAGGTTCTACTAAAAACTGCAGCTGCAAAAGGGAAAATAATGGCGGAAACTATAAAGCATTCCGTAACAGTTTTTTCTTGCTCCCGTTTCTATTTTTTCCCGTTGCCGTTTTCATTGTTATTGTCCTTGTTGACGTTGGTCCTGTTGCCGCCTCCTTTCGCCTTTTGTGTGAGCTGAATGACTCTGATGTTGCTGTTGCTGTTGCTGCTGATGTTGCTTCTAGTGCTGATGTTGCCGCTGTTGCTGCTGCTGACGTGCTGCAGGTTGTTGCTGTTGCTGAGGGGAAAACGGAGTTGCTGTTGCCATTGTTGTTGCCGCATCGTCTGCTCACTTTTATTTAAAACTCAATTGGACGAATTTCTGCCCCGCGTCGGAGATCAGGCAACAGGCAACAACAATGAAGCCAATTTGTACTCCGTCCGCCTGACGCACAAACGCCATCATCATCCGTTTCTATCGCACTCAGTTTAAAGGTAAAACTCATCTTTATGTGGGTGAAAATAGAGTGCTAAGTGAGCTTTGTTAGATCTTCTTAAAGAAATATATAATAATTCTTTACTGTATACCAAACTCTTGTCGATTATTAAAGACTTCAGCATAAAATTTAATGGATGGAGTGCATTATTTGCCGATTGCATACAGATTATTAAAGCATCTTAATCAATGGTAGCACATACGCTTATATATAAAATGTTAAACCCGATAAAGTGGCTATTTCGATTTACAAGCTGACTGCAGTTTAAACAATTTATGAAAAATTTTAATTCTAATAAAATTCACTTACCGTCATGTATTTCTGACCAAAAATCTGTGTACTGGAATTTATTTACTTTATCCTTATTTACTTAGTTTTTATTTTGGTTCAGTAGACTTCTTAAGAAATAACGATTATTACTTTTTTCTAGTATATAATCTTAAAAATAGTTTTGCAATTTTGGCTACTTCGATGAACTTAATTTTTCTGGCACTTGGCGTTTGATTGGTTTTAAAGTGCGAAACGACTGTTAGTTAGAAGGTAATTAGCTGCCCCATCAACGGCGAACTTGTTCCCGCCATAAATGCAGTTGTTTTTGTTGCTCCTGGTGGCAAGTCAACGGAGGGCATGACCCGGTCCAAACTAATTATAAACTTGGCGAAACTAAAGCAAACCTGTGGGCCTGCTCCTGCGGCTGCTGGTGCTCATGGTCATGCATTTTTCGGTCGGCTGCAGAGCCTGCCAAAATGCGAGCAAAGTCTGGGGAAATGTGGCCAAATCTGGGGCCCGGATTACAGCTTTAGCTCCCGCATTGCCGCCGACGATGACGATGATGCGACCTCCGTTGGCAAACAAACTTTCAGCGTCACACCAAGCTGTCCCGGAAAAATCCCGCCTTGTCCTTCGAAAAACCGGAAAAGCGCAGTGCACTGAAGAATGAAGCGCCTTTTAAGCAACGAACGGTGGCAACAAAACTTTTAGCGTGCAGTTTTTTTCAAACACGAAAATCTAGGGAAAAAATTATGCTACTTTGTAGAAAATGCAATGCGAGGGTGCCAGCGATAGCGGAAGCACGTAAAATATTTGCATTTTTATTAAAAATTGAATAAATTGAGATGAATATTTCTTTCGCTGCCAAAAGTTCTCCCCTCAGTCATCTGGTTATCGTTTTATTACTTTCGCGGAGCAGCGCAAAAGTTTGCAGCTTTTTATGAAAGTTAATTTCGCTGTTGCCTGCTTCATGATGTTTGAAATTCATAATTACACGAATAGTTGAAAATGTAGCGGGCTATCAATGCCCTCTTTGTCCTTTACTGGGCATATTTAATTTAATTAACATTTTTTCTTCCATTAAAGCCCAAAAAAAAATATAGCTGTATTTTTCATTACGCTCGTTGCTCATACGCCGTGTGGTGCCGATTTTTCGGCTAATTAGCCATCGTCTGGGTGCTCTAAAAAAAACACTTTGAAAACTCTGTGAGTCACTGTCTCTCACAAAAGGCTGCCCACTGAATAGCTTTTCTTTTGGCCAAAAATGTAGCATTGCTTTAATGAAAGAATTTTATATTATTTAAAATGCTATCAACTAGAAATAAAATTACTTCATTAAAATGTATCTTGGTTATTGTGCAAAGTAAAGTTGAAAACAAATAAAAATACAAATTTATTATACACATTTATAACGAGCTTGTTTAGTGTTTGGTGTTAAATTATGTATTATTAATTCACGTGACATGTGACGCGTTTTGTTGAAAATTACCTGCTCAAAGCCTAAATATTTAACTAGTTTTCCAACTCAATTTGAAATGCATTGAAAAAAAGCTTTTAAATGTAATCGATTGACTAATCCCAGGCTTAAGTAAAAATCGAAAATTAGTATTTATTTATTTTTTTTTTTTTTGCTTTAACTGAGCAAAAATGTATTAACTTTTACGTCCGACAGAATCTTTTTGTCATGCATAAATTCCATTTATTTAACAACCCATCCAAGTGAGTAGTTGGCTCTTTCTCTGGGCAATGTTTCAAGTTTGTTTTCAATTTCATTTTATGCTCTAAAATGTCTACATCTTGGAATTCCCAGGGTTGTGCTGAACATTGTGCGCACTTAGATTTGATTTGCACAGTTTGGCATAATTCCTCAGGCAGTCGCAATATAAACAAATCATTGCCTGCCCTCGACAAACTTTATGTCACAACTTTCACACGACAAAGTTTCGCTTTTGTCCTTACTATGTACGTATGCGAGGGTGTATGCCACGCCCCCATCCGTCCCACGAGGGAACGAGTAGGATCGGAGGAGAAGTTAGCTCTTCGGACCTGGGGACACATGTGGCCCAAGTCCATGAATTATGACTGAGGCTTAATTATGTCGGGCCAAGATTAGCCCGACGGCCATGATTCCGTCACTGGGATTGGGCAAAAGGTACGGCAAATAGGGTGGATGGAACCTGGTGGCCGGGCCATTATATTGATTCTGATATGGTTATTCGGTTCATTAAAAAGTTTCCCTGCGCCTCGTGTTGATGTTTCATGCAAGTTATGAATATAGCCGTGCTCTGGAAGTTTGCTTCTTCTGCTGCAGTTTTAATTAGGGCACAAAATCAACGAAGAAACTTTGACGCACTTTTAATGAAGCAACTTTTCGACGAACGGTTGTATCACCCAGCAGTCAACGCCTCACCACCCCTTCCAAAGTTAACCATTGTGTTGGCCGGGTTTGAGAGCCGGCTTGCTACCATACCAAGACGACAAAGAAAACGCGAACAGAACCGCCATGTATAACATTAAAATTGTAGGTCGAAAGTAGTAAAGTAAAAAATAGTAAAGTAAAGTAGTAAAAATAGGAAAACATTATAGCTGAGGGTACCTTTAAAAATTTCAAAAAGTATGCCTAAAAAAAATGTAGTCTTTAAGTATATGGTTGCATACTTTTATATATTTATCTAATTTCAAAACCATAGTGATTTTTGGAACTGGGGATGTTATAAATGGCTTAAAACTCATAACAAAAATAAGACTTTAAGGCTTTAATAAAATTTGAATAATTACCACCAGTTTTAAAAAAATATATTTAATGCCATCTTCAAAATGTGGTTAAATGTTTTATAAAAACAACTCTGTAGATAACAAATATTTTTTCCATAGGATAGGGATAACAGTGTATAATAATATTAATACGTTTTTTAAACACTTTCCCATTCCAGACGACTGGGTTCGGGGGATTGCCTGATGTCACCGAGCACTCGAACATCCGCCGCACACTGTCCCGCCAGAACTCGATCTCGAACAGCGATTCCGGCGGCGAGATAGCCAGCATCCAGAAGTCCAAGGTAAACTTTGGCAATCCTTTGGCCGGGGGCGTGGTTGTGGGCGGCGACATAGTGGGTCTGGACGCCAAATCGCCCACTTCGCTCAGTTCGGCGGCGGGAGCCGGTGCCTCCGGGAAGGCGAAGGGAAAGGCCGCAAGAAAAGCGAACGCCGGAGCGGATGGCGGGCAAAAGGGGCGGAGAGGCTCCTGGCTGGTGGCCCTCACCCTGGTCAGCGCCATCTGCCTGCTGGCCATCGCCGCCACCCTGGCCTACCAACACTTCCTCATGGCGCCCAGCCGCAATTCGCACGCCCAAAGACTGAGAATCGTCCGCCGCATCCTGCGCGAGGTGCCGCTGGTCGACGGGCACAACAACTATGCCTGGAATGTGCGCAAGTACGCCCACAGCAGCCTGGAGCTCCACCTCAGCCACGACGTCGACCACAAGTCGCTGTGGGCGCGGCCGGCGTGGGCGCAAACGGACATGGAGCGACTGAAGCAGGGACTGGTCAGCGTTCAAGTGTGGTTAGTCCTTGGAAGATCCTACAATTTTAATCTTTTTTAAATTTCAATCACATTTTTATATTATTTCTGTTTTTAACCTAACCAGTAGAGAAAATTTTCCGACCCCATTATGTATGGGGTACTTAGCACATACATATGTATTAAGTCTTTAGCAGCAGTCCAACCTATTTCCTTGTACTTTTTGGAATACTGGTCATTTATTTTGAAAATAGTTCGATTTTAGTTAGTTTTCATAATACATTTTCCATACAAAAGAAAGGATATCTGGTTTAACTTTTTGTCAGAAGGCCGCATAAACTACAGAACAAAAGTCTATAGTATCTTTTCAAAAATAAGGCAGAGTTTTTACTTGAATGCTTAATTTTTTTATATTTGTTTTCAACATTTCCGTTTAAAAACTCTTAAAAAGCTTTAGTTTTGATTTTAAGAATTTAAATTATATGTAAAGCCTATTTGTTTTGCAATCGTTGCCATGATTTAAATCCAATTGAGCATATTTTGATGCTTAACTGGAATTACAATGTTCAATGGGGCGAATACGCAATGAAAATTCCCCCACCAGCGGCCAGGCCAAGTCATGAAAATTGAAAAGTCACATAAAACTGCAATCAGGCCGATGCGACATCTACCCGGGTCAGAGATTTGACCCATCTACCATGCATTCGAGTGCTGGCCAAAACAAGGCAACAAACATACAACAGCTGCCACGCCCACCAAAGAGGCATCCAAACATACGCCCACTCCTGAACTGCGCCGTTTCCCCCCCGCGCGGCAATAAAAAGCTGCCAACAATTTGACTGCAAAATAAAATTTGGCAACCGTCTGGAAGCCCCAGAGCTAGCAGCCAACCTGTCTGCTGTTGGTCCTTCTCAGCCTTTCCCTACACAATGCCGACACTCAGAGAAAATAATGTGCAAATCGTATAAATTATGTTTTTATTTTGTAAGAGATGCTTCAGATGCTTGAATTACCAAAACTGTTTTATTTGGTCAAAACTAAACTTAGAATATATAATTAGATTGCTTATTTCTATGTTTACTTGTTTAGACCTCTTTGGTCCGATTTCCCAAATTCATGTTAAGGTTCTAGTTTGTGTACTGCAAAGAAAGTTAACCTACAGTCAAATTGTTCAACAGCACTTATTCCCTTACTCAATGTGGTGATAATTTAACGAACGACAAATCTTCACAGAGTTTGTTGACAAATCTATTCTTTATTGTTATTTTTATTTTGATCAATTTAAACCAGAATATTTCCTCTAGCTAAGAGCTTTCAGTTAGAAAATCTTTAACATGATATTGATATAGTAAATGTTTCCAAAACAGCAATTGAACGCATTGTTAGACCTTAACATACATTGAGAAATAATAATAATTTATTTAAATGTGACATATAAAGTGACGTGTAATTGTTCTTTAATTATTATATGTTTGTTTAATTATTATGTTTTTGTTCGCAAGCTAGCCTACACCTTTGAGGTAGGCAACATATTTTGAAAAAAATCATTAAGTTGTTTTAGACCGTTTTACCATTTTCTGTGTAAGCTGAACACACCCACTCAACACCCTTTTTTTGAATTTGGTTCGAGAAAAATGGGAGGAGAACAATCTGACAGGCGGCAGACAGCGGCAGTTTGGGAAAAACGCTGATGGGCATTCGACTTGACTTCATTTTGGAAGGAAACTACTCCACCCACCACTCACCACCCACCGCCCATTGCTGTGACCGCCAGATGGCGCAAGTGTAACTTTTCGCCAATTTCGCATTTCAATTCGCTGGATGGCCTTGCCGAACTTCGTTTGGAGTTTGGGCCAAACCAGCAGGATCTCTGCTTTTTCCGCTCTCTGCGAAGTTTTCGATGCCCCCTGGCTCGGTTATTGCCATATCAAATGGCAACTATGGGGCAAAACGAAACGGCGCTGCTAACTAACCACTTTGGAAGTTTCAATTTGCATTTCCCAATTAAACGGCATTCGCGGTGTGCTTCAAATTGTAGTTGTCGCTGCTCCATGGACTAGAACTTTGTTAATGAGCTATAGTTAAATAGTTTAATATAAATAGTTTAGTATAAATTCAAAATTTGAAAAATTTACTCATTATTACGATTTTTGGAAAATAAAATCATTTTTAAAGCGGCATAAATTTTAATAATTTAAAGGCAAAACATATTTCTTATTATCAAAAAAAATTAATTGCTTATCAAATTTTTAAGTTGTTAGTAGCGTTTGTAATAGAATGCTTACCCAACACAGCACTAAACATATTGAAAGTATAAAACTTTAAAATACAAATTCAAAGAATCTAAAAATATCTTAATATGCTGTGCTGAGCCCTTTAGATATTTATTTACAAACAGTATACAATATGCAATACATGACTAAACGTATTAAAAAGTATAGGAAACATATAAAATTCAATTTTAAAATATAAATTTAAAAAAAGTGAATCAAAATACATATATCTTTCCTGATATTTTTAATTTACTAATAGGATGCAATATATATAGGGCACAAAATAATTTAATACCAAGGTATAGAAATGAAACTAAAAAGTATACTGGTTATATTAATTTGGATTAATATACTGAACTAAACGTTCAGTTTTTTTTTTCGGTGTATAAGAAACGCTTGTATACCAATTTTTAAGCGCTTAGGAAATATTGCAGAATATTTCAGAGAATTTAAAGTTTTGGCAACTTGTTTCTTTGTGCATTGGCATGGCCCTAACCCTTACACCTTCGTTGTCCTTTTGCAGGTCAGCATATGTGCCGTGCGAGGCGCAGGGCTTGGACGCGGTCCAGCTGGCGCTGGAGCAGATCGACATAGTGCGGCGCCTGTCGGACATGTATGCCCGGGAGACGGTGTTGGCCACCTCCTCGCAGGACATTGTGCAGGCGCACCGCCGGGGCCTGCTAGCCTCGCTGATTGGGGTGGAGGGGGGCCACACCATTGGGTCCTCCCTGGGGGTCCTTCGCTCCTTCTACTCCCTGGGGGCCCGCTATCTCAGCCTGACCCATCGCTGCGACGTGTCGTGGGCGGGATCGAGTGCCTCGTCGGCGGAGCAGGGACTCACGCCCTTCGGCAAGGCCATTGTGCGTGAGATGAACCGGTTGGGCATGATGATCGACCTGTCGCACAGCTCGGATGCCACCGCCAGGGATGTGCTCCAGGTGACCCGGGCGCCGGTCATCTTCTCCCATTCCGCCGCCCGCCAGCTGTGCAACTCGACGCGGAACGTGCCGGACGACATCCTGCGCCTAGTGGCCGAGAACGGCGGCCTGATCATGCTGAGCTTCGATTCCGAGGACGTGGCCTGCGGACGACAGGCGCGCCTCCAGGACGTGATCGAGCACATTAAGTATGTGCGGGCCATTGCCGGCATCCAACACATTGGCCTGGGCGCCGGATACGATGGCATCGAACTGCCGCCCCTGGGACTCGAGGATGTGTCCAAATACCCGGAGCTGCTGGCCGCCCTGCTGGAGGATCACAACTGGAGCGAGGAGGATGTGGCCATGTTGGCGGGCAGGAATTTCCTGCGCATCATGGAGACGGTGGAGACGGTGCGGGACTACTGGAAGCGGGCGGCCATCCAGCCCATCGAGCAAACGGAGCCGCAGCCCAAGACGCAGTGCACCTACATGTCCTCGTGACCGCAGGCGCAGGCGGTGAGGCAGCGGCGGGATGAGCCGCCCACGGAGCGGGCCAATCGCACCACCGCATCGCTGGCGGGGGCGGACTTCTGGAACCGCAGTCCCGAATCGAAGGACTCCGTCTCCAACCACTCGAATCCTGCGGTCATCGCGGCCACGGCCACCAGTTTTACGGTCAGCGAACTGCTCCAATGAAATGCTTTGGATGGCAATTCAAAGTAAGGGATTTTTGGTTGGCTGGCGGTTCGGTTTGCAGGGATTTTGGGGATAGAGAGCGAGTAATAAATCAATGATCATTAATCAAAATATCGATCAAGTGCAGGGCAACAATTAAAGCTGAAGTATTTACAAATCCAAATGTCATTTAAATTACACAAATATTTTAATTTGTTTAATTTTGTCAAACAGACAAAATTATTATATATTTGTATTCTTTATTCCCAATAACTTTAGTTTATGTACTCCAATGTCTTCCTCGATGAAATGTTTTTTATAAAAAATAATAAAGTTAAAAGCAAAATTATATTATTTTCTTTACAAATGTTGGTTTTTTACCATCAATAAATAACTAAACATGTATATACATTCTTGTATTGTTTTGAGCAACTGTAGAGTAAGATGTATTTAGCTAAGAAGTTAGTCTGCCTGAACTTCTTGTCGCCATTACTCGCTCTCAGCTGAAAAGTAAACAACTGTCGTGTCGACCCTCGTGAATAATTAGTGTATACTCGTAAATTACTTCCAAAGGATGCATTGATAGGCGTATGAATAAATAATAATAATAATAAATGTACTAGTATTTAGACCATAATTGTTTGCAGCTATACTTATTGGTGTTGTGGCTATGCATTATTTATGCACAGTGCGGATACTTATTGATGTTGCTGTACCACAGGGCGTATACGCGACGCAGCTAACTCCCAACTGCGAACCGAACCGCAAACCGAAATATTTCTTGGCTTGTCTGTGACTGTATTATACATTAATATGTAGGGCACACTCATCAATGATTCACGCTAATTGTCGCAATTAAGCGCAATATATTTAATTACAAACATCACAAAGACACTCGAGTATAAAACATCAAAATTAATTAACTGCAACAGATTCCCCACAGTTGGCATTAACGTGAGGCTCAAAAGTCAAACAAAATGCACTACATAATCGGTCGTAAGCACAGTCTCCAGGCGAATGCAATTAAAAATAGATTTTCACCCTGGTTGCATGTGAATCCATCTTAATTTCTGTACTAGGTTAGTTAAAAAGAAAAAACAAAAATACAAAAAAAAAAACAAAACACGAATTGTTGTTCGTATATGCATAGCTACATATATACCACACAAAAAAAGAAATAAAAGTAAAATTCAAGCAAAAGCAATGCGTGTAATCGAATAGAGAGAAACGCATTTCCATAAAAATAAATCGAAAGTAAAAAAATCGTGCTGTGTGTTTTTCTTTCCTATTCTGGGGCTTATGTGTTTTTTCCATTCTGGGAACAGAATATATTAAAATAGATTTAACTGTGTATAGAAACTCAATATTACTTTTAAAGAGAATCTAAATTTGCCATTGAAAATTAAAGTTAAACATATGTATTTAAATAGCAGTATTTTCTGCTCCTATTTTCTTTAATTTCTTTAATTAATTTTTTATTTCATTGGCATCAAGTAAGCATTAAAACTATTTTGTAAGACTTGATACTAATAGTACATTAAAACTTAACTATTTTTAACAGTTTTGTCCTGTAATATTATTATAGTTTTGCAGACTCAACTACTTATTTTTATGCCTAATCAATCAATGGCATTGTATACTATAGTTTTAATATGTACAATGGAAAGTACCTATGTGCCGGAATGTGGACTTTAGCTTAGCTATTAGGAAAATCTGACATGCACACGCGAATTCCTATACCATCGCCGAGTCTGGGACCATAAAAAACGTTAAGTGGTCGTAAATCAAAATTGTGCAAGAACGGGAAAGTTCGCAAAGTTCTTCCTTTACTACTTTGCGACGACACCGAGTCCCTTCGCCTATTCGGTCTTATTGTCCTCTCCCCGGTATTTATTTCCAGATACTCTTGGGCGAACAGAAAGGAACTCCCAAAAGATCCGGAAATTGGCGGCGGGAGCAGTTGGAGCGGAGCATCACCATCCTCATCCTCATCCTCATCCTCGCTGTGGGCCAATCCAATTTCGGGCATTTGCAGTCCATTGAGTTTAGCTTAAATTTTAATGAAACTAAGCGGTTGCCTTCCATCCGAAAAAACCTATCCCAATCATTTTCGGGGGCCAGACAGCACCCCACATCTTCGTTTGTCGACTGCGACGCCATCAACTTTTAATATCAGCGTTTTTTCTCTTAATTTTTTTGTTGTTTACAAGTTTATGTTTTGATTGCTTTTGCTTGGCTTCGGACCCCCTCGCCGAGCATTCCGCTGGGCTTTGTTCAATTTTGTTGATTTTGCGACGACTTAATAGAGTTACTAATTATTGTGTACAGACAAGGGGACTGCTGGATAAAGCTTTCTAGCAATCTCACGAAAATCAGCGAAAATTGTCTAGTCTGGGGGAAATGTTTACAGATTCGTTGTAGGAGCTCAATACTCTTCACACTTTATTGTAAATTATTATTATTTGTTATTTTAACATAATATTTAAAAAATACTATCTTAAAAAAAAAATAAAAAACATTTTTAAAATCTTCAAAATCAAATTGTATGGTGAAAATAATGATTTATTAATTCTCAAGTTATTATTTTGAAAACTCTTTTTAAAATCTAACAATTTTTTTTGGACATATTGATAGTTTCACATAATTCAGATAGTTCGGACATTACTCTACAAATTATAAATATTTCAGAAACCATAGGTATCTTTATTTTTTGGGAACACAAAGGATCACCGATTTTTATACGGCCCAATTGAGCGTGAAGTTAAGAACTCGGAACTTGAGGACATCGTCATAACTTCGTTTACGGTTACACTGGCCATTAAAAGTAATTACCCAATTTCACGGACACCTCAACGTAAACAGACACGACAATCCACTAAAAGTTGGCGACCGTTAAAGGACACAATGAGCGTCCCCAGGCGAGAATTAAGAACTGGGGCGTTAACGAGACGAGCGGCATGGAATCGCATTCTCATTAACACGCCAGTCCGGTTTTAATTTCCTGTTTAATTTTTCTTTTCATTAAAAATGGCTGTCTGCATGGCCCGAAAAGCCGGTGCCAGCAGATTCTGCTACCAACTCCGACTTTTTGCCCCACAAGGCAAAAAGCCATAAACAATGCGCTCCGACAACTGCGACGAGTTGATGGACAAAATAATGCCTGATGACATTTATAATGAGCAAAATGTTGTTGCTTTTCGCCCATGTTGTAACGCTGTAGCTGTTGATAAGTGGAAATTCGCTTCATGTGGCCAAAATTTGCGCTTCATAGCATCATAAATCTGTGCACTCCACTTGCCCCACTGCCACTAACATCTTTTTTCTCCCCCAAAAGCTTTATTATTATTTAAAGACATTATTACAGAAGCTGGGATGGCAGTTTAAACACTGGCAACAATTGACTTTAAATTAAATTATTTTCTAAAGAAAAGAGGAGAAGGAACTATAGAAACCGACTATTTTATTTTGCTTTAGGTCTTATCGAAAAATAACTTTACTTCTTGAATAATACTGTTGCCAAATATGAAGGCTTAACTTTATTACGGAAATATGTTTAATATATTTAATGAAATTGTACACTGTCATTAGCATATTTAAGGAAAACATTTAAATGAAACTGATTCTGGAACGTAACTCTTAATTATCAAATGTTTTTCATACATTTTTGTGAAACCTTTTGCTCAGAAATGATTCAATACTGTCGCTTCGAAAGACATTTTGAAACTGGATTAACGTGTTAAGAATAGACTTTCGTATTTTTCTTTGTAGCTTAACAAAACAGACCTGCCAACTACTTCGTAAAAATCTTTCTTAGTCATATTATTGAACTTGACGTAGCTCAACAATGTTTTTATATATTTATGGCGAATGTTTTTCATCTTGCCATCATTTCGCTCATTTGGACGAAGACTACCCATTTGGCCAACAGCTCCCTTCTCATCGTTTCTTTTGCAAGTCGCCGTAGAAGTATCAGGCTTATCATCAGATTCTGAGGACTCTGCATAGCTGTCTTCGGATGAAGGATTTGCTTTTACCATATCACCAACGCCACTATCACCTCCTTCTTTAGAATCGTCATCCACATCCTCGACCGTCTCATCACTGATCAATCCATTGACGGTAACGTAACTCTCGATCATCTTGAACCTCTCTACCTCCGGCAAGTAGCCCTCTGACATAATGACGTACTTTTCGAAGACATCTGAAGTCAGGACCAAGACGTCGTAGCAGTTCATGGTTGTTCCAAAACGTCTTCTTAGGGGCTAAAAAATTACAATATGAAATTAGTAAATAGTAATTCAGGAGATTTCAATACTACAGCGAACGTAAAGCTGAAATTAGCTTAACTATATTGAAATCCATGTTTTTTTGTTTAAGATGTTGTAATGCTGAACTCATGGTATAGAACAAATTTCTCTGTAATGTTGAAATATACGTTTAATTTGTTGTAACTTTTTCAATATTGATCACAGGCAGAAAAATTGAATATTCTATTACATTTGTGTGCAACAGATATTCATAAATACTCATAAAATAAGTATTTTCGCAGATGATTTTGTACAATAAATCATACCTAACCCACCTGCACAGAAATATCGATGAGCCCACTATGGTCTAGGTTATGGGCATGCTGGAAGAGCTCGACAAGATCACCGATCACCATATTGGGCGCCCGTGCCTGGAGGATGGCCACACAGTCGGCGACGATCGATTTTACCAGCCAGATGGATCCGCAGCTGAGAAGCTCTATTATCATCGAGTTGGTACTCTCCTCCAGTTTCTTCTTGTTGTAGGTGTACACATATTGGAGGAACATGGCAAACGTTTCCGGCTTCACTTGGCTCAAATGGAATTTCCCCGATTTGGACTCCTTGAACTCACTCAAAAACATGCGCTCGAAGAAATCCGATGCACTGGCCAAAATTACCTTGTGGCACTCAAAAGATTCGTTCTGCACCAAAATATGGCAGTCGCAAAACTTTTTGTTCTCTATTAGATTGGCAAAAACAGGTTCAAGCCTGAAACATAAGATGGAATTCGTAAGAATTCTTAAAGTTTTGAGATTCTTACATGCACTTTTTCACTCTTACCATTTCTCCATTTTAAATTGATTTTAGGAAGTTCACTGAAAACTGCAAAAGTAAACTTAGATAATTAATACCTCAAGTTGAAAATTTATTTATTTATAAATATATACATTTATGTTTGCAAGTACATATGTACAGACATGGACAGATTATTAACACAAAGGATGCCACAGTTTTATGCGAACCTAGCACTTTTTGTGCGTCCATATCTGTACATATGTATGTACATATTTATGCATGTATGTATGTATGAATTCGAAGAATGATAAGCTTATTTTCGCCTTTAACAACTATCTTGCTTCCTCGATTTCAATGAAATTTATTTCAGGGTCCCTTTTTCGAATGGTCAAAGCAGCACCTGAATATTTAAATAGTATTCCATACCTTTTTTTATGCGATCTTGATCTCGACTTTCCGATTCACTGGAATATTCCCAACTAAAACCACGCGGAACTTTTAAGCTAGAGAAGAAAGCAACATCGACACTTGAATCGATTCATCGATATTTCTTGTTTTAAAGGTCGATATCTTTGAGAGTCGATTTACACGTTGGGTATTTTCCATGGTTAGGGTATTACAACCCTTTAGTATACTAGTATCGCAGAATGTTATATAAAGTTAAACAAAAATTTATTAATTAAATTAATAAACAGAAAGGAAAATAAATCATGTTTTTATATCAAAAAAATTTTAAAATAAATCAGTTATGGTATTATAATTATTTACGAGTAACCAAGAACAATTTTGGTTGGTTTCAATAAATAAATTAAACTAAAAATTTGAGTTTTCAAACAGCTGACAACCAAACTACTTCAAATATTAATTGACATACTTACTTTAAATGGTGAAAATTTGAATAGTTTGGGAAATACAGTCATTTTTAACCAATAAATCACTGATAAGTAAGCTATGGAAAATTTTTTTATTTTCAAATTTTCTATCTAAAAATTGAAGCGCTTCCACATTTTTAGTAAAAAAAATTCGATAGTTCTAGTTTTCATGGATTTTTTAAAGGATACTTAAATTTTAGATTTGGTGGTTGTTTTAAACTTGGAGTCTATATTAATTTACATATGTACATACATACATATAAAGCTGACCCGAATTTCAAGCCAAAGAGAAATCTGTGCCACCCCCGAATAGGTTTATGCTTGCGCATCAATATACAACCATAAATAGTTTGTTTATTTGGATGTCGGTCAGTATTAGCTTTCAACAGTGCGGAGTACTCCAGCCCTTTATTGAATGCTTATGCAGAAATTGCATTCATAGCATCTTTTCAAAACGCAGCTTTTTATTGTGAAAGATATATTTTTACTGGAATAAAAGATCTTTCTGCTTGACTTTTACGTAAGTTTATGTACCAGTTTTAGTATGTAATCCCATTTTCATGTAAATATTCAACATACTAAATACATTATTTTATGATAGAAAATTCAAAATATAACCCTATTGTTCTACAAACCATTTTTATCCATGCAATTTTAAATTTTAATGTATTTTCAAATTCTTTAAGTGGGCTCAAATATTCAAACAGATTCCACCCCGCAAGAGACATACATATGTGAAATCCGCAACGAGTGTTGGCTATTTGGTCAACTTAAATATAAATTATCCAAAATCTGTTTGCTTCAATAGACCACTTGGTGGTCCACACTGCCCACTCCATGGTATGTCAAAGACATCAATTCCTACTGTGTCCTGGGATATCCGATAGTAAATTTTGTGGTCCTGCCCCGGTCCTAGACAATTGACCAACTCCATTGTTGGACGGTCACTGCCCACCCAGCTGTAAGTAATTAGGAAATTTGCAAAATGTTCCATTTGCCGGACATGAATCTGCAAATCTGACGTTGTCGTTGTCGTTGTCCTTGCTGCCAATCCTCGCATCCCGACGTTGGAAACCGAAACCGCATTATGCACACAGACGATTCTCATTTCCCATCGAACACTTCGCCAAGGACTGTGTTTGCAAGACAAATAGCAGTTAATTATCACACAACTCGTCCTTTATCCGTTTATAATAATTCATCTTGGTCAGCCATTACACACTTGATATTGATATTTGACCATGGTCTTCGATGTTTACCGATAGCATTTGGGTGTAGTATTACAAATTATTCATTTGCTAAGTTGGGCGCTATGTATGCTGCATATAATTTGGGGATTTACCATTAGCACCAGCTAACAGTAGAAATATTTTTATTAAGACCAAACAAATTTGACGCCATTTTTTTTTAAGTAACTAAAGATTTGAAATCTTTAAATTGTTGAGTAAGTAAGAGAAGGCTTAGACTTTACGAATTAGAAATTAACACGTATCGTATCAGGGTGCGTAAATGGAAACCGAATGCCTCATAGCCTCATAGATTTGAGACCGCCAATAAGTTATTGGCCCAATATTTTGGGCATGTGTGTGCGTACTACTTGAAATTGATTTACTTTTGCTGCAGGCCAATTTGGCACGCTCATTTGGCCAGCCAATGACTTGGCTTGTAAGAGTTGGCCCACAGAACACGCTCGTAATTAAGCGTCCCCGGAGTGTAGTTAATGCTGTGGTGCCATAAATTTGACTTTTGTCTGTGTTCCAATGTCTGTGAATTGGGTTATTTACGGGTGGAAGCTGCATTTGTCAGGTGAAAAGGAAAATTGTGGGTTGAGAGCAGCTAGCTTAAGGCGTTTTCATATTCAATTAGGCACGGACTTGGCCAAAGGTTCTTTGAATCTAGCTTAAAGGAATATATATTTTGCCATTTTGGTCAAGACATGTGAATTTAATTTTATTTAATGGTTTTTGATGAGCAAAGTTTGGGATATGGATTGTTGTTTTGAAAACAATAAGAAATTTAAATAAATTTAATTTTTGAGTAAGCTATTCCTTGCTGCAAAAATCAACAGATCCAGTTGCCTACTTTTGTGTTGGCACATCGTTTTTATTTCTCCGAGGTTTAACATCCATGCTGTACATTTTGGAACTATCAAACTGGAGGACATATCAGTTCTGACAATTTCCCCATTAAAATCACCACAACACGGTGGTAATTTTTGTTACGACTAAGAACTTTAAGACAACACTCTTACACACTTTTCTTTCGAGAAAAGGAATGATATTGTGTTGAGAAGAAGATGGGCTGATTTTTGTTGGGGGGGGGGAAACTGCACCATCAACAAGTTTTTGTTGTTTTTCCGCCTCCAAAGTGCATTCGCCAAGGAAAAGATTCTACAGGAGCCGCCCATTATCACCATGTAAGCAATGGTGTAGGTGCAGAGAGAAAAAATATCCCCAAATTGTCACAAAATTGGTAATACCAAAGCATTTCTCTCCTATTTTAATACATTTAATACATACAATTGATGTTCCGTTAAAGGTGGTGTACACTATATATTCCTTTTTAAATATTATTGAAAAACGTATTTGAGCAACAAATCAATAAAAATTCAATAATATAAAATTAATTAATATTAAAAAAAAGGTTTAAATTTAATGTTAAAATATAGCCTATGGTAAATTATTTTCAAATACATATGTACTTCTTAATAAGTGGTAATAAAGGAAAAATAGAAAAACTCAAATTTTTAATAGATAAAGAATTACCGTTCTGTTTTTTCCCTGTACACATATAGCTGTCTAGCTGTCGACTTGTCCATCTTCTTGGTCGTTACATCGAGAAATATGACAATCTGCGACGAAGTTAAAATGTGGGTGGAAGGAAGCCGGGCTGAAGGAATCCGGCACTCAGGTGCGCACGTCTGTGGACAACATAATGGCGGAATCGAGTTGGGCAAAATAGAGTATAACACCCACGAGGGAGAAAAAGGATTGAGGCTTAGGTGCGAGACAAGCTCATGCAAGAATTCATAAGGAAAATATTAAAAATGAATTACCAACTCTGACATACGCAAACAAGCGCAAACTCCCAGTGACACATCGCGAGGTTGGAAGCAACCCAATCCCACCCACTCAACTCCAATGAGAAATTCTACATAGTAGGTAAAGTGTGTATGATTATGTAGCACTCAAAAGTGCTTGTGTGTAATCCGAACCCAACGTTGTTTGCCAGTCAACTCTTCGTCGTGTTTATCTTTAAAGGGGTTAAATACTGTTTTCAAATTTAAAGGCGAAACTTTTAAACTTAACTTATTTGTCGATTTTTATTCCCTTGCAGAGGGTATTATAATTTCAGTCAGAAGTTTGCAACGCATGCAAGGCTACATTTCCGACCCTATAAAGTATATATATTCTTGATCAGAATCACTAGGAGAGTCGATCATCCGCATGTCCGGACAACTATAGCATAATATATATATAACTTGGCTGTTTTTTAATATTCTTTTTAGGTCTTCGAACAATATTAGTTGTTAAATATTCCAGAATTATCATATCATATCAGTCAAAATTTAAAACAAAGTAAACTTAAAAAATGTAACTGCTCAATTTTTTAATTTTTATAACATTTTTTTTGACGTAGCAATAATTAGATAGTTCAGAACTGCGATTTTAATTTTATTCAAATCGGATAACTGTATCATATATATGCCATAGGAACGATCGAATAAATAAGCTAAAAATCATCATAGCTTCAATGCCTTGAAACCTATATGCATATCAATCGAATTTTATATGTTTTAAAGAGTATTTCATTTTTGCAATAACTGCAAGGGTATATAAACTTTGCAGATGTTTGCTTCCTTTCTTGTTGTTACTCTTTTAAACACGCCAAATGCAAATTTCACGACGAAACATATTTTCGTTTGAATTTACATAAGTACAAAAAATTTGAATGCAAAAAACATGGCGACATTACAAAAAAAATAATATTTTTACATATTTATTTGAATTTTTGTTTATATCTACCTGTAGTGCGAAAAATAGTTTTTCATCTCATATTTTAACAATATGGTAGAGGCCAAGGCATAAAATTGAAAACATTTAAGACAATTTAAGGTATTGAACTGATCAAGAATTATTTTATGATAAGCAAGTCTTTGTGATAAGTGTTTATTAACGAATTAAGAAGAAAGTGATACTAACATCGAAACCTCACTAAACACATGATTATTATTTATATTTTGTTACGACATTTTCAAAACTTCTGCAAGTGAGGAAGACACAAATATGTGACTTTAAGAATGATGCCAAATCAAATTTAATGTTTTGGATTTCCTTTTTGTCAGTCAAAAGCTTTGCATTTTCAATTAGGCGAACATCAATGATTTTCCACAAAGCAGAAGAAACAGTAAAAGAAATAGGGAGGCACGAATACAAAAACTCATCCCCGTGAAGACGGTTAATTTGCTCATCTTCTTCTGGCCGCGTTCGTGCACTCGCTGTGCATCCGGCGGAATCGTATACGGCCGTAGTCCTTTGCCGTTCATGCATGACCACGCCAATGTTTTCGCTTCCCATTCGGTTATATAGCTGCCATTGCACAATGGGCCAGGAAGTTAATTTTTGGCCAAAAAACTGATATTTCATACTTTAGACTAAACAAAAAGGACTAAAATTTATGAATTTATTTTTTCCTTAATGTGTTATTATCTACCTTTAAATAATTTATACAGTACATTTGTTTTGAATATTGTTTTAATGTTTGATCTGTTCAGCATTATCAAGTGTACATTTTAATATTCTTGTTTGTTATTCAACAAAATGTAAATTTATAAAGTCGTTAAAAAAATTCCCTCTAAATATATTTTAGGCCCAGTGTGCGTCGCTTACATATCCGCTTCCTTCTTTGGCAACTCGATGACGCTTTGGGGGGCCCTTGGAGTCCGGAAAAAGGCAACATTTTCGATTCGATTTTTTGCCAATTGCCCGAGACTGTGTCCCGTCGGCGTATGACGAATACGTTGTGTACGTGCCGCCGACGTTACTCATACGCACCGTAGGACTCGCCCGGCATCCCAGCTTACACGTCCGCGAAATATTTTGAACTTGAAGAGCACAAGCCTTCCAGCTCCCAGGGCGATATTTGTTTTTCGCTTTTGCATATTTTGCGGGCAATTTGGGTAAAAGGATTTCCACACCCTGCAACGCCGTCTCCAACTTTGTTTTCCCATAGAGCGGCTCCCTTTTTCCACAGCGCCTCAGCAAATCGCTCACGTAAAATATGCATGCGTTTCCTCGGCGGTTTTCGCTCTCAAGTGCCTGCAATTCAATTACATTTCGATTGATTTTCGTGTTTGGCCCCGAATCGAGGCGAAACCTCTTGGTCTGGTTATGCATGGGGCGTGTTTTTGGGCGATTTACGAGCGTGAACCGCCATTTTATGTATGTGTGGTTTGCCTTCAAAATACGATTTTTTACACTTCAGAAAAACCGATTAAGAAAATATACCCACAGATTATTTTTAACATGCTCTCGACTATAAATCATATCTTTAAACAATCTTGTATGGATTTAAACTATTTTAAGATCTTTCTAATTACCATTACTAAATTTAATTTTCTTAAAAAAATATTGTTTAAATATCTATTAAACCAAAAAATTGGTTTAATATATCCATAACATTTAGTACTGTTTTTTTTTGTATTTTCTTTGCTTGTGCAATGGCATTGTCTAATGAAATTCTTGCCCTGAAATTCACTTCTATCAACGTTTTTATTGCAGATGGCGAGACAGTTGAAATGAAAAGCTGAAATCAGTGATACACAAAGCAGAAAAAACCATTGAAATTGTAAGGATACACAGATGCAGATACGCCAATAAATGTACCAGCATATATGTATATACGGTTTAATGTCGAACTCGCAGATTGTTCCCTTTAAACAAATAAAAAAACAGGCAGCACGCCGAAAACCAATAAAATTAAATGGGAAAAACGAAAATCCAAGTTGCTGTGAGAGTGGGTCAATTGGCGAAGGCGAAGGCAAATCAATAAATATCTTGGGAAAAATAAGAGATATTGGTTGGATTTTTGTTACAGCAACCCCTCATTTTAAATTATCAGGTTTTTCTATGATAATGATTTAAATCCAGTGCTTATCCCCATAATCAACCACTAAACCCTTAAGAACACCAAACAATTTAATCTGAGAATCCCAGAATGCCTTTTCATTTAAATGAATTCATGTATTTAAATACATTTTCCTTGCTGTGCCAGTAAAACACCGAACATTTGTCCAAATGAATTGATGCCTCAATTATCTAAATGACTATGGCACACGTTTAATGGTTCTTTGTGAAACAAATAGTCCTTCCCATGCTGACTCTTTATGGGCTAGGCAAAGTGTGAATCAATGTACAGGGAATCAATTAAAATTTGAGAAATTGTATCGCTAGCACGCCCAAGGCTATGTCAGCACGTTGAGAATCCTCCAAAATACGCCCACGGGACCCATTCACTCTCAGAACGAGCCAAAGTCAAACCCAATCGCATAGATACATATGTACATTGCAAACTTGGTTTGTGTTTTCCAAAGTACGTAATGTTCTTGGTTGGCAAACTGGGATTCGCCGCCATCATCCATACCTGTGCACATACAAAGTAAAACATTTGATGGAGAAATGGGGGAGGCAGCTTGCATCCCGTACATATATAGATATAGACTGACAATGTTAGTGCACGCAATAAACTGTACACTCACTTCAACGATACCAATAAAACAAGGGGAGTTTTGAAGCATTTTTGTTTTTGTTTCCCCATTTGTGCTCAATATTTTTCCCATTGCGAAAGAAGTTTTCAAGTAAACTGTATTGGTTTCCGGTGTGTTAAAATTATTTTTCCAAGTATTTATTTGAGCGTTTAAATTCCGGAATCAAAGACACATATGGAGTAGTGTGATTATATAACAAATCTTACACACTGTTCAAAAGAATAGGGCTTTTAAATTATTTAAAAAAAGCATAGAATGAAAATAGGAACGTTATAAATCTATCGGAGTTCCAAAATACAAAATAATATTGTATTTTGCATACCCCTAATATCTACCGCTAGTTTTTTAAAGCCTACTACATAAAAATAAAGTGTATATAAAAGTGTTTTACTGTTATGTTATCATGATTAATGTAAATGAACTAAAAAAAAATTGTTCCGTTTATCCCCATTTTATTTAACCACCAATTCAAAACTTTCTTTATAATTACATGTTTTTTATCCAATATTATGATTTAGGCGTCTCTTTAAAGAAATGAAAAAAAGGGAGGTGGGAGAGATTTAAATCGAATTTCGCGCTAAAAGGACTGTGCAGATGGCAGGCCAAAGGACTCGGAAGGGCAGATAAGCGGTCATAAGATTATTTTTACTGGTGATCCGATGACCGTAAAAATGAGCGCCCGCAGCAGCGACTCTGTGGTGGAGTATATTCGCTCAAGCGGATATCCTTCATCGGAGCTGAAGTTCCATGTCCTGGCTGGCCATGTCCACCAATTTGCTTTGTTGTCGCGGCAGCCCGTCTGCCCTTTTATGAACTGCGAACTTGTCATCCGCCTTCGCCCTTTTTCAGCACTTGCCTTTATTTTGGCAGCGACATCGGCGGAGGTTTAGCTTCCCTTCGATGATAAAAACGACGCTGCGCCCATAAAATTTTACGGGCTCCTTAGGACTGCGAAGCGGTATCGGAATCGCCATCGAGTTCCATATATTGTTGAACACTTGAAACTAATGCCTGATTGACACCATCAAAGCGCAGCGAGGACACGGCGGAAATTACAAAATTTAACACTTTATGTGGTTCTTGTGGATACTTCAAGGTATATATTTTAAGCGCAACACTCCATTTATGACATAATGCCAAAACATAAAGCTTATATTGTGTACTTGATTCTATTTTAATAGTACCGATCGAATCGAGTGGCCACATTCATTTACGGTGACTTAAAACTTTTAGAGATTATTAAATTTTTTTATTAAAAGAAATACATTTTTGTTTAATTATTAAAACCTTTTATTGATGTATACAAAAAGGTGGAAAAATAAAAAATGTTAAAGCCGCATGTGTATTTAAAATACAAAAGGGTATTTTTGAATTTTTAATCTCTTGGAAAAGCAATATATTTGTCCAAACCATATAATCGAAAGTAAATTTTAAAATTTACAAGAAGGTTAATTGTGCAATTTCCCAAATGTTTTTTTAGATGATATTTTTGCGGTAATAAAATTTTATAAACATGGAGGCATTTCATCTTATTTATTAGATATACCACTTTTTAATAGATATACCATTTCTCTTGACTTCACTTGTTACTTTCTGCAGTGAACAAACTTGACCATATGATAAGATATGACATTTAAAAATATAAAAAAAAATATAAAAAAATGCTGGCTTGTTTCCAAAATCTATGTTCTCTTTTTACAAGCCCCCAACTGACCAACCAGATGATCGCCCTTGACCTGGTGCCATTAATTTAGATCTCATGCGTTCCATGCTGGTGCCCTGCAAACGGACATCCATCGAGATTGGCATATCCTGCACCTCTTCTTTCTTTTCCGGATTCGATGGAGCTTTGAATTTCATGTCGATGGTTTCGCCACTCAGTGGATCATCGGTGGACTTGGCAATGGAACGCAACACCTCACTCACATTGCGTATACGTGCGGGTGGTTTCTCTCTGGGTGGATCCGGATCGGGAAGTGCTGGCTCCTCTGCGATTTGATCAGACATCTTGGAGAACCTGGCGTATATCTTGTACTGATTGAAATCGAAGATCTTCCCTTGATTGGTGTACTGTTTAACGGTCTTCCTTCGTTGCTTTTTACGTTCGCCAAAGTCTCGGGTAGTCGCACCCACAGCCACCAGGGCGATGTTGCTCTGGCTGTGCTCCAAGTGGAAGCCACCGCTCTGGCAACTGCTGATCACAGCCCGCACCACCTCGGAACAATCCACTCTGGTCCCAAGCAGATTAGTCAGCGCAGAGGCAATCTTCTGAATATTCGGGGGATCAAACACGACTCTGGCCAGCGGAGTCAGCAGAATTTTGTGGCGCGGATCATGGTAAACTGGCAACATAGCACAAATCTTCCTAACCGCCAGCAAACCGGCCTGCTTTAGAGTCAAATACAGCTTGCCCCCACCCAATCGAGGCTGTCCGCTGATCGGTTTCTGGAAAGTGTACGTGTAGATATAGACACTTCCGCCGCCGTTGAAGACCAGGCGCCACATCTGATCCCTGCCGCTCTGCTTTAGTTGTCGCATCCTGGGACCCAGTTCAAAAATCACCCGGTTGGCAAAGTCCAGACTCTCCGTCATATCCGTTCCCGGGCCATCTCGAAAGTCGGGGCAAATCTCGGCAAAGGTCTCGCACAGTAAATCAAAGTCAAATTCTTTTGTACTTCTTCGGGAACCGCTAGCCATTATTATCTAAAAACGAACGAGTCAGATATTAATAAGAATCGGTCTTGTATTTATTGTACACAAAAAATTAAGAGGAGAAGTCCATTAAATATGCTTTCACAGATAGAACTTCTCATAAAATATATCAATATATTTTTGAAACTTAAATTTAATTGTTTATTAAAGATTCAAAGTAAAGAAGTTTCAACGTAAAACGTATAATAAATGTTGTATATAAAATTTGATGTTTTATAAAGAAAATCACGGAAAAAAATCAAATCGGTTATCTGCCATCAACTTTTTAAATGCAGATATAAAATAAAATGATTTGTTAAACAAATTGCAGCTAATTATTTTATACACTACACTATAAATCAATTTAAAAATTGAATCTTCAAACGATTTTAAACAGATCTTATTCTGGGTACTGCTGAGCTCGCAGAAATCCTTGTTTGTAAATATGAATATAAGTTGAAATTCTGTTTATAAAGAGACTTGGTTTCTGATTTCAGTAAACACTTCTGGTACCGTGCTTTATACAAGCAAGAAATTAAATATTGCGCAGCTCCAAGTTTTTATTAGCTCCTCCAAAACGTTTGGCTCTCGGATAAAAACTGATTGCAACTGTTGGGTTGCTTACTCAACCGAACTTGATATTTGAATGGAAACTGATCGGGAACGTTATCGAAAACTATTTTTATTAATCGATTAATGTGTGAACAAAAAAGTTAAATTAAAAATTTTATGTCCCTTTGTTTTATTCACACAGATTACATAAAAATTAAAAATTGCGGAGGGTGCAATAATTTCAGTGAAAAGTTTGCAACGCAGTGAGAAATACATTTTCGACATTATATTCTTGATCAGCATCACCAAGAGAAACAATGAAAAATTCAGCGAAAATCGACACACACTGGTCAAAAAAACATAGTAAATCTAAATATTTTTTACTTAATTTAATTATTTTTGCGCTTTGATTGCGGATCTTGGTTATGTTGATTTTATTTGGAATTTATTATAATAGCTAAGCATTTAATTTACATTTCAAACATATTTAACTTAAATAAAATGCATTTAAATCAAATAAGAACTATTTTAAATCTAATATTTTACACATAAGTTTAATATTTAATTTTAATAAGCATTATAAAATTTGTAATTCAATAGTTAGATGTTTATTTTTACTATTCGTTTTATAGAATATTTTATATTTGTAATATCTGCAAGGGTATATAATCGTCGAACTGCCAAATTATGCACCTTCTCTTCATTTTATTGATTTGGATCTACATTGTTGTTTGACATTTACAGTTTAATAACTATAGCAATTTTTCTGATTTCCATTTATTATGTATGAACAGCCTCAGTGTAGTAAAAATTCTTTAAAAAAAATAAATAAAGTTTAATGGTGAAATGTGTTCGTTGCCACACTGGGTATTAAGAAAAGTAACAATGTAATCGAGCTTCACAGCTTTTACTTACCTGCCTGGGGATATATTTATGTGGCCATGTGTGCAATAACTTGGCGACAGGCGACGGGCGACGGGTGACAGGACGAGGCTGCTTTTCACCTTCGAATTTAATGAGCTTCCACGGCACGTGATTATTAGGCGAACGGGCGTACGTGTAGGATTCTTTACCGAAATTTCCTTTCCGGCTGGCTACAGCTGCTGACAATTCCCCGAACACTCGCCAGGAAAAGTGCTCTCCTTCGCCGACTTAACCACATCGCATCCGCATTCACAATGGCGCACCGTACCATGGCCACATGGGTGCGATTCCGTAGTTTGCCAGCCGTCTACCGCACATCTTCACATATTCAAAATTTTTACTCAGCTTCTTTTAAGGCGAAACATAAACAATTTTTCGCGACGCTGAAAAACTTTTAACTCGTTCGGTCCGTACATTTTCCACACGTGTTTCTGCTTCGGTTACCTCCACCTACATAAATAAACGCCATCAAGGTAGAAAAAAATATGAACAGTATCTTCTTTTGAGCTGAAACACAGATATTCCTTTAAGAAGTAATAGGTGAAGCTTAAAGTTAAGGCTTTATAGCTGAAATATAATAATATTTGAAAACTAATATTGAGATTGAAAATAATTTATAATTTCGATCACAATTCTAAAATTTCAGAAAAAAAATTGTGCTTGCTTTGCCAAGTTATAAATGATGCGTGACAAACATGAGAAGAAAATAATATTTTGCTGAAATACTATACTTAGCTGAGCGTAGGAAATAATTTTTGGAAATTTCCTTTAATTTTTTCAATTCTCAATTGAAATTATTTTAATGAAAAAACAACTTGGCAAAATATTTAGCTAACAATTAGCATCTAATCTTTTTGTTCATAACTAAAAACAAATTGAAGATAATAAATAAAATTAACTGAAAGCTGCTTCATGTATAGCTGTTCAAATTTTTAATGGAAAATTTATTTCATTTTAATTCACTGGATGTCCAATTAGAAAATGTAGCTTCTCTTAGTGGCCCCTTCTAGAATCAATCATCTTGTGGCCTAGATTTTCCGAAACACCAGCGAAATCAGTTTGAGAGTTGATCAAGTCCATCAGTGAGTCAACGATCTCGTCCAGGGTGAGTGGATGTCCATTGGCCACCATTATGGCCATGATTAGGGGTGCTAAAATGTCGTTGTAGCACCCGTCCATTGTACTTCCACCGCCTGCAGCTGGGTATTGGAAATTTAAGAAAATAAAACACTAGTGCTCAATTTGGAATGCTCGATCTCTGTTGTACTCATGTGAATTTATGACATCTCGGCTGACAAGCCCTGCAGGGCTACTTCTCAATATCTTGTCGGGTTTCCACATCACCACCGAGTGGGTTGGTTTGGTTGGGGGAAATTCAATTTGAAAAAGTGTCACTTGTCAGTTGGTCACAGTCCATTGTGTTGCTCTTGCTGTTTTCCACCCATGCTGTGCATTTTTTGGTTTCGATATATCAATACCACGGAATAGGGCAGGCGATGCGGGGATGTGCAGATACATTTCGTATGCAAATTGCTCGCAAGTCTGAGACTGGCAAGTCAATAATAAAAAAAGACGACCACCCATGTCGCAATCCACATATACATACATATATGTACATATACATACATATATGTACATATACATATACATATGCAAATAACGACACGCCCACACCGCCCACATCCAGCAGAGGTACAATCTTCAGCTTATTCCATTTCATCTAGGTATTAAAAAAAAAGGTTGTTTAACAACCAAGATTTATGCACCTTTAAATCTATAGTGCCAACACTATTTTAAGTCAAACAATGTTCTAATCCATCTATGGAGCAACCAAATTAGTCATACTTTCAAATATCTTTGAAAAAGAGTTTCTTTTACTGGTATGAGTTATTTCGTTATATAAACTTAAATTTGTATTTTTGGTTACCAAAAATATTCTTAAAACAAGTGAATTTTTATTTTATCTTTATTTATAACATTTTATTAACATATTAATAAGTTTTTTAATGTATTCCCTTTCTATAAATTTAACTAAAATTAAGATATTTTAATGATATTATTCTTATTTAAAGTACCTACATACATATTTATTTAATTTTATAATATCAATTTCTATAAAATTCCAATAAGATTTTAAATAAAATTAACATTAACTTTAAAGAGCTTAATTGATTTTTTCCTGGAAATAATGTAACTTATTTAGACTCTTAAGTAAGAAACAAAAAAAAAAAAAAAATTTGACAGAATTTTTTTAAGAAAATTTTAATTTGTTGATCTAAAAAAATGTTCACATAGTACACTCTATTTTAATTGTATTTTAAGACTTAGTATTGGTAAAAGTATTTATTTGAAATGGAGCTACAGCTGATGTTCCAAATTAAAAAACCCAAAACAAACGTTAAAGTAATGATAAATTTTAAAATTAATCGAACCCAAAGGAAAAATCAATTCTATAATAGAATCTAGCTGTTCTGTACGATAGTAACACGATAGTACATCTAAATTGAGAAATCAGACCTTAACTCCAGCTTAGAACTCTAAATGACGGTGGTTCCCACACTCAGAGATTTTGATTTCTAGAATATATATGTATAAATTGTATATTTATTTAGCTATTTTTCCAGCCCTGAAGTATCGGATACATTCATGTGTGGTTGCATTTGGTTGTGGGTGTGATTCTGGGGTTGGGGTTGGGGTTGTGAGATTGCATACGGCTTTGTTCACTGCCCCCCGATCAGCACTCAGTCAGTTTCTGAGTCTTTGGCGGATCGCGAGCTTTGCAAAATCGACATAGCGCTGAGTTGTGGCTTTTGTTATTCCATAATATATCTGTAAGATTAATATATACACAGTGCTGCGTTCACACAAATAAAAGTGCGCTTTTAAAGTATTATATCTTACGCCCTCGCTATATTTATTTAGTAGATTAATATCATTAAAGTGATGAATATAAATTTAGAGTAAGATTATTAATTTAAATAAATCGTTCAAGTAGTGTCCCATTACAATTATATTATTTGGTGTATATGCTCGAAGACTTCATGTGCGAGTCTTTGTTGTTATTCATTGAATTCTGTAAACACAGTGCTATATGCAAGCAAAATTAAAGTTGATAAGCGTTTCGGCACGCAATAATAATTCGATACGCCTGAAAGAGAAAACCGGCAAGTAAACAATTTGAGGCAAAACGCTGACTTATGTGCACGGGTATATATGTACAATGTACATATATTTAGCAGTCGGAATGTCTCTATCTCTCGGGCGTAGAAAAGCGCACACACGCACAATATTGGACAAAAAAATATTACTAAGTTAAATAATATCGAAACAAGAGCTAAATCACGTTTTCCCAAAAGCAAAAGATTACGAAATAATACAAAAATTCAATATTGTTTGGCTTAAGAATGTATATATACTGATTTTCCTCCTTTTTTTGTGGATATTTAATTATTCGCACAAAACTAAAATAATATTTCTGTAATAATATTCCAATTAAATGCGATCTAAATTAATTTTGAAATAACGTTGTTGGAACAAAAGGAAATTTGTGTGTAGAAAAGAAACTTGAGCACTGCCTTTTATAAACTGAACGTGACTATTTTTCACTATTGTATTTAAAATTACCGAACGTGCTGCAAAAGATAACAAAATCTTAGTACAATATTAAAATATGTATATGTATTTCCATCATTTAATTTGTTAAAAAAAATTATACAAAGCCTTCTGCATAGATCAATTCTAGTAGATTAAGCTCAAATACTAATGTGCAATAATATTTCGAACTCTTTTGATAATTCAGTCGAATATCTACAGTTCGAAGTTTTCTTATTTATGGACAACAGTATACAGTATATAAATACTTACCCTTAAACAATATATTGTACTTCCTTGCAGAACTATGTCAGAGCCGAACATAAAATTCGTCTTCGACTTCGAGAAGTTGAAGCAGACGTTCGGCGAGCTCTGTCCGGATTTCAAGGAGGAGCCCGATTACGAGAGGGCCACTGTTAGTCGTCGCTTTGCCCAGGAGGTGATTTTCACCTACAGCAAGGAGGCCGCTGCAGCCAAATCCAAAAAGAAGGACGTGTCCTGGTCGATGCGGTTGGATGTGGAAAATGAAAACGGCACAACCATTCACAGCGAGGTAAAGATCCAGACGCACTGGGTCCGCGAACCGCCGCAAAACCAGCCGTTTGTGATGCGGGGTCTCCTGCTGTTGTCCTTCAAGCAGGCCAGTCTGCTGGCGGTGGAGAAGTATTGCCAATTGGTTCCCCACCAGGTGAAGCGGGGCGAGCTGGTGCTCACTCCTCTGGCTGGAGCCGTGTTCTCCAAATTCGAGATGCCCCAGCTGGCCGAGGCTCTGGGTGAACCACTTGACGATGTCGTGGTGGCCGTCATCAGCAGCTGCCAAACGGATGGCTATTATCTGGAGCACAGTCGCTGCCACATCGCTTTGGTGGCCCTCATCAAGACCGTTTCGGATCTAAAGATGCGGGCCTCCATCGTCAAAAAGACCATCAAAATGTACAAGCTGCATGGCAAGGATTTCGACATGGAGAAGTTCAAGGTTTGGAGCACTTTCCTAAGGAAGTCTGCTCCTGCAAAGCGACGGTGCGACAGCGATGGTGATGATTACGACAAGCTGGCCGAACAGGTTCTGGCCTTTAACATCAACAGCAAGGAGGAGAGTCGCAAGCAAAAAGTTTCGATGAAGTGTGCAGCTAATTTTCAGGTACAGAAATCAGGAACCGGAAAAATTTGAGGTATCCAAAGATTTTATATTTACAATGAATACGGACTTAAAACCCTACTTGAGACTGGCCAAGCCATTCTTCTTTACATTGAACCAATCAACTGTAGCGATCCCCAACGAGAATAGTTCACAAGTCGCAGTACAATATTCATTAGATATTATCTGTCTTTTGTACAAACATTTTAAAATTATATCAATAAAAATCAGTTTCTTTCGGTTCAATGTAAGTCTAGTTCTTTCATTTCCCAGCTTACACTTTTAAATATTTTTATCAGGGGTTGAAACTTAACAAAACACAAATTAGGCTTACAAGCAAAAAAAAAAATAAAAAGTTAAATGGGGTTATGCCTTTTTTGTAATATATTGTGCAAACCCACTTCATTATCTGAACATATCTTATTAAATTTTTAAAATTCAATGGCCAAAGTAACTAAAAATATAATTTTATAATTCTCGAATATTATTGGAAGTTTGTAAGATGGCACATGAGTTATCAGCGATTGATTAACCCTAATTGTTCTACAAGGTTTATTCGTTTTACCCTGTGATTTCGTCACATTAGCTTTATAATCTTCTTATAATAATTTTTGGAAACAAAACAAAAGAGGCGTTTTCATTTTAAGTGATGGCGGAAACTATTTAGTTTTCTCAGTTGGCTTCGGCTTACGTTTCTGGTGCAAAACCATCGATAACTTCTTCCGTTCATGCTCTAAATGCGTACACAGACCTACGGATTGCATAAAGAAATCCTTGGAATGTTGAGGATGTTCATCTTCTTGGTTCTTCTCTGCTGGCTTGGTATTGGAACGAGCCCGTTTGAGAGCTGCTTGCAGGTTGAGACGACTTTTCTTCACCTCCGGATTGGTGTTTGAAGGGCGCGGTGGTTTCGGAGGTTCAACAGCGGGGGTTTGAACTTCAACGCCGGGTTCTATACCGTCTATTATGAAATACTTCTTAAGCAGCTGGCTCTCAGTGGGTCGCTCCATTACGAAATGCGGTCTTATGGAAAGTTCCGGGCCAATGATGAGCGGCACAATGGCTTCACTTACGATTTCCCTAACCACCAGTTCGTTGGGCTTAAGGTCCTGCTCCGTGAAGGCCAAGCAAAAACGATCTATGTCGTCCTGGAGGCGAAGTACCAAGTAGTGACATTCCGCATTCATTTCGTACAGCATCTCCTCCAGTTCGTTGATGTAGTTGTTTTTGATCACTGGATCCTGTGAGATGGGATAATTCTATTACAAAACTTTAACTTTTATATATCATTGCGGAAAGGACTACAATATTATAGCCTATGAATCAGAGGAATATACAGTTATTTCTATATGCAATCGCATAGTTATATTGGTTTAAAAAGTGTATCTTTCATACACTTTTCTTCTCACAGGAAACAAACAATTACTTACTGCATCCGCCTGTGTGCCGAAAACACTAACGATTGTCTGCAAGAATCGAAAATATTTATTTAAAAGAAGGATGTTATGGTGCATAAATATATGATTCACATACCTGATGGATCGCCAGATGGGTTTTCATGGCCCTTTGGCAGTAGGCAATATCATTAACCAACTTTTTTGGCAGTTTGTAGAATTTTCGCAAATAGTGGTCGAAGAATCGTTGCACATGTAAGTCCTTGCTTGGCATTGAATCGGCACTACGCATTTTCACCAGAAAGTCTTTGATTATCTCATAGCGCTCCTTGGGCGTGAAATCGTTGAAATTAATAGCCTCCATCACATGTGAATAATATATTTTTCGTTTTTTATTATTTGTTTGTTATGATGCCAGAAATTGCGGCTTCTTGATTATTAGTGTTACCAGAGTATATAAAGTCGGGAAAAATATTTAGTGGCAATACTGTGATATCGATAGAAACTTATCGATCATTAGTCTTCTATTTATTTATCGAATTCAAATTGAGCTCTAGAGTATTGTTTTTGCTAAGATGTAATCCTATTAATTTGAGATAACAATAAATAATTAACTCGTCACTTTAATCAATTTCAATTAGCAACATTTAGTACAAATTAATCACAATTAACACCTGCTTTCTACTAAGATCAGTGAATTTATTTAATGTTTTCTTGTGTTTAACGCTTGATACTACCATGTTGTGACCTCTAATGACCGGTAATTAATGGGAAATCCCAATTTACGACCTGAGCAGGCACAGCTGTCAACCCAGGCTCAATGCTGTGTTTTGGCAGTAAATATGATTGATAGTGTTCGGCTGCGGCTGAGTTCTGTTCAACCATGTGCGTAAATAAATTAATTACTATTTAATTATTCACATATTGATCACTCACAAACGTGCCAAATTTATGCGAAACTGCGTCCATTTCAATTAAGCATCGCAGCAAGTAAATGAAGAAATCGGAAATTATCGAGTGGTTTAAATGTTAATTATCTTCAGTTGTTTCGAAACATTACAATATGCCTATTGATTTCATTTAAAACCTAAATACATACATACATTTTAAGTAAGTACATATGTATGTATGTAGACAAAGTTAGTCCTTACGTTTCATAGATCTGTTCTGCACAGCTTTTGAGGCTCCTCAACTGCCAACTTTTGTTTTCCTCCTGTTTTGCAATATCCTCCGGCAACTTTAAAGCTCTTTGGCCTGGCAAGAAAACTTTTGACCACAAAAGGGTCTGCCGAAGGAGCCCCATAATCCTCAAAAGGCTTTGGCATTGCCAAAGCAACCAGAATACGCAACAAATCTTGGACGGCAATGGGAAACGGCCAAAACAGATGCAGCTAAAATCTCATCATAAGCTCTTTCTTGGCCAAATCTTAAGTTGGCTTTCAGCACAAGCATATTTAGAGGCTATGCCTTGCGTTTCCCTGTTTTTCGGTTTTACTTTAACATTTAGTCAGGGAAATTTAATTCTGGTCTGATTAAAGAAAAGTTCTAATTGAGTCAACAATTTTATATCGGGTAGTTATTCATTGTTTAATTAACAGCGGTACAGTTGATAGAAATATAAAAAAAAAGAGACAAGAAATTATTTTTTAAAAAAATCTGTTAATAAAATTAATAATAAGAATTTAATAAATTTATTCAAAATACATAAAACTAAATTATATAGCACCAGTTAAAATATTGTTTAATTAAAAAAATTTAATATTTCCAATTATGACGAATTATGGCAAAAATTTCAGTAGAGAAGTACTGTGCGTTAGGAATTTATGAAATAAATAGTAATATCATTAATAATTAATAAACTCAGTAAGCATTAAATATTTTGAAATTTTATTTAATATTTAAATGTAAAATCTCATATAAATAAAATTTCTGACAATTTTTTGGGTCAGAACTCGAATTTAAATAAAAGTTAAATATTGCTATGGGTAGTTTCCGGTTAACGTTCAAAACATTTTTAAAATTTTTTTATATTGCTTAAATTTATTAAATCCAAAATTAAGTTTTACTTATTTTGTTTTCTGTTTAAGGTTTTACTTCTTATGAGGATAGCCTATTTTGCACTACAGGTAAACGTTTTATTAGTTTTACATTTGTTGTTAAACTTGATTAAATTAACTTACGTAAACAGTTTCATTAAATGTGTTTAATTTAATCAATTGTGTTCGTTTCGATCAACTTTCCCTGCAACTTTCCCTGCAAATTGTTTGCATGTTTTATTGTCCACTTCAAGGGTCGTCTTAAATATCGCAAAGCTAATAATAAAAGTCGTGAGCGAAGCACTCCACGTACTTCAGTTGTAATAGGAGTCTATATAACTGATGTCTCCTGGATGCCAAGCAATATTCATCTTGCGACTTCAAAGGACGGCCGTGGCAACAATAGATGGGCAAGGACAAAACAATAGTCGCTGTTATCCTGGCGATGCCATGGTTAAGGAGGCACTTTTTGGGGCCGCAAAAAAAGGACGCACAAAAAAGGACACTGGTAGCACCTAATGGTCCATTGTGGTGTCGGGTGTCGATGGTGTCGGTGGTGTTCGTGGTGTACTAGACCTGGACCTGGACCTGGACCTGGGCTGGTGTTGCCAGTTATTCCGGCCGGAACAGTTGCACGCGGAGCCACCGACAGTGGCCCTCATTTATCATTTACACACCAACGCACGGGAAAACAGTCTGAAATGATGGGTTGTTTTGTTGTGGGGGGTGGATGGGATTGGGATTCTAGAGCCGAGCCCCCCCGGTAGAAATTCCATTAACGCTTTATGTCGGCGCATGGGCACATCGCTCCCGTCATTTGCATTGATTAAATCACTTTGCGGTCGGTTCGGCAAATGGTTTTAAAATCCCCAACCAACTTTCCGCTCAATTGTTGCTCGCCCCTCTGCTTTTATGCACTTCGCTGGCGTCCTTCTCTTTTGGGTCTCTCACAAATTGCCTTTGTTTTTCATTCGACTTTTTTTTTCTACCCGAATTTCTATTCATTTTTGGTGGCACGTTGTGTACCCATATTTCCAATAAATTTCCTCTGATGGCAATGTGGATTTTGGGTCGTAAATTTTTCAGTGCTCAGAGAGGAAGGTGAAAATGTAATTGGTTCCCAAGGGAAAGTGACGAAATTGCAGCGTTTGTTCCATCAATGTTGCTTCTACGTTTACAATTTTTGTACTTAAAAAGCTTTTTTATATTTTAAGAGGTAAATTACGTTAAAGTTTTAAATCAAATCCACAAATATTAAATAAAACAATTTTGCGGACGCATGCATTATGTTAAGGATGTAGAATAGCCGGATTAATTTGAATTCCTTTCCGGTGCATCCTTGAATGGGTAACAACTGTCGAAAATGAAAATTATTCCAACAAACCCACTGGATTCACCCACTCCATTTCCGTGCTGTCGGCAACAGGCTTTCGAACAATTGTGAAACTGTACGAATACGCGTTGAAAAAGCTTAAAAACAAAAGCAAAAGAATGGTTGATGGTTTTATTACACAATTTCTACAAAGGTGTGTATGTGTGTGCAGGCCACTGTTAAAAGCAAAAGAAAATAAAAAATTCAAAAGCGCCTATGGCGCAGCGCATGTAAAAAAGCATATATTTATTTAGCCAAAGGAGTGGAAAAATATCTAGAAACAAGATCAAATTAAATGACAATTAAAAGTAATTGCATTGCTGAGTGGCAGAATATTTTATTGCACAAGGCAATTTTTGAAATTAACGGCCGATAACTGATAACAGATATCGGTGACAGCTAATGACAATCGACGGGGTGGCAACGCCTGGCCATTATCAAACAGCTGTTTGTCGGAATTTTTTGCAATTGCACGTAACTTTCAAAACATTAAATTTACCTGAGAAATGATAATCCTGAGTAAATGCTCGCCTATAAGACAGATTTTGAGACGTTGTCATCGACAGGGTATGTAGAAATAATAAAAACTTGATTAAATGGCAAATAAAGGATTTATTCTTTGTAAATCACTTTTAGCGGTTGAAAACAGCAGCAAACAGGCAAATTTAACCGCATATTTGGGGAAATGGCCCGAAAAAGAGCAGCAGGAATTCCGGCAGCACATGCGCATCATCACGGACTTCATCAGTGAAACGGAGGAGCAGCAGCTTCATGAGGAAATCGAACCCTATATAAGCCGACTGCGCTACGAATTCGATCACTGGGACGATGTGGGTAGAGATCATATACTGATGTATATATATAGTGTTCAAGATGGGATTTACTTACTTGCAGGCCATTCACGGATTCCGGGAGACGGAGCGCAAGAAGTGGTTCCCCCAAAATCGAGAAATACTGGAACGCGTGCGCCAAGTCGCCTTCGATGGTGCCATTATGCCCTACGTCCACATCCTGGATTTGGCGCCTGATGGCGTTATAAAGCCCCACGTGGATAGCACCCGTGTAAGTTGAGAAACATAATTTTCATGTATCATAAACATTTTTTATTAAATTAATCTACAAATAAGATTATCTAGATATTCGCTTTTTGAGAGATATATGGCATATTAGACTTACATGTCTTTCTTGGTCTTTAAGATATTCCATGCAAGAATACATGTCATTTGAATAAGCAGCTATATTAAAATTGAATAAGTTGATAAACTAAATGTACACCATCCCCAATTTCTTGGTAAAGCTGAAAAAAATATTAATTATTTGTTAAACCCTTATTTGTAAAAAAGAACTTGAACTTTGGTGTTTTCTATTTAAAGTCATGTTTTGTTATTTAATTATATTGTTAATTTATTATTATGTGCTAGCATTAAATGAATTGTCTTTGTCCCTTAAATTTTCTTCCGCAAGCAACCTTTTCCTAGCATTTACGAACAACTGAAAAAAATATAAGGCCAATCAGCCTAAAATTTGTAGATAGCACACTCCTATTTTCTAACTTCTGTCAGCCTTTTAGCAACAAAGAAAACCATTGAATAATTTATGTCACAAACTAATATGCAATGCAATCTTTTTCCCTTGTTAGTACTGTGGCAACACAATCTCTGGGATAAGCTTGCTAAGTGACAGTGTCATGCGACTTGTGCGCACGGATGCCCAGCGTTACCAGCAGAAATCATCGGGCACTGCTGCAGCAGAGCCGGAATCGGAATCCAAGGGGTCAGAGCCCGATGCAGCTTATCGCCATCAGCCGAAGGCGTCGCTGGAGAACAACTTCTACGCAGATCTGCTGCTGCCACGTCGCTCCTTGTACATAATGAGCCACACGGCTCGCTACAATTTCACGCACGAGATCCTGGCCAAGGAACAATCCGAGTTCCAGGGCACGCCGGTGCCGAAGACACGTCGCATTTCCATCATTTGTCGCAACGAACCCTAAGACTACCATCTATTGTTGTCGGAGAATGTATTTCGGTGCAGCTGGTCTGATATTATATTTATTTTTTTAATACATTTGAACTTATCCAAAGGTTATTTTCGCAGACTATATTTATATAAATTGTTCATATGAATTGCATATTATACTTAAAATACGATAAATGAATCCAAAGCGTGTACAGTAATTTTAGTTGCTATCCTAAAGTTAAATTACATTAATTCCTTATTTATTTTCATTAAATTTCTGTCCAAGTTTATTTAATGTTTCAAATATTTTACAAGTTTAGACTTCTTTTTTGCTTTTAATAACTAAGGTTTAAAATTATGAAATATTTTTGATTTAAAAAGTCATTATTAAATACCTATAAATTAGCTTGGAAACTAAAATAAATTTTGAATTCTTACCGTGAAGCCTTTTAGGCAGTCAAAGCAACTTATATTTGTTAATAAGCTCACTAAAGTCTCGTTAAAAAGTTTTAAAGTTTGGCAGTAATTGTTGTTCTTTAATTACAGTCAAATAAGTAGTTTCCGCCAGTCACGACAAGAAGAATTTAATACCCCTTCAAAAACGCTAACATTGCATTTGTTTGCCAACTAGTTTAAGTTTCGAAAGCATCAAGTAGTTAAATGGAATTGTATACAAAAAGCGAAACTTTCGATTCGCCTGCCTGAGATTTTCTCAATACGAATAGAAATAGAATACTAACCGAGAAGTGGAAATGAGGAGATAGAAAGGTGTATCTTTGATTAAAAGTTAAGAGCTCGAAAAACAACCAATCAGCGCTAGTGGGATTCGTTTGCACAACGCTTGACGCCTTTTAGCCTATATTTGTTTGTTTGTTAGAGGTCTTTCAGCCTTGGCTTATTTGCGCAGGAGATTGAAGACATCCCAGCAAATCCCTGCGCAAATATAAATCTAAGGGCGTTATTTTTAGAGCCCCGATAAGAAAACATGACGATTTGCAAATGATGTCATAAATTTACAAGCAACACGGCAGTTGGGTGGTGTACGCATACGTATTGTTTATGATGAATGCGTGGTGACGAACGGATATCATTCGGCGATAAAACATCTTCGCAATTTGGCGCTATTTGGCGTGGTTTTAAATTATGAGGGGGAGTAATGTTGGCCCAAAAGCTCGCTGTTAGTTTCTCTTACGCTGTTAGAACGCCATCCACACGGCTGTTAATGTGTTTAAGTCGTCGAAATTTTGACAATTTAGTTCCACCGAGCGTTAATCGGCACTACTAACTTGAGCATTACAAGGATGTTTAAATGGGGCTCAATAATACGAGGGCTTTCTAAAAATATGGTACCTTGCTTTCTGGTATTACAAACCAGTTAAAAGACTAACTACCACTTTTAAATTCAAAAATATAGATAACGAGCCTAAACTTAATGGTGTCTTGTTACATTTCTTTTCACAGTATAAAATTATTATTATATTATACAGTATTAAAAAAATATAAACAAAACACAATTTATTGAATTAAAAAGTTAAAAAAAATTAAAGCTCAAATACAAATAGAAAACAAAAAAAAATTGATTCCTTAAAACCTACTTTACCAAACATTTTATTTTAGTTAATACTAAGTTATTTTCCTCAATTGCTTAGCACAAAAATAAGTTTCCTAACAAAATATCAAGGGGTCACCCTGGAACCAATTAATATGTGTGTAAATTCACAATTTAAAAAATTTCTTTCACTTTGAAGCATCTGCTTCCAATAAGTAAAAGAGCAATCAAATCAATTGAAAATATGTACATATGTACCTTTCAATTAAAATGTTTAACAAAGTAGCAGCACCGAATAAATAGTCCAAGAATGCAGTTCGTTTATGGTCAGAAGTAACTCTAAGCCCACCTGCTCCTCGTTCAGGTGTTCAGTTCATCAACGGTTTAAGGACTTTTGAACAACCTTCAGGACTCAAGTGGAGAAATGGCTAGAAAGCAAAAGGACTGTGAAGGATAAGAAAATGGAAAAGCAGGACTCGAGTGGCTCGAAATGAAAGCCAGATGAAGAAATACGGCTTCTGCAGGTGAGTTGATAAAGAAAAGGCATCAACATTTTGTTTTGCCCCAGAAACAAAATGGACCCAAGCTCAAATCTGCAGGATGGCAAGAGTAAAAGGGAATTTCCCTTGCTGCCATTTTCGTTCTGGCCAACAAAGTGGCAACTCGAACTTCTGAACAAATTATCAACTGTATGCAACAGAAACATCACAAATAACAACAATAATCTCGGCGACAATTTCAAGAGGCAGCCCGCAAAAAAAGGGCCAACAAAACCCTAAGCAACTTTTATTCGAAGCTTTATTTTGGTTATTGCTATTATTATTATTATTATTATTATTTGCCTGCCATCTACTCGTAACAATTTCACCCTTTCTGCGGCGGTCCCCCCCCTAAAAAGTTGGGCGAAACTTTGGGTTTTTCATTTCGCTGAAACAGTTCTCGAACTCCACTCCACAGGATTTTGACCCCGTTTGTAATTGGACTACCGGAAAATGGGTCCAAAATAGGACACCATTCTATTCTCTGCCTTTGATTGCTTTATGTAAATATCTCCCATGTAGGTATTAATTTGACTAATAAAGATATTTGAACATTTTTAATCATTTTTTTTTGCCTGCGTAACATATGAAAATATTCAAATAAATTATTAAATATATATAACTTTAAGCAGTGTAACTAGCTATCTTTCTTTTTCTCTGAACTTTAATATTTCTATTAAAAAGTTAATGAAATAGTTTGGTTTATTCTTAAATTTTCACACCATTTTTTAAACAAATACTAAAAAAAAAGTGCCTTTATTTCACCATTTTTAGACTGGGGTCTTTCTAGCTTTGCTTGTTGTAATCCCAGAGATTCGGGAAATTCAACTGCATTGCTTTAAGAAATTCCTAGCTCAACTTAAAAGCCGATGTGGGGAAAAGCAGAAAATGCGCTTCGGGCGGTGCTTTTGTCCTGCGTCGCCTGTCGAAGGACTCGAAGGGACACGCTCTCACTCCGCGGACTTTTCACTGCCAAATATTTTCTTTTGAGCAGCGTTGGGCAGGACAACTGATGCTTCTGGCCGTTGATACGCTCTGCAAGTCCTTGGCAGCAGAGCCAAAATAAAAAATCCAATTAAATGAAGTTCTTTTTTGTTGTTCCATGCGCTTTTGCAGCGTTTTCTTTGCGCTTTTACTGGAGGGGAAAGTGCATCAGCGATGGACAAGGAGCTTAATGCTCAAATTCGCACTCTGACAATTCCATAATCCAAAGGATTCAGTCAAGTACAGTGGCAGAGGAAATTAATACTAAGTAAATAACTTGACACCTGCAAAGCTACCCACTTAATGTCATTGGTGGATTAGTCAGCGAAAGCTGGGATCAAAGGATGACATATGTAAGTGCACACGGAGGGAAAATATTCAATATTTCTAATTACTCAAGTTTGTAAGTTTGAAATGTAGTATGTAACAAAACAATTTATCTTTGGATATTCAAAAAACATAATTTTAATTTATTGTCAAGTTATTATCGCAAGGCTTTTAAAATTAAAGTTACCTTTCCAAGTCGTTTTTTTTTTTACTATTTTCGGAATTTATTTAGATTTAAAACACATGGGAACTATTAAAACCTAATATTTTCAACATTACCAAAAGTATACAATAATAACGAAAGTAGTTAAGTACGCATTGTATATAAAATTATTATTTTAAATTTAACTTAAATATTAAGTATATTATTTAGAATTCAATAGTCGATTATTTTTTTTACTATTCCATTTTTTTATCACTTTACTAAAATGTATGTTAATATGAATTCTTAGCTTTCCTGAATAAACTTTAGTTATTGCAAACTAGTTATAGATGGAATTGAATATGATTTTCAAAACTAATAAATTGGGCAATTCGGACTGAAGTATAACCATTAACAATTTCTGTTTAGAATCATCAACGTTTTGATACCCTCATTTACAGTTTGGCTTTTCCTATCCCAAATCCGGGTGTCGAATTTTCCGGTCTTAATGTAATTACAACCCATCAAATGTCGCTAATTTTGCAGAGATTTCCGTCGAACAGGGTCCACTGCTTGGTGGGGCATAGCATTGAATTAAAATTGTCCGGGGAATAGATGATCGATAATTTGCCCCTTCCCCAAAATTCAGCTTGCCGAGATTAATTGAGCATAAATTTTTATTGCGCTTCGCTGGAGTTGCGTGAATTGTGAAAAATATATGGCAACAGGAGGGGCAAAGCCAACCAGAGTGTCCTTGGGAAATGTTTAATAGACTTTTAAGTCATTTTCCGTTGCCCTGCGAGACGCCCCCCATCCGCAGGACCCTTGAAGGACCCAGTCCGCTAACTGCTGTCACCTGCCGGCAATCACGGCCATTAATCACGATTATTTCGAACTGAAATCGCAAAAACCGACCCACAGCCTGTTCGTAGTGTTCCCCACGGTTCGGCGCTATTACTCACATTAATAAGTAATTATTTTAACTTGGCTGGCACACAGCACACAGTTTCATCGGTTTGAATTGGTCTTCGAGCGAGAGTGATGGGATTTGCGATGGTTTATGGCCACATTTTCACACTTCGACACGCACTGAGCACGGTTCACTGAGTCCAGATATATTAGCATACACGTAGTGAATTTTAATAAGTGTATGGAAAAACCAGATAAGCGATTTACAATCGCCAATCTTGACAGGCAGATTGGCGATACATTTAATAGTTTTATCTCGTCCAGTTGATTTATAATAATCTACAATTTTTTTAATTTAATTTAAGTTAAATATACTAAACCAATACCAAATCAAATTCAAATTTTTAAAGATCTTTTGGTGCTTTGACCAATTGCTAGTTAACAATCATTTTTAAACAATTTAATTTATTTTTTATATTAATACCTACATAAATGTAGTTTAATTATCTTTACTTTTTATATGAAGAACATTATTTGATTGGTCAAAAAACAATTTGGTTTGATAATTAAATTGTGTATGTACTTAGAACTTTATCCAAATTTGCAATATCAATGTTTTTGACCCTGTTAAGAGAGTATTAAAGTCTTGTAACAAAGTACTAGATCAAAAAAAGTATTCAAACGATTTTATTTATTTTTGTTAAAATAAAAATAAATACTACAAGATACAAAAGATGTTTAAAAATGTCTAAGTTTTGCCAGTGACTCAAATAATCAGATACAACAATCTCGAATTTACACTGATACATTGCACTTACATAGCAAGCTAATTCTAAATAGTAAAATTAAAGAGGTAAGAGTTCAAGTTGTTTTTCAAAATCAACCAACTAGCATGGAAGTTTACTTGCAATGCGTAGTTGCCAAAGTGGTTTTCCTGACAAATAGAAACACTTTAATCCCCATTAGATGGTCCCCAATCCGGAGTCTGGATTGAACCCCCTGGTGGCCATGGTCTGCCCGGCGATTAAAACTTTCTGCGGCTGCCCCATGTTTAAGTTTCATTTTCAGTTTCTGGCCGTGACTTCTACAATCCCAGAAACGGTTGGCCGAGTCAAAAGTTTCTGCTCTGCGGTTAATTCGTTTTTATTTTAGCTGGATGCGATTGTTTAACCGAAAGCCGCAAAACCAACTGGCGCCAGTCTGTCCTTCTGTCGAATTTCCCATCCTGGCCACAACAAGTGAGATGTCAATCAATAGTTCTGTAGCAAATTGAGCTGGCAACTTTTCCCGCCGGAATAAATGTGCCCCCCCCCCAAAAAAAGAGAATGTCTGATGTGTCTGCTGTCCCACTTACCCGTAAATGCTCACATTTAAGTCCCAAAATTTCTTGTAGTCAGACAGAAAGAACTTAAATCGGTGATTTAATGGTTTTGGCCGACGAACAAGTATTTAAAAATTTGTATAACTCATTAAAGCCATAAAAAAGAGACTTTTTTAATGTTTGCAATCAAAACGATAATTTGTCTTTGGTGACTGTTTTATGTATTTTTCAACATTTATAATTAATATTAGCTTATATTAACAAAATCTATTAAAAGCATTTCGTTCTTTTTTTTTTGATAAAAAACAACACAGTTTAAATTGAATAAAAACGTACTTAAATTGAATAATAAACGTACTTAAACGTACTTATATAGATGCACATTTTTTTATTGATTTTCATTTTAACATAATAAAAACAATATTGATGCATGTGTATATGATTATTTAATTAAATTTTCATAATATTTCGTAAAAGTAATTTAAATTATTAAGTGTGCGTGCTGTTTTATTGCATATTTGTTGTTGATACACAATTTACTAGGGGTCATTTAATCTAAAAACCTTAACACTTTATAAAAGTTTATTGTAACTAATCAATGTTGTTTATTTATATTCCCCTTTAATATATAAAATGATATTGGGCGAATAAATTCATGGAAAATGTACCAAAAAAGAAACGATTTGCAATTATAATTTTATTATTTATCTTTAGAATTTGTTTGTGGGGTGAAAAGAATCAATTTTCTGGAGCAGCTGAATCGCCTTAAGACACTAAGTGAAAGGTGTATGAGATTTTGCATTGTCCTGCACAAGACATCTTGCAACTGCCGCCCCGGAAACTAACATTGTTGCATCAGAAAACTACTGAAATGCGAAAACAATGAGCGTAATGGACATCCATGTGTGAGTAAGGCAAAAAATCCCTACAAATAATGGAAAACAGCTCACGTATCCGCAGTCTTGGCCAACATTCCATGCGTTTTGCACAACCGCTTCTCGCAAGCAGAGTCAACACAAATGCAAACCGACCTCCAGGGTCTTGAAGTCCAGGTAGAAGGACAAAGGACTCACAGTCATACATATAAATTGCATTTAGAGCGCGAGCCCTAGCTGCAAGCGATTGTAACTAGTAGAGGGAAAATTATGGTACCTATGTGGTATATAGGCACATTGCTAATGTACCTGGTACCTAACCAGTTAGTCTAAATTTTATACTAAACATATATTCTGAATATTTACGGTTAATCATCAATAATGGTGCAACAGACTAGTCTCAAAAAAATTTGATTTATATTTAAGGTAAATATATAGGTACATAGAAACAATATTAAAATGATTGAACAAATATATAAACTTATTGATAAATGGCGATCAATGCCTATTTTCGGAAGGCTAAATACATAAAACTCAATTGAAACAATTTAGTAAAATGTTCTTCCTAACAGGAAATGAGTCTTTTTAGAAAAACCTTGTATTTTTAATAAAACCACTACATAATACAGTCAATATATCACACTTTCAGTTTGCTGTACAAAATTATTAAAAAGGTACAGTGGTGTAAAATTTTTGGGATATATGAATCTATTTTCTTTGAATGTTATCTAGGTACAAAAATTGTTATGCCTTTCCCATCCCAGATTGCAACTGGGTCAACGAACGGTGATGTCCATCAGCCGCCTGCCGTTTTCCGCTGCAGTCTACGCTCTTGATACCATGACAATGCCAAAACCAGGAGTCCTGCGGCGGGTTGTCCTGTGCGCAAGCTATAAGCATCTGCAGTGCCGGCGAACGAGTGTCCTTTCGAGGCGTTTATGTCCAGAAAAGGCGCTTAAAGAGCATAACCTTTGAAAAATTCGACAATTCAACCCAAGGACAAGTCGAAGATGTCCCTAAATTGCAAAAAATCACCACCGTAATAACACTTTCTATGGGCATTAAATATATAGGATTTAAAGGAAAGGCAAGACACTAGAATTTTAAAATAACTACCCTTGTTAATACTATTTTTTTTGCGTCATAATAAGTCGCATGCCTTAGCAGCTAGAACTAAGAAATTTTAGTACTGAACACTTGATTTAATTTTGTTAAATCACTTAACTGCAACTTCTTCTACTTTCCCATACCTTTTTTAAGGATTCACCTTTTATAGTATGTGCAAGTCCCCGATAAAATTACCAAAAAATTTGGATTTTCAAAAGTCGCAGGCATAGCTTACACAATAAATAAAAAGGTCAAACTTCGGCAAACAGGAGTTTATATACCCTTGAAGATATTGAAATAATTAAATATTCATTAAGACGTCAAAGTTTCTATACGTGTATATATATATATATATATATATATATATATATATATATATTTTTTTTTTTTCCCCGATTGTTTCAATAAAATTAAAACCGTAATTTTTAAATCGCTTTATGATATACTAGGGCGATCCGGCGCCTTCCATCTTATATTACCTGCGAAAAAAAGAAGATTGCAAAGTTTCATCCAAATAGTTTTACAGCTATGGGAATTGTTTGCGTAGAACTTAACGTACGGACAGATGATGGATATAGTCGATTTAAGTTTTAAATATTCCGCCCTGTGTAAGCTATCAACACTGGCACAAGCGATAAGAATCCCTAACGCCTGGACGATCACATTAGCGCACACATCGATAGGCACCGACAATAATCGATAAGTAGATACTGCCATCTCAAAGAGATGCTTTTCAACCGAGATCCCCTCAATAAAATTCTAACAACCCATCATCCTCTACACAACTAAATGGTTAGACATCAACAGCTATCATTTTCATTAGCGTTTGCGAGCATTGTCATTGCAGTTGATAAAGAAGATTTGTTTTTAAAATAGTCCCGAACAATCGAATCTTCTTGCCTCTGTTTGATACCGAATCCTCATAATTTTCATTTAAATTTTACGTTCCTAGAAACAAATAATATTTAAATCTGCGATTCCATTTAAATGTACATACAGTTTATATAAATACAACTTACTTTTCAGAAATTTATCCTACACCATAGAAAAACATTAAATTTGAACACAATATAGTTCAAGTGAAAATATTTTGTATACTTTCAATTTACTTGGTTCTTGCCCGCAGTTGGAGATTGAAAAACATCGATGTTGCCCCAGGACGATGTCCGGTGCATCTCTAGTATTGTCCTCGATCGTAGAGCCGGAATCGGTATCCATAGTTTTGCTCAGTTTTGTTCAAAGTTCGGAATTCAAAATCTTCGATTTTGTAACGGCAATGTTAATTAGTCGTTTTCCTAACATTTTTATGTTAGATCATAAATTTCCTAACATTTTAGATCATAAATTTCCTAACATGATAATGAGTGGACAGTGCTGGGAAAACATCGATGTTGGCCCCCGAACATCGATGATTTTAAAGGCATCGATGACATCGATGACGGCATCGATGTTTCTCCACTTCTAATCGATAAGCTGATATTGCCATCTCCCTCATAAGACGTGTTGACCGGGAAAAAATCAAACGAAGCCAGCAATTGAATTTCAGCCGCGATCCACACAAGTACGGAGCTTAAAAATAGTGAGTAATAGAAGAGTCCGTGCGAGCGTATTTAAAACAAGGAAACAAATTCCAACGCTCCCGTGACGCAAAATGCTGTAGAAATTGAAAGTCAAATGAATTCTGTACAAAACTGTGTGTGTGCGTGTAATTCAAGCGTCAATTTTTTGATGATAAAATTTGCCTTCGCTTATACATGTGTGCGTCGTTGAGCATATGAGCCTGTGATAGTGTGTGTTGGTGTGAGCGCCGAGCATAAGAAAAACAACAACAACAGCGACGCTTAGCGAAAGAGAGGAACAAAGAGAAGACGAGACAAGACTCCATCTTAGCAAACGAAGAAAGGAACAAAAAGGAGCTCACGATGGCCAGTTTCCATATCCATCAAGACGTTAGCAACAAGGAGAATCCGGGCGTTACGATTCCGGCCGGAGTGAAAAACGCCAAGCAACCGCTGGGTGTAATCGCTGCGAAATCGGAGAAAAATGCGCTTGCGCCGCGGTCGAATTTCGCCGTGCTCAATGGCAACAACAAGCCGCGTCCGACCGGGAAAGTGGTAAGTACTGTTCCCGTTTTCCTTTAATTCCAATGCAGCTGCCGTTTTGTTTTATGGTGGTGGGATCTTCACATAAGTGCGCCTTGGTGTGTGTGTGTGCGTGTGTGGTGGTAGTTCGCTCTCCTTTTCCCCCGCTCTCCTCCCCCCACTCTCTTCCTTATTTATCAATTGCTCTTTTGAGATAACCTTTGCTAATTTCCGCGCCTAAACTATAAACTAACCTAGAAAGTAGACCAAAGCATTGCAAATGCGCGCCTTTTTCAAACTGCAACAACAAATCAGGGGAGCAAAGGGGAAAGCAATAGCAAATGCAATTACCCCCGCAATCTCACGCACACATAGGCGCACCATCAGAAGCCAAGGAAAGGCGCGCAACTAAATAACAGGATCTTTCCAACGGGAAAGGGGAATCAAGAAGCCTTGTTCTGGCAGCTCTATAAAAATGCGCAGGTTAAAAAAGTTATTTCAAAATGCTTTCACCATTTTAATATTTGAATAATATTAAGTCGGGATCAATTTTTAACTCGTTCATCTCGCATGACTCAATAAGCTTAGAGCATAGGCCATGTGCCCTGTAGACAAAATTCCGGTTCACATACCAAAGCTGTTTATAAATTTGTAATATTTTTTTTTAGTAATATCAAACACATCTAAAATCTTTAATTTAATCATGTTTTAATCTATTTATCTTACGCTCCTTTTTAGCAAGTCTTCCGTGACGTAAGGAACCTCAATGTCGATGAAAACGTGGAATATGCCGCCAAGAAATCGAATGTGGTGCCCGTGGTGGAGCAGTTCAAGACCTTCTCCGTATACGAGGATAACTGCGACACTCAGGTGGCGCCACCCGGCAAATCATTGGCCTCCATGGCCGATAAAGAAAACCAATACGCCGTAAAGATGTAAGTTTTAATTGGTGTTACTGGTTATATCATACATACTTGACTGCTTTCAAACTTACTACAGTGATGGGGTGGAAAAGGAGCTAGTTGGCTGTGATCTGGATGGCACGCCCATGTCCGTCACGGATTTAATGTCACCCATGTCCGTGGATCGCTCGGTTCTTGGTAGCATACAGTCAACCGACGACATCGCATCGGGAGCCACGCCAGGTGAACAAGTCAAGGAGCTGCCTCCACGCAATGATCGCGAACGGTTCTTCGAAGTGGTCCAGTACCAAATGGACATACTCCAGAATTTCCGGGAGAGCGAGGTAAGTCCGTCAGACTTTTCTTTAAATGCCATTCTGTTAAAGACTCTTGAAAATATTTTGGATATACGGTAGCAATATCAGTGACTTCATAATTTTCATTTTCATCGAAATTAATTCGACTTTAAACATCGTACTTCAACAACCGTACGAATTAATGTTTTTTATTACTTTATAACTTTAAATCAACTTACCTGTCAGCACTATGAAAACTAAGAAATGTGTGTAAAATATGAAGGGAAAGAAATATGTGACAACTTACTATAATATCTTGGAGGTTTAAGCTTCTACCATTTTTAACTTAATGGATTTTTATTGAATCATTGCTTTTGATAAAGAAATGATTTGTTTTACTCTTATATTTATATGTTAATTTCAATTGCAAGTAAATTTGTAACAATAAAATCGAGTCGACCAATATTCGAACACAAGCACCCGATAAAGTTGTCCGATCAAAAAGACTATTGCGAGAGTTTCAATTCCCTAGGCTGTACGTATATTACGTCATCTTTTTAAAGATTAAACATTTGCAAAAATTCACAAGCAATTCATTGGAGAATATATATGAAATTATAGAACATTTCTTAAAGAATACACCACCAGCAATGACTTTTTGCCAGTAAAAACGGACATTTAATTAAAAAGTAATGAAAAACAGGGATATATTTAAAGCTGAGGGGAATAAATAAGAAGTAATACGTTTTGATTTTAATAAGTCCAGTCATTTAACTTAGTTTTTTTTAAATCATTATGCAGGCAAGATTGTTAAGATAGGAAAAAATCTTGATATCACAAGAAAAAAAATGTCGTCTGGTAGGGTTTGTCCCCTTGAGTGCCTTGGTTTTTCGTTGTTTTCTTTTTATTACCCCCTGTCTATTCCTTGGCCATGTGCATTTCATATTTGTGTGCAGACGCAGGCAGACGTAATTTCTCTATTCACCAGGAGGAGGAGGGGGGGTAGGCGAACAGGAAGACGGACCCTGTCGCACCCTAATGTGGCATTGGCATTCCCCTTCACTTCACGCAACGCTGCCTGTGTTTCTGGGTTCGTGGGTCCGTCGGTTCCCGTTCCCTCTTCCCTCTTTTACTCCAAACGCCGTCACATGTTTATCGGGCGGGAAACGCTCGCCAGCGTCTCATCCTTCGTCGGTAATATTGACTCTTCTTGGTTTGCTCGTTTCGACGCTGTGCATTGGCATTGCTTACTATTTCCGAGAGAGACGTGGAACACTCGGAACTAATGGAATTTGACTTGCAGCTAATTGCTGTTGTTTTCTTGTGGCCATGCCATGTTTTTCCTGGTAGCGAAAAGCGAAAATAGTCATAATTATTGTTGACACGTTTTGCTTGGGTTCTTTTGTTGCTGAATTAGCCAAAGTTAAGAATATTTTTTACTTGTTTAGCAACTTGGTTTAAATAGTTTGCATAGCAATAATGAAAGTTTATTAAAATAATAGGGTTTAGTTAAAGAATCCTTTGGCTTTAAAAAATTTAAGAATACATAAATTGTTGTTTAAAACTTAAGTATTAACATAAATTAAGTTTAATTTAAAATTCCCCTTCTGGTCAATTGCTAAGTAACTTAAACTTATCGGTTATTACTACATTTGCATTATATTTACTGGGATTTAACCGAACTAATTTTAAATTAACTTAAGACGTGTTTGGTGAAAAACTGTATGAATATTTTGATGTTTTATTATTAATAATAATTAATAATAATAATAATTGTTCCATTTCTTATATGTTTTCTGTTACACGAAATCAAGTGATATGTGTAAGATAGTTAAGTACGTTTTGATAATTTGTATTTATTTGAAGTCATTTGCTTTGAACATGAACATTAGAATTTTCCTTACAAAATGTATGTGACCTGGACACGTGTGGAAAATTGTCCCACATGCTGCGAGTTGCGAGGCAGCTCTCCAATCGCATCCAGGCCACCGTAATCCGATTCTTGATATGCTTTTTATTGATTGGGGGGAACTCTTTGTCAGAATAATTAACGTGAATTCTTGTTGAACTGATCGTAAAAATCGTCGGAGACGGCATTGCTCAAACCCACAAGGGCTTCCTTGCGCTGTTTATCTTGCTCCACGGCCAACTTGGAATTGGCTCGCATCAGTTCATCGAATTCCGCCTTGCGTCGGCGATCATCCTCGATCTGTTGGAGCACCAGGGTGCGGTCCATGTTGATGGCATACTGCTCCCACTGTTTGTCCATCATCTGGGCCTCCGTTTTGCGCTGCGTGGCCAAGCGGAGCTGCTGCTCCTGGCCCAAGCGGAACACGCGAAGTTCCTCCGGCGTCATGCCGCGATACATGAAGGCAATCTTCTTGTTCGGATCGGTACGCGATTGGGCCACATCCGGATTTTCGGTGAGCATATCGCTGGACAGCATATTGTAGATTTCGGCCATGTCATCCTCGTGTTTCTCGCGTTTCTCTCGCTCGCGATCCAGTTGCTTCTGCTTGGCCATGTTAATGTTGAACTGGCGCACGCGCTGAATCACCTGGTTACGCATCTGGTGATCGGACTTGGCCATCTCCTGGAGATGTCTGTCCCGGCATCCAACGTCCTCCATCTGCAGTGTGTCGGCCTTTTTGCGAGCTTCCTCCGCCCGTTTGCGCTCCTGCACCTGCTGATCCAGCCATGCACGTTGCTGTTCCCGCTGCCGCACCTTTCGCTCAACATTGTAGAGATCCTCGCCCAGAAAAATCTGGGCACTGGACACGCCCAGCGCAATATCATCGTCGGCCACTCGGGTTGGACGTGCCTTCTTCAGGAAGTCCGGGTCATTCAAGTCGAATTCGCGTCGCTGCTCCTTGCGCTGATAGCGGCAGCGATAGTAGTTGAGATCCGAGTCCACCACGCGTTGCCTCTTCTCCAGCTCCTTCTCCTGGGCGGAGATCAGGCGCTTCTGCAGCTGCTCCTGCTCCTCGTACTTCTTGTCGCACTCCATTTGCGCTGTTTGCTGTTTCTTTTTCTCGAGGATTTGGCGATCCAACATTTCAATGTCGAGCTATTGGACGATTTAACTCTTTGGAGGATTTGGTTCATCAAAACTTGTGCGGATTACTACTCACCCCGTAGAGGCGCTGCTTGGCATTGAAGATGCGTCGCTTGCGCTCATCCTCGTACTGTTCCCGCTTCTGCAGCTTCATCGCCTCGTCGAGATCCTGCTTGGTGCATATTCCGATTTTGAGCGTCATCCTGTCGGTATTGTACAAAATATACACAGCTATATATGTATTTAATGGCTATATTGTTCGATCTGTAAGGTCTGAAAAATGTCTGCCTTTACCTAAAAGAAAAAGTGTGTATTTTATTTGAGTTCCGGTTGAGTTTGTTTGCCCGGTTGCCGGGTGCTTTGTTTATTGTTTGCCTCTGTTTAACAGTCAGCCTTTCTGGGTTGGAAACTTTTCGAATATAACATTTCTGGTTATGCTTAATGGATCTTAGCCATTTATTTAACTTTCTTTTCTTGATTTACATAAATTGCCGAATATACAATTTCGGCAATAACTGTACAACTTTAGGATACCTTAAAAACCAACCGTACTCGATTTCATACCAATTACGATTCCATTTCAATTGAAAGCAAAATGGTCTAAACCTTTCCTCCATTTGTTGTACAGAACCGTGGAGCTTGACGTGTCCAATAATCGTTAAAGCGGCCATTAAATAAACACCTAATGTACATATTGCCCACATAGGCGTTTTGGCAAAGATTTTCACGTTTGACCTGGGAATTCGAATGCGACTCACGTACCACGAAATAACCAATAAACAAATAAAAATTTGGTAAATTCGATCCGCTCGCGTATGCTGGCCACTCCTCCCATGGGATTCGCTTGAGTTGACTAAACTGAATTTACTTCTCAGGCAGGACCATAGAATTTGGACATTTATGATACCCCCTAACCCGAAAAATTAAGTTATGTATTTTTAATTCTATAGTATATTGCAAGTAATTGACTTATTTAACAAAATATATGTCTCTTGAACTCAAGTTTTTTACAAAACATTAAAGACATTTTGTTTAAGAGGTATCAATTTGTCGATTCATTGCTGGTAAAGTGTAGACCACAGTTTTTTTTTGCTGCAAACTAAACAATTTTATGGAAATAAATACGTTGTTTGCGCGCGGCGACTCAAGCATTACGAAAAATTTGTGCGAAATATGTTAACGATTAGAATCTTTTAATGCCCAAACGAATGTGTTAGTATCCATGGCTAAGCAAAGTTTGCTTTAGTAATTACAAATTATGGGCTAGTGCTTGCTAATTTGTTGACCCTACTAATCGGCTCCATCTTTTGTTTGAATTTTGCAGAAGAACCATCGCCCGAAGCCACTCTATATGCGCAGGCAGAAAGACATTAGTCACAATATGCGCTCCATCCTGATTGATTGGCTGGTGGAAGTTTCCGAGGAGTACAAACTGGACACTGAGACGCTCTACCTATCCGTCTTCTATCTGGATCGCTTCTTGAGCCTGATGGCGGTGGTTCGCTCAAAATTGCAGCTGGTGGGCACAGCAGCCATGTATATTGCCTCGTAAGTAGTCATTTAGGTACCCAAAGTAGTTAGTTGTTAGTTAATGTTGATATGATTTAATTATTCTATTAACTTTTAATTTATTTTTCTAGTAAATACGAGGAGATCTATCCTCCAGATGTCGGTGAGTTTGTGTTCCTCACTGACGATAGCTACACCAAGGCCCAAGTGCTGCGCATGGAGCAGGTCATCCTGAAGATTCTCTCCTTTGATCTGTGCACACCAACTGCCTATGTCTTTATCAACACGTACGCGGTGCTGTGCGACATGCCCGAGAGACTGAAGTTCCTCACGCTGGTAGGTTTTGTTGGCAAATACAAGTTATCGACCGATTGTCCAACTCATTTTCCATCTGCAGTACATATCCGAATTGTCGCTGATGGAGGGCGAGACGTATTTGCAATATTTGCCCTCACTGATGTCGTCTGCATCACTTGCATTGGCTCGTCACATTCTGGGCATGGAGATGTGGACGCCGCGGCTGGAGGAGATCACTACCTACAAACTGGAGGACATGAAAATTGTGGTCCTGCAGCTTTGTCAAACCCACAAATCGGCGAAGGACCTCAACACGCAGGCCATGCGGGAAAAGTACAATAGAGACAAGTATGCCAGAACAAGCTATAAAAAATGCAGTTTATACAGTTTCTAACAATCACATTTCTTACCAGGTACAATAAGGTAGCTATGATCGAATCAATTGAGCTGACCAAGGAGGACTTTGATCAGCTCAACCAGGCCTACAATGCCAAGCAAAATGAGAAGCAGCAGCAACAACAGCAACAGGAGGTCAATTCCAAATCGAACGTGAATTTGTTTTATAAGTTTTAAGTGTTTAGTGCCGCTGCCATGGTCAAATTTTATTTTAGTTTAGTGTTTCCATGTACCATTTCGTAGTTTTAGATTTAAGTATACACAAAATGGAGGAATCGAATCGAATCGCAGTTCGGTGCCACAAAAACCAGTTGCATCCAAGCTCTGCATTGGTTGGTCGATTGGCAAGCTCCCGTAACAAAACAAACAAGTACTGGACAATTCTATATGCGCGCCATATAGAAGATTAGTTGCCAACAAGTACGCACACTATCCACCATCAAACATTCACGTCTGTCCACGGTGAGAGCTTGCCACGCCAAGCGTGAGCAGAAGGAACTGCGGCAGTCTTGGAAATCCAACCGACCAACAACGAGCCAAACGAAAAAGCAGAAGACCGACCCTCCAGCATTCACATTCTGCTAAGGCTACCGATATTTTATATATTTTACGTTACCGCTTCAACAATCTCTGTTCTCTATGTATTTATAAATTGAATCATGTGAATGTATACAATGTGTCTTTAGCAGAAACAGCTAGCTTGAGGAATTATTTTACACAAACATATTTATATACTAACTATTAGGCCATGAATGTTCTGTGAACCACGAAACAAATACAATCGTAAATTTTACAAAAGACACTTACTTAAGCCGCCTACCAAACGCACTCAAACGCACAAACAACAGAACCGCCAATCGTCCAGATCTGGTTCAAATGGCAGTCCTGAATTGCTGCCTAACCTTGTATTCATATTAATCTAATGACGCTTACTAAATGTTTACTAAACTTAGTCTAATCTTCCTGGTCGGTGGGTGGATTGATGTTGCTGAGAGCATAAACAGAGCGATAGCTTAATGCAAAAACCGAGTTGACGAGGTTCTACGCTAATATAATTTATATGATTGTACTAACTACTCAATGTAATTCGATATAGCATTGCCGAGTGCGTCGTGCTCGCAAGCCGTATATTCCATACACCTATTGTATTTAATAAAATTGTGAAAGACATGCACAACAAAAAAATTGCTGATTTGGTTTAATTGTTATTTGGAGTTATTGAGGGTTTTGTATTTGCTTGCCAGACTATTGAATAAATTGGGTTTCAAACCAAATGAAACAGAAGATTTAGAAAATCATTCAAGAATGTATTAAAAAACCAAATAAATTTAATTCTGGATAGATAGAAATAAACAAGGCTTTAAACTGCAGTATTAAATGACTACCTTTAAAATGTTTTTAAAAAAAATCCTGGAACTTATATTATTGTGCGACTATTTAATCTTAATTTTGAAATTACATATGTAAAGAAAACTGTTAGTATTAAAATGTTTACAATCCTTTTTTATTTCTATTAACAGATTTGTTTTTTTTTTGTATTTTCAATACATTTAACCATACATACAATCTACATGCAATCGTATTTTACATAACACCTTAGCGAATACTCAAACCATTTGATGAAACTAGGTTCAAGTCTTCCCATTAATAAGTCATGGGATAAAGTTGTTAGGAACAAGTCACTACAAAAAAGTATTTTTCAATTTAAATTTTTGATTAAAAAAAATTAACTTAACTTAGATTTTGTTGCCTATTTGGCTGTTTTAATTCAATGTGGCCCAGTCAATGTATATAAGGTTTTAAAATTACGTATACAATGTGAAGTTATTTGTGTATGGCAAATATTCGATTGTTCGCCAGCAATCTTATATTGATACATGTTTAATAACCATTAATTATTTTTTGACAAATGTGCCCAATGAAACCCAATGAGGAACGTATTTGGTGCTGAACCTAGCGAATTACTATAAAATAAGGTGCTATCGTTCTAGTAAACCATAACTCGATAAGGTTTCAAATAACTTAGATCGGTAGTTCCTGAAATATCCGAAAAGGTGCCACAAGACTGTCGTAATATTGACCCACTGGAAGAACTAAGGATTAAGAGGATTATGTTATTACATAATAATAAATAAATAACTGAAACACAAATTTATTATTACTTTACCCATGATGTACCACCGCACAATAGGTTAAAATAAATTTTTACCCACTTTTACTGAATAATTCGCGGGTAATAGAACAGAAATGACATTTTAGTGCTCATTCATGGAGCCAATATAAATAAAAAAAAAGTTTAACATTAAAAACTTGAAATTAATGCCGAGATAAGTAGCTTAGCTTATAGAAATTAACAAACTCATTCAAGTTTGCTGGTCTGTTAAATTATATTTCAAATAATTTAATTTTACTTTATGATTTAATCATCTCATCAATTTTTTCTTTTGTTAACACAGGGCGGAAATTGTTAATTGTTCGCGACAATGTGTATAATGTATAATTAGTAGGATTACCATAAATACCCATTCATCGAATTGAACCAAAATAGCTAATAGCTAAGGGATCAAAAAGGTGAATTCCAGCAAATTGCTCAAGCATAAATGGAATTTCAACCCGCTTGCTTTTCTTGAACACTTATTTATTCAGAAATCATAAAAAAGAATTTCAACAATTAGCATCGATGTTGTTTGCATTCGCTTTGCGTTCACTCACATCGATCTCAGGCCGCAATTTCGTAGGATTTCGTAGGATTCGGATGAGCTGGTATGGTGGGGCAACAGATAAATATGGAAAATGACAAAACCGAAATGCAATTTTTTGATCCGATTCGCAGGAAAACGCCCCGGGCGATCGTATTTTTAGTAGGCAAATCGGGTGTCCGGATGGTAGCCAAGCTTGTCCAGCGCCGGATTGCAGGCAAAGTTGATCATGGGCGGTGGGCCGCAGAGCAACACGATGGTATCGTCCTTGGCGGGAAGCAGGTGGGCGGCGATCATGTCCTCATTGATGAAGCCAACGCTGTACGGCCATCCTAGAAGAAGAGTTTTAAACAAAAATACATATATAATTAGCCTTAATTTTCACGGAATTCATACTCAGAGTGTGAGACCTGCTGCACGCAATCTTTCCCACTGTCTTGGCATTGTGAAATGAAAGCAAAACTCAGGGATAGATTCTAGTTTGCCAGCTCAAGCTGCTAATTCTTAATAGCTGAAACGCTGTTCGGCCCGGTGACCAAGTCGCTCCAGACCCGGAATACACGTGTAGTTGACCATGGGTGGAGGACCACACAGCAGGCACAACGTATCCACATCCGGCGGATACAGATGCTGCTGCATCATGTCGTCGTTAACGTGTCCGGTGTTGTAGGACCAGGCTACAAACCGTGCGTTCCCCGTTCGCGGCATCCGTTTATGAGCAGCATGGACAAAGGGGCAGACACAAGATTCTTAACATAATAGATGCTTGGCACATGGCTTAGTGGATCGCCTAACATTTGGTGTTGGATGCGGATGAAGATGCTGCATGCGAATGATGCTATCTAAGGTGGCTGTGAAACATTACGAGTAAAGGGAAAGATTGGTGCAGTCTACAAGAGAATATTCTTGTCTAAATAGTTAAAAACAATTTTGATTTGGCTTTAGTTTTTGTTGTCGCTTAAAGCAAAGCAATTTCTTTCTTTCTGAACTCATCTTAGATGTGAATTTTGTTGATCATTTCTTTAATAGTACAATTTGACTAGATCAATTTAATATTAATTTTGTTTTCATTTTGTTTAGCTTTTTAAGCATTTCGAATTCTTCATTAACGGTCTTTGCCTTTTATACACTCACTACTATTTGAACTCAATTAATTTCTGAATTTAATATATCTTTACCCTATTTGATTGAACTCATTGATCATTATTCTGATTAATAAGCATTTTCTACACAAAATTGTATAACTTTAAAAGAAACCTTTATGAACAAATGATGCGATCTGATGAGCACGATCATGTGGTTTATGCTACTTTTGCTCCATTAAGACTGCAACTCACCTTCAGCGGCCTTATCGACGGTGTACCAGACCTTGAATTGATCGGGATGCTTCTGGGCCAGTTCGTCAAGCTCAGTGCGCAGCAGAATGTCCTTCTCACTCTGTGAAGAAATAATAAAAATAATATAAATTTCGAAATTAAAAACTTGATTGCCAAGAATGTTGATGAATGACCCACCTGGTTGGCGAACAGCAGCGCCAGTTGGGTCTTGTCCTTATCGCTGCGCTTGAGCACTTCCCTGGCCAGTTGAAGCATGGGAGTAATGCCAGTACCGCCGGCAATCATGTTCACCCGCTTGGCGGACACGTGTTTGGGCGGATCCTTGCGCAGCTTCTTGATGGAGAATGTGCCATTGCCGAGATACTGAAGGCGGCCAGATGGGCCGCGGAACGAGATCTTGTCGCCCAATTCGAGCTGCTCCAGGTGCTGGGTCATCTTGCCGCCGGCGGGGAACTTGGGATGCGAGTCCTTGAAGTACACCTTGACCACCAGGTCCACGTAGCCCACATCTTCGTCCGATGAAATGGGCGTGTACGGCCGTATGACGAGCTCATTATCGATGGTCGCAATCAGGTGGATGTGCTGACCAACGGGCAGACCAAGGACATGCTGCTTGGAGGGCAACCCGAATCGGAGTCGTCTGGTGTCGTGGCTGAGATTCTCCTTTTCGATCAGTGGCAGCAGGTACTTGTCATTGGGGTCCACCAGTGTCCTCAGGCGGGCGGTGCGATTGGGTTCCCTCCGTGGCTTTGTCGACTTCTTGTTCAGCAGATAGTGAACGATGAGGGCGCCGGCAACCACTGCAACCACGCCCACGGCGATGGGAACAAACTGAAAAAGTATAGCAGCAAAGAGATAAGTAAGTGACTTTGATCAACAAATAAATAACAAACTTCTTTTCCAAATCAGATTAAGTGTTTACAATGTTAAATAACTCCAAATATTATAGTAATGAGTATATTGAACCAGGAAGACTTTAAGTTGAAGGTTTACCTTTAACTGATTATAATTTCATTCTAAGCAAATGGCAAATTGATTGTGAAAAGCTTGCTAATCGCTTAATCGTTGATTTTTACTAAAAATAATCATGTATGTTACGCAAGTAAAATAAAAATGCACAGTAGTAGAGTTTTTAAAGGGGCAATAAACAACACTACCGTGAGAAAAAGGTAAATGCACAAATATATTTTTTAAACGTTGTCACGTAAAAGCACTACACTTTTATAATGTTAAGTTAATGACAATAAATATGTTAAGCTTAAGAACAATTTAACTCAATTTAATAATCGGCTAAATGATAACCCACCAATGAACATAAATAAATCGTTACTTATCCTAATGTACTTTTCATAAGCTAACACATTAGCATTTAACTTGGGTGAGATATTTGAGATATTTGTCATTCCAACTACTTTTTTGATTGGTAATAAAAGAGTAAGCACTTGATATTATTGTTTTTTTTTTTTGATGGGCTGATTCCTAATGAAAGGTCACGATGACGAGCGGAAACCTCCACCAGTCAGCTGTGGTGATAAGAAAACAAAAAGAAATAAAAAACCACTCATAATTCGGATAGATTTCAGTTTGGTTTGCGAAGCCCCTTAAAACCGGCAGTTAATTGGGGTTACTAGCTTGAGCCATCAAACTTTGGCCCCATATCACAGTCGACCTTGGCTTTATACATATTTATATATTTTTGCTTTGGCAAACAAATGCGAAACGAATTATACATGACGTCACAACCACTGCTTAGATAAACAGAGAGCCGGCCCATAAAAAACTAGAGAGCAAATTGGGGTGCAGAGAGAAAGCTTTCACCTGAACTTACATCGAATTCCGTCATTTAAATACAAAACACTTGTTGTAAACTGGCTAATTTGCTATTTGAATTGCACACCGAACTTGAAAGCGAGCGAAAACGTGTGACCGCGTGCTGCCGATTCCAATTTCCAATTGAAATGAAGTTAAATCGTCGCGTGGAAGAGCCGCCGATACAAAACCGTCTCCCTTCCAATCTCTTTCTCTCTGAGATTAAAATGCAAAGTCAGCTCGAGTCAGCACAGTGGTTGCAAAAAGTATAGGTTCAGTACTTAGAATGTAGCTGGTAATAAAAGCTAACTTTAACTGTTTAAGAAATTTATGACAAGCAAGCCGTTGGTAAACATATATTTACTCAAAAGATTAGTATTAAAAAAAATCTTCCAGATAAAGCTAAAAATAAATTTAAAGCAACTCAAAAAGTGCTATAATTTTAAGCGCTGCTGTCAGCCAGATAAGCTACAGAGTTAAAAAGAGTGTAGATAAGATAAATAGCTTAAGAGACCCATTGCCAGAGTCAACTACGGTTAAGGGAAATCTACCTGAATGTTTTACTGAGTATTTATTTATTGATTATGAGCTTAAGAGTAATGTGGAATGGCAGAGTTTTTTTTTTAAGAGAGATGGGGTGTACGAGTACGACTAGTTGCAACAGCTGATTCGCTGATTCTTCCTCTCTGCGAACTTGACATTGTATTGTATCTTGGGATAAGATTCACGGGTAGATTGCATCATAGGAAAAACTGACGGCACCGCTTCTTCGGTCTCTTTGGCTGCGGTTTGGTGTGCAGCGCCTGCGCCTCGAACACCTCAAAACCATAATCCCCGACTGAATTGAGACGCAGAATGGCCGCCTTGTTGCCGCAGCGATAGCAATAGTTAGGTGCCGACCAGATGGTAACCAGCTGTTGGCCAAAATGCCAACGAAAGCCTTCAGCTGCCAACTGATGTGCCCTGCATATAAGAGAGATTCCATTCCTCCGGTTAAACTCCTCCACCACATCCCTGCCAAAGAGCTGTCCATGTCCGCGTGGCGATGCCGTCCATCCGAGTGCTTCCTGGGGATCGCTCCAAAGAAGATCCGCTATACAGCCGCTTTCGGGGATCTCGTGAAAGCGATCCAGCTTGTGAAACTCATCCAACTGCTGGATTTGGGGCGACAGTCCGCCATGTACGCAAAAGATTTTCCCATCGATAGTCGCCGCCAGTGGCAAGAGATCGAAGACTCGACAGCACATCCTCCAGACATTTGCCGAACCATATTGGGCCAGGCACTCCTCATAGAATCCGTAGGACCGCGTGGCACTGCGGCACTCGTGGTTTCCCCTTAGCAAACTCACTTGCCCGGGATTTTTGACCTTGAGGGCAGCCAGCAGAAGGAAGGTCTCCACGCTGTTCTTGCCTCGATCCACCAGATCGCCCAGGAACAAGTAGCGATGTTCGCCAACCGATCCGCCCAGATCCAACAGGTGCAGCAGATCTTGGAACTGGCCGTGGATGTCGCCGCACACGATCTGCGGACTCTGTAGGCTCAGCAGATTGGCCTCTCCGGCAAGCAAGTCACTCAGGGAGCGGCACAGCTGGCGAACCTCCAACTCCTTCGGCAGACGGACGGGCACCCGGCGCAGATTGGCCACCAGACGATCCGCATCACTCATCTTCTTAAGTCACCAGGCCGACATCATCTCTATTCTTAAACTGTCGACGTCACTGGCCAACAGTGATGGGAATGGTACAAGTTTTGGCTATAACTAGGCAAGGTACAAATGTTGCTGGTAAAATGTTCGCCACATCTTAACTGTAGAAAGGTATTTGCCATATTCAGAAACTTTTTAAAAAAATTATTGGACCACTTTCCCTCTGTTTTACGAGTTCTAAAATCGTTTTTATGTACATAATAGTACATAAATTAGGTACAACTATTAAACTGAAAGACCTTAATATAAATCTGTGTACAACTTCCTAATACTGACAGAAAGTAACACCTAATACTTAGAACATTTTTTATCTATGAAAATGTACCAATTTAGACCAAACAGAAATAAAATGTTTCTCACATAAATACCTAAGAACAAGTCTAAATAGTATCCATCACTGTTGACCAACGAAGAACGGCAATGCAAACCCATTGAGGCATTTGGCCAAGAGAATAGCGAAAGATCTTCCTCTGACAATTATGAAATGGCAGAAGGCAAGAAGAACAAGAAGAAAGTGGAGAAAGATGGGGGCGGGGCAGCAGCAGATGCGAAACAGGAGTTATGTAAAAACAGCAGTGAAGCGAATAGATTGCAAGTAACTTACATTGCTCTCGACGAGACGCGCCATTTGTTAATGGAAAATCAATGCAGCCGCGGCTCAAACGCCTTATATAATCCGTCAATTGCAACGGCAGCACGCACTTATTTAATATCTACCAGAAACGCCGACTAAACTAATATGCAGACTAAATCGCGGAGATAGTGAAAGCAATGTTTTTATTTCCACGCACTCTCAGTTGATGAGAGCGTAAAATTGAGCTCTCTGTCCTCGCAGATACTCTCTTTGGGACTCTTTACCCTCTCTTTGCTGAAAGAATATACGTTAATTTCACGAGCTACTTAATAATACAGATCAAGATATTTACCCACCGATTATGCAGCCCCAGTCGTTGTGCTTTCACAGGCACGTGAGCCGTAAGTAGAGCATTTTTTAATAATAATATTTATTAACAATTTTCTCAGCTCCAAACAAAGCCGCAATTCCAGGGCTGCTAAACTTAATGATATAAATACAAGTTGGCAGCACAGAAAACATAGCAACAAATCTAACAGCTGTTAGATTTAGTAGGGGAAGTCAAAACTTCGTTTATTTTAGTTGGTCAATTTATTTGAAACCTTTTATATTTTCTTGTATTCATTTGTATACTTCTTCAAAAACATTTCCTATTTTCAATGTACATTGTACATAGATAATAAATTATAATATTTTTTCTATTAACATAGTTTAAGATCTCAAACTAATAATTTTATATAAGTAATAACAATTTATACTAATATATTTCTACCTAACTTGTTCTGTTGGGTTTTAAAATGGTTTGATTTTGAAAAAACTAACATAAACAAATATTATTTAGTAAAAAATTCATTGCAAAAAGTTTTTGCATTGAAAATTTCACTCGTCATTCTAGCTTGTTGAAAAGTTTAAACTTAAACTCTGTATTGCTTTAAAGTTTAAACTGAGAGATTAATAATATTCTAAGCTTATTAAAATTCTTCCGTTAAAACTGCTGTCAGCCAGTTGTGGGTTTCTTTCCAAGTTTAATAGCGAACGAAATTTTAATTTCTATGTAACAGCTTACTACTTAATTTCAACAATTTAGAGATACCGTCGTTTAGGAAACACACAAATGTCTAAAATTAAATTAAGGATCCCCTTATTATTTTCAAGAATACCTCTACCTCTGCTATCGAAAGTACCTCAATACTGAGGTACATCACTAGCATATCGGTAATATCGTGACAGGCGTGTCATCCCTATAACCCCCGTTCCTCTTCCTCTTCTTTCTTTCTTTCTAAAATTGCACGTTGAACAGTTGAGATGGCGTAAGTGTTAATCCTCGAAATTACTGGGCATCTCAAAAGTTTTATTTTATTTTGTAATTTAATTCAAAGCCTTAATTGTTCATTAAGTTAGCTCTTATTATTTGCAATCAGAAACCAGCTTTTTAGACCTTTCCATGTCCATATCAGTTTGGAAATGATTGCAAAAGAAAACGTGATTCTTGTGCTAAATATGCAACTAATATGTGGGCTGTCATCATTTGCGCATTAGTTCGACAGTTAAAATATCCAGTCAAGATAGTTGTGAAGTTAAATTTCCGTACAATGGCTAACAATGTATTCCCATTTGCAGATCGAAAGTTTCGCGTGATACGCTCTACGAGGGCGTCAATGGACTCCTGGACGCTTCGGCCAAGAAGAAGCGCGGCTTCCTCGAGACGGTGGAACTGCAGATCGGCCTGAAGAACTACGATCCCCAGAAGGACAAGCGTTTCTCCGGCACCGTCAAGTACGTTGGCTAAATCACCTGCGCATGTGTTTTTGGAGACCAACTCCCCCGGGAGTGGAGTCGTCCAGCACGGCATCAGGTAGTCGAGCATCTGTGGCTGACCACATCTCGGCGGACCTGCACTCAGGGTCTTTAAAATTTGAGTAGGTCTCCAGCAATGGACACCGTCCCCCTTTTTAAACCAAATTGAAAACGTGCTCCCCCGTGGGCTTTGTAAGTTTTCCCCCCTCTCTCCACCCATATTTGACTTCCATTTGATCTATTGAAATCCAGGCTAACTAAAGATTACTTTCTTGCAATCCGCAGGTTGAAGCACATCCCCCGTCCCAAGATGAAGGTGTGCATCCTTGGCGATCAGCAGCATTGCGACGAGGCCAAGGCCAACAATGTCGACTTCATGGATGCCGAGGCACTGAAGAAGCTGAACAAGAACAAGAAACTGGTGAAGAAGCTGGCCAAGTCCTATGATGCCTTCCTGGCCTCCGAGTCCCTGATCAAGCAGATTCCCCGTCTGCTCGGCCCTGGTCTGAACAAGGCCGGCAAGTTCCCTGCCCTGCTGTCGCATCAGGAGTCCATGATCGGCAAGATCGAGGAGGTCAAGTCGACCATCAAGTTCCAGATGAAGAAGGTGCTCTGCCTGTCCGTCGCCGTTGGCCACGTTGGCATGAAGTCCGACGAGTTGGCCCAGAACGTTAACCTGTCCATCAACTTCTTGGTGTCCCTGCTGAAGAAGAACTGGCAGAACGTGCGTTCCCTGCACGTCAAGTCCTCCATGGGCCCACCCCAGCGCCTCTACTAAACATGAGCGGCTGCTTATCTTTTTTTAAACATCTTGAAATAAATGAGATCTTACATTTTCATAGTGTAACTTATTTGTCTGTTATTTTAATTGTGATTGCTATTCGGTATGAGCGTTTAATCTGCTACAAGCTAGTTGCGATTATATTTCAGTGGAGCTGATAGTTCTGGCTAGAAAATCGCGCACCTCAAGTGCAGAATGGGACGGTGTCTCATCATTGGGCATATCTTCCAGCGGTTCTGCTCTGAACTTGGCAACATCCACCGAGTTGCCCCATTCTAGCATGTGTGGTTCGCTCAGTTCCTCGAGCAGATTGTGCAGCACGGCGGCAGCTGTGATGATGCACGATGCTGTCTGGAAGCTAATGTCCAACGGCTGGCTGAGGAAACTCCAGCGGGACATGAGGCGATGCAGGGCGCAGTCACTCAACTCCTGCAGGTGCTCGGCCACCTCGTTGAAGTCGTGCTCGTGCGGGGCAATTGGATCGGCGTAACGCTGCAGCAGCCAAGGACGCAGTGGATAGTTCTGGTACACCGGAGCCAAGACGAAAGCCGGAACTGGGCGGGAATTGATACGGAATTTGGGCAGCGAGGTGAGGGTATTGGGTGTGTGCGAAAACATGGGCATCAGCGTGGCCCGCTGGCCACAACCCAATTGTAGCTCTCGAAAGAGCATCCGGTCGTCTAGGAGATACTCCATGCGTAGCACCGAGTGCTTGGCATCGCCATTGGCCCGGATGGGAATGGAGCAGACTCCCAGGACGCCGACAAGGGCGGCGGGCATGTTACTCTCGCGCTGAAAGCCTTCCGCCACACTATTGCAGTCCACCGGATGCTGGGGCAACTGGCGCAGGGCTCGTCCCAAAGTGGACATCACGGCGTTGCAGAATACCTTCGAAACGAATTATAGTTGTTGTGTAAAGTTGCCTTCTCTAGCAGTTTTTGGGGGATCCACTTACTTTCAGGCATTTGATGGTCCTTGGACGGGGCAGGGAAAACCGCTCAGCGATCAAGGATAGCCGCTCGCCGCTGGCCAAGAAGTAAAGGGCCAAGGCCACACACTTCTCGGGCGAGATGGCCGGCAATCGTCGAGCCAGTTCATCCGCTGTCCGCAGAGTGGGGGCCAACTGCTTGCACAGTGTATCGAAGGTGCCCCGGGTCACGTGGAGCGTGTTGAGAAACTCCTCCTCGCTCAGCTCTGGGATCACATGCTCGAAAAAGTGCGAATCGAAGTTGATGAAGTCCGTCGGCATGGCCACCTCCTCCTGCGGCTCTGCCTCCACATCCACATCACTGGGCTCGGAGTCCGTGTCCTCGGCGCGGGCATGCTTCCGGCGCAGCATGGCGTACATCTGCAGGTAGTTCGAGTGCATCTCCATCATTTGCTGCATGAAAAAGGAGCGCATCTTCCGGAATTGTCTCCTAATCCTTTGCTGCGCCCTCCGCCTGTGGGTGACCACCGTGCTCTGTACGTGTTTCAGGTGCAAGCGAATCAGCTGGGCCATCTTCTCCTTGCGGCTTTGTGAACCTTCACCATTGCTGTTTTTCAACTTGGCCAGGGCATTGTTTAGGTTGCTGGTAATTAATTCCAATTCCTCGTTCATTTTGTTTCTATTTTTAATAGAGATGGACCGTACAGTTTCTAGCGCCTGAACATTTCATAGTTCCGAATAAATGTTCACACTTGGCAAACTTGATATATCGATTACAATACGAAAAAAAAAAATGTGTTGTGAATTAAAAGAAATTGTGAAGAACATCTTAAATATGAATGAAAATATATTTTTATTTCATTTTTATTTATTTATTCCATGATCAGCAAAATAGGAGCGTAAAAACAGCTACTTATCTTGCAAGCCAATATCGATGGTGTAAATATCGATAAGAATAAACAGAAAAATCAGAATGTAATCAATTCACAAATAAAATAACATCGCAGTTATAAAACTTTGGGATTTTTACACGTATGGTATATTTGCGGTATATTTTAGTATATTTTTCACACCCCAATCCCGGTCACACTGCATCCTTCTTTTTCTTTCGTTTCCGGCGAGGTATGTGCACAAATTTCGTTTATCCACGTTTTTCTAGAAAATAATTGATAATTTCTCATTTTAGCGGTGATTAAAATAACCATCAAGCAACATAATGGTAGGTTTCGACAAGACATCGGGAAAAAATATTTTGGAGTACCGGGAACTAACCAAAAACATCAACTGCGGCAGCAGCAGCCCACGTGCATTAAATAAAAATTACTACCCTAAAAACAATAATTTGTGTGCGGTGACTGTCTGTGACTTCTGTTTTCCCATCGGAACGCAGCAATAATTAAGAAAAATCGTTTGCAAGCAACTAACAAGTTGTCAAGTGAAAGATGCCGGAGAAAAGTGAAGAGCGAACGCTTTATTTCTGGCATCAAATAAGGGATAAACCAAATATGATTTCAAGGATTAACCCTTATTGTTTACCTCCGCAAACAGGGTCGCGTACGAACCAAAACGGTGAAGAAGGCCGCTAAGGTCATCATCGAGAAGTACTACACTCGCCTGACGTTGGACTTCCACACCAACAAGCGAATCTGCGAGGAGGTGGCCATCATCCCCACCAAGCCCCTCCGCAACAAGATTGCCGGGTGAGTTTCGCAGCCCAAATCTACGCTCAGTGATGTGAATGCTTATCAAAATAATGCTAATGTTGCCGATTGTACACTATAGAACTTAAAAATTATGGTTTTATCAAGTACTAAACAAATTTTCTAAAATATTTATTTAAAATTTTAGATTGTTTAATTGGTTCAAGTGCCTAAGTGGCTAGTGGCTTGTCTTGAATTGAGAGCTAGAAATATGTTTAAATTCACTTTTTTGCCTATCCACATTCTTTTAATGGTTTGCATAAAAGAATTTATCTTTTGTCTTTCGCTAGTTTTTTTTTTTTTACATCACATCACTGGCTAGAAGAGGAATAGTTTATGAGTAGCTAATGATCCTTTGCTTCCTTTTCAGCTATGTCACCCATTTGATGGGCCGTCTGCGTCACTCCCAGGTGCGTGGCATCTCCATCAAGCTGCAGGAGGAGGAGCGTGAGCGTCGCGACAACTACGTCCCGGCCGTCTCCGCTCTGGAGCAGGACATCATCGAGGTCGACGCCGACACCAAGGAGATGTTGAAGCTGCTGGACTTCCACAACATCCGTGGCCTGCAGCTCACCCAGCCCAACACCAACAACTTTGGACGTCGCAACTAAGATTTTTTATAGCGCGTAGACGATGATGTTCTTATTTGCATGGAATCACAATAAACCAGCTTGTGTGAAGTGCATTTGAAGTGTGCATATGTGTGTTATACCTTAATATCGGTTCCAATTGAATGAAAAAAGTAGAGCTCCCCCCAACTTAAACTTAATATTGGGTGGCATTTTTAGAAGAATGTACAAAATCACTCGCAGTTTTTATTTCAATGTAGTGTCGTAATCTGCAGTTATATAGATATATTTACTAAAAAAGGAAATTTGCAAACTTATCAGTGTAGGATATGAATAGAATTATAAATTAATCCCTGCGCACAAAAAGATGAGCTTTTAATAGTGTTTTACCATTGTTAAGGCTTCGTTTTTATACTCTTGCAGTGGCTATTATAATTTCAGTCTGAAGTTTGCAACGCAGTGCAGAAGTCATTTTCCACGCTGTAAAGTATATATGCTTTCGATCAGGAAAGCCGATCAAGTTATGTCCGTTTGTCTCTTAGTTTTAAAGCTATTTTATAAAAAACTTATCCACAGTTGCCTTTCTGTCGCGGTTATTATTATAGCGAGCTGGATCGGACGACTATATCATAAAGCTCCCATCTTGAGGTTTTTGCGAACAATCAGGCGACAAAATCCGAGTTGAGACCTATGTATATTAGGGGCCCACACCGTGAGGACCGTAAGGTCATCTAGCCCGGTGAGCTCCAAAAGCCAAGTCAGCTCGTCAAACCTGGTCAGAAGTGACCAGGCTTGTTTTAATGACGAGGCTGGGTTGCTTAAGCCATTGAGCTACAGCGAAGTGGAAGATTTAAAGATTTAAGTCAGGCCTTCGATTTTTTAAAGGAAAAAATTACCTCATTGAAAAATAAACAAAATTAAAAAGTTATCTGTTTTTTTTTGTGGTTTTGAGTTTATGTGTGATCTTAAAACTTTAACAGCCTAACTGCAGAGTGGGTTTTATTAAAGTCCTTGCTGAGATTGATTAAAGTCAAACACGTAATCTAGAAACTTTGAAGTCTTGGTTGTATATCATCAATAAAATCAGAAGTGACACTAAAATCCAAAAAATGTTGAGGCTGATTTTCTAAATCAATGAGTCCAACTGCACGGGAAATCAGGGTTTAATGGAGCATTTGGTCGACTTAAATTTGTAAACCTAATTTGTAAAAGGCCTAAAAAGCGAGAAATATTGATAATCAGCATGTGGGAAAACAGACCATATTAAACCTAAAAGTATTACATTAAATTGGGCGTTTTCTTTGCCAAAAACATTTCCAAGTGGGGAAAAGGTAATCTTAGTCGTATTTTAAGAACCCCAAGCTTCGATTTCCGTTTCTCTTCTTTATTCACATTCGAATGGAAAATACTGTAGACATGCACATATTTGTAAATATGTAAGATTCGATTCATAAGTATATGGGTTCGTTGCTATACAGACGATATATAAAAGATATTCTCTACGAGTGCACAATATTTAAATCTAAGTGTGTATGCAGATGCCAGTATATATATATATATATATATATATATATATATATATCTATATGTTATGTATATGAATTGTGGTAAGTATACGTATGATTGTTCAGGAAGATGCTGTTGTCATGGGGCCCACAACTGGATCTTGCTGAGGTCTTCGCACCGGGTTACGCAAGACCAGCTCGGAATCCTCAGATATAATGGGCAGTGCATGCGCCCAGTGGTAGTTAATCAGGTGACTAATGCTGTCGAAGATGCGATCTTTGGTACGGACTACGCCCTCGGGATCGATGAGCAGCAGATGCTTGGGCGTCTTGCCCTCCAGTCCAGTTAGCACGTACTGACCCCGCTTTCCCTGTGACTCGCGCACCAGGAAGTCACCATCCTGCTGCAGCAAGCGCTCCGAAATTGGTCTGGATATGCCCGCATGGAACCACACCTCCGCCGTTAGTGGACACTGTGGTCCATCGAACACATCGCGTACTGTGGCCAAAACGGAGCTGGCAGCCGGAGTCGCTTGAAGGGGATCAAAGTGGCCCAGCTTATTGGTCGTCTGATCGGGAGGCGGGGAATTGAGGTCGATGAGGTTGCTGCTCAAGCGATCGCGTGGCTTCTTAAGGTTTAGCTGTGCAACACGATGCTGATGCACCTGCTGTTGTTCCGGCAGTTCTGGCGGCAACTTGTTGGGCAAATCGTTGTAGTACTCCTTCACATTCTCCTTGCAACTCTGGTTGGTGTTGCAATCCCCTGAAGCATCGTTCAGCCGACTGAGCGCATTGAAGCGCAAGGCAAAGGCCTTGCCAATGGTCACGATTAGATCCTCGCTCTGGCCACCAGCACATTCCAGAACATAACAGGCCCGCCACTCATCCTCGTTCTTGGCTATGTAGGCCAGAAAGTCGAGGGTATCATTATCACCGCCTGAGGCAAATGATATACGCGGCATATTGTGATTGGCTATAATCTCGCCCGATTCCACATTGCTGAGGGTCAAAGCTCGACTGGAAACATTGATGATGATGTTGGTGCCGGCGTGCTGCATGCTGGGGCGGTCCGATATGAAGCTGGTTAATTTCCGCTTGCCAGCAGACTTTAAGCCAGCCGCCTCGCAAACCCGATTGATGCACTCCCTGTTTGTTCGTGGAAAACACATGATTATGCCGATGGTGATTCATGGATAGGCTTACTTACCGGGCCAGCTGCGTACGGGTTTCAAAATCCAGCGATTTCATAGAGGTCTTGACCTCCACGCAGCCCGTGTATCGGACGTTGAAAGCAACACCCACGCCCATAATGACGTCGTCCTGGTAGATGCAGCCGTCGCTGGTTGTCCCGGAACCGCTCCGGTTGCCGGCGTCACCATTCTTCGGCATTTGTGCGGAGGCTCTCGGCGTGTGGCAGCGAACGGGCGTCCTCGATGGTCCTTTTTTCGCGGCAGCAGCCTTTGTTATTAGTAATTCGTATATTACTCAAGGTGGGACCGTATTGGCGAAGTGTGACCGCTGATGCATGCATATCGATAGTTGATCAGAGGTGGCGTTGGAAAATGTTTTTGTGGGGGTTCTAACAGCAGGGTTTTATGAAGAGCTGTTTCCAGTAATCTGAAAAATCATACACTGAAGTTTTGGTCGTGAACGAAAACAAAACAAAACAATTAACTTTACTCGAATTAAAAATAATATATATTATTTCAGTGCCTTTTTCAACCAGGTACACTGATCGAAGAAAAAAATAGCAGAAAATTGCAAAGCGTTGCCAGATTTCTTTGGGTGAACGAACGGCAGGCTCCAGCGTAAAGAATAATATATTTAATCTTTGGAGGTTGGAGTTTGCTGAGCATAATATATGTCGGATTAAAAAATGGACGGAATATTTCACAGCTAATTTGGTTGCTTTATATACAAAAATACAGATGTTGAAAAATAGGGTTCTCGAAAAACCGACTCTCAATACATTTTATAGCCATACTGTAAATGAATGCCATGTTAATGCCTTTTGTTTTTATTTTTTATTCAAATTTCCCAATGAGAAAATATGAAAACAAATTCCAAAACTGCCATCGCCAAACTATCGATTGGTCGATCAACAGCTTGCCATCTCTGTGTGGCAAGCCAAAGCTTCGCATCTGGCTCCAAAGTACTTCACCCCCAAAAATCTGTGCTCGCCGCAAACGCTGCTCAGTTTTTAACCGACTTTCGTGCAATTTCCACGCTACGGCCATCCGGCTCTTTACTCCGATTTGCCGAGTTACCACGCCGCGTATACATACACAAACAAACAAAAGCAACAAACCAACGGCGAATCACCAGGTGTGGAATTATGTGTTAGAGCAAAACAAATACGAAAATACCAGAGACACAGCCCTTGTGTACATTTTTTGGCCGGATTGAAACAAATTGGAAACCAAAAATTCAAAATCAATATAAGACCCCTTCTCCAACGCAAGTGTGTGGGTAACAGAGAGATACACAGATACGCCCGCATCTCAACGCGCAGCATCCGTAAGCGAAAAGTGCACCAGAAAAGCCGGAGGAGTGCATCCGTAGCCCCACTGGAAACTGGAACGAGCATTCGTATAGCCGTGAGACCGATTTTCAAGCCCAATCCCTCCGAGGTTACTGTTTTACTGTTTTACTGTTTCACCGTTGCGGTAAGTCTGCCTTCGTCAAGCTTTCTGTTTACGTTTATGCCATTTTCAAATCCATTTCCATTCCGCTGCGCACCGTATTCGCGTTCGTGCCGCTGCCTTGTGGCTCAGTGGGCACATAAATAAAACATCTTTACGTCATGCGACGGAGCTCTGAAGTCATTACCAAAAGACAGCAGCGGCCACTCCGATATGAGCATAAAGTGCTTCATTTGCATAGTATCTACAGTGGAGCTTAGATAAATCAATCAATCCACTAAGATACTTCTAAAATGTCGGGTTGTTTTTGTGACGTCATAACTAAAAGACACATTATCGGTCACTGAAGTTTGGGTAAAAAGTGCGTCACAGTGGAAATTCTGCAAGTGAAACCACTATTTGGTGGGAATATCGAATATGTATTGTGCTCTGTTTGTCAATACCAAAATGCAACCAAATTTTTATGAAAAAGTTTATAGATGATGAAACAGAACTAAAGCCTATTTCAAAGCAAATCGGCACAAACAAATGTTTAGATTTTGACCTGACATCAAGAATTTAATAATTACAAGTTTTGCCTTTTTAAAACCATGATACTTTCGAAAAAATTTCAAGCATAAAAAAGTTGTAACTTCTTAAAGTCTTCTTTACAGATATTTTACTGTAGTTTCCAAAAAAGTTGATTCATTAGGGCTGCAGGGCATAACAGATCCCATTTAAGCCGCATTCATTAGGTAGGTGATCTCATCGGCGGCTGCTTTCTTCCCGTTCTGCGTCCGACTGCAGCCTGGCCTAAACTCACGCCCATATGCCGTTCAAACGGCAGTCCAATCACGCCTAATATGGTCCACATTTAAGCTGGCTCAAAGCGTTTCCCGCCGCCAATTAAACACGATGACGTTGACCGCCAAACCACCAGTTCCATTCATGGTTTACTGCTCGCCGCCGACACCCACGTTTCGGCCTTGCCTTTTTTTTTTAGCTAACCAACTGTTTCAACTCCGCGGGAGTCGATTACAGCAATTGATAATTGCTGCAGAAGGTGTAGTTTTCTGGTTTTAACGACCTTTGAGCCGCCAATTGCTAACACCTTCGTGCTAAAGTCGAAAGGAAATTAAGCTTGGCCAATTAAGGGATTGGTCTTTAATCGTAAATGAAGAAATAAGCTGTTTATGCAATGGTACAATATTATAAGTTTCATTTTGTGTGTGAATCTTTCAACTGAAAATCCACATTATCCGCTTATTTATCCACAAAATTCATTAGTTCGACTTTAAAAACTCAGTTTAAAGTAATTAAAAATAAAGTGCTAGCACCATTGTGGCATAGGCAAACCAAAAGACATTACAGTTTATGTTTAGCTGTAGAAATTTCTCTGGGTAGCAATGACCTTTATAATTTTTCTTTATGAAGACTTTCCCTCGCTTTTGTGTTCCTATGCTATTGTGATTGAAGGGCGTATAATTAAAGACTAGGATTAAAATGGCCTCCCCTTTTTAATGGACTTGAGTGATCTATGCTTAATCGATTTTATGGTTTAATTTTTTTTTACAAGAAAAAACTGCTTTCTAAAACCATTGAGCCATAAAACAACAAAATTTTGGTTTTATTTTTTTAACCTACTGAATGATCATAACAAGCATTAACGGCTTTACAAGCCTAACAGTTTTTAGCATTTAGTCCATATTTGGTATGCGTATGTAATTAGTCAAACCCCTTTCTAGTCATAAATAACAGAAAGGACAATAAACTAAATTCCAACAAAAAACTTCAATAAAATATTTTTTTCTACATGTAACCTTTTTTATTTTGTTCTATTTTATAACTTATTGGTTGTGTTGCCAGAACATTAACATTTTTAAATGAAACATTTAAAATCGAAATACAACTTTTTGGATAGTTCTTTGAAAACTTTCTTAATTTTTTTTTAATTCATTTAAAATAAAAATCAATACTTCATTCACCAAAAAACAATAAAACTACTTTATATATTTTATTTGCTTGAAATCTTTTCATTCTAAATGTTTGCTAATTCATAAAAACTTAAATTTTGTTTTTACAAAGAAAATTTAATTTAAGCAAATTATGGCACACCCTGTATTTTTACAACTTGTGCTGTGTCATTAACAGCGGACGGCTAACATTTTCTGTAACAAATTCACCTCGTGCGATTTTACTCATTCGTTTTCCATAATTTTTACTATCGCTTTTTATTGTTATTTAATTACAAACTATAGTACATATATGTATTATACACATGCTCATACTTTGACTATAGCATGTGTATCACTAAGAGCTATAACACGTTGATTTCAAATACTAAATTCGCCACTCCACCGCTGTCGTTATATCTCATTGACCCATCAGCTGCTCAAAGTCCGTTACGTAATACTGGGCCCGGCGATAGACCTCCGGTCGAACGACATTGCCACCAAAACCGATAAAATAGTTGGCTGGCGGCACAGCCTCCAAATCGGTGGCTCCATCGCCGATCATTGTGATGATAGCACCTTCACTATTCTCCTTCTTTATCAGGGCGATGGCTTCTGCTTTTCCTCCGGAACGCGAAGTGGGCTGAGTGATGTCAAAGCTATCGTATTCGCCCAAATAATCGAACAGCATCTTGTTGGCATAGACATTGTTGAGGGGAATTCCCAGTTCGTTGGCCACGGGAGCTATGAGGCAATCGAATCCGCCGGAGATCAAGTACACCTGCTTGCCCTCCGCCTTTAAGTGGGCCACGAAACGCTTCACATTTTTGCTCAGTGTACTGGGTCGTTCATGGATAAAATCCCTTACTTGCTGTTGAGTGGGCCGTATGATGTTCAATCTTATTTTGAGGGCATCCTGAAAGGTCATGGCCCCTCCCATCGCCTCCTTTGTGACACGTGCCACCTCGCTTCCCTTGCCGCAATATTCGGCCAGCTCATCGATGCCTTCTTCACAAATCACCGTGGAATCCACATCGAAACAGACGATCTGCGACTGCTGAATGACCTTGGCCGCCAATTGGGGCTGTTTGGGCGGTGTTATGGCCGAGGCCACAGTGGTTTTGGCCGCTCCTCCCGAGGTGCCATTGCCATTGCAATTTATCTGTTTGGCCAGAAGATGGTGGCCATTTGTGGCTGCTGCAGGACGCGCCAAACTCAAAACGGAACCGCTCATCTTGACCGGCGAACACGTTGTGATTTTTGGGAATTTCTTGTATTTCTTGTATATACCGCTTGACGTAAAAGCTTCGGCTTTGTTTGGGCCCCAAAATTTTCCGCTGCTTCTTTTTTTGTGTATCTCAATATCTTGTGCTTTTTTTTGTGTATGTTTTCTCGTTCCTTTTTGCACACGCGCTTCGCGTTGCTGCCCAGCTGTTATTTGTTTTTGTTTGATAAGTGGTTTTGCTTTGCTTGCTAGCGGGTTTTTCTTAGTCGAACTGCTCACGATGACTGATTTTTCACAAGTGACTCAAAAACACTCGATCGCCCTTTTAAGAAAACCCGCTCAACGCACACAAAAGCGGTTTCTCTCTCTCTCTGTCGTTCTCTCTTTTCTCACTGACCACACAGAAAGAAAATTGACATGATAAGGCGGTCAGTTTCATGATGAAGTCCAGCTTAAATTTATACCCATGAAAATTTGATTCAAAATACTCGGTCTTCGTTTAACAAAGGCATCTAATCTGATTTCGGTTGATTATATTATCCTTTGCAAGGAAATTTGCATCTCAAAATGATATTCATTAGTATCAATTAATTTTGTAAAATCAACATGAAATTAATTTAAATTTTTTTTATTTTTTTGTGTGTAACGATCGAACGATAAGCTTACAAGTGTGCGAGCCACATGTTTGTATGTAACGAATTTACAACTTTTTATTTTCACCCCGACTTTTAGATTACCCTTTCTTTTCGTTTTTTATCCGCGAATTACGCTCAATTTTTATTTAATCAGTTTCAATTGAAAGAGAATTGCTTTGGGTAGACATGAACCTTTGAACCCAACATGTGCTGCACGAGTGCGACAATGTCTGCTTATCACAAAAAAAATGAAACTATAGAAACAATTATGATTTAGCTGTCATTAAACTCGCCACACTCGAGTGCTTAGGAGAGCCGCCTAGAACTGGATTTTCCAGCAGCAGACCATCATGCCTTATCTTTTCTGGCACCATTTAACACTTGGCGATTTCCAGGAGACGGGTATTTACACTACGCATCGGAAGACTACCTCAAAAATTGTCGGAAAACAAATAACAAGTGTGTTATTTATGACCCTGATTCTTGAAATTGGTCATGCAAAATTCTAATCACGGTTGGACTTCCCAATCCCAACTCCTTTGTCAGTCAAACTTCTCTGTACCATGTTGTTATCAAATTTTTGTATTCAAATTTTCATAACACATCCCTTCATTAACTTCCAATTTTGTATCAGGTAAAACCAATTACAATTTATTTATCCCTTAATACAAATTGTATTATCAGGCTTATCATAAAATAATAGTTATTCAATCCGTAGTTCTCGGAATTCGTCTGTATTTTAATTGGCGCTTATCAGTTTTAAGGGGCAGTGTACTTTTTGTGTCGGGTTGATCCCCCTGTTTCAATACTTTCTTTTTTGAATTTATGCTTAATCATTGATGTGGAAAATAACCGAAATCTCAGCAGATTATAGATGGTATAAACTCTCAGTATTTTTAAAGCGGCGGGAATTATATTTAAACTGTCTGACATTCTGATGCAATTTAAAGCTACTATTGCAACGTCATACATACATACATACATACATACATATATACATACATAAGTAAGTTGTAACGCAAGGTGGAGAATCTTCTCTAATTTGTTCTTTCATAATAACTCACGATTCTTGTTTTGGTCTCCAGTAATTAGATACAAATCAACAACAAAGCGAGAAGCCTGCAATGCAAGCGACAAAAACAACAAAAACTTCTCAAAATGCAATTTCCCCTGCGGTTTATTGTTGTTATTATCGTTGCTATGGTAATTTTTTTTTTTTTTCCAATTGTAGAATAACAAGTTCGTTTGTGGTAAACAGGGCAAAAACAACATAATATCAGACAGCGAGACCGCAAAAGTATTTCATTGCCAGCGATGAAACGTTATCGATAACGATAAACAATTTATTGCGTGCTGTGCGTGCATGTGCATGCCTGAGCATGTACTCATGCATATTTAAAGCTTACTTCGGCCAACGACTTACACTAAACCAAACCGTATACAGTTGACTGTTTTTAATTGCCGTTGCCTTGAGCGACCAAAGACCCTAAAAGGAAAAGGAAATGCGAGGCTAGAGCGGCAGAAACCACACCTGTACCTTTACCTGAGCCTGTCAGCGGCTGCGGCACCTGTCGTTTACCGTTATTTTGTTTTTATTTTAAGTCTAAGGTTTTCCTTGCCTTGGCAACTCATTTGGGTTTTGGGTGTTCCTTGGGTCTGCATTTATTGATTGACCTTGTTGCTGCATAAATTTTCAGCCAAGTCCGTTTCCATTTTGTATACTTTCCATGGGCATACAAAGTATAGAGGTAGGCTCGTCACCTGATCCGAAACGCATGGCAAAGTACCTGAGCTGGCTAATTTATTATGCCCATCGAATGCCTGACGCGATAATGGTTTCTAATTTACGAAAAATTCATTGAGGATTCCATTTATTCTTAAGTCAGGCCCTTTAATACCATTTTGAATAATTTGTTTCTTATAAAGAGTGGATTTTAGACAACAACAAAAAAGACTATTTAGAATTAACTTTCTTTTAAAAGTCATATACATACATATGTATCAAAGATGTTTTTAAAAATTATATTTCAAAGATATTCATAATAATTTTTAAGAAAGACGTTTTTTTAATTGGTAGATTTTTGGAGAATATGTCATTCAAATATATAAATATCTTTTCAATTATTTTCAAACCTTACACTAGATTACATTTTGTTTGGTACATACATATATTTTATAAAGATAATTGTTTTTAAGAAAACAAGCCAGTAAATTATCATGTCTAAAAAAAACTTCTTGTAGAAGTTACATTTATAGAATGTCTACTGCTCCTCCATTAACAGCAACATGGAATTTAGTGAGGCAGCTGTCAGCTGCCCCGTAATTGTGCCCCCTGGCCACACCCTCAACTATTGCCGCCCACTTTGAATCGGAATGCCGGAGGCTTGCATAATGACACGACATTTTGAGGGATTGTTTTCCAGCCGAAAGCTGATAGGCTAGGCTAATAGCTATAGCTCTAGACTGAAGGCTGCGTGAAATTGATCTATTAATTTTCATCACCAGGCAGATTAATAGGAAATTACTATTTTTATATTTGGTTGCCAATTGTCTACACCTCTCGATTGATTTGTTTTTTAGCTGTTGTTTCCATGCCGAGTTGTTTTTGTGCCGTCTACTGATTAACCGTAAGATTGTAGGTGACCATCCCCCTTTCCTTTCTAACACTCGACTTGTTTACGGCTGCACGCGATTTTAATTCCGCTGATTAACTCTCTCACGCTCTCACATTGACTATACCACCTTCATGTATGTAAGCCAGAGAGAGATGTGCTCACTTGACACATTTACAAGTGGAGCAAAAAGGGGAGCTCAAGAAGTGCTCTCGCTCTCGCTCTCACTCCTTATGCGGTGCGTGGTTTTCTTTGTTGTTCTCGTTTTTTGTCGTCTTGTATTTTTGTTTGCATCGCTTGCTGTTGGCTCATAAACAGTTACAAAGTGGGCTGATTTTGTGTATGGCAACGTCAACGGTTATGCACTGGAAAATAAACAGCCTTTGCAATAACAACAACAAGGTAGTCCTCTTTGCTGGGGGCCATATATGTATGTAGATGTGCAACTCACAGCCGAGGTCAAAAAATCAGTATTCCAAATTCTTCCTTTGTGAAAAACTGTGGTCAACGTTGAATGGTTATAACTTTAATCTATAACATTGTATTAAATTACTTTTAACTTGATGTTCTTATTAATACTTTCAAACTGCTTTCAAAACTGCTTCAGTTGAACAAAAAATTTGCAGGATTTTTTATTGTTTTGAAATCAAATTAGCTTAATGTTTATTAATCTTATATTAATATTTAATACATATATTCTAAAAACTAGGATTTTCTTTTTGTCGGTTTACGTATTAATGTTTATGATTTCAGTGACTTATCACAAACGATTTAAAAGTTCTCTAGTACTATTAGTATAAACACAGCTGTGGGTGTTGTTGATATATAGAAATGAAATGAAAACACGTCATTTGTCGACAACGGCTTTTCTGTTGCTATCGCTTTGGAAACTCGGGCAGCGCTGCTTGCTGCGAAGCTGGCAGAGAGTTGTTTAACTTTTCCCCTGACAAAACGCTAACAAAGGGAAAAAGTTTTGCTGCCCGCCCCATCAAAGGTAATTACAATTGAAAGCTCTTGCTCTGCGTTATCGTCATTCTCAGAGTTCTCAGAGTTCGTTGCACTCCGCAATTTAACAAAGGCGGTAGTGGCATGCAAGCGACTAACGTTTCGTCCTGACAGACACGCCCCCGAAACGGAAGCTAAATATATCCCTAGTCCTGTCGTAAAGGAATCCCCGTCGAACGCAACAGTTTCTATAGTAATCCGAGCCTAATGCGATGATTTGGGTCAACAGGCGGAGTTGGCAACCTAAGCAAAAAAAATTCTGATTCCAAGGCTTTGCCCCCAAAATTACACTCGCGAAAAATAGTCAGAGATATCTTCTTTTTTACATTTTTAAATGTAAATTTTTAATGAGTGACCCCTCGAAAATCTGCAATTTTTCCGCTTAAAATCCTGATTAAAATTTACGGAGCATCAAGGAGAAGATTAAAACCATCTTTTGTTCGATCTTAAGGCACTTTTACAAATTTGATTTTTAAGTTTTTCCTTAGTGTACACGTGTGGGCTTGTTTGCATCTGCTGAATCATTGATGAAGGCGGGACGCGGACAAAAGCAACAATGATTGGATTGATTGCATGTACAGCGTTTCCCACAGCGAAATAGACAAAGCTGTGAGACGGGTCGGGCTGATTCGTGCGGCATCAGATAATCAAATTGTTTGCGCACCGCTTTCGCAACGCTCCATTAAATTTGCAATTCTCATTTCTCAATTGCAGGGGCTGTGCACAGAGACACACACACACACACACACACACACACACACACACACACACACACATTAAGTACACCAACTAGAGACTAAAAGAGCAATCGAGGGGCAACATAATGGTGGAGTTCCGCTTCGATATCAAGCCGCTGTTTCCGCAGCCAATTATCAAGGTGACATCGAACCTCCTGCCGCACACATTTCGCGGTGATCGGCGTCAGTGTTTGTGAGTATTGAAATTGTACGCGGAGTGTGATCTAAATTTCCCGATCCGACTAACCGATACGCTTTCCACACTCACCCACGCACGCAGAGATGCCACCTCCAAGATGTCGGAGATCATCGACCGGCTGGGCCAGCTCTCGGCCACCTCGCAGGGTCTCAGCAAGCCGGTGACCACGGCTCAACGTCTGCGGATGTCCGATAACCAGACCATCTATCTGCTGGCGGATAGTGAAGCGGGTCACAAGTAAGTAGTCCTGAGCGAGTATCACTAATACCAAACATACCTCATACTAGAGTTTTTCTGCTTAGGTTTTTTTTTTTGGATGGATCCAATGTTATTTTTAAGAAAGCTTATATATTGTATCTTTTTGGATTCTTTTACTTGTGGTTAAAAACCCTTTTTTTATAAAATTGATAAGGGAGTTAAGCAATGTTCATCAAATCGCTTTTTATAAAGGCATTTAAAGACAAGAAATACGCGAAGTTATGGATTTATTTTTATATCAAAAAGCTTTTTATTCTCTAATGCATTTAATAAAACTAAGCTATTACCATTCTTACTGAAATATTATGATTTTAATTTTATATATTTATTGTATAAACACAACATAACTCAAGATATCCTTTAAAAAATTCCGATAAATTAAACAACAAAAAATATATAACCTTTTCCAGTGGTGCCGTGACGGGTCTGCTTAAAGTGGGCACCAAGGATCTCTATTTGTTTGACGAGTCCGGGCAGACGCGCAAGGTGGAGCAGGCTCCATCCATTCTAGACTTCTATATCCACGAGTCCCGCCAACGCGCCGGCTTGGGAAAGCGTCTTTTCCAGACAATGCTAAGCGAAGAGCAGTGGACGCCACTCAAGTGTTCCGTGGACAGGCCGTCGGAAAAGCTTCTGGGTTTCCTCAGCAAGCATTACGGATTGCAGCGCATCATTCCGCAGGCGAACAATTTTGTACTCTACGAGGGATTCTTTAACGATGCCGGCTCCGCAAATGGACATGGTAATGCCCACGGCCACGCCCAGTCGCCGCAGCGCACCCAGAATGGCCTGCACATCACAAACAGGTGAGGAGGCGTGGCTTTTTTCTGATTTCCCCACCTGGCGCAGTCCGCGGCAATTAAGGCGTTGCTTTCGCCGCTGCAGGAAACATTTCACTTTCGGCCTCTGTTGGCCATTTCTTTTAACCCCATTTGCATATCGTATGCAAATCGGACCCTAGATTTCTTTGTTTGTTTGTTTGCCGAAGGAAGCCCGCTGATCGATAAAACTTGGTCCGAGTTGATTAATAACTATAATGGTGGCCTGTTGCTTGCTTTGCTTATTAAATCCCTGTCAGAGACATGTTTGATTACTTAAGAAAACCAAAATATAATAACTCACTAACTGAAAATGCTTCCAAAGAAATCTTTAAACCCTTATGATGGCTTAATCTTTTAATCTTTTTCCACATGATGCGCTAATTGCTAACCAATGATAACTAACGATCACAACACATCGTCAACAGTCCTAACACACAGCTCTTTGGTGCTACTTACCTGGGCGAGGATTCTAACCGGCGGCGTGGTTCCCAGCAGCAGACAACACCAAACTCGCTGATTCAGCAGATAACACAGATCTCTCCGTCCGGACGATATGGAGCCCCTCGTCCCACATGCAGCATGGCCGAGGTACTGAAACACTTTTATTGACTGCCAAGTTTCAGGACCCATTTCCTTGAGCAATGGGGTTTTTAATTTGATATTAGTGACTTGTTCAATAGCATTTTGGATGAATGTACTTCGTAAAAGTTAGATCTCCAAAAATTGTTATAATATACAGGGACTAATTTTAAACCATTGAACACCTTAAGCAGGAGTACAACATATTGTGTTAAATCGGAATTGAAAAAATCACAGCCTTAGTTGGCTGGGTTCAAGTTCTCAAATGGTCGATTGTAAGGCCCCACATAGCTCCAGTATTACTTCAGTTCAAATTTCTACTCGATACTGGTCGGATACCTTTTTCGACTTGCTGTGTACAAAAATATATTTGTATTTTATACTTGTTTTTTTTTTTTTTAAACTGAAAGAAATCATCAACTAGTTTCGTCGCGATTTGTGCCAAGTTTTTCGTGCGGCTTACTAATTTCCAGTGATTTAATTTATGGATCCCAAACGTGGTAATGCCTCCGGGGCACGCCAAGGCGGTGGTGGCTATCATGCCTCCAAGACGAGCGTGGCTGTAAGTTGGTCAAATAATACTCTCCTTCAAATGATGACTGAATAGCTTGGTTTATAGTCACGCCATGGAGGCGGTGGTGGAGGCGCAGCCGTGGGTCACAAGCAGCCTAGTCAGGTCAGTCTGACGCCCAGCCAGGCCAGGAATCCGGAAAATGTAAGACACCTTGTTGATAAGGCGTGTAAAATCCGAATTGAAAACCCAATCACAGCCTCGCAAGAGTCCATTGGATGCTTTAAGTCGAAGCGGCATTGTACGCAACCAAAATCCCTTCCAGCGTCGTTCTGGCTTGCAGGATGTGGACGATGCATTCCTCGCTTCGAATGCCTTTGCCCGGCCGCCCAGGGTTCGTCACTCGGGCCTGGATAAAGAAAACATGGCGCAGGCAACTGCCGGAGGAGCATCTGCAGGGCAGCCAGGTTCGGCAGCGATAGCTCCCATTCTTAACCAGCAGCAGCAGTATCAGCAGATGCCTCCACCGGATGCTGTGCAACAGCAGCAAATGGCTTCGCCCGGGGTTGTACCATCGCAGCAATATATGCAACCGGCTGGACAGCCAACGCGTTTGGAGCCAGCACCCTCGGGACGAGCTCATGTCCATCAGCAGCAGATGCCACAACAGCAGATGCAACAGCAGCAGATGCAGCAACAGCAGATGCAGCATCAGCACCAAATGCCACAACAAGGGGGCTACGATCAGCAGCAGCAGCAAGTAGCCCAACCAGATGCTCAAATGCAGAACAAATATGCCACGCAGCAGCAGCATCAGTTGCAACCGCAACATCAAATGCCCCAGCATGGATATGTAAATATGACCAGGTTTTTGGAGAACCTTTTGAAGATATTTAACACCGACCTGACCCACAGCCCACGCAGCCACCAGCAACCGGTGCTCCGCAAGCAGCTCCACCAGCAGCCGGAGGAGTAGCAGCAGCTCCAGGTGGAGCAGCCGGTGGCAATGTGCCAAGAGAAAACGGTGGTGGAGCAGCACCACCGGATGCCGAGATGTGCACCACTTGCCCCAACTGCCAGACCACCATATATCTAGTGCGAACCGCAGAGCTTGGACACGGAGATGCCGGCATGCCTGTTCAGTAAAATATAAAATCAAGACCGAGTGAAATGCACCAAATTTCGAGTGCATTACTCTTCCATGTTTAGTTTTAACGTAGCGACGTCAATGTTCAAATGTTTTTAAGACCTGGTTAAAACCTACTAATCTCCACACAATCGTCTTGTGGCCAAATCTCTAAATTGTATCAAAATAATGAAAATCGAAAGTAATACTTTGGCTTTCACTTCCAGTGGGTCAACAGGGGTGAAATTCAACCCAAAATCGTGGTGTTTTGGCTGCGTGCCAGGTGGTTGTTTTTTTTTTGGGGCAGCATAAACTAGTTTGCGTTTTGTACCTAGGCTTATATTAAGTTGTGTAGCTGGCAATTAATAGAGAAATTCATTGAATTGTATGGCCCACGAAGTGTGGCTATTAATATAAGTTAATAGACTGATCTTATCTCTAATTATTTGCTCCCGGAATTTAACCTAATAATTTTCTCTATTTTCAGATAATTCATGCTGGCAGCTCGAAGGGCGGCAAGGGCAACGGCAGTGCAGAATCGAACAGGTATATAACACCAACCATTTTACACCTAATACCAACTGTCCAAGCATTATCATTTTATGTATGGTCTTCATTTGGGTATCATTTTGTTCTTTTCGTTTGTCTTTCAGAATCAAATAGAAAAAGCCAACCCACAAAAATTGCACACGGCTGCTTCACATACAAAAGAAATATAAATCAAAACTAGTAAAACTGAAAAATCAACATTTACAACCATTGTACAAAGCTTTGATTTTAGCAAATTATTTATATTTTCGCTTAGTTAATTTATACAATCGATGAATTTACTTAATATACGAGTACAAGCAGAAGAAGCTGCACTTGCCGCATGCCACCACCCACCACCAAAACCAACACCACCACCACCCACAACAACACAAGAAAACAAAAAACCTGAAAAGAGTATCAACCCTCTAAATCGGAAATGTTACACAAAACATACAAAAATACCTGACAAATTGTGATTACAACATATTAACTTATCATTTAACTACATAATTGTTGGTCGTAACTTATTTTCGTTTTTTTTCTCGAGCAATAAAATCAATGATATAATTGAGTGTTGTTGTTTTCGTAGTATCTATTTAATATAGTCTAGTTTTAATCGCTTTAAAAAACTCTCCCAACAGCGGAAATGGTAACCATGATCTTGCAGAGATTGCCGAGCAACTGCAGCGGCAGAGTTTGGACGATTCGGAGGCCAACAGCTTTGAGCCGGAGCCTGAAATTGAGCCGGAGATTGTGCCCGTGCCCGAACCCGAACCGGAGGTCATTACGCCCCCATCACCGCCGCCAAAGAGCCACACCCCGACACCTCCATCCGTGCGATCCCCTGAGGTGGCCGAGAGCATCGTGGGGGACAACCGAAGAGCTCCGGCTTTCCAGCTGAGCAAGCAGCACACGGGCATGAAGAATCGCTCGTTCGGCGTCGGAATGGCTGTAATGCCCAGCAGCAAAATGGAGTTCGACCAGATGGAGCGCGAAGATTTCGGTGTGGTAAAGATCAACCGTCCACCCGGTCATGACGTTACCTCGCCCGGCCAGGACAACACGGATGCCATGTCCACCGCTTCGTCCGGCGGCGGTGGTGGCGGGCTCACTGATCAGGGCTACTACGATCTCAAATTCTATCACAATAAGTTGTGGTAAAGACCACAAAGCGACAAGCACGCAATATTTGCTAGCATCTTTTGTACGTGTGGCATAAGCATAATTAACAAAATTAATCTAGACACTAAGAATGTATTACCTTATCAAAACAACACACCAAAACGGTTCCTGTAATTCAGTTCGATGGTTTTGTTGTGAGCTTCTTCTCAGACTTTTGTTAATTCGTTCATTTGTTACAAGCCACGCACTCCGAAGAGCAACTGTAAACGTAGAGCCTTACAAAATAATATTAACAATAGCAAATTAAAATGTACGTAGAGTAATTACCGTCGGTACTGAGCTAGTTAATTTTCAATGCTTTAAATTTGGGTTAAGCAAATCCTTTTTTTTTTACAATTTTGCTTTGTACCGTGGAATCTCAAAACACCTTATTGTAATCCAACCCGTGTGTATCTTCCAATTACAGAAAACGCGAATATTTCGAACAAATCTACGGCGAGTACATGCTATAGGGACAGAGCCAGTTGGCCAGAACCCAACTCCATAACCTATACTCAACATTTCTCAAACATTGTCTAACATTTAGTTTCTATAACACACTCCCCAAAAACAAATAGATTAAAGATTAAAGATATACAAATAAAGCACATTTTTTGTCGACTCTATTTGCCAAGTATAAGGGCCTGGCTTTCCATTTTATCTGCAATACAATTATGTACGTTTACACACACACACATGAAATGGAAATCTACGGGCTGATCTGGGGTGCTGAAATCTATAAGGTAGAGCTATCGTTGGTGACGCTGCTGCTGCTGTTGCTTAATTATTGCTGGACGTGGATCCCTCCGTCTGTTTGCCTTTACATGTAGATGAAGTTGAATCTATAGGGGAATAAATATATATTAGTGGGAGAACTGGGAACAGAGATCCGAGTGCGCTGGACTTACCTGCAGAGGGCCTGCGGCAGGGATGAGATGATCGGTCCATAGCCTTGCGAGTTGTCGTATAGCTCGAACAATGGCGCAGCAACAAGCTTATAATTTTTGGGTACAGCAAATAGTGCTAGATTACAGAAAACGATAGAGACAGAATTCATGTATGTAGATATAGCAACAAGCATTCAAGTTCGCAGAATATATTATCTAAGGGTATTACAATCGGTTGTACAATTTACATATTCAAAATCATTTCGCTGTCGTATGTTATAAAAAGAGACGTATGCGTTATGTTATACATTCATAGTTGGATTCGTTAGACTAATTACTAGAGTTCGCTGCGACTTGCAAAGAAGAATGTCACTTTGCTGGACCAGCGAAGTCTCCTAATTTCAGATATGAACATAATTTCAATTAAGAGCAACATTATACATGATATGTGCGGTTTGATTTGTGCGCTGAAATGCTTTAATTCAGTTCAACGCACAACAAAGTCGTAAGCATTAGGAAATATGGGCCAATGGAAAGTATAAACAGAGTATTTTGCTTGTGTTTACATAAACGAGTGCTTAATTTAAGGACCGACTGGCGACTTGGCTGTCCTTCATGCACGCAAATCTGCAAAACACGCGAGATTTGGGCGCATAACTGCGACAGCCAGCAACGTTACAATGCTCTCTGCTGCCTGCCCGGAGGATTGAATTGAGTAAATACACAACAACCTTAAGATGAACAACACATGACACTTGACAAAAGTAAGAGTAGAAGCTAGGAGATAAATAAATATGTAAATAGAAGGATAACATGTCTGCGCTCAGTCTCACAATAATGTCGACATATTTACAAAATTAAATACAAGAACAATCATTGAATTTCGAATGACAAGAGTCGGAAACAACAAAATATGCCAACACGCAGTCCTGAGCAAATATACAATTCGAATTTAAACTTGAGACATGTTGTACAATTGGACTAGAATCAAAACTATCTAAGATGGTCGCCTGCGCCCGCTTTGCGATCTGTTTGTTTCTTTTCTGTTTGATATGTTCTGTTTGCTCGATTGTTGTTCTATGGCATTGCACTCTTGAGAGTTGAGTTGGGTAGATACGACACACACGGCGCTAATGGAACAGCTCAGGGTACATCGTAACTGGCGTTCCCGTCCGTATCTAAACAGCATTGAAAAGATATGACATGAGGTTTGTTAGCGTATTCGTTTTTTGGCAAACAAAAAAATGCTATAGGTTATATAAAGTACATGAAGAGATGGATATTCTGGATACACGGTGTGCTCGATATACCTGCGCGTAGGGCATTGAAACCCCTTGCGGATATTTACCCTTTTCATGTAGCTGGACAAGGAAGAGACGCTTGTGCTCCTTGGGCTTGGTGATGTGCGGCGGAATGTACGGATATTGTGGTGGCTCAAAGTTCGGCCGCCACCAGTTCCCAATGGTGTCCTCGACAATCCACTCCTGCTTCACGCCGTCCTGACGACCCAGCGTCTATAAAAAACAATTGAGCAATGTAATTAGTTATATGCTTAAATCATTTTAGATTCTTAATAAACTTCTGAAACTAAAAGCTGTAATCGTAATGCGAAGTGTAACTAACATCAAAAAAGTCAGTACTCATAAAACCCTTTAAAATATAGCTTGATATTGCTAAGGGTACATTTCGAACTTAATAAACCGAATTTTGTTTAAGCCCTTTCGAATAACCCATTCTTAATACACATATGGTGCTCTATTAGGTAATTATATATTTCGCTCACCTCGGAGAGCAGTCGCTTCAGACCCTCGACCTCATCCTCTCCAGCGTTAAGCTCTCCACCGGGCAGTTTGAAGAATGTGGTGCCCAGCTGTAGGAGCAGGACATGTGGCAGTCCGTGCTCGTGGACAAGAAGCACTCCCTCGACGGATCGCCGCATTCCGATCCGATCAAACTCCTCTCGCATTCGCTGGAATCGCGATGGCACCGATGGGTCCTTCTCGAAGAGCGGCTCCTTGGTGCCGAATGTGTAGTTGGTCAAGGGGTATCTAAAAAGTGGTGGATCCACCAATAATCTATTGTATCTTCCGTGTATAAGGTAATACCCACAGGTTGATGGTGCGATTGATGGTCAGCGCCTGGTTGGTGTACTTTTGGGTGCCGTTGTTGTTGCTGCTGACTGCATCCGCTTGGCCTTGGCTTCCGCGGCGCGGCCATCCGGAGCCCGATTTGTTTGAGACTTGCGAGGACGCCATTTTGTTATACACACAGCCCGAGAGAAATCTGTTCGACTATCCTATCTCCCAAAACGGTTGTTTACACGTTGAAAGATGATTTTTCAACAATGGTTCTTAGTTTAACTGATTATTTACAATTGTGTTTGTTATTTAAACTTTGCTTTATGCCGTTTTCTTCCAGTTTTCTGTCCAGCGCTTCTGCAAAAAATTAACCGGCTGGACCAGGGCTGCAAATGTATTGATTAAGTTCCTATGGACGGAACTGGTTCATTAAATTTATCGATTTGTGATTTTTTCTGATAAAATTAAGTTTAAGATAATTGTTCTGTGTTGGATTTTTATAACATATTTTATTTAACATATGTTTTATCTGCTTTAAAAACTAAAAATACTTTGTAAGTAATTACTGCCCTGGTTTTTTTTGTTGTCATCTGGCAACGCTGACATTTTCTTTCAAAACCATCTGGCCACACCTGTCCATTAGTTTTTTGTTTATGTTGGGACGTCGTCGGAAAAATCGGCTGTTTTTCCGTGTGTCCGTCTGCCATGAAAAGCTGCTAAAAAGCTAAATATAAAAATCAGCGCAGCGCATACGTTGGCTGGCTGCATTGTTTTCCCATTTTAATGGAAAATTATGTGAGTGCGAGTCAGAAAAACGCATCTTGTGTGTGTATATATACATATATAAGTATGTAATTGTGCCCGTGTAAGTGTGTGTGTTTTTATGTGCATGGTGCAATGGAAAAGTGATTATTATAAATGAAAAGCAGTGAAATGTGTAAGTGTGGCACTGCAAACGCTTTGAACTTTTCCATTTTCATGTTTTCACCTCGTCTTTTCTTCTCCCCCTCCCTCTCTCCCGCAGACAAGCAACTCCCACTTGTACGTGTGTAACGGCAAAAGGGTGTTTTGCCTGGGTGTGCGTGCCAGATAAAAGACTTTGACTTTCTGGGGGATACTATAGTGTCAACCGAGTGGTATAAATACGGCAAAAGCCCCTAATATGCAGGCAAGTCCATTAGTTATGCCAAAGGTCAAAAGTTAGGCACGCAGCCAGGACCTAAGGAGCAATAATAATGTTGTAAGAAGGCGGCGAGCCTGTAAGAGAGAGAGAGAGAGAGAGAGAGAGAGATCTGGTGTTTTGGTGTGAGTGCGTGGTAGAACAAAGAGGACGAATAACACGGCTAAACGAATTCGCCGCAAGACGAATTCGCCGGCAGAAATTGAAAGAAAAACAAAAGGATATCCTTTTAAAACTGATTAAAAATAAAGACTGCTAAGCTATATATAATCCGAAACTATGTCTGCGGCGGAACTTGAGGCAGAGGCTGCCGCCCAGGAACAACAACCCCAACAACAACAACAATCGCAGGGCGAAGAAACAAATACAAACTCCACTGCCATCGATGAAAACACAACCACAACAAACAATTACAACAATAATCTGGATACGGAAACCCAGCTACAAATGCACCACGAACCGCAGCAACTGGAAATCGAGGGCAACAGCAACAATGGGCTATCAGGACTCGGGATCAGTCTGATGAACTCCTCACCGCCGCCGCACAGCTACCGACATTCGCGGGCCTATCGCCACTTCAAGAATCCTCCCCAGCCGCACATGTGCATCCGCACCACCACAGAATCCGGCGAGGAGCTCTTCATCAATGTCCTAAGCTGGACGCGCATTGTGATACCGCAGGAGCCCAGTGATCCCATCCCTCTTTACGGGGGTATGCGGGTAAGTTTTTATACATTTTTCCCAAAATAATAAGAAATATATTAGTTCGACTGATTAAAACTTTTGGAAATCTGATAAATGAGAAAAATATTAAGTAGGTTTTTTTACTAAAGTTAAGCGATATTTTTTGACAAATTATGGTTTAATTTTTCTGAAAATTTATAGTAACTTATAATTTTCATGAATTCTTATTAATTTGCGGTCTTTAAATTCGAAAGGTAAAAACGAAATGTAAGCGAAAATAGCATTGCTTTTCAAAAACGAATAATTAATCAATAATATCAAAACAAGGAATTTTTCGTTTCTAAAATAAATATATTTAATATTTTGTCTCAACTCTCTAAATTATATATTCTAAAAAAAAAACAACAACATTTTTTTTTTAAATTTAAATTGCTTGCACATTTTACGTAAAAAACTTATAAATTCTAAAATCTTATCTTAAGGGGTTATGAATAGTTTGAATTTAAAAACACACTGAAAACTTGGTATCGTTTTGGTGAATATTTTCGAAGTTAAACACAAATTTTAAAAGGCGTTTCAGAATGCTTGCAAGTACAAGTAAAAACTTTAAACGCGTTTTACTCCAAGTCGATGACCAACATAATTCGAAAACGGCTTAACCGATTAGTCTCAAATTTTAATACGAGCTTTTTTAATATATTTTTAAGTAATTAATCAAACATTTTTTTGCGATAACATTTTTTTTGATTTTTTTTTAAGCAATTTAAGACCGAAATTTTACTCAAAAATCAATTTTTTTGTTTGAGAAACCGTAATTATTTTGTTTTTTGCTTATTCCTTCCATTAATTACACAATACTTTAACGACTTTTTTTTGCATTTTTTTATTTCTGAGGATCAAGTCCAATTCAATTTTTTTATATAACCCCTTAATGGAAAACGAACTGAACACATTAAATTAACCGAATCTTTATTTCAGGTTCCGCCTGGCAGCCCCAGGAGTCCTCCCATCGTCTTTGCCGTCATGGCCAATCCGGAGGTGCTCAAGGACTCCGGTCGCCACAGCAAAGATCCCGAGGAGCGACGTGCCATGGTGGAGCTAATGTGCGACTTTGTGGAGGCTATGAATCCAGGCGTGAAACTAGTCAGGTATTATTTTAAAAATGACTTTTGAATTTTTGCAATTGCTGCAAAATAAAAAACATATTGCCACATGAACATAATTGTGCATATGTCTGTAATTTAAATTTATGCAGTTACTGAATATGTTTGAGCTAAACAATCTTTGGATGATTCAATAATCTGGCAACTAATACTTTACTTTCAATCCCCAGAAACGCCGTAATACTCAAGGATCGCGACATCTCAGGCGAGCTGAAGGACGTGTGGAACGCAGTGCAGGCGCAGCGCGATCGTGAGCGTGAGGAGCAGATGATGCAGCAGCGCCAGCAACAACACTACCAGAACATCACCACCCAACAGATGTTTCCCAAGTCGCCAGATGCAGTGCGGGCAGCTAGTGCTGGTGCTGCCATGAACGAGGCCAGCCCGCCACCGGCTCACCTGTCTGAGCCGCTGCTGGCAGAGCACGGGAACGCTAATGGGAACGGGAATGGCATCACTTTGGCCGTATTTGCTCAGCAACTGGACAACAAGGTGGCCAGCGAGCAAGCAGAACAGCAGGAGCAATCAGCATTACTGGAGGAAGCCTGTGTGGATCAAACGGATGCGGGCAACTCAGCGAATGGATCAGCATCGGTGCTGGACAATCAAACGGTGGTGGAGACCGAATCAGAGGCGAAGGTTGCTTCACCGGCAGCCACCAATGGAGCCAGCACGCCCACATCCAGCAACTCAACTCCCTCCGCAACAGCCACATCTACATCTACATCCACTTCCAGTCCAACAGCAGCTCCTGCTCCAGTTGCTACACCAACTCCTACACCAGCTGCTCCCGCCAAGAAGGAAAAACTGGGTGGTTTCTTGCCCAACGGCTGCATCTTCCCGCGCTTTAAGAACAACAAGAACAAGGACAAGGATAGCAGCCACAAAGAGGGCAAGAGCAAAGAGAAGACCCTTCTCAACGCACTGAAAAAGAGCAAGGAGAAGAAGGTGGCGCCCAGTGAGCAGCCCCCAGAGAAGGCAGCCGTCTCGGACAATGGAACCACGCAGTACGAGAAGAACTGCATCAACAATCTGGAGTGCGAGGTGCAAAAGTTGGATCTGAACAGCGGCAGCAATGGCGACAACAGCATGTTCATCAAGCTGAAAGTGTCGCCGGCCAATGCCACAGCAGCGGCAGCGGTGGCCAAGTAGAGATAATCCTGAATTTACACACACAAAAAATCTCGTAGGTAAGTGAGAGAGAGGTAGAACGAAAGATTAGGAGGCGACACTCGCCAGTGAACCAGTGAGTCAGTCACTGAGTCAGCACTTAGGGCTTAGAGTCGTGGATAGACTCGTGTAGCATATACAAGATTTATATATATACAGAATATATATACACTCACACACCCGTTTACACCGTTGGTCAATTTTTTGGATAGCCACTCAAAGTCAGGACTAGATGAACTAACAGTTGTGCCATGCTCCAGCTCATTGACATTTATACGACGACAGCGCTTCTCCCAGGATCTTCCCCGGCATTTAACTGACCCAATACCCAATGATAAACGTATTTACATAGTTCAATATAGAGTATGTATGATTCGCATACAGTTTGCCTTATATACAACAAGAAGCCCAAGCGACAAGAACCTAGCAAGAACCAGTTGATAAGCTCGAGAATTAATATATATTTAACACCCAATCGTCGAATGAAACTCATGCGCCAAACGAACATCCCAGCACTCACCCACATGGTAGACTAACTACTAGCTCCATTCCCGAAATTGTCCCATCACTTCATCGGCAATCACCCACCAGACATTTCCCAGTCCATATCCATGAAAAAGTATTACAAATCATCGCTGATCCAAGTACCCTGACCCTGGATCGATTGATCTCCACGCTTTGAAGTTGAGGGGCAGTACAAATGGGTGTGTTTTGAAGCCGGCTCTGTAGTGCCACAACTAACTTATGTACCTTAGTATACCCGAATGCGAAAACCGTATACAAATCCGCAATGTCGCTATTATACTCTATTTTATGTTTTTAAAGTTTAACTTTTAGTTCCTCTTATTGAATACCGAATGGGAAACCTACTTCTCCTTCTATTTATTTTCCGTGCGTGCTTGTTGTGTTGTAATTGATACTGTTGGAATGTTTAACCTTTTACTGTGTTTATTGTTTGTGCTAACCCAATTCCCTCAACTTCAAACGATATCACTCACGAATCATATATATTAAAGCGAGTAAACCACTAGAATTCGAATAAATATTCGGGAAACTCCATAGCAAAAAAAAAAAAAAAGGAAAACAAAAAGTTTCAACTGCAATATCGGACTGAACAATGCTGCCATATAAAAATGTATACATGTAATGACTTTGTATATAAAGTTAGCTACATATTTCCATAAAAGAACGAAATTTCAATTGTGATTCAATCGAAAATCTAATTTTGTTTCCACATCGAAGAGTTTTATTGAAGATCTGAAAACACATACACAACGTATACCGAATAAAATATAATTTTGTTTGCTAGGAAAAACCCCACGTACGTGGAAATCCCAACAAAAGGAACTTTCTTTTTGTGTTTTGTTTATTTTTTTTAAGGTGCCATACAGCAGGAGTGTATGAGTATTAATCAAAATTGATTGCATCCAATTGGTATTATATTTAAGCCCCGAGTTTCCTTAATTGAAAGTTGAAATGAGTATCGAAAACCCTAAAGAAAATACTAGTTTTTAACTGGTTGTAAATGATAAATGCTCGTGTAAAATTTGTATTAATTTAAAGCACGACGAAACCAACAACAGAAACGGCAACAACATAACACTACAATTACAAATTAAACTAGTTTAAGATTCAAGTCTTCTAAGCGAAGAACAAAAAGCAATAATTTTACTTGAAAAGAGAAAACTGGGCAAGAAAATTATAATGAAAATGCGTGTGGGCGAGTTGACAGCAAATAGGGGTGGTACTGAAACACTCTAGAATTTTGAGTTGTAAAGATGTGTCTTCAAATACTTTAGATATTTATTAAGTAATCTTTACTTACCAATTTGACCAATTTTGGTTATCCTAGCCTCTGAAATATCTAGTGTTTTTCGTATCACCCCGGAAAAACTTGTACAAGCAAACAAACAAAGAAACACGCATTTGCCGGTGAAAAGCCAACACACAAAAAACACACATTTTTATATGTATATGTATGTAATAATAAAAGATCGTATTTGACAAAAGTGTATTCGAAGCTGCGATTTATTTTGCGAAGTATTCAATAAATATACATATGTGGAATGTTTTTTTTTTAGCTACTTTCTACAGAACGACCTACTATACAAGGCGATCCATGGATGCGATGGATCTCCTAAAAATCCGCAAGGATCTGGATCATTCTACTCATCCTTGTTGTTGACGGCCCGCAGGCGTTCCAGCTCGGCGCGCTCCTCCTTGTTGCGTAACAATGGGACATTGTAGTCGAAGGCGTAGAAGAAGCCCTTGGGCTCACCGGTCTCCTCGGGTCCGGGAACATATGGCTGCTCCTCGTGGACGTAGGGCTGGTACTCTGGCTCGGCGGGCTGATAGCGACCCTCCTGCTGGTACTCGGCGGCATAGGGATCGGGATTGTGACCAGCGGCGGCGGCCAGTTCACCCCACAGCTTGAAATGCTCCTCCTCGGCCTTCAAAACAGCCGGAGTTTTGGTCGCCGGCAGTTTCAGGTGCGCTGGCCGGTTGTCCTCCACATGGAAACCGGTCTTATCCGCATAGTAGTTGGCCACAAAGTCACGGCCATGCGGCTGAACGTACTTGTACGATCCAGTCACCTTGCCCGTCTCATCGCGCCTCTCGTTCTTGCCCTGATTCCAGTCCTTGTAGCCATAGGCAAACTGACCCAGGCCGTCCTGGCCATGGTACTGATGGGCATCGTAGTGCTCCTCCACATAATCCTCGGGATGCTCGATCACCCGACCCATGTACACGAATTGTCCCTGCTCGTTGCGGGCCTCGGGCAGCGGATTCTCTCCGGTCTTGGGTGCATACTCGATGTCGCCAACGCCGCGCAATTGGGCGCTATTCAAAAACTGCTGAGCCTCCTCGGGGGTTATGTTGATCTTGAAGATGTTCTCGCCGCTGGCAAGGGTGGCCTAAAATTACAAGTCAAGCGATAAAATAATTAGCAAAAAAAAAAACGAAGACAAGCATACAATTAAAACGGACTTTATGGCCAATTTAACACGCTACACAATTCTGGAGGAGGAAATCACAAAAAAAAGTTAATGATGATGATGTCATATCATTGATTTAAGTTTAAGTCTCATCTGGCATGTAACTCAGAGTTTGCTTAATTTTTGCACATTGTATAACTTTTCGTATTTGCACTTTGCGATCCGCACACCATTCAAGTTGACATTTATAGAGTCACAAGCCGGATTTTAATTGAATGGATCGGATGGATCTATTCAGAGATGAGCGTAAATATCAGCTTAATTATGCAAATTCTCTGCATTTACCAGCAACAGGGCAGCCAAGATGAAGCACTTCATTATGGATTCCGATCGAATTTTGAGTTATATATATCCAGGTATCACTACGTTTTCGCTGTTCTGCAGTTGGCGGGCTACTAATAACTGAATATCGAAAGCCACTGCTTATATACTAACTTTTAACTTGGCAACGCGGTATTGTTGTTTTTTGCGTTTTGCATAAATCTGAATGAAGATGTGCTGGTGTATTTTACTGACCAGCAGACTGAGCTTCACCTGTCCGGTTTCTTACTCAGCTTACTTAGAATCTCGCATCCCACAGCCAGTGGCGGCAATTTGAAGTTCATTATCAACGTCGCTCAAATTCGCACTTCTCACACTCAAACTACGGATATATTCAGAGAGAGGCTGAAACAACAACTATGAAAACATCATTAATTGTTAGTACGCCGCTTGGTCAATTAGTTATCTAATAGCTATGTGGCTTACCCATCTTTTGTTGGCATTTCCAGAACCCTTTTAGCCGCGATTCAAGTGGCATTTCCAGAGCTCATTGGCTGTCGGTGTCGAGTATCGCAAAGATACTCTTGTTTTTGCCTCTAGAAATTGATCTGGCAGGCATATAAGGTGGTTGAATGTTTCAAATTTGGTTTGGCCTATCTTATCTTGATGGTTTAGCTCATGTTTGTTTTTAAATTCGCAAGAAATCTACATTTTATGGGTGCCAACTTTGAATTAAGCATTTTTGATGAGCTTGTAAATATTTTATGATATCAATTATTATTTTTATATATGTATATAAGATTCTGGCTGCTTTTTTGAATGTTTGTAAGAACCAAAGCAACTTAATTATTATCTATTTTGTAATATACAAGGTACCCAGTCGTCGAATCCGTACATTTTAACCTTTTTACTCCAACCGCTTGGCTATGATTTATTTACAATTAAGCATCTTTGAGCGCCCCAATCACTTTTTACTTTTAATTAATGCAAATTTTAGCGCTTTAGGTTTAACTTTGGCTCCGGGTTTCCTGTAGATCGGCGGAAGTTTTTTATTTAGACATGCGCCAAGCACTTGAAGTCCGATTGACTGCTGCATAATTAGATGCGATGTGAGTTCAATAGAGGATGCGATGGGTATTCACGTCACTCGGCCAGGCGATCAAATGTCAGTTCAATAAGTCAAATGTCAGTTCAAGTGTAATTAAAGACCATGGATCTTGGGTTTCGGGAAGGGTTTTCGCAGCAGCAATCGTGCCAAACTCTTGAAAGCCGCTTATTAGGCGCTTACAAGGGCAACTGCGCAGTTGTTCGTTTACAAAATGACTTAACTATTTAAATAATAAGCCCGATTCACGTTCCAGGCTGAATCCGTAAACATCTTGAATCTTCGGATGGCGACTACTGCAACAGTCTATTTTGAAAGTCAAGCGTATCCAAAGCGCCACATCATCTAGGTAGTATCATCGCCATCATCATCCTCATAAGTAGTATCATCATCATCATCATCATCTGTTGCCGAGTGTTTCCCATTGTTTTGGGGTCTTTTGGCTATTTTTAAAGCAGACAAAGGCGAGCCAAACTCGAGAAAGAATTTAGGTGGTTCCAAATACTAAACAACTTTAGAAACAACTAAGGTTCTAGCTTATTTATGATTCACTAACAGGTTAGTATACGTTATGTGGCAAAATCATAAACTCTGACGTAAAAGTTCTAGCTAAAGTAATTTGGTTACTTTGTCACTTCATAAATTTACTATATTATTCTGGCAATATCTGGAATCCGCTTTAAAAACAAATAAACAAACTAGCGTCTTATTATATGGAAAACTCATTGATTCATACTTAAGTTTGTTATTTTGTTATTGAATTCCAAATGATGATGCCAAGTCTAAATAAAAACGAAGACCTAATTTCCAACCAAGAATCAGGTTTTTGGGCCTCTCCGCCTTAAAATTGGTTGATAATTATTTATAATACATTGTTATTTTTTGCTGCCTTTGAAATATCAAATAATTGCGTTTGATAAATGACGCTGACGCTGTTGTTGATGGCGATCGTGATGTTGGAAACAGATGAAATGTCAATTAAATTTGCATTTATATTTTCGAGACAAACTCCAAGATAAACTTTATCAGACTATCTAACTTCCTTATGGTTTTTAAATTAATAATTCAAAGTGTCTCTATGGAAGCAATTTATTTAGTATTTGAAAGTTATGTGTGAACAATAAGAAGTAAGAAGTTCTTTCAAACCGCTTCATTAAAATAGATAATTGACTAAGAAATAATTTAACCCTGCTAGTAATTTAAACGACTTAGCTAAAAGATTTTTCAAAGGCACAACAAGAAGCAATCAAATTTAACGTTTACTAAAACTACAATTTAATATCCCTTTGGGTTTTACATGACCAATAAAAGTTCAAAATTGAAATTTTACTGTTTCTTTTTAATATTTTCTATTTAAATTATACGCTTTTATTTTTACTTTAATACCAAACTGTCTTAAAGTTTTATCAATTTTTTAAATTATCTTTGTGTTTTTCTAAAAAATCTTTTCAGGATTATATTTATAATGAATGCTTTATACCCCTAGAACTTAAAGTTTTTTGCCTTAACTTCTTGTATAATATTGTAAAAGTAAAGTGAACTAATTTTGTTTATAATTTTCCTTTAATTGGCAAGATTAATTTATTAGTTTATTAGTAAAAAATAACAATAGCCATGAGAAGAAAATTATGTTAACTGGACTAGGTTCCTCTATCACACAATCTATTAATAAGCACATTTTAATATAATTTTTTTCAAGTCATTTCTGAACAGAAAATATCTGTCTTATTTATTTGAGTTTCACATTAAAAATTAATTCCATTTAAGAGGATTTGTTAAAACTCTTACATATTTTTAAATCAACGACAACTATTTTAAATTAACGGTCATCGAAGTTTCAGAGCAAGCAGCCTGCGACAGCCCAGCTCTGAGCTGTTTTATCGATTGGTTGATAGCTGCTCTGTGCCTGTCGGTACTAGATTTCGGTTTAATTTGGTAAATTAAACCCTTCTGGCTCTGGTCACACCGTGTCTGGCCACCGAAAGCACAAACTTAATTAAAGAATTAAATAATTCTTATAATAATTAAGCCGAATAACCTACGCAGTACGAGTGCGTAACAGAGAAAAGGATTCCACACAGCGACAGCGAAATCATGGTAGTGTTGGAGACGGAGAAGGTAAGGCGAAAAGGAGAAAAATCGAGCCGCATGGTTTCGATTTCGATTTCGACTGAGCCGTGGCAGGAACAACAAAAACAGGGTTGTTGCACAAGACAGTCGAGCAGAAAAAAGTGTGCAGTTGGCGTGGCTTCATCTCATTATTGTTCACCCGTTTATCCCCAAAATCAGCAGCCGTAATTTCTCGCACAATTATTGCTAAATATTATACTTGCACGCTGTTGTCTACGTCATAGCTATCGCTCTCTCTGTCTCTGTCAATCTATCTCGCTTCCGCGGTCACTCGCTCTCTATCCTTCTCTCCCATTTGCATACCACACGTTTTCGCTGCTCTCTCTCGCTCGCTCTTTCTCTCTGTGGCTGGAATTTGTCAAGAAATCGCTCGCGTGTGTGTGTGGGTTTCTGTTTCTTTTTGCTACATAAATAGGCGAAGCAGAGAGACGAAAAATTAAAAAAGAGTGAATTACTGCAATTAAGCAGTCGCGAACAACAGTTAAATCATAATTTTGTCGGCCATTGCAGCCCGAGAACCGTTGGTTAATCTCTCCTACTCCACTTTCCACCTCCTTTCTTTCAATTTTTTCAGTTAAACGCGCCGCTGCTTTGAACTCGCACTCGCAGACTCGAATTTTAGCCGCAACAATACAAGAAAAAACTCTTTAATTCAAATATAAATCAACAATTCCAATTCTTTCAACAGGCAATCTGTGTTTTTATGTCAAATACGTGCGCGTGTGTGTGTGTGCTGTAATTCCATCGTCACTTTCGATTCGGAGTTCGCTAGGGACAGTTGTTCTTTTTTTACTTACCAGTAGTCCCCAAAGTGAAACAGGATACTTCACATACTCACAATACTAAACACCCCACTCAACATACAAGTTTAACGAGATTTTTGTATTATCATTACTTAGTTTTTTGGTTAATAATACACAAGGAAAAAGCGAACTGCAGGGAAGATATCAAGAAACAATCCAAAATCCACACACACTCGAACAGAAATCAAAAGCTTCGCTCTCTCGCACACACACACGCACCACCACCACCACCACAACTATCACAAACACCACGACAGAGAGAGCGGCAAGTGAATCACGGCGAATCCGAATCCTCTCCGGAACTGATCCTACCATCAAACGCATCCAAAAACACGGCCGCCAACATGCAGAGCGACTTTCACAGAATGAAGAACTTTGCCAATCCCAAGTCCATGTTCAAAGTAATACTCTCAGTGCGCCTGTCGCCAAGCCAAGCTAATCTAATCGTGAACATCCCCCCGATCTCTTCCGCTATCTTCCCCCGCAGACCAGCGCCCCAAGCACCGAGCAGGGTCGTCCGGAACCACCCACTCCGGCTGCTGCCCCCGCAAAGATCGCCGAGGTTAAGGATGTCAAGCCCAAGGAGGATCCGCAGGAGGCTGGTGAGCCGACCGTCGGAGGCACTACATCGACCACCGCCTCCGCTGGCGACGATGCCGTGCGCACCGAGCATTTGTTCAAACACCCGCTCATGAACGTGTGGACCCTGTGGTACCTCGAAAACGATCGATCCAAGTCCTGGGAGGACATGCAGAACGAGATCACCAGCTTCGACACCGTCGAGGACTTCTGGAGTCTGTACAACCACATCAAGCCGCCATCAGAGATTAAAGTGGGCAGTGACTACTCGCTTTTTAAGAAGAATATTCGGTGGGTTTGGGCTTGTCTCTTTAGTGTCGTCATTGTCATTGTCTAATTATTTACTCTTATTATATGCAGTCCCATGTGGGAGGATGCTGCCAACAAGCAGGGCGGTCGGTGGGTGATTACCCTCAACAAAAGCTCCAAGAGCGACCTGGATAACCTATGGCTTGATGTGGTAAATATACAAAATAATATGGCTTGAGATAATAGACATATTTTAATAATATAACATTAGCTTACAAAAATACTATTTTCATCAAGAAGGTCACTATTGTGTTCTGCATGACTAACTACCTGAATTTCTTTTGCAGCTGCTTTGCTTGATTGGCGAGGCCTTCGATCACTCCGATCAGATTTGTGGTGCTGTCGTAAACATTCGCGCCAAGAGCAACAAGATATGTACGTTTCCACACCTAAAATTGTTTTTAAATTTCTTTCTTCAACGTCTCCTGCTTTTCAGCCATCTGGACTGCAAACGGCAACAACGAGGAAGCTGCCCTGGAGATTGGCCACAAACTGCGCGATGCCCTGCGCCTGGGACGCAACAACTCGCTGCAATACCAGTTGCACAAGGACACGATGGTCAAGCAAGGCTCCAACGTCAAATCGATCTACACCTTGTAGGTCGCCGCACCTCGCCCGCCATCCGATCCCTCAGAGTTTAGTTTGTGTCGCCTTTATTTATGGTTATAAACATCAGCGAATGATCGTAACTCTTGTCCAAGACTTGCGTAACGAATCCGGAATAGACCCCTTGTTATCAAAAATCGGCAAGCATAATATCTGCTTTTTGTAGTCATTGTCAATATTGGATTTAACGGAAAAGTATAATAAAAAAAACCTATAATAAAACCGGATATTACGGTCTTTAAATTGAAATCGTTATCTAATGGCTGCCAAGCAATAAATTATTCATTAATAATTATCAAGTATTTCATATATTTAATTTAATTCTGACACTACTGGGTGACCTATACTAAATTTAATAACGATGTGTCGTGCTTTAACTATCTGGTGTTCTATATAATTTGGAAAATCTAAGATTATCAGTTAATAACATATGTTAAAACTTTCAATTGCTTTCATATTAAAAATAGGTATTTTTTGTTTTCGACAATGTTTATTTAGTGTAAAAGTAGTGTTATTAGTTTTGAAAAAATTCCGTTTGGGGCGTTGGTCAGCCTATAATAGGCTCATTTTGCAATGCTGCCTAATTTGGAATTACTTTTCCTGCAAAAAATACGTTACTAACGTGACCACAAGTTTTACGTTATCGATGTATCGATAAGTTTAATTCCCACAGAGCACTTCCACCATTCCATAACAGGTGATCTCAGCAGCTGTGACTCATCAAAACATACAAAAAATGTTGCCTTTGTATAGGTTTTAATACGCCACAGCTGTTCAGGTCAGCTGTTTTCGGTAGTAGTTTCACATTTTCACATAATCCCAACGGTTTTTTAGGTAGGGAGTGGGTGGGAAAAAACATCGGCTAACTATCGAATAGCTAAGTTCTCAACCACCGAAGTTCTCAACCACCCGACCAATCGATGTTGGCATCGATGTTTTCCCATCCCTATACACTGCTTGTCATCCCTACACACTGCTTGTCGCGTCGGAAAATGAAAGTCGGGAAGGAATATGTCTCCGTGTTTAATTTGTTAAAATACATAAAATATATGTGTAATTCTTAAAAATATATATATAAGGCGTAGAGTAGTTACGGGACGCGGTGCTGGGTAAAAAACATAAGTCTACAACGTTCACGTCGCCGTTCGTCGCTCATATGCAAAAATATATAATAATAGACCTACCAACACAAACAAACGCACGGCCAGAAGTTCGTTGGCGTTGAAAGGAAAAATAAAGGAAAGGAAAATAAAAGTGCAATAGATTCGGTTTACATTGTGCAAAAAATCGAAGTAGCCCCTGCCAACAGGGTCGCTAAAAATAAAGACGGGCGACAGCCTCTGCTTATCGTTGGAAATAAACAAATAACCAGCGGAGAATCATAACAAAAGCGCAAGACTACAAGCATAAAAGACAAAGGCCCCCCTTTTTGGGGTTGAAAACCCCTCTTCGAATAGAGGAGCCGGATCGCAACGACTATGCAATACCCTGAAATTTAGTTCACAGAGAGAGAGAGCTACGAACAAAATGCCTTGCGACAACGCCAAAACCTCGTCGGATATCGAGCATGTGGACTGGAACTCGGGCCAGCACTATGCAAATGTCAGGTGAGTTTTAATTTTTGTTTTTTTATTGAGGTCTTAAATGCCCTTGACATGGCCGAAAGAAAAAAAAAAAAAAAAGAGAACCCTATAAATTATTCAAGTACACCACACAAAAGAAAAACAAAACAAGTGCAAGCACGCAATTGAAAAATCGTGGGATGGTTGCCATTCTTCTTGGCAATGGACAACATTGTTTATTTATAGCCAGGAAACGGACATGATTTAAATCTTTGATAGTCTGTCGCTTGGGAAAATAATAATAAAATAATTTTAATTCGCAACGCAGACTACGCACTGATAATTGCTAAAAAGTAGAGTCTGTTATTGGCTCACAATACCCAAATCCAGCTGTCCATACTTTGATCATAACACCACCCCCAAGAAAAAGCCAAAAGCAGATAAGATAAGCCATTGAGCAAAACCGAAAATGTACTTCTCTAAAGCTGAAAATGATTCATCCCAAGACGATAGCACTTTTGTCTGTTCCAATTGAAATACATATTTCATTTTAATTTTATGCGCACTACAAGCAGTTTCGATCTTAATCTTTATAATCCATACTCAACGCCAGTTAATTACAACCATTAAGCATCACTTAACAACATTGACTTGCACTTACCATACTTGTTCTAAGCCTATTAAAATGCAAATATGGGATGAACGATGCTGGGCAAGTGTCAGGTCTTGACACAAAGCACCGGCGCCTGTTGTTATCTGTTTGACAATTTATAAATTACTCGCGATTTATTTATAATTCAATCCGACAAGATTGCGGGGCAATGACTTCGAATTTAAATATTTTACTAAGGCAAATTAAATCTTTATTAAAAATCGGGCATGCTAACTTTCGCAAATATTAAAATTTTGTTTTTTCATTTGAAAAATAATATAAATATGTTTTGTTAAATAGTTTCCTTGTTTATTTGATTGTGACATTCTCTTCAATAAACAAATGTCTAAAAATAATTTCTAAATGTATTTATATGCAGATCAAAATAAACAAATGACCAATACATATTTAAAATATGTTTTTTTTTATATCCCATTTAAAATGTTTATTTATAACAAGCAATTTATTTTAATTTTGCCAGTTGATAACCAGTTATCAATTGCTTTCGTGTGCACCAATATGAAATGTGTATTTTTAATGTACACAAATATATGTTTTACGTTTGCCATGCTTTAAAAATATTTGTGAATGTACTTATATATAATTTATACGGACCAGTCAACACCCTAGATAACACCCTGATGAGGCTTATCATCCGTCGACCATTGCAAATCTAATCTGTCATCGGAGTGTGTAAATGTGTCTGTGGATGGTGTTTTTGTTATTTCAGGTGTCGTTGTTAAATAAACATTGGCTTTGTTGCTGTTTATGTGTGGCGGCTTGGGCAATTACGATCAAATATTTGCCAAGTATAATGAAAATGTAAAATGGAGCGAGGCGGAAAATGTACCACTGATAAGAAGCGGCTTTTCCCAAGTGTTGGCAACCCGCAGTTCGCATAGGTTTTTGCAAACAAAGGCGAATCGTGCATATTTGGAGCCCCCATCGGGTATAACTTTAGCATTTATTGCCTCGAACTTAAACCAGTTGCGACTTAAAAATAAGTTTTACACAGCACACAAAAAAATAATGCGCAAAATATCGAAAAAAGCTTTGGAACAAAGCGGAGCAGCGAAAACAAAGCGCAAAACAGTTGAATTGGACCCCGGCTGACTCCGATTTCTCCATCCGTACCCCTCCAAATCCGCCGGACTCACCCGGTTTTTTGCGCCATGTGAAGATTACTTGCTTCATCTGGTCTGGTCCCAGGGAGAAAGAGAGGGCGTGCCCTGTTTCGTTGTGTTTTTGTGGAATTTATTAAAATGCGCTAATTTAGTTGTAATTAAAAGAGGGCACGGCGGGGAATCAAGTGCTCAAAACACTTAAATCTTTCGCAAAAAACATAAAGAGCCCTGGATATAAAACGACTCAAAGCTGAATCCCCAACCGACCGACCCTTGAATTATTATGCTATAATGCTCTCTTTTTGGGTCAAACCTTATGTTGGACAGAATAGAATAATAAACTTAGTTTTTTTGAATCATTCAGAAGTACTTAAGTCAATACCTATCAACATGATTTTCTGAATTATATAATTTCTAAATTTTTTAAATGCCCAAAAAAAGATTTTTCACCCTTTTTTGACTTTAACGTATATTTGATTTAATTTATTTTAGCCCAAAGATTTTAAAAGTCCATTTCACGGAAAGAAGTAATCCTCTTTTTATTGTTCGGGTTTTTAAGTAGCTCTAATGCGTAGATTAAAAGAGGGAACTAGTCATCATTAAAATAAATTTTTCATTCACGGAGAGAAGTAATCCCCTCTTTATTGTTCGGTTTTTTTAGTAGCTCTAATACGTAGTTTATAAGAGGGAACTAGTCATCATTTAAATACATTTTTCATTGATAAGAAATTTGGAAATTCTCATCAGATTAACGACCAAAAATATTTGGATTCCGAAAAGTTGAATTTCGCGGAACTTACTGATTTCCAACGGAAGCACTTTATCAGGGGCAACAAATGCCATTAAAAAAAATGGTATAATGAGCACTGAATGCTTAACTGCAGCTTGCACTTGAAACCCTAAACTCGAGAGCGAAAACGTTTTTTTATTTGTAGTTTCGCTGAAATAAAGCACCTGTCTCGCGTTCTCTCTTTCACCTGGTAATGCGATAGCGTTTGGTATGTGTGTATGTATACAATATATACCCTTTGATATCGCTTAATCAAATTGTGGAGGGCAAAAACAAACAAAACAAACAAAAAGGCCGATCAATAATGTGAGAAATCTTTGCGAGAGGTTCTGTTTTTGTGATCGACTGGAATTTACATATGTACAGCGTGTATTTATGGATTGGAATCGACATTTCCGTTCTAATTGAGTTGAAATTTGTTGTGTTCAATGTCGAGCAGGCAACTTGTCTTCCCCAAAGACCCATAAATGCCAAGTCATAAGGCTGTTTCGGTTGAGTGGCTCCAAGAGGTGTGGAAATGGCCAACCGGCGACTGTCTGCCGTCTAATGAAGTCGTAAAACTTGCGACTTACGCATGTCCTTAACTTCTTAGAAGCGCCCAGAAAGGATAACGCTAGCCATCCCGGGAATAGACAAGCATGTGTACTTGCGGTTGTGTACTTTATGAACCTCTTTCTGCGGTGTAGGCCACAAACGCGCTCCATCGATCCAAGGCCAGTCGATTGGCCCAAAAAAACATGGTAGGAGTGAAGAGGACGTGTCCAGTTCCATGTCCATGTCCATGACCATGTCGACAGCCACAACAAATGTGCTGGCAGACCCTTTGAGTGGCCTGTCCTTCGCCTCAATCACGCACTGACTGCCTGAACTCTGAAAAGGATACAGAGACAGACAGGCACACACACAAGTACAGAGGTACCCGAGATAGTGCAGACTTGCGGGGGTACATAGTACACTGAAGCTAAAATTAGGGATATAAGTCATCAATCAGATACTTCTCCTAACAACAATTTACTTTTTGTCCCTAGAAAAAGAGCTTAGTATTTCAAATCTTTATCATCAATTTGGCAACTAAAACTCTCTATTTACGACACATAATTTAAATTTATTACTTAAATTAATTTCAATTTGGTAAAAAAATATTAAACTAGTTAAACAATTACCTAAAATCAGTAAGATTTAAAAAAGATTTTTAAAAGCGATTAAAATGTAATGTATATATATAACAGTTCAAAATATATAACAGTTTATTATTAATCTCAGAATATATCAATAAAATATTGACAGTTTATTAATAATCTCACAATATAGCTATAAAATATTCAAAACGTTACATTTCAATCGCTTTTAAAAATTAAAAAAAGTAAAAAGAGTTATAGAAGTTTAAAGTTAAACATTATTAAATAGGCTTTTGACGTATTGAGCATTTTATTCATGTAATATTTTTGAAAATATTTTCTGTTCGAAACACTTTCCAAATATCGACGTTTTCTCCCGTGCATTGAGGTAGAAAGTAAAAGTTTTTCACCATCCACTGCTCGCTAGTTTGATTAGAAACACGGGCTGCCTCCTCCGCACTCCTCCCCCAAAAAAAACCCCTCGCAGGTGCTGAGTGGGCGTTTGCCAGCCATAATGATAGGGCGGCCAGCGGAGCTAATTGCCTGCGCCATAAACCAGCACCAGATTGCCGCAGTCCAAAGGGAACCACATCACAACTTAATTGATATTTATGTACTATTTGGGGAGGGGTGCGAAAGTGAATCCTCACTTTTTATGGCGAAAGAATTAGTTTCTCACAGTATACATCTAATCGTTCTCCATAAAAATATGCATTTGCTCACAGCTGGATATAGCTGGTAAATGCAACAACAAACAATATTCGATTTTGTTCTCTAGTGATAATCGCAAACCGGATTTTCACAGCTATATTTTTTTCTAAGAAATTGATTTATTTTTTAAAGCTGAATAACTGTTTGCGGCCAAAGTGTATCAGCTCTTTAATGTTTACCCGTCACATTGAAAACCCAAAATTCTTGAATGTTTATTTTCTTGGAAGTGTCCATCTATTTTAATAAAACCGAGTAAACACTGTATGTACCAAGAAATTTAATTTTTCTAAATTGAAAAGAAATTTAAACACTTTTTGAAAAATAGCAAAACGAAACAAAACTGCTGCGTTTATTAAAGAAATCCGTTTAAAAATGTTTACAATATTTTGTGAAAATACTTAATTAGAGGAAAAGTTGTAATAAAATTAATAATCGATTTAATAATTTCAAATAGTTAATAGTTGGTAAACTAATTGTTTACAAAACGTTTCAAAGTTTTTTTTAAATAAACGTAATCATTAAAATTCTTGTGTCTTAATTTACAAAAATATAAAATAAATATAAATAAATTGATGTGTAAACTTATTTTATGATACGTTTAAGATTGGACTTTATTAGGTGGATTAGTGAACTAACTTTTATTGTGTTTAACATATAAATCTCAATATGTACATACATTCAACATAAGAACATGAGATTGGGTGTTTGTAAAAAGTCTGATAAATACGACTGAATCATTGATTCAATGTATACACTCATTTTCGCCCACGCTTCACATCCCATTAAATCAACAAATGTCAATGACTTCTTTTAAATTTCACTTGCATCAAACTGCATCTGCCTTATCATTTATTTAAATTCATGCTTAATAATTAATGAAAAATGTGGATGGCATCATGCATTATGTGATTTCATACTGACTCAAAGTATATTAACTATTAGTTTAAGAAAATTAAAAATGTCGTTAGGATAAGTGCTGTACTCAGTTTACACGATTATCACACATTTGATGACTTGCCTAATTCGATTATATTTTTAATTGGTGTTTTGATTACAGCGGGAATAGTAAGAATAATTGCATTGTCCATACGACGAATAATACATATTCATTGACTGCGTTTGTTATAGCTAGCTAGTTAGTAATTTCAATCGATTTTCCCATAAATAATGATGTAATAATTCAATTACATCTCATTATCTGCATCGATTGGAATTGATTAATGGTTTTCAGCATGCATGGATACTAATGGTTTTAATAAACACAAAATTTGGGTGAAAAGGCTCTCTATTTTACTATTTGATTTCTGACAGTTTATTTGATTTACTGCTTTCGTGTTGCGTCCAGAGTTGCTGACGAAAAAGTTAACATTCTAAGCCACAATTATACCTAAACGCGCACGAAATAGCCTCAAATTTCAGTTATGAGATCGAGAGACGTCACACAACACGATGACCTAATTTTCACATTTTTTTATTGACATTTATAACTATTTGTCTGAATTGCTTTCTTTATCTACAGATCTGTGATTCTGTATTGTAAATGTTCAAATATTTGTGCGATATCTTGGGAATATTTTTTGTTCTCTTTTTTAAAACATCGCATTTATAATCATGCAAGAAATATAGAAAAACCAAATGTTATATCATTTTATTATAAGTTTAAGTGTAATGCATAGCAAATGATTTGTGAACGAATGAGGACTTTAGATCCGTACTATAACTCTATAACTTAACAAAATAGAGCTTTAAATGCATTTTAATTGATTTGTGCTGTCAGCTTTTAGTTAAAAATTATCAAATTGAATAATGTGCTTTAAGATGAATCTAATCCTCCGTCTAATCTATTCCAGATTCGGTTCGGGTAGCAGCCAGGCCTCCCAAAACAGCGGCGACATCTGCCGCATCTGCCACTGCGAGAGTGATCCGCAGAACCCGCTGCTCACGCCGTGCTACTGCTCCGGGAGTCTGAAGTACGTGCACCAGGCCTGCCTGCAGCAGTGGCTCACCGCCTCCGAGACGAACTCGTGCGAGCTCTGCAAGTTCCCCTTCATCATGCACACCAAGATCAAGCCCTTCAACGAGGTGCGTCGTTCTTCGCAATTGTCACATTTCACACATTTCATTACCGAAAGTCGAAATTAAGCTAATTTAATTTTTATTGTCTTTGCATTGTTTGGCTTCGGAATCGATTGGATTGCGGTTGGATTGGAATCGAATTGAATTGAATTGAATCGGATTGGATTGAATTCGGATGGGATGGGTGGGTATTGCAATTGCATTGGCAATTGCAGTGGCGCAGCCTTGACATCTCTGGCATTGAAAGGCGGCGATTGTGCTGCTCCGTGCTGTTCCATTGTGCCGCCGCCCTGTGCGTCATCTGGTCGCTGTGTGTGCTTATCGAGCGGGCCGCCGACGATGTCCAACGTGGCCTAATAGGTGCGGGGTGTTAGTACTCGAGTCTCAAGTTCGGGCAGGTCAAATAACCGCTCAGCGAAAGCCGTAATTATATAATTGCTTGCTTGACCTGCCTGAACTTGGGCTGTTATTATAGCAACTGTTTACTCTTAACGGATTCTAATTACCATTTCCCTCGCCATTTCAGATTGGCCCTTCTGGACGAAACTGGCCGTTGTCACCGTGGGCCTTACCGGCGGAATAGTCTTCATGTACATCCAGTGCAAGGCGTATCTGCATCTTTGCCACCGCTGGAAGGCACGCAACAGGTTAAGATCATGGCTTATACGATTTTATATTCGAAAATGTTAATGGAAGGAATCATATTAGGCTCATTCAGCAGAAATTTTAGATTAGAATTAGCTGGGAACAAGAATTAAATAATTAAATGTTTAAACTTAAGATTGCAATTAGATAATATAGTCAGATTGCAGTTAGATATAATACAAACAAACAATACATATAATACAAACAATAGGTCTTACTAATAATAAAATTCCTTATATTCAAAAACCATAGTCGAACATTAGTTAAAATTATACATTATGTATACATTTTCTATAAACTATTCTCTTTCAAATCCTAAAAATGTGTAAAGTATTCTGTTATGCGCTTTGTGAATATAATTAGTGTAGGTTTTTTTTTTAAATAAAATCAACGGAATCATAGGCAACAATGATCCATAATTTTTCTATTATTTTATCCCATACAAACGATTGATGTTTTATTTCGCTTTGTGTGCAACAGACAAAGAAAAATCGCATTTCTGTTTAGCGGAGACAATCATAAATTATTATAGAAATCCAAATTATCCATTTGAATGAGCCCATTGTTTAAAGTCTTGTTATTAGTAGTCGGATATTTAATTGGAAATGTGTTCGTATGCGTTCGTGATTAATATAGCAGATGCTTTCATATGCCAGATTTGGATGTTATTTATTAGATTGCTTACATTGTTTGTTCCTTGTAAATCTTAAATAGTGAACACTCGCACATAAACAATTAAAAATCTTTTGAAAAATTAATGTTATATTTGCTTTGCACTCCGCTATTTGATTTAACATTTTTCGACAAGTTGTAAATCAATGTTTACTAAAGTAGTAAACGAGTAATCTGTAATTAAATGCAATTTAAATAATGATTAATGTTATAGTTACGTGTTTATATTAGTAAACTTTGATATTAAATTTATAAACAAATTTTAAGTTAGGTATTTTATCATTTATTAGGGAAACTTAACTTTTAACTATTCTATAGTGAGATTTAATTTTCCTCCATTTAAGTTGAGGGGGAAATACAATAATTTTGAGTCACTAATAAATTAAATGATGAAATCATTTAAAGCATTTTATCAGAAAAAATCAATTATATCTGACTAAGGGGCAATGTGGCAATGAATGACCTAATGCTTTGTTTAAATTGCATTAAGAATTGACAATCCAAAATAATGCAAAAAATTAATTATATCCGATTTTGTCAGTGGTTCTTAATAAGAATCTTACGGCTTTCAAATAAAAAATTGATTTTGAATTCAGGAAAATATGCTGACTGACCATCTAATTTATCTTTTGCAGAATTCTGCTGATTCAGAATGCCCCGGAAAAGATCCATCCCTTGGCACCGCCATCCCCAGTGGCCGCCCATCATCAGCACTTCAGCGAGCCGCTGGCTCATGCCGGATCGGCCAGCGGAGCGGTGGAGATCAATGCCGGCGGTGCGGCCGGAGGACACTGTGCCCACGAAGCTAGCTGTGCGTCCATGGAGAACGGAGGCGGCGGTGCGGGATTGGGCTTACACCAGCAGATGCAGCGACTGTTGAATGCTTCGCCGCATCATATGCTGCAGCTGGCCGCTGAACTGGAGGTGCCCCACAGCAGTAGCAGTGCGTGCACGCAAACGGAGGATGGTCATGGCCATCAGCGGCACCAGCAGATGCAGCAAGGCGGCCAGCAACTGGGTCAGGTGGCGGTGGCCGCCAACATCGAGTGCTCGCAGTCACAGCACAATTACGACCGTGACTGGGCCCTCGACGACGTCGTCTCTCAGATCTCCTCATTCCGGCCCTGCCCGCAGGGATCGGGCAGCATGACACCCTTCCACGACTCCATACACAACGTGCTGGAGCACTCGGAGGGCTCTAGTCGCGGCTCGGCCACGGATCTGTGTGCCGGATCACGGCAGGATCTCAGTGCCAGCGGCATCTCCACGGACACAGGTCGCGAGCATGCCCTGCAGCTAAGCAGCTTCAGTGGTGAGTGGAGGATCACCGATGGGCAGCCCTACAAGTCACTGAAAAAAAAAACATTTTACAGTTTTGACTGCCTATTATTATATTATATTGTATTATATTCCTGCATTTTACTCATCAGCGAAACTTTTGTTTGCAGGCAGTGGCGAACACAAGGCGCCCTCGATCAGCTCCGGAGTGTCGCATGCGGTGGCCAATGGACTCGGTGGATTCGTGTACAAGCCGCACCAGACAAAGCGCTACTCCAACTCGTCCATCTTTCTGGAGAACCGCGATGTGCTGAGCGACCAGACCAGCGTGGGTCCGGACACTGCCGTGCATCCGTACGATTACAGCACACCGCCAAAGATCGACTACCGCCATTCGGGCATGATGGGCGTGGACTTGCCCATTGGCTGCTGCACCACCGACTGTTTGGGTGGCCAGCAGTCGAAGGAGGAGCTGCGCCGCTACTCGGATCCCAAGCTGAAACCCGTCGAGACGGATACCGTGCTGGATATCGATCTGCCCACATCGCCGCTATCGCCACCTGCCGCCTATGCCAGTCAACAGAAGCATCCGCATCCGCACCCGCTGGTCAACTCCTCCTCCTTCGACAGAGGCGTGAATAAGGTTAGCAGCAGCAGGAGCAGCAGCAGGGGACATGGTGCCTCGGATGCGCACATGGATCGATCGCGGCTCAGTTTCAAGTCGTTGCCAAATCTCAGCAGCAGCTGCGAAAGTCTCATCCAGAAGTGAGGGACTAGTCCTGGTCGGATGTGATCCACTATGATCTGCGCGCTCTCTCTCTCTCTCTCTCTCTGCCCTCTTAACCTTTGACCCTCTGCTCTCAAGTATTCACCCCGCTGGTCGACGGAGACCCCGAGATCCACATAGAACGTAAAAAACGAAATACTATTTTTTATACCGCACACCAAGGGGCTTTAAAAGCCAGATCGTGGCCGGCGGCCAAACAATCCCTATGTTCTCCTCTTTATATAGCAAAGCCCATAAACAATTTGAGACTGCAATGATTAAAACAAAAAACAAAACGACAAAACTTAAGAGAAAAGAATATTGTAATGTTTAGAGCAAGGCAGTTGGCGAATCTAGATTTAGTCGCTAAATCGATGTATAATTTATCCTGTATTCGTGTATCATCCAGCCTCCGATCCCATATGTGTATGTCCACTAAGTTGTCCAAAACCAAAAAGCCCAAAAACCAACCAGAGACAGTAATTATTTAGTCCAAGTGTAGGATGTGTGTTTTGTTTCTTAACTTCTAAGTCAAATGAAATTTTAAAAAATTGATCTGTGATTAAGCGTCATTGAATATACATACATAACATGCATAAATGCAAGCAAAAACATATTGACAGCAGCCGCAGCAGTAGAAAAAAAAAGAAAACATTTTTACTTAACAACAATTAAGATAAAACCAACAACAGCAACATGACAACCACTAAAAGCTTTTTCGCGGTTAACAGCGAAAGCTCCACGGAGCCAAGAAATCGGGATATATCTGTATCTCAAGACCCCGCTGAGAAATATGAATGAAAGCCGTTTTAGATATAGACATAGCATAAACAGTAAATACTTATGATCGCTACAAGTTACGAGCATAAAACCCAATAAGAAACAAAAACGGGCAACTAAATTTTTTATTATGTATTAAATATTTAAATAAATATGTGCAAACAATTGATCAAATTAGTTGAAAGAAGTATTTTTATTGGGGCTTGTTACTTCTTTGGTTTTCTCTGAAGTTATAAATTACCAGAGGCATATTGGTTTAAAAAAAACAATTAAATATAATTTATTCCTGGGATTTACAAAATAAAATAAATGAAAACGCAAACTCATGACATTTTTGCATAAGGCGATTTCGAAAATGTCGAAGGATTATCTATTCTATTTCAACTGAATCCTTTTTTTCATATTTTATTTGTTATAGTTGCATTTGTAATTGGTTTAAGAAAACTTAAAAAATCACAAAAATCACTAGAACCATTTAATTTTTCCTTCACTGCAAATCAAGGACAAAGGCGGAAAAGGTGAATAAGCCATCTGTAAAAAGAACAACACCCAGTAAAACCAGTTTACCTGATATGCAAATTTTGCAGATTGGGAAAATGAAGGAGCAGCCAAAGGGGGAAACAATCAAAAACTGCCAGCTGTTTTTTTCTGTATATTTTTTCTTTTATTCACAAATGAAATGCAAAATTCCTCCGAGTGTTGCGGCTGTTCATGTTACAAAAAGTATGAACTCAAAGGGAGCATTGAATTCTCCAATTTTTACCCTAACAATACAGACTAAAATGTTTTTTTTTTCGTTATAATAAATGGAGTTTAAAATCGCTTAAGTCTAGGATGTGATGATGATGTGTGTGTGTGTTTGTGAGAGAGTAATACCATAGGTGTGTGTTTGTGGTGTTTTCTTTTTAGTCTTGCACTCTCCGAGCAGCGCTGCAACACTCCCGTTTCTCCTTTAAATTCTTCTTCTCATTCTTCGCCAGCGAATCTTGGTTTCAGCACCCCTCTCTCTCTCTCTTTACTTGCCAGTCTCCATTTTCTCGCCGCCGCCATTTTCGGCTTTTCCCTCGGAAGTTTCGGGAGCCTTGACGCTCAGATGGGCAGGTCCAGTTTGCTGGATCTGGACAATGCGCTCCGACTTGGCCTGCTCCTTGCTGGGCGGCGGTGGAGCCTTGAGAGTCAACACCCCGTCGGAGGAGACGGTAGAGACCACATCGTTCGGGTCAAAGTCCTTGGGCAGGGTATACTTGCGCACGAAGTGGCGCTGGATCATCCCGTGTCCATCCTCGCGCTCCTCGTGCTTGCCCTCCACCACAACGGTCTTGTCCACCACCTTGACGGTCAGTTCATTGGGCTTGAACTGGGACACATCCATGCAGACCTGGAAGCCATCTTTGCCCACCGCGGGCAGCAGGGAGTTTTTACCTCCCGACGAACGACGTGGCATCAACTGATGATGGTGGCCATGGCCATGATGGCTGCGCTCATAGGGCAAAAAGCGACGACGACCCAGCGAACCATAGGGCAACATCAGACGACGCGGATGAAACAGATCGTGGGCATGGACGCCAAATCCAAAGTCATCCTCCAGCAAATGTTCCCAGTCGCTGCGGTAATCTTGATCCAACTCCCGGGCCAAGTGCAACAGTGGTACAATCGACATATTTTATTTTTTTTTTTTAGTTCACAAGCCTGTCTAGACAAAGGAATTTTTTTTTTTCTGACTTCTCCTTGAGCTTTCCTTTTAACTTCTCCCTACAATTTTCGAATTTCGACTGTGCTCTGTCGACGTCGACGCACGCTTTTTATACCGACGCCGGGTCACACACACTAGAGTAACGCAATCAGGGGCGGGTCAACAGCAACATTTAAGGGGGTTCATTTTTGTGCCTTTTTTTTATTCTTTCTTCTCGTACAGCATTTTATTAAAGCTGGTTAATTTTTATTAGATCTAACAAAAAAACAAAAACATAAATATAAAATGTGTTTCGACTGAAGTGATATGCTAAATTTTTAGCCTGTGCCACGAAAACTTTGTGAGGGAACAACATCTCAACTGATACCCTTTTGATACGCCCCTGAATTCAAAGCACACTCTCTCGCATCTTCTCGCTCTTTCTAGCACAGCCGGCATTTTATAGAGAGAGCTAGAAAGAGCTCGAAAGTTCTTCGGAGTTTTTTTCGGAGTTCCTCTGCAAAAAAAAAAAGAAAACAGTAAAACAGCAGTGCAATATTTATTTAAAGCATTTTCTTTTCTTATCGGACTTCTGTTCGGAGTGCAACCAAGCTGATATTTTCATTGGCAAGGTGCACTGAACTTTCGTTTTGCCTGGTCTGTTTCGTGCTGTTCCCATGTTTGCCGTTCTTTTGTTTGCTGCAAACATTTTTAGGCTACAGTTAAGTAAATCAGGATATATATTCTTTATTTTTTCTACTCTGGCATACATTTCTTATTGAAAAGACCAGTTTTATGGAATTAACAAATGTACATCTGTACATTCATATACATATATGTATGTAGGTAGCTTAAAGGGAGGTGTTTGGCCAGTAAGGCAAACGCTTTAAGACGTCATTTGTGGAACACAAACAATTTGTTTTAATTTCAGCTAAAATTAAATGATTCAGGATTTTTCGTCTGTTGCATAAATATTTAGAAAGGATCAGTTTTATGTAATAACAAAAGATCCGTAGCTTAAAAAGACCAAAAAAAAAGTTCATGAAAAAGTGTTTTATCAAAGTATACACAACTATGTAGTCTGTATGTATATACAGCAATATATTTATTTTTCATAAAAGCAAAAAAGCACTAAAACCAACAAAAAACTAAATTTTTTAAAAATATTTCCTTCGCAAAGTACTTTTCTGGTTGTATTTTTCTATTTCTGGAAGAAAAAGTATAACAAAAATTGGACAATGTACTGAAAACGGCCGTAACATCCTTAAATCAGTTTAAGAAATCCGTAATCTTAACAGCCCCCAACTCAGTTTAAAAAAACACATCAAAAATTTATATTTTAAATTTATTTTATTTGTATTATTTATATTTAATCATCCAATTACAGAAATGCATATTTCAAACTATGATTAAAGCAGGACACTCCCTTATGTCTTATATGTATGTATGGGTAGAGTGCCCCTGGTAAACTACTTTTTATAAAACAGATATATGACTTTGATAATGGTTAAATACAGTGTATCCCTAGCAACGAATGGTCTACTTCTCGTTGCCATTATCCTTCTCCACCTGCTCCTTGGGATTTTCCTTGACATTAAGGTGGGCGGGACCCACCTGTTGGATCTGAACGATGCGCTCGTTGGACTTGTCCTCGATGGCCGGCGGCTTGGGAACCTTCACAGTAAGGACTCCGTCCGAGGACAAAGTAGAGGCCACCTTATCCGCTTCGTAGCCCTCGGGAAGTGCGTAGCGGCGTATGAAGTGACGGGTAATAAAGCCGTGGTCATCTTCGCGTTCCTCATGAGTACCCTCTACCAGCACGGAATTATCCTGCACCTTGACGGACAGTTCGCTGGGCTTAAAGTGCGACACATCCATGCAGACCTGGAAGCCATCCTTTCCGATTTTCGAGACGGCCCCCGAGGCACCCGACGAACAGCCCACTTGTTTCTCCAGCTGGCGCAACTGCTGCTCCATGGGTCCAGCGAGGGCAAAGTAGGGATTCCTCTGGCGCTGGCAGTAATACGGCTCGTAGAAGGGCACCACCGACATGCGGCCCAAATCGTCGGCCAGGCTCAACAATAATGGTAGGTTTGCCATTTTTTAATTGCTTTAATATTACTTTTTAAATGTTTCTTTTTGATTGAGAAAGTTTGCTTTAGCTGTTATCGCTTTGGCTTTTTGAATTCAACTGATGCCGGTTGAATGAAAGTGCCGGCTATTTATACAACCACCCGCTCTGGCTGTGTGCGTGCTTTTTGTATCTGTACGAGTGTCGCCGCTGCGTGTGTGTGTCGTATATGTGTGCATTGGGGCACAAACATCTAGAAGAGCCACGAAACTTCTCGGGCTGAAAATATCGCAAAAAGTTCTCGAATTTGCAGGAATTACGCATTATCTGCCATTGAAAGTGAGAGTATCGCTACGGAAAATGAGGAAACTGGAGGAGAGTGGAAGGGGTGGGCCGAGGTGGAGTGATAATTCGGCGGCACAAACAAATATTATGTGTCTATGTGTGTATACCAGATAAATGGGAGGGATAGCACTCGGAAGAAGGAGAATATTCGCGAAACATCGAGACTGCATAGCAGTACTTCTTTTTATGGCAAGCTATTTTCTTTAATTAATGCCATTTAGTGAGGTTTCTAAAGGCAGAAGTAATTAAAATACATGAATATATTATTAGTGCCAGGTTAAATAAGTTTTCTCATTTGAATAAAGTTTAAATTTAACATTTACAACATTTAAAGAAAGAACATTGGGGTTTTTTAAGTTTTAAAATATATTTTATTTCAAATAGAAATGAACGCAGTTGTTAATTAATCTCCCTACTAATTTATTACAATTATGTGATAGTAAATAAATTTTATAAGTTAAGTTACGAATTAAAAGAGCAAAATGTTTGTAGCAATTTACAAATTTCTAAAATTTTCAAGATAATTGAATTTTCTTGAATAGGTTTTAATCTGATTATTAATCACTTTATTAGAAATGCATATCACAGTAAAATTTAAGTGATGTACTTGTACCGCCATTATAGTCTCAATTCAATAAATTAAATGGAAGTCATTAAGTTAAAATAAAAACAGTTTACCTAAGCTATTGGTTTGATGTCCACTTACTTTTGTCCCGAGATTTTATTTTGTTTACTATTTGTTTATTACGATGCAATACCTATATAAAATACGCTGCAATGCCTATGTAAAATTATTAATATAACGAGCTTATTGAGCTTAATCATATACATATGTATGTGTACAATGTATATATGGATTCCTACAAAACCCGATCCTTGTTTGTTATGTATATCATTTAAGTTTTAATTTATGGCCCCATTTTTTTTTCTTTTGTTTGTGTTCATCCCAGAAGTACGTGTGTTATGTGCCCGGGGTTTACACAATCCAACGCCAACGCAATGGAAGTTGTCTATTCGAAAGGTGGTCACATAATGTAAAAGAATGCTCGTCTGGCGGATTTCTTCCCCTCGTTTTAGTAAATGAAAGCAAGTACATTGCGGGATTGAGTGGTATGTATATAGGAACATATATCATATAGAGGGGCACATCTCATACGCAGCAATCCCAGAAGTTTTTTGCTCTTTTCCTACTGCAGTTGGGATATGTACATATATCCCAGGAGTTAAGTTCGGTGCCCCACCAAAATTTAGCAAGTCTCCACTGTCTGGCCCTCGTCTGGATGATGTTGTTGCTCTTTGGAGCTTTTCAACCGGTTGTATGTAACGAATACAATCCAGCATATCATCATCTGTGTGGCAGGGTATATTGTATGTATGTATGTATGTATGTATGTATGTACATATATACGGTCAGACCATATGTATTCCTCCAGACGCTGACACTGCGCATGTTTACGCGACGCCGGTTTGCGATTGCCAATTCTCCAGCTCCAGCGACTCCAGCGGATTTTACGCTTCCAGCCGGCCTCAGCTGTTGTTGTAGTTGTTTATCGCCGGCGACTCGGCAACCGGCACGAGACTCTCAGCTGTTCGCTCCATGCCGGCAATGGGAATTCAGCTGCAACACGACCACTTTACATACACCCCATCCGTACATATGTACATACATATATATACAGTTTTATATATACAGTTTTATATACTATTAGGGAGATGGCATCTCTTGGGGGGTTTTTCGTGCATATATCCCTCGGTTACAAGCCGGTTTGCCTCTTTTATTTTTTTGCAGCGCTGCAGTTTATCTGGTTTCGCCCTGGATTACGAGTACTTTCTTTGTTCTCTGGCTATCGGTGTTATAGGAAAAGTATCTCTTATTTCGGTTTATATACTAGAAAATGGCATAGTACATGGTTTGCCTGACTGTTTTAATGGGTATCCCTCCCCCTGCTCGAGTTCTCTGGAGGAGTTTTATAGTTTTTCGCCTGGGAGCTGGGTTTGGAAGGCTGGACTGACTGGAAGCGGCGACCAGGTTTTCCATTCAGCGCTGCACGGCCGCTTAAAAGCGTCGGCATTCAGCCATAAGGGCTCAAACGCAGTCCAGTTGGAGACCAGAACGGATCGCCGCCGGTTCCCAGAAGAAACTAATCCCCTAAAAAACCTAAAAAAATTTGTATTTAAACCTAAACTAAAAGACAGTGAAGATAAAAGTGAGAATGTCGCTGATACCGTTCATACTCGATTTGGCCGAGGAGCTGCATGACTTTAATCGCAGTCTGGCCATGGATATAGACGACTCGGCAGGATTTGGGCTGTATCCTCTGGATGCTACGACACATACGCCACAGATAAGTCGTGGCCTGGGGCGTGGAAATGCCATGATGTGGGTGCCCATTAAGGGTCAGTCCCCGGTGCAGCAGCAGCAGCAGCAGCAGCATCGTCATCATCCGTACAATCGTGTGGCTGGAGCCAAAACCATGTGCTGCAATAAGTCGCTGCTGGAACTGGAAAAGGAGCTGGGCGATAAGGGCACTTCCGGCGGAAGTTCCGGCAGTGGCAGCCAGCCGACGGCCAGCAAATCGGCCTACTCCGTGGTCAACAGGAATGGCTTCCAGGTGAGCATGAATGTGAAGCAATTCGCGGCCAGAGAGCTCACCGTCAAGACCATCGACAACTGCATCGTGGTCGAGGGACAGCACGACGAGAAGGAGGATGGCCACGGGGTGATCTCGCGCCACTTCATCCGCAAGTACATCCTGCCCAAGGGCTATGATCCCAACGAGGTGCATTCCACTCTTTCCTCGGACGGGATACTAACGGTCAAGGCGCCGCCTCCGCTTCCCGTTTCCAAAGGCGGCCTGGAACGACAGGAGCGCATCGTGGACATCCAGCAGATATCGTCGCAGCAGCAAAAGGATGCGCAGCCGCCGAAACCGGCAGAGGCAGAGCAGCAGACGGCAGCTAGTGCTCCCACTCCCAATGTTGCTGCACCCACTTCCACTCCCACTCCCACTCCCACTGCCACTGCCACGCTCTCGCTCACTCTCGTCGAGAGCAACGGTAATGGTCAGGAGGAGACAGAAGCAACTGCTCTCTCTCCCTCTATTTCAAACGAGACTGCTGCCACTGCCGCCGTTGCAGTGGAAACCCCTTCCACTGCAGTAAACACTTCCAGTGCCAACAATGGCGTTCCAGAGCCGGAATCCATGGAAGTGGTTGCCAAAAATGAAGAGGCTGCCAAGGAGGAGGACCCCACACCCGATCCCGTAGAGAGCAGCGAAGGGGAGCAGAAAACAGAGGATGCCAATGCCAACGAAGTGGCCATAGCCTCCAATAACGGTAATGGAGCAGTCATAGCCCCCGAGGATGTGGAAATGCCGCTGGCCAAAAAACCCGAAGCTCCCACAGATGACAGCAAAGAGGAGAAGGTGGAGAAGGCGGAGAAGGTGGAAAAAGTAGAGAAAGTTGAGGAGAAAGGCGGCGAGGAGCTGGCCGCCGTGGATGCCGCCATACTCCTGGCCAAAAACCAGGGCGAAAACGGTGCCACTGCTGCCAAAACCGAGGAACTGGCCAAGTGAAGACTGAACAAAAAAAAACAATTTAATAACTAAGAACAAATAATAACCTGCACGAGTACGCGTGCGTTTTATTCCATAAATGTTTCTTGTGTTTTTTGAGCTAGAGAAAAGCTGATGGGGAAAAGCACTCAATTACTATGCGTGGGAGATAGCGAACGATATATGTATGATTTCCTAAAAACATATGTGACAACAACTACAAGTATTCCAGTAAAACTTAAAGACAGAAACACAAAATAATGTACTTAACAATAAAGCGGAAAAACAAAATAAAAAAAATTGACGTTTTGTCTTCATTGTCAGTTGTCTCTTTAGAGCTCTCTCTTTAATCGACATAGGAAACGGCAGCTCTCTTGGATTTTCTCTTAAGTTTCGTGGTTTATGATTGTCTCGCATTTTCTAGACTCTTCTAGATAAATAAATTTTATCTCCCTTTTTATTTTTCACTCTCGTTCTCTCTCACTTTTTACGCACACTTTCTGCACGGGAAAAAATAGTATCATAACAAATGTAAATTTAGATTAGATGCCTAGAATTACAAAAAATTTGTAATATAATCAGCCGCTATATAACCAGTGCTGTAAACTTCTGGTAGGGAATGGGAAAATGCTTTTTTTCGTACCATAAAAGCCTTGGCATTGTCCCTCTCACATAAGTTTGGAAACTAGAACAGAATTTAACTTATTTTAAAAGAATTTATTACTTTATCGGCGAAATGGAAAACTGGAACAGGTCTGGAATGTTGGAATCTGTTTCAATCTTTCGAAAGTAAAAAAGGGCTGATAATACTTACAAACTTAATCTTAATATAAAATAATAATAAAAAATAATTTGTTTTCGGTGTATCATACCCTTTTCTTGTTGCGTACTCTCTTTCTTCTCCCTCTCGCCTATCGTCTTATTTTTCTCTCTCTCTCTTTCGCTCTCTCCACCACTTTCTGGACTCTTCTAGAAAAGCTCGGCGCCTATAAAAGCAGCGCTGCTTTGCAACGAGAGCACAGATCGAATTTGAAAGTCAAGGAAGTCGCATCGCAACTCAGCCTTAAAAGCAGAACTTAAAAAAAAGAAAAGGAATAAAATAAAATACTTTTGCAAGTCATACAAGTTCATTCAACCTAACCAAAAAAAAAAGAAATATTTTAACCCTGTCGAAAATCTAACCTAAAAAGTCAAAGTCAAAATGGCGCTATCAACACTTCTTTCGCTGGTGGACGAACTCCAGGAGCCACGCACCCCCATCTACGAATTTGGATTGGGAATGCATCCGCATTCCAGCTTGCTCCTGCCGCATGGACATCAGCATCGCCGCTCGATCAACGGGTGTCCTTGCGCCTCGCCCATTTGCCCTTCGTCGACCGTCGGCCAGGTTATGGCCCTGCGTCGCGAGATGTCCAAGCACAACGACATACACTGGCCAGCCACCGCCCATGTGGGCAAGGATGGCTTCCAGGTGTGCATGGACGTGGCCCAGTTCAAGCCGAGTGAACTCAACGTCAAGGTGGTGGACGACTCGATTCTGGTCGAGGGCAAGCACGAGGAGCGCCAGGATGACCATGGCCATATCATGCGCCATTTTATCCGGCGCTACAAGGTTCCCGAGGGCTACAAGCCGGACCAGGTGGTCTCACAGCTGTCCTCCGATGGCGTCCTGACCGTCAGCATCCCCAAACCGCAGACCATCCAAGATAAGTCCAAGGAGCGGGTCATTCAGATCCAGCAAGTGGGTCCCGCTCATCTCAATGTAAAGTCGAATGACAGCGAGACGAAGGACAAGGAAAATGGAGCCGCCAAGGAGAATGGAGCAGCCAAGAAATAGAGGAACCTTTGCCAGGATCATCTTAGCATTGTACTCTCCAAATCACCCATCATTCCCACACATCTATGTATGTTCCTTATTTATTGCATTGCATTTGTAACGAGCTAAAGACTTGAAGAAAACCTATTAAATCATTTGTACACCTGGTGTGAAAAATTTAAACGATTTTTGTGTCTTTTGATTGCTGGATGTTGGTCGGAGGGGAATATTTTAAGAAACTTGTGTGGTCAACCAACCCCAAATATTTCTTATTTAGGAATATTTTTTGTAAAAAAAAGCCAGAAGTTTTTAAAGCAATATGGAAAGTATGTGAGTAGCAAGTGTTCTACTTGTTTAGGGCTACACTTCTTAAATAAAAAGTATTCTTTTGTATACTGTCAGGGATTCAGTTTCAGTGATGGAATTTTTAACAAAATAAATTAAAGAAAGGTTGCAATGGGTAATGATAAAATATTTTTCCACCATCTATGTATAACATTGACGCTTGCATTTGGGCGCGACCAGACCAAGACCCCTCCGCACACCCCAATGTTTCTACTAAATATTTATTGCGCATTTTATATATTACCTACGAGTAGTACAATTTATATTTTATTTATGTTTGAATCCAATTTAAATCCAATGTTCGGTTGCACTTGCTTGCCGTCCGAAAATAGTTCACCTTGAGTTAGGCGCTTTTGATGGGTGGTGGCATTTTTGGTTTGCTAAACATTCACTGTTTGCCTTCCTGGTTTTGAAAAGATCATCTATTTCCAGGGCAGGGCCAGCTTTCCGGTTTCATGGACTCGGACCAATCGCTCCCCGGGAGTATAGTACTTGGCTGGCGGAGGAGGTGGAGCCTTGATGGTGAGAATTCCATCGCTGGATATATCCGAAATGACCTCGTTGGCGTTGTAACCGCGGGGTAGGAGGTACTTCCTCACAAAGTGCCTTTCCACCAGTCCATTGGAGCCTTCGTCCCGGCGATTGTGATTGCCCTGGACGATGACATAGTCGTCGTTGGTCTTGACCACAATTTCGTGGGGATGAAACTGCCGGACATCTATGTCAATCCGGAATCCCTTCTCATCCACGTGGACTCTCTCGCCGGAATAATAGTTATCCCACCTCATGGGATAGACCCATTCGTAGGGCGTCGATTGGATCAACTGATTCTTCACGCGTCGCGTCACCAGTTCATCCAGGGGTCGGAAAAACTCACTCCTGTTGGTATGATGTGCTGGCCACCAGACTCGCGGATCGTCCCACAAATACGGATAAAGTTGGAAATCATACGGTGGTTGGTAGCGTGGACGTGGTCGATCAAATTCACGCGCTAGATCGCGATATGTGGTGGGCACCAAAGACATTTCTCGCCGGGATTAGGGCAACGATTCGTTTGCGTTCGAGTCCGAAATTCTTATAAAATTTGTCGCCGCCGCCGTCAGTTCTTTTATAGATGGTCGGCTGGCCTCGCCGGATGCGGATTGCGGATGGCGGAGACGATGGATGACTCATGCCGCACGGACGAGGCGGCGCATCGGACGGGATCGAAACGAATCGGATTGGCCAAGTGCAGCGACGAAGGCGAGGCCAACGAGGTGCACACGACAATACTACGGCCAGTTGGACCCGCGTCAAGTGGCTACGTCACCGGAATCAACGAAGGAAGCGGAAAAAGGTAGGCGAAATGGCCATTGCATATGGGCACCAAGTTGCCAAAAGAAAACAGAAAGTATTTTTGGCACTTATTAAAAGTATTTCCATCTAAGGAATAGTTTTTTGAATTTGTATATATTAAAAAAATAATGTTTTTGTATCAGCTCACACGCAGGTGGTTAAACTTAATATACAAAACTGTCTAATTTTTAAAGCAACATATTTTATTTTTGTGCATCGTCGTTTGGGAATACACAGTCTAAAAAAAAATGCGAATACTTTGTTTAAAAATCATTTAACATTTATTCTCTTCTAAATAAAAACTAGAGGTTTACAATTCTACAACTTTTAGGAATTAACTTATTATTTACCAAGGTTTTGAATTTGGTAAGGATGGGGAAATCTAAACATAAGGGTTTCACTAGCATTCATTTTTTTCCATTCGCAAGTATGGGTATTATTGCCGACTGGTCTCGTTCTTGGGCTCATCTGCAGGTTTTTTGGACGGTTCGCCAGTCTGCTCAATGGGCACCACTCGCTCCTTGAGGGTCTCCTGCAACGCCGGCGGATTGGGTACACTGATGGTCAGGACGCCATCGCTGCTCAGGCTGGAGGTCACCTTGTCGGCCTCGTATCCCTCCGGCAGGACGAAGCGCCGGAGAAAGTGCCTGGACGAATAGCCTCCTTGGTCGCCCTCCTGCTGCTCCGATTTACCCTCCACCAGGACGATGCTCTCGTCCAGCACTTTCACCTTCAGCTCGCTGTAGTCCTTGACGTCCAGGGTGAGTTTGTAGCCATCCTTGTTAACGGTTGCCGGTGGGGCGAACTCCTGCTCCTGCCAGCGGGCGATTTGCTGCCAGTTCCTCGGAAGGGCCACACTCCAAACCTGCGGCTCGTGGAAGAAGGCTTGAAAGGGCGAGGTGAGGCGTGGCATCCGGGTCATTTCCTCGGCCATACGCAAGAACATCGGTAGGGAACGCATTATGGTTTCTTTTTACTTTTAGTTAATAAAGTAATTTATTGAATTTATGTGATGAAGTTTTTTACTTTTTTTTTATTTTTAGTGGACTCTTTGTATTTTGAAATATACTCCTATTTATTGAAATATATTATTTTAAATATTTCTTTGAATTTAATGTATTATCTTTCCAACTATCGAAAATTTGTAATTTTTAACTTTGCAATCCTTTTTTAAGCTGATGAAATTTAAGTTTGTTTTGTTTTTGCGAGGTGTTTACTTTTGATTTGGTTTTTTTGAACTGAGAAGAGAAGTGCTCCACCGGTTGCTATTTATACTCTCGGCAATGAGCGAGTCCACATAATCTAGAAACCACCGGCACTCTCTCGAATTTTCTTTGCCCTTTGCTGATGCAATTTTCCGCTTTGCCTGAAATCGGCCAATGGCATTTAAACAGGGGTGGTTGTTTGGCATTTAGAGAACATTATAGAAGTTTCGGGTACTCTTGGTATTCAGTATTTACCTTTTTTTGAAGCTTAACGAAGTTCTCTCCCCTTGGCGCCTTGGGGAAGGTCAGTTTTTATGACGGGAGATAGAAAGAGAGTGCGAGAGCTCCAAAAGAGAGCAATTTTCGGAGAGTGTCTAGCTTTCTAGTGGGTGAGTATTTGTACGTTTGGCTGTGTTAATAAAGCTTGACCATGGGTGTAGTCAAAAAGTTTATACTTATGTAGATTCGAAAGATTTGGCTGAGTTTAGGACTCACTAGCATAAAGCTGAAAAATAGTATTTTATCCTCTAAGTATTTAGAATGTTTAAAAAGTTGTTTATTGAAATAAATAAAATTATTTGTAAGAGTGTTAGTTCTTAGAAATCATATTATTATTGAAAATGGGCTATTGGAAACTTACAATTTTTTAGCACTTAAACGAATAATAACCAAAGAATAATTTTAAAATTTGCATTTTAAAACTTGTTGCGTAAATTAAAATGATATAAGAAAGCTGGCTTATGAGTCTTTATTCCAAAACTAAGTAATTAGAAATTTTAAAATTTGGTTGATAGAAATAAATAAATAACTTGTTAGATTTTTAGGAAATATATACCTAATAACAGTGGGCTTTAGGAATCTAATCATTTTTGAACACTACAAAAATCAAAAAACAAGTGTTTAAAAATCCACAAATCTTTCAATATGCATTCCAAAAATTGTTTAATAAATCTTTAAAGAATTTCTGCTTAAATAAAAATAATCTTAGAAAGTTGGCTAATGTGTATTTATTCCAAAACCTATTTCTCATGTGCTATTTCGTGTACGCAATAATTTAAAATCCAAATTGTAATAAAGTCGGATGAGTTCAAAGTCCTTCCTTCTGGGCCCACTCTTTCCAGGATCCTTTGTAGATTACCACGCTGAAAACAATTCGATAGTTAAACCATTTAGAACACTACAACTGTTATGAGTTCTGAAAACTCACTTGCAATATCCCTGGCCCTTGGCAATTTTCTCAGCTTCCAAAACACGATTTCCCGACCGGCAGGAGAATATGATCTTAGATTCCTTTTCCGGCTTGGATCGGCCGTATTTGTTCTTGAATGCAGCACCATCCAGATTTAGGGCTTTGTCTAGCTCATCCACTAAAAAAGACATGAATTTTTAATAAGTTTCCTAAAATAATATAAAAAGTGATGGATTACAGGGTATATTGATACTGGCTGGAATGCAACCCGTCTGCTGAAGTTCCTCCTTTCGCCGAACGTCGATCAGATAGATTTCCGGATGGTTGGGCACATCCTTAACCTGCTCGTAGGTGGCCATTGTGGTTATGGGACGCAGCACGAATTTCACCCGGTTCGCCAGCTGAATAACAACTGACTTGCCAGCCGGCCCCAGAAGATCCATTTATGGGGCTCGAGATTCGCTATTCTGGTGTTTTTGCCCACGCCGGCTTATCGCAGTCTGATTATTGTGGTGTCGCCTTGTTTGTTTAGTTAGTTTTCTCGACGTCGGCACTGGAGATGCCGCTAATTCTCCGCTGGATTTGGCGCCGGTCGGGTCTCTCGATCCGATTTCACTTTGAATTTCAAATTCAAATCGGTTGGGATAGTCCCCCAGACGGAGCTTGCTAAAAGCAAAACAAATTTTGTGACAATTGCAAGAGTAAATAAACTTCTTCTTCGGTCAAAAAAAATTTTAATTTTGTATGTAATTAAAATTAAGCACATATTGTTATAAATAAAAAAACGTTTCCGAAAGCAAAATACCCGGATGCTTTAAAAATGTTCCTTTAAATATTTCGAAAAATGTATTACATTATTGATACATTATTTTATTTATTTTATTAAATTCGGGGATCTTTTATGGTTTAAGAAATTAATTATATATTTAGTATATTAAAATTTTTATTAAAAAATACCTTTGAAATAAAACGATGTATTAAAAATAATAGCTATGAAGCCAAAACAAATTTATGGATGAAATAATTCAAACAATGACTTTTGGTTTTGTCCCTAAAGGGTTTAACATACAGGCGTTCCACTGTATAGCGCATACGCTATGGCAGATCAAATTCGAATGCTGTCTGCGGTTTGGACAGCGACACATCCGAAAGCTTGGCCACCAGAAGGTTCCCAGAGGTCGCCCCAGAATCACAACACCGAAACATCCAGTTGCTGCTCCAGAAAAGCTCGGCGGTGTGGAGAAAGCTCTTCCTGCTCCTATAAAAGGGTGCAGCGAACCCGTAAAACTCCACATTCGAGTCGGAAAAGTCAAGGTGAATTGTGCGCCAAATTGCAGCAGAAACAGTTTGCTTTAACCCCCCGCTGGCAAACTAACCCTTGGGCACTTTTTGAAAACGAAAACAGGTCGTCGGTTCATCGAACTTCCGCCAGATACACAGAGAAGCTACAAGGCAAAAATGCCAGATATTCCCTTTGTCTTAAACTTGGACTCGCCGGACTCCATGTACTATGGACACGATATGTTCCCGAATCGTATCTATAGGCGATTGCATTCCCGGCAGCATCATGAACTGGATTTGCACACCCTGGGCTTAATTGCCCGTATGGGTGCCCATGCTCATCACCTGGTGGCCAACAAGAGGATTGGCGACCTGGCTGCTTTGGGTGGAGCTGGTGCCCGTGATAAGAAGGGAAACTTCGAGGTTCACCTGGACGTGGGTCTCTTTCAACCAGGTGAATTGACGGTCAAACTGGTGAACGACTGCATCGTGGTCGAGGGAAAGCACGAGGAGCGAGAGGATGACCATGGTCATGTCTCCCGGCACTTTGTCCGCCGTTATCCGCTGTCCAAGGAGTACGATTCGGATGCCATCGTCTCCACTTTGTCGGAGGATGGAGTGCTCAATATAACAGTTCCTCCATTGGATGCCAAGGAGGAGCTTAAGGAGCGGATTATACCCATCAAGCATGTGGGTCCATCGGATCTCTTCCAGAACGGAAATGGCCACAAGGAGCCAGCCGCTCCAGCTTCCGCTCCAGTTCCGGAAGCCAAGTAAAGATCCCCTAAAAATAGCAGCATTAGCAGCCAAGTGATTTCCCAAGACTCTCGTTCATCGTTGCACTAAAAAAAAGGTCACGTAAATTACGCACGCATCGCACTATATTTATTAATTTATTTATTAATAGCTACATTTTAAAAGTCCAATTCAATTTTAAGACTAACCAAAACCAAGTATTAATAAAGGAATATGAATGTATCAATTATTAAATGTTTTTTATTTATTTAATCATTGAGACATTATGTTAAATGCCATAAAGAAAATATTGTTATCCTTCAACTTCTTTTGTTCAATTATGCGGACATTGAAAGCTGTGCATATTTAAATTAGGTCCCCAGATGTTAAACCCACTTAAAAAAGCTTAGGCTTGACTTTTCCCAGGTGTAATCAGATAAACGTATTGAATTCTAAATTAAAGCCCGCCAAAAGCTCCGATAACGATTGTTCGATAGGTTTAAGTCACAGTTCCCCAAAAACCCGATTATAACAGTCACAGTTAAAAAAAAAAATCAAAAAGTCTCTAGTAAAATGTTTTGTATAAAAAAAAAAGTTAATATACTGAATAAAGTTTATTGTGTTGCCAAACAATTAAATTTTTGACTGATCCGATTATAATCTACTTTATAAGAACCCGTGACATATCGCAAATTGCCCATCGCCAACTGACACTGTAACCTCAAAAAATGTTTTGTTTACTTTTGCGGCGATCCGCAGTTCATAATTCCTGCAAATTAATTAGTAAACAGATAGCCAAGCCCGCGTTTTGCACACCCCGAAATGCTCTTCACATCACAATACGTAAGTGGAGCCTATAAACCCGTAGAATCATTGTTGTTTTGATATGAAAACCTCCACTGAGATTATGAAATTCATATGACTTTGCAGCACGGCGGCATGGCGAGTTCGAATGGCAGGATCCCAAATCCCCGGAGGAAATGTGAGTTCTTACAAAGCCATCAAGTATACAACCAATAACCAAAGAATACTCTATAAACCCAGCGTAAACATCACGTATGTGGACAAGGATGGAAAACGCACCAAGGTGCAGGGCAAAGTGGGCGACAATGTCTTGTACTTGGCCCATCGCCATGGCATCGAAATGGAGGGCGCCTGTGAGGCTTCGCTGGCCTGCACCACCTGCCACGTTTATGTCCACTACGATTTCCTCCAGAAGCTAAATGAGGCCGAGGAAAAGGAGGACGACCTGCTGGACATGGCGCCATTCCTGCGCGAGAATTCCCGTCTCGGTTGCCAGATTCTACTGGACAAGAGCATGGACGGCATGGAACTGGAGCTGCCGAAGGCCACCAGGAATTTCTACGTGGATGGGCACAAGCCCAAGCCCCACTAACACCATTGTTATCAGATATTATTAATTATAACGACTGTTGAAATACCACTTGGTTCTTTCCCAACTTGTATATTTCTTAAGATATAAACAATGCTTCGGTTTTTTTTTTTTTTGTTGTTCCATCGTGAATTAAACTAAAGAAGAATTCGTTAAGTTGAGCCTATCAAATTACATTTTCTAACTGATGATTGGGGGTACATTTTAAAGGGGAAGGACAGGGCTCGGGGGCGGCAGGGATGAGCTTCATAAAAAAGCGGTGATATGAAACAATCTTGTAAAACTATATTACAATTAAAGCAGAAGTACAAAAATATATAATTTGTATAGCGAAAAACTAAAAGGGGGCGCGGCATCCAGACTCCCTAGATCCTGAATCCTGGCCTGCCGCTTCTGCAGCTGGAAGTCGTTGCCTCTCAGTTGGACGAGGGCGTGGGGCTGCTGGAGCCGGAACGCGAACGCACACTGGCCCGATCCTCCTGCTCGCTGCGCTCTTCGTCGCGATCGCGACTCTTCTCGTCCTTGTCCAGATCGGACGGCTCCGCCTTGCTCAGTTTCTCTGGCACCGCCGCCGCCAGGATCTCCTCTTTGGGCGACAGGTTCTCCCGCTTGATGGCTTCCTTCTCGGCCTTGGTCAGTGCAGTGCTCTTCTTGTTGCTGCTCTTCTTGAGCACCGCCAATTCCTTAAGCACACTGGCAATCTTGCGGTTCAAGTTGTCCACCTTCATGTCGTGCAGTCGCTCCACCTCCTTCAGCCGGTTGCGCATGTCATTCTCCTTCTCAAAGTTCTTGCCCTTCAGTTCGGTCAGCTGGGGGAGAGAGTATAAGTTATTGTAAACATTATTTTGTCTTATTCTTCAAAAAAGCCTAACTTGAAATATAGTTAAGTCAAGTTTTTATTGGCTGTTAAAACCTCATGTACAAAAAGCTTTTACATTCAACTGCTCCAATAATAACGAACAATAGGAGGAAATTTGCTTAAATCTAGCAAACTGGTTACTGAAAATGGCAGATTTTCAGATCCAGTTCAAGATTGTAGGTACAAATCTGATAGGGTGAAAAACTATGTTCGCAAACTACCCAGAACCTTTGACACACCCTTCCCTTTGCAACACCCACCTGCTTGTCCTTCTCGAGCAGTTCTTTGTCTTTTTGATTCAAGCGCTTCTCCAGGCTGGCGATGCGCTCCTTTAAGTATGTGATGGCTACCACATGATCAGACGAGTTGGTGTCCACGGTGATGGCAGCGGGAGTTGCGATGGTCCCGTTCCCTCCATTTCCGCGCGATATCTTGTCGGGTAGATCCAGTCCGGCTCCGCTGACCGGGTTCACGCCGGAGCTATTGGCACCACTGCCACTCTTGGCCAGCTCGCTGCGCGATGGCTTCTTGGCCGCGGCGCTGTCTCTGTGCGAGGACGAGGTCTTCTCGTGTGGCCTTTTCTTGGACATGGGTATTCTGCCCTCCTGCTGGGCCTTGAGCAGCGCTCGCTTGTAGGCGCAGGTACACAGCCAGCAAAGGAGTTTGCCATTGACCTGCCGGCGACAAAAGGTAAATCAAAATTTTCAATTTTAACGAGCGGTCACAGCAAAGGCTTAGGTAGTACAATCTTAGACTAAACACGGTCCCTTATGAACGCAAGTACATGATTCTCGGGTACAGTTCACCCATGCTCAAGTTTCTACATTCGTTAGGCTTAATTTTAGGGTTTTAACATTAGGGGCTGCTTCCGTGGCGAGCAATCCTCTCCAGTTAGCTTGTCTTTGAGCTGTGACCTGACCTTTTTGTTCTCGTCGCGCCTGTCAAAGGCTGATCGCAGCTTGCATTCATCGCACTGCACCGGCGGTCCGTACTTTGCCTCGTAGCTGGCGCATCTATATATCGATGCGATAGGGTTATGGTTTGTATTTGTTTGGCAGGCAGAAAAGAGAAGAAGAGAAATGTTTTGCGTTCATAAGAGACGGTTGTATTGCTTGGTGTTCCGACGATAGAGATCGGGCAGGAGTATCTGCAGAGTCATGTACTTTGAAGGCACAATTTTGGGTTTTGGGGTAGCTGTTTGTTGTTTTTCCCATTCGAGAGTAATCAAATAACGAAGCTCTTCCATTGTGCATTCAAGTTACACGGCCGTTGTGGTTCGGCGGAAAAGACTACCATGGGAAATGTCTACTCGATCTGCTTACGGATTATTAAGAATCTGATCTGCCGATGTCGGCACAACTCACCGCATGCATTTGGAGCCCCCGAAGGCGGCCACAATCTTGCAGCACTCGCAGGCACTGGGCTTTCCGTACTTCCCCAGATAATGTTCGCACTTCTTGCAGGCACTCTGTGATTTGCTGCGGAATATATATAAACATATATATATATATATATATATGTATATAGGGTATAAGGTTTGGCATTAGCTATAGCCTACAGCATTATCGTACTTACGTGGCGGGTTGAAACTCCGAGCGGCAGTAAGTACATTTACCGACTGAGGTAGAACCGCGGCAGCCCTGAAAAAAATCAAGGTTATCCGTTGGTTAACTGACTGGTTTTATATGCTTTTCTCTGTTTTGTTTGTTGTTTAACTCATTTTTAGACGCGACGCCTGGCTGCTTCTTCTTGCCTTTTGCATTTCCCCTGGTTTTGCGCAGCAATTTTTTGTTGGCCAACGCCGCGTCATTTTTCTCGCTGACAAACAAACAAACAAAAACACACACTGAACTGAATGCTGACATTGCACTTTGTTTGGCGTCGGCTTGGAATGGTGTACATTCTAGGTTTTAGTTTATTTTATTTTCTTTGGGTGAAATGCGAACCTTGCATAGTTGTTGGCCGGAGGAGAGCTCCTCGTACGGATGGCGCGAAAAACATTTGGAGCAGGCGAATAATACTTTTGCACTCATTCTGTTGGGCGTTCGGCGGCTTTGTTTTCGATTCTGACTGTTTCAATTTTGTGCTGGATCCTAAAAAAAACTTGTTGTTTCTGCTGCTTTAAATAAAATGGTTCTTTTTGCTAGAGAAGGTAGGGGAGGCGATGGTCGAAGCGATAGGCAGCATATCGATATCGATTGGGTGGCTTAGCAATCGTTACCTTTGCTGCACTTTCAGGGATGTCTACCTAAATTTGAAATTGTTTCCATTTTGTTGATAAACTTTCAATAATTGCTATATTTTTAAAATTAAATAAATATGTGAGCTTAAATTAGTTGCTTACACCTCACTTATAATCTAACTTGTTCATAAAATCATATACATAAATGAAAAGACATTAATTTATATAATTTTCTATTTATAACTTAATTATTTTTGTTTCGCAATTAGCTCAGTTGTAATAAATTATCCGCCTATTCGTGTGAAATTACCCATTCACAACTAATAATGCAGCCCTGGCAAGACTATCGATTACCGCCAAGCAACCCTGGAAATACAGTTCGAAGTCAAGAACGAACGCGCAAAGCAAATTTGATAAAGATGCCCCTAAAGCGCAAGCGCCAATAGCCCCGATTCAAACAACAACGATCACTTCAGGCTGTACGAGAAAATTATTTGTGCGAGGGCTCAAATCTCGGAATAAAAGACGAAAACAAAAAAAAATAAATAACAGACAGAGAAAAATAACAGACTGAGAGTATTAAATTAAAATGCCTTCGGAGCAGCATACAAATATAAAAGTGGCGGTGCGTGTACGGCCGTATAATGTCCGGGAAATGGAGCAAAAACAGCGGAGTATCATCAAGGTGATGGATCGATCGGCGATACTTTTCGATCCTGACGAGGAGGACGACGAGTTCTTCTTCCAGGGCGCCAAACAGCCGTATCGCGACATCACCAAGCGGATGAACAAGAAGCTGACCATGGAGTTCGATAGAGTCTTCGACATAGACAATTCCAACCAGGATTTGTTCGAGGAGTGCACCGCGCCGCTGGTCGACTCAGTGCTAAACGGGTTAGTAATACTTTACACCTGTCTAAATTCACATTAATCATTTGATAACCAAACCTGCTTAGGTACAACTGTTCAGTGTTCGTTTATGGAGCCACAGGCGCCGGGAAAACCTTCACCATGCTGGGCAGCGAAGCTCATCCGGGTCTAACCTTCCTCACCATGCGAGATCTCTTCGACAAGATCCAGGCCCAGAGCGATGTGCGCAAGTTCGATGTGGGTGTCACGTATCTAGAGGTCTACAACGAGCATGTTATGAACCTCCTGACCAAATCGGGTCCTTTGAAACTTCGCGAGGACAGCAATGGTGTGGTGGTCAGTGGCCTTTGCCTGACACCCATCTACAGTGCCGAGGAGCTGCTAAAGATGCTAATGCTGGGCAATTCCCATCGCACCCAGCACCCAACAGATGCGAATGCAGAGAGCTCGCGGTCACATGCCATCTTCCAGGTGCACATCCGGATCACAGAGCGCAAGACGGACACAAAAAGGACGGTGAAACTGTCCATGATCGATCTGGCGGGCAGTGAAAGGGCGGCCAGCACAAAGGGCATTGGAGTGCGATTCAAGGAGGGCGCCAGCATCAACAAAAGTCTCCTGGCGCTGGGAAACTGCATCAATAAGCTAGCCGATGGCCTGAAGCACATTCCCTACCGCGACTCGAACCTGACACGCATTCTGAAGGACTCGCTGGGCGGCAACTGCCGCACCCTGATGGTGGCCAATGTCTCGATGAGCTCGCTGACCTACGAGGACACCTACAACACCCTCAAGTATGCCAGTCGGGCCAAAAAGATACGCACCACGCTGAAGCAGAATGTCCTCAAGTCCAAGATGCCCACCGAGTTCTATGTGAAGAAGATCGACGAGGTGGTGGCCGAAAACGAGCGACTCAAGGAACGCAACAAGGCGCTGGAGGCCAAGGCCAATCAGCTGGAGCGCGCCGGCAGCAATGGCTTCGATCCCAATGAGCTCAAGTCGTGGTACAGCAAGATAGACGCTGTATATGCCGCCGCCAGGCAGCTGCAGGAGCACGTCCTCGGAATGCGCAGCAAGATCAAGAACATCAACTACAGGCAGACGCTGAAAAATGAACTGGAGGAGTTCAGGAAGCTGATGTGCGTGGACCAGCGAGTGTGTCAGGAGGTGAGTTAACGTCTTCACATTTGAAACTTTCGGTTTGAGCATGAAGAACAGATTTATATTGGTGATTTATTAACCATTAGCAACTATTTAAACTGATCTTTAGAGGTTTTCTTTAGTTTTCAAGATCATCCTTATTGAGCGATGAAATCATATTAAAATCCACATACAAGAAATATGAGATATATAATTTATACTGTCTAGTTAATGCATGCATTAGCCTTATTTGTGTTAAGAAAACTACAGCAGTTTAGTTTCTAGCCAGTGAAAACAGAATCGGTTTCTTAGCATAAAAACGAGCCAGTTTCCATTTGAATATAGTTTCGGTTAAACAATGATGTATTTAGATTTATTAAGGCTTTTGGATCAGGATCAGTCTTGGTCTTAGTTCTATTCGCCCAGCAGCTCCTTCTGCTTGCTGGCCAGCAGCTTGTCCGCCTCCGAGATGAAGCGATCCGCAATGGCGGTGACCTGAGCCTGGGCGGCAAATGCATCATCCTTGCCCAGTTCCGGCTGCTTCTTCAGCTTGCGGATGTGCTCGTTCTGAACGCCACGAATGGCATCGCGGTATTTGACAAACAGAGCCTTGGCATTCTTGGACAGATTCTCCCTGTGCTCCTTGGTGACCTTCGGGATGGGTATGAACAGTGTGGTGCCATCCTGCTGCGGATTCAGGTTCATGCCGCTCTTTTCGATGGCCTTCAGGACATCGGGAATCGTTTGCGGGAAGCCAATCATGTTAACGATAATCGTCTTGGGGTTTTTCCGTGAGATCTGGGCCAGTTCCTGCAGCTCGTGCTCCTGGCCATCGACTTTAATGCGCAGCGTGTCGATGGCACCGCTGGTGGAACGCAGCGACAGGTGCTTCACAAAGTCGTCCTTCATTTGCATCACGGACTTCTGCATCTGGCTGTTCAGGCCATCCAGGTTGAGGATCTCGCGTAGCTGCTGCTCGTTGATTTCCACCTTGCCACCGGGTTTTCCCTTGCCGCCTTTTTCCTTCTTTTTGTCCTTGCCCTTTGCATAATCGCGCGCCACTTGCACATTTATCGCGTTTTGTGGATTATTCTGCAGGATTAGTGGTAATCTTGGCAAGCAGCACGTCACTCGCGTCTGGCGCACCCCTAGGGTGGCTAAATGCACCGCATTTCGCAGCATTTTATTTAAATTTAAGCTATTTTGTTTGGATTAAATGCGGCAGTGATTTTCGATGGGACAGCATCAGCTGTTTTTTGATATTCGTATCAATGCCTGCTACGTAGTGTTGCTTACGTTACGTAAGGCTTACGTTGGCGGGCTGTTTAAAAGTCATTAAGTAGTTCTTTTAAACTGCAATAATCTAATATAATATAATTATATAATAATTTCAATGATATATTAAATTTTTTTTAAATTTGTTTATTTAACTTAAAGATTTTTTTTAAATTAAGATTTGCCTTACGGTTACAATTTTTGTGTTTTATTGACAGTGTCTTAAAATGCCTAATTTGGAATAAAGGTTCATACCTCAATTACTGGATTTATTTTTTTTTGTGAATTGAAAATTATGTGAATTTAAATTAAATATAACCCAATCTTTAAGGGCATTAAAACGAAAGTTAAGGAAAATCAATTTTTAAAAAAGTCTTTTATAATTAAAACTTTATATTGTTTTTATTTATTTATTAATTTATTTTTCCTTTAAGGCATTTTTAAATGGGGCATTTGTTTCTCACATTGTATACTACTTTGCAGTGGACGTTTAATATTTAATATATTTTATGTTTAATATTTTGAATATATATTTTCCAGGACTATCGGCGCTTTGCAAACTACATAAGCACACTGACCAGCCAGATGGAGAAGTACAAGGAGGAGTTACCCGCCTGGCTGAGTAAAATGGAGAGTGCCTACCAGAATCTGGAGAGTCTGAAGCGAGAGGTTAACAAGTCGAAGGCCTACCAGATCCTCATCGTATACGTTAAGTACAAGGATCTCGAACTGCAGCTGACCAAGCAGAATATCTTCAACAGCCACGTGAACGCCATTAACCAGGAACTGGTGGAGAACCTGGACCTGATGCGCAAGTCCTTCCGAGCAGCCTGTGAGGTGCTCAATCAGACCCACGACCGTTTGGAGGATGGACAAAAGCTGACGCCAGAGATTGAGGCGGTGTTCGAAAGGTTGCACCGGAAGATGCGCTTCGCCGACACGGAGGCCAACACTAAAATGGCCGTGATGGATACGCTGGTGGTGCCGCCGGAGCTGTGCAACGGCCAAGAGCAGGAGGAGCCATCCTGCAGCCTGACGGCCAGTGCCAAAAAGCGACAGAGGCAGGCCGCCCAAAGCGACGACGATCTGCATTTGAGCATGGAGGAATTCGACAGCCAGGACACCGAATCGGACACAGAGGATCTGCACTTGACCTTTAAGAGGCCGCGCAATCTAAACGAGACGCAGGTCCTTGGCCCCCCAAGCAGCAGCAATAGTGCCAGGAAACCTCTCACAGCGACGGTCACCAAGCCGAAAAACAACCACCAGCGCCTTGTCAGCGATCTGCTATCCGAGCAGAATGTTCGCGGCGGCAACGAGAAGATCAAGAAGGGTAGGGTTTTACTGTTTAAATGTATTAGAAAGTATTCATAAATCATTTTGGGAAAACTTTTATTTTATTTCGACTAAAACTGATTTAATAAGGCTTCCAAAACTTTTTGTTTACTTTGCACTACCAATTCGGTAGTTTTGGTTTCAAAATATTTTGGAAACATTTTTAAAAACCATTTTTCTCTTTAAAAGGGCAAGTTTACAATTTACTTGTGCTTCCAATAACCATACTACAATCTTATCAAATAACACTTTTAAAATTTCTATGCTTGTTATAATAATTTTGTAGATGGTAAACTATTTTACTTGGCTATTTGAGAACTCTACATCTGCGAGTAATATTAATTTGTTAAGTTATATTTATATAGTTTTTTCATACTTTCAACTTTATAACTATTGTGTTTTATTGCAGCTCTGCTCAAGTCGAATCACTTTACCGCCCAAGGCCTTCAGAGAACACTGGCAGCGGCTTCTTTGGCCAAGGAGAACGTCAAATACAACACCAACTATGTGCGCAAGAGTCCTCGAGCGCTGATGGCCAAAGGTGAGTTCTACAGACGTGATTGGTTCAATCGATGATGATAGTAATCTCCTTCGCCTTCTCTGACAGCCCTTGCAGGCACCTCCACGCTGACGCGAAAGCCCCTAGGATCTGCGAGTAAGGAGCCGCCTTTGGTCAAATTTAATCGGGCAGCCTCGTTTCGTTTGAAGAAGTAGGAAGGGACACCCAATCGTTTAGTTAGTTGCAACTTGCGTTTGCCTTGATTTACCACTCCCTCTGGAAGGACCGAGACATATGTTCATGTTCAAGTTAACCACATAGCTATAACCATATTTATAGATAGTACACTAACCCCTCCAAACCTTACGCCAGTTCGCTTTCAGTTCTTAACCTTTGAATTTATTTATGTACGTTTCCCATATACTTTTTGATAAAGAAAGTTGAAAGAAAGCTTTGCGTTACGCGCTATATCTAAAAATATACAGCCGTTTCCTTGCCCTCACCCAGATTGTGTCTGTCTCGGCGGTAGAAGTTTGGCTCGTCAGGCCAGAAGTGCTGATTGGCATCCGGATGTGGGGCCACCCGGCTGGAGCCGCCGCTTCGATGAGGAGCCAGTCCCAGGAGGCCCAGCAGCATGTAGAGAAGGGCTCCTAGGTTAACGCCCAAGAGGAGCATTCCCGGTGCCAGCAGGGGATTCAGGATGGAGAGGATGGCCGCCGAAGGCGAGGGAGCAGCCCAGGAAGCCGTAGAAACGCCATCGTAGCCGTACTCCACTCTCCGCCAGGGTTTCTTGTCGCCCGCAGGTGGTCTCTGCTGCTGGTCAAGGCTTCCCTCAGCGGGTAAATCCAGATCCTGTCGCTTGCTCTCGGCCAGCGGCGTGTAGCGGGGCACAAAGGACTGCTCCACTGGCGGCTTTCCCTCACCACCCACGGATCCACTCACGCCGGCTAGACAGGCCATAAAGATAAGCGGCAGCCACATATCTTTTGTTTGCTACTTCGGGTTTGTTTTTCTCGCCGGCCAAGTGCAATCTTATATAGCCACTTGTTGATCGCCAAGGGCAACAACCGTATCGTTTGGGATTTTTGAGATGTCAACAGATTGTCAGTTTTAGTTTTACAATGGTCACACACATATATATTTGTATAGCTAATAGATAGTTATAATAATGCATATAAAAGTTTAACTTAAGGTATCAAAGCTTGTCCGCATCATGAGCACAGAGGCATATGTTTGTTCTCAATTGTTTATGGTACTTAACTTGTCACTCTCTCGGTTTAAGATGATAATATATCGTTATAACAATGCATACAAATGCCGATCTTAAGGTATCAAATGGTTATTGTCCGTGAACAAGTACAATGAGCACATATATATTTAAGGTAATCGTTGATCTGATAGGCTTCCCTCCAGCTTTAGTTGAGTCGCTGCGCCTTTAGCAGCACCTGAGGCTTTTCGATCTCCATTTTGGACTGCACCAACTTCAGTTCCCGGTCGGCAGCCTTCACGGGACCGTTTCCTCCATTTGGCAGGGCGGCCACCGTGCGCTTGATCACCGCCTGCAGACTGGCGATGGTTTTCTCGAAGACACTGGCCACATCCTTGCTGACATGGCTGTGGGCCAGGAAAAGCGAGGCGAAGAGATCCCCGGTGCCGGTGAAGACCAGATCCTTGCCGCCCTGTTTCGGTATATCGATGGCCAGTCGTGGTCCATTCAGCTGGCTAAGGAAGGCCCGCAGAACACCCGGCTGGCCCAGATCACTGCTAGAGATGACCACCGTCTTAATGCCGCGCTTGTGGAACCAATCCATGGCCTCCCAAACGGCCGACTCGCTGCGAACCTCCTTCTCCGTGAGCAGCTCCACTTCGTACTGGTTGGGCGTGAGGATGTCCGCCAGGGGAATGATCTCGTCCCGATACACGGGCAGCAGCTCTTTGGGCACATACAGCTCCCCGTTGTCACCCATCACTGGATCACAGACGTACACCAGATTGGGATTCGCCTGTCGCAGCCTCTTAACAATGTGACTCACCTGTCGCAGGAACAGGGGATTTCCGATATAACCAGTCAACAGGTGCGAGTACAACGGCAGCAGCTCGTTCTCCTCCAGACCCTCGAAAATTGTAGCTGAATGAGATTAAGGTTAGTAATGATTGCAGATTAAAGTAACAGTTATGGTTTTAATATCACAGTAAAGCTTAAAAGGGTGTCTGTTTCAGATTAAAGTAACATTATGTATTGTTATAATACACATTTTCTTCTTTTAAAAATACAAAACCTTCAAATCTCAAGTCACCATAAGCTACAAAACTTTAAGAACTTAAGGAGAATTAAAGTTAGAAGCCTTTTAAGAGACTTCATGATAGAGGAATTCGTTAATGCAAGTTTGACTGTACTTTATTTAGTTAGCACTTGGATAATCAAGATTAAAGTCTTTTATGATAGGATATATTTTAATTTAAAGTTATGGTAAACAAATTTCGAGTTTTTGAGGTGTTTCTTAAAGTTAAAAGTACCTTCGTATAAGTATATATATATATTTGTACATATGTATAGACTGACGATATTTGACCTTACCCAATTCTTTCTCGTTGGAGACGGGACCCTTGAAGGTCTTATAGCCGGTATGATTGGAGAACTGCACCGAGTTCAGCGGATCCACATCGAAACCGAGCAACTAGTGATAGAAAGTAGTTAGCAAAAGTGAGTGGAATTTTCCGGGATTTAATTAATTTGGATGGCAGACCTGAAGCGGATAGGTGGCCACTTTGTTGCCCACATAGCCGTGGACCACATGGCTCTGGATGGATAGAACCCGCTTGATGTCCGGAGTAGCTGCCTCTGCCATTTTCTCAGTGCTTTTCCGTGGAACTTTCCGCGTCGAGTGACCGGCGATCAATGAGCGAACGGAGCTACCTCTGCTTCTACAAGTCGCGCACGCACACAGAGATAAGCGTAACCATGTTATCAGCGAGGGAGCGGGAATTCATAGCTTCTCTAGCTCTAGCTGATAGCTGATAGCTGATAACTGATATCCGATGAGTGGGCCAAACTCACGGGTGGGGAGAGTACGGGTGTAAACAGTGAGTGGATGACTTCGCGTAAACAAATTATAAGAGAGATTGACTAACAAGTCGCCATTGGCCGGCCTTGGAATGCAATCAAATCCATTACAACACCCCCTTTTATCACCACCCCCATGATGCAGTGTTACCAGGTGGCCAGATGGAAACCCCCAAATGGGAAAAAACATCGTACAAAACTATCGTCCTAGCCAGAAAATGTATCTAAATTGGTCACTGGTTAAAATCACTTACTCAAAAAATAACATAAAATTATTATATTAATTTCTATATATTTTATTATTAATACCATTCAGTTTAGATGGGGGTAAAAAAATTATTTTAATAAATCAAATTTACTAGCTTAATTGAAATTGCCTGATTGACTTACTTTTGAATATTACACAAATTGCACTTCCAAAACAATGCCATTTCGACATATAGACAATGTTATGGTAAAAATTCCTTTAGAAAAAACTTTAAAAGCAACTATACCGAAAGCCAATATAGTCAAAAACAACTAAATATTGACAATATACACCTTGATACTAAGAAAAACAAATAATCGAATTCTGATATTGTTTTTAAATTTCTTAAAAAGTCGAAATTTCTACATTTGATTTTGATATGTAAAACGAGTTTATTTCCAGATTTAAGTGCTATGTAGAACACAATAGTAAAGTTTTTAAAACAGGAATGACAAAATAAACTTGGAAAATTTATATAACTTTCCGGACTTAGTCAAACTAATCCGTGGAAAAAGTATTCAATTTTTCTTTTCAATTTTCTAATCACTGATAACAATTTGGTTTTCATTTTATTTTTGGTTGTACATTTTTGGTCGCCAGCTAAAAGTTCTCGGACGATGGTGTATGAATAGATATAAGATCGGAATATGGGGGGTATATAGACAGTACAAATACGGAGTAGTACAAAAAGGACTGGACAAAGGGCAGTTAACATAGAGGGAAATAGGTGGGTATGCTTTATAAGCAATACCAGGATGTGGATCTTCCTCCTCTTAGCTCGTTTGCCACTGGAAATAGACGATTAGTTAGTATTGGGAAATGTTGATATGAGGTCTTTTGGTAAATCACCCTTAGATTGGATTGTCCTTGACCCTGGCGGGCGGCCTCCTCTTCCCGCCGCTGCAGTTCCTCCGCTTTCTGTTGCTGGCGTCTTACGCTCTCCGGATTTTTGATGCCCCGATTTTCATTCTCCTGGCGACGCTTTTCCGCCGCATCCAACTGTTGCTGGCGGCGCTCATCCTGAAAAAATCATAGGGTTGTTCCAAAGATTTGCTCCTAATTTCAGAGGGTTTTTGCTTGAGGTAACCAAACTTACAGGCGATGGCATTAGGTTAGTTTCCTCGGCACTTTGGCCGCAGCAGGATAGACAGATACCCATAATGTTCACTTTTTCTTTTTAAAGTAGGGCTTCTTTTGGAATTTTGCGTAGCTTATCGGTTTCTGTTTCGCCCTTTGTTTTGCTGTCACAGCTGATTGGTTAACAGCGTGCTGTTATGTTAAATTCCTGAGCTGTTGGGCGCAAACCCAACAGCTGTTTTGAGTGGCGAAGAAGAAGAAGCAGCCGAGAACGCTGAGATCTTTCAAAATTGGTCCAATAAATTATTATCGTAGCGTTCTTGTTGTTGGTATCGTGGGCTCGGGGCAGTGCCAAATCAACTTGGGGAAAACCTATTTAATCACATACAGCTGCGGGTTTAGTGTGGTTCCTCTATCTGTGTGTGTGTGCGGAAAAATTAGTGAAGCTTAATTGTTAAGCTAATACTACTAAGTGACAAATTACAAATTGATTAAAAAACTTTAAAAATGTTGGATGTTCCACACGAAGCCAAGGTGAGCTTTTCAGTTTACAGTTATAAATTGGTGTAAAAAGAAAACTTCCGGTCTCTCATTCCAAGTCACTCTTGCTGCGTTAGTGTGAGTGCAGCTTGCACATTCCAGTGTATTGTATGCAACGCATTTTGCCGGTTCCAGTCGGGCTCTGTTTATGGGCCAATTTCCTTAGTTATAGTTGCCCTCTTGACTGGTTTTTTGCTTTTTTCTTTGCTTTATGTATTGCACTTGCTTAGCGCTAACCTTCATTTGACCTCTAAGTACGGGCGTGTGTCGCCTTCAGCGTGATGTGTTTGTAAGTGTGCGTGTGTTTCTTTTTGGGAAGCCAAAAATTAGCTTAGTATTTGTTGTCAGTTGGAATAATCATGGAATATATCTGCTGTGCTCTTATCACTGGAACATGCCCCTGGAAATGTAGTTGTGGAATCAGTGAACGGTTTGTTTTTATTTTAGTGATAAGCGCCCGCGGCTCTCTGCTGCTTGTTGTTTCCACTTGTTTCTTTTGTTTAATTTTTGTTGTGCTCAAAACTTACACAAACATGCTGGCCGCATCAGCCGTTGTATTTTAAATACCCTAACAGAGGATGTTATTATTTTGGACATAAAGAAAATTAACGTAACTTTGTTGCTTTTAAATTCCGCTGAACACAAACCTAACCATTGTTTTATCTAACGATTAACATTTGAGCAAATGGTCTAGGAATAATAGAATTAAAATTCCTCAACATTTTTTGAAAATAATTGTATGTCACTTGCAGGTTATAGTAGTTTTAAGTGATCCAAGAATTCCTTTTTTAATTTTATAATTATCAAACCTAGATTGATTTGGCATTGCTTCGAATTTTTATTAAATATTCATGTAAATGTTTACTAAGCAAAGGTATTTAATCTTCGACTTGCCGTACCTAAGAAGCTCCCTCTTTAGTTTTTTTTTGTATTTCGCTATCACTTGTTGCTGCTTGCTTCACTTCACTTGTCGCCGCGTTTTCATTGCTGTTCTGTCGCTGCCGACGTCAACGTCGGCGTCGCCGCGTGTTGGAAAAATTTTGTATTGAAATTCAAATTTCGTTTGGATCCCAGCTTTATTTTCAATTGCACACTCGACCAGCGAGCTTCGTTTTTCGTTTCGCGTCTCTCCGCTCTTAGCGTTCTTTTCTCTCGTTCTTGCCGCGAGTGCTTCGCGAAACACTTAAAAAGTTAAGATTCCGATTCTCGCAGTGAGATATATTTTTATAGTAGTGCTCCATAGTTCACAATGCCCTCCGGTATAAGACCCATCGATGTGCTGCTGGAGCGCGCCGGCGTAAGTTCTCTAAATTCTACCGAGACTACCTTCGTAATACGATATTTGGGCCAAGTTCAATGGGTTAACTTTATATCTCTAAAAACTGCAGCAAAGTCAATGTGTTTTAAATCGGAAAACTCTGTAAAAATCAGCTAATTGCTTCCTACCAATTCCACTGAATCGGGAAGTTTAATTGCAAATTTTTGGTTTTCCAAAAATATGTATTGCCGGTCTATAGAAAATCCTCTAAATTATGTCAAACACACCTCTGTAAAATAACTTCGTATCATGTAATATATTTAACGCGTAAATTCGAAATGTTATCAGTTCTTGCGACCTACAATAAAAACAAAAACATATTTGTGTGTTGCTCTATTTCTTTTGAGACGTGTTTCTAATGTCCGGTAATCACAAAATTTCATTTGTTTCGGAAGAACAACTGAATTCTCCAAGACAACGTTTTTTATTTGTAACAATCAGATCTCATTAATTGAGATGTTCTGCCAATTGTTTGGCACTTCCTTACCTGGAACTGAATTCGTATCTTATCTGAGAAACCAAATAAAACACAGGCAAAAATTATTTAATTTACTTTAATTACCGGATTCAGACAGGCTTTTAACTGGACTTCAATATATAGAACAATTGGTTTTGCATTTTTGGAAATAACTAAATGTCATCCGATCTATATATAAAATGTATTAGGTGGCAAGCTATTGCGGATATGAACAATATTATTCTTCTATTTCTTACCATTTATTTTTGCTTTCTGTTACATACTTAAGTGGGAACACAATATACCCGTACATACTACGAGTATATGGTATTTTGCTTCTGCGGATCTTTGAGATATTCCAGTTATGAATCCATTATGAATTGCATAAGCCTTTTACCAAAATACAAAACGGCGCCAAAAGAAGCATCAATGAAACGTTAGCAAATTATCTTGAGCATGTTGACCTTGCCGAAGTTCAAACACCTGCCCTCTGACTTTGGCTTATCTCAAATGGGGCTCGAATGGCTCATCGGCGGCAAGTGCGGTTGTTTTATAAATAACCCACATGCAATCGTCTGGCATCGTCGTAGGCGCCGTGGGCGTGGCACGTGTTTTTCACTCTACCCTCTGCTCATTATACCGCCTTTTGCGTAATGATTACGAAAAGTAAATAGCAAAAATAAAAGCGATTACGGCAATTATTTTGCATAAGCCAAATGCATTTGTCTGCCTTGATTGACAAGGCTTGAAGCCAATCCGAACGGTAGGTGGCGCTTTTCTTCAGCTGTCTTGTGGAGTCTCTTTGCTTCCCAATGTTTTTGTTTGGATTTTGAGCTTTGTTTACCACTAAAATGTTGGCGTTGCTATCCGCAAATGCTTGTGCCACAACCTTGTCTGAATTTCAATGTCAAAACCATACATAAATTGTAAATATTTACGCAACAATAATAGCCTTTTTTATGATTGAATATTATCCAAATCATTATTACCAAGCCAATCATCGATAAGCAGGTACCTGACTACAGAACGTCTAAAAACAGTATTTTTTTAGCAAGTTACCACAGTTGATTGACCCATATTTCATCGCCCTCAGTACTTTCTTAATGGTAAAATCTAAATTGAATTATCAAGCAACGCTTTCGATATATCAATGTGACGTAGTAATTATTGGTACATGACTGGACGAACGCCCAGATTAAGTGATTATAACTTGAAATAGTAAAGCCGCGGTGAGGTTTTATAATACCTCAAGATTAGTTATCAGCCAAAGGTGATAATAAAGGAGCCGGTAGTTGTCAACATTGCGATTTTGCAAATTATTACACAACTTGCCAGGGCAGTTGCATCTTTAGAGGTCGTTTCATGGAACATTAGGCTGAAATTTGATTGTCGGATTGAAACTTATCTCCTTAATCATCCTTCACTACATCGGAATGTCGAATTCATCATTAAACAGTTAAACAGTCGGGTATTGTTCGGTTCACTGATTGTGATTAGTGGAAAATTGTTCAGACTAATTTTAAACATTCTATAATATACATAGGATTTCTGTATTTTATAAATATTTGTTGAAATAAAAATAACAATTTTTCACAATATTTATTTTCAAAGAACTTAGTTGTGTATAAAATAAGTTTATATAAAAAACTATTAAAAGCAATACTTTTGTGGATAACTTCTTTGGTATCAAATCAATTAATCAATTAATTTAAAATATAATACCAAATCGTAGGGGAATGAAATATTATTCTATTTTTTGTTATCCTCCCCCAAAATAAATTAAAACAAATTATTTAGTTATCCTAAAAAAAACTTCCGGTTGTTGCATTCTTAGGGCATTCCTCATGGTATTTTGTCTCACAATTAGCACTATGCACCCTGAAATCCTCAAGACTGGGCAAATACTTAAAGAAAATTCTTTTGTTTAAGTAGCTATCGAAATCCTCTTGTGGTTCGGGTTCACCAGCCAGACGTTTCTTCAGCGATTCCTGCATTCCCCAAATTATGGGTTTGCCCTTGCACATGAGAAGCTTCAGACAGCCAGCATTCTGTCCTTCCTCCGGTTTCTCCTTCGCCTCGATCATATCCACAATGTATTCGGGCAGATCCCGATCCATGATATCCTTGATTAGTCCTTTGCTATGTCGGTCATTGCGTTGCATAAACCAATCGATTGGCGAACTCATGGACAGAGAACGCGGTCGATGGTCGCTGGGCTCGAACAGCGATGTCGAGGCATCTACCAAGGATCCACCGCCTCCTCGGGTGGCCTGCATTAGGGAGCCGCCAATCTAATGAGAGTATCATCGTTAAAGTTAAGCAATAAAATTTCGAAGGACAAAGCTTACCGCCTGGGCAATCATGATCAAGGCATTCAAAGCTAGGGCTCCAATTTTGCGTGTGTCAAATCCCACCATCCTTAGCATATTCGTGAATATTTGCCCTGTGTCGAAGGAGAGTGGAGGTGGTCTGCGGTTGCTGTTCTCCACCGGTGGCTCTTCCTGGGCACTTTCCGTTTCCAATTCCTCCGCTTGGTCCTCATCATCATCGTTTTTGTTTTCCTGCGCACCCTGAAAAGTTTTCTGCACATAGCCCACGAGATTGGGTACTTTAGTCATCGAATTGCCGGCAAAGGCTTTGGCCACCAGATTGGCCACATCCGCGGCCGTATTGATGCCAAACATTTGTCCGGCCATTTTCAGGCCATCACTGAAGTTTTCAACCACACCCGTGGAGGCCTCTTGGCCGCCCAAATAGAGTAGCAAACTGAGTAGCAGCCAGCGACTTGTTGTCATCGCAAGGCTTGGGGCAAAACTGTCGCCGACGTCGCCAGTGTCTTGTTGGTGTTTTGTGAAACGCCCTCGTCTGGGTGGCAGCCCAAGCTTGTAATTGGACTTACAACAGCTCAAGCAATAGCAATAGCAAGCAATTTTGTCAGCGTTTCCTTCACTAATTTTGTCACTTGAGTGCATCTGGCAGATGCGCTTTGCTGGCCACACTAATGGTCCATGCGGCTCTAAAATTTCTCCAAGTGTAACTCATGGCGTTTCTGTGTGATGTGATGATTTTTTAATAGGTGCGCGGCCACCAGCGAGCACCATCGGACTCCAAGGAGTTCCACGAGGTGACCAAGCGGGATGCCCTGCGGCTGCTGGAGCACGATGTGGACCGTCTGCTGGCGACCACGGAACTGGCCCGCCAGCCTGCTCTCAAGGCTGAAATGGGACGCTTTGCCGATCTCTTCGGACGCTTTATCCAGGAGGGTAAGTCCTATTAGAGCATAACATACATGGCAGTAACAACGTTATATATATATTTATCCATTGCAGAGGGTCCCGCATTGGACTGGAACAAGATCCAGAAGCTGCCCGAAAACGCCGTGATGAACTACTCGAATCTAAAGGCGCCCAAGAACGAGCAGGTATGCAGAGGGCCTGTCTTCAGACCCCAACAAAACTCCAAGTTATCCCGCCAATGAATCACATCTCGATACCGAAAACAAAAAAACCGAATCGAAACTCATCCTGATGATATTACAACTCTCTTAATTTGTTTTACCAACTTTGCATACTTTCATGTTCTTTGATTTGAATACTGAATACTGAATATGGCTATGTCTGCCTATAAATACTATGCATAATCGTGTGTATCGCACCTAGAATGAGGTAAAGCGTTTTCCCTTACCTAAACTTCTATGCTTCACGGCTCTCACTCTTACTCTTACTCTTACTCTCGATATATTTCTCGCTTCTGCTCTGTGTCTCTTGAGAACATGGCTCGAATCTAACCTAATTGGGCTTTGGACGCTTTGTTTAGATTTTGGACCTTGTTTTGTTATTAGTTTTGCCTTAGTTTGTAAGCACTGCGCTGTAGTATAAAACCCTAATGAAATTCGGCTATCACTTCTGCTTAACTCATTCCTCTGCTCTCTAACATACCACCCCGTTTAATGTTTAAAGAATGTTTGTACTAATGCTTTCGATTTGAATTTAGATCCGCAACATGCTGGACAAGTTGGTGGTCATCAAGCTGAACGGCGGTCTGGGCACCTCGATGGGTTGCCATGGTCCCAAGAGTGTGATTCCCGTGCGATCCGATTTGACTTTCCTCGATCTGACCGTGCAGCAAATCGAGCACCTAAACAAGACCTACGATGCCAATGTGCCGCTGGTCCTGATGAACTCCTTCAACACCGACGAGGACACCGAGAAGATTGTGCGCAAGTACAAGGGTTTCCGGGTGCAGATCCACACCTTCAACCAGAGCTGCTTCCCGCGCATCAGTCGCGAGCATTACCTGCCGGTTGCCAAGGACTTTGAGGTCGAAAAGGATATGGAGGCGTGGGTTCTTACAATCTTTGGAATGATTAATATCTTAAATTGATGATATAAATTCCTGCTCTTAGTTGGTATCCACCTGGTCACGGTGACTTCTACGACACCTTCCGCAACTCTGGTCTGCTGAAGAAGTTCATCGAGGAGGGCCGCGAGTACTGTTTCTTGTCCAACATCGATAACCTGGGCGCCACCGTCGACCTGAACATCCTCAACAAACTGGTCGGCGAGGAGCGGGCCACTACCCCAGTGGAGTTTGTCATGGAGGTCACCGACAAGACCCGTGCTGACGTGAAGGTGGGATATAATTAAATTAGATGAAGTAAAAGCTTTAATGGAGAAGAACATACAAAATAATTTCCCTTTATTCTCCTAAAAATGATTCTTATAAGTTGTTTCTATATATATTTTTTTTCTTTTAACTAAAGCTGAAAATTAAGAACTATTTATAGCTGCTAGAATTTATATACATGTCCTTTTAAGTTGGAGAGTTTTGTGTCTCATTTCATTCCAAACTCACCTTAGATTTGAGTTTATTTTGAAGAAACTGAGTGGAAACAGGAACAGGTACCCAAATCGAGTAAAAACTTTTAGTCTGAAAACCGAAAGAAATTTTTTAAATACCAAAAATTGTTCGTTGTTAAATAAATTGTACATATTTTCTAAACAAGATTAGTAAATACCATGATTATTGTAAAATGTATTTGTTTCTATCTTCCATCTAGGGTGGTACTCTCATTCAAATGGAGAACAAGCTGCGCCTGCTGGAAATCGCCCAGGTGCCTCCAGAGCATGTGGATGACTTCAAGTCCGTGAAGACCTTCAAGTTCTTCAACACCAACAACATTTGGGCCAACCTGGCAGGTGAGTCCACTATACATGTCATTCATCCTAAAGGAAAGCCTAAAATTCTGCTTTCTTTTTGCCTGCCTTAGCAATTGATCGCGTTTTACGTGAGCGCACCCTGAACATGGAGATCATTGTGAACAACAAGACGCTCGAGAATGGAACTCGTGTCATTCAGTTGGAGACTGCTGTGGGTGCGGCCATGAAGTGCTTCGACGGCGCCATCGGATGCAATGTGCCCCGCTCGCGTTTCTTGCCCGTGAAGAAGTCGTCGGATCTGCTGCTGGTCATGTCGAATCTGTACACCCTGAAGAACGGCAGCCTGGTGATGTCGCCGCAGCGCATGTTCCCCACCACGCCGCTCGTCAAGCTGGGCGAGAACCACTTCTCCAAGGTGAAGGAGTTCCTGGGTCGCTTCGCCAACATCCCGGACATCATTGAGCTGGATCACTTGACCGTGAGCGGAGATGTGACCTTCGGTCGTGGTGTTTCCCTGCGCGTACGTGTGTCAAATGCCCTTGTATTTGATGTCTTCTAATTTAATTTACTTTTTTTTAACTCGATTCCGCAGGGCACTGTGATCATCATTGCCAACCATGGCGATCGTATCGATATCCCAGCCGGTGCCATTCTGGAGAACAAGATCGTGTCGGGCAACATGCGCATCTTGGACCATTAAACCAAATCCTCTGCAATTGGATGATCGTCTCACTAACTGTAGCCTAATTTTCTAAGTTTTATGTAGTAGCCATGTTCGCGTTCCAAATTTTCAATTACGAATTTCATTTAGCCAATTGTTGTAAGCACAAAGTGTGTCATCTGTATATATCGTTAAGTAGAAGCCAGTCAGGGTTTTTTTAATCAAAAACGAATCGCAATATGTTTTCAAAAATGTTAGTCGTAGTCGTTCAAATGAGATATAGAAGATAGCAGCTGTTGAAACTCAATAAAGGCATGTTTATTTCTACAAATGCTGCTTAAATTGTGAAGTATTCGATATGAGATGTGTTCGAAGTTGTTTATAGTTCTTAAACTAGTATCACTTTGAAAGATGGCACAGGGATGGTACTGCTTAAAGCTTCTTCCCTCTGCTTCCGGTTTTCTAAGATTCTTCTGAGTCGTCTATTAGTCTATAATCCTTACTTATGTGCCCCAGTTTAATGCCCTGTTGTATTAGTTCTAGGGCTAGCTTTTTATTGCTACCTGAAGGGCCCATAAAGGCCACGACAAGTTCTTTGGCAACCTGATGCTCATCTGCATCTTTCGAGGATTCGCAGCTGTGATCCCAACCCCTGGCCTCGTAGATGTTGCCGTCTCCAGCCGCCACGAAATTATAGTTAATATCCTTATATCCAATGCTCTCGATGTGAAGACTTTGCAGCAAGCGTACTCGAAAAATGCACTCCGCTTGGGTGGAGCACGTTTGAGTATTGGTGGCCACGAATCTCACGCTCTGAACGGGCAGTTGAAGTGGATTGAGTGCCACTGTGGGTGGCTGGGCTAGCCAGTATGGTCGGGTAACGAACTTCAAGCTGGAATTGCTTAGGAGGCGCACTAAAAGGAGTTTTTTTTTTTTAAATAAAACACCTTCAAATCATTTCTATCTTTCAGTTTCCTTACATGAAGTTACATCGGGCGTAAAGCGGGACCAGTGCTTCATCAGCTCGAATAGTTTCTGGCCAGGACTCTCGGTGGGACTAACCTGGCGATGGGCGTAGATGTGATAATCCGGTTGTAACCTATGCAGTCGTACACCCTCGTCCATCAGTCGCTTGGCCGCTTCAATTTGACGAGCCGGTGGCTCCATATTCACAAAGGTTCCGATGAAGGCGATGCTGATCGATATGGCGCCATATCCCCTGACGTGCTGACCCTGGATGTACCAGCCGCGACCCACGTAGATCTGACCATCGCCGCCCACCAGGAAGTTATAGCCAATGTCGACCCAGCCCAAGGATTTCATGTGGAATGCCTGGATGACCTGCATGCGGTATATGCAAACGTCCTAAGAAAATATAAAATAATGAAAAACACATAAGTATGAAAGTCAGTGCTATTGACTCTCTTTTTAGGTTAATAAATATTTGCCAAAGCACTTTAAAAATGAGAATTAGTTCAAGATAGTGGGAGAAAAGGTGAAAAACTCTGTCTGCTTATGGCATACAAAAATTAACCAAACTGGGTTTTTTTAAGCTTTAATGGTTTGGGTTTTTTAATGGGGGTTTCCCAGTAGAATAATGACTAAAGACTTGTACAGATGAGAAAATTCTTAAAGAAACTTTTTAGTTTAAATAATATATCAATTAAAAAGTATGTATCTAAAAAGGTTTTATTAAGAAGGGGATTATCTTAATAAGGTAAGGATAAAAACCAGTATGAAACAGTTAAAATTAAAATGAATAATAAACTATTTGTAACAAAGTTCTTTAAGACTCACCTCCCGTTCGCATCCTTCGGTTGCCGTGTGGTGGATAATCACATTGGATACGGGCAGCTTTAGGTGCGGGTACTTTCCACTCGGTGGTTCCCCCTGCCATTCGCTGCGATCTAATATGTGCAAACCTTTGTACGTAGCACTCGTGGATTGGGCTAAGCCAGGTTAACAATTGAATTGGGAATTATATTTCCATCCATTTCCGATCATCTAAGGCAACTCACTCATCATCCACAGGGAATATCCGGCTACCAGGGCCACCAGCATCAGGAGAATCGCACAGAGATAGAGAAGCTCGCGGGGGAATCTTTTCACGTTGATACTCGGCTCTTCTGGGAGATCATTTACCACGGTTTTCTGCATTTTAAACTTTATTGATTGAACCCTGTCACCATTGAACCTCTCCAGACGAAAATCCGATGCCAACTGATTTGAGCCGGACCCATTAAAAAGCTGGCCTAATTGTTGTTCATTTCTGTTGGCGTCTGAAAAAAATCCCCCGACACTCAAGACTGCGCAGTGGCAGCGCAGTTCGAAAGCTCTCCGATAAGACATATTCATGCCTATAAATAAATTTATATTTTTAAGCTTTAAGAGCTTTATACAGGGTGCCTATTTTGGCAGCAGGGTGGGTGATCTCTTAACGCCGCCCACTTGAGATTAGAAAGAGATCTTAGATGGTAGCGAGCAGTGCATGAAATGGGAATCCCCTTTTGTCAAGGGGGCGTATACTTGTTTTTAGGTCTATTTAGCAGGCTTTAACGAAGCTAGAGCAACTTCACAAGTCATGTTGTTTTCTGGTTTAAAGGAACAAAAGCCTACTGGAAATATAAATATAAATTTAGCTCTATTATTTGTGTTCATTTCAAAATTCATTTTCTTTTAGCTTTTCTTTTATTTCTATAATCTATTAATTTGAGATTGATTTTTTTGTGTAAAACTTGCTGAAATATCTTAAGAAGGATTATTTCGAAAAAAACAAAAAAATTCCTCTGAAGTTCAGTATGGACATGTAATCCGGCAGAGAAAATCTTTAAGTCTGAAAATATTATACAATTATTCTTATTTTTAGTGTCTGTTTGATTTAATATTAAAACTAAATATTTTATTCATTGATTAATGTTACTGTATCTGCCTGCCAGGAGGGAAAGAAATTTTTCTCTTAATATTTTGTAAAAATTTAGTAGCAATTATATTAAAGTTATTTAGGCATTTAATCAATGTGCTTCATAATGGTTGACCAGCGGGGCCACTGCTTCATAAGCTCGTAAAGTTTCTGGCCAGGACTTTCAGTGGGCTCAAATTGACGCTGAGCATAGATCATGTAATTTGGGTGCAACTTCTTTCGCCGAACTCCGTCGTGCATGAGCCGTTTCAAAGCCTCCACCTGTTGCTTTGGTGGCTCCACATTTGTAAAAGTTCCAATAAATGCAATGCTAATGGAAACGGACTCGTAGCCCCTCAATGGCTGACCTCGTACATCCCAGCCACGCCCCTCATAAATCTGTCCATCGCCGCCCACAAGAAAATTATGGCCAATATCATTCCAATATATGCTCCTTATGTGGAAGTCTTGCAGACTATGCACGCGGTGTATGCAATCATCCTAGGAACATCATTTATAAAATATAATTTAATTCTTATCAAGTTGAAGTTGTTTATCTATGCATAATACCTTTGTTTGGCACTGTTCAGTGGCTGTGTGATGAATAACCACGTTTTGAGCTGGTAGATTTAAATAGTCCCTGGATATGGGTTCCTTAGCTCCCCACTCTTCACGATCGATCATATAGAGATCGTTTCTGTGACCTAAGCTAAACTGATAAGCATTTGTGATGCAAAGCTCATTTATTGATTCACACTTACTTCTCTTCCAAAAGTAGTAGCCAACTGGAATGGTTAAGAAAAGAATCAGGAAAGCTACCAAGTAAAGCCGCTTGATTTTCACTCTCTTTTCCCGATTTTCTTCAAGGCCGTTCAACTCAAGATCTGCCATTTTTGGAATAACAGACTGAAACCTATTCAAAACAACAGCAGAATGCGGACTGAGATCAGTCAGCCATATATTGATAATATATATGTATTTACCTTGCAAAAAAGCTTTGTATTTCCTTATTTTCTATGTATTATTTATTCAGTCAGCATCAGTGTTTTCATTTATTTCAGAATTGTTTACTTACGGTTTTATATATTATTTAATCTCTGAAGAATTTGTATTTGTATGTAATCTAAAAATTAATTATTTTATTATTTTCTTGATCATATTTAATAGTTAAATTGAACTGTAAGTTTATTTAAAACTGTAAACACCATAGATTTAAGAGAAGATATTGTAATAACCATGAAAATATTAATATCCATATTTAAACCTGATCAAGCCCTATAGTTTATAATTGAGATCAGTTTCGGGGCAAGGAATTTAGAATTTTCAGTTGTTGATTAATTATAATATATCTCTTTTTAACGCTGTTGATTAATTTTTTTTGTCGTAATCGCTCAAAGCAAACGAGCAGCGGCAGATAATAGATAACAGGTAGACTTTAAAAAAGTGGGGAGTCCCCCAAAAAGACTTATTCAACGAAATGAAAGACGAAAACCTAGATAGCACGGCATCTTATATGTATGTATGGTTTGTAAGTCACCTTTTCCGGTTTCGAACAGCTTCAGACGGCGGCACCTAAGAAAAATCCCCGATTCCAGTTATCAGCCAGATTTTGACCCCTTGACATGATTAAAATGCATCAAATGTTATTATTTTTCTTTATTTAATATCACATTTTTTTCAAACGAATCGTAATTCTAGCTAAATCAAATATGCCACACATTAAAGAGAGAACACCTATGCTACAATATCAAGACAAAATTGAATGAGAACATCCATAAATTGAAGCTGCGCATATATGTACTATAGAAAACTATTTACGACCAATGAGTCCAATTGCCGAAGCTTTGGTAGAGGGCATCCGCCTTGTACTGGGTCAAACTTGGCTCCAACTTACTGGCCGCTGTGAGTCGGTAGTTGGGATCGAGTTTGCCCAGCTTCACTCCCTTGGCCAACAAAAGACGTGTGACGCTAAGCTGCTTGTCCGACGGCTTGAGGGTCTGAAACGATCCGATGTAGGCCAAGCTAAGACTCTTCGAGTTATAGCCTGGCATGTGGGCGCCCACCTGATCCCAGCCACGCCCGACGTACACATTGCCATCGCCGCCGATCAGGAAGTTAAAGACTATATCGTCCTCCTGCACCGACTCAATGTCGAAGGACTGACGCAGCCGCACTCGGAACACACACTGCGCCTGGGTGGTGCAATTGTCCGAGTTGGTGGGCAGGACGATGACCATTTTCACCGGCTGCTGCAGATCCGGTACCGTCTTCTGCGGCGGCTGGGCGAGCCATTGTTGACGCTCCACAAATCGCAGTATCAAGCCGCCACCAATGTTGTCCAGATCTGTGGATTAATGAGGGCTAGATTTAGTTTTTAGTTATATAATCTTTGATTTAACATACATTTTTTAATATTTGTTAGGTAATTTTAAGCGGCATTTGTTAAAGGAAAATAATTAAATATTTGTTATAAACATTTGTTATATGAATTTTAGTAGGCCATTTACCAAGTTATTTAAATTTAAGCCTATTCTTCCAAAGACTGTTAGGACCAATAACCCATTATGTTATAAATATCGAGCTTCCTTTTATATTTAAATTCTTACTCAGCATACTCTTTAATTATAATTAATCTTTTTAAATTAATAAAAATTAATTAATGCCATAAACTGTTGTTTTTATGAGTTGTTTGGTGTTATTGTTAGAGATTAAAGTCTAAGCCCAATCAACGAAAAATTTTTCGAATAAAAAAGGTTCAGAAAGTGTAGTTTTTGGCACCTTTATTCGATCTTAATTTGATTAAATCTAAATATCTAATCTATTGGGTCATATGTAGGTCGGGTCCCGTCTTTGTCAAGTTGAGCCAGTGCGGCCAAGTCTGGATGATCCTGTAGAGCGCCTCGCCAGGCATTAAGGTGCCTGTTATCTGCCGATGTCCCAAAAGTTGGTAGTCGAGCCTCAGTTTTTTAAGGCGCACACCTTGATCAATAAGCAACTGACAGGCGTCCAATGATTTTTGCGATGGTTCGTTGCGTTGAAATTTTCCCATAAAGCTAATACCGATGCTGTTGTTGTTGTTGTCCCGCGTATGGGCGCCCTCGTAGTTCCAGCCACGCCCCTCGTAAATACGTCCATCGCCGCCCACTAGGAAATTGTATCCCAATTGAGGCCAGTTAAAGTTGTCCATGTGCCTGCTCTGGGTGACTCGAGCCCAATAGGAGCAGGATTCCTAAATGGAAAATAAGAACGTTCTTCGATTGTTAAGTGGTTCCCTAAAATAAAATATGTATATTCCATTTACATACCCTTGTCTCACAAATTTCGGTCTGAGTATCGGAGATTATAATCCTGGAGACCGGGAGATTGAGAGGGGATAGTGTTCCCCTAGTGGCCAAGCCATTCCAACTCTTTATCCCGATCACGACTAGTTTTCCGTCAACATGGACTTCGGAATCATCGGCTGGTTTAAAAAGATCAGCTGTTTTAGTTAACCGTGGGAGTTTTCCAAAGGAAGGAATGCAAAACCGTTTAGGAAACAGTTTTTAAAAAGGCATTCACTTAATGCCAGAATAAAACTATAACAATTTAAAACGGCAAACAAAAAAAAAATCTAATCAATAAAAAAAAACATAATAAAACCTTTATGTTTCATACAAAATAGATTTCTTGGCGATCTTATCCGCAGTTAAATCTACATTCTAGAAAAAAAGTAGACTAGAAACTTCTGAATTATTTGTAGGTATATCAAATAAAAGTAAAGTAATGATGAAGTTGTAAACTTTAAGTATGAAATAGGAAATAAACAAACTATGGCTTGCATGCCTGCTTTATATGTCTCCTAAAAAGGTTAATGCATAACGAACAGCCGATTATTCCATTCAACTCAACCACTAGAACACATTTGCTTCCTTTTCAAAATTTTTGAAGGGGATAGGTGAGGGAATGAGGTCAAATAAAGTGCATCTGTTGGTCATATTTCTACAGACTCTATTTACTTGATACATATTATATAATACATGACTTATTAGATTTTGTGCGACCAGTGCGGCCACTTTTGGATAATCTTGTAGAGCTCCTCTCCGGGACTTTCCGTGGCGCTGAGTTGACGATGGCCATAGAGCCGGTAGTCGGGTGTCAATTTCTTGAGCCGAACACCCTCCTCCAACAGCAGTTGACAGGCCTTCAGTTGCCGCTCCTCGGGCTTCCTCCTTGTGAAGGTTCCAATAAAGGATATCCCAATGCTGCCAACATTATAGCCCTTAGTGTGGGCGCCCACATAGTCCCAGCCACGCCCCTCATACACACGCCCATCGCCGCCAACCAGAAAGTTGTAGCCGACATGATCCCAGTTCCAGCTGTCCATGTGAAAGTCCTGGACAACTTTTGCCCGCGCGGAGCAGACTTCCTTCGATGGGGAATGTGAGTGTTAATATAATAACCAGGATGGATGGACGGGACATGGGATGGGGGGGGACCAACTTACCCTCGACTCGCAGCCCTCGGCGGCGGTGTGCAAGATGACAACCCGGTTGACGGGCAGCGCCTGCTCATCGAGCTTTTTCTTGGCCGGCCTGCCGCCCCACTGGGCCACCTTCAAGAGTTCCAAGGTGCCATTTTCGACGACATCCGAGTTGGCTGCATTTAAAGTTTGGGGTTAGCATGGCACAGAAGCCGTCAGAACAATGGTAGTGACCATTTCAAAAATAAAGACCCTTAATAAGAATTAAGTTGACTTCAAAATATTGGGAATTTTAAATTGATGCAAGCCATCAATTTCTTATTGTGAATTACTGTTCATATTTGATTCAAACATTTTTAAAACGATTGATCAACAGAATCAACTAGACATTCGTTTTATTCTATTCTTTTCTATTAATTTGGCTGCAGGAAATGTATTACAAAAATAACTCTTTAAAATAACCCATTTACAAGAAAAATATACGCTAAACATAAAAAAAAGTTCTTCATTTTTAAAATTTGGTCAAACTATCATTGTTTGGCGGGTTAAATTGGATTCACTGGCATATTCCATTCAATTGAACTGTAGGCCACACTTTTGATTCATGGTTCACTTCACAACACTGATCCAGCGATCAGAAACGCGCAATTCGAACAGCTAGATGGATAATGCACCGACACACATAGACACACATTTTCCCCAATGAGTTGTTATATACAGGATGAGAACAGGATGGGTTATTTACATGCTGGTTGAGTTGGTGAGATAGGATATGTTAGAGCACGGTCGCCAATTCGATTCTGGATAAGTCGGAAGCACTTTTGCACACTTAGTGGGGGACAAAACTGTACCTATTGTTGAATTGATTGGAATATTTGGTCTGGAATCGTCGACATCGCCGATCTTACTTTGGTTCAACGTCTTGCCGAAGAGGTTGGTTGTTGTGGCCAGAACGATGCCCAGCAGAGTGGTCAATAGCACGAAAACCACCGTTATTGTGACGGCCTTGCGCCCAATAGTGTTGGGCAGAAAGGGGCAGAGAGGTGGCGTCTGCGCCGGATTATCCAATTTGGAACCTGCAAAATGGGTGTAAAAATGTGGGTTAGTAAAGGGTCTTTAGAAGAAGTTAATGGTCATCTCTCTTTTAAAATTAAATAGGAAATTGCGGTAGGATTCCTATAATTTCTGCTTACATGTTCTTAAATTTATAAAATTTTCAGATAAACCTTAGAACATTTGGTCAAAGTACTATGAGATTTTTAATAGTAAGGGCTCTTTATATAAAGATATTTTTGCATAAAGTAAAAACTAAATGTTTTATTATTTTATGGGTATTCTTTTTTTTTGGGTTGTTCTTTGGGAAAACTTTTCTGAAAATATTGGTTTAAACAACTATTTAATTGATATGCAAGGCTATAAAATAATAACAATAATTTTATAATACTACTTTTCTTGAAAATCTTTAAAACATCATCGCAAGGATATCAATATTTTGTACCTTAAAGTACAAAATTTCCTTTTGATAAAATAAAATATTGTATTTTAAGGTAACAAAAATTTTAATTGTATGAAAGAAAGTATTGAATATATTTTAACAACTTTTTCTTACACTTTTCTAGGCCCTGCTCTAGGATCTCCAATCGTTTTTCGTGCTCCCGCAAGGCGTTCTCTAACCACTGGCTCATTTTCGATCCAGTTTTCAACCTGCCCAGACAGGAGTCACACTTCCACTTCAAATTGGGCACCATATCCAGCACTTTAAGCTGATCCTCACTTAACGTCGAGCATTTGCGATGGCAAAACCGTCCGCACAGCACATTATCACACTCGATTCGACTGCCATTATCCACGATTATCTCGTAACACTTTAGGCAAATTTCAAGCGCGTTCCTCGACATTGTCCGATCGCTCCATATGAACAACTGAAGCCGATCGGTGGGTACTTTTCCCGAGTCGTGCGTATGCCTGTTTCTTTCTTGTTTTTTGACTTTTGCATTTAGCAAGTATTTAAGGCACACAAGTCGACAACAAAAAAAAATCCCCTACTCTACACAGGCACGAGCGTATTTATTGCCAGATCCAGGGGAATAACCCGTCTATATAATACTTAAATACAGCTAACTAAACTTACACACCGTCGCCTAGTTAAAATCCAAAGTGATTTTAATTTTTTCTTCCGCTTTAATTATGGTAATTGTGAAAATCATTCAAGCAAACAATTGCATGTGGGCAGCTGCTATTGTTGTTCTAGTATTTATCGCGAGTTTTCACCACTCTGATTTACGGCCTAAGGGACCTTGGATCAACTGAGATACATTTTCTATTTGTGAATGAATTTGTTCTTTGCGTCTTCATTGTAAATAGATTCTCATCATAAGCATAAATACAGCATAACGGGTTAAATTGGCTAATTCTTATATTTGTTTATTACAGGGATAACAAAAAGTGTGTTAACTTGAACAATTTCTAATACTCTTGGTGTAAAAACATTCTTCATGAATATGAAGATTTAATGGGAGAACGATTTTAGTTCGTGTGCTGCCATAATATTAAGCTTGAGTTGTTGCCACACCTATTATAAATTATTTATTATATTTTCTATTTGACATTAAATAAAATAATTTCAACGATGTGATGTATAAAAAAAACATGTATAAAAACAATTGGAAAATTAAAAGACTCTTAAAAAATAATTTAAAAAAAACAGATTCCACAAAAAAAATGATTTTAAATAAATCTAATGATATTTTCATTATTTTAAAGATATGGCGGAATTGATTTACTTAATAAGTTGGAAATATATTTGAAGTTAACCCCTGGTTTAATTTTGATAAGCAGTTTTATTTGGTTATTGCATACAAAATTTCCTAAGCACATTTGTGGGACTCTGTGAACTTGAGCAATAAAATGCATTTATTTTGTTATTCTAGCACAATGTTGTATTTGTTCTATGCGTATCTCATAAATTCAAGCGATTTGTGGGCCATCTGCTAATCTACCATTCGCAGAACGGTCGTTAGACCAGGCCAACTGTCTGACTGGGTTGGGTAAACAAATCGCCACATGCGCTTCGTATCGCCCAATTAAGCAAACAAAACCGAGGCAATGTGAAGACAGAATAGGAATGTTCACAGAAGCAGCAGGAAATAGCAGCGATAATCTATATATTAAGGACATACATCGAAGAAAAGGTATTAAGATGTATGTGCAAACGTGTTCAGTAAAATATTTTTAAATTTCTTATATTATATTCTTTCGTGCCATTTGATATGTCTAGAATTAATAAAACGATTTAATATTTAATTTTAATATTCAATTTAATTATTCACTGTATATTTTAATATTACCGTTTTTAGATTTCTTTTTTTTAAATTATCGAAATTTCATCAAAACTTTTTAAATTGACGACGTTTTCTTTAAAAGGAATTTATAAAATTAACATCGTACCCCTGTCAATTTAATGTAAGATAGTTGGTGTTGTATATAGTAAATAAATAAATAGTAAAATTAAAGATTAAATTGTTTGAATGTAGGCTTGGTTTTTTATATTTATATATTTTAAAATATTTGTACATTTAGTTTGGTTTGATTTATGACATGATAACTTACTCGCCGCACTCCCATTCACTGTAGCGCCACCATTGAAGGCGGGATTATCCTGACCGCCTCCTGGGCCCTCGCCCGCTTTCCACTTGTCCCGATTGTCGATGAGAAACTGCTGTATCGTGACGGGTCCCTCGTAGAAATGCTTGTCGCCGAAGGTCACGTCCGTGGAGTTGGTCAGCGCGATGCTTCCGATTCCCTGGGCTGCTCCGCCCGGCGGCGGAGTGGGCGTGGCCACGGCCAGACTGCCGTTCAATATTTGCTTGGCCACGACACCAGCCTCCATGGGATTCGGAGGTAGGACTGCCGCCTGGCCGGGACCCACCTGGTGACTGATCACCGTCAGACCCTGATTGAGGTCGCGCAGGTGGGAACTGTTGGGCGGGTAGGTGACCTGTTGACCCAGCTTCTGGACCGTGTAATCCTCGGCATCGTCGGCCTCCGAATCACTATCAATACAACTGGAGTCGATGGCATTCTCATCGATGGACACAATCGAAATGGTTGTGCTCCGTATGGACACCGTCGGCGACGATGACTTTTCAGCATTTTCCTTTGTTATATTCACAGTGTGCTCGATGCTGATACGCTTGTGTTCCGTTTTCACATCCGATTTTGATTGGAACTGTCCTCCGTCCGACCCTCCGTCTTTGGTCTCCTTCTTCTTCTCCTTCTCCGGCCGGAATGCCGCCGCATTATCGTTCAGTATAACACCCGAGTCCGTCGACGAAGTACTGCAGTTTTTGGGGGCCGAAGGATCTAGGAGTCTACGTTTCGTCTTGGGACATTGGTTCATTTCCGTTTCATTGCTTAAATGCATGTCGAGCGATCGAAACAGTCACGTAACCAGATTTCAATTTCCTCTGTGTTATATGTTAGCCTTCCTACTTAGCAGATGGGGTAGAACATTTTCGCCGGGGTTTAGATTATTTTATGGCAGATCGGCTGACTGGGCGCAGCTCTGGGCAAACATCACATCGTGAGCATCTGCAAATAAGTATACGTTTTTTTTGTTCCCGGTTAACTGCTTGATAATGAGCTAGTCAAATGATAAATTTCGAAGAAAGTCATTGTTTGTATTGAGTTTAAATGGGCTTTACTGTGGCTTCACTCTGGGTTCACTTAAAATTTAACTATTGTTTTATGAAGTTTAACAAACATTATCTTTTGATATATTTGGTTGGTTTGGTTGATAACATTTTTCGAAAGCATCATTTCTGAATTAATTCCGAATGAAATATATTTTATTACTCATTTTTTTATCAAATACAATTTTTTTTATCTCTATAATTTTGGTATAAAAGCACAGCACAAATATGATATTTGTAAATTAGTTTAACTAGCTTTAAATGCTTTAAGCAATTGTTTTATTGTTATCACAGTCCATTAGGGCATTCTATTTGCCAGTTTCGTAGTGCTTTATACGTATAATCAACGCTTCCAGTTCATGTATACACGATTGTTGATAAGCTCGATTGCCTGAGGGCCCGTCTATACAGTTTATAAAACGCGAATGAAATGCTGTGTGGCTGCTGTGTAGCAATGAAGTTTGTGTAATTAAGACATGCGGGTTTTCGAATAGTGCACGGCCATATTTAGTTTATTGCTCAGCACACAGAGGTACAATACAATATAGTATAACGCTCAATTCGATTCATAAAGTTCGTCAATAAGGTCTCACGAAAGCAAGGCTTATGCAAATTAGCTATAATCATTGACGTAGTAAATTTACTTAAGTGGATTCCGAGAAATACGAAACACAAAACACACTTGCTACTCAAATCGGGGATATATGCAAGTCTCTCGATAGATCAAAGATCGTCATATTTATGGCAAGACGTCTTGGTAGAAGTTTTTCAATTTCCCCAAGAGGTTGGCCCAAATGCAAGACAGTAATTCTCTTCGATATAATTCCCAGAACTCTCGGAACTCTGATAAACCCGAAAGAATATTGACTGTATACTATATGTTAGTATCGATGTGCCAGAGTTGGCACAGAGCGCACTTTTGAGATAACACGGAATGGAATACCGAGCAACGACAACGGCTACAAAAATGAGGAACTGTATGGCACATTGAGTGTCATTACTGAGCGCACCAATACACTGCCGTTTGAGCGGCGGCCATTGCCACTTATACACTCACAAAAACAGCGCAATATGGGTGTCTCTTTGTTGTTTGAATTCGTTCTGTCTGGAGAATCGATAATAATTAACAACTCTGGTGTTTTACGTGTTTTCAAAATTATCATTAAATATGGCCTATGTGCAAATAAATTGATTTTCGATCGGTGTTTCGATAGCTTGTTTTTCCCAGGAAATATTCCGTTTCCTTTGGGGTTTTACGAAAGGGTTATTAACATTCCACAGAAAAATCACGTTTTGTAAACTGCATACATTTCAAATGAACTAGTTTACACCTTGGCACATTTTTAATTGGTCAATAATAATGATTTATAGTTGTGGTCACATTTTTAAGTGCTTTAACCATATAAAACTTGGGTATTCTGAGGTGTATAATGCTCTATATACAATGTTTTATTTTTTACGCACTTCCAATCGCCGACGAATCCGATGCAGCACGTAAATATTTGAGCGTTTATACTATATACAAAACTTGTAACTGTTTTTTTTTTTTGTATTTGTTTTCGCGCCAATTCGGATTCGTTGAGCAGCGGCGCGTTCGAGTGACTCTGATCAACTGAGCGGCGATCAAATCGCAGCGGCCTGAAAAGCTGGAGCGTCCATAATGGCAGCGTGTGGGAGCGCGATCGGGAGAGTAGAGCGCTGAGAAAAGAGAGAGAGAACAGGAGAGCGATCGGCTTTTTATTATTTAACCAAAGTTGTTTGATTTGAGTCCGATTTTAAGGCAGTCCAACACGTCTTGTTACAGATTTGCATTTTAATATAAGTTTTTTGAAAAAATTTTCATAAAGCAGCTGGAAAGCCTTGTCCTACAAAATTTTAAAAAAAGTAAAGTATGGATGCAGTTTTAAGAATAAATCTGTATTAACATAAACGGAGTATATAAAAAATGGTTGAACTGCAAATAAAGGGGTTAAAAAGTCACAATAAAAATGATTTTAATTATGTCAATACCCCTCTCTAGCCAGGTATTTTCTGAAAATTTTTAGTTTTAGATAAATACAAAAAAAACGAGGCAAAAGGCGGAAGTTATTTATGCTGCCAGCAATTCAACCGCAGTCTTTAGACTTATAGTTTTGTTTTAAAAAAATTATCGGTACAAAATAAACTTGAAAAATGTTTCATTACAAAGCAAGGGCTAAACCAAATTACATGAGTGATATGATTAAAAACAATGTTTTTTATATGCCAGATAGTGATATTGATTTTCATTTCGTTCTTCGAATTTGGTGCAATCGAGTTACTTAGGAGTTTTCCCCGATCGAAACGGGTTTGTAGCGGAAAGTTAGTGATCTTAAGAATCTGAACCGATTCCGAAAGCTGAATTTTCAGAGCTGCGTTTTTCGGTTTTTCGGTGCGTCACTAAGTTGAGGAACCTGTTCCCTATTTCTGGTTTTTTTATATCTTCCAGATATTAGTCAAATTTATAATGATACTTCTAGCTACGCCCAGTGGCTGGCGATCGAGCTCTCCAGTTCTCCACCTGACGATGACTGTTTGTTTTTGTTTAGTCGTCCACACCACACCGACAGATATTGGCGGTGTATATGTATTATAATTTTTTATTTGTTCAACCAATAAACAACACAAATCTCCGGCTCTCTCCCGGCTCCGAACACTTTTGGCACAGACAGTGCAGTTGAGGGCTAAAATTTGAACATTTTAAATTGCGCTACCATTTCCGAGAATTGTTTTGCTTGTGGCCCGCAATCGGTTTTGGCTATTTCACTTTGTGGTACAGGCCTTTTCTCTCCCAACTCCAGTTTGACCCATTGTACATGCGTTCAAAAATATTTAATGTAATTATGAACGAACCACGGTTCGGCGATCGTTGATAGTCCAAAAAGGGCGCCGGGAAACTGTTAATGGATAAATCATAAAGAGCTATAAATTGGCGGAACGATATCAAAATACTCTTTTTTATTTATATATAGAAAACAAAGATAATAATAAATAGAAAGCTTGACAAAATTGTATCGCTAATAAATGTATAAAATGTCTCATTTCTGTTTCTAAATGTTTTTTGAAATACTGATAAGCATTTGAGAGGCCTGTTAAATGTATTGTTTTACGACTGCAGTTCAAGTTCAGACTTAAACATCATCTAATGATTTATGCCCTTTGTAGCCAGGCAATCTATTCTTTGTTGACCCGTTTTATTGCGAAAAACGTCAGTAATTATTTTAAATCATTTCCGATGAAGCAGTTAAAAATTTCTTTACATCGGCTGCAAAATCAATCACCATAGCTATTTTTAGATACCTAGCTTAACACATTTTCCTTCCCCAGTTATTATTAATTATTTCTCTTTGCTTGGTTCAATCTTCGCCTTTTTTTTTTTGGTAACTACACGTGCCGCACTCTTGTCATTGTTTATAGCCAAAAATACGATACGTAGAGTAGGTGTAACCTTTTCTCAAGGCTTTGTGGTTTTAATTAGTCAATGGATGTACGTCACTCTTGAAGGGGGTTGAACAGACGGTCGGTGGTGATAAGGGGGTTAAAGTACACACCCACAATTGGGAAATATCCAATATATTAATTTTTAATTTAATGTACATGTGCTACAATGTTGGCTGTAAACTAAAGGTCAGAGATGATACCTTAACACCCACAACTCGGGAATATCCAATGTATTAACTTACAATAAGATTCTGTGCAATTTCCTATTAAGTAAAGAAAGTACTTATTCCAAACGAGAAACAATCATTCTATTTTATTGCATATTAATTAACTTGAAAACCAGATAAATGACAAAGGCAGCCCCAGTGATCACAACACCATCAACAGAAGTGACGAGAGCCTACCGATAATGATGTTGTACTGGCGCACAAAGGCTGAGTGTTAAAGCCCGTCTATAGGGGGTATGCGGAGGGGTTCTGACACTGACACTGGCACTGGTACTGGTACTGATAGGTTGACTGCCGCTTGGGAATTTCCAGCTTTTTGAGCGACACTTAACAAACAAACAGCTTCAGTGAGAGAGGGAGATAGTTGCTCAATAAATAAACCGCCCGCTCTCAACCGGTTTACTGCGTTTTCGTGCCAGCATAACCGATTAAAAGAAAGCCCGTTTCGCCTTAGTATAAGTATTAAATATATTTTGTGCTTGGATACACATAGGTGGTAAGAAGTCTGTCGCTATTGCTTGCTATCCCACGATTCCGGTTTCATTCCCAGTTCGATGCCGCAGGCCGGAGCTCCGTCCATGTTGCAGCCGTAGAAGTGCGGCCAGTTCCGGATCTCTTCAAAGACATAGGCGCCCGGACTTTTGCTCGACTTGGTCTGTTGGTTCACAAAATATATGAATTAAAAATTATATTTTAAGAGTACAATTTCAGTTAATTTTCTTACCTGATTTTGGGCCACTAGTTTGTAGTCCACCTCTAGATTTCGATTGGCCACTGCATGGGCCAGCAGAAACTGGACACCTTCCAATTGCTTGGCCGAGGGCCTAAACCGGCCGTAGTCGCCCATAAAGGTAACGGCTAACGTCTGGTTAGCATACGTGTTGGCCCAGTCCCAGCCGCGGCCTACGTAGATGTTGCCCTCATCCGAAACCTGGTCGAAACAAATTCGGAAATTTGATAATTTGCGTAAGCGGAAAGCAAAATGCCCAAAATGGCACGTGAACGTGCTGGGAACACAAATGCACGCGCCGGTATTTCTTTTTTCTACAACACTCGAATATTAATTATTTTAGTTTCCCAAAATTAAAAAAAAAAGGTTGTACTTCTTTGTGTAAAATTTATTTGTCAAAGGATGAATTTATTATTGAAAATGGAAACTTTTTATTTAATTTAAATAATTAATTTAATTTTTATGTAATGACGATGCGAACCAAGAGCATGTTAAAATATAAATTTAAAAAAAATACAATTTGTTTTCCATTTAAAAAAAAACCTTTTCGATTTACCAAGTGAAAGTAGTGAACAAATAACCCTAAACTCGTATACCCTGTTAAAATACTTACATAAAAATTTGACTGAATGTCCGGCAAATGCTTCTCGGCAACGGCGGAATCCTGGATGGTGCGCATCTTGATGGAGCACTTGTAGACGTTTTCGCAGGGCAGCGATTGCACTCCGATGTGGGTGATCAGGACGTAGGGAATGGGCGACTTTAGCGGAATGGTGAGGTCTCGCGAGGTCTTGGCGGCGCCCCACTGCTTCCTGTCGATGACCAGGTGGCCGTTTCCTAGATTCGGAACTGCAAAATTGATGAATTGGCTGAGAGGACAATCCCAGTCCCGCCCACTTACACGTGTCGTGGTCGTAGTTATTGCCAAAGTAGATGGCTTTTTTTCTGGGCAACTCGGTCCGTGATCGATTCAGCTCCACGTAGAGCACCACCAGTGCAGTGGCCAGGACCAGCAGGATGAGCGTAATCAGCAGGATGGTGTTCCGCGTGACGCGCTTCGATGGCGATTTATCGCGACCGCGATTTACGTTGCCGTTGCCATTGGCATTGTGGCTATTGATTCCTAGATTAGCGGAAGTCAATAAATTAGCATTTGGTATGGACAGAGTTAAGATGGCATCAATTCAATGGATATGACTTATTTAAAACGCTTTACAAAAGTCTTATGGATTTACATATCAAAAGAACGAATCTTTTTGATATTAAGCAATAACAATATATTATTTACTTAATCTGAAGTCGAACATATGTAAATCTGTTGAGAAATATATTAACGTATTGTTTTAATTCGTTATTGTTATCTGTCTGTCTCTAATCCTCTAAATATAAGATATTTAGATATATTTAAATCTTTTGCTTGGTACATTCAATGCTGACGTTTTATCGTTTAAAATAATAAATGATTCGACTAATTATATTTTAACAAAAATATAGATGAAAATTTAATTAATATGAATATTATTATATTATTATTATATTTAAATTATTGCTTGGCTTAAATTATAATTTCTTTTATTTAAAAATTATCGGTTTGATGAATATGTATATAGATTTGTAATATTTCAAAATCTCCTTTTTGGAAACGGTAAATCTATCTCAAAAATTCCTTGGAAATAACTTTTTTGTTATGTATTATTAAGATTTGGCCGACACCCTTGATGGCTACAACTAAATACAACTTTTTGCAGTTGAAAGTCGGTGATTAAATGAGGTGATCGATTGCTTGTATATACTTGATGAGTCCCGGGAGGGGGTCACATTGGGCTCTGGAGTTCGTCGCCTGCGCGCCGTGCGCTCCGAGTGAACTTTCAGCAGCAGTTTCATGGCACTTTGTTCCACGGTGGCGGACACACTTGGTTATCACAACTTTTTGGCACTCGTAACACTCGGCATTATAAGGGAGCTATCTGCCATGAGTAATTATCCGTTGCTGAATCATCGGAATCGACATAACTAAATGGGCGCTGCACAAATACTCAAATACTGGACACTGGAAACTTAAAACTGGAAACAGAAGCGGTCTTGATATTTATTGTTTTATAATGGGTTTGACCGATAATTGGACGGAGTGCCACTAGTACCGCCACCGCACCTGAACCCGTCGTACAAACAACTGAAATGCGGCGCAGCTGTCGATGGAACAGAAACAGAAACTGAAATGGCAAAAGCGCTAAAAAGCAGCCATCTCGCTCTACCCTTGGTTGACATGTTTCGTGTTTGTTTGTGTGATGGAAGGAAGGCCAAGGGGCAGAGGGAGGGGGAGAGGGAGGGGGAGTGGTGGGGGTGCGTCATGGTACCGCCGGCCTTTTATTGTTATTGTTGTTGTTTATTTTTTTTGCCATATCACATTTTACAGACTTACGCTTTGCACTCTTACTTATCGTATTTCTCTCTGCCTCTCTCTTCCGTACTACGTGACGTATGCGCAATATGCGCTGTGCATCGCAAAAGCTACAGATTGATCCACAAAACACTGGATAGCCGTAGCCGTATCTTCCTCTATATCTGAGTGCAACTGAGCGAGTGCTCTCTTTCTGCTCGAATTCCCGCATTTATTTATATGGGGATTCCACGAATCCCGACACACGATTTGCATTTCAATTAGCTCGGTTATTCACTAATCTGTTTTGTTCTTCCCGATAAATTATTGACCCCATATCCCTCATATCATAGTGGACGATCAAGTTTTGTATTTAATTGCCACCAACTATTTTCACACCAACTTAAATCATCACTAAATTTTTTACTACAAGCTGCTTTAAGACCAGATCAGACCAGGAACTTACAATTGTCAATACAAATTTTCTACATAAATGCACTTTTAACACAAAATATGAAAACAAAAACAAATTTTAACATGTAAGACGACTTTGAATTGAAGACTGAAAATATATTTGAAATTTAATAGATTCCATAAACTATGTCATTGTATATTGTAAAAATTGCGAATTCAAAGCTATGTTTCATTATATTAAAACATAATTTCAAAGTAAAAAATTACATTTAATAAGGAAGTTTTTAATCTTAATCCTAATCTTTAAATTTCAATAATGTAGTATACAAAAAAATTAAAAAAATATTTTTGTTTATATTGATTGTTTATAAAAAAATAGCGGCTACACACAAAAATAATTGTAGATTTCGAATGATCAAGTTACTATTTACTATTTGTCGATTGCCAACTGTATTTATAGTTACCGACTACATTCAGGATTGGGAACTTACCTGCCGCCGTTTGCATGGCGTGTGCCTCCATATAGTCCATATAGTATATGGATACCGGTCCCTGGTATTGGGTCATGGGACCGATCACCACGTCGGTGGAGTGATTGAGGTTGATAACGCTGGACGGCTGGATGGCTGGGTTGGTGAAGATATTCTGGGGCAGGGGCAGGCCGGCAGTTGAGTTCGATGCGGCGGCCGAGGTGAGGTTGTGCAGCCTCTGGGCGGGACTTGGTCTTTCCCGACCCTGAAGTGTCCACAGCGCATTATCGGGCGATGGGTTGCTGTTATCCATGACTATTTATATTACTTTAAAAATAAAAAAAAACATTATAAGAAACAATTTTAAAGTATTTATTAAAATCGTATTATTTTATTTTTGTATTACGTTTATTTCGGAATCACAGAAACCTTTAAATCTTAATAGTTATAAAATTAGTTTCTCACGTAATGCAAATGCGTTTTAAAAAATGCAAAGCCATGAACATATTCCTTTTTAAGTACTTTTTTAATTACAGTAATCTTTTAATCGTTATCGTTAAGCGATAAACGTTTGTTTCTTACCAAATGCAAAACCGTGAACAGTTAATTTTAAAAGCGCTTTTTTAAGAACAACAAATTATTTAAGTTTTTGGAATATGCCCGACTGTTTTATTTATTGAGATAGGTCAAAAGAAAATGTGAAGTATAAATATTATCATACTTTAAAAGACCTAGTAAATGTGTTATATAATGACTCGTTTTGCATTGAAGGATTACCGATTTGAGTGATGATTTGAGCGATATATATCCTCTATAAGTGTGGGTGATCGAATCCGAGAAAGTACGCGATCGTTTCCGGTGTACGGAGCTTTATGTACCGCTTGCATGCCAGCCAAACGACAACTGCTCAACGTTGCATTCCCCCGGGTGAGGATGGATTTGTTAAATAAACAAAAATATCGAGTCCTCTCTCTTGGCTTATTTGCTCGGCCCTACAGCGTTTGCGATTCCATTGCCACTCACTCTCTGAGGAGAAGTTTTGCATTGGTCTTTTTATTGTCATGGGATGAAAATCAGTTGAACGGGTAAATTTTTTATAGTTAATCATGCATATTTCGATATTTAATTGCAAGCCTATGACTGCCACTGATTTGCATAGAGAATGGAATATTTGTGGAACAGTACTGTGAGCTAATGTTGTTCTCTTGGGAAAGTTAGCTTACACTGATACAAATTTTTGCCGTAAAATGGATTTTAACTATTGGACAGTGATTTAACGGCCCATTTTGCTAAATTTTGTCCTAATTTGAAACGATTTTTCTCATTTATAAATTCATCCTAAGGAAACTTTTCCAATTGTATTAACATTTTGTTAAATATAGATATTTGTAAAATAGTTTTAAGGGCTTTTTATTTTTTAGGGAAAGGATGCACTAAAAAATTTATGGCTATTTTTCTTTAAAAGAAAAAAGTCGATTAGACATGCTGGAGGACTTAATAATTAATTAATTAATGAAATAATTTATGTTTTACTAAAATTTTGTATAAAATAAATCAAAATAATATATAAATTTTAATTACTAAAAATTTTAATTTATTTACAATAATAAATTTAATGCAGCTAAAGTGTTTAAATAACTATTTTTATGAGTATAATGCATTCACTTAAAAATTTAAGCAAAGCTTTAGTACCCCCATCTAGTGGCTTTTAATGTAAGTTAATAAAATAGCTTTCGCTGAGTTCGGCAAAAATCCGTTTAGATGGCGTTTAAATAACGCATACGCACCATTGGACTTGTCCATTAATTTAATTGCCTTCAAATTAAATAATCTTATTAATTACAAAATATTTCCACTATTGCTTCACAATTACTTTCTAACTTTAAGCTCGATTTTCTTTGTAATCCGCATCAAGCGCATCAATTTAATGTGCTCAACGCTCAGCCAACAGCCACACGAGATGTCAGCCACTCGCTGCACGCTGTGTAAGCTTCACTTTCGCCACACGACGGCGACTGCAGCACTTGACTTTGCCGTGGCTCCAGGTCCACGTGGGCCGCCCTGCCCCTCGCCACGCCCCCTCCCAGACTCTGTCAACTTCGGCTTCTGGCTTTTAAGCGGGCAGCGGTTTCATGCCTCACGGTGCTGCACATAGAGAAGTTATTACAGGGTTTGCCAAATAAGCCTTGTAAGTCTTGTATATTTCTAAGTTTTTCATGAAAACAATTTTTTTAAAAATGAATATAAAAAATTTTTATTTTTTATTAATTTAATAAATAATAAATAGTATAGTTAAGCAAGTTTAAGCAACAAAATCTTAATGAAAATCATCATAGCCTCAACGTTTTTAAACACATACGCATATAAAACGACATTTAATTGTTTTCAAGAATATTTAAATTTTGCAAAAGTTGCAAGGGTATATAAATTTCGGCTTGCCGAAGTTAGCTTGGAATAGATTGTATTAACTTGACTAGTTAAGGAAACTTGAGATTTATATTGTTCAAAAAATAGTTGAGTTATTTTCAATCTGTTATTGCTGCATAACTTTGGAGTTTTGCTCTCTGTGTAGTGAAGTAGTGCCTGGCGGAGCCCGGTGCCTGGCTATTAACACGCTGCATGGCACGCAGCAAAAACAAAGCGCATACTTTGACGTCTGCCCTCCTAATGACGACCACGAGACTAACGACGACATGGCAGCGGTAGCAGCATCCCAAAGGGCCACGACTTTATTCATGTTCAGTTGGCATTAGTCTCCCCCCTTTTGCTCGCGCTAAGCTCTACTTTTTTTTTTCGTTGTAGCTGCCCCACAACTTTTGTTTTATTCCACTTTCTTTTATTTGCGGGGTGTCTGCGGGTGTGTGGGGAATGCAGCCATTGTGCCACCAAATGCAGTAAATGGGGTGTAGTGGGGTGGGGTGGCGAAAGCGGGCGCGAAGACGCAGGTGAAAACCCCAAAGTGCCCTAGGACAGTGCGAAGTGCTGAGTCAAGTGTCAACTGCAAATGACATTTGCATTTCCCAGGCAGCCAGCGGGAATGTGGATGGGGATGGAGATTGGGGCGAGAAGGGGGCGGTGGCGCTTTGGGACCGCTCCGGTGGCTGGTGGTCGGTGGCAACGCGTCAACTACGACTGACATTTGTTTTAGTTTTTCTTCCGCTTTGCGCTAGCCATTTGGCAGTTCGTTGTGTTTCCTGGCCAACAAGTGCAATGGGCAGCGGCGCCCTGAAATATGCAACAAAAAGGCTGCGTAAAAAAAATGGCCCTGTGGAAATTTAAGCTGTCATGGGTGCGCTAATACGTTAGATGCCTTGATTCGCTCCCCTTCAACAGAGCTTCACATTGCAGCACAGCTTCATCTAATCAGATTCCAAAAAGGATTGTAAGGATTTGTGTGGCTCAGCTACCCACAAAATGTTCTCTCAAATATCTTGTTTGACCCTTTGAAACCAGTGCCTTAATTTTTGAGTATCCCAAGGCTAGTCCGACTGATTAGCCTTCGGTTTATGAGCACACAACAATCCAATTGATTAGGACTCGCCCGGAATCCGGCGTCTGTAATGCAATTGACCCACACAATATGCAAATTAGCTATAGCCAAGCACTGCACTGCACTGCATCTGCATCTGCATCTGCGGTAGCTGGTCATGTTAAATTGTGGGTATAAACTACATTAGAGCGCATATATGTGTATTCACATCCATCTCATTCATTGTTCGGTCTGAGTTAATGCGAATAAGTAGAAAGCAATGCCTTGTACAGTTGAAAATGCCAACAATGTTTCCCAGCTAAGTCTTTTCAACGTGCTTTGCAACCATTTTAGGATACGTAATTCGCTTAAAAATGAAACACGATCTGTTTCAAGCAAAACATTCTGCTCGCAGAGGGGGGCCCTTCAGATACTGGACGGAAAATAACTTTGCCAACTAGGATATCTTGACAAAATTTTTAGTAAAATATTAGATTTCAATTCATAGCATGAGTATAACTATTTTTAGCAAATGGAGATCGCAGATACAAGCTCAGGTTTAGATTATCATTTGTTATGTAACGCATTACAATTATTTTAGAACTCCATATTTTACCTGCATCAGTATTCAATGCTCAAAGAGCAGCATTTTCACAGAAAATGTTCCACTTTAAGTTGGTTAACGATTTAAAACTGAAAACGAAAAGTTCGTTCAGCTCCTGTTCGAGTATGTGCTGGCAAATGAAGTCCCTCCACTTAACTGGCATTCCCGAAAATAAGTACAACAAATGGCGTTTCGAAACTATTTTTGACTTTTTGGCCATCGCCAGCGGCGGCAATCGCTCGATGTTGCTGCCCTTTGTGTTTATCGTGGCACGTGGGGCGGAGAACGTTTCGATCTCCTATGACTGTCAGAGTGAAAACAAACCGAAGCAGACATCTCAACCAACCCATTTTCAAAAAAAATCAATCCCCTACCCCCTCCCCTATTCCCTTCCCAGCACAACCCACACAATAAAATCGAAACTTTTGCATTGTACATGTAAATTGCCATTGCCTTCCCCAATGATGCTCCTGTTGTGGCCGTCGTATTTGCTGGGCTGGGCGTTATGCAAAAGGAAAACTTTTCGCACAGCGCATAAAATTTTATTTGTTGCTACTTTTGGGCTTGCGCTTGATTTGGCAGCTCACACTAGTGCCCATGTATGTATTGTATAATGTATGGGCCTTCCTCCACGCTGATATTTGGCATATTTTGTGCACATCAATATCTCGCGTGCTAGTTGGCATCCATTCCAATACCAATACCGTTACCGTACAGAGAAAAAAAAACTAATCATCCAAAATGATATCATCATATTTTTTTTCTTACAATATTAAAAGTATATTCATTTAATACACTTAAGTTTAGATGTATTGACTTTGCAGGATTTATATATTTAAAAGGAACATACAGATATTATTCCTATAATAAAATTTAAATTAAATTAAATGTCAAGTCTTATAATTTTGTAATATTAATGAAAACATTTTGAAAAAAAAATTTTCATATAAGGAATGCACATTGGATTAACTTTTAAATATTTTCGTAACATATTTTCACGTATTTTCTTCTATTTTTTGTTTGCTTCTGACTACACAATTTCACTGATTGGAAACATAAGATTAGTTATAAGAAAAAAATTAGTTTATATAGTAGAAAATGTATGAAAAGATATAAAAACACAAACAGTATTGATCGTATTTAATATTATATGACACGTTCCTAAAACGATATAATAGAACATACAAATTTATAGTGAAATATAGTATTACATAATATAAAATTTAGAAAGCTTTTCTCCCTGAAACATGAAAACTTTGAACATTCTCATTTCTCTGTGGAATACCAACAACGATACCAATTCCCATATCCCAATACCCCCTCGATCCCAAGTTACCAGGGAGCCACGGGCGTATTGGCTGCGCGTTTTGTGGTGCACCATTGAGTTGGAGGCCGCGAGTGGATGGAATGTAGGGCGGGATGGGTTGCAAATGTGGCACAAACGTGCACGTAACGCAGCTGCACCATGAGGGGATAGTATATGTGCCTATTTCATTCTTCAGCTATCTGAGTTTTGGTTTGCGGCATTTAAGCAAATGTTTTCCAAATGCACTGCGTGTCGAAGTCAATTTCTCGGGCAGCATTTTCTCACAATTATCGCAAGTACTTACAGACTTTGGAGCGTGACTTTGGTTAACTTACTGGATATTTTGTCTAATGATTATGTATAATTTTTGAGCTCCTTAAAGAATAAAATATATAATAAATGTTAGGTTTAAAATGTTATTCTTAACAGCACTAGTTTCCCCTTAAATACAAAATGAGAACACTTTTGGTAACGCATGCGTTTCTCATCTGTTCCCAGGGGGAAAAAGTGGAACGAATGTTAGTGGTATGCTAACAAAAATGTTATGTTATATCTTTGGTTCCACATGAAGAGAGGGGTGGATTATGGTTACTTTTAAAAAGGAGTGAATGTAGTTTGTTATGTAGTGAGTCTCTGCAGCTGTTATGTGATGTCTTTGCTTTCGAAAGTACAGAAGGGGTAGTTTATGGCATACTAACATCAATGTAAGAGTTTTTGCGGATGTTAAAGCCATTTAAAAAACTTCTGTTTCATAATCATAATCAGCTATGTAGTGTTAACTCTTTGGATCCACAAAAAAATGTTATGCTTTGCTACAGATGTTAAGCTAGAAAAAAACCCTGCAGTTTTATAGTATGCTTTGTTGTTTTATATATTTGGATCCACAAGGACTGAGGGGTGGCTTATGGCAATGTAGTTATGTTAATCTACAGACAAATTGCTGTTCAAGGCTTATGCCATTTTTTAACAGGTAAATTCTAAAAAAGATCCCTTTGATCTATTAAAAATAATTGGCTTATTGCAATGTAGTTATGTTTATCTTCAGAAAATTTACTGTACTTGGCTTATACCAATTTTTGCAACTGGTGCCTTTTAAAATAGTTCCCTTCGAGATGTTAAAAATACCAATCTTGATCATCCTATCAGTTTCCGTTCAGTACTATGATTTCTGATTAGTAAAAGCTTAAGTTAAGTTACTTTTCGTCTACAAATACTTTCAAATGTGCAAGCTATTGTCAAGACGTATATTCCATTTGATTATCAAGCCAGAGCAGTGCTGAATATTTTGGTAATATGCCTAATTGGATTTTGCATAAACTGTTTACGATTCGACCGATTCCGTCAGGATATCGTGTGTCCTTCTCGCAATCCCGACAACTAGGACAACAAGGCGCCTTTCTCCGCTTACTTGCCACGTGCAATTTAATGTCTGCTTCTGGTCAATTTCACTGAAATGTAGTTCAAGTCGGCAAAAAGGGGCGGGGGGCGGGGCAGTTGCCATTTCGATAATTAAATGTATGCACATGTGTGCGAGAGTGCAGGCTCACACACACACACACTGACTCATGGGTGTATGCACCATTAGTGGTAAAATGTTGTGCATTTTTACAGTGTGAGTGTGTGTTTGAGTGTGGCTGGAATTATGCAAATTGAACCGCAGAAACGCTTTTAAAATGTTTTAAGTGCATTTGCATGAATATTTTGGCGGCACACACACACACACGCACACACACACACCAGTAACACTGGGACAGCGAAAGGAAAAAAAGAGAGTGCATTGCAGTTGCTGCAATGTGTGTCAACCAATTTTAGTCAAATTGAAATTTGTAAGCGCAGCGACCTTCTCGACTCTCCGCGACCCCTGACCCCGGCCCAGAGTCGGAGTGAAAGCATTTTCCGCTTTTCCATTGGCCTTCTGGGTCTCATTCTTGGCCAGCTATCCCCTCATTTGGCTGATGAACATCCGGAACTCTCGGGGCTCTTTTTTTGTGCATATTGAAAATGAAAACCACAACAACGGCAGACAAAAACATGGTATGCACATGGAGAAATTTTAATAGTTTTTGTAGCTCAAATCGATGATTGTTTGGCTAAAAAACTGCTACCTTATCATACTGCTTTTTATACATATTGACCGGGAAACCACATTTTAAAAGATCTTGTCTTAATTTAAAAGTTTATTTTAGCTACTATTAACCATAATATAAACATGGCTCCCTTGATATAGTTTTCTAATATATCAAGTTATAGCTTATTGATAATTTATTGAATAAAATGGTAAAGTAATTTATAAAATTGAACTATAAATTAGTTTATTTTTTAAAACTTGAAAAAACTTAGAATGTTTTTTCAAAACGTTATGCCTTTCTAAAATCAGAACTTTTTAAATACGAAAATCAAAAAACACAAAATTTGTTAAGTGGTGGCCAAGCGAAATATTCTAATTTTTCCCCGTATACTACAAGTTATCAAAGAAATAAATATGTACCATGTTGGTGGAAGTGGCACAAAAAAAATGTACGCCGGACGGATGGATGGATGGATGGACGGATGATCCGTCCCGCTCGCTGGTGTCCTATTCTCCGGCAGGGCCAACTAATTGAAGTGCACTGAAGCAGAACCGTTTGCCAATCTCTGTGATAAGCCATGCAGAATCGTGCTGCGAGGCGTAAATTAAAAATATAAGAAGCGGCGGACAGGAAGGCCGAAAAGAAAAATACCGAAATGAGGCCGAGGGCCGAGTTACGATGCCAAATGCGCTCGACTTGATTAAATTCGGTATCAATCACAAGTTTATGGCCACAAAAGTCGGCAAAGATTTTGATGGATTTTTCAGGCGATGTTTAAGCCGAAGGCGCAATTCGCGAGAAGGAGAAGGAGAAGCAGTGAATCAGAAAGGAAATCGTCGCCTTCGCCGCTTGATTGCTCGTCCACGTTTATATCTTTATATCGCAGGATGTGCTAGACGGCGCATTGGTATTGGTGCAGCTCCTTCGGTCAGTCAATGCAGCCGGAAACGGAAACGACGGAGTCTACATAGAACAGCACAGCACACAACAGCAACATCGATGGCAGTCGCCGCTCAATTTGGTAATGAAGTCCTTGTCGTTGTCGTTATCCTTGTTCCAACGATTTTGTTCCAAATTCCCGGCCATCTTCTGTCTGGCTTCATTATGTTTCCTTTGGCTCTAGCCGGCATAACAGGAAAATCATTAGGCCATGCCGATTTGGCCCAACCCCGCTGATTGCCGACAAGCGACTTGACTCCACGCTCCACGCTCCATTGGAATGCCAGGAGCAGCCACTACTCCCGCTCCTGATCCTGCCGCTCCCTATGCTGCCATTTTCCTGCTACTGCTGGACTGCAATTAATTAAATTTTTCGCCCCGTTGTTGGTGTGTTGGCCGTCTGTCGCAGGGACTGCAAGGCGAAAACCGGCGAATCGTTGCCCATGGTTGCAGTGCGTGCGGCTTTAATAAATTTACAAAATTCATTAAATCCTTTGTGCAGCATGTGGGCCGGGTCGCTCTTCTCTGTGGTTCTCTGCCTTTTTTTCCGCCCCACTTGGGGGCGTGGCCTGGCTGGCAATTTAAATGGCCCAGTCCAAGTGGCAAAGGGGGCCAAAGTAATATAGCCATTTGTGGCATTAATAGCCAAGTCCAGTATAAGGAATTTAATCTGAATCCAAGTGCACAAAATGGTGCTGACTCAATATATATTTAAATATATATTTAAAAAACGTCAGTTGTTGTATTATTGTAATTGAAATATTTTTAAAGTGACTTCAAGACACTTATTTAAATCAAAATTAAAGTGCACATTCCAGTTACAATTTGTAATTTGCTTGGCACTATTTTTGTATAAAATAGGCAATGAATAGAAAATTAGCTTTGATAAACATTTGTAATCATGTTAAAGTGGCCTTAAGAATAATTCATTGAAGGCTTAATTAAACGAGCTTAAAGTGGGTTAATAATGCAGCAATTTGTTGGCCTTGATTTTTAAATACGAATTAAGCTACGCAACCTGAATTGGAGTCATAAAGCGTTTGGGACTTATCAATAATTAAACTGCGTTTTCAAATAAAAAAAAAGATAATAAATAACCTTTCAGCTAAAGCGTTCCTTAGAACTATGTTATTCAACAAAACGCAATTAATTATGTTAATTACAACTGTAATGTTATGCGCACTAATGGGCTAAGGGATCTCAACAAAAAGAAATAATGAAAATTCCGATGACCTGAAAGTATTATATTTTTAAAAAATATATTTATCTTAAAAAAGTACAAAATAATTGATATGAGAATGCTATAAATATTTCTGAAAGCTTGTTACATTGATTGATGCTGTAAAACAACAATTATTTGTTATTAGTGATATTCAATCGGAAAAATACAACCATAAGTTAGGCCTCCACTGACTATTTTCCCAAAGGCCCCTGCCACAAAAATATATATTTTTGTCATGGTAACCTATTGCCTGTCATGAAATTCGTATCATTCAATTAGGCGAGCGACAGAGATGGATTTATGGGTGAATTGGGAGATAGAAAGGGAAGGAGATGTCTTTGGTAAAAATATAAACATCAATAAGCTCTCGTCTTCTATCTGTTATTTCATTTGGCTCGTTTTTTTTTGCGTCTGGCAAATAAATCACATGCACTTATTTATTTAATTAGACTAACTTCTTATAAGCGCTACAATAGACACACACACGATTACATATGAACTCACACATGCTCACAAATTGACTGGCTGACATGCCACTAGATTGATTAGCTCAGCCGCAAGCTTTGCTTTGCTTTGCTTTTCCTCGATTTTTCATCGGCTTGTGCAGTTGTATCTTGTAGACTGGTGTAAATTGTGCATGGAAATGTAACTTCTGTTCCGGGAAACTTCACACCGTAAGAAATGTGACCTGAAATGGGACTCAATATTTTTATATTTATTTAAAATCATAACATTTTGATCTATGTTGTATACATTTATGTAAAAGTAATTTGTTATTTTGTGTATGTAGGTAAAAATATAGTTCTTTAATCTCTTAAGATTGCTTTGAACAAAATTAAAAGGAATGGTTTTTGAGACCTAATATTTTTTTACAGGATAATACAAAATTAATCCTTTCAAAGTACAAAATAGTACATGGGACTTACCTTAACCTTGGAGATTTTTCCCAATGCACTGAAATCGGTTCGTTTTGGTTAGGTTCCTTTGGTTGCTGACATTATAAATTACCAAGCAGCAAGAAGCAGCCGCAAGGCAAAAACAACTTGAACTCATTAATGTAAGTGATTTTTCTTGCGGGCGTTCGTTTTCATGGCGGAGTCCTGCATCCTCCCCATGAGTTTTTCCCCAAGACACTTCCCCTGATCTTGGACCGGCCAAGAGGAGCACAAGAGGAGCACAAGAGGAGGCCAAGATACCAGGGCAGGGAAATCATCTTTCAATTTCAATTGATTTTGCTTGTTGCCATTGCACGTTGATTGATTGCAGCGATTTCTTAGGGAAATTCTAGCGCACATCTAACATTTTTACTTACGGCATCTTCGTTTCGTCTTATCGTCTAAGTAATTGCCATTGCAGGGCCTTCGTTTTCTCTACTTTGGCACCCGGCCTTTGGGCCAATTATTTGCCAGTTTAATTTACATAAATTAAATTTCTTGCCTGCTCGGCTCTTTCCTAGAGTTTTGTCCTGTTGGTTTCGTTTTATTTTGTTGGTTTGTTTTCGCCTGCCGAATGTCATTGGGCTTTTATGACCACAATGGCCATAATATTTATGACCAGGGGCCAGGGTCCTTAGGCCTGTTTCCTTTCCTGCTAGATTGTTGTAGCCATGGAGCCTTTTTGGGCCAGCAGCGTGTGCCTTTGTTGCCTTTTATTGCGCCAACTTTACGAGTGGCAACTTTGGCACTTGTCAAATGACCAGCCCCAAAGGGGTCCGTCATACCACATATCCTAGTGTATGGTATTTCACCCAACCAACTAAATTGGGCACGAATTGTTTTACGACTTGAACGCGTGGCGCTACTATGATATGAGGAACTAAAAATAGGGCAGCTATTAGAGATTTAACCTATGATACCTTTATAATCATAAAAACGTTTTATATTCCATGAAATAATAATTGTTTAATTTTAAGTTAAAGTCTCGTAGGTATTATGCTTTCATTATGTCTTTTTTAACATGTTCGACTAGCAAGGCTCTTAATATAGCCATAAAAAGTCAGCCATAAAGGTTAGGATACAGGAAGCTGCAATATATATTTCTTTATGTTTTCTTAAAACCTTGATTTAAATGTTTAAATTACATATATGTATTAGAAAATCTCAAAAAAAAGTACAGAGTAATAGCTCTTTCTTTTAATCAAAAAGTTTAATAAACATTAAAATATTGTATTTAAAATATCTGCTACTTAAATACAAATATGTATTTAAATGATTAAAAAGCACGTAACTCCCAGTCCACAGTTCGATTCCTATGAGAAATACCATTTAAGGAAAGCAGTCTGCGATCCCAAAGTAAACTTGGAAACTTTATTACTCTATAATGTCAAAATGCGGAATCATAATTGTTTAATTTGAAGTTGTTGACAGACATTGCGGCTTCTACACTTGTCGTTTGGATCCAGTTTCCCGCCCACCCCTGAGATGCCTAGATCCACTATTTGAGCCCGCACTGCGCCTATTAGCAGGCTCACATGCAGTGCTATGTACGATTTCAGCCCACAAGCTGCACCCACCACCCATCCACCCATCCACCCACCGCCCATCGACGGTTTCTGCTAATTGAATCAGAGCGCGCGACGGAAACGGAAATGTCAATGGCAGCTCAAAAACGGTGACAACGGCGGTGAAAACAAAATGTGCGTGTCTTTCTCCCCGCCTGTGTGTGTGTGTGTGTGTGTGTGCGCGATTGAGAGTTAGAATATGGGTGCGTGTATGCGTCTAATTGAATATTGAACGAGGCTTTTAGTGTTGACTTTATTAGCGTTGCCTCATTGCCCCAAAGTGCCGCGAGAAAACTCAATTAGGCAACGAAAATGGCCATAAAAATCAAGTGCGCCTGTTTCACAACTATTTAGAAGGAACCAAAAAAAAGAAAAGTCTGCGAAAAGAAATTCTAGATAATTATGCCATGTTCAAGGTACACATTCTTTTGCCCGAGTTCAGTGCCGAAATGGCCATTAAGTTAATTAGTACACTGGCCGCAATCAATGCGATTGCGATTGCAACGTTGACTGCATCAGTCAACAACTTTTGTTGGGGGTGGAAACTGGGAGAAGGGGCGTGGCACAAAGGCAGCGTTTTAATTGCATTTACATGTCCTGCGGCAAACTTCGTTTGCCTTTCGCTTCTTCTCCTGTTCCCCGTTGTTCCTGTCATTGTTTTTGTGTCCTGCCATTTGCTGCTGGCTTTGAAAAGTTTATTAGACAGAATGCAGTGTGGTGTGTGTTTTTCGCCTCGGGGCGACCGCTAAATGTTCCAGTCCAATATAATTATGCGCCATTTAAAATGCTCTTAATGTTGCGAAAATGCTGACACCACCGTACCGCACCGACCACCGCCCATCGCCCATCGCCCATCGCCCACGACCACGCCCCGCTGCACTTGTCGCCGGAGGACCAGGAAAGCGGAAGAACGGGAAAGCGAACCAGCGAGCCATGGCCCAAATTTAATTGACATGTGTCCGGAGAACTCATGTCTGCTGGTCTTTTGTCCGCCACTTTTAACCACACAGAAGAAAATTCTCATTTTCCTAATGTCACAGATCAAAAAGCCTTTAAATCTATAAAAGATTCTTAAACTTTGGAAACTAAAACAAAGAGAAAAATGTCATTGGATCAATCAATCTTTTTGGGAGTGAAATTGAATTAACATTTTATGCATTTAAAGTTGAGCAGTGGAGTTTTTTTTTAAATTATGAAAATCTTTAGTAACTTTAAACCATTATTAAATATTTGCTAAGGGCAACTAAGAATAATTTTAAGCTCACTTTAAACCGATTCTCAAAGATCTGTGACAGGTTTTCATATAAAATGATGAAGTATTGCTCTAAAATTAATATAAGTGCCATCTTTAATCACTTTGTAGCATAGCTGTTAAAAACAACTGATTCGAATTTCTGAACCTAGCTAAATTTTTTTCCACTGCACCTGCTTGCCGAGGGTTGAAGTTTGGGGCCAGTAGCCGGTCATTATTTCGCTCGGCGGCCCATCGAAGGTCGAATAAAATCGATGATGCGTCTTTGTTGTGACATTGCCGAGGCCCTCTGGACTGGCATTAACATTAGAATTAATGGTGCAGAACGTTTTCCTCCGTTTTTCGTTTGTTTTTCCCTCTTTTTTTCCTTGTGCTGACTGTGATTTGCGAGCTAAATGTGTCTTTAATTTGAAAGTTGAAACTCGACGAGTCAAGAGGGTGGAAATCTAAGTAAAACTTATGTATGTTTAATTAAAAGAAGAAAGTTTCTGGAGAACCTTTGATCCAGACAGGATCCAGTCAATTAACATGTCAGCGCCTGGGGCTGTGATTGAAACCCTCAAGTTTGTTGGGCCAAGTTACCTGGATGGAACCATCGGATAGTTCTCCTCCATATTTCCGTTACTGAACTGCTGCATTTATGTATGTAAAGTCGTATTTATTAAATGACTGCGTCCTGCACATTGGCATATACATATATATGTATATATACATATCTGTATATATGTATGCATAATACTCTGGGGCGGAGATATCGTCATTAATATGCTGGCATAATGTGAATTTAGGTCGGCTATTTCTGTGTGTAACTACGTCAGCCAAAGCTTCATAACCGTAATTACGTATTTGGGCAGTCGACTGTGGGTAATTCCAGATCTAAGCTTACATATGACTGCATGCGTGCGCCACATTCGCATTCGCACTCGCACTCGCACTCGAAGCTTACGCATTTCTCATTTATAATTTACCCAAAATTAGCCCAGACTTATTTCCGAGCTCGAGAAATGATGCAAGAAGTTCGGTTCCATATTTTATGCCCGAAACGATGGCAATTCATTCGTGCAATTAATCATTACATTTGTTTTGACGAGGACCCAAGCTCATGCATTAAAAATTACCGCATTTAAGCTGCTGAACGAGCGCATCTATCAGCAGATGCTCAGATACATGCTTCCAGATACGGATACCTAATGAGAAGGGCACGTGCTGCTTTTCCGGGGAGTTTGGGTTTGGGTTTGGGGGACTTTCGATTGCATTAAATGAAGCATGACAACCTTTATCCCCAGACCCTAGCATTCATCCATCCATCCATACATCCATCCATACATCCATCTACCCAGCAAGGCAGCAAGGCAGCCAGGCATCCAGGCAGCCGATAAGTAAACATGTGTCAATAAATAAAACCATTTACTTGACGCCCCAGCCGCCTGCATCCATCCTTTCGCTACACTATATGCCCTTAGATTCAATATTGTCTGGGGCGGACATAAAACAGCAAATGAAGCGAAAAACTGGTAAAAGCCTTTTAAAATTCACTTAAAAACCAACAATGACAATCGGTCCCACATAGCGAATTTATTTCGTTTGCGACTCCTTTTTTATGAATCAATTTTCGTGCGGCGCTTAACCCATGTTAATGTGGCGCTTGTTTTAGTGTCGCCAAATCGGTTAAATGGCTTAAAAGTTTGCGATAAAATAAATTGGAGGAATAGAACGTATGTACTTGGCGTTTGGGCCTCTTAATTTTTACGCTCGCTTAGCTCGTTGTCGTCTCGCCAACTTGTATATATTTTATTTTGGCTTAAACTTCGTCCACTTGCCAGTCACGTGCGCCGCTAAATAGGCAATCAATGGCAGTCATAATAAAAGGTTCCCCCCCCACTCATTTTCTATATATAGTTTTGTCAGGGACTTGTGGGCGTGGCACATATTTATGTTCGTTTAGTGCCTGTTTATTGTAGGTGGATATTGGTAACGGAACTTCGGTTTGAACCGGACTTTATGGCATCACAACAAACAAGCCTTAACGACTTAATAGCCAAATTCAATATTATTGCAATTTTCCACTTGCTCGCATGTCGCGAATGGGGTTCCGGTTTGGGTTCCGATTCCATGGGCGGGAATGGGGGTTTTTCGGGGGGTTATATTGGGATCTGGCCCGGCCGTCGGCAGTCAGCAGTGACAGCAGTGACCGAAAAAACTTTTGCAATTCAATAAAAATGCAAATTTTTTTCACTCGCTGCAGTTGGTTGCAAATTTTGGCAGTTTTCATTTCGTTTTTAGTATTTTTTATTTTTTGTTTTTTTGGCGTTACCCCGAGTCAGTTATTGTTGTTATTATTTTTATTGTTGTTTTGCCAAGCTTGGTGCGACAGTTTTGTGAAAGTTATGACAAATTGTGAACGCTTTGCCTTTTGGAGAAGCTCTCTTTATGGGACAAAGTTTGTACTCTTTGTCAAATGAAAGCGGGGATACAAAGGCAAGTGAATTGCGGTTTGAGAGATCCAAGAATAGGTTGGGGTATTTTAGGTTAATTTATTATTTAGGTTTTATTTTGAGCTTTTTGTGTCATATTTAAAATAATTAAAGATAAATTATTTAATAACAATGGACAGTGTATAAGCACTTTTAAAAGAGGAGATTCATTTAAGGTTAATAATTCTTAGATATCTTTTTTTTTTTTTTTGCTCACAATTTTAACAAAACTATATAGAATTTAGTGTCATTTCAGTTTTTAAGTTAGTATTTATTTTCATTATTAATATTCCCCAGAAAAAGAGTATTTTCTCGGCGACTTTGTAAAACTCTTTTGTTCAACTTTCTTGCTGAGTAATTTAATTTAGTGCAGTTATGCAAAAGTCAACCAAAATAAATAAAAATTCAAATGCACTCTCTCTGTCGAACACACAACCGTACGCACAGTTTTAGTGACAAATAAAATGGCGTCTGGTCGTCTAACTGGAACGCCAAAAATTCACTTTCGCGCATTGAAATGTAAATCAAATTCGGCTTTAAAATGCCGCAGCACAGATTTTTCCGTTAGCCGAACACACGAATATTCAGCTGACGAAGGAGATGGTTATGGGATATGGAATGTGCGATGTGCGATATATAGGATATGTGAAGTGTGGAGTGTGGGAGTGTGTTTCCTATCCAGCCGCCCACCGGCCACGCCCATCTAATGCTCGAAGTGTCAGGCAGCTGGCGGAGGGTCATGAATTTTCATGTACTCGCTGACAAAGTCGCTGGATGTGCAATTTTTTACGTGTTCCCATCACGAAATGTCAGCGTGCATGGGAATCGAGCTGGGGACAATTTATAATGCAAATGTCAGGCGAGGGCAGTTGTCTTTTCGACCCTGTGCACCTTCTCCCTTGGCAATACACCCATAAAAAGCCCCCAAAGGGGGGGGCGTTACCAAAATTGAATTAAATTTTCCTTGGCGTTCACCTTCGCCGAGTTCAGAGTTTAATTAATTTTCTTTTGTTGTGTTGCCCTAATTAAATGATTGAATTTTCGCATTTAGCCTTACCTCTCCGCTCCGAGATCATAAATCATTAGCAGCCCCTTTTCGAGGGCGTGGCAGCTAGTCGCGCCAGGTGATTGATGAGGCGGCACATTCAGCCAGGTGTAACTGGATCGAAAGGGTGGGGCGGGGGTGGTGGTGGTGGTGGTGGTTTTGAGGTCATTGCAACCTGTGCGATTCCTTTTCATTCGCACGTGGCAAATGTAAATCCAAGTTGTTTGCAGTTCATTCAATCATTTCTGTACGCTTAATTGACAATTAAGCATAATGTAATTTCAATAATTTAAATAACTATTTGCACACACATTTGCATTTAATTCAATTTAATTAACTACCAGCAAATACCTATGCAAAAATTGCTTTTTGTTTGCAGCCTCAAAGTCATGTCAAACATTTGTGTTTATCAAAATTTCATTTAACCATCGCCCGGGGTCAGCAATAACAATCAACAAGAACAACATCAAATTCAACATCGGCCATAAATAACCGCATATATGCATACATGTTTACAGATAAACACGGTGTAGAAAAACACATTCCACGGCGGACAGGTGCAAATAAATGCAGAACCTAGCCCCACCGATTGTTTTGCTGACCACCAAACATTTGGCGGATGAAATATTAGCCAAGTCTGCGCTCATTGCGAATTAATTAATATCATAAAAAGCCAATTCACATTTGCGGTGCCTTTGTAGCGCATTTCTACTAACTTTGCCCAAAAAAAAGTCCTCATTTAACTAATAGTTTCTGTTTGTATAATTTCATTCATCCGCATCGAATTAATTTGTTGAAATTGAGACACTATTTATGGGTTCAATTATGCGGCAAAAATAATTTTAAATTTAATGTATGACTATTTTTGGCAAATGGCAATAAAAATATAAATCGTAAAATGTCGCTTTAACTTCATTTTTTTACCATTTTATTTTTTGGAGGAAAAAAGAAATGTCGCTTGAACTTAAACTTTTTTTTTCCTGCTGTGTGGTTGTATTTATTTTTCTTTATTTTTTGTTCATGTCGGCCAGAGGTTGCCATAAATTTTCTACATTTTGCTGTTTAACGAAAATGTAACATTTGGCGCCGACATTTTAGCAAGAACTTTTCCACGTTTCGGTTTCCGCGGGTGATTTATGTAACTTCAAGTGCGGCTGGACCGGCAGTGGGTTTATAATCAGGTGGCGCTGGTCCAAGTTGCGATAGGTTAAGGCAAGTGCCGACAACTGTTGATGCAGTCCTATGGTCCGCTGAATAATGGCATTTGCATGAAAGGGTGGGGCCCGAAAATTAAATAGCACACTTTTAAGGGCAGCCATTTGAGTGGAATTCACTTTGCGGTTGACAAAACGCAATTAATTAAAGTTTTTCTCATTATTTTTTGTTTGCCCATTATTAGCAATTTAATTGAATTTAAGTCACATTTCAAATACACGATGCCCACGGAAGGTGGAGGCCCTCAACTCAAACCCATTTCTAATTAGCACGCAATGCGTAAATAGCTTTGGTGCCTTTGACGCTTACGCTTTTGGGCCCCAAAACGCAAAGCCTCAACCTCCGTCTCTATTGTCAATGTAGCACACATCTGAATACCATACGCAGCAGGAAGCTGGCAAAGCTGGCAAACTCCTGAACAGGTAGAACAGGTAGAACAGGTAGCCTGTGCGTGATGTTTCAACTTAACGCAATTAACATGTCCAACTTAATTGATGCAATAAATGTTTGCCCTCGTGTGTGTGCATGTATGTATGTATGTGCGTATACGTGTTGCCAACTGCGGCCACCTTTTGCGTGTTGCCAAACTCAAATAGCAGGCCTACAAAACCGCCCTTCTGTTTGACTGTTTGACTCCACGTCTGCTATTGCGACTGTGACTGCGACTTTGCCGTTTAAGCTACGCGTTTGCCCAACAAATTTGAATCAATTTGTTGAAATTGACTTTAGGCGTTCGCTTGATTAATTACCATTGTATTTAAATTCCGGCAGGGGAATGGGATTGGGATTGGGGATGGGCGATGGCGATGGCGATGGCGATGACGATGTGTGGGTGTGCAATTTTATGGGATATTATAAAGAGTTAATTAGCGCTAATTAAGTTTATCGCTCAGCCCATCGATTGAATAAACAAAATATCATGTCATGACAAATTGCTTTCTTTGCATATTTCCTGCCACAAACTTAATTGAGGCATTTTATTTTAGGCGGCCAAAACCTCTTGTCACTTGTCATTAAATTAAAAACATACTAATTAATTTGATTTTAATTCTGACTATTAAAATTTTGCATTTTGTCAACAATTTAAACATTACTGCAAGTTAAATGTCCATCATTTTGTTTTGAATGACTTTATTGATGATTAATAAGTAAATCGCCCACAATAGCTTATCAACACTTCAAAATAGCTTCCTTTGCTAACAGGCATGCATAATTCTCAGCCACAAGCTGAGCTCTCAATTTGGCCATAATAAAAATATGGGCAAAACCACTTGGCTCCCCCAGTTGTTGCAGTTGTCATATTTGTGGCTATCATGCTGGCCCACACAAGAACACAAGCTAAATATAATACATATACATATCTATAGATATACAAGTATATACATAGATATGTTGTGATGTTGCAGCAGGACGTGAGTCGGGCGAGTAAAAATGCCGGGCTGGCAGGACTCTCAAGTGGCCGGATGGCATAGGAAATAGTTTTTATACCTGCTGTCCTGGCTGCTCATTTTCTGATCCTCTGACCAGTCCCAAGCCCCTGCTTTCGAACCTGTCGTGTCCCGTTGTCAACTCATGTTGGCAATTTTCACCTGCTCGTGCAGCCAGCCGCAGCTTACATGTAACAAAATGCGGCAGGTGCTTTTTGGGGTGCTGGGGGGTTTTGGGAATGCGTTTATGATTTGCGACATGTCCTTTGCCAAATAAATCAAATGCAATCAACAGTCTTTCAATGACCACCTCTACCATTATGTCGCCTGCTTAGCACCTGCCGTAAAAATATAAGAACTCCGATGGAAATTCAATTTGTGCTGCAATAAAACGCAGCAGGGGCCAAGAATGGGCTAAAATGGAACTGGGCTCCATTGCAACTGCAGTTCCTGCTAAAGACAAACGATGCAGGCGACAAACAATCTCGTATTCTCTATTTAATATTCCCTCCCTTGGGTTCTGTCCAACTTTGCCGCAAGGATAAAGTTAAAACGACCTTTGGGAGTAAGGCATTGTCAATATCCCTAGTCGTCTGGAAGTTTCTTCAAATGATTGATTGCATTGATGAAGACATATATATTTTAAATAGATTCAATTTTTAAGATATGTAAATATTTTGCATGTTTTAAAGTTTTTTATTGGTTTTCTAAGTTTGAGTTTGTAATCTCATTTTATTTTCATAAAAAATTTAACTTTTTATATTGATTAATATATTTATTCATGCTATGCTTTACTTTATACTTAAAAGAAGGAATAATAATTATAATCACAGAGGAATTTAAATCACAAAACGATAATTGTTATACTTACAGAACTTAAATCATAAAACGATAATTGATTATAACTATAGAAATTTAAATCCTAAAAGCTTCCCATATTGTTGTCTGACATTTAAATTAAAGTTCCATTGCTTTATTGTGTATTATTTTAGGAATGGACCATTTTTTGGTAAAATGTATACGGTAAACATTAAATTTAATTTAAATTATTAAGTTATATTGTTGGCTGACAGCCCTTTTTGAGAGTATTAACCTGTCGGCTGCTTTTTAAATTGTCACTTCTCCTTTTTCTAATATTGAAAGGAAGTTGGACTCTTTCCGAATTTCTGTTTGCTCCAGCAGATTGAAGGCAATGTGCCGGCGACACTTGAGTTGCCACGCCCACTCCGCCGGGGGGAACAAATAGAAATGGTTAGCCAGAGGGCCTGGACTAAGGCACAAAGCTTTGACGGTGCTGGGTGTTCTTGTGCTCGAGAGCTCACTAGGATATCATTACCAAAAGCGATTCGAATTCAGTTCGATTGTAGGTTTGGTTTGGTTTGCCTTGGTTTTGCATTGGTTTGCTTTTTATCCTGATTGCGTTGGGTTTTTCCCTGGCTCCTGTTGTATTTTTTCGAGCATTGCCACGAATCGTTTTTATAATTTCTTAAAAATACAAAGCAAATATTGCATAAGACGATGGGTCCCAAAAGCGCAGCGGGAGCTTTGTCTCACTCTTTCCGTCTCTTTCCTCTCCCCCTATATCGCTCTCTTATTCGGCACTTCCCTTGGCAGCATTGACAGTTTCGACAAAAAACTATGGCCAAAGTGGGCGAGTGTAAGGCAAAAGTAGAGGAAAACGATATGTGCGGCACTTTCGAAATTGCTGGCAAAACATGCAACTGTGTGAGTGTGTATCTGTGCGAGAAAGTCTCTTGTATTTTATTGAAATTGATATTCTTGGCAGCAAATGCATTGGTGCCGAGCATATTACTTTTATTATATGTTGTAGCTGCCTTGCGTGTCTTTCTCATCTGCGTTTTTTCCAGTCCCCGCTGCCATTAGCACCCATGGGTATATTGCATTCGCAGTTGCTTCGTATATTTTTCTGGCGCAAAGTGAAAAACTGTGATATCATAAAGTGTCTCAAAAGTATTTTATCTCTGTGAGTTTTATAAATCTCTGGGCGTTTTACAAATGAAACAATTCAGGCATGCGGGGGAGAAAACATTAGGTACTGACTTTGTTTTGAAAAATTTTGATTACAAATAATTGTTATGTTTTTCATATTTCAAGTATTCAATTTCAAGAAGTGTTAGATGTATCCTGAAAATTTGTTTAATAATTGTTAAGAGTACACTGCGATAATAACATATATAACACAATGGCCCGTTTTCTTGACTTCTCACTTCCTCAATCTTTAATCACTTGTGTTTTAAAGAAGTAGAGATTTTTGTATTGTCCAAATATTTTCTTTTTTAAGTAATTAGTAGGTCGAGTATGAAAAAATGTAGAGATCCAAGCTTCTCAAATTTAATATGTAAGAGGTATTTTTTAGTCCTAAAAGAAGCTTCTTATTACCACTATTTTTTCTTAAAATTTTTCCTACTTTTGTTGTAATGGGGAGAATAAATATTGAAAATGGCAAATGGGAATTGCACACAATGGCTGCTTGATCTCCATAAAATCCATATCGATAGTGTGTTATATTATTGTCAGGCTGTTAGTTTTGGCCCTCGCACTGCAGAAGTTGCAAATGAGTTGGTCCCATGTCGGCAGGATATTTTAATATATTACGTGAGCACCAAGGGAGAATCTTTTGATCCGGAAAGACATTTCCATTATGCTTGATTTGGTGCCTGATATTTTCTGAGATTTTTTTTGCTTAACTTACAATCACACCTTTCAGGATTACTGTCCTTCAATTAATCCTCAATTGTGGCCCTCAACAATCATTGGCCAGGTGTGCGAGTTTAGCTCGTTCACAAGCCACTGGCTGTGGCGAATCATTTTAAAATTAGTTCGCATGGAATGGAACTGGGATTGCATAATAGAGCGCACACAATTTGGTTAAAATGTTAGGGCCCAGCCCCATGTCCATGATGCGAAACATAAGCAAACAGTTCATTATGCAAATGCAACATGAAACTTGGCCTGGAGAAAGGGTGGATCCTGGTTTGTTGGATGTTGGGATGCTGGGATGCCGGGTTGCAGGATCCTGCATTATGCCGCTCAGTTTTGCCTGTTTATTGTGCAGTGGCAGAAGGCAGACAGGAGCACAAAGCGCCGGGATACGGTGGCAGGGGCAGAAAGGATGCCGGCGAAGTGCAGCCAGATCCAGGTGAGTCGCTGCAGCGGCAGAAAAATAATTAGAGCCTGCCAGGTGGGCACGCATTGTGCCCAGGATCCAGAGACACAAAAAGGGGTCGGCGGATTCGGTGAGGGGCAAGAGCGGGAGAGGGAGGAGTATTGTTTACCAGCTACTACGGGCGGCTCCTGTTTCAGCTCCTACAGCTCCTCCAGCTCCTGCCACTGTTGGCAGTTCGTTGCCGTGACAGTTTCAATGTGCAAATCTGCATAAATGCGCATTTTAATTTTGTTGCACATTTTGCCGGCTGCCTCGTCTAATTGAAATGCATGCGAAGGGAAGGGGCTGCGAGGGATACATGGCCATGCACCCCGTTTGACATCTGCTTTAAGACCTATCTTTAATGTCCGTCCACACCGAAAAAAAACGATTTACTTAAGGTCAGTCAGAGTTTCATTTAGTTGATAATTTCATTCTTTTACCAATTTTTTGACAGTCTTAAAGGTGAATTCTTTTTGGAAAAGTATTTGAAATTTCCTTCCTTTTTGAAAAGTATTTGAGGTATATGTTAGACTTGACATTATTTTTTCCCGTTATAAGTACAAGTATACGAAAATGTATTGTTCGGAAGATGCAAAGGGGGAGGGGCACATCGGCGCCTCAAACACGTCTTTATCGCTTACGGGATTCCTGCCGTCAGTTTTAAATGTTCAAATGTTCTAAAATATAAAATTCAAACGCGATCTTCTTTTATATACTTTTGTCCATTTACCCAAACATAATTGTGAAACAAATTTTACGAAAATGTTTTTCAAATTTGTAAGCTACAAACTGTTTTCTAAATTGAAAAGTTTAAATATTTTAAGATATTTATGGTTCTTTTCTTTGATAAAAATATAAAAAAAAAACCTTCTTCTTTCATAGTATGATCTGGAAAAAAGATTTTGATTGTGCAATTGAAAAAAGAACTTGAGTATCCGTATTTATCCTGTAGCCAAAAAAGAGAAATCTTCTGGAAATGTTAGTATCGGATTTAATCTTGATCTATTTATTTCTTCCTCTGCATCAACACGTTACGCCCATCAAGGATGTTTTTACGACCCCCTCCCCCTTAAGAGATGTCTGCGTCTCTTTTTCGGCTGGCTGGCCATTAGCAAACCCTTTTGCGTTTATTTACCTTTATTTTTTATTTATGCGTTTGCATTTTATTATTGAACGGCCACGCGACATGAATTTCAATGAATGTCAACGGCGCAGGCATTTTTTTCCGCCGGAGGGCAATGGCATTCCGGCCGTATCATTGTCATAAAACGAGCGTGTCATCACAAATGGCAACAAATTTGGCAAATTGCCAGAAATAAAATTTAAATTAACAGCCCAAAACGATGGGGCCTATTAAACGAGCCAGTTCCTCAAATCATTATCTACTCCTGGCTTGATTTTACCTTACCATCCTTTGTCTGTTCGCTGTCAAAGTAATAAATAGTCGAGTTTGGGTGGGAATTTCATGGCTGCTTAGGCACTCGCTTCGCAGTCAACCGGCAATTCATCAAGTGCCGAAGGAAAAAACCTCAAGCCGAGCGGGGCACTACTCAAAAAGTGTCAGCCATGATTTAATTTTATTCCATTTTTATGTCACACAAACAGAAAAGCTCATGCAAGGGCAGTGCTCATTATGCAAATTGCATGAAAATTCACATAAGCAGCTCACCAAAACTAATTTGTCACTGTCTTTTGCTTGTTAGTGAAACGAGCCAAAAACAAAAAAGATGGGCTCCATGTGAGGGCCAGAATGTGTGTGTGGGCCACGCTTTTGTGGCTTACATTTTTATCACTCTTTTGCGGCCAGAGTCCTGTGGGGTGTCACTCTGGGCGAGGGTGTTTGCTGATAAACGACAGACAGGACAAACATGCAAACAATTTGATAAAGTTTGCAGCCAACACCAGCTCTTTCACATACTTGGGCCAACTTTAATCGTGCACTAACAAATGCTAACTGATATTAATGGTACATTTCATTTAGGGTATGGCTCCGCACAATTTTATATAATTTTTATGGCTGCCACAGAAATGGTTGCGAGCGATTTCCCAACAGCTAACAGAGTCACGCAATTTGCATAAACAAGTTGGCAGAAATCTCGGTCACACTTAACCCGCCACAGCCGCAAAAAAAAAAAAAATAACAGAAATCGTACCCATCCGTTGCAATCGTGAACGTGAGCCCGATCATTTTGACGGTGCTGTGCGATTTTTGGTGCCTCATTTGAGGCGGAGTATTTGATTCCCATTTTGCTGATTTCCCCCGATTCCGGGGGTTGCATTGCCTGTCCTGCCTGCGCCCCCAAATTATAATTAAACGCTGCATACTTGCGGTGCTGCTTTCAATTTAATTATCGCACCCGCTGCACAAAAGCGAATTTCAGCACTAATTAGTGAAATTTTGTTTCAGCCGGAGGGAGTTCGGTTTTCGGCATTCATTGACTGCACTCTGGAGAGTATTGCATGTGCAAACCTGTTTTACCCCAAATCGAAATCCATCGAAATGGTGCAGTTGTTATGGGAATAATTCGGGCTGAGCACTTTGTCTATTAAATAGCTTAATTATCGTCATAAAAAATAAAACAGTTGCATGGTATTTCAAATATGCTGTCCTCTTGTGTCTTTTGAATTTGTGTTTTATGTATCCATTACAATTTGAAATAGTTGTCCCAAAAATAGAAAGAAAGTAAAAGATTTGTAAAAATAAATTTTGTTCTCTTAAATAACAAAGTTTCAGTTGATATACATTTAATCCCATTAACAGAAATTTTCTGGTTTTCCTAAAAGTATTGTAAGTCAGATATGAATTAATTTACTTCTTTTAAACAAAACAAGTAATAATTTGGATAAGGATTTATTAACATCTTTTAAACAACATTTTTTAAATCAATTTTTAAATTTCGGTATCCAGTGAAAATTGTTAAACGTTTTTTAATGGCTTTAATAGATTTCCTTAGAGCATAAATGCCTTTTCCGATATATTTTACTTTGTCTACTCCTTTTCTGCTGCTCCCAAAACATGCCATACGAGTTTGTCCATGTCAAATCTTTGCAAAAGTTGTTGGCATAAATTTATTTTTTGCCTTTTTTTCTGGTTTTCCCAGCCTGCTTGTTCGAGATTTCGGCCAACTTCTCTTTGGGTTTTTCCCGCCTCTAGCTGTAAGCCCCAAGAGCTTGGCTGGCTTGGCTTGTGTATAAACTTGTCAAATTCAACTGTCAAACGCACCTGTCAAGCGTAACAATTAGCACGGCGAGCATGCTGCAGCCCAACAACAACAACAGCAACAGCTATTGTGACGGCAGCAACATCAGCAACATCAGCGACAGCAGCAACATGAACAGCGACAACAGCAACATCGACGACTGGCGTTTGGCATTTGGCAGCGGCCAACAAAGTCCTCCACTCAATCCCAGAGAAGCCGCCGTGGGGAATTCCGGTGGCCGACTGGTCCAACTGCCCAACTGACTGGCAGTGGCCTTTCGTGCCCAAAGGTGGCAATGATTTATGAGCGTTTGTCGAATTTGTCAAATTTTCTCTTTGCTGCCTTCATTTGTTTGGTTAATACACGGAAAAAATAAACTAAAATTAGTGTAATCTTGGCTTAAGCAATTGCCACTCCTTTTTAACAACCTTTCTTAATCGTTTTTTTTTTTAAGGAAGATAAGTGTTTTAAGAACTCATTAAAACTTTCAATAGTTTAAATGGCTTAGATTTGTTGTTACTTATAAATATTTCTCTCCTAGCCAAAAAAAAAAAAATGCAATAAAAGTTAACTTTTCAAAATCGGACTATAAAATGTTTTATACTTCTTAAAAGTTTTTTTTGCTTGAATTTAAATGTTGCTCTGCAAATAAAAACGAAATTAAACTAACTAACAGTTAAGGCTTTAAATGGATCTAAATTATCGTAGAACATTTAAATTAATAACCGAAATAATGCATTTTTGTTGAGATTTTTATAATTATATTAAGAAGTGCACAAAAAACCTTATACCAGTGTTGACGCAAGTCGCCCCGTTTGGTTTTTGCCTAGCAACCTCTATATTTTTCTTTGGCTGTAATTTGTCGCACGTCCATTACTTAGCTGGTCAATTAGGTGGCAGCAACTTCATTCCGCGACCATTGTCAATTGCAAAAACTAACACCAACGATTTGCTGGCTCACGTTGAAAGCCTCGTCCCTTTTGGTTGTTGGCCAAATTGCGAACCGTTTTATAAATGGCGGCAATTGCGACGGAAATGTGGCGCGTTTATGGCGTTTTTATGCGGAAATGACATTGTTAGTTCGGTAGCGTTGAGGAATTTGCATAGTAATAAAGCAAAAGCAGAGTTAGGCCTGAACGGTGGCTTATAATATAAAATTGGGTGTCGGGTGCCACTTAGGCGATGCAGCTCCATTTGCATTATTCGGCTGCCGTGTTTTGGCTAACAAGCCGCCGGCCATCGCGTAGACCACCCGGCCAATTACCTGCGCCAGGCAAACGAAATCAATCAAAAATATTCCACTGGCACAAATTGTTTGCTTTGGCATTCTGCTTGTTTTCCTTGCCGTGCAAATTACTTCAACAATGGAAAACAGGTGGGAGGGGACGAAACAGAAAATACAAACATTACTTGGCAAAGTTTCATGAATTTCCAATGGAGCCCTCGGGCTGGGGTTTACTGCGTACTGCGAACGAAAATTCAATAAGAAATTATTGTATCCATTGGCGTGGCGATGCTCTGCTTTTAAAGTCTCCATCAAAATCAACTTCAGCGTCACCTTCAAATTTAAAGTTTAGCTTTTGTTCCTCGCTGTTCACCGCTTCGGGGTGTTCTGCGAAAAAGTTTGCTGTATTGGTAAGTATTTTGATATCAAAAAGTTATTTGGCCAGACATTGTGAATGCTTAAAGGCAGAATTCTGTGTAAAATGTTTGCTTTTCATGTTGACCCACAAAAAAATACAAGTCTGCGGGTGGGGAGGCACGTAAAAATGCGTCACGCAATTCATGAAACTGCACAAAAAGTAAAGGACGAAACAGGTGCGGTCCTGCCTGTGAGTGTGTGTGGGAAAGTTATGACAAGAGGACACAAAAAACTCGAGATTTATGTGCAGGAGTTTTACAATTTGATCGTCTGTTGCTGACATTCGCTGTTGCTCTTCTAGTCTTAACTCTCAACTCCGAACATGTCGTAAATAAATTCGCAAGCATGACAAACTTTAAGTGCAGGTTGCACGTGTCGTATACGCAATTCGCACAATTAGTTTTGTTGCTCATACGTCGCGTGGTATCTGCTGCGCTCACAATTTATCAATTTTCATCAATCAATGTCGATTGGCAAATCTCTGGCGTTAAGCCGGAGGACAGAAGAGCCATTTTTTGTAAAAAACAAAATTATTTTTCAATTTTATTTTTTCACAAAACAAATGGCCGCCATTCGGCGACATGTGCGACTATCTCGCTTGCTCTCCCCCCGCCATCTCCATCTCTTTCTGGCTATGCAAACGTTGATTCATTAAAATTCAATTTTCGTTCTTGTCCGTGTGTGTGCGTCGTTTAATTGAACCCAGTAACAGATTGCGCTACATCAACATATAGATTAAATAAAAAAGGCTCAGTCTTTGCGACCTTGAAATAGTTAACTAAATTGTATCAAAGCCCCAGTTCAGAGGTCACCAGTTAAACTGCAACGTTTTCGACGTTTTTATTTCCGCCGCCATTCAAATTCTTTCACATTTTAGGAATAATATTTTGCTTGCGGTTTTTTAATAAACTTTTACAGCACTCATAAAACTTGGCCAATAAGTTTTGTGCGCTAACTTTTTTGCCAGGAAATTGATGTAAAAAGCTTCAAAGCTTTTTGCCTTTGTCTTTGTCGATTGGGTCGCGGAAAATTAAGTTGCAACTTCGCAAAAGATTACTTAAAGTAGCAATGAACGAAACGTGATGGAAAAATATTTATGCCCACGTCTTAGTCGCTTGAATCACTGCCAACAATTAGTTGGGGCCAAACTAATACTTGCGGCGAGCCGCAGAAAATCAAATGTCGATTCCCATCGTCATTATTCTAATCCCCCGACATGTTGGCCATCCATCACTTGGCTTGTTGAAAATGATTTCAATCAAATGTTGCTTAAGTTTTGTGGGCAGGTAACATGAGGAATTAAGTTGCCCCCGTTTTCGACTGTTTTTCGGTGGTCTGGGAGCATGGTGATTGATGTGCGTGTGGCCGGAGCTTATGCCCCAAGAATCCAAGAATTTCCCTGTGTAAGATGTTGCCCCGGAAAATGCGTTCGAGAGCCAGTGGAGTGGAAACTTTCAAGCAGTCCGACAACGATGACTCCTGTTTGGCTTTGGCTAACGGATTTGAGTATTTTTATTTGTCTGTTTGTTTGTTTTTCGCCTTTGTCTTGGCTGGCTGCTCGCTTCCCAAAACCCTTCGCCATGTGTAGGTGCTGTGGCGTTGACGACGACTTGGCAGGGCCAAACGTCAAGCATCATTGGCCACAGCCAGCAGCTGGAGAAGTGCACAGCGAGAAATACCACAAGAAATGGGCCATAAATTCTGTACAACCAGAAATGACGGAGGCATATTGTTTAGCTAGTTTTTTCTTTATAAATATGTTCTAAGCTATAGGTAATTTTCAACATTTTTAGGAAATATTTTTTTTTATCGAGTTTTGATAGTTTTAATAATATTAATATCTTTTTTTGTGTCCGCTAAAATTATTCTTATTATAACAATCAAATTTAAAAATCTCTTTTAAGTTTACTTACCCCTGCCCTATAAAATGTTGTATACTTTTTTATATTTTTACACATTAAATAAAAAAAATTAAGATTTTAAAATAAATTCATGACAAAATTTAATTTTAAATTTTCCTCAGTGTTGCAACTGGAAAAATATCGGTATCGGGTGCTTATACTCAAGGGGATGCAGCAGCCGCAAGAAGTGTATCCCGAGCTGGATGTCCCGATTCCTATTTCTATTTCTGTCTGCGACTCCTGCATTATTTGCTAATCTGCACAACGACAAAAACGATTTTCAAATTCTATGGTCTGTGTGCGTATTTATATTTTATTTGTGCAATTCTAGAAGCATTTCGAAGGGCACCTACTGCTCGATAAGAAGTCCTTGCCACCCCCCAGCTGTTCCAACTCCGGCTGGATTTACATTTTGATTTGTTTAGCTTTTCGGTAGTTTTTCTTGTTTTTCTCTTATCGCCAAAGTGCCGGAGTTCTGGCAGTTGCTTCCCTGTTTTTGACAGCAAGTGCTGAATAATGTAATTGATTTAGATGACTTTAAAGGAATTTGAAGCGGCAGTAAGTTTTCTATTTTGAGACAATGCATTAACAATCTTGCGTAGCACCTGGCAGCTTACAACGCATTACTCATGTTTTGCGGTGGCGAAACACACAGCTGGCAGGAAAAAAAAATGGATAAACTTCAAAGACATTGCACGTCTCGGTGTTGAAGTGAAAAATATGTGAAATTTAATTTTCCTAAGTGATTTTTCATGTAATTCGGCACCTGCTATTATTTCTTTTCAATTTTTCGTTGTTGTCTACTCGAATTCTTGCTAACACTTTTTTCGTTTCCCCAACCCCCCCCCCAATCCCCCCAACCCCTCTCTGATCAATTGTTAATGCCATGTGGATGTATCCTTGGCGTTCTGGTGTTTTTTTCCATCATCCTGCTCCACTCCCATTCTTTATGGTAGACATTTCAGCGCCTTGTGAACTTGGTAAGAGGCCAGCCATGCATCACTGGGAAACTTTCCTTCCGCCTCTGTCGTTGGCTTGCCAGAACTTTTGGCAAGAAATATGAAAATTACATTTTCTATATGTTGGTGGGTCGGTCGGGCTTTATGGTTTTGTGGCTGGCTGCTTTTGGGGCAAATGAGCCCTGCAAATGGTGCATGCAAAGCGTGTGGGCCTTGATTGCGCCCAATGATTGTATGACTGAGCGTTTTGGCCATGACATTTCGCCGGGAATTAGGTTAGCAGATGCAGTAAGTAACTGCAGTGGCAGCAGAAACGGCAGTGGCACATTAAGCGTCCCACACTCGTTTATCGCACTCACTCACTCACACCCCCTGCCCCTACACCTCCCCCTCGCCATCACGAATTTGACCCCACGTAGCGCTTGTGACCCCACGCACGCCGGAAAGTATGCCACAGAAAGTTTAAAGCTCAGCGAAGTTCATAAAAATCAACACAACCGAAAACACAACTAAATGGAAAAAGAACGAGTTATGTACTCTTCATGGGGTATATGAAAATTCCCACAGACTAATTATACGCCGCGTGATTGCATAATTTTCCCTTTTATTTTACAAGGAATTTTGATTGGATGTGTTATTGGAGCCAACAAGACATATATTCAGTAAAATGATGGGTTTATCATTTGTAAAATGAATAAATACATAATAATTGGATGTTTCGTGAAATCAAATGATGTAGTTATATGCAGTGAAATGCATATTTACCAAAATAGCTAAAACAAAATTATGCACTAATAATTACCACGAAAATATTTGCAACGTATTAAGGTTCAACAAATTTGAATACATTTTTTTAGCTGAGCGATTGGATAAAAAAAAGTGGTTTGTTTATCCCAAAATAAATAAATATGCTTTAGGATAAACTATGTTACACAATAATAGGGAAATTATATTTTATCTAAATACGCTGTTGGCCCTTATTTGTAAAAATAATTGGAAAACATGTTTGCAGACATATTTGATTAATTGTTGGCAAAATAATTTTGCTCTTCTATGTAAAAAAAAAATCATATAATTAATAATATTACGCATTAAATTCAGCATGTATTTTTTCGACAGATTTTCTATCAACATATATTCTTATTTCTTTTAAAATGTATTTACAGTGGAAAATTAAATAAAATGAGAAAAGATTTGATTAAAAGAGTATTTCCAAGTCGATGTTCTCAGCTTGGGTTTTCACTTGTGTTTTTCTGCTTTTCGGAGAAAATTGCGGACAGAAGGGTGCTAAGTTTGCAGAGAGGGGTGAGCCTCATAAATTTGCGGCGCTAATGCCATAATGCCGTTTTATGAAGATGAAAGTCGTGCGTTTATTTCATTAAACAAATAATAACAGCCGAAATAAACCGCAGCAGCAAGGCCACCAACGCGACCCCATCTCAGGGCTTTTCCACCCCCATTTCCCAACCAAACCCAAAAACTCAACAAGGCAAGCCAGGACATCGCTTCCTATCCAACGGCTTAATGAGTTGCTGCCGGCACATGCCTCATTGAAGGTCGCAAGGCTTACTCAAGATACACTACCCCACAATTGAATTTATGGCAGTACAGTGTACACTCTTATGTATATGTATGTATGTATAAATACGAGGAAAAGGGAAAACTGTGTAAATATTTCATATGGTATTAGCGCAAATTTGTTAACAAATTTGTTTGTGCCTACAAATGAATTAGCCGACATATCCAATTAAGTCGCGGTTGATTTTCAACTTGCAGTCTCAATTTCTCACTTTCCCCCGTTTTCTTTTACACTTTCCCCCTGGGTGTGCGGGTAAATAAATTAGCTCCAATAAAATGTTCAGAAATTTAAGTTCAAGCTACGGCTGGGTCTCATATTTCAAGCTGCTTGTTAAGTGCATGTTTTATGATTATTATCGCAATAAAAACTCCCGAGCATCAGCCAACAGGCGCCTAGGAGCCATGCCTTTGCCTTTGCCTTTGCTTTTGCCCTCGCCTTTGCCACAAACAAGTAAATGATACGCCCTAGTCGCAAGTCGCTGGAATCCTGGCAGGTTGCAGGACTCGCAGGGCAGACAGGTGGGCCCAGTGCCTGGCCGGAGCATTATAAAGGCAATAAGATTTTCAAAATACGACAATTTATGCAATAAACTTTGAAATTTATGCCATTTCGTCGGCACAAACGCAGCAGACATCCTGCCACTGCCGCTGCCGCTGGTGCTCCCCTCCTCAAATTTTTCCAGGACTAAGCTAGCTCTTTTGCTGGGTGCCTTTTTTCTTTATTGCCCGGCAGAGTACTTACGTACCCAGTGGCTGACGTCTTAAAGTCAATCCTTGCGCTAATCCCCAGCAAGTGCGTTCCCGTTGACGTTCACTTTTGACTCTGTTTTCCCCCCAGCTGCAACCTTATTTTGCGAAAAACGCTCCCCGCTTTTCCAGTTCATGTGAAAGTCGATTGTCGCTAATGTAAATTTATTTGCGCTCAAAGTTCTGTGCTTTTTGGGCATGGGATTTGCATGAAATGAGATAAGCAAGTGGCTTTTTGCCTGCGAGGCATAAACTGGGCTCAGACTTTGCGTTGGGTTCATGAGTAAAAGTTTCCCGTGCCAGTTTATATTTATGAACTATTTCCAGTTAAAATACCAAACAATGCTTTGCATTAAAAAAATGATTTTTCGGGGTCAAAAACGATTTATATAAATAGTAAACGCGATTTGTTTTATTAAAAATTTAAATTTTCAAAGTCTAAAGGTTTGACGTTCTTTCTAGCAATTGAAAATGGACTAACAAAAGTCTCTGTTATCTCGAAAGTATTTATGACTAAAAGAAACTCACAAAAAAGGCAATGGGTACAAAAAAAAGCCCTAAACGCTTTCACTTTCCTTTGCTGTCCATTTGATAATTAAAATTTTGTAGACTTCTCTGGGATGGATCACAGCCATGCCCCTTCTTTTGGCTTTATTAACTCGCAAAAAACGGTAAATTATATGACTGCTGTAGGTGTTTATATAGCCATAGAGCCATAAACATTGTTCCGGGTCGGCTATTGCAGCTTTTGTTCAAGGAAATATAAAAAATATATTGCCTACTTTCCAGCTGAACTTTTAAGGACACCCCCCTATTCGTCAGCTGAGTGTGCTGCTTTTTTCGGGAGTCTCCTTTTTGGGGATTAGGCCAGCGGCCGACCGCCCCTAATCTTTGGCAAATCAACACCCCAACGAGGGGTAAAAAAGATTTCGGTGGAAATCTTTTTTCGCCAGCACACCTGCACCTTTCATTTAAGGCCATTCGGCTGGCCATTTTGGCTAAGCTCCCGCTTTTTTCCTTGACAATATATTCGCACCTTTTTGCTGATTTTTATTTCGATTTTATTTCGGCATTCGGCATTTTATTGAGGCCCTTTGCCACGCCCCCAGACAAGGGCAGGGCAACCTTTCCCTGTGATTATTACTATGACTTTGATGCCCGAGGACATTGCCCTGCTTCTGGTCCTAGATCATAAACGGCCAAACGAGCATTTGAGCGTAGTTATGTTTTCCTTTTGCCTTTGGCCTACTTTGCCACGCCCACACTGCACACACACATGGAAATATATATATGTGGGCGGTTGAGTCATTTTCTAGTATGACCATAAAATATGGTAACAAATTTTATGCGCAAGGAAAAATCTCAATTATTTGGCAATCAATATTATAGAGTCTCCATTGGCATTCGGCGCCAATAAAGGGGCTATAAATTATACAATAAATGTCATTGCCAATGTCCTTGAAACGGGCATTGTTTAGCATAATTTAAATTTATGTTAGTAATCTACGCCCGAGGAACAAGGCCACCGGCAGTTTGACCGCAAGCCGGTTTAGTTCGTTACGGACTGGAGTCCTGTTTTCCCCAAGGACTCGTTAATCAGCGTTTTTTACGCTTGCCTGCTAATGATCTGTCTGTCAGTGTCTGTGTGGGTTACTCGCCTAGTTGTTTGTGTGTGAGTGTGTGTCTTAGCCAGGTGTTGTTGTGTCGGCTACCATTTTCTAGGGATCTACGGCTTGCGCTGAATTTAAGTTAAGTTATCCTTAGGGCCTGGCCAATCGTGACTATGGAAATTGATATGCCGTGGGAAAAGGTTGTCATGCTTAAAACTTTGAAAAGAGATTATCAGTTGAACTGAAAACTACGGGGCTTCGATGTCTTATAAATAGATTTCAAAATGCTCTGGAATTTAATAAAGTCCTAAGACCTAGATGTGTGAAGTTTAGATGTTTGAACTTTAATTGAGTATGTACATTTAAAGGTCGCAAAAAACCGCCATTATACAAATATTTAATTAACAATCCATCCAAACCCATCTAAATTGGTATTAAATAAATAAAAGAAAATCCCAGTGATCTCATAAATAAATATTTTTAATGTTCCCAGACTAGAACGAAATACCTTTCAATCCAAGTTTCTGGACACACAAATTAGTATTAGAATTGATGTACCTGGTAAGTTAAGTTGGCCCATTAAAGGGGCTGGTAAAGATATATGCAGTTAGTAAGCCGAGGCGTTTGGAACAAACATTCTGGGCTAGCCCGAAGATCTAGGAAGGTGTTTAGTGGCATAATAACGGAAAATCAAACAATCTATTGGAGCACCTGCTCCAAGAAAGTTGCAGGTTGTTCTCTCGACGTCTCCAAGCACTCGGTTTGGTTTGTCATTTTGACACACTTTCAGCAATTACAACAATGTTTGTTTGCACACTGCTGTGGCCATTCCCCCTTCCCCCTTCCCCCCTGCCTTTACTACTCCCCCTCCCTCTGTTACTGGGTGATGATGGTGACATACTTGCAAACACCTACATAACACGCCAAGCAACATTTATAGCAGTCCCCAGGAAGCTGAGTGGGATGAAGGGGCGTGGCAGTCGTCTCGTTGGGTAACTCGATTGCTGTTGCATATTTGATTTCAATTGAATTGCCGTTGAGTGCTGCGCACACACCATACACACACACACACACCACACACACACACTCGCATGTGGGGCAATGGCAATGCAACGCTTATTTGACAGTTGATTTGACTACATTTTCAAAGTGATTGACATTTGGCACACAGTATAGGCCAGGGAATGGCCATGGCTGTAGCTCCGAAAATGACTATGGAAATGGCAATGAGCGAGGGCCATCGATAGCCTCAAACCCATTTCCCCACTTGGGCAACTTAGATCGGGGTGGGGGAATTTACAGATGCGGTCAAAATAATAGTCTCTCGGCAAATCAAATACAGTTTTAGCCCAGGTGTTTGAATCAGTTCATTTTGTCATGGTTTACGATTCTATTAATGTGTTAATTAAAACCAAAGTCTTATAATTTCTTCCGATATCTTACAGATGCGTTTCGGCAACCGTCTTCAGCATAAACAACATAAAATCACATACTATAATATTAAGTTTGATGTTAAGTAATATAAAAACAAAAATTATGACATACGTTATTTTAACAAGACTTCCCCGTGCGACGTGGTGATAATCGAGTTTTTTAACATAGTTTTTAAAGCATTTCAATAAACATAAACATTAATATATTTCAATTTTTTTTTTCCAAAACCGTCATTTCTTGTTAAAAATAACTTGCAAATTCATGTTTATAAATAATAGGTCAGCCTGTATTGGCTATGTTCGAAATTATACCAACAATTGTATTTCAAATATTCTGAAAATTACAGAATCTTTAATCGAAAAAGCTTAATATACTTTTATGTTTATCTGAGCAACAAAAAGTAATTCTTAACATATATTTTTCACCCTTTGCTGTACTTAAATCTCCTATTTTAGGACTCGCTTTAATGCAAAACTTACGGCAAATCATTCGAAATTGCTGCTGGCCGAGTTGGAATTGTTTTGCGTGCTGCTGCATAGTTTGAAGCGCATTAGGCCAAAAGCCTCTTGGCAGCCACTGGGCCACAGGACATCAAGGAGCTGGGGAACAAATTAGACGCCATCGCTGTTGCTTCGAACCAAGTGGAGGTCAGGACATTGGGAAAGGCTACATGCAATGCCTGTAACTCATAGCACTTAAGGGTTCAGTGGGGTCGGCTGCGGTGTAAATGTGTGTGTGTGTATATATATATGTATGAGCGAGTACAATCCCCTGGCTGTCCATAAACTCATTTGCTTATCAGCAGCAAGAAGCGATGTGCGAAAGCGCGGCAAATTGTTTCGCCAGCCAGAAAACTTGTTTTGAAATACTTTTGCTTTTGCTTTTGCCGAAAAACCAGAAAAGGATACTAAACCAGTGGCAGTGGCAAAGGCAGTAGCTAAAGCAGGACCGGAACCCGCCCAGTTACCAGAAACAAATGATGCAATAGAATTTTATGAGCCACACTAAATGTGGCTAATAGATTTCAACAACGTGGCAATAGAAAAGATACAGCCAAAGTCTAAGCCAAGCAGCCTCAACTCCAATGTGTGTGGCTGTGTGTGTGTGTGTGGGCTTGGCGCTTTATTACAACAATTTATTTTTATATTTGTTTGGCAAGTTGCGTAGAAATGGGCCAATGTGAGCGCATTGAGCCACTGAAAATCGCTCAAAAACTTGCAAAGGGCGTACAAGGATGTTCGCCCAGGACTTACACTAATGTGCATACTTGTGGGTTAGTTGCTCTGGGAAGTATTTAGCCGAAAGTATTTTAATTTGTCGGGGCAACTTTTTTATGCCCTCGTAAGTTTGTGCGGCTTGGCTCGCATTTGAATTTATGCGACTTAATATTTTGTCAAATTCCTCAAGCTTCCCATGAAGCAAATGATTATCAATTTGGCCCTGCCTTCCGGGTAAAATGGATTTCGCACACACCCACCGCCCCACCGGACGCACATCACATAAATGCGACACTCATTTCGCTTGATGCCACCTTGGGGCGTGATTATGAATTGTGAGCGGAGATTTGATGTTCTGACTTTTTCCCCATGCAAATGCTCAGCCATCAAAAATTCTGGCGAAAATTCCGGGGAAACAACGGAGAAAAATACAGACTGAAATGAAGCCATTAGAAAGTTGGCCAAGAAATTTAATAAGCTCCCAGAACCTGCCGATGAACTGGCAGCTGAACAAACAGCGACTAGAAACCCGGTCCGAAGTCAACCTTTTGAGGTAACCGGAGCGCGGCCAATTTGGTACGCAAAAAAAAAAAAAAACAAGGAAAAAGAATAAAAATCCCCTTCGACGAATCAATTTTCAGGCTGAGAAAAAATTCGACAAAATTCAGTGCAAGCTGCTGGCCAAACAAACGACCCATGTCAATTACGAACTGAAAGCAAATATATTACAATATCATAAAAATGAAAACTCAAACAGCCAAAAGTCGACTCGGAATAAGAAGGAACTTGAGTCCCGTCCCGCCTTCGATTCTCGATTCTCGATTTTCGATTCCTGGTATTCCAAAGCGTATTGCCGCCAAAAGCGCAGCACAAACAGAAATGAAGAGGGAACGAAAAGAAAAATGGGCGAAAGGGGCAGGAGAACACTTTGTAGCAACGACTCAAGTTACCAATGGCCCTCATTATACCCTGAAATCGAAGAGTATGTTTTGAAATCTAAGTTGTTGAGCTATTAGGTCCCGGGTTCATCAGTAGTTAAACAATTTCTCGTTACTAAAATCTTTGGTGATTTAAACATTTTGTAAAGTGAGAAACAGACTATCTGTTTTTAATGCCAAAGTGGAAATATATTGATTTTAAGCCTCAGGGCATTCGCTATTCCGTTTACTTTCCAATATCGCACCCATCCTGACTTTTTTCCAGTCTGTTTATTTTTAGCAAATTGCGCGCATTGACTAACTTTCGCTGGGCACGAAACGAAACGAAAGTTGCGAGGGGCCAAAGGGCAAAGGCCAAAGGCCAGCAAAGCCAGAACTGGCAATCAAATGTTGCCGATTTTACTTTGTGTTGAGTGCAACTTAAATAAATGATCGGAAAGCGGAAACAGCGCGTAGTTTCTCCACCAGAAGCGTGGTGATTTAAGGGCAAGTGAGCCGTGTTCATTTGAAAGCTTTAAGCCTGCACCGATTTTAAGCGGGGCCATAACTTGCCCTTGTCACATGGCCAGACTAGAGGAGCTGGGCTGGAATGGGCGTAACGCGGCCAACTGGCTTCCGGCCATAATGAGCAAAACCCAGGAGAATGGCCAGAACTATGGCCAAATGATAAGCAAGCATCGAGGGCCCAAACGCATCGCTCCTGTTTGCCATGAGGTCTGAAATCTGCTATCTGAAATCTGAGGTCTGTACCATGTGCAGCGGTGCACGAAGCTGGGACATGGGCGATAATTGAAACTATCATTAAGCCAGGCCAAATCCTTTGCCAAATAAGTTACCTCCGCCTGTCGCATTTCCCCCCTCTCTCCATTCCATACTTTTTGACACACTTCTAAGGCGCTTTTGTTCGGCCAGGTAAGCTGGAAAAACCCATCAATGGCGCCCAAGCAAAATGATGGTCAGGCAACTTAAAAACTTAAATCTGACTGCAGCATTGTATCTCTACAGATGCACTGGAAAAATGGATATTTCTCATTATATTGAGATTTTGAATTTGTGGGATTAAAAGTGGTGGAAAGGTCTTAAAAGAATAAATCAAAATCAAAAATATTCAGTAATGGCAAAGGTCATATGCCAAGAAAAAAAATCTTCAAACTGATTATATCAACATAAGGTTGACAGTTTTTGGACATACACCAATTGATTTCTTTGTGTAGCTATAAAATGTCATCATATTGGAGATTTTAGAACTATAATTTCAGCTCTAAAATCTCCAATTTTAGTTTCTAAAATTTCTCTCTATCTGTGCTCATCCAGCTGAACCTGTTAACTTTTTCCTTGACATGCCTTCCCAGGTGGGTGGAAACACCGGGCCTGTTGGCTTATGAAATATGCAGCAGCACCACTCATTGGCAGCACATTTATGCGATTAGGTGCAACAGGAAGAGGAACAGCAACAGAAACAGGAACAGGAACTGCCAACTACCAACTGGCAACTGCCAACAGCCGGCTGTCAGCCGACACTGGGATTTAGAGGATTCGAGCCCAAAGAAACTGCTGCGTTGACAGGACGCATAAAAAGCTACCCTCTTCACACACGCAGCGAAATCAGAAAAAGGCAACGCAATAAAAAGGCAACAAGCCACTGACAGTTGTTTTTGCCTTGCTTTTCCCTCCCAGCTTCTTGGCCAGCACGAAAAAAAGGTGACAATGGTCCTGAGAGAAGCAGAAAAACGGCCAGAAAATGGGCATTTCCGGCCCTCAACTCTCCGCAGGATCTGCAACATATGCGACATTCCGTGCGGTGTGTCGGCCCTCTTTTAAGAAACGAAAACGAAATCAAAACTAAACAACTGCTGGCGTCGGCCAAAAGCTGGGTCCATTAAATTATTAATGCCGAACCAATAAGCTGGAAATCGCTTTTGTGCCCATTTGCACATTTTAAATCCTTTGCTCTGCACACACGTGTAGGACACTTAGAAAATATGACTGACAGATGAATTATATAAGGGAAATGAATTATATAAGGGCTCTTGCCTTTTGATCAACAATCCTTTTATTTGCTTTTGATTTAAAACAAAATATTTTAGGAAAGAATGTGTGTTTTTTCTAAAAATAAGAGAAATCATAAACTACAAATTGTTAGAAAATTGTGAAAGAATATTATGTTAATGTATATTAATGTTTTATTTTAAATATTAATATTTGTATTATTATTAAAGATTTATATTTATATTTGTTTAGGAATACATTTTTGAGGATTAGGATTGTTTTTTGAATATGTTGCTCAAGAATATATTACTTGCTTGAGAAAAAGAGGATTTTAAGGATAAAGTACTATTATTCGGTATTTCAAACATTTTGATAAACAGCGCCCCTTTTTTGTTCGAGTGCTTTGAAGCTATCGGACCGCAATCGTTTGGTGGCAGTGTAAGTGGCTCGATTTCGGATTTATTCAGCAAATTTCGAAATGGTTCTAGCAATCCACTCGACTGCTGGTCTCTGCACCGGTAAATGAAGCATTTATTCGAAAATTATCGGCATTAAAATAATACGCAAATTCCATGGCCAGCATGGGCGAGTGCAACCGAAAATCTGGCATAATCATTAACTTCCGAGCGGATAGCCGTGTGTTTATCTCGGCGAGAGGGCTCGCACACTCGCAAACTCGCACACTCGGTCAGCATGTGTCTGCGGCAGCCATCAAACTGCAAACAGCGCCGGAGAAAAGATGATGGCCGGCAGGATGGTTGCCAGGATGTTGTTTCCCGGCCCGTTCCTGGTTTTCGGTTAATGCTCTCCAACTCGTTTCGATGGCAGTAAGCCTCTTTTGCTGTGCCGCATTGTGCAAATTACAGCTGATTGAGTTTAAGCTGCAAATGCACTCGTCCTGCAGACGAACAGGAGCGGGAACAGGAGCAGTAGCAGGAGCAGGAGCAGCGTGATCAGGAAGAGCAAGGGCTATAAACCGAAATTGCAGCAGTTGTTGAGCATCGGTCGAGTGGCTTGTTTGCAAATGGGCTAGCATAATTTTCGGAGCGCTTTTGTTTCCCTTTCCGTTTGCTGTTCTCCGATAGACGGACGCCCTCTTGCCATTTCCCATTTTCCATTTTCCGCTTCCATTTTGCCACAGTTGCGGGCGAGGCGGGGAAATTGATGAGTGGCGAGCGTGGAAAAGACACGTCGTAGTCTTCGCCGCTTCTTCTGCCAGTGACAGACAGCTGGAATAAAAGTTAAAAAATGTTGCCAACAATTTGGTCCGAAATGAAATGGGCTTGGGCAACGAGTCAATCGATCAACGGACGATGGTCCGACGCTCGATGGTCGGAAAAGTCTCCTTGATTTTGACATATTTTCGTCACAGTCTTCATTGCCTCTATCTCTGCCTCTGCCCTTTTCGAGCCGTTCCGTTCGTTTGCGTTCCACGCACTGCCTTTTTTTCCCGCTTTGGCATCGGCAAGTGTCCTTTAAAGTGGCAGCACTCGGCGAAAGTTTAATTAAATTTTCACAAAATTGTTTGCCTTGCAATAACAAAGTAGCAAAGTTGCAAAACTACTGCAAGTTCTTAGGCAGCTTGCTAATTTGTTTGACAAACAGCGCGGTTACCGTTCGTAGCAGCCCCCCTGCTAAAAGCCGAGGGGTTTTTCAAGGGGTCTTCGGCTTTAGTCTGGGCTTAAGCCGGCAAACCGCATTACCACAATTAAAATTAGAAAGGAACGTGCTGGCACTTTTTGTGCAATTTAAATTGTTTGGCTTTACGTTGCGCATACGCCACATAAGCCGCTCAGAAAACTTTTGCTCGTTGCCACATGGATTGCAATTGCCTCACGATGGCGAGTGACATGCCGGAAGTACTGGAAATTGCATCGAATACGATAGCTGCTTTGGCTTTTTCTGCCCTTTGATTTCACAGAATTTAATTAAAACATAATATCTGCGTTGTAATTACATTTCGATGGCTGTCCACTCAAGTGACGCCTTAAAAAATGATGCCAACTGCAACACAACAATTGCCCTTTCCCGTTTCCTTTCCCTTTCCGCCGCCTCTTGGCACATAATGAAAAATGCTGACATAGTTCTGTTTGCCAGCAAACAGCAAACAGAACAGAGAACAGCAAAAACCAAACAACAAACAGCGAACAAATTCGTTCGCTTTTTTCCCCGCTTCACAAATCGCATTTTGCTCGTTGATTTCTGTTGTTTGTACCGTGCATGTTATTACTGCCGGTTGGCAAAAGACCAACGATTTTATTTATTAATGTCACTGATTGCCATTTGTGCCACATGCATTTTTCACTCCCGTTTCTCGATTCGGGGGTTCAAATAAAAAATCAAAACCAAGCGGTCTGCAAGGTGCAGGCCAAAAAAATGCACGGGCGTCAGACAAATTGTTAAAGTGGTAAACTGCATTTATTATATTTATTCATGTCAACGTTTTTAAAAACCTTGCACCTGGAAAAAATAACACAGAGCCTGCGGGAGTGTAACATACCCAGCACATCGTAAAAATATGTTAGTTTGAATATTTTTAATATTTAAATATTTTTAACAAAGTAAAATACAAGTATAACAAAGTAGTTATATTCCTCTTATATATTTTAAGATGATTATAATTGATCTAATGTTCAAATATGCTGTAAAAAGAGCTAGTAATTTCATAAAGATATTATTAAAAGTGTTAAAATTAAATTATCAAATTGTGTGGCAGGTAATTGTATATGGTCTCCTACACGCTTTTGTTACCCCTTCGTGGTTCTACATAAACTGGAAAAAAGTGGAATTGGCTTGGTTCGGAACTCATGAAAAAGCGATGACACAGCGGGCAAAGTAAATGTGTAAAAACCATTGGCAGCTTGATTATGCTGCTTAACGGCGCGAAGTGATTGACATATCCATTCTTGAATTTGTGCCAGCAATTGCAGTGAGCCCAATATAAAGCTGTTCCATTTTATTTACTCCTATTTTATTTACTTCTACCTCACTTTATTGATTTTAAGCGCATTGCACTAGCATTGATTTCAGCTTCGGCTCTTTTAGCAAAAGTTTGCCGAAATTTCTAACCACCACGAGAAACTCGCGCAACTTTCATTTATCATGAATAATTTATTAATTTCAAAGTTGCCACTGTGGCAAAGGAAGCAGAGGCAGCAGCACTTGTTGCAGTTGTTGCTGCTGCCGTTGGCTGCCTCAGCTTTTTGTTTAAATTTTCAAATGACAAAACTTTGCACATGGCAAGCGTTTTTTGCGCTTTTGGCATTGGCCAAAGTTTTTAATTAGTCTTTGATAGAAAAGCCACCAAACGCGCGATCCCGATCGTTTGTCCTAGTTTTGTGAAATTTTCTGGAATCTGTATCCTTTTGTCGCGCACTGTTATGGGGGTTAATCAAAGTTCAGTGCACCTGGGGCCGCTTAGCTCTTAGATTGCAGCACTGAAGTTACCGTGTCGGCTTCTTGTGATGTGGCCACTGGCAAAACCATAATTACGCATACGCCACGCTGCATGCAAAAGACAACCGCCGTTTGGGGCTGGAAAATTGTCAGTGTAAATGCAAATTCGTATCAAACTACGAGTCTGAAGCGGGCGAGGAGCAACTTGCCTGCCATGTCAGTTTGTCACACTTATCGCTGCGGCAACGGGACGTATACGTTATGCAAGTCCTTGCAGCGACACATGAAGTATGCGCCCCGTTGCATCTCCCTCCAACTGCATCTGTATTTGTGTCTGCCATTCGAATTCCTTTACTTCTTCGTCTGGCATTTGTTTAATGTTTTTATGTTGCATTTTTGCTTGAAATATGCACACGCTACTTTTATTGCCAACTCCCCTCTGGCAGCTCTCTGGGATTTTCGTGCTCGCCTGCATTTTACACATGGCAGCCCCATAATATCAAGTTTGCAGAGACAGCATCGTTTTCCCTTTTCCCTTTTCTTTTCCCTTCCCCTTCTCTTTCTGTTTCCCGACCCCTGGCACCCATTGTTTAGCTCTAATTGCTTTTTCGCTTAGTTTTCATGTCGGTGCTCGGCTGGCTTCTGGTTCTTGATTTCCCTGCCGCATCGCATCGCATTTCCGCTTCCTGTCCCAGCTATATCTATAGCCCACACACCCTTGGACGGCAAAGTGAAAGTAAATACTTAATTATACCGAAAAGGGATGGCGCATTTCTTGCTCGGCTTACAAGCGGCTTACATTCTGTGCATCCTGCCAAAGTGTGGGGGACAATTTTAAATCGAGTTTAAGCTGGAAGTTCTGCTTGGCCATTTGTGGTAATCAATTTGACTGGGAAAAATGTGCCAAGTATGCCAAGTATTTCAAGTATCTCATAAATACAATGAAACCGTACATCAATTTCCTCTCCCCCCACACTTCAGCAGCACTCAATTATCTGTCTCCGACGGCTTGGGTCGAGTAAAGTCAAGTATGTGCCAGGGCCATCTTCAATTGCAATTTATTTCCGACAACTACTGCACTTGCAGAACTCTTATTACCTTTCATTGGCTTCACTTCGATTAGGAGCAGCCAAAGCCATAAAACTAAGCAATTTGCATCTAGCACTCCTCGCTACGCCCCCACCTGCGCTTTTCCGGGCTCTTTAAGTTCGAGCTTGATCCCCAGCCAATTTATTTTTATGCAGCAAATTGCAGTGCGCTTCCCTTCGTCGTCCTGAGGATTTGCTGTCATTTGCGTACTTTATTTCTGCCACTGCAGTGCACTGGTCAAAGGCAGAAGTTTCCTTGGAGGCAGTGAAACTTTCTAATATTTTCAGCACCTCCGCACAAACGATAAGATCTCTCGCACGCTCTCCTCAGTCTTTCCTCGTCCTGCGTCTTAATTAGTTAAATTCTATGCATTTTCCACCGGCACACCGGGGAATTGGCCAGGGAAAAATTGTAACCGGCAAAGGTAAAGCGGGTGAAAAAAAAAAAGAAAAGCTCGACAAGAACAAGTTTCGCTCTTTTGGCATAACTTTGCTAATCTTTTGTTACGCCAAAGTTTCGATGTAGATAAAATGTGGCAAATAAAAATTGTTCAGGCGTGTGCTGAAAGTTGCCTGGGTCATTTGCCGCCGGGCAGCGAAGTAAGTAGTGTCAAAAAGTTAAGCAACTGGTTTTTAAAAACTATTTTATTTCATAAAAAAATGTACCTACAATTTTTATATACTTTGCTTACAAATATAATACGGATGTCTAAAAGATCCAACAAAAACTCCTCTTGATGAGGTTAGAATATGGTGACAATCGCACCTTCAGCACCAAAAATTGTTGATTTTTTATTTCTAATGTTTTAATTATTATTTAATTTAACAAAAAATTAATTTTAGCTTGTTTTATTACTTTCGTATTCTGCACAAGGCTCCACAATTAAAACAAGCTTTGATTAGCAATATTTGACTCAAAATTGTTATATATATTTGTATTTCAAACTGATCACTAATATATGTTTTTTTTTTAACCCAAGTAATTTATTAAACTTTTATATTTGCTTCATTTGTAACTATGCAAAGATATTTCTTATTATTCATACAATCATAATAATACTGGTATTGGTGAAATAGGAAAGATATATATTCAAATGTTAACCCTCCTCCCCATCCTATTCAAATAAATAAAAAAATTTAGAAATCGTTGCAACTTATACACTTTAGCTAGACAATTTCTTCTCTCTTTTGAACTGATAAATCGTGTTAACAAACCCATATCGTTGTCGCATCATTTATGTGCATTTTCGGTATTTTTCCGCACTTCCCGTCAATGCAACTGACAAGTTTTCAATCTCAGCTCGCCGACAGCGTCAAAAATAATTGCAAAATGCATCAATCAGTTGTCAGGACTGCGACTCGTCTATCCTTCAGTTCGGAAAAATGTACGATAAAGTTTAGCAGAAGTTGCCGTCGTCGGTTTGTCAGATGCACTCGCTGTATTAATGCCACAACAGTTCATATTTTGACATGTCCACAGTCACGAACACAGCCACAAGCTGAACGTATTTCAATTTGTCCTCTGCAACACTTGAAGGAGTCGTAACTGCTCATTAGCCGGGATTACGTCTAGACCGCATTTCCGATAATTACTCTTGTATTGGCAGACGGCAAAAGTTTTTCGGCCCGAAACTAAATCGAGCACAAAGGCCACCACAGCAGCCGCAGGAGCAGAGGGGCAGCTACAAGGAGCAGGACTTGGGCTTGGTCCTGGGATTATGGCCAGAGGACAAAGCGCAATCAGCAAGTTGACTGCGGTTTCTCGGCCGACCCGTCCTGTCCCCCCCCTCCACCGGTTTGTTCGCCTAGTTGGCCAGCTAATGCGGTCGATGTCGCCGTCCTCTGATTGATTTTTACATGCCGCTTTGTGGGCGATACTCCACTCCACCCCAATCCCCCCCAATCCCCTTCCATCCCCTGGGCCTGGCTGTAATACTTTTAATTGACAATTGCGGAAATGCACGGATAAAAATCCAACAGCCGACCACACAAAAGTTTTCAATATTTCAGCAGCAGTCGACGGGCGGTGGACAACTGACGGAATGAGACGGCAGTTCAATATCCAGAATGGCATTCACATGTAAACGGGAAACAAGCGAATTGGTTAACAGAGAAACCGCAAAACCTTTTAATAATGGATAGGCCGTTGAGGAATGAGCTATTCGATGAGGGGGCAATGTCCTACAAAATGTGTGTAATTGCCATTTGGATTTTTAGGGATTCGGTGATAATTTATTTAAATGAAGAGTATCTGCGTATCAGCACACAGGAGTATATTTGATATAGAGGGAGGTTCCTATATATTCGTAATATATAACATTCGGATTTTTAGGAATTTATATTTTTAGGGACTCAGGGATAATTTATATAAATGAAGAATATCTGCGTATAAGCACACGGGAGCATAGTTGATATAGTTTATATTTATATTCTTAAATATTTATAATAAATAATACACATCATATCAGCTGTCAATTTTTCTAACAATATAGATTAACATTTGGATTTTTAGGGATTTGTATTTTTAAGGATTTAGGATAATTTGTTTAAGTAAAGAATATCTGCGTATGAGCACACAGGAGTATAGTTGATATAGAGTGATGTTCTTAGATATTCGTAATATCTAACAATTCGGAATGGTACACGACCATATGCTAGCAGTTTGTCATCGGAGAAACCAACTTCCAATGACTTCTTTAGTTCCCGACTTTAAATTTAAAATTAACGAGCGCCGAAAAAGCAGATGAAGTGTTTTAAAACCATGTTTTGAAGGTGTATTGAGAGAAATGGTTTGAAGAATCCAATAGTGTATTGATCATCAAGGCAAAATTTTGGAAAGCAATAAAGCTTTCCTTTTATTTTCTATTCCGAAATAACAATAGTTCAGCTACAAATATCGTTTGCAATGGTATAACACTAAGCACGCCGTTTTGACTCCCAATCGATTTAATTTAGTTAATAAATCGAATCGAGACTAACTGATACAGCATTACTAATTATTCTCATATATCAAAGCATTTGAAACATCGAAACTGGCTAGCCATATACCACTTGCCATGAACTGAATTTTAGTAAGCAGCAATGGTTAACCTTGTAAGGAAGTGTCTGATCGTGTCCTATTTTTATGGACGTATTTCCGGCGTTCTGAATTTTGAGATCGATATTAAAACGGGTCGAACGCTGGTCACCAAACGAGCTACAATATGTGCTGCCGGCTTGCACTTGTTCATTTTCATCACACCAATTTACCATCTGATTCATACTCATGGTTTGCCCAGTGTGTGGAATTCTCTTAATTCTCTTCAAGCATACTTCTTCGTGGTGGCATCAGGATTGCGGATGATTTGTGTTTTCTTGGCTTTGGTCAGTCGATGGTCCCAGGGACGGACCTTCCTGCGGCTTTTCAACTCATTCCGCCGCCTTTATCAAAACAATCCGGACATAATCAAGCTCTGCCGCAGAAGTATCGTTAGCAAGTGCTTCTTTGTCTTACTGTCGGATGCCCTAAATGCCATATTCGTTCTTCTTTTGATGCAATATCAACTAACTATTTCATGGACTCTTCTAATTTGTGTCATATTCTGTAAGACGGTGATTGTAAATGCGATCTCAACACAATATTTTATTGCTATAGCGAGTTTACGAGGACGCTACATCCTTTTAAACAAGAATCTGCAAGCGATTATAGTCGAAGCACAGTCGTTAATAGCAAACAGAGGTGGTGCTTTTAAGACTAGATGCTGCTGCCTCGCCGATCGGCTGGAGGAAATCGCCCGAAACCAATCTGAATTACAAGAGCTCATCGATGTTTTTTCAAGAGCATACCAATGTCAGGTCGTATGCATTATACTTACTTACACTCTGAATGGAGTGGGACTTTTATACTTGTTGTTCAGCTTAAAAAAACGCATTATTATTACGGAAAATGGTTCAATCATCATTATAGTTTTAAGCACTGCTACCATAGTGTTTTACCAACTCAATTGCTGGCTTGACGCAAGCAACGTATTTTACCTACTCAAAGCTCACGGTAATATGGTCGCACTTCTGAGTCAAATGACTCTTATTCAGCCAGGATTGGATAGCAGATTAGAAACAGTAGTGAGTGATCAACAATCCTTAAAAATAATAAGATCTTTTAAGTTGTTAAATTTCTTTGCAGTTCGAGGCCTTCACTCTGAATCTGGCCAGAAATCCATTAAAGCTGCGATCTCTTGGCTTATTCAAAATGGATCGAGAATCGTTTTATGCTAGTGGAAAGTTCTTGTTGACATACTCACTAATGTTAACCCAATATGATATTGAACATTTCTAAATTGTTTGGAGTGAAAAATCTCAAAGGGAAAAATCTCAAAGGGAGAATAAATATAATGCTTATAAAATTGTAATTACATTTTTTACTTTTTAAATAAAATATCAATTAAAATATTAAATTTCTCCTACAGCTACTTTTCCTACTTTGTTTTTCTACTTTTCATCTGATTGTATTTGGACAACATTTATAATCGATATTATCGGTGGTGTAAAAAACTTTTTTTTTTGAAAATCATTACAGTGTTGCTTATTTAATTTTAATATTTTTATACTAATAATTATGCAATTTTTGTTTAGATTTAATCATTAATACAACACAATTTTCTCCGAAGCAACTGCATTTTGATAATCATGTTAAAATACGCCCCATCTAGGAGACGCATTTAATATTCTTGAAGCGTTTTGAATGTTACGCAACACGACTCGTTCGCATAAGGCAGACCCGCAATTCCCAAAATATCAATTATAGGACCGAAAAATACGAGCCGTCTTGCGACGGACCAGCGGGCGAGAGTCGGAGTCCGTTCTAATATAACGGGTAATTAAGGCATACGCAGACAGGCGGACGAGGCAGTACCAATCTCTCCGGTTTCCGTTCCTCTTGGGTTTCCCGGCCGCATTTCGAATGCTGGCAACGTAATTTGGCAATTTACGTGGACGCTGGTCGGCGGCTCTAGTAACACAAAACTTATATGCGGGTGTTGAATTTCAATAAAATATGCAAGGTAAGTGATATGGCGGCCAGCAACTGGCATTACTTGCCACTCCAACTTGCCACCCCCCGTTCCGCTCCTATTATTCAGGCCGTTGCGCAAGGATGGTTAAAATAAATTAAAAATGGTGAATGCATATTTTGCACATTAATTGAAGATGACCGCTCATTAAGCTCGTCGGAACAGTGGAATAAACGGAGCTGCACTCGAAGCACGCATACCACGTCCTAATTGGAATACACTTGTCAACATGGTTGCTGCAAAATGTATACCTTACATTCATGGGCAACCGATTTTATTCCATTAAAGGAAATATAATTAAACATAATTAAATTAATTATATAATAAGTATATAATAGCGTCTTGGTTTAAAAAAATTATAGAGGGTTAGTAGTTTATATACCCTTTTTTTAATTACACTTATTCACAGTTTTACGAAGTAAAATGAAGTTTAGTTAAAAGTTTGTTTTATTATAATACAATTCTATGTAATGTTTTTATCCTTTTAATATTTATTATTTATTATTATTAGTGTTTACAATTTACTTAAGTCATTGGTGACTCAATATTCCCAGAGTTAATATTTAAATGTATGTAATTAATGTATTTTTTATAAACCGTAATCCTGATGACCAGTGTAATCCACTGTGTATTCACTACTCCATTGCCATGTAAATTGAGGGGCTTTAGCCCGCCCTCATGCATTTTCATTCAACTCCGACCGATAATTAAGATGTGAGGCAAGTGGACGCCAATCATTTCGATAAATATTTAAAACGACAAACGCGGTCGGCATAAATCAATGGAAAGTGTAAGGCATCATTGACAGGCTCAACCGCTACGGCAACCAAATAAATAAACACATTCGGGCAGATTTATTAGCACGTATGCAGGCCGGTCGGGCTGGACAATCGAGGCCCTCATTATGGTAAGTGATTCGCAGCCTTGGCCACTTCCGCACCCACATCCACATCCACAACCAGAGTACAGAGTACAGAACCCAGAATCGCAGGAGGCAGCGGGCAATTGATTTGGCATTTGCCTTTGATCGATTAGAGCCATCAAAGCAGCGCCCTCTGGCCCGGCAGCCTATTTACTTTTGCTATGAGAAATGACCGGACCCGTCCGGAATGTTTGCCATTTCATCACGGAACGCTCCGCTGGGCCGCCCGCCGAGCGAAGTGCCAGCGCACGTTTGGGGCCCCATTTGTTTTTATGCCCCAGTCCAAAGGGACGAAATGGAGGGGAAGGCCCAAAGGAAGGGGCCTGCACCAATCCGAAAGGTATTCAAAAATTCGCTAGCCTATGCTAGGGATGAGCTATACTTTCGTGAAAATACCATGGACTATCTTTTCTTTGATTATGTCTTATATGTTTTAAAAACTCAGTTTAATTTTGTTTTTCGTTTTCATTTTTAGTTGCTTGATTACCTTTTTTCCTGTTTATAATTTTAAGGTATTATAAAGCCATATAATATTTCGGTATACTTTTATTTTGAAAAATGTTGATATCTTCAGTCACGAGATCATCCATAGCTGAAAATTTGTGGAATTTTCTTTTTATGATTCCACTTTTGGCTGGCCCTTTCTTTATTTGCTTAGTGTGTGCGTTTGGGGAGGGTACATTTTTTTGGGGATAGGGATTTTCGGGAACTCGACCCACCATTTTCTCTCATACCAGCACCGTCTGAAGCCTTTTGTGAACTGAGCAAAGTTAAAAACGGCGCTAATTTTATGACGGCCCAACTTTGGCACTTGTCAAATGGAAAATTTCATACCCCAAGGGCTGCTTTGTTAGCCGGAGGGGTTTCTTGGGCCCAAAAGTCTCACGCCCTGGCCCAGTGGTTTTTATGCTAATGTGGAGAGTAAGTGCTAGTGGGCGGTTGAGAGCTGCAGATCTTTTGAGGTTTGCAGTGGTCTTTAAGCCAACACTGGGCGTCCTTAAGCCGCCCTGCTAACTCCAGCAGTTGGTGGGTCTGACTTGGCTGTTTGTGTGTTAATTACTGCGGCGTGTGCGGCACTCGTGAATCATGACTTCCGACTTGCCAGCCATCCCGCCACTCCGCCACTCCGCCATCCCGCTTTCTAATTATGTTGCAGTGGAGTTGGTGGCAACAAAACAAACGGCAAGGCAACAATTCAACCGCAAACGCATTTAGTTCATGTTGCACACACAGCAAGGGAATCTAGTAAATAGTTTACCGAAATCAGAAGGAGGGGGCCTAGGCTACTGCGTTTTGGGGCTGTGATGGAGTGTATTCAGGTACACATCTAGGTACTTAGCTTAAATACATCTTACCTCAACCAAGCATAATACATTCTTCGGCTGAGTAAATATGAATAAAAAATTAATACCAAGGAGTAGTTGTTTTTATTTTTTTTTGTTTATATCCTTTTGAAAAGGAAATAAACTCCTTATGTCTTGATACTTAGTTTTCGTTTAAATATGAACATTAAGGAGTTCTAAACAGCCAGTTGTCCTTCGTGTTTATTTTGAATAGGCTGTATTTGAATTCCCACTAATTAAGATCTAAAAGTGATCGCATAAACTTACTCAAAAAATTAATTTGTTGTACCATAAGATTAAAAAGTGCTTTGTAAAAAGGAGAGAAAGAAGGAAGTGCATAGCTAACATTTATGTTTGATCATATGTACTGCATATTTAATAATTTTTTTATAAGTGCGGTTATAAATGTCTACACTTTAGTCGAATTAATTAGGTTAAATAAATGTTTCAATTTAATTTTATTTAAGAAAAGTGGCTTGTAAGTTAAATTGTACTTCAGGTATACCTTTTTCATCTCTGGCTTAAGGGGTGGTTGGTGGTTACTCGGCGGTAAGTGGGTTGTTCTCCATGTCACTGCAATGCACACGGCGACCTCATAATAAAGGCATCCTCCCGCCTGTTTGTGTGTGCGAGTGCTTCAGCATTTCTCAGCTGCCGCATGTGGCAAGTGCGGTAGACCGTCAATTTGTGCAAATGCTTTCAGCTACCTAAGTCAGTTGGCTTCGACCGGGCTGAATGCCAACCAGGCTGGTTTATTTGCTCAGCCAAATTTGTCTTAATTCATTTGGATTAACGACGGGCCAGAAGAATGTTGTGCTAAGACCCTGGCAGGAGATGAATAATTCATTTACTCAGCCAGATGATCCATCAGATTCAGATTCCAATTCCGTTTACTATTCCCCCAAAAGAAACGAACGAGGCGTTTAAAATGTTTATTATTATGCTAGTTTTATTTACCATCTTTGTTTGCTGTCATTATGCTTTCACGTTGGTTTCGGGCAGTTAAATGCAATTCGATAACAATATGTCTGCTAAATATTAATAAATATATCAAATGTCCCGCTCCGTATGTTGCTCATTTCCATATGTTTACTTTGGTAATATTTTACAAATAAATTGAAATTTATACACATGGTTATGCACGACTATATACGGTAGGGTGTAAAAAAAAAGGAATCTCAAAGGTTTCCGGGCAACGTTAATACTCAATCAATGAAAATGAAAGTGTCATGGCACAAAATACAATTTTTTATATTCAACTTTGATTTAGACTTACAGCTATGTTTTTTAATACTAAATGTTTTTTTGATCTCTTTAATATTGTAGTCATGTTGCTGTGGGCAAAATTTGCTTGATTTGCCTTGTCTTTTGTGGCGGTGTCAATTGAGTTTTTTCATTCGGGCTTGGCACTGTCTCTGGTTTTATTATCTGATTTGATTCGCAGTTCTTCCTAGCAACCCATTTCCAGTTGTCCGGTTCCATACGTATTTGTAGATATATATATAAATACTTATTTATTTAGACAGTTTACCATTCATATTCATAGGTATTTACGCTTGCACTTGCACATACATATATCTCGGTAGTTTTATTTGAATTTTCTGTTTACTATTGATATTAAATTTATTTATGCACTTTAGCGGCTTTGTTTGATTTGAGTTTTGATTTTGTCATAGATTAAATAACTAAAATTGAGTTTAAATGCAATTCACCTGCAACAGTTGTTGTTAGAAGTCTCCCCTGGCTTATAAAACATTTAGGCTCCCAAAAATACCGAAAACCATAAGGAATGTAAGCATAACCCGAAGAATTATTTGATTTTAAAAATAAAATCTCTAACCAATTTTATGCACACGCAAATTCGAGCTAACAAGGATAAATTCATAAATATTTTACAATAGTTTTAAGTATTTCTCAATTAAATTTTTTATTTTCATCTTGTTATGTTAGTTTGGATAATCTTAGTACCATTTTTAATGCCTTTTGATATGACTTGATCATTGTTATGGTATTTCGCTCCTTTCTCTTATTGTTATAACGTTCAACTAGTGCCCATTTATGTGGCATCTCTCATTTTTTTTTATGTACAATAAAGAATGTGAACCATGCCAATGCAAAATATACCAAATATGCTAAAATTTAACTACACTTAGAGTTTGTTTTTTTTTACAATTATTAATTACAGCTACATCCGGTTTGCCCTGTCCAATTTCAATGCGGAAGTATGCGGCTCTTGTTGTTGCTTGATTTGGCTCACAATTCAAACTTTATATCTAGCCTATCCTAATAGTTAGTAGCTACTCATAGGGGGCCAAGGTAAAACATTTTTTTACCTAGTAAAGTTATGTATATATTTGTAAAACAAAACATAAATCTCGTTTATAACAAAAATGGATTGAAATTGTCTAAACGTAATAATCTGTAAAAGTTCTTCCAACTTTTCGCAGCTCAGAAATCAAAACAATTTCAATTAAAATAAATTTAATTAAAATTCTGCTTTTGAGCCTCTCGTCTCATTTTTTCAGTTGTTTGTTTTGCATTCATGAGCTGAACTATGGGTTAAACTATTTTCTTTATTTAGCGCTAATTAATTTATTACAATATTTGTTTTGGGCCCCCCTCTGACACTCGCTTTGTATTCATTAGCGTTTTTTCTTTGCCCATATTTTCTGTAATTTAATTATAAACAAATAAGCGACAACAAATCCCGCAATGATAATTGAGGAGGAAAAAAAATGAATATCCCGCTCTGAACACTTATCCCATGTTTTGTGCGTGTTTTCACATTTTTCCTGTTAGCTATTGAGTTGCGGCGCATGTGTTGTTTATTAAAAATATTAATCAGTCATTTGAATGCAATGAATTGCAGTGTTTATATATGTAAGTATGCAGCTGGCCGCGTATTTCTGTGTGTGTTTATGGTTATTTCGTGTTTAGCATGTTGTCTCTTCCGCCTCGTTTATGTTGTCATTCGGTTGTTTGCCCTCATTTTCCCGCCCCACCTGACTGCATCTCATCCGATCCGATCCTCAGCACAACTCAGCTCAGCTGACTGTTAACAGTAATGCAATAATTTATACCATTCATTTGCATTGCATTGCTGACAGACTAAAAAAATTTGCCAACTGATTGCGCAGCGCAATTATTTGAATTTGGCCACATAAATAAAGCTGCATACTTTGTTGCATCGCTCAGCGTCGAGATTTATTGTTGAAATTCTGGTGCACTTATTGCAAATTTATAACCATTAATATCGCAAGCAATCGCTCCTCAAGTGGGCCAAGAATATTATGACATATTCTACAATTTTCACTTTTGCAATCCATTTTATTTAAGTTCGTGGCATGAAAAGAACAATGCTTTTGACTTAAAACTGCATCAGATTTTAATGCTAAGGTGCATGCTTGAAATGTATTTTTTTAATTCAGTTAAATCTTTAAACATTTTGGCACTGTTTTTTGTAATTGTTCATGAAATACAGAAAAAAGGGTTTTCAAACATTATATAGAATAAGCAGAACAATGGGTTCATTGGGAACATTTCAAAATAACTTTGCTTAACTTCGGAGAAAGTTAGAAGGTGCGAAATAACGAAAAATTTCCTGCCAACGCCTCAAAGTATGCAGCATTTTATGAGCTCCTGTCCGTGTGTATGTGAATGCAGATGTTTGGCGGCTTTTCAAGTGGTACTTACAACTAGGTGTCCTTATTGCTAACCCATCCGAGCACTTACTTGCCATACGGATGCTGGTTGATGTCCGGCGAGTGGCGCATCAGAGTGGCACTACCGCTGCCCGGCGACAAGGTGAGGCTGCCCTCGTGGCTGCCGTTCATGCTGCCCGAGCAGGTGGCCGGAACGGATACGTTGACGGTGCCGCCGTGGCCACCGTGGCCACCGTGACCACCGTGACCACCACCCATCATCTTCTCCGTCTCCTGGCGACTGTTGGCCATTATCCGGCGGATCGTGGGGGCGCAGGGGGTGCGTCAGAGGCGCGACTCCTGCGCGTGCTCATGTCAGACCTGCCCGTGGGCGTTCATGTGCAGGGCGTCCCCGGTGTCGGGGGCGTGGCCGAGAGCTGGGCGGGCGGGTAATACTGCAACGAGGCACAATTGAGATACTGTGCGTGGATTAGAATCAATGCCCGGATACACATCGCTAGTGCGTTAAAAATAGAACGCATTTTCACAGTTTTGTAGCTAGGAATTGTCACTGACACAGACAAAAAAAACATTTTAATTTTTATCCTACGTTATTTTTTTTATTTAAGAAATAATTAGCGATTACTTTTACGTTAATTTTAGTCTATCATTATGAAAAAACCTTAAATATTTTTTTTAATTGTGATTTAAAAATAAAATTGAACATTTTCAGAGACTTAGAAACATGTTTTTGAAATTATATTTCGGTAGATATATATATATTTATTATATTATATATATATTATTATATATTATATATTTCTGAATGTTCCGTGCTCACAAGTCAACAAGTTGGTGAAAGCAAGTGTAGAATTGATACTTTAAACTGTATATATGTTTTTTAAACTCACCCCGACGCGTCCATTGTCGTAGTCGCGGCTCGCTTGGATGGTCAATTTCGCTTTGGCGTGCATGGTGTCCGTCAGCGCACTCCTTTGATGTGTGGACGGCATCACGCCGGGCACGGCGCTCGAAGGGCCCAGCATCATGGAGCCGTTGGCCTTGCCCAGACTGCCGCCCCCCACTCCGCCCAGCCCCATGCCCATGCCCATGCCCATTCCCATGCCGGATCCGCCGGAAGCGGAGCGCGAGTCTTTGCTCCGGAAACAGTACTCCAGGATGGCCACGAACACGCTGACAAGCAGGCCGCCAATCAGTATGTAGAATATCCCAGCCACATTGCTCAGCGATAGCTCGTTGTGCGAGGCGCCCTCCTTGTGGGTGCTGCACTCCGTTTTGTCGTACCACCATTTGTTGCGCAACTTGATCAGCTCGCCGTTCTCCTTCAGCGTCAGCACGGCCAGATTGATGGGGTCCCTGTTGGGTGGGGGGAGGAGAGTGAAGGTGGCTTTGTTAAGTATGTGGGTTAGCTTTCATCTCTGGTTCGCAACTCCCCAGCTCCTCACCCTAAAAGGCATCAATTTCGGACTGCCTTACAGCACTCGGATTCCGTTCCTACACTGAGAGCAATACCTTTAGGGGATTTACGGGGAATTCCGATTTGGAGAAACAATTTTAACTCGAAACAACGATACGTTAAGTAAGTAAATGGATTAAGCATGCTTTCAACTGCTGATAAAATGCCGTCTTTAAGAAGTATTTTCTATAAAATACTGATTTGTATTGCCATTAAAGCTTAGTATAAAATCAATTGGAAAATGAATATTTTTATAATATCGAAAAAGGATGCCATAAAATTTGGGACACCTGATTGGCACATTTTTTACGTAATTTTTGGTCTATATAATATAATAAATGGTCTTTAAGGGGTGGTTTTGATAGGGTTTCATTGGTTCCAAAAAAATATTATTGCATCAAACAAAAACGTTGAATTGTAATATAAAATTCTTTATGTCTAGCTGTAAAATGGGTCTGTAAATGCCCAACTTAAGAAGCCCCATTTCCCCGCAGTGTACTCACTTGAGCGCCGAACCGAGCGGCGTGGCGATGCCAAATCCCTTTGTATCCAGATTGCGGCCCACTTTCATTGTGTCGCAGGGCTCGCGGGCGTTCACATACTCGTTTTTGGGGGACTCCACCAGCAGGGCGTACTTGCCCTTGGAGGTGCGCACGCGTTTGATGCCCTCGTCGTAGGTATTCACGAAGACGTGCTTGCGCGAGTTCATGTACTCCCACATCTTGTTGTGGAGTCCGATTTGGGAGCGCTGCGGGCACAAAGGACGAACGAACGAAAATATAAAGTGCGGAGTACGGATAAGCCGGAATGGGCACGCCCTATATATAGTATAGTATAGTACGTATACGCCTCGGCATCCCGCGACAGTCGAATGCAGGCGGATAGGGACACCCGTTTTGGCCAGACATCCATCAGCATAATGTTCCTAGTCGACTACCAACGACTGTCGCCCTATATATGTACCCCAAATATATAGAAATATCTGCTCACATGGTGAGGCAGCAGGGCGTAAGTGTGCTTAAAAGCATCTCAAATAAATGTAGCCATAAAAAATAGAATTGCGTCCCATTTCTTTTGCATTTTTGGCCCGATTGACGGCCCGAGAAATGGAATGTGGATTGCTGAACGAAGGGATGGGTGGGTGGGCGTGCATAAAGGGGCGGTGACGGGCGGCAAATTGCTTTTTATTCCTCGTCTAACACAAATTAATCCTTGGCCCGGCTGGGGCCTCTCAATTTTGACGTCTCAAAAGGCTCAGCTCGCAAATTCTAATGGTTTTCTAGCTCTTGACTGTTGGCTTTTATTGTCTTTGATTCGCCCATTGTGCGGTTGTCAAATGAGTGTGACATGAGCACCCTAAATTAATTTGGCTGCTAGGCAATCGGGACTCTTATGTCTCTGGGGAGTCTGATAAAAAAGAAAGTACATAGGTATGCAGTAAAAATAATTGAGAACAGCATATTTTAAAGCTCCAGCCAATGATAAGTGCCTACCAGATAGCACACTTTAATGATTTTTTATAGATTTCTTTTATTACTTTTCAAGACGTTTTGGTTTTAAAAATCTTTGAAAAATAGGAGTATTTACTTTGGCCTTTATATTTTTCTGAAGTTTTTGAGTAAAAATATTTGAGTGAAAACTCTGTGTTCAAAGCCATTGAAGTAAGATTCCTTTGTTTTTAGATTTTAAGCTGTTTTCCATAAATGTCTCTAGTAAAATACATCTACTTTAAAGTTGAATTTGCATTAAATCAAGAAAGGTCTTTCTTTAATCAACAATTGTAGTGCCGAACTGATTTCCCTCAGTGCAGAGGCCCCTGTCAATTTGCTACTCACCCGGAAGAAGTCCCAGGTGGAGCCGTGCAGCAGAGTGCCGTACTGCACCTCCGTCTGCATGGCCAGGTCCTCCGGCGAGTTGATCGGCGTGACCATCCGCTCCACGGTGAGGAAGGCGGCCAGGTTGGCCGTGTACGAGGAGATGAGTATGAGGGTGAAGAAGAACCATGAGGCGGCTGCAATTCGTCCGGACACGGACCTCGGCGACAGATCGCACCCCTGCTGCATGAAGGCGGCCAGCGAGAACCAGAAGGCGTTCCACACACTGAACTCGTTCACCGCCGTCGAGCCGGAGCCGCCGGCTCCTCCGAGACTGCCGGCGGAGAGGGCCGCCTGCAGGGCTGCCGCTCCGGCTGCCGTCTGGGCGCCCGGAGTGGGCGGGCCGGGCGGAGCGGGCAGCGGGGCACCCCCGATAATGCCGGGCGGCTGCTGATTGGCAAGCTGTTCGTGATGTGCATGCGGATCTGAAAGAGGAATCAGCCCTGTGAGTTGGCCGCAAAACGAAACCGCAGACGGCAAACGCAGTCTGGTGAAGCACCGAAAACAAATCCTTCTAGTTCTAGACAACAGTAAGTATATTAATATGTTATATAAATATACATACATTGTTTTTAATTTGTATAATATAAAATAGTTTGCCACTAAAGTACACCAAATAAGCTAAGATGCAGATGCTGAACTTAGGATTTGGTGATCCTAATCAATACAAAACGTTTTTAGATAAAAATAACCTATTCTTCTTTCTGATCCCAAATCATGTTTATTCGCTCAGTGTGAACGGGAATTGTGCAGGGAGTAAGTTGCCAGTACGTGCCCATGTCGACTGTCCAAGTTTCAATCATTTCGTTTGGCTTGGCTTTTTGCGCCTGCTCTAATTGATATGCAATCAAACCCATAGCCAAGTCTCTGTTCCCCATTTGCTTCAATTGCAAAGCCATTGACTGTCTGGCGGAGATGTGATGACATTGCCGCTTCTGCCGCCCCATTCTCCTGACATTCCTGTTCGTGATGCTGATGTGGATGCTGATGTGGATGCTGATGCTGATTTTGCTGCCGGCATGGCGTGTACTTTCATGCTCCTGCACTCTGTGCCAGGTTCTATTTTGCACTTGCCTTTGTCGCTCTCGAAAGCACTGGGTCTCTGTTTATCTATCTCCGTTTTTACACTGTCTGCGAACGCTGCCTGCATACAAAATGTTGTTTACTTTCCGCTAAAATTACATTAAGGATGTTTTGCAGGATGTCAATAGATTGTTATGAACAGCCACTCCACATCGCCGGTCCTGTTTCTCTTTTGGTCTGACTAACTGCCAGTTCATATGTGTTTCTGGCTCCGATTGTCAACTGAATTCCTACAAAAACAGCAGTGCCAGTGAGGCAAATTGAATTGATATAATTGAATTTCCATGAAATCAAATGAAATCGAATGCAAAACAAGTCGAAAGTTGTAGCAGATGCATACAATTACGAGATTTTGGGTCTTCCGCCTGGCATCCGTTTTCCTTTTTTTTTTTTGGCTAACACTGATATCTTAGCACGGTGCACTTAAAGAAATTGTGTGCCCTTATGCAAGCTTCGAGTTTCAGAAGCGGTACAATAAATGCTGATATATTTAACTTAAATAACTTAATTCTTTTGCGTCTCCCGCTTTTAGTTTGTTGAGGAAAATCAAGTAATTTTAAGAGAAAATTTTGCAAGTTACTGTTTGATTCACATTGTATCACCATCATTACTTTCCTAAATATTGGTAAATCTTTTCTAAGTTTTATCATATGACCTACAAAGTTTTAAAAATATTAGCACTCTTTTCTAAAATATGACAAAAAGTTGAAGTAAATCTAAGACGCGAAAAATTGTAAAAAATATTTTTAACCAAAGTAATTGTAAAAATGTTCAGTGGTTATGCATGCCTTAAGTCATAATTGTTTCCCATAGAAATATGAATACTCATTTTCAATGAATTAAGCTCTGTCATACAGTTGCAGAGCTCCTTTTATGAAGGACCTCTTAGGGTAGGGAAAATTATTCAGCTTTTTTTCTTAAGCAAGAGCCCCCATTAAAACATTTTTGCTCCTATTCCAGCATGAACTTTTCGTGAGCGCGCAATTTAATTCAATATTCAAATACCCCAAGCTGCCAGCCAGGCAACCGTGGTCCTCTGTTTTAGTAACAAAAAAAAGTGAACAGGTGTGTGGGTGCAGGTACACTTACCTGGCGACTGTGATTGCTGCGGCGGCTGTTGCACGAGCCGCCATTCATGTGGTGAGAAGCGCGACACAAAGAAGAGCACGATGCTCACGCCGATGTAGCTGAAGATGACGCTCACCTGTTGGCAGGAGAAAGGAAAAAAGAAAGTTGCAAAATGAAAGGTGGTGAGTAAACATGAGACGCTCGTGACACGGAACATGGAAGAATGGCACCAGTGCCAGCAGCCACTGCGAATTTACCGTCGGCTGCTGCTTTTTTTCATTAAATTTTCTTAGCTAATTGAAGCGGAAGCGGCCGGGGCTTCCTAGAAAATAACGAAACATTAACCTAATGGAACGTTGGAGAGGAGCGCGGAGTGCGGAGTGCGAAGGAGCAAGACAATAGCAGGCAAGGACATTGACAGGAGCAACAGCAACTCTGCTGTCGGCAACAGTTGCTACTGTTGGTGTTGCAGCACCTACACAGACAACAATTTCTTTTTTGATTATTTTATTGAGCGCAAAATAATTTATTTGAATTTTGAATTAATTATTTACGATTTAAGTATTATGCCTGATGCACAGCACAGCTGGAGGGAAAATTTGTGAAAAAGTGCATTCGAAAGTACATACAAAATCATTAACAATATCTGCGTAAAGTATAAAAACTAAAGTCAAAGTCCTTAAACAAGTACTACCAATAAATATCTGACTATTGAATATAGATCAATTCATAATTTATTTACAATAAATATTTTATTTATACTAAACACCGCAGTGTATGAAAATCAAAGTGAAAAATACTTAAATTGAGTTCAAAATATGTCAGCTGAATATTAAACCTAAAAATTCATTTATAGACTTTGCAGTATGGTTGACCCTTTTCTTTCACTTTTTACGTAATATTCATTTTTGTAAGCTAATGTAAAGATACAAAAAATCTGTAATTAACACAATTTGGCTATTAAAGAAATAAGTATTTCCGACATTTTTAGATCCGGCTATTTCCCCCAGTGTAGGGCTTCCAAGTGTTTGTGCGTCTTTGTGCCGGATCTGTCGGCACCTGAATGGGTGCCATGGAGAACGCCTTTGTGCGGAAGGAAAGGTGTGTCCTTGTCGTTTGTCGCCGCCGCTTTCATATGCCTCAATGGCTTCACTACACACTCTCACACTCTTCTAAATGGGATTGTGGCGCTTTGTTGCTGCTTTTCAGATTGTGTATGTGTGTGCAGCTAAAATGCTTCATTTAATTTATGATAAATTTTTTGTAAAAGACTTTTTTATTAGCTTGTTAACTTTGCGCCTTGGCTTTTGCCTTTTCTTTTGCGCCATACACTTTCGCTTCCTTACTCGGAGTTCAGTTACTCCCGACCCCTGGAAACTAATTTGCATTTGTAATTTTTTAGCTCATGTCAAATTACGCATTAGCTTTCACTTTGGCGCGCTGTTCGCCGACTTTTATTAGCATTTAATTTTCCGTTTGTCGCGCTGTCAACACTCTTTGACTTTCGTTTCGACGTTCGGATTTAGGCTGTGCCCCTTTTTTTATGAATATTTTATTGTGCATAAATTTAACAGCCTCTGTCGTCATAATTTTTGGCATTTACTGCGCATTAGTGTCAGTGGGTCGTGGGTTCGTGGGTACTCATCTAATTTGTTTAATTGTCTAACCAGTTATCCTATACCCCTGACTTTTAGTAGTTGGGGAAGGACGCCCGTGTGCAACATAAACATCAACTAAACGCTCATACAAATTTGATGGCTTGCCATTACTTAAACAAGCCCCGAGCACCAAACTTCGGACCAGAGACTAGCGCTAAATTTAAAACTTGACGGCCACGTAATTTTGGGAAAACTCCCACCGACTGCTGCTGTGTTTATGCGAGTAATGTTAAAAAAGGCAAACAGTGGGAAAAGCACAAAAAACTTTGTCGTTTACTCTATTAAACTTTGGGAGCTTACGTGGTGCCAAGTTGAAGCCGAAACCAGAAGAAATAAATATACAAGTCGAAACTTTACGGCAAACTTTGCCCAAGCAGCCTTCTACATCATTCGACGAGAGGCAAAAAAAAAAAAGTCCCGCGAAAAATAATGAAAATAGAGGAAAAAATTGGCGAGCGTAAAAATTACCAACGGAAACGGCGGCGAAACAGAAACAGAAATGAAGAAATTGTTTAAAAACTTTACTCATTTGTATGCAGCGCAATTTTTGCAACATTTTGACTCGTTACCAAAGTGAAAATAAACACATTGCGCTGTGTGTTTAGTCGGCTGAAAGTCCAAGACGGTTTTTGAGACAGGAAATAATTAGGAATGGGGAGGCAGTGCCAAGAGCCAAGTGCTAGCTGGCAATTTCAATAGTAGCGGCTAAGTTTTGATTAAAATGTTCTCGGCTTTAAGGATAATCCACCCACAATCGGGAAGGGCGAGGGAAAATCCGCAGCAGTGCCAGCATCTCGAGTTGCATCGCTTCGCTGGGTGCCAATGAAGCAAAGTGCACGCATCCAAAGGACAAGGTGATTGGGGAAAGGGGTTAGGGGATAGGAAAACTCGGGAAACTCGGGAAACTCCCAGCATATACGCACCCAAATTTCCTGTGATAAAGGATTCATGAAGCTGAACACGCCGGGCGTCTGCTTCACTGGCTTCTTAATCATGATGGAGATGCCCAGCGACATGAACGGCTTGCTAAAGTCGATGACACGTTCGCGTTCGGCGGTAATCGTCATGGCGGCAATCGCAATATCCGCTTCCTGCAAACGAAGGAGTTCAGTTGGATCATGGGTCAGAGGGGGCGGGAGGGGGAAAGGGACACTCCGGACGGAGGAACTCACCTTGCGCACCAGCTCCCCCACCATTCCGTCCCAGCCCCCGTGGGCGCTGGATTTCTCCGAGCCGTAATTGCCATCCTTGACCAAGCGCAGCTCATCTGCAATTGACACACAGGCAAAAAGGGGGAATATATGTTATTGATAATAATAAAATATATTATACGTTTAAAATACAATTAATTTAAAAAACAAATTTTGTATGTTTTGATATCAAGAAGCATTTATTTAACAAAATAAAACGTTGAAACTATAGTTGTTTGACATAAGGCTTATTATTTTAGAAAAGCTTTGTGGCACTACTAAATGATTTAAAAGATATGTTAATTTTTTGAAAAAAAATAATACAGTGTGTATTGTCTAATTCAAAATTTCACTAAATATGTTAGTTTAAAAATAAATAGTTTTAAAACTGATTTTGTAGCTATAAATTGGCGGGTGCTGGTGAACATTACGAAATGTAACTTTTTATTAAAATACAAATTAAATTAATCGCAACAAATTCAGTATAAAAATTTGCTTCAGTGCACCAAAACGTATATCGCTGGCGGAGAGCTTACACGCCCGATTAAGCAGGGCATCGCGCATCACGCATTCACTTACAGTTAATGCCCAGTTCCTTGGCCAGCAGATCGGCGAGGTCCTTGCAGTAACCCTCGAAGCGCTCGTTGCCGTGCAACTTCTCGTTAAACGCCTCCTTCTTCAGCATGATGTAGGGCTCCTCCAGGACGGTGGTCACTATGTAGGTCCGGTTCTTCTCGAACTCCACGTGCGGACGCAGTCGGACGTACTTGGCATTTAGTGGCTGCAGCCCGGCATCGTCATTCCACTCGGCCACCTTGACCTGAGTTGTCAGAGAAGAAGAAGCCCCAAAAGATTATAAATTACTAAGGTGGGCAGGCCATAAATAATGCAGCCATCGACACCTTGCTCCCCAAGAGGGAGCAAACCGAATCGATATTTGCCTAACTTTGCATTATTTTCTGTTTTTCACAGTGCTAACATTTAGATAAGCGTTGTTTACTTGGGGATAATTCACAAAGATTAATTACTTTTTATGAAATCAAAAATGTTAATTACAAAATGTAGTCAATTATTTTCAAAAGTGAAATCTACATACATTCAAAATGTAACATTACCAAATATTTAATACTTAATTAAAAGTGTGGAACATATTTTGTGGCAAAAGCTTGTTTATAAATAGATAGAATTATTTCCTTTCCTAATTAAAGTCAAGCTAAAACTACTGCCTAGAAGTTGCACAGGGCAAACGGATTTAACATTTTCCCGGATGGCTGGGAACGCTGCCGCGGACCATTACACTCAGCCCCAAACAACACTAGACAGCAAAACACATACCATGGCGCTGTTTACTGTCATCTCGACGACGTGCAGTGTGTAATTGACGCGTCTGCCGTCATCGTTGAATTTGATGTCCCCGGTTAGTCCCTCGATTTCCACCTGCAGGGCGAAAGATACCAAGTGGAATGTTCAGTACAGAGTGGTTACATTTAGGGGGTGTGTGCTTAATTGCTTTGTCAGTTTTCCCGACTGGCAGGTGTATCGATGTCGTCGATGTCGACGATGTCGGTACATTGTGTCCACATCATCTCGTCGTCTGGGACATGGATGCCCTTACTCACCTTTCTCAAATAACGCGATATTTTATCGCCGTGCTCCCAGGCATTCACCCAGCCCTTGGCCGTATTGCAGTCCAGTGCCCGCGAGGCCATGCCACCGGATACGCCGGAATCGCTGCCGGGAAATCCACCGCCCGCACCACCACTACCACTGGCACCACCGCTGGCATTGTAGTTGTAGCCGTCGCTGGACGTCGAGGCCGCCGCCTGGGCCACCATTAGCGTCTGGCTGCGGCGCTGAACGTTGTTCCGGAACTGGTCCGGCTTCTTGCGCAGGATTTTGTTGAACGCTTCCACCAGGACGAACACCGCGTCGTACATGAGCGCCGCCTGGGCCTACGTTTCGTGAAAAAATTTATAAATTGAAAGATATTTTAATTAACAGTTTTAGAAAATCAAGATTATAGCATGGGTTTTATTGAAAATGTTACAGAAGTTAAAGGTTAAGAATGGCATCTAAGCTTTATAATGCTTTGCATCACAATGAAATGGAGGATACCTTTAATTAAAACTTTAAATGTTGTTATTTTAATAACGTTTAACATTTAAGTTGATAAACTTAAGCTCCTGATTTTTTTGTTTTTTTGGCATTCAATAAATATATTTCTCAATAATCAATTTAATTACAATTGTATTCGCTGCGATTTTATTTTCATATATTAAAATACACCAAAACCCTTCAACTATAATTATATTTTCGCTATACGCTTTCAATGCCGGTTTAAAGTTACATTTTTTGTATGACTAGAGGCTTAGTAGTTTTTATTTCGGGATAAGAACAGATAAGTTGTTTGCTATTTTAGAGTATAGTTTTATAAAAAGCAATTATGAGCGTTAAATTTACCTAGTTAAAATGGATTTCGTCAAAGTCATTCCTTTTTTTTAGACCTTATATCTCAACTATTATATTAATTAAATTTTTATTAATTGTGATTTGTTTTTCAAGCTTTAAACATTTTTTCCCACTAACACTTTGTTAAAGTCTTTCAATACTGATTTCAAGATTAATTTTTTTATGAAAATTTTACTAAAATGATCATGCAATCAGTATAATTAATTGCAAATTTTATTAATTGTTGTAATTTTTAGACCTAATATACAGGATTTTTAAATTATTTTATGCTAAAAATGGATATTTTTTTATTAGAGAAAAGTTAAAGTTGCTAGAGGAGCACGGGACTTGGCTATGAACCGTATCTAAAAGGATTGTTTTGGGAATAATAATAATATAATTCTCGAGGAAGCGCGATGATAGTCCATAAAGCCCCTCTCGGATTCGACACTGGTGAGGTGGTTTAATGAGTGCATTACACGCTGTTATTCACAATTTTGCCAGCCATTGCCCTCTGGGGCCGAGCTATCATTCGCCTTATATACCCCAACGGGGCAGGTGCGGCAGGTGGGGCAACTAGGGGTTAAGGGTTAAGCTAGCCCAAGACCCAGCGGGTCTTGATCCACGAAACGTGTCGCACATTAACCCAAACAACAGAGCGGGGCAAACTTTGTTTTAATATTTAACCGCCGGCTGGGCGAGTTCTTAAACTGGCCTACTGGCAGTTGGGCAAACACGAAATGAGCGAAAGGGAATGCCACACAAAGACTTTAATGTGAATTTCCCCCAGCACACACACGCAAGTCAAATAAACAAACAAGCGCTGCCAAAGAGAGCAGCGGTCCAGAAGCTGGACCGGAACGGACCGAATGGAAAGGACAGCGGACCAGACCGGACCGAACTGGACCGGAGAGAACTGTCCTGCAGCTGAATTCAACTAACGTTTAAGCGCCACAAAGTGAAATCTTTGTCAACAAGGATAATGCCAAGGAAATACAAATATAAACAGCCAGCAAGCGCAAACTAAACCAACTTGCTGCTGTCGCAAGGCTGTCTTTTTTTACACTTTAACAAATCTTTACAAAAAAAACTAACAATAAGGAAATATTGTTAAATAAATAATAATATACCAAGGAATATTATAATTTTGTCAACCTTTTCTTTTCTAAATGTTTTTAAAATTTCATTAATTACCATTACAAAAAAATTTGTAAGAATACGAAATGCAATGATTCTAGAAATAAGTGATGTATGATTTTGGGACTACATTTAGTTTAAGTTCAATTTAAATCTTTTCAATATTGAACTAAAAATCTGAACTATTTTTCAGATACATTTTATTGTTGCTTTGGATTTGTGGTCATTTGTTGGCAGTGTATTTGTCTAGGTTCTGGCAGCATTGACAAGGACAACGGAGCAGTTGCGACAAGGACACATGTGCCTTTGACTGCAAGTTGTGCGATGGCAATTTGTCTCCTGCCCGCTCGCTCGGTAAAAGTGAAATCTGAAATCTGTCGCAGGATGCGCATACTAGAGCGACTAAGAGGACGAGTATTTGACTACACGCAACACAAACAGAGGGACAAACACAAGCGCAAACAAAGCGCAGAGCAGCGACAAAGCGCCGCAAACTATGCTACACTGCCGACACCCGTCGCCCCGGCCAAACATTAAGTCCCCGCAAATATTTAACTGCCAAACTAGTGTGCTGGCCTCGCCGGCAGCGGCTACTCACCGAAATCGATTCACGGCCAGCGCCCACACTCATCTGGGGGTCCAGTCGCTTCCAGCTGTCGTAGAATTCCCGCACCAGCCGCCGGTTCGTGTCCACGATGCGAAAGCCCGTGATGTTAATGGCACCGAATTCGATTATCTCGCTCTCCCAGCGATCGTCCATGACCTGCAACACGGGACAATGGAATTGCAATTGGGTTGATAAAGGTACAGAGGGGGAAACCGGTAGTAGTTGGGAGTGTTTCCTCTTCTTTATGAGGCTTAAGCTTGAATTGTTATTATGGTCAATTTAAATATAAGATAATATTTTAACGCATTTAATCATAAAAATATAGTTTTAAAACGTACTTTATAAGATTAAATTAAATTAATAAATTTATTCAATTCTGTGTTTATAAGTAAGGGTTACTACACGCAAATAAAAATTGTCATATAAACTAAACTTTTGTTTCACGAATTTTAAACTTTTGGGTATAAATCATTTCTCAATAGGATGAGTATTAAATTAATACCTCGAAAGTAACAAATTAAAACATATATCGTTTAAAAAAATAAGGCTTAAAGCCACAGTTTTATGCTCTTCTAGATAGTAATTAATCAAAAAAATTTATTAACTTATTTTGAAGACACACATATTAAAACTTAAGTTTTATTTTTGGTAGTTATGAATATGTACTACGAATTGTTTACGCAATTTAATCATTCAAATATATTTTTAAGGTGTACAATTATTTTAACAAATAAATATGATTATATTATTATTATACTCAACATTGTAAAACTAATATCTAAGTTATTTTTTTAAAGCTGATACAAGTACAATGGAGAAATTGGAAGAAAGGTTTTATTTATTATGCCTTGTACCACACACCTTTCATTTAACATTCGCTTAATCGCAAATTAAGTTGTTATTCGAAAATTTATGAATTTTAGATAACTTAAATTTTTTAACAAAGTATATCATAACAAAAAAGCTCATGGTGTTTATAATTTAGGAAAACTAAATTGTACCTCTTTTGATAAGTGGCTCATATATACATATATAAATGTAATTTTTATACCCTTGCAGAGGGTATTATAATTTCAGTCAGAAGTTTGCAACGCAGTGAAGGAGACGTTTCCGACCCTATAAAGTATGTATATTCTTGATCAGCATCACTAGTAGAGTCGATCTAGCCATGTCCGTCTGTCCGTCCGTCTGTCCGTCTGTCCGTCTGTTCGTCCGTCTGTCCGTCCGTTTATATGCAAACTAGTCTCTCAGTTTTAAAGCTATCTGCATGAAACTTTCCCAAAAGTTGTCTTTCTATTGCAGGTAGTATATAAGTCGGAACGAGCCGGATCGGACGACTATAGCATATAGCTCCCATAGGATCAATCGGAAAAATAATTGAAAACAAATTATAACTTTGCTGTTTTTTAATTTTTTGTTTAGTTCTTCGACATATAGCAATGGTTAAATATTTCAGAATTATGGTTAAAATTTCATCAAAATCGGACGACTATAGCATATAGCTCCCATAGGAACAATCGGAAAAATAATTGAAAAAAATTATAACTTTGCTGTTTTTTAATTTTTTTTTTAGTTCTTCGACATATAGCAATGGTTAAATATTTCAGAATTATGGTTAAAATTTCATCAAAATCGGACGACTATATCATATAGCTCCCATACAAATAATAAAATTATATAAAAGAACAATCAAATAATTAAGCTGCAAATCGTCATAGCTTCAATGTTTTTAAACATATACGCAAGTAAATCATAATTTTAATGTTTTCAAAAATATTTAATTCTTGCGATAGCTGCAAGGGTATATGAACTTCGGCTTGCCGAAGTTTGCTTTCTTTCTTGTTTAAGTTGTTTTTGCAGATTATTTTATTTACAAACTCATTTAAAAATAATAAAATTGGTGGGAATAAACGAAATAAATAGGGATAATCGGAACATAAGTGGTTTAATTTATACCACTGATCCTGGTCTTAAGTATTGGTTTCGTCGTGGGTTTGTGTGGTGTTAACACTTACCAAACCACTCAGCAAATAGTGGTAGGTGCGACGGCCCAGTCGCAAATCGCGCACATGCTGGATGAGTATTTGCTTGGCCATTTCCGTGGGGCAGTCCAGGACGATGTGCTTGTTCTCGAACCGCCCGATCTGCTCCAGCGTGTGCAGGAACTCGATGGCCATGCTGACATTGGAGATGCGCTTGACCAGTTCCACTTGGAAGGACTCGTTACCGGGGCGCAGGCCCTGGTATATTTGCTGGAGGCGCAGCAGACCTGCGGGTTATCAAGTGTGATCCTGTTAATTAACTGAGTTTTGGGCAAATTTACACACATTCTGGGCCACCCGGACACGGACATATGGTCAGATACATAGATGCATTAGCAGGGGCACACAAATTACAGCCATCAACAGTTTTGCGAGTCGTTAGCCACTGCGAAGGAATAAGCCCGGGGCCCATGGGCTCCCAACGCCCAGTCCCTTATCAACAAGACGAACATTTGCAGCTCACAGGAAGCCCAGGGGCTGGAAGGGGTCAGACAAGGGGTTACGCCCATCCACCCGACGAGAAATCAAGTTCACAGCACCATTCACGCCAAAATCTGCTTATGCAGAAAGCTCGTTTAATGCGAATTTAACTAAATTCGGATATAAGCGCCTTACTTTATTGGAACCGATGCTAATCAGCTGATGTTATCAACTCAGTTATCTCGTTTTTTCAGGGAACAGTGAAAGCCCATTTGAAGAGGATATTTTTGTAACAACAATAAGGGCTTATAAATTGTTAATTTAGAAAAATATGAAAAAATATTGATTTACTTGTACATCTTTGGCATTGAAAGAGTAAAGTCTACCAACTATGTTTTAAAATCAAAAGACACGCTTTTAAGCTTTCAATTTGTTTAGTTTCTGACAATTATTTAATGTCATAAGCTAAGCTTATATCTAACCTGAATATGGCAATTTCAAAAGGTACCAATGATATTGAAATCTATGACACATTTATGATATAAGAAATGAAAGCACTTCAAAAAATGCTTAAAAACAAGTAATATATCTATATGAAAGTTCCAGCTAATTATAACTTAAATGTCCACATTTAAGTCTGTTCACTCTTAAACTCGGGAACATTTGTGCTTAAATTTAAATCCCTTAAAATCTGCCTTGACAACGCTCCAGTTTTCTTTGTCGCCTGCGCCTTGACATTTGCTTTGTCTAAAAATAGGCCATACACGCCCCCTTGGCAACCTCGCCCCTGCCCCCGTCCCCCGCACAAACAAAAGCCAAAGGAGCAAAATCAGTTTCAATTTGAAATTTACCGAAAACGGATACAAGGATGCGTACATGCCACTGCGTATCCAGCAGATACCCCACGACGGGTTGATGGGACTCGGGCCCCCGAATTTAGGCCAACTGCGGCAATGTTGGCAATGCCAGGGCCCGGGGCAAGGCCAACTTTTGGACCACTTGGCAGGGCCAGGGGAAGCCCAATTCCGGCATCATCGTCGGCCCACTGCCATCCTGATATGCGCACGAGAATCCAAATCCTCTGCCAGCGCAATTTGCATTTGTGCTTATTGAGTTATGGCTGCAACTAACTGCTTTCATTCGCACTTAAATCGAGCGCTGTGCTCGAGGCTCCGTCTCGGGCTTCTCCTTTTCGTCCTCCCGCAGGACTTGCCTTAACTTTACGAGTCAGGACTCAACGATTCAATGCGCTTGGGACAGAGGAGTACGTACAAACAGACAGCCAGATGATTTGTATTACAGGCTACGCAGCAAACAAAGGAAAAGGCGAAAGGAAAAATGTGAAGGAGCTGTGGAAAACCAAGGAAAAGCCAGCCAGGATGCCGAGGATGGAAAAATCTCGACTGGCTCTCGATGGATGTCGCATGAGACATGGCGGTGCAACTCCAATGCGCCTTCAATTTATGTTTGCGGATAAAATGGGATTTGCTTTTTGCTTCTGGCTTCTGCTGGATTTTGATTTAGACATTGTTGTTGCTGCTGCCGCTGCCGCTGCTACTGCTGTTTCGATTGCCACGCCCACTGCTACGCACGGGCGGAGCGTACTCAATACATTTCCAATTTGTTGTTGCTTTGATTTGCACTATGCGGGGGGAAGACGTATATATCCCGAATTTGTAGGGTATGCAGGGGTAGTTGGGGTAAATCGGAAGTTTGTCTATAAATTAAGCCTAACCATAGTTTTGAGCGAATATAATCAGATTGGAGAAGCTAAACTTAAATGTGGGTATATATTCATATATTATTATTAATAAAATAATAGTGTTTTAGTTTTATTAAAAATATTTTTTGCTTGAACAACAGAAAATGTCTAATCAAAAGTTTTATCTATTTCTAACCACAAATTTTAACGAAATTTAATGGAGATTATAAGTTAAAGTAAAAATTAGGTAGTTTCTTTTGTAAGTTTATTTAAAAAACAATTGTTTTTTTATAAAACAAGTAATGGAAAAGGCTCTTTGAAATAAATAAATATAAATATTTGTATTATAACTGTTTTAGATTTTAAAATAATATGTTACTTTTAAATAGAAAAAACTCTACACACTCATTTACAAAATTCAACCATTTGAATGGCTGAAAATGAATACTCTTTGTGATCGGTATATAGCCTTTTTGGGTATCAACTCGTCCTGAATAATATATAGACTCCCGACTCTATATCTTCCTGTGTAGATGTGTGTGTGGATGAGTGAGCGGCCATTTTTTGTGCGCTCCGCTCGTTGTGCAATAAATTTTCTGCCTTGCCTTTTATACAATTTCATTTGCTGGCACTTCCTCTGCCTCCCACAAAGCCCCCCATTCCATCTATTTCGCATCCATTCGCTTGGCTTGTGTTTGGATTTGATTTTTGTGCTTTTTTCGATTCGAGATTTGCCGCCCGGATTTGGATTTGGGGTGTGCGTATGTGCGTGTGCATCTATGTGTGTGAATCGGAAAATCGAAAGTGTAATTGAAGAGCATGCTGTTGCGGCCGAGGATTTTGTTTTATTTCATTTTTGATATCAAAACATTTTTGTGGCTCGCCTCGCATATAATTCGAGTTTCCCGATCACCTCCTCCTCCCTCCCGCCCATCGACTTTATGCCTCGAAATTGGCATGGCATCCCCACCAGAAACCAGTACCCAGAACCCAAATCCCAATTCAAGTCCCCATCCGTCCGTTCTCGTATCTTTGTGTGTTTGAGCATTTCCGTTGAGTTTTATTGTTTTATTTCGAGCTGTGGCCGGCGCTCTTTCATTTTCTTTTATGTAACGAATTTAATTCACAATTATATTTATTTTTTGTACCGCCGGGCCAAATTCAATTTGTTTCGAGCAGCACAAGGCGAATTGGAATTGAATTTGAAAAGTGCCAGGAGACGAAGATTGCAGAGCTCGCTGCCACTCAATCTGGCCACTATCCACTATCTCTATCTCTCCAGTGGCTATGCAAATCTGTCAGCCACAGCCACGCCCAACTTTCACTCGGATGCGAAAAGTAAACAAGACAATTTGTTATGTTAAACAAAAGTTAGTTTTGCGGAAATGAAGTTTTCCTGCCATCGGTAGCGACACCAGCTCGCATAAGCAGATGCAAAAGATACACAGATAGTCGTAGTCGTGCTCGGATACAGAAAGAGATACGGATATGGACATCAGATATCACACACGGCTAACAAGTAAGACATTTGCTAACATATTTTATGGAGAAACTTGATGGCGGGGGGATGAAACGCTTGAATAGTAGATAAACAAATGTAATTACTATGGAGAAAGTTGGGAAAAAGTAATGGCCACCGGGAAACACGGCCTGCCACCAGCCGCTTTTCATTTCCCGATTGACTGCAAATCCAAACATTCCATAATTTATGCATTAACTGCTTGTAATTAGGGCACAGCAGAGGGCCACGCCCCAATTTAGCAGCTTGTTATGGTTTTTTACTGGTCCGCCTGTTGTTGCTATCAAAAACTTTGCCGCTATAATTACTTACAAACTGCGGCCTCGTTCGGTTACTGGCAACTGGGAAAATTATGCTGACAAGCTCAAAGGCTTTGCGCATATGTTTTCAATGGCCTCCGAAGGGGGTGGGGGGTGCAGAAGCGGGGAAAAGCGGCAAAAGCGGTGGCTGGCAGCATTAAATGTATCAAATAACATGAAAGTGAAAGCGCAGTAAACCCCATAATGGTTAAATTAATGGCAGTCAGCCGGAACTGGAGGCCTGAGCCTCTCCTTTTCTGGCCAAGGACGCGTCCGTTGTCTTAACGCAATTTGCGCTGCCATTTGACGCAGTTTATGCAAATTCTTCTGTGATTTAAATTATGTAACACTCTCTATGGCGGCAACAATCAGCGCTCGCTTATTATTCATGATGCCCACTCTATCCCAGATTCGTTTCAGATTTTTATATCCACACAAAGCACTCATATCGAACGTCGAATTGCCACGGAAGATACATATTTGATGGCTCCAGCCCAGGCCTTGTTGTCTCGATTTCGGTTGGGTTCCATTGGCCCAGAATCACAATCAAGTCTTTCATCTATAAACAAAACCATTTACATAATTCTGCAGTTAGGGTTCAAGGGTCGCATTGATTAGCCGTGGGGTTCAACTTCATCTTTAATACCTAGGCGGTGTCTTTAATAAACCATACTGGTCAGTCGAGTGAATTGCTGACGTATTCATTGCAGCATGAGCAAGCAGATTTTCACACGTCCTTAAAAGAGCCCACGCACCGCTCTGTATACTTATCTGTATCTGTATTTGTCTCTTGGCATCTGTATCTGGGCCTTTGTATCTGTGCTGCTGTATCTGTGAACTCTGCGTGGAATGTTTATTCCTTTTTTCTCGCCCTGGCCCCCGTAATAAATTTCATTTCACGGCAAGTCAATGTGCTGTTAACACGGCAATGGGCAGGACCACGCCTACTCGGCGCTTTCTCTTCTTTATTCCCAGATTCCTTCTTCATTTTCGGCAGCTGCCAGGACACACATGGCCCACATATATGTATATATATATTTATATATATCTATATACGTACATGTAAGTAAGACATTTGCTTTCATTGCAGACTGTTGATTGTATGCTTTTTCATGCCGAAATATCGATGGCAACGCGGCAGACTCATTGGGGTCATGGGAAATTGGTTTCTACCAATCTTATAAAAAGCTACCGAAATAACACTTTGCTCACACTCTCATAAAGAGGGGAAATTAATGATTTGGTGAGCCAAAAAAATCCGAATTAAAGAAGAGATTTCGCGATGTCTTACGGATCCTTGAAATCTGGCTGGAAATCGGCTAGCCGAGCATCGCCACCTGTCACTTTTGCCTGTACATGTCATTTGTTCTAGTGTCTCGTACGTGCAAATACTTTGCAATTCATTGGCACTGCCTGTCTGTGGGAAATTTGCTTATACGGCTCATTTGACGTGGCTGGCGTCGATGACTGGAAGCGGGACAGCTGCTCGGAGCAGTTAGCATGTCAAGTTGCCCCCATATGGAATGAAGTTATTTCAGCTCGCTTTGTGCGCTGCTCCTGCCATTTCAATCGGTTGAGTGGAAAGTGATAACATTGTGTTTTCTTTTACGGGGCGTGCTTATTCGTCCTTGCTTTAAATAATGAAAATAAGCAAAATAATAGAACTTGGAAGGCACAATTAAATCTCGATTGACTTCTTCTTACACTTTATTGAAATCTAAGTTCCATTCCTTTAAAAACATTGAAATTAATTATATTTTTAAATTATATTTTGAATAAATAGAATTTATTTAAATTTTTTTATGTACGAATACTCTTTATTTGAATCGATTTCGTTTTCGTTTGATAACCTCTTCACAAAATGCAAATAATCTCTAATAAGTAATAACTGTTTAAGTCGATCTAAAATCAAATCGCTTTTTTAAAACCATAGTTGTATGCAGCCTATATATTTGTTTGAACAAAATTTTAAAAGCCTTAAGTAATTAAGTAATAGTGATTTAATTCCAAACGAAAAACATTTAAGCCAAGATCCAATTAGTTCTTAATAATCAACAATATCACTTTAAATATTTGACACTTATTTATTTAAAACCTGCAACGGAGTTTAGTAAACTTCAGTTTAAGGATTAAAGGATAAACTCCCAAGGAATTTATATGTCGCAAACTTTAAGAGCGAATCTTGTGCGCGGATTTGTTTGATGACCTGTAGATGGCCCGCCCGCTTTTCTTGTCGGGAAAATCCAATAGCCGCAGGCGGCGCAAGTGTTTTTTAGTGAACAATCTCACACACTCGCGCACATAGACAGCGTAAATATAATGTGGCATAGCCGGGGGCTGGCACGTATTGGAATTTTCCGGCGACTCGACGAGCGTCGGGTAAATACAATAATTTCACAGCTAAAAGGAAAATGTGTGTAAGCCAAGTCGTAAATACAAGCGAGAATAAACTTCTAAGCCGCTGGCCCACTTCGCATGAATTAGATCCCGGCGAGAGGGGAAAAAACCCATAACAAAATATTGTTTGTGTTTGCATCGATTGTTGTTTCTGTTGTGATTGTTCTACACGCCACTCGAAAAATCGTATCTGAAGCCGGCCATTGCCCATAAATAGTTCTTTTTTTTCGGCCCATTTTGTTTTCTCCATCTTGCAAAGGCAAGGCGCAAAATGTTTTCCCTATTTCTTTGTAATAAACTCGTTGGCGCGTCGAATAAACAAAAGAGGAAGCCATTCCACGACAAAACAGTAGCCTGGCCAAAAACAAAGGCCGTTAAGGGGCGTGGACGGTGCTACGTGCCAGAAGTTGCCATGTAAACATGGCCATAAAGCAAGCAGCCGAGAAGGAAATTTGGTAAAAATGAAAAACGGCCCAGCAGTTTTGTCTACTCATATCTATTAATTGGCCTTAAAGCCATATGCAGGCAATCAGAATTTATTAAGCTGCTAACAAGAAGCCACAGAATTGATTGAGTGCCACTAAGCATTTGGCCCGGCTTAAAACAACCGATGAGCTACACAAACACACGCTGAGAGTGAAAGCAGAATGAGGGGGGAGATTAGCAAACACAGACAGCCGGCAGGAGATCATAAACTGGCTCGAATTGATTGAGTGGCGTTGGCCACCGCAAAAGATTTTCACGTGGCTTTCATTAATAACAATAATGAATAAGAGCCAGACACCGACCTCCGTTTCTCCATCCGTCCGTCGGTGGCCACATAAACCAATTGTCCGACTGCCAATGGCGCAAAATGTCAGCGAGGAAAGGAGCAGACGGGGACTCAATGCAGACGGCGGTGTCATTAAATTTTATTTATGCACTGGGTAAATGGAAAATGCTTGCAGAATCTTATAACAAAGCAAATTTACGCAAGAGTGAAATGAGGAAAGCACGACTTACAATTTCACTTGCAGAAAAATATTAAAATAGTAAAATGATGCTATAAGGTTGAAAGCTTAGTTTAGTTCTAGGAGATATATTAATCGCCTATTCTAACGGAATGCATTATTTATATACTTTTTTGGAGAAAGGTTAGAGCTCTTTTAAAATAACTATGCAATCTGTAAGAAACAATTTTCTAGAGTGTATTTATTATTGAGACCCCTCCCCAACAGCATAGTTTGCATAGATGAGGTTGCGAGAAGCGAAAACGCTTCCTATATAATTCCTTCTATAATATTTCTTTGCCATGTATTAGTATGCATGCTGGTTGTACTCACCATCGTGGGAATCGTAGAGATAAATTATTTTGCGCCAGCCATAAAACTGTATTGTATCAATGATGGCCTGATGATAATCCGGGCGCATGCTGAGGGCAAAGTCGAGGAAGCCAGACGATGGCGTAAGCACCTAAAACGCGAAAATTATGGAAAGCAGCCGCCAAATCGGGCCAGAAGGAGAAATGGGGTAGTGGGGAAGAGGGCAAGGACATGGCGAGTTAGTAAACATGAATCATTATTGAGTGCTCATTGTTGTTGGGCCCTGTTTTGGGCTCGTTTCGGGCATTTGCCTGGTTGATTTATAGGGCGCTCGGCCTAAACGAGGCCAAAAGTGTGTTATAAATTTTTAAAGCGCACGCACACAACGGGCGGGGCAGGACATCATTAGAAACAAGTGGCCAGGTTGCCCTGCTTGGTCCCAGCTCACTAGTATTTATAATGATTTGTACCTGGGCGGCTCATAAATATTTTGGCCACTGGCCCAGCTGTGTGCGGAGTGCCTTTTTGGGTGGGCCTTTCAAGGTTAGCAATTTATATTGCGAGCCAACAGTGCGTATGATTAATATTTCATATTTAAATAGGCAAACGACCTTGGCACTCGCTTGGCTCCGCTTTAATATTTATTAATGCCTTAATGGGCTCACCTTCTCGGGGAACCAGGGCGTCACGAAGGGCATCTGGAAGGTGTTCGAGTAGGAGTGCAGTGTATCGAAGGAGTCGGGCGAGACGGCGCCCAGCATCGAGTATACGCCCCGTGAGAACTGATTGCAAACTGCAGAGATTAAAGCGAAGGAGAAATGGGAAATAAATGTTTTATGATATTTTTTGCTCTTATATGCTTTTAAGCTTAAACTTTCGCAGCAAAATATCATCAATATTACTTATATATATATTTTTTAAATGTTGTAAAGATTTAAGATTCAAATTCCAAATAAGAAAATATAACAGTAAAATAAGTGTTTATAAAAGTGGCCAATAATTGGTAAGTAAATGTTATTTGTCGACTGAAGATATTTTTAAATTTTATTTATCGAACAATTTTGCAATATCCCATTGTTATTTAGAAATGAGAGAATACCAAATGCAAAATCAAATTGTATATTCTTACTTTCGAGTTGAATAGCAAAATGATAACAAAAAATGAAAAATAAACAAAAAGTAATGGAAGACTTTCTAAAAATGCGCATAATTAATAGATTTTCAGCGTAACGAGATATCTTGTGGTGTATTTACATTTTATACTGTTGCATGGCCTAACAATATTCATGGACGTCGACTGCATCTCATGAATTTAATTCAGAGATGAATCAAAATTCAATAGCTCAAATAATTGTTGCCTAACGAGAGTTTTGAGTTCTTGATTTGCCCCATAAAGTTATTGAGTTTCCCCACCCGATACTCACTCAGTCGTGACAATTTAAAGGCATCCGCCGTGTTGATCACATCCACGTAGGCCTGCAGCTCGAATCGGCGGGATGAGACGTTCAGGTTGTGATTGAGCATCGCATACTTGAAGGCCGACTGCACCTCGTCGGTTCCCTGCTCGAAAATGGCACCTGTTCCAGGTAGACAGGTTGAAGGCGACATGCAAAGATGTGTAAAATTGCTGTTAGTGCTCGACCCGGGGAAAAGTTTCGCTTTTTTGGGGATGCTGCTACTGCTCCATCGAAATTGTCAATTAAGTTCAAAGCAAAGGCACTTTAAACTTTGTAATTGCTTTTGCGCTCGAATTTTATTTGTGTTGTTGCTCTTGTAATTTTTTTTCTTCTCTTTTTTATTTTTGGGAAAACTTTGTTGCTGCCGTTCTGGCTGGTGTTGTTGTTGTGGTGGGCAATTTGAGCCAATTTTTAAGTGGCGTTTGCAGCAAGCTAATAAGCGTGGCGTTTCAGTTTTCAAAGTGGCCAACAAAAAAATTGAGGAATAAAGCGAAATAGAATGAAACTGACTCTTGGCAAACTTCATTTGGCAGATGATTCGCAACGAAATGTATATAACAAAAGATAAAAAAAAGTTTAAAACATTGTTGATTTACGAATGTTTGAATTTTTTTAATGCAAACTCTTAAAAAATTAATTGGTTTTTATGGTACATTTTTTACTTTTTCAATCTACAATAATCCTAGCCTTGGGATATATTCTAATTGCAGTTGTTAAGTTAAATGTCTTAAGATCCAAGTAATCGATATTTGCCTTAAATATGAGCTAGATTTCCAGAAGAATCCAATAAGTAAAAATTGTGGTAAATAAACTCAAGCATTTTAAAGCGAGTTATAAACAAGTTGAAGATACAATATTACTTCGCTCTAAAAGAACGAGCGTATTTCTTAGAAACTTAAAAACTTTAAAAACAAATTATTTGCTTATTAATAATGTTCTCCTTGAAAGGTGGTTTTTCCGAGTGTCAAAGAAAAGGGGGATTTTGGGGTCGTTCTTGCCATTTTGCAGCTGAGGCGTGTGCAGCTGAGCGGCTATAAAATAGAAGTAAGTGCCGGGACAAAACCAGGACACGAGCGGCTGCCATTGGGCGGATGCAGCTCGAGTCGCTGTCAGATGCATTGGGCTTACGGTTACGGTTACTCACCTAATGGGATTTTCTCGGTTAATGATGGCTGTGCGCTAACTCCCCCGCCGCCGTCCCCGTTGCCACCGCTGCTCCATGTTAGCCATAATAAAAAGCTTGGCCAAAGGCAGCTCAACCTTAAGCCAAAGCGCATTTTGCAGCCCGTTGATACTGCTGCTGATGCTGCCAGTGCTGCCGGTGTTGGCGGTGCTGCCTTGTTGCTATTGCTATATCCTTGCTATATCCTATTCCTGCGGAGCAGGACTCCACTAGTTGTTGCTGTTAATTCCGCTTTTCCCCTTATTTTCCGCAGTTGTAGTTGTAGTTGTTGTGGCGTTCGCTTGTCGTCGCTGGCATTGCGAGCATTTTGCCGCACTTAGCGCAGCATTTGCATAATTTGTGCTGCCTGCATTTATTTTTCGGGTCAGCGATGGAGAGGGCGAAAGTATGTTAAATATATCAGAAGATTTTCGGGAGATTTCGTTTTAGGTTATCATGCAAATTGCGTCCGTGTAAGTCGCTTAAATTTCTGGCTTTGTGTGCTTAATTAAACGTTTCCCTGCTTATTGGGGCAAATTAGTATGTATTTTTTAAGCCCAACCTTTGAGCCACCCCCAAGCTATTCACTTCGGCACGCGTTGGCCTGCACGTGTCTCCGACACCTGAAAAGTGAGAACTGCACTGGAAATAATATTTCCTAAGAAGTTACTGAATTGGAACTTTCCCTGAATTAAAGTTAATAAGCTTACGGAAAAGCGTAGAAATCGACTATATCCTAATTTCAGGCAAAAATTACGCATTGGCACTAACTTTGTCGTTAAAACAGGATTCTTATAACGGATTTTAGATAATAACTCTTATTTATTGACTTAAAACATTCCAACTTTCTTGTAAGCAGAGTTAGTTGATATAACGGAATAAACAAAATTTTAATTTAAAACAGCGAAGATAGAAATTTGTTTGAATTTGAAAACTTTCTAGAATTTGGGACTGCTTTGGGTAAGATTTCTGTCTCTGTTTGGAATGAAATAGACTCTTTAAAAAGCTTGTCAGATACCAACTTCTTAACATTTTTGAAAAATATGACAGATAAATATTATTTTTGAAGTTGAAAAGTTACAGAATTTCAGACCACTTTGTCTAGCATTTTCTTGCTCTGTAGCAACAGGTAAACTGGCAACTGGCACCTGGCACAATGGCAACCGACTTGGCAACTGTCGCCTTCCATTCACTTTCCGCTGAGGCTGGCATTTGTGCGAGTGTGGGTGCGAGTGTGTGCCCAGTGAACTGTATGCAAATATGTACACCTGGTCTATATGCAGGTGTGCGCTGCGTGTGCGTATGTGTCTTGCTGTTGTGTTTGTGCGTTGTCAGTGTGTCACTGTGCCAGCAGCTTGTGCAGTTATTGTTGCCTTCGCCTCCGCCTCCGCCCCTGCCATGCCTCCTTTTCCACATGCTTCCCCTGCCACGCCCCCTCGGCGCATATCCCCCAGTCGTTATCCTTTCGGTTCGCTGACTGTTTTTGTGCTGATTTTGCGCTTATTTTAAATGTCTTTTATGCATGTTGTTTTTGTGCGCTCCCTTTGCTGCTTTATTTATGTTTACGTTTTTGTTTTATGCCTTTTATTGTTAATTATTTAAAATTGCAGAGCTCAGGCTGACTGAGTGACTGCCCGCTTGGCTGTGTGACTCTGACGGTCGGTCTGTGGGTCCTTCCTCTCAAAAATGTCTGTTTTCCATATCCCTTTGGCCTTTTTCCCTGTTTTTCCGCCCACTTTCGAGCAAGCCACCCAAAAACGCACGCTTATTGGAATTTTATTTTTGGATCGCCGTTTTTTATGGGGGGAAATGTTTTTACATTTCACGTCTGCATTCCCCCAGGGCTTTAAGAATGGTTTAATTTTTGAAATTGTTTTTAAATCGGCTTATTTGAGGTATGCCGCACACAGCATGCCCATTTGTATGAACTTCGTTCTCGTTAACTCTTGAACGTTGCTGGGTTACACGAAATCGGTTTTTGTATTTTTCAAGGATAAATATTCATAACTTGGGCATTGTTTATCTGATTTCGGTTTGGGGCAGATCGATTTCAGTTTACCTTTACTATTTCTGTAAACTTATTGTATTACTGATGCATGCACAGAATTTTATCTTTACGAGTATGTGGGTAATGAATACAGAGGGCTTTTTTATTTAATAAAAATATAAAAGTTATTCGAAATATTTACTTTCTTGATTAAAAATAGTTAGGAAAGCGATAAAAAAAGAGTTAAATGGTTCTTTAAATGTTCTTTAAATATTGTATAATATTTCATTTAATAAAAATATATAAGTTATTCATGCTGTTTATTAGTTATATGCGAAATATTTATTATGTTAATTAGAAATGCTTAATTAAAAGTGAAGAAAATGGTTTTCCCAAGTAGCGTTAATACAAAAATTGTTCGAGCTAACTAAGTTATCTTTAAATTCTAAATTTCAAAGAGTTATAGATAGAGCCTATCCAGAGTTCGCTCCCCTGTACTTGAAAAACTTTATCCTTTGAAGTTTGTTTTGCTGTTTAACCACTCCTTAAGCGTATCAGTAGCAGTAACTAGTCCCAGGGGCAACAAAAAAGAGAACCCTTTCTCTGCGACTGGGCCCATTCATTCATTAGGCAAACATTGACCGAAGCAATCTACATAAAACCACTTGAGCGAAAAGTTGCAGTCTGTTCAGTTTCAGTGTCTATTTTAGCCGGGCCCATAAAAACCAGAGTCCAGACCCGGATCCGGGTTCGAGTGCGAGTCCGGGGATGAAACGCCGGCGACAACGCCGTGGAACGGGCTTGCTCATCGCGAACGGGATTATTTAGCGCATTTAGAAAATAGGTTAACAGACGCTTAATATTCATATAGCCATGCCTCGAGGCACTGGCACTCGGAACTTTATTCGTTATAATGACGATGGCAAAACTAACGCAAAGTGCGACGAGAATTGCGACTCGGCCCGGCCAGCTTTCATTTCCATTAAACGAATGATCCCACTTAATTAAATTTAAATTAGGAGCCTAAAGTTGAACGTCACGGACGTTTAAGTGGATCTGAGTCGAATCGCCCGGGACTTGGCTTGTTTAGAGGAGCCAAACAAAAAGGCGGCCCAAACACAGGCGGACCCAGATAAGTGAAACGAATGAATGGCCATTCAGGACAGAGAAGCGGAGGAGCTGCATCGCTGTCCTGCGCAGGCACTTCCGTTAATTAAATAATTATTTTGTAGCCACTTGCTGATTACTTTTCGCCCGACTCTCGCCTCTATTCATTCGCAACTTAACACGTTGCTTGGACTCGAGATACTGCAAATACTGAGCCGGATCCGGGGCCGTCCTTTGTGAGTGCCCTAGTAATTTACAGCCAGCCAGCCAGCCAGATGATAGGCATCGCCCAAAGTCGGGACCTTCAAAATTTGCCGCTGAAAACGAACTCTGCCACAATGTTTTTTTTTCCTTTCCCTTGTCGACGGGCACGTGCGACCCGTGGATGGAAAACAAAACACGATGCCAGGTATTTAGCGAATCCGGCGAGATAAAAATGTAACAGGAAAATTATTAGGCCGCTGATAAAATCCATAATATAAGGCAGCTCATTTGCATTTCAATGAGGTGATTAGTATGCCAATGTCATGCCGAAAAAGCAAGGTAACATCCATACCCAATAACTGAACATATCTGAATTTTCAATTTGCTATCTCTTCTAATTTATATAAATGACACTTTATTATATCTGTTTTTTGGTTCAGCTGCCCCAAAAATTATATCTTTATCATGACTCTGTTTTCATGTTTGTATGCCAAATATTTACGTTGTAATTAGCCTAAATCCCGAGAAAAATTCGAAGAAATCGTGGCAATCAAAGACAAGTGCCCCGATAATTGATAATTTATTTTTCTTTCTCTGAATCTGAGAATTTCCCATGCCAACGAAAGCCAAAGTCACAAATAATGAGCACAAATTCCGCTGTTTATATTAATGCTCATCAATAACCAAAGGTCGGGGCACTTACAGAGTCACTAAGTCATTCCCTCAGCCAGTCAGTCATTCAGTCAGCCAGTCAGTCATTCAGTCAGTCAGTCAATGGGGCCTCGACAAATTTGGCAACTTACAAAAAAGAGGGCCGGGCATTTGTCGCTGTTCATTTGCGGCTTACAATTCCTTCCAGTCCTTCGGATTTATTTTTTCTTCCTTTACTTTCGTTTTGTTGGTGGCTTGAAAGTTGTTTGGTCACACACAGCACACTTAAATTGCGGCTTTTCTTGCTTAGCTTTTTCTTTTGGGCGAAACTTGAGGAATATTTGGGAATTGGCTCTTAAGCGACTTTTACATTTGCATAAGCTGCTGGCACACAATTTTAAAAATGATTGCCGCTACTTTATTATCACTTAATGCGCGCGACTCCGGTTCGGTTTTTCTTATTCTTTTTTTTTTTGCCCTGCGGTTTCTTTTATCACTCTCCTCGAATTCGGTTTTTTGGCCCGATCCGCTCTGAAGTTCGTTAAAGTCCGTCTTCCGATTTTCCGATTTTCCGAGTTTCCGATTTCCCTAGTCCGCTAGAGAGCCAGCATCCTTTGGACTATCCGCCGTAATCGTCCTGTTTGACGCGCGCACGACTGAGTACTGAGTTGGATGCTGAGCAGGTGTGGTTGAGACTCGAAATCCGGCAGGGCGACAAAGCTACAAAAGTGCGGCTCTCCCTCGTCATTCGGGAAAACTCGGAAAACTCGGAGGCTGTGCTCAGTGTACTAAAAAGGGCGGCTCGGCGAGAGATTTTCGGGCCCAGAGAGCGAGCGCACACGCAACTGTCTGCAAAGCGGCCAAAAACGAGAGAACCCGCTGGCAGACGCGTGTTTCTGGCAGTGTTACTGACCTAGTAACCGTTTTATTCTTTTTCATTCTTTAAATTTACTCTTTGCCAGAACAACAACAGCAGCAACAGCAATAACAACTAGAGTACATCTTGTCGTTCTCTGGTCGGTTGCCCTTTTATGGCCCGCTCGTGAGTGCAGCACAATCTGCAATTGTTGCTGTTGCTATTGCTCTTGGCATTTGGTTAGTTGTTAAGCCAAAGCCGAGTGTTAGCCGGAATCCATAGCCAGAACTTAGGAGCCGAGATAAATTAAAGTGCTTAAAGTAAGCCACTGGCAAACGCCAACAGATTCATATAAATAAAATAAAACTAATTTTTAGTCCTTGGAAAATCTTCCAAAATTTATTCAGTGTTAATTTTAATTTTTAAATAAACAGATTTAGAAATAAGAAACAAAAATAAACATTTGAAATTTTCAAAAACAACTTTATTTATTCTTTGTTTTTATTTTAAATATACAAACTCTTTTTGAACTTAGTTCAATCATATATAATAAATTACATGCAGTTTTGACTCTTAATTTTGTCTTACAAATATGAAAAGTGAAAATAACCTATTTTGAACAATTACAATAATAAAATAGATCAACCAATGGGGTACAGAGATAGTGCTGCTCGTGTCGGTATTTATTTTCTTATTGATCCAGTCAATATTCAGGTACACATCGGTGTACACAGATGGCTTATCATCGCCACATCCCACGATAACACTTACGATCCCGTAAACTGTACTGCCGTGCATCAAAGGAGACCCCCAATCCCCGACACACGGTTGCTGTGCTGTGACTGGGTTATCGTCTATGGCGCAAAGGAGGCCCATTGTTGGAACATTCAGAAGTTTGGCACATTTTAGGGAGTCTATCGTCATCACGTCGATATAGAGCAAGTAAGAGGCCATCGGACCGGCCTATATGAGTAAAGTTTCTAATTAGATCGAGTTCAGTTTGTGTTGTATATTAAAAAAAGTGTATTTTGTGTCCTGAGCAGAAAAAAGATTCGGATTTGATAAATAAAATTGATATTAACAAGAAAGGAATTCCACATCGGCATGTTAGAAACACGTTTGCGCGTAAACGGACTAACTGACACGGCAAGATCGACTTTCCAAGTTAGGCTGATCAAGAATATATATAATTTATAGGGTCGAAAATGTCTCCTTAACTTTTGATCGAAATTGTAATACGCTTTGCAGTTCTTTTAAATCGATACAGAAAGAGGCTTAACTGGCATATTGCTGAATTTCATAAAATCCTAAAATACTATTTTGTAAACTTTTATTTTCTATGGCCACTCGACAAAGAATTACTGTATATAAGAGCTAAGATACCAGAAAATAAGAAAAAAGAAAATACACTTAATGAAGTTGAACTTCCATAGCTCGAATTTCGTTAGCCCGAACTTGTTTAAAAGAAATGTTTGAACTCGAAAGCTCCATAATTAGAATCAATTCTGATAGCTGATAATGGTTTAAGTAATTATAACAAATTATTTCATTTAATAATTTCACCAAAAACTATGTCTTAATAATGCCAATATACTTACTTGATACACTCTTCCCCAGCCCATGACATTACATCGAAGACCCGGCGGAGGACTCTGAAGTGGCATCTTAGCTACGGAAATATGTTTACTATTTCTTGGCAACGCGTTCTTCAACTTTAATAATCCTATATCCTGTTGATTGACCTTTGTAAAGTTATCGGGCAACATTATCCGCTTTACAGGAGTTACGAAAGTGCTGTGCTTTATATACTTGAGTCTATTGACAGCCGCAGCAACAACGAGCAGCATTCGACTGGCATACCTAATCCTTCGCTTGCTGGAAGATTTTTGACTATAACTTATCCTTCTTTTTTCAAAAGCTCACCATAAACCCACTCAACAAGGCAGTGTGATGAGGTCAAAACGAAGATTGGAGACAGGATGACTCCCGAGCAGAAATGATTGTCTCCAAAAAACATTCGCGCAGTTCTTGTCCTAATAGACACCACAAATTGAGACAGTCGTATAGACTCTTCGTCGAAATTGGCGTCGGTCAAGCGCTTAGTACGATTTAAGGATATAGAAGGTGCATTGTGCGACGGATCTGCGCAACCCGAATGTGGCAAAAGTAATAAAAGGAGTTGTAAGCCCACAAAATTTTGAATATTCATGACAACTTTTGCAATGTTTATAGGCAGTAAAAAATTTATGAAAAAATTAAGTGACACTATTTTTAGGAAAGCCTGTTTGGACTAGTGGCATCATTTTTGAATTATTTGAATTTAAACAAAGCACTTAGAAAATTATTTATAATAAAACATGCTTTGATAAATTAAGTTCTTGGGGTAAATTGTTTGCAATTTTGGAAGTTAATTGAGTTCTTTGGTGAATAATAGTAGATGTTCCAAAAAAACATTTGAAGAGAAAGTTCAAGTGACACCATTTTTAGACAAGATAAATATCTTTCTGAAAAAAAAACTGCCATTGCACTTTTTATACTGGAATCATTGTTAACCTTACGTTAGGATAAAGTGTTTCTAATACAAGTTTCTCAAAAAATACTTATCGAGATGGATTTAGTTTAGTCACAAATTAGGTCAATCTCAATGACAATAACAACTTTTGTCAAATTTTCAAAGTCTGTAAATCTTCTGTTAATCATATGAGAACATTTTTTGCACGTATTCCATTTGTATCATTTTTACAAAGCTATCAATGAAATGTAGGAATTAGATTAACCATTTAAGAGCACTTCAAGAGAAGAAACTCAAACATCTGAAATGTGTTATACTTCGTTTGCATTTTTCCTGTGAATTTCCAGCTTGCCAAACTGTGCAGAATTTAGAGTGCCCCAGAATTGGCTGCAACAAAAGTGGAGGGATTAAGTAAGCGGCGGCAGAACAAACCGTTTTACATGGCAATTATGTAGGAACAAGCCTGGCGCCTGACCCCTGACCCCTGACCCCGGAATTTGGGCCGGCAGGAGCCGTGTAGAACTAGACCCGTTTCAGTGGCCAATTCAAGGATGAAGGTTCGTCCTGCAGGAGCAACATGTGTGCACGCGCCGCTGCTCATTGGAAATTCAATTTTCAATAAATGCACACAAATTGATTTCCAGCCCGGGGCCTTCGAGCGGAGTTACATAACACCACCGCACGCACACAGCTGCCCTGATACCCACACCCACACCCATACCAACACCCACACCCACTCATACACCTGCATTAAGTGTAAAACTTTTCAATTTACGTTCTGTTGTTTTTCAGCATCAAATATCCCGGGCTGTCAAAAGTATTTGTCGAGAGATTTTCGGCTCCACTAGGGATGGGCTCCGATCGCCGGCTCTTTTTACCTCCGGCGCGTTATTAGACTTTTTGTGCGCCACTTAAAGCAAGTCCCTTTCCGAATTGCGGATTTCGTAATTCGCATTCAGAGTGCCATTCGCCAGCGAATCGCACACCTCCGCCATATTCCATATGCCACACGTATGCTCGCTTATCCGCGCCTGAAATTCCGCATCATGCAGCGCAAACACTTGTTAATTACTTTTATTATATCCACAGCTTCACTTGCACAGTCACGCAATTCATCGGCTGCGGATCCGTATCCGGGTCGGAGTACGGGTCTCTGGGTACGGGTGTGAGTGTGAGTGGCACGGTACTGCGGCATTATTGCCTGTTGCTTTTGCTAGTGGCAAGTGGCACTGCCGCACCACAGCTGATGTGGTCGGCCGTAAACATGCGGCAGCGGATGAGTGGGCGTGGGACTCCGCCGGAGTGCGGACTCCGTGTTCCACACTCCACTCCACTCCGCGCCACTCGACAGCAACGGGTAGTCGTCGTCGTCACACACAAGTAATTGCAATCAGCACCTTGGCAACAAGCAGCTGGGCCAAAGTAATATAAAAAAAAAAGAAAACTGGGCCACTGACGTATTTATTTATAAGGCAATCCGTAACTCACAGTGCGTGCTGCCGTATATCTTAACACCTGAATGCCAAACGAACTCTTGGAACTCAGGCCAAGCGAGTGGATTTAAATTTATTGGTAAATAATGAGATTTCATTCTTATTCTCCTTTGATTTAAAGCTCGCTTTTGAACTCTTTTTGGCGTGCTCTAGTGTTTAATGGTCATCTGCTTGAAATTTATATGCTTATTAAGGGTTCTTTATTGTAATTTCTTTGGCGCACAGAACAAAAGGTCGTAAAAATGATAAAGGTGATATTTATACTTTAAAATACAAATTGCATTAATATATTACGAGAAAGTGAGAAAGCTTATTTTGAAGCTGATGTTAAGTGGCTCAAACTATTAGAGGAAGTCGGGTAAGTATCAAATTTTTTATTATAACAAAATTAAGTTACTACTTTAAATTATAAAACAAGTAAAATTATTTAAAACAAGAAAGGAAGGAAACTTCGGGAAAGCCGTTACAAAAAAATTAATAATAAGAAAAGTAACAATTTTGTTCCAATTATTTTTAAATATTCCGATGGTCTCCGTGAGAGCTATAGTATGTAGTCATCCGATTTTGATAACATTTAAACCGTAATTCCAAAATAATACTTTAAAGAATGATAAAAAAATGAAAAACAGCTAAGTTATAATTTCTATTATTACTATTATTTTAATTATTATTATTAAGACGGACGGACGGACGGACGGACAGACGGATCGACTGCTGAACAAGAATTTATATACTATATAGGGTCTGACTGAATAATAACCTCTGCAAGGGTATAAATATTGATGTTAGGGGACAATCAAATCATGTTTGGACCGAGGTCAAAATATTAAAAAAAAAATGTAAGTATAATAACAAAATTTTATAATGGTATTAAGTCTAAAGCAGTATTTTTTTTGCTCATATCTATTAAGCACGCAATACAAAAGGCTCACACTTTATTGAGCGGACAAGCGTCGCATTACCCGCACAATGGGGCGTATGCTTGATGCTGATGTAGGCACATCCCCTGGGTAAGCACGCGGCGTTTACGCAACGCCAGCTAAGCCAATTTTCAGCGGAACGAGTGCGGCAATTATGCGGCCTTATTCCATGTGGAAATTAACGCGAATTGCCAGCCATGATTGGCATTGTTTTCGTCGCGTGTCACGAGTGTCAAGCGTGCCGCAAATCAATTGAAATCAAATGTGCAACAATAAAAAGCTACACAGGTCACAGCGACATATCGATTGGCTGTCACTTGAGATGCGGCCGTGTCAGCCCGGAGTGGTAATAATTTAGCAACTAATTAAGCGACGGAAATGAGGAGGAATAATACAGAAACACAGATACAGACAGACGCAGACCGAGATTTTTCCCATTTCCCGACATCAGCCTCACACACACAAGCGCACAGATGCGCTACAAAATGGCTACAAAATGGCGAGCACACACGCATACGAAGATAGCTTTTCCAATTAAATTTATAACTTATTTATGATGGCAAGTAATCTTCTTTGGGCATTAGGAGATGTAATAAAAATGATTGAAATATAATTGAGAATTGACATAAAAGCCAAACAAACACACAATCAGCCCACACCGCACACCAAATGCCACACTCAGACCCACACTCGCATACATCTAGCTTATAAAATCCTGTCGGCTGGCTTGGCAGGCACTTACAATCAACGATTACCTTTACACCTGCCATTGTGAAAATAAGCCATAAGCGGAAATTACATCAAAAGGATATTGTTATATCGATGAGCAGCCATCGAGGAGCAGGCGTCACAGCTGTAGCCGAAAAGCAGCCAAATAGCAGAAAAATAAAGTATGGCAAAAGGTGCCATAAAATAAATAACACAAGGAACCAAATAAACATTTTGGCAAAGGCCAGGCCACCGGGATCCAGGCTTCTACAGACTAAGGACTCCAGACTCCAGACTCCAGACTCGAGACTCGAGGCTCCGGGATCCAGAACGAATCCAAAACTTCCATGCGCCATGTGGCATGGCATGTGTGCAGGGGCATGTGTGTTTTGTGGGCCGGATGCTTGGTATAAAATAGACTTATCCTAATGAAAAAAGTCTCGCAGGCACGTTAAGTAAGATATGTGATACCAGGAGGCGATGGGGATGTGGGATATCGTTGACTCTGCCTGTAACTGTGACTGTGGCTAAAACTGGCTGGAACTGGAACTGGAAGCCGAGCCCAAAGGCAGTCTTTAAGGCGTCGAAACGTTAAAAGTTAGGCCTGGCAATAGTAAAAGCTAAGCGGCTTATGGCCCGGCCATTGGCAACAAGGACATCGAGTAGAACAAGGTGGAACAAGGACGCTTAAAGATTGCCGATGGGGAGATTTCCTGACTCATTTGCCTAGTTTGCGATACGATAAGAATTTAAATTGAAATAGTTTTTACGCCAGACACAGCGAGAGCTGAGATGAGATGACGACACGAAATTCGTGTGTTCCGACTAATTTTGTAATTTATTCCGGGGCCCACAATTTACATAGGCAAATGAATGCCGCCGGAACGTGCACGTCCCTTGAGGGGCTTTTAGTTGTATTAACTTATGTTGATAGCCATGATGGCTTCAAACAGGTAAGAAGCATCGCTCGCATATTTTCAGCTACCAAGAAGGCATAAAGAATTCACATCCACGCTGCTGCATTCCTTATTTGGGTCAATTGGAGAGCATCGAAACTTTATAGCTCGACCGGCTCTGCCCATTTTGCGCCTCAAAAGAACACTTGAAACCTCAAGGACCCAGGGACCCAAGGACTCGCGAACCACTCGCTTCATTTTGTCAACCCTTTGTCTTAGCCTGCGGTGAAATGTTTGCACTGGGCATTGTCATCTGCAGGACGGGCAAAAGCCAAAGGAGTCAAGTGTTCATTATGCTCGAGGATGCGGATGCCGCTCTCCGCCGGCCACTTGAGCAGTGTGAAAAAGTGGAAGCCATAGGACTCCCAGCACTTGCAAAAATAATGGCGAATTTGGCCTTGAACTCATTAAATGTATTTAAGGGACCTTAATTAGAGTGCACGAAATTCGGGGAAATTTTTATTGATTAAATTAAAGACTTACAGTTCTTGTTGAATATATTTCTGGTTACTCTTTCTTATGGACTCTGTTAAATATATATTAATTTTTATTTATAGTCAAACGCAATAAAGTAATTAAATAAATAGTATAGCTTTATAAATAAATGTCTTTTCATGAATACTTCGCTTTCATTTCAAAGCAATTGAGATAAAATATGTTTTTCTTTTTGGTGACATTTAAAAAAAAAAATTGACAAAGCCTCTCTGTACTTTCTTTTTCTGTACATTTTTTCTTAGTGCTCCGAAGGCTGACAGCCTTTTCCCAGATAAAACTGGTAAATAGAAAGGCTGCAGATGCTGCAGATGCCGCAGCTGGCGTTGCAGTCGCATTCCGTGGTTATTGTTGTGCCTGCTGGTGGCGGCGGTCCTCGACTGCTAAAGTGGCCGGGAAGTTGCGACGTCTGCAGATTGTCTGTTTGATTATTTGAGTAGAATTTAATTAGCAATCGTGGCCGGTTGTGAATTTAATGCATAAATCAAATGACACTGGTAACTGTGTTTTTTTTTCCTCCCCTTTTTTTGGGGGGGTGGATGGGCAAAGGAAGCGCCGGCAGGCACTACGACGACCTAATTGCCAAATGACCTGCATTTGGGCTCAAGATACACGGCGCAAGTGGCTGGCCGGAATCGGGAAACCAGCGGAAGAAACGGCTGGAAGACGAAAAACAAACAAACAGGAGGCAACTTTGTCGTTATTACCTTTTATCAACTGAGAAGCTCGGGGTTTGATGGGTTCCCAAAAGGTCGGTCGGTCGGTCTACTGGGGACTGCCGAAGATCTGCCTCCAAAGTGAATGGTAGTTATTTAAAGAATTATATTTTTCACCGAAGCCCGGCCACCGTTGTCTTCGTTTCTTTTGGCTGAAGGGTATTCCCAACTTCGTTCCATGGCCTGCCTGTTTCCACCTTTTCATTTTTTGTTTCAGTGCCTCTGGCTCGCGGCATGTTTTTCATTTTCCTTTTCAATTACCCCGCCGCGACGTTCAGTTGGCGCATTTCTCATATATTTTTTTCGGTCTTTCCCGGGATTGTTTGTCTAAAAGGCGGAGTGGCGGAGAGGGGAAGGGGGAAAGGGGAAAGGATGGAAGGGATCGCAGGATCCGGACCCTGCTCCTTGCACGGCTGCATGCATTTAAGTCTAATTGCGAGGCTGCATTGTGTGCGATATGATATTTCGCTTCGTTTTGGACTTCAGCTTGGGGGCTTAGGCTAAGCGCCTCAGTTTAAGCCTTTTTCAGCTGCCAGCTGGGGACTTAAAGCCACGTAGGCGGCAGTGGGGCAATGTAATAAGGAAATCACAAATCGAGGCAAGTACAGGGGAATTAACTCAAAAGTAGCACGCAAATATCGAGAGTAGGAAGTGGCCATTAGGATGGCCGCCGGAAGTCGCTAAAGTGCCCCACTTCCGGTCGCTCTGCTAACTGTTATTGCTTGCTTGCATCTCACTTCTCGCCGAAAAGGGAAAGGAAACGCAAGCGGAGGATAAATAAAAATTGATGGCCCACTTCAATGGACCCGCCCGTGATTCAGCTCGACCACACACATATATCTCACTCAACAACATCTAATAAACCAAATTTTCGTTAGCTCATTAAAATGGCTCTTAGCTCGCCTTGTGGCCGTACACTGCTCACTGCGTACTGCGGATGCAATAAAGTGCAGGATTTATGTGCCTGCCACCCGGCAATTGAATTAAATTTTCCAATGCAGCCGCAATCGCGTCTTGTGGGTTGGGTTTTTGGGGGGTGGCACTGGGATGGCCGGCAAGGACGACTGTCTGCAGTAATAACTGTAATTTTTGGCAAATGCGCACGTCCTCTGCCATCTTTCCCAGCTCGTCATGTGCAACATGGAATCGCATTCCTGTGCAGTCACATTACAGTATGGTCTTGGCTCTGTACTTGATATTTATGTCTTAATATATGCACACACGGCCGGCCCCAAAAATCAAAGTAATATTTCTTAACATCTCAAAAGGACGGTCGTACGAGAGTCCTGCTTTTGTCATCTCGTTGCGTAATGAATTATTTAGGTCTGGTCCATGACAATTTATTGTTGTATGCATTGGCATTAGTTTAACTTAATTATGTGCTCTGCGAATCGAATTTAGTTGCTGGCCAATGTGATTCGGTGGCCTCGGTCCAAGGCTTTAAGTCACCTTTCTAATTGCTTTAATGTGCTGACCAAACTAAGCTTCAAACAAAGTAAAAAGTGCATAAGCTCCCAATAGGAAAAGCAACGCCGGAAAAAACGTGTAATTAAATATGCAAACTAAGTGACAATCTTTCTAGTTATTAAAATCGAAATTGTTGCGCGTAAATTAATTTACAATTTCGCTCGAGGGATTTGCAGGCGAGAAAGGAAAAAGGCAAAATTAAAAAAAAAAGTTATTAAATAAATAAATATAGACAGGCGGCAATCAGCTTATGTCGAGCAGCATTTCAGTTTTTCATAATTTATTTATGCAGAAAAAAAAATAAACTATTCAGTTTTCATTATTCCCGGTTGCCGGTCTAAATTTCTGGCCAATTCTTTAAATTTTAAACATGGCCGGGTAGCCGGGTAGCCGGGAAAATAGCGGAAGCCTCCGATTTTTGGCAAGCAAATTCCATTGAATTTGCTTTCGAAATTTATGGTTTAGAAAAATGTTGCCAAAAACTAGACCGGAATGGTGGGTGGTCGGTGGGGCCCCAGCAGAGATAATAGCTTTTGATTACAGTTTATGGACATCGCCTTTGGCTTTTGGTCTCCATGTGTCTCTGTGTTGGCCAGAAACTTCAGTTTGCCCCCGAATTGGGCGGCGTTTCGGTGGGCGGGCGACACAATGGCGACAACACAGAATCCTGGGACCACGACCACGGCCAGAACCAGGTCCTGGAATAGAAGACTGGCCTATTGCGGCTTAGAGGGACTGAGAATGTATGGCAGGCGTTTGCAATTATTGAAATTGTTCCATGGCACGAAATCCAATTGACTTTTATGCAAATGAAATTACGCGATTGCTCCCGTTTCGTTCGTATCGTTCGGCTCTAGTTCGAGTAAAAGCAAAACATTGATTTTTATTTACCGCTCTCAGTTAAGTGCAGCGGGCAACAAAAGCGGAAAAAGCTGGAAAAGCGGCAAAAGCTGGTGGGGAAAACACGGCGAGCCACATTTTCATAACGTAAGTGAATAGAAAATTGAATCAAATCTAATAATAAATGCTTTTATGCAGCCCTTAAGCACTCTGAAAAGATGACGACAATGCAGAGGTTCCTGGTGAGGATGACGACGATGGTGATGATCATGATGGTGGGATGTTGGGATGTTGGGTTGTTGATGTTGATGGGATTGGGATTGGGGCCTGGAAATAGGGTATCCTCTTTACACTGGGCCAGATTGGTGTCGCTCCGTTGGCCAAAGCTGCAATGTCGTCGCCGCTGGCAACCGAGAGTGTATTAGTGCGGCATGCCCCATTTGGCCCGCACGCTGTTGTTATTGGTATTGGTATTGCCATTGGTGTTGCTGTTGCTGTTGGAAGACGTTGTGTTGCTGCTGGTATGTATTGCTGCTGGCATGGATGTTGCTCTTGTCTCTCGCCAGTTACTTAAGCATGTGGCGCGCTCCAAGTTTTTGCATGTCCTCCGCCTGTCTCACAATTTGATTTGGCTGTCCTCGAGCAATTTAAATGAGTTTGCACTTCGCCTTTGTTGTCTGCCAGCCAGATTGTCTATCCATCTGCTCATCCGTCCGAATGTCTGGCCGCTTTTAACTACTTTGACTTGCAATTCATTTAGCTTTGCATGCCAAATGAAACGCACCTGGTGCACCTGTCCCGTCCGAAATGAGATGAACTTCATCTTGTTTCCCCTTGGCAAAAACGTGTTGCCAGTTGCCAGTCAATTTCAATAATACAGACCATAAACAGACCGAGGAACAGTACCCCAAACGAAACAAAGCCATAAAATGAGCTGGGAAACTTATGGCAATTCCGACTGTGAATTTTTGCCTTTCCATGGGTTTTACGATTGCAATTGGCCATATTAGAAGGACAAGGTTCTTGAGCTTGTTAAAATTTGGGAGTTGTTCTTTAAGACGAATTACAAGTTAGGACCTTAGGTTTAAATATAATGAAATTTTTAAAAAATAGATTTGAAAATTACCTATATTCCTTTTTTCTATAGTATATTATATTTAATAGTATTTAATAATAACATTGGATAAAACACATATTTAATTGAATGGCTTAATATTAAAATAATTGAATGAATTATGAAAGCATTGGATTTAAAGTGTTTTGTTTCGAACGCCTCATGTAAGGTTTAATAGGGCTTAATTTTAAATTTCCATGATTAAGATAACTAAAAATCGGCATGGATGAAAATCAAAGCCAACAATATTTGAATTGAGTATAAAGTAATTGCATTTAATAAGTTTTTTAAACAGGTAACAGTGTAGTTTTAAGTTTCAGGGATTTATTTATACAATTATAATCTATTTTTTGTGACTTTCGAAAAAAAGAGTTAAAAGCTTGAATACATTTATAAATCAATTTGATGGCAACGAACCTTTGATGAACACAGTAAAGATACACAAACCATTTTAGAGCCAAATAAAGCTATTCAGTTTGTTCCGTTAAGTGTTAGTCATAACTCTATAAAACATCTTCAATTCTCTTATTTTTACTGTCACGCTTTAGCGATATGGACTTACGGGTAAATACAAACTTTTACACCACATAAATTGCTTGGCATTTATACTATTTGCTTAGCATCGTTTATCAGGCGATGTCCAAGCGCTCGCGATCCAATTGGCTGGCCATAGAAATATACGAGGGACTCGCCTTCTTTATGGGTGAGCACTTGGCAGCGCTTATTTATTAGTTGGACTTTTTAAAATATCGCATATTTATATTGTATTTATTGTGGCTGCCCGTTGCCGCCTCTTGCAGCTTTAATATTTATTTCCGTTTCCGGTGCCCAGCGCCAAGTCCCTCAAGCTGCAGCTGTGTGCTCATTACTTCACTTGCGGCGTACGTAATTCAAGTTGCTCCTCGGACGAAATGGCGGATGCGAACGCACACAAACACAAACAGGAGCATAAACAGAAACAGAAACAGGACACTGTCGGTGTGCCACAGACAGATGCAGAGGCACACAGAGGCACACACACACACACACAGGATATGAATTGGGAATAACACAGTTTTGTCGCGTTGTGTTTGCATGGCTGGGTATTTGCGCAATTTATTTTTCTGTTTTTATGCCCGGTACTTAAAGAGTCGCAACGGGTTTCAGTAACTTATTACTCGATTTACCTGCACTTATGATTTATGCTCTAAGCTATGAAGAATAAATATTCATATGTTTTCCTATTAGGGATGTACTCTGGTCTAGAAATTTGAGTTCTTAAACTGTTGATAAAATACATATACAAAATTGTTCACTAAAAATGTTTTTCAATTCTTTTTTATCTTACTTAAAAATATGCCTAAAATTCACGATTCTTGACCAGAATATCCCCTTAAGTTGGTAAGCGGAATTGAATAAACTAGTGTTTTAAAGCTGGTAATCAAAATATATAACTATGTTAGGTTTTGAATTAAATTATAATAAATTTATACAAAGATAGCATTTAAAAATACAATTTTTGTTGATTGGTACTAGGACACTCCTAAGCTCAATACGTAATCGTTAATCGACAGGCTAGTGATTGTTATTGTATATTAATGGTGACTTGATTGTTGCTTAGCAAGCCAACAAAAAAATTAATAGGTAATCAAGTAAATTAAGTACTTAATAAAAGTAAGTAGTGATTTCAGACAATTTTCTAAAGTTTTCCCACAGTAAAGGGTCCGTATATATTGGTGTCGACGGTTCCAATATGGTATTGTCGCTGTTTTACTTTTATTTGCTTTATTTCCTCTGGCTCTGGTCTGGCTTCTAAAGATTTATGTGCGAGCTGCTACTTGAAATGTAATTTACAACAGACTCCAGCCAAATTTATGCGGGCTGGGGAACAAGATCTGTAAATCTGAGACTGAGCCCAAATCGTGGACTCTGTCTGAGCGATTTTTAAAAGCTCCTTTCCGCACCGCGATACGAGGACAAAATAAAGTTGTGGCCCATGAACTCCCCATTAATGTGATAATATCAAACTGAATACCTTTCGCGGAGTTTCGTGGGGCTGGCAGCACGCCATAAAGTTGATGCAATTACGGGAAACTGATTACCAGAACATGTCGGCACAACAGCCTGAGACCCGGGAAATTGTCTAGTTTTCAGTCAAATGTCATGAACCGAGTGGAGCTGCCCCCTTCGTCGAGTTCGTGGCACTTCGAAACTGACATTTGCACTTTTTCCCAGGCCCATGCCTTCTGTTCCTGGCGCTCGTCTCACTTCCATCTAGCAATTTTGTTTTTTTTTTCGCTTCGTTTTGACTCCATTTTTCGTTACCCTTTTAGATATTCATATTTTGCCATTGATGATATTTTCACTACTTTCGTATGCATTACACGTACGGCGCCCGCACGGCCACCCATCTATATGTAACTGCTGTCTACTATGTATATGTATGTGTGGGGCTTTGGAAGGATCCAGGATGCCTGCCAGCTTTTGGGAACGCCTTTGGGCCGTATTAACTCTGCCCGGCCGAACATGGTTGTGTGCGTCGAATTTGCATATTTTTTGACTTAACACATCCTTCAAAAATTGCGAAACGCGTTTGCGATAGCTTTGGCATTTCCTTGACGTCTTTCCGCTTTTTCCGCTTTTCCTTCATATTTTCTATCCCCCTTTTTTTTTTTTGGTTTCTGGGTGAGCTATCTATTTGGCCTCACAGTTGAAAAGTTCAGGCCATTAAAGCCGAATGCTTTAAACACCGAATTGTGTCCAATGTGCGGGCCTGGCTTTTATGGGACTCCCGTGTGCTGGCCAAATTGAATTGGTCGCATTAAGCGCTCGCGCCCCATTGCGGCATTGCGGCATATATGTATGGTGTGTATTTCTGTTGGCCAAATTGATTCGCAGTCACTTTAATGGCTGGAGTGTATTTAAATTTCATGCGGTGCTGGTTTGGGCCGGGCTCTCAAGACTCTCAAGTGGCGCTAATCCTTGACTTTGCTGCTAATGCACGTCGTATGTCAAACACCAAAAACGTTTACTCCCCGCCGGTATTCCCCATTTTCATGCCTTTTCCCCTTTTTTCCCTTTTCCCCTTTTCATCTTTTTCCCTCTTTACCCTTTTTACCCTTTTCAACCACCCGCACTAGTAACGCAATTTATATGCCTTCCTCACTGGCTGGCTTGTTTGTCTTGGCAACGTCTTCTGCGTTTTTGCCCCTGCCGCAGTGCCCCCCTTTTGTGTGCCATGCATTTTTCTGCACTTTTGACTTTTAAGCGTGCACTTGGCCAGGCTCAGAGCCTCGCTTTCAGCCTCGGTTTCAGCCTCGTTTTCAGCCGCAACCCAGCCGCTAGCTTCCAACCCCTCCCTCCGAAAGCCTCACTCGTTTTGTACGCGTTGTTTGTCTTAAGGGATATATACTCTCTGGTGTATGCGAGGATATTTGCCAGCACTCTGCCGCAGGCATTTTGATAAGAAAAACAAACTCGCACACTGGCACATCACACAGGCACAGCGAGTCGGGCTCAAGTGTCATTTATGCGTTTTAATGCCGGAATTTAATTTTCAAATTAAGTAAATAAGTTCGCGTAAAAAGTTTCTATGGATACAAACCGAGTATCTTCATCTTGAGCTTTGCACAAAAGCCGCCCTGGGCTGTTCACTTCGCCAGTTGCAGTCACTCTGCAGTCGTAATGAACTCTTGGCATTGAGCAAAAATTGTATGATAAACTATAAGATACTTAACGTTTCAGTGGCACTTGAGTTGTAATTGAAGGGAATTGAAGGTAATTTGAAAGAACTATATTCGAATGTAAGCTGAATAAAAATGCCTAAACCAAACTGGAGTATAAACTGCATTTAAATTTAATTAGTAACAAATGCTATAAGCCTTTTTAGTAATAACGATGTGGAATTGGAAAGAGTGGAAAACCACTACAATAATAATACCCTACAAGTTTATAATGACATAATGTAGTTATTTTGTAATTATTATATTAACTATTTTTTTAGACGGGGGTGACGCAAAACCTGATAAGGATTATGTCTACTAATATTAAGTTATTTTTTTAATTTCTAAAATAAATATCAAATAAATGACTTCAAAAATATTACCTCCATGAGAACCGAGTGTAAAAATATGGAAATTACAGCGGAATGTTGTTTTTTATGCAGCGAGCTCTGTGCGACTTAGAATTTCTTCGGTTTCTTAGAAACCCCTTTCGTTTGAGGATGAGTTTCGAGTTCCGTTTGGGCCAACTGAATGAGCTGCTCTCAGATGTTCAGCTAACTGCACATAATGGTCGATACGATGGCGACGCGTTACGATTCTGCTCGATTCTCGCTTTGAAGTAATTTTCGTTTCGCTTATAGATTGCCTTTGGCTCTTGGCATTTCCGGGCAATTTTCCTCGGCTATTGTATCAATTTGCAATTATGTTTCAATCAATTTTATTGCCATCTAATCTGCGGAGCAAAATAGATTGCTTTTTGCAGAGCACTGAGGACATGTAGCCATCAGCTTTGGGGGCAGCCATGGATATGTGTTTTAAGTTCCGATTGAAGAAGCTTTATGTTCGTGCCTTTTCACCCTGGCAACATTAACAGGTTTTTTCCATTTCCTAAGACTTCATTCGTAAGGGGTTTGATCATGTTGACTCATTAAAATGGAATCAATTTGTTTCGGTTGTACAAACAGAGCGCGGTAGAGCCAATACAGAATGCGAATCGACATGAGAGAATGTTGTAGTTTTTTCGTGGATCCGATAACAAAGTTTGAAAATGAATTCGCTTTGTTTGTTTTTGTTTTTTTTTTTGAATTCAATTATTTTCATCTGAATCAGAGAGAAGGCTTCCATATTTTCCAATAAAGGCGGAAAACATTATTGACAATGCTCGTTTGGTTAACACGTTAGTTTAGTTTTGATGTGTTGCAGTTGCCCCAACTAATTTAAAACCGGAAAAAATAGTAACATTTTGCATTTAGTCATACATTTTATTACAGTTGAAGCAGTCAACAAAACAGTCTTATAAGCTTTAATTAGTCTTTTAGAACTAACTTTGGAATTTAAATAAAAAGTATAATATTTAGGTTAAAATATTAGTTTTATTTCCTGTCATTGGCCCAACTAATTTTAAAGCTGAATTAATAGTAAAATTTAGCATATAGTGAGGGTAATACAATATTTTTAATCGGAGACACAAACACATGTCATTCCGTTGAGTTCTGAGGATATGTTTTAAATTCCAATTGCGGAAGCTATATTTACGTTGCTGCAACTTGCCAACCTGCCGACTTGCCACTTTTGCACCTCCTCTCCTGGCCAATTGTCACTTTGGCTTGTTAGGCCCGAGTGTCGCTTTGTGGTAAATGACGCCGCTTGTTAGCCGAGTTAACGAGACTTGCAAGTCGCACAAATCCCCGCTCGGAGACTCATTACGGGCCAAAAGCCATGTGTTCGCTCAGTCGGGAAAATCAAAGGGTGTACTGTTTGCAGGGGGTCCCACTGATTGCGAGTAATTGGCCCAAACTGCCCACGCAACTATTTCATAAACAAAATCAGGGCACCAGCTGGAGGTCCGAAATATTCCGGCCAACCGATTACAAAGCCCGCTAACCGAATTTCCTGATTTCAGAGCTCCATTGGTGCACAGAAAAAAAGTGAAACACTCTTCAAACATGGATATTTATTTATATAACTTTTTTGACTCTGAGACCAGAAAAAAATAACACATCAGTATAATAAATTGTATAGAAACTGTATTTTCAGTGGCGCAATTCAAGAGCATAACAAACAAAAACCTTATTTATTTATTTATTTTATTTGCAATAAAGACACTTGAACTCAGTATGTCAAAAGAGTTTTCTGATTTGAAATGTAATATTGTTTTTAGGTCCATATATATACAAATAAAATATTACAATAACATGTAAACAATAATAGTCGGAATATAAAAAATATTTTTTTAAAAGAATTAACCAAAGTTATATAAAACTAAAATCAGGACCTTTTAAATTCAAAGGAATATGAAATGCTCATATTTCTGTGCATAGCTAAAGTGCGTTCTATTGCCTAGCATCGATAACATTTTGTCGGCGAGCAGCGAAACATTTATCATCAATTAATGGCATTAGTAAATGTTTGGCAAAGAATTTGGAGCTACCAAAATATTATTGTTATATATGCAGGGCCATAAATAATACCAAAATACCATTCTTTGTGCCCGCACACACACCACACACACACACACCACAAACACACGAACACACTCGGCAACTCGCACATTGAATGCAATAAATTTATGGCACATTTTAAATTCAATTGAATCCGTGCGTTGCTTTGTTGCCGCCTCCGCCAATCGGCTTGTATATTTCGTTTTTTAAGCCACACAGCGCCAGCAAATATTGCTATTAATTCTTAATAATAATAATAATAGCACCAGCAACGTGGTAAAGACTGGCTGTGTGTCTGCCACGATGACGACTGCACTTTATTTATGGCCTGCATTTTGCACTTTTATTGTTTTTAAATTTATTTACATTTTTTATGATTAAAATATTTTTCATTTGCGGCTTAAGAGCAAATTTATACTCGAACTGGGCGAGCCCCGCCTGTTGCCGTTGCTTTAAATAAGTTTTTATATATTATACTGGAACTGCCGCGGAGTTTTCAATAGTTGTGCTTAATTTAATTGCACACAAACACCGCGGGCATTATGCAAGCCCATCATTAAACATGTGGCCGGGTCATTTAATTAATCCACCATTTGGCCAGGAGCAGTTTCGATTCGAGTCAAAGGGGTCAGGTTAACTACACTAGATGTGGGACTCAAACGACGACTCACAGCACTCTAGGCCGTATCAGTCAATTGATTAAATCGCCTTGTTTGGAAAAATATTTGGATAATCCTTAGAAAACTTAGCCCCAAACAGCCCCAATGAGTTGCGACTTGAAGGACGATCTACGGCGCTTCCTGCATTGGGGTCCCATCACTCTTTTGGGTCTGACCCTGGTGGTCACCTGGACCGTAATCGACATGAATGCGATGTGGTGGACGCCGGGCGAGAGTCCTGGCTCAGTGGTCAACTACAGCCTGATCTGGTTTCACACCTTTGGCACTCTGTATCATTTTGTCAAGGCATTGCTGGTGCCGTAGTCCGGGGATTGGGAAGACGCTGGCTGATCAAACAAGGATTGTATCACATGGCCACGGTGCACTTGACCCCCTCAAATCTGATGGCCTGTGTCCTAAGTCTGGGAGTGACCACGGGCACGGGTTTGGCCAGCATTAAGTTGCTCTACATGCAGCTCAAGGTGATACTCAGGAACCAGACTGAAATCGAGAGCTGGATTGTGAAGAAGGCGGCTTTTCGTCGCAACGCATATCCTGGCAACAGGATCAGGCCATTTGTTTTCCCCTACAACTTGGGCTGGAAGGCCAACTGCCGCGAGGTCTTCCTAGCCAGTGGCGATGGCATCTCCTGGCCAGTTTTGCCAGGATGTGATCAATACACCATCACCAGGGAACAACTGGAACAGAAGAAGGACAAAAGGGCTCGTACCCGTAGCTACAGGTGCATTCGTCCTGCCACGGGCAACTGGGTGCCCATTATTTCACAGGGTTTGTGGACATCCCTCAACATTCCCTGCACCGATGATCCTCGCATTGTCCTGCAGCCAGATGATCTGGTGCAGGTGACTCGCATTCAGGACTATTGGCTATATGGTGAGAGAGTGAGGTCGGAGGAGGAAAACAAAAAGGGTTCGAGACGAAAGGATGCCATTAGGGGCTGGTTTCCCAGCTGTTGTGTCCTGGAGATACCAAATGAAGAGTCTGAAAAAGAGGAGGACAACGATGAAACGGAGCTAATGGACCAGAAATCTAAGAAGACATTCAAAGAGATTGCTAGTCAGAATAAAAGGATGCTGGATTTGGTCAGCCCACAGGGAAAGCCAAGAAAACGACTGCGCGTCCAGTAAAGTGTATTCCTTCTGGCGACTTTCATCCTGAAGCGAAATTCCTGACATATGCCGCAATGAAATGGCTAGGGTTAACCGACGCATTAATCTCTTAGTGCTTAATGCTTTTCAATAATGCATAAATAAATAAATAAATACTTTCGCCGAGGCAGCAGGCCAAATGAGAATGTTAATGTTAATGCCGTCTGATCGTCGGGAGTCCATTCTATGCCGCGTAATTGAGTCGCAGGCCCGATTTCACGGTACATTGGCTTTAAAGTGACGGGAGCAGCTGCTCTTAACCGCCTGTGTGTGCATCTGCTGCCAAGTAATTTGCAAAGCTCCATTGTTTTTCTTTTTTCTCTACTACCCAGTTAGGTATCCGTGACAGGAAACAGGAATACACACACACACACACACTCACACACACAGAGGAAATAAAAAACGAACTGCAACAAGGAAGAACGGCATTGAAAGCCGGCACGGGAATCAATTGAAACGCACGACCTGCAAAAGTTGAGCTGAGTCGCGGATTTGCCATTGTACAATAAACATGGCCAGGCCAATCAATACAGCTCTTATATCCTATATCCTATTTCCTATATATGTATCTGGCGATGGAGATGCAAAGGTGTATGGAAGACTGGACAAAAGGTGAATGCATTCCGCTGAATCATCAGCGTGGCGTCTATTAAATTGAAAGCCCGTCTGATCAATGGGAGTGAAATGTATACACCCGGTTGGCCAAAGCAAAAGGCATTGAATAATCACTTACGGCAATCGCCACTGGCCATGTTTTGAGTGGGCTGCTGTCACAGGATCGGCTTCTGGCCAGCAAACAAAGACGTCGACGCCTGGGGAAATACTCGGCTCCATGTTTGTCCAAGTCCAAGGCTGCGACTGCGTGTTTAGCTCAAAATTAGATAAATGCAATTTGAAATTGTGTGTAAGTTGTGGGAAACAGGCCGCTGGGAAATCAGTTGGCGTTGTCATGAGTTAATAGGCGCTGGGAATTGGCGCGATGGAGGCTGGTGTCTCAGTCTCACATGACGGGCGGCATGATAATTCAATGCAAAAGAGCGCAGTAGTCAATAAATATTTGCACGAAGTGTTGGGACACTTGGGACCGTGAAGTGGAAGGGAGCTTCTGGCCGGGACTTGTGCTTTGAGATGCCATCAGCAATCCAGGAAAATCCAGGACACCATCCACCCGCTCCAGCAAACCCCTCTAAGCTGCGTGCTGTTTTTGGGGTCATTTGGGTGACGGCGTGGAAAATGCAAAACAAATAATCGCTTCTGGCCAGTGGAAAATCAATAGAAAAAGGGATTTCGTTTTTGTCGGACTCTGTCTGGGGAATTGGGGTTAACATCGGGGCTGGGACAGCCGAGCATTCGAGCAGCAGCTGAAAAGTATGCAGTAAAAATAGCCATAAATAAATCTGCGTAAAAATAAAGCATGTGCCAACAGCCATAAACATAAACAATGCAACTTTCTGCTAGTTTCCTTCTATTTTTTTGCACTCTCTCCACGGCTCCATGGCAGTGCTTTTATAAAGCGGAAACAAAATACAAAATAAATTTTACATAAACACTTGCCACATAACAAAAGGGAACTTTAATGACTTTTGTCGTTGCAAAATAATTGTGCGTGAATTTTTTCGCTGCCACACACACAAATCGCTTTTGGGGGGAAGTTCGCGGAGAAAGACTGGCAGGACTCAGCTCGCTTTCGATGTCCTGCTGGCATTTAATTTCACGGACTGTCGTACATTTTATGCTTTAGCAACACTTTTGACTTTTATTTTCAGGCGCCCCCTCGATTTTCCATCTTCTCACCCTCCCCCATCTCTCGACTTAAAAAGCCCCCGATTTCACCCGCTTCTGTTGGCTATTTAGGGGGGGGTCGTTGTCTATTGAAAGCTGATACCCTCGCTTTGGAAAACGCTTTAAGGATGCTGCTTTGTCCGCCCTGGCAATTATGTGCACTATGACGACTCGGCATTTATCTGCTCGACAATGACAAGCCAAGCAGGTGGGGAGACACTCGTATCGCTTACAGTCTGGCAAGCAGAACAAAGGCAATTATGGCATCATTAGAGCCAGATGCAGCAATTGCATCGGCAGGAAGCACTTATCCCATATCGGTAGCAACCAGAGTGCCAGAGTGGATAAAAGCACAGCAGCTTGGCTCATCAGCCCAGCAGAACAAAGGCGAGCATATGCCAACTGCACACGCATCCAGATTAGAGTGAACCTTCGAGATATTGAAATAAAATAGAAACAACTGATCCTAAAATATGTTATTAATTTCCGACATTTTTAAAGCAAACAAGATTAAAACTATTAAAATAAATTATAAATGTTGTGTTTCAAAGTATGTTACCCTTTTATTTTTATTTTTATTTTTAAGTACGGAAAAACGTAGTTCTAAATAAAAAAAAATTATAATTAACATGTTCATAATTACATTTTAGGTAAGCTTGTATTTTTAAAAACAATGTTACATTCAAATATTTTAATTGTTAATTTTACTATGGGATTTTTCTGGATGATGCTCAATAGTATTATATTAAATAGTGCGTACATAGCCCATAATTATTTCGTAACGAAAACAAACATTTATTGAGACTTTTCGCAAGAATTTGTGGATTAACTTTAACATGAAAATTTGTTCAAATATACATTTAAAGATTTATTTGTAAGGCTCAGTGACCGAATAATATTTTCTAAATCAAACTAAAATGGGTTTCAGTCTAAAAAGAATACAAATTACGTCTTTCAAATCATTGTAAAGAGAAAATCAATTCTTAACAAATAAATGCCAGAAGTAAAGCCTATAATTTTACACCCCACTCAAAGCCACTCTAACGTAGTTGCCATGCTCCAATCATTGGCAATGGAACTTTCAAGTTAACATCGAATCAGGGGTGAACTTTGAGCCAACTGCTTAGGTTTAGAGCCACCTTAGAGTTCGATGACGGCAATCGCAATCCAATCAGAAAGTTGTTAAAATGTAAAAATGATCAAATGCGCCCAGGCGCTGAACCGTTAAGGATTCTTGGCCGTGGAATAGGGCCCGCTGTAGCCACATTTGAAACTTCAATTTACTACACTCGCTTTTTGGCGAGCTATAAATTCGGGGAATTAATATTGAATGCCGCCCGCCGCCGCCGTTCGCCATTCCTGCGATTTCCATTCACGTTCCGCATCGCATGGCATTGCATCGCTCATTCGCCCGCGCATTCAATCAATTCAAATGCCAAACGTCTAACAAATTGTACGATTTTCGCGAGGTACTGGGCTCCAGCTTCAGCTTCAGCTCCAGTTTCAGCTTGGGCTTTTGCTTTTGCTTCGGCTTCGGCTTTTTGTTATTAATTTGCGCCCCGGGCGGTTCGCAATTCCGCATGGATTAGCGCATCGCATCCCTGGCCGAGGTCCTCCGAGGCATTTCTGCTCCACTGACGGCCCTGATCTGTTGTGGATCATTGAATGGGCCAGTGCCAGTGCCAGCGGCAGTCGAATTCGAAGCTGCCGTTGCAAAATGTGAAATTGCACTTGGCTCCTCCGCTTTGGGCAAAGCTCTCATCATCCTGGTCGTCCTTGTTTATTTATGACGCTGGCCAAAGCAAAAGCAAAGCAATTTTTCATTATTTAAAATGAAGTGAATTGCAGTCGGTTGTTCCTGTTTTGCTTGGCCCCGGCTGCCTTGGTCGCTCCTTTTCATTCGGTCTTCATAAATAATTTATTAATTATAAAAGTTTCTGGCACTCTGGGCGCATGCAAATTCGTCCTCCTCCTCGTCGTCCTGCCGTTTGGCTCCGGTGGCAACAGTTGCAAGTGAAAGTTGGTCCAAATATAGCCAAAATATTACTTGCAATGTCATTTTGCGACTTGCCAGCAAAACTTTTTATTAGTTGGCACTACCATTGGCACTGGCACTGAGGCTCACTGGACTGTTTGTCCATCTCCAACTCCATCTCCACTTTTGGACTGGCTTATTTTTCATATTTTAATTGACAAAACTTTTGTCCAACTGAACTGATGGGTTTTTGCCAAGTTTCTGTTACTGTAGCCTAATCAAACAGTGCCACCTAAGAACCAACCCGACATCTTCAATCAGGCCGGGCTGGCACTTCAAGTTTTTAGTTAACTAAGAGGCAAGTTTCTCGAGATCCTCTTAAAGGCGGAAAAGAACAAGCACTCCACTTGCAGTTTTGCAGTTTGCCAAAGGGAATCTCTGCGAATATTTAAGGCTTTAAGTGGCTGCCATTTAATGGTGAATGGTGAATTTCGAATGGCGAATGGCGAATGGCGTGCCAGGCGAACGCATTTGTGAGTCATGTTTGATGCATGTGGCATCGTCACTCAGACTTCCCGCCCATCTTGCGGCAGTCGCGCACTGAAATTGTAGCAGCAAGTTTCTAGCCAGCCGCCTCCTTCAAAGGACCCTCTTTGCAAGTGTATATATCTAAATATGCAAATACTGCATATCTGAATGTCTCATAAATTCGTGATTGGTGTTGCCCCGCTTTGATGCCATATGCCATATGCCATATGCAATATGCCAAATCTGGTTTTAATGCAGATGCCACTTAGAGGCAGCATTTAGTAGTCTAGATCATGCAGCATTAATGGCTCTTCCAAGATGGGGACTACTGTTATTGGCTTAGACTATGTTGCCTAATGCGTCAGCATAACGAAATTAGCATTAAAATTTGCCAGATTCCATGTGTGACTAACGTAATTTTCGTCACCAGCCAAGTGAAACCGAAGGAATGGGGACGGGGGGCTGCGTGCTTTTAGTGGGACAAGGGACATTGATTGCCAAGGACAGGCATCTAATGAAGAGCTATTTAATGTCAGGAGGTGGAGGATTAGTCCCTTTGGTCAGGTAAACGAAGAAGGTTACACCATTAAGTCGCTTTCGAGCGAAAGCAGAAGGATTGCCGATGTTAATTAGTTGCTGGCACTCAGGCTAAAAAATAAATAATAATGGCCATGACAATAACCATGAATATTTATGAGATGACCGCCGCAGTTTCCGCTGCGATTTATTTCTGGATTCCATATAGATGTGATTGAAAACAGTGCAGAAATCGATTAAATTAACTGCTCTATCAAATTACGCATACGCCGCATGGGCGGCTTTCATTAAATTGCATTTAATAGCCCGTCCTGAGTGGCGAGTCAATATTTATTAACGACATAATCAATAATTTGCTCGTCGCTCCCCTTGATGAGATTAAAGTGCAGGCGGCTAACAAAAAAAGTTAATGCATTTAGTTGTGTCACGCCCTCAAAACTTTTCTCCTGGTCTGGTCTTTCCTTTTCCGCCTTCTTATTTTTTTTTTTACTGCTTTGTTTAGCCCACTCTGAACTTTTCTGCACGATTGCGCCAACTTTCGTTTCCTGCAGAACTTTTGAATTTTCAAGTAACCATAAACTGGCTAAGCAAAAAATCGGTTATGTATATATGTATATATATATATATATATGGTTATATATGTGTGGCAGTGTCTGGTGCGTGGAAATGTGTGTGATACTGCATAATTAAGCCCCGCAGTTTGGTGACATTAAGCGACATTGAAGCGACAAACGCCGCTGGCAAAGAGGCTTTTCCGAGAATTCCTCTTTTTTTTCCGGCTTCTTGCCAACTTTGCCCAATTGTTTTTGTAGTTTTGTTTGTTTGTTTGGCTGAAAACTTAGGCCGCCTCCCTGTAACTGTGTGTGGGGCCAGAAAAGTTTGCGCGACTTAATAAATTAATAAGCCCTGCCAAGCAAAAATATGAGCTGAGCCATCAGGCAGCGTGCAAGTCCCAGAGTTCATCATCGGGAGCCGGAGCATCTGGCCCCGGCTAATTTGTCGGCTTGCCTTCCGATAACCATCAGAGGATTAGGCCGCGGCCGCGGCCGTTGCTGTTTGTGCTTGTGTTTGTGTTTGCATATAATTAACGCGACTGTCATATGAAAACGCTTTTCGGGAGCTGCGGCTGCTAAGCGACGAATGATAGGCCGCACAAAAATGTTCAAGGGCTATGGGGCGGAAGCAAATTATCATAAGCTCATTGCTTTTGATGTGTGGTTTATGAGTTTGCCGAGGTGTTTGCCAGTCGGTTTATTAAATACTTCAAGTATGCTTTGTTGCCAGACTGCTTGATGGCCTTCCTTCCTTCCGAATCATTTAAGGCTTAAAGGCGCCCGACGCCAATTTGTGGCCTGGCCTGGCCTGGCCTGGCTCATTGAAAAGGGGCGAACGACTGACTGAATGACTGGTTGAGTGACTGAGCTATAGACTCAATGGCAGCAGCATAGTGATTGGGGGAACTTCCCGGCATTCAGACGCTGATTTGACTGCGGCTTGTGGCCAGAAGAAGCCGTGAAAATCCTGCTCCAACCTCGGCCGCAGCTGCGGTACTGAGGTCAATCGCTGCAATTACTTTCGTGAATTTCGGTTGAGTCGATAAGGCCAATAAAGTTCATTTCCAGCCAGTCAATCATGGCCAACCAGTCACAGTTTACCGGATTACACAAATGGGTTGTACTCACTCAGGAATCTTGCAAAAGTCACCTGGCTTAAACTATTCTTATGAGTGCCCAACCCAACTTGAAACACTTGTCAAACAATTTTGCTGCGCATTAAAACTTGCCAGTGCTCTGGGGCATATATTTTAAATGTATTAAATGAATTCCAACACCAGCAGCAACAAATGTGTCAAAACTTTTGGCAGTGTGCAAAATTTATGGCCTTAGATTTGCGCCCTCTCAAAACTATGTACGAAATGTTGACAAACCAAATGAGTAAAATGAGCAAAAATCTGCCAAGTTTGTTCCCACCCCCGCCCACACGGCCTATAAATAAATAATCCCAACATGGGTAACACATTTCCCTGGCAGCTGCCAACTGAAACCGACAAAAAAGAGAAGTGGAAACGAGAATGGAGACTGGAGAAAGGAGAGAAAGCAGAGAAAGCAGAGAAAGCCTCAACATTCTGTCTTCTGGTGTCCGGTCCGTTGGCCAAGTTCGAACATGGCCGCAATTGTTTGCACGTTACGTGGTCATGTAGCCGGGTCAATAATTGGTTTTTTCGATAGCAAACAAGTTGATTGTGATTGCCAAATGATTACACGAATCACACGGAGCGAGGAAAAACTCCTGGCCAGAAGCCAGAAGCCAGCAGCCAGAAACCAGGATACAGAATAGGAGCAAAACCGCAGTCGAAAATTGGCCGGAAAAAGGCTCACAGCTGGGTCTTAATCATCCTGCCAAGAGGAGCCTGTAAATTGCCGTGTGTAATTATGTTTGCTCGCTCTACCTTTCTCGAAGTGATATTAAAATTTTGATAAATGAGCCATGGCCAAATTGCCACATCCACAGTCTAATGAAGTTTGCATTCGTTTTGGGCAAATTGTTTGCATACCTTTGCGCAGTAAAAGTGATTGCAAAATCAGTAAATCCGAATGGCAACTACTTTTCAATCATTGTCGAGCAATATCAGCTCTAAACGAAGTCAGCCAAGTCCTGAAGAGGCATAAAAGGCAAATGCTCATGGGATAAGTTTGTGGGGTTAACTGCAGGCACAATAACTGAAAAAGAGTTCCGTTTCGGTTTTATTTCATAGCCAGCCGAATGATACAACACCGTTTGACTATGTAATTTGGCTGACATCTTTACGAGCCCGAGCGCAACTTGAGCGACTTTAAACGACATCAATAAAACCTGCAGGCATTCAATAAAAATTTCTAGGCCGTAGCACATTTCGTCGCTCGTTTCCTGCCACTTGGCATTCAAAAGTGCAAAAAAACAAAAAAAAACAAGAAGAAAAGTGAAAGACGAAGAAAACGAGCAGCAAGCTGAGAGTTTCTGTCGGCGCTTTTTCTTTTTCCTTTTTTTTTTTTGACTCAACGTGAAAATGCTTTTTAGCCAGGGAAAGCAAGGCGAAACTTTCAATACGTGCACAGAAAAAAAATAGTGGCAAGGAAACTATTATTATAAGATTGACATTGACTTAATCCTGCCGAAGGTATACAAATTAAAAAATTGATATAATTACTCGTTGACTTAGAAATTAAACACCAAGGATTTATATTTTATATTATTATAAAAAAAAACTTATACTTATATACTCAGGTCGGTTCTGGTTTACACATTCGCATGTTTTGTTCGAATTCGAAGAAATGTTAAAATACTGTCAATAATTAATGAATTTTCATTAGTTTTTGGAAGATATAAAAACCTTGCTCAAAAGTGGTATCGATTTCGTTTTAAACATTCTAAAGTGAAAGCCGGAACAGGCCTGTTTATTCTATTTTAATAAAACACAAACTTTGGGTGATTTTCTTTGGGTGTATTTGCTGAATCATATGGATTGCTGCCTTTATGTGTGGATGGCTTTTGGCTTTGCCACTCTCACTCTCCCAAAGGCCAAAAGGTGTCAAAGTGCGTGTGGTCGTCGGGTGACGTTTTCATTTGGAGCCAGTGCCTTTTGGGCTTTATTGCCAGGACTGAAATCGGAGCGGAGTCATAAATAGAACGCTGCGACTGTGGCCACACATCTTTGTCAAAGGCTCATTATGCAAATTGCGCACCAACCACGCGCCAAGCTAATTTGTCACTGTCTTCAGTTGTCAAGCGTCACACTCGCCCACTTTCCCACTTGCCCATCGGCCACGCCCACCTTTCACTGCCCAAAGGCAGTGGAGACGGCGGTGAGACGATGGCGCCTCCACCATGTTAACCATGGCCCAGAGGCACTCACTCGACCGGTGGCTGCTGCTTTCAGCTCTATCACTTTCATTTCCTCGGCCATAAATTAGCAACACGATGAGCCATCTCCCACTGTCCTCAGCCCACAGCCCAACTCCCGATTCCATATTCCTGACATTTCTGGGCAAAAAGGTAGCCATATTTCCTAACCGGCTCCAGCTGCCTTACGGACTGCTGACTACTGCCGACCAACTGACTGACTAACTGACTGACTGACACACTGGGCGAAATATTATTCCGTTTTGTCCAGCTGCTGGATGCGTGCGGAATTTATGATTACTTCCGGGTATAATGAAGCAGCCACGTGCGACCAACTCATCCCTTCCGGTTTAGTTTCCCTGTCCCCTCCAGACGCGTCTAAACAACTAATAGCTGTGAGTTCTCGTTCTCTCAAGATCTCCTCAACGCTTTTTTCCCGGGGTCGCGATGAAAAACTGCAGCTGCACCAGCCTCTCAAGTGGCCGTGGCCCATGCACTGCACTTCAGTTCAGTTCAGCTCAGTTCAGTTCACTTTGCTCCGCCGGAGGAGCCTCCAGTCTGAGCCCGGCCAGACCCTTCTGCTTTTCTCGCTTTTCCTTCTGGCTGCTGTTTTTCTGCTCCTGCCGCTGACAGCGGAGACAATTTTCAATTAAATAAATGGCTCGTTTTTTACGCCACACGCACAATGGGACCAAACACTTCAAACTGCGGGTTAATTGGCTAACCACAATAAGGATTAAGTGGGTCGCTTTAAATAGTTGAGAATCTGCATATTGACCCACTATTCTTATGCATATCGTTTGGGCTTAAATACGGTATGAAAGTGTGGCTTTAATATGGTATTCATGGATATTTATGGACAGCGGAATCGGCTGGCTATTTTGTGGTGATAAGTAACCACTAATATTTTAAGGGAAAATATGGTTGAAAACCTACTAAAATAAAAATTGGCAGGTATTTTAATTAATTTATAAAAGTGCCTTAAAGTATGCAATGCAAAATGTAAATGTCTTCTTCATAAATCAACTGCACTTTTGGCTTAAAAATATTTTATATATTATATAACGCATGCTTTTGAAAACCCTTATAAGTAATCTATTATTTACCGCCCATTATCTTTAATAAATAATTTAAGCAATACTCTCTCCAATTATAACTTCAGGCCCATTGTCTGATACTCTTCTGGCCAAAACGGTGAGCGCATAAGTCATCGTTAGTAAACAATTTTGCAGCTGAAATGTTTGTGAATTTTTGCATAGCCAGCGCTCACTTCACTTAGTTGAGTCCCAGTTAAGATGCGGCCGACTTTGGATTTAATTGGGTCTGGTCTCTGGATTTAAGGTCACGCTCTGCGGAGTACAAATAATTAAAGTGCATCACATCTTAACGCAGAATTATGGCATAGGAAAACCCATTGCTCACCGTCAGCCGCCCGCACTTACACACAAAGCCCGCCCACGGAGGCGCTCACAGATTGCCAACAGGAACTTACATGGGTTGGCCATTTACCGGGGCCAGTCATAAGCCGCATAATCTATGAAATCGAGTCCTGCGAGGAGCATGAGGGGCGGCAGGAAACTTAAACCTGGACGGACGCTCTTGGCTGCTAAGTTGAAATTATTGTACATCGGCTTAAGCCCTTCGCCGGGCAGTTGGCTCAGTTTAATTGGGGATGGTCGTCAGCTGGAAGTGAAATGCTTTTAGCTCGCTCCATTTAAGCCGGACTGCATATGCCGAGATTGCCAGTGAGATAATGATATATGAACAGCAGCTTGCTGGTCCGACTAATGAGCCAAAATGAATTGTTGCCCGACACATCAAAAATCAACGCAATTTGGCTGGCATTATGTAAAGACCAGAACTCTGGCCAAGATGAAGGCGAAGGAACCAAGTAGCCAAACGGCCAAACAACCGAACAGCCGCGTGGCCAAACGGCAAAGTTAATTTCATTAAGGAAATGAAAAAGTCATATATCATTTTTGCCATCGTCTAACATGTCCATTACAAAGGCAAACGCCCGGACATCCACCCACTTTCTCCAGACTTTCGTTTTTCCCATTCACATCTACATTCACATCCACACGAGCATGTCAGCCATCTTGGGACTGGTGAAAAGAAATGGCCGAGGAGGAAATGCAGTGCCCGAAAGTTAAATTAAAGTGTTGAAAATAGCCAAAGCCGAGTAATAAATGTTCCACGCCCGTGCCTTTGACGGGCTATCCCGAAATTAAAATGCATAATTCAATGGCCAAAAGTTTTGGCCTTAAGCCTTAAGACGGCCGGTGGGTGGGATGGCTTAGCCGGGCATTAGCAGCCATTTACATGTGAGTTTAAAAAATCCAAAAAGACGCCGTGCCCCTAACTCCGGCAGATAGCTAAAAGTGTTTCACGTTTCACGGACCATTAAACGCCGAGTTCGTCGAGTCATTTTGAGCGACTTATCGCTTGGGGGGCCTGCCTGCATTGTGCCGCCTGATTGATTTCTTTATGCGTGGCCATATCCCCTCGGAATGGGAAGTCGGGAACTGGGGACCTAGAACCTTGGACCGGGATCCCAACTCCAGCACCCGTTTAAAGCGGCCTGCTGCTGACAGCACTGGAATTTTTTAATAAGGCTCAAAAGGAATTTTTATATGGGCCTGTGAGAGGGCGGGGGTATTTTAAGCCCAAAGAGGACTGGCTAAAACATAAGCAGAATAATAAGAAAATATATAAATCCACACGTCCTGGCGCAATTGCTGAAGAGCATTTCGCATTCAGATTGCCCCTCGATTATTATCAAGTTTTGAGTTATGATCCATCGAAAATTGCTATCCTATCTGGCGCCAAGGACATCTAATTCTCTTTCGATTCGTCTGCTCGGCATTTCCTGCATTTATTCAGCGTAATTAACGAAATTCCCAGGTGTATACTAGTTTCATTTCGGGTTGCCTCTCCTCAGTTTCGGATTCCTGTCTGAGCTGGAGCTTTCGCCCGAGTTTTGGGGGGCATTTCAAATTCAGGCTGCGTAAATCTTTTATTGGCACGAAATGCCTAGGCAAAAGGACCGCCAAACAGAGTTGCATAATAAATTATCGATGCGCCGCTAGGAATTTTAAGTGGTGGTCCCTGTTCGGGCGCTAATCAGCGGCCAATGGTGGCGGTCCCTGCTCGGGCGACCAGTGGCCATACCCATTTCGCCATTTCGAAATCCGGAATCCGGATAGCTTGCTCCCAATCTCCTCCTCAGAAATTCCACTCGACGACCCCACTTGTCGCTTGTCAATACCCGCAGACAAATAAATTCTGCTTATCGCACGACAAACCCTTTCTGCACTTTCTTTTATGCCGCCCGTTTTACTGCTCTTCTTACAAAGTGCACTTGGCGGTGCTTTTGTCCGCCCAAGAAGCTTTCTCCTCGCTTTCTCCTCGCTTTCCCGCCCTCCTTTAGCGACTCTTTTGATGTTTTCCCTGCTGCTGCTGGTCACAGTTTACTGGCAGTGCGGCAAGAAAAAAATAAAGGTCGGGGGAAAAACGCAACGAAAGATAAAAGTTTTGCGCACCTTGGCAGCTCTTAAAACGGGCATTTACTTTGAGTTTTCGTTTTGTGTCTTCCCGTTGCCGTGGCAGTTTATTGTTTTTATTGTTTGATAATTATCGCAGGCCCCGGTCAGTGCAAACAAAAACAGATAAAATCCAAGCAAGGATGCCTCCCACAAAGGACCATTGTCTGACAAGAGCTCAGCATCAAAATCAACACCTAAATGTTCTTTAATCTGCCTGAAATCTCGGCCAGCTGAAGCAAATACAGTGACTCGACAGTGCGCTACTTTCTATCCTACGGCATCCAATTTGTCGCATGTGTCCTCTTTTCGGGGAAATGTATAAATACGGTTGACAGTTAATGAATGCGTCGCTATGCCAATCGAGGGTCGCACATGGGAGAACTCCGCCTTTGATCTTCAATTCCCGTGGGAATACGGCGAACCTTCGCTGCTCTCGTATGCAAATTCATTAGGTTAAACATGTGTACCGGCGGGCTCCTGTCTCATGGCATATTTAAATGCCGGGAAGGCGGAGCGGCGCGTCGTCCTGACTTTTTCGAATGTACTTTCAGTTGATTGATAGCTGGATATTGTAATGAATATTTGATTGGGGCAAGTGTTTCGACGGCGCTCCAGACTCAGCTTGCAACCCAGTTAGTTGACAGAAATGTCAGAATTTTGTCGCAACCAAGGCAATACACAAGTCACTGCCGGAGCAGTGACATTTCACCCAAATAAGTGACATAATTAGCCACAAAAGGCGCAGGGATGTGGGCTTGTCTTGAGATATTTTGGCAGGTAGCTGGGCGGATTGTAAGACAGCTTTCAATTTGTGCAAATGCACTCAAGTTTCTGTCTCAAGACAGGCAATTGGTAGGAGCACTAGCACTGGCATCTCAGACGCCAGCCTGTGTATTGTCGTATTAGCCATATTATCTGGCTGCCAGTCTGTCTAGAGTCTGTCTGGATTTTGGCTTCTTATTAGACAGCCTTGCAAACTGCCAGACAAATATTGTCATTTTCGGCCTTAATTATTCACCAGTTCACAATGGGGGCGGACCGCCCACTAATCAGCCCATTGGATTTCAATTTGATTGAGTGCTCAGACAAGGATATTCATGCATTTGCCACTGATTTATTGATATGGGCCGCATTTAATAATGCCAGTTAAAGTAATCCGCATCCAAAGTTGTGCTAATGAGTTTCGGCGCCATCACGTGCAGGAGGTGCCATAACATTTTTTCCTCTGAGCCAGCTCCAATTAGCTGCAGTTGCAATCCTGGCGGCGCTTACGTGACTCCCGGATTTGGCACAACTTCCCAAGTCATCCCTTGCCATGTGAAGTGCTTATGCCGGCTAATTTTATAATTTTCATGGCGCAGATAACACGGCTCAGAACAAGTTCTGGCAACTTCGGAAATCAGGTTTAGCTAATCCAATCTATTCATTTTGCTTAACGTCCTCCGCCTTTGTGAAGGCAAAAAAAAAAAAAGTAATGAAAATTGCCAGTCGGGGACAAAAAATGCCACGGCAATTTGGCACGGCACAATCATATCGCCGGCTTTTGTTAATATTTATTATTTATGGCGACAATTTGCCAAACGTTTGGCCATGCTCGATAAGGATCGCAAACGGTGTTTTAAACTTTTCGCAATGATCTTTCAGCGCAACGCGGTGCTGGAAAAAGTTTTCGGCTAAAAACTTTGCTTTAAACAATTTCACCAAGTGCAGCGCCAGCGCAGAGATATCGGGCCGGAACAAATGGCCAACTTAAAGAATTCCTTTTTGCCGCGGCATTAAGTGCAGCCGGCAGGGATAGTATATAAAAGGCAATAAAATGCAATTATCTCAAACGGCATAACTGTCCCGCTTTTGGCAACGCTTGCCGGCCCCATAAATTGTCAAAGCGCTTGCCAAATGCGCCAGAGCGAGGGGATGGGGAAGGCACAGAGGCACAGAGATAGACTCGACTTTGATCTAATTTGTCTGGCAGCGAATGCAGCTACAGCAGCAGCAGCAGCAGCAGCAGCAGCAGCTTAAAGATGCCTGCTGGAAAATGGCCGGGAAATGGCGGTTTAAAGCGGCACAAGTTGTTGCGGCCACGCCGCCGCCTCCTCGTCCCGCCCCTTTGGCAATGTTTGCAAATGAGCACGCCGCCATTTTCCATTGCACGTTGCACACTTTATTAGTTTTCATACGCGCTACGTTCGCTGCTGCCGCCCGTCGGCAAAGGTACAAAACTTTTCCACCAGCTCCGCGCTTTTCCCGCTACCCCCGCACCCTTTTCCGCCCCGTTTTCCCGCCCATCGACCGTGTCAACCATGCGCAAGTCAAATGCAAAACATGTAACTTTGGGCCCATGAAAGTTTTGCAACAAAAGATGCAAATTTACCCCTAAACCCCTCCTTTCCCCTCTGCCCGGCCAAACGTGCGTTTTGCGAAAAGGGAAAATCGGGTGTTGGGTGGTGGATGTTGGGTGGTGGAAAATGCACTCCTTGCCAGAGCTGTTTAACGGTTTAATTTTGCATGCAAATAATTAGTGCACCCACCGACCGTCCGTGGGGGTGGCTTTAAGGGCTTCGCGTTTCGAGAGCAATTGAAAAGTTTTCCTATAGCCATAAAGTGAATGCTCGGATCGGTTATATAGTTGCCCAACCCATGCAATTAGTTTTGATTTTCTTTTTTTCCGGCCACGTGTGAACCTACCTCCAAGCGATTCACAGAGTTTTGCTCGTTAGACAGAGCCAACATTGCGCATACGCAGTGTTGCGGCCAAACAAGCTGAATGCACGGCATAATACGATATATAAGCTGGCCAAAGGAGAATAGCCATGGCTAACCCTGTGAACTTTCTGGACCATTTAGCAGCTGCTAACGCCTTGCCCCTGCTAAAATAATCAAAGGATGTTGTTTATTGAAGCGCCGGGCCAAAGGAAATGGCCAACTAGCGGCATGTAATGTTAGTTTTATGAGCACGTGTTGCCATTTTTATGGCTCACCCCAAATCCTTGTGCCTTGGCAAATAAACAATGTGGGCGGAAAGCCACAACAAAGTCCAAGACAAGGGCTCATTCAATTAGAAGGCAACTCTTGGAATTGTTGCAGAATTTAAATATTTTTGCAGCTCACAGCAAACCGCAGACGCAGCCATAAAGAAATTCTTTAATATTTTGATTAGAAGTGCTTGCGGTTTGCCGCTAAACGCAGTTGAGTGTTCCCTCATCTTTTTTCCTATTTGTATTTCTGCAATGCAAAATGATTTTATTTGACAGGCATTGTGCGGTGTTGCCGCAGGAAAGAAAGGAAGAGAAAAGGGTTGGGAAAAGGGGAAAATGGGGGAAAATGGGGGCGTTCTGTGTGCCCGAAAAGTATGCACTGCATGTGCCGGGTTCAAATATAATTTCGAGTGTGTGCGAGTGCAGTTGACTGGGGAAAAAACGGAAACGTCTGTGCCACATCCGTTTCCGCCTTGATGGTTATAACTTCTTTTTCCGGCGCTGGCCAATCAACGTTTCTGTGGCCAGGATCACACAACCAGCAGCAGAACATGAACGGGAACCAGCTGTTGCAGCTGTTGTCCCTTCGCTTTTTCCTGGCTTTTCCCAGGCCTTTCTCCCAGCTTTCCCCCAGCTTTCCCTCAGCTTTCCCCTTCCCCACTTCACTTACACATTTGTTATTTTCAGTTCCGCTCGCCAGTGCGTTTGGCCAGTAAACTTCTTTCTGACAGCTGCACTTGTTGTCCTCCAGCTCGGGCTTAGCCCCCAGAGACTGGCACTGCGACTCCAAGTGGAACCGAAACTGGGACTTAGACTCGGCTCTGCTCTGCCTGCTGACACAAACAATAACAGCACAAAGGTGCAAACAAAGCGTGTGGAAACGGAGTAAACAAGTGCCCGCCTAACCGAAGATCGAATGTCCTAAGACTCTGGGATATGGCTGAGCATTATCCGATTGATAGAGGCCATATGTTGCCAGAGCTTAGCTCTGAGTCGGAACAACAAATTGGCCAGTTAGCTGCTCAGACAGGTTATCAGCCTATCTTTACTTCTTGATTTTCACGTCGACTGTTGAAAAACCTTTGACTTGAATACAAGTCTGATTTCTAAGCCAATAGCAGTAGCCAGTATAATTAACAATAACAACAAACAATTTTCAATTATAGTTTGAAACAAATAGAAAACATTGTAAGTGAAAGATTTTATATATTCTTATTCTTAGGATACAATAAATATTCATAATAGGCTAGGGTACATATATACATATTCTCATTTATACTTTTAAACACATATAAAACACAATACATTGGAGATTTAATATAAGGCTTTATAGAAAACTGTCTACAATAAATATTCATAATAGGCTAGGGTACATATGTGTCCATTAATTAAGATAATATGTTATGAAATTAATTTTTTAAATTGTTTTTAAGAAAACTTAACTTATAAAAAAATTTGAAGTCAAAGAATGATCACGATTTCAATTAAGTAGGCTATTTTGGCATGCACAAAGCATGTTTATTTTAATTTGTCTACCTTATCCATTCAAAACATTTCTTTGACGATCTCCACTTGCAAACCAGTAAGCTCATATATGCCTTAAAGTACGACAGTCACTAATATTGTTGATATTTCACTTTTCTGTGCCGTAAGCAGCATTCTCAAAATAAACTCTCACTGAGAAAAGTACGCATTTCATCAGGAGTGCTGGCCAGCAACTCAATTTATTTTGGGAAGAGTGAAAATAAATTTCGGCACTTGCTTTTAAATGCCGTCAAACAATCAGCATTCGGTTGTGATGACGTCTGTTTGATCTATCCATTTGCATTTGCATACTGTGGCCTCGCCTCTGCCCCAACACCTTCTTATGCAAAAGCACACATATATACATATAGTCCTGTTTGTTGTGGGCGGGAGGCGTGGTCGAGTCACCTAGCACGGCCAATTCATAACAATTGCGTTTCATGTGCCGGCAACTTGACACTCAAGTGCGGCATGCCAACATATTTGCACTTGAATTGCCGGAAAGCGAGTTGCAGTTTATATGGAAATTTTTACGTTCACGTATATTTGCATGCACTGAAAATGCTACACGAACGAAAAAACGGGAAGAAAAAATAAGGATACAAAGGTCGGAGAAGGTGGTGGCGCTTTCGGGTCAAACGTTGCATTGTACGAAAATTGCAACGGAATGGGGCAGAAATGGAGGAAAAGCGGACGAGTTGCGGCACTCAGATGGCAATCAATTTGCCGGATGCCGAAAGTAATTCGCTTGCAGTCTGAAATTCAGCATTACAGTTTGACGAGCACTGCGAGCGGTGCCAAAACGGTCCTTAAAGCCACTTAAAACAACTGGGATGGCTTTAAGGATGGGCAAGCTTCTTTGGATTCCCTGGTGGGGAAAATTGCATCCGGCCCTTATCTCGCCCATAAGCGTAACGAAAATAAAATTGTCTGGCAATTGCCGGCAAAACGGCAAACGGTGCTCGACAATCGCGTCAAAGTTGCATATTAGCATTTCAAACGAGCGGCAGTTAGCCGAAAAATTGCTGCCAATGGTCGCCAAGAAAAGTGCGCCAAATTGAAAGGTGCAAAAGGGGCAGCAAAAAAAAAAAAAAAGAAAATAGTAAATTTCCCATACCCTAAAATGGAGCAGCACAAAAGAAAGCCACTTAAATGCAGATTACAATAAAAGGTGCGGCAAGCTTTTTGCAGCTGACGGCTTTGGCATCGACTTTTGCATTTTCTATTTTCCACTTGGCATTGGCTGGTGTTTTTGGAGAGTTTCTGGAGCGCCACTGGCTTTGCATGTCTCACCTGCCTGTTTTTTTTTTTTAGGTGTGTGGCCTACAAATCAAATCGTCAGCAGCAGCGCCTTTAATGGCCGCCACATGCGAGGTGTGTAAAATAATTCCCTAATGCGTGTCACAGCCATTACCATCAGCTAACAGCCAGCAGTCGGCAGCAATGCAGCAAGGACCTTCGCCTCCGTCAGGAGCAGGAGTCGCTCCGGCATGCAAAATGCAAATGTCGGCGAGCAGGTGAATCACTCAAGCGGCTCACGTAGCCAGCTAGACGTAGACGCAGCCTGCAATGCCACTGACTATGACTATGACGATGACGGTGACGATGACGATGAGGAGGAGCAATGGCAGGGGCAATGGGTCCTGGTGAGACCCTGAAGTTGGCAGAGTGCAAAACAAAAACGCTGAAAACGTCACAGAACGATTCCCGCTGCCAGCACGCATGACGAGCAGCTTTTGCACTCCCGCCGTGAACACCACTTTACCTCCTTTGGTCACCTTAAAAAAACAAGGAGCCTTTAACAAAGTCCTGCGACCTTAAAGCACCGAAATTACACAAAAAAGTACGTACAAACATTTTAGGCACAGCTTAAAGTATAAATTCACTTCTTAGAAAAGTAATTTAAATTTGCGTACCAAAATCTAAATTGAAACTTTCTCGTTTTGTAAGAGAAAAGTAGTTATCTAAAACAAATACAATTATATTTGAATATTGTATTATTTAGTTAATAACTTTAAAAGCATTTGAAACAAAAACTAAGGATGCATAAATTTGGAATATAGCATAAAATGTAAATGATTTACTTTTGTGTTTATAATAGGAACCAAAGTCCAAACACAAGTTTTTAGATTTTAGTTTTTTAAGTGAAAAGTAAAGTAAGGTCAGACAAAGCTAAGAATGCAGTTTTCCTTCCTTCCATTAAAATTTGCTAGGTTTTCAACTTAATCTTTGATCCATTTAAGCATAGTTTCTAAAATGCTTATTACGAGTTTAAAGAGCTCATTGGTTTTCCAGTACTCCAGCGCATTTCAATGAGTTTTATTAAAATATTCATAGTGGATAGTCTGCGAAAATGAAAGTTTAAAGCATTCCGCGATTGCTCTATATACCGCGTTTTTATGTTCCCTTTTGCGTGGATTTGTTTCGCACTCGTTTTGATGCTCCCCAATCCCCAATCCCCAGCAACTGTCCGCTGCAAGCCGTGCAGCCGTTTAATAAATTGCCCTCAATTGTTTCCTCTTTTTCGGTTATGTGCATCAGTGCACCGCAACGCCAACAAACCACCGACCCACTGGGCTCTCGGCAAATTATTTCCGCTTATTGTAAATGATTTGAGCGGCAGCTCGCTTAAAGCCAAACGTTTATTTACCCGCGCCGTTAAAATATTTCGAACGCCTTTGATTGCGAGTAACTGCAATCTCGGCAATTTTATTTGCGCTCTACGCTTTAAGCAAATTCCGGCAAGGCAATGCAAAAGTTGCCACAAAGTTATTTCATTAGCTGCAGCCGCGCTGCAGGAGGAGGCTCCTTAAAGGAGGATATTATTAAGCTTCAATGCTTGTTAGTTGCTTGTTGCTGGCAAGTTCTTTCCTTGTTGATATTGTTTCTTGCACCTTTTGCAGTGAAATCAGAGCGCAAGCCATTTAGAGGCTAACTTTTTTAATTTCCTTGCCGTTGTCTCTGGATTCATTCGTTCTGCAAGCGATGGGGCATATCCACGCGGCGTATACGTAATGCGGCTGTCAGCGCTCAGCGCTCAAATGTCAAGCAAACCCAACGCGACTGTCCTTGACAACTCTATGTGCATTTAGCAAAACGCATTTAGAAGCCATTTCCACTTGCCCAACCGCCAGGCCAAACGGTTGGAAAAAAGGAATGGCCAAAATAACTTTTAGTTAAGACATTTGCAGGTCCAGAGAACCGACATATTAATTTTCAACTGCCGCAGACAAAACTGGCGAATGAAGATGGCCAGATGGACGGCGGCAGCAAAAGCAGCAACAATGATGGCAAACTGTATGCAAAGTGTGTCAAACTTGCAAAACAAATTGAAACTCGAATAAATGTCTGTGCACTGAGATGTCCGTTCGGAGACTGAGACAAATGCAGACTTGCTAATTGTTAGTTTTAAATATTGAAAATTCCTTAGATACAGTTGTCTTACCTTCGGCCAGCCGAAGCAATTTGTTGCCGTCTGGCCAAATGCTAAAAACAAAACAACAAATAACTGACATTGCAAAAATGAAACACCGAAAATTCAGTCTGGCAGCAATTGGAATTGCTTAAGAGCAAACTTTCGAGTTAATTGATTTTTGTTTGATTTCATTTTTGTATAAATAAAAACGTATGTAAAATAAAATTAAGTACAAGCTGCCATACAAAATTTCCAATTAGGAATGAATGCAAAAAAAAGGAACTATGCTTTAAAGACGACAGAACATGATAACAAATGCTGACTCAACCAAAAATGCGATCCACAACTGTAATGCAAACACAGCCACGATTTGGGAGCATGGAATCGTTCTCGTCCTTGTGGCGCAGGAACATCTGGTAGTCCATCAGCTTCTTGGAGTCCAGAGGACCCCAATCGGAGTGCGGCTTAATTGAATGGCTTATGCGACCCTTCAGCGTTCCCTTTGGCTGCTTGCAGTTGGCATAGAAGGCCCAGTAGAACAGCTGGCCAATAATGAAGCCAGAAACACACCAGCCGAAAACTGAAAGGAAAACATGTTAAAGGCAATCTTAAATTAAAGCAGCAACATTTCTCACTTCTATAGGACAGCGGGAACTCCTGTCCGTTGTAGCTGAGTGGACGCATGGTTAGCAGGCTGTACACCAGGATGACAACCATAACCAACGGCGTGACAATGGACCAGCATATCCGATAGTAGTTGGAGGTCTTGATGTTCAGCATGTATTCGGCATCCTGGCAGAGGCGTTTGGTGCCGTAGATCCAGCCCACGGCGATCAGCTCGAAGATGGCCGACACTAGGGACACAAAGGTCACGCCGTGAAAGTCCATCAGTGTGATGATGTGCTGACCGCCGGGCGTGATGTAGATCAGACCCACAAGAAATCCAATTGACGAGAGGCAGACCACGATGATCCACAGCTTGACGTTCACGAACTGATCCTTCAGCACGGTCATGATGCAGCTGACCATGCCCACATTGCTGCCCACGCCCAGCATGAAGAGCATGACGAAGAAGAGTAGCGAGAAGACCTGCGGCAGCAGCTTGAACTTGGCAATGGCGTCGGGATAGGAGATGAAGGCCAGTCCAGGACCTGCCTTCACCACACTGGCAATGTCCTTGGTGCCCGACTCGTGGGCCAGATTACCCAAAATTCCGAAGATAATCACCCCCGAGAGCAGCGAGGTGAAGGTATCCAGAGTGGTCACGATGTTGGCATCCCTGTACACATTGTGCCCGAATCGGTTGTACGACGAGTACATGATGATCACGCCAAAGCAGACGGCCAGTGAGAAGAACACCTGGGTCACGGCATTGTACCACACCTCCGGTTCCAGGAGTTTGCCCCACTGGGGCGTCAGGAAGTACATTACACCCTCGTAGGCCCCCGGCAAAGTCAAGGCTCTCACGAGCAGGATGAACATGACGACGTATGGAAACAGAGCCAGGACATAAGCCGCCTTGCCGGAGCTCTTCACGCCCCTGATGATGATCAGCGTAACTGTTAGCCAGGACAGCCCCAGCATTAGAGCCAAGCTACCACTGGGATAACCTATTCCCTGGTCCAGCGACTCCGTCTCGTTCAGCACGACGCGTTGCAGGTAGAGCTGCGTGGAGGAGCTGAAGTTTCGCTGCAGCTGACCCTCGAAAGGCCGACCTCCGGATGCACTCACGCACCCGTCACCCCACTCCGGACGGCAGTAGCTCCAGGGCAGCTCCGACGCGAAGGAATCGAAGAAGTATCGCAACGTTAGGGCCATCACCGAGGCATAGTATGTGGCCAGAACGCCAAGGGCCAAAAGTTGGGCATAGCCTACACCTGAAAATTACAAAGTTTGAAATTAAATAGGTCGCTTCATAATCATGGTATATATTTTGTCTTATTTACTAACCTCTTTAAAAAGTGTTTTTGTTTCGATTAAATATTAAATGAGTAACAATCAAAAAGTTTTTAAACTAAGAAACTAACGGACACAGTTACTAAACCTAGTGTTGCTGATCAAAAATATATATACCTGTTAAAGTCGCAAAAGTCTCCTTTACTGCGTAGCATACTTCTAATTAAAATTAAAAATAATAAGGTTTATGTCGATGGCTCGGCTCATATATACGGACATCTACTGACAAACAAAAAATAATGTATGCTAAATAAGTTTCATTTGAATTTCAATGTTATTGTTTTGAAAATTTGTTGTAAAAAAAGTTGCAATGAAGACGGTTGCCATTGTAGCCGAATTATATAGAAAAGAAAACTGTAAAACATAGTTGGCTGTTGTTTGTTGTTTCTTAGTTGCTAAACGTTTTGGTTATCGTCTTACCTCTCATGAGGGGTGCAAAGTCAAAGACCTGCACGATGCCACGACTGGAAAACTGGCCCAGCAGCATCTCCATGTAGTAAATCGGCTTTCCTACCACAAAAAGGACGATAAGATAGGGAATTAGGAAGGCGCCTCCTCCATTTTCCAGGGCCGTGAATGGGAAACGCCACACGTTGCCTAATCCCACGCTCAGGGCGATGCAGGACATCAGGAACTCCAGCGAACTGCCCCAGTTGTCGCGGGCCTTCTGATCCGGGACTAGCTCAGACGATTCCAACGCCACGGGCTGCACGGAATGATTTAGCAGCGCCTCTCCACTGCTACCACACTGAAAACAAATTAAATAAGTATTTTAAAATCGATTATAACGTAAAACCCGAAATGATATATTTTTTGTTAGCTTGATTTAGATATTTAGACCCAAACATTTTTAAGTTCAAGTATAGTCTGTTCAATGTTTTATTTTTAATTTCTTTCTTGTTTATTTTATAAGCAAATCTACTAATTTAATCTCCCTTATCAATTTGTTAATCTAACGCATATTTAGGATAAGCATTAAACAAAAGTATTAGATTTCGTTTCATTCTAAAATTGACTTCTTTGTTTAATTTCTTTATACCCAAGTCTTTATGGCTTAGAAATTCAATTAATTTTTAATGGATCAATGAATGTTTTCTTTTAATGAAAATAGTATAAAATACATTGTTTATAACAATATTGACTTCATTGTTTTTGTTATTATTTAAGTGTAGCCCTCATTACTTGGATGTTTGGGTAACCTTAGAAGTTTCTCTTCGATGCACTTACCCTGCTGGTCTCTAGATTCGAGGGACAGCCGCTCGCTGGGGTCTCCGTTTTCAAATCTTTCATCGTAATGCGTTGCTGGAAACAAGATAATAATGGCAAAAAATTAGAGACGAGCGGCACACATTCCCAGACGCTCCTCAAATTCGAATTCAAATTGACGCCGGTAGCGGTCTGAATTATTGAAATCTAAAACGCTGAATTGCAGAACTGCGGCACGAGCCACTGCAGAACGTAAGTATACAGTATAAATTCCTTAAAGCAAACCGTTGACACAAACTTAAGCCGCTTACAAATTTACTACTTAGATTTAAAACATCGAATGTATGTTTATTTTGAAATCCACAATAATGAACAAAATATTTTACAACTTCATTTACAGAGAGTTAAGGCTGTACTTCGCTCAGTTTTCCAGCTGATGCAATCACATATTAAGATTTCAGCAAACTGTATATTAATATTTATCCAGCGGCAATTGATGGGGCCAATTGTTTGCCAAGGCAAAGGCCTTTTTAAAACAATTTTAATATTACAATATTGATACCTTTTAAGTATTTTTTGACCTGGATGAGATAGACGTGATTTTGAAGAATGTTATCAATCGGCACCATGGACACAAAAGCACAATTAATAGCTTTTAAGCAGCGAATACAAAAACAAACACTTTAAAATCAAACAATTAAGTTTTGAGAAACTTTTAAATTGTACACTGTTTGCGCGAAATAAAATTACAGAAAGCAAACACCGCCGATCGAGAACCGTTTCATACACATTTCCCTTTGATTTGGTGTTTATCTAGGTTTGTTTATTCCCCTTTTATTCGGCTGTCTGTTGCCTTTCCTTGGACACAAGTTTCTGAAGTAAGTCGGAGAGCATAGCCCGCTTTTTATAGAACCCCTTCACTCAAAACTCGGGTTTCGCTCAAGAGAGTCTTATTGGAGGGTCTTCAATCAGACGGTCAATTTAGCTGATTGAAGTCCGAATCGTATTTAGGCGGTATTGATTCTTTGATTATTACTCTTGGCTTAATTAAAATTAATTTTTGGCAATGTTTTAAAGGGAACTTTTGATTGAACTATTAGTTACTGGAAATGTACCTAAAAGCTAGGTTCAAGGCCGTCAACTAAAAATTTCGTTCTAAATGAGAATATTTGATTCAAAAAATCTTAACTTATCGAACTCCTAATATTATTGTATTTTTCCATACATTTTTTTTCGGTGTTGGTAGAAATGTTGCCTTCTTTTAGGCACTTCTCATTCCGCTCAGCATCAACTGAAAAGGTGATTGCTACAACAGTTTTTACCGACAATCAAGTTATACAACAATTAGCTTTTTGTAGGCTTTCCAATTCAAACGATTATTTAATGTTCAAAATCTAATAACTGATATAGCTATTAATTTATTTACTCTCGTGGAAGTTGTGTTTTTTTTTAACTTATCAAATGCTTATAGCTTTTTATTTATGCGCATCCGTTGCTGGGTACTTTGCTTAGGTAAAATATAAGACAAACAATTAGATTTATGGAGATAAGAGAATAAACGAGAAGATTTGCCAGCGCTTATCGAAGATCCAGTCGCAATGATAACCTTGCAAGCAATGACTAGCTTTGCGCTATCAATCTGGCACGACTTTTTGCAGCGCCTATCGCAATTGGAAGCAGTAAGTACATTCAAAATATAATGCCCATAAACAATAGAGCCGAAATTTCCCATATCTCAAAAGCTCATAATTGGGGCTAATTTCAATACTGATTCTAAGACCTAATATTTGTACTGATTTCTATTAAATACAACTTGGTGGTATGTTAGATAGCGGTTGGTATAGTTGGTACAATTCCTTAAAACAAAATCTTTTCAGACTTTCGTGCCCAAAATAACATAAATCATATAAAATGATATATCATTTTAAGAGATTACAAAATATTTGTATAGTGCAACACTTAATTAAATAACATATGTTTGCTGCAAGCAATTGTAGGTCGTAAATTAATAAGAATTAAAGAAAACAAAAAAAACACCTGCATACACTGCAAACAATGTTGGATTTTTTTCTTTTTTTTTCTATGTGCACCTAATGAGAGTAGGAGTTAGGTAAGTCAATGACCCAAAACCGCTGTGACACCACTCAGTGGTTTTGATAAACGCATCGCCCGACTAGGCCTAACCACTTTTTTTTACATAATTTGCAACGCTTTATTTGATGCCACACACACACGCTTCAATTGGGCGATCTTGTCGTTGGCAAAAGTCGCGGATTTCCGCTAATAGTTCATGTCAACGAGCCATCAGGCGTATAACAAGCTAATGCAAACACAACCCTCGAAATATGAGAACTTGAATCTGAATCTGTACAATCCAGATGGCACCCAAAGCGGAAAGGCGGGTAGAGATGCCAAAAAGTTGTCTGTCATTCTTAGAGAATATTTTAGCATCTTGATGAGGCCGAAACGAGATGGAAAGTTTGTCATAAACGGGAGTCAAAACATAAACAAACACTAACTGCTATACTTTAATAACTGTTTGTTGCTGATATATCTATTCAAAGGCATCTAAATGTATAATTTTACTTTCATTATGTTTATTTTCTGGCAACATGATAATTCAACGTGCCACACCAACAGCTAACAGATACTAAATGCTAGTTTAAATATTAACAAATATGAGGTAAGATACTGGAGGTGTTACTACATAGAAAAGATTCTTCCTAGTACTTCACAACAATGTTCTCTTTTGCATATGCAATTATCTGGCTGTTGAACAATGCTCGTACCTTGAGGGAAATAATAAAAGTCCCATCTGCAGTATAACGCATATTCAATGCCAAACTCATGTGATCGATAAATGATTATTAAAATACCATTGGCAATTATTTATAGTCACTCGACTTATTCGCTTTTCGAGTGCATCAGACTGCTGAGATTTGATAACCGCGCGTCCACACCCCGAATGTGATAAGGTAAAGAGCTAAATAAATAAACTCAAGAACAAACACTCGAAATCAAGTGGAATTTCCCAGCATATGCGATCGGTCAGCGTAAGCAAGGATTTCGATCCACCCTCGGAAAATCACCAGAGAATCACTGTGCACATATTGCTACATCCATGAATGCCGATGCTTTGAAACCTGTCGTCGCCTGTGAAACTAGTTTCATGTGTGTCCACCGTTCCCGGTGGCCTGAAATTCAAGTGAGTCTCAGGTACACAGATTCTGCAGCAGCTGCGGCAGGGCCAGATCAAATCAAGTGAGATATTGGCCCAAGAACCAGGAACTGTGCTAATGCTAATTAATAATTAACATAATTACACACAGATTGCTATGGCGTCAGATAAAATGCATTGCGAGTGAGTTGAGGCAAGGCATAAAAACACCTAATACCAACATCAATATTTATATAAAGATTTGAGTGCAGAGAAAAAAATGCAGTGAATTTTTAATTATTTTTTATTAATAAGGGTATATATAAAATTAATAGTTAATCGATTTGTATTCTGATCTCTCTCAAAATTAATTCTAATTAATTTTAGGTTCCAAAATTGGTTGGTTGGTTACTTTTGTTTAACAAGGTTTACTACTACAATTTCTTAATAAAATTATATTTTTTAACTAATCTAGAATATTTTCACTAGGACGTATTTGTATAAGTCAAATATAAACAAGATACGAGTCTTAAGCTGAATTATCCAAACGTAAATATGTGAACTTTTTGTTTGGGCATTTTGATAAGTTAAAATAAAAATATAAGATATCTTTTTTCTCTGTGTGGCCACTGCTCCTAAGACAAAGAAAGGAAAGGCCCGACCGGACCGATAAGACGTCGATCGGAGCGGGAAAATAGAGACGCGAGCGGCCCGATAGAGAGTAGTTTGGGATGCGAGCGCGCTGCCACTGCGAGCTACTCCCGGCACATATGCTGTATAAATTGATGCGTCCAGAGGCACAACATTCAGTCGCAGAGCGAACCAGAGCAGACCAAGATCATCTCGAGCAGTCGTCACAAGGCGTTTGGCAGTCCAAAAATAAACCAAAGTCATCGAAGCTACGAAGCAAAGAAGGCACCTCTAAAAATTCTGCAAAAAATAGAACATAAATTTTCCATTTTGTGCGTATCGATTCGGGGACAAGTGGGTGAACTGCGTAGTTTGCCGGGAAATTCTCAGTCCACCGCTTCTTTCATGTCTTGCCAAAATCTTCGCAGCCATCAGGCCAACGGAGTAAACAGCTGCCGTCGCGTTCGACAAGCGGCAATGTCAGCACTTTAACAAGAAGGCGAAAAACCGAATAACAAATCCATCGAGCATCGACCGGATAGGACAAAATATCGCAAAAATTTAATAACTCGACGAGTGTAAGTGATTTGCGGCAGAGTGCGGAACAACTTTCCGCAACAAACAAAAACAGGAGGATAGAGACTGGGGTGCAAAAAAATTGATTTCGTTAGCCTTTTGCCAGCACCAACTGCATGGGTAAAGTTATGAGAGTGAATTCGTTACCGCCGCCCGCCCACAACTGCCACGCCCACGCCCGCTCCAAGCGACAACAGCAGAAGCAATTGAAAATAAAGAAAATCGAAATCTATTTTATGTTCAACAATTTGTGCAAGAGAAAAACTTTAACGGAAAATAACTTATTGACACTAAAACCAAACCAAGGCAGTGAGTGAATTACCGAAGTAAACCGCGAAACAGTTAAAGTGATCGTTAAAGTTGTAATCAACATAAACCCGTAAAAACATAATATTTTGTCATATTTCAAAACCACCAACAAATAGAACTGGGAGGAAGAGGATAGAGGATAACCAGAAATAAAGGTAAGCCCAATCTCTTAACAAATTAATTAATTTAAGCAAATTTATACATTAAGGTTCACAACAGAAAGAATGTAGTAAGCTTGAAACAAACCAATTACAACTAATCGGCTTCCATTATTTACAGTATTGAAGTTTGTAAAAAAAGAATTAATATTTGCTAGCAAAATTCTTTCAAAGGTCCTATCTAACTTTTAAGAGTTGCAAATGTAAATTCAGAAAGAATAAACTGTGCTGTGTCTTAGGCTTAGGCTTCACCAGTTAAGAAACAACAATATTTACATAAGGTAATAAATTATTAAATGTATGATAAATAGCACATTCGTTTCTGCATTTTAATAGCGAAATTCCTTAAAAAGTAATGTTTTATGCAATGATTAACGAATTTTATAATTATTTGAATAACTAGGTAGTAATTTATCCAAAATGCACTTAATATTGAACAGCTCTCTTTGTTCCCTGATATTAATCAATTAAATAAATCTCTTGCAAACTTTCTCATATAATTAAGGGAGCCATAATAAACTATTGACACGGTTCATGCTTGTGCACAATAAGAAGATCAATTACGCCTCAATTGACGGTTAAATAAACTGCTTATATGCCGACGTTCACATATATCGGCTTTGCAGGCGGTTCACACCCCCACAATAAAGTAATATGCATTTTAAGTAGGCTCAGTTTAATAATCATGTTAATTACAAAACGGTTTAATCAACGACGAAAAACAGAAACAATGGAATGTATCAGATTATTGGGCTGAAGACGTGTGAATTAATGCTGTGTTGTTGTTTAGCTAACGGACAGCAAACTGTAAACTACTTCCTCAAATCCCTAAGGTAACCTTGACCCCTTTTTTGACGAATGATTCACTAAAACCCCCGAAGAGTTGTCAACTGCGGAATGCTTATCAAGTGACTTCCTAATATTGAGCGGGCAATTAATGCCAGCGGCGACTTAATTAATTTGCCAAGCTCATATGGTCGGTGGCTTTTTGTTGCTTTTTGTTTATTTAAACATTTATTGACCTAGTCTGTGGCGATTTGATTACGATCCGCTGTTTTTCGGAGAATATTTATGCATATTCACGCGTTAAACTGCCGGTCATCTAACCCGTGGCTAAATGGGGTACTTCAATTTGAGATTCCAGGAGATGGAGAGTAGTTATGTACACCCACATGACCTGCAACTTGTCTCAATTACAACGGATACGTGGACAATGTGAATGGGAATGACACTCGAGCTGTCGGCGTACAAATTAGATGTTTTGTATTTTAAATTTATTCGAGCTTTTATTATGATTTTATTATTCTTGTTGTTAGTGCTCACGTATGGAGCAGATAAGTTTTGGTCAATGGCTCAAAGACAGCGCTCGCCAGCCAGACTTTTGATAGAGAAGCTGGGCGACTCGTTGATTCGGAGACCCAGACTCAGTTTCGATTTGGACACGCGACGTTTTGGTTGTAGGAAAGTTTTGGTGCCGCCTCGAAAGCCGTTTACAGATCGCCAACAAAGATACAATTGAACCCAATATAAACCGCTGATCCGTCAATTTGCAAAAGTGTTCGCTCGCAATAATTCGAAAATGTGGCTGATTGTCAAGTTCAAGCAAAAGAGAAATTGAGTTAACGAAGACTAGTGTTTAAAAATATTTGCAAAGTGTGATATTAGCTAATTACGAATACAAAAAAAGTGACTAAACAGTAAAAAAAAAGTGATATTAGACCACTAAGAATCAAAGTAAGTGTCAAGCTAATCTTGAAAGTTTTTTTTTTACTACTGTCAAACAATATTTTCTTAAACTAGAATGTAGACCTAAATGGTATTTATGACTTGTTTCCCAGTTTACAAACAATCTTAATTGCCAACTTCGAATCAAAAAAAGGTGCAATCGAAGCTCCCAGTACAATATTTCAAAGAAAGTCTTTATTATTTATGTATTCCGATTACGTGTAGGTTTGTGAACCCATTTCGGGGTTTACGCTCAGTTTCGATTTCGATTTTGCTACCCAGATAAGCCCTCATGTTACAATTCACTCTCGTTTGTCTTTCGCTGTGATTGAATTTGTTTGTAAACAAATAGCCGCCGTTCAGGGTTCGCACTCTATGGGCAGTGACACAAATTGCGAGCCCCAGTGCAATTGAATTGAAATTGAAATTCATTTTCATATATATATATTTCGCCACTGCACCGTGGCTGCGCAGCTCAATTAATCAGAGATCTTTGACGCTTCTTCGACGTGCCGCACCAGATGTTTCTAGTTTAATCGGTTCAATGTCTCTGGGCTCTGGGCTTTTGGTGCGATGAGAAACAGCACGACCGCTGTTTGGCAATTAAAGATTGCGATAGGGAAATTAAGCCCAGATGTGACCTAATACACTTTGTAAGCTGCACCCCAACAGCGGAAACTTTTGAAGAAATCGGCAACATCTTAAGTTTTATTATGAATCTCGGTTAAGACTTAAATAAATGTGTCGAGTTCTACCTCGAAATCTGAAAGAATTTTTTGTATTAAGATTTGAGATATGATCCATATTAATCTAAATACATTTTTGAACATTGACGCAGCCGTTAACTAATATTTTTTTAAGCAATATTTTTGAAATAAATCCCAAAATATTGGTGCAATGATATGTAAAACATATTACAAATATTCAAACATGAACACGTTTTAATATATGTATACGAGCTAAACATAGCAGTCACTTGAGTCAAACTAAATTATATATACACATAACATGTAAAATGACCTCCTCAGAGAGGTCATAGAATATCTTTGACTATTAGTTGTATCAGGGTAGTTAGGGCTAAACAAGGCACTCCGTGGGATATGAGAAATAAGATAATAATCCCGATTGTAAGATTTTATGAGCCCTGTGCATGTCACTTTGTCAATCGATCATCTAGAGCCATAATTTACGATCTGATACCTAAACCAAGCAAGGGAGCAGTTGTTAACACTTGTAATCTGTAAGTGCAGGTAACTTGATCATCCAGATATTATCACTTAAAATGTTTCCCACACTGCACAAGATACTTGTTAACATATAGCTCTCTCTCTATCGGTCTCTGCTTAGGCAATAGATAAGAATAGAATACAAATCACACTAAACTTACTTACTAAGAAACTTCATCAAATAAAACAGTTTGAAATTATAACTCAGCTAATGAAGACGTATCATTATTTGGGCGTTCTTTTCAATATTAAAAATATCATCTCGAATTATGAAAGAAAGCTTTAAGTAATGATCCATATTAATATATTTATTTTTAAAATGATTTACAACGAAGTAAACACTAAAATTTCTATTAAAATGCGAAGTCAATCAATGGACATAATTAATTTAATAACTCTAATAGTTGGAAAAGCATTATAAAAAAATATATATATATATACCTAAATGTTATTTTCAGACTCATAGATACTAAAAAACTAGTTCCATTTAAATAGCCAAAAAAGACAGCAATCCCATGATTTAAAATAACGTATTTTCATCTTTAGCAGTATCTATAAATCCGCATCAAAATGGTTGGAGTTGCTGCCGATGCCTCGCAGTCGAATCAGCTGTCCTCGGTGAAGAACCCGATGATCAAGTACATGCTGAAGACCCGGGAGAACCATGCCAGGGAGCAGGATCGGGACTACTCTCATGTCTTCCGGCGGAAGACGCGGTTCGAGATGTTCCGTTTGTCCGCCATCGCCATGGCAATCGAGTTTGCCTATGCGGCGGAGACGAGTTTCGTGTCCCCGATCCTTTTACAGATCGGAGTGGATCATAAGCACATGTCCATGACTTGGGGACTTTCGCCGCTGATCGGATTCTTCCTGTCTCCGCTGCTGGGTAGTATTAGCGATCGGTGCAAGCTGCGCTGGGGGCGCCGACGTCCAATAATTTCGATCTTATCATTCGGCATAATGTGTGGCCTGATCTTGGTGCCATATGGCAAGGATCTGGGTCTGCTCCTTGGCGATTCAGGATATAATTACGCGGAGACGGCCTTGAATTTCAGCACTTCCTTGGAAGGCTCAGTGGCGGCTTTGACTTCGGGTGATCGTTCTGCAGGACCTTCCGCTTCCGACTTTAAGTTTGCCGTGATCCTTACCATATTGGGCATGGTGCTGCTGGATTTCGATGCGGACACTTGTCAGACACCTGCTCGCACCTATTTGCTGGACATGTGTGTGCCAGAAGAGCAACCAAAGGCGATGACCATGTTTGCGCTCTTCGCAGGATTCGGAGGAACTATAGGATATGCCATTGGCGGTGTGGACTGGGAGACGACACACATTGGCAATTTTATGGGCGGAAATATACCCACAGTATTTACACTGGTCACCATTATATTTGCGGTGTGCTATTTGATCACGGTAACCACCTTCCGGGAGATTCCACTGCCCTTGATCGAGCAGGATGAGCTGTTGAGACCTCTTTCCGAACAGGCCATCAAAAGGGAGCTGAAGAAAAAGAATAACACCATTTACTACATCCAGGAGACCACTCAGCTGGAGCTGCAGATGGCCAGCGATGATCCCAAGCGAGAGGAGGCCCTGCAAGTCAGTTACCAGAATGGTTACTCACCCGCTTTGGAGAAGACGCGTGAGTCGCAGGACGTGGAAACCCAGTCGGATTACGAGGCTCCTGTTTCCCTCAAAGCCTATCTCAAGAGCATCTTCATCATGCCCTATTCGATGCGAATGCTGGCCCTCACCAATCTCTTCTGCTGGATGGGCCACGTCACCTACTGCCTCTACTTCACCGACTTTGTGGGCGAGGCAGTTTTCCACGGAGATCCGACCGCTGCCCCCAATTCAGAGGCCGCTTTGAATTACGAAGCTGGCGTCCGATTCGGCTGCTGGGGAATGTCCATATACGCATTTTCCTGCTCCGTTTACTCGCTGTCCGTGACCAAGCTGATGAAGTGGTTCGGGTAAGTCTTTAATCTGAAAATTATACACACAAAATAATACCCTTTTCGGCAAATTTCGAAATGTAAAATGTAAAAAAAAAAAGCGAAGTGTCCTGATTATCAACTTACTAACTTATTATAAATCTTAGTTAAATTAGCTCAATTTAATCTACTATCTACGTCAGATATGATAAATTTAGCAAATAGATTACAAATTTAATTTTGGACTATCATGATGATTTGTCGAAAATACGCAAAATGGAATAGTTGCCAATTTAAATAGTAATTATCTTTTGCAATAATTCAATTTCAGAACAAAGGCTGTCTACATTAGTGGCATGATCTACTATGGTATTGGAATGCTGGTCCTGGGCTTGTGGCCCACGAAGTGGGGAGTCCTGGTATTCAGCACATCTGCGGGTATTCTCTACGGAACAATCTTCACTGTGCCTTTCATATTAGTGGCTAGATATCATGCCAAAAATTGTGTAAGTAAAAGCCAACTGAGGTTTTGGACAACAATTTTTACTTATTTTGAGTATATTTCAGTTCTGCATTAAAAATGGCGAGACTGTGCCGCTGAAACAGGCTCGAGGATTGGGTACTGATGTGGCCATTATCAGTAGCATGGTGTTTGTAGCCCAGTTAATTGTGTCCCTGTCCGTGGGTCCGCTTGTATCCTGGATGAATACAACCTGTGCCGTGTTATATGCCTCGACGTTCCTGTCCTTCTTGGCCGCCATAGCAGCCATGTTTGTGTTATATGTCTAGGAATTTACAGAGATTTTTACACACATGCATTTTACATAGCGTAAATATTGAGTATCTTTGCCTACTTTCTGGCAGTATCTGCTAGTGCACTCACAATGTCGTGGCATACTTTAAGGATGAAACGTATACTGTACCATTGATCAATTAAAACATTTTATTTTTTTTTTGTAAACTGTAAACCGCATGTGAATTAAATAAATGAATTTAAAATAAATTTAAAAATATTATTCAGATACGCACAGTGACTTTTTCTCGGCCCAAGCAACATAAATTCTTTTTCTTTCAGCAAAACAATGAGCTGAAGGGCGGATATTAGTTTTTACGCTCGTGCGTGGCATTCAAATGCAACTTTTAATTTCCTCAAGTGCAATTTTTTCCCAGATGCTGCCAATTTCCTTAGCAGCTGCACATGCCACTTCCCGCCGCCCGACGCCCTCCTTTGGCCTTCTTGTAAGTGTCAGAGACACATTTCCGTTGTCGCCTGAGTGATAAATAGCATTTAATAATTTTCCGTGCGCACAGTTCAGGTTCCAGTGCGAATAAAGCAATTAAATCCCCTTTTCTTGGCTGCGCACATTTCGTATTCTGGAGGTTAAGAGTAAAGGCTATGAAAATATAAACAATAATTGTGGAATAAGTAGAAAGTATATAGCTCATCGCCTGCCAGAGAGCAAACTAAAGGAGACAAGACGAAACAAACAACAGCAATAGAAAAGTCATGAAAAGTGCAAATGGGCGACAAAATGCGAAGTTCTCATCAAATTGAAAATAAACTCCTCACGACAAGTTTAGATCCACACTAGCGTAAGTATCGGCTTTAAAAACTTTGACAATCAGCTGCGTCTTCAGATGGCAAATCGGGAGTCACAACACGGCATATGCGTAATGTGAGATCCTGTGAGCACGCCTCGTCCCATTTTTCAACCACCCCCACCACCCGCACTTAAAAGCAAACAAATTGAGTTTATCGGCGGCTACAAATCTACAGGAAGCACACAATCATCCATCATAAGACCCAACCAAAGCCATCCCATTCACCACCAGTCAAGCTCGTCCTTTTCCCAGCAAGCACTAAAAATATTTACATTTGTCTTGAGCTCATTTCGAAATCCGAGCGAGCAATCGCTAGGGGTTTGCCAGCAAATCAACAAGCCACGTTAGTGATTTGGTCCCGTTTCGTTTTGTACGGCTGTACGTAATAAGCCAAAATGCAAAAGCCGTCGCAAATCAACAAAGGTAAATTCATTTCAGATTTGATTTGGGGGCCCTGAAAAGGGAAACACGTGCACCATTTCCCCACCCGACCCAATCCTCCGAAATCTCTGGCTCCTTGACGCTGACTATCTGTGACGTAAAACCGCCTTCGCCATCTCATGCGTTTCCCTGCAGGAAACACTTCACCCGAAACGCCTGCAAAAGTGCCAACCGAAAGCATATGCATTAGCATTGTTTACCTGCGGACGAGGACTGCCGATGAAATGGGATGCTGGGATGCTGACAAGTGTGCAGGATATTGCTGCCGCACTAACCCGATTTCACACTCAAAAAAAATCGAAAATTATCCAAAAGAAAGAGCTCATTAAAAATGTAAACATTATATTTAAGCCGTTTTTTTTTTGTAGAGAATTTTATTTTTTATTTTATTAGTAAACACAACGGAGTAAATAAGAACTAAATTAACATTTGTGAAACTAAATATTGTACAAATTTCATTAAATATTCTTGTTTCGAGGCTTCACTCCAAATAAAATGTATTTTTCTATTCCAAATCCAAAAAACAACAAGGACATTTTTCATATATGTTGTTATTTTAATTACAAATTTGTAAAAACTGGGTTTAAATATAAAGGAGACTCACAAATTTATAAAACAAATTTTTTCTGAGTGCATGTGCATCTGCTGTCACGACTTTTGTGCCATTGATACAGCCACAGCCCAGAAGTTAACGGATTCTGTCCGGAAAGTTATCGGGATATTTGTTGCTTTGCTCACACAGCGGTGGATCAGTGGCTCAGTAGCCTCCAGATGGGCAGCTATCCATATTTATTGGGATCGGAGAAGCGTTAAGACCGCTTCAGTGGGGCTTCAGTCATCGCGCTTGACACCTTTGCTCCCGACGCTTTCAATCATAATTTATATGCAAATTATTTCGGTATAATTTTTTCCCACCAGAGACGCTTAACTTTTAACTCTTTTGGCGATGCCCTCCTTTCCTGGTTGTTGCTACCGCCGGAAGCGTGCCGCCATTTTATAAACATTTCACAGAAATAAAACTGGCAAAAATGGCGAGAGAAGGGTGAAAAAATAAATGGTTTAAGGGTTTCTGTCGGTTCCCCCCGAAGTGATGGCATGTCAAGCCGGGCGACATGTGCAATAAAAGGGAAATAATATGCAAATGCAATTATAAGCAACTGGCTGCGATATGAGCAAGACATCCGCATCCGCATCCGCATCGCCGTCAAGTGAAGCTGACGCGGATCTGAAGCCGGAGCGACGTCGCCTGCCAAGCGCAAACAAAAAAAAAAAACCGCATAAAGTTTTGCATTTTTTGTTTGGCGCACTTTCAGCTAACTTCATTTTCGTAGCATAAACAAGCGGTAGAAAAACTGGTCGCCAGTAATTTGATTGGAATTTGAATATATGAATTTGCATTGTATTACTGGCTGGGGGTGGGTGCAGTCGATTAATCCTTGTAACAATTACATTTTTAAACTGCAAGTCGCAGAAGCAATATAATGCTTCGATAAACTTTTGCCTGGCAAATCAGAGAAACTAACACGAGCCATAAATTAAGGAGGCGACAGTGTCGCCCGTTCAAACATTTCCAGCAGTGGCCCGGTTGATGTGAAACTTTTGCTGACCCAAAAGCCGGACGTGGCCCAAACCAGGACTCGTTCCAGGCTCAGGACCATTACCAGGACCAGAACCAGAACCAGGACTTTCGCCCAACTGTCTGCCAGCCGGCCTGATACATGAAATGTAATAAATTTCGTTATCTATGCATTATTTATGTCGTAATTTGGTATTTTAGCCCCAAAACAGAAAAATGAAAAGCGTCGAGCCATGGCTGGCAGGACATCCAGCAGCTACAGCCAGGACCGGCCAGGACCAGCCAGGACATCCCTGGCATCGGGTCAACATTACACATTTTCACTGGTCGTGTGCGAGTGTGTGAAGACGCATAAATTACACTTGCAGCCTGCCGCACTTGTGATGTGTGCAAAATATATTTTAAATGAAATTTTTCGCCACGTCCAATGAAATTTGTCCAACTCACCCCGTCCTGTGGCTAAGCGCTGCTAAATTGGCCTGGCCACTACTGCCGCCCGCCACCCACAGAAAAAAAACCACCCGCTTCAATCAACTTTATACCCAAAATCTTAATATTGCAGCAACATCAAAAGGTTGAATTTTACTGTATGGTCGGGAAAAAAATAACACACAAATAGAGGAATAAATTAAAAAGTATTTGAACCAAAATTAAAATTTATTCGGTGTGCCAGCAATCTGCATAAACTTTATCCAGAAATTTCGAAGGATTCAAAGTGTGTCCATCGATTTGGGGCCAAAGGTGAGGTGTGCCACAATTAATTTGTTGTTTACAATAAAGAATTCTCTATTTGCTTGTGGCCTTGGCCCAGTTGATGTCCATCTCAAAGATGAGTGCACACCCACTCTGACTGACATTTAGAAAGCCAATTGATTTTGGCACTTTCTTGGCATTGTTTATTTTACTTATTGAGTGTCTTAGATATGCTTTTCCCGCAACCACACACATTCTCATGAAGAAGGGTTGAGTTGAAGAGGCGGCATAAGCCATGAGTTGGCCAGAAGGAAAAGACCAAGAGCCGGGGAAGATCGGGGGGGCGCAACAGCTCACTCTGCATGTGAAAGCGGTGTGAGGAAAATTGCATGAAAATTTTATTGGAATTTCTAGATGTTTTATATGGCAACGCTTTTACATGACTGCCTGCCACCGCCTGAGCCTGAGCCTGAGCCTCAGCATGTGCATGTGTCTAATAGCAGAGGTGCAGCAGGGCCCTTTTAAAAGGGCTCACGAACTTTAGAAAATTATTAACTTACTTTAAAATCATATAAGACAATTATGCGCTAAGACTATTATCAAACAGTTTTTACTTCATCAGCAAAAATACGATTTTTTACTTTCTGTATTATAGAATTTCCAAAAACAAACCCCTTTTTAAGAAGATAATATTTATGCCTTAAAGCTCACAATTATTGTAATTGCTGATCTAAATGTCTTCTTAAATATTTATTTAAAATTTAAACATTGTTTTAAATCGTTATGATAATTTTTGTCACCTGGAAGGTGGTTTTTTGTCTTTTAATAACATTAAAAATAAACATTTAAACAAAAAGGTGTTTGGTAAGCACGATTTAATATTCAAATAAATATTTTTACAATGTGAAGGCTATCCAAACCCCTAGATAACCAACTTGAACCCACCCCTGCCTAGTGCTGTGTGTGCCGTAGTCTTCGTTGCTTTGTTGGGGAGCCTAGCAGCAGCTACTTGAATTTCGCCCCAGATGCACTTACGCAATGTTTTTCCAACATAAATTGCATTTTCTACTATTGTCAACGTGGCGTATGAATAACTTTTGCAAATAACAACAACACCAGAAGCGGAAGCAGCAGCGGGCGCAGAATGTCGGTGGGTGGAAAGTCGGTTATTGGAGCCACATCGGGCCCAAAGACATGCAATCGAAGTGCATAAACACTTGCTGGCGTTTCTATTCATGTGTTTGTGTGTGTGTGTGTGTGCGTGTGTGTGCGGGGTGTTAGTGTGTGTGCGTTGTAATTTTAGTAAGTACATGATCTTTAAATATATGTAGAAGTTGGGTCTGCAGCAACATCAAAAGGGCAGATTGCCGCTGAAGATGCAGCAGCAGCTGCAGCTGCTCTTGGCCCCTTACTCATTTTTTGCTTTTTGTTGGGGATTTTCTTTTCAGTTCTAGGGCTGTGTTTGCCCCGGCTGAGAGTACTTCTCAAAATGCATTTAACTCACTTTGTCATAGCCCGTAAATTTGAAATGTCATGGCGACTGTCGACTGGCATACAACCTTGTGGCTTTCGTATGACATGGCACGCACGCCGGGGGCGGGAAGGAAAAGCAAGTCCAGTTCTAGCTCCGATTCTTCGCCTGTTGCTCTCCTTTCTTCTCTGGATGCTGAGTACACGAGGGGGGCGTGGCCCAAATCCGACGAAAAAAGTATACACATATAGAAAAGAAATAAAGCTAAGCTGAAAACGAAAACCGGACAGTCAAAAGTCAGTCAGTGACAGCTACGTTGGGGACATTTAAAAGCCAAAAAGGCTGATAAATGAAAAAGTTGAAATGTGAAATGTGAAATGCAATGCGAAATGTGCTCGCCCTTAGACTATCCCATCCCATCCCATCCCACCTACCGCCATGCAAATGCTCTTTACGTTTTTTAAAACAGAAATGTAATTTAAACATGCTGCCGGGCAGCACGAGGCAGTGATAAAAAATTAAAATAATATGCGTTGTGGCCAAAGCGGAGAGCACAAATTTAAACCGTTCTTGTTTTATTACATTTTTGATTTTAAATTTGATTAAGCGCGTAAATATTGTAGACCGCCTTTGAGGCAAAGTGTAAATAAAGCGAACGTTTAATCTGTCAGTCAGTTAAGTCCCTAATTAAGCAACTGCCTGAAGTGCGCCCCTTTTTTTACAGTATTCAATTTCCAGCTCGCTGCGGCTCATTTTTAAATCCGATGCTCACCTGCATGCTCACCTATGTACCACTGACCGCAAATAAATTATTCCTTATCAAACCGAACTGGCCGCAAAAGTTTTTTGTCTACTCGGGCGGTCTGCAGCATTTCTTGGCCACGTTCTTTTCCTTTTTTGTCACACGATAATTTGTAGAATACTGTCGTCGTGACCGTAAATTGTCTTTGGCAGGCGGGCTGTCTGGGTTTCCCTTGGTCGGGGTCAGTCTCAGTCTATGCCAAAAGTTTAGGGCCATCGGACGTTGGCCAAACGGAGAGTGCGGACTCGGGTCAAATCAACAAGCAATTGTTGCAGATAAAACACGTTCCTTCGGCCCTCATGCTGCGCGGTCGAAGATTTCAGCTGTGAAAGTTTTAATTTTTCAAAAACAAACTGCAGTCGAACTCAAACAAGGGCTAAAGGTTGGGTCAGGGCAACCTAAAGGAAGAGTCTGTAAAGCAAAGATTATATTGATGTACCGCTCAGACGGATAAAAAATAAAAGGGCGTGCGCCTTTACTTTGTATTCACTTAAGCTGCAGCTGGAACATTTACAGCAAGGGACAGGGACCAACAAAATTACTTAGTCAAGACTTTAAGTTTTAAAAAACTAATAGGATTTAAGCACTATACTGTTTTTAATTTGACTAATTATTTAACACAGTTGTGGTCAAAAGTGAAAACGCAGTTGGTTCTTGGTTTTATAACTTTTCTGGGTACATAAGATTAAAATGACTTCAATTTGTAAAACTGGTAAATGAAAATAACAGTCGATTGTTTTCGAACCCTGTTTATAACAAATAATAATATCTGTAGTTTCTTTTAAGGTGAAACATATTTTATGTGCACTGATTCTTAAATTTGTATAAAAAAATTATTTATTATAGTAATTTAAAGAAATTAAGAAAACCATTAGAGTAATATATTATAAGCGATTGTATAATATGTTTTTAACTATAAGAGTTCGATGAGAAAATATATTATTTATATTTATACAATTATATTATTTAATTACATTATTATTCAATAATTTGTCTGTTTTTCTAAGGTCTTAATTTCTTAAGCATTTTGAAAAATAGCTTTTAAGGTATAGAATAAAATGAGTAGAGGATTTTACAACTAACTGTCGATTAAAGCTTTTTGGAACTTCACCCTGATGGTTAGCTTTTATCCAAAGCTTTCCTTAGCGAGTTTTCCAACGCTTTGCTTGGATAAGTTTCCTGTCAATATCCCAGTATAAATAAAGGTTAGTTTACAAGGAATAAATGAGAAATATGATTTCGAGTAACTAGGGTGGTAAAATATGGTAGATAGTTCTATACATGAATTTTTACAGGTTAACGGTGAAGTGTACAACAGGGTACACTCAGAGTAAAAACAATTCCATTGCTTGTTTATTCTACATGAATTATCGAACTGCACTGCAGTCATTTCAACTATAAAGCATGTGTTAGGCAAAATTACAATTTTATAGATAGTCTTACGAGTATTTATCAAATGTAAAGTGGAGTAAAGTAAAATTCTTCACAATTTTACAGATAGTCTTATAAGTTATGATCAAAGTAGAATAAGGTAAAATGTTTCACGGTCAAAATCAATATTTTTTCGATCCTCATTAACACAGTAATACAACATTATCTGCTTGCATAAAACGCGTAATTAAAACTAAGCTAAATAATTCCACGTCATTTAGTATTCAAGTCTGCCTGCTCAAGGCGATACTTTCAATGCGGAGAACCGCGCTGGAAAATCATTAGACGCGGCAGCCATTTGGTTTTTTCCCCTTTTGCCGCTGCTTGGTGTTGTTTTTGCCACTAATTGAAATGCTTCATTTATCATGCTGCCATTGATGCCACAGCGAAAGCCGCAGTGCTGCAATGCCGTCTGCTGCATCTGCCAGTCAGCCGCCAGTCGCTCAAAAAGCAGACGTAGAAGCAGAAGCAGAAGCAAAATCAGAGGCAGGAGCAACTCCTCCTTCATTTAGCAGTTAGCAGTTTCATTTACTATTTGCTTGCTTTTTGTTTTTCACAAGCGGGGGCGCGAGGGGTGCTTCGCAATTTCCTCTCGGCACACGAGACAAAAGAAAAATTGTAATGAAATTCGAAACTGCAACAGCAAACAGCCGAGAAATAATGGATGAATGGGTGAATGGATGAGAGGGTTCGCATAGAAATGTCATCTAAAATTTAAGCGAGTGAAAAGCAAAATTGTCGGGAGCATATATGCATACCGCCATATAGCCTTGATTTTGGCATATGCATCAGCAATCCGCATTCGGATCTGAAACTGTATCGCTCTCAATCAGAAAATGACACCGAATGCAGTCGCATTTTGCGGTGTATGGTGGAAAAAATTTCCATTTCATTTCCATTTTAATGGAGATATTGATGTTACAACCAAGTGGAATCTGTGTGTGACTGACTGTGCAAATAAATTTATTTTATTTTTAGCCCTTGCAAAAAAAATGTCATAAATTATCTGACACCAGCATTACACATCATCATTATCACTGGCGACAACCGCTCTCTAGGCCAACCCGTGTGAGTGCTATCATTATAATCGTCAAATATTTGTATATGCTTGAGCAATATCCTGTGAGAATGCAAAGAGCATGAAATTTAAATGGAAAAAGGCAGCTAGCTGTCTGTGTTTGTGTCTGTGTGTTGGTTGCCATTCGCCAGTGTCTGCATGAGTATCTGTGTTTGCAGCAACTGTCAACCTTTGTCACTCAATTTGCTTGTGAAATACTAATCCAGTTAGGGGCATTCGAGCCGCTGCCGCAGAAGCTGTCACTGCTGTTGCTGCCTCTGCCTCTGCCTCTGCTGGCCCCTCGGCTGCCTGGTTTAATCAGTGAAAATGGGCAGAGACAGGCAGCGGAAACGTGTGCGTGTGACTGCAAAATTCCATTTCCGGTCGCCCCCACCCACACGCTCACACATCGCACAACGCACAGCACACCCTTTCAGCCGGGCCGCAATTAACAAAGCTAAGCTGCGCTAAAAAATAACAATAACAATCGCAAATATACGTTTGTCCATGGAGGATGTGGCCTCGTGAGTTTATGATGACTACGCAATGAAATGAGGCCAACCAGAAACTCATTCAGCCATCAATCAATCAAAGCGCGCGCCTTGCCTCGCAGCTTGCTTTTATTATCATCAAGGGGAGGTGGCTTTTGCATTGCGGGGCGGACTGCAGGGCGAGTTCTGGAGGGTCCTGGTGGGTCCTGGTGGGTCCTGGAGGGTACTGGCCGGGTTACGGGGGCTTTGGGCGACCCTAACCCGAGTCTCATCATCATCCCGCATAGGCAAATCCCCGCACGCTCGCAAAAACTTGCCAAAGCAGCGCACAGTTTAATAAAATATTTATAAATTCTTCAAACGTAGCCCACGATATAACAACTCACTAGGGGTTGAGCTGGGTTGGGTCCTCTTTTATTTTTTTTTCTTTTCGCTTTTCCTCTTTTTCCCGGTTTTCCCTCTTTTTTTTTGCCCTCAAACCCATTCCACTTTTTGTTTCTTGTTTTTGTTTGACCGGCGCTTCTTGTTATTAAGCCCGCCTTTTGTTGTTGGCGGGTGCTTAGGTGTCCGCCGATATCGGGTGTCGGTCCTCGTCTATTTTTAATATTCCAGCAATGTGTCAGTTGCCGGGGAACCGAACCACCGTTAGTCTCTACTTAATTGAAAGTGATTAAACGCAAATGGATACATTAAGGCGGATGTGCATTAGGGGAAATTGTTTTTAAAATTGTATTCCACATAGCTCAGTGATTTGAAAAGGATTCTTACCTTGATTTAGGTTAGTACGATTCATGGAAAAATCTTGTAGCCCCCAAAAATTTCTCATTCCAGAAAAAATGTATTTACCTAAGGAATGCTTTCAAAATACGTATTACACAGAGTTCGAACATCTTTATATATAATCATAATATGTTAAGCATGTTTAATTTCATTGACCTGAAAAAGCTTATAATTCTGTTTTTCATTATTTGTTTTAAGAACTAGAATTTTCATAGCTTAAAGTGATAAGGATCATTGTTTTTTAGAGCATTAAAAATGCTTTCACATTTTTATAGTGACTGTTTTTGTATTAGAATGAAACTTAAAAGTGTATGAAAAGGTCATGTTCAAATAATATTTAAAAGCTTTCAAGGTTGATTTAGGTTACAGAAGTCCTGGGGGAAAACTTTAAGGACTTTCTGGTCCGGCATCTGGCAACGCCGTCAACGCCCATAATCTGCAGAGATCCGCACTATAGCACGTGTGTACCGTGTGTGTGTGTACGGCACAATCATGATGTGATTCCAGTGGCTGCGGCTGCCTCATCATTTTCTCGTTTTATATTTCAACGCCAGGTCGGGACTTTTCCCGGACCAGGACCCGGACCAGGACCCAGACCCAGACCCGGATCCGGACCCGGCCCATTACGGCATTACGGCGTTACACACACGCCTCCATCGGCATACTAAGCAGCCGCATCATCATTAACACTACGCCAGCGACGCGGCGACATTGGCCAACTATGTAGCTGGCTTACACCTTACACCTTTGTTGCCGCTGCCAGCGGCATAAATTAATAAAAATTTCATGTGCCAAATAATTACAATTAACATGAGTTCTTAATTAAGAGCTCGACGCAGCTTTGGTCCCCTCCATTACCCGATGCTGCTGCTGCTGCTGCTGATGATGTTGCTGTTGTGGTTGTTGCTGTTGCTGTAATCATTTGCTGTCGTCCTTGTTGCCGTTAATAGGCTCGTTCATTTGCCGCCGCCTCTGCTGCCCCTCTTCATCGTCGTTTTGGCCAGGACCTCGCCTTACCTCACCTCACCTTTAATGCAATACAACACACTCGGCTGCGCTCGGTGCGGTTCGTTAAATCGCCTCGGCTGATGTTGCTGCTATTGCTGCTGTTGCTGTTGCCAGCTGCTTTATGGCCAGTGTTGTTCTTGTTATGCCAGACATTGACGTAGAACTTCAAAAGGGTTTGAAAGTGGAACTCTCTTACTTAAAGAGTATTTCTGGTCCACGAATAAAACCGATCTCAGCAAAGTGACCAGATCTTGAACACTTTAACTGACAAATGAAAAATAATTGTTAAATATTTTTTAATTGAAATTTATTTTATTTCAATTGCCCTTTTAATAAAAATAAAAGAGTGGGCATGGTCACGTTTCTAAATAAACTTGCGTCACGTAAGAATTATTAGAATCTACGTGTCATATATAAAATCTTCAACTTTTATAGTTTCCGAGATCTCGACGTTCATACGGACGGGCAGACGGACATGGCTAAATCGACTTGGCCATTGATCAAGAATATATATATTCCTTCTACCTGTCACATACTTTTCAATACAATATACCCTTTTAGTCTACGAGTAACGGGTATAAAAATAAATAAAGTCCCCTCTACGCCTGTGGTTTGTTTTTGCTACTGGCTGCTTAATTTTCTGCCTGCCATCTTTTTTTTTGCAAATTAAGTGTCGATATTTTATGCCCTGTTCGTTTAATTAAAAATGCCAAAGGTTAACGCATGCGGCCCTCGACTCGTCGCCCTTCTAACCCCTCATCCTCATCCTTCACCACTTCGCCGAGCCCATCACTCGATGCTGGCGTTTATGAATTTTATTTATTTTAAGCACATAACTTTGCTCGGCTTTGTGGAGTACAATCTTGTTACTGCTTTTGCTTTGGGGATTTGTTGTTGCTTTTGTTGCAGTTTTAAGCAGCTTTGGGAAAAGGGTTAATCAAAGTCGGTGAAAAACGAGGAAGACGAGGAAGTGGCACTCTGTAAATTAACCCACCAAAGCTATTATGGTCCTCATATAAAAACTCAAAAAACATATTCGTAAAAGCCACACAAACATACACTTCTTTTCTGAAACCCATTCCACCCGATTTGCCCATTTTTATTTGTATTTAATTTGCCGCTTTGGTCAAGAGCGGGTTAATGGACGCCAAGCTGAGTGCCACCACAGTGCGGCTACTTGATTTTTAATGCAAAGTGAAAGAACGCTTACCAGCAGGGGAGAGCCCACAAAAGTTGCGTTTTTGAGTTGAGTTCATAAAAGTTTGACACAGGTTTATTAATAGCTGCTGGTCGTTGAGCTATTCCTCCCCCAATCCCCTTGCCTTTGCATGGCGAAACTATTTTTGGGGTTTTCACTGGAAATGAGTTTTGACAACTGGCAACTTCTCTGTGTGGCGTAATGAAGCCGGAAGTGACGCTCGTGTATAATAAAGCAGAGCGCGGCAAGCTGAAATCTGTTTTATTAGAGACAAACTCAGAAGTCAGATGGTCGAGGCGGCTGAAAGGCGGGTTCAGGTACATAATAAACTTTTAAGAGCGCACATGCGGGCCTATATAATGCACGCTCGTAATGGGCATTTGTATGGATGTATGGGCACTCACGTGTGTGCCTGTCTGTGGGATTCGCCCATAAAACTGTCCATTGCTCGGACGCTAAGCCAAAGACTTGGAGCTGGTGCTGATTCTGGTTGCTGTGTGCTGGATAGTGAATGCTGGAGATGGATATGGAGCTGCCTCTGACGCTGACGATGATGAAAGATCAGACAACGCCCACACCTAACGCTGCCTGACTGAAGGCTGAAGTGCAGGCTGCAAAATAAAGCACCAGCCGTGGTGTGAGAGGTTCATCGTGTTGATGCTACACAGGAATAAAATCGCACAAGAAATATAAATATGTAACCGACAGATATTTAATTCCGTTAATTATACAAATTTAAGTGCATACTGAAAGTCAAAAGTGCGTTAATGCTATTAATAAAAAATTTTAATTCAAATATAATTATATTTTATAAGTTTCTTCTTTCCCACCACTGCTTAGCTTGGTCTTTAATTAAATTTATTCTTGGTATGGAATAATCAGTCAGTAGCTTTATTATTATCAATTTTAAGAAGTTTTATTTTCCAAAACAATTTTTTATTAAAAAATAAAATTTTTTAAAAAATATTAAAATTTGATTAATAAATTTACAATGTCTATGTCATAAAAATATAAAAAATTGTTGTTTTAAAAAAAGTTCTACAAAAAACTTTTCTTTCTGATTAAAAGCACGTTTTGGAAGAAAAATGGCTGTGTTCTTGTTTTTCCTCCGTGTAGGCACCCTGACGTGAGGCAAGGCAAACACAAAGGACGCAGGACCAACACCAGCCGTAGGGCAAGGGACTAGAAGCAGGACCATCGCCAGGACCCAGTGAAGACAGCCAGCGGGCGAGAGTGAATGGCAGGCAAACACAGAAAAGGAAAAGCGGCGACTGCGAGATGTGAAATGAAGTGAACTGAAGCCAAAGCCAAAGCCACAGTGGGGAAAAGTGAGATGAAAATGGGAAATGGGAGGGGATGCAGACTGAAGCTAGGCAACCTAGCGACCAACTGACTGACATAAATATGTAAACAAATGTCAAAACGAGAGACAGGGAAAGGGACAGAGACTGAGACAGATACAGATATAGGAGAGGAGCTGGGACATATTTGAATGGTGGTGGAGCTGTTATTGTTGTTCAAGTGGCGACGTTGACATTTTGTGTGCTCTGCTATGAAAAATGCATGACAAACGGTCCCAAGCACGCATGGCCCAAAAAGTATGCTTAGGTTTTTGTGCTGCCAAAGTGATAAAATGCCAGGAAATATGAGTAAAAACGCGCAAATAATTCAAGCACACACACACGCACAGGTATGGGTATATCCTATATATCCTATATGTCCTATATGGGTCTAACGTATGTATATAGTAGTGAGTTGGCGAACAAACAAAACCTGGCAACCAGCGGCGACATCTCACAGATGCCAGGAGGCAGGGTTTCAATTCCGAGGTTTTCATTTCGGCCGTGGCTGCTTGCTATTTCATATTTGAACAAGGTGAGGCTGTGCGTTTTAATGACGTCATAACTCAAACACAACATCGCGTGCAAGGGCCGCTAACCTGGCCAACAGAGAGCAGGCTCAATTTGGCTCTCTCTCTCTCTCTCCTTCTCTCTCTCTCTCTCACACTCGTTTGCAGCTATCAGTTTAGCAAAGCTCCAATCTGATTATTTCGGATGCTGTGCAGACTGCGAGAGAGCAGCAGTCTTGCTCTCTTTTCGCACCTGTACAACAACGCGTATGCTTGATATCTCCCCCGCATATGTATGTAGATGTGTACGTGTGTTTGTTTACACAGCCATATATTAGTTTTTATTATGAGACACTTTTGATTTTTCACTTGATTTATTAATGAGAATTTATAGCCGACAGACGGGAAAAGGTCGGATGCATCTAATGAAAGAAAGCAGCACTTTTGCATATTAATAGTATGAATTTTGGGAGCGCAAGAATTATGAGGCTGCCCTAGATAAGACTATCGCCTGACAAGCTGTTTTATAGTTTTCCACGACAAGCGAAGATAAATGTGAAATGGGCTTAATGTTTCCAACTTGATGATACATCAGCTGGTAGTTAAATAAATATTGAATCATTTCAAAAACTAAAGAAAATCTAAAATACAAAAAAGTTACAACAACTTTATAAGTTGGCTAAAAAAGTTAAGTTTAATCAAAAAATGTCCAATTAAAACCAACTTTAAGATTAAATCAAATTAAAATTTTGGATTAATTAAAAACAAATACATATGGTAAGTTATAATCTATGAAAAATTATGAAGCTATAGTAAATGTTGTTGCAAAGGGAATTCGGTTAACATTAAATATGGGAAAAGCTTGCTGACCTCAAAAATATAGAAATAAAACTAAAGGATTTTAAATTCCAATTCAATTAAATATAAAAAGTCGTAAGAGTAAAATAAAGCATCTGTGTTCAAAACAAATCAGAAGCTTATCTGTAATTCCGCTTCAATCCAATTTCACTTTTTAATTTCAAAATCAACTCAACCATTCCGACTAAAGGAGACCACATTAGACTAATTGAACTGAGGCCTACTCAATCGCAAATCAAAGCTCAAACATTTTGATTTTAATAAATTAGAGCTCTACCCCAGCCGCCCCGCGGACCGGAATAAAGAAAATAAAAGCGTTTGCGGTGGCACATCCTGCGACCCCAGCTCACCTGGCCAATTAATTAAGCCAAATGATTAGGCAAATGTGAATGCATATCGTGATTAGGGACGCAAAACCGCAAATTACATGGGGTGAGGGGAAGAGGAGTGGCGGGTGTTGATTTTACAAAAGCCAAGGCGACGAAGTCGCCGCTTTGACAAAAAAATCCATTATGCTAATTTGTATAAGATCTTTGCCGCTGCTGTTGCTGCCGTTGCTGCTGTTGCTGCCGCTGCTTCAAAGACGCCAGATATACAAAAGCAGATTTTGTGGCCCGCCTGCAATGAGGCGCAAAAAGGAAAATATTATGCTCACACACACAGCCAAAAAAAAAAAAATAATAAAAAAAACAGAATACAAAACAAGAGAAACAACAATGCTGATGGCAAGTGAATGTAAAAATGAAAGAAAAGGTCACGCACTGAAAGCTAAGCAGCATATAAAATGAAAATGGCGCATACACACACACACACTCACGCGCGAGACACGCATACTTGTGCAATAACAGTAAAAATAAAAATGGCAACCACAACAACAACGGCAGAAACAGCAACAGCAACAGCAACAACAACACCGCCCAACTAACACATGTATTTAACCTCAGATTAAGCGCAAATGGTGGGGGCTGCACGGGTGGCACGAAAATATAATGTTGCAACAAAAATTAAGTTGAGTGCGTGGTGCGTGGGAAATTGTTTGGTCGTAAGGTGTAAGGAAAGTGCACACAAACAAACACACACAGAGGCGCACACACATGTACATACGCACCCGGCCAGCCAGCAGCAACAACAAAGAGATTGAAATCTACAAAGCAAACAGAGAAAGGACGAGGGGAAGTGACGATTTCGGGCAGACACAAAAGCGCCAAACGCACAGCCAGCCAGATGAGAGGAAAACTTAAAGTGAGAGCCGCGGTTGGGAAAACTCTGGCTCTGCAGAGCCTCTCTCCCTCTCTCCCTATCTCACGCTCTTAGCTTTTCAGGAAATTCCCGGGCAAACGCTTGCGCTGTAAGCTCTCGCTCTGTTTTTCTTGTTGCTTTTGGCCTGCTCAAACATTAATAAGTGTTGCCATTTCTGTTTTACTTTTTGCCTCTTGGATTTTTACGCTCCTTTCCATTCTTTTTTTTTGCGCTACCTGCGCTTGGGCGCTTCGCAGCTTGCTGGTTTAAAAATTCATGCAGCACAGACGAAATTATGTATACGACCCCTTGACCGCCCCACCCACCCATTCGCCACCACTACGCGAGAATCAGCAAAGTTTTTCGGCAGGGCTAGAGCCAATTTTCACGCTAATGGCTCGTCAGCTGTCCAACAAAAATAAGAGCAGGGCCGCGCCCATTACGCGACTTGGGGATCTGGAGAACTTGGCAGTGGCTTTTGGGATCTGGGATCTGGGATATGGTATCTGGGATCCCTGGCTGTGTCGCGCCAACACTTTAAAAATGCAAAATGCCAGAAAGCGAAACTAGCGGAAAGTTCAGGCGCCATTTTGTATACGATTTGCCACTGCCTGTTTGTGTGTATGTGCGCCTCTGTGTGTTTGGGTCACAGTAATAATTTAGTAACAGGCCAAAAGGACGAAGCATGCGAAAAGCGAAAGAAACATTTGCACTTCCTGCTCCTTTGTGTAAGGCAATTGCTATTTTTTTTTTTTTAGCCGCATCCAATATTGCTGGGCGGGTCAGCAGCATCAGGAAAATGTGCCAGCTAAAATGATATTTTTTTTCTCCGGTTTGTTTTGCTCTTTTTGCTCTTATTTTGCCCATCTTTTGCTCCATTGACAAAGCTAAAAAATGTTGTTGTCGCCTACATTTCGTGTGCTATTCTCCAACAACATTTTTTTTACCCTGTTTTTGTGCTGTGCACATGCATTTTTCACTATGTCCAGCTGCTAAGTGCGCGCAAAGGCGTTCATGTCCTTGCCACGCCCACCCATCAAAAGGCGGCAGCTGGCAATGGCAACGCTACTGCTGCTGCTGCTGCTGATGATGATCATGATGACCATGCTGGGAATGGAGCCCAGCAAGGGAATGGAATTGGGATTGGGATTCGGAATGGGAATGGATGTGGGTGTGGACTGGGTTGGTATAGCAAGGAAACGGGCCATGTCGGAGTTTGGTGTATGGCACATTAAAAGATGGCACAGAACCGGCAGCCAACACATGTTGGATATCTAGGTGAAGGAGGTGGGCAGTGGGATTGGGAATGGTTAAGGGAAAAGCGATGGGACGGGATGGAAATGAAAATGGAAAGAAGAGAGGAAAAACATCCTCTCAACGCCTTCCTATCGCATGCAGAGAGTTGGCACTCACATGGACACAGAGACACATTTATTGCTTATGCTGCACAGTGGACTTGGTCGAAAAAGGTAAAATATATTGACTTACTTATGGAAACTTTTGAGTCATTCAACTCTAAGAAGTATCTACAAATTATTTTAATTTAGAGTGGAATAGCGAAGCAACTAAAACTTTGTTGCTGAGTTATTCCATGGAACTTCTTTACTAAAGTCTTTATCTGAGGCACCGCAGAAATCTTTTCCAAACAAATGGCAAACGAAATTGTATGGTATGGTAATAAGAATACTTTTCTCAAGAAAAGTATATTTCAACTGACTATGAGTAATATTTGTGTTAATTAAGTTCGAATGTGAAAATTGAAACGGGCGCAATACTAAAAGTTTGGTCTTGAAACCAAATGAAAATACTATTTTGGTAAACTTCATATTATTTAAAAAGCTCAGCTAAATCTACAGATTTAAAATATTTAATTAAATACAACTATGTAGAACTTTGAAGGTATGCCTTAGAATTATCCTCGTTACGTTTTAATTAATAATTTAATAAGCTGGTTTTTTATTGATACCTACGAATATTCACAAGTTTATTTTATAAGTAAATTTGTAGAAAGTGTTTTGACTGTTGTTGTGCAGTGATGTTGTATTACTTATCTATTAATTATCTCACCTAAGGAACAATATAAAAACTTATACTCATGCATTTAGTCCCCTGAACTATTTGGGAAGTCTCGTTAGAAGGGAGTTCATTTTAAGGCTCATTGAAATGTAAATGAAATCCTTGCAGAACTTGCCAAATATTCTCCTAATCAACTCGCTTCATTTTGAGTTAAATAAATTATCTCCATTATGGTATAGTGGCGTGGAAATTTGTATTCCGATCAGCGGTCCACTGTTTCGGGGCTAACTGTGTCCTGTAGCAGCGCTCGCTCCTGCTGTTTTACAAATGGAAATATGGCTGGGCCCCGCCCCCTTGCCCATTACCAACACTGTTGCTGTTGCTGTTGGTGTTTTTGTTTCGCTTTTGTTTCGAACATTGTCGTTGTCGCTGTGTTGTATTTGCCGTTGTCGTTGTCGTTGTCGTCATTGCCCCTACCGGCCCAGTCCCAGAAAAGGCATTGTTGCGGGGCTGGCCCCGATTGTCGTTCTGCGAACGCCCCGAGCATAGACAACTTTAATGAATTTCCAGCGCTTCTCATGTGGCCTCCCTGCAGCATCCAACCTCGCAGCAGCCCATCGCACAAGCGGAGTAATCTGGCCCAGCAGTTGCGGCGCGAACGGGGCCAACAGAAGGGTTAAATAAGCGGTTAATTATGTGTTTAAAATTTCTGACATGACGCAGTGCAAATTATTTATTCACATTTTATTTTTAGCGCACTCGGTGCGGCTTTCGCAATTTCTTTTTTTTTTTTTGGTTTTTGCCATGGCTTGCCACCGATTTATGGCCATGCAAAATGCTCCACACTGCTTCACAGCAATTTAGATACATAAATTTAAAAAACAGCAACAACAAAGTAGGGGAAGGGAGCAGTAACGCGGAGCAAGAAAAACAACTGGCTGAACTAGGCGGCGAATACGTAACGTGAACGCAGGCAATCGGCCATGGCGTATACGCAACGTGTGCTGCGGGCCACGTGAAATGAACAGCCAGGCGAAACAGGCAAAGCCCTGGTCGAAACTTTCGCAAAAGTATTTATCTTTTTAGGTCAAATTTGTAGCTCGCATTACGTTTTATTTGTCGATGGCCAATGGCTACCGTCGCGGTCATTTTTCGGCCAGTTTTTCGACGTTTTGCCTGCCACTCTGCACTGGTGACCACTTAATATGTCCTTGGGCCGCCGCAGCAGCAGCGGCAGCATCAGCATCAGCCGCCCCAACTAGCGGCAAGTGTAATTAATAACTTTGTTTGCATAAGTGACCCGAAAAAAGAGCAGAGCAGAACAGAATGAAACGGAACGGACCAGAGCAAAGAGAAAATCAGCACTGCCCCCAAAAGAGGAGAAAGTCAAATAAAATATAAAATATAAAAAAGAAATGGAAATGGAAATGGATGTGGATGTGGAAGTCGGAGTGAAAGCAGAATGAATTTTCTTTAGTCCCCACAAAGTATTCCCAAAGACATACACACAAGTACACAAGTATATGTGAAGTCACCCAATTAAGAGTGACATTTTCGGGCGACTGAGGAAATATTTAATATTTGTAAGCGGCAATAGGTCTTTATCTCTGCCGGCCCAATTAGTATGCCATATGGGGGCTTCCGCCATGCCATCTTGCATAAACAATATCTCGGCAGAAGGAAACAATTTCCCCACCAACTTGGCCATAATTCAGCTGCGAGTCTGAAGCTGCTGCTGCGTCGCAATCGTCGATAATACAGATTATGGCAAAAATATGCAAAACAGCACCAAATATCGTTGCGAATGAAAACAAATGCCAAAACGAAATCGCACAGCAGCTAAGGGAGCTGGAAAAAGCAGAAAAAAAAAAGAAAAGCAGAGCAACTAACGCGCAGTATTCGAGGCGCATTCAAATGAGATAAGGCAGCATTTTTTGGCAGCATCATGCATGAGTTCATGTGTGTTTGCTTGTGGGTGTGTGCTCGGCTTTGGCTGTGTGCGTGCCCCATTAGACGGCAGCCAGCAATTGTACGCAGTTACGTTTCTATTAAGCCAAGCAACATTCACATCCCACTTTCCCACCGCACACCCCTCCCCCATATTACCCGCCTTCGTCCTTGTCCAAAAGCCAACATTTTTCGGGCGCATAAAAGCAAATGGAAACAAGCAACAATGCCACCAAACTGCCAAAAAGCCGAACTTAAGGGATATCAAGAAGGAAGCGGAGCTGCTGGCTCTCGGTTACTTCTTGAAATTTTTGAATTGAAATTTTCTTGATATTAAATTCGATTTGGAAGTTTGTCTGCAAATATCCCAAAAAGGTAGACACATATTAGATCATTAAAAAAAGGTGTTTTATGAAAAGAAAAATAATTTTCCTCACAAAATTTATACAATGAAATTGTAAGGGTAAGTAAGCTTAAAGTTCTCAGCTTGCCCATACATTTTTTGTCCCTTATCTTATCTTAAACAAATTTGGCAACATACAATTATAGGTCTCCCAGATAAGAATACAATTTTTTAAACATTTTCCTCAAAAAATTTGTTTACACAAAATTGAATTGTCCTCACAAAGTCCTTTAAAAAATAGTGTATAAAAGCGTAAACTTTTAATCATTACAGAGCTCTTAATGTTTTTTTTCTATTTTAAAACTATGTTTCCGATATTTTAGTCCTTGGTTCGGAACTTCCCTAGACCAATATCCCCATAGACTTCAGGATATGCATAATGCATGCGGCTTCTCGCAGATGAGAGTGGAATAACAGCTCACACACACACTATGGCGCGTAAATGGAAATTGTGAGCCTTGGCTGGCATTTTTCGGTTGGCGATATCAAGCGACGTCTTTAAAACGCCATCCATTCCTGTCGCAGTCACAGTTGAGAGTCACATTCACAGTCACAGTCGCAGTCAAAGTTACACCCGCATTCGAACCGACGAAAGTGGCATAAATCGCGGCGCGCACATTTTGTTTGGCTGCCTGACGTTAAGATTTCCGTTTAAATAATTCAAAAATTTGTCGAAATGACAAATTACGCGACTCTGCATGTGTTTCATTAATTTGACGCTGCCTCAGCCCCCCACACATACTGAAAAAGTCGCATAAAGCCCAGATTCCACATACACACACGTGCCGAAAGCGGAAAAGCGGAAGAGCGGAAAAGCGCTGCGTGGCATTTCATTTTCATAAATTTTGGGACCGCCACAGCGACAAATGACAACGGCAGACTCAATCAATTTGCGCCCTTCGAGGGCAGGGGGCGTGGCAAGTTGAGAGGCGTTAGTACGGTTTGGCTTGGCTGGCTGTGTTTGAATGTGTGTGTCTGCGGCTTACCCATATTGCTTTACGTGCCAAAATTTATGCTTATTAAAAAAAATCAGCAGTGCGCATCGAAAAGTCAACTTGGTTGACATCGCCGGCAAAGGACTCGCAGCTCCCACATCGTTGTCCTGTGGCCACAAAATGGCCGCCTGGATGTCCATTTGCCAACCGGTTTTGTGTGCTAACTCTGTGTATATAACATGTGTGGGGTCGGGCCCCAAACGGAAATGTATTTAATGGCTGGCGATATATATTTTAAAAGCCATTACTGCATATGACAGCGGAGATACATTGGGATTGCGGATAACGCGACATTTAAATCTCTTTTTCGAAGCTGGCTTTAATCATTAATTGGCCTGCGACAAAAAAAGATGCATTAACCCTTCCCGGGTTTCGAAGTTATAGCTTGGAACCCGTCGTTATATAACAAAATTTTAACTAAGTTAAGGGAGTGCTTTAAGTCAAATCAATAAAAGTATAAATAATAACTTAGAACTTGATCAGAGATAACGTTTTCGTGGATATAATCGAACTAATTTACTTATTTTTGTTACATAAGTGTTAAAATATAGACATTAAAATTGAACAAATTAAATAAACGTTTTAAAGTTTATAAAATTTTTTTTTAACACTCAAAACTTACACAACTTCATGGCATAGATAAAAAAAATGAGGTACAAAAGCAAGGAAATGCCTAAAATTTAATTAACCTAAATTGAGCAAATTTGAATTAAAAATAGTTAAAAAAAATAATTATTATATTAAGTTGAATAAACAATAATATGGTAGATATATGAAACTACCATTTAAAAGGTTAAACAATTTAGCAATTAGAGGACGTTTTAATTAACGCTCAGCCCCCGCTGAGCTTATAAATTAATATTTCAATAAAGCCGGATTACACTTGCCAAACATTAAGTTCAATTTCGGGCTAAAATGAAGTTTGCCCAGTCAAAATTTGCTCAGTCATGGGTAAACAGATTTGCCCATCAACTGCATTACGCATACGCCATGAGATCCAGCCACTAGTCACTGCACTCTAAGCAAACCAGCCCTGTGCTTGCAGCTCAGCCCTCGTATGTTACTACTAATACAGTCCTTTGGCGCACAGTGTGTGTGGTGTGTTTCTGTGTGCGGGGAGTGGGTGTGTGTGTGTGTACTTGTATCCTGACGATTTAGCTGATTTATGTTGATTTGTGTGCGAGAAAGTTGGCAGTGGGAGGCAAAACGATTCCCGGTTGTACACAAAGCGCACATATACAGCGAAACAGTTGCGTGTGCTTAAAGCCTGCACCAACAACAATCCCTACTCGTTCATACAGATATATGCACGTATATATATATAGGCTATGGCTACAGGAGCAGGGCAACCAACTGAGACCTACAACAACTGTGCCAGCAGTGCGATGCCGAAAAGCTCTCCACTAGAAATGCGAAAACCGAGCTCAATTTTGCCCAGCCGAGAGAAGGTCCTGGCGATGGTCGTGTCCTGTCGGCTTCGGTCGGCCGCCCGGTCGCACCCTGAATTTTCGCGGCTTCGTGATGTAAGTGAAGTGCCACTGTGCCAGTCGGTCTCGGTCTCCGCAAAAAAATCAAACACGCCCGAGCTGAGTCCGTGAGCGAGTTGTGTCGAGTCGAGTCGAGTCGTTAACGCCGAGCGGATACAATTTTGTTAAAAAGCCCAGGCATAGATACATTTTCCACCTCTTTTTGGTAACTGACAAAACCCTTAAAAATTCTACAATCAAGTGACCTCAATGCGAAATAAAGTCAGAAACCGTTTTTTTTGGCAAATATCGCGAAAAAGGCGTAACTGCTGCAGTATTGTGTAGGGAGAGCGCGAGTGTGTGAGTGTGCGTGAAAAATCAAAGCACGGGAAAAGCGAGAGAAAACTGCTGGATATATTTTTAAAGACACCGATTGCGATTTCTGCAGATAAATTATGAAAATTATAATTAAGTAAAGTAGTGCAAAGGCAGGAATCAAATCAGTCTGCTGTGAAATACAAGCTGAAAACTAAAAACCACCAACACACACGTACGCACGCACACACACGCGCGAATTTGGCCGAGTTTGACTCACACACACACACACACACCAACACGCAAAGTCAAAGAAAAAAGCACTAAATAAATACAAAAGGCAACGGCAAAAAGGAGTCTGTTTGTTCCTTCTGCTGCTGCAACGTGTGGTACGTATGTGTGTGTGTGTGAGTGTGTGTAATGGAGGGTGTAAGCATGTGTGGGTGAGCGAATTTCGTAGACGCGTCTGTGTGTGTATATTCGCTTATTTGCTTGTGGTAGGCACTCTGCTTCGTCTTCGTGCGCTTCATCGTCTTGGCAGCTGCTCCTCCCGCCCCCTGACACTCCCCCTTTAGCGCCCACTGTACGCCCTTTGCTTTGTTTAATTTTCAAGCAAATTGTTGGGGCGGCCTCGTTGATTAGCCCCAAGGAGGAGGCGGCCTAGCCCGCATATGCTTTTAATTGCCAAAAACGTGCCCAGCCACACATCAACAGGGCGTCAGAGCGGGACAGCGCCAGAAGGAGCGACAGAGAGGGAGAGAGAGAGCGGGAGGGGGGCACAGGCTGCTGCTACTGCTCCTGCTGGCGCCCTGCTCCGCTCTTGATGATGACAGCGGCCACGAGGTTAATGGCTTAAAGTCTTAGCCGATTCCAGCCCTGCACATGAATATTTGAATGGCAGTTGACTATGAAATCTGCCACTCGTCTCCGTTAAAAGCACAGAAAGAAACTAGGGCTTCTTTAAGTAAAGGATTCGCGAATTTCTCTTTGTTAAATTTTAATTAAAAGATATCGAAATAAGTTTACCAACTGGATATATATAGTTTTCAAACATAAATTTCGATGATTTATAACAGGACTTTTAAATAATAGTAATATACTAACGAAAAACAACATTTAATAATTCAATAAGAGATAGAAAAGATGTGCTATACAAAAATGTTAAAATAAAAAGAACTTAAAACTCCTACTAAAATATATAATTTTTCGTGACGTGAACGTTCTGCTCAATATATTGTCAGTTTTATGAATAGTAGAGCGCAGTTTTGGGAGCACTCAAGGATCCATAATTTCCATTCCTGATGAAAGCTAAAATTTTACATTTATTAAGCAGTTGGGGTTAACGAACTGTAGAGTTTTATTGGCGGATACCTAATCAGTTTTTGGTGAAGTATTTGCAAGAGGAAAGGGTCGGATTGGCCATGAAAACATGGCCTGTAAAATCGGATTAAGTAATTAGAAAGTTGCCAGCGCATTAAGTATGCAAGTTCAAGTTAGGGACTGCATATTTAAAAGCCCTGTTGTGGGCCATCAAATATGTAGCAGAGGAAAAAGAGGCAGCGGCAGCGGCCAAAACTCATTAATAACTGTCGTCGTTTCGCATACAAAATGAAAGTATTTATGCAAGCCAAACAAAAGCGGTTTTTGAAAAACATCGAGGGGGCACGGCATAAATTTCAAGTGAAATGTGAAATGTCGAATGTGAGCGCTGCACACACGCAACTCTTGCCATTTTAATTAATGTCAAACTCTTATCATTGAATATAAAATATGCACACACACAGGGGAGATGGGGAAGCGAAAGCGGCTCACATGTGCATATGGAATTTACATACCAGCTCGCTTTTCTTTGTCAAGTTGAACAGGCTGAAGGAAACAATGCTCGGTCCCGTCCCCCTTCGTTGCCTTGACAAATCCTTTCTTTTTTCTCGGCTTGCCGCAAAAAGCAATCAAAGCAAAGGCACAAGAAAATTCCCCAGGAAAACGCATGCTTACCAATTAACGAGATATGTGCGAATGTGCAAGAAAGCGCGAGAAATTTAGCAAGAGGACAAAAACCCCAAAGAGAGAAACCACAAAAAGTGGCATACAAATCAAATGTGCTTAAAGAAAAACACATGCGAAAAAATTTATAAAAACAAAAACCAATACAAAGGCAGGCCAACACACACACACACATACACACTCATACACAAATAGGCACACAGCTAGATGATAGACAAGGGTAAGGAGGCTTAAGAGGTGGAGGGGGAAAATGGTCGACTTTGGAGCCAAGTAGCAAGCGTTTATGCTAAACAGAGTGTAACTGCCGGGGTGGCCAAAGCTGAGAGTGCACGGTGACATTTCTGCAAAAAGCCAGAAAGGATAACAACAAGGCAACACCAGAGCACACAAAAGGTGCCAGTCGACACGCACACAGACACACGGGCACATTAGGACCTGAGAGAGCGAGAAAGAGAGAATCTGGCTTTGCAGAAAGTGTAGCACACTTTCTCGCGCTCAGGCTCGTGCTATTTTTGGCCAACTCTCTCGCTGTTTCGCTCTCCCTCTCTCTTTCTCTGGCTTTTTCGTCCTGCAAAACCTTTTCGGCTCCTAGCTGGCCAACTGACTGCTAGCCAACTGGCTGTCCTGCCAAACGGTTTTCAAACGCTCAGCTGAGAATATGTAACGGACGAACGCGGCTGGCAAAACTCACAGACGGTACAAGAGAACCAGAAAAAGGGACTCCACAAGAAACGGCAACTCGACAAAATCTATAGAAAAGTGTCTGCCTCAAATGTGTGTGTGTGTGTATGCTTCTGAGTGAATATTTGTGTATGCGTGTATAAATTAGTTTGAGTGTATGAGTGCGAGGATGTTCTTTAGCAATAGCGTGAAATTTTCAAATAAAACGCGACGCGCCCTGATTCCTGTATTTTGCACATAGCTACAAGAAAAATTTAAGTAATATTATCTCAAATTAAAACTGTGAAAAAAAACCACAATTATTGAAAACCACATTGGCAAAAAATAATACTAAACAAAAATGTGCAACAAAAACTAGATAAAAAAAGACTTATATATGTGCAAATGTTTATAATAAATAGTAATCACAAAATAGAATATAAATCAGTTAAACAAAAATGTTCTTAGCCTGGAAAAAATTCGTACAACACAAAATAAGATATTAATAACCAAATTAAACAAAATATTTTAAAGCAATCAATTTAATTTAATTTATTTTCCTTTTCTTAAGTGAATGAACTAAGATAAGACTTTCGAATCTAGCAAATATGTCCCATAGTTTCCCGAGAAGCGTAGTTATTGCTGTAACCACTTAACAAACAATGCCCAAAGTTAAGGCGAAACGAAGCTCTAGCAATCGAAACCAATAAAATGAGCCCCGTCGCCTGCAACACCAACATCAACATCGGTCACATCGAGAAGGTTGCAGGCACTCTAAGGACAATTACAGCTGAAGCAACATCAACCCAAATCGGAACAGCCACAACGATATTGAACGAGCGATGAGATGGAGCGTCCGATGGGATGACGAACTCAGAAACTCAGTAAGGGAGCTGCAACTGAAACTGAAACTGAAACTGATACTGAAACCACAGCGGAACTCGAAGTCTGCGGCGACGAAAATAGAAAATCTGTGAAATCCAACCAAAAAACGGCAGAGGCAGCCATGAACAGTGCGGATATTTTGTAATTATTAATGAGCGCATAGAGCGGGCAGAGTGAGCGGGGTGAAGCAGCGCCGAACCGAGCGATACGTAGCGGGATATCACGATGTACACTCTGCTGGAGCTCGACTAACACACTGACACACACTCACCCCAGCCCAGGACCCACAATCCCGACAGATTCCCCACAGGACGACAGGACGAAAGGACGACGGCAGGCAGGAAAGGCAACGAAAGGCTCAATTTCAAGGAATTTGCAAAGCGCTCGCACACATACACACAGGAAACACACACACACACCATCACATGAGCGGGCATCTCTCCCGTCAGGATAGAAGTAATTAAAAGTAAATAAAGGAGGCAAGAGAAAACCGAAAAAAAGTCCCTAAGAGCGTGGTGCTGGAAAGGCAGGAAGTAACCTGATTACGGGCAGCACAGCAGCAGCAATTAATGCCGCAGGAGGGTGGAAGCAGAAGCAGCAGCAGCAGCAGCAGCAGCAAAACCAGAAGCAGAGGAAGCGCATCAGGATCTGCCACTGGCCTGAGCTCGACTCGATCTCCCATCAGGACGCGGACCGAGGATTGGAGAAAGGAACGGAGGAGAACGGAGTCTCAAAGGGGAACCACTCTCTAAGCACACCCACTCAACCATACACTTGCACTGAAGTACTGACTGAATGCCTCGCTGCCTAAACAACCAACTAACTCACTGACTGAGAGACTTCAACAAGCGGAGAAGTACGGAGAAAGCCCTGACTAGAAGCGCAAGTAGCCGAGCGAACCGGGGGAACCAGCTAGCAACTAAACTAAAGGAGCAACCTTGACTAATAACTGCAACAACAAGAACAACAACAAAACAACTACAACTTACTTTATACGCAACTAAATTAAAACAAAAAACAAACAAAAGCAAAAAGGAAACAAGAAACTAAAAACAAAAAACAAAAAACAATTAACCAAACAACCAAAAAACGAAAACTTCAATTTTTAATGCAAAACTACGAAAAAAGCCACGACAGCCATTTTAAATAAGCAACTCTCGCACCCTCCCGAAATTTGAACTTCCAACACCCGTAACCAACCAGCACACAAAAACACACATAGCACCACCATGAGTGATTCAAGAATGGACAAGTTGGCCCGGATGGCGCCCCTGCCCCGCACACCGCTGCTGACCATCTGGCTGGCCATCAACATGGCCCTGATTGCCCAGGAAACGGGCCACAAACGGATCCACACAGTGCAAGCGGCGTAAGTATCATTCAGTCTGTAATTATGCGAAATCATCGCTGGTCGAGGGGGAGTGTACCATATTCAATGCCATTTACTCAATTAGTGACATTTACAACTATCAATTAGGCTAATAACATCATAGAGGGCCGAGCTCGCCGCTAATTCGCATTAAATTATGGCCAAATAATGGTTAGCATGGCCGCAATGGCACCTCCCCTTTCGGAATAAAGAAAAACTATAGTTTGGGGCGGTTTGGGCAGTTATAATAACAATAAATTTGTTTTCGGGCCTGACACTTTGCTGCAGTGACCAGCCCCCAAGGCGCCAGGTGCGTGCTATACGAGTGTTTTTTGTTTTGTGGCGCCCAACGTGGGTCCCATAATTCATGGTAATTTATGATTATTCAAATCATTTTGCTGCAAAATGCGCTCAAAACTTTTCGTCCCAGTAGCGCTAATTAGGCAGAATGACAGCCTGCTTGACCTGGCAGTGAATAAATGCTCAGCTGTCCGACAGTTTGACTAAGTGCAGGCCATTTATTAGGCCACCCGCCGGAATCGGAGTGACCGTATCTACATCGTCATTGTCACATTTGCATGTGGCAGTCATTAAAATGGCAGGCAGCGACTGAAAAATGACAACTGCCACTCGATGGTCTTGTAATTACTCACCCGCCAACGTTCAACGGGGCGATGTTTATGTTTGTTTTTGGAAATCCTTGTGCAAGGATTCGGACCCAGCCATATAGACTCCCCCTTCTGCCACGTTAACTGACAGTTGTCAGCTGTCAGCGCGACAGCCGCTGAACCAATACACCCACTGTTACCCTCTCTGGGGAGACCCACGGGGTCCACCGCAACCGCATACAACACATTCGGACAACGCAAAGAAATTGCCACAATTGTGGCATTAGTTGTCAGCTACTGTGGCGTTCTGTCAACTTAATCACACAAATTATGCAAAGCCAGAGCTCTGGTTGGCACTGCCTTCCCTATTTTTTTTTTTGCCCCCTACTTTTGTTTTTCGTTTTTACCTTTTTGGGTTAGCGCTCATTAGTAAATATTTAGGCGCTACACAGAGCCACAAACATTTGCATAACATGGCAACCTGGCAAATTAGGCAAATCAAATGGGGGACTACGAGACTCCGCCGAATCTGAATCCAGGTCCGGATCCAAATCCGAATGCGACAACGACTACGAACGAGTACGAACGACATCGAGCGACTCGAGTACAAATGCACGTTTATGGGATTACACGATCGCGTGCCGAGCACACGGACGAGGACACGGAGATACACGCGACGTGGCATGATGTGGCTTATACGTGTAGTATAGCGTAACAAGAAGTCCAAATCGAAAATGTCGTGGCGTTAAGAGGGACGGCTAAAGTCAAGCGACTCCAAGGCGCACACAGGCACCGTTGTGCTGTTTATTTGGGCCAAAGAGGCAAAGGCAATGGCAAAGGCAACGGCAACGGCAACGGCAATGGCAAAGGCACATCCAGCGGAGCAAAGTTTACGCTACTTTTTCATGCAACATTGCACAGGCGCCGCCACAAAGTATGCAACACAAAATGACAGCCTTGCCGAGTCAAAGTCCCAGGCCCTCCTAGCCCCAATCCCATTCCCTATCCCAGCAAAAGGTTAAAGGCCAGAGCGACACAGTTTGCTCTTCCTGTGCGGCATGGGCATGGGCTTGAGCTGCTGCTGCTGGACCCGCCCCCTGCCTCCTGCGTCCTGCCTCCTGCTGGGCGTCCCGTTGTGCTCCACTTGCCACACAAGTGCCCACTTCACTGGGAATTTATTGATAGCAGATAATGCCAAAGTGGCAGCGACAAAAGCAAAGACCACCCGGGCTCGATGCCTGACTGCCTGGCTGCCTGCCCCACTATTTGAGTTTCAGTTAGCCTGACTCTGTGTAGCAGCTGCATCACTCGGGGGCAGCCACCAGGCAGCCAGGCAGCCAGCAGGCAGCAGCAGCAGCGTCAACAGCTCGCCGTCGAGTGTCATTGAGCGTAAATTGTTGTTCCTTCACATTTTGAGTATGATTGAAAATATCTTCAAGCGGCAGGCAGGCTGGCTAGCTGCCTCCTATGTATGTCTGTGTGCGGCGAGCTTGTGTTTTGCCAATCGCCATTCCACTTCTGCCTCCATCTGCTTTTCAAATATTTAATAAAGCCCCGACAAGGCAGGTCTAATTTTTTTCACATTTGCCCCGGCAAATACAATTCGAGCGGGCAACTATTTTTATTGGCCCGCCTGGAGGCGAGAGATATCCGCGCCTTAGCCATCGCCATCGCCGTTGCCATCGCCATCGCCATCGGTTGCCAGCCTGCTGTTCATTTTGCAAAATGTCAAGGACTCGCCAATGCAATTCAATTTTTTATGCATTTACCTCACCTCGTCCGCTCAGCTGGTGCATAAGTTCAAATTTGGTATGGGGACTGAGTTTAATTTAATCAAAAGGCCAAACGATCTTTCAGAGCAGCCAGCGTGCAAATTCCAAGAATAAAGGAATAGAAAAACGGTATCTATTATATTTGCATCGAAGCTGAATAAAAACCTTTGGTTCAAGAGTGTCAACTTGGGTATTCCCTGCTGGTTTGTTGACAATCAAATATAAATGGAAATTTATTGGATAAAAAACATGTTTAAATTTAATCTTTGGTAAGTTATGCACATAGCTTCATAGCTTTTATAGTAAATAATGCCTTCTGCGATTTAAAAATATTACAGAATCGCTATGGCATTTTAATGAAAATATGTAGAGCTTTAGCTTTCAAAAGCCAAGAGGTTTCTAAATTCCTGAAATTCCTGAAATTCCTGAAAGTTAAATATAAGTGCAACAGCTGGCAAAAAGCTAAGCAAAATTCTTTGCTTTGCATTTCAGTCGTTTAGAGAACAACCAAAACTTGTTTCTATAAAATGATTGAAATATATGAATATGAAAACGTTAAGTCAACTTTCTGAAACTTAAATGATTAATTTAAGTCAGGTCATTTTTTCTCAGGCTTTTCTGCAATGCGGCAGAATACCCCAAAAGCTCTATTAATTATTGTATATAAAACCCCCAGATTTTTCTTTTTTGTTGAGCAAGCCTGAAAAATATATTGAGGTAACTTCCAGTAGAAAAAATACTCGGGAAGCTCTAATGTTTTTTTAAAAATTGTTAACATTTTAAGTTTTAGGATTGATAAATTTTCAGTAGCTACTCCTTACAAAATTCCGTAAATTGACATACGTGTCACTGTAAAATATATAATGATTCATCACAGTTTTTAGTTGTTCTATTAGACACAGAAAAGAGTGGCGAACCAATAGCAGGATTCGCTACACCCCGGAATGAAAGTAGTACTAAGCAACAGCGAAGAGGAACAGAGATACTGAGATACCTAAGTATATGATCATAGCATATAAAATATATGGGCCAATCCCAACCTACGAGCCATTGTGGGGATACTTTAGCTATTCCCAGTGTGTCTGAAATTGGCTTTAACAAGTCCATAAACTGGGGCGTGGCCCAACTCGCCCCAGTGCTGTGCTAGCTCATAATAGTTAATGTTTCCATGTCCGAGCGGCTTTCCTGTGTGTCCCGGGAACTGGCTGCTCATTTTCAGCTGACTGCTGGCTGCTGGCTTATTAAGCGGATGTGTTTATTTTTAGCGACTGTCAGGCGGCTGTCAGGCTTCAAGTTATCACTTTATTAAAAAACGCTTACTCACACTCGCCCCAGAGAAGGGAAGCCAGAATCTAGAGGCTGGAGGCTGGGCGACCCACAGACATTTAGCCGAGTGCTTTATTGCGCAGCAGAAAGGCCTAAACCAACTTTTGCTTATCTCGACGTAGGCGTTTGCCTCAGTCCCTGCAGCTGTCAAGACGAATATCCTGGGTGGGAAATAGGAACACAGAGAAAACGGAGACGGCGGAGAAACGGAGACGAAGACAATGACAAAGACTGCGAAATCGCTAAAAGAAAGATAATATTTGCTAGTAGTTTTCGCATTTCCGCTTTGTTTTAACGTTTCACTTGAAATTTATGCAATGGCGCGTGTCCAACGCAGCGTATACGTAATAGCTGGCACTCAAAGTGCCACTAAAAACGACAGCGACAGCGAGAACGACAACAAACAATAACGACAATATTTTCCACAGCTTTCCTCACACACATACACACTGTCACGCTGACCAGCCACACCCACCCAAACACACACACACACACACTCACACATCTATACATATATAGCAAACGTGCAGTGCCTCAAGATAAGGCAACAAACTGTGGCCAGCGATAAGATGGCGTGGCACTTGAGGCGACACGTTTTGGGCTTGGCTGTCGTGCGCATGACTTTGCATTTTGGTTTTGTTACAGTTACGGTTCTGGTCCTGTTTATGGCACTGTTTCTGTTTCTGGTCCTGTTCCTGTTCCTTCAGCTGCCCCAGCTGCTTCCCCCAGTTGTTGCTCCTTTAGTGCTGTTTTCGTTACCCAAGTCACTCTGCCATCCTAAAAGCTGGTTGGAAAAAACTCAAATTGTTACCCACTTACATGCAAGGGGCTAATTGCACGCTGCACAAATGTGCACTTACACAATGGAAATACATCGACAATTGGGTAATTTTCCTAACATTAATATTTTAAAACTCGGAATGTCTGTTGTTTTTCTATGTTGGTTTAAGTAAAGTCAATAAAAAAAAAAAACATTTACAAACGACATTGGGAGTACCACAAAAACTAATTGAATTTTAAATATGTCTTACGGCATTGGACTAAAAGAGTGATTACAAAACCGTTTTGAAATTATAATAACAAAAAGGTATAACGATTTGGTTATATTTTTACATTATTTTTTAACAATAAAATATTTACTGGTTTGAACCATAAAAGGTTTATATAAAAGGCTAGTGAATAGAAATGGTTTGAGATTGTTTTGTATGACATTGAATCAACATTTTTGTAAAGAATAAGAATAAATATAGTTCTTCAATCATGAAGTTTATCTTCCTGTGTAGTCGAAAGTGCGGCAGCACTTCTGGAAACTGCAAACTTAAGACGGGGTTCTTCTCGTATTTTTGTGCTCTTTAGTTGCCCTCCATCAATAGGCAAATATTTGACGCCTCAAGTACGACCTATTGACATTTTCTAGTGCACTTAACGACAAGCACGCCTCATACACAAACCCACACATACATGCTCACCAACTGGGGCTGCATAAATTATTTGACAATACGTCGGGCATAATATTAGTTTCACTTAGCCATGGCAGGAGCACATTTGCATATTACGTATACGCCACGTTCCGCCTTGGGAGCGGCAAAAGCGAAGCAATCGGAAAGTTTTTGGCGCGTCCTTCAAGTAATTTTTATTGCAGGCTGTCAAAAACTTATTGACAGCACCTGCCAGCAAAAGTAGCAGCAGTGCATAAATTAAACTTTAATGGCTAGCGCGGCTAATGGCGCAAAGTGTTGGATGCCAGTAACCGTAACCCGTACCAATGAACATTGCGCATACGCAGCATTGTACTCGCACCCCCACACGCACACACACACCCAATCCCAATCAAAAACTCAAATCAAATAGCAATCAAAACTTTTTCATTATCAACATCAGACAAGAGGCCCGAAAAATAAAACCGCATAGAAATGGGAGTACGAATGTGGGTGCGGGTGCGGGTGCGGGTATTTTCATACATATTTATAAATAGGCTGCCTTTTTTGCCGTCGGCTTTCGCTTTGATGCCCACGCTGCGTATACACAATGGCCCGCCATCGACTTGGGTTAAAGCTCAAGCGAACCCAGAGAGGAAAACCGGGGAAAAGGACAAGAGAATCGGGGAGAGCAGCGAATGTGAGAGAATGTGGGCCATGGCACGCCCCGGCTTGATTACAAAAATTATGGGCGACTTTTGTGTGCTGCAAAATTAAAATCGCATCAAATCAGCAAATCAGCCACAACAATTGACTTGTGAATGTGCAAATTGGGCAAAATACTCGCACATAAATAGATTGCCATATATATTATATATTTTGCCGACACAAATGAAAGGCAAACAGGATAAGTGAATGCCAAAAGAGACACTGAGCTCCGGAAAACGCGCAAGCGCACATCGAGAGACAAAGTCTGTTCTGTTCTGTTTATTTGCAGGCGCAACTTTTATTAAATTGTGATTTTGCTCACCAGCACGCACACACATCGCACATTGCTCTGGGGACCCCCGGGTCCTGAGACCTGAGACCTGTGTCCTTAGTTCTGAGTCCTGAGTCCTGAGACCCGATAGCTGTGTATCCAACGGCTTTCGCAGAGTTGGAATAACAACAAACGCGCTTTAATAGCACAGTTTAGCGTAGAATAGACGCAAATAAACAGGCATTGAAGTGCCTGGCGACTGGCAACTGGCAAACTGGCAAACTGTGCCTTCATTGCCAGGCACATGCAATAAATATTACATACAAACGCTGGTGCTGGGGGCGCACTTGATGCCGCATAAAGCGAAAGTGGCACACCCACACACAGTGCCACATAAACACTTAACCTGCAACGACCGCCGAGCGCAATGTCTGTGTCGACTGTCAGTGGCTTTTCCAGGAAATGCTGAATGTACCATATGGAAATGATGCACAGCAACAAATGCCCTGAATAAACAGCCACGCGCATTCGAGGCAATCGAACTAACATAGATCAGTTTTTTCACTTCTCCCTTAAATAAGAGGTTCGACCAAACTTAAAAGGACTGAAAAACTCAACCATACTATTTAGGAGTGTTGTCTTACTTAACTTTTACAAAAACTGTGTATTACTTCCTCGAAGTCAGGACTAAATGATTAAGTGAAATCAACCAAACTTAAAGGTGAAAATAATACTTAACAAATAATTTTTTTTTAATTTATAAATTTATTTAATAATAATCCCAATATCCAAGGTCTGCTGTATTAGAATATTTTGATATCTAATCTGGATATATGATGTTGGGCATTTAATTTACGCTTTTTAAGAATTATGTAACCCAATTAATAAAACAAAATGTTGACTTTTTTTGCAGAACTGGCGGTGGCAGCATGCTGGGTGACGTAAACATATCCGCTATACTCGACTCCTTTAGTGTTAGTTACGACAAAAGAGTAAGACCCAATTATGGTGGTAAGTAGACCAATCTGCGGACACCCCCTCTATCTAGCTACACTTACCCAGCTAAAAATCAAACCCAAAACGCAACGCGACTTGAACGAAACGCAAATGGGGGCACAGCCTGGTAAAAAAATATATATTCAATATATAGGGTGGTCGAGGCGCAGTGGGATCCGAGAATTACAACACTAGACTAACTCTTTATACCCTACCGTACATAGCTATGTAACACCTACTATAACATACGTGTTTGCAGGACCTCCTGTCGAAGTCGGAGTCACCATGTATGTGCTATCGATCAGCTCGCTCTCAGAAGTGAAAATGGTACAAACTAATTGAACTTTGTACCTTTCTATTATCGTTAAGCGCTCTCTCGCATTCTATATTTACTTATCTATCTACTCCTAACTCTATCTCTCTGTCTTTGGTCTTTGTTGTTGGAGTTTTCTTTCGAGTTTTCATTTCTTTTTGTAAACACTAAACGCATTAGTTTGTTGCTCTCTCACACTCACACACACACACAAGTCTTGATTTCCTGATTTCCGTGGTACTACCAACTGTTTCAACTGTTTTGCTTTGTATGAACTCTCTCTCTCCGAACACTTTCTTCCATAGATAGAACGATCTATTATTTCTAACCGTTGACCAAAGTACACCAGTTGAAAGCGTTATTTGCGAATCTTATCCACACCCGTTCGTATTGTGTTTCCTTCTGTTTACAAGTAAATGGTATTATTTTCTTATCAGTTACCCTTTTGGTACTAAATCTCTCCAAACTCTAACTCTTCCGAATGTTTAGTTTGTTTTATAGCCGCTGTGTTTTAGTGTTTTCCTCCAACAATTTCGCATTCATTTCATGAAATGAATACGTTAGCAAAGGTCTGTGCTAGGAGCTGACGAGCCATACGAACCCAGAAGCCAGAATTTGTAGGGTCAAATGTGTTTTAGTACTTGCCACGATATTTTTCTCACATCGTCAACACATTGTAAACTAAATGTCAACTCTCAAACCCATCAAAAACCAACGATTGGCAAAAGCTTTTTATGTTCCTTAAGCTCTACAAAATGACTTCCTTCTGTGCTCACCGTTACTTTTACCTCTGTGTGTGTTTGTGTATGTCTAATTGGCCAGCACATCGAAATTACCCGAAAATAAACCAACACACACACACAAACAACAGCCACAGTAACAAACAATCCATCAACATTTCAACCCTTCCGGATCTTAAACCCCTCACATTCCAAGCGAAACTCTTGCCTCTCACTTCATGCGTATTGTTTTGTCTTCTTCTTTTTTGTAGGCCCACTTAACTCATACCAAGCTTCAAGAAAAAATTTCATAAGCTAACTGCTGCCAAATCGCAATACCCACACAATAAAATCTCTTTCCAAATAAGCAATGCAAATGAAAAAATGGTGTGTGAATCCGCTATTCAAAGCAAAATAATCTACTAGTTTACAAAACTATTTATTTAATAGGCGACCTTGTTTTTGAAATACCATATTTTTTAAAGCAACTGCTATTCTTTCGTGTAGCTGAAAATACATACAAAAAATACAACATTAATGTGAACCTTAAGTAGTCAACTGATTTGGTTTTCATTCGGAGCGTGCAATAAACAGAAGCAAAAGCATCAAACACAAATTTAGTAAGCCACCAACAAAAATATAGACAGCCAAAAAATACAACAGCAATGCAATGCACATCGCTTGCCAATTTAAGTGTTAACCGTAACTTATATATTTAATTTTGCTAATGGAAATTAAACAGCACCCGACGAGCCCAAGGAAAGGCGCCCGAAAGTAGGCAGCGAAAAACGAAAAAATATGTCAACGTACTGCGTCCATTGTTTCTCGTACCGCTGTGTGTGTGTTTCAGTTCTCATATTTTGGGTTTTAGCCACATCTGACATGAATAACAACAATAACTACAGAATAACCATACCAAACGCAAAATGAAAATTCCATCAATCCGTGTGTGTGTATATGTTGCAGGTCCCCCTGTGGAGGTTGGCGTCACAATGTATGTCCTCAGTATCAGTTCGGTTTCGGAAGTTCTCATGGTACATACGTAAAAATATATGCCAAAAATAATAAACAAAAAAAACCAAAATATACAATTTACCACAGATACAAAACAAATGTTCCGTTTTTTTTTTGGTAAAAGCAAACAAAAAAAATTCATAAATCTACTCGTATACTTCTTAATTTCTCTCAGTCTCTACCTCTTACCTGTAACTATCTCTCGCTCTCTCTCTCTATAAATATCTCTGTCTCTTTTACTATATGTTTCTCTCTCTCTATGTCTGTCTCTGTTGCTTAAATCTCATTTTGTGTCTTAGCATTTGTTAACCTTTTTAATTTCGCTAATTGGCAACAGACATACAAATTCATTACAATTACTTTGATTCACTTAAGATTGTGTTTGTTTCGACCATTCAAAGCCAACTGCAAACCAATATCTATATACATATACCAATATAAATATACAAATTTCTGCCAATTAAATGTTGTGTGAAACGAATCGTTATTGCAATGCAATTGCCAACTATGAAATTCCAATGTTACATATTCGTTTTGTGTTTATTGTTTCAGTGTTAGCCAATAGGCCATGATGTTCGCAAATTGTTTGTTGTTCCATTTCAAAGCTTCTCGGCCAGAACAATGCAAACCGTAATATACGTACTTACATTGAGATTACCCCAAATTTTACACACTTTGGTGCTACACTTTCAGCCCAGTCCAAATGCTGCTCTCTCTTTCGCTCACACTCTCGCTATCTCTATCTATTTCTCAACTTTGACGCTTTGAAAATCCATTTCAATTTGTTCAGCTTCAGTTTGCTGTCTTTTGCGTTCTTTTGTCTCCATCGGAATTTTCATGGAAAGCAGTAACTGCGATAAAGTCAATCAATCTAATTGCTGTATAAATCTTTATTTATCGCCCCATCGAGTACATGGCCGAAGTTCATCCATTCCACGCCCACATACACACTGACACTATGATGGGACCTACCCCGCCCCTACAGAGAAACGAGAGATATTTATTCCATACTCATGTATCCACCATATTCCAATACTCCCTTATAACCGTCATTCTGTTTGTTGTGATCTGGTCAAATGCATAATAATAAAATCAAATTAATCAAAGCGGCCCCATTGACAATGGCTGCGCGCATGCGTATTTGTTAACAAGATGAATATGAATGAATATCATAATCCACACACCATATATAGCATATAATCAAGCTCGGTGTCGATGTGTTCATCAAACGATATATGGACTTAGCCTATTTGTACAAGGGACTACTCGTTTATGCCTGTTTCTGTGTTATCGTTTTCCTTGATTTTGCTCTTTTCGCGACGAAATCCAAAAAGCCTCTATCTCTTTATTAATTCATTATTATTATACTGTACAACTTGTTCTATAAAATAATATTGGATTATCGATTATTTTCTTAAAATGACTATAAAATTATCCATAGTCTGTACGTCGCACGTTCTTATTGGTTCATTAATTGAAATATTTTTTAAGAGCTTTTAAAAAAAAAATTAATACAATACAAGTCTCTGGGTTAGATTCACATAAATTATCAAATCGTAGGGGTAGGAAACTCATATTTATTATTAAATCTTTGTTGTTTTCTCTCGAGTTCTACATTTTTATTGTCAGAATTTAACTTAACTCTACCATCATTATGTGTGACAAAAAGAGAGCATCTGACAGATGGAAGATTGGCGCACACGAAAATTTCCAAATACTCAAAACAATTCGTTGAAAAAGTCGCTGAATTGCACTTAAAAGGACCTCACTTACTCACCGAAACACACAGAATTTAATGCACTTTTGTTGCATACACAAAAAAACACACTCTCACTGTTTTAACTTAAGGAAATGTTCGTATGACATAAAGCAACCAACACAAACGCACCGTTTGGCTTTGGCAATCAATTTATGCGAAAATAACATGCCCAACACGAACGTAAACACGAACATACTGCCGTTTACAATCCAGCAAAGAAAACACGTTAACAAGGATAACAGCAAAAAACAACAACCACACTTGTTCACTTTCAGCCCGATCATTTCTTACATGACAATTTTTCATTTCCACATATTGTGACCCGGTAACAAAACAGAATTGCTACGCTGCTAATGAAAATAATTCAAAAATAAACTGAGCCAATGCCAAACCGAAACAAGAACAACAACACGCGTACACACACATAGACACGTTTACAGATATCTATGCAAATACACTGAGAAAAATCTTCTGAAGGAAACCTCTTTTTTGTTATATAACTTTCGTCTTTTTTTCATGATTAATTAATGTTTTCTTGAATTATGCAAAAGAATGATTAATCTGAAATTTAAGTCCGCCCTTGAAACGTCAATTTAAAACAGTAACAGTAGAAAATTTTTTAATTTTTAAATTGCTTTTATTCCAAATTCAATAAAGTAACTTAATTACCATTTAGAGGTTAAACTTAAGAATAATATCTGTTAGCAAGAACTTTTGTCCCTAAATTTTTTTGTCTGTATAAACAGTGACAAATTTACATAAGACAACCCGTCCAATCCAATCCAAATTCAGGCGAGCAGCGAGGCAGTTAAAATCAACATGACATGAGGTTACTACCGAAAAACAACGAATAAAAACATAGTATCAAGGAGTAAATAAACACACATCACACACATATCTATATGTAAATTGTAAATGGTATACTATAAAGAGATGTATAAAAATATAACAAAAAACTCGATAGACCCGCACACGTTCGGGGTTATTTGTGAACCATCTAAAAATACCGCCATGCACATAAGTATTTGTATTTAGAGTTCATTTTGTGTGTATGCCAAGAACATAAAAGTACAAAAATCCAGGTTGACCCAAAGAACCCTTTTTGCAATGAAAAAACCCCACCAACCCAAAGCAGAGTTATGGAAATTGCATAATCCACACGAAATTTCATTTGCGTTTTCGATTACGCTTGAGTTTTGATTCGTTTTTAAGTTCAATTTGTGTTTGAGTTTTTGTTTTGGGCGTGCCAGAAACCGAGTGGAAACCAAATCTACCAGAAAAAAGCAAAGAGAAGATTGCAGGCAACCCACGAGAACCGTGTGCAATTTTCGCATCGTAAATAAAACACATAGTCATATAGAAAATACGTATACGCCATGTAGACACATACCAGCTAGCACCACTCGGCGTGCGTTAAAGTACTGGCAAAGTACCCAAAAAGCAAGCAGTGTGCGGCCTATAAATATTTATAACTACTTACAAATGTTATTACCTGCTACTACTACAACTACAACTACTATTATTATTACATTTGCATTTGCATTTACCTTTAACATTTACATTTACATTTACATGCTTTTCCGTTTAATTTTTGGTTCCTTGTCGGCCACGTGACGCGCTTGAAGATAATGATATGCAAGACTGAGAGAAACAACTCGAGTATTTGTCCTTATATCCGACCCACCCAAAAACAATTCCCAAACACACACACACAGCCACAAGTGCAAACACACAGATACAAGCAAAGCAAACACAGCCAAATTGTTTGTCGTTTTACAGTCCAATCCAGTCCAATCCCCCAATCGACTCCGATTCTAAACATTCAAATCGTAGCCGAATACGCTTAGCTTCGAGGCACAAGCAGAACAGCTGAAACAAAAGCGCCAAGCCAAAAAGCCAAAAAGCCAACGATACCGTATACTGTATAAATCGTACAAATAACAACCTGCCAGCCTGTTGCCATAGATGCCATAGTAGTCTAGTCTAATAACCCCTGTTAGTAGCCAGAAAAGCCAAGCTACTTCACAATCACAGCAACGAATCCATACGAATATTTGTGAGAGGTTTCCGTACTACTTTAATGCTTACCCGATCCCAAGACCCCGCTTCTGCTGATGTAAATACGCTTAGTAACTTAATTTAATTCAGTTATTTTTCTGTTCCTCTGAAGATCTCATTACCCCCCTCCGAAAACGCTGTAAAAAGTATCAATTCGGTGTTTTTGCATGTTGTCTTAAGACCCCCTCCCCCCCGTTATGCCCCATCTTCCTGTATAAATTGATAAAATAAATTGTTGCACGTTATAAATTTTCCTTGGTTTAAATTTGCCGCAAGTTCCTTTCTTTGTGTGTTTGTTAAGTGTATCTGTTGTGCCCAAAAAGAACTTTCCGCCTAGTTTTCACGAATTCTCTCTATCGATTTCTCTATGAATTTTTTTAGTTGATCGAAATAAATTTTTAAACACACAAAACTTTTAGTTCCTAGTCGTTTAGTTAACTAGATCCGTAAGTTCTCACTGCCGATGTTTACTAATATGAATAACCTCTCAATCTCTTTTTGCTACCTTTTCCCTTTTACCAAAAAACCGAATCGAATCGAATTGAATCGAATTGTGAATTGAATAGGACTTCACATTGGATTTTTACTTTCGTCAATTTTGGACCGATCCTCGTTTAGCGTATAGAAAACGACCTGGTGTAGAAACACTATCGGTTGGATCAGAGTTCATTAAGAATATTTGGGTACCTGACACCTTTTTTGTAAATGAAAAACAATCATATTTTCACATTGCAACAACCAGTAATGAATTCATACGTGTGCATCATTCTGGATCGATAACAAGAAGTATTAGGTAAAAACCAACTCAACTACTGCAACTCCCAACTCCACGCTCTCAATGAAAGCGAACATTAACATTTTTAATTGTCTGTATATGTGTATGTGTATTTAACTATTTTACAACTAACCCTACAACTAAAATAAACCCAACAAAACCAACCTAAAACCAAAAAACTACAACAACTACAAAATACTTTAAACATTCTACTCTATCGTTAAAATTATCGTTTTGGCCCTTTTTGCAACTTACATTTTTTTTCTGTGTGTGTATAAATCGATGTTGTAATTTACTAAATCTAATTGAAAATGGAAAATTTCTACAGAACGAAAAACAGTTTTCTTCCAAGCGATTAAAACTAATCAAGTGAGTTCAATTGGCAAGTGAAAGTGAAAGAAAGTTGGCAAATTTCGAGCGATGCAGCTTCTTCTGAAGATTTGTGAATTTCATGAAAGTCATCGGTTAGAGGTGCAAACTGTGCGATTGTACAATCGATGCTATTGATTATTCGACTATCAGGCTAAATTCGGTTTGAAATTGTTTTTTACGTTTTATGTTATGATGGTAACAAATATCTGGCCATATTTTAACCCGATTGGCTGGTAAAAACATAAATCACTTCATACCATTGATAGGATGGAGCTATACTATCCATTAATTCGACCTACCCAATTGTGTGGCTCATGAAAGATACAAAAATGCATTTCCCCCCACACCAATCACAAGAATCAAGATCAATAATCAACAACCATCGAAAACCAGGGATCGCATGACTATCGAAGGTACCTTCTATCTCTCGTGTATCTGACACCGCAAAAAGGTTTGACTAGCCGCAGTAGCTCGGCTACTGGGCTCTCTTTTTTCTACTACCTTTAAACAAGAATCTGTCCAAAATCGCCACAAAACCCCAGCAGCCACCCAATGACTAAGCAACAGCCACAAAATAAGTATGAGTAGCGTTTAGTTTTCGTAGCTGTAAGCAACAATTAAACCAACGACAACTAAGTAAGCCAAATAATGTTAAACCCTGCGTAAGAGCCAATCAATCGCCTCACTATCTACAACTAAACTGCCACTCAAAGTATCTCTCACTTACCAAAACAGCAGCAAAAATATATATTTAACAAATAGCTCATATCCAATTGAACTCGCTCTGTATGTAATGACTTGAAAACCCCCCTCAAACCTCGTAAATGTTGTGTGTATATAATAGAATGTAATTTTTTCCAACCCTCTGCTCGTTTGTTTGTTGATGTTCACCTGATTACCCTTGATTCCGTTACTAATCGAACAATCTCTCTTTCCCCAAAACCGAAAAAAATGTGAAATAACCCATTTAGATTGACTATTACCGCATCGTGTCCGATGAATCTACAATATTTCCCCATGGATCGCCAGCTGTGCCACATTGAAATTGAAAGCTGTAAGTACATTGATCTGAATTACCAATTACTGATGTTTAGCCAAGAAATGACAACCAGATATGATAATGAGAAAATTGTGAAAATTATCAATGAATGTGAATGTGAACAAAGCAATATGTGAACAAAATAAAACCAACTCATTCAGAATGTCGGCAGGGGAGTGGCCAAAATAAAGTGTTTTTTGGCCAAGAATTTTGTGCAATTTTCCAGTGTTGTAGAGAGCTTTGCATTTACCTGTTATTTTAGCCAGTAGCCTGCACCCTTTAGCCACCATCTGCACCCAGTTTTGGCCACTCCAAAAAAGCCGAGCTCAACTCTCAAGCAAAGGCCGTGCGCTGTTTGTTCGGTGTGGGCAGAAAATCGAAAACAAGCTTATGTGAAAGAAACCAAACCGAAACAATTAAAATGCAAGCAAGTAAATTTTAAGTGCCACAGATAAAAACACACACACACACACCCGAAACACATTCGATTGAGGAAAAAGCAATTAAGTCGCTTTCGATATGAACAATTGTGAACAGAGCAATTATGTTGCCACAAATAGCAGGAAATCGAATTGAATTTACTTCAATTAAATTGTCTTTAGGCAAAGGTTAGGCGGCAAGGAATTCATTTTCAATTTTAGCTCTCAATAGATTTGATTTATTATTTCGAATGTCTGTTTTCAGTTCATTGTGCATATTTAGTTCAACTAAAATGGTCCCCACGCCCCACCAACCAACTCATTCAATTACTCAAATAGTTT